>NC_091494.1:12289937-14863173 GCF_947461875.1 Haliaeetus albicilla | reverse complement strand
GAAAACCCCACTTCCACCTACCATGCAGTGCATCCATCCTGGAGGTACAGGCATGTGTCTGTACCAGGAACACAGATGGTGAAACAGTCTGCTGTGTGCAGCTGGTGTGTGGTATTTGTGCTTCTGTAGGCAAATATTAAGCCAAATATATGAAGGACCAAAGCATTATTGTGGTAATCACAGAAGGGTTCATTCAAGTTAAGTTAGTTATTCTGCTAATACCTTGCATTAGTAATTCCAGGAGGGAGGAAGAAGGGGCACTAGCCCAGTGCTGCATTATGTAAAAAGCAAAATGTGAGATGCTTTATGCCTCATGCACACTGACCCTCCTCATCGCAGCTGCCTCCATCACAGCCTTCACATCTAGAGTTACGCTCTTCTGGCTGCTGTCTACCTAGTCACAGCAGCCAGAAGAGCTGCAATAGATTAATTGTATTAAATATCAGAGCCTTCTTTTAAAAAGTAAAACGCTTTGTAACAGTCACCCTCACCAAAAAGACCCCAAACGCTTAGGACTTCGTGGAAACTCAAATAGTAAATAATTCTGACGCACGCGAGTTCCTTGTTTTAAGAAATGAAGCCATTAAGCTAAAAAGGAATGCAATCTAAGGCAAATTAGCCCAATCTATGCAGTAGAGTGTTGCTTTACAAGGTAACATGAAGTAGAAAACCTGAGTGAAGAGAACAGAGCCAACCTGTTATTTCCCTCGCCTGGTCATGGATGCGGCGGTTCAGCTCCTCCTTTTCCGTTTTCAGTAATGTGTTCTGCTCTTTCAGCTCTGATACCAGCTATAGAAATAAAAGAATATTTGACTCAGAATGCAGTTCATCTTTTATCAGTAGCTCTAAGAGCAACGACATCTTTGTTGTGAGAGTTCAAATACTTAAACTTTTCTTCAGAGAATGAAATCAGTGAACTAAATTATGACATCTTCATTTCCCAAGTTACATTTCTTAAATAAGTCCCACTGCAGATTCCCCTGTATGTTCTGCACTCCATTTCTGATCAGATGCCAAAACTGCCTTGAACCACTCCACTGTGCCATAATATCTTTCAGTAAAGTCCTAAAGATGCAATTTATTCCTTAAAATAGAAATATTCCTAAAATAGGAACAAAATTGGTTGTTCTGTTTTATATTCCATTGCATTGGGTAACACCATAATCTAACATCTTGCCTCTGCCCAAAAATTGTGCCACTTTAACTGTGCCCAAGTTTGCCAGTTACTTATTTGTTTCTGATTACGGTTACTATGCATTCATTTTGCTTAATCAATTAGTATTTTTCCTTTTGTTTATCTGATCCTGAAATGTATCACTGCAGCATCACATAATGATGGAATAGCTCTTCCAATATTTGAAACTTGCACCGTTATCAGCAAGTAATCTTGATGGGAAACAACCTGTTTGATATGTTTGTGGTTAAAGCAAAGATAAGGGGTTAGTCAAAACCTGTTGAACTAGACTGTGCACACATACATGTGTTTAGTAGGCTAATTGTTTAAATTAGGTAGGATATAAACAGGTACCTTTGAATACTGTGTATGGGACAGATTTCTGATATTATGTGATTACACTCTAGGTAGGTAAAATGATTTCTTTTAATGAATGCGCTACCTCTGACTAATTGAGGAATCTTAAGAATTTGGATTTGCAAATACTTTCAATATCAAAATCTGAACAGATTGAATACATATATTTACATACAATATATAGATTTAGTACATTCTTCTACCATAGGTGTAGTTATTTAGGTATCAAGCCTATTTAGGATTGTACAGGTATAACACTGCTTAAAAATACTGTAAAAATATCAGCCACACAACTGAAGCAATTAAGCCTGGGCAAAACCGGAGTGGACACCAGGCCCTTGGGGATCTTCTCATACATCTGAGACTGCATACTCGCCTGCTCAGTTTCATGTTTGTATTTGTCTGCCCATTCCTCAATGGTCTTCTTCTCAGACTGAGTTTGGTGCAGCTCCTTCCGGAGCTTGGCAATCTCCTCCTGAAGGCTGAGGACACGGTTGGTTGCGTTCTTAGCCTCCTCCTCACTCATCCGAAGCCTTTCCACATCACTCCGCAGCTTCTCTGTCTCCGTACTGTACGTGATCTCCAGGTTGCTCATCTTCTCCAGCAGAGATTTGTACTCTTTGTTCTTTGCAAAACACAACACAGACATAGCAGTGTTGGGGAAGTTCTGGTTTAAGGGAGCCTTCTAGTTCCCTATAGAATATACCCAGACATGGGAGCAACAGAACAGCTTGCTCATTTCCATAAAGTTTCAGTCTCTTTTTGCAGAATTGCTTAACGAGGTGACAGAACAGTCCAGTCTCTAAGCCTGCACATTAACATCCCAAACTAAAATCAGAGAGGGAGCCCACATACCTCAGACCTGATCACCTCACCTTCCCTTTAAAAAGAGCAACTGACTTCCTTCAAATGAAATACTGACATTAAGGGAGCAGATGTTTTCTCTCAGTGCTGCTGAGAGACACAAACAGATGCTTTATTGTCCCAGTCCCCCTGTGGCCTCCTGGCCTCCCTTTCTCTTCTATCAATGTTCTTCAGCAGAAAAGAGAACTGATACCTTACAATAAAAATTCAGCGCATTCTTCTCTGAATGCCCACAGTGCTACTGAGAAAGGAAATACAAGATTTCTAAAGATTTTCCCTGAGGCCAGGGAGCTTTTACCTGCTCATCAATTTTTCGCTGCAGCTGCATGATCTTGTTCTCCAAGCCAATGTGAAGCTTCTTGTAGCGTTCTACAGACCGGGCCTCTATCTTCAGTTTCTTTAGCTCTCTCTTGGCCATCATGCGCCGGTAACAGCATTGCAAGTAAACAATTGCCTTCAAGGTCCTACGGTAGTGCACTCGAGCCAGCCAGCCTCTTATATGTCTCTGAATAATAATCGACTTGTGCTCCCGAAGCATCTACAGTTAAGAAAAAACACCACAAGGGGTGTTAGAATTGCAAAATACACCTGCTCAGTTAAACAGACTCCATAATGAGAGGTGTAAAGATGATGTACATAGAGACACCTTAGTCTGAAAAGAGAAACTTCTGGTGAAGAGTAACAAGAAATGAATATGGAATTAATTTAAACAAAAAAGAAGAGGAAAAGAAGACGGGAATAAGGAAGATGACAGGGAATAAAATGAAAAGGAACTAGAAGGAAAAACATGGAAAGGAAGAAGTGAAGCACACCAAAGAACCAGACATTCCTTTCTGTTGATGTCAGATCCAAGCTAATTGCAAAAATATATGGTACCTTGCAAATACAATCCCTTTTTTTCTTTAATGCATCTTTTCTCTTGAAACATCTTAGAATCATTGACATATGCTGCATAGGATTCATCAATATACAGTTTAAAATTACCACACTTGATACACAGTGCACCTAGTACCCACTAGAACCCAGAGTACATTGTAGCAGCTATTAAAAATAGCAGCCGTAGTCTAGCTGACCAAACTACAACTTCCAGTCAGTTTTCCTTTTTTTTAATTTTTCTTTGGTCTTGCCTTTTTTGACATATCTTAGACTTGCCAGCATGGAAAAATCTCCATTTGCTCTGATCAGAAATTTTATATTGTAATAATTCCAACTTATTTCATGGCAGAAATGTCAACCATAGCTTTGAGCTGTAAAGTACCCCAACTTCATAATAATTTTTTTAAAATAATTTTTAATGGAAAAGTCAAGAATGCCAGCAACCTTCATCAGTGTGGTGGCCAGAGACTTCCACTAGGAAGGGTCTACTACTTGTTTTTGGATCCTTCACCCACTGATTCAATCAGAGATCCACCTGGTCTGGAGCACCTGAATTCCAGCAGACCACAGCTATGCTCAAAGAGCATGCCCAAACCCACAAGGCTTTCAGGGCTCTGAGCTTCTGCAAATTGAACAGTTTACTATAAAGAACAAAACTATTTAAGATTTTATATTATTTCTTGGATTTGGTAGTTTAAAGATCACATTCTTACGCTGATTTACCACACAGCTGATAACACAAACTAGTAGGGTAACAACAATTTTATTTTCTTTTATATACTTCTTTTATTCTTCTTCAAATGAACTGAAATGTGTTAGAATTGTTACATTTAGAGATCAACGAATTTAAAAGGTTCACTAGCAAAGTGGCAAGATTATAAGGCACACAAACCTTCTCCCTTAGTGTTTATTTCTGAAGAAAAAAAGAGACTTGAAGTACCAGCACTCAGTTAAATAGCACACTGAGGTAAGGAAATAGCTTTCTCAAAAGCATAGCAAGGTCAAAAGCCAAAGTCCTTCTGACTGCCTGTCGTGCAGTTGGCATTCCTGCCTCCTTCTTACACGTTTCCTGGAATAGTCCTTCAGGTTACCCACAGGTATCTGAACGGCTCGAACACAACTAGCTTTCAACAACATTTTCACCTCAAGTTTGGCAGCAACAAGTCACATAAAATACCTCCATCGTGCAGGGATGGTCCTCATCTGCCAGTGAATTCTCACACCCATGCAGTCCAGTGAGGAAACCGGACTCTCCAACGTAAGGTGAGAGTATCAGAAAAGTTACTTAATTCACCAGGTATTTCCCAGGAAAGCTTATGTAAAAGCTGTGGAGGAACTAGACTCCTTGTTAAGCCGAGAAGCACATCGCAATGTCTCGGGCAGAAGCTTTCCTCAGGATGTGTGAAATAGATGATTCAACCATTTTAATTTCCTTGTATTAGTCATGTGACTGCAACACATGCCCTCTCTTCTAACAACAACAACAACAGGTACGTTTCACAATCCTAACGAACAACACGTGTACCATATATTACTGACAGAGTCACAGCTCAGCCCGAGTGTGCTGCCACAAGGCAACCTTTTGGTTTCACTCACTTGCAATCATCGTGAACTTCAGAACAACTGTGTTTACCTTCCCCTGGCATGCAGAGCTTGTGCTTCTCTCTCTGGCCATCCCTGTATCTCAGCTTTAATAAAATTCAACCTTAGGAGGACAACGTATACCCAGCACACCGCAGGTGCGTCGTCAGAACTTCATGTCTCGCTGCGGTGAACAATTCACTGCTCGAGGGGGATAATCCCTGACAGGCAAGTCTGACCACCCCTTACGGGGACCCCTCCAGCAATCTGCCATCTCTATTAAGAAGGAATATAACAGGTTTATAAAACTCTGTGCTACAGGACAGATGGGGTGTGTATCACTCATGCAACTAACTTCAGGCATTTTCCTAAGGTGGCTTTTAGTCCACATATTGCTGTGACCCATGTCTCACTTTGCCACATCTGTCAGATCACTGTTAAAAACATATCTTACATAATCTCACAACATAAAAAAACCCAACCCATACTTAAGTTTTAATCTCCTATTTCTGTGGGTATCTCTTTGCTAACATTAATCTCCTTCAGTATATTCCATCAGCCATTTCAGAATCATTGAAATTAGGGATGGAATAGGAATAGTAGTGCATCCCATATGTATATTGATGTGAGCAATACTGATTTGGACTCATGGAGGCACATTCACACAAGGCCATTTTCAATATGTATTTTAAGTGTCTCAACATTCTATGTAACAAATGAAAAAGTGAGAAATGCTGTAAATCCCTGCTAGATTCTCCACTGACTGCACTGAAGGTCTAAGTACATCCATATTAGATGACAACGTGAATATCTCTAAAATGACAAGTTCGTTGATTGCAGTATCAGATCTTTCTAATTTCCAGGTGCTGTCCTTCAATCCATGCTGTGGTATTTTGTTTGTGCATTATGTGTAACAGCATGCACACAAACATTTCCGATTCCCAAGGGGACACCACAGAGCAGCTTCGTCCTGAAGGTAAGTGGAAATAAAGCTAGAGCGAAGAAGTAAAACCTTATGATTTCTTACCATTTGGTACTTGTTCCTGGCCATGTAACCTCTCAGGAGAGCCTGAAGAGCAATAGTAGCAGCTCGCATGCATTGGTATCTTTTGCGGACCACATACATCCGCTGGAACTTCTGAATAGTGATGGCAGCCCGTGTTCTCCGCAGGAACTTGGCATAGCTAAGCAAGAAAAAGATTACAAATAATACCTGTAATTATTTTCCAGTGCTTGAATACTATTTTTTTTACATCCTGTAACTTTATCCTCTTTCTCAAGAGCTACATTTTCTATGTCCATTTCTTCCTAATGTTGTGAGTGATACAGCGTATTTACTTGCTACTCTACTGTGTGGCAGTTCAACAGAATGATAAATTAACAGAAACCTTGCAAGATTTTACAGGGAAATATTTTCACTTCCTCTGAGAACTGTGCTGTAGAACTGACAAGATAAACTCAGCTTAATTTCTCACCACCTTTTTCTCCAGCTTTAAAGCTATTTCCACTATGCTGCCTTCCAGATCTCCTCTCCTAACCTCAACCTGTAGAAAATGTTTGCTCGTTCTTGGCCCTCTCAGCAAGACAATTACAAAGCATCTTGACCTAAGCCTCTTTCTGAAAGTTGATTCTTGGTCTTCGTAACTACCTTGTCTTTGAATAATACCACCTGTACTCCTACCCCTTCCTCTGGCCCATCCACAGCCATCCCTCAGAAGTCAATCCAAACAAATGACTCCTGACTGATGTACCTCCCTTCACAGCTGCACCCTGGATGAGCAATGGCTTCTCCAGCAGGACAGACAGACCCAGCTGGGAGGGCACCCAGCAACTGGGCCACAAGGACTCAACCAAGAGTCCTGCTTTACCTCACCTGCAACTTATCTCCTAGTACTACTTGTACTCTGCTCCCACTAACAAAATACTGTTCTAAGCATCATACAGCAAGGGTGCTACTGTCCTCTCAGGAAGGTCAAAACCAGGCAGGACAGACACACTCATTATATTCAATTTCCTTCATTTCCCTGGAAAATCGTTTCCTCCCAGCCAGTATAGGAAGGAGAGAACAAATGTATCACATTTAAATGTCCTACTTAAAGGGATCTGAATTGAGGCTAGTGTGGGTTTTCCCACGAGCGTTGCTTACCATCGTGCTTGGTACCCTCTGACATATCTCTGAATGGTGATGGCAGCCTTCCTCATACGCACGTACTTCTTTCGCATCAGCCAGCCTCGGATCGTCTTTTGGATGCGGATACAGGCAGCTCTCAACTTATCTGCCCTTATTTTTTCCAGATAGGCTACTTGACCAGCCCGGAAAAATATTTTTGTCTTACCAAACTGGTACTTATCCTTGTCCTATTTTCAGAGGTAAAAAGAGCATCAGTTACAGCATTAAATGTTAGTGGATAAAAAAAATGCATGAAGGGCTAAATGAAAGTACAGTTAGTAAAGAAGCAAAATTATATGTGGAATTTTTCAAGTAAACCTAGACTTAAATTATGTAGTGGAGGAGAGTATTTTCTCTGTATGATTCTGCTAACAAATTAATACAGTAAGGCTACAAGCATGGCCTAAACGAGTAACGTGAGATTTTTGCTTAGACAAGAACGCCACAATTGTAAGAGATGTGGTAGGCTACAGGAGGTGACGAAGGGGCCCAGAGCATGAAAGCAATACAAGCAATGCACATGTACAATTTCCTGCTTAAATTGTAGATGATCCCTCTGAACGGTCCATCTTCAATCATATTACACAGTACAAACAAAACAGCTGGGGCTTCAAACATGTACACGCTGTTTACAGCATCAGGACTAAGCGAGAACAAAGCATCTCACTGCTGCTCAAACACATCTGAAATTTCAGAACTAATCCAGAAAGAGAATAATACTCTATCTCTATAGGCTGTAGTATTCCTTGGAGGCAAAAACTGAGAATATACAAAGGTACATTGAAAAAAATTAATTTCGTTGACTGTTTGATGATAAGTTAAAAGGAACAGCAGTCAAAGAGCTACAGCTCAGGATACATTTAACACTATACATTAACACTATGAATACAGACACATGCATATAAACCAAAAGATTTCAGTTAAGTCCACCCAACGACACAGAATTTAAAAAGCCGAGCCCCAACCTGCCTGCACAGTATTTATTTTTTTTGTTTCCATAAACATCCTAACATTGGCATTGCACTTCAGCAAGGTAAGCTTTCTTGCTTTTGTATCTTTGTAAGCTTTGTCTCCTTCTCTTCCTAACTGACACTTCTAAGTAAGTCTCGATTAACCATCTTCTACTGAGAACTGGCTGGAAGTGGCTCTTTGGAGCCTGACTGCCCTCCGCTGTTCATCGGTCCTTAAGAAATCCCAGGAAACACATCAGTTCAGGTGCAGCGCCAGTGGTGTGGATGGCACAGCCTGCGAATGTAGGGCTGCAACTGGAGGTAGGAGGCAAAGCAAGAGGCTGCTGAGGTACGAGGACAGCCACAGTGCTGCTAGGCAGGGAGACAGTGTCACAAGGACGAAAGGAGTGAAAAAGGTTGACTTCAGCACAGGAGCCGAGAGGACCAGTGTGAAAGACACAAACACATACACAGACAGAAACACCTCCACGTTAGAAAACCTCCAGGTAACTCTACCTTACTTAAGATGTGGTTAATGCATCTTGCCCTTAAGCAAGTTAAGGCTCACCCTCAACCCACCCACACTTAAAATCACTGTCTTCCTTTCCTGTGATACACTGGGAAATTCTGCAGTTCCTGTGCTAATATTGGTGGGTTAGTACTTTGAAGAAGTACTAAAATAGCATGGCTATGAGGGTGTAAGGGATGCTATCTTTACTCCTTCAGATTCCAAATGCTCTCAGCACTAACTCTAGTACCAGAATCAGCTTCTCCAGGACATTTTTACACGTCTGCTTTCGGTCACTAAGGACATCTCTCTGCTTCATCAGAACACGGTAACGGCTGAAGAACTCTTGGTATGTCCACCTGTCCCAAAAACAGAGACAGTGTCAGTCCCAACAATGAATAATTCTCTTAGAAAGGAGAGCTGCAGCTGAAAGCAATCTAAAAAGTGGCAAACACACCTGGAGGGGAAGCCAGCTGCACTGATTCGGATGGTCTCCAGGACACCACAAGCTCTCAGCTGCTGTACTGCCCGCTTTTCATCAAATCTAGGTAGGAATAAAAAGAGGCTGTGGGTGTGGGGCTAGTTTTGCATTACATGGGACCTCTGGCCCTGCGCACACCCAGGACAGGAGTGCCACAGAGGGGGAGCAGGGGTGGGATGTGATGGGTGGTTAACAAATCCAGCTAGCGCTTCTGCAACTCAGCGATAACAGAGGACAGCCTAACTGGGGAATTGTCCGAACCCATCGGCTGCTGCAAGCTGCTTATCCTGTCCTGCTTCCCGCTGGCCTGCCCAATAGCCATGGGAGACTTTGTGTGCCCAGATTCTAAGCAGACTTTTGAGAAAAGCTCTAAGCAAGTTCAGATATGAAAAAAGATAAGGAATAAGACATTAGAATCTGCAAAAGCAAATTCCAGCAAATGTCAAATGAACTCAAGGAATGCAAACTGCCAGTCACATTTAAAACAGCTAACAACGAAAATGCTGGTATTTTTGCTCATATATCACCAAAAAGAAAAAAAAAGGCACCAGGAAGTCTTTCTCCCTCCATTCATCCCAAAACATCTCCTGCCGTAGGTACACGTACACATGCACAATGAGTCCATAACAACAGAAAGGAGGCACACCACTTGGCTCCTGAGCAAGGTTTAGAAACTCGATCCTCCAAGGCCTTGGGCAATTCCCTCCCACGCACAGGCTATACGAACCATACATGAACCAGCTTACGTGAATGGAAACTTGAAGTCATTAGGCTTAATACAGCGCACGTAGTGTGGAGTTGTAGCGTTCAGGGTTTCCATCAGCAGGTGAAGAGAGTTTCGAAACTTTGAAAAAGAAAAAGGGAAAAATATCAGGGAATAGCCTCAATAAGCTCAATCATATTTGAGATAACCTCAGGAAGCGGACCTAGGGATATTTGCTTATTTGTAATAATGCTTTTGGTAATAAACACCAGCTTGGTTTTGTTATGGCAATAGATTTTAGTTTCAGATACCACCTTTCAGTGAATTATGACACAGTGAGACTTCTAAATCTTAGGCTTTACAGGAGTAAAGCTCCCGTATCAGCGTGTGATAAATTACAAAAACACGGCATAGACTGAGTTGTTTTCAGTTTTTGACTGTCTCATCTACCCTAATCTTTGTCTAATCAATCTCTTTATGACTAAACCTCATGGCATATTACTAAATAGCCATTTAATTTTAAAGAAATTTAAAATCAAATTTAAAATCAACAGTGGTAAAAAGAAAAAAAAGGTATCAATCTCTTCAGCTCCACTGATCCCAGTGTCGGACCTACTGAAGAGAACTTTGAAAGTCCAATATGCGAGAGTTTTAGGAGCTTTACTTTTAAAGTATCAGGACCACAAATACCTAACATGCTGCAGTATATCCTTCTAACCACAGAATACTCTAATAAGTAAAGGAAACTATGAAAACACGTCTCAGATGTTTTAAGCGTATTGGCATGGATTTCCCTCTTTCTGTTAAACTCATGATTCTAAGCCAACCTCTGTTTCTACACAGAATATGATAAAAATCACTTTTGTATTAGCTTTCTTTAAAATTTATAAATTAATATACATGGTTGATTGATAGGAGTAGTATGAGAGTATTCCTAACACTTCAACTCATAGTTTCAGTCTGACAACAAAACTGTTAGGCCTCTACCAGTCTCAGGAGACTGTCTGTTTGCAAAATCAGAAATGAAGTTTAAATAAAAAATGGTAACTGGGCAGGGGTTCTCTTGCATGAATTGCAGATTGGAATTTGCAGCCTGTACCACAAATACATGCCAAACAGATTTGCATTCTGTGCAGTAGCATGAATAACTATTCTTATTCCCTTGCTTGGGGAAGGTTACAGAGGAATTATGAATACGCACATTAAACATTCTCTAATTCCCTGATTCTCACCTAGCAGTCTGACTAGCTCACGACACTGCACAGACACTGTGCTAACATCTTTGTTAGGGGATCGACAACCATCCAAGGCAGCAGACAAAGCCCAGGCATTTCTGGTGATTTTATCAGAACTCTGAGCCCCCTAGAGATGTGGTTGGTTCATCTTCAAGAATAGGCAGAGGACCCTGATACAAAGAACTTACACTCCCTGAGAGCTAATTTATATTCCAGGCTGTCCTACAGTAACATAAAAAGATTTATCCACACAGACCTCCTGGAAGCCCCAAGCAAAAGACGAATGCCACTACTCACTAGCAAAGTGGTACAGGCTGGCAAGTAGATAAAACCTGAGTACTAAACTGTCAAAAAGGTTCCCCTTGGCTCCAATGTATAGTCTGAGGGACAATCTGTCATATAGAAAGCACTGAGTGGGGACATAACCATCTTGAGAAAACACCTGTTAAATCTTTTGAGTGGAAAGTAACAAAGAAAAAGTGAGTTCTCCAGCCATACTGATCTGCATACTTTTAATTTAATTCTGGCACATACACGTGGATATTTTATGTTTAACCCATTGATAACTGGAACCAAGTTTCCTGGGGACTGAATTCCCACTTTTGATTTGAGTCAGACAACGTGGCACATGATCAAAAAGACCCAGTATTAGATTTTCAAAGATTCTCAGCATCCAGCATGTTAAATCTATCTTGAAAAACATGAGTTTTGGTTTTGGCACCACAATAAGAACTGAGCTCCCTGAAACTGTGGCCCAAAATGCATTAGTAATTAGGGTATTTTTGCTCCAAACTGTAAGTCATAATCAGCTGCACCTCTCTCAAAAATCACAAGGGATCCCAAGAAGCACCAGCACACCTTGAGACCTATGAGACAGAGGGAGGTAGAGGCAGAGATTACTTAATAGAGCTGCATCTTCAAACTCACCTGATGTCCCACAGTTTTCTTATGTTCCTTGCTGGCTTGACCTGGCCTGGCCTTGGCTGGTTTTACAGCCGTTCGAGACAAAGGCACACGCCCCGAAGGGGCTGCTGACGTGGGACTGAGGACCTTCTCCTCATCCTGGAATAACTCTGGTAGCAGCTTAAACTGGTACAACAGCAGAAAAAATACAGAGGGTAAGAATCCAGCAAGTGATTGCACCCATTTGTGCTTAAGGTAGTTAGAATCCAGGCTCAGTTTTTGTAAAGCGCAGGTTTTTTGTTGAACTCCACACAGGGTCAAACACAAAAAAGCATTCAAGCTAGTAGTATAGTGAGTGGGCCATGACTTAATACTAAACATTTTGTGGGTTTGATCAGTGAGTCTCCTTCTGAAGACAAAATTCTGATTTGAGGGTTTTTTTCATAGAGCCAGCAACAGCTTCCACGTGAAACTGTTAGATACTGACAGCAGTTTCAGAAGTACCTATTGCAATTATATATGGCTGCTTTGATCTAAGGAGGAAACGACAGGGTCCTCTCATATTCCAGTGGTGCACCAGACTCCTTTGTGGTTGAGAAATATCTAGGACACTAAATAACCCAGCAGGCAACAAAGAATATTCCTGCTTTATCACTCTAAATTGAAATAATCAACCTCAAAGAGGAACCATCAACTAAAAAAAAATCATTAGCCAAATTTACCTGACTGAAGATCTACTCTCAGGCCAGTGGGAGTGGAGGAAAAACTTGAAATATCTTTCCAAATATCACACAGGGCTTCCAGTTCCCTCTCTCTAATGGCTACAAAATACACCCATATATAATAGCTGCTTTGAAGTAACTTACAATGAAAAATAACACCACCACGTCTTTCTACTGACAACTATAGCACTTCAGAAGCATTATAAGAGTAAGAAAATCTGAACTTCTCTACCTGTCAATGAATAATCTTTTATCTAGCATCTGTGCATTTTCTCCCAAGAGATAGGAGCATTCAATTTTCAGTACTAGAAAGTGCTTGGGCTAAGTACAACCTAAAAAATAAAAAAACCGGTTTTGCCTTATAAAACTTGGTGAGCATGCACGACATCCAATGAAACATGCTGCACAACAAAATGGTACTTGTGCCCTGTGGTTGTGCCAGACGGGCTAGCAGGAGGCATCAAACGTTCCTCAGTAGCATTCAGCACAGCACTCCAGCGTAATATAATGACTATGAATGCTACAAAGGCATCCTAAGTTCCTGAATTAAAAAAAGGAGTATCACAGCTTAGCTTTATCTCACCTGAGTCTGCTGGACTAGGAGCACGATCACCTTAGACTACCTCTGTAGCTGGTGGACAAATGACATTTCCAGGGGGTGATTTAGCCTGTCTCTTCCACTGACTCAACAGAGTTCAGGATGATTGGGCCACCACCACCTCATTCAGCTGCCCGCAGTCAGACGGAGTGAGTCGGTATGCACAGGCGTCTGAGCTACAGAGCCACGTCTTTTCATCCCATACAAAAACTGACCTGAATGCAGCACGCTTTCTCTGAAACTCCTGATGCTCTCACGCACCAGGGGTGGGAAGGGGATCCCCAGTGTCTTGACTGCAGATGGATGAGCTCTTCTAAGCTATCAGTACCTAAGACTCATTCCCTTTTCCCAACCCTGGGAAAATCTGCCTGTAAAAATGGGCAAGTGCGTTTCAAAGGTGCCACTTTCATAGACACTGCCTCAGTTACTGCATGCAGAAGACAGGAGCAATCTATGGCCACCGGCAGCAGAGAGCATTGCTGAGACGATCCACATGGTGGGGGCATTCGTGTTTTCCTTTGGTTTAGGTTTTCACTATCTTATAAATTTTCTTTGTTTCACAGAACACTAGGAGCGTTCAAAGAGAGGGAAAACACTGATCAAAGGGCAGATAATTCACATGGTAGAAAACAGGCAAGCAAGCATTTTTTCCCCGTAATTTTTTCAGACAACTTAACAGACATGCTGCTAACAATCTTACAGATCATTTCTTTCAATACAGAGCCACAACACAAGATTTTAACAACATGCCAGTAGCAAGCATAAAGGCTGAGGACTGTTGTGTTGCTTTCACGATACATGCATGGAAACTGAACTAGTTCAAAGAGGTCTTGTGGGTGGATTTGTAGAGAAGGCCAAAATAAATAGCTAAACACTACAGTGCCTGCCAAGAGCAGCGTGTGTCATGCACTTCGGAAAGCAAAGAAGCATTCGAGCTGTATGTGAGAGTGGGCATGGGCAGGATGACAGATGATGCAGTCAGTTTAGAATTACCTTCTGTTGAATGTGCACAGCAAACCCAGAAAACAGTGACAACAACAACAAAATCAGAAATGCAATCCCACTACAATTACTAATAAAGAAGGCCTGCTGAAAAATAGAAATGAAACACTCTTCTTTTGAAAATCCATTTTCTTCACAGTTGAAATTTTTTTTTTTTTTTTAAACACTGGTTTGGGTGAAATTTACCATTGAGGAAAACAATGTTGTTTCTTGGTGTTTAGATTGAATTGACTCAACCTACTGAGCCTGCCCAAGCTGTTGTCATGCTCTCATGGCAGCGATGTCCCCATTGGCCCTTACTCCCTGGCCTCCGTCCTTCGGAGCACCCCTGCACCCCGGCCCTGCGCAGCACACTGCCACGCTGTGCACAGCCGCAGCTACACCGGCACCCGGTCCCCGCCAGCTCCCCGAGGATGCTACCTGCCTCCCACACACACAGCAACTGACTTCACTGAAACCACTTCAGCATTTCTCTCAGCAGAAAGCCTGCTGTGGTTTTTCATTATACTACATGTTTCAATCATTTCGCTTCAGATATCTGCCCAGAATAGAAACAGAAGAGAAAAATGTTGGTTTTCCTGATAGAATAGCATAATTTTAAAGAGCCTGTCCCTGATACCCAGCTTCCTGGGCCATTAGAGCTAGCAAATTCCCAACAGCCATCACAGCGCAATGTCAAGTTAATTGCCTTTACATTTCAGAAGAGCACAACTAGCATTTTTGCCATTAAAAAAAGCAGACGATGCCACTGAAGGCCTGTTCTATAATATTCCTTCATGCAGTATTTTTCAGTTCAGATGTGATCTTTCTTTCATAGACATCAAGAAGGCAAGACTCCGTAAATTCTGGTTCGTGTCCTTAGGGTCTACACATTTCATTCCTCTCTCATTTTGCTTCTGGAACAGAATTTGTCTCTCCTCCAGAAATTTTCTGCTCAATTGTCAGGCCACAAACAAGAAGCTTCTGTTTTCAGATTACAAAATTAAGGGCTTAACTGTTAAGCCTTCTTATACTACTATAGTATAGTAGAAGTCCTCGATGACTTTACAGAAAATGTAGCAAAGTTGGGGGTTTTTTTCGGGGCCGGAGGGCGGAACCAAAACAAATAAAAACAAACAGTGAAATCAGTGGCTAAATATAGACTGATCTCACATGGAGCAAAATTAGCCTACAGGACTTTCTAAATTGATACAGAAGGCCAAGTAAAACACAAACTATGTTCAATTCTAGTTGATCTGGTACCAAAGGCAGAAATACTTCCTAGGTGTCACGGTTTAACCCCAGCCAGCAACTAAGCACCACACAGATGCTCGCTCACTCCCCGCCCCCCCAGTGGGATGGGAGAGAGAATCGGGAAAGTAAAAGAGTAAAACTTGTGGGCTAAGATAAGAACAGTTTAATAGGACAGAAAGGAAAAAAAACATAATAAAAAGACAATAAAAAAAATAATAAAAGGATTGGAATATACAAAACAAGTGATGCACTATGCAATTGCTCACCACTCACCGACCGATGCCCAGTCAGTTCCTGAGCAGCAATCTGCACCCCCCAGGCCAACTCCCCCAGTCTCTATACTAGGCATGACATCATATGGTATGGAATATTCCTTTGGCCTGTTTGGGTCAGGTGTCCTGGCTGTGTCCCCTCCCACGTTCTTGTGCCCCTCCAGCCTTCCTGCTGGCTGGGCATGAGAAGCTGAAATACCCTTGACTTAGTCTAAACATTACTTAGCAACAACGGAAAACATCAGTGCGTTATCAACATTCTTCTCATACTAAATCCCAAACATATTGTTATACCAGCTACTAGAAAGAAAATTAACTCTATCCCAGACAAAACCAAGACACTAGGTTTATAAGAAACTTTATATGACCCTTAATTCAAGGATTAATAATTGCAAAAGAAGAAAAAAAAATAATCTTTATACTAACCTTACTTGATTTTAGGACTT
Organism: Haliaeetus albicilla; assembly: GCF_947461875.1. NCBI lineage: Eukaryota > Metazoa > Chordata > Aves > Accipitriformes > Accipitridae > Haliaeetus > Haliaeetus albicilla. The sequence continues at coordinate 14,847,098 of NC_091494.1, read as the reverse complement.
TAATTTGTTCTTCATAAACTGTGTCTTTATTCTTTTCCAAAAAGCCTTCACATTGATATTCCACCTGAAAACAATCATTTTACAAAAAAAGTAAGTATTAAAAGTATTTAATAAGAATATTTTGCATAGAACTCACCAGCTGTAACTTTCACATTTAAAACAGGTAATTCTCGTGGATGTTGAAAATATCAGCTCCCAAGTGCATCTTTGTTAAATATAGATTTTCCTCAAAGAGAGTGCTTTCCAGTAAAACGTAAAACATTAAAACATATAGAGATGAATACTGTTATTGCAATATAGCAGATATATTTCAGTGCTGAGAGATGCTTGTGGTAAGACAGCGTGATTGAATGGTTACAGTAAAGGTGAAGAATCAAAACGTGTGTTGAGCATCTCCTGCACTGAAGTTACCAGGGCTGCAAAATTGCGTGAAATCCAGATGCAACTCAGAACAAAGTATCTCATCTCACCTCATCAGCTGAGAGGCAATAAGTAGATCTGCCTGCAGCTTATTATGAAGATGGCTCATTTGTATTCAGAAAGACTGTTTTTACCAGAAACAATAAAAAGTCTGAATGTTGTGACAATACATAACAATCCTTTATCACAGGGCCGTGGAGTCTCCTGGACCAGAGAACAGTCAGAGCATCAGATAAAAACCTAGTATTTATTTCACTGTCCTAATTCAAGGCCGAACAAAATGCCAGAACTACTGTCAAAAGTCTGTACCTGAGAATTGGATAGTAATTAAAGTAAGGATGCTAACTCCCATGAAGTGCCTCACACTAACTCTTCAATCTTGTGTCAGCAGAAGCGCAGACCCTTACAACAATGTTGTTCTTTCAGAGCAGACGGACTGACAGCCATCATCAGCCTCTCTTCCAGTACGGCCATTTATCGGTGCTTACACAATGACACTACACCCCAAGCTGCAAAACATTTCAAAAAATTCCTAGGGGGGGAAGAAGGCAGAGGATCTCCCCAAGGTCTCTTTACAGCTGAAGGCCCACCCTGAACATTAACGACCTGGGGTACCAGTCATGTCCTTACTGCGGGCGACGATGCCACGAGAGGGCAGCAGAATCTCTGCCTTCCCCCAGAGAAGACAACGTCAAGGCACAGCGGTTACTAACCTGCCAGCTACAGCTTTGTTTTTCCCTTCCAGATGTCTGTAGGCATTCACGTATGCCCACAGGAAAGCCTAAAATGCTTAGCACAGACAGCGCGTCAGAGCTTAGAGCTCTGCCAGTACCTGCTCGGAGCTACTTTTAGCTCTCCTCGGCCCTCGCTGCTCAGACTAGGCATAGGAAAGCCTTGTTTTCAAATATCAAAGTTTAGCCTAATGAACAGTACATGAAACGTTAATTAAATCCTTCTTGTTCTCTCATCCGCCAAATAAACCAGAACTCATGCATCTAAACAGTTACAGGGACGTTCTTGCTGCTTTCATTGAGGTAACACTAGACGCAACAAGAACAGGACCCTCCTGCTACACATGAATTCAAGAACCTGGGAGAAAGCAAGTGGAGGCAAATAAAGGCCTCCAACCCCCCATGTCAGCACATACAGACCTACTGGTAAGAATCCCAGCACTTCTCCAAACTTTTTTTGACAAAGCTGACAATATTCTGAGTCAGCTGCTTTGTTTAACAGGACAATTAGCTTAAACAGGATTTCATTTTAACCTGAGGAGCTGCTCGGTTTGATGATGCATTGTGGGAGCTGAACAATGCAGGCACTCCACTGAGGCACGCCTCGTCCAGCTTCCTAGAAATCGCCGTTCGCTGACCAGCAGAGGCGAGGGTGGGAGCAGTACACACCGCTCCGGCGATAAGAAGGGTGTGTTAGCCTTCTTCCTGTTTGCACATTAAGATGGCAGCAAAACCAACATCGTTTTGTTGTTGCTCTTTAGTTAAAATTACAGGAAGATACGTTAATTTTCTATTTTGTGCATTTCTACAGCATAACTGGAATTGATACAACTATGCTGTGAATTGCAAGCACGCTAAGCTGCCACGTTTCGAAAACGGATGGTTGGTGGTTACAGCACGTGACAGGAGCCAGGTGCTCTCGTTTGTGTTCCTGGCTCTGCACAGCTGCCAAGCCAACTTTCTTCTCCTGATCGGGTGTACAGGCAGGCACACGTTTTGCAAGAAGCCTGGCAGAGCCAGGGATGCCGCTGCCCAGTCGCTGCCTGCAGCAGCCGCCCACCCCAGGATCCCTTCCCGCACACACGCTCAGCAACACCAGCCACGGAAAGAGGTACCGGGGGAAAAGTCCTCACCTTGTCAGCAAAGTGCTTGATGATAAAAGCCTTATTTGACAGACGTGGCTTTTCAAAGAGGGCACATTTATTCAAATGAGTATTGTAGAGTTTTTGGGCCCACGTGTCATCTGAGCCTTTTGGCATCTATGGAAAAGAACACACAGCCGTTTTAAAATGTCTTGAAAACTTTTCAGTAGCGAAAGAAACTAAGAAGATGCGGGACAAGACTTTATGGTTCGCTTTCAAACTCCAACTCCTCGCATTTCCAGCACTGCCATAAGCCAGGAAGCCAGTAACCAGCTGTGCGCTTGCCCTTCTAACACTCCGGACTGGGCACAGCCCAGTGGCAGGTGTAGCTGCTATGTGACACGTACAACGCTACTGACGCTCCCAGTGTCACACACCTGAAGGCGGGGGGTCCAAGAGGTACGTTATCTGACTGAGCAGCATCTCAGCGGGTCAGAACTCATCCACCACCATTAGAGATTTCTTGTGATGCTTTGTGATACACAAGAACCCCAAGCTGGGTTTCCACTGAAGTAGACACCATACGCCATCCCCTGTACATGGCTTGGCATAAATTAAACTAAGATAAAAGACAAAAGGTGAGACACCGAGCGAGAGGCAATTTGGAGAAGTCTGACAGGACCAAGGACTCCACTTGCTACACTCGGGAAAAAGAAAGTTGCCAGAGTCAAAACAAAGGTTGATCGGAGACCCAGACCCAGATACAGATACATGATGGAGAGGAGGGGGAAAAAAAAGCGTGACTAAACCCATTTTTTCTCCTCCTGTAATTGCCAATTCTGTTTGTACGTTCTCCAAATCCTTTCAACAGCAGAGTGTCAAAATGATGGCTGTATGCAGATGGCTTTTCCCTGTCAGGCCCCAGAAGCAGGACGGCTGATGACCTCTTTCTCTATGAAAGCCCTTGAACACACACCTTGCACTCCTCATCCAACAGATCGAGAATTCCCATTTTGGCCTCTATGAGGTTGATGCAAGGCTGATTGTCGTAGAAATCAATCAAGGTCCATGGTATTTGTTCCTTCATATATTCTTCTTGTTCCAGCTTAAAGACATGCTACAGGGCAAAAAGAAAACAGTTGTCTGTGAAATAAAATGCAGAATAAATACATTGAACTCTCACTTGAATTCATCTTGGCACATTATCCAGGCTGTCAAGTGACACCCTAGTTCATAATCCAGGCTGCCATGTGACACGCTAGGTTCAACTGAATAAACCCTTTAACAAGTAAGGATATGAAAAAGAAATTAACCTTTTTTCCTGGCCTAAAAACAACAGACTAAATTAAAGCACTTATCCATATTGTCTGCAAATAAGGTCTATTTTTTCCTATCTTTTTACTATATTGTCCTACAATTACTACAAGCTCTTTTCTCTTATGAAAAACCAACACAAAACCCAGAAAAAGCCTCAAGAGCAGGAACAGCAACTTACAAAGTGGGATGTGCCATGAATTTATGGGTTTGAAGTTATGAATACTGCTCTATTTCAAGTAAAATTTCACTATAAATACTTTTCAGTTTGCTTGTAAAAGAACAGAGCTCCATTTTCTCTTAAATGGCTGCTGATTTTTTCTAAGATGACGCATTGCATTAAAATTTACTCTTCAGCAAAAACCTGCAAGAATGACTCTAGGAATATTAGCACAAGAAATCCTTTAAGCAACATTTTGTGGAAGTTCTATCTGGTATGAAGATCAATAACAATGTAGTTGTATATTTATTCAAAAATATTATCACAAAATGAACTGTGCACAGGAGATGAGTTAAAACTTCAGGAAAAAAGATATTAAGATATTAAACAGGCAAACTGTGGTCTTAATAGCACAAGCACCCTTTTTAAAAACAAAAAGAGTGCTGACTCCAGTTATTTTCAATGATGTTTTATCTCCCATTTAAATTTTAATGCCTACTAACTGTTCTGGCAGGCAGAACTCAACTCAGAGCATGCCCTACCAAGCAGCAAAGAGCAGCGCCGTGGGCAGGGTTTGGGGGGCTACCACAAACACCCGCATTTGTGACCTGGCCTCAGCTGCCCCCCGAGCTCAGTGCACAAGCCCACAAACACCTCACAGCTCTCGGGCATATGTCTGCTAGACAGCAGAAAACTACCCTGACAAAGTGGTTTATCCCTTTTATTTCATTAGCTTAACGCCACCCTTCCCAAAGCAGCGCTCCTTGACGGCGCCCACGGGAGCCATTCCCACCCCGCTGCTTAACGGCTGCGTTACACGCCAAGTTAATTCCTGACAGGAAAGCCAATGGTAGCGTTTTATTGGCAAGCCGTATCCAACCTAAGTCCTGAAAGAAAACATAAACCCATTTCTTCACTGTAAAGGAATTAGCAATTACGTGGTGAAAAACGTCTTCAGACGTAACCTTCCTCAGGGGCTGTGGGTGGCCAGGCAGGGGAAGGGTGGCCGGGGAGGCCAGGCAGGCTGTGGAGACACAAGCGGCGGCCAGGCAGTGCCCGAGCAGCCTGCCCTCGGCCGGGCTCCAGCTGCCCCGGGCGGCACGTGAAGGCTTGCTGCCTGCCACCAGGCACGGGGCTTTAATTTAAAGCGACTTCCACCCCGTGTAGCTGCACGGCAGCCCAGTGGGTCCGTGTCCACCGAGGCTGGGTTTGGTAGCCTGGCGGGGCATCAACACGCAAGCCTCGTTGCCCTGTCCTTCGTGAGACGAACGCTTACAGCAACGGCGTGACAGGGAAGGGAACACGGTGACAGCGATCTTTACTAAAGAAGCGACCCCTTACAGTTCTTGCAGTGACTAGATTTTTGCTCGAGAGCTGAGAAAACTCCAAGATACCTTGTGCTTAGCAGTTACGACATCCCGCTTATGGAGCTGAAGCCAGTCGTGGCGCTACCAGCACGGAAAGGGCGCACCGGGGCTGGAAAGCCCAACCACCACTCCAGCACCCGGCTTACTCCCCGGCACGCATCCCTGCCGCCAGGATGGACAACGGCGCAGGGGGATCCGGTCCTGTGAGCACACGCTGCCACGGAGGTACGCTCGTAAAGAGTTCAAAGCTATTCCCGTACTGCAGCACAGCCTAGCAACAGACCTGGCATAAATAACTTGCCTTGTCATTATGCAGGTAAGATATATAATTACAAACATCACTAAGGCTGAGGAAAGAGAGAATCGTGATGTCTCTGGAGGAGAGCAAAGAGGCGCCCCTTGCCACACGTCAGTCATCAACTTCAGGATGCGGCTGAAAACCCTCAAAAAATAACGCCAGGAGAGGAAGCGCGGGTGGCAGGTTTCCAGCAGCAAAGCCCGGCTCTCTGCTGCCCGTGCACCGGCTCTCGCTGGAGGTTACGGAGACACAGCTAACTCCAACTTCATCCGCACGGTGCTCTCATTGACAGGCAGTCTCGGGGTCTTAATTGCCGAGCACTGCTTCTGTCTTATAATTGTTACTGTGATCGGAATTTCAAATAGTCCCAGAGCAGCAGTTAGTCATAAAATCTATTTCTAGGAGATAGTCGATCTTTTCCCATCCCCCAAAGCCCACGGCCAGGACAGCTGGTTAATAGACTGAAGGAATTCATCGTAACCACTAGGGACCCAATTAGCAGGATGGACTTGGGTGAGGGGAAAGGGAAGAGGAAATGCCAGTCATTTCCTACTTACCATATTGAATTGCTGCTGCAGTTTCTCGTTAGCGTAGTTGATACAGAACTGTTCAAAGCTGTTGATTTCAAACGTCTCAAATCTAAAATATGCAGATACTCAAAATTACTAGTGCAGTGAAAAAAACTGATTAAATGACCCATAATTTTAAATTCCCTCCCTCCAGTCAAATTCATTGCATTATTCCAGGTATGACCAACCACAATCAAGCAACAAAGCACACAAGGAAATGGCAAATTGCTGCGCATGAGCAATTCGGTGATGCTCCCTCTTTAGGCAGGGATGAGGAACACAGGGAAGAGACTGATGTTCCTGGAGAGCGTGTTACGTTATCTTTGTCCTCTCTAGAAGGGCCACCCTGGAGGAACCACGAGATGACAATTCCCTTGTAACTTTCCCCAATGCAATACATAAAGGAACTACCAACAGCAAAAATCTGAAATCCCACTATAAATGTCAAACCTGAAAGTCAAGACAAAGATCTTAGACAGCATGTCAAAACTTAACACCTACTTCCTTCAGCTGCAATAAGCAGCTGCTCAGGGTTTGGTTTTTTTTGTGCAATCCACGCAGCGCTACATGATAAAGACAAAAGATGCTTTGCGGTAAGATAATTACATAAGAGGTGTTGTATCTCTGACAAAAAGACTCACCCGTAAATGTCCAACACTCCAATGAAAGAATGCTGTTTTACAGTAGCGTGAAGTGCTTTGTTCACATGATCTACAATCCAGTTAAAGAGATTAGCATAGATATGCTTGGCAAGCGCATCTCTGGCATTGATGGCATGAAGTTTAGAAATTGGCTTGATGTAGGTTTCGGTGGCAGTTGCGAGCTTCCTATGGCAAAGCCAGTGGGCCATTTCTTCATACTCCACGCCCATGAGGTCACAGAAGATGCTGAGGGGTTCGTGCTTGGGCTAATAAAAACAATCTCATTAGGTCTTGAAACAGTATTAGCAATAGCACACATGCAATCATGCAATCAGAAGAACTGCCTGCTGCAGTAAGCAGCAACAGCAGCTTCCTCAGCTCTCCCTCCTTCAAAACATAACGAGTTCCCTACCCACTTACCACATTCACATCGCTGAAGTAAATTACTGATTCACAGTTTCCCCAGAGGCATTTTACTATACTTGTGTTCACCAAAAAGCCCCACACAGGGAACCCACAACCTTCGCAAAAATGAATCACCTAGCTTCACAGGGATGGACTTGGTATTTTGATTTCTTATAACTGACTGTCTCTGTTTTGAGTGAAGAAGCTACAGAAATGCAGAGGACAGGACATCAGCTGTGTGCTGGGGACAGAATGGACTACAGCTCCTGAGTGGTGCTCTCGTCTGCTCATATACATCCACGGCAGGGAGTGACAGGCAATGGGGCATTGCAGCCCAAGCCAAGAACGAAGAGGAACAAGTGTGCAAAGGCTGTAGTGCTCTGGTCTCAGTATTTAACACAGTATTTCCTCAGTGAATTCTGGAGACAAACATTAAGAGATTGGAGCACTCAAATGACGTTCTCTAACTCTCAAATTGGACTGTACAAGTGAAAAAATTGACCTTTGTTTAACCAGGTAAAATCAACTAGCAAGGCTTGCACACTGAGATGGTTATATAAGATTTCTGCATGAAAATCCACCCAGTGTGTTTACCACTCCATGAGTGAAGATACTACACTTTGTGACTAACAAGCAAACTGATAACTAGAAATCAAGGAGGACAGACAGGTCTTTCCTCCTAAGGAACTCCCCTAACACTACTTCCTCATCACGTTCACTTTGCACCCGATGGCTCAACAGCATGCTGACAAGCAGCGTCTTGACAAGGACAGATTATAAGGGACTGTTGCTACATGCCCAGTAGCTTCAGGGTACATCAGCTTTATCTTTCTATTTCCACGTCCTTATGACTTCTCTGGGGCTTCTTCCAGTCCTTACAGCATACAGGTCCCATGGCAGTGCTGATCCACCTCCAAAATCCAGTTAACTAAGCATGTCTTCTTTCAGTTTAGCCATACAACCTTAACTGGCTCAGAAGACAACAATAAAGTAATAATAATAATAATGAACACTGCACAAAAGAGTGTCACATTAGGGTTACTCAAGCTGACATTGAACAAACCGATTCATTCACACAGCACCACACAGAGCCCTTTGCCGAGCTCCCCGGAGCACCACCATTGCATCACCACACCAGTGCTTCCCAGGCAGACCAGTCTGCACTGCGACAGAACTCTGCAATGACATGGCTATTGTCAGAGAACAGCACGGCTCAGGTAGCGGATGCCATTGAGCAGACATTCACCGCCACCTGCTAGATAGATGTTTATCACGTCAGGATAGGATTCCACAGGAACTTGCAGCTTTGTACAAGCTCATTCAGTGGGATTCCTGCATTGGAGATACCATTACAACACAGACGAGCTCATCATGCGCTGGGGCTCATCAGCTTTCTACCTGTGATCATTAAATTATGCTTTCTTTGTAGTGAAAACCTTTTTAAGACACACGGAAGAGCCAGACTGCTGCTGTGGTTTCACAGCAGCTATCCATTAGGTGCCACGGACAGATGGTGTCAGACCAGGCACACTCATCATCTGCGGCCCAATAAGGGACCTGTTGTCTCAGCGCCAGAAACTGCTACTGCAGATTCTTGAGAAAGCGACTGATAGAAAAATGAGAAAAAAACCCTGCAACTGTTGCTACTATTTGAAGAAAGATGAAGGCTGTGTAGTCCAGCAGTAGATGTTCAAGGAAAGGCAAAAGGAGAAACTGGCCACTTGTGAATCCAAGGAATCAAAGAGTGACAAGCCAGATCTTTTTTGTTTCTCATCTGCGGAATATGGACTTCAGTAAGAAGCCTTGGTCCTCGCTGAATGAGGAGGTTTTTTCAGATCAGACTATGCAGTCCTCCTTGTCGACCACCACAAAGGTAAAAAGGACTGCTAAAACCATGACACTTAGATGAGTCACATGAATCATATCTGTATATCCTATGCTAGTGTCTAGACATCCCAGAGGACTTTGCGAAGCATTTGCTTTGCAATTATTTAGGCCATTTTGGCATTTAACATTAAAAAAAATCCTGCAAAGCGTTTACTGTGGGCAGGGAATGTATTCGTGTAGGAATATAGAGACCTAAGACACCTGTCCAGGACTTCAAAGCAAGCCTGTCTGGTAGACTTTTCTAGGACAGATCAACTACAGTTTTGAAACAAAATTAAGGCAGCCACTGTTATAATACAGACAGTACTGTCTAAAGCCTCTAAACTGAGAAGAGTTGACTACATCTGCAAAAAGAACTGTGGAAATGTTAACAAATTAGAAATAAACACACTGCTTGCGTTTTTATATTGTTACTCCTTTTCAGAAGAGGTCCCTGCAAACAAGCAGAAGGCAGAACTGTCAGAATAGAAACCATGCCCTTCAGTTCATCTACTACTCACAGGAATAGTACAGCTGTCAGAATCCCGAGATGCAAACTCCACGTTGCCCAGGTGAAGGATGCCAGCAAGGATTCGAAAAATTCCCATCTGGTAGGAATCACTAATCCCTGAAAAATGATGAATAAACTGTTTTGAATGGAGAGAGAAATAAAGAACCACGAGCTGCAGTTGATGAAAAATTTTATTAAGACGAGAAAAATGGTGACCGCTGTGTGTTTTTTTCAGAGACTTTGGCATTTGACAGTACTGCTTGGCTCCACTTCTATTAAAAGTGTTTTATAACCAGATGCAAAAAAAAAAAATCCATTAAAATGAACTACTTAATTTGCTGTTTCAAAGTGTTTTGTCAGTGACCTCCAATGCTTTATATGCTACACCAAGGGAATCCACCATTTACATTCATATAACACGTGCTTCTCCTACACTAGATGAGTGATACCACTGCAATTTAAATACCTTCTTCATGCAGCGAAAGTATCTCAGTCCCAAAGTTTATCAGACTCTCCTGATTTTACACACAACAGAGTATGAAGAAAATATACAGAAACAATGTAGAAAACACTTGCTGGCATATCGGATTTGGGATATGACTGTGTTTTACAAATTACCTAGCAAAGTGCAGGCCTGCCTGGTGTTTACCATTTCCTTAGCATCATTGACACCATCAATCACAGGGCTTCCACCTTGCTTTGTATAGTGAAAGTAATTTGCATTCCCTGTAAGAGAAAAAACACATCTTTTACACAGACTGATGCAGAAATTCACAGCACATCTGTAAATCTGTGTAACGATTAAGTTGCTCCTGGCAGAATCCATGATTTGAAATACGTCAGTGTATTTTTGCCTTCTGGCTTAGAGGACCCACTTATTCTGGAGAATTTTTTCAAGATTTAACAATGCAAATAAGTATTCTTAAGCTACCTGGTTCCTACAATAGGCCCTCAGGCATATTCTCTACCTAACCTTGATTCAGACTTCCACACCTGTTGAATAATCACTTTGGAAGCAATTATTCTCCAGGTCTGAGCCAACCACCCAAGTGGTAGGTGCAAAGTTGATAGCAGCAGCACTTTGAAATTCTGTAGCAGATATTATTATGCTATTATTGCATCAGGATATTTAAAAAATTCTATTTTGCCCATTTTCTTCTCATTTCTAATTTATGGTCTGGTTTAGTCTTACGAGTATCTGTAATCCGTTCTGTCTGAGAAGTCATGGTTGGAGAACTGATAGCTTCATACCACTGTGGGGACAGTACTGGGCTTCACTGGGAGAGCAGTAGCTCTCCTGGGTACTGTGTAAATTCCTACGGTTTCAGTGGCCATGCTTCCAGCTGCAGTAACAGACTCCTTATCTTCTGATCTGCTAAGGTTTCAAGAATGTTGAAAGAGGAGCCTGCTAAATGGCTTCCTTAGTTATAATTACATCAGTTTCTTTCTTTCCTGTGTCAGCAGATGTGAATCCTAAATGTGCCAGGATGGTGCTGAAGAGCAGAGAAACACTTTAAAACCAGAAAGATATTTCAGAAATTAGCACTGACAAGCTGTGCAGTTTTCCCACTGTGAAGTTAACTTTAAAAAATATACAAGCGGCACTGAAATTTATATTCAATTTAAAAAATGATCAGGCGATTGCCGGTCCCAAGGCCATCGTCACGTCTTTCTTTTACAAAGTACCAGTTCCTGTTAAATGACAAACCTTTCCTTTATCAACATTTTAATTTGAAAAATGAAAAATTTCATTAACCGTTTTGTGATCACTAGGTTAGCAGAGATGGTAAAGTAATTGTTGGTAACAGCCCAAGTGAAAGTATGCAGATGCAAAATAAAGCTTTTCAGGTGCTTATACCAGAAATGGTAAAATTATCTAGTAGCTGGAGCCACGGAAAAAAAAGGTTTTAAAGGACCAAGAGAAGAGAATTTCACCCTCGCTGCTGGAAAGCTACTCTGGAATCCAGGACATAGTAAGTCCTAGTGATTAGAACTGCAGGGTGTTAAGAGTATGCTGAAGAAACAAATGTGTTACTTTTGTTTTATCTAAAACCCACAAAGTCTGAGATCTGCCATTTTAGTTATTTTCAATATATTTTAGTATTTGAAGGTTTAAAAGTTTAGAATTTAAAAGCCAGCAATTCTTCATTTAGTTCTATGGCTCAAAAAGCTCAGAGATGCTGCTTTGTACCTACAATTGCACAACACAATGAATGTGAATTTCATACCTAATCGTAGAGTTTTAAACTCAGGTAATGCTGCAGAGGCACAAAGTTGGTAAAAGATGTGGTAATTTCTCTCCTCTTCTGCCTTTAAAAAGAAAGGAATTGATTATTTTTCACAACTTAACAAGTGCCAGAAACATCCATGAGTACAAAAGAATTATTATGTTTAATGCTTTCTCTAGCATTACATTAAAAGCATAGAAGCCACATGGAAAAAGGAAAGATAAATCAGCATCTATCATTTCCTTGTTGATTAATTTAATCCATTTTCACCAGCAAGCAGCATGCAGACATTTTCCTTTCAAAAAAATGTATGATTTCACTTTTCAGAATGGTGGATTACTATTAAATATAGATCAGGATTCTATGGGTGGGTGAAATGATCATACTTAGAAGCTTTTCATTTTCCAAAAATAACTAATACCATTTGCCTCAGCATTTATAGTAAGCTGGTGAAGGGAGTATCTTTCTTGCCAAGGCAAAGCTGGAATTTTAAAATGAAGGACAAACACAGCTCAGAAGGTTATGACTCATGACCAACATCATAATTCTGAACTTAAGCACTGTAAATTTCATAACTTCAAACAAAACAAAAAAAAAAAAAGAAAAACACTCTCTTTCAGCTAAACCGTGTGCAATAAGGCTCTCATTTTTAAAATATACAACAGTATTTCACAAAACACCCCTACATAATGCAAACTGTAATTATTTATCTTATACCTTTAGGCAGCCACTCAAGGATAAGTCATTTTTACTGAGCTCTAGACTATAAGGTAGGCAAAGATGGAGGAGGAGTGTGGGAGACAAAAAGGTTGTGGATTTGTTCAAGTATGAAATACCAAAATGAAGAGAGTTCAAGAAAGATGAAATTACATATTCTCATTTGCCTAAATAATGGCAATTAAGACTCATTTGTAATTATTGCAATAGCAGTGAGTTTTAACAAGAGATTGAAAGTGAGCTAAGATGGCAGCTTTAAAAACCACAACAGAGAGCTCTTCTTGAGCATGAGTGGTTTCTGCTAGGTTTTGAAGCCCTACTCTACAATACTACGGTAAGCACAAACTCATACCTAGTAGTGCACTGGAAGTATTTAATGTTTAAATACACAGCCTTTTTAATACACATTTTACAGCTACGAATAATTCACATAATGAAGGGCTGACTTGGTTTTCTTTTTCTCCCCCCTCCCCACTGTGTTATATTACAAATACACTATTACAGTCATCTCTTAGGAGAGATAACTAGTATAATCAAGCAATAGCTTTTTTTTTTTTTTTTTAGCACAGTCACACAAATATACAGTGAGATGATTACATCAATATTACCTGAAACACCACTCTTGATTTTTCCAAGAGGTAAGTTCTCATGTTAGCACCAATGATTCGATACCTCTTATCAAAACCAATCTCAATGTATTTCCCAAAGCGACTGCTGTTGTCATTCCTCGTAGTTTTGGCATTTCCAATAGACTGAAAAAAGAGAATATTGTAAAGGTTAAACAGCTTTTAGAGATTATCAAATCTATTTAATCATCTACATGACTCATAAACACTTAACAACATTAATTTTGTCCTGGTTTCAAAATAATCAAGAATTTAATAAAGAACAATCTCCACCTGGTCAGCAAGTTACACCAAAATATGGTTATTTCATGAACGCAAGATTGGGAGCTGATCTCCCTAGCAATGATTTCACTTCCACATAGTCTAATTTTCCAGGTGAAAATCCTTTTATTGCTCTCTGAAGTCTTCTAAAAGGAATCAAAGAGTCTAACAGAATGCTCACATACACCCAGATTTCTTCTAAGGACTTAATAAAACTATAATAATTATTTCACACTGTATATATTCATATATGTATGTGTACAGATATATGTATAGTACTTGCAACCTCTGTAACTCTACCTATCATAAACCCATAGTCCAGCAAACAGCCCCTATGTCCTGTCCGGCTAACAATTCGTTATTATTACTCTACAATGAACCACATTTCCAAACTACTTCTGCAAATATATCATTATAAGATATTTACTGTGTGCCTAAGTATAACCTAAAAATTAACATGTACAGAATCATGTCATTTGCCTGAAACTGAATCCCTTCCATAGCAGCTTGGTTACCGACTCGGAGACAGTCTTCAATGCTGCCCTATGTGCCTAACTTTCTTAGATTAATTCCATGAAGCTTCATACACAATAAACAATATTCAATGTATTTCCTCTATAATACGTGGTTTTGGGATGCCCAGGGCAAATGATGACTGTGGCTCCTAAACGGTCTTAGTGGATGCCTGCCTCACCTCATCAGCGTTAGGATTCACCCACAACAGGCACTAGCTGGATCTATCAGAATTCAAGGCATGCAAATCGCAACATGCTGAACTTCAAAGAAAAGCATTTTCTCTTCTCAATTAGATCATGTTTTAGACATCATATAGCAACTCACCTTCCAAAAAAATCCTAAAGATATCTCTGTATCAAAAGGAATGGCATTTGGGAGTAATACAGATACAGCACACTGTGTTTTATCATATGCCACTGTGTGTGTGTGTGTGTGTTATCAAGTACCTAACTCCGAAACTAAAGATAACTAAAGAACACAGAGTTGTATGTATGTCCTACTTTCCTAGTTCATGTAGCCATCCATAAGAACTCTGCACTGAAATAAAACTTGGGAAAAACAAATGAGAGTAAATAGCAATGCTGCGTATCGGTGTTCCAAATCTGTAAACAAAAGGCCAGTGAACCAGGAAGGGCTAGCTGGGAACAGCATGGGAAGCAGGGATTAGGCTTTCAGAAACCCCATTACGGCAGCAGCAGCACGCACGCCTGACCGAGCAGATGTCAAAGTGGGCATCAGATGAACAGTTGCTATAAAGGAGGTAAGAACAAATTGCATCTCTGTAGTTCTATGGAATACGGAATTGATTCAAACTGAACGTACTCAAACTGCATTTCTTGTGTTTTAAAATTACTGGTGCTGTGATACGTTTTGTTGTTGTTGGTAGCAATATAATATTACAATATTTTCAGAAACCAGCTATTACTTTGAAAGGTGTTACTTATAAAAATAGTTAAGAAAGTCTTTGGTATTATAAGATTGCTTACCAGAGTACATACTAAGCTGAACAATTAGCATAGCTATACAGGGTAACAAAAGAATGAGAGGCAGGAAATTACATATAAAGATGTGGTTTAAGACTTCACAATTTCTATATCTGCAATATGAAAACTGTATGTAGTCATTGACTAGAAAACTAATTATTCAAATAGTTGCTGGAAATGTATAGTGGTCACTTGATATTACAGAGTATCTAGTAGGCAAAGATGATGTGAAATTCTGACACTCATGATGGTAGCTCATAAAATGCTGATGTTTAGGTTGTCCAAATAGAAATTAAAAAATAAAATTACCTTCTGCTCTTAAGATTTTACAATCATCTTAGCAAATGAGGAGTTTCCTGTTTCTAAAATGAAGTATTCATTTTCTTCCTAATCTACATGGGTTAATTTGTATTTCTGCTGACTTATCAACTGAAGAGTTCGAAACATTAATTTTGCTATCCTAGAGTCTGTCTCAACAGCGCATTTCACAACGCTCATTCTAAAGCTTATTTAAAGTTCAAGTGTTTGAAGTTAAAAGGATAACTTTCATCCAATTATAACAACATTTAAAGTAACTGAAATTTTAGATATACCCAGGTTCATGAAATCATTGTTACCCCTAGAAAATAGAAATAAAGCACCACCATTGTTTTTTACTGGATGAAAAAAGGCATGGATGGAACGTTTATTTCTAGTCCTCAATTAAAACTTCCTTGCTTTGGAAACTAAATCAGACAGTTAGTGGTGAGCTGATGGCCACTGACTGGGAGGTGGGGTCCAAGGACTGAGAGAGAAGGACGTTTGGTTCAGGCTTTGAGACCGAACAGAAGAAGTGGCACAGGGAAACTGCAGACAGTTTGTATTTCACCCATCAAACAAACAGCAAACTGCAGACCCACCCTGCAGAGTCTCCTCCCGTAGCCGTCACTTACCAGACAGGCAGCGAGGACGCGGCCGCCTGCCTGGCCCCAGGTACCACCGCCGCGGTACGCAGGGGAAGGCAGACGAGGCGCTGGGCACCCCCTTGGTCCTGTGAGCCACGCACCGAATCTCAATGTGGCCAAGGATGGTATGACACTTACTGCAAACATTGGAGCAGCGAAAGGAGCACTCTGAGACCAGCTCACACCTGCAAAACTGCCACTGCTCCCCGGGGCCCAGGCTGCTCCCGCCAGGGTAGGTGCAGTTCAAGGCAAGGCTCAGCTTCCCGCGCTTCCTCCCGTAACTGGACATTCGGATCCCTCAACAGCAGAGCCCACTGCCACTCATGGCACAGCTTGTTTTATCCCACAAAACAGTTTCAAAACACCACACAGCACCACAAACCAGGCACAATTACCTTGTGACAGAACACACACAACTGTGACGGGGCAGCTATAGTTTGAGTATCATGAACTCCTCAGGCCAGGAGGAAAGAAGCAATAAAACATAGTTAATTTTTAAAAATACCTGAGAAACAAAACAACGGCAGCATTTTGCATTTCACACTTCACTGCACACAGTCCATTTACTCATGTCTGTCCACTAATACTTCACGCTATTGCATAGAGATGCTAAACATCTACCAAGGTATCAGCTGTCCTAAGTGTTTTCTTAGGTTGTCCACAGGCACGCGCATGTGCATGCTTATGGACGCTGCTACTTCTCTCAAGGAATTCCCCCAAGACTTTCTCTCCGATGAATCATTTAACATAGTTCCTTAACTTCAGCTACAACTCGAACCTACACACGTAGGCAAAGACACAAAAAACAATTCAGATGAGCCTAAGAAATGTGTTCTGCTTGGCCACGACATCAGAATTACAGCATCTAGTGAGCTTCCCAGAGAATAAAGATCCTGAGGCAGAAGGGAACTGCACATGTTATCTCACAGTCTAAAGCCAGCACCTATGCTCCCACACCGACAGCTTTGGGACTTGACTACAGTTAGCTATGCTAATTTCCAGACCTGAAACTTTAGTCTGAGCTAACTATAACAAATTTATACCTTCTCTTCTGTTTTTCCCCTCTGAAAGAAACTGTGTGCATCTCATGTAACTTTGCTTTCGCAGTCTATCTTCCCTAATCACATTTCCTAAAATTGAACATTAGCTTTACTCAACAACTCTCTTCACTTCAAAGTATAATCTACCTGCCCCCACTATGTGATGGGGTACATGTTCAGTGGGTAAAACCAGAAGTTTTAATCCTCTTCGGAATTTTACACAAAAACGGTCTTCTGCACTTGCATTTGGCAAGTGGTGTGGGAACTACCAGTGTTACAAAGCTGAATAGATTTAAAGCAGTATTCATACAAAAATTACTTTGTTATGTGAAATGCATTAACAATACCGAAACATTACCTCCCATCTTCTCTCAATCTTTCGTAAATACTACCCAAAATGATGCCTAAAGCACCTCCTGGTAAATGGATTAAAACCAAAATTTTAAAATATATTTATTCTAGGTTCTTTGATCCTTAAAAAAAAAAGTATGGATTGCTCTCTCTTTTGCATGTTTATATTAGCCCCAGAATAATAACTGCAGCTGGAGGGCGGGGGTTAGTGCGGTAGCTCTCTTACCTCCATGATGGGGTTGGAGGCCAAGACTTTCTCCTCAACATTGGCTTCACTGGCAGACCCACTGACCGTGGCAAAGTACCTCATGGCATACTTAGCAGAGACGGTCTTTCCAGCTCCAGATTCCCCACTGACAATGATTGACTGATTTCGCTCATCTCTGAAACACAAAGACGTGTTAATTACCAGCTGTTCTCTCAAGGACACTTGTCCCCAACTTGGCAACAACCCTTCCACCATAAATGTTAGCAATAGAGCAATAACGTAAACGCACGTGGCACAAACAAGGCTGTTAGTGACCAAGCTGCCCGAATGGCTGACTGGACTGCCTGCGCCCGGGATGCTCAGACAGGATTGATGCTGCTGCGACAGTCCAGCCAGCCAGCAGAGCTGCTCTAGAGAACCTGGCTACAGTAAAGTACCCGTTACCACTATTCTCTACGTGCTTCTGCAGCTACTTCTAGCCAGAGTCTGTGGTACAGTGCTCCACTAAATTATCAGCGCTCGTTAGTAAAGATCATTAATGCCATCTTACAGACAGAGAAATCAACAGCAGAGCCAGCAACAGAAACCTTTCGTCCTTCTGATCTAATCACCAGCTTTTCCCAGAATTGTTCTGAATCTGAAAAATTCAAGCAGGGCTGTTCAGGACACAGATAGCAGCTCTGGAGTGAAGACAATCCCTTTGTCGTAAAGTAATTTCTTCTCATTTAAAAAAAATAATCTCCATTTGCTACTAAAACAATTTCATCTCAAAGAGGGCTCAATCCATAAACTCCAACTGTATGACTAATAAACACACTACAAAATAATAAGGATAGAAATTAGCATTTATATAGCCTGAATCTTTTAAAATACAGACTATGCATGCTTTATACGGTATTTTATATTTCCAAAGCAAAAGAAGTTAAAATGAATTAGACTTCAAAATACTCCTATGAGCTGAGTGAGCTTAACTCTATCTTACATACTGGAAAGCAGAGAAAGAAGGAATAAAATTTTACCCCAAAGCTTTACAGAGCTGGAGCTGGAACACAGAAAGTATAGCCGAGCCCCAGACCAGGCTGCACCTACAGCACAGTGACTGAATGAAATTTCAGGCACGCACATGTTCAGGCAGCACATATACAGTCTGCATGGCCTCCAAACGCCTGCTGAGGCCCTCAGTAAATGCTATGCAAGGGAAGCAAAGAAATATGCACAGAAAAACTATTTGTGGTTTCTGTAGCCTAAAGGTCCTCCAGAAGATCTGGGATTCTGTTTCTGAGATGGTAAAAAAAAAAGCTGCTGCTGAAATTACGAGGCTAAATTACAGACCACGTTGTTACTCTCAAGCTGTTACCTATCTTCCAAAACCATCGCCAAGCCCCCAGATAAGAGCACAGCTCCAGTGCGTACTTCGTGTTGCACAAAGACGTAGGCTAAAGGAGCCTCTGGTTACGTTGCGCATCTCCGGGACAGCCAAGGTGGGATTCACTTAACCGAATAAAGGCATCGGTTGAAGCAGATTTTCCACATTTTGGTAAAGGAAATAAGTTGAAATGGCTGATTTGAGTGCTGATTTAAATTTAATAGGAAAGCGTTAAGAAGATCAAAGCAACCTAATTTTATGTTCTCAACTTCCATTTAACACATGCGATAGGTGCGAATGACTACAGCACAGTTCACACATTCACATACACCAAGCTGTCAGTCTCAGGGGGGAGGTTGTGGGAAAGCGTAACTATTCAGCTTGATACCGGGTTGTGTGTTGTCCAGGTTACAAGGACTGAACCGCCAGAGATCCCAGCCTTGGCCACAGCAAAATGAAAACACCCGCCGATGAGACCTCTTGTTACAGTGGGCATCAAGGCTGCTGCGCACGCTCCTCAGGGAGGTCTGTGGTGCCTGGGATGGCTTGCAGTAGCGATGAAGATTTCCAGCTGGGGAAGGAAGAAGACACGCTCTTGCTTCTTCCCCGTTCCCCCTCCCACAGTCCACCGGTGGTGGACAGACGTGCACAAGGGACAGCCCGTAGCAATGCACATCAGGCAGTGGTGTGAGTTATATGGATGCTCACGGTCAAGAAGAGCAGCGGAAGGACGTGGGAGAGGTCCAACCAAATGCATAAGACCTAGGCTTAAATGGGACAACCGACAACAAACAACTTTCCTCTCACACAGACAGTTCCTGCAGCGAGTCAAAAACAGAGAACAATTTCTTCATAGGACTGGCATAGAACTGCTCTCTCTCTTATTCCTCCTGCGCTCTTTCAAATAGGAAAAAAAACCCCAACCAACCCATGCCATTCTAAAATATGAAACTTCTGGTCTGATTTCAGGAGCTGCCTAACACAGGAGATGGACAACAACATAACAAGCTTTTCATTTGTAGATCACCACCTCTTTTTCATGTATTAAATATCATTAAATATATGAAGACTCGGGAAGCTCAAGTCCTACAAAATGCAGCCTCTCATGATTAAGCTTATTTTTAGCTTAGTTCCCAAAGTACAAAAGGCTCTCAGAAAACAAAGTAATGCAACCTCAGCACTACAGAGTTCTGGCAAAACTGTTAACAAAAAACTAACCTCTGTTGCCAAGAGAGGAACACTGAAATAAAGGTGTCTCATTCTAACTGTCACATCCCTGAAGGACATGTGTGAAAGCATGGAAAGCGCACGCTGGTTTTGCAGTCCCTCGTCCCTCCTTGGGAGCTGAGGAGCGGTAGGAAGCACTAGGCTCTTCAGAGCACTGCAGAGGAGGGACCTCCATGTTTTCAAAGACAGTAATGAAAAGATGAGGTTGAAATAATCTCTCTAAGAATAACCTTGCTAATTAGCCTAGAGTTTCCTTCCCCCACGTCATAAGATACGATTGCTGCCATCTCTTCTGCAATGAGTATGTGTGTTTGCAGCAGCTACGGCAACCGTGAGAAACAAAGGGCTCACTCATGGTCTGCAGTGGAGTCCTCTCGCATCGCCCTGCCAGCGCTCCATCCACGCTCAGACCCGCTCTTGTCTTCAAAAGTACATTAGTCCATTGTTTTGCTTTAACACACTGGAGTGGCCATCCTCTAGCATATTATTCTTTCTGCTTTTTGGCAGAGAGAAAGGAAAACACAACAAAACACCCAAGATCACACTCGACATTTGAAGGAGGAGAAAGGACAGCATAACACAACACCCCAAACACAACAGCGGCAGGGGATGAGCAGTTACTGCCACAGAGCCAGGGAAGACTTGGCATATAGATGTCCTACCGCAGGCAGCAAGATACTTAAAGTCTTTCAAAAACGAGGGTGAGGTAGTCCTGCCAGGCACCTCTGTCAGCTCAGCAGAGGGTTCTTTCATGTCATTAAACTTTAAAGAAACAAAATGTGGTGAGAATTATTTTTAATGGTTTGGTAAAAGCAATGGTCCCTCTAAAATATAACCTCTGCTTCTGCCAAATCAAAATTTCATAATCAGGCTGCATTGAAAACAAAACAAAGTAACAAAAAGCAAACCAAAACAAAGGAAAAAATTCCCAGAAAACACAAGTAAAAACACCCTGAGTTCTTTCTCAGGTATAAATAACACCTTTGGAGTTATTTTTAGTTAAATCATTAGCCCTCAACCTTTGACCTGACATTTTGAGCACTCAACATGTCACCAGTCAGAAAGAAAAGCTATAATTAAAACTTTCACCCAATGAAACAAGTAAGTAGGGCAACAGCATTATGTGTGACACCACTTTGCAGCCTGATGCCACAATCCATTATCTATGCAATACGTCATCTTCTTGGAGCTTTTTCTCTGAATAAAGCACATAATTAGATGATTTTAAAATTAAGATTACTTCTGAATGGAGGGAACATTTTAATGATGCTTTTACAAAGACAAATGAGGGAAAGCAAGCTGTGAGACAAGAAGGTGGAGGAGTCCTCTTTCGCCCAAAGGTGGATAAGGATTGCATCCTAGGATACAGAACTACATTGTAGTGATAAGATACTAAGCCAAATTATCTTGAAAAGAGGTGTTTAACCCCTGCAGACTGAAACAGATTGACTGGGAGCAGTTTACCATTCATGGAAACACAAAGTATTATGTTCAGGCATCAATCAGGATCACATTCAGCTTTTGCCATTTCTGAAAAGTGCAGAAGAATAAAGGAATGACAAAACCAAAATAAAACTTCAGTTTTAAGATGACAGGCCCAAGCATTTCACAAGCTGAAATGTGAAATGATAGGCTGAGATTGCTTGCAGCAGCAGGGGACTTGATTCAGAAATCTTCCATATCCATTCTCTCAGAACTATACTTTAAGAGTCATGTGAGGGTAACAGCTAGTTCTTGTCAAATAAAAGAACAGTAACACACTATGGAATAAATAATCGATAATTTAAAATAATGTTATCTATCACAAAAATAATGCTGATGTCTAATTTTGAAAGGTAATATTCAGATGCTGTATCCAAGCCATACACAACTCCACTCCTTACAACAAGTAACGGCCATAGAATGAGCAATAAATGTCACTAATTTTTCATATCATAATTCCAGTAAAGGACAGAAACAGATTTGTACTTAGGCTGGTAAATTTTAAAGACAATTTTGCTTCACCTACAAAATTCTGTTGACAGGCAGTATGTTTATGAGGAAACTCTCTGACAGAGTGCCAAAACAGAATAGATGTAGACTTACCTAACTCCTGGAAGCTTGAGATTACAACCTACATTCCAGCAGGGTTTGTTTTCTGCTTTGAAAAACCACTGCAAATTCAACACTGAAGATGGCTTCTGCTCAAAGGAGGTTCAGCACTGGGGGAAAAAAGAGTGCTACGAACTGACTTGAGATACCTTACACACAGAAAAGGGTTTTGCAGAATACGAATGAAATGACAATGCACAAGAAACCAGAAAGTGCTTTAAAAAAAATAATCTTGTTTTCAAGATGTGATAAAAACCCCTTTGTTGAGGATGTGCATATATCTTAATGCAGTACTTTTAATAGCATTGGCTACTACTAACTTTAAATTCTATATTTCATAGAAATCTAAGGGAGATGCTTTCAGAAGGGCTCAGAATGAAGGAAACACTACTCCCATGAGGTCACAGCTGTCAGCCGCAGTGGAAGCAAGAGCAAGACTGTCACTGGGCACCTTCCATGTGTACAGAGTACTGCAACAACACTGACTAATCATTGACAGCTGTCATTATCTAAGGCAGCTTTAAACTATTTCAGTTGACCAATGGAAAAATTAAGGCAAAAAAGAAAAAACAGTGCAAGAAATGAAACATTAAATTTACTAACATTAAATGCAGAGTTGTCAATTTTCAAACAATTTTTATTCCTTAAGATCACTACACCCACTTAAGCTGGTTTCCTCAAAAACCAAAACAGCTTACTGCATCACAGTCATTATTTCCACAGCAAACTGTCCAAACAGATCAGGATAATCAAGACATATAGACTGAAAAATCCCTACAGATATCTGTTTACCTTCTTCCTCTATACCAATATAAAATCCCTCTCTGAAGCAGGAACACTAAAACAGTTAAAAACCTATCCATCAATAAGCATTTCGAAGGGGATTAAAGAAGCCCAGAGCTATTCAATTTGATCATCAAAGCACAACATTGTTTTTGTGGGTTTTTTGCTTCCTATGACTGATGCATTAGATGTATCACTTGATCTTGTCTTTCAGACTCCTGACTCCACAGCAAATAATGTCAGAGATGTATATAAGCACACACACCACAAAAACATCAGCCTAGGAAAACAAATAAAAGGAACACACAATTATCGACATCAACCTCAATACTCCTATCAATCCATTCATACCCAAGCCACCAGCACCTCTACCTGGCAAAAGTGTATCATTAACAGCTGATTTTAAAAGATTCTGATATGGACTTTGAACTGCTTGCCTGTCGATGAACTACTTCAAAGTTGAGTTGTCTCAATGCCACATAACATAGATGAGATTGGCAGAAAAGACCAGAGTGATATATCCTTAATATAAAATGAAGAGACCAAATAACAGGGCAATTTGATGAGAACAGGAGTAATTACTTTGCCTTTGATCCTAAATCTTCTGCGTTTCTTAACCCTGAGGACACTGCCAAGGTGCTGATGTTTTTAAGGAAGCTTCTTGTCAGGGTGGTTTGAAGGCCACCACCTTCAGGACATCTTCTCCCCTCACTGCTCCAGTGCTAAGAGGTTCAATTAAATTTAATGCCTTTTTTTTGTGCAGTCGCTACTGGTTTCTTTTCTTCTTTTGGAATAACAGGTTTAGGTTATGGCAAAGGGCACCAACCCCATGGCATATGACAGTTTCATTTTTTATTTAAATCCAAACAGCACAAACTGCTGCTAAAGGTCTGATCCTGTGATTTCAAACATTGAAATCTCCTACTGCTTCAATGCAAGAACAAGAACATAATAAATATCTTTTATTTAACCTAGCAGCGACAGTCTGGTCTGCTTTATCTCACTGCTGTTCCTCTACTGCAGTTCTGTGGTAATAAGGTAGACTTGTAAGCCTGAAATTGCTTTACGTTTTCAAAACAGCGAATTTTGAATGATCAAAGAACCTGACACAAACTCCCAGGGAAGGAACCTGTGACTCAGGGAATGTTTGCGATAGATCCTGTTCTCAGCATACACACATAATTACCACTAACATCAGCATGCGTCGTGCCCATCAGAGACAGAAAAGGAACTTAGTGATATGCCATCCTACAGCTGAATTACAGCAGCAGGAAAACCAACTCAAGAAAATAACTTAACAGCTAATGACATTGTCGAAAGGTCAGATAGGATTCATCCTGAAATGCCAGCATGTTTGAAGTCTTGCTGTACTTCCATTAGCTGCAGCTACTTTGAGAGCCATAGGATTAACCAGGGGCCAACACAAACTTAAGTGACATGTTTTACACCCTACATCATAAAGCAGATTTTGAAACTATGCAAGGATACACATGCATACATGCAGCTGACATGATTAAGTGTCTCCAGCAATGCAAACATAACTCTGACCTAAGTAAGCATCCTATTTTTTGCAATCAATCTCTCTGCATCCCCATTGCATATTTGTGACAGCATATGACCAAAATAACCTGCAGTATCTACAGTCTAAACATTCACACATCTTTGTATCTGAGAGCATGACTAAACAAATCTGTTTAATAAAGATCAGTTCCCCCCCATGAGGCAGCTGTAACAAAAACAAGAGCACAAAAATTTTACCAAATAGCTTCCTCATTGATAAGATGAAATAAAGGAAGTTTACACAATGGGCTGAAAATAAGCAATGCGGAAGTGCTAAATATCATTGTAACTGCTTTATCAATATTCCCAAATAACTTAAGTATTGATGTTATAGAAATAGAGAAATACATTTAATACTCCACCCATTCCAAACAGCTTATTCAGTCTTGGAATAATTACCAACGGAAAAGATTTTAAACTCCTTTCTTGTGAAATCCATCAGCTTTCACCAGGTATCAATACAAAGTTAAGAGTTCTCTGTAGTATCGAATGTTTTGTGAGCTTCACAGAAAGCAGCTTGATTAACTTAACAACAAATTTAGGAAGCGACTTCCCAGCTGCAGAAGGCCAGCCCCAGTAGGCGAAAGGGAGCACTGTCTTCAAGGGACTGGGCATCTTCCAACATAGGAAAGAGGATGCATAGCAGACGAATGCAGGGAAAAGACTAAAGCAACAGGAGGACAAATCCATGGTATAAGATGAAATGATAAGGTTTTGCACAACTCATCTGAAGGCTCACTAAATAGGTCTGACTTCAATAGATGTTGAAATAAATAGAGTGTTTCCTAAAAATACCAGTGATCGTAAACTTGAAGCCAAAATACGTCCATATTTTTTTTTCCTGGAACACTCTTTTTTCAGCACGAAATGTGGTTTGGGAGAGCTAGGAGGATTTTTTCTGCAGAGCTCACCAGCCTGTGCTCTTCCCAACGCCTGCCCTCCCCAGCCCCCTGTCAGGGTAGGTCCCACGTTCACTCTTTGGCAGTCGTGCTCCACTTCGGTGTGACGCTTCCATTGTTACAGTTTTTTGCTTTTCTAAAAGACCCGAAACTGCTTTTTACACTTACCCTAAAATGAAAGGCAGCTCTAAACCACCCCCCAGCCCTGGAAGGTTTAACACGAGTCAGTGCAATATATTTAGCTTCACCTTTGCCTAAGTGCGGTGTTGTGTGGCAGCAAACACGGCTGTGCATGTTTGGCAGCACTTGTTCAGCGCAAAGGCCTTTGAAATTCAGCCCAGGGTGTGCAGCATCTGTTAGGAGCCATTATAAAAACTGGCAACTCTACAAACCCAGGATTTGCTTTTCAAATAGAAGTCATTGGACTGTTCAATAAGTAAATAAATAAGAATTCATTCGGCAGTTTTCTAATGCCCTCGGACTGATCGAGAACAGCAGCAGCCAGGTCTGGGCAGCCTTCCCAGCACCTCTCCCATCAAGGGCAGGAGGCAACATCTTGCCCTTCGTCAACCTTCTGAACAAACTATTTTAATCACAAAGTTCTCTGCAGCCCTAAGTAAGTTCCGTTAGCCCCTGTTTCTGGATTTGGCTCTCAGCCTCCTTACCATGGGAAAGCACCCCGTTTTGTCCTCTTACTTGCCAACTGCTTCCTGCAGCCCATGTAACACAAGCACGTCTTTCCATTCCCTTTACGGAGCTGCTGAGCCCCTTTCCCTGGGAGGTCACCTTCCTCTGGAGAAGTCTCCCTTGCAACCAGGCAGCACCGATAAATGCCAGCCCAGTGCTCTACCTTCACCTGTATCGCAGGAAATCCCTTTTCCCTCATTTTTAAAGTTTCCTTCTTGCAGTGCTCCTCTGCGCAGCGGGCACAGCCCCTCCTTCCCCGTGGAGCTACATCATCCTGGCGTTCCCCCCGCCGAAGCCTCCAAATTCACTTGCATTGGCACATCCCAAAAGGTGCGGCCTGACACAGATAATTATTTTTTCCACCCTCAAAGGGCTGTTGTGTGGATTAACAAGGTAACTTTTGTAAAACACCCAGAATGTGTAAAGTGCTATGTAGGCGCTAAGGATTATTATTAGAGACTAAAGTGCTTTGAACTATTCTGTGGCGATGTGATGGGGTGGCGGGGGTGGGGAAAAAAAAAAGAAAAAGTGAGTTACTAGTGCTATGCCCCAGGAGCAAGCATCACTTCTTGTGCAGAAAAGCCAGCCAGCCACATTTCTTGGTCTGTTCCACCTGCACACCCTGTACCTGTCAGTTTATTTTGACTATCTGGATCTAACATGCTCTGACCTGACACATCCTGGTCTTCACAGATGCCACTCGTTAACAATTCAGAGAATTGTTCAGCTGCACTTTGAGCCACAACAATTGCTCTCAACTAAGCGCTAAATTAATTCTTTGTAAAATCATTCATTTTTAATAGGCATGAAACACTAGTCCAACAAACCATGCTCTTTAACCACATTTCTAAATATATTTCCAGTATAACTGGTTTTTTAAGCCTAACAGCATTTCTCACTGACATCTTCCTTAGTTGCTGGAGAAAAAGAGGATGTTCTGAGCACAGGACCGGGGGCTGGAAGTTCAGCGCCTGGGGCCAGCTCTGGCCTGATCCAGGCATGGTCACAGCATACCATCTCTGCCTTACTTGTCTCCTATACAAGCAGAAACTGATATACCCTTATTAGAGGAGACGCTGGTGAATGCTTGTAGAGTGCCTGGAACACATGAAGCTTTCCGTGAAAGCAAACGTTATTATACAATATACATTACCTGGCACAGAGACCCCTTAATGCTGCAGGAAGTGAAGGCATACAAAGTACAGCATGTTAATTTTTGTACATTGAAAACATACTAGCTTTGGGAGAATGTTACCGGGAAACCCATTTAACAGCTGCACTATCAATTACATAGTCTATTCTCACATATTTTATTGTCAAGCTGGTGTGATCAAGTCAGCAGACACTGGATCAGGATTTTTGATTCAGGAGCTCTATGCCCTGCTTTTGCCGCCTTGGTAAACTCGCCAAAGTTGCTCTCCCACTCCCCATGCCTGTTTCAACTTACAAAATGGAAATAACGATACTGATCTCTTCTGTAGAGGACTTCGAGATCTGCTCACGGGAAGTGCCAAACAAAGGTGAAATATTACTATTACACAAAACCTGAATTCTCTTGAGTGTTCTGGCTGCAAACTCAGCCACTCTGAAACACCTCAAGTTCTTAAGCATCTTTTGGTCCTCTTCAACAACAGCTTGGTAAAAACGTTCTGCAATACTCTCAAAACCAGCAGGTGTATTTTGGGGTTTTTTTTAAACTAGCAAATTGCACCACTTGCCATTTTAATTGTACCCAGGAAACACAGCTCTTGACTGTAAAAATGGCAAAAGGTGAAAAGATAATGAATTGACGGTAACATCTCTCGACACATACAAATGAAGAAAACCGAGGTCAGCACATGCTGCAAAATCATGACAGATTGCACTCCAGAGGAGCACAAAGATGAGCCAGCACTATGAAACTGATTTATCTAGGGATTAGTCAGAGGTCACTCCTGCAATAGTTTAGGAAAGCTCATTGCTTAGCTACCAGCAGGACACCTCACATGAACTTTATCTTCCAGCTACGACCATATTTAACCCTTTTGTTGCCTAAAAATAATCACTGCTGAGACAAGTAGGTCCCTGATGTTACGTCGAGTACCCCGTCTGCTGTCTTGTACCCGCAACATCACAAAATGTCAGACCCAAAGTATAAGAGACTATTCCAAAACAATCCATTCTCACCAGAAAGGACAATTTCCCTTTTCATTCTAACTTTTAACAACAGAGCCCCAAAAGTACCATCTCTTTTCAAGATAAGTATTTCATTTACAAAGTCATGTGTCAAAGCTGTAAGTCAAAGGCGGCTGTTGTATGTTTGTACGGTACCACCATGCAGGCTCTCGTTTCATAACCAGATGCAGATCCATGATGGGTTGTTAATCACCCCCCTCCTGACTTCTGTCAGGGGAGAACAGAATATCCATTTATCACTTGGAAGCAAAGCAGCAGCTGATCAAACATGCATTTTTATAAGAGGACATCATCTTGGGATGCCTGGGATAACTGGAGACTGTCAGTCA
Organism: Haliaeetus albicilla; assembly: GCF_947461875.1. Taxonomy (NCBI): domain Eukaryota; kingdom Metazoa; phylum Chordata; class Aves; order Accipitriformes; family Accipitridae; genus Haliaeetus; species Haliaeetus albicilla. Next base: position 14,818,743 of record NC_091494.1, on the reverse strand, counting down.
AGGTGCTTTCAAAACACCTACTCAACAGCTCACCAAGCTTCCTTTTGAACAAAAAGCGATAGAAGAAAATCTTCCTGTACCTGAGAGCCATCAGACACATGCCGAAAATCTGACAAAACAGAGAGGCAGCCTGCTCATTAAAGGTAATTCAATGAATAGGATACACGCTGACATTGAATAAATCATTATACTTTGTCCAAACAGAAAAGCAAAACTTTGGAGACTGAGGCTTTAAACACTGTTGCTTTCCATCCTGGTATTCATGGAGTTTTATATGCAAATGTTACTTTCAACTTCCACTTTGCTAGATGACTTTACTAATTAATCAGAAGGAAATCTCCAAGTTAATCTATTAAATTGAAAAGCACTGAACTCTGCTGTATCTGTCATCAACCACAGGTAGGTTGGAACAAACCAGACCAACAAAGTGCTGATTAAAAAATACATTATCTTAATTACTGCAGTATACCCTTACTAGGCAGGAGTGATTTAGAACTTCTTTCCCCAATAGTGTTAAGAGACTGATAATCATAAGTCTCATACATTAATGCAATTCTTAACAGTTTCAAGAGTATAATCATCAACACCTCCTCTTATTGCAAACCATAGAGTTAAAAATGGAGTCTTCTACTGAACATTACAAAGAAAATGAGCTGCACCTGCTGATCGTTATGATTCCTACTGAGGATGTAATGCTCTCAAAAAAACCAAACCCAAATACTTGCCAACTGATGCTTTGCCTCAATTTTCACAGTTACCACAGAGGGTAATTGTGAAGACTGAACTTCTTTTTTGTTAATAATTTGGAAATGCTGACTTACAAAAGTGGTATGAATTGCAGTTCAAAGGGTTCGACAGATGCAAACACCTGCACGCTGACGTTGTGGTTTATATTTCTGAGACAAAAATAAGTTCTTCAGTAATAATTCACCTCCTTTTAAATCGCTCGTCTGCCTTAAACCTTGTCCCGACCCTGTATACATTCGCCCAAATGACGCAAGCTATCCATGAGCAATACATTGCCTATCCACGAGAAGAGAGAGACCTCTGAGCGCAGGTCCCAGCTCTTTCCAAAAGCACAGCTTGTTACAGCTCTTCCTTCAGGAGCGCGGCAGCCCCCAAACGGCTCTGCACGAAGCCCTGTGGTGGGGGGGAGCCCCTCGGACAGGTCCCCGTCGGAGCTGGGACACGGGTGGACCTCTGCCCCCTTGGACAGAGGAAGAGATCTGCTCTGCAGCCCTTCCTTACACCTGCGGTCTGGAGGATCATACAACCCGAACCAATAAAGTTGTCGGCAAGTTGGAGGCGTACATAACCCTAAGTCTAACACAATTTAAATGCAGTTGTAAAACTAGTTCATTGCTTATTTTGGGCACAGCAGAGGAAAGGTGTTGGAGATGAAGCCGTCTGTGCAGAGGAGTGGTAGGAGAGATGGAGAGAGAAAAGGTAAAGGCACAAAGATACAGATGAGGAGGAGGGAATAGAAGGGGAGAGTGGAGGAGGGGCAGGGAAAAGAAAAAAAAAAGAAATAATAATCCAAAGTGAGATTAGTCTTAAAAGAGCTGTCCACATTTTCCTGTGCTGAAAAAGACAAGAAGCTACTGAGCAAACAGTAATCACTTATTTATTGTCAGCTATGGATAAAAATGAGCCATATTCCTTTTCACTAACCCTCCACTGGAAACTGGTGGCAGAACTGCTGTTTAAAGAGGAAATAATGGATGCCTAAATGGGCACACCACTTCACAGCCCATACATACCACACCATTTGGCTCTCTATGCAGAAAATGTCACACGCGAAGGTATCTTTATGTCCTGCTTTATACTGCAGTTAACCCCAAACAGTTGCTGAATATCACTTTTCGTGCGCAAGCCAGATGTGAGCTCCATCCCTGTCATTCCAGCAGCCAACATTTTTGCACTGTATTTTTTCTGAAGACGCAATGCAAATATTTAGTGTACAATCACTAGCTTTCCTGATTGCTGTCATGGGGCACTTTCTTTGGCTGAAGAAGACCACAGAGATCATTTAGTTACAACCACGCACATGGAAGGAGTTTCTCAGCCACAGCAGATTAAGTAATGAAGCTGGCAAGAATGAATTCTAAATCATTAAATTATAAATTAACAAGAAGACTTAAGGAGTAAATATTTAGAGGAGCTCACTGAAGCCTTATGGATAGAAGCATGTCGAGAATCATGATTAATTACTCCAGTGATCATTTAAACATGGAATTAGGAAAGATTAGAAACAACAGAAAAATAAAACTCACCAATTACATGCATAAATATAGATTAATGCCATATGAGTAGCTACCATATGAATATTCAATGCAATTATTAAAGAGTTAAAGAAACAGTCACAGACAATCTGATTTTCATTTTTAAATAAACAGCTACAGAAATATAAATCTGCACATTTTTTTCTTTAACTTCATAATCCAGGAGTAAAAGGTGATTTGTTCAGAGTGTAGAAAGTATCACTGAAGTTAAAGGGCAGGACAACTGATTAAGGAATTAGAAACAGCATTAGAAAACTAAATTCAATGAGCAAACCCAGTATGTCCAAATCACAGAAAAAGTTCTTAAAAACAAACAAGCCAAAAAAAAAAGATAGAAAAGGAAATAAACATTGGGAAACTAAATAAACAATGAAATTGTTAATTCAGGTTAGAGGAATTTTTTTCATTCTCATTGTGTGTTCAGATTTCATTTTGCACCTATGGAAGTACTGTCAGTTATTCGTAAAAGAATAACAAAATTTTTATAACATGTTGTAGACAAACAAATGAATTAATTCATTAATGCAAAAGGATTATTTCAGATTATTTCCATGCTTCTATAATTTCTCATCATTTGTTTCAAGAAGGAACTTCTACCACATCTTATTTGTTGTTATTCAGGACAGCACAATTGCTGGAGGGCATAGTGAGAGCTGAAGAGCATGCAATTAACACAAAAAGGGAAAACCACAGCAGAAACTCTAGCCAAAATCTCAGCCCCCTCAGTCTTCCTCTGACAGCAGAGAATGCAGATGGTGGCAGATAGAAGTCTCCACTGCACAGGCTTCAGCTAACAAGCACACAGAATACAGGTGATCCAGCAATTTGAAATTTCAACACAGGTAAGAGGTAAGCCTGCTTCAGACAGTGGTTACAGGCAGCCAGTGGAGAGAGATCCCCCTCCACTCTCTTTCTTCCACTGGTTAATATTAAGAACAAAAATTCTGGGAATTTGGATTATATCCATCACCGACATATAATTGCAGCTCACTGTACCGTGCCTCAGATGTAAAATAACGCTAATAAATTCTTGTTTTGTAGACCTTTTAGAGGGACTTGAGTAGCAAGTCTGTTGAAAACAACAGGGATCTAGATCTAAAACAACAGGGATCTAGACTGAAAGAGCCACAATACAGATGTGACTGTTGTAACACACAGTTTTGCCTTTATACTCCCATAATAGATTATATGTCTATTTTCTTAGCAGAAAGTGAGGTGAATACCTCTCCCATCCAGCAGTGCAGATGTACAGTATTTTTGAATCATTGGCTATTTTGCAATTACCCTAAGTCATGAAATGTTGCACTGTACCATACCGTTTTCTTTTGAAATTATCTATTACATGGGAATCATGAATCACCATATTCACGTACGCAGCTGACTAACTTCACAGCGTATGGAGCATTTTATTCATTCTAGCTCTCACATGGATTCTTAAATGAACAGATAGCTAATTTCAAAGATGAACACTTCATCATTTTCAACCCATTGACCCCTTGCCTCCCCCTCCCACAGTACGGCTTGAGGGCCATCGCAATTTATCCAGAGCCCTGCCACTGTTTTACTTGATTAATTTGATCATGGGCTGTATTGTCAACACAGAAAACTGATTAAATAGCTCGCAGCTAACCAATGAGGATACCAGGGACCATCTTGTCAACCAAAGACCACACAGTAGACCAGAAGATCTTTATCCTAGAAACAAAATATTTCAAAAGCTCCTCAAATTGGCAGGCTCTTGGGGTGAAGGGGAAGAAGTTTTTAATAACCACTCACCTTGGGTGACAAGTCCATTTTCATGCAATACTTAAAGAAATGAGGATTACCTGCGCAGCTGTTACAGTGTCCTTAGAGACGCTGTTTTCACATGGTCTATGCAATCGTCCCTCTGCTCCCTCTTAATTCTAGTCAACAACAGCCACAGGCAGATTATGTAGCTGGGACTTGACCGACATGACTAGGAGCCTATAATAGCACTCATAAGCCAAGTGATTTTTTTTCTGTTGTCAGTATCATATATAAATACAAAACAGTTAAGAATTTGGCACTTTTCTCTTTAAAAATCCACTGATGATTAAGAAGTATCTCCACATTTTGCTAATCAAATCACAACAACATAATCTTCTAAAGCACTAGGCTAATTTTAGACCTACATATTGACAAGATCTGTAGTTATTCCTGTTACCTGTCAGTGGCCATGATCTCTATGGCATTCATAATGCTTTACTGTTCGCTAACTTAAGCAACTTATCCTCTTGTGAAATGTACTAAAACGGTCGATAAAAGACAGATCTTGCAAAATATTTCATGAGCTATAAATTAAAGAGAAGGCCATCAGCCAGAAATTTTAAGTCTTATTCCTTTTAGAAAAACAATGAATTCAAGACTCGTGGTCTACAAACCTGGCCATCTGCTTATACGCTTCTTCAGCCACCGCAAAGATATGTGGATCCATATCCCCCATATTTTGGCCACTGTACGCATTGATGATATCTTCGCCATAGATAGGCAGTTGTTCATAAGGATTTATGGCCACTAAGACGATACCTACAATGAAATGAAACAAAAGGAATTATTAATAGCTGTTTCAAAATAAAACAAACCAAAAAATGGCTTTAACACCAACTATTATTCTAACATTTCTAAACATATTAACTAGAGAAGAATAAGGACCTGATATTACTGCCTTCAACAGATACTTATTCTGACCACAGTTTTGTGTACAAAAAGTATCAGAAGAGTTTACTTCTACCTTGCTTTAGGAAACACATCAGGGACAACTTTTTACTTTTTCTCTCTATCTGCCTTTTCTAAAGTTAGCATGCACAAAACAACCAGATTCAGAGCATGTTGACTTGAAATACCACCTGCTCAGTGAAGTAAACCAATGAATGTGCATTGTACTTCCCTGTGTTTTACTGCAAATTACAAATGTTAATGTGATTTGTGAATTATAAGTACTACACGGCTTCGCTGACTGTCAGTTTGGATATGTGAAGTGTGTTAGCCCTTCAGCCGTTATGCTGTGCCCAGGAATAACACCTTCAGTTTTCATAACAAGCAACAAAGTAGAGTCATGGTGTAATCTGGATTCCAGGGCATCTCTGCCAGTCAAGGGGATCAAAAAAAAAAATACATGTAGACATATTTCGTAGGACTCATACACAGCAGTACACAGTCATGTCAGGAAATTAAGTAATTACGACTCTGCAAGGCACCATAAAACCCTCATCTTACACATCTGTGTATAACTACTTACACCTTCCATTTTCTAGTTTTTCCACCCAGTTAAACATGTATCTGTCTTTTTTTAATACCACTTATTACTACAGTATTTCTAAACTCATGCCATTCTTTTACTCTCCCCATGCAGGAAAACAGTCTTACTCCCTACATCCTTCCTAGCCACAAAGTGATATCTCAAATGCTTTTGGTACGATTTTCTTTTTCATGAGAAACTAGGATTGCTCTGCCCACAGGGATGATTTGACAAAGATTACTTATACCTTTCTCTCCTGCAGCATTTACAATGGGTAGGGAACACTTATTTGCTCCGTGCAGGGGTGAAAACACTGATCACTGCCATGGGAGACCCAGCCGTGTCAGGCAAACTGTGCTCTCTTGACATGGCAATTCCTCCTCACCTTGACAATGTGATAAGGGGAAAAAAAAAAGAAACTCTAATTTTAACTGTGGCCATTTTAAAAATATAATTTCTTCTTACATATGTATTTTGGTGCCTAGAAGCGACAATGCAGGTACAGATGGCTGCACAGTGACTATAGCAAGCATGCTACACACGCTCCTTGGACAAACCATCCCTGAAGAACCTGCACCAGAAGCATTTCCACAGCACTCAACTCACTTCTATATCTGCTCAGAAATTCACACGTGCACACACACAGACTTCCTCAATGCAGATTCCAGCCCTCTGCCCTGTGCAGCTTACAGCGTTGTGCTGACTATCTAAGAAATTTTCCAAGGAAAAGCTGGGAGAAGGGAAGTGAAAGCATCCACAGTCTGGCACTGCTACTGGAAGCATCATCCCATTTTTAAATCCTGTCATGCATTTATAGATCAAGCACAAACCATAGCAAAAACATTAAACAACAGTAGAAGATCTTTCACGAAGAGATCCAAAAGACCTCAATCTATTTCCTCAAGTATATGGCAAGTTTTATGTCTAGACACACCCATGTAAGTCAGTGTTTTTCCATCAGCCGTGACTTCACTAAAATGACTCAGGAGCTTGAGTGAAAAGTCTCTATAAAAATTTATGCCAAGTTTTAACGCTGTAGTGATGAGCCAAGAAATAAGAGGGGTGTTAGGGAGGGGAAGGGACCTCAGTACTAGCAGATTCAAGGAATATTTTCAGTGTCAGTTTTTAACATCTGCCCTTTGTAACTGTGAAAAAGCAGTAAAAAGTTAAGTAAGGCCACGCCGCCAAGCCGAGCCTCCCAGGCTTGCAAGTCTCATCAAAGAGGCATTAAAAAAAAGCTGTGTGAGACTTCAGACAATTCCCTCCTGCTTTTGGCTACGTCGGCAAAAATAAACCCTTGAATTCAAAACAAGCAGCCCCATGACAAGTGTCCAGCATAGTAAATCATTAAAATTCAGTAGCAATCTGTAAAATCAACAAGCAACTACCATCTGGAAATACCCAAACCAAGTGAGTTAGGAATTACATGCTTTCTATGGAACTTTTAAATCTGTCTCACAGGACTATAATCCAGATTAATTTACATATAACTTCTCTTTATCTCCACTAAATCATATTGCTATTTTAAGAAATATCATGGCCTTTCCCAAATCAGATTTATGTGTGTTTTCATTCCTATAATTCCACTAAATTGAACTCTGGCTACTCTTTTTGCCATTCTTCTTATATATACACCCGAAATAAGTGTATCTAATTCTTTTATCTTGAACATATTCACCCATGTGTGGACAAATTGGATATTAATATAGTTTATTAATTTAAATTAAAGTTTGCTCTCCTGCATAGCAGGCAGTACTTTATAAATCTGAACTAACCAGCACTATTTATTGAGTTTTCATCACAGCCATAGCGGTTTTCCCATGTAAGCATTCAAATTTTCCTTTGTAACTTTTCAACTTCCTTCATTAATTCTTCATTTCATATTCCCAACAGTAAAGCAAAGTTATAAATCACCTCTGAATTGCTGGCGAAAGGCTGACTTGAAACTAAGAAATGAGGACGTTTTCTGTTTAAAAGTTTGGATTACTTCAAAGTGAAATTTTAAATCATTTAATATCCATTTGACATATTACACTAAGACAGCATGGTTTGAATTCACTTCTAGGGCCGTGGACATCCCTCCATCCCAGTTCTAGTTCTGCTGGTTGAGAACAATGTTACCGTAATTTACGTGGTGGATTAAAGTGTTTTAATCTCCTTTGGGCTAAATCAGCTGGGTTGACTCTAACCACCTGCACAGGGTATTTAAACTAACCTGGCTAATGTGCGAGTCAGATTAAGGAGGCAAATACAGTTCCTTCCACAGGCAGAGCTCTAAGGCAATAACCTCTGCAGAGGGGAAGCAACTTGTACTCAGGATGGGAACTGATAGAGCAGTTTGAAAGGTCAATGCTCGTGGCCAAAGGATCACGTTTTTAAAGGCCAACACGCCAACTCTGTATTCCTTAGCTTATAACATAACGTACCTATGCCTACATCCCAAGCTAATAAATCCACAACATACTGCATTCCTCAGGTCACCAGACAGCATTAAACCTCCTTCACCCGGACTCTGACCACTGGGAATCCCCACCCTACTGGATCCATGTTTCCAATAAACCCACACGCAGCTCCCAAAATCATCGCTTGAGTCTTGTTTGGAAGCAAAACAGCCGACCAAGCTCCGCCATCCCAAGCCCTCTGGCAGACCCATCCATGAAGAGCTAAAGGCCTTCCAGCCGTGTGAGAAACTATAAAACCAGCCAAACCCACAACTAAAGCTGCACTCCAGAAAACATGAAAACAACACGCTTTCCCAAACACAGCAAAACAAAACTAGCAGACAGCACTTTCCTTTTGAAAGCCTCTTAAATGATGCTGAACACAGCGCATGTTTGGAAGCAGCCGAAACACAAACTGGGCAGGCTGTCTTACGGGAGGGGTGTGGTGGTATCAGTAGGCACGGGACCACGAAACTCAGACTGAAAACCCCGCGCAAGCTCAGGCCACGAGACTCCAGTCGCACAAAAGCCCTTTCACACAACGTTCCCCCATCAAGAGCTTTGTCGTGGAGGCACGAGAGAGAGAAACACAGGCAGTGTCTAAACTGGGGGAACTGAGGTGGTCCCAGTGCCAGGACCACAACATGCACCCTCAGCAGGGGTCACCCGGAGAGGCTGTGGTATCTCCATCACTGGAGACGCTCAGATACTCAGATACCTTGACTGGTCCAAGCCCTGAGCAGCCTGGTCCGGTCAGACCTGTTTTAAGTAGGGAGCTTCACTGAAGACTTCCAGAGGTCTCTTCCAACCTAAATTATTCTGTGCCTCTAGTCATGCTCTGACTGCATGATGGGATGAGACATGGGTATGAATCATCTCCCACTCCTACGGGAATGAAGGCTGGCTGCAAGCAGAGGGTGGCAAAGCCTGATTCAGTCCCCCATGGTCTGGGCGCTGCTGAGAGCAGGACTGGGAGCAGAGGCACTCTGCCGAACATCCGCAGATTAGGAATAGCCGGAGTGAGCAAAATGTGGTGGGACATTAATGCCTGCAGACTGTCCATCACAACGTGTTTAACGTGCTGGTTGCCTTAGGTCTCCATACCCATCGCTGTGGGTGGAGCTGTAACAGTGACCAGACGAGGGAAAAACTGACCCTTGGCATATTCCACATGCAGACCAGGACAGGACAATGCCTTCAGCTGCAAAACACAAATTCCTGCTTCAGACAATTAGCTGATATCTGTCAAGGGCCGCCTTGCAACATGACTTCCCCACTCTATAGTTTGCAAAACAGTGCAAAGTACAATGAAATTATAAACAGCAACTCTAATAATATATGATAACATCAAGAAGGTTCAGTATACTCTGGCTTGCAATACAAAGAACTGGGACTATCCTACGAAAGCCTGATTAGAGACAAAGTTAAATTGCGTATTAAAAAGAAATCATGGGGCACGTGTTCTGCTGGCATATAGTGGGCTACAATGAAAATGCAAATGATAATTTGACTACACGTACTGGTAAAATGTGTCTTTGACTTAATCAGACAATTACGAGAAGGACATTTTCAATATCTGGTTTCTAGCAATCACATCTTCATATTGTGTTTTGTTTTACTGAGCTTAGAATGTAAAAAATCCACTAATGACTTAAGCCATTTCTTATGCATTATCACAATGTCCAAAGTACAGATAAACTAGATAAATATTTGAAAAATTTACAGTTTATGTATATTGAAAGGATGTATTAAAAGTTAGCAATGTATTTTGACTAAACACTGAGATTTAAAATAAACACATGAACACAGAGAAAAAAGCCCAGAAGCAAGAAATCTAAATTTTAAGCCTAAACTATCTCACAATGTTTCTTTAAAATAGACCACTCAGGTGCAATTCTGCACTTATGAAGTGGTCATTAAAGTAACTTCCCCCCATTCTGGCCATCTGAAAATATCACAGGCAATTACAACTTCGGGTAACCTCTACTGGGAGTTAAACGGTATTTTTAAAACCAAGATTGTGCCTAATTGTGATCGGACAAGCATTGGCTCATGCACTGTTATAAATTCACTCCTATAGTTGCACTGATTGGAAAACATGAAAAAGAAAAGAAACTGGTAACTTCCATACAGAGATGGAGGAGCTCAATGCAGCGGTAGGCAATCACAGCTGGGCAATAAATCCACCAAACAGCAAGGTGAGCCTCCTGCGTCTGCACCGTGTGAAGCCCTCCTCCAGTCCATGCCTAGCTAAGGAAGCCTAAGGAAAACACCTACCAGCCAGGAATCCCACTGGCAAGCTAAAATTGCTGAATACACATTTTATAAACAGAGTCCATTGGGAAGCTAGAGGAACACACAGCAAACTCAATTTTCTCTGAACCTTAACACTTTCAAGTCTACTTGATGCACTTAACAACCACAAACATAGGGACTTTCATAAGAATAGCCCAACACGCCCTATCATTAAACGACTTTAACTTAAAGGCAGACATATCAATAATTAACTTTCCTTTTCCTGTCTAGGGCATTCCCTATAAAGATTATGGTATGAAAAGACAGTACTTGCCACAATAGGTATAGATTAGTTTAGAGTCTATAAATCGAACTTTGAGGTTGTGTAAAACAGCAGGTTCATGGAGATAACTGAGTGCTGTGAGGTCATTTTCACCAACAAGTATGTCAGGGTTTCGCAAGGGCGGGAGTTCCTTCGTCTTCGGATCTAGGCAATATTCTAGGTCCTGAAAATCAAATGGAAACGTGTTGAAAGAGCTGGTGTTTAGGTTTCCTCATTCAGTCCCTCCAACCATTCTTCCCAGCAAAACATGCCCAAGTTACAAAAACACAATGCAAGATTTAAATTAACTGGTGATTTGAGTTAGCAGTTCTTTCTCCAAAAAAGTCATTTAAAATTTCCCAGAAGTGTTTTCTATATGCGTAACAGGCAACCATGAAGAGATATCATCCTTTTAGACTATTACTAAGCTAACTCCTTGATTTTGCTGCCAAATCTTTTTATTAAATAGAACAAAATATATCATAAATCTAACCATTTTTTCCACATTATTTTCCTCTTGAGCAGAACAGACAGAGGAAGCAGATTCCCATCAGTCTATAGTCACCTTCATACACAGTAATACGAGACGAGAATGTTGGCAGAATGCCATGAAGAACACACAAACTGAAAAAATGCCACTTACAATTTTTGCAGATATAAATTAATCTCTAATATAGATGTTTTAACTGCATCTTTCTCTAGACCTAAATCACTTCATTTACCTGCTAACACCCCCATTCTACTCTAAGGAGCGTGCAAGTGTGCAGCATCGCCCCACAGCCTGGAATACATGGCGGGAAAATTAATCTTGTCAGATTAAAAAGGTTGTACTCATCTTGCCATATAAGAAATGTGAGTCAGTCAAAGACTGAAATTCATTCAAGTAAGATATTTTATTTAGAAGCTATTCTATATAGATAATCTGTTCTTTTTACTTCATTGCTATGTAGGCCTCTACGAGAAAGTAGGATCTAAGCTGCCCACTTGTATGAAAAAAAAGAAATTAAAAATAAATATTTGACCAACTGTAGTAGATCTTTATTTTCCATTAGAACATCTGAGGAATCACCATCATTATATGTTAAAATCAAATAATCATTTAACTGGCATGAAAAAAAATGAACAGGCCTTCATTAGAAGGATGTGAGCTCTTCATAGACACGTCATCATTTTTCTACACCATATACAGCATGATTTTCATAATGCCCTTAATTCTTGCCCCTTTTAACCTTTATTAAACTTCTGATGGTTATGCTCAACTTAAAAGTCACAGTTCTTTCTCTACAACACTGTTCTCCTAGCAACACTGTTCTCACTGGAGTATCAAACTGGGGTTATAGGTTTAACAGCATAAGTATAAAAGCAACAAATTTTTTATTTTATTTGTTTTAAAAATCAGGCAAAATGGATTTTTGTAACTCAACAGTGTAATTTGTCACACCAAAAAAATACTACTGAAAGTCAGTGGACAAGAATAATTGCACATACATAAATACGGATATATTTTGATGGCACAGCTTCCTGCGTTAGATACATCAGTCTCCGGTCAAGAACAAGAACAATCAGCTTACGAACAATATGCAGACCTACCTTGCCCTCCTCAAGTCGAAGCTGGAGGACTTTATCTCCAGGTTTATAATCTTTGAGAAGTTCTGCTGACTTCCAGACCTCCTCTGGATCAGGGATCCAAACCCTGGCATACTGCAGGACAGTAACAACAGCAAAAGATCAGTGACTTCTTGTTGCAATATAATTAGATCATCAATATACACAACACCAAAACCGTTTTTTTCTTTTTTTAAATACATGTTTAACAGCCAAACCCTTAAGCAAGAGACAAGTTAATTAGTATGTCTGAGGTAAGTTACTCTATTGATAAAAGGCTACATGAGCTTAATTTTATTGCCTACACAGAAAGAAAATGGCATTTCCAGTGCAAAATAATGTTTCAAGATACACCTTCAATCCTGAAAATCTACAAAGAAAAAAAAAATCTGTGTTTTCAGAGAGATCAAAAACTTGGCTATCAAAAAAATTACTTGGAGTAACTCTTCTGAGTAGGTTCTAAATGCATTTGCAGCATAACACTATATAGCTTTTTTTTGCCTTTTTTTCTCCCCCTAAGAGAACACTTTGGCACATCTGTGTTAATTCAGGCAAAGCTACCTGATCTCAAGTATTAAAAGCTTTTTCCTTTGTAATTGCAAATAGGGCAAGTTTAAAACAGATTATCTCCAGAATGCCAGAAGAAAAAAAACCTGAAAAGATTTGGTTGAAAAGGCCTCCAAATAATAGAAAAAAAACCCACAAACCAGCATTCCCACTAATGACCATTTTCACCCAAACTTTATTCATAAAGTAACCCAGAACAAACATATGACTTTTTTTCAAAAACAGAAAGAATAGTCATATTTTTAAATGAGTGAAGATATAATGGTTATCTCATATTCAAGAATCAATTAAAGGTGTAGGGAAACCATCTAGTTACTTACACAGTTGCATGTACATGCAAATATGTACATATGAAAAGAGCTCTTGAGTAACACAAGGAAAAGGCTATGACATTTTTAATATATTAAAGCTTCTGAACTGATGCTCTTGCAATGCCTAGAGAGCACTGACATCATCCCACACCCATCACCTTTGCAAACAAACCAGCTTCTTGGCTTCAGAGGTGCAGCCATGTTGCAAAACACTCTCAATCCACTAAATTATTTCAAAATAACTGTAACGTATTTGTCAAAGCACAGCATTTGATGGCAGAGAAAACTGCGTTTGGTCATACAGCTTCATCACCTAACCTTACACAACTTGTTTTTGTATAGCATCTTCTGCCTCAAAGAATGCTGAAGCTTTTTTTTTTTTTCCCTCTTAACCCAGTTTTCCCACTACTTAAAATGATGAACTTCTTACTTCTACCAGGGATTTTTTGAAAGACCAAACTTCATATTGGGTTCTTCTTGCAAGACAGGAAACGATAAAATGTGTTCAGCAAAGGCAGCAGGTTGGGGAGCAAGACCCAAGGAGCCCCTGCCCCTGGCCCAGGAGAGAGATAAGGCACCCTGCCTAGCTGGAAGCTGCCAGGGAGGCTCAGTGCCTGGAATTATTTCGAACTTCACAAATCAATTTGCTTCCCATACCCAGGATGCTTCTCAAGAACAGTGCGCGTGAGTAATTTACAACAGCCTAAATCAATGGCTTTTACCCTTAACACACTGCAGCCTTTAAAGCACTGCCGCTGCCTTCATCTAGAAAGCTCCCAAACTCCTGAAAAGCTTATGCCATACATGGAAACCAATTCTATCTGCTGAGTGAAAGGAGAAAAATAATGAAATAAAGAATTAAGAATTCACTTTCATTATTCCCGCTACAGAACATGTTATGCTCCCACACCGGGTCTGTCGTCATCTTCACTGGATGTTTATGCCAGCCCTAAGAATCTACTTTATACAACGACAAGAAACTTTGTTCTTTGTAGTAAATATGTGGTTGCGGTTTTTTTTCTTCTTTCAGCTTTATTAGTTTCATACATATTTGCTATTGTTTTCACTACAAAAGTGCAGTATTACTTTATGATTCACATACCCTCTTCCCCACTCCCCCAAAAGATAAGAATATTGATAGACTATTTGAAAAAATGAAAGATCCCCAAAACGATTCTTCAGTATGTGCTCTTCCCATTCACAGAGCACTGCATATAACAGCAACGGAGGCCAACAGCAGGCAGTGGAGCAGCCGGGAAATCAGCCGCAGAAGCCATGGTTTGGGCGTTTGGATTACTTGGTTGGTTTCAGCCCTGCTGTATCCAAAACTCGCAGGCTAAGGAACCTCGATTGAGTTAAAATGAAGGTGTGTGCTAACAAGTGTACGTGCCAATGCAAGTACAAACCTACAGAAAAATTCCAAAACAATTAACCAAGATGTGACAATAGAGGTACAGTATTAGAGTCAAGTCGTGCGCTCAGGAGCAATGTCTCCTTCCCTTCCCACTTGGTTTCTAAACAAAGGACTCCCTGTAAAACTTCACGGACGCACATATATCCAAACTTACCCCAATGCACCTGTTCACTGAACTCTTCTTTTACTTAAAAAAAAGAAAAAAAAAATCAAAATCCTGCCAGAAAGCAGGAAAGTTTTTTTTAATCTAACCAAAGATGCTACAGCGTCAGACACAGCTGAAGACTGAACGCGTACCACACTTTGCCCAAGTTTCCCCCACCCCAGCTGTAGCTGCAGTTCCCCATCCTCAGTATTTCTGATGGGATATTGCTTCCCTCTCATCACAGGAATTAACTGAAAGGAAAGTAAATGTACTACAAAAGAGGAAAGCATTTAAATACTGTCTAGCAAAACAGGTTAGCAGGCTGGTTTCCACGAGGCTACACAAAGAGAATTTTCCTGATGTAAAAAAGGCAGCAGCCTTGTAAGAGACAAATACTGTTAGCTTCAGGCAGCAGATGCTGTGTAGCAGTTTCTAACTACGTGATCTATGCCAGCATGAAATAGGCACCTTTAATTTATTCAGCTGAAACTGTACATTTTCTACTGTCTAGAGAAGGGAAAGAGCAGAAAACAGATCACCATAGAAACTGGGTTACTACAGACAGCTGAACCTTCCACATGACATAACCCTATAGATATTAAAGTTATCCTATGAGCACTAAGCTGTAGCTTTTCATCTCTAGCTTCATTGCCTGGCCTTAAATCCCTGCCAAAGAAAACGCCTGGTAAAAAGAACAGGTGGGAGGAAAGAGAGAGATGTTCCTAATTATAAGCACTGAATCATTTCACAACATTCTCACCTCATTAATTTAGCAGAATGATTTGCAAAATCAGATTTTCATTCTATCTTTTATATAATAAGTTGATGCCATTGCTGCCTAGCCTTTAGTGGGATCCAACCCTATAGCAGAAAACAAAGCACCACAGGACCAAGGGCCTCTCTCTTGTGAAATACCTTGCTCTCTACTATTCATCCCTCTTTATTTGCTAGTATATAAAATCAAGCTTATGACTATATTAAAATTAGACTAAAATACAATAAGCTTCTAGAGACACTGATTTACAAATCAGCCTTCTAAAAAGGGAAGGAAATTCTAGCCTAAAAATGAGAATAAATTCCAAAATTCTAGCACTGAAATGACAATAAAAATTATGGCAAGAATCAAATGAACTTTAGCGAAATTGCGCCTGATTATGATCAATGAATATATTACTCTTTGTAATAGTTCAATGCAAATCTTGAACCACCGGGATAAAACTGCTGATAGGGGAGATAACAGTACGATTTACTCAAGGAAAGGCAGTGAATGAAATTTTAGGTAAATATTGTTACCTTTCCTGTCTCTCCAAGCTTACCAATAGTGTCACCTGCACTTTACGTTTCAGTATTGATTTGGCTCTAATAAACTTAGCTTTGCTACCCAGGTGATAATGTTGTACTTTCCCTGCAGGTATGCTTCTGGCTCACCACTGATGACTTCTTCCTATCCTCACTGGAGATGTAGGACTGGAAGAGGCATGAGGAGGACATGCAGCCCATCCATCTGCCCTACCGCAAAGCCACACCATCACTCTGGGCTGGAGACAGCAGCCAGCTATCTCCAGGCAAGCATTCACAGGACCATCGCTCAATCTAAACCAGGTTAAAAAAAATCAGAATGAAAATATAAGGGACACAGATGACATACCCTTGAATTCAGAAAGAAAACAAATAATTAAATGCATATTGACAGGGCTACTGCAAAACTCAGTTTCTTGCCTAGACTCTCTTCCAACCTCAGCAGACTAACGTAATAAACCCCACCACCTCCAAAATCTCATGGAAGTGTGGAATTGCCATACTTTGTTGAAGGAAGAACAAGTTGGGCTGCTGAAAGGCAATGGCTTAGTGATATCTATATAGTGACTCTAAAAGAACTCACAGCAGAAAAAAAATACAGAGAGAAGTTTTCATTTTTTACTGGTGGGTCTGAAAGCTGGCTGTATTACCACAACCTTACATAATAAGAAAATATAACAGGAAATCGCAGTATTCTCTCATACCTCATGATTTCATCTTAGATCACATGAAGAAATCAGCAGACTATAACAATTATCTATCAAATGAGACCATATGACTCACAAAGCCTCTCTTCAGAGATATGAACCTCTTGAAGTACTAATTGACATTGCTGACAGAATGGAATTAGCAATGCAAGCGGCTCAGCAGTCGCTTCAGTAGTTTTCTACTTCCATCGCACAATCACAAATACTGCAGGAGATACAGCTATCTTGCCAGCTTAACAGCTCTTCTGGTAAGAGCTGAAAGAGTTCACGAAATGATCTACATCCTAAAAGGAAAAAAAAAAAATTTCAACTCTTAAAAAGCTGTCCCTAGTTTCTCAGCAAGATCTACCCATACAAGTGAACTTCCATGATTTTCAATTCAGCAGAAATCACCTATTTATTTATTTACAGGCAGCCTCAAAAAATAGTCTTTCAGGTGTTAACCATGAAAAACTCATGAGAGACATTGCCCCTCTCTCTTTCAAGAACGACCTTGGTTTTGGGTAGGAAGAAAGCAGCTCGTTAATGTCTGGATCAAAGAGATACCATCAATTCTGGCAGCACTAGCTGAAGGACCTGATGGAACAGCAACAGCTGGTGAAAGTCAGAGACAAACTTGACCAAAATCATTCAATGTGAACCTGTTGCTACCTGAACACAGCCACCTGGAGAGAGCAGGCTGCATTATTAGGCTGGAAAAAAGAAAAGTGTCTATGCTAACAAGACGTAAGGACAAAACAGAACACAAAGTCATAGAAGTTCACACTGCAGAAGTGTTGAAGTTGTCTATGCAAAATGCACATTTCTGAGCTGTGTGATTTCCTTGGATGAGGCTGCTCTGAAAACATAATTTGATGCTATTAGAATAATTTCCTTTCAGCTTTATATTTTCCCCTATACTTGGTTCACAGTGCCATCACCATGGATGCTAATACTGAGGCTAGAAACACTTGAAACAGAAAAGTTTAGCTTTTGTATTAGCAACATAAGCAGATGCACAGCCAGGTGAGTAACAGGTCGAACACGTCTTAACTTGACCAACCTGGATCCCCTACAAAGAGATCCTGATCACTCGCACACAAGGCAGGAGGAGGTCCCATTTCTTCCATTGCTGAAACCACTAAAATCTCTGCCATCTGTCCTGAGATACGCAGGCAGTCCCAAGGAAGCGTTACACTTCTATTAACAAAAGTGCTGCTGCCATTTGCGGTTTGAAAAGACAGACAAGACTTTACTCTCCTTTCACAAAAATGCCAAGTAACCAGGGAGGATTGGAAAGTAGAGCATTTCCATAACAAGCAGCCTGCTGCAAAACCTCTGACCAACTCATCTAAATTCTTCTTACGGCCTGAGGGAAATGGCATCATTAACTTTGCAAAAGAAGCAAAACAAAAATTACCGATTTTCTTTAAGGCAGTAGCATTCTTTGGACACGGAGCATATTTTCCGTATTGTTGCTCAGCAACAGCCATTTATATACCTCTTGTACAGTTTAAGGCCTGATGTTTAGAAAGCATTAATTTAAAAAGACATTTATATAATGATATATAGTGTGGAAAATATATGTGACAATTTGTATTAATGTTTTATCTGAAAAATAATCTCACAAAGTTAATTTACCTAATAGGAAGATCAAAAGCAGCCGGGGGACGGTGGTGACCCAGGCTTTGAGCTACACCCTGAGACACCACCACCACTATGGGCTTGCATACTGCTGACACTGGGTTTGCAAATTTGGGTCAAAGTGCCTGCAGTACTCGAGGTTAGGCAGGTAAGGCACTGTATCCTTCACCACGCACAAAGAAACGAATTGCAGCTCAATGAAAAAAAAGTCTGTTGTACTTGAGTATGTCATCTACTGTATATATACCCACTGCATTTGAATCCTAAGAATATAGAAGCTTTTTTTCTTTTTTTTCTTTCTTTCCTTCCTTCTTTTAAACATTTTTATAAGGCATTCTTTTTATTTAGGGCCTGGTGACTTGTAACAACAAAACCAACTTGTACGTTGCTTGCCAAACACGCCTTGATTGTACAAGGTACAATCAAAAACTATCAGCATCCCACAAAGAATCACTGCAGCAAGATTCACAGCTTCAGCCACTTGAAAAATGTCTGTTGACTTACATTTACCTGAAACTTCACTTTACTTCAAAGTAATGCAAAAGAAGCTAAATCCCAAACACGGGATATATATACACATGCTACTACAGGCAAATTTGATCAGCAAACAGAAATGTACATTTTTTTATTTCTTTAAATATTACAATTATTAGCACCCTTTCCACTGAAGCTCAGAGATTATCACCCTGCAAATCTACACACTGGCCCTGACATTAATGCCAGAAAACTCAAGTGTTTTACTTTACGCTACCAAATCTATTAAAGAACAGTTATATTCCCAGGTTGTAGTTGATACAACTTCTATAAGAAACATTTTTAAGCAGTTAAAACACATGAAACACTGTGAATTTTCTTCATCTTTAAAAACACAGCTTTCTACAGTTTATGCTGATTGCACTTGACCTTCTCCTCAAACTGTCATACAGAGGGAGACAGATGTGGTTTATGCTCAGTCCTTGTTAACCCAGGCAATACTTCAGCTATCAAAATGTTGCCCGTTCACCCCCCTAAGATGCCGCATGCGGGAACAGCATTTGCCAGCTCCCGTTGTATTTCACAGACCCCCTTTCACAGACCCCCTTCTCCGTCCTCCCCAAGCAGCCACCCTCAGCCAGCGGCCCTGGTTTCAATCTTCTGCTCTGTGACTCACTCAGCTGCGATGCCGGTAGCACCCACCGCCGAAAACCACTGGACAGCGATGGGAAGTCACACGCAACCCCGCTGGGGCACACCATGGGTTTGCCCGCACGATGCTTCTGACAGGGCTTAATTCGGGCCGTATCACCAACTACAGAAAAACAAAACATGTTTCACGAAGCCCCACGCCGCTGCACCTGGGGCTCCCCGCCTGCCCCCTCTGCCTACGGGATTCCATACATCGCCAGCCATCGGCAAACCTACAGCTGAATAACCCACAACAACAACCTGGCGAAACAGCAGTACTTCTGTCTTGCTTGCTGCAGTACGCTATTCTCATTTAATTCAGCACACTTCCCAAGAAATGTTCGTTTAAAGTACATCAGGCTTCAAAAGATAGATTCAAAGAAAAATCAGTGTTTAAGAAAACGTTGTGTTTGAAACAGTTTTGATCTCTAGACCTGTCAAAGAAATGAACGCAGCTCTGAAAGGTCTTCAGAAAAGATGGCAACTACAGCTACATCAAAACCACCAACGTTCTGGTCACTACTTGAGACGCAAACCAGCTAAATAACCACAATAACATCAGCAAAAACATTGAGCAGAAGCGTGACGCCTACCCCAGACTGAGCAACAGGAAAATATCCTGACTCACATAAAACTTCATTTGGGGTCATATCCACACAGAGAGGCATACACTGTATTGCATTTCGATCCACACCACCAAAACGAAGGCCAACGCTGAATTATATGTTAGTGATTTCAAAAAGAAGTTAATTATAAGTCTGCCTTAAAACACCTAATTCATCCAACCTGAAAAACATGTTACAAGAGTTGTCGAGGACTGGCCACAAGAAATTCAGGGGCAAACTTAAGGGCAAAACTACAGCCATCCCCTGAATATAAAGCTAAGGGGACATGTTGCGTTGAAGAAAGAGTATTAGGAAAAGGATGTATGATTTCACCTTTGTGTCCTCACAGTGAATGTTGTGCGTGCATTACAAAAATACTCCAATTCAGAAATCTAAAATAAGCCAATACTTAAGGAGTACATGAAAAAACATTCAACATGTCATGATTAACTTCACGGGTGCCTGAATTTAAGATCCAAGAAAACAAATATGAGGCCAAATGAAACAAGCAGTTATAGGATTTTGTTTTAACGCTAAGATGATACAAGCCATAATATAGACTTCACAGCGTAATTAACTAAATGCTGAAGTATTATTTCCAGACCACTGGTACAAATTCAGCCAAGACCCTCATGGTTCCTTATATATTTTTACGGGCTGATGTCACACAATGAAACGTTGATTCCATTGTCTCCAGTTCTTAAATGGATTGAAGATCTTACAGAAGCTTTTTATAATTATTTTCCCCAAAGTTTCTAGAAACCTCACCCACAGGAGTCAGGATAACCGAATCGTTTCTCGCGACATGCGGCGCAGCCCAAGTTTTGCTTGGGGACAGAAGGGGCTGATAGTGGTGGCTGCAGCTGGTTGTTCATCCTGGGTTCATACACGCAGAAAGAAGAAGCGTTGTCTTTTGTCTGAGTGTCTCTGCTGCAGCGCAGAGCCATCTGCATCACTGCCATGAGATTATTTGGTGTCTCTAGCACTTGCTTAGGCAGGAAGGGAAAACAAAGGGTGTATTGATCAGACAGATGCACTGCACCGTGCCGTGCTGCAGAGCTGGAGTTTGAAACAAGAAGTTATTGAGAAAAAAAATAGTGGAGCTGTAATTGATCACCTAGTTCACAGAGGTGAAATAAGGCTAAATTTTCTGATATCTGTAAAACATCTGGAGTGTGGGTGATTGCCGAATTAACTGTGAAAGCTTAATTTAAAAGTTAAAAATGAAAGGAAAGATATTTGGCATAAACTTTGATAGTAGATTAGGCTGCACTTTTCCGAGTATCTTTCTGTAAAGTTGAGCTCAAGTCCAAACAGCATTCTTTCACTTTTACTTAATCCTAGCCCCACCCCCCCAAAAGTCACACTGAAAGTAGAACACCTGCTTGAGGTTCTAAAAATCCAAAATTAACTGATTATTTTTGCTAGAATGACACAGAAGCCCCAGGCTGAGAGGTAGTTACATCATTAAACCAGAGTTTTTACTGACTTACCTTGAGTTATTCAGGGAAAAACTAGTTTTACTCAGCTAACCCAGAGCATAACTCTATCATTTTGGTGAAGTCCACACCACAAACACCTTTCTGCCATATTACAACAGCAACCTGACATCAGTGAAGCACATCTAATGAACCTATATTTAGTCCCACCATTTTTGCATGGGAAATTAACAGTAAGTTCCCATGCAAGGAAACCAGAATGACCTGGTATGAAGAACCTGGCAAGCTCTAACTTAAAACCAGCGAGCAGCGTTAAACCTCCCCACGAGCCTCCACAAGTGTCAGGGGAAGCTGTGAAAGCAGAACTAGGGTTAACGGCCACAGTGTTGCTCTCGGAAACTCTCCGGCGAGAGCGGCTGCATTTCTTCCCCTGCGATCTTCAGTCCTGCCCTCGTAAATCCCCGGAGTGAAAAGCGCACACACGAGTCGAGGCGTTGGGTGCAGCGGGGCTGAGCTGGGACCCGACTGCTGCCTGCTCCAGCCCATTTCATTAGTGCAATTCTAACCTTGATTAGCAGGAGAAATTATGGAAAACACCTCTATGTTGGAGGGGGGAATGAAACTAAAACCTTTCACGCCAGCTGGAAATTGTAAACCATATTGAGCGTTAGAGAAACTCTTCCACTCCTTTTCTCTACAAGCGTTATCTATTCGATTGTTTGCAAAAACTCTCTATTGCCTTTGTATTTCCAATACATAAGATTGTCACAAGGAAGAATGGCGCTCCGACATCACATTCTAACAACTTCTGCAAATGCTCCTCCTCATATAAGATTCTTCTAAGGGACACAATGTCCTAAACAACGAAATTATTGTCTGGCATGTCTGAAAAAGTCTTCTTTATATATCTCCAGATCATAAGTCAAAACTCTACTTACTTTAAACCTTTACTAATAAACTGTTATACTAATAATTATATACTTGGCTATACAGCCTTCACCTATGTTAAAACCAAGAAAACAACCAAACATATTCTACTTACTTTAACATACACACGGTCTAAACCATCTATTTCCATCCCACATCTCTCGTAATACAGATTTTCAGCACTTTCAGAGGCAGTTGGTGTTTCCTTTCCAGGCAAAATAGGCCCAGTCTCCATTGAAAATATTTCCATATTTCTTGTATTGGTGTACACTAACTCATAAGGCAACTTGGGAATCTCTCTGGTTTCCTCAGCAAAACAACTGAGGTCATCTGCTTTAAAGATACTTATGAATAAACCATGGAGTCTGCAGAGAGTAACGTGTGACAAGCCATGTTGGGGCAATGAATTCCCACATTGTTAGACAGACTTATAGTATTTTTAGTTTATTTCTCTGGCTCTGCAAAGAGCAAGAGTGTCCTCCTGTAAATCACAAAGTAATTGCAAAATTCTCATGTCTTCCGATAATCAAATGGAAGAACTCAAAGACGCTGTCAGTAACTGCAGCAAGACTTCATGATTTTTCATATCCATTTACAAAAAAGAGACCATCTGGGTATGAAAGTCACTCAGATGAGAAGTGACTTTCTGTTCTTCTATATTTAGGACTGTAAGCTAGAAATGTGCAGTTTACATCCAACCACACAGCAATCTTAGGAAACTTGACACAAGTCACACGTCGTATTTCCCCCTTGTGTTAACTACTATAAAGATGGAATGAGAGCTCTTCAAAGCAATGCTGCTTTAGCCTTTACATTTAATTTTAAAGCAAGGGCTCTCATCAGACCACAGTGTAAGTAAGTAGCCTGGAAGAGTCTGCTCTCAACCATCCCCACTGTCTCCTAAGAGCTAAACTCAACAAGCCACTTCTGCTAATTACCAGTGGTAGCTTTTATTCTGTGTGAACTACCCTGGCAGCCTTACCTACAGCCACACCTGAAGAGGGGTTAAAAGGCAAAAATGAAGACTTGATAAGCAATGAGGGAAATGCAACAGCTTTCAAGATGTTCAGAAAATAACCACAACTTTCAGCAAACACCACGGAGGTAACAGACTTGAAGATGACCCTGCAGGCACAGCTGCATTCTGCATTCCTGACTGCTTCTCCTCCGCTTTAATCTTCATACTGCTCCCTCAGACCCTTCATCAGCATGGTGAGTTCTCATTCATACTTCCTTATTTGATGTTAGGTTTGTACCTTCTTCTCCCTCTAACATTGTAAGACGCTTTACCCCAGCCTTGAGTACCACCTCCATGCCACTATTATTCAGGGAAAGATCTGTGACAACAATTGCTATAGTCCCCGATTAACAGGCCAAACAAATTAAATCCATGCCACTAAGGAGAACAGATGGTGTTAAGACACAAGATCTCTGCTTTTCTAAGTAATCCATATTCACCTCTTCAGAATTTACAGTAAAATTTGAAGATACTCATATTAAAAGTTGGGTCAGTATCTGCAATCCACAGACATTCAGTAAGAGTGAGGTCTTTAAACTTTTATTAGCAGTGCCTAATGTTTCCTGTGCTCACCTTCCAGCTGCTTAATGCCCAGGATTCAGCAAGAAGGGCACTCCTCTAAGGTAATCGCACCAAGTGCTTGTCCTCTTTTTAAAAACAAACAAGAAAACACACACAAAAAACCCGCACAAAGCTTTTAGCCAGCACTAACCCCTCTTTACATTTTATTTGTATATAAATAGACTGATAGAAATAAAACTAACTACAGCGATTAACTGAAAGCAGGCAGCAAAGCAGCTATATTGTGACAGTAAAGGCGTGGGTTATGACCCGGATGGCCAGGAACAGGAAGACCCCCAAATCATCAAGATCATCACCTCGATAAATCTGGTGTTTTTCACATTTGCACAGTGCTGGGCAGTTCGGGTTATCCATCTCACACAGCATTTCACATTAGGCTGCTGCCTGTTGCAAACTGAGAAAGTGGGCTAGGCTAAAAGATAATGAGTGGAACCATTATCTCCCTGAGATTGTGGGGGTCCTGAAAGCAGAAGCTACTCCTGAAAATACACTCTTGCTATTAAATATTAAAATTGGGTTTTAAGTAGACAGGTCCTAACTTACTGTAACACTGCATACACAGAGCTTAACACAAAGAACTTGACAAGACAACATCCCTAGGATATGTTTTCATTTGTTTTCCTGCACAAATTATTCTGAGCAGGTATACGACAGCAAAGTTATTTCCCTGCAATAAGAGGAAATAGAGAATAAAAGGCCCAATCTTTCAGATTTACATGCTTGATTTCAAAGCATAAAATTAAGCAATGAGATTACTCACATGGAATAAAGATAAATCTCTGCAGGATCAGGCTTGAGCAAACCCAGGGTTGAGCAAAGCCAAGCAACACTGAGAACGAGGAAGAAATGATTCAGTCCTAAGCAAAGGGTGGCACAGAGCATGGCACTGGCACAGGCATGAAAGTACTGTTCTCTGCCAGGAAAGTCACTAAAAGCCTTGCTATTAGCATTGGTAAACGAGGCCTTAGCAACCCAATCATACAACTCTCCATCCTGGATGCAGCTCAAAAGTAAAGCCAACAAAAGGAAAAAGTTACTGTACAAAGAGTCTTTGAATTCAACACAGTTTGAATTTTCTCTATCTTCCATGACCTTTAGATAACAGGTTTAATTTCGTGCCTAATGCATTTCCACTTACGTAAAAGTTTTGATACCAATTTAAACCAATCAAACTCTTAGGAGCATCACCCCCAAAACAAAACCATGTATCTGTTGCGGTGTATCATGAGCAGGGTTATGGTCTATGAAAATAACTTAAGCAGAAAGATACAGTTTGAGGAAAAAGCCAAAGTCACAGAGAAGATGAAAATTTCCAAGAACCATGGGTTTATTCTGACCCCAACACCCTCGTATTTTCTGCAACAAGAACCACCTATTATTAAGGGAAAATAGGAAGCTCTTCCTTACTATTTCAGCAGCAGAGAAGACAAGCAGAAGGTGCACACTGCTGCTTCAACTCATTCGAGTAGTTTGCTAATGAAGCAGCAGGAACAATCGCCTTGCCCAAACGCCGTTTCTTGGCCCTGGGCCCAACTGTACAAATATTCACTATCAGAGTCAAGCATGATACACGCAGTAGTAAACACTGCTCCACTACAGTGAGCACAAAATTAGATCAGAGATAACCGCTGTACCTTCAAGCATACGAAAGAAAATGCAACCAAGTACAGGAGCTCAGACTCTGCTCGTCCCTAACTTCATACATGCAAACCAACATAAGCTGACTTTAATCAAGACACATAAAACAAACCACTGTCTCTTATCGGAGCTCTTGCTGCTTGACAGCACAAAGTGCAACTGGGTCCATTACCTTCCCCCTAGCCAAGATGCCTTTCAAACCAGCAATGTCTGCACATATGCTCATATATACGAGCAGGTATCAAAGACTCCAGTAATATAAGCAAGACTTCAAATAGGTACATATTTGGGTATGCTTTGTGTTTCCAAGCAATGAAATCTGAATTCAGTGACTGTCCCTGTAGGACCCCCCAAGTGGCTGGCTCCTCTGAGGTCTGCTGCAGAGGCTGTTCTGACTTGCCAGAAATCCAGGCACCAGCCCACTGGTACCCACAGGACAGCAGACTCGCCAGCTGCGCACTGATTTTCCCTCACAGCAGAAACACCATCTATGATTAACCTTACCATCACTTCTTGCTTTTTTTAAATCCTATTAAAAATAGACCATCCAGAAGCAGTGAAACCTTGCGATACCGGCCGTTTCTGTGACTTCCTCCAATTCAACTGGTTCAATGAGCAAAGTTCAATAACAAAAATGCTTTCTTCAGTCCTACAGAGATTAAACAATGAGTCTCATTAAAGAAAGAGACAAATTACTTTTTTATTAGAACGCATGGAGAGGATTAAACTCCCAAAGGCCCCGTGAGGAGACCCAAAGAGCGAGGTACATCTGCCTGACTGGCTGCCTATCCCTTCCAACTCAACCTGGAGCTCTGGCTCACCAAAAGGTAACGGTGGTCACTGCACACATTTCCTGACATAGCAGGAGCTTGACAACACTTTATGTGATCACTTATTCAACTAAAAAAATAATAGTAATCCATTACCTGAGCCATCTGGCACGTGCTATAAAATCACTGCAGTAGAAGCTGACTGCAAATAACCAGTGGCAGCTCAATGTACAGACATTATTATTCTGCAAAGATTGCTGATGACACTTTGTGGGGGATCCCACATAATGCACTAATATCATTAGGTAAATGTTTTAACATGATCCTCCAAGAATTAAACAAATAAGACCAATTATTATAAATGGGACCTTCACAATTATTCTTTACACATAACGAAGAATTCACACAACTTTCAGGATTAGGCCTACAGCAAAAAAAAAAAAAAAAAGTAATATAAAGCTATGATC
The DNA here is from genome assembly GCF_947461875.1 of Haliaeetus albicilla. Taxonomy (NCBI): domain Eukaryota; kingdom Metazoa; phylum Chordata; class Aves; order Accipitriformes; family Accipitridae; genus Haliaeetus; species Haliaeetus albicilla. The sequence goes on along the minus strand of NC_091494.1, from coordinate 14,791,923 downwards.
TCCCCTCTCCCAGAAGTAGCTCCCAACAATGCTACACTTCCAGTGTTTCATTAGGCCTACAGGATATGCCTTCCCAAAAACTATTTGTGGGCTGCAAGAAGCTTTCACAACCAGCTCGCTACGTCTCCGGCCCCACCGCCCTGCCCAGGATGGTATCATTTCCTCCCCCGGACACACGCGGCGCCCAGGGGAGCAGCTCTGGCGCAGACTGGGCTCCAACTCAAACCACCACTCGTCTTGCTTCCCAAGGATCACAGTTTCTTTTAACAAGAATGATGGATCACTGACATGTCGCAAAACTGCTGTTAGAAAGCTAAGAGTTTTTTCAGTTTCTTAGGCTGACGTGGTTGGCATTCAACTACAGGAAACTTTTTTTTTTACAAAAACATAATAAAATGTCAAGGTTAGGCTAAACCAAGTATTGTTAGATGGTTGGGTAATTATATCCCCAGCACCTTCAGTTTAAAAGCAACAGGAATACAGTTGGTGCACACAGCTGTGAGTTGTCACTGGCAGAGTTGCGATCGTGTTTATTCCAGTGACACAGCAGGTCTCTGAAGCAAAAAAGCAACTGAAATATCCCTTCTGCTGCTGCTGCTGCTGCATTAGATTTTTAGAAGAGGCAGAGATACAGTTATAAAATATACTGTAAAGGCTCACTGTCATTTGCAGATGTAATTGCTTGACAGTACACATTTGGTGTCTGCAACAGCCTCTCTGCTCTGAACTGCACGGGTCCAACTCAGAAGCAGAGCGGGATGCCCAAGTTGTGCATGGAGACGAACGACTCGCATCTCTGCATTACTGGGCTGCATGGCTCTGGAAGAACAAAGCAGCGATCTACTGAGACAACTGGTTACTGTTTAATGTTTAGAAAACACTTATGTCACATGCGATAGTTCAAACAGCAATATACAAGACTAATAATTAAGGCAGCTTTTATTAACCCCCAAGAAAAGCCCACTAATAAGCACAGAAATTTGGAAATACAGTTATATTTTCTCTCTTGCGCTTGGGTTGGTTTTTTTTGCTGTATCTCCCTCCCTGTATACCATTAACGCACCCAAGAAGAGCCATAACCTGGTCAGAATCTGCCTTTTGCCATTTTCACTCGCAAGGACCCGGCGCAACTGAAGGGGAAGACCAAGTCTTGTAATACCCTGGCTTCACACCCAAAGCAGCTGCCTGCACACAGCCCCAGGAAAGCAAGAAAGGGCTCCTTGCGACGCCGGGGACTGCACAAGCGGTTTTTTGTTCTATGCAGTTCCCTCTGACACTTCCCTAACTCAATTTACTGCTTATAAACCCTCAAACTGAACCATTTCAAGGAGAGAGCGGCAGGACTGAAGGTCAGCTACTGAGTTCAGTTTGCCGAGACTGCGCTCTCCAGCAAAATCTGTTTACTGATTTCTCTGCATTCAAAGGAGTATTTCCACTCCCTTTTAAGTGAAATTGGATTAGGCCCTAAATTAGGAGCAAGCTAGCTGGAGCTAGCTGCCCCTAACCTCTAAGATACTGGAAAGGGAAGAACATATTGGTAGCAGCAAGAATAAAAATAAATTAATGTCTAACTGAATGGATAGATAAATAAATAAATAAGCACATTGGACACAGCCATACAAAACTGAAACAGAAATCCCAAGAGGGCAAAGCAGCATGCTCTAGGAAAGCACAGCATGAAACACAAACAACTCAAACCCAGGGAAAAAAGGATGGAAATGGAGAAGAAAAATGACTGAACGACATCAACTCTTCACTCTGACTTTAAAATAGGCAGCAAAAACACAGTGTCTGATCGCCTTTGTTAATTTTCATGTACAGGCAACGAGAGCATGTGCTGGAGGTCACACGTCACAAAGGTGACATCTAACACGAAACGTGGTGGTTTGGCCAGTGTGGAGAAGTCAGATGAGTTCCAGGTCTAGGCAAAGCGTTCTCACTTGTTCTTCACTTCCAAGGAAAGCAGATTATACTTAACAAAAGCCAATGCATAGTCTAGATTGTTCCCATCAATGTTTATGGGTCAGCAGAGGTAGGTGTTTACAGGTCAGCAGAAGTAGGTATGTATCTGTTGATGGTCAGCAGTTACTGAAATGCTGATCGACTACATCCAAGCACTGCTCAGCGGGGCTACAGTGATTCAGGAAACTTCCCGAGATTCTCCTAATTTTGTTTCCAAAGTCAAAGAACCAAAACTTTCAGAAACAATCTTACAGCACGACCACCAACTTGCCAATGACAGATGTCCAACAGGACAAGTTAAACAGAGCTCACAGGCATAATATTTTAAATAAGAATGCCTGGGATATAACCCATGGAGCAGTTTTAAACTGCTGCATCCCAAAATTGGAGCTAATGCCTTCAAGCAGAGTCTCTATTTGCAACAACACCAAGCACAGGAATACAAAGCCCACCCAGCACGGTTCGGGCCCATTGTTCACACTCATGAGTGTGCTAGAGCCAGTCCTTTAACTTAAATCCCAATTTCTAGATTAACTACGACCATGCGTATCAATGAGGCTGTCTATATGGTCACCAAGTTTAGATATACACCCGGATGAATCAAAGGAACAGGACTTTTCACAGGAGTAGCACAACTTCTTCAAAAACGTGTATTGCTGGTTTCTAACAAAAAATAATGTAGCTTCGGAAAATAAGAGTTCCTTTATGCTGTTTCAAGACGGCACATGTGGTTGGGACAGTGGGTGCTCTTTTTATACTTGCATGCAAAGAAACCAAATTTGAAGGCTTAACAATGCATATTAGCAAAACTGGACACACCGAAGCATACAGCATAAAGCCCCACTTCCACAAGCAATAGCTGGGAAGAAGTCTACTTCTGTTCTCAGACAGATTTGAAGCGATGCTGACAACTTCTTTGCAACAGTGGTCCTCCAGTCATTAACATAATTTTACAAACTGTTGTTCCAAGTAACTCACGTGAACACAGCTACCTGAACAGCTCAGGCAAGCTGGGATGTGGGTTTCCAGTGGGAGAGGGTGAGAGCGCTGCCAGGTACTGCACTTCAGGACACACACATGCACACACAGAGCCAGCAACGATGTGCTGCAAATTCATACCCTACCCTGCCTGCTAGCAAAATATCTATGCCAATACCATACGTTAAGTGGCGATGCTATACTGGAAGCTCTGGTACTTTAAGCAGCTGTCCTGAATGACAATCCTGACTCTGCCTGCCCGTATAAAAAAGATGTGAAAGTCGCTCCTCCTGTGCCTACATATGGCTCTAAAGAGGACAAGAACAGCCTGTGGTGTGAGAGTAAAGCACAGAAGAATTCTCGCTGGCCTTCGTCACCCAGCCAGTCCCCATCAGAGGATCATCCCTGTGCTTGTTTGACTTTGTCTTTGCTCTTTTTACCTCTGAGTACTATGACCTTAAATCCATTATTTATGTTACTTAATCAAGGATGAGATACTGAACGTGAATTAAACAGCATGATGGCTTTACTTGGGGAAAACAGCCAGCAGAGAGGGAAGACAGCAGAGACGGTCCCTCTTGAACGCCCAGCAGCTTTCCTACCCCGGCGCCCGATTCAGAGCCATGCCTTCCTCGGGAACTACAAGGGGCCCTGAACTTTCCACTGTAATGCAGTCCCAAGACAACAGGACACCCCCATTTTTGGGGCAGCTTCTGGCCAAAGGATTTAACCACTCAAGGAAGTGAATTCAAGCTCAGACAGGGTTGGAAATTTTAAAAAAAAAAAAAAAAGAATTACTTCTGATCAACTCTTTACAAGACATTTTAATTCCATAATAAGAACATCACAGAGAGAGATAAATCAAGAATACCTTTCCAAAATAACTCCTTATGCAGAGGACGTCTATTGGGCACCTGGGAACAACTCTGCAGTACCATTGCTCTTTTGACCAGAATGCTGATTTTCACCCCTTTTTGCAATGACAGTTAACAGAGATACTCTTCTGTGAGACACAAGACACCAAGATGCCTCAGAACAACTAACGTATTTAGCATTCTTTAGGGACTGCAGGCGTGCACCTCACTTCCTCACATTCAATCTCTCCTACACAAATATACTATTCAGATATGGTCAAGACTACTGAAAGGACTGTCCAGACTGATTTGTACTGATGCACAGCCAACGTGCTGTCCACCGTATCTGAGTGGGAGGACTCTACAAATAAGGTGAGCTATTCATGCCAAAACAAAAAGGCCATTTCTTTTCCTTTCTCTCCTCACACAAAGAGCTAGACTGGAGATAATTTCAGCGTATTTCATAAAGTGGCTCAAGGATGTAGATGGCATGGCTTTCGATAAAACGCACTTTGACTGTGCAAGCTTTTTGAAAGAAGTGTTTGGAGTCTGCTATGTTGTACCGCGGTGCTCGGTTCTGGCGACCCCAGTGATCCCTTCTGCCCTTAAAAACCTGCGGTCTACCCCTTTTTCTCAGATTTTTGCACTAGATCAAGGCAGAGCAATGAAAACAATGCATTGCTAGTGGATAAAACACCATTTCCCCAGCTCTCGATTTGCAGGCTTTGCCACCACCAAGACGCATAGGGCAGTAACTGTTTCCGGGTAGAAGCTGACGAGATACTAACACTCAAGACTAAAAAGATGAGAAAAACGTCCGTTTAAAAAGCGTACGAGAGTCACGCACCGCATCGCTGCTGACTGCAGGGCCGCTGAACGACTGCCAAAAGAAGACATATAATCTAAGGGTGCAGTGTCACCAGGAAGGCTAGCTTAATATCAAAGCGTCTGCGTTGTAGAAGGCGTTTTTCCACAAGGAACGGGACGGTATTTCTGAAGGAGACAGCCGAGCAGCACGGAACCGCGTGGAACGACTATTCCAAGCCAAAGCGCCTCTCCCAAGGATCGGCGCATCCCACCGAGCCGCCCCAGCCGCCCGCTCCCGGCCGGTCCCCGGTGCCCACGACGGGAAGGGCGGGCAGCACGGCCGGTTCCCCTGCGGTGCTCTGCGGGCGGGCGGACGCCGCCGCAGCGCCGCTGCCTCCCCGCCGCCCCCCGCCCGGCCCGGCCCGGCCCGGCCCGGCGGGCAGAGCCTCTCCGGGGAGCGGCGGCGCGGCGGGGCCGTGACTCACGCACCGGCGGCGGGGACCGGCCCCCGCGCCCCGCCGGGATGCGGGTCCATCTCGGGGCGGCTGCCGGGGCCGCGGATGGCAGCGCCGGCCCCTGCCCGCGCCCTCTTCCCTCCCTCCGCTCGGCGCGGGGAGCGGGGCCGCCCGCCCGCCCGGGCCGGGCCGCGCTCCCCCCCCCCCGTTGCCGCCGCCTCGCCCGCCCCCGCGCAGCCCCCGGCCCCGCCGCCGCCCTACCTTCGTGTAGAGCTCGGAGGCTGCCATGGCGCAGGGCGCGGGCAGGCGGCCCCTCTGCGGCAGCCCGGCGGCGGGAGGCGGAGGCGGCGGAGGGAGGGAGCGAGGGAGGGAGCGAGGGAGGGAGGATGCTCAGGCGGCGGCCCGGGCGCGGCGCGCCATGTTGCTACCTGGCGGGCGGCGGGGCTGCCGCCGCTCTGTGCATTGTGGGAGCGGCGGGCGCGATGCCTCCCACCGGCGGGCCCCCGGCCTCGGAGCCCGAGCCCCGACCGCTGCCCGAGCCCCGGGGGTCGCGCAGGGGCTGCACCGAGGGCGGAGGACCGAGAAGCGGGGCTGCCGAAGCCCCGCGGCGGCTGCCCGCCCCCCGCCGCCGGCCCCGGCTCAGCCCGCTCCTCCCCCGCCTCGGCGCGGCCCCACAGCGGCCTCCCGCTTCGTGCCAGAACCGCTGTTCCTGCCGCGCTCCGGGTCCTGCTTTTGGGGGTTGGGGTTTGGTTTCGTTTTTTTAACTCCTCTCCTAGGCTGAACAAATGACTCGCTTCTTCGTCAGGGACGTTTGTAATTTCTGTTGCTCTGCAGCCCGTGTACTGCCTCAAGTGCTCTGCAGCCCGGGCATCACCAGCGCCAGGTACAGGGGAGCGATCCCTTCCTTTCACGGGCAACTCTCCTCTTAACGCAACCAGGAGATGAGCCTTCGGTGCGGCAGCCTCAGCTTACTGGATCAGCATCTGGGTTACAGCCTGCTCCAGCCTCTATGCGCCCGGCTGCCATCCTACCCCACCTATCCCGTTACTCCCATTGTGCGTTTCCGCATGTATTTCTCAGGTGCCAGCTTTCCCATTTTTTGCTTTCTCTCTCTGATTCTGATCCCATCCTTCGAATTGTTGACAGCCTCTTCCAGCTCGAGTGCATCTTTACCATTCAAACCACTAATGAAAACACCGAAGACAACTGGGCCCAAGACAGTTCCTTCAATAAGCAAGTCCAGTTCTCACCACAAAATGAAGGTACACATCTTTGAAAAGTTTAACGTCCATGTCAAAAGGGAATGAAAAGCATAATCCGTGTTCTGCCTAGGTCTTGAGACGGCACCTCGTTGTTTCAAGGATCATTAATGCATGTTTCTTACAGCTCACATTATGGCAAGAGTTCGTTTGACAGCAGAACTGAGCTATTACTATCTTCCTGTATTTTCCTTTTTCACCTTGGGAATGCATCCTACCAGCCCAAGTGGTCCAAAATACAAAACAAGTTTGAAACAGTTATCTTTGCTACGCTCTCCGCCAAAGTGCTTTGACTTTTTAAGTGGTATCACCTCTGCAAAATTCAACTGTTTAGATAACAGCTCTGTATTCAGTGGGTAGTATCTGTACTCCCCCTTAAACTTGCTGTGCCTATCAAAGAAACAAACCTGTTCTACAGAGAAAACGAGTCATGGAAGAGATGGGTGACCTACTCAAAAAATCACTCATCACCTTTGTAACAGCCAGAAATAAAAATCAAGCTATCTTGACTCCCAAAATAAACACTCCCAATACATGCTTATAATCTAGTTGTACTCCACTGCTGCTATCTGGAGGAAAGGAGATGGAGAAAGTAGCAAGCACAAATGAAAAATAGTTAAGATGAAAATATGAAGCCTTACCTGGAGTTGTTTGTATTAGGTACAGATAGCTGGTCCTTACAGCTAGTAAACTAAGGTTTGTAAATTCAGACAAGAGGTTAAAAAAACGGATTTTGCTGGGAGAGTTCAGAGTTGAAACTCTAATGAGAATTGAATTAAAAAAATACCTTCCTTCCCATGTTCTGCCAGTATGTCCAGGATTATCTATCAACCACAATTACTGTTACTGTCCCATACCTAGGAAGCTCACTCCCATCAGCAGAACTGGACATCTGCTCTCAGTCCTATGAGAAGCCCAGAACTGGTTCCTGTGAATTGCTGGCCAGGTCAAGGGCGAGGTTTTTGGCTAAGAAGTTTGCACTGCTGCTCTTCATGTGTACGATATGGCGAAACAGAGATATCTATACTAAAGCTACCAGTCATCTTTCATGTGTAATACAAAAGTGATTTGGGGTTCATTTAAGAGTTCATTAAGCCTTTAACAGGCTAAGAATCTGGATGTTACGAGCCATAGAAATCTCGGTTTTGTTTTCAGAAGGGACCTCAACCTCCCCTCTGTGTGCTGCTTCATATCCGATACTTAGAACTCTTTCTTCAGGATGGTATCTATTCTAAATTCAAAGACACTCATTTCAGGAGTTCGCTTGGACTGTGGATTACTGTATCAGCCATTCACAGCTGGAGCTCAGGAGCCAAATGTAATTATAAGCCCCAGCAAAAAATAGATATTTGAGTCCAAAATATGCTATGATTTGACACAATTTGCATAAACCAGGATTTCAAATCTGTCATTAAGGACAGGAATTGGGGGCACTGAAAGTTGCCAAGAAACAACCTGTTTGTAATGTATCTAGACTGACTACTTAATTATTACTTTAAGGTGCATCTCCTGCATCAAACATTTGCTGGCAAGATTTTAAATGTCTTCATTCTCTTATCTTGCACAGCATCTTTTCAAAAAGATCATTTATGGCATTTGATTTCAGAGCATGTATCCCAGGGTATTCCAGCTGACAACGTATGGCTGATGTAGCTGACAGTCCACATGCAGAATTTTACACTGAATTTGAATCCAATCAAAAAAAAAAAAAAGAAAGTAATCCTTCTATGAATTGAGATTAGTTTATGTAATTTTTTTTTCAGAAATCACTACAAAGCATCTGTCCTATCTTTTTTCTTACATCTGTGTTCTGTTTACATCCATGATCTGTTCAGCTGTGGCAGAAAAACTCCCTTCTCAATTAGGACTTCCTAGTCTGTTGTCATGCTGTACCACAAGCAAGCAGTGGATTCTCTGTTGGCCAAACAGAAAAGGGAAATCATTAGAGGCACAGAAACAATATATAAGGGTAACATAAGGAACATGAAATGGTTTATGTGGCACAGCAGATGGGCTTATCCACTCCTTCAGAAAAGCATTTGTGTATTCAACACTGACCATCAGTTTAACTCCAAGTGGCTTTCACTGGAAAGACAAAGCTAACGGAGAAATTCATACACTAAAATCCTGCTCCTACCCTTTCCTATATTCTCAGACCAAGGATTAGGCCTGCAACTTTTAGCTGTAGAAAACAAACAAGGCTGGTTTCAGTCAGTACTGACTGAAGAGGTACCAGTTAAGAACTCCAAAATGTAATGCAAGAGATAACGTAGGAAGGGAGAAGATCATGTACTATGCACATATTATCCCAGCAATGCTTGGGATTTACTTCCAGGTTCTTTTGGCCTTCCTGAAAACGCAAGACAAAACCTACATGATTAAATTCCCATGCAGAAAGTTTGCCTCGACCCATCTATGCCTACGGTAGGAAGATTTCTCTTGTCTCTAAAATATCACATACATATTTTCTTTTCAATCTATTAGCCAGATGTTTTTCAACAGTATAAAAACCATCACCTGAGAACAGACCTGAAGTTCAGAAGAATTCTCAGCTCCTGTTCTTGCATTTAAGCATCCTTGTGGTTTCAGCCATATAATTCAATGCCATGCATTTAAAAAATACAACTCCTGTTTCTCAAGGAAGACTCTTACAGTTGTTTTTTTTTTTCCTCAAACCCAGTAAGGAAACAACCCTACCATACTAAAACAGACAGAAGTACCAGCAGAGGTTGAACCCAGTCTCTGTGGAGACTCCCTGTACCAGGAATGTCAATGACAGTTATTTGATTATTCTGTAATATTGTCAAGGGAAGTTGACAGCTTATCCAACCATATTCCTCTTTTATTTTAATAAGAGCTACAACACTGTTCTGCAATAAGGTAAAAAAAACCCCTAACCCTACTGAAACATGTTTATTAAATTTAGACAGCGTCAGAAACAAAAAGTACTTCATCTTCCCATTTTAAACCAAAGTCAAATAAACATCCACCTGACATGGCTGGAAGGCTTTGTCAAGTAAATAAACAGACTTCTGTGCCTGCTATAAATACGCAAGAATATTTATCATTAACATATATCAAGCAGCATCCTCATTGTAACAAAGATGCACTGCCCAAGAAGGATAGGGACTGTTCAGTCATCTGCCCCTAAAATAAAGCTTTTCCAAGCACATCAGCTGAGCTTAAGGCTATCTGCCTCTGTGCTAGTACTCCAGAAGCATTTTCAAGATAAATATTTAATGGGAATAAATGCTTTGAATATGCACAGAAGTTTTCAGATTTCAAGTTACTCTGGATCTATGGATGCTAGAAATTGGGATGAAAAAGCCAAAGACATGAATCTGAAAGAGGGTGGCTTGCTTGTACTAAAGCAGGAATAAATAAACGACACATTCAGCCCAACTCCAAGTTAAAAAAAACAAACAAAAACCCCATTCATCCTGTTTGCATGCTCCCCCAGTCTGTTCTTCCCAAGCTCACAGAAAGTCCCCCAGCCATCAAATAAAGAAGTTACTGCAATCCTGCCTCCCTTGACATGGTCATCATCTGTGAGCACAGCCACTAAACGCAAAGCCTTTCTGAGCACAGGTCTGTGGAACCATACCTGCCTCAGCTCTAATTAGAAACAGATTTGGGCAATAAGCCTGCATTTAAATGGTTTAGTCTTTGCCAGAAGACTGATGCCACTCCCCATACAGAGATTCAGGTGTTACTTTAGGTTACTAATGCCAGTGTTAATGCAGCCTTTGCATTGCCTCAGCATATTTGAATGACACTACTTTAACTGGGTATTTTTCTCCTGTTTGTTAGAGATGCAGAGTATAGAGGGTGTTACTATGACCTTGGTGACTGAGCTAATTGTGTAAATACACCACGTGGATCTTGAAGTTGCACAAAGATCAGCACCTAAGTCACAGCCTGAATATGAAATTAGTTGGACTTTTTACGGCCTCTTGATTTCTTGGAAATGTTGCCATATTCAGGCCAATAGTCTATAGCAATGCAAACTTCTATATGCCAAGCTAATTCCCAGATATCTCCTTCACTCAGTGCAAGGGACCAAAACAATCATCTGTTACGGAGTTTTCAAACAATAAGCTTTAATTGCCTTATTAGAAAAATAAGCACTGAAATATATATAAATGTGATTACATTAAAGTAATTCTGTAGTCTAACATACTAGAAACCAAAGCCCAGTCATATTTTTAATGATACAGAGTAGCAAGATTTAGGTTTTAGAAATTTTCCGTAGAGAATACCGAAGTATGCAGTATCTTTTAGGAAACCACAGTAAAGACGAGACAAATCTCCACTTTGCAATAAAAACTAAGTAGATCAATTTATTCTGTATACTATACATTGTGTAAGTTTGTAAAGAACAATTGACATTTTTATCACCTTAACATCTTGACTGGGTGTAAATATGTCCAACAAAATGTACTCCTGTGGCCTTTACACAAACACTGTCCTACTACATCAAGAACAATGAGAGGGAAGCCTTTGGTGCTACAGATTTGGGGACATATCTGTGAAGTTGTAATTAATCCACTTAACTACCTCAAATAAAATGTCGGTGCTACCTGCTATTATAAGCCTACATGAGTACTACCCTAATAACTAAACACTGTCTATCTTTAAAGGCAAGATATGAAAGGGACTGCCAGTCTACAGTGCGGACAGGTTTTCTTTGAAAAAGGCAATTATCAAATGGTAAAACTCATATAATACATTATGTACATAAGTTTGGATAGCTGAGTTATCTTGCTGGAGTAAGCTGAAAGTAAGCATTGATTTGCAGTCATGTTTGATTTACTGTTAAGCGATTATTGGACTTAAGTTTTATACTTAAGTGTATAGAATCAAAATAGCCATGCCTGCTGCTGAGGTCTGTCAGACATGAAGGCTCATGATCAGTCATTGACCTAGTCAGTATTACAGTACTTCAAATATACACATGGATAATATATTCATAGCTGAATTTGTGGTAATCTTAAGAACTGCAAGTCACCAAGTGAGAATCGGAAGAGCTTGTGTTGTCCAACCAGCAGGACAAGCTGAGTTGTAGCTAAGTGAGTGGAATGTTTAAATTTAGATGGCTATTTTTTTTTAAACCTTTCCAAACATCAAGAAAGCTCACCTTATCTGAGCTACAGATAGTGGCACCAGACAATACACAACAAGTCACCTTAAATTGTTCAAAATTTGTTTCAGGCCCAGTCCTATCATTAAGTTTTAATTTCATTTATACATATAAAAATAAAGAGGGATTTCCACATTAGGACAAACATCTATAAAAAGCAGTTTGCTTCAATATATCCAGTTTCCTTGCTATTCTCCCAGCCTAATTTCTTACTTGAAGAAGTCAAGTAGGCCCATGTCTTCAATCTGTTCTGCAAAAATCACTGATTCTTTATAATAGTAGTCAAGGATAAGAAACAAGGACAGGCTTGACAGAGCCCATTTAATTACTAGAAAAGGGCTATACAGACTTGAAAAGAACCAGGTTAGCAATTTCAATATTCTCTGGAATGACTTCTCTGAACCAAAGGCATTATATAGACAGTGATATACTTTGCTCATCTTCTGATCAAAACAGGACCAAATTAAGATTATCTGTTTTCTCTTGATCATTTTCTTATGTTTGCTTTTAGAAGAGAGCACTGCAGAAAATATGAGCTAGCGTTCTTTTTGACTAGCAGTCCTTTATCCTGTAGGATCTTTCTGAATATGTCAACACAAAGCGCGTCGTTCTAAAAGCACGCATCTTAAAGGAGTGTTTTCTCTTATAATACCCACAGTGGTGCTTTGTTTTTAATAGGCTGTTTCAGAACTGTTTCTTTAAAGAAAAAGGTATTCAGTAAAGTGATCTTTTTAAAGAGTTTCTTATACTCCCAAAGAACCTATATGAAAATCAATTACATTATGGATCATACCGCACTTTTAATATTCTGATTTCATTGAACAAACATGCTTTCAAATGCGTCAAGTTACCTGTCTAATATCAAGTACATATTTTGGCAACCTAGTACTTACGACCTGCATCATAAAGATGATCTGAAGTGCATTCCTATTTTTTGACATGAAAAGTTACCTATTTCTCAATAGGGCATTATATAAATACAACTTCCAGTTCTTTGTTTCCCCAAAGCCACTGTATAACAAAGAGAAAAGGAGATAGTTTACTACCACTTCAAGAGTCCAAGAAAAAAAGAAATATATACCTTCTACTTCCAGAAGTCTAAAATAGCCCAAAGACAATTGCATATCAAACCTTAGCAAGCCTAGATTTGGTGTTTGCCACACAGGAAACTCTCTAGAACAGTACCTTTAGCCATCTTCCATGTCATCAGACAGAACATTTCAGCTTTAAAAGCTTGAAGAGATGCTGAACAGAAAGGGCACTTGCCTCCAAACACAGGTACAAATTCCAGATTTATATTTGAATGCTGGACATTGTTGCAAAACAAAATATACAACCGCAAAAGCATAAGGCTGAGTCAAGTGTAAATGTGTTTCACAAATTTCAGGTATACAATTTTTACTTTCAGTAGCAAGATTCTGGGCTCTTAGTTTCAGGACAAGACTTTGAAAGATACAGAATCACTTGTGCTTTGAGTGGCACATTACCTGCTTTTTAAAATGTAAAACTAATAGACGTTTGCAAAAGGTTGTGCAAAACTATTGTATTTACAAAAATGGCACAAGAGTGAATTCAACAGTCTATGCACATGCACACTTCATTCACATCTTCAACAAAAGTGTGTCCTAAGCTACAGAACTGAAAAGAATACCAGCTTCAACAGGCAGTTGTCAATAAGCACTAGATTCACAAGAGTTACACCAGAATGGGCAAATATTGCCCAAGTAAAAACTCTATTGTTAAAGCTGAAACAGGTTTAAGGCCGTTCAAGTTCAAAAGCAGAAACAAAATTCAATCAGAGCCCTGTCTTTGTTTTTATACATGCTTTACCATCTAGCAACTTGTGGTCTAAACCTCTATTTTAGACAACAAACCCAAACACAGAAGAAAAACCCAACACAACTGGAGGTTATATTAAATACAAATATGCTGTAATTAAGATGAAATAACAAAAGCAGAAACATTAGAAGTTGTAAAACTTGCGATGTCACTTGCTGGAACCAGTCCTACACTAGGAAATGGGCAATATGTACATTTTCAAGTAGATTACATTGCTCTAACCAAACTTGTCCTTTTTAATCAGTGCATTGTTCTCAACTAGTCCAAATACTACACGTTTTACTCTTAACAGTACTCCCTTACAATAGCAGCACATGCTATCGCTACCTGCAAAGCTGTCAGTCTCATGACTTAGTGTAAGAAAGAAAAAGGGGGGATGTGAGGGTGAGAAATAACTATTAAGGAGAAATAACAGGAATGAGAATAATCATGCAGTTCAGCTGTTCTCGTCAGCCAGCCAGCTTGCTAGCAACAAGAGATGGTTTCCGCTGTGGAAGATCTTGTGGAGTAGGAATATGGTCACCAGTGACTTCTGTCTTGTCAGGAGCTGCAGTAGGCAGTTGCTTATTCTTCATCTTTGCTTTTGCCATGTTGTAATCACCAGAATCAAAGTATTTTTGCTAGAAGACAAAACACACGTGTATTTAAAAGCCTGGAATCTTATCAGATGTATACAATGAATTACATGGTTACATAGATTCTTTACATTTTAAAAACAGTTATAAAATCTTTCCAATTTGGAAAGATAGCTCTATGTCAATTAAAAAAAAAATTCTATCAAGACTATTAAGCACACACAGCTAAACTCTTAACTATAGGCAAGTATACAGTTAAGGTTCTACATATACCATTAAACTCACACCATACATGAACATATTTTTGCCCTGGTCTTCCCAAGAGCTCTGGTCTCCCACAGGTGAAACCTTGGCATTTATAAATTTTGTTGCAGTGAACAAGTTCTGCTACACAGAATAACCAAACAATGCATGAACTAAAGCTGGAGAACAGAGCTTGCTCTATCATACCAGAAGATCAAAGTAGCATGAAACTGCATGCTAACAAGAAAACCTGTTATCTGCATACATTACAACAGTGAAACTATAATCCCTAAAGTTCCCAAACTAATTATTTAGCAAAGTCAAATCTACTGTGCACTCCTTCTGAAAAGCACTGTGTGAAGGTAATTCTTATCCCACGCTCCAGGTTTCTTCTGAATACAAAAGTACATTACATTTGAATATCTAAAACAGTGTTCCTTAATATTCCAGCAAATTTTCATTAGCATTACCTTTAAGAGTCTTTTTTGTTGTTTGTCACATTTCTCAAAATATTAAGTTATGTGTGGATGTTAAAGCCAAATGACTGTTACAATTTATCTGCATCATGGTAAGATGAGGCATGGAATTTCATCCAAAGTCTGCATCAAGTCTTCGACTGCTCATTGACACATTTTGCAGGAAAAGTTCTATTTTGTTCATCACTTACTATGTGGTCTACTGTTAAGGAACTTGTAACCCATGATTTTGAACAGTTTGTCACATGAGGCCAAAAAAATCAGATTCAGTAAAAAGATTTACACTAGCAACTGCTGCTTACGATTGCAATCATCTCTGAAGAGAACACTCCCTCATTTGCTTTATATAGGCTTATTCCTCAGTCAGTTGAACAACAGCCATCACTACCTGCTATGTTTAAGTGCTTCCAGGCAGGTTATTACTACCATACTCTTCATTTTGCATTAGTACTAACCAGCTGCAAAATGTTCAGAAGCAGCAGTCATTAAGAGAGAAGTAAATTGAACACCTGACTTAACAGGCCTTTACCTAAGGGTGGGGGGCATGTTGTTTATGCAAGGCCTCCCGAAGAAGGCTTTACATGTTCCCTGCCAGAGCCTCAAAGTTACCAAATCTGTTTTTCCCATGCATTCAATAGTACATCTGAACCATACACTTTTATTTGTAAACCTTCCCAATTAAATCCTTTTGATGGTGTAATCCCTATTTACACCACAATCTTCTAGCATTGCATCTGCAGACTAGACCTCAAGTTATAACATAATCTGATTTGGAAAACGGCTTTCATATTTTGTCCTTCAAGACTGAAGCAACCAAAAGAAACTTTTAAACAGCATCTACGTAATAACAGAATTGCTCAATCATTCAATGTGTTACTGCCATTAACAGATATCTATTTCTGGCCATGTAAGATCTCCAAATAGAATCCCTCTACAGGAGCGTGGTGTAGCATGGTTCTCATCTACTCTTATTCTGGAGAAAGTGTGCTAATAATAGCGTTTGCACCCAATGCAGAACACTTCTGGAGAGCAAATACCAATGAGCAGAGCATGTCCTAGTTGCCAAATTGAAGAAAATCTGGGCTACAGTTGACTACATACACTTACAAGAATATCCGAGATAACCTACGATCTTTCATGCATTAGAGTATCAGCCCATTTCTTCCTTTAACTTATTCCTGTATTTTCCTCCGATTTACTCTAGCTTCTCATAGATGGCCTGATTTTGATCATCCCTTTCAAAATGACTGTGTCTATCCAGGTGTCTTCATGTCACAAATACTATCTGAAAACATACTCACTATCCTCACTTTATTTTAAACTTCAGCAATCCAGGCAGTCTGAAGTAAACCAGGCATCTATATCAAGTAAAGATGCTTCCTCATTTAAGACACTGAGCACACTAAACAAAAACAATAAAAAAATGAAATTGAAGAAAGTTATTACCACCACATCAAGGGTGGAGAACTGAAGAAGGCAGATTAAGAATTGGAATCCACAAGCTTACATCATCTTCCATCAAAGCAGCAAAATCCCAAACACTTAGTCAATTAAGATGCCCGCTGGTCTACCTCTGCTCAACTTTGAAAATATAGGCTGCAACAACTTTTGCATTAAGTAGTGCTATAATCAAGATGAAGATACTGTACAGATTGTTATTATTGGTGGTGAGTTTTCCTCACATTTGCACCGAGCGCAAGCAGTCGTAATTCCTTTATGGCCATCAATCCTTAGGGAGTGGATGCTGGTCTGTTTTCCTGAATTATCACAACACGTACTTACCTTCTCCCTTCTGTGTCTACACATACACTGAACCCACTGAAGTCTCATTTAGGCTGCCTTTGACCACGTAACAGCCTAACTCACAGAAGGAGTCACCTAATCTACCACCTGCCCATTCCCAGCAGCCTTTAACTATGCTGCATATACTCCACTTAAGAGAAAGCTTATCCAAAAAACCTGCCAACAGTAACAATTCCCAGGAGATGTTACCAGATAGCACAGAATTAGATCAGCACTGAACTCCAACAGCTGGTTTGCAAAGGATTTATACCTGGAATCATTGCGTGCACTCAAATGGCCCAGACAATAGTAAAAAACCAACCAACAAACAGTGTGACAGCAATGAAAGCACCATCAGAAGTAGTGATATGCTAGGATTATTCCAAGAAGAGAGTTCTCACATGCCTGAAAGGCATTACATAATCACTTTATGAATAATTAAACTAAAAAGATAAACAGTTGAGTAACTAAGAAAATAACAGACGCTGGTTAAATGTGGAACAATACTGAAATACTAACTCACTCTTCATTCTTCTATCATTATTTTCTGGTTAGTGTGTATATTCAGAATTACACTGCCATTCTCAAGCCACTGATGTCAGATGGCGCCTCGCATAACACACCAGACACTAAGCTTTCATGTGCTAAAAACATGGATAATAAGAGTGGAAATACATTAGGAGGACATAAGAATGGGCAAGATAAGATCAGTACAAAACAGGGATGAGGTTCTGACCCTTCGAGTTTACTATAAAGTTTTTTATGAAGTATATCACAGCAGCAGTCAGCCAGCCTCTAAGTTTATTTTTTTCTAAAAAGTGCAGTTGAGCCATTGATGCTGTAAAACAGCTATCCTGCCAATTTAGCATTTGTTTTTTAGAAATGGATTTCTCTTCCTTGTGCTTTCACAGACAAAGTTTAAATTTCTTAACACTCTTTTATTCACACAAAGGCCTGTGGAGTGGGAAGAAAAAAAAAAATCACAGATACAGGAATTTTGGAATTTCTTGTCCATACCCTGTGGACAATAAAGAACTCACTCCTTTTTGAAGCCTCTTCCTCAAGAAGTCTGAGCCTCCCGGCTTCTGGCCCAGATGAGGATATCTTGCTTTCAATTTTGCTTCTTCAACTTTTTCTGGGCTGATCACCTTATCCTCCATTTCCTGAAAGACAATTAGCAATACTGTAAATGAAATCTACAATAATGAACTAGTTATGCAGAATACATTTGCAGGTAATTCACCAACATGCTGATTGCTGCTACCAAGTGAATATACCAATTATTTTAATAGACATTTTCAGACATTCTCTCTTGAATACCGACAGCAACTATAGGAGTTCAGCCTCCCATCTTAGATACCTTTCCTGGAGATGTGTTTGAATCTAATCAATGCATTTCTCTTTCACATAAAAGCGGTCTATACTAAAATTAAATTATTCAGTTTTGAAAAAAAAAAAAAATCCCCCAAACAAAAAACATTTTTTGGTCAAAACAAGGGTTCCACTACGAACAAACAAATGTTGAAAGCTGGGCAAGAGCCACAGGACTTTTTTTTCCAACTGCCTCTGTTTGATCATGAAGTTGCACAGCCAGACTAGCACTTGCATTGCCACAATCTAGTTTGTATGACTGCTCTAACTGTAATGTGTTGATATTCACTCTGAAACAGTGTTAAAGTAGCTCAGTCTCAAAAACATGCCTGCTATCATATTAATAGCAACAATACTGTAATTCTCTATACATGTCTATAATTATCGTAAAATTATGAGGATGAAGACAGTTGGATAGTGCATTTGTGTAAAATAAAATGCCTGTTCTATGAGTGTACTGTAAAATATGGATGCTCAAAGTAATCATTTGAATATACTCATTTGGCAAAAACTGCGATTTGTACATCCAGTCTTTCAACGCTGACCTCTACTTTACACTCATCTATTCCGGTCCATGTAGCAATTTGATGTATGAAGTACAGTTTCTTCTATTAGATAATTTCTAAAGTATCTTCCATTCAAAATTCTTGGTTTGCTACTCTCTAGTATTTGGCCAAGGCTTTTTTTTTTTTTTTTTTTGCATGCACACCATTGCTAGTTCAGGGAGACTACATTGATTTGCACCGACTGCTGCAGTTCAAATCACAGTAATTCAAGAAGTCACACAAAGACTTTTAGGCAGGAAAGAATTGCCATTGAAATCAGGAGGGCCTCACATTAATCTGTGACTAAGGTTTCATATCAACTTAGAGCTGCTTAGGCAGCCCCTTCGCACTCTTTTCTATCTGCGTCATCACCCTTTGCATTGCATCAGTCAGCATGACTATATATACTGCACATGAATGGGCTACAGAAATTAATTCAACAGAAAAATAACTTTTTTTTTTTTAAGTTCCCCCCCCCCCCTTCTTGGGATCAGTTTCCACATTCTGGATAACCAAGCAGCTGCACAAACAGGTATGTTAGCACAGCAGCAGGGAGGAGAAACACAGGCAGCTGGGAGCTACTTAAGCCAGAACTGCCAAAGAACTACAGCCACCCCACCACCCTACCCCAGTGCTTTGCTATATCTCTTATAAAAGCTCAAAGTTCTATAATATTCAACACCTTTCTGGTAAAAAAAAAAACCTCAGAAGCAAAGGTTGTAACAACAGATTTAGAACATAACATTGTCTAGTTGCTCCATTAGGCCAAGACATCTCAAGACAGCTGTGTACAATACAGTGGGAATCTGAATTAACAGTTCTACCAAGAAAAGATAGAAATTCTCCTAACAGTTTAAGAGAAACTTCTGTGAGGACAGGAACCAATACTTTTTATTAGATGAAAACACAGCTACGCAATACAATGCAAAATACAAATAAAGGGCAAAGTCTCCCTGACACTACTGAACATAGATCTATACTATTGCTCACTACTTAATATCATACTAGCCAAGACCACAGTTTTCACGTGTTACAAAGATCATTCTTCAGCTGCTGTTCCTCCTATTGTGCTTTATTATCATACCGACTCTGACTGGATTTTCTCAAAAGCAATCCTTTAAGCTGAACACTTTCAACAGCTAATGCTGAATCACTGGGTACTCACTGCTGAGCCAACAGACAAAGCATTTGAGGGGGCATGTTTTGCCAATACTAACCAAGAGGAGATATTTTTTAAGAACGGAGGGTCAACAATAAATAGCTTACATAAATATGTATTCATGATGCATCAAAGGAGACATTTATGCAAACTCACAGGGCTAACAAATCATCGCACAGCAGGCAATCAAAACACAAAACACTGTGGTATGCATCAATGCAGCTGAAAAGGATACAGACTATGGTCACTTACCCTTGATGACCAAGAACAATTAAGACTCAAAAAACTACGTAAGAGAAATTAATAGAATTTCAATACAAAGACTTGGGGTGTCAAACAAAACCAGCTGATGGCAGGCTCAAAAAATACTTAAGACAACAGTTCTTCCTATAAAATACAGTTAAGCTGCAGAACTCCTTGCCAAAGGATACAGGGGGTGCCAAGAATTTAGATGGATTCAGAAAGCAACTCGATGTGTTCATTTGCAGCTCAGAGGCTTTTAAACCACAGATTGTTGAGACCTGGGATAGTTTTCTGGGGAAGATTACTGCATGCATGCCCTGACCTTCCATTCTTCAGCAGACTAGATGGTATTGAGCACTCTTGGAGATGTGTTGTTGAGCCACAAAGGCTTTAACCCAAGCCAGCAAGGCCATTCATACATTTACAACATTCTCCCTTCAGTTACAGAAGCAACAATCAAGTGACTAACAAATGATTGGGGGGGTAGGCGGAAATCAAGACATACCACGCTCTTCTTCCTTGTGACAACCACACAAAGAAATTATTTTAGTTCTCTATAGGAATTTGACGCAGCTAGTGAAGTCTGCTTACTTCATTAAAAGGATCTATCAGGAAGGCAGTAGTTACCTAACTCATTTAAAGATAGCATTAGCTTTTAATCTTTACGGAGGTACTAGCAGTGTAAAGTTGCGTATCTGCTGGGACAAGTGAACTGCATGGCTAAAAAAAGAGCCATCAGCCTTTTCAAACTCTGGTATGAAGAGCTCATCCTCTTTAGCAAAAGACATCGGACAAAACGTAAAGCAGAAAAATGGGAAAAACATGACAACAGCAGAACTGTACACCAAACTAATGTGGCAAAAGCCAGTCCAGGAACAAAATGCACCACCTCTAACAGCTTCCTGAAAAATATAGGCTTTTAAGGCAAAAAGAGAGTCAGTCAACCAAGCATATGTTCTCCAACGTCTAAAGCTGCTTTGTTGCTGAACTTCCCCCTGCCACTATCCTGAGTTTTCACACCAAGAACAGGAAATGCTGGTCTTTGGCAAGTTTTCAATTTATATCACTCTCTTGTTTAACACCTTTCTCGCCTAACACATGCACAAGCTTCTTACAGCATATTAGAAAAGTTTAAAAAAGAGGTCTGATCATGAAAACACTGCCTCGAAGTTCATTTAGGGGCTTCATCTTTTTTAAGCATACATAAGTACTGCAAAATGGGTTGTTTACATAAGTATTTCAGAGCTAAGCATTAACTGAGTCAATGTTCAATTTTGCCTACCCAGACAAACAGCTTTAGTGAAGGTTAATATTGCAATGCCATAATAACACTGATGCCACAGTATCCTAACAGGATATATACTCACAGAAAACAAAGCTTTATTTTATTGACATTATTAATTTGTCTTGAACACCTAGATTAAAACTAAATTAGCAGATCAGTAAGGGATTCCTGTCTCTCAAATAAAGGGTAATTTTTCAAAACAGTGCATAAGCACTGCATTTCAAGACTTCAGTCTGAAACTCAGCATAATCAGCCCCAGTCACCTGACTCTATCAGAACACACTAGAAGGCATCACAATAAACTGGCTACCGCGTGTTTTACTATGCTCTTATTACAGAGCTATTCTAGGAGTGCTGCATAGGCCAGGGATTTACTTTTATAGGCTCTGAACAGGAACGGTATCCCTTCAGTAGTCCACCTAACACGAACATTAACACGCATTTAAGAATAGATTACAAACCTGCCATAGAAGCTGGTTCTGATTACTACATCTATTGAGAAGGTATCATTCCATATGAACCCCCCAAAGTTCGCCTACTTGTATGACTAACTCATATTACAAATTGTAAATTATTAAACAAAAACTTGACAGCTAATGTAAATCAAGCTTTTTCTTTTAGAGTCCTTGCGTTTCATAACTGCTCCCTATCAGAAATATCTGTGGAGATTGCAACTGAGTCCACATAGCAATGACAAGACTGAAAAACAAACGGCTTCTTAAAGTCACAGCCAACAGAAGGAAACTGCTAACAGCATACAGTCATCTGTGAAGCCAAATCCCACTTAAGAAACTGTAAAATTATTAGTTACAGAGATGACATCATAACGCCATCACAAGATAACCCAGCCAGTTATTCTCTAAAAGTCTTAACTAGAACAGGCCACAGCCGTTGTGTTTTGGCTATTTCGCCTCCTAAACGGCTTACATTAATAGCTGAAAATTTTCTAACAGCGAAACGAAAGTTTAGCCAGCGGATCATCGCCGGTCTCCAGCCGCTGCGACTGCGAGCTGAAATTCTCTGCCCCGGGACGCCCTGGCAGGCAGAGCAGCCGGCCGAGAGCGGGGCCGAGGCCGGTCTAGGGAGCGAGGAAGCGCCATTAGCCCCGCCAGGCCAGAGCACGCCAACGATTTACCAGCGAACAAAAAATCTCCCAAGCGCAAAAGCCAACATGGTGGTGCCGCTCCTCCGCCTCCCGCCTCCGCCAGCCGCGGGCGGCGGGGCCCGCGCCCTCCCCGCCGCTCCGGCCCACGGCAGGCCCCGGGCCCCGTCCCGCCCGAGCCGGCGGCAGAGGGCGGCTGGGAGAGCCCAGCCCAGCCGAGCCGAGCCGAGCCGAGCCGCCCGGCTCCTCCTGCCCTGCCGCGCGGCGGCGGAAGGGCCGGGGCTCCTCCCCCGCCAGGGCCGCTGCTCTCAGGGGGCTCCGGGCGCGGCGAGGAGGGCGGCCAGGCCCGGGAGACGCTGCCTTAAGGGCCGCGGCGGCCCGCGAGGCTCCCCCGGGCTGAGGGAGAGAGGGAGGGAGAGGCCGGGCCGCGGCGCCCCCGCTCCGCCTCAGCGCGCAGACGGAGGCGGGAGAAGCCCCGCGGGCCTCCTCCCGCTCCTCGGCGGGGCTGCCGGCCGGCCGGCCACCCACCCACCTTCTGCTCCTCGGCCGAGGCGGGCTCGGGGCTCTCGGCAGACATGGCGCCGCGGCAGCAGGACGGCGGGGAGAGGGCAGGCGAGGGAGGCGCGACCGCCACTCCTCCGCGCAGCGCAGCGCAGGGCTGCTGCCACCACCTCCCGCACAAGATGGCGGCCGCTCGCACGACGGCGCGCCGGCGGGCCCAGACTTCCTCCGCGCTCTGCCTCCCCCGGCGGCGCAGGCCTCGCTCCGCGCGCCGCGCGGGAGCCGCTTCCGTCTCCGCCCCCCCCGCCGGCGTCACGTCCGCTGCCGGGCATGCTGGGAGGTGCAGTCCGGCGGGCGGTGGGCCTGGCCCCACGGAGCCGGTAACCGGAGCCTGCCCCGGCCCGAGGGGCCCGGCCGGCCCCTCCGAAGGGCGCATGGCCTTCGCTCAAAGCACGAAGTCCCAGCCGCTTGTAGAGACCCGCCCGCAGCGGCGGGGCATGGCCGAGCTCCAGCGGGCAGCCTGGGCGCCGCTCTCAGAGGCCGAGGCTTGCCCCCCCACGGCCCCGGCGCCTCGCTGGCACCCCCCGGCACCCCGGGACCCAGCTCGGTACCCACCACCCACGCGCTGCTCCCGGGGGCTGGCCTGCGCGGCCTCCCTGGCCCGCCGTCAGCGTAAAGGGCAAAGAAAGACCTTTGCTGCTTGGCTAAAACTAGTTCTTTTGGCTACTTTCACCGATCGAAACACCAGGAGCTGAGTCCTCGGCAGCTTTACTTGAGTATCTTTTTTGAATTCCAGACACCAGCTGACAGGATAGGAGGTCTCGGATAGTCCACTGAACCTTCTTAACAGCGTGGTGTCAAGTTCTATAACGTATTTTCTTCCCTCCCCATCTACTTTTCACTCTCTGGTTCTTGGCAGAACAATAACCACCTCCCGTGGACTCTCTTAGACTTCAAGAATGTAAATGAAAGGTTTAAATAGCTCACCGTTAATAAATCTTTAGGGGTCCCTAAATACGGGCATTATGTGAACAATAAGGTATAGCTTTTACTTAATACTCTGTTAAATGAATGTACACTCCCACTTTTCCTATACAAACCCTCTTTTCCTAGCATCTTACACGGCATTCCTGTGATTTTGACCTCCAGCCCCCCCACCAAGGGTGTAGTGCCTGCATTCTGCGTGCCTTCTGGCTGAGAACCAGCACACCCTCTCCACCCTGCATGCAGGTGTGGTGAACCAACTTGAGCACAGCTCAGGAAGGATGGGCAAGGACAGGCTTTGTGTGGTTAAGGTCCAGAAGACAGACTGAGACAGGTCAGAAAAGTCTCTCAATCAAAACAGAAGCTGTGAAGTCAATGATTTTGCCACAGTTGATTTTTACTAAAAGCCCCCCAAACCAGCAGTTAGAAGCGTTTTTTTGAGCAACTGAGAGATTCATCCAGAGACCAGGATTGCGTAGTAGTAGCAAGGAACTCGGGGAATGAGCATATCCCTTGTTCAGAAAGGGATACAGCAGGGCAGATTGCACAGGAAAATCATAGAAAGCACTAGCGACTATTTCTTTCCTAATGATAGAAAAAGCAATGATAATGGTGGATGTGCCACATTTGCTTCTAGCAAAACCAAGGAGAAAAGGTCTGAAGGTGTAAAAACCAGAGCAACACACAGAAGAATGATCATAAAAAGAATGAAGTTCATAGATTTGAAAGGAAGAAAAACAACAAAGCAGCGACAGCAGACAAGAATGCAAACTTCAGGAATTTCTTTCAAATCTCTTAGGAAATTAGTGTGAGGCAAAACACAGTTTTGAAGATTCAGCGGTTCCTTGATGAAATTATTTCTTTAAGGGAACAAGTGTAAACTATGCAATGTAGAGGAAGGATGGGAAGTAAATTAAGAACCTCAGGAAAAGCACAAGTTCCTCAATGGCCTCAAATACAAGAAAGCAGCATACAGAAACTAGGTCACTTTTTTACGGATGTGCATCTAAAGCAGATCACGAAGACAAAGGGGCACAGAATCATCACTGAAAATTACTGAACAAACCTTGTGAAGACCAAAGGATTTAATGTTTCTTTTGTTCAATCTGGCATGATCAAGATAGCTAGCGTATCAAACAGTATAACCTCAAACTGGAATAAGGAAAGATCGGTTTATAGGATACTTGAATCAGTTATTTTTTTCCTTATCTGGTACATATTTTCAACTTGGATGACAAATTATCCTTGAGGGTTTAGAGAACTGACTTGAAGCAATCTCCAATTAATTAGTGGTCACCTATATAGGAACCTGTAGAAAATGAACGGGCTTGCAGGAGAACGATAGCTTCGCCATTTTTCTGACTTCAAATAGGAGTAAGGGGAGGACAGAATACAAGCTATATAATTAAGCTGTTGAATCAATAATGACCCAAGAAATCATCTAAAATAAGCACTTAAAAGAAACTGAGTAGCTAGACATGAATTCACAATTAAGAACAAGGGTTTCACGCAATCGCATTTCCTTCAACAAAAAGGAAACAGGCAGTGTGAAGAAGTGGGTGAAGGTGGCTCAAGTTCCAGACGACTTCTGGCATTAATAAGGCTTCTGACACTTCCCCATGCAAATTAGGGAAACTTAACTAGATGAAACTTTAAGTGGTGGATGCAAGTTTTGTTGGAAATGGCTATCAATTGTTCTAACAGCAATGCTGTATTTAGTAGGGTTTCACAAAGGGCTTCCCAGAGCCAATATTGCCCAGTTTCATTGGTGACCCAGATAATGCACTATAAACTTTACTAATAGTAGCAGATTACACTGAGTAAGAGAAGCTACAAGAACCCTAGAAAATAATTGCAATTCAGATTCAAACAGAAGATGAGATACAAAATCTTTGTTCAACAGGTTCAACAATGACACATGCAGGAAAGATACCATACTGGGAACAAGCAGGTAGGACACCTCTGTTATACAGGGTAACAAGATGAATGCAAGTTGACATCTCCTGATACTGAAAAATCAAGTATTATAATGGGATGTATAAAGAGGACTTTAATCCGTAAGACTTATCAGTCAAACCTTCCAGTCTAATTGGTACAGAGAGGCCCTGTCTGGGATGCTGTGTCCAGCTTGAGGCACTTCAAGACAGAAAGCGATGAGCCAGAATGATGAGAGGCACAGAAAATTACATCTATGAGGCAAGGCTGACTGAACAGTCTGGGGTTGTCTTAGATATAGAAAACAAGACCGAGAAAGGAGATACAATAACTAAATTGCCTTCTTTGCTTATAGTGAAAAGGCCAAGTAGTATTTGACTTCAACTGCAGCAAGATTTAGTTGGACATTAGAAATCGCTTTCTTGTGGTAAGTATCGTTTAACACTGGAAGAGATTACTTGGAGCATCCATCACTGGAGGCCCTCATAAACCGCCCAGAAAAATTTCTCAAAAATAAGTCTATATGGTTGAGCCTGTTGAGGAGTAAAGAGAAGCAGCAAATGACTTCTCAAAAATTAGTCTAGTCTCATTTCTTAACCTATGCATAGAAGGTCATGTAGAATTCAGTTTGTATTTTATGAACATTAAGCATTTCTCCAGGTGTGCCCCTAATGGAAAGTGTTAACTCAGATCAAGATGTAAATGGAGAATGACTTAGTTAAATCAAAGTTGTGCATGGATAATCTAAGGTCACTTTCATTCTGAATCCATACAGGGACTAAGTGTAGTTTGACTATTTAAGTCAATACAAATTTATTTCCTAAACATGACTTGTAGTGACCACATACTCAAAATCCACACTTCTTTGCTGTTCAGAACAAATTAATGTATTACTCTGAAGGGAGAAAAGGATGGCTTGAAGAAGTCATTTAAAGTTATCAAGATACAAACATACAAACATTGCATATTGTCAGTGCAAAATAAAAGGTTAATCTACTACAGGTGAATTGTGACTTTTCATTAAAAGTGTATCCTTTTCTCACACTTTTTTTAAATCAAGTACGCAAGCAGATGTGCACCATGACATAAATAAGTATTTTGAGGATACATGCTGTTTGCTTATGACTCAATAGTAGCTACAAAGAAACTAGGACACATTCTCATTATACTAGTCTAGATCCTAGTTCTGTACACAGTACAACTGCAGTTGTATTTGACTCTTCTGCTACAAAAAGAAACCTTTTTCTCAGTTTTACAGGGCACACAAACGACTAGAAACTGCAAACAATCTTTCCCTGTACAGTTTTTTCCAAGTCTCTACAAAACAAATGCTTGCTAACCTTTGAAAACCTAGTGTAACAGAGGGGAAAATACTGCTGAAGTGGGAAAC
Source organism: Haliaeetus albicilla (assembly GCF_947461875.1). Classification (NCBI taxonomy): domain Eukaryota; kingdom Metazoa; phylum Chordata; class Aves; order Accipitriformes; family Accipitridae; genus Haliaeetus; species Haliaeetus albicilla. The sequence continues at coordinate 14,765,038 of NC_091494.1, read as the reverse complement.
GGACTCAGTAATATCTGAGCTTTGCCCTTTTGTAGCAACAGCCATTTGAATATACAAGAGAGTTGATAAGTATCATCTGGAACGTCTGGTCTCCCTTACTTTCCCTGGCAAACTTCCTGGAGATTTCACGATACACTGACTTCTCCTCTCATCTGAGGGCAGTGCTGAATATACAAGATGTACATTCATTCTTTCTCCAGAGTCTTCATCAGCTAAGCATGTTATACTCCCAAATATGAAGGTCACCTTTCATATTACTGACACTCTGAAAACCTACGGCGATGTAAAGAAAAACATATAAACCAAGGTAAGACAGTTGAGAAACACTGAGATCCTCAGCAAACATTGTAAAGCTTCATTTTCATTATTAAATATATACCTCAAATATAATCAAATGCTTCTAACTTTATTTCTCTCAGTTACACAGTTTAACACTTAGCATAAACTGTTTATCTGACTGTGTTTTGTTTTAGGAATACACATACATAGTGGAAAATATTTATACGCGCAATGTAGCATTTCTAGTAAAATTTCCTGTGGCCACCTAGTGGCCTAAATGGAACTGACCTATTAAAAATATTTAGGATTACATGAAGATCCTCCTTATCTAAAAATAAAACAAAAAGTACAAGTTTCATAGCTTTTGCATATATTTAAGATATAAATACTAATTTGTTTGCAGAGTACATCCTTTAACACAATCTGAGAAATCAAATGGGGGAGGGTGCGAATTTTATGTGAGAAAAACTAGTAACAGAAAGCGAAATTAAAGTGGCCTTTAAGGAAAGCAAGAAATTGAGGGAGCAAAATATGAACCAAACCAATGATCTGAATGCGTAAGTAAATGAACAATCTGCACTATGGTTGCAAGTGTTACTAAATCTGTATGTGAGAAAAAAAAGGAAAAGGGTACCATTAAAGAGAAAAAAGAAGAAAGCTAAATGCTTGCGTAGTATGAAATGTTACGGAAATTCACCTGTTGTCCCCATTTTCAATAACTTAAATGAATATCACTTAAAACATCACACAGATTAAAGACATCTGTATATATTTCAGATTTCAATATTAATGCCAAAAATACATAGTATGATTTTACATAGGATTTATGCTACATTAGAACACTAAAGACAAACATCACTTGAGTATTAAATGAAACATTAAATATTAAATAACTGAAAAATAAAATAAAAAGTGTAAACACTAAACTAACTTGGGAATTTGCTATTGCAACACATCCAATGAAGTGGTTTTAAACAGTACAAAAAGATTAGATTTAAGCATGTTTCCAGTCTACTTGGAATACACAAAGCTCATTCCAGAAACCTTTTAAAAACTGGTCCAGGATCACATAAGAACCTTCTCTCTCGAGCGCTATTTTCATTCCTTTACAGACTTAACTTCATACTGTCATCTCTACCAATCTTTGTTTGTAAGGAGTAATCAACAGTAAAATGAATACTTTAGTTTGCCATTGTTTGCTAGCATCTTGGTGAAAACTGAGGATTTGTTGGAGATTCAGTGTAAGATTTCAGTTCATATGCAGCGCCGCTATCAACTTCCATGGATTTCCGAGAGAATAGGAGCCTTACATCTCTGTGGAGGTAGATCTTTCCAGATTTAGAACTCTGGAACCTGAAAAGATACAAGTATCTGTATTATCTAAAACAAAACATTGATCTTTAAATATTATTGAATTAAATGTGCTCCTTTAAGAGATTAAGGCCTAAAAACATTTGAACATACAAAATTAGCCAGTTAAAATGAAAGGAGAAAGAATAACCTAACAATTTCAATCTACTTTGTTTCCTTCAGCATTTAAAGCTTCTGTTCCTAATTGCCAAGGTAGTGCACAGCTTTGAAAGTGGCATGAAGTATTTGAAGTTCGCACTGCAATTATGCACGTCGGAGATTAAAGTTCTCAGCAATCTAGAAAGGCAAAAAGTGCTCTTCAGTGAGCACTCCTGAAAATGCCCAAAGGGTGGCCTAAGCACACACAAAAGGGAAGGTTCAAATATCAACAAAGGCATATACAGGTATCAAATACATATTTCAGTGCTAGCTATCATACAGACAGATTTCATTGCTCTCTTTATGAACATACCAGCAAGAAGTTTATTACTGCTTTATACCACACACCAAATTTAAGTCCAACTCGAGAAGCAGTAGGCATGGGGATCTCTGCAGGCAGACAGAAGTTTTTTGCACAGAATACAGAGCTACTTCAAAGAGACTATAGTTCACTGGCCCAATCACCAAAGTAAACAGCAGCCAATTCCTGTGCCTATTTATCTTTTATGCTGCAGCTGAACAGCCTAATTCAGGTCCTCCAAACCTGCCAGGAATGTGCCAGTTCCACTTCCTCTGAGATTTAACAACTATATATTGAGAGACGAGATCTGCATTTCAGAGAACTGTATTCTATAGTCTTCATCTGGCAGAGCTTCTTTAATTTCCTTCCCTCGACCAGGAAAGGCCGGAGAGCCTAAGGAGCATTTCTTTATGGCAATTGAACTTAACGTCACTATCGCTACGCCATGGTAAGGGAGAAAAGCTATTGCTACTGTAACAGAAATAGAAACAGAAAGCTATTGCTATTGTAATGACAGAATGATACCATTACAAATGCTGAGAGCAGTGCACACTGTTATTATCACATGTATTACAATTTGCAGAGATTTTTAATAAGCATTCGCACTGAACCCCCTGAAGTGAAAGTAGTATCTCTAGAATAAACCTAGCCATAATCAGACTGAAATTCTGAGAGGTGAGAGAAAGACAACAGAAGATCCATCACAGTTTCATCATCTGGGTCAGGCAGATTGTAGAAAGGGATTCTGTGCCACCATTTCGTTCAGACAGGTGATGCAGAATAGCTTGTAGTCATCCCCACAGCCAGACAAAGGAAAATTCTGCTCTCCTACATACAGCTGTCAAGGGCATTAAATGTGGCAGGGTCCAGCAGAATGCTCCTACTGGCTCCCACAGAGCTTCCATCCATCACTATTTATTTGCTCAGTGCTGTCAGTGTGAAAGCCCTTTACTGGGTAGGCAAAGGGGAGAAGATTCTATCTTAAGAGAAGACTCTGGAGGAGAGCACAAGAAGGAAGAGTGAAAGAGGCGACAGACAAACTGAACACCACAAACAGTTAATTCAGCAGGTAGCTCATAAGACATTTTAAAATGAAAAATTTTATTGAAAGATCTTTTGCAGCAAAAGTATGATTTAAGTTAATTCATATAGAATAGATAGATCTAGTTATCAAAGCACCATCATAAAGTAGAGCTCAATTCCCATTTTACACCTGGATCTATCAGAAAACAATTAGCAAGGTCTATTTTTAAACTTCTCAAGCTTACTATTTTCTATTAGTGAGAATCCTGCAAGACTCCCTTTGCTCAGTAAATAATGCTTCCCCATAACATGGCTTTTCTGAGCATATTTCACAAAGATTGAAGGAGGATGAGTGGGATACAGCAACAGCATTCAGGAGATTCTTCTCATCTCAGCTTCCATCACCTAATTTTTTCTTTGAGAAATGTTTATCGTAGTAATTGGAATTTAGAAATGTTGCTTTTCATACATGCAAATGCATTGGAATAATCAAGAGACAACCATTACATACACTTTTGTGGGGTGGTGATGGAAGCGGCCAGCATGGGACTGGCTCCAGAGCTGTGGCAGCTCCAGTAGTTTTGTGTAAAGGAATCAAGAAAAACACAACAGAGGTCTCTGACAGATGGTGTCCTAAGAACAGTAACAATAGACAAATACAGGAAGGCTTAAACACACAAATATCAGATAAGCTAGAAAGTCTGGCAGAGGAAAGAAAGTGATAAACATTACTGAAGAAATTAAAAATACAAGCACAAAACCCCTATATCATGTTTTGCAAGTAGAAAAGACTACAAAACACAAGCTATAAAATCTGTAAGTAAAATCATTAGGACAAGGATACAAATTTCTAGATCAGGAAAAATGCTGAGAGATCAGAAAGATCAAAAAGCAACTAGTAAATCAGTAATAGCAGGTATCTTCAGCTTCCACCAATAAACGTATCACATGCCACATTAGGAAAATAAAAAAAAAAAAAAAAAGCGTCTCAACACCTTGAGGAATCACTACTTTTGACAACCAGTTTCAAACTTACCCTCCACCTAGCCTTCAGTAACAACCCCTGTTTAGCTGTTAAGCAACAACAGTTGTGCTCCATGTAATTAAAAGAGGCAATATGTCAGTAACTAAAGCTGTTGACCAAACTTTAAAAACTTGAAAAATGCTGAGCTGTGGGCAGGTTAACTGTTTAATTGCCTTTTATAGGGGTGCCAGAATGTGACCTAGAAACCATTGATGGTCGTCACCCTCACAACACTAGGCAGAAACGAGGAGTGAACAGAGCTGGACTCACAGCTCTTTTGCTCATGTAGATTAATTACAATGCAAAAATCATTGCTTCACATGTAACAAAAAATTTATCCCCAAAGCATCTTCAATTACTTAAACTGCATGTGCAACTCTTGATTTTCTTGTAGTGAATAAAGCTCTGCTGTCCGTGCAACCTACGTTTTCTATCTCAATACTGTAGCTGTGGGTACAAATACAGTCTAATGGCATATTGAACAGTATCTCAAACATAAAAACTGCATGCAGAAGCTGCATACACAACAAATCTGACACTTTAAAAGAGTGTTGTAGAAAATCTAGCCGCCAATGTTAAGTTCCAGACCTATGCAAGCATTTTTGCTGAATTACCACTTGAAAAGAAGCTGTCATGATGTGAGTGCTGACAACTGTGATTAAGGCCTTGCTAGCAGATGCGACCACAATACATCTTACTGGTGGTGACTTCATTTGGGTTTTTTGAGCAAAATTTCAACATGTAAGCGTAAGATGCCTGTTTTCAACAACTACTGCAATTAAAACTGAAAGGCTGTTCTAAGCCAACTTGAGTAACAACAACAAAAAAATCTTAATAGTTTAAATTTTTTAGGTTTGTATATAAGTTTTCAGTAAAATGGGTTTGAGGAAACATTGCTGCATTTAAAAATGAAGTTTTAAAACCAACTTACATATGAATTAACATATTACTAAGACTTTTAAGCTCTCCTAATTAAAATCCATCTTTAGTAAAGAAGGCTACAAGATTGACAAGTCTTTTGTAAAATCTGAAGTACTCTGTATAATAAACCACAAAACAGATCAACATAAACTATTGTAATATTTCAAGGACTTTTGCGGTTCTTCCATTATGAGAAAGGACCTGCTGTTTGGGTTAATGTCTGAAGCAAAAAACTTCTGGCAACTCTGCAGCTATTCACTTTCCAAAGTAAGCAGCTGAGCATCGTAATTATCAGTTTGTTTTTCCAGCCAGAAATGGATGCATTTCCAATCGCACATTATAAATCCATGAGCTGATCCCTACCAGAGGTCTGAAAGCTGAGCTAAATTGTACAGGTATTTCAAACTAGTAGCATCAGAACTGCTACATTTCTGTCTCTCAGCAGGTATCAGAAATAGGAAGCTCATGAAAGAAGACTTCTAGCTATAAAAGACGACAGAGAAGAAAGCAGGCTTGCCTTCACATGTAAGTCATTATTGGGTCTGTCTACAACAAATTTACAAACTACATTAAAGCAGAAACTGAAAGGGGACACAAGTCTACTACTCTTCATGCCTGTACACCAGACCCAGCTGGCCACAGATTTTTGCCCACCTCTGCAGCTGACACCTGTCCCCAGCTCCTCTGCATCATATCAACATGACAAGTGAATAGAGCTTTTTATTTGCGCTACACACTCTTTTTCAGAATTTACCCCAGAAGAAAATTTTTAGAAGGCAGTTAAGTTAGACATGGCAAGTTAGTATGGCATGAAAGGACGAATTTCAATCTAGGCTAAAATTCAGAATGAAAACACAATTCAACAGCCTCATCGTGATGCTGTTTTCACACTCCAGTAAACGAACACACATTTTTTTATGACTGTCAACTTTAATTTAACGGGAAAGCTTAACCTGGAATCGCTGCCCTAGACAAAGTTGTGTTTCAAAAGTCTGCTGGGTAGAAATCAATGCCGCTAAATAGGGAAAATATGTACCAGAAGGAATTCTACAAGAAGTTAAACAGAAAACTGTTAAGAGATTTGATTTTGTTCTCCTTGCTCACTTCAGAATGTCAGCTGCTGTTGGGTTTCCAAGCGCTGCAATGAAAGCACTGGATCTGGACGTACGTGGTTTATTTACTACAATAATGCAGGCAAAAGTCCACAAACTGCAGGACAGAGTATATCTATCATTCCTCCTTTGTTTTGAACTGCAGTCTCCAGAATATCCCGAGAGCAGCAGCACAATATCTGGTTTCAGGCAGTGCTTTGTAAATCATTTAAGGAAGATTGTGTGAATATTTCATAAAGTGAAAGGCATTATCAGTGGTACTGCACCATGAAAAAGGTATTTACGTTTTTAGCACTAAAGACTGTATTTTTAGGAGTAACTCAGAATGCTTTTCACATTATAAGCTATTCTGGTGAAGAGGCACATGTGTAGGACACATGGATCCTTAGTTTTGGCTTTTGCCCATGTAACATCCACACTCACTATTTCCCATAACCTCAAAAAAAGTACATTGACCCAGCCAGAACTAAATCTCTCTTGCTAAGAAAAGAATTAAGCTTTACAAGGCTATACAAAATACTTGAATGCCAAGAAAGAGCTTTATATTTTAACTTTATTTCTCCCAAGCAGAATCCAAATTATGTATTAGCTCTTCTTCCTCTACTGTCTAGCTTAAAGACCAAGTTAAAAGCATTCTTTTTTTAAAATAAGTCTGCATAGTGCAATGCTGGCTGGGAAAGAAATCATGAGATAAATTTTGACAGGTACTTGGATTTTGTGGTTTTGTTTGTTTGGTTTTGGGTTGGGTTTTTTGTTTGTTTTGCTGTGTTTTGTTTTTGTTTTGTTTGGTTTTTTTTTTTAACTTTGAGGAGCTTACCTCAGATGTATGAGGTAGCGTAGTAGCCTTTCTTCAGTCTGTTGACTATTTTCTTTATTGAGAGTTCTCTTGATTTCTCGTCTCACAGGAACAGAAAAAGTTCTTTGCCGTAGGAATGTTTGATGATTAGCTGGCATTTCTCTCAAGTCATAGATCACCACAAACATCTTCACCACAGTTTTGTTAGGGTTAAATAAGGTCTGAAAAGACAAACAGTTCAATACAATATTCTTTAAAGATGACAAATTTAAAAACAAACAAACAAAACCAAAAAACCTCCACCTGTCAAAATAGTCACCATCCTCTATGCACTTGTTTCTGTATGGCACCAGAACATTTTCTGTAAAAACATTGTGCAGTTTTTCTGTTTTTCAACACTTCAGCTACTAGCAATTCCCATTTTTAAATATAATACTAAACACAACCTAATCTGAATGAAACACTACTATATGACTACTGTTACTTTGATAATCTGCATCCCCACTTTTGCTTATTCTTCCTGTCAGCTTTTTGTCTACGCTGTTTTCTAGATACAATATGCTCACAGGAAGCACAGTGGTGGGCTTCGCTTTTAAACCTGAAATTGCCAATGTGTTACCCTGGACTGGGTTCTTAAAAGAAAGAGGCAGATCATTGGTTCTAAGCAATGACTGTGATTTACTTTCTGATTTTATTACAAAAAAATAGGTGGTGTTAAAATTTTACAAAATTTAGAAACAACTGAGTATTTAATCTTAATGCCTTTAGAAGGATTTCAGAATTTGGACTGTAGCCTAATTACTTCTCTGTTACTTCTTCAAAGCCACCATGTCCCCAACTATTCTGAATCTTCAGTAACTGATTTTAAGTCTCTTCACAGCACAGATGAGTTCAAAGGTTGGGAGTCTTTTTTGTCCAATAAATTACACACAGATTTCTACTTTGAACTAGAGTACCTACAGAGATGCACATTTCCACCACTAGCTTCATGCTCATCTCCAATAACCTCATCTCCTCTGCATGACTTTCTTGGTATTAGCGGTTTCAAGGCACCTGTATCTGCTGAGTACGTACCACTTGTATTGTTCCTGAAGGCGGTACCCGATAACCCCTTTTACCAAGGGACTCTAAAGTAATTACACCCTAGAAAAAGACAACACACATTTAGTTCACAGGGAGAGATATAAACAAATCAAAATGTTCTGTTCATGTAATTGTATTTATCTGAAAAACAATCAGTAACGTATAAAAACTAAAAACAGAGTAGGCAACGCATTTAAGATGTGGTTAAAAATCAACAGTAGGGGCCTTACAGATACTTTGGCAGATCATTAAAAGCTGTGCAATAAGGGGTTCACTCTCCTCTTGAAACAAGATCCAAGTAGTTTCCACATCTTCAAACTAGCAGTCAGGGAGCTATGGCGAAAGACAGCTTTCTTTTCAAAACGGCTTGTAAGTTAATATGGAAGATTTGTCTCCTCCTTTCCATTTTCGTATCACCTACAATCGCACCAATAATACTCCAAATCTCACAGAACTCATTTCTGCTTTTCAGAGGCAGCAGATGCACTTAATCTTCCACTCTAATCCAAACTTTAGCAACCACGACATCTGCTTTTGTACCAGCTGTGATCTACAGAGCACCCCAGTGTCCCACAGGGCACCCTAACGCTACTGAGGCCACCCTTAGGGTACTGCCCCAGGGCACGCGTTCGATTGACCTGCAGCGCACAACTGTTGTACCCCACTGCACTGGGCTTCACAAAAAAAAACCCCAAAAAAACCCAACAGCCAAACAAACAACCAAACAACAACAAAAAAAGACCTCAGAGCAGAGAAACTAGCTATACAAACAGAAACAATGTTTCTGATGAGGGAGGCACTACAGAAATGTTGCATTAATCCTGGGAGACTCAGCCATAATAGCATGTTTAGAGCACTGTGGAAAAGCCTGAAACAATGAAACCCAGCTAGGAAAACAAGCAATGCTACTTTAACCATTTGAGGAACATCAGAATCCCTTCACCTCCTGCAAAATCATGTGAAATAATCTAGAAAGATGAAAGCAAAACAATAGATACTTCTTTGCAGTGGTTAAGAGAAGACATACACAAGTTTAAACTCTATTATTCAAACTTAACTTGCAAAACCATTTCGTTTTCTGAATACTTTTAAAAACAGAAGGTCAGAAATACGGTAAGTGCTATGAATTTAAAATCTAAATATTGGGATAATCAGATGTTCAATGCTTTACTCACATGTTTAAACAGACTATTTACCATATTTTAGACAGACAGACACAAATGAAAACCTTTAAAAATTAGATCTGTCACCCAGGTAATTAGATCTGTAACCCAGGCATTCAGAACATATCTAGCTGTCTGATTCAATGCTAGTATACAAGACATCTTTTGCTTTTTACAAGGAAGCACTTTAGAATCCAAAACGCATGCTGTTATTGTAGAAACATGCAACAGAATTAGCAGACAGATACCGAGAACACAAATACCGTGTCAGTGCGAACATCAGCAAACCATGCAGCTTGAGAGAGCGCCGCGTGTCATGCTAGCTCAGACAATATTTGCTTTAAAAGAAAGGGCTGAATAACTTCTGAGTCTAAGGTTGCCATCAGCAATTGTACGTTGGCCTGCACCTAAGCCACTTGCTGGCAGAGCGGTTAGTTGCCCAGGGCAGCTGCTTGTTGGGACAACAAAATGTATCCCATTAAGTCCAGCTATTGCATCACTCCCTATTTTAAGTTAGATGGATAAAAAGAGATGGGGAGGGGGGTGATCACTCCAGTGTGGAGGGAGACAAATATGTTCAATATCCTAAGATGAGAGCAGTTGGATGGTGGGGCAGAGCAATGGGAAGAAAAGCACTAGTTAGGGAAAGGAAGAAGGGACAGGAGAACTCCATCATAAGCAGTTGAAAATAACCCAGGTCCCTGCAGATCCCCATTTCCTGAACACTCTACTCACCAACCTTCTGCTCTTCACCTCCACCTATCAGAATTTATTTAAAATAAATCCAGCCACACACTTACCATGTAAGGAGAGGGTGCATTATCATCTGAAACGCTGTAGAATGACACTTCGACTGGCAGAGTCATGTGCGTGGGACAAAAGACTCCACTTGCTCCCACTTCTGCTGTGAAACCCTCCACGATGCCAAGCGGGTCTAAGCGAAAATTCAGGACAGATTCCTGAAAAACAAAACACATACAGTTTAGGTTGGGAACGCCTCAAATAAAATATAGCAAAACTAAGCAGCAAAAAAGGAAACAAGTGTATATAAGAACTTGGGTCTTTCGTAAGGTGACCTGCCAAAAATCAACACTGAGGCAAAATTACAAAGAACAGCAGAATGTTCAGCAAGATGACAGTGGTTTAAGAGAAAGCATCATCCAAATCCAGTCTTCATCCTACTGAAACTGGTGCAAAAGCCCACAGAGAATTTTGTTGCAGCAGGATCTATGTGTGATTTTCCTTGACATATACTATCTGAAAAAAAATAATAATCTAAAATCTGTAACTTTCCTCAACATATTCATTCTATATCTCACAAATATGGAGTATGATACAACCCATTAACACACTAACTGTTAGGTGTTGATAACTGATATGCTACATGAAGTGAAAAGCTGGAGGCTACACTTCAAACACGTTCTGTTTTAACACTGATTTAACACAGCTTTTGTGACATACTAAGTAGACTTAAGAGTGAAAATGTACATCCCTTCTTCTAGGTATATACATTATAAACATGAGCAATTACAGCTCATTTAAGTCAACAGAGCACCTCCCAACTTGACCATAGCGGGAAATAAAGGTTATAAGCAACTCATTGTATCTGAATCTCTGAGAGAGAAGATGTCTGGGGCATAAAATATGTGCCTTTACAGCTGGAAATGAAAACAAAGTTTATTCAATTTAATTATGAACTTTTACATTGTAATCAGGCTGGAATTATTCACAGTAATGTGCTTTTAAAAGCAGTACAGAAGAATACTAAAAATACCACAAGAATTCTAGAGAATATGCAATACCTCAAAGTTTCCCAGAAGGCTAAGACTTGTTACAGGTGGGGCACTAGAACTTAGAAATGGTTTCCCATGGCTCTCTGGATCACTGTCTCTGTTTATACATTGTTGTGGGCTATTGAAAAAAAAAGACAGAATAAATATAAAGGATAAACACATTTGCTTTTGTCTTCTGGGTATAAACAGCTCTAGAAAGAATAAATTACTTACTGTATTACAAAATGTTGTCCTAAAGAAGTAACAGTTGAACATTGCCTGTTAATACTTTAGCAAAACATTTTCCAGTTAACTGAAAAAATACCTTCACAAGGTTTACATTACAAGGGATAAAGACAATAAAAATTTAGGTTGTTCATTAACTCCGTTAGCAGGAACCAAATTATCAGATTATTTTCTCTTGTATGCAGATATTTTTGCCTCATATCCTGAAGTTTCTAACAGCAAACTACCATACTAAAAGCTGTTTATGTTACGTGTATTAATGTGTAAAAGGTCATGGTCGATCCCTTTTAAAAGATAAGTTCTCTGAACAAGTTAAGGCAAAATGTTTAACCCGTTCAACACTAAAACCAAAACATAACACAAAAATAACACTGATTTGAAGAAGACTTAACAATTACTATCTTTTCTGTCTGAAAATTCAAGTGTATCTTACAGCATACCTACCCCTACACAGGACAGAGCTTGTCCCGGCAGCAGCTCTCGTACCATGGTTATGTCCTAGAGCTGTGCTAACCCGGAGATCCCTGGGGTAACTCGGCTGCCAAGCCGTATTTCAAAGTAAGGATTCTTTTGAAAGGCACCCATTTTTTATCTTTGCTAACACGCTTTGTTGTTGCATACAGGTACGTATATACATTACGTCTCCCCAAAAATTCTTAATTTTGGGGGGTAAATAAAACATACCTTCTTGCAGACAGACATTTTAAATGCAACAGTGATGAATCCAGATCAAAGCACCCAGACTGTGTTTTTCTTTGAGGAACCTCAAGAGGGAAAGAAGATGTTAATTTGAAAACGGCACCTCTAGTAAGGACAATTTTGCCAAGTAAGCACGTTTGCCAAGAATTTTCATGACATTACAAAATTATAAAAACAGAGCAGAAGAGAGTAATTCCTATACATTCTAAACTTAGTGAAGAAAATTCTAAAATTATTAATGACAAGATTATAAATTCTGATTAACAGGAAGTACTTAAAGACTCATTCAAGAAGCTGATGTCTCTTTGGAATGGTACAAAACATTACTAATAAACAGGCTGTAACAATTCCCATCCAAGTTTCATGAAAATATGACAGCATTTACAAGCACTGAAGAATAAAACGTATCATGTGTTGATTACAGAACATCACTACTTCAGCAGTTTTAATTGGGACTGCCTTTTTGTTTACAACTCCCAACAACCTACCAAGAACTGTAACACTTCCCCAATGTCTTTCTGTCTTATCACAGCAGCTCTTTATCACTTAGTCATTCAATGACATCTCTGATTGCTGATGAATATATGGTACAAACTGTTCACAGAAACAAAAGCTTTGGAATAATAGGCAATCAGGCATTAATAACTCACACAAAAACTCTTAAATGACAAAATATGTTAGCTTACACTTAAAACACTAATCTTCAAAATGCTTTCTTTTGTGCTCTAAAATAGCACCAAAGCATTTTTTTGCTATAGAATTTTCTAATGTCACCTTCTGTTAATCTTGATAGGATCTCAACAACTACCTCTTTAATATTTTCTTTTCCAGAATTATTGTTCAACTTCATTTGAGTGTTAACTCTCAAATTTCCACTTGCAAGAGCATTCACTCTGACACTGAAAGTAAACACACGCACTTCATCTAGGTAATTTGTCAAATTTTCTACCATACACCGATATCAAAAGAACAAAATACTTCCTTTCTCATTTAAAAGATAAGTTATCATTTCAACAATAACTTACGGGACTTGAAAGCAGAGGCAATCCAGTTCTGGGATGAAAAGCTTTGGTTGAAGTTCCATCCAAGGATCGAAAATTATGTTTCCGCCATATATTTGTGTGTTTTAGAGACGGTGCTTTCTGTCAGCAAAACAAATTTACTCAAGGTATCAATGGGATATTTCAATGGCCTATCAGGGTAATACTTTGCTAATGGAGAAGATTTCTGAACCGGGTGGATCTGCATCACACTAGGGTATTATGAAATATTCAGTATAAATTCCCCTTGACTCCATCTACAATCACACAGACTGCTCACTAAAGATGGTATATTTATAAAAAGACAGGAAGCCTAACTGCCTATGGAAACTGTCATACATAATGCTATCACCATGAGCAGAATAAGAAAATGTTCTTCTCAATGTTAAACTTACAATTAAGAAGGTATGGAGGAGGCACTACCAGCCAAACGTTACTTCAGACCAAGACAACAATAGCAACATGCTGCTTCCTACGAAGTCAGACTTAAATCTCTCTGCATGTTGGTCCTTAGCAGATATAGGGTACAAGGTATCTGAGTAAGAGCAGCTATAGGAATTGGTCTTTTTCTCTATGTATTTACCTGTACATCTGGGTTCTTCAGCCGCTCACACTTAACTACACCGTCTTCTGTAGGTTTCTTCTGAGAAGTGCTTTGGAAATCGAGGCCTATTGGGTCTTCATTCTCATCATGTGCACTTTTCATTTTGTCTTGTTTGGTTTTGTTTTTGAAACTGTCATGGTCTTTATTTAAATAATTTTCAATACTAATAAGCTGAGTATTTTGCTCATAAATATTTGGTTTTTTTGAGTCTTTATCTAAACACTTGAGCTCATTTTTGTGCAAAGAGTCAGATACCTGCATCACAGTCGCTTTTTTTGTACCTTCAAGTATTCTGCATTTATCTATCTGTACATTGTTAAAACTGTCCGTGCCATTGTTCTCACTAACAACTGTTCTTTCTTTAAGTTTATTTGTGCAAATCTGTTCATCAATGCTGCTGAAATTTGAACACTGTTTAATTCTATTGGTTATCTGGTCTTTCTGTGCATAACCAGAATGTATTGTTTCCAATTTATCTGGCAATTCACACTTATTTTCTTTAATACTTGATGATGATGTGTGAATGTTAGTAAATGCATGAGAAGTTTTATTTGAAGTCTGATGAAATGCATTTCGGACAGCTTCACTGGGTTTTGCTAAAACCAATTTTCTTCTTGCTTGGAGTTTCAGAGAAGCCTTCAATTCTCCATCAAACCTGCAAGGACTGATAGGAGTATCAGGTGTCTTTGTCCTTGATTTACTGCTGTCTTCTAACAAAGAAAAATCGGATTTAGCAAAAGAAACAGAAGACGGTTCCTTGCCCTTCTTCAGCAAATTTTCATCTTCATATGTACTTCGGAAAATTTTTGAAGTAACTGGACTAGTCTCATGCACTTTGAATGGACGTCCAGTAACATGAGAAGTAGCTGGATCACAATGAATCAAGTGTTGGGCAATCCTTGCTATCACCTCCTGCCGCTCCTGGAGCAGAGAATCGATCAGGGGATTACTCTCTCCTGCCGACTGACGGCCACAGTGGTTCACTGGAACACGGGCGTCAAGCAGTGTGATCTCTGGTATTGCTCTAGTTTTACCTTCACCACCATCTTCTTGTATGGCATTGTCTAAGTTGGCAATAGAAACAGGGGAGGTTTCCTTGCCTTTCCTTGGCAAGTTTTCATCTTCGTAAGTACTCCGAAAAGCTTTCGGTGTAGCTGAGCTGTTTTCATGTATGTTGAACGGACGTCCAGCAACAACTGGTGAAGTAGCTGGATCACAGTGAATCAAGTGCTGAGCAATCCTTGCGATGACTTCTTGTCGCTCTTGAAGTAAAGAGCCTATCAAAGGATTGGTTTCTCCTGTGGGCTGATGAGAGCAATGACTATTCAAAACACGGGAATCAACTAGAGAAAAGGATTTAAAAGTTCTGACAGGTGTTTCGTGAGACTGTGTCTTATTGTCTGCTGTAGCATGATAGCATGGAACTTTAGACTGCGATGCCCCAAAGTCAGATCCAAGTCCAGTAGATGGATGAAGTTTTAAATTTCTGATAGATGTAGTAAATTCAGGCGTCTTTTTTCCATTAAGTAGGCCTTCAGGTGTCATCGTCCACGTCTGTTTCCCACAGAAGCGCTGTGGACTGGAGGTACTGCATTGCTGTGCTGCACTGGAATCACCGTGCTGATGTAACTTCCGCTCTTGCATTCGCTTTTCATAAAAGCTAAGGTTGGTGTGAATACTACAGGTCAAAACTGGGTAGTTCGATTGTCTCGGCAAAGACTGGACACTGACTCTCAAGGCCACATTGTGAGAAACATTAGGAACAGGAAAGACATGCTCAGTTGGTGTCTGGGAGAACGTCCATTGCAAGTCCACATCTGCAGCGCTCACCCTGAAAAAATACAGAAGGGCATTTACAGAAATATCTAAATGAAGAGTCTTTAATTATCTACTTCACAACACAAATGTCTAAGAAAAAGCACTAGAGACACCAGCAACTGCTGTACTTTGCAAAGTATACAAATCCTATACAACCGCCAAAGTACTGGGCCAACAACGTGGCACTTTCTGAAATCAAACAGGGAAACAGGAGGGAAGAATGGTTTTAAGACAAGTTGCAACAACCTGCGAACAGCAAATGAGGTTTTTTTCCATCCCAGACATACCTGTACAGAATGTTTCGGGGAACAGCACCATGTGAAACACTCAGCCACGCACTTAGCTGAGAGAAGAAAACAAAAGAGCGAACAGCCAATAAAAGGGTCTTCTCTTCAATAAATCGATCTCCACTCCTAAAATGTATTAAGAGAAACACGTGGATGTTGGTAAGAATATGCAGAGAACTATCAGAACTAGAACTAGGACATTTTCAGTTTTTCATTCTGAAAATAAAACACAGCTGAATCAAGCAAAACAATGAAACTCCTCAAACATTTTGAAGATTACAAAGCCTGATTTGTTTTTATCCACATAATTATTTATACAATTTAACATAACAAATAATGCATAAAAATGACCATTTTCAGCTAGGAACATTTCATACTCTGCATTGCACAATGTGCACTGCAGAAAGTATGAGTACAGGAAGACTAAGATTAAAAGATGCTTAGATTTCACTGGTAAATAGTGGTTTTCTTAGATCAGTCCTCATGGCAAAGGGCCAGTTCAAAACCACTAACTGATTACTTTAAGGACTTCAGTATGACAAGATTCTTGCAACTATCATCTAATCCTAATATCCAACTTACTGTCGAGGAACTGGCTCCAAAATCCACCTTTCTAACAGCAACGCATCTTGTTTGATTGCAGGATCATTTAAATCATTCCCCTCGGTGGTGGGCCCTTCATCACTATAGCAACAGTCTGGAAGTAGCATCACTTCTACCATGATCGGAATATTGTTCTTCCACAGTAGCATAACCTCAGATCTGGTTCGCCTGGCTTGACGACACTGAGGGAAAGAAAAAATGTCAACATATGCAAGCCATAAAAATACTAGCCAGATTTAAATCTACTTTAAAAACATGTTCCAAAGTACTGGAAAAGGGTAAGGGTCAAATTCTGTAAACTAGGTTTTGCCAAATCAGAGATAAGATTCCAGAGCTATTAAATGAAAAATAATTAACAAATCCTTTATGGTTGCCGTTTGAGCAACTTCTGTAGAAAATTAAAAGAGCTCATAAAAATACATTTCTGCAATCACTATACTTTGCTACCTTGTACTTCTCTCTCCACAACTCATCCTCTTGGATAGACACACTCAAGCAGTATCTTTATAAGTTCTGTGTCTTCGAGCAGGCTAACTTCTGCATGAATGATAACTTAAATTCACACAGTACTCAGGAACTTTTACTTGAGAGATGGGATGCTCCAACCTTACTCCCAAATAGACTGGCTAGATTTGATGGGCTCATGTTTTTTGGATCACTAACTTTTCAAGAATACCTGGAAAAGCAAAAAGTTAAGGCAAGTCAGCCTACATTTCCTCCAAAAAAACCCCAGACCAAGAATATTAAGTATAGCACTTGCCATTTGCATAATAAAGATTCAAATAGCTACTGCATTCAGGTAGTTGTGCGGAATTTCATGTTCAAGGATGAAAGGCTTAATGATCTCCCATTTTAAGGACAGATCTATTATTAGTATGATACTGAATTACATACTCATTTAAACGCAGGACTGACAGAAAGCAACTCTTATTCATGCTTAAGTGTGAATCTACTGTAGGGTTCTTGGCTGACTTTAATCATGGTAGCAAGGATGCACACAACGACACTTAAAATTAAATGGGTACCATCATACCTGAGCCAGTTTTTCGCTGCATTCATGCTTAGTTGTTGTTGGCTGACTTGATTGTGCCGGTGGGCAATGAAAGCCCTCTGTTCTGCCCTTGATCGAATACTCGGGCGTTCGACCTTCAGTGATCAACAAGGCCAAGGAGACCAGGAACTCCTCAGCTTCATACTCAAAGTATTCATCCAAAGTATCTGCCATTTAAAAAAGACAAAAAATAAATAACGACATCTGCTGTAGAACAAGCTTTCAACTGTTGGCTGACCCCACAGTTTGTTTCAATTTACACTTAAAATGAGAGCTATGGGAAATGGATCTTTGTATCAGACTGGCTGCACTCCCCATAAGGCCCGAGTTACTGTACCACCACAAAACAACTCTCCTCATCCCGTAACATCATCACTACAAGCAAACAGAATTAGAAATACCCTAAAGAAAGCTTCACATAGTAACTAGTCAATGTACCAGATTTCAGCAGTGCTGAGAAACAACTGTTTGTATTGTGAACCACAGCTGGATCACAGCTCTTCCAGAAGAAGAAAAGTTTCCTGGGCTCTAGTGGGAGAAGTCTGACGGCAGCATGACTTGGCATTGTTAGTATCATGTGACAGAAAGAGAAGCCACAATACATCATAAAATACATTAAAAATTGAATAAGAAAAAAATAGATTTACTTCTATTAGAAAAAGTGGGACACAACGTTCTTTAAGATTTTTATTGTGAGTCCCTCCTGCTGAGAGCAAGGCTTACTTGAGAAGTCCATTTTTAGTTACGATTAACACATAGGAAAGGTTCCCAAGGAACATACAGAGTATTCATTGTTTTGTACCATGGTCAGTCTAAACTTGTGCAAAGAATTAAAACTCAACGAGTCTCCGTAGACAAAGCAGCAGCTGGCATTACTCTTCATGAATTACCTTGGCACACTTGATTCCCACAGAGGCAGGATGCACCAGTCCCCTGATTTAATGGTGTTTTGTAGAGCACCCTTCTCCTCCTCCTCCTCCCTCATAACGAGGATGTCACACATCATTCAAACAGATTCAAGTACAAGCAGATCGTGTCATTCCCCTCTCTGCTTGGAAACACTTAAGCTTCAAAATGATTTAGTTACTGAAGAGGCTGCAGAAAAATCTCTTTTCCAAGACAGCTAAAATACATTCAGTTCAAAGTCTATTTTAAGAGCAGCAAAGAAAGGCAGGTGGAGGCAAGGCTGCCAGCAGTTCTTTACCTTTATTTTTATGCTTTAGGGAGACAAAAGCACTTGACGCCTTCACAATTTTAACTTAAATGTCCTATGTCATCCACCAAAACAAAATTGCCACAGGGACAGAGTTAATTTCTATTCATGTTTTGATTACCATGCATAAAATACCTTTCCACTTCGAAAAAAAAAAAAGAATTCAGATGTCTCTTTTGTCTTCATTCCCTAATAGCAGAGCATTTGGCAAACATGGCAAGACAGACTTGAGAGATCCATACAAGAAGGGATGCATGAAACAAAAGTTCCAATTAAATGTGCAATTACCTGCATACGCAAATTGTAAAGCGTGTAAAACTAGCTTTTGTATGTACATATGTACCTAGCCCAGGCTTGTACTCCACAGACCCCAGGGCTTACAGCCTATTTTGAGGGATATACGTAAGGTAAATAAGAGAAGTCAGCCCACTGCCAGAGAACTCAGTTCAATGCACAGGAGTCCTCCTCTTTACCAACCTCCCCCCCGCCCTTTTTAAAGGATCGCACTTATAGACAGCTCCTTTGGGTGACGGGGTGGGCTACAACCAGGACCCTCTTCCCGCCACGCACCCACATCTGCCCGTGGCACACGCAGCCAGCGGCGCGGCACTCCGGACCCCTGCCGTACATGCCACATCTGCATGTGCACATCTGGGAAAAGGTGCCAGGTGCTGGACTGCCACAACCAGCGCAAGTCCCGTGGCTCCATCCTCCGGGGGGGAGCAGGGAAGGGGCTCTTCCGAAACAACTGCCCGTGCCAGCTGCCTGCCCCCCCCCCGGGGAGCACCCCGACCAGGAAGGGACGGAGGGCCCTGGAAGAACAGGGTGCTGCCAGGACAATTCATCCGGCCACTGCCTGCCCTCAGGCAGAAGAAAAGCCGGAGGATGGATGAATTACCCTGGAGGACCCCATATGGCACGTGAACGATACATTAAATCATCTGGCATGAGTTAAAATGGTCATTCATCTGACGGATGGCAGAACATGACTAATAAAGGGCGCATGAAAGATTAAAGGAATGGTAAATAACAGAGAGGACAAGACACTTAGGTAGTGATATGAGTCACCTACAAAATTAGGCATCTGCAATTTTATTATTTTTTTTTCAGCTGAAAGTCTGGTGAACAATAGGCAAGTCATACTTAGGGATAGGGAAATGGGATTTGGAAAGACTCTGAAAAGGATTTGGATATTACAGCTGACAAAAAAAGTAATTGCAGCATTATCTTGCTGCCAGCACAAGCATCATGCTCATCTTTTTATGTCCAAAGGTCATGGTAATGTTAAGAAAGCCACAGCAGGAAGGATCACTACTGGAATATTTTTCCTACTCTGACAAGAAGTTCCAAAAATCTAGCAAGCGTTCAGCAGGAGTGATATTAATTTAAACAAGAATTGCCTCATGCTTGGCAGACTAAACAGAAGCAGAATTCATCCTTAAGAAAATGTATAAGAGGAATTCTGTTTAGTTAAAATGTGTAAAAACATCTATGGTTTTAAAGAAAAAAATAAAGAGCCTGACCAAGACCTGCACGTGCTTATGCAGACAGATCCTATTCTCGAACACCTTCTTGTGTAACAGAAATGTGCACAGTAAGATGTGATACCTGAAAATTTACAACAGAGAATTTTAAATGGCAAGTAACAGTAAAATAGATATGCCCTTTAATTAACATTAGTAGCTTACCATGTGAAGCAGTAGACCTTCTATTATTTGGCTCTTTTTAGAAAGAATCCATATTTGATCAAAAGCTTCTGGACTTGACACACATTAACAGATAAAACCTATGGCCCGAGTGCTTCTGCTGAGCTGGTTAGATTCAGGTAAACCACCCCCCACTTTTTGCATTAAAAAAAAATCCAATACCAAAGCTTAGATATATTGTATACTTAAAACGCTCATTGTCTTCACAGAAATATACCACCAATTGACATACAAGCCGTAGACAGCTTAAGCACGTCCAAACGCAAGATCCAGTGAATTTAGTAAATAAGTAAGATCTATTGAATAAAGCAAGGTAATTAAATCTGAAATAATCATTACTCAAGATTCAGAATACATACACAATATTACTTCACGTAAACAGATAAAACTTACTTTTAAGTTCAATTTGCAAACACTGCCTCTGTTCCTGTATCAGACCTATTATTTCAGAAGCAACCAGTATCTCACCTTAAGGATGGAAGAGGAGACCCAACTAGCTAGAGAGACATACTTGTATTGGCTGCAGTTACAAAAACACAATGTTGTTTCAAAATAAAAACTGCATCTCATTAAAGGATGATAAACAGCAAGTATTGAATTAGGAAATGCTACTGTTTTCATAACAACATTATAAAGACAGGGCCAACACTTTAAGATTATGTCAGCAATGTAACAAACCACGTATTTGGTCTGGACTTTTAAAAAAAAAAAATTTAAAGCATGAATAGCAGTGTACATTGAGAAATATGTTTTCCTACAAAGTTCATGTGGCATATCTACTTTTTTTTAGCTCCACTAGATTTCTATATCATCTAGCAACTTTAAGAGTTCTCACAAAGGAAAAAAAAAGCCCCTATAAATATTGAGAAGCCTGGTAATTGTTCCTATACAACAGACACAGATGATACAAGTTGATGTAATTGAGGATGAGGGTGGAAAGACATTTATAGAAACAGCAAACTCAGTGTTTAGTTAAAAAAAGTGTTACTGTGTGCGCTGTAACTGTTTGCTTTTGTGTATGAATCAGCCCTGTTTAAGACACACATCGTATATTGTGCATAGAATAACCTCAGTACTATAATCTGACTATACAAATATGACTATTATTCTTCTTCATCTCTAGCAATGGAACGTGCAAGTGTATAGCATAAAGTACGCATCCCAGCAGTTTCTGGGTTTTATTCCCCTTAAAACAGCAAAAAAACCAGTTAGTTGACACAAGTGCACAGTAATTAAAGTAACAAGGCACTACAGCCCTTTAATCAATACATTGAAACTAAGGTTCATTGAGCAGGTGGTCACAAGAGATAGCAGCAGATGACAGACTACTCTAGGAGGGAAAAAAAGAAAAATATGAATTTGGACTGAAGCTACTACACATAAACCAAAACATACGATACTGGAGAACTAAAACCTAGAGGCACATCATTTTGTTTTCCTTTGTCTCCTGCACATACCAACCTCAACAAAAACTGATTTTCTACATCTTCTGGACAAACAGAAAAGCCCATTTAACCAGAGTTGTCATAAAGAGAGTCTTCAAATGCTTGTCCTCCCTCATCCACTGCACACAAGTGCACAATCACTGGAGCGCCGGAATAAAAAATAAGAACTCAACCCCCCCCCAAAAGTTAAACTGGCTCACATCCCAAACATCTATCAAAGTTAGGTATGTGGTACTAGTGAGTCACAAATCCACTTGACCGTAACCCAAGGACTCTCCCAAAACTTCAGTTAATCCAGTTGTACCCAGCTGACTCCTTTCCCAACTAGGTCACACTTGTGCAGACCAACTCCCTTCCCTGTCCTATCGCAGCATTTTCTGTAGTAACTACAGAAAATGTTTTCCTGAAACGTGTGTATGAGAACAGCATTTAATCTATCTTCTAGGCTTAGACAGGAAACGAAGGCATTCGGTATCATGTAACCTGTTGTGCTCCAGGGGCCACCAGAAGACACATCTGCAAGGCACTGCCCTGTCCTGCCCAGGGACAGGGAGGCAGGGAAGGGCTCCAGCAGAGCTCCTCCTGCCCCACGACCTCCTGCTAACATGGCCAGGCAGTGCTGCAACTGTCATCTTAGCCCATGCTTGTTTTATTGTCCTAGCACCTTTCATACTGCCCTGGACACCAAAAATATCTACCAAGCTTGTCCTCCTCTTCTCAGGAGGGAAGCTCATTTTTGTAAAATGCCTTCCTTCAAAGAAAGACGAATTTGTTCAGCATGAAGTATCCATTAGTCCTGACCTCCACTGATCTGGAGGGCTACTTTCTTAGAGCTCATGAAACAACTAATAATTGCTTTCAAATACACTCTATAACAGTCCAGACTTGCCCTGGAAAATCTTTAGGCATCCATAATGGATTTTGAAGGCCACCGATTTAAAGTAATCAGATTTCTATTTCACTTCTTAGAAAGTTGAAACCCAGTAAGCAAAACACTAAACAAAACACAGAGTGCATGGTGTAGGCTATCCGGATTCCCAGCTGATGCAAGCCCTGCTCCTACCCTACCCCAGCCGTGCAGAGGGCACCGTGGCATGATTGCCCACCTCCTCTCTGCTTCCTTCGTGTGCTACAATTTTTTTGAAAGACTAAAAATATTGCTTAAGTACTTGGATCTTATTTTTTGTACTTTTAGCACAGGCAGCCCGTAAGGAGACACTTCAGTCTAAGAGTCCCGTGGCAGAAGAGTCAGATACACTGGAGAAAAGCAGCTGCACTGTCAGTGTTCAGAAGCCATTGCCTTCTAGCAAAGGCATCGCTGTGCATTTAAAAAATTACACCAAAAGCTCTCTGGCCCTTCCCCCAAACCAGTTAATTCTCAATAAGTTTTATTATCTCGCTACTCCAAGCAGTGGGTTAAAGGTAGTTCCATATTTCAAGAGTAAGGCAGGGATTCAAGAAACTACTGTAAAGGAAATGAAACACAATGTAAACATTTGACTAACAGCTTCTCTTCTGGAATTAGAAACACCCACGGATGCTTTGGTTAACTAATTCCACGTTGTGCTTCACTTCAAAAGAAAGTTGCCCTTGAACCCCCCAAATTCATGATTTTCTGAATGAGCAGTCATGTTGTGTTTGCATATTACAAACCCGTAATTATATCTGAAGTCACACACTTCAAAAGCCTTGCAATATTAAGAGTTTAAGTATAATTTAAGCTATCAAGAGTTAAAGTCATGAGATGGTCTACTTGCTTCAAGAAACACGCTAGTAGTTAAGTTTACTTAAATTCAAGCAAATGCAATGAACTGGTTACTCACCTTATCTTAGGAATACTACTATACGGGTATTTTTTTCCCCCACATTGACTCCTGTCTTAGATTCTTAGGGCTCAAGATCTTTGAGCTCCAGGACAGCCATTATGAAAACAAGAGTAGAGCAGCACAGTACCTCATCTTACTCTTGCTGTCTCCTTACTTCTTCCTGGGTACCAAACTGAACTACTACTTGCTTATCAAAGCAGTTCAGCTGTAGGCAGGAAATGGCAGCAGAGGAACTTTACATTAGGATTAATGCATACCTGCTATCCAAAGAAAATAGAGTATAAGCTATAAAAAATTGCTGGATCTACTTAGTTTTGTGTAGGAGAATAGGAAGGAATTCACCTGCTTTTGTGTTGTTATGCCAGTTTATAATTAGAAAAACAAAACAAAACACACCACACCATCTTATACGTAAGGGAGGCATTTTTAAAAATCAAGACACAGCTACATGGCAGCAGATGAAGTTACTCTGGAGCTCCAGAGCAATAAAAATCAATCAGTACCAACCAGTGCCATCAGCTCCACTCCAGACTGCAGTGCTGCAGTAAGTCCACTGGTATGTGTGTATCACTGCCTATCTACCATACACTTCTGCTGGATGCCTCTTACAGCATCCAGAGCTAATCTCAAGGCAGCTTTACCATAAATAAAGTTACCAAAAAGAGACTGGTCTTAAAATCAAGCTGAAAAACAATACAAAAAATGTACAATTCACATTTTACTAAAACTTCTTTAGGTTCAAACAGCTTAATAAGTACAGAAATAGAATTCAGTTAAATTCATTTAAAGTATAAATTTCCTCCAGTAATCTCAGAAACTACAACTCTCAGAGAGTGTAAAACGCAGACTGTTAAACTGATCTGGGTGTTCCCATCTAGCTTCCTGCGTTTTGGCTGACATCCTATTTTCCCATCACCATACTGCTTACTGAGTCACTCCTCTTCTTCCAACTGTAGCTTTCTATTTTTATCTAAGCAACAACAGTTTAACCTGCTTCTTTTGATTTTTTGGCATTAAACCAAATTCTAGATCCAATATTTGCATTTTGATCAGGGAAACTGGTTTTATTTTCTCTTAACTGGACAAAGAAAAGGAATACTTCAGAACATATGATGTAAGCTGAATTGTTTTTTGCTCCACAAGAAAATCACGAACCGTGAAGTATGTCAATCATTATGATTTCATCGTCTGTATTTAGCAGAAGCAAAGTAATACCTGAAAATGTGAAGTTTGAGGCTCGTTTCAAACCTCAGTTCACCAAAAATTGCAAGAGAACTCGTATATTCTAAAATACAGTTCTCCCACTGTATCCTGACATGGGTAAATTAAGTGCTGAAATGTCAGTGTAAAGCTGTAAGATTTTCAGTGCTGCAATGTTTAGCATTTTAAATATAAGCAAGTTAGAGGAACAGAACATATGCTTTTTGCTGATACCTAAACTTATTAGTCTACAGAACGGGTTACAAAAGATGCTACTTGTACCGACATGCTATAACCGGACAGGTGCTGAAAGCAAAGAGGACTTGTCTCAGCTAATGCCCTTACTTACGCACACATCAGTTTGTGTTGTCCTTTATATTATGGTTTCCTAGATTGTGATTTCATTAAATGTGACTACACAAAAATCTCTGAAGTTATATTATAATGAAACAAACATGCCTATCAGGGGTAGACTAAGTAATTTCTGAGTTTTCCATTCATTCTTCTCTAGCTTTTTACATTTTTCCCTTGATTAGCTGATGCTCTGCCTAAATTAGATTACATTAGAACAAACTGCATGACTCGATAAAACTACCTAAACAAAAAAAAACCTTAAAAAAACCTGACAAAGCAATAGGATTTCTAATTCTTCAACTCAAAACTATTTTTCAGGTATGTCTGTTAGTCCATAAAAGAAAACAATTAGGAAAAAACAGCTCTTTTAGAATAAGTATGCAGCACTAAGTATAGAATAGACACTCAGCTGTAATTGGGAGGGAATAAAGGGTTTAGATGTAACCTTCACTCTCACCATCAATACCGTGATTTACTACCCTTTTAAATATGCTGATATAAATTTTGCAGAATTATATTGAAAACAAATTACTGAAATGCTGTTTTAAATCCCACCCTAGTTCACAGGAGGAAGCAAGTGCAATGTGGAGATCTGACCTAGGCTAGCTTCACAGTCACTGCCACCATAATGTGAAACCGCATCCAACATGCTTGGTTTGGGGAGCTGAAGGAGCCGTGTGTCACCCTAGAACAGAAAACAGAGCGCACTTAAGCTTACAGAATACGTGAAAATTTCTTCCTAAGGTCTTTTCTGGAAAAACAATTAAGCACTTTTACATTAAAATACAGATTTTCCAATATAAGATTTCTAGATATATATTCGATCTTTTTTTTTTCACGCTTCCTTCACTGATGTTGATGATGATGACTGTTTCATCTTTCATCAAGGCTTCCCCAGCCAAGGGAACTTAGTTTGGAGATGAGGATGATGATGGCTGATGACCATCTTCACTATTGTTACTTGCTAATTCAAGAACCAGCTTAGCAGCAACTACATGGCTGAACACACACATACTGAAGGCTTTCATCAACTTACTCAATCTTATGTTAGCTGTAATATCATACTGCAGTGGCTCCATAGCTGTTGCTTTCTTTTCAAAGGAAGCCCAAACATGAATTACCAATGAAAAAGCACATGTATTTGGCTAAGCCTCATCTCTTTCTGAAGGCGTATCATCCATACGACAGTTGCAGCAATTGAGTACTGGGAAGTCTAACTGCATTTGGAAGCCAAGACATCCTTCCCATTAAACAGGTTGACGGCAGCTCTGCATTAAATTCCAGCTGTGATAGAATTTTTATAGTGCATAAATAAAAATGCATGCCAGAAATTTTATTTGAGGCCTTAAACACAATACAATTTGAGACGACAGACGTAAGTTTCCTCTTTAATTTGTTTAACAATCCAGCTTGACAAAGATTCAACTATTTGCAGACTTCTGCAGTATTTTATACAGAGACTGGTTTAAAGATGGCAAGCAGTAATTTGTGATAATAAATCACTCAGATATTACTGGAAAAAAACACGAGACTAAAAATCCTACAGTAGGTATTTCGATGCTTATGAGAGCTGCCAGAGAGAGCAGCCCTCTACTTAAAACATGACATGTTTGCATCTTGTGCTGACCATTTTTTTGCTAAAGAGTTACTCGGTTTATTCCTCTCTAGCTTATCATCTTCACAATATACGCAAGTATCTTTGGGAACAGCATTCATGTGATGTAGGGTTACACTTGCCAAGAAATGCTGGGTTTTAAAATTTCCTCACTAACACTAAAAATTAATCTCTTTGGGGTATTCCGTGCTTTATCTCATCACCTTAAATATTTATTGTGCATAGAAACTTTGACAATATACTTTCAAGTGTTCTTGTACTTATTTTCCTGTTAATGATGATAAACAACACATTTTTTCTGAGGAGGAATGTAAAGTAGCCTTCAGCTCTCAAAAAGTTTTTGAGTGAATGATTTGAAAGCACCATTAAGGGCCTGAACAAAACTGTAATGGGAGCACACACAACTCCTGCTGGGGAAGGCCTGTGTGAGCACAGGTTCCACTTTGGTTTATAATCACCAGGCACAAACTGGTATTCTTCCTCCCTAAGATCACTGCAAGAAAAAGAATGGTTACATCATGTGCAATTTGCTTCAGACCATAGTCAGACTTCTTGAAAATAAACCAGAGTGAATTTGAAAAGTGCAGTGTGAAAGCACTGACTCATTTTGGGGTGGAATCAGTAGGGATGCCACAGCTGCTGGAGTCAGGGACAGCCACTGGAGTCAGGGCAACCCCCTGGAAAAAAGTACCATGTTGACTTATGGGACCACACATTATGGAAACCCTTCACTAAGCACTGAGCCTTCAACACAATATTGCTGTCAAAGCAAGTGAAGTTTTTTAAGTACTAAAGCACTCGGCCTTCCACATAGTCCGAAAACTTTCAAACACCAGTAGCCACTCATCTTCACGCTACCATCAGGTGCCAACAAGCCCAACCGATGGTTTTTGATAGCCATGATCTTCATGATCTTCAGACTCTGAAGTCAGGAACTACTGACTTTAATAAGCTAATTTAAACTTGCACAAATCAGACATCCCTGGTAATTCCTCTCTGCTTTTAATCTCTTGAAAAGTATCTTTTTTCAGTGTACAGAAAGATACAAGCCAACTGTTTGTAAAGACTGCTGCGGAACCTCTTGTATGTTGAAAATCTCAAAGCTACCTATTAGTATCTATTTTTAATACATACTTTCTCAGTTTTACTGTGGTAACAAAAAAAACCCCAAACCAACAGTAAGCCAGAGAAGGCTGTGGGATGGGGATGGGCAGAAGTCTAGGTGTTTTGGGAAGAAAACCATCTATGACCTAGTCCACTTTTTGGTGAAAGTAGTCTACTCTATTAAAAGACTACTAAAAAAAACCCCCAAAACTAACTGAGGCCTCCCATATGCATGATTAGCATGTCATTTCTTCAAGGTCAAGAATTTTGATCATAATCTGCATGTCACATCTTCAAAAAGCTTTGGTTTCATTACTAGCACTACAAATTTGGTAAGAGTGCAAAAGAGCTGCTATCAGCAACTCACCAGCGCAGCGATAAGCCCCGCACCCACCCAAAAAGCAACCCCTCTCCCTCAAGGGCGCACAGCACTCAACTTCAAATATGCTGTTGTTTTAGAGGAACCTATAAAAACTGCAATGTTATAAATGAAAAGAAAGGCCTAAGAATGCCAGCACTGTTACCCAGGTCAGCCAATATCCCTGTTTCAGTTAACCCAAGATCCAGAGAGATGAAAGTTATTTTGCCTTATTTTTAAATTCTAGAGAAGATGACAGTCTGCAGTTTTCCATGAGGCTGAAAAGACCTCATGGGCCATGAACTGAAAATCTGCAACTGCCGGGGGAGTAATGAACTTTTAGTTCAATCCAAACCATCAGAATAGTCATTTTGCATGTCTAGACCTATTTCATCTGTGCAAGTACTGAATAGCTTGATGGATGCAGGTTTTGTTCCTCTTTGTTTTCACGCAATTTGAAGAATCACCAGGATCTAGCTGAGTGACATTTATCTTGTTACAGTTCAGATTTACTTTAAGATTTAAAAAATCCAATCAGACTAGTGAAACTCCAGAGCGTTCAGACCTCATTAGGTTTCCCTCCAGACACACATGCATCTTGCAAAGCACCTTTTTAAAACTGGGCCCACTTGAACACTGAAATTTCAAATAACTTACTTGTTTACTTACAGAAGTTAAGCGTCTGCTTTCCCTCTCCCCTTCATTCAACCACCCTGCCAGGCTTGCATTGCCACTTTGAAGGCCACCAGAAACATCCAGCCACTGGGCACCTCGTGGAACAAAACAAGTTTACGACAATCCTAGGCGCAAGACACTTGCACAAAGTGCCAGAATTAACAGTACTAGAGCAAGAATAATAGCGGTGTATTCATAGTGTATCTCTTCAAAACAACTCTCCCTTCAAGGGAAAAAGTGAGTTCATGGATGACTGCGCCGTTGCTGGCACAGAGCGAAGACAGGCACGGTGAGGGCCAGCAGGCAAAAGCCTCCCTGCACAGTGCTGACCTCGAGTCACCCATCATCCCTGGCCTCCGCTCCGCTTACTGGCTGCACGTGTGTTTTGTAACACCCTGTACTGCGTATTCTTAGAACGTACTTTCCAGAGAACCGAAGGGATAGGGCTCACCCCTCCAAGACCACTTCCAACCCAATCTCACCAGCAGCAGCATCCTGCTCCTCAAGATAAACTAGCAGTTTATACAATAGTAAAGGATCCAGCCTCTATGTTTGCCTGCTCTAAAATCAGGTGACCCGAGAGTCAAGAGACAGAGCAATAAATTACTAGGAAAAATAAAACACTACACTAAAAATAGTGTACACGAGCAGCATCTGAGGAACAACAGTTTTTATCCAGTCAAGGCTCAAGGCCCTCCACAGCCTCTTTTGTGTTCTGTGCAAAAAACAACTGACATGAGCAAAGACAGATAAACAAATAAAACCCAACTTTAGTTCCTCCTTGATAACTTGCAAATATATATCTAATCAAAAACACAGAGCGGGGGGGGAAGTTGAATTTGGGGCCAGCAGAAAAGGTATTAATGTCTAAAGTAAATATTCAGTGAAACTTACATCAGAAGATGTCAAAATTACTTTCTTTTAGGGAAAATTGCTCCAAACTGCCTTCAGCTCAGAAATGCCAAAAAGTCACGATCTGCTACACATCAGCTACTAGCATAGTTCAGGCAACATTAAGGATTCACCCACTTATCAGGTTTAATAGATTTAATAAATTATTGCGAATACTCAAGTTAAGCATCAGGAAAAAAAAAAGCCCCCACAAACATTACAGAATCCAGATGCCTGACGACCATACTTGTTTTGTCAACCCTCTCAGTTACCAAAAAGATTATACAGAAATTTGCTGTTAGAAATCAGTAAAGAAAACAAATTTCATTACTATCAAGTGAAAACAACGCATAATTTTGTTGGAGGAAGAGGATCTTTTTTTAAGAGATAACAAAGAAGTGTAGAAGAGTATAGTCAAAAAGATTCTAAGTTTACATTTAGGAACATATGACTACATTGGCTGTGACTGTAAACAGCCCATTTTTGCAATCACTTATCTTCAAGAACTAATAAAAAAAACATATCTGAGAGATTTTTAGCACAGAACATTTTATTCTTACCATCTGAATTAGTGGCTGATCTTGAAAGAACCAGAATCTGGCACGGGACTCCAGACAACAAGCAACATGCCCTCTTTATCCCCAGAAAAACATGCAAATTGGGTTCACTACGTCCTTGTTGCTGGGCTGGATCCCTAGGAAATAGCATTTAGAGAATTGCTTTCAGTGTGAGTTGGTTTTACTCTTGACTATGGAAAAACACTGTCTGAAATCCTAAGGTTTTCCTCAGATAAATTCTTCACAGTCCAAGCTTTGATGAAATTGGAAACATGGGAACATGCCAGTGGGGACCTCTGGGCTGGGCACAGCCCACATGAATGCCACCCGTGCTTTGGCTAGCGGATGGCAGCGCCTTATCTGCCTGCTCTGGGAAGCGCCAGCAGCGCCCGCAGGACTTCTCATGGAATTCATCAACGAAAAGGAGTGTCAAAAAAGACATAGAAAAGATTATGCCTCACCGGCATCCAGACTTGTGAGGAAGATATGTCTGGTGAGTGTCTAACAGGAAACCATATTTTCCTGTTGTCTTTTTTGCCTCTCAGAACATCGTCTTTCATAACAAGCAAGTGACTTTTTTCCTTTTTTTTTTTTTTTTTAACTTTGAAGATCTTCCACGGCTTACCGTCATTCCTGTTGTCTCCCACTCACTATTGCAGTAAACTTCCAATTAGCCTCTGATTACTTTAATCACTTGTACTTCCTCTCCCCTGTGTTGCCCTATAGTGGGGAAGAACACACTTGATGCAAAATGAGTCTGCTTTCCAGCTTCTCTGTTACAGTGATAAAGGCTTGTTACCCTGTAGGCTGGGAGCAGAGTTTATCTGCCTCATCAGTATTATCCCTTTGTTTCCTTACAGCCCTCTGTTGGAAGTAATTGATTTCATGTTTGATACTTGCATAAGGTCTGAGGTGAGGATGGTCTTTTGTTCCATGCATGTGTAATACCCAGCAAAACATGATACTTGAATGTGCCTCTTAATTTATATCACAGATAACAAATAATAATCTTCAGGTAAGAACTCCAGGAATTTGCTTCCCTTCTCTTTAAAAGTAATATTATGACTGAGTTATACACTTGGAGGCTGAAGAATCCCTCGATCCATCTAGACAATCAAACACAGCAATATGATACACTCTGGAAATACAGTTTGAGAATATAGTGGCTCAGTACACATCTACGTGAAGGGCTTCATTCTGTAAAGAAGCCACTGTTGTAGTTTAAGACCCACAGGCATAGGTGTACCTCACAAAAACAGCAAGCACTGAAGAAACTATGTGTTCTTAACAGCATTGATAAAACAGACTTACAACAGGTTTTTTATGCTTTATGAGAAGTGACCTGCATTCAGTAATATCCACAGGTCTTGTTCACGGCTTTCCCAGGGGACCAGATCAAAACCTGCCTCAGAAGCGCTTCCCTCCAGTAGTTTCAGTGCCATGAAGTTTAGTCTACACCAACACTCCTTCAGGTGTCCTACCTGAGAAAGAGATATTGAACCTTCTATTTTGCATTTCACTATAGTAGGTACAGGAACTGTAGAGTAACTTTGCTATAAAAATAAAAAGATAGCACAAAGGGTCCTTCTAGCATCCTGCTCAGAGCAGCCAAGGGCAAGCACCTTAGCAAAAAGAACATGGACAAAGGAGGGCTGTAGCGATATTTGTCCAGAATACTCTGCCAGTCTTTAACAATTGAACCAAAGGGGCAGAGAAGGTCCTACAATGTCCAGTGGCCAACAGCTTCCACCCCCTCCGTGGCCCCCGCTACAGACCTCCGCTGTCCTACAGTGACATTCCCCTACTCCCACCGAGGAGGACAAACGCCTGGCTGCAAGTCAGATGAAAGGCCACATCCACCCCACGAGCTACAGGTTCTTCCTTGCTCCTCCATACCAGGCCCAGGCCAAATACACAGAGCTTCCTCCCTCCTTCTCCCTTTCCCCTTTGCAATACTACTTGAGTTGCAGTAGGTAATTTTCACATTAAATTAAATGAAAAGGATTCAGATAGATCAGCTCAGATTATAACCTTTTGTATTTAAACTAATGCTTTAACTGCTAGGCATTTTAGAGTGTACCGTACTTCAGACTTCTTTTAGAAAGATCTTATAGGAACTAAAATACACGAGGCCTCCAGGAATTCACATCCACAGTCTCTCCTCCTCCTGCTGGTCTGCTTTGCCTCTTAAGATTTTTTTTAAAGTCGTAAAACCAACAAGTTATCTTCAGTTTCATAAACTCCGCTAAAACTGGAGAGAAAAAAAAAGTGTTAGTTGCCATGGCAGCAGTGAGGAGTCGCTGGGTCAGGATGCAGAGAACTTCTCTTGTTCTGTCTGATCATTTGCATCAGAAGTTCAGCCATCTGTTATTAACTATTTAACAACAGTCTTGCTTATTAGCACTGGTGCTTGCTACTTAAGTTTGCAGAATCTATCTCCCCACCTTCAGCCCTTCTGTAAATCTTCTAATTAATGTGGAAATTCATCCGAGAGCTCAGTTATCTTTCAGGTAGGATGACCACCATTACTTAAACTTGGTCAATATTCTCCTTTCTCACCAAGGAAAGAGCATAGACTTATGCAGACACCAACCTCTGGAAGCAGTAGCTTTATTGTCAGAGACATCAATTTGAAAACAATTTCATCAGAGCGTAGATGATGCCACTGAACTGCAAGACAGGCTGTATTCCTCCCATTTAAGCGTACTCCACTATACGTTATATTCCCAAGTTCCACAGCATCCCTCAATCTTCTACATCCCATCTTCTCAGCATTGCAGAAGAAAACAGGTTTGTAATTTTATTTAAAGAGTATGAATAGCATAGACTCAACTATGTGTTACTAGCAAGGAAATACTACCTTTTATCCTCTAAGAGAATATGAAATCTATTAATCTACTAGCTGTACACATTAAGAAAACAAAACCTTAGTTCTCACATTTCCAAGTTTAAAACTGGAGTTAAAAATCTTTCACCTTATCTTGACTTCACTATCTTCATTCAGATCTGTATGACAGAATAGAGTAAAATACTGACTGTTTCCAAGCCTAGTCCTAGGAAAACAGGCCAGTCTTGCTGCTCCTCACTCATCATGCTCTCAGAAGAAAGTGGGAGGCTACACAACGACAAAAGGGGAACAACATGACTGCTTCTTTTACTGTTCCTTATAACTATTTCACAGGAAAAAAAACAACAAACCAGTACTATTAGGAGCAAGTAAGGGGCCTTCAGCAGGAAGTTCTTATTTCAGTCATTTAACACCTTAAATGCTGTATCATGTATAAGAGCACTCTGTTCACAGGTACAGCCAATAAAGCTCAGATCCTCCAAACTTATCAAAGTGGAAGAAAAATTTGAAAAGTATTTATGTGGGAATATGGAAGAGAGTTGCAGAGCATCAGAACACTAATTCACACATACAGATAACAAGACAGTATTTTCCAGGCCAGTCTTTCATGCAGATGACAAGCAGACCAGCAGCCTGTTATATGCACTAGCAATCTCAGCATGGCAAGACCTGGTGCAGAGACAGCACTGGCTAAGATGCCTTGTCAGATTCTACAAAGATGAGAGATTTGGTAGGTACAGTCGCACGCGCATAGGACAGATCTGATATAATGCAGTGGTTTAGAGACCCATGTGATACTGTAGCAAAACAAGAGCCCAGACAGTTTCATTACTTCTGGTTCCAATGAGAATAATGGAACTAAACAGTCTAGAAGTGTCTGAAAAGGTTTTTCTTTCAGCATGTTCAGGAAAAGTCTCCATTACAGATATTCACTTCATATGTGAAGGCTTGGTGAATTACATCCAGGGCAGCTTTCTGACTATCAAGCTGTATCAACTCCAGAGACTTGCTTCAACTCCAAGAAGCTATGTGAACACTGATAGCATACCTAAGCCCAGGATAAATACAGTCACACGGGGGAAGAACTGTTAAGCACATTTTCTACCTACATGTGAGGCACCTACTAATGCCACTGAGCTGACTTTTGGGTTTTTTTCCCCCAGAATAACTGAAAAAGAAGAAAATGAGAAACAAACCAAACAGTGCAAATGCACTGTTAATAATAAAGCTTTTAAAGAATATTCACAAGGAGAAGAGATAGAAACACTCAAGAATTCAAGAATTTTATTGTAATGGACAACACATTAAACATTAGATATATAATATGCAGGTTCAATAGGAACTGATACTCTTATAACTTTATTACAACATCATATCAGTTAGAAATCACACCTACAACCCGGAAACTTTGCAGCACTGCTGCTAGAACAGAACTAGCTGTCAGGGTACTTAAAAAAGCACACAGGAAAAAAAAGCATAGGACTTGTTAGGAAGTGTCCTTGGGTGAGGAATGTAGATTAAGAGTCCCATTACTTTACCTGAAATAAAGAAAAAGACAAAACAAAAAGCCCAGAGCAAACTATTTTCATGACATCTGACCTCTTCTACTGCAGTTTCTTTCTGTATTCATCTTCTCTTTGTGCTTTCCTACTTCATCTCTCAAAACTTTGATGTTACAACCTGTTCACTGTCATCTAAGTGGTGGGTAATTTATCTTGTGGAACTTTGTCAGAACACGTTTGGCCACCCAGAATCATCCTCCTAGCTAGTGAGGCTACCTCCAGCTTCAGTAGGTTTGTGTCAGTATTTGCAGTCCAGATTATTGAGAGGCTGGGGTGGAGGGAAAGGAATAAGGCTAGCAGACCCAAGGCAGAGACTGTACTTCTTCATCAGAAATGCAAGGAGCTCTGAAAGAACTGAGATGAAATTGATGATGGTGGAGCAGCATGAAGCTCCTCTGGTAATTTTTCCAATGCTATTAACCTTCACCTACAAGGCCTCCCCTTAAGCAGTTAAACAGTAACCTGCAAAAGTAAAAAAGTTACAAAAGAGACAATATAAGCTTCTCATTTGAAAAATTTCTGGGAGAATGGCCAGGCCCATAAAATTGTTTTTAAACTTTATTTGGGAGGATAAATGAGGACATTACAACTCTCAAGCTGTGTAAAAGACTGCTCATTTTAAAATGGACACCAGAGCCCACTACGGAATTTTGAATGCATAAAACAAAAGAAGATTTTTGATAGTTTTAGAATTGAACTGTGTCACACAGCACAATTCAGCTGTTTACAAGTTTCCACACTGTAAGTCATGTTATTAAGCTTTAATAGTCTTCTGGTACTCAAAAGAATAAAATGTTACATAGGGTCAAAATTTAAAGGCTTAACAGAATTTCAGCCAAGAATCTAGTTTGCCTCCCTCTCTCCTAATATGCGGTAATTTTCTACATAGCAAAATGGCAGACGTTAAATTAACACATTTAAAATTTAATATATGCAATTATGAAATTTCACTTTGTCCTCCCAAAAATTCCTTACTACTTTATAAAGCAATGCTTCAGTGATTCAAAACTGATATTCCCACACAAATCATGAGAGTGCACTAGTGGAATTGTTCCTCCTCCTGCATCAGGAGGTGAACATCTAATGTCAGCAGGCTCGCTTAAGCTAGAGCTCCGGTACCTTTCGGAGGAATACCAACAAGCTCTAGACCCAGGATGAAAATATATGCAAGCACTTGGTTGGAACAACATTTGCATTTTTAGAGAACAGGTTTGCATAAAAAGGAATGGATAATCCTCAATTCAGCATTGAGTTCAGTATGCTATTTAATTAGCTTTAAACATAGCATATAGTTGAGCAACCAGTAAGCTAATTAAAAATACATATTTTTAGTTACCTCCAAAGCTGACATATTTGCATCAGCTTCATTTGCCCCAAGACAAACAAGTAGTGGCAAAGGGCTGATAATGCTTTCATGCATTGTTTCCAGCAGAAATCAAAATACTGTAATAGTTTCCTCCTGCTGGAGGAAAGGGGGAAAGAAAAAAAAAGAGAGAGAGAGAGAAACTTGACCTACATAACAAGGCACCGAAGAAACTCAGTTAAGCTGCAGGGTGTTTTTGGGAGGGGGTGAGGGTTTTTTTTTCCCCTCCATAACAATGAAGAGTCAAGCAGTTACATATGGCTACACTAACTACAACTGTTAGCAGATTTGACATTTAACTAGCTGTCTCGCTTTTAAGGCTTAAAAATACCCCCCTCCTGTTCCAGGCCATTTAATACTCTTGCCCTAACAATGTAATGAATTAACAGAGTTAATTTTCAGGCTGCCCATTACTTTCCTTTAGAGGGAGGTTGGGGAAAAAAAAACCCCAAACCTCACAAAAATCCAACCTTTCATAGGCTCGATACACAGAAGGAAACGAAGAGCATAGGGTGAAGCTGTTTGGGTTTTTTTAAAGGAACTATTTACCGACTAAAGTACAGCACACTTCTTCGGCTCAACCGGAGAGGCACACTTTAGCACAGACGGATCTAAAATCACCTCTCGCAGAAAAACACCAACAAAAATTGCAGATTACTCCCACAGCTACGCTGCTCGAACTTGCTCCGAGCCCGGGAAGACCGTCCGGCCCGGTGCTACCGGCCTCCCAAGCCTCCCCACCGCCGCTCCTCCCCGCGCCCCCCTCCCGGAGCCCCCCGGCCCGCCCGTTCAAATCGCATCCTCGGCCCCCAAATCCAAGGGCACCCCGCCTCTGGGAGAGCGGGCGCCGCAGCCAGGACCCGCAGCGGGCCGCCCGCACGGCCCGGCCCGGCCCGGCCCGCCCGGGGGAAGCGGGAGCGGCGGAGGGGGGGGCCCGGTTCCCTGCCGGTACACACCTTCTCTGCGCGGCCCTGTGCTCCCGCAGCGAGCCCCGCCGGCGCGGGTGGGTGCCCACGGCACCTTCCACAAAGGAGGCAGAGTAGGGGCGCGCATAGCAACAGGGCCGGGCGCCGATTGGCCCCGCCGGGCGAGCGCCGGCCTCCTCGGCGGCCCGGCCTCCCCCCGCCCCCGGCCGGCTCCGCCGCCCTGCCGGGGCAGGTGAACGGGGAGGGGGGAGAGGAAAAAAAGCCGCTCGAATCGGCACCGGAGCGCTGCCTGCTGCCGCGCGTGGCCCTGCCTAGGGAACGGGCTGCCGCGGAACTGCCGGCGCGCGTGGGCGGCCGGCGCCGGGGAGCGCGACCTGCCGGCGGGGCCTCGGGGGCGAGCGGCCGGCGAGGCGGCGGCGGACGGAGCCGCCGACGCCCAAAGGCGGCCGCGTCGTCCCCGTGCCCTCCGGGAGGGGCATTTTAACGCCGCCGGCGGCAGCGGGGCACGGCCGGCGGGGCCCGCCGCGGGGAGCAGGCTGCCCGGGGGGCACGCCGGCATTCTGCTACCGGGGCCGGCCAGGAACGCGGAGCCGGGAACGGCGCCCGAGCGTCTCTACGCGCCCCGGCGGTCACACGCGGCACCGGCTCTGAAGAGTCAGCCCCGAGTGGCAGAGCATGTGAGGTGATGAATATTTACATCTGGAGTGGAAAAAGACCTCAGCCCGCCCTCCCAACTTCCCACAGCACTTTTTCCACTGCTCGCCTCAGACCCCTCGGAAGCGGCTCAGCTGCCTCATCCCTCCAACCCTTCCCGCGTACGCAGCGGGGAGGAAAATCCCGTCACTAGCTCTTCCTTGCATTACTGTAGCTCTTAAACCCACCCCACGAGCACCCTACTTCAGTATTTTTTACGACCCACTCCTCAATTTTTTTAGCGGGCGCTCTTGGGGACTAACTTAGGAAGTTGTTTCAAGCCAGTAGTCTCAAAACTGCACATAGTATTCTAGGTGCAGTCGAAACAACATGTTGTCTGCATTAAACAGTTTCATCCAGTTCTTACCTATTTACAGGAACTAAAGTCAGATCAGCACCAAAAAAAAAAAAAAAAAATCTTACTCTCAGCCTAACCACGTCACAAAACAAGACTAAAACTGTTGTTCTGTAATTAGATGCCACGAAACCATGAGAAGTCCAGATCAAACTAGACTTCACAACCACATCCAAAATCCAGTAGCACCCACTCACGCATTCAAGAGCATGGAAAACATGCTACTTACTTCACAGAACAACGGCTTTTCCCCATTCACATTCTACATAGCAGTATCATTTAGCTGTGGTTGCGAGAAAACATAGCCTACACAAGATTTTAAAGCAGACGTTTTATCCGAGGAAGGTTGGATACCTTTTAGTGGTTGGTCCATTGAAAGACTGTAGATACAGATAGTGCCTTACAGAAAGTTATACACAAAACATACCATTTCATTAGTCACTGACATTCAAGCTTCCTGTATATTTTATCTCAGTTTGCTTTCCAAGTATTTTCCTTTCATGGAACATTTACTTCTACAAAAACACCGTAGTTTACATAGTTGTCTGAAAAAGCAATTTCAAGTTTTCTTAATCAAGCAACCACCTAGTCTTTGAAAAAAGTACTCATGATTTTCTGTGAAACAGTTATTCAGTATCTATGGGAGGAACGGGAGGGGTAAGAGGAATATTTATCACATTGGTAAACACAGTATGTTGAAAAGTTTTGCTAACGAGGCAGAAGCAACAACCTCGAGTCAATTCCCACGGGGGCCAGCAGAGACAGTATTCAGGAGCCACCAGTTGTTTTTACAGGCCAACTGACAATGTTTTAGTGAGGAGCAGCTGCCCCTAGATGACAGGCATACCTACCCACTATAATGCTCCTGAACAGTCTCTCCATATTGGGCTACTGGAGTGCAATCACAAAGATCCTTTTCACACCTGATATTCTTCAAATACAGTAAAAGAAAGACAGCATGTTGACACTCCAGCTTTTAACCTTACAGTCCTAAGCCAGCCGCAGGTATGCGGAGCTGAGCTCTCTGTCTGTGGAAGAACACCCCAGCAATGAATGCATCGGGCCTAATAAAATGCTAAGTTTAGAAAGTGCAATATTAGAAATTCCACCAAAAAACCACATCTCGAAGCATGCTACTCATTTATCGGTTTGATCTCAAACTCTTCCACAAATTCCAGCAGAGGCACAAGATACATACAATAACAGGACACTGCTAGCGCAACTGAACATAAGAGAATACAGTAGCACAGAGATATCCATAGGACTTTATCCTAAGCTGCATATTCCATCATCATCATAAAGTAGCTGCACTTAAAATACTAATACCCTTGCAGTTTTAATACTGTGCAAAATGACGAGTAATAAGCAAGATAAACGGACTGTATTTTAACCCACCTTCTGCCACAAACAGGATAACACTTATTAAAATAAAAAAGATGAGGTCTTGATAAGAATGGATTTTATCCTAACACAAACTTTAGGAATAAGCACTCCTACACATTTCACAAGGCAGGAAATCGCAGCCAAGTGTGATTCATCTCAGTATCAAGTCAACTACGCATCAATTCAGAGGCACTTGCCAGTAGACCTAATTGGCACCATCCCTACATTACAAAAACCGCCCAACTTCAGCTTTTGGAGGGCTGTGCCAAAGCACAGGATGTCTAGTAAGAAGCTAGTTCAGAAAAACACTCTAGTTCAGATTCCAGCCCTGCCTTGTGCAAGAAAAGCGAGGTGTGCAGACGACTCCCAAGGAGCAAAGCATAAGTGACTTCAAGGCACCTCATGTTTACACAGCCTAGTTGTAGAGACAAGCTAAAAACAAAAGCACACTTCTACCAACACATCCCTTGCTTGAAACAATCATTTTGGATTGAGTTATTAATTTGCAGAATATAAAAACCACTAAGCACTCTCATGTAGACAACCCTATTCCCCTTCTCCCCCCTCAGATGCTCAATTCCTCAGAACAAAGCTGAGATCAGTTCTTGATGCTTGCAACGCACATTAAAGAGCTGATAAGATATACCATTCACAGTCTCAATAATTTGTGTATAGTTTTCCTTTTCTGATGTTTAAACTCAAATTTCTTGAGTGAGAAAGACAACATGCAGTCTACGGCACACCTAGAAAAGTCGTAAGCATCAGATGCTAACAGTTCCACTACGATTTTAAACCAAAACAAAACAAAAAATCAGTGCATACCATAAAACTGCTCAAAATTTCACACTAGAAGCTTAACTGAGGATGAACACAGCCAGCTTACAAAAAGTGTCTTAAAACATTTATGAAAGTCCATTATATATTCTCAACATCAAGACGGGATGAAAGAACATACAACGCATATCAAGCATCATCACTTAACCTTTTCTCTTTAGTGGATCCAAAAATACTTTCTCAGAGAAACTCATTAATTCAGCAAGGCTATCAGTAGGAAGCATCCAAAAGCAGTACAATAATAGCCAGTTATGCCAATTTTAGTGAACTAAATCACTCCATGTAATATGAGGTAGATGTGTATTCTAGCAGTTTTGCACTGATGTCCTGATCTTTACCTTCAAATTTTTCTAGTATTGTCAACTATTCCTCCTGTTTCAACTTCATGAACTGGCTACTTGGTTTTATTCATTCACTGTTTAACGGCATGCACACTGTTAAAGAGGTCCTCCACACCTTGCTTGCGTTAGCGTGGTGTAAGCAGTTACGCTGTGAATACTACTAGTATTCACATAACTATATTCACATACTATTCACACGTATACTACATAACTACTAGTGTAGTTATGGTAGCAATCATTACCCAGACCTCTCCTCCAATTCTGGTCCTCCAGATACTTTGCTTCTTGTGGCTTCTCCACAGTAAACAAAATTTCTTTGGTCATTCAAATAGCATGTGCTTCAAAAGGAAGAAGC
Source organism: Haliaeetus albicilla (assembly GCF_947461875.1). Lineage (NCBI taxonomy): Eukaryota > Metazoa > Chordata > Aves > Accipitriformes > Accipitridae > Haliaeetus > Haliaeetus albicilla. The sequence goes on along the minus strand of NC_091494.1, from coordinate 14,724,103 downwards.
TGTTTCCCCCTCAAAATAAAGCAAAACAAAGCCGTACTTTTCATTAAAAGGCATCTGAAGTGGGAAACCTTGCACCTTAAATATGGCTGAAGATGCGCTTTTAAAGAATTATACAGCAGAGAAAAAAGGATTTACCTTTGAGCAGCATGAGTGTTGATACTGATCCCTTTGACCTAACCATGCATTCCCGGTCCATACGCATCTTGACAATTTTATCCCCCCTGTTCAGTTCCTACAGGTAGGAAACTCCTCCTCTTTTACTCCACATCACTGGAATAATTACTAAAGCTCCTCTTCTCTTCTTGATGTATCTGTTCTCTTCACCCCTCCCCACAAGTCCAACAACTTTATCAGAATTAAAGGCCCGAGTAAAAGCTGTAACAAAAAAGAGCAAGTAAATAGGATGTCTTACTGGGGCTGTGTTGTAAATATTCACATCTAACATGCAAACAAAATGCACTGATACTTGCGACTTGAAAGAAAACTGCACAGAAAAAAAGCATCACCCCAACATATCAAAAATTCACTGTCTGCTAAACACAGAAGTTATGCCTTCAGAAAGTAGTCGTCACACACATTTACTCAGATATTACTCTTAACCACCCTCTCTGCCCCTCCAAGCCTACCGACAAAGCCCTGTACCGAACTTGCTGACCTGCCTGAAAATGTGAGTTTGAGCCGTGGCTTGTTTCACTTACGTTGTTGGGCTAGTGCCCTGGCAGGGAACCAAGGAGAACAATACCTGGCAGGGGAGAATGGCTTCCCATCACTCTGAAAAAAGAGCATGCTGACCACAGCAGCTCCTTCCTGCACCTCTCCTTCTCCTTCCCCTGACCCTCAGTAGAAACCACCACCGCCCTACCACCTCCCACCATGGTACTGACTGTACTGAGGATACGGGCTAATACTCGCCATCCCCAACTCCCCTGAAGTTCTCTCTCTCTCTGCCCTTCCCTCCCCCATTATACCCAACAAGATGCTACTTGCACAGCACCCTGAGAAAGAAGCTTAATTTATTGCAGCACAGAGAAGTGTGAAACATGCCCTAGAAATCCTGAAGGCTTATCAGTGGGCAAAAGAATCCCTGCGTGCACAGCACCATTAAGAGGTTAAACTAGCATAAGCGGTCACCTGCATGTAGTCTCACTAAAGAAGATCACAGTCCAAAATGGACTTACTTACCAACCTGTTTCCCAGGGATCTTAATGGAAAAAAAAGTCACTAACTTCACAGGATACACAATGTAAAACAGATGACATGGCTCGTGCAACCAGAGATTCTTTATTTCAGATACGTTCTCTTTTTTATTATACCTCAGAAGAAAATCCAACTTGTTTTTTCCCTAGGAACAAAAAAGTCATACTTGGCAATAGGTTTGGGAAATGCATTGATCACTGCTAAGAGAAAAGTCTAAGTGTCCCGTGGTTACTGGCTACTACATGCCTGGACAGAAAGAGGTTGGATGCCTTCCCACAAAAATGAAAAGCGGTCAAATCAAAATAAATGTGTATGGGGGGAGCTGAAGAACTCCCTTTATTGCTCTTTATTGTTATTTATTTTTATTATTATCTTTATTGTTTCTTTAGAAACAACGTTGTCCAGAAGACTTCTCAGTAAGACTATTTTGTTTACCTTTATTCATAATAAGGATTCTTACATTCAGAACAGACATGAAAGTGTCATTAGTGTTTCTGATTTGTGGAGTGCTTCCTTGCCCATGTGTTCATCTGCCTCCGTTGATTCACGCACAGGTCTCCTCTCCAAATTATGCCTGAGAACATCCTCATACTATCCTATTACATCTTTGCATTTTGCGTCAACACAATGTAGTAATACCATCCCAGATAGCAACTTTAAATAGTTTTGGTCCCAAAGCTAACATTAAAGGGTAATGCAACAATCACTAGCCAAAAGAACTAGTCAGGCCAATTTAACAAGGAAGAAAATGTATTAATACAAGCAAGTTTGATTTGATTCGGTCAGAATAGCACTGAATTGTTAAGAACAGCTGAAGAACTTTCATGACTGTCTCACAACTCAATTGTACTGTTTACAAGTAGCCTTTATAAAAAAATCTCTTCCAATCTTGGTACAGTTATGCATGCAGATCAAGAATAACTGCACATGGCTTTGGCTGTGTGCTTATAGCTATAGTCATCCCACGCTGCACAGGACCAGCAGGAGAAAAAAAGATTATGTAATGAATGTGAAGTCTCCCAAAGTCCAATCCAAGTCCAAGAGGTACTCTTCTGAATTTGCATTCACCCAGGTTTACAGATGACCTTAACTGCCTACTTATACATGAAGTTTTTGTACTCAGCAGTACAAAGGTAACCGTGCAATTGTACATGCACTTCTAAAACAATTCAAACTTAAAAACTGGCTTCTGTCTAAACATTAAATACAAATGACCTGCAAAGACTGAACAATTTACTACCACCTTGAAAGACAATGATGCGAGACACCTTCAAAAATCTAAAACCCATAGTTTACCAAGTATCACTAAGAATGGAGGAAGTAGTTATTATAGCTATAATAACAGTTGAACTACAAGACCTTATTGACTAAAAGAACAGCTAGTAACTGCCAGACTGTTATCCTAAACTTGTTGCTGATAGGATAAAAGTCTATGGCTATTTCATCACCATTTAACAGTTGCTATTAGTAGACGTTTGTCAAAATAGCAAAGAAACATTTTGTAATCAGTGAAGCAGACAAAGCAAGTTCTTTTAACAAATGTCATATAGCTGGTTTGTTCCCGTCAGTTACTCTGTTTTCACAGAAGATTTCTAATTTTAATAAGCAGAATTTCATTTGGCAAAAAACTCACATCTCTCATGAGAATCTGTATTTATAAATGTTAGCTTATTTTCAAAAACATTTACAAGCTGGCAGACCTCAGATCCAATAATAGTTTCAACACTGCCCTTAACAACAAAGTCCAATCTAATACGCTTCAGCCCAGGGATCTGATCTGGCATGCCAAAGTTTCTCACTTCAACAAGCAAAGAATACGGTCAGAGCGTCAGTAATATACCCCAAGCCTATGGGTTTGGCACATCCACAAGCCCCAAAATATCCACCTAAATGCCACTCCAGCATCATCTGTTTTAGCAACAAGAGCCCCTCTGAAGGTGGCTAGTATGGACAACACCAACTAAACAAAGAGAAAGTGGCAACGTTGTTACTAGTATGATTTGTTCTCTCTGAGGAACAGGCATGCATGAAGAACTCCCACTGTTGAACACCAATAAAAGCACTCTTCCAACCCAAGAGCTAGTTCTACAACAGGAGGACTTGCCTCACTGTCAACATCTAGGTATGAGTTGCAGAACAGGTAGGAAAACTTTAACATAAGCAGGCATTTCAAACCAAAATTTAAGATTTTCAAATTCTATAAATTAATATCCTTAAGATTTATTGGGGGGGGGGGGGGGGGGGGGGGAGAAAAAAAAACGTTAAGCACCTAAAAGCTAAAAATTCTTCAAAGTTACATTTTTGTAGTAGAAATTTAATAAGAGCATATATTCCCATTTCATGGGTGCAAGGACAGAGCTGTATTGGAAAGCATCTCCACCCTCAATTAAAACAAACCAACCAAAAAAAAAGGCTTGTATTCCTGTTCACTCATCCTCATCCACTGCATCTATATATTATGTGTGATCAGGACAAATCTGTTCTCCCCAAAGATTAGAGCTAGATGGCTTCATGCCTTATAAATGGAATGAGTGTAATATCCTGACCACCTGTCAGTTTGGTTGGTGTGGTTGGGGTTTTTCATCCTAAACAGTTTTACGTTTTCTTCCTTTTAAAGAATAAGCTGGTTTTATTTGAAAGGAAAAGCAGACACCCCACCCCCCCCACCCTTTCCTGCCCGTCAGAGCTGGCGTCCCGCGTCACACGCACCTTCCCGCACGTGCCCCCGCGCAGCAGAGCGTGTTTGCCAGCACGGCTTCCTCCCGGGCTAAAAAGCAGCGTCACCTCCAGCTCATTATCACCCAACCTGCACTTACCTGTGGCAACCAAGCCTGAAGCATTGCCCAAACGCTTTTGGAGTGACAGCTCCACTAAGCAGGAAGCACCTCATTTCCAGTTTATTACTTTGTTTACTGGCTACATCGTTCCACCACAGAAAAGTTTAAGTGCTCGGTGACATTTCGCTGAGAAAATACTATAAAATTAAAGCGCCTGTATCACAGTGCAATATAGGACACTAAAATACCACTCATCCTTTTTCAAAAGATATTTTCACTTCCTGATCTGCATATCCTGTAGCACATCGTCTTTGCTAAAAACTTTTCCACAAAATCTTTCACGGAGTTAATACAGGGCATAAAAGCAAGTCTTGTTTTTATAAAATGAGGACCTTCTCCAGATCTCCTAACTTAACAACTAACTCCACAACTCCTGAACACATTGGTTTGGCTCACTTCCCCCCCAAACACATGCCTCCTCATCCTTCCTCCTAAGGATCTGAAGAAAAGCATTCAATCAGCTGTTCATCTTCATTAATCTCTCCTCCAGCTTTCCTCACTGCCACATCCAGAAATCCTTCAGCTATGTTTCCAACAGGAGGTAGTAAACAGACTTTTGTTGAGCCCAAAGAGTTAGCTCTTCCCATACCAAACCACCAAATAAGGTGGAACAAAGTATCTTAACCCAGTTAACTACAAACACACCCAGAGGCACGTATCTGAGTTTGACTTGCAAAGAAGGAAGGAGAAGAGAAAAAGCAGTCTTCAGACTGATTGTTTCTCTCTTGTTGACAGAAAGCCATTTCTTTAAATTAGGATAATCTCAAGGAGGGAATTAACGCTTCAGAAAGTAAGAGACAACTGCTTTTTGCTTAATTTTTAAGTGAAAACAGAATAGTCTCTACACAGAGAACACACAGCAGAGGAATAAACAAAGAAAGGTAATAAAAAAGTAAGAAAAGACTAGAATAAGGTGGTAAAAAACAGCCAGCATGCATTTAGAGACAAACAAGCCTGTCTTCCTCCTTTAACTGATCATTCATGCAGTGAGGGGGAGGGAGGAGGAAGGAGCAGTAACGCTGAGCTATTTAGACTATAGTAAGACTTTTGATGTCTTGTAACATTCCCACAGTAAAATATGACTATACTGTAGATTCATCTAAACCACAAGATTTTTTCCAGTTGTGCACCGAGTGTACTCTAAGAGTACATAACAAGCCTTCTGAGTTTGGCAGTAAGCTATCACCCTGACATTATGCAATGTTTTCATTAACTCCGATGGTGAAACAGCGTGTTTATACAGTTTATGAACAAAGCTGAACTGGAAGAGTTTGCAAGCACTCTGCTACGAAGTCTAGTTCTGTCTTCCAAACTCAATAAACTGGCGAAGCGATCAGAAGTCATTAGAACGAAGTTCAATAGAAGCAAGAGCAAAGCTCTGTACTTGAGGAAGGAAACAGCAGTCCAAACATGCAACACGAAGCAGCTGACTAGGCAGCTGTACTGCAGAAACAAAATCGTGATGGTGTTGTGGATCAAAGCTAGGTAAGCTGATACGTTGTTACTGCAGAAAGACAAAAAAAACCCAACAAACAACAACCCAAAACTCAAACATCACTCCAAAAACACTGTATGTAAGAAAGGGAGATAAATCATTCTTCTCACTGGCACTGGTGAAGCCTCAGCTGAAGCAACGTGACCACGGTATTTTAAGATGCTTCCACGCTTCACTTTAAGAATGGCAGCATAGGAAAGGTAAAGCCAAGCAGCAGCCATCAGTATTTTAGTTACTGCATTCTCTAGACCCAATATAGAGGCAGTTATGTGAATGTTCTTAGAGCAAGCACTGCCCTTCCACACTGACACACCACCTGATGGGTTAGTCCTGAGCAATGCTCATGAGACACATTCTGTGAATGCCCTGTGCCTTTACATGGCAAAGGGGTAAGTCCCCATTTTTTACCCGTACTTTCAAACCTCTCTTCCTCACTTAAACTGCTCCATGGGTCTGCTATGCAACACTCCGTATTCCATCTTCTCCATACCGCTCTCATATACTGCATGTTTCTATCTGTAATTTTCAAACTTTCCTTATTATAAAGGAAGGTAAGTACCTTAGGGCTAAATTTCCCTTTTTTCTTCATTTCTGCTCATCCCTCTCACCTCCTTAAATTAAAATATTCTATAACATTTCCCACTGTTAAAAAAAGCGCTTGCACATTTAGATCTCCCCTTTCTTCTCCTGAACCACCCACTTTTGCTGGTGATAACAAGAATCTTATTGGTAGTATGACAAAGGCTAAACCATACCTTCTCCCAACATGCCCGGGCATTACAATCTTAAGTATAGTTTTAAGCTTAACTCTAACTACAAGAACTACATCTCCCTGTTCCAAATGGATTCTGATACAGTTATTTGTTAAGAATGAAAAAAACCCAAAATATTTCAAGTCTTTCTAAGAGTCTGTTTCTTTATGTTTCACTTCATGTGCAGATTTGCAGTCTTCTCAGGATTTTGAGGGTCTGTAGAAAAGTGAAGACTGTGGCAAGCTGAGTGGTCTGCTTCTCTCCTCTCCTTTGCTATTAATTTGCGACAATTGGAAGCAGGTGACTGCACACTTGACTGCCTGTATCTTGTGGTGCAGCTGCTATGCAGAAAGCAGCACATTTAAACATTTGCATGATTCGTGCCTGCTAAGAGTCTCTGTGGGCCGCATGTGGCATTTAGGCAGCACTTTCACAACCCCCTTTGTGCATGGTATTGCTCTATTACATTAGCTCAGTTAAGCTAGAGGTATCTACTAAAATGGCTGAAGATACTCTCCAATGTTTGGCAAGATCCATGATTTATTTCAAGAGTTTTGTTAATTATCTTAAAAGAATTTCAAGATACTACTTCTGAAGGGTTTCAGCCAGTTTGTGAGAGACATTTTACAACAGATAGGAATTTCGATTTATTAACATCAGCTGAGGAAAAAAAAAACCCAACACCACAACAACCCAACAACCTAATAACTTCCTTTCTTTATAAATTTGGTTTCCTCTACACCAGATTGGTTAAAAAAAGGCATCTGATCACTTATCATACAGCAACTAAAAATGTTTCTAACATTCTTTTTCTGCCTAAAAATTAAAGAAAAGAATAGACAAAGGTCATATAAAGGTTTTTAACTGCTGCAGCAGAACATTTTAAAGCTGCAAATATTGACTTGTTTTACCTGGCTATTTACCTGGGTTTTACCTGGCTATTTTTAAATTTTATTTCACTTTGACAGTAAATAGTTTTCAAACTTCAGGGTCTGGTATGAAAATCTAAAGCTATTCTAAAAACAACCTGCTTTGCTGCAACTGACCAGGTGAAGGTTTAAGCAATTAAGAAACAAGGAGGAAAGCAAAGAGAAAAGACCATTTAAAATCCCTAGTACTTAAACCCCATTAATTTATGCATATGCTTATGATCGGTTCTGTACTATCTGTGCTATCATCACACCATATAAACCTTACAGCATATACATACAAGAAATCCACCTAAGAGTGGTCATTTATGCAGTGTCGCTACTAGCAAACGTATCATTAACTAACTTAATTAAGACGTGTATGTCACGTAAGTGTTAGCTTTTAATACACAGATATCCAAGCTATCTTAAAAGTGTTTCTCAAAACACCAAAGTGATTATGACACAAAAAGAATGTGTTTTTAAAACTGAAAGCAACCAGGTAAACAATAGAATCATCAAAACTTTAAGAAATCCAAATATCCGAGCAAGGTTTTTTTTAATTAACACTCAAAATTCTACGATGAGCACTCATGAGATTTGTTTAAAAAAATATTCTTGCTTTAACTAACAGGAATCAATAGTCACTGGTCCTGTGGATCAAAACAGAAGTCATGCCGTATTTTCAACTCTAGGGGCATCAGCAGCTGTTGCTATATTGCAAAAGAGCCGAAGTGTTATAAACATATACGTAGACAGTCGACTTTATTTTTCTGTAAAACCAGATGTTAGCAATCCAGCAAGGATGCAGCCGAACGACTGTGAAAAATGAGTATTGCGGCACGCTTGTTATGATACATCTCCTTTACAACCGCAACGAAACCCACCGTCAGGTTATAAAACACCACAGATGGAAGTTACGGTTATTCTCGGGGTGTTTTTCAGCTGTGTACCTGTGCCGACACTGCCGGTCGATGCCCGGTTTGCCTCGGACCGCCTCTCGCCTCGGCGCTGCAGTTCCGTGCTGACGAGCCGATTGTGTTTGACACACGAACTGCAGCATTCCCAGAGCAAAAGCAGCTCGCTACGGCGTTCCTCTGCCTCCCTTCCACCCAGCCGAGACAATGGAAAGCCGAAGGGCAGGCAGGACATCGGGCTGTTAACCACCTTCGCAGGGCACCCTCCGGTATCCCGCTCTCCTCGGCATTTCCCCAGTTGAACCCGAGTACCTGGATTCTCTCCCATCCCCCCAAAACGACCGGGGAGGGGATACGGGAACAGAGCGGTAACAGCGAACACCGGGCTGCTGCTCATCCCGGGAACAAAACCCAAAGGAGAAATACCTTGACAAACGCTTTACCTCGTTCCGGCTTCATCTTCCTCCGTCTCCTCCGCGCGGTCTGAAGGGAGCCGAAGCGCTCTGCCGCCCTCCCCGCGAAGCCTGGCCGCCGCTGCCTCCCGCCAGCGATACGAATTATTTTTCGCGTGTCAAAACAACAAGCCGGAGGCCGGCCGCGCCGCCGGGGGCTCGCCCGACCCCGCCGCTAGCAGCTGGGCCCGCCGGCAGGCAGGCTGGCGGCGGCCGGCCGGGGGAGGCTGAGGGCCGGCGGCCTCTCCCCGCGCCCAGCCAGGGTGTCCTTCCGTGACACGGCGCCGAGCGGGGCTATTTATAACCTGCCGGGGAAAAAATCCCACAACAACAGACCTCGGCTCACCCCCGGCCGCGCCGGCTCTGAGTCACCGCGGCCCCGGGCGATGGCAGCCCCCGCCGGAGTCCCCTCCCTCCCGCCTGCCCGAGGAGGGCAGCGAGCTCCCCCCCTCTCCCCTCCCCGGCCCGCGGCCCCCGCCCCGTCACCGGCCGGCGGCTGGCGGCGGGGGGCTGCCCGGCCCCTTCATCCCCGGCCCCGCCGCTGCCGCCCGGGCTGCCGGGCCGTGCCCCCCGCGCTTCGCCCCGGTCAGACAGCCCGCCCCTCCCGCCGCCGCGCAGCGCTGCTCTCCATGGCTCTGCCTCCTGCCCTTCCTCCTCCTCCTCGCCGCTGACTAACTCCCCTCCTCTCCGCCGGGCACTCCCCGCCTCCCGCCGAGCGGGGCACACACATCACAGCCCGGCGGGCAGGGCAGCTGGGCCGCGGGGGGCCCGCCACGCTCGGCCGCCTCGTCGGCCGCCGACAGGGGGGTAGGGCGGCAGCCGCCCACCGGCACCGCGGGACCGGGACCCAGGACGCGGGGACCCGGCTCCGCGCCCGCCCCGCGCCGCGCTCATCCCGCCCCCCGGGCCGGGCCGGGCCCGGCCGCCCCGCCCCTCGCGCGCCTCACGTGACCCGCGGCGGCCAATCCCCTGCCTTCACTTCCAGCCTGGCTGCCCGCCCGCCGAGCAACTCGGTTGTCATGGCAACAGAGCGCCGGCCCGGCCGGGGCCTGCCGCCGGTGGCGGGCCCGGCCCGGCCCGGCGGCGGGGAGCGCGGCCGCCGCTGCCCTGTCGGCACCGCAAACGGCGCCGCTGCGGTTTATCGGTTTACCCAAACGGCATCCTCCCCTCCTACCTACCTCCCCCCCCCCCCCCCGCCAAGTATTTTGGCAGGCAGGTTCCCGCCCCGTGGAGGAGAGCGGCCCCTCACTCACCCGGCTCCGGCGGAGGCTGGCGCGGCCCTTCGACCCGCTCCCGCGAAGGGCCTTTCCCGCACGGCCGTCAGCCGCTTGCCGGCTTTCCCTCTTCACCCTGTACAGCTACGCAGGTGCTCCCGCGGTGGCCCCCCGCATTTCCCCAGTAGCGCGGGCCCATCGCTGTAGGGGTTTATCAATCTATCTATCTATCACCTAGAAATACAGGCGCCCGCTGAGCGGCCACTCGAAGCGTGAACTGCCCGATCCGCGGGAGGTCGTGCCCCCCGCCCGCTCACACCGCCCGGCCAGAGGAGCTGCGAAGGCGGGGAGGGGGCCGCGTTTGTGTGCCGGGCCCCGGGGGAGCCCGCAGCCCTGACGCCTTCCCCTCACACGCCCACCCACCGCCCAGCCTGGCAGCGCCGCGCTTGACGCTCACTTGACACCGATAACTATTTTGTGCAGAGAAACAATGGAGTCGGCCGGGCTGTGGTTACACAACCGCCTTAATCCAGCAGAAATTCAAGATTCCCCGAAGGGACGGGCCTGCGCCATCCCTCCTTTCAAGGCCTGCGTGGCTGCCTGGCAAAGCAGGTCAGGAACGGGGGCTGCTGAACACGAACCTCCCCACGACTGCGGCCCTTTCTGCGCCCTGAGCCCGAGTCCGTCGGGTGCAGGTACACTGCTAGTGCTGCCGCTGACAAGGGGGGAACGAGCTGCTGCTGTGGTAGGGTCCCCTCTTTCACCAGGGGCCCAGATCTACGCAGGCTAAAGTGGCCGTGGTATCATGGCCTCGTGACAGGAGAGGGAACGCGTCCTTCCCCTTTCAGAAGACCCTAGCTCACCTGGAGACTGTAGCAGGGCCAGGGAAAGCCCCACAGACAGCTCTGTTGCTCTGAGTTGGACTCGGTCGGAAAAGACGGATGAGATCATACGGGCCTCTCTCGCTTTAATGTGGTCCTATAGTTCACATACACACAGACACCGCCACACCTCCAGTCGTTACGCTGGCAATTCCCTGCCACTGTGATTATTGTTTACAAACACTTCCGTCTTATAGACTGAGCGCTATGGGGAGCACTCACTCCCTACAACGAGATGATTTATAAATATGCACATCTTCTGCCCTTTCTTTAGAGAAACAATGCGCACGGTCAGTCAGCTAACTCCCCATCCTTTCTGGTGCGCCAGGATCGCTGCAGATGCATATACACCTAGCATCTGCGTAGCCCCCCTCTTCTCACAGCTAGCCGAGCAGCCACTGAAGATATTGCAAAGAACGTAAAAATCCAGGACAACTCAATTCGGCACTGTTTGGCTCATATGTACTACACCTATTTCCCTCTTTCATTTATCAGTTGTACATCCTTACACTGGGAGGGTGCTTCACAGAATAAACTGTCCAGTAAACATCTCTCATTTCAGTCATACCCCAAAATACGTAGGCAAGTAGGAGGGTATCATGCAGTGCTTTGATATTACACTCATAAGTACATGACTGTCACTTCTGTTGCTGTGTGACTGCTGTAGATACGTTTGGTAATTACAGATCTCGCAGCTCTCTGCCGGATGCAATATAATTGCAAATGTGGCAATCCAGAATTATAAAAGGAGGAATTTGACTGAGCAATAAATACTGTAGATGTGTGTATATGTGAAGTTCAGCATGACTACCCTGGGCATGATTCAGCCACCTGTCAGATCCTCCTACCAGTGATAGTCATCCCAATGAAAAGTCACATCCTTTAGGCCACTAATTGTTGCTGTAAGACATTGCAAATTAGTTTGTAGCTTGTTCTAATGTTGGTTTTACAATCAAAATCAAATCTGCCTTTCTACTGTTTAACTAAGACTGTAGCTATTTAACTGTTATGCTTCACGTAGTATTTTTTAATAGTTTTAAAAGTCTTAATCGCACTTCGGCACCTTTTTTTTTTTAACAGCTCACCAGACACAATTAGGCCCAACTTCCAAGAAAATGCCCTCTCAAAGCACTTTTTCCATAGTATTTTCTTAATTAATGAGCCAAACAGTAAGTGCACAGTTTCCTGTTACTTCATAGTTCTTAGGAGTTCAGCCCAGTGGGAAATGTAGGTCCCAGCCTGAAAAACACATATCATTTAAAAAAAAAAAAAAAAAGATGTTCTAAGGGATACAACACGAGTAAGCCAGGTCGGGTGTGCACTCCTACTCCACATGACTGCATAGGAAATTTCAGGATCAGCTTCCCCTCTTGAGTCAGACCATTTCTGAACCCAGAGAACAATGGGTATGTCTGAGATACATGCTTCAGGTCCTGCTTCACTTCAGACAAAGAAGGATGGTTTCCCTTTTGACTGCATAGACATATAACAGATCTGAAAAAAGCAGAACAGAAAATTGAGAATGATTAGACAGATCTAATTTTACAATATTTCATGGATAATATTAAAAGCAAAACAAGGATAAATATCCCAAACAAATTTGTGGACTTAGTTTGGCCAAAATGATTAAAAATGGCCTTGAACTCATAACTTCCCTCCCAGTCACCAGCCAAACGATGAGCACTGCATGAATACACAGAGAAAATATGGCATAAGGGGCTTCAACCACGAGAATTCTCTTACACGTACTTGAAAATTTTGGGGGAACAATGACAGTATTGAAATACATTTCTGACCTCAGAAGCTGAACATCAAGTTAAAACATATGAAAAGCATATGGCTGCATTACACATCACACAAAAGCAGGATTAGCTTAGAAACACTAACAGAATTTTAACTGCCCTCCCACTGCTAAGTCTAGACCAACACATACTTCTGGGAGCACAAGCAGGGACAAAACCAAGTTTCTTATCAGTTTGTGTCTCATGGTTGATTAACTTTGGTGTCTAGACAGGTGAGAGCTTAGGCTGCAGCATCTGTGCAGTCAAAGCGGCTCTTGCACATACAGTCTGCAGTGCTGAAAAGTGGGAGTTTCAGTGGCAGCCTCTTTCTCAGTGGAAACCTTAACAGGGCCACCCTACCTCCCTTTCCTGAAATGCATCAGACCTTTCTTCTCTTATGAACACTACCCACATGTGAAGTGAGGCTGAAACTGGCCATTGGACCAAAAAAAAAAAAAAAAAAAAAATCCCTACTTGGGGCAGAGTGTTGTCACATAAGCTTTGTTCATATAGAAATGAAGGGTTTTTTTAAAAAAAAAAATAAATCAAGATAAATGTATGGCTGTGTTTTCTTTCAGACCTTCAGCACTTTACACTTTTGGCATGGTCCCTGCAACCTGGAACAGAGTGTATTTTAGGTTATAGCCCCAAGTGTCTTTTCAGCTTTAGCTGTCAAAGTGACATCTGATGCAGCAGATCAAGATTCCTGTGATTCCTGGAGACAATTACTGCCTGTTAAGTGATGTGGCACAACTACTTCTGACATGGCTGCCACCTCTATGGTATAAAGCCACCACACTTGGGAGAATATTATAGCCAAAGGATGAAGACAGTCAGAAATCGACGAGAAGATACAGTATGCAATGAAACAAATTTGAAGTGTGCTAAAAAAACCCTATGAGGAATCAACTGTAATTTAATTGTCACCAGTAGTAACCACTTTGGAAAGAGCATTAAAATAGAAATGAGTTATGTGCTTGTAGGCATTTATTAGTCCGCAAGAACTAATAGATTCCTACAAGCTGTTACTGAAACTGAAAGAATTATAAACCAATATACTTAAAATATCAATATGTTCTAAAAGTTTCGTTTTAGGCGTTATAACCATTTGGGGTTTGGTTTTTAGTTCACCAATATATACAGATAAGTGTGTCTAGTTGAATGGAAGAGAATTCATCATAATTCTTTCTCAAGATACATATAACCACAATAGCAAGGATAGCTTGAGAAAACTGTCTTCTGTATGTATGCCTACCTTTGTGTTACCACCATTGGCTTCAGCCTCCAATACTTCCGAGTATATGTTTTAGCCCCATTCATCTTTATTTAACAGCTAGATTTAAATATTTTAGCAGCATCAACCCAATCAGATTAAAAAATACATTTAAAATGCCCAAACTGCATTTCCCATCCTTACAATTTCCAGGTAACATGGTTTATTATGTCATGCAGAGATATCTGAGTGGCATTAAGGCAGTGCTTCCAGGCCTCCTCCACTTGCTTCGTTTCACCCTGATCTGAGAGGCAGGAAGACCTTGATGCTGGGACCCACAGAGGTGGTTTTATTCTGTATTCCTCTCCAGCCCATGCAGAAGTTCCTCCACAAAGCTTCTCACCAGCGTGATTTTGAACAGCCCTTAGGCCTCTCTGTTACATTTGGGGCTTGCCTCAGGATCAAAGAGAAGAAAGTAAATTCATCTCATCTTTTCATTTTGAGTCCCCAAACACAGACTGTCATATCAGAAAGTCTGCAAGATGGGCCATACTCATGTTCTACAGAGTACTTACTACATGGTGAGAACTCTGTGCACTGGGTACGTGCTGATACAGTTATAAACAGGGATAGGAAATTAAAACATTCAACCCTGGATGTCCAACATTAGCCCGTAACAACATTTGGGCATTTAAATAAAAAAGCCTGATTTTCAAAGGAAAAAAAAAAAAATCATCTCCAGCTCCCATTGATTTCAGCAGAATTTGTCAATCCGCAGCATTTTTAAAAACCAGTCCACCTCTACTCAGGATCCTAATTATGGAATTAGGCACCTAATTTTAGATACTTATTTTTCAAAATTTTGGCCTATCAGCTTGATTCTTATCTTGTTACCTCAGCTCTCCCTGGTATAAATGCATCAATTAAGTCAACGGAGTTACTTCTGCAGGAAACCTGGCCCATGACTAGAAAATCAGGATCTGCAACAGAGTAGGAACAGCAATATTTTAGTTTTCTTTCTTAGAAATACACAAATCACAGTCCTGGTGCTAAATATTTTGAAGAGAGTAAACAAATGTAACAAGTGTAAATCAACAGGTGGTCTACTGTTAGACCCTGGTGTTTGCTAACTTACAGGGATTTATGTTTCCATACAGTTCCTACCAAAAACCTCCATTGCTTAATTTCACTACTAATTGGCCCTTTCAAAGTAAAAATATATAGCCATTTTCATGTTCCCACCTCCTAAATTCACTTTTTGAAATTAGTAAAATGCTATCTGTTGGGGTTTTTTTCCCCTGCGTGGTCTCAAATTCCTTTATTTTCTAAGTAGTACTGTCTCACTGGAGACACAGCCAAGATTGGTTGAGAGGGAACTATCAGAACAGCAGAGCAGTAATTGCACTCCTCAAAAGGAAAGCTTATCCTCCCTGCCAGAAATTATTTCCTGGACTCAACACTTTGCTGCAAAACCTTGTTTACATACAGGAGATTCCTTTAGTTGGAAGCAACCGAGTCCCTGTCCTGCGCTGCTCCTCCAGTTCCCCTGATCACATGGGATGCCCTGTGCCTTCTTCGCTCTTCTGGCAGCAGCAACAGGAGCTTAGCACCTCTCAGGATGGAATCTCTGCTTCTGCTGCTCTTCCAGAGACTGAGGTCAAGCCTTCTTGCCAACAGAAATTAAGCCCTTCCTGTGTTTCTATAATTTGCTTTGGAAACAGTAACTTGTATAACCGCTTCTCTGTTAGAAGCAACTCCTAAAATGATACTTCATAAACCTTGTATACTTCTTTAGTAACTGATGTGTGATGCGTAATTAGATACCAGCTGTGAAAGAGAATTGTGCTGTCTCATCTGAAGGGCTGACTGGTGGTAACAGAAATATAGAAGTATGAAGATAAAGACATGTAAAGGTTCCACTTTACGAGACGATTAACCACCAGTTTTGCATAAATGTCAATCTAAGCGGATACCTACTCAGTAAGATTGCAACAGTTAAGTTTCATTGCATCAGCACTTAACTTATCTGGCAGTAATGCACTGAAAAGTAAACAATCTACTTGTGAATAGATCATTAATTTCTGAAAGAGAGGGAAATTATTCTCTTTTACATAGAAGATATTTTCCATGGCTGTAATAGTCATTCTATACTGGAAACAGTTTTGTTGGGTATTTTTTCCCATTATTTTTTCAAGGGGCTTGTACAAGTTCACTCATGAATGCTACCATTACACAATGTTTACCCAGGACTAAGCTTGATGGAAACATTAATGAGAAAATATATAGGTTTCCATATTAAAATTGAAGTTTTTGTAGCAACAACAAGTCATGACATTCCCTGAACAGAAACTAGAGATTTATGTTTGCCAAGAGAAACAGCAAGATGTCACCAACAGTAGAAGGTTTTGGGAAAATAGAAGCACAAGAACTGTTCCAGTCTAGGTCACATCTTGCCACTCAGCACTCTGTTTACTTTTGAAGAGGTATATGCAGAAGCTATGCCCCGGTTACTCATTGCAGTGATCCAGCAGGAATCCAAGCACACCATTTATATTATCTCTATTAATTTCAGGGGAAAGTGAGTGCATAACACTTGGAAGGAGGTGTTTAGAGTTTTACAATGCTGTTTTTCTATTGATAATGGCTTGATCTATCTTGCAATAATTTCCAGTGCAGTGCTGCACAAGTAATGGCATCAAATTAATTGCTGGTGCAACTCCGTCTGGTAGGAGTTCATGAAGTTCAACTTCTGATGCATCTGCCAGCCCTGTTTACTTTCCCTCTCCTACCACAGCACCTGGGTCGTGGTTTAGCACTGCACCAACGAGTTGGCGGCACATCCCAGCCACCTTCTCCCAGCTTGGCCAGCTCTCTCATCTAGGGCAGGACTCGCGTTCACAGCCTTTGCCCTCACGGGCCTCCACTGCTACTGGCTGCTCACCTGCAGCTTGAACCACAACCACCTTTTGCCAAGTTTTTCTACACAGCTGTCTGCAGGCTTGCTATCCCGTTCGGCCTCTGTCAGGCAGGCCTTTGGACTTGCCAGTTTCAGGCAGTGCTCATCCTCCATCACATCAGTACCTGTTTCATAGAAGAGTCCAGCAGTCACAGGTGAAGCAGAGCCACCATCCCTCCAAAGGGCCATCTTGTCATACATCTCACCCTGCAAGCGTAGCTGTTGCACCTGGGAGCAAACCGACACAGCGAGCACGTTTGCAACACATTAAAGAATTACTACAGCTACACTGCTGAGTGTATTGAAATTACACACAACTTCCCACAGGCACTATAAATGAAAAGGGTAATTCGTTTATGTAGAGAAGCGATTACCTTGCTGGAACAACAAGTCCAGCCTATAGTTCTACCCAGGCTAAATTAATACCACAACTCCTACTAGACTTAAGAGAGAGTAAGGCAGGAAAGTAGCACGTTGTTAAATACAGGGCAATATTTAACATAACCACATGCATGGTTTACGAGAGAAGTTGCATATCATTTACTAAAGTAGTCAGTGAGTTGGGGCTTATTAGGTAAATGCAAGAGCTATTGCAAAACTGCCATGGCCTCGTTCTAAAAAATTTTAGTTGCATAGTTACTAGCCATAGCCCTTCTAATACATTCATGGCCATTTAGTAGCATATACTACATGTTAAAAAGTAAAGACTGAATGGAAATGGCACTGAGCAGAATGAGTTGCGTGTAGTCATCAGGACTGATTTTTCAATACAGAAGTGTGAAAATTACCCAGCTTCAGGTTTCAATGGTGCCCAATTTTTGTTCCTTTTTTTTTTTTTTTTAGATAAAAGGTATTCCCTAAAATTCCACTGATTAGCTGCTGTCCTGTAATTGTATAGTCCATGGTGAAGAATGCTGCGGCTCACGTCACTCATTGGCAGGGTCAGTTGTATCAATCCTGAGCCCAGTTCCACTCTTGTCATACACCAAAATTCCCCTGATAAAGACCAAGCCTACATCTCTCACCCCAAGCATAGTGTTTGTAAGCTTTACTGCACCTAAACCAAAACAATTTCTCTTTTCAGGAGTCTAACATCCTCTGAAAGTGAGAGCATAATAGCAACTATAGCAAAAAAATGAGCATTAAAAGCTGAGCTCTGAAAGGCCTGATTGTACTTCAGTGTGTAAAAAAAGTAAAAAATATATATATATCTATATATATAGATAGATATAGATATCCTTGCCTGGCAAATGTCATCAATGGTGAAATCCTTGGCCCATATACAAAGGTCAACTCCCTTTCATACAGAGGGAGCTAGGATTTCAACTCAGGCTATATTGGGTAGTGCTTTCTTTGCTACTTAGACACTAGATCAATTATAATTTTAATCCTTACAGTTGATTTGTTCTCATATTGTATAACATTATTTGAAGGGGAAGGGAAGTTGACATTCATTCAGGGATCTCGAACAAAGGCAATAAAGTGCAGTATGTATACTAAAAAAATAAATAAAATTGCAGTAAGTTATTAAATTGCTCACCTTTGGATGTCAATTAAAACTTGAAAATTAGAGACATCACTGTACATATTTATAGCAATGTCAATCTTCACTTAATTAGGCTAGGTATTTTTTTTTTTAAACTAGTGATACAGTTGGAACATTGTAGCTGTATCTGTGCTTATATTGCTTTTGGCTCCTCCTGCATTTCTTGGTTAATTTATTTTCCCTTTAAGTTGTTTAACTGAGTTTCTTTCTTTGCACAAGACATAAGCAGCTTCACTGCCTGGAAGACACAGGGCCCGATTGTTCTCCTGCTTACACCAGTGCAAATCAGCTATGATCCCACCAGTCTATAGAATTACATCAATGTAAAGCTGACGTCAGAGAGATAGCAATCAAAGCCCTTGTTTCCAAGTTAATTGTTTTTGCTTAAAAACAGCAAAGATGAGTACAGAACACATTTGTTCTCCTTCTCAACTGAAATGTCAAAGCAGCACTGGAGTTTTGGCATCTGATCTGTGTGGGATTTACACACATGGATCACGTTTCAAAAACAGGGCCCTAGTCACAACCCATCATGCTAAGAGTCTATTTCCTTGATCCGATTTTAAGGAAGGGGAGGGGTTTGCCCCTGTTTGTCTTCTGTCATTGAGACGACTTTTTCCACTGTCCAGAGCCAGTAGCAAACTGCCATCAGCTATCAGCAATAACGCTCCACCAACAAACCCGTGGCCCATTTAAAGCCGTTCCTCAGCTTTGCTTCACCAAGTCAATCGCTCTGCACATTTAACGCTTTCAGATTTTTCCTTGGCAAATGAAAGAAGCATCATACCAAGATTTCCAATCTTTCCCTCCCACCCCCCTTTAAATAAATAGATCTATTGCTTGTGAAAGGGACTGAGTGGGGGAGCTGGGGAGAGGATACATCACGGAGCTCCTGGGCTCTGAGCTGCCTTAGGAGGCTGCCATAGACTGCAGCTTCTTCGGGGCTGCTCTGACTTATGGCAGGTACTTTCCTGCCATAAACTGTGTGATGTCGCTTTTCTCCACTTGCTCCATGGCTCTGGTCACTGCAGCACTGAATCTTCATCACTGCTTTGTTAGCAGCCTTCTGGATTCACCTCCCTTACCTTTAAAAATCTGAAAGCCAGGTCCTCATTGCAATGGAAACTTGCCCCGGCGACAGCCATCCATCACAAAAAGCACGTTCAGTCGTGCACGGCAGAGGTGAGCTGGGCTCACATGGACACGGTGGCAGCTCAGGCACCGAGGGTGCTGCCAAGGCACGGGTGAACCCCCCCCCCCACCGCTCTCACCTTATGCCACGCACCCACCAACTGCTACCCGGCTGCTCCTGTTTCCGTTTCCCTCTGCAGATTTCGAGCGCTGACCAGGAGCACTGGTTTTTGTTTGCGCTGTGGGACTTCCCCTTCTGATGATAGTCTCCTCCAGCTGCGCAATAGGCACCCAAAAGCTTTACCTGGCAGCAGTTCCAGGTGGTTGTAGAGCACCGGCTCGACAATGCTTGTACAGCATTAGCTGGGATTAAGCCTGCACTCCTTACACAAGCCGGAGCCACGCGATGTAACCGACATACCCTGCCCCTCAAACAACTTTCCTCAGAAGTTTCAAATGGAGTGATTTAGAAATGACACCCAAAGGTGTTGGGCTTTTTTTTCCACCATTACTCAAACACCAAAAGTACCATGGGTGGTGATCAGTTCTTTACATACATACTATCTAGCAAAGCAGTAACCTGAAATTTATTTATAAAATAAAGCACTTGAGCTGCCACAGCATGTGCAGAAGCTACAGTTTGCATTGAAGAGAAAATTCAGAGATTCCCTTGCACTTCTCCAGGGCGAGGAAATACATATTTTCAGTAATATAGTTACAAGGAGAAAAATGGGCAAACCAGAGGTAAAGAAAACAAGAGGGGAAAACACTGAGTTATAGATGAAAATAAACTGCTGAATCTAGACAGGAGAGTGAGACTGATCATCTCTGATCAGACAGTGGTGGTCCTCACTGACCCCCCAAATTCTGTTCTTACACACAGTTGCTAGGAATTGCCAGGGCAGCACTGCCAGCACTGACCTCAAAACTGTGGAGCCAGAGAATCCTGGGTAGGCAGGTCTGCAGTTCTTCTCCCTTTCAATGGAAGCTAAACAGCATTTCATCCTTCTAGAGTATTCGTGTGAAACTCCCAGGCCATGTACCATGTCAGCTATCATAAAACCAAGCTTAGTTGAACTAGAGAACAAACATGGCGGGGAGCCTGCCTAGCACATATAGGAGCTATAGCTCTGGAAGGGTCCGCGAGTATGATGGACACAGTTTGATTATAAACTTCCTCCACCCTTGACTCCGACCCAGCAGCCCAAGCAGGTGGTGGGGACTCATATCCCAGCTGACCCCTTCCCCTCTGCCCCAGGACAGTCCCAGGAGGTGACAGTGTTATCAGCACATTAAGGTGTCATGCCAGAGACCTTCAAGGAGACTGAACCCCCAGAGGAGATTGCTGCCAGACATGGAACACTGGCTGCTTTATGCACAGGAGTGAGAAAGGCAGTATTTACCTACTGAAATAGTTGAAGTTTAATTATTTATTTTTCATGGCACGTAGAGTCTCTGTTGAGTAATGAGGCTCCATTGTGTGCCGCTTGCAGCAGGCATAGAAGAGGAAATATTTCCATAAAGAGGTGGTATCCTGGAAAGGCAGGGCAGAAACACATACACTAACAGAGAAGGGAGTTGCCAATGTTCATACTTTAAAAAAGAAAATCACTCATTCATGATTTGCTATTATTACTTTGCCAGGTATTCAAGAAATTTGTTAAAACTCTTTAATCTTAATAATATTGCAAATGAAATGCACAGTAAACATTAAAAATGTAAAAGGAGTAGCTATGATTCTTGATGTTTACTATGTGGTAGTTTAAGTATCGTTTGTCATTGACAGAAGACAAAAATAGGGAAAAAAAGATTAAGTTCAGTCAGAACATAGCGTTCAGAAATATAGGTAGGAGATGAGGATTCACAATAACTACCAGAAAAGAGCTTCATATTTTCAGTCATTTGTGTTTTTTTTTCCTGGGAAGACGGTTTGAAGCAACACCTTTTCACTCACTTTTGGCAAAGAAGCAGGCATTACAGTATACTTGTATTCCAATGCATGAAAAGACAGAGTGTTAAAAATGTCTAAAATATCCCTGTTAGCTGTACTGATGCCAGTGAACCTTAAGAAAAATGTGTGTTGCTTGGGATACTCTGTCCTGAACAGTATTTTCAACATGTATAAATGCAGAATCACAATTAGAGGGTTGTTCTAAATTATAATCTGGATTTTCTAAAAATAAATCCTGCCCTAACCTCTCCCATGCTGGCTTCACTTGCAAGCCTCTCCTTGGCAGCAGTTCCCTTGACTTCACTGAACTCCAGCTGCCTCTGAGGTTGGTTCCAGATTCTTTTCAACCCAATCAAGAAAATTTGAAATAAGAGAACAGTGTCAGAGTACAGTTTGCTAACTTATAAAAGACCAGAAAAACTGAAAAATTAATAGCAAAGGCTATAAAAAAGAACGAAGAATAAAAATACATTACTGGAGAAACAGCCCTTTTCCCATTGCTTCTCTCAAGTCATACGCATGCAGGTTTTTGCACTAAGACCCCTTAAAACCACTGACTTTTCCATCTTTTCAGATTTGGATTTGTCATCAGGTGTTTGCAGATTACATGGAGCACAAGCCTTCTAAACAGCCTCTTTTGGTTTATACTCATTAATTGCTCCTGCTGTCAGCCAGAGGGAGATGTATCACCAGTAGGATAATACATGAAGCTAAGTGTGGTCTTGCCAGGGAGCATAGAATAATATTCTGATTTTTATAGCACCTTTTCCCTAAGGCCCACAAGGCACTTTACAAGTAAGATTGAATTAAGCTTGTCAGCACTCTGTATGGGAAGTAAATATTTCTTTCTCTATGTTGGAGAAGGGAAACTGAGGCATTAATATTAAGTCCCCAGCAAAGCATTTAGCTGCATGCTTTCAAGCCCTTTAAACTTCTCACATGATTTAATTAAGCACATACTCAAGTGTTTTGCTGGATTAGTGCCTAAGAAAGATGCTACAGCCATGCTGCCAATTTAGTCTGCAGCTGGGAAAACGCCACAGGTTCCCCATCACTCACTCTTTACCAAGAACTTTTCTTAATCTGCTGTTTTCCCTAAAAATAAGATCACATCTTTCAAGTCTCACCTGCGCGGTGCATTGTCAGCTGAGCCTGGATGAGTCCTGGGAGGTGACGTTCCAGCAGGAAACCTGGTCTGCGGGGCTACACGGGGCACCGACCTCTGCGACTCTGCTGCCTGTCAGCATGCTGCAATGGAGGAACGCAGTTTACTGTTGGACAGTTTGGTGTTCAAAGTGCCAGGCTTGCACTGTTTTGATTAAGCACATTGATAAGAAATTCTTCAACACTTCAGTATACAGTGGTATTTCCAGTCTGTGAACATTTTTGGTGATTCAGGCTCCCGTCTCTGGTTAAAACCCATGCAGCAGGACACTAAAGACAGCTCAGCTCTGTTTAGATCTAATCACAGACCTGCCCCGACTTCCTACTGCAGCTCGGAGGCAGCCATCATGTCTCAAACCTACTCTTTGGTGTCTCTTTTCAATCCTGTTTTTCCCAGGTCTGCCTAGCTTAACTCTGATCACACGGATGTGCCTTTCCAGCTCCAGTTTGGCTGTTGAAGGTTCAAACACGATCTTAGGTTTTAGTTAGGGCTGGTACTCGGCTGGAGGGCTTGTGACAGCTGGCAGCTCTCCAAGGAGAAACATACCCACTCTGTACCTAACCACACAGTGCTTCTGGGCTGAAATCCTCACAAAACTGGCAGGAAACCCACATGCAAGTACCACGTATGTTCTATTTGCTCTCTCTTTCCTAAGGGGTCTAATGGCTATTTGCAGGCAGCCTGGTGGGATTGTGGAGATGCTGAAGTTTACAGCTGTGTATTAACGGAGACTAGAATCAGCTCTGATTTTTTGTTACTACACCAAGCTGTGAACAGCGGAGACTCAGGAGCGGCTACACTTGCGTGGGAAGGAGGTAGCTGCTGATCTGTTTAGGTCAGTTTGAACATGAGTGGGAGTCCGAAGGCCCTCGGGTTGGGGGACACAGCAACCACCAGTGTCACCACCCCTGCAAACTCAGTTCACCAGTCAGTGTCCAGGAGGTTCTCATTAGACACTGGATGTCAGACCTTCCTCCAGATGTGCCCTTGAACTAGCCATACTATTGCAATTCGGAACACAGGTGCCCAGGCCTCCTCCTAGAGCACGGCGGGGGGGCTGCAAACCTCTCTGGGGTGCCCAGCTGTGTCAGTGCAGGCACTGAGGGCAGGGCCACCCCCTTCCTGCACCCCCGGACTGTGCATGCTGCCACAGGCACCCAACACCCTGCACCAAGGGCTGGGGGACTCTTTCTGGAGAACCCAGAAGGGACAGGCTTTTCAGACAGGCCTTCTGGGGGTAGCCAGCATCAGCTTCCAGCATAACATTGCTCTTGTCCTAGAAATACCTAAAAACCTCTGCCCAAGCTGGGGCTTTATTCTGCTGGCACACACAGGGCTGTCCCAGCCCCAAAGTACCTCTTGTCTGGGATGCAGCTCCCGAAGGACCTGCACTCCCTCAGCGTTGCCTGCCTGGACCAGAGACAGCATATTTCATGCAAGATGTGGTGAGGCTACAGCAAACAATGTGTGAGCAACCCACGGGCTCCCAAATGAATACTGAGCTCGAGAAAAAGGGACCAAATGCTAAAGTGATCCCAGCAGAGGAATACATGAGCACATGTTCCTGAGCTGAGGGTGCCTATCTCTAGATGAAAGCTGTGGGTCCCCCTCCAGCATGTCAGATACTCTCATCTTCTTCCTCATCACACCAATGACTGGACTAACAGCCAAATAAAGTGAACTTGTTCCTGTCCCTTATTGCACATGACTTCCTGCAATTTAGTGCTTGCCAAGTGAGGCGCAATGTAAAAAAAAAAAGTGAAGCATAAGAAAGAAGCAATCTAAACACTTCTAAGGTCAAGTGCTTTGAAAAAGCAGGGCTGTATAACTCTTCAGGGACTTTAAATCTGTTTTTAATGCATATTCTCATACTGATGACCCTACATCAAGCCAGACACCAAAACAACCCTTTTAAATTAACATATAGATAATACATCATTACTGACATTATATATACTCTAATTAAAAAGATAAGAAACATAATTTCTGTTAGTTATGAATTACACTTCTTGGGAGCTAATTGCTCTAGGTAGGCCTCCTTTAGAAGTGAGTGGAGCTGAAAAAGCCGCCAACACCCAGCTGATGCAAAGCCCACTAAAATTAGTTGAAAGTCGGGATGCTCACGGTCAGCCTTGCACTAGCCACTAATTTCCCCCTCCAGGGGTGCATGCAAACCTCCACTGACTTGAGAAAACTATTACTAACTAATCCCAAACGTTAATATCATGAAGTAAACCCTCAAAAGTCATGGCATTGATTTTCAATGAAAAAGAATTACAGTTGTGAGAATTTGGCATGTCTTATGTGCCTTCTGGTTCTGAGGTTTTTAGAGATTACCATCGTGACAGTTTTTCTGATTTTCATAATAAACATAACAGCTCAAAGCATCCTCCCCAGTGAAAGTTACAGTTCTCACTTGTGTGCTTCTAGCCGCCAGTGAGGCTTTAGGGAAAGGCTATTTTTCGTGAGACTTCTGATAAAACTGGGAGCAGGCACTCAGATAAATCCGAAGGCAAGCTGTTCCTTTGAGCATCCGAAAAGGAATTCCATGGAGCAGGACAGGTCTGGGAACAGACCAGGGGCTGGGGTCAGCCCAGCACCTCATAGGGTTGCTCTTCAGCCAAGCTTGTACTTTATAGTCTTTAAAAACTCTGTAAATAAAATACATGCTCATCATTAGGGAGCGAAACTCATTGCAGAAGGTTCCATATCTGAATCAGAGGAGTTTGGATTACACCAGCTGTACTAAGAGAAGCCTGCTAAAATGCCTGATACACATCCAACCCCTTTCCGAGCTTGCTGGCAGAGCTGGGGCTGTGGTTACAGCCCGTCCTTTGCATCTTCCACTCGTGAATCCCCACCTATTTGAGCCACTCACGGAGGGATGCTGCCCTAGCTGCACTCCTGGCCTGGCAGAGCCATGTCCTCCAGGCAGCCCTTTGCCTTCCCAGGAGGAGCTGGTGGTGGGCTGGGCAGCGGGGCTGGTAGATGGACCTGCTCCTGGGACGGGGGACCAGCTTCAGCCTCCAGGACAGCTGCTGGGCTGTCATCGCCCGTTGCGTCCCCAAGCGCAGAAGCCTTTCCTGTTTGGAGACCGCTGTTTGCAGCCATGTAGCTGCCTTCCAAGCAGGGGGGCTGCCTCCCACCCACTCCCAGCACCCCCAGTGTGCTTATTTCCTTTACTGAGAAATGGCTTTAAGCTTAGTCATCTCCAGCCTGGCTGCAAGGGGCTGTCAGGGGGCAGACAGGAGCCCGGCGCTTGCGTGTCCTTTCCCACGTGTCAAGGGCCTGTTCCACAGCCCAGCAAAGCTGTGGGAGCTACTCCTTGGGCACAGAGACCCGGGCTCCTTCTGCAGTACTTCTTCCTCATTCCAGCGTGAATCAGGCTCCAAAGCATCTCACTTCTCAGTACTCTGAATATTTGTGCTTTCCCCCTGCTGCCTTTGCTGTTTCTACCTCCATCGTTACCTGCACGTCCTCATCTGCATGTTCCTATTAAAAATAAATGTGCAAAGTCTCCCTGTGCCTTTGCAAAGCACAGGGGCGAGGTCCGCACAAAAAGGAAAGACAATAGCTTTTCCTTCTTGTGTAAAGGAACACTTTCAGCCACATTTTTCCTTTGGGCTTTCATCCAGAATATTTCCTAAGCATATTTTTTATCTTGTTTACTCACTTTGGGACTCCAGTGATCCAGACAAGTTGGGTAACTGGAGAAATCAATCCTGCCGGCAACTCCACAGTGCCTCACCACAGCATGTAATCCTCCAAGGACAAGGGGACAGATCACCAGAAACCACCTGTACGTCAGGCAACCCAAGCCTGGCTCTCAGGGGAGGTCCTGAGGAACCCCCCAGGTTGTGATGCCCTGAGGATGAACCACGGGCTTGGGGCGGTGACTCCACATACTTTTCAGCACAACAGTAACCCCCCATAATGCGTTATTTGGGGGGCTCACAGTCTTCTGCAAACATGCAGATACTTCTACTTTATAGACCCACTCCTTAAGAGGAGCACCTGGGCCCTGCAGCTCAGGTGTGTGCTGGGCAGAGCAGCACAGACAGGTCTGTGAAGGGTTGCCCCCAAGCACCTCAAGCCCTCGCTGGCAGGGCACCCTGGGGTGCATGCCCACTCCCGGCACGGCCAGGGATTTGCCCTTTCCAGGCTGCTGAGGTCAGCAGCAGAAATGGCTGGTGTTTTCCAATGTGAATCACAACAGCTCATTTTCTATTTTCAGTGACTGCTAAGAACATGACAAATTTTCTTATTCCCGTGAATCCAGCAACCGCAGTCTTTCACTACCATAAACAGTAAAGAAATGTCCAGTTGAGGATTTAAATTAGATCCAGGAAACCTCTGCTGTCTTTTCCTCTATAAAAGAGGTTTTTAAAATAAAAGGCTGTTTGAATGTGGCTTTACAGTCCCAAACTGCAGCCCTAGGTCTGTCATTAGGAGAAGTGTCAAATATCACAGAGGTTTGTTTAAAAGGGAATTACTGAAGCTACTTGTGTTTTAGTAATATACTTACATATTTTATAAGGAGTCAGAGGTCAAAGTGCAGGCAAACAAAGACCTACATGGAGTCAGGATTTGTCCCAGTGGGTCGAAGTGAAAGGGTTGCAGCAAGGCAGGAGAGGGGTACCCCTGGGCTGCAGGCAGATCTCTGCCCCTGCCTGCCTCAGCTGCTGCCCGAGGGAGTAGCAGAGGATTAAGAAGAGGAGAGCTTAGGGGTTTGGCAATACAGGTGGAAGGTTTTGCCACTACTTAAGGCTCATCCTCACTCATCTGGTTTGAGCTCTTCACTTTACATAATTTGGAGAGCCTTCCCTCAGCAGATTTTGATCTGTACGCTTTGCAATAAGACTGGGAGATGCGATGCATATTGGGGCAGTCCAGCAACACCATCCCCCTGTCTCAAGGCTTGAGGTTCTGGTTTTTTTCAATCGCTTTCCCCTGGCACCCTGGGATTTTTCCCAGCGTGTGGCACACTGGGATGGCATTGCTGTTCATCCTGGGTGGCACACTTGAGAGAGCGCACCGAGCTGCCAAGGTGGCTATACTCTGTGAATTCAGCACAGAAAAGCCCCTCAAATCCACATGGATGATGTCTCCAGAAAGCTGAAGGAGAGGAGGACTGAGCAGGCAACCTTTGACAAGCCAAAGGTCCTGGATAACCATCAGAGACACCTCCCTCCTACCTGTTAGAGGCAGGACTACACCCAGGGGCCGAGCCCACATCCTCCTCTGCTGCTGCAGGGCGGGCAGACAAGGTGGCTGGAAGAAGGACACAAGATAGCATCGAGGGCATCCTGGCTGCAGAGGACATGGAAGAGCATGAAGACACCACACAGCAGAAACAGCCCTGGACACATCAGAGTTGGAGGGAATAAAAGGTGCTTGGAGCGAGCCCTCTGGATTTGCCTAGAGAATGCAGCAGCAAAGCTGCAGCTGCTGCCAGTCGGTGTTAAAAACCCAGAGCTAGGAGCAGTGCCGTTGTGGTAATGGAAGATCTTGCACACAGTAGAATGCTTATGTGCAGGTAGGCCATAGTCAAGGTCTTCATATCTGTACTTCCCATGCGTAATCAGAGATTAAGGCCATCCAGGGGGTGAAGGTTAAGAAACTGCAACTAGCGATACATAAGAGGTCAGAGCTCACTTGACGATATTTGGAAAGACGATTGGCATTGGTACCTAGCAGCAGTGGATGCACATCAAACATATAGCAAGTGCTCCCTCCACAACACTGTCACACCAGCGCTCAGTAAAAAGGCAGACTTGTTTTTCTCCCAACCTTAGTAAGGGAAAAATTGTGAAAATAGTCCATGGAGTGCCAGCAATGAGCATGGCTGCAGCCAGCCTGGAAAAGGAAGCATAGGTGACAAGAGCCCAACTTTACTTCTTCACCAAGAGCTATTCAGAAGTGTACTAGGGACTAACACAGGACCCAGATACAGCATGGCCCAGGCAGGAAGAACTAACCTTGGTGGCTGCATGAGGTGAAAACCACTTTCAGGCACAACCCTATTTGGTGTCTGGTCTTGTCCATCTGGGTAGGAGACAGCCATGGGACAAGCCAGTTCTGCTGGCTGGCTGCTACTCCTTCATCTTCCTTTTAATATTTAATTTCTTTCTGTTGGTGATATGTGAACATTCTTCTTGGAGGAAAAATAAAAGGTGGTCAAGCAAGCTGGGGACCCTTCAACACTCGTCCTTACCACTACACTGGCAAGCTCCTTCACAGTTCACTTGGCAAAAAATGTGCTTTGCCTAAATAGATGCTGCCTTGGAAAACTGGGGACTTCTGCAGACTTACACTTGCTTAACCTGAGCCTGAAATAATACTGCAGCTTGTTCTGGCTGCTTTCATGTTCCTGCAAATGATTAAATATTTTGCCAATGCAGTAAATCAGAAAACCTTGCTGTTGTGCATGTTCATCTGAACTAGTGCTCACCTGACAGCAGCACTTGATCTCATTCTTAGACCTTTGCAAACCAATGATTGGCTTGTAACATTTTTCCAGCACATTCTTGGATATTTTAATTACTTTATTTGGAACTAAAACTGTTTGACAAGTGACTGGGAAAGAAGAATTAAGCAACAGTATGCAAAATCTATATTAAAATAGCAAACTCCATTGTAGTCTCTAAAGCACTTGGAGACAATCTAAGATTTTTGGAGCCCGCACAGCAGCGTGTGCTCATTCCTACATGGAATTTCCATAATTCCTCAATCAATTACCTGGAAAAAGTGGCCATTTTAATCAAAAGCCTAAGGGTAGATGAAATCATGAGAAAACACAAGCTTTATTGCAATGGATATTGACTGTAACTCATTAAGATGTTAAGGTATTGACATCCCGTTTGATGAGAAAAATGTCTGATAGCAAGTGTACATAACTGTGTTACAGAGAATGCCGGTATCAACACATCATAATGAGTAACTAATGATGTCTGTGGCCTAACGAGGTGATTACAGCAGTATCCTTTGATCTGTGTCACCGACTTGATTTAATGCCATGCCGAGATTGAATCTCTGTGCACCACTGAGGAGATTGAAGTAATTTGAGTAATTCACTAGCCTTGTCCCTGCATCACTGGGGATATTTGCAATGAACATGGTTGCTTCTGTAGCCAAGTCACCCCGAGTGGCACAGGCTGCCAGGGAAGAGGCCACTGCTCCCTGTCTGCTGGCAGCGCCTTGCAGGGGTCTCACACAGCCTCCTGCCATGGCCACAAGTCTTGCTTTTGCCTCACGGTCCCTTATAGACCACCACCACTGGCAAATTTTGGAAGCATCCTCTGCCAACAGAGGCTCAGAGCAAGGTGCTTTCCTACCTTTCACCCAACCGCTTCATGCTGAGCACAGCAGGGGAGAGTCACACTACACCAAACCACAGGGCTTTGTGCCTGGCATATGCTGATCCTCTTGTTCAAACCACTGTGCTTGTCCAGCAGGAGAGAAGCTTAAGCACCAGTTCCCTGGGACAGCAACAAGAGTGCCAGGAGCCCAAGCCTGCGGGTGACACCAGAGATGTGAAAGCTTTGACCACGGTCACAGAAAGCGAGGTAACCTGGCCACTGGCTACCAGCTTACATCCTGCTTCCACTTACAAACATCCAAAAACATTTGCACCCTTATCAGGGGAACGACTGGGGGCCCCCCTGCCCCATAACTGGACCCTGCTGCAGGTCCCAGCCCTACAGGCAGCACATCCCTCCACCTCTGTCTCCCACCTCATTAGCCTTCCCTCGCATCCCTGCTTTAGGCTTTTAGCACTTACTGTTAATGTATAACTTTGACAGCAGCACCGCCCCATCCCACACATACAAACACAAAGCCCTAAAGAGCTTAAATCTGAGCACAAAGCAGCCCATTTTCCCCCCCCCCAAACTTACCAGCCCCCCCACCCGGTACAGCTCCTCTGACTAGGAGAGTAGTGGCCAGCTCGGGCAGCCTTTATTGGCCTGGGTTAATCGCATGCAAACGGGCTGCAGCTGCTGCATCACCCGTGCTGTCACCAAGAGTGGCTTCATGCTGTATAGGGTGGGTGAAGGCAGCACCCAGCTGCTGCCACTGCTGCTGTCTTTGTCCCTGGGAGGGTCTAGGTGGAACAGAGGCAAGAGCAACTTCTCTCCCTGTGCTGGGGAGCTGTTCTGCACTGCTCTGCTCGCTCTCCCTGTTCCTCAGGCTCTGCTAGTGCTCAGCAAACGAAGTTTGTGAAGCTCAGTTTGATGTTTGGGTTTTGGGCACCTGTGGTACGCCCGGCTGGCTTCCCCGGGCATGCTGAGATAAAGCGTGCCCACAGCAGAGTTAAAGATAACACCAATATAAATATAAAGCTCTAATACGATGAGGTAACTGGGAAGCTATGCGGGCTCCTGGGCACCCTGGCCATCTGTCCTGGTTTCAGCTGGGATGTAGTTAGCTGTCTTCCTAGTAGCTGGTACAGTGCTGTGTTTTGAGTTCAGTATGCAAAGAATGTTGATAACACTGATGTTTTCAGTTGTTGCTCAGTAGTGTTTAGACTATAGTCAAGGATTTTTCAGCTTCTCATGCCCAGCCAGGGCATAAGAAGTTGGCACAGGACACAGCCAGGGCAGCTGACCCAAACTGGCCAACGGTGTATTCCATACCATGTGACGTCCCATCTAGTTTAGGAACTGGGAAGTGGGGGGGCAGGGATTCGCCGCTCGGGGACTGGCTGGGTGTCGGTCGGCGGGTGGTGAGCAATTGCCCTGCGCATCATTTGTACATTTCAATCCTTTTATTACTACTGTTGTCATTTTATTAGTGTTATCATTATCATTATTAGTCTCTTCTTTTCTGTTCTATTAAATCGTTCTTATCTCAACCCAGGAGTTTTACTTCTTTTCCTGATTTTCTCCCCCATCCCACTGGATGGGGGGGGAGTGAGTGAGCGGCTGCGTGGTGCTTAGTTGCTGGCTGGGGTTAAACCACGACACCATCCCTGCCTGCTGCTGGTGGCTGCCCTGTCCCTGCAGCGTGGGCCGGGGAGCCGGCGGATGCCCAAGGACACGGGGCGGCGAGCCGCTGCGTGGGATGGGGACGTGCCAGGGGCCACCCTCCAGTGCCTGGGGTCAGGGAGATTAATGACTAAAATGACTCGCATGAGAGGGAAGTATGGGACGGGAGGCACAGGGAGGTCACAGCGAGGGGACCTGCTGCAACTGCGGCAGGCCTTGCCCGCATGCAGCCCATCATCCTCCGCTGGCCTGTGGAGCGAGAACCTGGGAGCCAGTCCCCACAGCTGCCTGAGGGACTTCAACCTCTGTGGCATCTCCAGACTATTTTTTCTAGAAAAAAACATTTTGCTGCGTCCCTGGAGGTGTTTTTCTCTTCTGAGCGAGGGTGCTGCGCACGGCGGGGTGTGCTGGAGCCCTCGCTTTGCACCACAGCCCTGGCCAGCGCTGCCCGACGGAGCTACTGACCTGAGTCAGCGCCACGTTGTCCCAGGCCTAGCCGGTACCATGCTGTGGAGAGCAAATCCCACGGGCTCTCCTTCTGGGGACGGGGGACATTTCTAGCTTCCCATCTCCCCTTGGGTTGCTGGTGATGCTTTGGTTTCTGGCATGGTCTTGGGATACCAAGCCCGAGGGGAGCCCTCCGAGCGGACGCAGTCAGTGCCTCTCTCGGCTTAGCAGTAAAAAGAAATTGGACGTGAGGGCACAGGCTGCAGGCGCTTCCAGAGACAAAATATTGTCAGTAGAGTCCAGACCATCCATCAGAATAAATGTAGCTGATGCCGTGATTTATGGGACGAAGATGAAGGTTTAATCCTCCTCTCAGCAGCGCAACCCGATTTGCCACAAAACCCTGTTAAATTTTGTGGCACATGCTTCATCACTTCATTAGGAGATAGAGAGAAAATGGTTCAATGCGTTGCTGAATCTTTTACGGCCAGGGACTCTCCTCCCACCACTCCCGAGCGATGGGTAATCTCTCTGATCAGATCCCCGGGAAAAGACCCCGTGGGATTACAGAGCGCGGAGGCATTAACAACAGTGACAGGAAAGGAATACAATATCCCTTTAAACAATTAAATATTGATCCTGCGGGCCTGAGGTGGACTCCATCACACAAAAGGAAACACCTCTGTGAATTAGTTTGGTGACATCCCTACCCTTAGACGATATAAAGGAAACCAAGATTATTTGCTTCACTTATTTTCTTAATGTTTCTTCCCTCAATTAGAGAAGCGCATCTGGTATGAGCCGTGCTGGCCTTTCAGCCACTCGGCGCTTGCTCCCCCGGAGCCCCCCGCGCCGAGCACCGCGGCGGGAGCTGGGACGGGGAGCCCAGGGGGGCTG
Organism: Haliaeetus albicilla; assembly: GCF_947461875.1. Classification (NCBI taxonomy): domain Eukaryota; kingdom Metazoa; phylum Chordata; class Aves; order Accipitriformes; family Accipitridae; genus Haliaeetus; species Haliaeetus albicilla. Next base: position 14,691,379 of record NC_091494.1, on the reverse strand, counting down.
CGGGCGGCTGTGGGGGGATTTGCTGGGGGCGGGGGGCTGCGCCCTCGGCATGAATGGAGGGAAGAAGACACGGTGCCGTGAAGCCCGAGGTGCCATTTCGTGCCCCGCCCCCCGTGGGTGTCCCTCCTGTGACACAGCCCCACGCCGCCCGTCCCACGGGAGACCTGGGGCCGCCCCGCGGGGCTCACCCGCTCCCCTCGGCGCAGCCGGGTGCCTTGTGGCTGCACGTGGAGGAACAAAAGAAGGCAAGAAATGTCTAAATTTAAAGTGCTGGAAAATCCAACCTTTTATTTACTACATTTTCGTGACTACATAAACGCTGAAACATTGTAACGCTGAAACATTGTAACACTGAAAAGCATGATGACATCATCACTTGCTTTTTTTTCTTTTTTTTCTTTTTCTTTTTTTTTTTTTTTGCTTAGCAAACACAGCAGATGATATTGCACGGCATAAAGTGAGAACAGTAGCAAAGCTTAAAAAAAGTAACTTAAGGAAATCTTAACGCAGTACAGGAGATACTCATAACCAAACCAGAATAATGCCTAGCGCATTACACTTGTCGTCGCTACACACAAAAATACAGAAGAAGAAGCGCTTGACTAAGAGAGAGATTGAGGAAATATTAGCAATCGACCGTAATTAGGTACAATAATCACTTAGTCTGAAATGCAGATGCAACGCATAAACTACTACTGCTTCCTAACGGGCAAACTAAAAATGACAGCAAAGTTGTCTTTTATCAAAATCTTCGCTTTGTTTTCTTTTTAATTTTCTTTTTTTTTTTTGGGGGGGGGGGTGTCATGTTTGTTTCATTGCTCTGGAAGAACTCCCTCTTGCTCTTGGAAGGTTTCCTACCTCTACGGATCTGGGACCTGTGATTGTCTCTGCCGCCCTCTCTGCGCGGCGGCGGATGGAGCTGACGTGTAGGGGGGGCTCGGGGGGCCGAGGGGGCCGGGGGGGATCGGGGGGGGCCGGGGGCCCAGGCTCCCGCTCAGCTGGGGCTGGACTGTGGGCCAGGCGTTACGAAGACAACTACCGAAGCACGTAAAAGACAATGCTTTAACCTTCGTTTTCATTTAATACCGGTGTTCGGTTCAGACTGCAAAACTAACGCGGTTCCACAGTGAGGGTGCAATAAACGCAGAACAGACCGTGAAAAATCAAACTACCAGAACAGGAAAAGAAACCATGTCTTCCTAAGTGCGGTTCCGTCCAGTGCTCGATGGCTCCTGCTGGATTCGTAGCCTACTACTTTGTCTCCCCCCTCCACGTGAAGCCTAACCCATTGCACGGCATTAGTTTACGTATTAAAAGCAGACATTTAGCCAATGCTTGCCAGCAGACCATTTAATGATCCTGCATTTCAGAGCGTCTTTATTGCCCCGTTTCAATACTCGAAGTATAAAAATGTACCTAGAAAGTGTAACTTCTGACCAAAAGCTCAAACTCTGCCCTCGTCCTTCCCTCCCTCAACCCCTCCGCTATCCCCCCAAAGGAAAACAAGGTACACCTGGAGCTCGGCTACTGTGCGGGGAAAGGAAATATTTACAGCCATCACAAACCATGTCAGTACACAACATTCAGTTGAAACAGAAGCTATTCTTTACGCAAAATAAAATACGGGTGAGTGGCATCCTATTTTCTGTGCCATGATGCCATCATCAGCTTTGCAGAATTATCATTGTCATTACTCTTTCTTTTTGCTTTTCAACTCAAAACCGCTTTTTCCTCCCTCGAGCCGCGGGGGAGGCCGGGGGCGGGCGCAGCACCCCGTCCCCCGGGAGGGATGCCGCACGGGTCCCTCCCCGCTCGCCCGCAGCCGGAGCCCGGCCGGGGCCGCAGCTCCCGGGGGACCCCAACCCGTCCTCGCCTGGGGACCCCGGCCGGAGAGCAGGTGACAGGGCGGTGGCCCACGGGCGGCGGCCCATGGGCGGTGGCCCACGGGCGGCGGCCCACGGGCGGCCCAAGCCCTCCAGCGCTCTCCGAGCCCGGCTGGCCCGCCCCGTCCCGTCCCGTCCCGCCGCCCCTCGGCCGTCCCCTGCGCGTCCCGGGGAGGGGAACCCCCGCGGGTACTTGGGGGGCTGGCGAAGGCCTTTCCGTGAGCAAGGTTTCCAAATTCAAGTTAGCTTTTCTCCCGAGGCTTGCGCCCGCTACTTGCGCTACCCGTGCGAACGGCGAAGGAAAACAAAAACTCAGCAAAGTCTCTCACAAATGCCAGTGCTTTTAAACATTAGACGACTTTTAAATTCTTTGGATGTGTGGGTCTCACCCACAAAGCAACCTTTCTAGAAAAAGACAAATAAATTAAAGGAAAAACACACTCATAATGCCTTTCTGCTTTCTAAGTGACAAAAGTACTACCTTGAAACACTCATTTTGGCATGTACAAGTTGGGGGGAAGGGAGGCCCGGGGGGATAACCTGGCAGTGTTTGTAACACGGGTGGAAGTGCATGCCAAGACAAGGCTGAAGATACACCCTGCAGTCAAGAGAAGCACTCTCCTTCAGTTCATCTCAGCATCAAGAATGAAAAGATTGTAACATAAAGCTTTGGCCATTTTTGAATCTACTATATACAATTATTTTTTTTTAAACTACATAGTCATAAATTAAAGCAGTGATTAAATAAGCGTATACAAAATGTAATTAAATTAAAAATCACAGCACATTATAGAGAAAAAATAGGAACCATTTATCACAGCAGAGAATATTTTTTTTTTTACCCTGTGAAAAGAACATCGACTAGCAAACACAAAGCGTCCTAGTTGAAACAAAAGAAATCAAAACCATGTTTCCCTTTCTTGCATTCATTGCAAACAGCGGTCTTTACCCACTTTAAAACATTCCCAGGAATAAGATCTTCCTTGAGTATAACAGAGAAGTTCTGCCAAAAAAAAAAAGGAAAAAAGAAGAAACCCAAACCCAAACCGTACGATATAAAAGGAATATACAAACAAAAGAACCCCTACAAAATAAATAAGAATTATAAAGCTTTTTTTAAGTAACCTTAACAATTATCAAACTAGTAAGTTCTGCCTTATCACATAGACTCTCTATACAACATAACCCTAAAGATTTATTACTATGAGGTATTTGGAGGAATTGGTAAAAGCGATGCACGGCCTGTCTGGGCTGAGGGACTCAAGCTGCTCTGGGGGAAAGAAGAGGGAACCTTTGGTTTGTCAGCAAGAAAGTGGAAAAAAAACATTTTCCTTTGGTATCAAAGAAAGTTTCATTGCATGGTTGCACGGCAAAAAGCACCACGGTGAAGAATTATTCCTTTTTTCATTAGTGGCCTTTCTAACAGGCTGAGGTATTCAAAGAGTATAAGGTGAGAGATAAAGAGGTCAACAGCGGTTTAACACTTTGGTTCAAGCAAGGCACTCGTCCTATGAGTTTACAAAGTTTGCAACATGTTTGCCTAGAGCTTTATTATTATTATTATTATTATTATTATTATTATTATCCTTACCATCGTCAGTAGTAGCAGTTGTAGCAAGAGAAGTATTCGTAAGGTTATTAGCATTACCATTAAGAATGAAGACAAGGTTACACGCTGAGTGAAGGTGAGGAAGGGGGATCGAGGGGACGGGGGTAAGAAGGAGGATGAGTTCCCTTTCCAGACCGAGGCCGTGCATGAAAAATCTTTGGTATTCTTTGGTATCATCAATGTGATTAAAATCACCAATGGAAATCGAGTGAGGTAGCGTCTTTGGTTCACACTATAAATAGTAGATCTTTACACACTTTTTTTTTCTTTTTTTTTTCTTTTTTTTTTTAACACGTGGAAGTAGCTATTCCTTACCTTTTGCTTCTTTGTCTTTAGCAAATAGTTACCAAATGTATTGTAAAGCTAACCACACCACAATAATAAACCAGGAGGCTAAGCAAAGTCTCAAAATTAGCCCCTGGGCCTTTGAATGCACCCAAACGCAGCGAGATAGAAAAGGGTAAGTGCTTTCTCTTTGTTTGCTAAATGCATAGTTTTCATCCTTATGTACAAAGGAGGAGGAAGAGGAGGAGGATAGGAGGAAGAGTAGTAGAAAGAAGGACCGTTTTGGGGGGTAAAAATGTCTCGTTTACAACTCAGGTGAGGAGAGGTGTCCTAAGACTCTTTGGTATAAGCTCAGCTGCGCTTCCGAGCCCTCCAGGCAGCGGCAGCCCCCCCGGGCAGCGCCCGCCGCCACCGCGGCCTTATCCTGAAATCCCTCTCAGGAGAAGAGCGGTGCCGGCGGGCAGCCCTGGGGCAGGTCCCGTGCTGGGGCACCGGGGCAGCCCCGGCCACTTTGGCCGCTTGGGAATTTGCTCCTGGCGTCGGTTGGAGCAGGAGCAAATTCTCAAGCCCAAGCCCCGTTGCTGGCTGGCTCGCTCGCTCTTGTTGGGTTTGCTTTACCTGAGTAAGGAGAGGAGGCTGAGGCCCCGGGAAAGCGATGCGGGGGCTAACGTGGCGCTATGGGTCGGTCTGAATTTTTTTTTTTTTTTATTTTTTTTTTTTTTTCCTGGAAAGCTAATAATGCCATTTACAATGGGGATGGATGCGGACAGTTCACCTCTTGGCCAGCCTCCCCTCGTGGGTCACTGCGGTCAGGTTTGGATGCAGCCTGTGAGCCGAACGCGCGTCCCTAATGCCCTCTCGCCCGTGGAGTCACCCTTGACTGAAGCCCCATCTCCCGATGCTCCCAAATTGTTTCAGGTTCTGCTCCCTCTCCTAACCCTTCCTGGCAGATGTTTAGGTCCTTTTGTTGAATTTGAAACTAATTTCCCTTTTGTCAGGAATGAAGCGAACTGCAAGACTAACACTACTAAGAGGACAGAGACAGGCTTTCCTCCGTAACGTTAAGCGCAGCATTAGAAAGCAGCCCCCCTTCAAGGACGCCCTGCTAAGGACTGGCAACGATCCGAGCCGGGGAGCACCGGGTAACCTGTCCGTGCTTCAGTCGGTGCGGCCGGGCAGTCTGCTCAGAGGTAAAACAGCTTTACAGGTAGAATGAGCAGTTCCGTAGTTATTTGCTTCATGTTTCGAAAGGAATTAAAGAAAAGTGTGTTCTTTGCCTATTCAGAGTATGAGGCGCATATTGCTTATGGGAAGAGTGGTTTTGTTCCTAATGGCTTATAAAAAACCAAAAAGTTTATAGATACTTAAACAGACATGTCAAAAAACCAAAACACTTAAAATCTCTAACTTGTGCATCAGTTTTAGTGTGTGTGGATATACGTGTGCGCATGTATACATACATACACCCCATAAAAATGTGTGTGCGTGTACATATACACAGACCTATTCAGGGGCTTGCATGTGTGTGTGTCAGAGATCCTGAAATTGCATATTGGGTGCAAATTTAATGCTGGTATGAAAGTTCTCTTTGGTTTCAGCAAGTAGTCTCTAAAGACAATACAATGGAAATACTAAAAAATGCGGCAATGTACTTTGAATTTCCCTGCATTTTTAAACTCTCAAGTTTTAAATAAATAAGGCTTTCTTTTCTAAACTATAGATACGTTACAAAGCAGTGTTTTGCTGGAAAAAAACTAAAATGTTAATTATCACTGTCCTTTATTAACCTTACACTAATGAGACTGCATTCATAAGACCTTATACGTGAGCTTATTAATGCTTCCATGTCAATTAGGTCTCTGTGGGGATGCAACACTTTAAAAGAAAGCTCGCTACAATTTAAGGTAAGCTAGAGACTCAAAAAACTCACAGATTAGATTACATTTTCATAGACAACTGCTTTGTCAGTCTTAAAGTAGGTTTAACATACGGAAATGTGGAGAAATATTCAGTGCCAAAAATCTTGGGTTTATTTCACTTTATTTTAAGGAAGAGATATTTCAGCTATATTCTAAACACTTACTGGAAATTAACTGTATACCCTGAACCTTGACTAGACCCTGTCCTCTTGGGAAATAACTGGTGCTACAAAGTTGCTTAACTTTGATGTCGCTAGTATTTTGAGTGGGCTTCATCCCAAAAACCAGTATCTGCTATTATTGACAGTGGTTGGATTCTAGTTTACCTTGAATTTTCCTTTCTCTCTCTCTTTTTTTTTTTTTTTTTTTTTGTAAAGGGTGTAAGTAAGATTACGTATTTCTAATCCTTGCATTGGGCCTATACCTGCGTATTGGGTTACTTTGGAATTTAATATACCTAGCAGAATTACTACAGTAATTTGAAGCACCGGTTAGAAATCTAACAGGCACATGTATGGTTTTTTAAGTCTATTTTGCCCTTACACTAAAATTTAATATGCAGATGTTGCACGCTTTTCTTTTTAATTTTATCTGAGTAGGAATGGGATGATTTCTCTTCTACGGGTCTTTTAGCAACAGAGCATTTAAAGCTTTTCAGCTACAAACTTGAAACTATTTCATGCATTATCCTGGTTAATAGATGAGCAAGAAAGAATGCACAGGACAAAAGCTCAGCCTGCTACACACAGATACGATGCCACAAAACATCAGGCTGTATCGGTGTCATGGGAATTTTGCTATTGACTTCAGAGGCAGCGCGATTCAGCCCTCCAAAAGCACTACCAGAGCTCCTGTTGGAGCTCTTCCCACCAACATTAACTGATGTCGTACCACTGTTTTCAATAGGATAAGACCGCGAGCCTTCAAAGCTCTTGCTACTCCTTTGCCTAGTAAAGTCAATAGGTAAAAAAAAGCTCACCAATGTCAATGAGTATTGATCAGATGCTGAGCCCTGTGGTTTTACATTTCGCAATTCTCTTCATTTTTGCATGCAAAATGCCTCAGGTCTCCTGTTTGCAGGCTAGATGGCAGAGCTGAGCTGTATTTATATACAGCGCACAGTTTGCTATGGGCTTCCAGCAGTATCAGCCTGGGAGAGTGTAACAAGGGGATGCACGCACGATAGCTACCGCACTATCTTATACGTGGCTGTAACGGCCCCTTTTTTTTGCTCCCGTTGAAGTCAGCGACAGAAAGGCTCACTGACTTCAGTGGAAGCAGCATCCCATTATCAGTACCTGTGCTCTGACAGGGGCTGCGACCTCCTCGGATGACATTCTTTCTTGCCAATCATGGAAAGAAACAATAATGTGGTTTTACTAATCGCAAATAACAGTCTTGATTACAAGTTTTATGTGTTATACAGTTAGATTAGTTTATACCTATAACTCTACATAGTATTTTGTGTAAAAATAGCTTTGGAATATTAAAATCATTGCAATAAAATACCTGCAATATAACTATTAAATGTGTTCTTTGGTAGCTAGTCGATTTTTTTTTTATGGATGGAATAGTTTTCCTTTTTTAAATCTGAACATTCCTTAACAAACAAAGAGAATGCACTGGTTTAGGTACCATTCAAAATTTCTTTGCCTAGTTTGAACTTGTTTCCAGGCATTGTACCGGTTAAGTTCAAACCATGAAACAGCAAAAATCACACTACCGTTCAAATGAATTCAGACGACTCCACGCTTTGTCAGTCGTGCCATGGCACAACCCTCTCTGAAGACCAGCCCTGACTAAGTCCCTAACCACTGGCGTGTACGCAGTACGGATACACTATACACCTTCATGGCAATTGCTGTGGAAATGAAGAGCCATATCTGAAGAGATGTCCATTCAATGACAAGAAATCACTATGCTCCAAACCACTAAACAGCCAAGTACGGTGAAGATGATCATGGGCGAAGGTGTAAGACCAGTGGTCTGTTTCTCTTCTCTTTGCGTTCCGTTTCATTCCCTCTGTTTCGCTTTCTTCTTCCTCTCCGTTTTTTGCAAGTCGTCGTCCTACTAAAGTGTGTGTCTTAGAACAAAGTCATAATGCAGGTGAAGTAAGTCTTTGGTTTCTTTGGACTTATAAATAACATTTTTTTCAAATAGTTCTAAGTATAAACCTGCTATCTTGAGGTCCTGGTCTGTCTTTATTTATTTATTTATTTATTTATTTATTTTTAAAGCTTTTCCACCGAGGTTTAGTTTGTGGTTATTCCTTCATGCTTTGGTACAAGTGCTTGATGAAGAAGATGAGTTGCCTGAATTGGAGCTGCCCTCGTCTTGCCACTTATCCAGACTCCTCCTCCGTGCATTCATGAAAAAGTTGCTGACGGTGCTCAGCTCCAACCCGAGCTGCTGGGAAATGGTGATTTGTAATTCTTTGGACGGACGCTTATTTTCCTTGAATATTGCATGTAGAGTTCGACGCTGGACATCCGTGAAGACCAACCGAGGCTTCTTGGGTGTATTCCCTCTATCCTTCCCGTGCTCTTGCTCTTTCCTCTTGCATGCTGCAAGAAAGGGGAGGACAGTTAGAGAGGGCTGGCAGAGGAGTGCACGGGCACACAGTACAGGACAAACTAGGGAAAAAGGCCTGTTCACGTCAGCTTCCAAATTTGGAGAAGATGTGAGACACTTAATTCTCTAACTTAGAAACTATCAAAAATAGAAGGAATAGAAGTTAGAAAATACCTTTGTCGTTGCCTGTTAAAACTCAGCAAATGCTATTATTGAGAGCTTACATTTTGATAATGCCCATTAGTGCTGGGAATTTAACTATGTAATATATCCCTACGAGGTAGAGTGGAAATTCACTGAGCTCTACAGTCAACCTTGCCCACCTTTTTTACCTTTGCTATTTGTTGTCAATCCATTTCTGTAGCTTTTTATTGGCTGAGAATAAGGAACTAGGAGAGACCAGGATGGTACTACAGTCTTACAGGCCAGATGATTATGTATTCCGAACAAAATAAACCATGTTTTGACATGAAGAACAATGGTATAGTAAATCTTCCTTATAGAATTTCACTTTATTTCATCTATCATCCCTTCCTTCCCTTTCAGAATGTAAATTTGCTCTACATTACTAAAGGGTGCTTGCAATTTGAAATCTGCCTTGCAGGTCACCTGCCAGGGAAGATCCGATGGGATGGGAGGGTGACTCCCGGATTCCCCCGCCAGCCTTTGACTCTCTGCCAGCTCATTTTCTTCGCATTTTGCTAGGATAAAGGTTTCCTTGGGAGGACAGATTGCTCTGTCTCACATTCAAGAGAGTCTGAAGTTGTCTGTTTCCCCTTTTTTCTCTAACAATGTCCTTTAATGCTGATTTAGAGATGTATTTCTGAAGGTAATATGGATGTTCTGTCTCTCTGCCTGTCTAGTCCTGATTTCTGTGGAGAACGGTGCTGATTATATGAAGAATTTTGGGAGTGCCCACCTATTCCATGGTTATTGGAATGAAACCAGCAAATTACTTTACAAAGATCCTTCTTACATCTTTTATTGCTACCGAGAGGCAGCCTTGGCATGAGGGAGGTATAAAAATAGTCATCCACCTTTTGTACTTCAAGAAATAGCAACTGCACAGATCAGCCAGCAAGATTCAGGAGATGCAAAGGCACCTTCTGCTGGCCCAGGCGGGCAGGGACCAAGACACTGGCATCTCAGCTCCCTCTGAGGAGAAGCTTTTGAAGAGTTCCCTAGCAATATATATTCCAGCTACACATTCTTTCATAAGCAACGACACATCCATCAAACGGACTGGGATGCCAAACTCGTGTCTTCTACAGTTATTTTTATCTGAAAACCTTTGAAGAGTGCTTTGAAGCTACATCCTGACCTCTAAAACACTGTGGAGCTTCTGGGCTGAAAAACAGGTTTCCTCATGCAAGCGAGCCCCCACTGAAGTCAAGCTGCTGAATTCACTGTGGGGATGAGTGCCTGATGATACATTTCTGCATCCCCATTGAAAGTTAACATTGACAACTCAAGGGTTAAAAATACTTTTGCAAGAATAGTCTGTTATTTACTGATAGACATTAGGAATGAGGAGCAAAGAAGATACGAACAGCATCTCAATCTTTTATGTACGTCTAACCGTTTGATGATCAGAAGTTCCCGTGAAAGCAGCTGCAGAAGCTCGGCTCTGTAACAACCTCAGCCTCCAGCTCTGACTCTGTCCCTGTTAATGGGCTCATGCAGAAAAGGAGACAAACCAAACTCATGTAATTTTTGCCATGCCTAACGCTGCATTTCTGCTCCTTCTGCTTTACACCTTCCTTTTTCAAAGGCTACACAAATTCCAGCTTTCACCTAGATACTCTGTCCAGATCATCGTTTGTCACAAAATCCTAACTACACAAATGGTGTGATCCGAGTCAGCACTGTACGATGCTTCAGTGGGAATCGTCACACCACAAGTGACAGTCCCAGCAGTAGATACAAAGCTAGTTCAATTAGCACCGTAAACCTCAGGGTTTTCAATCACAAACTAGTACATGAGTTCTCTGAAATCACAGAGAATAACAAAAACCCAACCGCCTATTGTGAAACTAACTTGCTTAACACCTTGTCTTCCTGAGCTTGTGCTCATCTCCTGAAATGTAGTGTTCCTGAATAATTATTTCCCTAGAAAATGTCCCAAAAGTTACAAGACACCTTGTTCCTCAACTTCAGTTGTATCAGAGACCACATCATCACTGCTAGTAACATCACAGAGGAAAGAAGAAAGTGCTCATTGCTGGGGAGAACAAATAAATGCTATCCAGTCTATGATACAAATACGCCAATCTTACTATTTTGCAAATAAAACTTCATTTCAAGTCCATCAGAAAGCGAGAGTTGAGGCTCCCAAGCTGGGAGCCGTCCCTTCCTCCTGCAGGCCAGGGTCGCCTTTATTTTTTGACAAGCTATCATGCGGATCGTTGGTTTCCTAAGGCTTGGTCCACACCCAGTTGGAACAGGTGAAGATATGCTCCAGTTTAGGCTACGAAATAAGACAGTTCTTATCCTCACATCCAAGTTGGAGTTCTTCGACTTTGAATTAAGGACGAACGATGCATGGATCCAGAGAGAGTGAGAGAGAGGCTCGGCTGCAATTTGGGACCTTATCTGAGACACGAAGACCCACACGCAACAGGTTCAATCCTCCCTGGACACAGTAGAGCCCCAACAAGTGAAACTGGGGCAGCCACTGCCCCTAGCAGAGCAGCCCAGCCGAGCCCAGTTTGGATCCTCCCGTACCCCTGGTGCCTGCTGAGCAGCACACTGGCCCTGCCTCTGCCCAGCATTGCTGGCAGAGCCTTCTTCCACCTGGGGAAGAGACTGGGAACAAAATAGGGATCGTTTTCAGGCAATGCAAAAGTTTCTTTCTCAGCTCTACTCCTGTTAGCATTCGCCAGAGGTAGATTGAGGGCAAAAACTTTCCAGTATGCTTAATTGTTCAAAGAGCCCTTGCAGACAGTACTGCCAGGCCTCGGGTTGTGAGCAGCAGGTACCACCTCCCATCTTCTGCCTTGTCCAGGCAGGAATATTAATAGCACTTAAAAATAAATAATGGTGATAATGAAAAACCGTAATAGGGTTTCCTTACGATCGTTTTCCCTGCACTGGAGCCAATCAATTTTCATAATAAATAGTAGCTTCCAGCTTGCCAGAGAACAAATGTACACCACGGGATAAAATCTGCTCCAACGTGAGAGTCTATCCAGAGCAGGCACAGAGACCGGCCAGCTCACGCTGCGAGGGCTGACAAATGGGGGCCGTCCAGCAGGGTGACAGCAGCCTGCGCTCAGCCCAGGTCACGTTCAGACAAAGCGGCTACGCCTGCTTGGGCCAGGTCCTCCTCTAGTGCCGGCAAGGGTGTCCGCTGAAGTCAGAGCCCCCAGAGACACCGACTGAAACCCTTTTTTGGAAAAACACCAGAGCCCGCCTTCAAAACTGTTTATCGCACACCTTCATCTGGATTTTATTTTACATAGCAGAAGATAATAGAAGTAATCTGCACTGATGTCCTTCACGTGCCCCTGCCCGTGAGCACTGTAAGCGGACTCTCTCCCACAGCACAGAAGCTGAACTCAGGCGCTTTGTTGGGTGCTGGGCGGCCCAGAGGTGTGCACCTCTCCCGTGGCACACCCGCTCACACGCTGCCCTCGCACGCTGCCTGCTGCCCTTGCACGCTGCCCTCTCTCCCCGCTGCAGGCAGCCGTGCTCTTTGTCTCTGGGCTGCCCCGGCTGAGTGATGCTCCTTGTGATGCCTTTTGAAAAAGCCTTAAGAAAGTCTAGTTAAGAAAAAAGCAAAGCAGAGGATAAAGAAAGAGTCGCTCTGACTCTGGCAACACACGTGCCGATATGACAATGTAGTATTATCAGTGCCAGAAGGAGCCTTATAAATCCACTGCTGAACTCTGGCCTCTTCCAGTCACTTCCATCTTCCTCTGCCCTGAGCAACAGATATTTTTGACACTTGCAATTCTCCTGATACAGTCCATCAATCTATTTTTGTCTCCCTTTGTTCCTTCTGAGTTGCACGAGGGATTTGGCTGAGTTAACTTGCCAAACCTTGTAAGGTCTGTACATCTCAGTGAGGCCCGGTTGCCTGCGCATGGTACAGAAGCGAGGGCTCGCCGCTGCAGCTCCCTCCACTGTCTATTGCCACTCTTCTGCGGCACCCGGCTGGCCTAGCTGCGTGCAGCAAGGCGGGATCAGTCTGCCTCTGCCGGAGGTGAAGCAGGATCGTGTCCCCTGTGAAAACGCACTAATTGCATCTTTAGGTTGAGATGGCGAAGAGGATATTTTGCCCACCTGTGATGTGAACTGCACTGTTCTGTCAGTCTAGAAGTCAAGATTACAGTAAGCTCAGGTGTTAACCCTGACACTTGATCTAGTCTTTCATCCCTAGAGGGTGGATTTCTTTCTAAAATCTAAGGAAAAAAACCCCTGATTACCATAAATCAATTTTCAGGAGCACTTGGCGCGTACACGTGTGCCTAGCTGTATCTGGCAAACACAAATTTTCCTTTCTAAAAACCAGAAGCAAAGAATGAAACCAGTAATACTCTCAATAAACCTGCTTTCTGCTGGTTTGTTCTGGGCACATATAATAAAATACCACCACAAGTTCTGCTGGCTGCTTTTCTTGAAAATTGGCACCGGAGCAGGGGGAATGACAACAGCAAATCCTACTTGGGCAAACCTCGCCCCAAGCCCTGTGGCTAGTTGTGAGGGCAGAGGACCACTCTCACTGTGAGAGGCATTGCTCAGCTGGTGGCCCACCACGTTGCCATCACTGAGTGTGTGCTCTCAGACACAGGATGGAAAAGTGGCAGATGCTGAGGAAGAAGAAGGTGGATTTAGGGGGTTTCAGACCTGTCATCGAGCGCGCCGTGCCCTTACATGCACACCGACAGGCTGAGGTAGCGGCCACACGTCCGAAGGGTCACACCGCTCACCAGCTGCCAACAGCAGTTCCCATAGCTCCGGGACAGGCACACGCAATGGCCACGACTGGGTTTTTGACCGTACAACGTGGCTGGAAAGGGAGGAGGGACACAGGGCAGCAGGAGGGGAGCACGCCTGCCCGAGTGCACTACAACAACACGGCATTACAGCTCCTCTTGGAAGGGAAGAGTGCAGTCCCACCAGTGCCTCGGCACGAGTCTTCCCCCCACCGTGGAGGAGGAAGCCAAGGTATGCAGTGGGTCTCTGCTTACAAGGAGCCCTTTTTCCCTCTGTTTGCACCCAGAGTGGGTCCAGACCAGCAATGGGCAGACACACACACAGTAACGTCTCCAGCCGTGCTGAATTCAGAGCCTGGTTGACATGGAGAGGAGACCACATGCTGGCCACCAGTGATGGGACGCAGGGCCTTTCACCCTGAGGTGACAGGTCACACTTCCAGCTCTGGCCCAGGTCACTGCTGACCACAAGCCATTATTACTTGATGGCCATTGAGTGCCCTGTACGAGATGAGGCCGTGGTCTTGGTTCAGCTCCCCATGAGCAGGTTCACACCATGCTAATTTCCATCACATTTGACACATTATTTGACAACAATTAGCGCCATGGCTGGAAGGTTGAGCCAGATGCTGCAGACAGAAGGAGTCTGTAGGAACCCATTTTGTAGCTGAAATGTTGATTTTGGGGAACAAAGAGGATTGGGGATCTCTCACAACTGCAGACTTGGCTCTGTCTTGCCTGAGGAGGCACTTTCTGGTTGCTTCACATCAGAAGGTAAACGCAGCACTGAGCTCTGGGGTCTTCACCACCACCCTCACTGGACTGGTTTAGTTTTGAGGACTGTCTCACCCTTGCTATTCATGAATGTTATATTTGCTTCAGACAGGTAGGAGAAAAAACCCAACTGCTTTATGCTTCTCTCAAAGACTCCAGTGCAAGATTCCCAGAAAGCAATGGTGAGTTTACAAGCCACCAGCTTTGTTGCTGTGGGTTCAGAGCAGTCACCCTTCCCACAAGTGGCAAAACCACAAGAAACGATGCAGCCCGGCTCAAAGAAGTGATGACAAAAGCCCTGCATTTCTGCATATGCCATAGGAGAGACAAGGAGACATATTTAAGACTGCCTTGAGAGAGTTCTCAAAAGTTTTGTGATGATCATCTTTTCCCCTTCCTCTTGCAAAGCCTAGTCTTTTAGCTGTCGCAACCTCACATGGACAGGACATGTCTTAGAGGCATAAAAAACCCTTTTAGAATTCTCTCCTTACAGGTATTTTCTAATCTCTATTGTGTCAGGTCTATGAAGTCTAGAACCTGCCTCAGCTACAGTCTGAACTGCACCCACTAAGACCCTGGGAATCTCTTTCTAAAGCACCTGCTTCTAGTTTTGAAACATCACAAAATATCCAATAACATTTTTAAAAAGTGAAAACTCTTCACTGGTACAAGCTAGAGAATATCCTAGAGGATATTTTTCTGAAGGAGGCTCTACCTTTGGGTGGAAAAGGCAGCAGGATTTCCATAGGAGGTTGAAACTGCTTAAGGACTTTGGCCGTCAGAGATAGTCCTAATCACGCTGGCTGCAACAGCTCAGTGGAACCAAGTAGCCAAAAGTTTATGGTAAATTCATGGTGATAATAATACATAATAAAGTGTGATAAGCTCCATCCTTATCATGGGAATAACACCTCTGGAGCATGCAGAGAGACACACAGATGACAGATCTTTCCTAATTATCAAAACCTTCCTATTTAGGGGAATATGAGAACAAGATAAGGGGCCTATAAGACATATGCTACCTGAGGGCAGACTTCACCACATCAACTAAAAGCAAGCAAATCCATTTGGCCTGGACGAATAACCGCAGCTGCTGTGTGCCATTCACTGATACATCGCCATTTGGTGGTCCCCTGCACTGCCCAATCCTGCTCGTCACTGCCCTGGGGCCTTTGAAAGCACCTGGGAGATGGGATCCCTCTGGAAAGGTGCTGTGTGAGACAGAGCCTCTGCACGTCAGGGCAGCTCGTGGCCACGTGCTCCTGCTGTAGCAGGTAAGCCGACAGCACTGATGCTGCCAAGAGCATTCCCAAAAGCTTCAACGCGCCATAGGATGAGGCCGTTCACACATCAGTGATGAAAGCCTACACGGGTGACACAGTTCACTGGTTGCTCCCCCAAACTCTCTCCTTTCAACTGAAGAGAGTATAGGCTATTCTGAAATGTCTGAACCCACATCAATTATTTCTTATTATTACTCCTGGCGCCGTTCAGCATTTTGCACTTGACTTTCTAGTGATTTGCATTTATGCTTATTTAGAGTGCAGGTGTATCCATCTACTCGGAGGTCATTTGATCTGTATCTTATTTCTCTGCCATCAAGACTAGGCAATACTCCTCTTGTTGTTTCATAACATGAAAAGAGACAAAAATACGTTCCTGTACGGGAAGCTCACAGAATGACATCAACCTGCCAACATATAGATCCCAGCTGAGACAGAATGGTAAACATCTCACTCCTGTGCACTGTATTAAAACGAGTGACCTTAATTTGCTGCCCCTGGAATAATAAAGTGAATCCGACTAAGGAGCGCTGACTCAACAGTTTGGGATTCTGGGGTTTACACAAAGCGCTGATGGATCTGTAACCACTCGCGTGAGCCAACATCACCATTACCGAATATGTTGCTAAGTGGATCAATCAGGGGAAAGCACCCGATTTTCCCGCGATATCATTTAAAGTAAACGTTAAATTTCTTTAGCTGGGTCTTTAGTTAACCATATTACTGTGACAAATATTTCTTTGTCTAGCATAAGTAATTAGAATTTAATCACTTTAACTGCATCTTAATTACCCCAAATGAATTGAAAGGACATTTAATAGCAAAGATTAAATTGCCTTAATGAACGATTTTTGCGACTACATCAATATTTTAATCGGGTTAGCCCTTCCCGGCGCCCACCCCCCCCCGCCCCGCCGCAGCGGCGGAGGCAGCCCCCGGCCCCTGGGTGGCGCCCGCTCCTCGCCGCTGCCGCGGCCGCTGCCCGGCACCGGGGGCTGGGGGGGGCCGCGCTCCGCTCCGCACCGCGCCGCGCCGCTCTGTACCGCACCGCTCTGTACCGCGCCGCTCCGCCTGGAAACGCCGCCCGCTCCGCAGCCCCCGCCGCCCGGCCGCTCCCGGCTCCGCACCGCAGCGTCGCACCGCGCCGCGCCGTCAGGCGGGGGCTGCTCCGCCCCGCCCCGCCCCGCCAGCCCCGCCCCGCCCCGCCCACTCCTGCGCGGGTTCGCGGGGCCCCCCCACCACTGCAGAACGGCGTGGGAGCTGCCGGGCCGGGGCGGCGGCGGAGCTCGGCAGCTGCCCGCTGCCGCCGGCTTTGAACGGCGCAGCGGGAGCGAACCCTCCCGCGGGGGGGGGCCGAGGTGCGGCCGCCGAAAATAGAGTTTCTCAGCGGTGGAAGTGACGCAATCCCTTGCAAAACCTTCACCGGGACGTTAAGGGTGGTCAGGTTTACTTCGAAACCCGGCCGGCTTCTCGGGCTCCTTTCCTAAGGACCTACCTGCCCGTTCCCGCTTCCCCTGCTCCAATTTTTAAGCCCTCAGTCAATTCCGACACCGTATGTCAAAGTAGCGAGATATGCCTCGAATGAACGAGAAATACGGCAGCGATGACATAAAGAAGTTCCTCCGTTTTGGGGGGCGTTACGGCAGCAGTGTGGCAGCCTGCCTCCGCGGGGGAGGGCTGCGCGCCTGCGGGAAATCCGCCCGCGCCGATCGCACCGCCTGTGGGTAAGTTCGCACCGACGGATCTCGGATGCACGTCTGCAGTACTGCCGTCCCTTAAAATCATCCGTAACCTTAGAGCGGGTTCACTGCAGCAGCTTCTGCACCGAAGTCGCTAAGGAAGAGGCCGATTTAACACTTCTAGCTATTTGAAGCAGCCGCATTCCTAATGGTCCACCAGGAAGTGCTCGCACACCCCGACGCCGAGGTTACTCAGTCCGCAGCAGCTTGCGATGCTGCTTACACACCTGCGAAACAGCAATCCAGCGCGTTTTAATTGCCATTGGGGCTGTACATAGAACGTTACCGCTCAGATTTCCTATCGCCCTAAAACGGGACAAAATCAAAGCTACTGTTGAGCTAATAAATTGTTCCTATAAATTCAGCATCATAAAACTGACTTCCTCTTAAGCAAAATGGCTTAAGTGAGCTGCATTTCCGTAGAAAGTCAGTAAGCGTCGGTCGCTTCTCTGTCAGTTTATGATTTATCCAGATAGACGGATGTTTGAAATGCGAATCAACTTTAATCGATTTGATCGTGGAAGCACCCGACATGACGCCATGCTAGGTCCCCGCTCGGTCCTCAGGAAAAACTCCCCTCGATGCCTGCAGTCTTCAGGTTAAAGTCACCAGCACTTCGGCAAAAGCTCCTGCGCTTAAAAGCCACCTTAGGTCTCCCTCGAAACGAACTTGTCCCTTGTATGGAGGTTACGGGGATCCTTCTGCTACGCAGAGGACAGGGAAAGGCCGCCTGAGGCAAAGCGTGAGCTTTGGTTTAGTGCCGGTACGCGCACACACACAGGCACCGATGCATTCCCGGCCCGTGCGTTTCCGGATAATTTTGTCTCCATCTCACCGCCGCGTTCCTTGCCGGCTCTGTAAAGGGCAGGGGGCACAAGCCCGCACCCGGCTGCAGCCCCGGCAGCGCCCGGGCTCCCCGCCGGTGGCACCTGCGGCGGCGGGCACGGTCCCGGCTGCCCGCACCTCTCCTCTCCTCCCGGGGCAGCCCGACCCCTCCGGCTCGCGGGGCCCGGTGCTGTGGGCAGCTCGCTTCCCCTCTGGCCGCGCACCCGTACGAAGACGCCCATCCCCAAACCACGTCCCCTACGGAGCGCCGGGAGCCGAGCCGGCCCCGCGGGCGGACCGAGCAGACAGCGGCGGGGCGGGGCGGGGGGGGGGGGCAGAGCCCGGCCCGCCCCCCCAGCAGCGCAGCCCTAATTGCCACTAACCGGTGCGGCGCCGCTCCCCACCGGAGCCGGCAGCCGCGGGGCGGCTCGGCAAACCCCTGCGGCCGGGCTCCGGGCGGCCTCGTCCCCGAAAGGCGAGGGCTGCCTTCGCCCCGGCCCGCCGCGGGGCTCGCCCGGGGAGCGGGGCTGGGCCGCCGGTAGCTGTCCCCGGTGCTGAAGCCGGGCCGCGCCGCGCCGCCCGCCCTCGCCGCGGGGAAGCGCGGTACCCGCGGACGGAGGCAGCCCGGGCACCGGCGGCGGGGCACCCCGCCAGGACGCGCCCCGGCCCGCAGCGCTCGCCGGAGCCGCCGCCTCCCGGCCCGGGGGAGCCGCAGCTGCCGCTGCCCGGTGCTGGCGGGCGAGGTGCCCGGGCCGGCGGGGCCGGCTCCCGCCCGCCGGCGGTCAGTAGATGGCGCAGAGCCCCCGGGAACCGAGGGGGGACGTGCCAGGGCTGAGGGCGGCTCGGTGGCCCTGGCCGGTCGGGGCGGGCCAGGCCGGCAGCGCGCCCACGGCCCGGCCGTGCGGCCGCCCCCAGGGCGGCCCCGGCGGGTGCCCACCGTCGGGAGCGGCCCCGTTTTGAGGCTATTTCATCCAAACGGCGGCGAGGGTGGGAGCGGGGCACGGCGCCCCCCGCGCCTCCCCGCCACGCGGCGGGTAATTAAAACAAACAAACAAACGAACGAACAAACAAGCACGGGCCGAGCCGTGCTACGGGGCTAGGACGGGCCCGGCGCGGTGCGGTGCGGAGGAACGCGGCTCGCCGCCGCCCGGCCCCGCTCCTCCTCCTCCTCCTCCTCCCGCTGGGCAAACATTAACCGAGGGCGAACGCGGCTGCGTGCGACCGGCTGTAAATCAATCCCGCCGCAAGGACACGGCCGGCAAACAAGCGGGGCTCCCAGCGCCCGCTCGGCTGCACACCGGCCGCTGCGGCGGCGCACGATCGCGCCGGGGGCTGCTCCCCGCCCTCCGATCCCACCGGGCCGGGGCACCTTGCCTCGGCCCCAGCACCGCGCAGGCAGCCGCGGAACGGCCGCTGTCGCCGCCCACGGTGCGCGGAGCCGTCCCCGCGGCCGTCCCCGCGGCGTCCGGGCGGCCCGCAGGGCGGGGAGGGGCAGGGCCTCTCCCCCGGGGCCCGTGCCGCGCTCGGGGGGTCGGCGGCGAAGCCCCCGGTCGATGCCCTCCGCCTCCCTGATGCAAATGCGTTTATGCAAAGTCCCCGCCGGGTAAATATTAAACAGGCCCTAATGAGGCAATGGGGGCCGGGGCGCTGCTGGGGCCGGGGCGGCATCGACCTTCCCCGGCGCACGCTGCGGCGGCCGGCGGGGCGAGAGGTGCAAACGGCGTTCATTAGATTTCATATTTAATGTGGAAAACGCTCTGATTACTGTATCGATTTCTTTACAGTTAATTTGGCGAGAATTTCTCGCCGGCTTCCCAAGGCTTCAGCTTAGCCGGGGTTCACATTGGGAGGAAGAAAGAAAACGAGATGCAACTGTGCAAGATAACAGTCAGGTCGCAGGCAAATATCGAGCAGCTCTGGAGGGATGGGCTGCCACACACACCATCCCCCCCCGCCCCGAGCCCCGCGGGCGAGCGCGGTTCCCCCACGGCCCCCGCTCCCCTCGCCCGGCTCCCGCCGCCCCGGGACGGGCCCGGGAAGCCCGATGGGGAAGCCGCCGCGGAGGGGCCCCTTCGGGACCAGCTCCCTAGAGGGTGCACCTCGGCGAAGAGTACTCCCTCCTGCAGTAGGTCCAAAGGGGGCCCTGAGGTCCCCTACACTCCCCTCGCCCGTTCCCCAAACGTGTCGTTGCGGCGTTTCTCCCCTGGGCGCTTCCCTCCCGTTCCGGCGGGCAGCCGGCGTGTGCGGGGCCGGCAACCGGCCTTCAGGCAGGTGCGTTTCTAATAACAAATGCCTCGAAGCACATTATTTTTTCCTGAACAAGACGAGTCGGTTTTTGCCTTCTTTATCCCCTCCTCCTATTGCCCCCCTCCCCCCCCCCCCAAAAAAAACCCCTGAATTAAATTCACCCTTAAATCCCAGCAGGCTGCAGAAGGGCTGTACATTTTCTTTTAATTGTATTTATTTTTTCGGTATCCCTTCACTGCCCTTCCAAATGTCGGCGAAGGCAGAGGGGAGGGGGAGGGAAGACTAACTAACGGAGAAACAGCCAAATAGATAAATATTCAGTGAGAGAGGGGGAGAGAGAGGGGGACAGACAAAGGAAAAGAGAACAGAGAGGAGAAGGAAGATGGGATGAATAAGATGGAGGCTGGAAGAGGTCAGCTTTGCAATTAGCAGTTCTGCTTACATTTCAAGAGACAGCCCAGGAAGTGTCAAGACCTCAATCCTGCTTCCATGTAACTACCAATTTTTCCTCTATTTGTCGGAGCTTCTGTAATCTGGGAGGTAGGAATCCCCTAGGGATGGCTGGAAGGGGCAAATACTCAAGACAAAGTGCTGGGCAAGACGTCGAGGCCTAAAATAAGCAGGCTCCATCCCCCTCCCAGCCGCTGCCTGCAGGAAATCAGAAAGGGAAGAAACGAAGGCGGCGAGGGCTCCGCTCTGGGTATTTATCCACCTGATAATTCTCTAAACGCCCGGGAGTGAGTTATAATTTGGACGTGAAATTTAATTTGCGTCGGCTGGAGTAATTTATGATATTTTGAATTGATGTTCATACATCAATATCAATCGGGGCAGATTTTTACCACTTAGTAAGACCATCGCACATTCTAAACCTGCACAAAATAAAATCGATCCTTTATGCATTTACAGCGGATTGCCTGCGGCGCAGGACGGGCAGCGCGGAGGGGCGCGCAGCGCGACGCGGGCTGCGCGGGGCGGGGCGGGGGGCTGCGGAGGCCGCCCCCATTGGCTGGGACGCAGCGCTATGCAAATGACCACGTGCTGCGGGGCTGCCGGCGCCCAGGTGGGGCAGCGCCGGGCGAAGCCGCGGAGCCCCCGGCAGCGCGGGGAGAGCCCCGCGCCGCCCGGGCCGGCTGCGGGGGGCGCGGGGACGCTCGGACGCGGGCGGCCCTCCCCGGCTTCCCGCCCCCCGCCTCCCCGGGCTGCGAGCCCAGTTTCGCCCCGGGGAGGCCTTTTCCGTAAGGTGCCAGCTTTCGGGTTTCATCGGAAAGGGAAGGCGGAATAATGAGGCTTTGTCCCTCTAACGGGATTACCGGGATCCGTTTATGCGAGGGCAGCGCGGGGGGTGGCTGGAGGAAGGGGCGGTTTGGGGGCAGAAGCGAACAATGGGTCTCTCCGGACCCGGCAGCTGGGCAGAGCGCGGCCGTCCGCCGGCAGAAAGCGGCCGCGCCGCGGGGAGCTGCCGCCTTCCCTCCCGCCGGGGCTGGCAGAGCTTCCCGGCCGGCAGCGCCAGGGAGGGGATGCCAGCAGACTCCGAAGAGAGGGGTTGTTTCCAGTATCGATCTATGCAAATGAGCGGAGATTCAGGTCGACCGAATTGTCGTAAAAAAACGCTCCAAATCGAAGAAAGTTCGCCTTAGCAATCGTTACAGGGACATGGGAAACACAAACTCCATCCTCCTCTCCTGGGCAGCACCAGCAAGACGAGGGTTTTCTCCTGGCGGGGTGGTTGTTGAGGAAGGGAAGGCGGAAAGGGCATTTTCTGAGAGCTCAGACCTTTGAAACTGACTCCGCAGGAGTGGAAGCCAAAGAGAGCAACGTCCTCCCACCGGCGTGCACCGCAGGGCCAGCTACAGCAGAGGAGGGGGATCCCGCTACGGGCCCTTCCTAGCACCGCTTTAGGCTTCAGAACCGAGGAGCTTGGCTGAAACCAGGCAAGGAGCACGGGGGTGGCCCAGCCGGGTCCCCGCACCGTCGGGAAGCGCCTCCCGGTTCCCACCGTCGTGGTAGTCGAAAGCGCAGGGACCGTTTGTGCATTTGAAAGGAGAAAGAGTTGGCCCTTCCCTTATTTTTTGGCCGTGAAACGGATCAGCGAGCCCGGCTCCGACTCGGATTGACCGTCTCTCGTTCTCCGGGGACAAATTAATGGAGACCTATCACTTAATTAACAAACCCTCACTCAGGGCGTATTAAAGCCGGGCTCTGCACTGGGAGCGCAGGCTGGCGGGTTTGGGGAGGCGGCGGCGGCGAGCAGGTACCGAACGGGACGGCAGTCTCCGAGCAGACAATACGGGAGCCGCGCTCGGGAGCACACCGAGCCAGCAAACGCTGCTCTGGAGCAGCGCGGAGACACGGCACGGACTGCGTGTCTCACGCAGAGGCATCCACGCGAAAATTCAAACTCCACGGCCTAACGATAATTACAACCAGTTACAAAAAAAAAATAATAATAATTAAAAAACACCTAACGATTTTAGCCCACGGCCTTTCTCGGCCACCACTCACACGCCACGCTCGTCTCGTTTGGCGGAAAGCCCTACGCCCAGCACACCTAACCCAACCCGAGCGGGACGCGGAGCCAGCGCCGGCGCCGAGCCTCGCCGGGCGCTGCCACTGGAGCCCGCCGCCCCCAGCACAAAGCAAACGCACGGACTCCTCTCGGCGGTGCATTACCGAGGCTCCAGTACCGGCCCCGTAGCGGGCCAGTACCGGGCCAGGCCGTGCGGTGCGCGGGTCCCCGCGCACCGCACGGCCTGGCCCGGTACTGGCCCGCTACGGGGCCGGACGCCGAGACAGCCGCCGGTTAAAGCACCTCCGCCTCGCCCTGCCCGCTCAGGGCAGCCCGGCCGCCGGCCGGTGCGGGGGTCAGCGGCGCCCCGTTACCGGGCACGCTGAGCGCCGTCCCGCCGGCGACAGGCGAGCCTGGCGGGTACGCCCCGCCCGGGATAACGGGGAAAGCCGGGGCGCCGCAGTGCGGAGCCCGAGCCCCGGCTCGGCTTTGTCTGGCGGCCGGAGGCGCGGCGCGGAGGAGCCGGCCGGTGCCGGTGCGCGGAGCCGGGAGAGGGAGCGGGGAGAGGAGAGAAACGGAGCGGCGGAGGAGGGCGGGGGGGTGGTGAAGGCGGGGGCTGCTCTTCAGGGGCAGGGAGGGATCGGGGCGGCCTGGGCCAGGCCCGGGGCCCCAGCCCCGCCGCCGCCGTGCCCCGACCGCCCCGCAGCGGGCTCACCTGCCAGCCGCAGAGCAGACATCCGCTGAAACTCCGGCTCCTGGAGCCACTTCCACATCCTGCGGAATGTCTCCCGGCCGGATTTGAGCTTGCTCCAGGGCTTGGGGTTCCTCAGCAGGTCTGAGAGGGTCCCTTGCGAGCGGCACAGCACCCTCTGGGCGAAGATAGCCTGGGGGATGCTGTACCGCTTGAGCTCGGTGGTGATCCTCTGAGCTACTTCTTTGGTATTGATTTCTTCCATTTGCCCTGAATTACTTCCACTGTTGACCTGCGAACCAGTTACGGAAGGGTTTTGCTCCCTGGCAGAGCCCAGGATCTGCCCGTGGCTCTGGGCGTTCAAGTGGGCATGGGGGTGGTGTGGGATCCCGTTGATAGGCACCATGCCAGCGGAGGTGGGGGTGAGGTGTTGGTCGCCATGCCTGGCTAACATGGCAGGGTGGTGGGCTTCAAATCCGTTCGGGGTGAGCATTTTCTCGGCGGGCATGGTGGCACTGGGGTGAGCGTAGTGGGGCAGCCCTTGCTGGGAGTTGTGGATGCTCCCCAGGCCCGATCCGGACAACGGAGAGAGGCTTTGCCCCATGCCGGTAACATCCTTATGGTAGGGGGTGTAGAGATTGTTCATGGACGCCAGACCCCTCTCGTCCCGCATGAGCGTGAAGCTGCCGCTCACGTTGCCCGGTATCCGCTGGTGGGGGTGGTGGTGGTGGTGGTGGTGGTGGTGGTGGTGAGGGAACTTGTCCGAGACCGTCGAGATGGGAGGTAGAGGCTGCAGAGGGGTTAACGTGGTGTAGGTACTGCTCATGCTCATGCCGGGGGGTGTCTCGCAGGCCATGGTCATGGTGGGGTGCAGGGGGCCCGTCAGCGCGTGGTCGGGCGGCCGGTGGTGGTGGTGGTAGTCGCCGCCGTCGAGGATGGACGCCATGCCCATGGAGCGCGGGTGGGCCGGCAGGTGGCTGCCGCGGTGGGCCACCGCGCTCCGGTGGTGCGGGCTGCCGCTCATCAGGTCGGCGGCGGCGGGCACCGGCTCATGGCTCACCCCGTGCAGATCGCCGATGTTCTCCATCGCCAGCTGCGCGTTCATCGTCGGCCGTGCGGGCGGCCGGACCGCACATCTATCTGGTGGGCGGCGGGGCGTCCCGGAGCTCTTCGCGGCGGCCGCGGGCCGGTTCCTCCCGCGGGCCGGCGGCGGGCGGGCGGGCGGGCGCTGTGGGCTGGTGGCGGTGCTGCTGCTGCTGCCGCCGCCGGGCTGGTGGCTTTTCCTTTTTTTTTTTTTTTTTTTTTTGGCGATTTATTTATTCGGGTTTTTTTTCTGTTGTTGGATGACGCCGTCGGGTCGGTTCTAGGGCCCCCGCTCCCTCAGGCCAGGCTCCGCAGCCGCGGCGGGTGTCTGGCCGCGTCCCTCGCCATCTCTAGCCATGGCTCTCACTGCGCTCCGCCGTTTGGACACCGCTCCGCTGCTGCAGCGGCGCGGCCGCCGGCCCGGCGCATGCGCGCGGCGCCCCCGCGCCGCCCCCGCCGGGCCGCCCCCGCCTCCCGTGACGTCACCGCCCCTATTAAGGAGGCGAGCCCCGCGCGGCGGCGGGCAGAGTCGGTGGTGCTGCGCTGCCCCGCGCCGCCGCCCCAGGCCCTAGTGCCCCCCCCCCCCCCTCCCCCCGCACCGGGCACAAAGGGCCGCCCCCCCACCGCACCCCGCCTCCGCCGGGCGGCCGGCTCCCGGGTATTAGGGCTGCCCGCCCCGCCCCTTCGGTGACTCCGCGTTTTCTGTGAGCGCGGAGCCTCCTCACCTCGCCGTGAGCTTCCGGGGGTGAGACCCGGGGCGCCCACGGGCTGTGCCCGCCGTGTTCCCCGCACCCCCCGCCGCGTTCCCCGCACCCCCCGCCGTCTCCATCCGCGGCGCCCCGCGGCCGCCGGCCCGGGGATCGCTCCTCTGCGCTGCCCCACCGAGAAACTTCCCGTTACCCGGCCTGGGAATGGGCGCCGGGAGCCCCACGGCGCCGCGTCCCGGCTCTGGCTGCGCCTAAGCTCTTGTCCCGTGAGCCCCCTCCCGCCCGCCGAGGTCCCGCTGGGCCCAGCCAGGCAGTGCGATGGGGAGGGAGAGGGACCCCCACCCTCCAGCCCCCGCCGGGGGACCCTGAGCGGCCCCGGGGGCCGTGCCCGACGGCGCAAGGCGAGCATATGCCCCGAGGCGCCCAGCAGCCGGACATGCCGCTGGTTTTCTTTTATTTTTTTTTCCCCCAAAAGAAAGAAAAGGAGGAGGAGGAGAAAGAAAAAGCGAGCCCACCCGCCAGCCCCCCTCGTTAGCTAAGGTGTCTTTATGCTGGAAGAAAGGGCAGATGTGCCTATTGTTCGCCCATTAACAATAACGAACCACGCCGGGCAGAGTGCAGCGTGTGCGCGGCGCCGAGCGGCGGGAGGGACGGGGCGAGCCGAGGCGCGCCGCGGGAGAGCCGCGGGGCCGCGGCCGGGAGGCACCGGGCCGGCAGCGCACAAAGGCCGCCCCGCCTCACGCCCGGGCGGCCGCCGCTTCCCCCCCCCTCCCCGCTCAGCCGTCGGGGCCCGCGGGAGCTCTCGGCCCCCCGAGGAGCCGCCTGGCCCCTTCGGCCCGGCGAGGCCCGCGGAGAGCAAGCAGGTCCCCGCCGCCGTGGGGCTCGCCCCTGGAGCCGGGCGTCCTTTCCACGGAGAGGGGGACAGGGGCTGGAGCGCCCGCCCCCGCAGAGGCCCCGCCGGCGGGAGGCGAGGCGAGGGCACACCGCCTCGCTCCGCGGCTCCCCGGCGTGATCCGTGCGGAGGTCTGTGGCGGGGATCCGTCACCCTCCCTTCGCCCCGCCAAAAGCCCCGAGGCCCCCTTCCTTGGGGAGAGCCGGGAGCCCGCTGCCGGCGGGCGGGAACGGAGGCTGGAGCCCGTCCTGGGGCAAGCGTCAGCCCGGGAGCCAGCTGAAAGGAAACCCCGGGCTTATTTCTCTCAGAGCCGTTGCCGTGACTTCATGGCCAAGGCCTGCGGAGGTTTCCCTCAGTGCGAGGAGGAGCGCGCCGCTCGGCAGCCCGTGGGGGCTCGCTGCTGCACCGGCTCCGGGAGGCAGCGAGACCCCTCGCCCCGCGCTTTGAGCCCGAAGTACGGCAGCAGCGGCCGAAACGGGGGGGGGGGGGGGCGAGGAGCCCCGCCGCCGGAGCCAGGCCCGGCCCCGCTCCTGCCCTGGCCGCCCCCGACACGACTCCTGCGGGCACGAGGAGTGTGTCCTCCGCCGCGGGGTGCGGGCGTGGGGACCGTGCCCGCCGCCCCGCACCCCCGCCCCGCAGCCGCCCGCGGCGAGCCCCGGAGGGGAGCGGGAGGCACCCGCCGCCTCCCCGCCACCTGCCTCTCGCCTAGGGGCCGCGGTGTGTCGCGGTCCCCCGTGGGGTGCTGGCGGGGGACCGTGCCGTGGGGGCCTCTGGCCGGGACCGGCCGCGGGCCTGCACGCGTGTGTGCGGGCGTGCGGTCGGTGAGCTAAAACCAGCCGGACGCCGGGCAGGCTCGTAGGAAACTTTTAAAATCACGACACCTCTCTGCTAAGCACGTTGCGTGTCCGGCCCTGGAAGCGAGCACCACGAGCTTTTTTTCCTTACAAGTTCAGAATTTCCACGGCGGGTTGGTTTATTTCCTGCAATTAACGCACACACACACACACGTATTTGTAAGAATTCAGAGCCATTGAACCACACGTCTCCGAAAGACATCCGTTACTCACCTCTGTTCGTTTTCCCTGGGTGCACGAAGCTCCTCCGTATTTTATTCTGCGCTAAAAAATACAGACAGGTCCCGCACAGTTCCTACCCCCCTAGTCACTGCCCCATCCCTAAAGACTTCCACATCTCTCTGAATTTTTGTAATGTTGACGTTAACAGTGTCTCCATTTCTTAAAGCGAGGGATAGGTAAGGAAAGGTGTGTATCTGCGAAAGAAATAAAAAGAGGCTCGAAACCTAAATAATGATCTCAGGAAATGTTTAGCATAAAATAAAACAAAATTATCGAGAGCATTTCGAGGCCGAAGTGAAAGGCTGTGACTGTTTCCCAGGCTAACGCAAGATGATGTCACGGACCTAATCGAAACATTGTCAGCTTCTTCATTATCAATATCTGTGTACAATTTACAGTTTAATTAAAAATATTTCGTCTCCAGGCGTTTAGCGATTAGTTACCAAAGCAAACACCATAGCGGATACAAGTTACTCCCTCGAGTTTGTAGGAAATTACAGCATCAAATTTTTCTTCGAGAGAGGAGCGTAAACCCAACCCCAAACAATTTGGAGAGTCCTGCGACACGCCGGCCTCTGTCGGGGTTCAGTTTCCAACCTTAGAAAAGAGTGGCCGCAGATTTGCAGCCACCGTCCCCCGGTCCTACACGCGTCTTTTCTTTTTAAATTGTTTTTTTGTTTGTTTTGTTTGGTTTTTTTCCTCGTTACTCTTTGGGGGGGGATCCCCACGACGGAGCGGCCCTAGTGCGCAAAAGCCGCCCCCGCGGAAGACGGCGCGGGCCCGGCGGTGCCGCGGATCCCCGACGGCGCCGCGGATCCCCGACGGCGCCCGGGCCCGGCTCGGCCGCAGGGTGCCCCGGGCCCCCCCGCTGGGCTCGCAGGGGCCGGGGGCTGGGAAGACGAGGCCGGTCCGCCGCCCCGCCGCCCCGGCTCCCGGCCGTCGGGGGTGCCGGGCCGTGGGCTCCCCTCGGCGCGGACCCCGGCGCGGTTCCCCCGCGGAGCCGCCCGCCCCGCCGGCGGAGGGGGGAGCGCCGGAGAGAGATCATTTCGGTGCGCTAATCAATTACTGCTTGTGCAGTCAAGTACCATATATTTAACAGAATAATCGTTACCGCCCTTAAGTCTTTATTTGATCAGCAGATACTCGGAGCGGACTTAAAACGCAACTTTGCTTGTTTGAATTGCGTTGCGTGTGTGTGCTTTTTAAATCCGAGATAATGACACCATGAAACGGCCGTAATCTCCCGCCTGACGCCGGCAAACACCGCGCGGGCCCCGGGGCCCGCCCGGACGGGGCGGCCCGGCCCGGAGCAGCGGTCGCTATAGGCTGGAGCGGACAGAGGGGGGCTGAATGTTTGTTATTATTTTCCTTTTAAAATTATTTTATCTGTTTGGTTTGGTTTTTTTGGTTTGTTTGGGGTTGTTTTGTTGTTTTTTTTAATTGCGTGCGTGTGCGCTGCCGCCGCCCGCGCCCTCCCGTCCCTGCGCGGCTCTCCCACGCCTCCTGCGCGGTGACAGCTTGCGGCACCCGGCTCCCCTCGCACGGGGGAGCGTGTCAAAGGTGACGCTCGAAGGCTCCCAAAGCCAACAGCTGCCGGGGGGGATTAACTTTTCCAGACTTTCCCCCGTCGAGCTTCTTGGAAACTTGCTTGCTGACAAAAACATATACATCTGTCGGGGGCAGGCGGAGAAAAGAGGGCTGCGCCGGCCGGGGCAGCCGGGGGAGGGCCCGGCTTTCAGGGGAAGCCGCGGCGGGGCGGGGGCGGCGGGGGCTCGCTGCGGGTGCCCGCCCGGGGTTTGGGGGGGGGGGGTCCCGGCTCCCCTCCCCCCGCCCCCCCGCAGCCCTCGCCCCCGGAGCCGGGCTTCCCCCCGAGGGCAGCCGCCGGCAGCCGGGGCGGCGGCAGCGAAGGGCGCGGGGCTCCCCTCTTCTCCCCTCCGGGCGTCCCCCGGGCCCGGTGTCTGCCCGGGCTGGCGGGCGCGGGGCTGGGAGCGGGGTACCGAGATTGCCCCGCGGGCTGCCGGGCGCTGCCCCGGCCGAGCCGCCGCGGTCCCTCTTTGCAGCCGCGCTCTCCCGCACCCCCCGGAGCAAACCGCAGCGCTTGTTAATGAAGGAACTTATGGAAGATTGCAAAACACCGTAAATAATTTAGCATTGTATTTCAGGAAAAAAAAAAAAAGCTTTCTTAAATCATCTCCTCAATATAACTTGCAGACTTACAGTACGGCCCTGGTAAGTCTAAATTTTTAAAGTAGCAATATTCAAAGAGACAGAGATGTCTGTATTAATTATTTATCCGCTGGTGCCTTCCTTCGTTTCTAACTTATTATTAATTAGGCGCCTCTAGTCTTTCGCAGAGAGCTCCACAGAGCCAGTTGCAGCTTTAAATATGAATTAAAAGCAAATCCAAGCTACTGTAATGCGAAAATTATTCCGTGTCTTCTATGGCAGAGATGAATAGCTGCGCAGATCAATACTGTGAAGCTATGCTCCAAACGACAGGGTTATTGATAGCTTATATTAATGATGTTAATGATGGAAAAAGGAAAACAAGAACCCGACCAACTTATAAACTTTTTATCTGCTGAAACCCCGCAATCAAGCGGCCAGGAGCATGACTTAAGGGGGCTGGAGATAATAAGGACATTATTTATGAAACCGGATAAATGACTTCTGATAGTTTGATGCGCTTGAGCTCCACGCTGCCGCCTCCTCGGAGGCAGGCTGGGACCGGCCCGGCGCTGCCCCCCGCCGGGGCGCCCCCGGGCTTGGGGGGGCGGTGTGATCCACGCGTGACCCACGCGGTGACGGCCGCAGCGGTCTGCACCCCTGTGCTTCAGATCCGGCGAGGATGCCCCGGGAAACCCGCAGACCCCCCCCCCCCCCCGCCCCGCGGGCTGCGAAGGACCCGCTCCTCGGGAGCCCCACGTCAGCCCAGCCCGGCCGGGGACCCACGGAAACCTCCCCCCCCCGCGGCACGGGCGGCCCCGCTGCTCGGCCGGGGCAGAGTTACGGGTAACCGGGGGCAGGGAGGAAGCGCGGCCCCGACCCGCGCTGCTCCTCCCCGGGGAGCGCGCAGGGCCTGCGGCCGCCGCCCACGACGCGCCCCGGACACGCGGGGCCGGGCCGAGCCTTCCCGCCCGCGGAGCGTGTGTGTGCGTGGCGGGGCGGGGGGGGGGGGTCGGGGCAGCCCCTGCCGTCGGGCCGGCGCTGCCCCGGCTCTCCCGCCCGCAGCGGGCCGGCCCCGGGAGAGGCGCGGGGGGCCCCGCTGCCCCCGGCCCCCACGGGCACGCCTTTGCACCCCCGAAACAAACCCGGTCCCCGTGCCCTGCCGCGGCCGCTGCGGCGGGGAGAGCCGAGGGCGCGTTTTGGCGCAGACCGAGGCGCACGGACGGTAGCACAATAGGGATCAGGAGCGCCTTAGCGAGCGCTGTTAAGCCGGCTGGTTATTTAGGGAAAGGTCCTGTTAAAAGCCCCCGCGGGCTGCTCGGAGGTGATGCTCTGCCAGCGCCCCAGGACGGGCACCTGCCCGCGCAGGCAGCACGTGGCCCTGAGTTATCAATTAGGGCAGGGACACATTTTAATCAGGCAGGGCTGCTCGCAGCGCCCTGGGTTGCTGCGCTGAGGTCTTTATTAGTTACGTGTATGAGCGATATAGTCGCTCACCTTTTTTTTCTTTTTTTTCTTTTTTTTTTTCCCGTTTTCTCCCCCCTTCCCCGGACGCCAGCCTGAGGGCTCCCTAAGCTGTTCCCCTCTGTAATTAATTCGTATTAGACGGTTTTCCGTACGATGCTCTCCCGTGCCTGTCTCAACGCATTTTATAAACCTCTTTGTCTAGATGCCCTCTCAGATATGCACGGTCAAGCTCATAGATAAATTTTTTTCATGCTTTAAAAAGCTGCTGTCTTTAAGCAGTATTTTTTGGAAAAGATTTTTGTAATTATTATTTTTAGAAACAGCTTCCGCCAGGAGAAAGTCGCACTTGTTTCCAAAAACAATTCGCAGCAGATAGTGTAGATATCACTTAATTCCTACAGAAATCAATGTGAAAATTAGATTTATTGGCTACTTACATTGTTAAAAATGACAAAGTGCTGCCTTTTATTTTCATAAAACCACGGAAGACCGAAAATCATTTAATAAAGAATCCACCTAGTTTAATTTCACTGTAGGTCTCTTGCATCGAAACCAATTCTTCGAGCCTCTCCCTCATAAACTTGCCTTCCATTCTAGTATTAAGGACAAAAATGGTATTCTCAAAGAGAGTTAAAACAGTAGCATTTGTTTGATGCCTGAAAAACCTTTCACGCCGTTAGCTGAAGGGGATCGTGTAAATGAAACAGGATCCGCTGTTTCAAATCGTTTGGTATCCCCTATTAGCCCCAAAGGTTTGTTGCTTTCTATTTGTATTTTTTTTTTTTAAGCAAAATGCTTCCTTTTAAAACATTTTATTTATTTAGCTTATTTTAAAAAAGGTGGGGGGGTGGGGGGAAGAAAAAGAGAGAGAGAACACAGCCTGGCTTTCCAGCGCTTCCGAAGCGGGCGGGCAGCCGGCGTGCGGCGGCCGAGGCGGTGCCGGGGCCGGCGGCGCGGCCGCTTCTCCTCCCGCTACTTGTTGGGTTTGGCTGCGAGGGAACGAAACCGGCGGGCAGGGGCGGCGGGGCGGCCGCGCAACGCCCACCCCACCTCCCCCGCCAGCGGGCAGCCCCTGCACGCCGCGGCCCCGGCCCCGTGCGCCCCGTCGGGCCCGGGGCAGGCCGGGGGTGCGCTGCCTTCCCCCCCCCGGGAGTTATCCCTGGTTCTGGGCAGGGGAAAGGCGGAGGGAGGCGCTCCCGGCCCCGCCGACGGGCACCCCGGCAGGAGCCGGGCCGGAGGGCAGGGGGCTGCGGCAGGGCAGGGGGCTGCGGCAGGGCAGGGGCCCGCGGGGCTCGGGCAGCGCCCGCCCTCCCCGCTCCGCAGCCGCGCAGCACCGCGCCTCTCCGCTCCTAACGCCGCCGGGATTTAGGATTCGCGCCCCGACCGGAGAGAGCGTCGATAAAATTCTCCGTATCAAATGAGCGATCATTTGTTGTGGTTACGTGTTGGGTAATGAAAGATGTTAGCAGGATCAATAAAAATGAAAACACTTTTACTTACATCTTGAATTACTGTTTTAAGGGGTGAGCTGTGGTGGTGCAACAAACCAGAGAAACATCTACAACCATCAAATGTCTTCGAAGGAAATCAAAATGAACGCGTGTCACCCTGGGCTCGCCCCTGGACCCCGCCCGAAAGCTCCCCCTGCCCTCGCAGCCAGGGGAGGGCTGAGCCCCCCCCCCGGCCGGCCAGGGCCCTGGCCCGGGCCCGGCTCCGCTCGGCGGGGTCATCCCACCACTTCGGCTTATTACTGTTTGGAGAGGAAAACTCTGCCACCTCCGGGGCGTCTAAAGGTCAAATAACAGGTCGTAGCCCGAGGCAAACGGGAATTTTAGAGAGCCGAGGAGCCAGCCAGCTCCACGGCATCCTAAAAGCTTTCCCTTCGCTGTCGCTAAATAATAAACCACCTACGTATCCCCATCATTTATTCCTGCGCACAGCGACACGGCAGACACACGCTCAGGCACCCGTGCGACCGCTCTCTCCGGCGCACGAACGTGCGGAGAAACCAGCCCGCGATCGATTCCCCCGCTCCGCGATAGCCGTAGTGCCGCTCTTGATCCCAACTGAAATAAAAGCGGGGCCCTCGTTAGCAGAGCGTTATCGGGATCGATTTCGGGGACATTCGCGGTGAATTTAGCGAGGAACAGCCCC
Organism: Haliaeetus albicilla; assembly: GCF_947461875.1. NCBI lineage: Eukaryota > Metazoa > Chordata > Aves > Accipitriformes > Accipitridae > Haliaeetus > Haliaeetus albicilla. The sequence goes on along the minus strand of NC_091494.1, from coordinate 14,658,562 downwards.
AAACATGGAGGCTCGGCAGAGCTCCGGGACCGCTCTCGCCTCGGACGCGCCTGCGGGCTGAGCCTGCGCCGGGCTGCGCGGCGGCGGAGCGGGCGCGGACGGTGACGCGGGGCCGGAGGGGCGGACGGCGAGCGAGCCGGCGCCGCGCCTGGCCCCGCGCGGGGGACCGACCGACCGACCGACCCCGACCGCGGCTCCGCGGGCGCGGAGGCGCCGGGGGAGGCTCCCTCCCCGCCGGCGCGCACCGCGTTGCGCGGGCGCGGGGAGGCTGCGGGCGCCGCACGGCATCCGCGCGGCCCCCGCTCCGCCGGCGGGGCTGCCGCCCGCCCGCCCGCCGCCGCCGCTGCGCGCCCGCGGCCGCTGCGCGCCCCGCCCCGCCCTGCCCGCGCGGCCCTCCGCCCGCTCCGTGCCCCGGTGGGCACGCTTACCCCGCCGTCCGCCGCACGCCGCCGGGACGGGCATCCGATGCGGGCTCGCCTCCTAGATTTGCCCCCTAGGAGGAGAAAAACAAAAAAAAAAAAAACAAAAAAAAAATCTACCTGCATAATTTCAAATGAGAACGAGAGGAAGAAAAAGAAGAAGAAAAAAATGCAACCGCCGCGGCTGCCACGCCAGTCCCGTTAAAAAATAAAGCACCAAACCCTCACAAGGTGTAGGAGAGATCTTTTATTGGACCAACTTAAACGCAAGAATTTACAGCCAGAATTACACGTTCTTCATCAGCCCGACATGCACCAGAGGCAGAGGCACAGGCAGCAATTTGTGTATTCCCTGGGTCTGCAGGAGCTGAGATGGTTTTGGTGGAGGAAGGGGGTGGGAGAGAGGACAGACCCTCTTTCCCCCCAAAGAGCCTCAGTTTGTGGCTTAGGTAAAAACAAAAATAGGAAAAAGAAAAAAGAAAACCACAACCAAAAATCTCTCCAGCGCCCCATTTTGCTCCATCTTTAAGTCCAGTCCAGGATCAATTCTCTCCCTTACATCCCCAGTCATAAACAAACAGCTTCCAGCTAAATCTTTTAAAGGTTAAAAAGAACAAAAATAGAAATAATAATCAAGGGGTTTTTTTCTTCGCCTTCTGCTTGTTGGACAGCGCATTTTGGTCAGTCTAGCCTTGCATTTAGGGATGCTACTTGCATTTGAATAGCTGCCTGGCTGGTTATGGATCGGGAGGCTATGAGAGGAATCAGTATGCAAATTGTTTCAGTTACAATCGAAGGGTTCGATCTGGAGAAGGTGCCTGAGCGGAAGTCGCTGTCAGCCAGCGGTGCATTAGGCTGCCATTGCCTCCGCCGTCTGGGCCTGCTCTCCCTTTCCCTCACCCTTTTTTATGCTTGTGTACAGGTTTCTCCGGCGGTAATTAAAACATACACACAAATCAGGGGCTGCTGCATATCACGTTGGTGCCTTTTGCAGGCTGCGGGCACGGGGAAAGGGGGAGTGGAGAGAATATATCGCCATGCTGCTGGGGTTATTATTATGCAGCAAGGGTGAGGCGATCAGTGAAATAAAACATTTATAAATGGTTTCGTGCTTACAGTAGGAGAGGTGGGCCGGGGGGGCCACCCGGGCGCTGATCACACAGTGCAGGCTGCAAATCGATAACCCTTTCCTTGTAATCCCAGTAATTGTGGGAATCACGGCTCTCTGTTAAAGGGACAGCGGGCTGCAGTGGGGGGCACAGGGGCTGCGCTTGGCGGCCGGGCGGCACAGCCCCTGCCCCCGAAGGGGCCACCTTGGCCTCCCCAGCTTTCTCTGGAAGTGAGCCGGCAGGGCTGAGGGCAGGAGGCAGGGATGGGCTCTGGCCCCACCAAGAGCCATTTCGACAGTCCCCTTTGCGGCTGCAGTAAGGTCTCGCCTGTCACCTGTGGCATCCTCCACCCAGGGCAGGACATGTCCAACACCCCTGGCTTAAGGCATGGGGGCGAGAGAGCAGCCCCTGGGGGCACAGGCAGGGGAAGGGGCTGGCCGCAGCACTGCGTCCCCTGCCCAGGCTCCCTGTGGCTGCCCCGTGTCCCCGCGGAGGCCCAGCAGCTCAGCCCAACTCCTTGCCTTCCCTGACTCTGGCAGCGCCAGGAGCAATGGGAGGCCTCGGCCACTCGGTACCGGTCAGGTCTCCGTGAATTTAGTGATGTTTTGTTGCGTGGCAGAGGGATGGGAAGGACCGGTGAGGTGCTGGGGTCGGGCCGGTGAGGTCTGCCCCCGGCCCCAGGGTGCCCCTGATGCAGCACCCTAAGCCCATCCCTGCCCACCGCCCCGTCTCCCCCAGGTGTGTGGCAGTGGGACCGTGGTGCCAGGCAGCCTCGGGGGCGGCCGGTGCGGGGGTTTCGTGGGCAGGAGCGCTGGGGGCATGGGGCCCTGCTCCTGCCCTCTCCCTGCCGCTGACCATCTGTCATTCAATTAGGGCTGGGAGGCAGCTGGGGGGAGCGGGGCTGGGGGTCAGCGACCCCGAGCACAACGGCCTGCTGCCTCGCAGACGAGAAGAAGTTCAAATGTTAAATGCTCTCCGGCCCCGGCTCATCCAGGGCACTCGCCTTTGGAGGCAGCGGAGGGGTGAAGGGCATCAGTCATTAGCACTTAGATTTCAGCTCCCAGGCTGACCCTGCCTTCTGTTGGGAGATTTCGGCCTGAAAAGCCTTAACCCTTCCAGGGCAGCCCTCACCCTCCCTGGTCCCTGCGCGGGCAGCCCATGCTGGCGCTGCCTGGCCAGGCTGCTCCCTGCAGCTTCCCTGGTGGCCTGGGGCTGCCCCCCAGGCAGGTGGGTTTGGGGGAGAGGAGGGATCCCCTCAGCGCTGCCCCGCAGCTGGCCTCTTCCCTGAGCCCACCAAAGGGCTAAGCCAGGGCAACAAGTCTCAGTGCCAGCAGGGAGCCGCGCTGCGGACCCGTGATGGAGGCAGCAGGCACGCCCTGCCCACCCACGGCTGCATCTCCTGCGGGGTGCCCAATACCCCCTCCCCTTCTTACAAACAGACCAGAACAAATTGATGAATTGAGCTTTCACTATGCTAATTTGGACATTATAAATATTTAACTATCAGCCCTAGCAGCCAGCCAGAGAGGGCTCCTCTCTCCTTTACACACCACTTAATCTAAAGTAAATGTTTGCCCCAGAAGTGGCTGGGGCAATCTGAGCATCCCATTCCCTGCCCCTTCCTCCCTCAGGGGAGCCGGGTGGGTCCAAAAGGGGGGTTTGTAATGTTTGACTCATTTCCAAGAGCCTCCCTGATGGCCTCCTCGATTCGGGTGTGCTAAGAAGCTCAGCTGAGGCAGTGACACAGCACTCCTCTGGCTGGGAGGATGCTAACGCCGTGCCCCAACTCAGAGAGGGTCTCTGGCCCCATCACCCGACACCAGGGCTGCTCTGCCTGGAGCAGATTTCGCTTACATTCAAGAGAGGGAGTGATTCCTGACTTGAGATCAAGGCAATGAAGAATGAGTTTCCACCCTCTTTCAACGGGAACTGGCTCCTCTGCCTCACGCAAGCCCACAATGTTTATCATTTCAGTGGGATGGTACCTAGCAAGGGAACCCCATGGCCTTCATTTTGAGGACAGATTATATACCCCTCATGACATCAGTGTGTGATACTTTTGATAGATTTTCTTGTTTGATACGCTTACCGTTTGCTGCTGAAGGGGAGTAGTTTTCTCCTTCATTGTGGTGGCACATCACAAGTATTTGTTAATGATTGCAGAGCTTTGCTTTTTCTGAGGGGCTTGAGCAGCTGTTTGATACCCTTAGCTGTAACAGTTTTACAAGGTATTCACCTTAGAGGCTGTAGAAGCAAAAGAAAACGTCACTCAGAGTGGTGCTGGTGTCTGTGGGTCTTCAAACAGCACAGCTGGGGCTTGGTCTGGCAGTTTTAAAGCATTTGTGTGGCAGCTGTGCCACTCACCTGAAGCAGCAGGCCTTGGGAAGATGCCTTTCTGGTTTTGAGCTCTGTTAATTTGTTAATGAGAAGCTTATGGTATCTGTTAGTTATTCTGACTCTGTTTCTCACCTACTAGCAAAAAGTGAAGTTCTCTAAGAAGGAGTGCCCTAGCACTTTGGTACCTGGCTCAGGCAGGCACCGTGTGCCACCACACAGCCAGGGCTCACAGCCCCACGCGACAACTGCCTGCCCAAGTGCAGCGTGTGCCATGATAAAATGAAGGCTCATATTGTGCTAGGTGAGTCAAGAAAGTATGGGAATAACTGTGCATTGTCATTACCTGAGCACGCATAGGGACTTGACATCAATCCCTACATTAAAATACACACAAGAACAGGAAATGATATCCTGGAATGATCCTGCAAATCTGGGTGGCTTCCCTCACACCCTCATCCCCCAGTTACTTAGAAACGCAGGGGATGTTGGAGTATTTTTGTGCTCACTCGCTCTTCCTTGCCTGGGACAAGCTGGCAGCAGCCTGGTAAGGTCCTGGGATAAGGGAGGATCTGGCCCACGGGACTGCAAAAGAGGGGTGGGTGCTGCACTGGAGATGTGAAGCATTAGTTACGTTGCTATAGGGTCAGATATTGGATTATCAGCAGAAGTTAATCCCAGTCACGTGACAGATCTTACATTTGCTGTCATAAAATCTATCATTATTTAATAGGCATGGAAATCAAATTCTTCTGTGGACTATGAAGCAGGAATCTTTTAAAAATGTCTGTTTACCACAACAGACAACATATCGATCATTAGTTTTGAGACCTCACAGACAATTCGGAGATGGGTGTGAACACAAGCTGGCAGCTAGCTTTGCCATATTCACTGTCCAAAGTTGAACCCCGCCAAATGGCTGCACACCCAGCTTTCCAAGCAGGTAGATTTCAATTTCTTTACTCCAAAGACTACTGTTTCATTAAAGACAAATAACAAGGAAATTATATGGCATCGACCTGCCTTTAATGATGTTGCTGTTTGCAGTGATACAGGTATACACAGTGAGGAGATACACTCCTGCCTTTTGCCACAGAAGAAAAGCTGCCTTCTTTGGATGCAGCTGACTGTGTATTTACCACTGCGAACAGCCTCATTTATTCTGGCAGCACGAGGGGGCTGATCTCATCCCGACTTGACTCAATGTAAATTGTTTCCCTGGTATGAGGGGCACTGGGCTGGGTGGAAGGTGGTCCAGGTTGCTTTTCTGCTTTGCAAAGGCTACAAATACTGTTTCTGTCCCTCAGTCTCCCCATTTCTGCTGCGGGATCCCTGGACGGGAGTTGTGGGATGAAATTGAAAGGAAAAGTTGCAATGCTGATGCAGGGCATGTAGGAGCTCCAGCGGGTTACAGCACCGTCCCAGCACCCGGGCTCCTCCGGCAGGTGACAAAGGGGTGCCCGTCTTTCCTCTGTGCCACGGTGAGGTAGTTCAAGTCATGAGAAAGAGCTCTCTTGGGTAAGGACTATTAACTGCAGGTGACTTGTGATTTGCACCAGATTTCCTGATAGAGACGCCGAGCCATTTCACATGGGTTGCAATAGAGCATTTATAAACGTGTTTTTCCCAGTCCCCGTTTGTGGACACCTTGGGGCACTCTACAAGCTGCCACAGCTCTGCGGTCCCTGGGCTAAGCCCACTCTGCCCCTGCCAGCCAGCGGCACTGCGGTGGCACCCTGGCACTGAGGAGAGTGGAGGGGATGCGAGCGCTCTCTCCCTCTAGCTGTAGAATTAGCACAGTCTTTAATCTGTGCATATTTTAAAGTGTGGGGATCCCATAAATCCTTCCACATCTGGGATCGCTTGTAATGGCCAGTGTCAGGAGTTTACGGAGGAGCTTTCCTAAGATCTAGCGCCCAGAATCAATAGCAGCTGCAATTCCAGGCAGGGGGATAGGCTGAATCCCGATTTGATTCTCAGCTGTTTTCAATTGTATTGCCAGCAAAAAATTATTGTTGCTAAGTGATTCTGCTGGCCTGCTTGTGCCTTTTGAAGTTGCCTTTATTTCTTTGAGCTCAGATTCCTTGAGATCCTCTTGCTGCTCCGTCCCCAAGCCCGCATGTATCCAATAAACCTGACAGCTTCCCAGCAGATGTCTCCATCTTCTCCATTTTCTCCTTTATTGAGGAGACAGACTTCACTGGAGAGTGCATCTTAGCATGTGGAGCCAATGCAGGCTCTTCAGAGAGCTCCCAAAGGCCCAACTCATCTGCTCCAGCCGTGGAGGAGCAAGCAGATATTGCCTGGCAAGGCAGGGTTTGGAACGCCCAGCAGTTCACACTCCCTTCATTTTCCATTTTCCCTCTTGCCCTTGCACAGTGCATCTGACAACGTCAGCTCCCACCTGCCCGGAAGCGTGCGTGCTGCTGCGGGCTGAATTTTTGGAGGTTTCAGCCACCCCACCTCCCTACGGGGCCTACCCCTCATCGTTATCATCGCTCCCCTTTCTGTCTGTGCAGCGTGCTGCCAGGGAGCACCAGGAAAATGGAGCCTGGAGAAAAGGGCTCTGTTGTACAGCATGCCTTTGGCCTGGGTCACAGAGTGCTGGACGGGATTGGTGGCCGGACTCTGTCCTCTCCGCGAGGGCCTTCCTCTGGGTCTGTGCTCAAACCACAGGCAAGCTCGGGCCAGACTCCCTTGGCCATCCCAGTTTGCTCTGAAGTGCCTACATCTGAATTCCTTGTGAGTGGAAGAAGGCAACATGGAGGTGATGGGCAGCATCTGTAATAGGAAATTGCTGTCTGCAGATGTGTGTGTGAAGGAAAGCCTGTGTCAGACAATGGTATCAAGGGATAAATTCCACAAGTGAGCGAATCCATCTGAGTGTAAGACACAGGTTGTGCATTTTCCTCAAGAAGGAGCTGAACAGCTTCAAGGACATCAATCCACTTTATGAATGACATGGTTTCCCTAGCTTTGCCCACGCTTACTCAGTAGGAGAGAAGACAACAGGCAAATAAACAGATGTTTGGCTCATCTTGGACCGGGTTTTGAATCCTTACTCCCTTTGCACTTAGATGGAGCTACACTGGAAGTTTTGCTTGAATAAGGAGCTTGATTACGGTCCTCTTTTGAAGGAGTAATGTGATAGTGTCCAAACTGAAACACCTGGAAAACATGGTCTTCTCTCCTGGCTTGCTCTGCAGATGGGTGGTGTGCAGTGGGAGACACTCCAGCTCTTTCATGGCAAGGCTTTGCCCATTGAATACAATGGAAAGCAGCTTGTTACCACCTCTAAGTATAGAAATTTCTTGCCTTTGCTCTGAACAAATGGAAATCTGATTGCTCCTTCTAATCTTCCCCTGTACACCTGGCGTTGCAGGGACCAGCGACAACCTGGCCCTGATAAAGACTTCAAGAGTGGACCTATTATCTATATCCCAGAAACACTCCGATCATGTGGGAATAGTTAAAGGTAAGAAAATATATAACAGGTCATCTGTCTTTCAAGCTACAGTCAGCTCAGAGGTGGAAACAGATTGACACAGCTGGGTGCAGCCATCACGCTGGAGCCTGCAAATGCCGGTCAGCAGAGCTGCAGCAGGCACAGAGCACAGCCTGTGTTTCCCTTTAAAGCTGTTTGTCTGCGGGGGGTTTGGCCGCCAGCTTTGGAGAGCTTGGCCAAAGCACTGAAGTTGCTTTCTGCTGAGCCCGCTCCTACAAATTAGCGAGATTTAAGAGCGGGTTTGGTTCTCTGTCCTGTACGCACGTGGGGTGACGTGACCTTTCCTTGATCCAGCAGCCTCTGCAGCGCTTGGCACTGTGCTGAGGCCAGTGCTTGCTGGCAGAGGCAGGGAGCCGGCCGGTGCCTGCAGGCAAGGGCTCTTGGGCATGTCAGGCAACACAGACCCTCCCTGCCACCTGGCCCTGATGCTGTGGAAAGCATTGCGCTGGGGAAGCAGCTGGATGCCTGAGAGGTACGAGCCTTCATCTGTACACTGCTCTCTGCGTATTTGCTCGTACACGGTACTGTTGCGAGCAGGGTGTAACCCCTGGCCCTGAAAACAATCTTTCGGAGAGCAGCGAATGGAAACATTAGTGCCTCGACCCCTAACACAGGTGAGCGTCGCTGCCCGATGCAAAGGCGCGTGTGCACAGGGAGCTTTTGCTGACTGCTAGCTTTTGGAGGCTTGTGGGTCTGTAAGGAAAGGCAGAAAAGGCTGGAGAAATGGATATAGGGAAGCAGAGAAGCATCGCATTCATCCTAGGCAGGCATTGGGGCTGGAGCCCCGAGGAAAGCCAGGGAGCCCTGCTGAGTGCAGGCTGGCCGAGGGGCTGGGAGAGGCGGGCAGCGAATACCCCTCGCTCCGATCCCTGCTGTGGAAAAGGCAGCACAACATGGCTGTTTACTCCTGGCAGATAACCTGGAAGCCATCTAACAAACACCCCAGCTTCACCTATTTCTTATCCCAGGGGGAATCAACCATCTGCAGTTTTGCTAGCTGTGCTGGACAGGAAGGGATAGTTCATTAGCAATTTATACGTTTGGTTTGCCTCCTAAAATGGATCCTTCTAGCAGCAGGGATGTGTCATTTCCCCATTGAGCTGCTCCAGCTTTCACAGTAGTGACTCCCAAGCAATCATGCTCACTTTGAGCAGGAGTTACCAGCGTATGTAAATGACGTAAATAAGCTGCAGGAGAGGGGTCACATAACCGTTTTGTTAGGTTCTGCCCTGTCAGTCCTATTTCATGGATTCCGACAGAATATTAACATGTTTGCATATGTAAATGTGTTAAAGAGAGCATCAGCTGAGGGAATACATTAAACTCAGTTGTCCTTCCAAGTTGATTTAATCTGACAGCACCTCCATTAAAAAAATAAAAAGCATCAGTTTTCCCTTTGTGACTTGATGTACAGTAATTAGCTTGTTAGAGCAGGAAACACCTCCTTTCATAATTGATTTTGCACCCCTTTTACTTGGATATCTCTGACAAGCTGTTTCTAGTTCCCCAAGGACACCATCAGTACTTCCCATGTGTTTGGAATTTCATGAATGTGAATAATGAATATGATTTATCCCTCCCACACTCCCATGCACGGCTAATATATGTAGCCAATTTGTGAACTGGACCTTGCATCAGAAAGATTGGTGTCAAAGTATTAATAGCATAGTGACCAACCGTGCACAGGAATTAGGGCACAGCTAAGCAGTGATCTTCTGGGCATTAGTGAGATGGGAACAGGTTGCACCATGTGTTTGTCCACCAGGGAGGAAAAAAATGGAGGAAGATTTTCTGAATGGTCCTGTGTATCTAAGTTAGCATGCCAAATTGGTTGCTTATTACAGCTGGCACAGTGCCTTAGTGGGCTAATGTGTTAATAATGTGTAATGTTTCTCTTAGGCAATGGCACCACTCTTCATTAGCGCTTCTCAAGCCCTGTCGCTGTTGCTTAGCTCGACATTTTGTTTCTGATGTTTGAGTGAGGGTATTTGAAATCAGGATTTCAGATCTGCTAATACATGTCACACACTCTTTAAAAATGGATTTTAAAAGGGCCTTGATAATTTTATGGCTACTAATAACATTTGTAACTATGTGAGCTAAGCTAATGATAAGAGTAATCAAATTTCATGTTTCACGGCATAAAATGAGCAACTGTAGGGGTCAGGAAGGTATTCACTCTCTGCCCTCCTCCCCTGGGAACCACTGTCTTTTCCAGTTGGTTCAGTAGATGAGCAGTGTTTGGGATGTGAAATAGCACAGTGCTGCAGGAAAGTTCAGGGTCTCGCACTGTACAGAGCAAGGATCTTATTTATAAGCATAGGAATTCTGGTTTCGGTGGGCAAATGGAGAGAAACATCTGAACGATGCATTTGTTTCACACTGATTATCTCCCACGTAGGCATCAAATACATGGGGCTGATTCTCCTCATTTCTGTGGCTGTTTGCTCAAGCCCCCATATAAGCCTCCTATTTCTGAGCAGCCCTGGCATGGCCACGTAATTCACATCCTAATTTTTCTATCAGCGAAGGTGCTCGCTTAGACTTTCCTCACATTTCTGTGTTTTCACTCACTGTATTAGCAAGTCTGTTTTGAGCATTTCTTTAACACAGCATAACTGCAAGAGGCAGCTGAGGGAGCCCGGAGCCACCAGCAAACACCTTCCTCGGCAGCCGCCACTGCAGGACCACAGCGGGGAGAAGCACCGGTGGTGCTGCCGGTTTGGGAGCGAGGCCGTGGGGTTGCCCACAGATGGTTGCAGGTGGGTCGCCCTTCCCATGCCCCGAGCATGGCTGCAGTTTGCTCCAGGTGTGCTCTGGCGAGGGTGTGCTCTGCTCGTGGTGGCCGTGCCCGCTCCCGATGTGCTGTGTTACGTGGCCATGCGCCCCTTGGCAGCGTTCACCTGATGCTGAACAGCAGGGCCAGAGCCAGAAGGCTGGGATTTGGCAAGGCAACAACCTGTTTAACTGATGTCTGGTTTTCATAAAGACTTTCAGTCCCATGTTTTGCGATATAGTGCCTAGAGCATTTTCTAGCACCCATACTTTTAGTGTGATGTGTTTTCTAAAGCCTTTTAGTGTGTTGTACCAGTGATGTACTGATGAGTCTAAACGGACTCACTTAACACAATGTGTAATAAACTAGAAAGGAGATGTGCTGAGTAAAAAAATCCAGCAGAGAGAGTCAAAAAGCTCTCTGTATTTTTTAAAGAGGGCAATAGCTTTTATTTCTTAAAAAAGATCTTCTCCAGAAAATATCTTCTTTTTCTTCTAAATGTAGATATTCATTTAAGTGTGTAAATAATGTAGGAAGTTTTGTTGTACAACTACATTTAACGTGAGATCTTTCGATTCCTGAAGTGTAGTTTCCCAGAGTTTGGTGTTATCTTACAAAAATGCAAAAAAAGTTAAAGAGCATGTAAAATAGTTTCAGTTTAAAAAAATATTTTTTGTAGAAAAAGTGCTCTCAGAGAGCTCTGCCTAACTAGCCGTAATTTGCCTTTGGGTGGTGTTTCCAGGCAGAGGTCCAGCAGCCGGGAGGGTGGCGGGGTAGCCCGTACACCGCAGGGGAGCAGCTCAGGGCAGATGCTGCCCCACGAACTGCCAGCGTGGGCTCCGCAGGGTTGCCCAGGGCAGCTAGCTTGCCATAGCAAAGAGCATGCAAACCCGCAAACAAAAAAGAGAATGTTTATAGACGCAGCCTTGGCGATAATCAAATTAAAGGCAGACATCAGAAGAGCGCTCTAGAAAACATTTTTGCTTAGCACAGTTAGAGCTGAGCGCAAGGTATCGCGAGACCGTAGTAAGGAACCAGATCTAGCACAGCAAAGGAAGTCCCGGTCAAGTGAGGCTTCCCAAGTGCTGCTCCTGTGGCCGAGCTAGGGCAGTGCCGGAGATTTCTTCCCACGGCCTCTGACTGGGGCCAGGCTGTGTCCCTTCCTGGGGACAAAATCCCCACGTGCCAGCAAGCGTTGCCTGGTCCTGTCCCACAGGCGCGTGGGCCTTATGGGCAAGAAACACAGGGTTAAAATTCTGTGATTCTGGGTAGAAACGACACCATAGAGTCTCCCCCGGTTTTGCTTTTCTTCTCCTTGTCGCTCTCGCATTGGGTTTTCTTGGAGGCTGAAGAGAAGCTGCCCTAGCCCGCCTGTGCCCCCGCTCACACACAGCGCGCAACCGGCGTGTCTGCAGGCAGCCAGCGTGCGTTGCTACAGCCCTGCTGCCGCTGCCTGCATCGTGCCCCTTCCCACGCGCCTCCCGGCTTTTCTGCCAGTGGTGCCCCGGGGCTGCCCACGGAGCTGGTCACCTCCGGGGGCCTGCAGGAGATGTGGGGTGGTGGGTGATGCCGAGGTGCCCGCTCGTCCCCACGCCGGCTGGGGTGGCTAATTCAGCCCTGGGGAAGGGAAGGGGACTGCCGAGGGAAGGCTAAAGCTCAGCTGAGCAGCATCGGGCGCTGCCAAGAGCATTTTTCTGAGGCTCGGAGTGGGCTGCCGCAAGGAGGGGGCTTCCTGGTACGTCGGGGAACATAATGGGAGAGGCTGGAGTTAAAGACCCTTTAATTGAGGCCTTCAGAATGGTAAGTATAACACTGCATCGCTCTGTTTAGGGGATTTTGCGTATCTCTACCATCAAGGCTACATTTGTCTGTAGGATTAATCACTTTTTGATCCAGAGGGTTTAAGACAGACAGCTTACTAGGAATGTGCCGCACGGCTCTCCCAGGCTGGCAATTAGCTTGGTTTCTTCATATTGTCTTGTTTATTATGCCCTTCTCCATCTCTTTTTTTTTTTTTTTTTCTGACCAGCATGTTAATACACTAATTCATTTTTAATCCATTTTTAACTGTGCTTTTAGGAGACTTTTTAACAGAGGATTTTTAGTAAAAGCTCTATGTCAAATATAGAAAATGAAAAACTCCTGCTGCTGAGCAGAGAACAGGTTTGTATATAGATGACACTGTAAAGAAATCCTTGGAGAAACTATAAGGCATAATTTTGCTCTGTTTTAGGGCTTTATCTCTAGACTGGCTGAGGTTTTTCTGCTTGCCAGAAGGTCATCAAGAACCTGAATTACACCCATTGCCATTTAACTTGAATGCAAACAGGTTTCTTTGGGACATTATTTGTACCTCACATGACGGGAAAAAATATGTCCCGGGAAGTGTACGTGTGCACGTCCACTCAGTTCCCTTCAGATGATAAGAAGCTATCTCCTGCTCTTGACAGGCTGCTTTCTTCTGCATACTCCGGGCTCTGAATGGCAGAGAAAGCTCATGCCCCTATGCCCCATCATGCAGCTTTTCCTCCCACACTCCTAGTCCTTTACCGGCTGGCACAGAAGATGGACAATGTCTTTATCTCCTTCTCATGTGTGCTGTTTGAACAGAGGGGACCAGCAGGAAACTATCCTTGAGCTCTAGACCAAAAATGTCCATCGAGGCTGTGGTTGGGAAGTATCCATGTGCTGTTCTCACATGGGATTGCACATGTATGGGACCTCTGAGCTGCCAGCAAATAACACGGCACTTGGCGAAGCCCCTCCAGACCCGGCAGCTTGCTTTGTGGCTGGAACCAACCCAAATGCCCTTGAACGCTACCTAAGGGCTCAGAGTTTTTCTGTTTCCAGACCTGGCTTTGCCCTGAATCTTCTGGGTGACCTCGGTCAAGCAAGTTCACTGCTCTGCATCCATTTCCCACTCGGTAACCTGCAGGAATGATGCTGACCACCTTTATACAGCATTTTGTTATGCCCTGAGGACAAGTGCGATCTAAGGACTGAATATTGCTGTGTAGAACAGCACATGGTTGGCGTAACTACGGCATACCAAGCCAAAGCTTGTTGAAATACAAGTGAGCTTTGCACTGACTTCGGTCAGTTTTGGATCAGATGCTAAAAGCTGTAAAATTTTTTTTAGCTGCCTGACATTCCCAGTGTGAAGTTACTAGCACGGTCGGAGCTGGATGCAGCACAAGCCACGCTTTTCTGTCACAGGCAGTTTGTCTTCCTTTTTCTTGACTCTTCTTTTAATAAATGTAACCTTTTCTCCTATGGCTCGGGCATTGTGTTGAACTGCCCCGACAAATGTTCTCAGGTTTTTAAAATATTCGGTATTAAAGAGATCAGGCCAGATGTGTTCTGCTGCCTTCATCACTCTAGGTTGTGTACTCTGTGTTGAAATGATTATTGTCATCACCCGGTGAAAGGCAACTGATGAAAGACTCTCTCCCCCTCTGATGAGCTATCCATCGGCCCGTGCCCGTGCAGAGCGCACAGGTTTTGTTTTTGAATGATATATTGCTGTGTCAAAGTGGCTTATGTGCTGCTTAAACTTATGCTGGTGAATGACAGAGAGTATGTATTAAACAATCTCATTGCAACAGGAGCTGTATTTTCTCATCTCCAGCTTTGGGAGCACCAGAGCAACACCCCCCCCCCTCCACGGTGAGCCTGGCAGGGACTCCTGGAGCAGGGTGTCTGGGTATGTCTGTGTTCACACTTGGGTGTTCACACTGGACATTTTTAAAGAAATGCAATCGGATGCCAACCATTTTAAGTCTTTCTAGGAGACACAACTGTTCTTTCTGCCCACCCGATTCTGTTGATGAAGGAAACTGTTTTACATAACGTACTTCGAAATGTTTTGGGTTTGGATGTATTTTCCCTAAAACCTTTTCTGTTCTCAAGTAGTGTAGCTTTCATTTTCCCACTTGTCGCCCTTTTACTCCATTTTTTTGCTCTTTTTTTCAATCCTTTGCAAGGCTCAGTAACAATAGCTAAGAAGGGATAGAAGAAGGGGAAGCTGTAATGTTTCCATTTTGGGTCTATTGCCAGTCTCCCAAACCATCTCCAAAGGAAGCGTTTGATGAGCAAAACATATTAAAAACACCACTTTGCCTTGAAAAATATTTTGAATAGAAAAATCAGTTCTCAAAGCTTTCCACACTTCCACAGTCCTCCAGTGCATCTGGTAAATTCCAGCATCACTGAGCAGAGCCTGTAACACGAATAAGACCTTTCCAAATGACTGAGAATAATTAGAAATCCAAGACACAGACATTTTCTCTGTGTAGTGACACAATCAAATACTTAACCAAAAATAATGTAATGAAAAGTCTAGGTCACAAAATGGAATACTGCAGCCTGGAAAAATAGTTTTCTGACCTTCTGGATTTCCTCTATCAGAGGACTACTGTGCAGTGAGCAAGCCCTATTTCTTACAACAAAGAAATTTAGCAATCTGTGAGGCTATGTCACCTTGCTGGCAGAAACACTGAGCGGCAATAGTGCTGAAAGTCAACACTAATAGCTGACACCAAATTAAACTGCCAGAGTTTGTGTGATGTAGTTCTGTCACCCTTTGACACATTTGATGTGAATTCAGAGGCTTCTGCTGTAAACTCATCAGCAGAGCTCATGACGCATCATCTTTACATATCTGTCCATCCACATTTGTCAGCAACCTGTGTGCCTCAAATGACTCCAGCGATTGGGATATAGATTGCTTTACCTTCACGTATAGTAAATAGAGTGTTTTAACACTTGTGATACCCTCAGCTCTAGCTTTTAACTGACAAAGTCTTGTTAGCTGCACTTCAGCCTTTCTGCACCCATGCTGAACGCGGTGATTGATGCGGGCTGATTATGGCAGTGGGGTGGCCCATCCCTTCTTAACCTGTGGCTCAAATCATCTCCAGTTTGCCCATGCAGAAGAGCAGCAGGTACACTCCTAAGTGTCTTCATGAAGTGCCTGACTGAAAGGCCACAGCCAATTAGGCTGAGCTGAAACGGACACTTGCAGGATGTCTTTGCCTCTCAATTCCCCACGCGGTGCCTGCAGAGAGCAGGCACTGAACAAGCGCAGATAGCCCTCACGTCTGCTTGCACGCACCCAGCAGCTCTCAAACCTGAGGGCCGGTGTTTCAGCCCAGGAAACATGGCAGGGTGGCTGTGCCCTGGCTTTGCAGCCCTGGACTAGGAACCCAGCAAGCGCCGGGGGTCAGATCCTGATGTAGCAAATGACGCTCACAAATGGAAGTCACTCTGCTGAGGCAGTCATTCACCAGCGACAAATACATAATATCCCCCCAAAATAACATGGCATTTCAAAACACAAACAATTCCCCCCACCTTTTCTCTCTGGGCCATCTGAAAGGGATTTCTAATATTTATTTTTTTCTCTAAACCTGTTAGAGTTATTGTAGTTTCAGACTGATACCTTTTGGTTATCAGCTCCTAATCTTCCTGTTAATTTTGGACTTACGGAAGTAATGAAAGCAGGTCCCCTCAGATGACAGCAAATCCCTGCTGGGGTGCGTGTGAGCACTAGAGTTTATGCAATGCTCTGGGTGATGCTGAAGAGAGACTCCACAGATCTGCACCATGCTTTTGTCTCCCCTATGGACCAGAAAGGAAAAGGGCCTGCAGTTTCTGTTTACGCCTCCGTGGTATTTAACATACTTGCTAGCTTCAGTAGCATCTTATTTGTCACATATTGCCCTAGAATATTTAATATCTTAAGTCCTTTTCTTCCACTGACTAGCTCTGCGATCAGTGTAAATTACTAAGGAGAGAAAGCTGTATTTAGACACAGGAAGAACAAACAGAGCAAGAACAATACATCAGATTTTTTTTTTTTTAAGTCTATTTTAACATATGGTTTAAAATACTAGCCTCATAGGGTAGTATGCATCAAATCATATTTATTCAAGTGTGAGCTATTTCAGAATGGTAATAGAAACATCATGTCCTACAAGAAAAGCCACCCTATTTTCACCCTGTATCTCCAAATCTTCTGCCTATATAATGCTGGCATAAAAACATTGCATAGTGTCCCATGTTCCAATAACCCTTTGAACCACTAGAATTATCTCAAAAAAAAATGGTAATAGAAGATTTCCATCTTCGGAAGAAGACTGTGAAACTTGTGCCAGGTCAGAGGGTGGGGGAGAGCAGTTCAGACTGAACAAGGCAACATCTTTCTCCTATGAAGTATTAATGTGTGTCAATACTAAAACTTTCTGACAAAAAGCAGGGAAAAAAGTTTGCTGTCTTTTTTTTACATGGCTCTTAAAAATTCTAAACTGGAAAACTTTGTAAAAACATTGGAAAAAAAAGTAAAAGCTTTAAAAATATTTCCTAGCAACTTCCATCGTTGCTTTGGGACCTGCTGTGTTTGGAAACTGCCATGCAGTGCCACTCAGCTTGTGTGAAGGAAGAAGTCTGAGCTATCAGACCCAGCACCTGAGATTTAATTTGATGTCCTAAACATCATACTCTTGTCCTCTAGAAATATCTTTCCTTGTTATAATTCATTTCAAGGTCTGCAAGAACTGAGTATATCATTAAAACCCAATGTAGAACAGTTAATTCCTTCCCTCCCCAGCACAGAGCGGCTCCCATTCCGGTTGCATTAGGAGCACCTGGGTGGCCAGGGAGAGCCCCGAGTGACCGAATCGATGCGGCTAAGAGACATGCACCCGCAATCTGCATGCAGCCTCCAGCCCACCGCGTCTTGTGGCATCTGAGGCTCACTCCATGCACAAAGGGGATTGTAATGGAAACGCTGACAGCTCTTAATAATTACGACGCTTCTAGACATCTCTGTAATTACTGTACAGAGGCTTCTGGCATGCAAACAGTATTAGGGTACGTCTTGTGCCTGACTTGTTTTATCTGTCTGTGTGGCAAAGCTCCTGAGGACAGGAAACCATAGCTTCTCCTTGTGCTTTTTAAAACACTAGTTGCTCTCTCAGCAGTTTACAGTCACTTACTAACAGCAGTGGCAATTGGGCTAATTCAATGCAGAATTCCTGTTAATAGACTCTAGAGTCAAGATGCCCAGTGCAAGGTGCTCAATGGACTAGAGCTTTTTCTGCAGTGTCCCAGGGAGGAGAAACATGAAGCCTGCACCTACAGAAACTATTTATAAATGCACCTGACTTTGGCTTTTGTGTCATGTCATCACTGGGACCAGGGCTGTTTGTCCTTTCTTGCACCCTCCTGGTCGGCAGCAGGGAAAGACTATTCCCCATCTGCAGAGGGGCTTGTTCCACCCTCCTGTATTTGGCACTTTCTGAAATAATGAACAATATAAGTCTTATGAGTACATTTTATGGCACTCTTGGTCAGGTGAAGGTTTAAATTAGGCGAGTTAAAATGGATCGTGAGATGCAAAGCAGCCATCTCTGGTATTATCTGGACTATGGCCAGTACACCACAGCATTCCTGCAACTGCACTGCTTGTATGAGGAATAATTACCTGGAGAGAACGCTCCATGACAATCAAAAATAGAGCAACTAAGCAACAGTCCCCTGCCTCCCCTGAAACCTCGCCTCCAGATGTTGAAACCATTGGTGCAGTAAAGGGTACAACTTGTGTAAAGCAGGCAGTGGTGACCAGGGAAGTGATGGGCCCCAGGCAGGTGTTTTCCACATAGCCTACAGCTCTCAGTGTGGTAACTTTATCTTGCATTATTCTTCTCCTTGGACACAGTCTCCAACCCAAACCGCATTAGCCCAGTAACATGTGTCACACCACCGGGGTCCCACCAACCCCTGAGGTAACCGAAATTAGACCGGTGCCCAGTCAGGAGCAGTTGGATTGTGCGCATGACAGATGGAGGGCTTCCCAGCCGTCAGAGAAATATTTAAATTAAGTTATTTAAATAAGTTCTCTGGATAATTAGATATTGTAGCACCCTCTTCTGGCTTTCTGCTTATCCTGGGTTGTGACCGTCTCTCCTTTGAGACCACTTGGCTCACATGGGTTTGCTAGTTATGGTTTTGGAGCCACGTCAGTCCTGATCCTCTCCCACTTTCTATAACCTTGTGGCTTTCTAGGAGAACCGCTCCTCAAACTCGTATGTCCCACACTGAGTCCCTTCACAATTAACCTTTTTGTGCAATCTTTTTAGAACAAAATCCCTTTTTCTTATTTTTTTAGTTGGTGATCATGGAAAAAACACCCCTGACTTTGCACATTTTATATGGTTCTGACTGTACCACTAGGGAGAGGGTTACTGCAAACCCATGAAATCAGAGGGAGGGATCCTGCGCAAGGAGCAGGGACTGTCGCAGCTCGTGGCAGCTCAAGGGACATGGTGGCCTCGGGGAGCAGCAGAGCGGGGAGGGGTCCCCCCACCTTCGATGCCACCGCTAAGGCAGCCGGGGGCCTTTGCACAGGTTTTGGCGGGTGCTGCTTCACCTCCAATGTCCTCACTGTGAACCCAGAAACAGACAATTATAACTCATAATGTGGGTGTGCAAAAGTCCCTCTAAGAGCTAATTAGCTGTGAGGACCAATATTTCTGTTTTAAGGTCCACAAATGTCATTATACCATTATAAAATAAACTCTTGAAAAATAATTCACTTTTAAAATAATACATTGCTTTCCTTTTATCCAATAGGTTAAAGTACTTTGTTCCTTGGTACTGGCTTTAAATTTTTCATGTCAGGGTGAAAAGCAATTTTTTAATTATAATTTTAATGCATCTGACCATATTTCGTAATGATACATTTTGAACCCAACTTGTAAAGGTGTCAGAAGAAAATATGACTATTCCATAGAAATATCTGAACCATAAGAACACAGTTGAAATAACATAGTGCTTTTTAAAAGTGCCAATTATTTATTTTAACTGTGATATTACATCTGTCATTAGCACCATGTGAAATATTTGGTGTGTTATTAGGAAAGTTTCAAATTCACCAGTTTCAATGCTCACAGAATTTGCAGGAACACCAGGTACCAGGTTATGGCTCCTCCGAAGCAGGTCTGGTGGCAAAAATCAGCCTTAAATCCATTTTAACTAGTTTCCCTTGCTTTCCCCTTTCAGGTGACAAAGGCCCCCCCCCCCCGCCCCACGTCCTTTGCTTTATTCCCTCAGGGCACCGGGCAGGTCAAACACTGTGTAAGAGGAAAGGGGATTATCTTTGCTTTGCAGGCTTAGCAGATGAAGAGCGGGAATCATCACCGCATCCCCCTAGCAGCAAGCCAGGAGAGGGGCTGGGCGGTGAGGAGGAAGGTGCTGTCAGCACCCAAGGCAGCAGCGGGGCTGGCCGAGGGGCCCCCGCTTGAATGGGTGCGTCGTGGCCTCCCTGGGACCCGAAAAGCAGCTGTTTCCCCAGGCACTGGTGCCGTGCATCGGTGTGGTCTGAGCCCAGTGAGGTCATGGACCTCCTCCCTGGGCTTCGGGTTCACGGACTGTCATTTTTAGTGCCCAAATTGTGCGTAGGCAGGGAACACGGCGGCAGGCTTGGCCGTGGCGGAGGACTTTTCCAAAGACCACCGAGGTGACTGGCTGCTCTGCAGCGTCGCCCCTGCCGGCACGCACCTCAGATGATCGTTCCTGCAGGTTGGGTTGCCTATGTGGAGCTGGGAACACTTGGCAAATGTTACCCGTACTAAACTCTGCTGATTTTTTGAGGCTGCAGCTTCATTTTGTCTGGCTTGGCCTCACTTCCATAGGGTGACCCGTGTCTCTCCTCATTCTCTCCTTGCAAAGGCAGCAAAACTGTTGGAGTTATTTTTTTCCATTTTGGCTGCCTGGCTCAAGCTATGGGGCTTTAAAAAACCCTTAAATCACAGCATACTCATAAATCAGTGATAGGAATACCACTGCTCTGATGGCAACAGGAGATCGCAGCGAGCGTACTGAGGGGACACTCATGCAGCACCCAAGAAAAATGTATTCCTCCAGAGGGATGCTCTGAAGCTGTAAATGAAAATACAGCTTCATCACTCTCCTGAGTACAGAGTCAGTGGGAAAAACTGCTTAGATGCTTGGCAGTCAGACAGGAAAATGAGTGCCTCTTGGAGAGCCAAAGAGGAGAGGACCAGGATGGAGCACAATGAGATTTTGATCAGCACAAGCAAAACATTATCAGTAGTTTCTTCAGCTATGGGAAAAAAGAGGATTGCAGAGGATATTACAGATTTACGTCTTCCTTTGTTATTTATACCCTGAAACTTGGACCTACCTCAACCCTAAGCTAAATCAGAAGTCTCTGGTACTTTGTATTTCCTTAACACTCTCTGTGCCCAGCTTCTCAAGGCTCTTAAAAACATCTCTTTGAAGTAGGACTCAGAGGTAGTACTTACTCAGACCTTTGGCTCGGTGCTGATGCTCACTCAGCACAAATCACTCATCAGCCCTGTTTGATGACTGCTTTTTGGCATATTGGGCTGATTACTCAGTATAGCTTATACACCTAATATGCCTAATCAGAGTGCTCTTCCCACTTGTCTCCCTCAAGAGGGTTTCGTGCAGACCTATTTTGGCATTTCTGCCTCAAATTTTCCCCTCCACAGTTACACCACTCAGGATACCTCCCAGTTGAGTGTGTGAGCCGCACAAGCCAGTGCTGGAGGAGCACAGCTGACCAGGAGGCTGCTGCATTAATAAAAGCAGCAACAGCCTCCAGAAGCATACTTTCTCCCTTTCAGACAAACATCTCTTTCCCCATTTATGGTGGACCAAAGGTCGAAGATAGCTGCTCTACCACTTCCACGGCTCTGCTGAAATTTTATGCTCTGGAACTGCTGTCAAGTTTAATGTTCTCATTTTATATAATGAAATAGCAATTGTTCCAGCTCTGCAGCCTGAATGAATTCACACTGAAAAAGATTGAAAATTTTAGGTGAAATTTCACAAACTGCTCAGACCTTCAGCCAGCAGTCTTACATTGGATTAAAAGCAGAGATAAGCAGTATTTACTTGGAAAACTGAGCACCAGACATACCTGGAGAATTCTTTCTGAACCTAATATCAACGCATTTGAGAAGGAAACCATCAGAATATTTACCCTTTTGTACAGCTTCATCGACCTTTTCTTACAACCTCTTGTTAGCTTTTCCCTTCACAGGTTTTTGGTATAGATCCTTGGTTATAAGTCTACGGTTCTCTGACATGTTCTTGCTTTGTAGAAAGGAAAGTCTTTTTGTTTTACACTTTTAAAATACAAAACCTAAAAATGATTGCCTCTTCAGTAGTATTTTTACATAAGCATGGTCCCATTGACAAAACTCCCACTGACTTTGATGGGTACAAAAACCACAGTTGAACTTTAAGGAGAAAACATTATTATGCCTTAAAGGTCTGACGTTCACAGCACCTTCAAATCTGGTAGAGCCGGTGGTTTACCTAAATGCCAAACACACATCCCTTATGGTAATAAGTCACAACTCAGGGCTGCCTGGAGACCCCTCTGAAACACCTGAGGACAGTTTTCAGCACTTACGAAGCAAACTGAGAGCTGCTGAGTTACTCCAGAGGTTTTTCGCATGACTCATTTTATGATTGCTGTGAACGATCCCAGGGGAGCCCCGCTCTTCACCCCGGTAGGGAAAGCAGCACCCTAAGATCTAGCTGCATTTGCAGATCTTGACATTTTTTTTCATTCCCCTCCTGGCAAGTAGAAACTGAGCTAAGTCTAAAGGCACAAGGTGTAGCTGTGATGCTGAAGCAGAGCCGATGAGCAGAAAACGCGGAGCCCCAGAGTTACCTTTGGTCCCGCTGAATTTACTTGCACGTCCACAGCAGTGCTAGGGGTCACAGGTTCACCGCCGCGGCACCAAACCCGCTGCAGAGCTGTGCCTAAGCCTGTCCCTGGGGTGTCAAAGTAGCTTATGCTGTGCTAGGAAGAGAGGAATAAAAATGTCTCCGTGACTAGTAAGTCTAAAATCCGCGTTATTGTCAAAGAAACAATAGCGGCATCAGCTGCTGCTGCTGCCCAGGAGCGGAGCAGCGTCATTAGCAGCGCAGGGCAGGGTACCTCCGGGGGAGGCAGTGGGGCCGCCGGCACCGCATCCCTTCTCCTCTGCAGCCTTGGGAGGCTGCAGCCGCAGCGGCCGAGCTTGTGGGGCAGAGGCATGGGAGAAACCAGCCAGTGGGAAATGCTTTTCCTTCTCCAAAGGACATAACGAACAAACTTATCACTGGCTACTCTAGAAAACACAGCGGGCCGTGGTGCTCCTCTAGCTCGTATTTAGCTGGCAAATTGCCTTATGCTTTTCAGAAGACTGTTAGTGGCCATATTTCCAAGTGGCCCCGTGCTGCTGATTGCTGCTGCCATGCTTCAGACTCGTTTGAAATGTCCTTATTTGAATTATGACTCGCAACAGCTGTATTTAAAATCGTATACTTCACCTTCACTTTCCACAATCAATATTGTTAACAGGGACAAAGCTATGGAGGGATAATGGAAAATATTTACTCATTTCTTTCTGCGCAGTCTTCCCCAGCCCTCCATTACCACATCCCCGATCTCACTCTCCCTCCGCCGAGGGATGCATCTCGTTGCTGGATGCGGGCAGCGTGTCGGCGCTGCCTCTGGCAGCACGAGCACGGCAGCGATGGGAGGTGCTGGCAGCAATACTCTCAAAGCAGCTGGGAGAGGTGTTCCCAAAGGACCGGGATCTGCCCCTCGCATGCTGCCCCTGGACATGGGGCCTCACACGTTCCCTTACACCTTACAGGAGGGCTCACCAAAAAGCACCACCGATCTTCCTGTGCCTCTGGGTGCTGGTGGGCACTGCTGCGGGGGGCCGAGCGGAGGGCAGGGGCTCACCCACAGAGGGGTGCTGCTCACTGGGCAGCTTGGATGCTTGGTGCCACCTCCTCTGCCATGTGCCAAGGGACTGCTCTGCCCACTGCGTATCTGGCTGCGCCACCCTGTATAACTATGCCGCTTAAGGCCATTTGGGTCCTTCCCAGATATTCTGGTAAGGCTTTTAAGACCAGACTTATCTGATGTAAACTGATGCAGCCCTATCAAGACAATGGAGCGATGTTGTCGTATAGTTGCTAAAGCCTTCACTTGTTAGTTTTTATAATTGAATGTACAACTCTTCCAACTTCAGGTAACAGATACCTTCATTTCCACATTGGCAAGGGGTTGATTTACTCCAATAAATATTAACCAGCTGTGATGAAGCATTCTTATTATCAGGATGTATGGTATAGCACAGATATATTGATAGATTTTCAGCTCAGTGTTGTACAAACATTTTACAATGACGTATTTTGAACTTAAGTTGACATGCTTCTGAAAATATTTGTGCTGGCAAGGAAGCTGTGAGCTCACTCAGTTATCTCTGACATGGCAAGGGTTGGGAGGATGACCAAAGATTCGCTAGAGTTTCGGGTTGTTATCAGTTGTTTTGCGTGTACGAGCCCAAGCACGGGTCAGGAGTCTGTTTGCAGTGGGGACCCACTTTCAAAATCTGCCCCATAAATCATCCTTCATTCCATCCATTGATGAATAATGAGTTACTGAAGCCTAAAATTCTCACACTGATTTGTACAGAAAGGTTGTTTTATCTGCTCTTCAGAAATTTCAATAGTTGTATTTTGCTCCCCCCAAGGGCTGTGTGGTGGAGCTGGGGACCCACGCCTCCTGCTCATGAGCAGTCTGATATTTCAGTTCCAAAGCATGCTGCCAAGATAGCTTTCTCCCCCCTTGTATTTGTGAAATAAAATCCATGAAGTTGCAGTGTAAAAGCACTCTGAGATGAAAAGCCAAATGTTATGTAGAGTAAAATATGGGACCTAAATTGCTTAAGCATTTTTTTTCCCCGAGAGCAAGATACATTTATTTTTCTGAAAATGACCAACTAAGCTACCAACCCCCTTACTGAACAGGGGTACTTTCACACGAGTCACCAGCCTGGGAAAGGCATTGGCGAGAACCTCTGGCTCTGTCTGTCCCACTACGCAAGTGCACTAAATACTGGAGGAGAAACATTCGCTGTAATGGGTGAATTTTAGCTGCTCATTGGCGAGAGGCAATTCTCTAATCCCAGAAGAACCAGTATCATTTGAGCTGTCAGCAACTGGCAGGCGGGATGGATTGTGCCTCCGGCTGTCAGGCAGTGCTGCAAACCTTGTGGGGGATTTTCCTCCGTGATGGCACGTTGGCATGCAGGATCCCCAAACTTTTCTAAACTTGTTTGGTTTATCTTGATTAATAAGCCCAAGTATTCGTAAAGCTGAGGCTTGCCATTAAGGGGGCGATAAGCCATAATTTGTAATAAAAGAGCTACCTTTTCCAATTGTCTTCAGCTGAAGCGGAGAGTCCCCGTAATGATTTATTGCCTTACTGCCAGGCTCTTGATAAGTGGACACCAAATGTCTCCTCATTACTCAAACGCTCCTCTGATTTCTTGAACCAAAGTCCTTTCCAAGCTCCACTTAGTCCACTTTCCTTCCGAAGAAAATGAATCAAGGCCCTTCTCTCAGTAGCCTATAAACTATTTTAGCATAAAAAATATCATAAATGAGAAAGGAGAAAATCTTGTTTGCTAAAGGGCTGCTGGATGAACTGCCTCTTGCCCTTTTGATAGCATCTTTGAAATGGAAATGGCCAGCTGCCTGACCTTCTGTTCAATGACCCTTTTTGTACAAAGTCAAATTGCAGTGGCTTCACAGCAGCAATTCACCTATGGACATAAACTAGATTTCAGGGGGGTATGGAAAAGGAGGCTTCTATCTGCAGTTTCTTTAGAATATTTCTTCTGTGTTACTATTTCCTACATACACATCAAGAATCAAGCTTATAAAATAAATTACTGTTCATAAAAGGTATTTAGAATTTCACTTCAGTAGCTTACATCGCTCTACTTTTTTTTTACATTATGGATGTAACAAGCCTTCTTTAAAAATCATTAATCAAAAAGATTTAGTATGTGAACAGTGCTACATGCAATTTTGAAAAAAATTCTATAATCAGTTATTGGATTGTGGCATTAATTATTTAACTCATTTTATTAGAACTCAAGGAAAAAATATAATTCTAAGCAGGATGAAAGATCAGCAAAAACAAAAGAACAGAAGAAATATCATATTTTTAAACGTGTTGAGACTTAGGTGCCCAAATTTAGAAATTGGCTGCCCATGTGAGATGTCCAAGTACTGTGAAAACTGGCTTTCCTGTCCAATTTATGCCCTTGCAGCTTAGTTTATCCTGTGATACAATTGCTTTTTAAGAGCAGCCATTCTTTGTTAAATGTATTTGCCAAATTCAAACCCATTTTTCCAGCTGGGGTAAATCACTCGTGCTCTATTATACCAGCTGAGAAGCTGTCCAAGGAGGTTTCCCAGATATTCGTAGAAACATCAGACTCAGGTCGCTTGTTGGCAGGAGCCAGGACCAGCGTGGGCCATGGCGGGGTTTCCCCAGCTGGAAATCTGGTTCTTTGCCTTGCACCACCGTCACAGAGCCTCATCCTTTATCTTTCGGGTCCATGTCTGTCTCTCTGCCAACTGCCAAACATCATACGGCCAAAAAGAAAAAGAGGGCGATATGTTTTTGTAAGCAGCACATTTAGCAGTATTTCAACTTCATCTAAAATTATGCCTGGATCATGTAAGCATAAGCAATCACTCATAGCTGTCAAAAAAATTAGACCCTTAAGGTAGCTAGTACATTTTCTGATTAAAGAGCAGCCCTGATTGTTGTTTTACAGCTAACAGCTGGTATGGTAAAGCTAAAATCTGAGTGTCAATTAATTCTGTATCAGATCAGCTGAGAAAGACAACTGTGCGCAAGCATATGGTCATTGCAGGAATAAGGCTGCTGAAAGCTGAGGGTGTTTGATGGTTTCAGCCTGTCGCTCTTCACTTATGATATTGTAAATGAGGCTAAAACAGTTTAATTTGTGTAACTGGCAGTCAGAAGG
Source organism: Haliaeetus albicilla (assembly GCF_947461875.1). Lineage (NCBI taxonomy): Eukaryota > Metazoa > Chordata > Aves > Accipitriformes > Accipitridae > Haliaeetus > Haliaeetus albicilla. The sequence continues at coordinate 14,632,517 of NC_091494.1, read as the reverse complement.
AGTGTTTAATTGAGGGAGAGGGGAGGGCTGGCAGCACTGGCAGGTTCTCCCACAGTTGCTTGATGCGCAGCAGATTGTGCCCAGTGGCAAGTTGCCCAGTCTTGTAGCACACACAAAACCAGTTCATAATTACACCATAATTCAATCTGAAGTCTTGTTTCCAATAAATCCCTCATGAAATTAGTATTCTACCCGGCAGCAGCCCAGGCAGCTGCCAGCCCTGCCACCCCGGGACGCAGCATGGGAGGGACCCTGCAGCCTGAGTGAGTGCCTGTCGCTCTTGGCAAAAGCGTGGTGGCGACCAAGGGGAAAGGCCACTGGCGAGGACCCTGACGTGCTGCCGTTGTGCCCTGTTCTCTTGCTCTTTGGCGGTGGGTAGACATGGCTTTCCTGGTTGGGATACGCTAATGGCTTCAAAATTTTCTAGTTGATTGGTTACAAAGCAGCTTTAAAGTAGAAGGAAAACAACAAAGAAAATGAGTGGACAGAGTACAGAGCAAGAGACAACCCTCCGTCTGTTCCTGCTGGCACAGGTCAAGCCAGGAGAAGTTTCAAGATGTATTCTTGGGCCCGCAAGTTCAAAGGAGCATATGTGCATTTGCTTATGTTGTAAGCACGTGCTTATGTCCATTTCTACACAACAGCACTCTCAAATCATGTGGAAACTCTGTCAAATCCAACAAAACAAATTTTTATATAATGTTTCGTAGAAGCTGTCAAAGGTTTGATTCAAAAAGAGGTTTAGGTGAAATTCAGGTTCCTGATTTCAGAAATAACATCCTCAGAATTACCACCTGGCTGTATTTTGATTTCTGAGGTGCTTAAACTTCATTTTCAAAATTAAAGTTCAAGTGGCCACAGCTCCACGCTGCCAGAAGCTCCTCCTTTGGCACAACCAGGCCTAGCAGGTCGGTGCCTCTTGGGGTCCAAGAAGGGGATGCTCTTCCATCTGCTGTGCTTTCCTTCACACCCCCCAGCCTTGCCTGTGCTGTCTGGTCTCTCCTTTCTTTTCACACAGCTGGGGGAAGAGTGCTGCCTCTTTTTTCCAGAGAAACTCCATGGTTAAGGCAGAGGGAGACCTGGGTTTCTCTTCTTCTGCCCGAGACGCTTGTGTATGGGGGTGTCGTGGCTACTGAAGTGTACTCTTCTACGGGAAAAGCTTGGGGGCAGGCGAGGAGAGAAGTTGCTCTTCACCCCTCCTGTTGAGAAATGCAATTTGGAAGGGTCCCTAGAGGCAGCGAGAGCAGCTACGAGCCCAACCATCTCGCTGAGAGAGTAAGGCACTCACCTAGGAGGCAGGACGGGCCCTGCTGGCCGCGCGCTTCATTCAAGGCCTGATGTAATTAAAAAAGACACAAGCAAATAGTCGTCTGATGTTACTTCTTGTATAAAAGCATCTGAAATACTACTGACAGAGAAGGAAGTGTCTTTTCAAGTCCCACATGTGAAGGACTCTAAAATGGCCAAGAAGTATTTCACAGATGTTTAGAGGAAAATAAAAATCCCTCTCTGAGCTGAGAACAAGGATGAAATATTTAGACCAAAGGTTAGCGTCCTCTCATATATATAAACCTCCCGGGTCACTGGCTGTTAAGATAAAAATGTTTCCTCTCTAGCAGAGCCCCGTGAAGCTGTAGCCCTGCTGCATTTACAGGAGAAACAGCGAAAGGGAGCAGACATGTTCCTGAGTGGAGTCAAACCACAGACTCGGAGATACGCGGAGAGCAGAGCGTGGACCCAGGCTCGGCCGTGTGCGCGCGGCGCGGCCGGCTGCGTGTGGCCCAGGGCAGGGAGCGGCGCTGGCTCCCGGGGATGGGCAGGCAGGGGACCCGCTGCCCCTCCGCAGCCCCGCACGGCCACGCACCCCCCCGTGCTGCCCCAGGCCAGGTGGCAGCCTCACCCGCGGGGCTTCTCCCGAGCCGGGTGCGAGGCAAAATTTCAAGGCACAAACCCTGCCGCAGAGCAAGGCTGGCCCCGGCGTGCAGCTCCTGGGGAACTGAGGAGCTGTGCATCCACTGCTCCAAAGCGAGAATAATTTTTCAAAACTTTTCCAGAGAAAAAGAGTGATTTCTTTTTCCTGTCTGGAGCTTGTCCCCATCACCACTGCACGTGAGCAGCTCCCAGGGAAATGCCAGCACCCCACCTATGCAACCCACGTAGCTGGGGGGAGCCCTTGGGAGGGACCCCCCCAACTGGGACCCCCCCAGCTGTCCCCATGATCCAGCATCCAAGGACAAGCTTGCCAGAGGCTACCAGCCATTACCTCCATAGTATAAACCAAAATGCTTATGCTTCCTTTTCATCCGTACTGTCCTAGGGAACATAAGGCTAAAATAACCACGCCAGTGCCTTGTTTGAAATGAAAATGGCAGCACTTTCCATCGGGAAAGTCTTTTATCATCTCCCTTTTCACCAGTGGCACCATGACAGTGAAAATCAGTTAATGCAATCCTCACAAATCAGCGCTAACCCCACAGATGCCAGGAGCCTTTGACAGAAGAGCTTCGTACCCTGGAGGAAGTTCCCTAATTCCTAAAGGTCTTTACAAGTTCGGCACTCCCTGTTGTTTCTGCACAGTAGCAGTGCAGGATTAGGGGCGTGACACAGACACCACCACAGATAGAGGTGCTGTGCTAATACCTCTCTGAAAATCATCTGTTGGCTCTGCTTAAAACCCAGGGCTCCCAGGTTAAGGAACAAACACTGTTGTACTCAGATTAAATATGTTTATCTCCCCAAAAGGAATAATTATGGAATCCCAGATTAATTCAATTATTTTACTTAAAATAACAAGCTGGATCCTGCAGTGCAGCTTAACCAGACTAATGAGCACAACAGCGAGGATGAGCAGAGCACTAGCTGGGGGGAAGGAAAAAGTGGTTCAGAAACCAGTGTGAGAACATGCAAATAAAACACCTACCAGGTTTTATGCCTTGCCCTTATAACCATTGCCTATGCTTTGAGGGATTCTGTGATGCACAATTGCTTATGCACCCTTATTTTCTCCCAAACAGGTGACTGTTTAATTTTAACGACAGAAGTATCATGCAGACCATAGTATATGGATTGAAGATGCTGCTTCTATATTTTTCTGCTTGTTGCTGTTATTCCTGGGTTCTGAATATTTTAAAGCACATGCCAACTCTTTGCCTCTGAAAATCAATGGAAGTTTGGCCATTGACTTCTTTAACAGAGCTGGATCAGATCTGAAGGTCTGTACCCCCCACCCCCTTTTTAAATAAGTGGGCATTTTATAGGATAATGGTCCTGGAGCGTATTGATTGGCCTCAGCTAGGCTGTACATTGCCCTCACTGGAAAATGTAAAACCTGTAATGGGCTGAACACAATGGGGATGTGACTGACGTGTGCCGAGGGCATTTTAGGGCTCAGGGCTGCACTCTGCTTAGGGTGCTGCAGCGGTGGGAGGCGTCACGGGGGACACCCGACAGGCCCGGCATGACCGTGCTGCGTGGAGCACAAACATCCATAAACCTGCATCTGCTCTGCGGGGATGGCGACCTCGATGTGATGGGCTTTGTGCCGGTCTGCGAGGACGGCGCACAAGGCTCCGTGTTTCCCTGCCCACGCTGGGGGAACAGTGCCTGTGCCGCAGGGGCAGCGCACTGCACAAAATGCTGCAGGATGCAGCAAAATGGCGATGTGGAAAAACGTCGACATCATTTTGTCTTACTGCCTTCTTTATGTATGAGTAGCATTGAATATTACTACGACTAAGGAAAGTACGGAGAGACCTGTGGGGTTATGCAGAGATGGTGTGAGCCCCAGAGAAGTGCTGATGAACATGTCAGCCATATGCCAGCCCCATCACCACCTTAAATCAGCCCCTGCCTCATCTGGTGGCTGGGTATCCGTATTTGTTGCTCTGTGCAAAGAACATTCAAATCAGAACCACTGTCCCGGAAAAAAATCTTTCCGATATAACAACTGATGATGTGAGCCCACGTCAGCGGTAGCGTCTTATTGACCGGTGGGGGTTTTGGATCAGGCCCTCCCCCGTGGTCGTTTCCAGAGGCAATTATCCTGATAGCTCCTGCTTTGCCTTCTGTCACGTAGTGCGATTGCTCTGGGGCTGGCCAGGCTACCACGCTCTCCTGGAAGCCATTTCCCTTCACTGAACTTTGATTGTGAGGAATAGGTTATTGTCCGGGGTTTGAAAAGGAGACCGTGCACGAACCCTTGTCGGATCGAGGCGCCAGCTCTTTTCATAGTCAAAACCAAAACAAAACACAGTTTTCTCCTGATGGCCGCATATGATTGCAATGCAATCTACGCATGTGTGCCTGTTCATCTGAATATGGGAATATGCTGTGCGAGACTATCTGCTGAAAAACATCATATATTGTCTACTGCTTCCAAGACTTAAGAGTCTGCACACACAGGAAATAAAATCTTAGTTTTGCAGCAATCAGAACTTTACTTTTTTTTTTTAACCTGACTTCACCCCACTTAAAATAATGTTTTAGGTACAGTATTAATGAAAAGCTACTGTCATAAAAGCAGAGAACGTGGGTGTCAGCCAGTGTAATAAAGGTAATGTAAAAATCATAGAAAGTTGATGTGTGACATGTACTAGCCCTATTACACAGGCTGTGCACGCACGTGCATGATATTCAGAACACCATCTTATCAGGTTTAATTATATTAGTACCTACTGCTCATCTATATCCTGTATAAAAGCAGCAAGGCAATCATTAGAAATAAGCATTGCAAGGTAAAGCAGAGAACGGAGCATGGCAGCGGCTTCTCTCTTGTGGTTTGATTTGACATGCTTGCATAAACACATATAGGACAATTCTTTATTGTTTTATTTCGGGTAACAAACAACCAAAAAAAAACCCCAAACCTGAAATAATTTGATCACATTTTTCCGTAAAGGAAGAAGCTGAACTACTTATGGCTACAAAGACAGAGGAGATTGTATTAAAGGACTGTGAATCTAGACCTCTTTGTTGTGTTCGCAGGGATTTTCAGGGTGATTTAGTGTGGATTGATTTGCAGTTTATTCTGCAGCCATTGTTTGTAATGTGCTTTGCAAGCTCATGTACTCTGAACCTTAATTGTTCTAAATTAAACTATGGGGACCAGACAGAACACATTTCAATCAGAATTACAAAATATTGCACCAAATTCCTTTGGGATACATAATCTCTCGTTATGTCTGCAGCGCTTGTATACATGAAGGAGGAGTGAGAAAGCATATTTAGGAAGACATTTTACTATAATTTAATTTACCCTTTTCCACTGGTAAAGCAAACAAGGACAGGGATATTGGCAGAAACAAGCAAGCGAGGTCGTTCTGAAGCTGCCTCACAGTGGTATTTTTCGCACCCTGCTTAAGCAACTGCTTGTGCGTAATTCTCCGTACAGGCATGGCAGGTAGAAAAGTGCTGCCAGCCGTGAATGGCTGGGTACTGACTGGGATCACAATGACTTTAGCAGGGTATTGAAGGTAATAAAAGCTTACATGGGCTAGTATGGAAGAAAGGAGCAATGTAACTTGCATTGATTGGAGCAATTCTTGGTGAAAGAAGCTCAGGTATCAGTAGGGTTGGAGCCCTTTTAAGCCAATATGCCTTTAGTGAAAGAGCTCTGTAAGATTTGCTTGAAAAATACCTTTTTGTATTATTGCTAGGACTGACCTGGCTTCTGGAAAGTTGGCAGCCAGGGAAAACTCTTTTTTTTCTTCTCTTTTTTTTTCTTCAGATAATTGCTTCTCCAGCTGAAGTTCTGCTGAAGAACCATGGAGAGGCTTTTCTGACAAAGAAGGTCTGCATGGAGACATAATTTGGGGGGAAAACACTTGGTGAGGATGGGAAAGAGTGTAGAATGCAGGAGGAGTGGCAAAAGCAGGGAGGGATTTTTAGGAAGAGCAGGTGATGCCAGCATAAAACCCATGACCATAGGGAAATGGAGGGCTCAGGGAAGCTCTGCCACACAGAATCAGATGCCTGGCCTGCACGATGCTCTTCTGCTCAGGATACCAAAGTCCTCATAGAATTTTCCTTTTCTATTCAGCACTAGACTGGGTTAAAATTAAAAAAGAACATTATTTTGGGGGATTACCAGAGGAAAATTCTTTCTGTGCCCCTGTCCCAGCAAGGCAGAGGGTGGCTGCTCTAAAGCCCCACAGGCACCTCATCATCCCATGCCTGGAACAGGGTCATCATAATTTTAGGCTATATTCTGCATTGCTATTTGGGTGGTTTGAGCTGGGACCTCCCAGCAGTGGGGTATTTCAGCAGCTTTGGGGGCAGAAGCAATGTCAGGATGCCAATCTGCCTCAGGCTGCGCTCCAAGGAGACCACCCAAGCCTTCCCAGGGTGGGCAGAGGAGGAAAGAGGGGTGTCCCCAACTCATGGGGCAGATGGTGTAAGAGCTCCTGAGATGGTCTCGGAACAACAGGGAACTTTTGTGGCAGAAGCAGAGAAGGAGATATGGTGAAGGACAGAGACCAACAAGTCTTGGCCCTGGCTGAAGGTTCAGGCACTGTTTACATGGCCAGTCCTTGGAAGGCACCATGATTTTGGGATAGGAATTCAAGTCCTTTCCAAGCTCACAAGTATCAGTGCCTCTTCCTGTCACTTCCAGTCTACAGAAATACGGATCAGCTGAACAGCAGCTCGACAAGCTCTGGAAAGTCACAAGTGATTTGTCAGAGCTTTTTCACTGGGAGGTCACTACGAGTGAGAGCGTATTTAGGCACCGTATGTGTCCCTATTTATCGACTGCACCTGTGCTTCCATGCCGAGCCTGAAACAAACCCGCTCATACTCAATTTAGCATAGCAGTCTGAATTAGTTAATTTTAGTCAGTCAGTGATTGTTATTTCTAAGATCCACCACCGTTCTGCATTGCACAGGCATTAAAATTAGTGTGAAGATTGACAGCCTTTTTCCGGAAAGAATAAAAGTATCCGCACATTCATGATGAATATAAACAGAAAGGTCAAGACTCAAAACCCAGCAGTCACCTATATAGTCTCCAAACAGTAGACTGTCTCATAAGGTCACAACTCATTTAAGCCCAATGCTTCCTATGAATGCTATGGCAGATGTACATAAGTGAATGGCTTATTTATCATCAAAGACTGAGCTCATAAATATAACTTTAATAAATATAACTTTATTGAAAACACTAAGTTTTTACTCCTGTGTTTTAATTTAGACTACCAAATTAAATTCAATAGTATTAGAAGAATAGATTCAAATGTTCAGACTGAGATAATACTGACTGAATATAGTGTTCTCAGTGCCTGTAATGGTCTGACTGCCTCTTTATGTCAGTGGTTTTCAATCACTTCCATGTTTATACATCTAAAATCTTCTGCTGGAAGTAGGGACCCTTATACTGAAAATTTAAGCCAATTGACAATAGGTTTGCTATCCTTTGTTATCTTTTATAGCGCTCTCATTCATAGCTCTTGGGCCACAGGTAAAAAAACACTGACTGAGGTATTTACACAGCCCTCCTTCCCATGGTACCTGAATACCCCAGCCACTGTGCATTTATTTTTATTGCAACGATGTGAATTAGAAGAGCACTATTTTTCTCATTCCACCTACCCAAAGAGCAGAGACACCGAGGGTAAGATTTTAAAAACAAACAAACAGAAATCAAAGATTAGCTGCCCAAATCCATCCTTATGAGCTTACTTAATGTAAAAAAATCCAGCAACTCTTGTTCGCAATATCCATGGGCAGGCCAGGATTCTCAGCCCCGTTTATCCTTTCCACCAGTGATTCAATCTACTGAATCCTTATTCACAGCATTATTATTTGTTCAGTGTTGAGATTTGGCTTCTCAACTTTTCAGAGTGCAAGAGAAGACAGACAAGATGCAAATTGTAGGGGCAAAAATGATGTAAGAGAAGTCATTTATAGCAGTAATAAGGTTAGCTCATCCAGAGATTTTAGGTTTGGTGTTAACCTCAAAAATAAAACTATATTAAAGTCTTTGCTTACAACCAAAGGCAACCTGTGCATCTACCTAATTAGTCTTCGTGGGATCTGTATTGCAACAGTGCTCCAAAAATGTAAACTCATTTTTGTTACAACTGGCTTATTTAGAGGGAGGCATGAATACAGCCAACTGCACCAAGAGAGACCTGCAATGTGTCCTGCTCGTAACCAAATGAGACAGTGATTTGGTGACTTAAAAGATAGGCTTTCAGTGGGTCCAGCACAGTGTATTTCCTATGTGAAAAAAAGCAGTGTCACACAACTGACAGCCTTGGCACAAAGGAAAAGGCTTGGTAGGCACAGACACGAATTTGCCCATGTAAATGCTGCTGAAATCCCACTTCCAAAGGACATGCCTTGTGTTCAGAGTGCCAATGCCACCCCCACTGGAAGATGCATAGGACAATATGCGAGTAAATAAAATATATGCTGATTACAGAACTGTTTCCTTTTCTTTCCTCTAGCATTGTCATTAGGACCGAAAGCGAAAAATATTTTTGGGGAGAACAACTCAGCAGCTACAGTTTCTAGGTAAAGCTTATTATTTGTACAGCAAAAATCAAAACAACCTTTTATTTGTCACTGCAGGGAGAAGAAGAAATATGATTCCTGTCTCCTGGCTCTGTAATGTCCTCTTCTTCAGCTGTGCATTTTGTCCAGTTGTGTCTTATCATGTTAGTGAAAGGAGGGTTTCTGCTTCTTTCTTTCTTTCTTTCCCCCCCATCTTTCTTTCTCTATCTCTTTTTTTAATACCTCCCTGTTCTTGACCTGACCTCTTGCTCATGTAACATCTCAGTTTTTAAATGGTCATTCACTATCACCATTTCTTTTGGGAAACACGTTTCTAAGGCTAAGCATACAAGATTATAGCAGATTTCTTAGCTTACTGTGTAGTGTGTTTCCCATGTGATAGCTTCTCCTCAGGAAAGCTATTCTTTCATGCAGCCATAGCACCAGCATTGATCAGTGGAAAAGTTCAAGGCAGCAACTCATCAAGCACAGCTTCAATACTAGATTCCAGACAAGGTCTGCAATAAATAAGACCAGTAACAAAGCATCATATTTCCTCCTTACACAGAAAACCAACAGTGACACAGTTCTAAATTTCAGAATATAAGGACAATTTCTTCTCTGCATTGGAGCAAGATGAAAGCTGGAGGTATACTCCCTTTTAATATAAACTATCTTTAAGTAATCATGAATTTTTAGGATGCTAGTCTTTGAAGTGTGCTAGCATATCATTTTATATGCACTTACTGTATAAGATTTTTCAGTGCCTTCACTGAATAGGACTTTGCTGTCTAAACACTGTAATACTATTGAATATGAGTGTTGAGAATATATTATTCTGACCCCAGTATTAGTTACTGCTTTTTATAAAATATAATAATGGTTCCAAGATTTCAGTGTTAGCTAACAAAAAAAGAACAATCTAGTGCTGTAAGCAGATAGGAAAAAAATTCCAAATAGCAGTGCGATAAAAAAATATACACCCTATGAGGCCCTCACAGATTATTGCTATTGATTTCTTTCCTGGAGACGTGGAAATGTTACCAGATGGGGTGTTAGGCAGTAAGTGTGTGGGTGCAAACGCAGTTTATTGCTTGCTGTCTAGAAATCACTGAAAACCTTCACAATTCTGTTTGGCTGTGTGACATAAAAAGGTAAATTTTTTGCCCTACACCAGTCCTTACAAAAAGCTACATGACATGCTATAGCAATGAGCATACAGTAAATTTCTCTCCAAGGAAAAAAAGATCAACAAGGGAATTAAACACACACAGATACATGCACACGCTTCCCAGGGACCGTAAAATGCCGTGCCCATATTTGAGTATTTGTCCTCATCTTGGTCATATCCTTGCACTATGTTGATTTAAATTCATCTGAAAGACTAAATTGATTTATTTCATGGTTTTTCTCTTTTATTTCTGCCTGGAACATTGGGCTCTGTCCTGTATTTTATGCTTATGGAAGTGCTAATAAGATTTGCTGTAGGTTTGTAAAAGTCAGGTACTGGAGCTGGAGTATAATGCACAACTGTGTCTGACCCCCTCGGGGATGCACCCATTAAAAAAAAAAAGGCTGACCTTCTGTCACTTTCTTCCTCCTCCCTTTTAATGATTCCTTCTATATCCTTTTGAGAAGATCTTTACAGCCCTTTGACCCCTGTTAGAACAGGAAGACTTAAACAGCTAAAAGTACCCTCAATATCAGCAGTTGCCAACAGGAGCTCAAGAGGCTTTTTAGGAAATGCCAAAAGACAATAACCTACACTTTCAATGCATTTAGAGACAGGTCCACATTCAATATTGTGTAATTCCCTTTTCGTTTGCTTTAGCGCAACATGCACTTGTGCTGAGCCGAGGCCTGACAGTACAAACAGACATTCCCCCAGCAGGAAAGCTGCTGTTTTGGCAGCAAACCCATTTTTAATGACAAAGCATCAAATCTGTGCTAATTCTACATGTTATATTACTTCTCATTTAGCCTTCAGAAAAACAGAATCGTGTGCTTTGGAAGGATCGAGTGGCTCTGGTTTGCTCTGGCAGCGATGGCCACCTCTGCCTCCCCTCCGCTGAAACTCATGCCTTGCTGTTTCCCAAACCTTGTAAAATCCTCCACCACCCTGAGCCCGGCACATGCCACCGCGCTCTGCGAAGAGAAGCAGCACAGCAGAATGGGGCCATGCCAAGCTGAAAACAGCCTTTGCCTGTTCTCTGTGGATATTTCTCAGGTGGCAGGGAACAACCTGGCAATCTGTAGCAAAGCAGACCGGTGCTCACAGCTGGATAACAGCTCGTTCCGAGCTCAGACATAGGCATGAGCATCCGGTAGGAGGAAGCCTATGCAGGTCGAACAACACCAAGATGAAAGGAAGGGGTGAAAGCGCCTTTGCAAACTATTGCTTAAGGAGGCTTGATCAGAGAATGCAAAGCAGTCTTTCCTTTGTGCCTTTCTGCATATTGTAGATTCTTCTCTCTTTCTGTGGAAGAGCAGGCTCTGATTCTGCTCTGAGCCTCTGCTCAGATCAAGTCAAGCAGGAGGACTCATCTGAGCAGGGCAGCTGATTAAATGGCCAGTGCTGAGCTGGGGGCTGGGGTGCTGAAAAGCAACAACGTTATGGTGGAGTAAAAGTCACCTGAGAAGTTACATGGACTATTGCAATGGTATCATGAGATCTCAAGGACATCTCATTATGTGCGTCATCAAATAAAACAGCATTAAAACACCAATAAAGCAGTATGATGTAGCCATCATCTTTAAAATTCAGGGAACAGTGTCTTGGGCTAACATAAAATCTAACAGAAACTGAGGCAAACCCACCCAAGTCCCCCATACTTCTTTGCATCTGATCTTTGGGGACACTAACCATAAAGAGAAGAGCTGGAGCTGTGCTAAAATCGACCTGACGCATCTCACTAAGTTTGCAAAATGGTCCCTGATACAACCAAGCCTCTGGGCTGCCAACACATCCAAGAAAGAAAGTAAAACTTCAGTTAGACTGAAGAAATTAAGTGAACAGCAGGGATGTGTAATAAAAAGGTATTTCAGGAAGGACAATTAAACACAGATACTTAGGTTTCTTTCGGTATCTCCCAAGACTCTGGTTAATGTTCATTGCTCGCAGCACTTACTAACTTTGATAGCTCAAGCAGTTTTCCGCTGAAGTGACTTAAAAGAATTTATCTTGATGCAAGTATGCCTGTGTACTGCAACGGGGTTCAGCCCCCTTTGCTACTGAGAATGAAGATACTCTTTTAAGCATACAAAACAACTGTTTATGGTCTGTTTGAGCAATTACAATATGGAGACTGAACTGTCACGGATGACCTTATTGGGTCATTTGTAGACCAGTAGGCTTGGAAAATTGATGAAACTGGTCTTCATGGTAGAGATTTCAAAGACAGTAACAAGGAGATCCCCATATGAGTGATGTTCAAGCCCCACAAAATGAATGGCCATGAATATAATTGGGCCATATCCCACATAAAGTGTGATCCTCCAGACAATGAGGTATTTTATATACAATTCACTCTGAAGGAAAGAGAGCCTTCTGTTTAGGTGTTTGCATGACCCAGTGGACAATGCAATAATAACCAGGTAGCTTTGGTGTCACATTGACAAAGGATGAAACTTAGCCTAATATTTTCCATAGAAAAACTATCATGAAATCAGAGCACACACATGGCAGAGCATCACTTCCTTCTGACTTCTGCAGACTCCATGGTGGCCACACAATAAATACAGATATAGAACTTATCCTCGTTTCCCTTAAAACATTAGCAAGTGAGATCAGGCATTTCCTCTTTTGTGAATTTGCAAATCTGGCCAAGGGCAGTGATTTTATAATTTCCAGTGAAAAAAGCAGCAGCCCCAAGAAAGGGAAAACAAACAAACAAAAAAGTAAAAATTTCCTGCAAGCTTCTTGCTGCAGATGAAAAATGAATCACAGCACAGGTCTGATAAGCCTCATAGGCCAAAACAAAGCACAGCCAAGAGTCCCTGGCTCTTGCTTTGTCCTCTCTGAGGTGCCGTGTCCCTTGGGGACCAATTGTGCAGCTCAGAGAGTCCTTTTGCTTGGTGGCCTGTCATGGAGTCTGCTGGACTATAAGTCACACCTGCTATTTCAGAAACATTTATTTTTGTTTTTTTTGAATTTATTTCATACACACGCATGTGTGCACACACGCACACACACGCACACACATATACATATACAAAAGCCCGGCTCTGCTTTTTCAAGAGGCCTGGAGTGCCCAGGCGTTTCATTGTTTTTCATGCATTAGCTTCAGAGGGCTTCAGGAGTAGAGCAGTATTTATTTATGGATTAAATTGACAGAGTGCTCCCTACAAGTGCTCCAGATTCAGCTCTATTGAACTCAGTGCACTTACACTGAGGTCCTGATCCTGCAGAGCAAGGGGAACCCACCCCAGTGATGTTCTCAGTCCAGATGTTAAAGCTAAGAATGTGTTTAAAGTGTTTGGGGACTGGAGCTCCAACCTCTAAATATCACATGAAAATAAATGTCCTACGAGTCTCACCAGCTCCTGAAGCTGTAAATCTTTTAAGTTTATCATGAAATATTAAATAAGTAAAGCCAACACTACAGTCAAGGATGAATCTGACACTCAAGTCAGACCTTCCAGCCAGCAATCTTCAAGGGGTGCATATTTACATAAACATTTAGAAATTATTAGCATTTAGGCATATTATAAAGCACTTGTTACCATAAAAAGGGAAGAATGTTCTCTCAATTTGCATTAGTACTTAACTAACAAAGAGACACCAAATCTTAGATTTCTACTAAGTACGTAAATCTTGTATATCAGACAGAATGCCTTCACGTTAGCGAAAAGCCCCCAGTAGAAGCGGTTAGTACTGGGTAATAGCAGTTGCTTGTTAATGAAATCCATCCTTTGAAGGAGTGTTTTTAGAATTTTGCAATAGCCAATGAAAATTACATGCAAACATTATGGTCATTTGTTATCATTATAAATTGTGATAATGTCATGGCTGACTTACAAAGATGATGACCTGAAAGGCCATGACATTATGACATTACATTTTATCAATAATGAAAAATTGCTTCTTTTGCATGATTGTACCGGAGGTGAGCCAGGACCCCAGAAGGCTGCTGGCTCGTGCAGTCTGGTCTCAGTGCTAGAGAGGAAAACGGACTGATAAAGAAGTATTTGGGGAAAACAAACAAACCAACTATAGCAAGACTAGAGACAGGAGAATATATTTACCTCACAGTATTTAATTTGAATTTCTGAAGGCCTGGATGATATATGTCTTGAAGACAGCACAGGTGAGATTCACCCAATGAAAGGAGCTTACAATAGGCTCCTTCTAGTACTTGGATGGCACAGTGAAAGCCTTGGAGACCAATGAAGCCCTTAACAGAGGAGTTTAACGTTTTCAATGGCATTAACTGACAATTCTGATTTGGTTGTTTTCTAATCCAGCCCCTCTCTCCATTGTCTAGAGTGCCCCTCTGCCATGTACCTCAGACAATCAGCCTTAAGCTGGATCTTAGTGATAACACAGTACCCTGAACCGTCTGCCAGGGAGTTGTGGGGTGAATGGGCTGTCATGCAGGGAAGTAATGGGAAGTAAAAATGGCTCAGCTATTACCACTGGTACAAGTGCTGTAATTTGACAGCTGCTCCAACAGCCGAAAAACTGGACTCCTGCAGGACATGCAGTTCCGCTGTGCACAAGACATGCGATTTCTCCTAACTGTACAGAAACCTGAGCTCTTAGATGCCTGAGCCTAGGTGGGTATTTACACCTGTAAGAACATGTAAAGTCACAGCTGCAGCCTCATCATTGCCAGGGCACAGGAGAGCTGGAACCCCTGAAGAATCCCAGGAGGTGTAGTGACCCCCACATACTTTCTAGCACACTTGGAGCCCCAAATCACTTACGTGTACAGCATGGTCCCTTCTGCATGCTTCCCACTCAGCCTCCACCCTGGAGCACAATATATATCCGAGAAGCATGATACCAAGTCCCTCTTCTTGGATACACCCGACCTCGACACACACTGCAAGGGGGACAGTGCTGTGCAGCCTCAGGACTGCTGCGTGCTCTTTTCCAGAACCAGAGAACAAATTACTCTCACAGACAGTCACTAAACTGCTAAAATCCTGTGTGCAACTGGCTCCCGCACTCCTGCCTGCTGTAGTTTCACTGTAAAAGCACTAAGTCCCCAGCAGGATCTCCTACCAGCTACCCCTCGGCTCCTGCCCCATGTCCCACCATTGCCCGCCGCAGGCAAAGCCCTGAGCAAACAGATGGGCTTTGCCCTGTGCCTGGTACTCCTGCCGGTGTGGGTCCTACGAGCAACAAAAGCAGAGGCTGCACACTCCTCGGTTTGAAGAGAATAGGGGCTATAACCTGAGCTTAGGCCCAACCCTAAATTCCTCAAGCCCCCAGAGTGACAGTGGGGTGCCATTTAACAAGCATAGCTGCCTGCCTCACAGCATCCCTTCTGCCAGCCCCACCATGCCTACCCGCGTGGGACATAGCTCTACTCCACTCCAAGGTGGTACATTAATGTCACAGAGATGCCCATGTGTAAAACCGTGTTCTCACTATAATTGTTGTGAAAACATCAGCCAAAAAGCCATTGCGTATTTGTAGTAAAATTTATGAGGACAGTTTTACGGTGAATATGAAAAGAAATGCCCATAGTGGTTCTCTTACACGCTACGATATGAAAAACAAAAAAGGAAAGTTGATCTTTTTACTTGCTGGTTTACCAAGGCTGTAATGTTTCAAGCAGGTCTATGCGGTGATGGTTTCTCAGTAAATCGACACATAGCAGGTGGGGTTTTTTTGTAGAGCTTGAAAAATATAATTTAAAAGATGTTGGAAAGACCATGGTACCTTGTCTGTTCTCAGCTGCACTTAATTCTCTCAGATGGCAGTGAAGAGGCAAATACTGTACTACACATATATACCACAGGCTGAAATTCCTAAAATAAAGACTAGAAGAAATCTAAAATCTTTACATTTAGGGTGCAAAGTACATTTTATTTTCTTTTATCTTTTATGCAGGTATTTCATGGCAGGAATATAAAAGACCTATTTATTTGACGCCATTTCCTCACAATAATGGCTTCTGTACATGTTCTCTTGATGCCACTGTTTTGAGCAATCTATGTGGAAATTAAAAGCAGTAGCACCTTATACCTGAAAAATATTACACAAACTCTGCCTTCATTCTAGCAGAAAGGATGGCAGTGGCAGCAGCGCAAGACAGCTGCTTGCCAGCACACGGTGCAGGAGCAGAGAGAGAGAGAAAGGTTTGACCAGTTTTCACCTAAGAGGTTCACTTTTTGTGTGCATATGGGCTTCTGCTGGTGGTGTGAAATCCCAGGACATCTGCCAAGACGTATTGCTTAATGTTCTCTGCTTTTCAAAGGTTCAGTAAGCAAAAGGGGTTATCCTGAGCAAGCTGCTACGACCATGACAGGAGCAAAACACCTCTGTGTATAAATTTGAAACCTTTAACCTCCTAACTGTCAAATTTCAATATTTCTGGTCACAGTGTTAAATGCACCCTAGCATTTTTATTGAAAGAGTTTTCGGTGTATCCGGATGGAAAAATCAAAGTTTGCTTTTATATTTACACACTGTTAGTAAGTTGTTAAAAGAAGAATAAAACAAGGTGACTGCCAGCAATATTTTGTATTAGTGTAAGCTTTACAGCTTCAGCATAATAAAATAGCATCCCTATTTTCTCTGGAACCTGTGATGTACACTCTAAATGACTTACTGTTATTGCTGCTTTAATATACACTACATCTTACTAATGATAAACAGACTGTACTGTGTCGAGGCTGGGGTTCAAACTACACAGAAAGGAATACAGGAAAAGATGAGATGGGATGAGATGGGGTAAAATGTCACCTTAAAAAAAACCAACTTTAAGCCAAAATCTGGTTTCAAAGTCCTTCAAATATCAGTACTCATCCTACCTATTTATTTTTAGTTCATTTTTTTTCCCTTTGCATATACAAAGGGCGTGACTGCCACTGATAGACACAGTGATCATACATTGCCCTACCTCAAGATGCCCTTATATTTTGATGTCTTTTCCTGCTCTGTCCATTTTTGTGCATGAATCCTCTATCATTCCATCACAAGGACCTTTATGACAGCAGACGGATGAAAGAAATAATGGCTTTAAAAAGCCATTTTCCTTTCAAACAGTAAGTAAATATTATCAGAGGTGTGTGACAGTGATGGAGAAACCCGAGACAGAGCTGTCCCTTCCAGGGGAATCACTTGGCTCCTGCTCACTTCAGTGCAGATACCACCAGGAGCTTCAGCAGGGAGCATTAAGGACGACATTTATGAAGGCTCTACAAGGCAAAACCTTCTGAAATGTCATCACTGGCAGCAGTTATGACTGCAGGGGCTGCTCCCTGCGAGCCCCTTGCAGCCAGGGCACTTGCAGAAGCCCAGCCTGCTCCCTCCTCCGGCCCGGAGACAGCTGTTGCCCGTGAGGCACGGCACGGCCGCCAAATGCTGAGCAGCCCTCGCAAGGCTGCCCGTCTTGTGCTCCTAAGCCGTGTACAAGTCAGGATTGAACATTTATCGTTAAGCCCTGCTGCCAAGAAGAAAATTTATTTTGGGGCAACGAGAGGATTACAACCCAGCTTCTGATCTGCCATGATCCTGTTTTACACTGGGGTGACTGTTGGCTTGAGTTAAGTTACTGCGCTTTACGTGGAGTAGATGTAATCAGAACAAGGCTTTAAGCACCTGTTTCTTCTGCAGAAGTGTCTTTGCCTCTGGCTCACAAGGGCAACAGGATGGCAGTACCAGCACCTCTCGGGATCAGTGAGTAGAGACCTGTTGCTAAATGGCCCAGCTTTTTCAGAGATGAGGGCAGCAGCACACAGCACTTTTGGAGGGGAACGTTTTCTTGGGTTGCCAGCACAGGTATTTTGTTGGTGGGTGATGCAGAGAGAGCCCTGAGCGCCACAGTGATTTGCTGAGCTGCATACACAGCACTGGGCACCTGTTCCCCCGCCCCTCCTAACTAAACCGTTGTGGGCATTTCTGCCCACGAGCTGTGAGGGGATCACCTGTACAACGGCTTTGCATGTCTAAAGCTCGGTCCTTTCCTCAGCTCTGCGTGGATACAGTACCGGCACATGCAATCAGGATCTGCCTGTAGCCTCACTTCAAAACTGATTCCCAGGAGTCAGACTTTTAAGTAAAAGGACAGCAGAGGACAGGAAAGCAGCCAACTCTCCTTTGCTAATCGTAGAGGAAGATGTTTCTCAGAGTGGGTGAGGATTGATTCCCTCCCTCCTTGGCTGGGTGCAGGAGGGCTCCATCCCCCCCATCTGCTCTCTCCTGTGTCCCCCAGGACACTCCACCCTGAGGCACATTAAACTGAGCTGGAAGAGCCTCTAAATGCAGCAGGGTGTATTTACTGGTGAGCAGTTTTAGCTGTGTGCATTTCTCAGGGCTGTCTCACGTGTCCTGGAAGCTCAGCCCTGGCTGGGGGCCATGTCATGGGAGGTCAGGCTTGGCACAGTGATGCTCAGGAGAGCCCTGAGCGTGGGGATCACCCACGCACTGAATAGCTTTGCAGGAGCCCCCTGCAAGGGCACAGCCAAGCCGTCCTGCCCACACAGACAAAAACACAGTCCCCATCCGATTCTCTGGGGACAGGAGTGCTTAATTTACTTAAAAGAGGCACATCACTGGCAGCTGGGGAAAGGTGTCTCACTGCCCTTTGACCTGTGCCTTGGCTTGAAGAAAATGGGATGTCAAAATGCTCCTGCTCTGAAGATGCAGACAGCAGCAGCTACTGGAGCCAAGATGTTTAAATTCACTTGTTAAACTAGTGATGATTTCCATGGCATTGATAGAAAAAGTCAAAACCCTGGCAATTACACCTACATTTGCCCCATTTCAGGTGGAGTTATTGGGCAACAGCTCAGGTAGCTCCTGCCTGCTGGGGTGGGACCTCCTGCTTCACTCCTCTGCCAGTCCCTGATGGCGCCCACAGTTTTGCTAGGAGGTACTTGTAGCCTTATTAGATTTCACACAGCTCAAAATGTCAACACAACCTGAAAATCAACAGTTCTGCTGTTCTAATCAGAAAAGAAAGGATGGTGAGATCTGCTTTTAGTGTCATAAAATACAGAGAGATCTCATACTGAAAAAATTAAACAAAGTGCAAAGAAATGGTGGTTCTGTCCACATGACACATTAGGGCCATTTAGTCCTAATAGTCCTTTGAAACACCCTATTCAAAAAGGTATTTGGAGTTCTTATCACATTTAGGAACTTGCTTAAAACATTTCTGGATTTATCTGAAATCCATTACTAATTGCGATTGGTTTAGTCTGTTGAAAAGCAGGAACCTGCAGAAAGTCCTTGGGTTTGGCAACATTTTCTAAATGTATTGTGACAGTGAAAAATAAACTTCATAAATGGCTGTCCAGTGCCTATTTATTTACTATGAGTTATAATGAAATTCATGCCTTTCAGTCCTAAAAGAGTCTTCACCACAGAACGCGCCCACTGACTACAAGCAGCGCTGCAAGAAGGTATGAGCATTTCCCATGTAGGAAAATGTGTGTCAGTGGCGAGGGCACTGGCTGGGAAGAAGGAGGCTTGAGATCTATCCCACGACACATGGGATGACACTGGAAAGGTAACTGAAGCTCTGTGCGCCCTCCGTTTGCTGTCTGTAAAGCAGCAGCACTGAGGAGGGCTTTCACAGAGCAGCGCGGGATCAAAGGAGAAGTGGTGCTGTTTTGCAGCTCCTAACTTTGTACTTTTCTAGGGACACGACTTCTGCTGTTGCTGCTCTTGTTTTCAAAACATATAATAATCTTGGTTTGGTCAAATAACAATCAAATACTATAATTTTAACAATGAAATCAATAGTCACGAAAATGGCCCTGGCTCATTATAGCTCTCTTGGGGAGTTTTCAAATAGATAAGGATAACAGCGGATCATTGAAACAGGAGTGGATCAAGTACTAATTGTAAAAAAGATGCAGGACAATTTTTGTGACTAAATGTAGGAATATAGCTCAGTTATGACCTTGAAATTACATTCCCTATTTGCAAGTGTTTAGGCAGATTCTTGTGTATTTCTCAAACTGTTCCTTAATTTCTAAACATCCTCAGTTTCAGCTCAAATGATTGCTTGGTGTTCATCTGCTATGTTGTGGCTAAAATCTTCATTGCACAGTGGGAGGGAAGGAACAATATCATGTTTGTGTCGTGTAACCAGCACAAACACAGCCTAAGCCAAAACCCCATATCCACCGGGCATTGGGTCAAAGCCATAACCAATAAAAGAACAGTTGGTGCAAGCAAACCAGAGACAAGCTGTGGCTGAAATTTATATAAGCATTATGGAAATATTTAGAAATAACCATTCCCATTCTGTGTATTTACAAAGATGCTGGTCAGCTCACAGTTGCCACAGCAAAGAAACACTACATTATAGAACATTACATGTTCTATACCATTAGAGCCACCTGAACTTCGAAGAGGAAGAGCTCCTGTCTTTGCAGCAGACCCGTGATTACTGTGAGTTCCTTCAGCATCCCCTTAAATTGCTGGCATTTGGCTCATTTGTGCCACTTCTATTCAATTGTTGTCTGTGTGATTCAATTTACCATTTAGAGCCATTAACGTGTGTCATGAACTTTCTTAATCTGAAATGCGAGAATCTTCTCTTAAATATGGGGCTGCTGAGAGGGAGGTGTCGTGGGGGCAGGTCCCACAGGACCCAGCGAGGGGAAGGAGGTGGAGAGTCCTGACGAGCTCTCCAGGCATCACTTCCTCCTCTTCCGCCTCCCACCTCACCATTGCCTTCCCTCCCCACTGCCCCACTTTATGTCATTCCCCTCCCATCCACATATGGAGCCCTGTGGCATCCAGTATGGAGGTAGGGACCTCCAGGCTGCATGGATGGTTTTCCATACAAGGATGAGTAAAAGGTGTGTTTATCACCAGCTGGACCATTCTGGCTTGGAGCTGAAATGTGGAAAAATTAAGAATATTATTTCACTCCTTCCATGATCTGTCTCCCTGCTCTGTAGCAGTATTAGCTCTAACTAACAAGAAAAACATATCTGCAGAGGAAATTTCTGGGCTTGATTAATGCTATTTGTCAGTGCAGCTGGGCAGAGCGTGGCTGTGTGGCGGGGAGTCTCGGAGCACAATCCTTCAGGCGAGGCTGAAGGGGCTGTAAACAAGCTATGAAAGTTTAATGACATTCAAATATCTGAATGACTCCTCAAACGGTATAGTGTTTAGGAATTGTCCTGTACAGCTTTTCTAAAGAATTTACAGGGTTAATGACTAAAGAATGGAGTTCTGGTAATCAATATAGTCCTCTGGCTCTATTGATTGGAATCGCCTGCTTATTTTGCAGCTAAGATTTTTTAGCCCATTCAGAACAAAGACACCCTAGGGGACTGTTAAGTAAATAGGCATTTAAGACTTTTTCGTTGCTAAGAAAGTAGTTAATTATTATTAGCGTTTAAAAGTCTCAATTTAGACAGAACATCCCAATGAACAACATAATTTCGCTAGTTTTCTGTGTGTTTTATGCAAATTCATGTGTATTGGCAGATGTTCAGAAGTGTGCACCTATTGGGCTGGGCAAGGTGCTGAGGGATGCTTCAAGCCAGGAAGGGCTGAAGGCATTGAGCATCTTTGCAGGGGACCTTTACACAGAAAAGGATCAGGTCCCCCGAACAGGTTTAGTGTTTGTAGGGTTATGACTGCTAAACAACATGAATATGCCAAGGGATCCTTGTTGATCTTTTGTTGAAAGATGACATTCAAAGAGGTTGAGGAAGACGAGCTCCTCAAAAGGGAGCTGGGCTTCATACATACAATGTTCTTCCCCAAAGAAAGTGCTTCACAAAACAATTTTCTATTTTGCCATACGCATAAAGACTTCCTGCTACTACCACTGCTTTTGCAGGCCAAATTTGCAGAGGATCATCAAATCACCTAAGGCAGATGCCAGTACAGAGGACTCTGCGACACAGCAGGGTAAAACACAACTGGATGCCCCTTGCCTGGCGAGCAGCATGGCCCACAGCCTCTGAAAGCAGCTTGTACCCGACTGCATTCTCTTTAGCAGATTTCAGAGAACAGGGGATCTCAAAAATCAAGTCTGCAGTTACACATCTTTAACCAAGGATAGGAATTATGTGGTCAAACCGAGCCCGCGCTCGGCTGCAATGCTGCCCTGGCCCTGTGCTTCTGCTCAGGTGCCTCCTGCAGAAGCCAGCTGCAAACTCAGTCACACACTTGGCCCTCAAACCACCAAAAGCTGACAGGTCCTGTAAGATCTCCACTATTTTCACAGTAGAGCTGGAATCATTATTACCAATGTTCTTTTATTACTGCCACACAAACTTTAACTCCTTTTTGCCTTTTTTTCATTTTAAACCGAAAGCTGCTCCTTGCTGAGCAGAGGAAGGAGTGCAGAACGGCACTTCCGCATTGAACTGCAGATTACAATGGAGCTGCTTTGCATTTTGATGCCGCTCTAGTTTCCTTTGCTCTTTCCTTGTTCAACCATTTTTGCTTGTTACACTTAAAGCTGTGAACCCAGTCGATCAGAGAAAAGACGTCCATTTGGGACTGCAAGCATAGCTGATCTTTATCATCCCCCTTAAAAATTAATTATCATAGCTGCTTACTAGTATGGGCATTTGATAAAAACACAGACATCATGCACCAGTCAACAAGCACTTACTCACCAGCTGAGACATTAAGAAAACATCACATTTCGTATATGATCCAATTAACAGCTTTTTTCCCCTGACAATGATTTCCTACATACTTAGGCTATTATATACAATTTGGTAATATGTGGAAGTATTCATCACGCTTGCATTCTCTGACACTAATCCTGTCTGTAGATTCTCCTCGCTTTCCCCTTCCTAGGATTTAGAGTGGAGATTCCTGACTGTAACCTGTACAGAGTAAAGGCTGGATTTTAGCTGTAAGTGATGTTGCGAAACCATAGTTATAGAGGCAGAACAGCAGCAGTGTTCCTAGTTTTACACACATCTTAATTTCATCCCTACCTTATACAACTGTACCCACAGTACCTTTGCTGAGTGTCACTCTCCATCCTTGGTGGATTTTTTACCAACACTTGGAAACCTCCACTCCTTATTTGGTCCAACTCCTAGCGGAGATATTGTCCAGATACAAGCCCTAAATCTGAATTTAAATCTCAACCCAAATCCGTTGCTGTCAAAAATCCTGGCAAGTGAATTTTGAGGGTTTCAGCACACCTAAATAGCAGTCCCTCATTTTGGTTACTAGTGAGGTCTACCCTTTATCTGCATCAGGAACACCAGCAAGCAAAAGATCTGAGTTAATTGGTCCAAAAAAGGTTTATCTATAAGGGAACAGTTATGATGACTGTATAATGATATCCACAGCGGGTGCAAGACCTGAAAATCATTGTAGTTCCAATATAGAGGATCATTAGACAGATCTACGTTTTCCAAGATTTGAGCCAGTTTGAAGCTGATTTCAGGTCAACTTGCAGAGCCGCCTTTGCTATAGTTTTACGTATTACTGAACACCATGAGGCTGGAGTGGGACAAAATGGGAGGAAGAAAAAGTAATGGGTTTCTCAAGTGTTTCTGAAACTTAGGGGAGAATCAAATTGGGAAGGCAAATGGGAGGGAGTTAGCCCTCATTTTGTTTCCTCTGTGGAGCGTTCTTAAAAATTACAAATGAAAGCCACATAGCGCTTTGTACAGCAAAGTCTTTTACAGTGAATAATGCAGATTCAGTCACACTGTAACCTTTTGAGAAATTTTGTAGGGAAAATTCCTGCACAGTTTGGGATGGAGGAAGGATTTTAAAATTTGACAGATCTTCTATTTTAACTTATTTAGTTTCTTAGTGGTCTTTTGATTAAAAAAAAAGTTCAGAAGCATTTCAGGTTGAATAAGACACTGAATTTGACCCCAAAAGGTTTTAATTTTTTTTTTAGAACTTTTTTGGATCATCAGTGAAGAAAAATAATCTGATTTGTTATGCAGTGTAAAAACATATTGCACATTACTGGGAATGTGATGCTGAAGGAATAGCTGTAAACAGTGATGTTGATGTTGGATGTGTAGTCATTAAGAAAGGAGAAAAAGGAAGGTCCAAAGCTAGAGAATTAATGCAATATTTCCCAGGGGCTACATTCGAATACATTATTTCTTCAATTTGTATTTTTAAGTTTGCTAAATCCATCTGGTATTTTCATTTATAAATACTCCACTCTTTCTATCCTCTGGGTACCTTTTCTCTATCTTTTTTTTTTTTTTTTTTTTTTTTTTTTCCTAGCATCTCACTAAAGCATGTAGGATGTCCCTGAGTTGTGGAGTCAGAGGACATTTTGGAATGTCAGTTAAGATAACATTTACCCTGACACACTGTAGAAATTGGGGCTTTACTTTTGCAGGGCCACAGAGGGAACTGCGCTGTGTCCTGCAAGGGAGAGGACACAAGGATCCTCTGCTCAGTCTTTCTGCACAATTTGTTTTTTCAAGGAAGAAAGTATTGATGTCCTTGATGTCAAGCTGGGTTAAATTTCTAATGGCCACATACACCAGATGTTAAGTCATGAGTCTTGATAATACAGGGAAGAGAAAAAAGAACCCAAACCAACCCAAAATATGGGGAAATCTTTAACAAGTGGTTCTGTCTTCTGTTTTCCAAGATGACAGGTCTGGGTTACTAAGCTGGCTCTGTGTTACGAGAAATGACATTTGCCTGAAAATTAGTAAAGGTGCTCCCTTTTTACGGACAGTTGAAGCCCTGTGCCAGCACAGCCAACCATGCAGACTGGGGCCACCTCTGGTCTCTAACAGCCTGTGGTGGTGAGAGTATCATATTGAGTGACCCCTTCCCACATATGTCATGAAAATCACGGCTATTTTTATTTCCCATTGAAAATGGTGTTATGCTTCTGAGGATCAAAGTTCTTTTCCAGGCCCTGCCAGAGATTCACCGTGTAACTTTATTCTGTCCCCACAGACTCTTTTTGCTTCTATTTCTCCATCTCTATAACAGGGACAATGACACTTGCCCACCTAAAACTCCTTTGACATCCCCAAACAAAAAGGAAAAATACTCATCGTTGAGATGTAGGTGATATAAGGCGATGATATTTTTACTAGAAATATCTCCCTCCAGTAGATATGCAAAATGTATCTTTATGGTTTTGTTATTTACTATGGTTTGTATGAATTATAGAGCAGTCATCTTATATCTTGGTATTCAGAGTAATGCAACATACTTACTAGAAATCCACCTAAGCAATTACTTTTCTGATCTATTGCCAGATTCCTTTTATATCTGCTGCAGCAGCTTGCAAAACCTACCAAATAACATTTTACATAGGCTTGTAGTCTATATTCAATTTTATCTGATTATTTTTAGCACAGTGATTTGAGAATCCAAATTACAGCTAAGAAAATGGAAAATTCATTTTCCAACAATGCCTTAAGCTTCACTAGCATTTTAGAGTAGAACATTTCTGTGATGGCCTTTGATTCAATCCAGGCTGAACGAAAGACATTTCATCACCACAGAATGCATTTCTTTATTTGCCTTGGATCTATGATTCTGTCAGTATTGAGAGAAAAGAAAAATCAATGCTGCACTATAAACCTCGGGCAGCCCCTGGCCAACGTGGTCAGCATGGTGTGAGCAAAGGAAATGGCAGGGGAAAAAAATTGACCGCTCAGCAATAGTGTGGCACAGTAACGGACAAAGCTCTGGGCTAATAACAGCTTGCAATTACACATGGAAAGCCAAAGCTTGTAGGGCATTCAGTACGAAGGGGATGTAATACAATTTATTGAACCACCGGTTAGAGTTCTGCAGCTTCTCAATAAAAAAAAGAGCTGTGGACCTGTACTGCTTAAAAGACAGACTTATATGGTGCCAGCAGGGGAAGGAGACTTGAAGAAAGCAGAAAGCCCTTCCTTTTTATGTCTTGGACAGTGAGCAAGTGGGAGAATGCAGGCTATTTATGCTTTCTAAAAATACACCAGCCAGGCTTAAAGGGACAGTCGGCGCAGCCGCTGCCAGTGCCCCGGCTGCCGCTACAGACGCTTGCACACACGCATGCACCCTGCGTGCCAGAGTGGACAAATGTAACTAGGCACTGCATTTTAATTCCTTATACATACTGCATCTACACTGACAGCACACTGTATGTCTTGCTATTCTGGAAAAGGGGGAAAAGTGGCATGACAAAATCTTTGCTCAGATACAGTTATTTATCTGAGAGAAGCAAAGTGTTTCTGCAAGAGACAGCATAAAATTAAAATACTAGTAAAACAGAAGTAAAAATCTTGAGCTAAAAAGAGGAATCATTGATAAGCATGTTCTTGAACAGACAGAAATGAAAACTTTCAACTAAAAGCCAGTGTTTTACAGTGATCAAAGGAGGTGGCAGCGTTTTCAGGTAGGTTTGGCTGCAGTAGCGAAGGTTAGTGCTGCAAACTGTGGCTGACTCCCTCCTGCCCATCCATGATGTCCTTTGCCAGGTGGGATGGCTGGGGACACTGTGGCCACTGCCCACAGGTGGGGCACAGTCTCAGCCCTGGGTTGGTGCATCCACAAAGAAGGAGCAGAGTTTGTTAGGTGTAAGCGGTTATAGAGCAGTCTTGGGGAAATACGGCAACCTGCACACCATGTGCTTATATTTATTTGTGCTTTCAGGGATAAATTATGCTCTGCAGATGGTGCTGAAAAGTTTTGTTGTTTGATTGCATGAAGACAGGATTTGTCCTACAGCCAGAAGTGCCAAGTATTGCCCAGGCTCGGCTGAAGCCCTGGTGATGGCAGGGCTGGGCCCAGCTGAGAGAGCTCAACAGCCTTTGGAAGAAGCAGCAGCAGCACCCACTTAGGGAGCTTGGAGAGCCCTTGCTGTGGCTGGGGCAGAGCTTGTCTTGGAGAAACCTCTGCATGATACCAGACTCTGACCTTTTTCTGCCCATGTTTGCATAAATGCATGTTTAGCAGAGAACAGATTATCTCTTAGTATCAGTTTTGGGCATTTGACATAATTGCTGCCAAACCAGCAGCAGGTTGCTCAAAGCCATGATTTGGAGTTAGGAGCCATGTTTCCCCCAGAGTCAGTAAAATATGGCAGGAATTTTAATACCCAACTGTCAGATCCTGCATTTCCTGGAGGACCCTGATCTTTGCAGTGCCATGTGGGTCTTGCAATTGCCTGACCCCATTTGTACATATTGCTAAGAAACATTTTTTTCTTAAATTTTTGGCTGATGTTGAATTCCTAAGTACTACAATGATGTGGTAAAGCATGCATTGAGAACAACAGAAAAAACAGCCACAATGTATCTAATTATTTTGTGTTCTTAATTGAAGACATCAAACTCTCCTCAATGCAGTACAGCTACAGGACTCCCCATCCTCAGTAATAAATAACAGAGCCAGATTTTCCTCTATCGCAACCAGAGGAACCAGACAACCTGTGTAACTGTTGGATGCTATCCCAGTGAGAATCTGGCCCAGAGATATTTCTGTTTTATCTGAGATTTCATTTCTAGAATCCCAGCCTAAACATTTTACCTCCTTATATTTTCACATCAGCCTCTTCCCTCAGTGCAATTTACGGCTCTGATCTTGCGCCGTGGGGTTGCTCCTCTAGGTTTCCCTTGTATGGGAGGCAGGTTGCCGCCTGCACATCACCTTTGATGACAAAATGCCAGAATTACTGCATAAGAGGATATGGTGCATCTTTTGTGACAATTATGGCAGAGTCCCCGGTAACTCTATTCCCTGTGCGATAAAAACAGCCTTGCGCCAAGCACTGCAGTCACTCAGCAAATCCCTCACCCCTTATCGTAATTAAGTCCTTCTACATGACATGGTGCAAGAGATAAGGGATTTGTATTTGAGACATGAAGAAATCGCTGGAGTGAGGCGGTGCTGGGCGCAGGGGCTGTGGTGCAGGATGCCCCGGTTAGCGCGGCACCGCTGGCACAGAGGGAGTCCCTCGCTGGTGACTTCTCTTTTGCAGCCACAGGGATGGGGGAGGAGGATGTGAGCGCTGACCATTCCCAATGTCACCTGCAGAGAGCCATTAGCCCGCTCAGCCCTCTATTCCTACATGCTGAATCAAATTAATCTAACAAAAACAGATGACCTGTGAGCTCAGCCTGCCTTACAGCAAAGTCAAACGGGAGCGAGGGGCAGCGGTGGCGAGCGAGGCAGGGAGGAACCACGCCGGCCCTGCAGCCCCTCGCTGTGGCCTCCTACGGGTCTCCCTCCATCGCCAGCTGTCACGTCCATGCACCTCAGCCACCTCTCCCTCCACGGCCAGACTAACCCTCTCTTGTCTACCTTGGTCTGGCTGTGCGCTACCCCCTCCATTACATACGTACGTACACACACACACACACACAGAGCTGCTGACCTAGAGGTGTTAGCCACTCCGCAGCTGCCGTTCTTCTCACATTAATCTATAGGAATCAATGGACATTTCATTAGAGTAATCAAGTGTGGATGCATCCCGCATTTATATCCCTTGCCTCCCCCCTCCCCCCCAACTGCTTTCACAGGCTAATTGGTCCTACAGCAAAGACTACGTGGATATTTTTTCCTACAGATGAGTGTCAACAGCAGTTTTTTACTGCTGGTTGAAATACCTATCAATAGAGAGGTAATATAAAAGCCTTCACCCATCAGGCTGTTGCTGATACTAATTCATTATGCACTCTCTGTTCTCACACACCTGACTCCCTCCTTTACACCTTTATCCCATACGGTTGCCTCATTTATGTTTATTTTGATAAGGGAATTGCATTTTCCTTTTAAAAAAACATTACAAGAATTAATACCTCTCTCAGTTCACAATACATTAAGGGAATTTCTCATATATTCATATTTCACCAATAACCTTTTTATTTTCAGTCAAATCTCTTCATCTTGCTTACCGTGATATCTTCTTATTTCTTCTCGTATTTTGTGGTTTACATGCATATTGGTATACAATGACCCCTCGTGAAAGGTACTGGCAACAGCATTGTTTTCAGCACCCTTTGTTGTCTGGGAGGGGATGCTCTCCTCTCCACTTGCCTCCACAAAGGCAGCAGAGGTTTAGCAGGGTTTAGGGGGGCTGAGAAAGGTCACAAGAGCTGCTATCCCTAAAAAGGGTATGTGACAGGAGGCTGGTGACTGAGCAGTGTCCTTACAGTCGGGGGACGAGGGGCTCTGTTCAGATCATCATTTGGTGAGAATGAGAAAATACGATGATACCTGTTTGAACAAAAAAGTTTGAAAGTGAAATTTTTTCATAAGATCATGGACTTTCCGTTCAAAAATAATTTAAAAAGTTTTTACAGGAAGGTGGGCACCTAACAACTCATCTTAAAAATGTACGAAAACTTCAGAAATGCCATTGTGGAGCAGGAGGCAGCCCAGGGAAGGCAGATGGTGGCTCAGGAGTGCCAGGCCCAGGGCTGTGGTGTCACTGGAGGAGAGCTTCTGGGGCACAGGGGATGAGGGCCTCTGCACGGGGCACCCTCCATCGCTGCAAGCCTGCGGTAGGGCAGGGCAGTCCTGACGGTGCTTCTCTGGGCAGCAGCAACACCAGGCAGGCTGCAGGAGAGAAGACTAATGCTTTTGAGCTAGAGGATCAGGCCTTGGTACTTGGCAAGTTGAAAGCGGGCAATTTGCTACAGGAAGAAAAGCAATCAGTTTATTGAAGCTGTTTTGATTGTCATAGAAGAATACAGACTGACAAAACTAGAAACCGCTCACTTTTACTCACAAAAATGTTGCAGCAAAGGTGAGGGGGATGTGGAAGTTCATCATGTTGCACCATCACTGTACACAACGCTTGGCCTGGGGAACATCCAAGGAGGAAGAACAGAGCTCAGGAGGCAGCAGGGATGGGGGTTTTGGCCTCCTCTTGCACTTACAAGAAACAGGCAACTAAACTTGTCTCTCTTGGTAACAATTTTTGACCATTAGAAAGATGAGTTGAATTCAAAATCACTGACTTGCGATAAAGCTGATAGTTCTGGTATGTTATTACCCATCTTTCAAGTCATGTCAGACCTGAAAAAAAGAGCATATTTTCTAGGCAGAAAGGCACTGTAAGTGAAAATATCTCTTCTTTGTCCTGTTTTTAGAACACCCAGCATGAATTACATGGATTTACCCCGGGTGAAAGCATGGCCCCATTGGCTGCTGATGCTATAGTACATTATTTTTAAAACATTTGGATATATTGCAGGGAGGTGGAATTCTTTCTACCTTCCTGCCTTCTCCATGTGGCATGCAATTTTCAGTTTTGTTTAACAAATACTATATTTTTTTTTTTTATAAACTAAAGCCTGCTTTTTGCTTATGGCCAAATTCATGAAACTGCAATGAAGAAAAGTGAACCCACTGAAGGGGATTGACCCCAAATGCTCACGAACAGGTCTTTCAAGACTAACGAGAGAGTTTGCATTTGCTTTTTCTGCCAGATCTCTTTCCTGAGGGCACACTGCATAATGCAAAAAGAGCTACATGAAAAGTTTGGTGCAGAGGATGAAAATAGGACCGTTCGGCTGTTTTACAAAGAGGTGAGGTTCCCTTCCCCCTCCACACGTTTTTCACTGTAAGTGAAAATGAAACTTGTGCTTTTCAGAGGAAATGGCTGCTAAAGGTTAAAGGGTAAGTCTTCCTTGCTGCAAGCATACATTTTTGCAAGCTGAATCTTAACCATGTGGCTAGCAGCACTCACACTGAAATAACTGCTGAGAGCTTGGAAGAAGAGTGGGGAAATAGAGGGTGAGAGCATCAAAAGAACATCCCCAAATTGATTCATGTCCTATTTCTTCTCCTTCATTTGAGTTCTGGCCACCTCCTTTTCCCTATTACACATTCCACTTCAGAAACAAGATCATTATTCAGAGGTGGAGGGCATGGAGCTGCGCCAAAGAAGGGCAGTCACTGTGCAAGGGAGCAAGAGCATCTCTCCAGGGCTGCCATGTGGCTACCCGTGAGGGCAGGTAAGTTTGGGGCAACAGGTGACTGAAGCCTTGACTCTTTGCCCTGCAGTACCAACCAATGAGCATATCTGTGCAGCGGATGTACCAACATAGAAATGCAATCTCACACATCACAGCCCATTGGGAAAAGAGCAGAGGGAGGCAGGAGGCAGCTGTTGCCCACTTCGGCTCGCCTCTCTGCTTGCTTTTGTGGTGAGAGCCCCCATCATTTGGCTCTTGGGTTTTTCCTGGTGAAGGAAGCCAAAGTAAAACAGTATCTGAGTGGTCCTGAAAGTAGTTTCTTGGACATTTAGATATATTCTGTTTAGTGCGATGCTCCTAGGGAATATTTGATCCCAAGTAAACACACTCATTAGTATTCATGTGGAATTGAGAATATTCCTGGATAACACAGGATGTTATATTAAATATAAAATAAGATGAACAGGAGTCCAATCAAGAACACACCTTCTGGCAGCATATTGTTTGCAGAATGCAAACGTGAGCACGATTGAGTGTATTAACACAGAATATAAATGGAGAGCAATATAGCACAGATGTATATCTATAAAAATTACAACCATTTAGTTTTAAATGAAGACAGTTGCTATAAGACAGCAATTCCAGATTTGAGAAGGAATGAGCGTTTTCTTCTTATTCCTTCTCTCCCATTTATGCCTCCAAAATAAACATTGAATAAATACCTGGGGAGGTGGTGAAGGCGTTTGGCGCATTTAGCTAAGAAAAGCTAAAGTCTCAGTGAAGCACTTTCCCAAAGGATGCAAGGTGGGATGGGCAGAGGGATGGCTGGGAAATGGCTATGGCCCCCAGGCCAGGGCAAGCCCAGTTTGCAGAAGGCTGCAGGTGCCAAGTTTTCTCTGGAGATGTCCCCCAGCCACTCCAGGGTAACAGACTTGCCCAGCAGCTGCACCTGCTCCTTAGGGCAGGGGACCCGTCTCCTCAGGCAGCCTCTGCACCTCAAAATTGTGCGACAGAAATGAAACATCACAGGAAAGGTTGTTGCTGGTTTGGGGTTACTCCTGCCCAGGAAAGGCTATTTTAATTTCCTTCCAAGAAAGCTGAAATTGCCGAAGTTTAAGAAGTTCCTTGTGCTTGTTCTGTAAAGCAGGTCCTTGAATACATTTTGGTTTTGAGGTATATCAGTAAGTTCACATTAGGGGAAAAGAAGAGAAACTAGAGAGTTTTCTTGAGTTTGGACTTTCTGTTATCCAAGTCAGTTAATGGACTATGTGGGCCCAGTTTCAGTTTTCACTGACACCACTGTGCCTTTATGCCTCTGACCTTGGTGGAGCTGCTTTGATTTACCAGCCACTGACAGGTGAGAATCAACCTCCAGATACACACCTCAGCATTTCTCCACTTTGCTACGGACGTAGGTACACATCCGCTTTCTCTTAAGATCGTAACATATGCTTTTAATTCGCTGTGTGAATTTTCACAGAACTTTACTCCTCAACTGTTGCAGATGTGATTTCAAGGATTACTGAAAAAGGGTCTGCGCAGATTTTAACTTCTTTATGAGATGCAAAGAACCCCCCCCCACCCCCCACTTATTTCATCTTGCAGTAGGAATATTGAGAACTTCAATTCTAACTGATTCCTCGAAGCCAAGTAATTTCTGATAAAGCCAGAGACATGGCTGTGTTTGTCTACATTAAATACAAAGTTGTGTTTGATATTTGACATTCTCAACATACTCAACATGGACCATCTTGATGTAGCCTCCTGAATTTTTTGGATAAGTTTCTTGGATGAATTGAGATACCTGAAGTGGACATTAAGGTCAGCCCTTAGTGGTTGGATGTATGCACCCTAAAGGGTCAGAAATACGATTTTTTTTTTTTCCCCATGAGGAATGAATGTATTGTACAGCCTTTTCTGACACTACAGATTCACTTTCTTCCTACAAAGACATAATGGATGCGAATTATTTGCATTCAGTCTTCTGCATAAAAACTGTCTGTGGGGTAAACACCTTTTCCATTTAAAAATGACCAAACCACCATTCAAAAGATGACGACATAGAAAAATGGTGCTCTCTTTCATATTGTCCTGTTAGCTGTGCTCAAATATGAGATGTGGGCCTAGCAGTTTTGAAGACAGTGATACTTGTACACTATGTCTGTGCAGCATGTAGGGCACAGAGGTCCCAGCTAGTCCCTGTAGCTTCTGGGTGCAAGTGGGAGGTGAAGAGGCGAATGAAATTGTGATCTCAGCCAGGGTCTTCCTGAACTCTCATTTTGGTAAGAAGGTTGGAAGATGGCACGCCAGCCTTTGCCCTGACTATACTGAGGGGAATCTGGGTATCGCTGGCATCAGTCACTGGTGCAACACTGAAACCTGCGTATTTCGGCTGAAATTTCCCTCCATGACAAATCTCTGCCTTTTTTGCACTGCTTATTTGAGTTTCTTCAATCCTTCTCAGAACAGAGCTTCTAAGAAGTCAGTCCTAGGCAATATGCAGCCAGCAAGGTGCCTGACAGCTGCCCAGGCTTCTTACTTTTCTCTACCTGTTTCTGGGTGTTTAGACCCAGTCTTCTTTTTTCACATGCTAGTTGTTTCTGTGCAAGTTAAATTGCTTGGCCTATCTTACAACTGCCCGGACTCAGTTTCATGCTTTTTCAACAGACCTTCCCTGCATAATGCAGTCTGCACTTGCAGAAGTACCTTTTTCGGAGCCCCTTTCCCACAGAGTGACTCTAAGGGACAGTGTACATACTGTAACTGGAATAAAAAAAATAATTCCAAGTACTTATACACTGCCAAGAAAAGAGTGAAGTTGCTGACAAAGTTTTCATATAGGGTATTAGAAAATATATATCAAGGGTTTTTTAATTCTACTTCTGTAAATGAAGAAAAATTAATGCATGATAAGAACTACAGTGAGATCTCTAGAAATTGCCCCGTTTTTTTTTCCATTATCTGCAGCAAAGGCAGAAGAAGAGGCAGTCCAGGAAAAAGGCATTCTAAGAAAAACAGTTATGTCCAAAGCCCAGGGTTGTACATTATTTATAATGTGTAAAAAGCCTATACACTTGGTTACCACTAGAACCTGACTGTTTGGAGATGGGGATTAGACAGCAGCATCATCTATGGCTTTATAAACTAACTGATGGTCTTTGAGTTTTAATAGCTGCAGCTGATGTATAACTGAAGGGATCACAAATGTCTTCATTCTCTGCCCTGTGAATCACCAGTACAGAGGAATAACGCAGAATACCACTATGTGGTAGTCATAGAAACCACAGTTACCAATGTAAAGGTTTGAAAATAAGTATAAAAGTTTCTGTTGAGTTATATGACACTCTTTACTTAAAAAAGATTTATCATTATGCATTGTTTTTCCAAAACGAGAGCATAAAGCTCTATGTTACTCTTGCAGACCTTTTGGTGTGTTGATTGTAATAGAAAAATGTAATCCTTGGGGAAAGAGCGAAGTTGTTCAGAACCTGTGCGGGGAGTAAAGGGGTCAGGCTGACGGCAGAGGATGGGAGCCGATAAGGCTCCCTCCAGGAGAGGTTCTAGATGGGGTAGGGGAAGGGATTACATTAATCCCTGTCCCACTTACAGACCCCGCTGGCCTTCAAAAGGTATTCTTGAGCTGAAGAGATGAAAATATTCCTAGCATTGGATCTGTTAAGAGGCTCTTCATAAAATGTCACAGAGCTGGTTTAGAGAAAATGGATCCACTTCCTTTCATCTGCCTCGAGGGTTTTGGCAGTTGTTGGGGTTTGTGAGTTTGCTAATGGCAAGAAGAAAGGCCCTAAAGTGGTAGAAGTGGGAAACGAATCATGCTGATGCCGCTATGCTTTTGGCCCCCAGACCTGCGCTAAGGTTTCATTTCTCTGATGGAAGCCTTTCGCAAAGGCCAGCCAGTGAAAATGAACGCAAAAATAAAGACATTCCACCAGCTGCTTTCCTCCATATCACATAGATCTTTAACCATAAACCGAAATGGATTGCTACAGTGAGCACCCACTCTGCAGAGCAGCTTTCTTGCCTTCCCCTTTGCCCAGGGGTGACAGAATGACCCCTTGGTTAAACTTTGTTTTGGCATTTCTAACCACACCTTCTTTAAAAAAAAAAAAAAAAAATTTTCAAAGTACAACTGTTTGGTTTTTTTTCAAGTGATCAGATTTTAAGGTGGATCAAAAAAAAAGTCTTCAGAGCTTCAGTGTGCTTATTGCTTTACAAAGTGTTGCTGGCACTAGTCATTTTAATATATAGCAATAAAAGAGGAGGTGTGAGGACTATTGCACTACGATTTGCAGATGGCTGCTCGGCACTGCTCACGTTGCCACAGGCAGCTGCAGGGAAGGGGTCCCGTCAGCAGCCTCCCCCCTTCCCCCCCCCCGGGCTATTTGGAGCTGGGCCTGAGCGCAAAGCCTCGCCAGGCAGGCCCCGAGTTACAACAGACTGCTGGGCCACATACTATCATCTGTATTTACAGAAGTTGGTGGACTTTCCTCCTCAGCTAAATAGGTTGACAGCCTCAGAGATTGGCTTTGAGTTTTTAGTTTGAACAAATCAATGAACTACAGGGAAAACTACAGAAACAACAACAAAAGAAATGGTTTCTGAATGTTACCTGCAAATCCACATAGTTTTAAAAGAAAAATCTCTACCAAAAAGGACACCAGGAGCAGGACAAGGGAGGAAGTTGCCTACAATGCACAGATCTGTGCAAAACCACAAAACGCTCTCATAGTGGGTTGCTGCTTATTGCATACTGACATATATCTATTCTGAATAAAAAGAAATACTTGCTGAGAGTCACTTTTAGGGTGTTCCAGTCCCTCAGTAGAGCTGCCAAATAATTTGTAATGGAACTTAGAAAAACTATAGTTTTTAAAGTTGGTTTGTGACCCACACTTGTGCTGGCCCCAGAGCAAGAGGATGGCCTGAGCAGTTCTCAGGTAAGGTAAAGTGTGAGTAGGAATATGCAGATAGAATTTCAATTAGTTTTCATCATTAATCTTTCAGCCTAATTACATTTAATTCACACGTGACCAACCCTGCCCCACGGAAGGCTAAGGAATGGAGGGAGCAGAACAGAAAAACATGAAGGTGACTTGAATAGCTTGAATACAAACATCAATAAACAAATGTTTATTACTAATGATAATGATTCCTACTTCTTATGCAACACTGAAAATAGAGAGCACTGTGCAAGCATTAACTAATCAATGATCTAATTAATGATTCAAGATCCCAAATCAACAACGGAATAAGGCGAATGCTCCGCTGGAGCCACACTGCCACGAAGGGGCCCCACACGCCCGCAGGGCTCTGCCCCCCCGCCCCGCACGAGAACTCCGTGAGCAGTGACAAAGCCTTTCCTCCCGACCAGCAGCGTGCGTCGCATGTGCACAGAGCCACCTGATCCTTTGATAACATTTGGGTAGCAAGTTTATGAGAGAACGGGCTCTAAGCACCACCTTCTGTGGGTTTTCAAAGGGGAAAAGTGGTAAAGTGGCAAAAACCACAAACAAAACAACTCTTATCTTAATAATGCTAAATACATGTGTGAGATATTTGCTTAATAAGATAAACTCTCATTTATCTGGAAAGCTACTTAATGCTATGTTGGTATTGCTGCTTTGCCAGCCAACGTTACAAGTTCACGAGCCAAGTAGAAAGAGAGAGGATCAAACATCAGATGCTCAGCCATGCAAGAAAACACAATGTGCTGTGGGAAACTACTAGCAGGTCCCTGAGACAGCATTTCTCTGCTCTTCCCTGCACAGCACTGCTACCTGGCACCGAGTCCCAGTGCTACCACAGCGAGGGGGGCAGAGGGCGACTGATGTGAAGGGAATTAACTTGCTGAGCTCATTACAGATCCCGCAACAGGTTTCCAAGGATTCTGGCCTATATCCAGCCCCATAAGCGATGTTTTGCCTGTACTTGGGTACAGCAGTTTTAAACTCAGGCTTAGCTTTAGCCACTGCAGGAAGGGCTGTGGAGCGCAGAGCTGTAAAACGGTTGCTGGTGAACTTGGTTCTCTACTGCCGAAGCTGCAGGGAGGAAGGAGGTCAGCACAGCGCCGTGTGTGCAGCCCTGCCGCCCTCCCGCTTCCACGCTCTGCCTCTGCCTTGCATCTAGGACAGCTCCTCATCCTACAGCTGGCTGAGCTTGGCGCTCGGCTAAGCTGCAAAACGTTTGGCTGGTACAAAAGATAATCCTGAATCATTTGTTTAGGGCTCAGAATAATAGAAGGCTCGTCAGTTTTGTACGGCTGACTGACACAGAGTGTAAAAATTTGAGATATGAAAGAGTAAAGATTTTTTTTTTTTTAACAATAATTAGGAAGGCTACTATGTTATATAATCTAATGCTGGGTACCTTGACAGGTTAACACTTCTTACAGTAATATTATTTCAAAGTATGTTTTAATTTATTTTGAGATGCTTACGACTGGTTTGTATAGAAATGGAGATGCTTCAGGTTTATGAAGGGTTTGCTGTGCATTTTCACACACTTAATTGATTTTTTATGTGTATGTCAAAATAAAGCTATATATGTCAAAGAATATTTAAGGTTTTCAAGTCTGAGGTCCAAATTCGTTATTGGTGTAACTGCTGTAGAGGTAACCAATAATCTGACCCAGATTCTGGACTTTAGACAAATTTTATTACCCCTGAGGCTTATGTAGAGTGTACTTATCAGGAAGAGAAACCAATCACCTTTCTCTGCCCCTTGTCTAAGGAGTGGACTTTGCAGCCACATTTAGCAGTGTACACCTTGTCTGGGAAAAGTCTTGGTGCGATGTGTAACAAATGGGACTCGCTAGATCTGAGTGCTGGGAAGAAATTGTGCTGCCTTGCTTCTGTGTGTAGACGCATACATGAACAGGCTGAGTGTCACAGAGATTTGTAGATAAGCAAAGCTTGAAACTGTATGGTTTATATTCTACTGATGCAAGTTCCTGCTTTTCATTGATCTTCATTCACTAAATCTGGACATTTGGCTACTGGAAAGAACCAAGTAGCTTTTAACTCCATCTTTCATGTCTCTCCAGCTTCTATGAAATGCATTGTTTTGTTTAAAAGTAGTAATGAAACTGAAGGGGAACCCCTATTTTAAACATCCCCAAACATCTGGAGAATTTAAAACCCTGGCTGAACTTGGGTTTACATTTGCATGTTGGGCTCCCCTTTACATTTTGTAGGGAAGTAATTGATCCGTGTAAAGTGCTTCTATCTCATACTGAGAATGGCAGCATGTAGTGCCTCAATATTTTATATGAACAATTTCTGTTTTTAATGTTTTATTAATGTTAGCCTGAGACATTGTGTGTTACTGTTTAATTGCTTAGCTGCAGTTGCTCCTATACTGAGCAGCCTTGAAAAAGAGATGAATTATGGGGTGGTTATTGTAAAAAAATACAACTGGATTTCAAAACTGAACCCTTTGAGTTTAGTTTCACATCTTAGAATTTAAATTAGTGATATGGCTGTTAGATGCCATTTACCCCTAAGATGAAGCCCATACTCCAGCTGTTGATGCCATTGCACAAAACATCTGCATGACTTAGCCAGGCCTATCTGATGATTTGCAGGGTCCCAAGCAGGACTGATATTCTTTCCAAACAGGAGGGAGGAGAAGTAAAATATCTGCATTTAACTGCTAAGGAAAAACATGCCTTGCAGGTTTGAAAGATTTAGACCTTCTTTCAAGTGCGCTGCATACAGGTATTTCCAGACATGAGATGGAAACAGCTTGTCTCAGTTGTATTTCTTTGAAAGGACCTAGTCAATCTGCGAAGGCATTTCTCTTTTGCTCAGATATTTTGTGTACATTGTTCTATTTTTGGCTTAACAACTTTTCTGTTTGAATCACTGCAAAACATCAGCTAAGCAAAACTGCATTTTGCAGATCCATGACCAAAGTGTTAACATATTGTGGTTGCAGAAAGCATAAAAAGGACAGACTATAGGAAAGGAAAGAATTTTCATTAAGGGATTAATTAGACAAAACAAGGCAATAAGACAGACTCCAAAAGGCTCACTCTTTAGAGATTTCCACAACTGTGCTCTTTACAAATGAGTTTAATCACCCAAAGGAAGAACTAACAGGCAGATGAGGAAGTGGTCAATAAGAAACAATAACTGACCACTGCATTACTGGGGTATCTCATACACATCAGGCCCAATATCCGGATTGCTAAAGTAAAGCAATAATGAATCCCGACCCATGCTTGTATCACTGTGGTGAGTTCCTGAGATCTTGTTCTATTCTGGGGAAAAAACAGTTCCGCTTAATTTTTTCCCCGTCATCTAGAGGCTGCTAGCATACATATAGGATGTATATTTTGGAGGTCAAATAAATCAATAAAAATCAAAACAAATCAGAGATATGGTAAACAAACAGTCTAGTGTTATTAACTGAGTCAGAACATTTTTTTTTTTTTAAATTTTGTGCTTGTTCCTCAAAAGCTTTAGTGGAATAAACAATAGAAAAAAGAAAATGAATATGTAAAGTATCTCAGTCTCTTCCCACATGTAATAAAATGAAAACAAATGTTCTCACTTCTACAAACTCCACCACATCAAATTAATAATGGAAAACATCACATCAAAGCACTCTTTGTGCTCAATAGCCTGTGGCACATTTGGACTCATCAATAGATGTTCAACAATATTACAACTTGTTTAAATCTTGGTAAAGTAGTGTTATGTACTATTGTTATTGACTTTCTTTTTCTAATTATCACCCAAAGGTGACAGATGATACAGCACTAATGATCAGACTGTTTAAGAGCTGAATCAGCTTAGAATCCCAACTCATTAAACATCAGCAGGACTAAAAGATTTCTTCCACTTTAAGGCTAAAAACTTCACCGTGCTGACAACATTTTGGTCAGTTATACAGGACACACCATCAGGAGATTTAAGGTATTTTTCACTGAGAGTGTCTTTGGAGCTTTTGAGGATTTTAGTGCACATAACTGTCTAAATATTTAAAAGTATGTAAAATGCATATAGCTGTCATGATAAAGAAAATATTTGCAGAACCTGTTTTGTTATGCTGAACCTTCCCTTGAATCAGTTTAAGCTAATAGTAAAAACGTTCTTGATTTTAACAGAAGCAGAAGCCAATAGGAGTTGCAGATCCACAGCATTTCTTTGCACCCATTTCTTTCAGTCTGCTCAGAAGCAGAGACCACAACGGTATCTGTGGTGTGTTCTAGTTCACCTCAACCTTGCACCAAATTAATTATTTTTTATGAAATTAGCCAGTTTGGCCACAAAATGTGTCATTCTTACATATCTGTTTTAGGAATATGCTAGTTTAGGTTTTCTTTCTGTTGCTTCATTGGATGGAGGTTGGGAATAAAATTCCTGATGCTATCCTTAAGTATGAGAAATGATGGCCATGCCATTGGGGGGTGGAGGAGATGCAACATGACACCCATCTACCGGTATGCTCCGGCTTGTTGTGAGAAACGAGACTCTTCCAAGCTCCTGGATATTTTTAAAAGGCCCCGAGTACAACAGCATCTTCAGTCTCTTGCTGCTGTTCTACTCTACATTGTATTTGCCTTATTTGATTTGTGCTACTATCGATACTCCTGGACTAAAAGCTCAAAGACTCACAAAATCTGACCCAACTTTCTCACAAGCTGATCACCTAAGACAGCAATGAGCACCAGTATCAAATCACTCTGTCACAAAATAAGTACTTGTCTGCAGTTTAAAAATGGTTCGGGTGGAAGAACATTATGAGAAAACCATAAATGTGAATTAGTAAAAAATTGATGTCAGAATAGTAGCAAAGCCCGTTTGTTTCCCACAAATGCCGTGGTGCTTCTTGCCCAACAATTATGTGTGAGTGTCTGGGTTTTGGCTGGGATAGAGTTAATTTTCTTTCTAGTATCTGGTATAGGGTTATGTTTTGGATTCAGTATAAGAATAATGTTGATAGCACACTGATGTTTTCACCTGTTGTTAAGTAGTGTTTATACTAAGTCAAGAATTTTTCAGTTTCTCATGCCCAGCCAGCAAGAAGGCTGGAGGGGCACAAGAAGTTGGGAGGGGACACAGCCAGGACAGCTGATCCAAACTGGCCAAAGGGATATTCCATACCATGTGATGTCATGTCCAGTATATAAACTGGGGGGAGTTAACCAGGAGGGGCAGATTGCAGCTCAGGGACTGGCTGAGCATCCGTCAGTATGTGGTGAGCAATCACATTGTGCATCACTTGTCTTTCTTGGGTTATATTTCACTCTCTTTTTGTTATCTTGCTTTTAATTACAATTATTATTATTATATTTTATTTTTTATTTCAATTTGTTCTTATCTCAACACATGAGATTTACTTGGTTTCGATTCTCCTCCCCATCCCACTGCAGAGGGGAGAAGGGAAGAGTGAGTGAGCGGCTACATGGTGCTTAGCTGCTCGTTGGGGTTAAACCACGACAGTGAGCTTGAGGTTTCAGGATGCTTGTGAGATGCTTATTCTCTCTCTCCCATATTTTTATAGCCCGTTTGGGACCTTTGTAGACTTACGCTCATTAATCCCCTCATAAAAGGCTTGGGTATCAGGTGCCTCCATGACCAGCATTCAGACCATTTGAGCAATTAGAGAGAAATACCACAGATCACTCTTAATTCTCTATAAGGAAAAGTTTGACCTGCAACTCTGACAGCCTACTCTAATAGTGAAGCCACAGTACAATCACTCCACCCTACCAATTTTCCCACCAGGTCTTCGGCAAGGTGTTGCAAAATTGGAGTCCAGCAGAACTTCAATCCCAGGTGTTCACATGGGGAAGTACCACCCATTTGTCTACAAGGACAATTTTAGTCTCAGTTACACTGGTTCAGAAACCGATTTGCAGTACAGACTCCTGACATGAAAACGCTCTTATACTGTTATTTTTCAGGGTTTTAGATTGCTTTACGTTAACTTGGTAAGAAATTGACTAAGGCAAAACTCATACCAGAAACAGAGCATCCAAATAAGGGAGATGCAAAAGTTTAAGTCACAACAGAACTATTTTTTTCTTGAGAAGAAGCTCTAATAGTTCACAAGTCTCCACTCTGCAAGTGTTTATTGTGGTGTCTAACAGCAAGAGTTGAATCAGAGATCTCTGGAGCTAAAAGTAAAGTTTACTAAGGTTAAACTAAGGGATGGGGACACACTAAACTTGCACCTCTTGTGGCTGCATTGAGGGACAAACTATAAGGCTCTCTGACCAGGAAGTTTGATGCTGCCTCTAGCCTGAGGATGCTTGTCCAGAGCAAGTGAAATCCTCACCCAGACAATCTTCCATTTATTTGGCAGTGACCAGAGCTAGAAACATTGGTCTCTATACCTTGCACTAAAAGCCCAGACATTTTAGCTTAGTGTGCTATCCCTCATGCAGGGCTCAGATGCTACATTTTCCAGTAAGCTGTATTACTTCCATGTGCAGAGCTACAGGAATTAACTTTTAAAATCAGGCAGTAGTCACTCTGATCTCTATATCTAGTTTCTCCCATTCAAGCCTCATGTTATAACTCAGAATAGTAGTTACACAATTTGCCAGGTCACATTCCTTAAGAACAAAGTAAATGAAACTATTAGGTGTTATTACAAGGGCAGGATTAGCAACTGAAAACTTCCCTATAAACTGCTATCTAATAATTTATGACAGTTTTGATGTTTCCTGGCAACCAGACAAACAGATTAATAAGTCCATAGTCCGCCTCTGATATTGTCTTTCCCCCTATCACCAACTTTTGGACCTTGCAACGTTCATTTTCACTTTGGTGAAATTCACTGTAGTGCAGAGAGTCAGTGCAGGACTGGCGGTGATGCACCAGTTACAGTCCAGAAAATGTTTTACCCCAGAGTTAGATGAAACCCATGCATTAGAGTGGCACAGCACTGAAGCGCAGAGCGAGTTCTTCTGCCTGACACATAGAGTGAAAACACAAAAATATCTTTGGAAAGAATCTTCCCACAGTAACTGCTTTTGTGCCATAAGCTTC
The DNA here is from genome assembly GCF_947461875.1 of Haliaeetus albicilla. Classification (NCBI taxonomy): domain Eukaryota; kingdom Metazoa; phylum Chordata; class Aves; order Accipitriformes; family Accipitridae; genus Haliaeetus; species Haliaeetus albicilla. The sequence goes on along the minus strand of NC_091494.1, from coordinate 14,589,981 downwards.
CCCACCTGTACTCTGCAGATGTGTCTTGAGTCCACAAATGATGCCTTGTTCCTTTTTCCACTTCTTTTTAGGACTACGCACATGCTAAACTGGTCACAGACTCGCCACACTGTAGACACTGTGCAGCTCCATGAATATTGTAAATCCCAAATTGCACAGGAATATATTTTGGGAAATTGCTTTTCCCTTTTTTCTCATTGAGTTGATCAAGGCTGAACCTCCTGTGTGTTTTGGGTGGATTTTAGTCTAGGTTCAAATGATACATCTAACTTTAGATCCCAGTCTGGATCCTCTGAATCCCAGCTATGCAGTCCCCAAAGGATGCCAGGTATGCAGCATTTGAATCCCTCTAGCAATCAGAGCATTTTACTCTGGACTCACAAAATACAAGGGCTAAAGATTCCTTTTCAATCTTGACATTCCATGAAAAAGTTACCTATTTCTCCGCGAGTCCTTCAAGACAGATTCCCAACGATTCCCCCATTTCTCCTTCTCTACGTATCTCACTCCTGAAGCCTCCAGCTGCAAGCACCATTCTTTTTTGCTGCCTGTCAACATGAGCAATTAATGGCTCCGAAGAGTTGCTCTGAATGACCCGTGTAGTCCCACCCACAGGAACCGGCTCTGAGATAGCAGTGCCAAATAGTTTCATGGGAATCCATAGCGGAGCAATAGTTTTACCCAGAGGTCATAATATTTTGGATAAAATTGTGAATCAGTTTTTAGCTGTGTGCTATGAGCCTCAGGCTACTTTTTAAATTCTCCCCCAAAGCTTACTGTTTTTTACATGAAGAGGCCATATGTCATAATAAACATCAGGCTTAGGAACAGCTCACACTCTAAATGTCAGGCTACAAAGCTACCTTTAAAGATTAAATCTCTGCCCTCTTCAAAAGAGAGGTTGAAGGGAGGGATGGAGAAATCCCAAATACAGAGAACCTTACAAATAAAGTGAAGTTTACTACTAACAAAACCTATCTTGCGAAAACACACTTGGTACTCTTCTGTTGGAGCTGCCCTCGATAAAATGTGGGTGTCATTCGAAAAGGACATCATTTCCAGTGAGTTCTGAAAGTGTCACACAGAGTATTGATCGATTGAGTCTTGCCATCAGCGTGACCAGGGCTGGCAAAGAGCTATCCCTGTGATCCAATTTTCAGACCTCCAGTCCCAGGCAAATGGCGTCAGCAAGTGGCAGGAGGGGTCTGGGGGAGGGGAGGTGGAGGGAAACGCGGAGGGGAGAGTCGTCGCGCTGCCGTCTGCTTGTCTAAGCATTCAACATTATTTGCCACAAGCATGGCACCCCCATTGTGTGGAAAGGCTGCTATGTTTCTGGCTTTTGTGTTACCAGCAATGCCGAACCATTTGTAAGTCAAAAGTAGGTCCTTATCAGCAAGATATACCCTGATAAGATCACGTTTATTATGATTACATCAGTGTTCAGCTCGTTTCCCGCTTCTGCCTAGAAAGGCGTCTGCACGGCATAGAGCCGGGCAAGGGCGGCGCGAGCTGCGACGCCATTGCTTTCCAAACAGAGGTCTAGCAATAGCAAGCCATGGGGATGGCTCCGACATGCTGTGGCGGGTGCTCCCGCCTGCCCCATGTGCTGCTCTGGCACAGGGCTGTGGGAAGCCGCAAAACGCAGAGCCAGCCCTGGGCTCTAGTGTAATACTTTGGACCTGCTATTTACAGGGGCTCAGGTACCAAACCGATTAATCCTGCAGGAGAAGCCGGAGAGGGAAATTATCAACGCCCATTACGAAGCTGAGTAATCTCAGAAGGAAACTATTGTCTCAGCCTGAAACACTCCTGGATTGATTTTGAAAGCACTGCTGAGGTGTGCATTGGGGTGCCCTCCACCACTGCACAATTAGAGATGTGCCTTGGTTTTCTCACGTTTAGCGGGGAGAAATATCATGCGGGATCCTAGCACAACAAATCCTTTGCTGGACTTCTAGGCACCACGCACCAATAAAATAACAGGAAAAATAAAAACATGAAAAACAACAACAAGAGGAGAGCAGCCGGTGAAGAGATAGAGGGTGTTTTGCTGTTTGTATGAGGCTGGTGTGGAACTGCAGCAGGTGAGGAAAGAAAGATTAAGTGGGATGAGTGAATTACAAAAGCCTTCTTGTTATACACCGATTAACTGTATGCCAACACACTGTTACTCAATATATGAAATATTGCTCCTGCTGCATTGTTTCCTCTTTGTACCAAGTGACACAAAATCTCTTTCATTACTTTTGGAAGGAAATGACTTCCTTTCCTAATAATTATTTATATATTAAAATAAAACTAGCAACTGAAATGCTTTATCAGTCATTTCTGGTATTGAAAAGAGTGTTTTTTTAAAAACAGAATGGAAGTGTTTGGCAGAAGTTGAGTTTTACTGAAACTATTGATAGCATTTTAAAAAAGAACCTCCAAAATGTAAACAATAATTTAACCACACTCCCCTCCCCCCAGTTTTCACTTTACTTCAATATTTCTTAATGTGTAGGGAGAAAAAACAATTTCCTGATGAAATTTATGAAAAAGGGGTTAGTGAAAGGGGTTCCACTGTCTTCTTAACTTAAAAAACCCAATGATTTTCTAAAAAAAAATTAAAGTTAAGTAGGCTTTAATCAAATTGAGACAAAAGGTGTCCTACAGTATTGTGGGATTTGCAACTATTTTTTAATGAACAGAAAAATTAAGGCCCAGACCTTCTAATGAGATTTTGCAGTTGGACTCCAACACCAACATGGAACTATTTACTCCCAGTGGTACTCAACAGGCTCATTTCAAGATCAGTGTCTAAATCTGCAAATATTTCCACTACACCTGAGGAACTCTTACGTCTGAGTAAGTATAGCACAGAAAAAGCAAGGCTCTGCAACTAGTTATTTGAATAATTTTTATGCTGAAATTTGTTTTTTTTAGTTTCCTATAAATTAAATGTTTTGCTTTAAAAAGCACCTATGGAATTGAAAGGCATGAGTCTTGCGAGTCATCCAGAAAGTATGCTCTACATCTTGCACTGTGAATTCACCAAGCATATTTAATAGCAAGGACAGCAGATGCAGTGAAGATACATAGTAAACCCTACTACAGGATAAAACGTGTTTGCACAGAGAGCATAGCACCACTTCAAGCCACAAACAGATCAATCAAAGTCAACATCTATTTCCAAGTGATTTGAAAACAGAATGAAAGTAACTAATTTAATGAATTTTTCATTACAAGTCCTCCACTCTACCACAGATGAACTAAAAAATCTACAAAACAATCATGCAGTGCTTGAGAGAGCGACAAAATTCTCCTTACCTTAGAAACAACTGTTGCCAGCTGACCTGAACTAGGTTAAACCTAGGCAATGTGCTCGGGCTGAAAACTCCTCATTAAGCCTCTGCTTATTTTATGCTGCCTGTGCAGGTGTGCATGTCTCCTAACAGTTGCACGTGAACTTTAAGGTGCCTGCCATTTCCCCTGGAATAGCCTTTATTCCATGGTTTGTAACTTGTTAAGAAGTTTAACTGCAGGTCTAAATTTCTCTTTCTGTATGTTGGTTCTCATAACTGGCTGCAGCTGACATTTTTTCAGAAAGTTTTGGTGGAAATGGGCATATTTGAAAAAAAACCCAACAAACAAACCAAACTGATATCAGGTCCTAGCAACATGCATATAATCTTTGTCATGGTCCACTTCACCAAACACAGTTTTTTTGAACAAAACCTTCTCTGCTTCTCAATATAATATCCAAGTGTTCATGGGATGACTACAGAATGAGCTCATGTAAAAGGAAGGACTCTGAAGTTCAGTGCTTGGAAAAGGTATCACTAATTGCTGATGCATCTGCTGTTGCTTCAGATGAATGGGATCGGTATTGAAGTGTCTATGTGGATTGCACCATACACTGGCGGCAGCAAAGGGAGAGTGTTCAGATGGAAAATTCTGGCTTTTCTCATCACTGATGTACCTAGCCCAGAAGCATAAAATGTTTGTAATGAAGTGTATCTGGTGTTCTGGGTACTAATACACGAGCAGTAAAAGAGGACAATCCTGGGATTTTATTCTGAAGAGACTTAGTCAAAGTCCATTCAAAGCTAAAGCTCCCATTAACTTCAGTGGGGTTTGATTATGGTCCAAATATTGCAAATGATTTCTCCAGAGGTGCATGTGGGTAACCCACTCTTTGCTGCAACAGCTAAGTATTGACAAAGCATGTTTCCATTTCCAATACTGTTCACACCATTGTCATCACCAACTTTGGCAGCAGCACTGGGCCATCCAACAGAGATTAAGCAGAATTTTTTCCCTTAAGGTATTTTCTCATTTCTTACAGCAAGTGGGTATTTTGCAGTGAATCACACAGCCTAAATCTGAAAACTAACAGGGAATTAAAGGAGAGCAAACCTTCTTCCCTTTCACCACTGTAAGCACTACCTATTAACTATTTATTGTTTTTTATTTTAGCTGGGTTTTTAAAAATTATTTTGCTGTACTAACAAGATGAGGGTTTTTTTATTTTGATCGTTCTCTAATAGACTTAGCTAGTGCATCTCGGTCTGCCTTTTTGGACATGAAATACCAAGCTGTGCTTCTGGGTGTGTCATACATGCAGCTTCCCACAAACACTCCTGGAATAAATCAGAGCATTTATGGAGCCAGTTCACCTGCCTGTACACGTAACCTATAGCAGGGTGTAGTGCCAGAGCACCTGGCTCTTCACAGTCTTTTTCCTTTTTTTTGTCCAGTGTTGGGATGCTCCTAGTCTCTCCTTGAAAGCTAGGCTCTGTGATAACGACTTTACCAGTCAATACAGCCTAAGATGACAAATATTTAAGTCCAAAGCTATGATACTGATTTTCCAGAATTTGTTTTTCACCGTGTAGGCAAGTAGACAAAATCTCTTCACAGCTTCCACTGTGCAAAGCAAGCCCCATTTTGGCTGCTGCTGATTTCCCAAAACAGTATCTCTGTGACTTTTCTATCCAGAATCACTCTCTAGACTATTTCTTGCTCATTTCCAGACTGCTGTCAGACTTGCAGAGACCTGGTCAGGTTTGCCATGGGAGTTTTATTGTAAGACTTAGTAAGTCTGAGTGAAATAAAGATTCAGAAAATGCTCCAGAAAACGGAATTCTTGATTACTTGACCAGCATTATGAAAAATGTGACTACATGTAACTTCAGGGGAGCATTTAGAGAATATACCAGGTCCCATTTCGCCAGACTAAACTTAAATTCTTATTCTATTATAATGTATGTACTAAACCCTGGCATTTTCTTGCCTAAATTCTATTTAAAAGTGAACAGACTGTTGGCCTACTAGAGTGAATGAAAGAAAAACCTTATATGCTAAATTTTACCTTTCTTGGGTGCAGCTCCTTGAAGTCAGACTATTAACACCAAAGCGTACTACTTCAATATATATATTTAGTTGTCAATACTGTAGTGTGTGAACTTAAGCTACCAAATGCAAGAAAAGAAATTGGAAGTCTTTCTACCCTTTATACCTCATTTGTGTATGCTGCTTGAAGCTGAATGCTGTCTTGGAAAACCTGCTGATAAATGACAGGAAGCAATCTTGTACAGTGCTAACTCACTTTAGGCAGAAATCCCCCCAGCTGCACTGCTTAAGGCACTGGCCAGAGTGGCAGCTTCCCTGCGGCAGCCTGACAGCAGGCACACTTTTAAACAGACCAGTACATAAGCAATAGTAATGCCTAACACATGGGCAGCAACGACGGCATTACAAAGAGTCTCATTTGGCAAGAGCAAGAAGCTGGCCCCAAATCTATTGCTTCTGAGGACTATGAGAGAGAGTCTCGGTTACAAGAGGTTAAGAGGGCCCATCTATCCTCAAAGAACAGGATAAGTAGCAGTTCATGGAGACTGAAAGAAATGCAAGTCCTGGAGGAGAGGCTGTGGAAGTGGGGAAGCGTGAAGCTAGATTGCTTGTCTGTCTCTGCAGGAGCCACACCACAGTGAAGATCACCTCTGCATTTGAAAAATACTGATTGAAGAGTAGCCACCCTCTGGACCTGAATGGGCACATGGAGACACACAGCGAGCCTGCTGCAAGTACAGCTGTCCCACCCCTTGCAAATACTTTGTCTTTAAAAGAAAAGAAGGATGCTACTCATGCCAGCTTTCCTTAAGCATCTTTAGCACCGCTTTGTGCCCCTGTGCTTGTCTCATTAAGGAGAGAATGAAGGTGCGATACTCTGAATAGGAATCATTGCCTACATTATGTCAAATCCTTCATAGAACGGAAAAAATCCAACTGTGGGGTAGAAAACCCCTGCCCGTCTTCAATCAATCCTCACTACCACCAGGCATCTAGTCAATTTTTATTCAGTCTTCTGTAGCCTCGACTTCAATGAAGTGGCACAGCAGGGCCAGCACCAGCAGCTGCTGGGCCCTGGCTGCCAGCACGCTGGTGCTGCTGAGGAGGAGAGCCAGTGAAGTCCGGGGAGGACTGTGCAGGGAACACAGGAGTATTTCAATCCGTGCCCTGGCCCTTAATCATAAACTCGAGGTTCAAAGCCTTGCTGGGCTGCTGGCCGCTGATCCCATCTCAAGGTGATAGTCACCTCTAGCCTTTCTGCAAACTGCAAACCTACTGTCCATCCATCTTAAAGCAGCTTGACACTGGCTTCTCTACCCATTTTACAGCCAGCGAACATTTCCTATTGATTTATTGATTTCTGTCTGCCTGTGGAAGGAGCTCAGAACAGACTCTATGTGCTCTTGCAGCCTCCTGCATAGATTTTTTTTCTCCCTTTTTCCCTTTTTATCCAAGCTGTGTTAGCAGTCTGTGGTGAAGCAGGAATTAGACTGTGCGGGAGCCCAATTTGCTACTGGTGAATGTGCCAGGCTTTTCTCTCCCTAGCCAGTGTGCACACCTCCGCTCCCGCTCTCTGCCTCCCATATCCTTTTCCTCCAGGAAAGCTGGCAGATCCCTGCCTATCCAACCAGTTCATCTTAGCTAAAACCCTCTGCTGCTTCCTTTCAGATCTTTTCCCTCTCATTAACAGGTGTTTGATGTGCATGTAAACACCCCTTGTAACTGCGATTCCTTGATTTCTACTGGGTCAGAGAAATTTCTTCTTTCCTGAGTCAATCAAGAAAAGGACACACCTTCCGACTGCGCACTTATCTGTGTGAGTGCAAACCTGTGCATGTTTTAATAGACACGTTTTATGAACTTCAGAGCCCCGTGGGGGACTGGATAGCTCCAAAGATTTGAATTGGGGAAGGGACGTAGACTGCTTTCCACCTCCTAGCTGCCAGTCCAAATGCAGCCCAGGTCAACAGTGATTGAAAGTTGTTCCTGGCTGATGACGGTTCAGAGCCTTACATGAAATTAGTGCAGTTGCAAGACAGCTCCCAGTGGACAGATGTCCACATCACAAAAAAGCAATCTGGCTTATCGTTCTTCACAGAGAGGCAAGCACCGAGTGAGAGAGAGGCTGCTCTCTCTCCCCAGCCTGCGAGGTAGTGCCTCTAAGCTCTCTCAGCCATGATGGTGGGAAACTTTTGCTGCTGGTGGCCACACTCTTCCTCAGCTGGAGATCAATGTCCCATGGGCTGCCTCACTGGCTCCAAGCCAGCCCCAGCGTGGGGTGATGCTGACACTTTGCCCTGGTTGGGCCCCTTAGCCCATACTTTAGGTGGGTTTGGGTTCACCTGCTCACTCTTCATCCTCATACCTCAGGCTGCCAGAGCAGCAGTGACACTTGGTCAGAGAGCAAACACAATGGCATGGCAGGGAAAAAAGGATGTTAGCAGGTAAGGGGCTGACGTCCGTAAATACAATCTCACTTTTTCATGCATAAGACTGACAGAAGTTTCACTGCAGGCAACTTTTGTGAAAAACACTTTTGAAGTTATTTGATACCTGCTTCCCAGCCTCCACTTATAGTGGACACACCTGAGCAGGAGAGACAAATCAAACAGCAGCCTACAGAGCTGGCAAGCAATATATACAGCCTTGCTCCCCTGTCAGGAGATCACAACATCTCAAATCCGTATCTCTGCACTCATGTGCACAGACGTCCCCTTTGCCACTCCCTGAGAGAATGCATACAGGCAAATTCCCGCTCAGACAAAAGGGGAGAAGGAGAAGCCCACTGGAAATCACTCCTCTCTCTTCTCTTAGAAGATCTGTGGAGGTTAATCGTGTTTCCAGGCTGTGGGGGCTGCGGGGCTGAATACTCACCAGCTCTGCTTGGACCAGGAAACTGGAATTTGTTTATATTGGCCTTATCCCTCTTTTACAAAACTCCTTTGGCTCAGCTGGGATTCACAGGAATGTTTGCCCCTTTACCTCCTTAGAGATTGTCCTGCTTGGGGCAAAAATGCCTTTTGTGGGCCCTAACCTGCCTCTCTTTGAGTACCCAGCGCATGCACAGACTCAGCTCTGCTGGCTGGCCCCAAGCGAAATACTGCCTTCACACCTCACCTCCACTGAACACTCTTCACAGCCAATCCAGTATAATTACTATCCCTTAGCATTTGATTTCTTGACTAGAATTTACGGTGCCACAGAAATTAATATATTATTCTTTAATATTATGAGCTAGTATAGAGCATCACAGACGTACTTCAGAAAGATGGCGAGACGTGTCTGCACTGAAGCTGTATATGCTTTTCTTTGAAGATGCTGGCCTTGTGGGTAGGGAGCTGGTATTTTCTCCCTGATAACTATGCAATACTTAGTATGAGACCTCATGGGCATGAGAGTTGAAAAATATATGAGCATATAAAAACTAACCCCCATATTTGCATTCCCTATTCTAATTTTTTGAAAATACAGCACTGATGAGATACTGAGGACTCTAAAACGTAGATTTTTTAAGCCTGAATTGGGAGAGTGTGCAAAGGGAAAACCACAGGCTTGGTTAAAGGCTGCGTGACCAGCAGATATCAGGGGCTGGAGCCTGCTCTTGTTTAAACTGATATATTTCCAGTGGTGTCAATGAAATGATGCAGATTTACACCAGCACAGAATCTTGTCTACTCTCTGCCCCACACACAGGAGAAAATGTTTACAGGGTAACTCCACTGCTCTTTTAGGAAATTACATCTGCTCATTTTTACATTTGGTCTATCCATATGTAACTACATGCATTTCAATGGGTTACTTCTGATTTACACTGCAGGCATGGTGCATTTACCTAGACCAACGTTAACTATTTATTGATCTTCCCAGTACCCCTGTGAGGAAGGCTATTATTCCCATCATATAGACAAACAAGGATTACATTTTGGAGAGTGTCTGGATCTGGTGCACACATTTGGACCTCTTCTGTCATCAATTACACTTCTTACAGCTCTTATTTCCCTCCCCCTTCCCCCCCGCCACCATATGTGTGCAGGAGAATAGAGAGGAAAAACAGCACAAACCATAATCCAGGTCTAAATGCAAGGTAAGTCTCTTTTAGGCTTATTTAACTTGATTTCTCTTTTTTTTTAAATAAAAAAATCCTTCAGACCTCTTAAATTTGCAGAAAACTATTTCCAAGCCTTGCTGGTTTTTTTGGTTGATCTGCTGCTATTTCAAATTGTGCATGGAGATGGGGTGAATTTTTCTGGGCACTCTGAGAAATGGGTTGCACCTGCAGCAGGCAGCTCCACAGCTCCACCGCTGTGTGCTTGGCAGGGTGGCAGGGGCAGCGGGCTGTTGCAGGCAGCATGGGCTGATGTTAGTGCATGTTTGGTGTGGAAAGGGAACATGATAGCTGTGAATTAGTAACCGGGATGTTAAAGCTTGATCCAAAGCACACTGAGTGCAGCATTAAGTCTCCCCTGGACTTCAGAGTACCTTGTATCAGGTCTTTAATAACATAATTCATCAGTACAAGTTGAAGAAATCTCTCAACAGCACAGTTCTTATTTCTGGATATGCTCTAAGATCCGTGGAACTCCCACGCTGCCTGTGTATGTGCCATGTGCCAAACAAAAGTACCAGCACTGCACTGTCAGTAATGGCTTCAGAGTTTCAGACCATTCAACAGACCTAACCAACACTCCAAGACACCCCCCAGCCCAAGAGCCTGCCTGTTTTCCTTGGGCACCGGGGCACAACTTCCTGAGTTTGTCCCTGGCAAGCAGCACACTGTGCCCTGTGTTGGAGTTTCATGGACTCCTGCCTCCCACACGTGGGATTTCCCATTGCTGCTTTTCCTTCCAGTTCCCCTCTTCCTCTGGAAGGAAATGATGGAGCTGCATTTCTCTGAGCTGCCATGAGCACCAAACAGTGAACCCTAACTCAGCATTGGGAACGTGAGAGGTGCAGCAAAGACATTGCCAGCCTTTGGCACAAGCCCGGGCACTCCAGACTGGAGTACAAGTTGACATATTGAATAAATACGGTTGGCACATGATTTATTGATTACACCCCTTCCGAAGACAGACCCTCTACCGAGATGAGATTCATAGTGCATCACATCACTTCAATGAGCCCTGAAGCATGTCCTTTATCACGTTTTCACCATTGCTGCTTTTACAAGGCACCAACTTTTTTAAGTTTTCATGCATGCGATCCAGCCCTCAGTATGAGCCAATGCACCCCACTAGTATGGTATCAAAGTTCATCAAAAGGCAGAATTTATGACCTGCAGGAAATTCAGGTATTTCAACACTGTGATTCTCGTCAACTTCAGTGGGACTGTCTGATGACTCAGTTGTCTCCGAGCTGAGCTCTATTTTGCAGCAAGCTCTAGTAAATGGTTCAGCTTGCTTTGGCGATGCTTCTCCACCCCAGACAGGAAGATGCAGCACAAAATTGTAGGAAAGCACTAAAAATAAAAGTTGCAATCTGCGGTATCAGCACATTTTAGGAATGAAAGTATTTACTAGATAGGCAGAATTTTACCATTGTCCCTTTGAAAATACTCGTGTATTGGAATAAACTCCAGTCGCAAAGGATGTCAGTCAGATCTTTTTATGAATAAAGTGATCTGCTATATAGATATTTTGTCAAATGACTTCACTTTATTTACTGAGTCACTCTATTTTACCCATCTTGCCTTGAGAAGACATTAGCTTGATTTGGTTTTGTGGCCAATGACGTATCTTCTCTTGCTTTTAGTTTTGCTGATCTTTCTCCTATCACTCTTGTTCTGTCACCTGCAGTGCCTCTCTTTACTGATCAGTTACCCTCCCTGCAACCTACTTCATCCTTTTAGGTGGACAGCTACAACTGGTGATATGGCCCAGACAGATTTTCTTGTTCTTGCTAATAAATGGACTGTTCAGTTGTGTAACTCTGACCTTGTGTATAATTTTCAAAGATAAGTTTTGGGGAAACAAACGGGTTAGTCATTATAGAAATATTGTAAGGCTTGAGAGAAAATAACATGGCAGAAAATTACGACAGAAATAGCAGAAAGCCACTATGAGGTTCTACAGTATCTAAGTTCTATTTCTGTATCCCAGGATTGATAGTTTTACAATTATTCTCCAAGTTTCAAAACTTCATCTCCCTTGGGTGTCGCGCTGCTATTGTATTTCCTATTTTCCTGCAAGGACTCCACTTAGGCCTATAGCTCTTTTAATAATTTTTAAAAAGCTTTCAAAATGTTTAGTCTATTTCTTATATTATTTCCTACAAAAAAATAAATATTTTGTACTAAGAAATTTTTCCATGTTTCCCAATCTCGTCTTATTGTGGACAGTAATGCTCAGGAGGGGTCCAAAAGAGCAGCATGATCTGCTCCAGGTAATACAGCACAGACGCGTGAGCATTTGCAATAGGCAGTGTGAAGCAAGTCACAGAAGATAGAGGTACTGAGGACCATGAAGGAGGTGGGTGAAGACAGATACTCATCCTGCCTCTGATGATAAGTCACAGACCAGTCTACTTGGCCTGATCCTGGTCTCTTGTTGCTGTGTTAGGGTAGCAACAGCCCCATAGCAAATGCTGACTTACACTCCAGCTTGTTGGTGGGGAAAAACACAGGGCTCAGAGAAAAAAGTACTGGGCAGTGCGTCCCAAAGCAAAGCCAGAAGATGTATACCATCACCAGCATTGATGTCTGTCAGAAATCAAACACTAACAAGAAAATAAGCACATGCATTAAGAAAGCTTGTCTCTGTCCCGTCCTACCCAGTGAATGGCACTGACTGCAATGGTATGTAACCGTCCAGTCCTACTTACCACCTACTGCTGATTCTTGAATGACTAATGATGCTTTAGGGTATCTGAGATATGTTCCTATTGATAGGAGGGCTTGTTGACTGTGGAGAGGTAATGAGATTGTTTCCATGCTGAAGGTAAGGCCACTGGATCCCCGTGTGCAAATGTTGGGAGGTTTTTTGCCTCCCCTGCTGTTTTGAACAAGGCATCTTGGCCATATTACAGCCAACATCCGCAGTGCATTGGCCATGTTTTGCCCCAGCAGCACTCTGATAGCATAAGATATTTCCTGCCTACGTTGTCGTTGCCATGCTCAGTTTACCTTGTTGCAGCACCCCTACATTTGCGGGTAGTTGTGACTTGACTGCTTGACTGCTATTTATGAACCACGCTTATTTGTGTGTGTGTTAGGAGAACAATCCTGCAGCTTGTGTAAACTGCTGTAACTCTATGGTGGTCTTTAGCTGAAAATCTCTGAATGCAATCAATTCTACTGAGGTTGCTAAAAAGAGAAACAGAGTTATGTATGCTCTGTTGGGGGGCCTAGGGGTGGATTTGTGTATAATGGGGAGTAAAGTGGTTTGATTCCCGGAGACTCCCTGACAGCCCTGTGGTTATTTTCCTGATGGCTACAGTTGCAGTCTCTTTCTCCCTTCCTTCCCTTCCTGCCTCCTTACGTGCTGCTGTATTTTTCCTGGGACTTACAGTAACCTGAAGGATGGCTTAAATCCTGTTATGTGGCACTGTGAATGTAATACAAGTTGGACTTGTTTTACTAAGGAGCTCTGTGTGTAGTAAATTTTTTTACTGTGCTGTGCTTTTTGTTTTCTGCATGTAATTATTGCCTCCAAAGACATGGCATATCTCTAGGTATGAGAGGGGGCTGCTCCCCCTGCCCACCCTGGGGAAGAGCATGTGGCACGGTGTCTGACTGGGGTGAGAATCACCAGTGCACTTTGCTGGTATGGCAGAGGGATCTGCCATCTCTGACAACTTCACCATGTCAAGGCAAGTAATGGGTGATTGCTCAGTACAGCCCTGTTGAGAAGATGACTTTCCTCAGCTTTACCTGAAAGAGTGAAAGCTCATTATATGCCTAACGGCAGAAGGTGTCTCTCCTGGCTTTCTCCCAGGGGGCAAGATGACCCTAGGACACTGCAGGCAGATCTGCACAGAGAAGTTGCCAGTGGTCTGTTAGAAATGACTGCTGAGCAAGGAAACAGTACCTTTTCTGCTGACGCCAAGGGCAGCAGCAAAGGGTGGGAGAGATGCTAGAAAGAGGTAACCTTTCAGCAACGGGGCAGAGGCTTACTGGCATTTCTACTGCCTTCTCTTGCCTTCTATACCACTTTCTGTCTGTCCTTGAAAAAGTTGCACAGGGACATGTTACCAACAGAGCATCCTTGGGAGGTGAGGGAAGATTGCGTTACGCTGGAAAGTATTAGCGGTTGCATCAATCACAAGCCTGGTCAAAGCAAATAGATGTCCTACTCACCCTTTATTCAGGCTGAATGGAAGATGCAATTAAATGGCTCTCATATAGTGATAGCAGGAACAGCAAAAGCTATTATCCAAAGCCTGAACAGAAGTGTGTGGGCTGAAGCACCATAATCCTCAGCAGAAGAGAGACAGGCAGAGAGGTGCCCTGGGACTGGCTCAGAAAGGCAGGCAGCAGCAAGCGAGCACATGGAGAGCAGCGGGGAGAAAGAAAGATATGGAATGTCCAGGTGTGAACACAGGCAGCGCTCACTGCATCCCAGGGCTGCCGAGCAGGCTGGTCTGGAAACCCTGACCTGAAAAATTGCCTCTGCCTGTGTCAGGGAAACAGGTTTAGACCAAAGAAATAACCATTTTATGTAACTGATGTAACTTTTTGGGAGGAGGAAAAGTCCAGGAGAATATTGGGTAATTTGGGGGCCAAAAAGATCCCATTAAGCTCATCTGACTGTGAGAAAAAATGTTACCAAATGTGCTAGAGGGATGGGACTCACCACATGTAGATAGCACAGTGTACATGTTTGCACCTGATTTAATGGCCTAAAATGTCCTTAAGTCACTGGAGAGAAATAGGCAGTTTTACGGAAAGCTTCATCTTTTCCTAAAGAAGATGTCTAAAATAGGTCAGATGAATTGGGCTTAGAACTACCTGCTTCTCTCTATTGACTTTCACAAGAGTCTAGACAACAAGCTGAGATAGAGATATCCACACTCTATATGTCTAAAGTTAGGTAAGATGAATCCCATCCAATAAGTCTCTGTGCCTCTACCTGCAGGCAAGGAAGGGAATGTGAATAGTGATGGATGAGAGAAGCATTGAATTTCCTACAAACATTCATCCACTCCTCCCGTGAACTGGCTTTGGCTGCATTCTCATGTATTTGTGCTTTCCATTAACGCTGTATGACAGTACAAATGCTAGTGGAAGGCAAGTTTCATGCTTGCACACACAAAACTTGTGGGAAGAAGATTGTCAATTTTGTCTCGCAGGCTTTTTGCACCAAAACTGATGGCCATATTTACATTCAGCCAGGCTATCTACACGAACCGCTCTGAACTTCTGACCTCTTTAGGCACAATGAAAGATAACAAAGATGAAGGCTGTATATTTTCTTTGACAGAATTATGAAGGCCAGGACATAAGTCATTTAAGCAGAAAGGATTGAACAGGCCACAGGGTGCATTGGCTGCTGCAGGGAGAAGAGCATTCAAACTCATTCTGTCAGGGAGCCGGTGGATGCTGATGATGGAAACATAGGTATAATCTGCATAGGAACAGGAGCAAGATATTTTCTTGTTGGAGCTGGTGTGTGAGTCAGGGCCAAGTCACCCTCCTAATTCTTCCTGTCATTTCTGAAAGATTCACTTCCCGATGCCTCTGCTGGAGAAATGGGTTCCGTATCCCAGGTCTCACCTTGTCCACGAATGTATCAGGAGCCATCCCAGGGGTCAAATTCTTCTCCTGCTCACAACCCAGGCAAGCCCATCATCTTTAAGGGTCTCAGAGAAGCATTAATAAGAAGAAAAATATGGCCGCCATCATGTTATTCTGCTTTTATTTTTATGGGTGACCAAAGTGTTCTTTTCAATGTATTTTAGGTATGCTTTCTACAAAGCAGAAAAATGTTTAGCTATTTCTCAGGTGCTAGTAACATTTCAAACCCTACCATTAACTATCTGTACACAATAGATTTTCTTTAAATAACTCTTGGCAAATGCTTGACATCTGTTTTCTCTAATTAATTCTAGCAGTCATCATACTTCACTGCATATGTTGAAAGCTTTCAAGGATAAGAGCTACCTACAGCATTTCAATCATGGGAGTTTGTATTGCAAACACTACTCCATGAAAGCTTCAGGATAGTTCATTCTGAAAAGTCAGTGAGGGAAAACCAAGATGAAACACCAGCTGAATGTGAGAATAATGACCAAATAAATTAGGGAGAACTATTTCAAATGCTGGCTTTTGATTTTATTGCATTTATATTCTAGATTAAAATGAGGCAATGGTTAGGAATAAAGGGCCTGGACCAGCACTCTTTCTTGTGAAACTGTGAAACAAAAAAAGTTCTGCCCTAACCTAAATTCAAAGCAAAAGGTAGTTACAGATGCCAAGAGAACAAGGAAATCAGAAGGCAATAATATCATCCCTATGTATTCCTACGTTCCCCCTCACAAACTGCACTATGGCCATCATACTCTGAGATGAGAAACCGCACCCGAAAAGCAAGCGTCAAAGGGTGTGCCTGTGTCACTGCTGATCGGATCCACCCCTGCTCCCGTGTCTGCGCAGTGGAATTGGTTGTTGTCCCCTTATTTCCACCCACACTCCTGCCTGCCATTTGCCATTGCGCTCTTGCAGCCCCGAGGTTCCCAGTGACCTGGGATCGCCTGCAAACTGTGGGCCCTGCCAGAGGCAACAATAACCACTCTAACTGCAAAACCAACATAAAAATCAGCATTCATAAAAAATCCAATGCTGTTCTCTGAAGAGGAGTATACCCTTTGACATCACCTTTCTCTTGCCTGTAATCACCCCTTGAACATTTTGTAAACAGAACAACAAAGACCACTTACATAATACGTTAAGGAGTGAAAGAGTTTGCTGACATCCGTTTGGGAAAAAACGTCCAAGTGCTGCATAAACCTTATTAATTGCAAGTAATTGGAAATTCTCCCCATGCATCATGTCTTGAACCGCACCAGTCACATGGCAGTGCCCCGAAGCCCCGGTCCCGCTGGTCCTCTGTCATCCCCAGCAGCAGGCCTGGCGTGAGGCAGCGAGGGGCTGCATCCTGCAAGGTGTGCTGGAGGGGAGCAGGGAGGAGGAACGGGGAGGAAAGTCCCAGTTCCCCACTTTGTGCCTGTGTGCCAGCCGGTGGCACGGCACCGCCTCACTGCCCAGCTGGCACTCTGGGGTGGCGTTTAGTGCACCGCACAACATGGTGTTTGCAGCTGCTGAGCTGTTGAGCAAAAACACTCTCCAAACCTTTCTCTGTCAGTCATTAAGACCCTCATGTCTATGTTAGCAAGTCCTAAGTCACCTCTACTAACTCTACAATGCTCTGCAAGTGGTGTACCACAAGCTTCTTGCTTTGCTTTGGGTTTTCTGGTATTCTCTGGTTTATATGTTAGGTACACTGGATTCAGAGCTGAAAAACAGCACGAGGAAAAGGCACAAGTTGTTAATACTTGTTGGTTTTTTTCCTTGCAAAATATTTATAGTGCCCATTTCCATGTTAATACATTCCAAAGTGTCTTCTCAATGTTATGTGTCCAATAATGGCAACAAAACCCAGTAAAGATAACATGTTACAGACATACAGAGTAAATCAGAAAATTTAATGAATTCATAACCTTTCATTTTATTTCCTTCCTGTGAGATAATTTTAGCCAGTGTCAATGGGATTTGTAGGAAGGGGGAATGAATAGTGATCCTACCTCAACCAATAAAACAAAATCCTAATTTTCTGTCTTTTATCTTTTCCCATTCTTTTGTGCGCCTCTTTGGCCTTGTCAAAACATATCGTTCAGTTAGAGACTAAAAATATTTTCCCATCGATTGGAGTTATTGATTTTTTTTAATCTGTACTTTGGCTTAGAGAGCTCGGGTGAAGGGTGAAAGTTCACCGGCTTAGTCCGCTGTTTTATCTGGACAGCAGAAGAATGTATTGGCAGCAGATTTGATTTACCTTGTTGGTCAGCTGTAGTCACTCCAAGCGCTGCAGACAAGCAGCAAGCACATTTTGCTGTCTATTTTATTGTACACTGAACTTCTTGAAGGTCCAACCTCTCTATTGATTTATCTCTCAATTTCCAGTGGCCTGTGTTTCCATTCTTATTAACATAAATGTATCAGAAATCAGATCCCTTCTCAAAGATATATTGATCATTTATGAACTTTGAAAAAAGTCTGACATGTTATGCTATACATTTCAATAATTCACTAAGGCCACAAGACTCATATATACTGATTAATAAACAAATAGAGGGAAAAGCGGAGTAGAATGGTGTATCTCACAAGGCTGTTATAGAATAGGACATGGATATATCTGGTGTTAATATTGAACAATTTTTTCATAATAAAAAAATGGTTCTTATGAACAAATGTTTGTCTAAATCTTCAAGAGTCATGGTAGAATTGCTGCTAACTTATTTTTGAACAATTTTAAAATAAACTATTATGAAAAGATAATTAGGAAATTATGATTTCATTATGAAATATAAATTGTACCATATAGCGCAAAGTATTTATCTTTTTCTATTCAGCCTGTAGGATGCATTGACCATGCTATGCCCTTTTCTGACAAGACTTGCTTGCTTGAAACTTTTCATATAATACTTGTTATGTAGGTAGCCAGTATATAAATATATACAGAGGAAAGTTCTTGTCCTATAAAATGATTTTTGGAAGATGTCATTAGCAAAGCTCTTGTACCTGGCCAGGATTTCTAAGGCACAGTGAGTCCTGCTACTTCAGATTCTGGGGAAGCCCTGCTAGCAGAGCCAGTGAGAGAACAAGAAGGTGGGAAGGGAAAATGTGGTGGAATCTTTCTCCTCTGAAGAAAAGCTTTTCCTGTGCTTGTGGAAAATATGTCTGATTAAAATTATTAAACTACAGCTTTCAGGCAAGTCTGGCATGCTGAAACTGCGAACACTAAGCAAGGACATTTAGCAGGCTCCCTAAACACTATCTGATGAATGAGTGCTGCAAAGAGGTGCATAGATTCAAAAGTAACTTAGATGAGTTCTAGATTTCTTAGACAAATTTATTAGGTATATAAAATATACATCAAGTAACTCTGAAGAAGGTCTAAGTTACTGCAATGCCAATTGCTTCTTGGAGCTCACTGGGTTTGATGCCTCTACCAAACACTTGTTCTTTCAGGAAGAAACAATCCTTTGGCCACCAGCCCTTTGGTCCAGGATTGACTTGACCACAACTACCTGAAGCACTTTCTACAGCTCTGAGTGCCCTTTCCATGGCCATCCACACTGCCCTTCCAACTTCTCTCAAACAACCTGTAGATATCACCACTCAGCAGCTATGGGCAGCCTTTTCTGTGGATACCTACTTGGTCAGGGGGCTTCATTCTCCATTTAAAGTGAATCTCTGTCACAGGCATGAAGTCAGAAGTCCTTATCCTTTAAGGGCCAAATGGTCTTTCTTTTGCGGTCTCTTCAATAGCAGCCTCCTTCTTTCAGCTTGCCAGATGCTTTTAGCCTGCCTGCCTGCCAGGTGAGGGACAGGGAAGCTTCCCTTTGCTGTAGGCAGCATGTATGTGCAGGCTTAGGGCTAATTCACGTGGAAGTTTATTTTGCTACAGCCTTCTTTTGGGGAGGGAGAAGTAGGGAGGGGTATTCTCCTCTGCCCAGCCATTACCTTCTCAGAGGCAGTGAAGCAAAAGAAGCTTTCCAGGAAGGATTTGAATGAAGAGAGCACTGTGACCTTGCAGATGACAAGTAAATGCTCATGCAGTGAGCAATGTCAGTTCCCCATCCTCTTTGTGGCTGGAAACATCCTGGAGGGCTCTCTCAGACAAAATGCATTTCCCATCACAAACCAGCTTCCTGCATTCTGGATGGTTTCTAGCTCTGGCAGCAAATGCTCCAAATCTGTGGTGTCAGTTTTATTTTAGGTTTTACTTTTGCCAACAGTGCTGTGTTCTTGAATTTGACTTTGCTCCACACTCTGAAAAAATATGCAGGCTGCCTTCTCCCACTCTCTCTCTCCCCTTGGGCTCACAAGAACAGGGCGATGCCTAAATATTGACCTGCCGCATTCCCTACGGGCTTCTCTACATGACGCAACACACAACAGTTGGAACCACAGACTGGGCTTCCTTCTCTGCCACTTGCTATCATGACTTGCTATGTGCTTGCTTTCACACTGGTTGTTTTCTGGTGTTTTTTTTTCTTCTTGCATGCAAAGGGAACAGCTGGAAAAGGCATTTTTTCTATGAGTGGGGGAATCATATCAATATTGCATAATCTATCTCCATTTTCAGTAAGTCTTCATTAGATAGCCATAGTGGGATCCCCAGGTGACATATAATAAAGACCCTCTCCATGACAGAAACATACCCATTAACAAATTTTACATTTTCCTTTCTTCCGTTGCTTACCACAGAAGCAATTTCAGTAAGTAAGAGCCTGATTAAGTCTTTGCAGGACTGGAACACATGCTGTCAAAGGAAGTACTGTCAAGACTACAGGAATGAGTTACTGGGCATTTTCTGGCTCTGAAATTCATTTTTAACATCCAAGTAACTTGACACAACAGACACTACTCTGTTTAGTACTTGTGACCACGGTCCTGCTAGGTGCCCCTAAATTTGAATCTCTTTGTTACCTAGAGTAGATAAGATACAGTATGTTTGAACAATCACTGCTGTATCAGAGACCTTTGCACAGGGTACTGCTACTGCAAAAACAATCAGTACCTGCAAAAGCTATTTGCTTTGCCTAGGCAACAGCAGGAGCTGGACATGACGACTCACACCGTGCCAGACAATGCGACTGCCTGGTATCTCAGAAGATAGCGTATTCCATTATTGTACTATATGATCCTAAATACTGTCATAAACTGCTAATATACTAATGTGTTCATAGTCTATTGATTGATACTGGGAATACTGTTCTGGGTTAGTCTCGCTCATTTGTAATACTGCATATAAGCAGAATTTCTTGGAGCACACAGCATGTAGGAAAAGGGATTCCACACATACTTTATCTTACCATTGCAGCATTAATGTTACAGGTTTTTTTACAGTGTAATAAAAATAATTTTATTTATAAATCTCTTCACTCTCTTCAAGCATTTGGGACACCATACAAGATTCCAGAAATATTAAAAAATGCATTACAAATTATATTAAAGGGCCACAGCCTGAAAGTTTTAATAAAAAACTGATCAAGGGTGTCAGGGGAGAGGGCGAGAGATGTTATTCATATGGGGTCAATAACAATCAAACTGAAAACACGGTTAAATTGTTTTGAATATTTTTAAGACAAGGAGACAGACACTGAGAGAGACCTGGAAAGGAAGAGACATATTGGACCCACCTAGTGAAATGGCTTTGGCTGGAAGAGGGGCAGCAGGGAGAGATGCAGGTTGCATCTGGACAGGAGCAAGGGGTCCTCACTGTGGCCTGGTAGGATGCAGCACGCACTGGGTGGTGCAATTAGGGGCCCTAATTCTCCGCTTCCCACACAGGCTGGTGCAGGGGCACGTGTGCTGTTTCCACAGGGCTGGGGCTTGCCAGGGCCCAGTGCCGCTGACTTTTGCCCTGGTCAGTGTCCCGTTGGCAGTCAAGGACAGCCTAGGATGCAAGGCAGGACATTGAGTAGGAGTGCCCTATCCAGGGGCTGTCGCCTATCTATCTGGTTTACTACTGAGGAAGAGTTTGGATTCAGGCAGGATTTATACTGCTCCAGGACCAAGAAGTGCAAGCATTAGACTGTTTTTACCATTGGTGGGTCAGACTTTCAGGTTAGACCAGGCACCGTCCCCAGGGAGCTGGGCATGGTGCAGCGGGAATCCTGTAGGCAAACCATTTGTTGTACTCTGCACAACTTGCAAGTAGCAGAGAAAGCTGCCTGAAAAGTGCCCTAAATGGAAACCACAGTGACCGAGCCTTATGGCTGCGAGAGCATGTGCTGCTGCTGTGCAGCCCAACAACCTGATCAGGATGTGACCTACAGAAACCACGCACGAGGCGTAGCTTTTGAAAACCTATGCCTTTCTAAGCACAGCTGCTGTACTGAGATATTAATAAACTAATCACTGTTCCTCTGGAGACATTAGGTGTTTGGAGGCAAAATCTGTTGGGTTTTTTAATTGCTTGAAGTTGCTTGCAGAGCTACCAACACAAACTGCATTCTGACTTACAGACAGCCTTCAGTCTGGTCCTGATTCTCAGAGCCTGTGAATGCCTCAGCCACATATCTATCACAAGTTCATATACAAAGATTTCATGAAAACAGCATTCTTTCCACACAGTAAAGGATGAGCAAGTAAATGTGAGCAGTGTTCACAGCACATGGCATCAGCACTCACTCTCAGATATTATTGATACTACTCTAAATTTAGAGATTGAGGATATCTTTTACACCCTCACTAAAATACCATAGAAGGGGTAACTGGTTACACAAGAACTGCAAATGTATTTACAGATTGTATTTGATAAGTGTAATTAGATATTGCTGGGTTTACCTTGTATTTTAACAACTAGGATAGTCTACAGTCAGGAGCATAAGAATATTGTAAAGAGAAAAGGTTTTTTCTAGGAGGATGGGCATGTGCAGCAGGGGTTTGCAGTGTTGCATGCTGTCAGTCAAAATTTGCTAGCAATGTCATTGAAGGTCAGAGTCCCAATATCTCTGCAATCAAAGCTGACAATGACACATTCACTAGATAGATGTAAGGAAGGCACTTTTCCGCTTACTGTCCTGGAGTAATAAGTGAAAAATTAAAACTTTTCTTTTAAATACACTGCACATATTATAAGAATGTAGGTTTGAATTTTCTTCACTGAAAGGAAATACAAATGATAACATGGAAAATGAAGAAGTAGCACCTGTCATTTTAACTAGTTGTGGCATACTCATTTCCAGTGGCTTCCAGAGGTTCATAGCTGTGGAATTAGACCAGAGGAAAAGCAATAATGACTAGAAATGCAGAAGAGAAGTTAAACTAACAGGGGTAACCTATGCACGTCAGGCAGAAAAAGAGGTTTGAAAGAAAATAATGCCATCTCTGATTTAATTTACTGATGCGAGAATAGAGCTAATATTTTTTTTTTCAGTTCACTATGTTTGCCTTTATGCTAACGTTTTAGTTGGGAGCACAGTGCACTTTGAAGCAAATTTCCAGTTTTTCCCACTTATAAATTTTGGTTCACCTCATTCAGCAGCTAGAGCTAATCCAAAACATGTGGTGAAGAAGTGCGCTATCAGCTCCAGGAACTGATGGGTGTTAAGCCCGTGGGGCAAGACTAGAGCCAATCTGACATATATGCCCTGAAAGGCAAGGAATGAGGGTGTCAGGTCCTCAGCACCAGCTACAGATCTGTTCCTATTTCACTGCATCACTTGCTGATGTAGATCATACATACTTCAGCTTCCATGAGACTGCCAGGAGCCATATCTGGAGGGAGAAGCCTGGGCCAAACCAAGGTAGTCCCAGACATAGCATGATAAGGACCTTGCCCAAACGCACATCTTACTGGGAAGGGACAGGTGCTCAGAGCAACCATGTCATGTGGTGCAAGAAACGGTTAAATGTTAATAACATTTAAGCACTATCAACAGTGTAGGTAGAAGATCCCATTACCAATTCCCAGACAAGCCAGTTCCCAAAGGGAAGTTTTTAAATGATATATTTTTTAAAGTACTGGATGCAACCAATTAGTTTAGGATCTAAAGGCTACTTAGGTAGCACTGGATTACAGATGCTACTTTGGTCGTTGTACCAAAAGCTCACGCAAATACTAACTTAATGAATTTTATGCAACATGTGCTCCATATGTGACTCTCAGAACACTTTGACTGAGCCAGGAATGTAGCTGAAGAATCAGGTGTAAAGCACTTCCCATTCAATTCCAGACACTGGACTTAGAAAGAATTACCTGTGACTGTGTAGCTGAACTGTTTGTACTACTCAGACACAAAATATTAGCTACAAACTCTCACAACGCCAGCTTCAAAGTAGCACTCGTCTTGTACTTCTCCCTTAGAACTTCACTCTAATATTTCACCAAGGCTCACCAAGCCCTCACCTAGGATTCAGCAAGATTTCCCTTCAGTGTCTCATCTCAGCTACTACAAGCTGTGCTATGGGCACATGACCAAGAAGCCCATGCCCTCACTGTGCTTGATGGACCCTCAGAGCCAGCTTTCATAAAGACCAAAGTCAGCCACAACTGATTTCTTGTTCCTGAGACACTGAGCAATCTTCCTATGTGTGCACACAACAAGGAGGTGACAGGACCAGAAATTATATAGGGACAACAGGAAGAGAACAAACAAAAGCAGAGCCTGACCAGTCAAAAAGAGGGTCAGTAAAAATGAGAGAGAAAAGGGGAGAAGAGAAACAAATTACAAAGAAAAAGAAAGGACAATAGAGAAAGGCTGAGAGTGAGAGTACCTTGAAAGCATTAATACACCAAAGAAAATCTTATGGCTAACTAATAGAATAGGTTCCTTTACTCTGTATGGGTTCCTTTACCAACCCTATGCCTACACAGATTTGTGACTATGGGACAGACACAGTTTTATACATTCAGTTTCTGACGGTATGTAGATATGAAATGAGGATGAAAACACAGTTGACTACAGCAGATGTCCAACTAGATATCCCTCATGAAAATCTGAAACGTTTGCCTCCAAGAAAATATTTCTTGAAAAAACAGTTTCCCCTCAAAACCCAGTCCCAGTTGGAACATCTTCCATCAGCTGAAATAACAACATTGAACTGTCATACAGACAGCATGAGAAAACAATGGAGAAAACAATTCAGTATCATGGGATAGAAGTTTTATTACAAATTATGTGGAAACCAGGCTTATTCACAGAAAACTGGCTCATTTTACATTCTCATAGCTGTGAGACCAGTAAGTATCTACCTAAGAACTTACTGATGTTTCTAGTAGATAGCAGGACCCTGACATTGTCTTTGACTTCATGGGCTGTTTTTTCCCCTCTTGAAATTTAGGACATCTCTGCTAAATTAACACACCGACAAAGGAAATGTTGCCTCTCCCAGGAACCCACTGGAAGTTCGAGTTATTCTGCTAGCCCAAATACCTTTCATGGCTCTCTTCTCCAGCTCTTAGTCCATGCATCCTTCCTAGGAATACGTGGCTGGGTTTGATGATTTCCAGCTCCATGCCTTGACTCTTCAGGACCCTCAGGGGCTCTTCCTTATTTTGGATAGAGGCTGAGGGGGGCTTTTTTACACTTCTTACACCCTGTTGCTTGGCATCCTTCCCTTAGATCCCTCCCACAAATCTCAGCCCAGACACTTAGCTGGAGCAGCATCTACAGCCACCTCAACTTGAGGTTTTTTCCCCAGTTATTCTAATGATGATACTCAGCATCCAGCACTTGGGTTCAAATCCTGATGGCCAGAAATGCAATGTTCATTTTTTGTCAAGATAAAATAGGAACCTTGCTGAATATGTAGCTGTTTTGTAAGCACAGGAATCTCACAACTGATTTCAGAAAATTGAATTCCTGATAGAGGAGAGAAGCATTCACAAAGGAAGGAAGAAAACAGAGCAAATATCTTGCAATGGTGAGTTTCACACATCTGTCCTGGGAGCCTGGCACCCAAATAGAAGTTTGAAGAGCTAAACTGGTAACATAAATCACCTGGCAATTTATTATGAACTGTTTATATATATTTTGGAAGATGTTACACAATATAACTGCGTTAATTAAAATGGAATTAATATAGGGCATCTTGCCATATCTTGCACTATATCAAAGGATAATTTGGAAAATTACTTCTGGCCCCACTGTCGAGCTCCCAGGGTACTCCGTACTTCAGAAACAGGTGTTGAATTAAGCCTTTGTTGGTTTCATTATCAGCCACAGTTAATTTTGGAAGAACAATTATGTTTTTAAAAAAAGATAAGTAACCAATAAACACTATGAGCACCACCCTAAAAAACATTTTCATTTACTTTTGTGTTCACAAGGCTACTACTATTACAATCTGGGTTTTAGTTTTACAGCCAAGGTCAAATATTAGGAAGGAGTCCTACTTATTGGACACTGAATACTGTATGCAACTTTGTTTCAATTAAAATTGCCTTCCTTCCACCAACAGATAGGGTAGAGGTTGCAAGTGCCTTCTAACTTCCAGTACTGTTAACATTCAGAAGGAAGGAGTGCCCTAACAAAACAATGAGCTGGGTTGAAAGAATATGAGGTTCTTAAAATGAATTCCTATGAGGAATCTTTTTATGTGTTTTCTTGTTTCTAACTCCCTTAGGGTTGAAGTCCTCCAGTTCTCTGCCTTTAGCAAAAGGGAAGGGACAGAGAAGAGGAGAAAGAAGGGTGCATGAAATATTAAAACACTAAAACACCAAAAAAGAATTGCACCAATTACGCTATGCGGATGAAACTGGCAGCACCGCTTGATCTGTGACAACAGAAAGGAGCACAGGAAAAGTAACTTCTCATCATCAACAAAGTAGTTCATTAGAATAAGGAAAACTGTGATCCACTAAGCTGCTTTATCTCTCTCTCTCTAGTTCACTACGAAATTCTGCTAGAACTCTTCTTTGATGGTGAGAAGTTAAGCACGCTGTGCTTCACCTGCTGCTACGTATTCAGGATGGACTTTTGAAATCACAGCAGTGAGAGCACACTTATTTCCAGTGATGTCTGTCTTTATAAATACCATTTTCCTTGTTGCCCTTAAACATTCTGCCAGGCTTCTGAAGAGACAAATTCTGTTCTTAGATGAACACAGCAGTTTCTGCTTAGGAAAATGGGAGCTGCATTCACATGCATCTGATGGCTCAGTTTGGCTCTTAGCCCAGGAGTGAATTTTTTCTTAGATGATTTTAGAAATCAGTTCCACTGTTTGAATCTGATTTTCTTTACAGCAAAGACAACAAAACCCTATAAACCAAGCAACCTAATTAGGATGCTGTGTAACTGCTATAATAATCAGCACAGTTTCAATTTATTTATAAAATGAATGCTTGCATTGCTATATAGGATTTGCAGTGAGGTATTGTGTAAAAAGTAGTTTCCTGCTGTGCCTGGCACTGTAAAATTGCACATTGCAAAAGAGGCAGCTTCGTCCAAAGAATTTAAGGCTGCAGCAGGTGACTTGCTCACTTTTTGTTATGTGACCTAAGCCATTAAGGCCTGGCCTATACGCAACGGCACGAAGAGTGTTGTTTGATACTGATTTAACTAAATTGGTGCAACTTTTGCATGGGAGTATTCATACATTGGTTTAATATGTGCTGATGAATTTACAGGCATGAACTAAATTTGCATAATCAGTCTTAGGCTGATATAACAGGGTACAAGTGCAAAAATTGCACCAGTTAGCTAAATGGATAAAGATTAACTCTGAAGCCCTCTCTGGGCAGAAGGAAGCCTCAGAAATACTACACATCTGCAGAGAAAAGCATCTGACCAGAGCAATTCTGTTTATTATTTAAGAATTAACAATATAAGATTAAAAAGATGCGAAACGAATTCAAAAGTATTCCAAAGCTACTTTGTGTTGAAAATTACCTATTTAAAAAGTCACACTTTCAAATACAGATTTTGGACCTGCAAGTCAGCTCAGACTAACCCTGTGGTAGGAGTTCCCAAGGAGCTGGTAAAGGCTGTTCTATCCTACGTGCGCCCGCTCTCAGCAGCACCTCCTGTTCAACCCAGCATGGAGCCAGACCCACGCCAAAACACCACCTCGGTGCCCGCTCAGGACAGAGGGATGCAAAGAGTGAGACCATTCTCTATCCTGGTCACAACCACTAAATAATTCATCTCAGATGTAATAGGGCAACAGAGTTCTGATCAGGTGTGTGCACAAATGTTTGAACTTCGGTAGAGACCCGTCCATGCCACATACATTTTATAGTAATTAAAAATCAGAATCCAATCACACCAATTTCACCAGCAAGACCCGACAGTATAAAGTAACAGCTGGACAAGAATTGAGAGAGGAACTATTACAGTATTTAGATTCTAGGGAAAGGTGTAAATTACAAATAAAGAATTATTGCAGAGATCTATAATCTCTGTATGAAGATCAGCAACAGGCTTTTGAAATGCCAAAAACTACACCCATGACAAGGCAATGTCACAGTGGGAGAGGAAAAATAGTGACAAATAGTTTGTCAGAAAGGTAAGAAGCATTTGATTATGGCTCCAGCTGGGGCACTGGCTATTCTTTTTATTATCATGGTTTGCAAGGCTCTGGATGGAGCTGAACAATTGCTATAAAAAAGTAGTTTGACAACAGTTGTTCAAATTAAAAAAGAAGTTCATTTTGGCTGCACCATGCATTTTATCTTGTGCAGTCTTCTTCTGAACTGCTCAAGGAATATTTTCTTTCTGTGTTAATGGAAAATAAAAATTTTTGAGAATCATGTGAATGCACTTGGTTGGAAGTTCAAGATAAAAGTATTTGCACACCCATCTTGAACATGTGTCGTCCCCGTCCCCCGTCCCCCCCCCCTTCTGTTGGATATTTTCAGATATCGGATCACAGATCAAGAAGGATATTCTATAGCAGGGCGGAGCAAACATACTGTTAACAACCTAGCAAACAATGAATACTCAGTGTTTAGTCAAAGAGAAAAGATCAACTTGTAGCCTAAAATAACTGGCATACTTGTCAAAACAGGACTGTTTGTAGATAGTTGACCAACAGAAAAAGAGCAAATAACTCTAACCCATCATTTGATATGAATTTTGTGCCCTCTAATTTCTAAAGCCACATAAACCCAACCAATTCCATATCAAATGTGTCTGATGAACAGCTTCAGAGCTGAGTTAATGCGATTTGTTATCTGCCGAATACTGAATATTTGCTGTGAACATTAGGGATTTATTTATTTTTTAAAAATTAATGTACTTTAAATGTATTGGATTGAGAATCTTTGGAACAGTCTTTTTCATCCATAGAAAAAACCAGATTATCTCAAGGCTGTCAGTGTGAGCTGTTCACACAGACTTTGTAGTGCCTCAGTTTTCAGAAGTTGCAAAACTCCTGCTGAGGGCACAAACTTTGGCTCACCTGGTGCATCAGCACCCACCACTAGCCTAGTGCCAACACCACCACCAACTATTGCAAACAATAAAGTGATTAACATGCACGAGAAACTGGATCCAGACATTATTTATTTCACATAAGCCATCAAACTGTCATAGGAGCAATCAACTTCTATACTTTGCTAATCTAGGTTAGTGTCAACCCATGAAGTTCCACATCTTAATGCTAGTCCTGAAATCCTTTGTTCTATTTCAATGATACTTTAAAAAAAAGCCAGATGTTAACATGGGATAAATACCAGCTTTCTATGGGCAACTTGTCCTTCTTCAACAATATTGCACAAGAGACATGTTCACAGGTAAGATTCACAGCTGGCCGACATTTGTTCATCTCTATAGACTCCAAAAAAGTAGAAGTTGTTTCACCGTAAGGGAAGGGCAGTACCCTCTTTCCAACTACCTGCTTTACATTTCACTTCTCATGCCTGTTTACGTTTCCTTCTTACTTTATATCTTTTCCCTTTCTGCTAGCACGTACTCTTGTGTGAGACGGACTATTGCTTCCCTTTCAGTCGACACAACATATTCTGCCATCAACATCTTACAGAAGTATCTGTGTCTGTGTATCACAATCATTTACTCCATGTGTTGGCTAGATCTATCATCTCTGTTGGGTTTTCTCTTTCCTTCAGCTGCTCATCTGATACCTTGGAAAACATTGCTAGCCAGGCAGTCAGACTGACGATATTAAGTTTTATTTTACAATTGAACTTGCTTTTGCTGAATATTCTGAGCACTTTCATCCATCTGAGAGAGTTCATGATCTCTGTTCCCTAACTGTTGACATTTACCTGCCCTTTCTTTCATTCCCAGCTCTCTTTCTGTCATTCGTGATTCTGATTCCAGAATGACCTATTACCATTTGTCTTTTATTCCTGCACACTTTAGGAATGACCTCTTTTATGTTGATATCTGGATTCCTCTACCTTTTATATTCTTCTAAACCCTTATTCAGCTTTGCCAATTCTTCACGTGGAGTAGCAACTCAGCAGTGCAGCTACCTCTGCCTCCCTACACAGCTTCCTCAATAACCAAGGGCGTGCACTCCTCTGCTTGTCCCTCGGTCTGTCAAAGGAGAACATTGATCAGATGCTGATTTTGCAGCAGGCTGAGGTCAGGCCTCACATTTCTGCCTGTGGGCTGGGGGGAAAGCTTGGCTCCATGGAGCTGTACACAGGAACATTCAACAATGCTAAAAGCTGGGACCATCATTCTTGCTGTAGACGGTGTCATAAAGTAATGAGTCCTGCCTTCTCTGCCCTCTCAGAAAAGGGACATGGGGAAATCTGTCCCCTTCTTCAGGCAGCCCTGTCTCCACAGAAATATCTAAGGTGGTTTTAAAGAGAGCTACTGAACATGGGTGAGTGCCACCCAGAGCTGCAGACTACGGAGTCACTGGTGGAAGAAGGAAGAGTCCTTTCATTCAAGTACAAATTTTAATCTCTGGCTGGGGCAAATGGAGGGTGAAAATGCATTAGGTAAGGTTACAAGTTTGCTTGACTCAGCTAATCAATAACTAAGTAAAGAAGATTCTCTAACCATGGAGAAAACATATTTATTCACTTGCAAAGGAATTGGGAGGTATTTCCAATGATGCTTTGTATACAAATGTCTTTGGACCTTGTTCAAATAACGCTCTTTACATTAAACTGCACACTGACAATCTCAGTATGGTAATTGATGACAACTTTCTCCATGCTTAGATAAAATACAGCAGACATGTCTAAGAGTAAGCTAAATTGCACAGAGCATACTTCTGCAACTGTTCTCAGGTAGTTTTTTCTGCACAGCTCATTAGCTATTTAGCACTGCAAAATACAGGTATTCTCCGTTCCCATTATGGTTTTAATTGAGAGCTTATGACACAGCACTGTTCAGGGCAAGATTTCAACAGCCTTTTCCTCATGGCTGCAGGACAGTGGGGTATATTTTTGCCCTTACAAAATCTATTTCTTTGTACTTTTCTTTTTTGTACTTTTGATACACGACTCTCCAAGGGCTTAATATCTTAATGTCCCTTTTACAGAGCAGGAGAATCAGTCAAAGACTAAGTAATCTGCCTAAGATCACAGAGGAAGGCTGTGGCAACATCACACTGAGACCCGAGGTCTCCAGAATCCTATTACTATGCTCTAACCCCAAGACCATCCTGCCTTTCTTAAAAGCTTTACTATTACATTCAAGCATACAGAGACTCAGATGGAAACAAAACCAGAAGGCATAAACAAACTCAGCATGCCAGTGACTGCAGATACTTTGAAACAATAGTAGAGCAAACATATAAAGTCAGATCAGTTTGAACTAAATTTGAACAGCACATTCTAATGTAATGCATTTATATCTATTTTCCAACTACTAGTTCATTAGTCAGTGGACTAAAATATTCCTGAAAACATAGATAAGTGCTCTTTAATACCCAGTGGTGCATGATTCTCTTTTGCAAGTACTGACTATTTTAAACGCGATCTATGTCCATGATCTTATAGGTAAAGTCTGCTGGAAATAATAACTTTTCCCTTAAAGATATTCCCTCTTTCCCTGTGGTAAGTCTGTCCATCACCAAAGATCTGATAAAAGGGCATGGACATCAGAAGTTACATAGTCATGCAGCAGGAATGGTTCTGAAAACACATGAAGTTATTCTCTACCTTGTCATCAGTGTTATGGACAGACATTGCAGAAACTAACCACACTGTTCAGAAGGACTCTGGCGACACAAGAGCAGAGCTCCTGCATGTTGGGGAACTCTCCTATTCGTTTTATGGATAGATAAAAAAACATATGTGAGCTGTTTTGCTATGTTGCTGACACATTATTTTAATTCCACGCCTTTGTGTTTCATGCTCTCAGGCCATTTTTTCTGTTCGTCTGTATCACTGGAGTCAGTCCACTGAAGTAACTTTATGTCGCCTGAAATCCACACTATCAGTGGAAGCGGGAGGATGTAAAGAACTTCCCCATGTGTGGGACAGCAGGAAGTTAGGTAAAAAAACAGCTGGAGATAAAAAGGCATAATTAAGAGACAAAAGAGAGCCTTTGGGGAAGCTCACAACACCTTTGCCTAAGTACCTCTGGAACACTTCCTTCTACTTCCAAATGTCCAGAATTGTAGATAAAGTCCAAAGTCCAACCAAGGCATTTCACAGTGTAATCAAGTAGTGACCTCAGAATATAGTTAGTTAAGAGATTGTTTTATATACACCTGCTATGCTATGTTATTTATCATGCCTGGAAGGCTCTGCATGACTTGCTACCTTTCATCATAGTTCATTCTCTGTTGCAGATGACTACCTTGAAAGAAAGAAAAAAAGATTGTCAGAACAACTCAGCCAGTCACCAGCTACTTGGTCTGGAACTGCACTTACAGGAGCAGAGTTTGTTGCAAGGGCTTTGAGTCAAGAACTACAGTCCTGTTATTCTGCACACTAAAAGCAGAAAGCACAGTTCATGCCTTCAAATGTTTCATATTTGAGGCTGTTCTTACATTTAGGGAAGTAAGGGAAATTGAAGTTTGAGCTTCTTCAGATCATAATATGAATGATAGTTTATTTCAGGGAATTATCTTTTTGTGTGACTAGTATTTGTTCACTTGACAGTTCTCTGGAATTGAAGGTAGGGCATTTTGAGATGCTATTATACTGCTAAGTGCAATAAAAGCTGCAGAGCAAGTAGCTAAATACCCTGAGGAAAGCAAACACACAGCTAATGACACACAGCACTGCTCTACTTTGAGGGTTTACTGGGACAAACAGTTAAAACCAGAAGCAGAGTTTATGACAGTGAGGAGCCTGATCAGCTTCAAATGCATCTTATTCTGTCACGTTTACCTAAAAGACCATTCCTGACTCATGAAAGGTGCCTCATAAACTTAACTGGGAACACGGAGGGAAGTAAGAAATACTGTCTCAATAAAGGTTTGTTTCTGGGAGTGTGTAATGTGGTGTCTGTGAAAAGACCAAAGCAAAGGGTAAATAGTGTCTCTCAGTCTTTTTTTCTACATCGTAGTTTACCACGCTGCATTTGTTTCAAGGTTTACCAGTGGTTTGAATTAAATCCATCCAAACGGAGACTTGATATTCAAGGCTGCCCCTCGGCAAAGAGGGTTTTGCATTCATTAATATTGCCTTGGGATGAAGGAAGGAACAGGAGAGCCCTGATTGACCTTGGACATTTATAAAGGTAATCTAATTTGTGCTCGTTTGCTACTTTTTCATTAAAGCCACTCCTGGAATGTTTCTTATCATGAGTTGCGTTTCCCTTGAGAAAAGTTTTAACAAATAGACCAAATCCAGCACAGAGCTGGCCCACAACTGCACTCCTTAAAGTGATGTGGAAATGCAGGCTTGAAGAAACCTTCTGTGATCTGACCTGCAAAATTAGGAAGTTAAAGTCAGGACCAGGAAAGTCTACAGTCAAACAAGTCAACCTATAGGTAGTATGTGCCTCATATTACATTCACATACAAGTGACTATAGCTTATCAAGGATCGAATGAATCTATTTTGTTCACACAGGTCAGCTGCCCATTTTGCAGCTGGCACATATTAACAACCACTGTCAGTTTGTGTACACACAGAGGGAAGAGCAGTAAATCTGGTCCTCAGTACTGAAGCTTTCTCACAGCCATACAGTTGAAGACATAGTTCCCGAAAGCCCCTGCCCAAGAAACAGGTGATGCCAATGATGAAAAGAAACGTTGCAGTTCTCAGAAACGTTACCACTACTCGGCAGGAACTTACTTTGTTTCCCTGACAAAGTATATTTGTTATACCACAGATTAACTGCATCCATTTAGGGAAGAAATGGTCTTGAATCATTGTTTCATCTTAGGAACCACAGGTGATGTTGTACACAGTCTGTTTACAACCTCAGGGGTTAGTGAAAATGAAACCAAACTAAGAAAACGCAGACCATTGACCAGAACGAGACCTGCCAACATTTCCTTCTTTAATCTCTTAACCAAACAATACGACACATAACAGCACAACAGTGAGGATGAGGTTTCACAGCCTGCTGAGAATGCCAATTTTTGGTTAAAAAGAAGAAAGAATATTTTGCTTATCTGATTTACATATTGCACATTAAATAAGCTCTGCAAGGTACCATGTTTCAGAACTGACTTATTTTTTAAGAAATGTAGATTAATAATCCTCCTTGCTTAAAAAATGAGCTTCAATATTTGTGTGAATCGTAGAGTGAAAAAAATCAATGTGCTATCGACTGCTGGGGATGATCACATTCATTTTGCCCTTTGTGGTTGGTGAAATCCATGCTGCAATTACAGAGACAGGCTGGCAGCAAAGAGCCTCAGTTGGGCTTTCAGCTCCACATTAATCCAAAACTCACCATTTTAATGCAGATATAGATTGCCACGAGTCAATAGCTGACTACTTGAATTGTGAAGTAGCAGTTCTATGCTATATTGGCAGCACTGGCTGTTACAGTATCTTCAAGTATTTTGAAATTTCAAAGCGTTACTCCATGAAAGTGAAGAGCGTAACTGACACCACATCAGAAGGGGACTGCAGTGTTAAAGCTATTATCATAAATAGGGGAATCTAGAATAAAGATGTGGTACTACAAATAATCTTAAAGTAGATCAAAAGTAGACTTTTCATGGGATAAAATGCATACCTACCTTCACTCATGTTTTAATGCCCTAATGCATTATCTCCTAAAGTATCCTAAGTGTTGAATTTTCATAATATAGTTCCCAATTCTCTCTCATTTACACTGTTCCAAGCACAGATGACTTCACCAAAGTCAGAAGGATCACTCTGCATATAATCTGGCAAGTGAGGTCAGAAGTTGGCTTTGAGTAGCAATTTCCTTTTCAGCAATCTGTCTGTGACTAAGAACTGAATTCTGCCACTAAATTTGTGTGAAGAATCGAGGAATCTACTAAGTGGTCAGCATCTCTTTTATAGCACATTAGGTGCAGGGTGAACTTAGAACTCTATTTTATGTACAGTAACTATATTCTTGTGTACATTTATGATAGTGACCTCTTTCTACCACATCATCATGAAATGGTGAAACGTGCACTAACAGATCCACACGTGCAGAGTGTTACAGCTGTCATTTACGGTGCACAGAGCAAACTTAATTCAAAACCTACTGAACTCCATGGAAATGCTTCCATCGATTTTACTGAACTACGCACGTGTGACTGCAGACAACTTCACTGCACAGGCAAACACCAAACCTGCACTCGGGAGGATCTGGCTGCTGGTGCCTGGCTGCTGGTGTGCCAGGGTTAGATGTCGGAGCCCGGAGGCTGTGCCATGCCATGCCGTACGGCCGAGCAGCCAGGCTCTGCCTTCTCTGTGCTGCAGCACGTCTGCAGATCCAAAAGTCACTGTGCAATTTGACGGTGGCTATTTTTTCTCTTAATTTCAGAACTGATGAAATATTTACAAATTTCACAGCTACTGTGTGATGGTGGCATTTAGGGACATACTGTTTCAGGTTTGACATTGATCACCTTTACCTCATCTACGCATATATGCATTTTCTGTGCTACAGGTAGGAATAGGAGCGGAATATGCCAGGGCTGAGCAACAAACTCAACTTTATCAGAAGCAGAACAATGTGCACAGTCATTTTTGTTACCAGGGTAACCTGTGAACTCGATAAGATCTATTAGCACATGGAATACTATCAATAATAAAAATAATAAAATAGGTAACATATAGGGAGTAGGCCTAAATATTTTGCTGCAAGATCAGATGCGTACAAAAGAAGCCATTTTCCTTTGTTCATGTCTGAAATATAGACTCATTTGATGTTGGTAAGCCTTCATGTGTTTTTAGACTCTTAATGATGAGTCCTGAGCAGAGTATGCACCTATAAGGCTTTGTGGAGGATTTATAAAAGAAAGAGGATTCACCCTGGTGTTACATATTGGTATTCTGTGTAGCTTTTCATGGCACACCTAATACACCTTAACAGTCTACCTTAAAAGCATCATGAGATTGGAGCAAGGATCTTAACTTCGCCTGCAGAAGAAAATACTGGTTCTTGCTGCTGACCTGTAGCTGATGGGTTCTTATATCCGAAAGTCTCATTAAGTTCAAAATTTGATATAGTGTGGAAATAAAGATATTTATATCTCAGTTATAAACAGACTCGCATTATGTTTCGAAACAAACATCCACAACTTTGCAGGTTTTTGGTTGCTTAGAAAGATAGAAGTGAGCTTTCAAATGTTTTACTTTTGATTTCCTGAAACAAATATAAGGTTTCCAAAAAGATTAGAGTTTATCTCAACTATAATAGATAACATAATAGTAGTTTTATTAGTAGCAAGAATCAGTATAACTGTGACACAGGTTTCACTGAATGTGATGAGAAAGAAGGACATGCATTTGCATGGAGAGGCTAAGGGTCTTCCATAGGAAGAATTCCATTAGCTGAGACTGCACAAATTATTAAGGTTTTCAGAATCAGGTCCTCTCCTGGTGAAACTGTTGTGATCTAAAATGCCAGACAGAAAGAGCTCATAGCCACAACAATTCAACATCAGTTAGAATATTAATAAGTAAATGGAAAAAGTGCTTCAAACCAACAGGAAGAGTGTTTCACCTTGACCTTGCTGCCTGAGTAGTTTTCATTAATTATGAGGAACTGGGCTTATAGTGGAGTGCATAATGATAGCTATTATGCTATCATAAAATTAGACCCTGTTTTTCCAGCCTGTAAAAACAAACTACAAAGTCTGTCCCAAGAAGCTTGTAATCTTAATAGAAAGCACAGACAATAGGAATAAGGTGTTGAATGCACAACCCAGCCACTTCCCAGCACCAAACAGGTATTTCTGGTTTTGGGGGAGGTGTGAGGTCAGTTGTGAGGGTGTAGGTTAAGTGGGAACAGCAAGTTGAGTGGAGGGAACTGGACCTGACTCACGACTCATGTAGTGGCAAAGCAGTGGTCAGTGAAGAGGGCAGAAAATACCTGAATGGAACTGAGCCCAGGGCACTACTGCTCCAGCTCCTTTGGGCCTCTGGCTGGCTCCTCTCTGCATTTTTTTCTTTTCTTTCCAAGGACCATTTTGCAGACGTTGGTTAGGTTTTCCCCATTGCAGATGAGCCCTTTCCCTTCTCTGGAGGTGCCAAACCCTCTGGGAGGCACTAGCCTGCCCTCCCCAGCCTCTCCCGGGAACCTGCCATGGACAAGCTTCAGGAAGGCACCCACAGAGCTTCTCCCCACACTTACCCTGCCTGTATTGCTTCCGCTATCGTGTTTTCAGACCATCCAGCTTGAGGCTGATTTTAAGACACTTAGTGAAACTTTGCACTCCAAGAAAGTTGATTTTGAACAGTTCAGGGGAAGTAAGCCTGCCTTTAACAATCTCCACCTGGAATAAGAAAAACGTAATAAATTCTTCATGTTTACTGCATTTACACAAGGCCCCAGACTATAGATTACCTTTTTATTACTCCTTGTTCTAAGTTTTTTTTTTTTTTTCTGTATTATTAGGTTTTTTTTTAACAAAACAGTGGCAAGAGGAGAAAATTGTTATCTTCCCTGTGGACATTTACAGGCTTTTGAGTGAAAGTTTGGTTGCTGATTTGTACTCTGGAAGCGTGAAATAGTTTTCCCTTACACACCTGGTGTGCACCATATCTCAAGAGAAAAATCTTTCGCAGTGATCTGGCAACAGTTATTCAACGGAATTAGGTAAATGCCTGAGAGTTTGGAGTATTTGATTCACTGCTGAAAAAATACCAAATAATGAATGTACACACAAACACAAATACATATTCCTACATAGGTGGTCTATGTGCACTTTTTCATAGACAAACCACAGGCAGTGGCTTTTTATGCACTCTTTTTAGCTGCACAAATCTATTCTTTCTCCACCAGCGAGTGGAATTTTCCAGTGCTGCTTAATGTTGAAATAATGAACTTTGGCAAATCTGAATGAGCTGAGAGCAAACTCCAGATATGAGAACCTGTAGCTTAGGTGACAGGTTGTGTCATTGCACGATTGGAGCTGAGCCGTGCTTAGACTACTGAGTGCAGAGGGATAAATCCTGCTGGACTCAAGGGTCATAATCTAGTTTCTCTACTGCTTCCTCCTTTATCCTGTTTTCATCATTTGGTACTACCATTTTGTGTTCTGCCCCTCTCCATATATTATTGCATGACTCAGTATAACATTGCAGGCAGTGGTCTTCTCCAGGGGAAAGATTTGATATTTTCTAAACCAAACATAATTCCTTATGAACACATAATATCTGCATTTCAAGAACACACAGAATTAAGGAATGGTTCAGCACAGACTGATCACAAAAGACAATTGATTTTCTCTCTGACATGTCTTTGAGATCATTATGAAGAAGTGTGCAGAAAGATGCAGTACAATGCAGTATGGGCCCACAGAAATGCCCAGAAATGCAAAGCTCTTCGCAGGGAGAAGTCGACTGACATGCAACCAACCAAGCATTTCAAAGATGACAAAAATAAAATCAGCCAGGAAAAACAGAGTTAAGGGAGGGAAACTACAGCAGTTCTTAAGCACTATTTTAGAACCAAGAAAATAGCGAGCTGACTGAATTCACATAGCTTGCATCTTGCTGTCCAAGCAAGAGGCAGTAGAAAAGGACACCATGTTATGAACTGGAAAGTCAGTTCCTCTCTGTGCTACATCAGAAGTTTGGGAAGCTGAGAATCTATGTATTAAGCTTCCTACTACTATTTGTCATTCCAATGGTTATTTCCATCTGAGGATATGCATCAGCAAAATTAACCCACCAAATGTACAGGGGAAAAAAACCCCTTAAATGCCTCAAAAGCAATGCCTGAGGTTTTAAATATAGTGGACTTGTAACAGGTGGCAAAATTTATCACTGAACTGCCCCCCCCCCCCCCCCCCCCCCCCAATTAATCATCAGACTTTCTGGTTCACATCAAAAGAAGTTGCACCTTGTTCAGCAGCACTTTAGTCAACAAGAGTGTTGGGATATCTTCTTGGTGAATACAGTGACCACAGGAGTAAAGGAAACATTACCTATATGGTCCCTTCTCTCATTATGCTTGATCCTCCTTTAAACCTCAGTGCATCAATCCAGGCCTGTTATTCAACAAGTGTCACGACATGTCCAAGGTGAGTTCTAGCACCCAAACCATGGGGCTGTGTTTCTTGGCTCACTGACACATGATGGTCATGCAGATGGAAGACAACAGATGTGGTCAGCAGATGAAAGGGCTGCAGAAGGGCTTCCTGAATGGAAGTGAACTGCTAACTAACAAAGTAAATTAATGCAGCCTTTTAATTAAAACTTAAGTATGGCCAATGCAAAAGACTGGATGGTACAAAGTGCACAGCATCAATCTCAGAGATTAATCCTCATCTGATTAATGTGTATATTTTAATCTAGGTGTTTAATAATATTTTGTCTAAAATTAATATTTTCAGAGCTAACTGACCTGCAGTTTTGTAAGTATCTGTCACCAAGTTATTCAAACACATCACTACAGCATTAGAATACATTCTGTATGCTGACTATCCATAAAATTCCAATGTTAAATTTGAAGTTTTATTATTCCCTTGAAAGCAGTTAATGGCTCCAGCCCTGCACACTTGATAGAACTTCTGTCACCATTTACCTTCAGCCATTCTCCATGCTCAGAATTAGCAGCCTGCTGGAGGCCATCTCCAGTTTGGGGATATAGAGCTTAGAGTAACAAATTCCTGTGTTTATGCCTGTTCATGAGTCCCTGACTAAGCATTTAGGACTAAAAATACAGGTATTTATCACTACTTGTTGTTTATGCATGGTGCAATTGGTCTAGGCAGCAAAGTCTGGCTGAATTTCTCTGGATTTTGGAAAATGTAGATTCAAGGGCTGATTTCAAGTCATCCACAAGTCAGTAGTCACAAACAAAGGGGAAGCTTAAGAGACATGAATTTATGCCTTATTCTTTGCTTGCAGGCAACAGGAAACAAGGTAGAAAACACTTAAATTCCCTTCCAGCATTAAACCTTTTGCATGGAAATAGCTATTGCTCTCAGCCACAACACTCCTCAGTCCTGAGATCTAAAGGAGTGGAAACAAAGAAGCTGCAGTCACTGGTTGAACCAGGAGAAGCTGTTTCAGCACTCACCCTTGCTCCCAGGCAGCACAGAAACGTAGCAAAACCTGATCCCAAATTGCAGAGCTCTTCCTTTTGCTGCCAACCCTGGTCCTGCCTTGCGACTTGAGCAGTGCAAGGCACTAAGTCATTCCTGGATTTGTGTAAGCAACGGAAATTAAAATGGCAAAAGTATCTATATGTTGTCCAAGCAGACACTAGCTTGATTTTGGAAGACCAAGCATTGTGTTCAACAAAGCACTGCACTTCCAACAGAACGATGAATGAAACATAACTCAAATAAATTGCACCTCTCAGGTGTTTACATGTTTTCACTAATATATCTTAACAATTCAGAAATCTAAAGTAGAAACTTTTTTACGTATTAATCTACAAAACCCCCATAACATTTAGAGAATTATTACATGTAGAAAATTCTTTCATCAGAATTAAGTAGATTCACACTTTACAGTACATTCATTACAAAAGTTAAAAATGCACTGGCCATTGAAAAAATTGCAGTATCACAATACTCATAATTCAATTGCTACTGAGCCTCTTAATGTGATGATGAGTTGCTTCATTAGAAAAAGATTTTTGCTTCTTAAATGTGGTGTGAGGAAAGGGGAAGTACAGAGATAAGTAATTATATTTCTAATGGAGAATATAAAATGAGTTAAATGTATCTGCACTAGAACTCAATATGAAATAGTTTTCCCATCTTGTGAACATTTTCAATACTGCAGATCTCATTTGCATCCTAAATCAGAATGAAACACTGTAAAAGTTTTTTGAACCAAAAACTTAAGAAAAATTTCAGCTTATGCCATTCAGAATATTTTGCTTTCATATGTTCAGAATGCCATCACTTTGCTTTTACACTTTTTCTTTGACTTATTTTTGTTATAAATTACATTTCCAGACAAAACATAATGAAACTGAACTTGTAGAAAATGATGCAAAATTCTGTATGAACAACTTGTACCTTACTTTTCAAAACTTCTTATAAATGGAAATGTCGTTAAAGGTAGCCTGTTCCAGCAAATTATTTCACACTTGACAAATCCACACATTTTGGAAAAAATAGATTTTGTCAAGTTATTTTCAGTCAACTCTCTCTGATATCAATATCTCAAGTCTGTGAAACATCAGACTGTGTGAAGCTATTACAAACACTGAATGTATAAATAAGTATCTCCATCTAAATTACTTCATACTTTTTCACACAAGAAACATAAATGCAACAATAGATCAATCTGACTGTAAATATCTAAATATGTCCTTTAAAAGCCAAAGGAATGTCAGATACAATTTATTTTCAGCCAGTGCAAACTGAGACATTAAGTGGCAATTCTACTTCCATTAGCTAAATCTGGCAAATATGCAACTGTTTAAAGGCATTGTCAATAGCCATTGCACAATTAAGTATTTGTACTGATGCCTTATTAAATTACCCTTTTCAAGTAGGCATAATAAACTAGGAGTTCACTGTACAGATTTTCATGGTGGAAGTCCAGATCACTGGAAAATTTATTTAAAGAGAATGCAGTCCACTGAGTAATGAAGTAAATGTCAAATGTTTTTGGGCAAATAAATCCAAGTTGTCTTAAAACTTTTTTGGCAGATATAGCTGAAGACAACACTAGTAATAAAAAGCCTTCAGATTAATGATTTTGATTTACAGAGTTCCCAGATAAACTTTCAAATGCACTGCATCTCCAGCAGCAGACCCTGCTTGGTGGGGAATGGAGATCATTACCACGGGCAGTCAGAAACGGAAAGCATCCAGAGCTAATAACTTGGATGCTTGTTCAAAGTACCATTAGCCTCTGTCGGTTTAATTATAACTTATGTTATGGTGCCTTAGAAAGAGCCCGTGCGAAGAGACGCTTGGACCTGGCTGCCACGTGCACACCCTGTTGCCTCCCACCCAGCTCAGCATACAATGTGGGATGGAAAGTAATGTAAAATTGTTTTTCTGCACTAAATTACTACTCCCCAGTGGCAAGGCATGTCTTTGAGGATCAGTGTTTCTTAGGATGGGCCATTCTTGCAGTGTCTGGAGGCTGCATTCCCCAGCCCTCCTCTGATCAGCTACGCATCTGTAGGAGAGGCAATCCTCCTCCTTTCGGGGCACAGACATGACAAAGAAAGCCTTAGCTTAGGAACAAATGCCCCCACACCAGGCAGCTGCTAGCAACCACTTAGCTCTTTCTGGCTGTCAGGATGAAGGCTGGTGCCAACCAACAACAGTCCAGACTATGTGGGCGTTTTGCCCTGTCACCTGGATGGCAGTTAAACACCTTAATTATGCCTTTTTTTTCAAAATATTTTTTCCTGCTTGCTATTCCACAGAAACAGCACTGGCTTTACCCATGTGCTAAATTTTCAAAGACTCCTTCTTGCAACCTTTCTTTTTTAGCATCGTCAGTTGCTGAAAGGCATGGAGAATTACCCTCAGGCCCTTATCTTTGTGCCAAGTTGCCTCTGATGAAATGGAACAGCAACGGCCACAGATTGACAAGACGTTTCATGTTGGAAGATTGGAATTTTGTCTTTCCAGACCTCTTCAAGGGCTGGACTACTGATTTCTTTATACACAGTGTAAGCGAGCCAGGCACGCATTCTTCCAAGACTCAGCTATGTGGCTGGCTTGAACTGACCTCAAACGAAGATAGGCATCAACATTTGCTAGCAGATTTT
Organism: Haliaeetus albicilla; assembly: GCF_947461875.1. Classification (NCBI taxonomy): domain Eukaryota; kingdom Metazoa; phylum Chordata; class Aves; order Accipitriformes; family Accipitridae; genus Haliaeetus; species Haliaeetus albicilla. The sequence continues at coordinate 14,547,769 of NC_091494.1, read as the reverse complement.
GGACTGTTGCAACACAAAGGCTTTATCTTAAATATAACATCAAACCACTTCCAATATTTATAATTTCCTCAGATATATCATACAGTCTTTAAATATTTCCTCACTGAATGTACGACGATTTTCTTCTCTTCATAGCTTTATTGTATTATTAGTTTAAGTCTGATGCTTTTAAAAACAGTAAAGTTGCAATGTCCAAACTGTTATATAAAGGGTTGTGAATTTATTCTTTTAAATCATAGCTTAGTATATTTAGTCAGTTTGTTTTATATCAAGTATTTATTTAAGTGGTTTTCATTGTATTGACATTTTATAATGCCCTCCTAATATTCTTATTATTGATTTTAATACTGCAATGGTATTATTCATGGTGACACCTATTGGAAAGCAAGCTTCAATTATATCAATAGATGCTATTATTATAACATTGATAACATTAATATTTGATAGTGGCATAAAATGTGATGCATTGGCAATTAACTCATTAATGTAGATATCATTAACCAAAAATGTCAGAGTTGTTTTAATGATTTTTCCGTTGCTTTCTTTTAACAAATTCTCTAATCACTGGCTCAGTTTTGTATTTTCAAACATGTATTAGCTGCAAAAGTTTTTCTGAAAACTAAATAACATCATCCCTTTTAAATAAGAAAAGACGGGCTTTTATGGCTTGGAAGATACCATGAGTCTTGAATCAGCAGCATTAGTAATAGATACAGTACATGAAACTCCAGCACAGAATATTCAAAAATAAAAGATTTACCAAAACATAACCGTGCCTTTTTGTTTGTTGCTTAGCAACCAGAATTGATCTAGCAAAAAAGTCACCTGACTGAGGAATTGCTGATGGCAATATTACTCCATCATTTTTCTTTTTCACACTAAACTGATGAAGGTTCTATCAGAAACAGCTATTAATTGTTTCTTTCTTTTCTCTCCAGCTCCTTAATTATACAGTAGAAACATTTCTACTGCTGTTACTGAAAGGAAGAGAGCACAATCTAAAGCTTAAAAAATTAACAGACTTATTCAAATTAATCTCAATCTAAAAGAATGAATATTGCAAGCCGCAACTCACTGTCAACTCTGCCATCCCAAAATAACAAATTCAGTGAACTGTTCATATAGCAACAGAATAACCATTTTTACCACGCCTGCACTGATGGACAATTTGCAATAATCGTTTAAAAACCACAGACTAAGAATACTTGTTGTTTTGATGACTCAGTTGGAATTCACCACCACATTTGTCTGTCTTTCATAATTTCTAAACATTAGCATTTTCATCTGTTGACTGAAACCACTTCTAGTCCTCTGTAACATATATATAAAACACTTTTGATCTTTTAAAATCATCCTGTCAACCTGGAATCACACAGCCTCTTACATTACCTTGTTCTTGTCCTTAATGGTGACCTGCAGTGAACTCTGCACTCCCTACTTTCAGATGTTCAACATCCTTCCTTTGTTAAAAGCTGCTGATCAAAAAGGAACATTGTGTTCACTGTGTTTCCCTCTATAGCCCCTCACAATCATTTACAGGAATTACACTAAAACACAGGGTATGAACAGAGGCAATTTCATTTAACCACATACCGTATTTTTGTTTTGCTTTCTACAATACTTATTTCCTTAAGTAAATAAGAAAAGGGAATGCATCTTTCTACACATGCACTTGGCCCATCATGAGCAGTCAAAATAACGTTGAGTCCAGGAGTGGCAAAAGCTTAAACCGCAAACACCTAAATTGCTTTTTTACCTTTTTTTTTCTTTGAAATGAATGCTCTATATAAGCTCAGATGATGTTTGTCCTTTTAAGAAGTGAAGAAATGTTACCTAAATGGAGCATATATCCAGTTTCACTTTTCCTCTGTATCATATTCAGATCTGGTAGATGGGATTTGATGCTGTTTCCCATAATGCCTCCGTAGCTTTTTCTGTAAAAGCTTAACAAGGACACAGCATCAGAGAGTCTTTAGTGGCTAATACCCAACCCCTTTCTCTCACATTACAGCTCCAAGTGACCATTTTCATGCCAAAAGGTCACCAACATCCCCATCCCCATGGAACCAATGCGCATCAACCTTCTAACCTTTGCCACCGAGAGATGATAGCTATTTGGGCTGCAATCCCTTCATTACAGATGGTCCATATTTTATATTTAGTGTGGGAGGTCAAATTTAGGAAAGCAATTTCTCTTAAAGCTAAGACTTCCAATAATCCAAGATCTTCTATTGGCTTATGGGTGAGTGGACAGTAATGGGTTTATGGGCAGCTCTAGTTTTTTTCTCTTCACTGGGAGGGAATTCCGTCAATCAAAATTTTTAGGATTGGGTGGCTACCATTGTTTATTATTCAATGAGCTGTTATTAGATTGTATCTAAGCACACTACAGAAGACAGAGAATATCCTTATAAGCAGGCTCGCAGGCTGGATCAATATCTCAAGGCATTTATAATCTTCTTGAAACAGATTAAACAATGGGTTTTTTTTTATTCTGTTTTTAAAGCTTATATGTGGTCATGCAGTTTTGTTAGTGACAATAGCATTCATCCATTATTATCATTAATCACAGTGGTTAATCTACTGTTAAAGCAGCTTGCATCTTAATACAGAGACCACCTTTGGTGGAAATAACATTTCACAGCAGATCAGAGAAGGATTGAGCAAATCCTGAAACCAACAATAAAATTCAAAAGATCAAACTCCAAAACGTTGGTTAAAAGATATCTGCTCTACATTAAGGGGGAACATTTTGATTCCATTTTCTATTCATCTTTGTAAAATGGAACAATTATTATAGCCCCAATACTACAAATATTTATGCATATGCTTAAATTCATACGCCAAGTCCCAAGCCAGCAAAGCATTTGAGGACATCGTTATATCCAGTCCTGCTCAGGACAGCATTCAGGCATGTGCTCTACTTGCTGGGAAATGACATATCCATACATGGCATCTGGAGTGCAAGGTAAGAGTTTATAACCCATGACACTGTTGAACGATTCTAGTTCTTGAAGGCCAATGTAGTCTACAGCTAAAAACCTTAGTCCTGCAAAACTACTACAAGACACAAAAGCAGTTTTGAAGCCGCCTGTGAATAGGCAATTTAAATGCAATTTGCTATTGTCTGTATGATCATGTTCCCTATTAGCCACAAATATTCACAGTAGTGTTAGGGAAACCTGAATTTCTCCAGGATCACATCAATCAAAGCTCCCTGTTAAAAAAAAAACACCCACTTGCTACAATCAGGGAGCAGAAACAACATCTGGTCACTGCATTGGGAAGAAGTATTAACACGCTTCTGGCTGCTGTGCAAAGCATCCTTAGCTTAACTCCATACCCTTTACATCATTTAGACCAGTAGTTTTCAAGTTTCCAGCTTTCTCCTTTAATAACAGATCCACAGATTAGAAAAGGAGATCCTTCGGCAGACTCTGTAAACAACGAATGCTATTTGTGATGAACACCCTCGGCCCAAAACAAGATCACAACTGATTTCTGAAAGTAAATTTCTCCAGTGTTTATTTGTACCTACATTAGTCGTTACCCCTTGCTGAAACCTACGCGTAAGATTTCAAATGAGCATCACTGATCCACTGGTAAGCGACCTGCTGACCAGGTCCTGTGCTGGGAACACACAGCCCCCTCCTGCCACGGGGTGCCCGTCCCCCCCCGCTCACCTCACATTATGGAGGGAGTGAATATGGTGCAGCTTGGCATGCACAGAGGGTTTGGTGAGAAATAAGAGCCAAACTTTTACACACATTTAAGTGTCAAAAGATGCAGCTTTAATGCTAGTGAGGTTTTAAAATAGCACCTAGCCTCCAGTGCCAGGCACCTGGGCAGCGGGGAGTATCCGCAGACTTACTAGACCCCTCTGTGTATCAGAGAGGGGGCAAATGGGAAGCATATGCTAAACACCTTCTTAAGACCATCTTGATCCATTAAAGGAAAAGCTGCAAGGAGCCTGTGCCACATGTTTGCCTTGAGAGTGCCTGGAAACATCTGTGGGTTCAAACTGGACATTTGGAGAGCATGGGGTGGGGACTGGTGGTGATAACGGCGATTCTGGAAATAACACTGGGCTGTTCTGACCCTCGATGTAATCCCACTCTGATCAATAGGGTTATCAGGATTTTTTAAAAGGTGAGCCTGGTCAGCTTCACACTGCCTTTTTGTAGCGGTGCAAAGGGAGTCAGTTTCTTTGGTCTCTTTTAAAACATCTTCCACCACCCTTTTTCCCAGGTAAAGCAGTGCCTGCACAAAGCAGCCATTGTGCAAATGAAAGTCAAACTCACAGGGTGGCTCTGAAGGAAATGAAGGGATCAGAATTGCCTCACTGTTGTTAACACTTCCCTGATGTTGCTTCTCCTCTTTTAGTAGGCTCAAATATTACAATTTTGGTAAAATTTGCATACAACACTTCCGTAATTTAAAAAAAATATAATACAGCAACTCTCTATTCATTTTGCCCTCAATATTCTGTTATCCAAAACCTAAAATGGTGCTCCTTACCGCAGCAACGCAACCTCACAGTCAATGACCATAGGTATGGCTGCATCAAACTTAATTAAGGCAGTTATCCAGGTTTTAGGGCTCCAAATCATATTTCAGATTCCAGCAGCAGTTTAAGACCAGGCTACTTTACTCACCAGGAGGTATCGTGGAGCCCTGGGTGCAGCTATAGTTCAGCACGTGCTGACCCAGACGCAGGCCCAGCAGCAGCCATGTGCACTGGCTGTGCTGTGCAGACATAGCCTGTGCTGCACAACGAGCTGTAGGTTGTTCCTGGTGTCACAGAAAGGATCATTTTCTTTAACTACTTTGCATTATCTCTTATGTTAATGATGGAGAATATTTTACACGTTTTTAACATAATTGCGGAACTAAAATTTATTTCTGTAGTATTTGTGCTATGCACTCCTTGGAACAGAGACTGTCACTGCATTCGATCCTGTGCGGGACCTCACACAGCGGTGTCCCGGTCCCTGCTGGGGTCTCTCAGCTGCTATCACAGCTCACCTTTTCTGATATATTATGGCAATTTATCTTTTTTTTTGGTCTGTTATTCTCACGTTCAGTGAATGATCTCTGTAAAAGCTGTACTGTGAAACTAAAACCATCTGCCCCATGCTTACAGACACATTCCTGCTTCAGGGTCTATGCTATAATCTATCATAGCTCAAAGCGGTTAATATTAAAATGATGCCCTGTGAAGGTATGATGGGTGTGGACAGAAGCAATTTGTTTATACAATTGTGTTTTGCCACAGAGTAAATTAAGTTACGGGGTATTCATCAAAATTGAATTACCACAGTGCGAGCTAACAATTTTCCAAAGACATTGTGACATGAGCACAAAGCAGCCCATGTCAGCCACGAGGAATTGCTGTCGTCTTGCAGGCTGCAGCTGAATTACTTACCAAAACGATTAGACAAAAGCAATCCTCAGAAAGCTGGAAGTTGCCGACGAGTAGAAAACAGTGACAAGTCTAAAACTGTGTTTATTTCTTACTTAGAGGAACCAGGAGAAAGGAGAGACCTTCCAGGGGTGGGATGTCCATGGGAGCAGGCAACGGACATCTCAAGGTGAGGAATGGCTAGTGTCCTGGTGGGAAAGACAAGACTTCTGTCCTGAAATATTTCTGGAAAATCAGATTTTCAGTTGACTGTTTCCTCTTTATTTTTCTTTTCAAAACTTCTTGAATGAAATGGAGGAAGAAACCCTCTCTCTTACCTCACATTTCTTTACATCAAATGGAGGTGAAAGTGAGAAAATGATTGTGTTTAAGTACAGGAAAATTTAGGACAGCAAATAAGGCCAGAGGAAGATTTTAGCCCTCATTTTCACTCACTCATCCTGTGAAATAGAGAAGACAATTCCCGAAAATAAATAAGAGTGTGTGAGTGGGGAGACCACCTCCTAATTTATCTTTAGTTTTTTCCTGTAAGAATGTTTGTTTTGCTAATCGTCCTCACTTGAGAGAAAACTGAGGCATAAAAGAACTATTTAAATGGTATTTTAGTTAACTAAAAAAGGAGTTTAAAGTGTAAAATAATTTTAAAAGCATTGAAAAGTTGCTGTTGGAAAAAACTTAAAAGTTGAGGGCCTAATTTCTCTCATCTTTAACCTATTTTTTTTAAAAAATAAATGTGTCACCTAGCTTTTCTTAAGGAAACAAAAAATGAAAAGGTTTTGCAAAAGGACAGATGTTTCCTTATCCTTTCAAAGCAATAGAAAACTCACAAATGTTGTCAGAAATCTTTCTCTTTTTAAAGAATACAACATAATGTTTTATAATTCAGGCTCTGATAATAGTCGTATTTCTACCTGCAAAAAGTATCTTGGTCAAAGGTGTTGTAAACCCAGCCCTCGTTAGACAGTTTGACCCTCTCAGGCTTGGAGAAGAGCAAAGTGGCTATATCAAACCACTCTGAGTCATGCTTCAGCCCTGAATGAGTGCTCAGTCCACAGGAACAGACTGGAGCTGCCCATAGTAACCCCCCTGAGACATGTTGGGTGTCCCCTTCTTGACACCACATGCTGCACATCCTTGGACTGCCTGCTGTGGCACAGCACACAGTGCCCCACTGGAGCAAGTCCAGGAGAGACCCATACGCGTGGCTGCAGGGAGTGGAGCTCTTCAGGGAAAGCCCGTAGATCAGACAGCCTCATGGGCCATTTCTCAGAAGCGAAAATGATGGGGCCAGGGCAGGCAGGAGCCAGCCTCCCCAACGGCATGCCAAGTGGTGCCCAGACAGCACCCCTCACCATAGGACCTGGGCAGCCCTTCCCTCAGCTGCGCTGCTTTAGGATAACAGCCACCGTGTAGTCATACGCTGGCTTCCTGAATCATTGCAAACTACATAGAGTTTTTGTAAGACTCTTCGTTACAACAAATCCTCCATCAGAAAAAACTATTTAGAAAGCTACTTTGCTAGGACTTGGCAGGATAGATTTTGTTTTTAAAGGATAATCATGCGTCATTTCATTGGCAGATAAGATGTTAGAGCTAGAACTAAAAAAGAAAATCAAACACTTATCTACCGCAACCCAAAATTTACATCGGCGAGTCTACACAGTCCAGGAAGGGAGCACAGGCTGCAGGCACGTGCCTTTCTGCATGAATGAGTTCTGCCTTTAGGTAGGCTCAGGAACAGCTCAGCCTCAAGCTAAGGGCTGCTCTCCACCAGGGCTGACAGAGGGTGTCCCCGCAGAACTCACACCCAGTGCCCGTGGAGTGCCTGCCCTGGGGGAGACTGGGCCGGGCTCTGCACCACCGCCTGAGGCCATTTGCCTACTACTGGGGCTCCTGGCTTCCCCTGCAAATGGTTTCTTGTTGAAAGACTGAAGGGTTCTGTGGAACAGGAGCAGCAGAAGAGCTGCCTCTCCTCCAATGTGCTGCCAGAATGGCTGGGGTGCCATGCAAACACCCTCTGGGTCACTGAACCTGGCAAAGCTGCGTCAGACCAGCGTCTGTGACCCTGAAACACAAATTCCTTCCTGGTATCATGCTGGCTCCGCTGCCGGCCCAGTGAAAGTGCTATGAGATTTCACCTGCTTTGTCAAGGGCTCCCTCAGGGAATTTAGCAGTTTGTCTGGGTTTTTTTTTTTTAAATTTGGGTGGGGTGAGCAGGATTGCTTCTTTGCTCTGATGGAAATGGGCTTACATTACACGGTATATATTACTGGATGCCATACTGGTGCCTCAAGAGATGTTGACTGTGCACATTTACATAAATCTAAAAATAAATAAATATACTCATAAGCCTCCTCAATCAAAATATGCCACAGACAACTAAAAGATCTTGAATCAAATATTAATGTTGGAGATTTCTCCAGCCGTTTTATAATGCTTCCAGCTATCTTTATTACACAATGTGTAATGCACTACCTTATTTTAGGCCTGAGCTATCAGGGGTATCATCTTTTTGATGGCCTCAAACCGGCTTAATAAAACTGGTCCTCCTTTGAGTGCCCAGGAGCAAGTGCTTAAGATGGAGATGTGCTAGTCAGCACCTGCAGGCTGGGCAGTCATGATCAGGACAGTGCTTGCTGAGCCACAAGAAGGAATTGTTACTCATTAAAGGTCTGTTACTCTGGCACAGGTAAGTCCCCTGTCTCATGCCTTATCCTGAGGCAGGCAAGAGGACTCTGAACGCTTTCCTACATATCTAAAATTTGTCCTCAACTTACATTGGTACATATCATATCTGTCAGCTCTTCTGCCTCAAACTTTTTTTGTCCTTTTTACTTTCCGCAGTTTCCCCACTATTAAACCTACCGAGTAGTTACTTTGCTGCATTGTGTCCTTTTCCCTACGTTGCTATAAAGCTCCATATCTCATGGAAAGGTCTCAGATTCACGTTTTCTAAATAAAAGAGGATGTGATATTATACTTAGCGGCAGCAACCACAAGAGAAAATTAATCTGTTTAAAAAGAATCCCTTGCAATTCCCTTGCAAATATGAGATTTGCAACATCACTATGGGAACAAAACCAAGTCACCGGGCTTTCTAAATTTAATGAGGTTCAAATGTCCAAGGGCACCAGCTTTCAGGGGAAGAAGCAATGTCAGAGCATGCAGAGAAAAGGATAGTGTTTCTTAAGCAAAGGAAAGAAAATACCTTGAAAGAAGTTTACCCCTTGAAGTGAATCAGGTGAAGTTACTGGTAAAAAGTGAAAGGCAGGCAGCTGTGAATGTTCAAAGGGGATTAGATTCTTCCACAGATCGTGACTTTTAAGTTCAATCACTGCAATATTATTTATGACAGTTATAGGCCTATATGGCAGTATCTCAAGAAGGAGAGTGATTCATCAATTCCAACACTGCTTCTTCCAGAGACAGAGCTGCAATGCAGCATATCACAAGCCACAATATTAGGTAGAAAGCAAGAAATCAAGAAATCTTCAAAACAGGGAATGATGCAAAGTCTGTTTGATCAGCCTGAAGATTCCTATTGCCTCCAGTGAGCTTTGGAGAAAGGCAGCTATTGAAAACAGTTTTATTTTCCCGAAATTCCTTTTGCTGAAGATGGTGTTCTCTGGCGAATTACTAAAATTGAAGCAACAAACACTTACACCATGGAGTATTTCAGTGCTTTCTCTACAGAGCTCCCCACCCGGCTCAGCCCCTGGGGTCAGCAGAGGCACATTTCCTTACCACCCTGTGGCCATCAGGCAGGCTGAAGAAGGCATGCTGAATATAAAGCCTCCTCAAAACTAACCGACATCACTTCATATCAAACACTTGCAGCTATGACAGCTCCCCCAATGGTAGTATACAAATACCAAACCAGACTACTGTCTCTCATGCAATAGCTGGGCAATATTGCTTCCTTCAGCAAACATCCAAACTCTCTCTTATGTGCTTGTCTATGCCTTTCCCACCTGTGGCAAGATAGAAGTGGGGCTCCTTGCACGCTCCTTGTGAATGAAAGTGGGATTTGTCATAAAGCTTTAGCCTGGGTTGACTCTGAGAGTCATGCAAGATACTGTAGGAAGTCCCATGGTATCCTTTGAGAAAGATACACTGCTGCTTCAAATATGGCACATATTTGTTCCTTGTTAAGGCAAGTCCATGTCTGCAATTTCACAGTAAGTCTACAGTCACCCTTATGCTCTACCATTTCTTCTCCAATCATTTACACTTGTTTTCTCAGTTTGATTTTTGATATATAATACCTCAACACTATAAAGCAAACACACAAGTGGTGCACCTTGTTTTAGTACTACATCTATCTTCTGCTAGATAGCAGCAGATGATCAGGCCTCTGCAGGCAATTTGTCAGTGAAGAAGATGCAGTGATGCGTTCACAGGATATTACAATGCATTGTGTTTTATTTATGTGTATTCATATTAATTCCAGAACAGAGGTGCTACAACAGTACCTGGGGCAATTCCCCCCAGAAGGAATCTCAGCCCAGTGGCTCTCCTTCCCAGTGATAAATGATGTGCAGGACACCAGCCCAGAGAAGAGAGCAAGTTCTCCTGCACTTGCAGAGCCCTTTCTACCTACCTTGATGGCTCTATACCAAATGCTTAAGCATGAACTGATAATAGAATATATCTTCCCCAAACTGGCCATTTGCTCACACATAAAGAAAAGAAATCCGTGTAATAGTGACACCTATTGTTTTGCTTACACACACACCCACATGCGCGCGCACCTTTTTTTCCAAGTATACTAGGTTTCACCGAAAACTCCCAACCTATGCTAAGCGATCAGGGGTAGAAATAACCCTGAACATTCTGTAAACTGAACATTCAAGTATAAAGAATTTGGACTGATATCTTATTCTTTGCTTTTTGACACTACTAAACTTCATCAAATGGTTTATGACTGTACTGCCACATTCAAGGACATGTACCAGAGACCACGTGGTCCACCTGGAAAAGAAATTTGTAGCTAGACACTAATATAAGATGAAAATTAATTATGCTGCCACCAGTTAAGTCCTTTATCTGTAGTCAAGATTCCCTGAGCTAACGACTCCATGTTCTTTGGAAGGGATTCTGCAAACTTAATGGTTAGAAGATAGAAAGTTATTCTGGTTTAAAAAATCCAAACACCTAAGCCTCCAAGATTTCTTGTAAAGTTTCTCTGTCAATATATTCTCAAAGTGACCTCATTTTTGTGTTAAATAAGATGAACGCAAGGTAGATGTGTCAGGAGGGTACTAATAATAACCAGTACTATTAGACATTGATTCCCAATTTGTCAAAGTGTTTGTTGGGAAGTGCAGGGATTATTGTCATGTACTCTGATGTTCTGGTTCCGTAAGTTATCATTTGTGTCCATTATTAAATTAGCTCACCACTGTGGTGGAAATCACTACTTCTATTCTTTGGTAACTACACTGAGTCATCTAGGCCACAGACTGTGTAAAGTCCTGTTGGAGAATCCTGCAAAAATTAGGTGGTGAAAAATAAACACATCTTTCTGACTCAAAGGGGAGTATGGTGGAAGGGATATTAGTTTATACCTTTTATTTAGATATGTTCACAAAAAAGTATGGGGAGGCGAGCAAAATGTCAGTGCAGATACAATAATATAAACCACATTTCCAAGCTTTGACCACTGAACTGTTTCCCAAGGGGTATTTTTACTGGTATTTTGTTGAACTCTCAGTCATTATGCTTCCTGTTATGAACTGGTTAAAGAGAAGATTACGATATGGTTATGGGAAAGGAGAAAATAAAGTAATGACATACATCTCAGCAGAAAGGAAAAGGAGAGAATGGCAGGCGCAAAAAGATCTCTTTCTTTTCTTAATTACACCAACCATTTTTTTGTAATTCCCTTCCTTGTTCTTGCACCAACCCCAGATCCTACCAGTCATTTCAGGAATATTAAGACTAACAAATGTGTCATGTTGTCCATGGTTCAGTCTCTCACAGTAGCAGTTGTGCTTCCCATGTGAAAGACACGTCACTTACATATGATCCCAAGCCACTCGGTGAAGTTGTGGAAGCAACAATCTTTTTGTTGATTGAATTTTCACTTAATTTAATTTCATTGGAAATCACAGATGGCATCACCCAGCAGCTAGAGGCTAAAAAGGGGCACTTTACAAACTGAATAAAAACTTATTAAGTTATAATAAGCACCAAAAGCAAATGGAGGTGAAAACTTTACTGCAAACAATGTTTGCTCTACACTCACAGTGATATTAAAATTGAATTCCTTTCTATTTTAGACTTTAATCATGCTCTTGGTAAAGCAAATAACTCCATAATATGATGCAAAAACCTGGTTTCTTATGAATGAGACTGGAAATGCATATAAGGAGGACAATAATGCTAAAATATAGATAGATGAGAATGGCTCAAATGTAAAAAGTTTACTTACATAGGGTTTTTTTTGAAGTGAGAAAAAATGAAAAGAATAAAATATTCTTTCCCAGTGCAAGCCAAACTTTCTTCCCCAAACAAGCACAGATAGCGTGGTCAGTGTAATAGATTGCTTTCAACACAGACAACTGCAGTGTGTGAACTTGCACTTCCATTTCTCCAGGAAATTCACTCACTTCCATTTTCACCAGGCTTTCCCCATCTCTTGGGGAAGTGAGCGCAAAAGCTGTCCCATACTGCACGGTGTGGGAAGCATTCCCCAAATGAAAACAGCCTGCTCAGAAAGTACGACCAGTGTCCCAGACACGTGCACGGTGCAGGACATTTTGTCAGCCTGCAGCCCAGGTAATGTGCAACTCTTCTATGTTTTCAATATTTTGAGAAGGAGTGGTAGGTTGATAACATAATAGTTACTCAAGGGCACTATGTGCTAATAGCTGTTAATATTAGCTGGGATGTAGCATGTCTGTGAGGGAAACTTTGAAGAGACAGAAAACGATGCCTAGATTTCCTCTGTGTAAATTGGGAAGTGAACATCTGCCATTATTGGAAAAGAAGAAAATCTTTCTGTGGTTGAATGTAACACTGTTGCCCCTCCTCTGATTTTCTACATGACCATTTTTGGAGAAAGGAATAATAAATTTTAAGATAATCCCCGCTCACAGATGTGTTATTTATTCACCCAGTTAACAGCCATTTCCTGTAATCAGTATAAACTGATCAATCTGCCATAATGAGAATGGAGCCAGCAGCTTCCTGGCCAGGGATGAGTCTGTGTCTCTTCTAATCTGCAGACATAACATATTGGAAGAGAAGACTGCTGAATTCCCACATGCTAAGCAGTGAGAACATGGTAGCTTTCCCCTCTGCAGGTAGATGGCTAAAATAAGATGTACAAAGACGATAGTTCTCGGGTCACTTGTATCATTACTGATACAAGAAAAAGACTCTTTTCTAACATATGCTTGAATTATTCATTAATTAATCCTGACACTAAAAAGTATTTTTCAGTTTCTGATGTAATATACCTGCTACAACTAATGGATGATGTTCAAAAGCAGATCCGCAAATGTATTAAGAGCAATGATTTTTGACCCTTCATAGAAAAATGCTTTTATTAGTGCTGTAAATACCTCTGCTGAACACATGGATGGGGGTAAACTACCGAGCAAATGAGATTTAGTGGAAAAAAAAAAGAGGATCAAATAGTGCTTTGTTCCTACGGAAGAGTAAACCAGTAAATAAAGCAACAAAAAATCCTACTCCTTGATTCCAGGAGGTCCCATGGGCTGCCCTCCTGTAGTGGTACCTTAGTTGGTGGCCACAGAAAACATGCTCTTTTTATGACTGTTATGTGATTCCAAGTAGACCAAGAAGTGGCTGAAATATGTGCTGAAAAGACAATACTACGACAAAAATGGTTTGAATTCTGCCATTTTTACATTTCTAATGTGGACTTTGATTTACAGGAAACACAGCAAATAAAGACCAGTAAATATCCAGAAATTATTTTGGGCCACTGCATCAGCATCTCTGGTTTTGTTTATGAAATAAGCCTAGATTTCTCTCTGTCTTCTTTTTTGGGTCAGTATGTGGGCTCTAAAAATATGGCATATTCAGAGAATTCCTACAGTCAAAATATTTCTATTTAAAACATTTATTACACACCTGTAGGAAGCCTTTCCCCCACCCTGACAATTTTACAAGGTTTTACATTGCTGTTGCTTAGCTGTTAAGATTTTACCCTTTACAAAGTTGTTTCCTGTCTGTTACCAAAAGACATCATGCTGCAAAATGAAAAGTATCTCCATCCAAACAGTGACTCAGCACCCACCTTCAATGAAATAAGATGTGAATTTTAATTGGTTTGTTTTCAACGTTAAGGGTCTGATCCCACAAAAATGTCTGCAGGCTTTTATACTTAATACTGTGACTAGTTCTGCTGCAGTCAATGGTCTTTGGTGGGTAAGTTACATAAAGTATATTTGTATGTATTTGCCAGAGCAAACTTTTGGGAAAGCAAATGGTAGTGGTAATTGAATAAAATTCAATACCACCAATTTCTTTTTCACTCAGACTTTAAAATAAACAAGAAAACTAAATGCCAATAATACCAGGCTAATGTAGTGTTAATACAATTGCACAATCAATCACCAAATGGTAGAACTGCAAAGCTGTGAGAATCTCAGTTACTGTGGCTGTCCCATGTGTGCAGTGCTCCTGTGTTTTTGACTAAGGAGCAGTACAATGAATACTACAGCTTAGCTCCATCCTGTGCCCTGTAAAAAAGGGAGAATACACAATCTGGCTGCATTAACTTCTGCATCAAACCCTTTACTTTTGTATTAGCTTTTTCCTTTTGTGATATCAGTACAGCCATAACACTGTAACAACACAGTTAATTATGAGTTTTGCGTATGCTTAATGTAATAATTAAGCTTTTTCATATCTGCTATTTGCAATTTTCATCTGGTCCAATGAATGTATACTGATTTATTTACCTCTTAAAGCTAAAGCAGCAGAACTCAATGCTGCGAGGCAGAAAAAGCATTGTTTACCACAATGTACATTAAAATTGTGCCAGAATTATTTTACTGAATTTGTACTGAAAAATAGAGAGCACTCAGTGTCATAAATACTGTGTTGGATGTAGTGCTTACAACCCAGAATTGTTGAATGTGTATTGCTGAATCTGTGAAGGACCAGGTTGTTTCTGGGTCTCTGTACACATGCAATTGATTCCGCAGATCAGATACAAATCTTTCTTGTGTCTGCATTCCCATCTGCAGCTGTACACACCCAAATAAGAGCAAAATCCTGTAACTAAGTGCTTAAAAAAACAGATCCTGAATGCAATGCTTTGGGATCAAAACAGAAAGGGACAGTCTTTTATTATTTCAACTGCCAGGATTCCTGGTCTCCAGAGTTACTGAGAGTGAAGGGCCCTCACTGGGTACCTGAAAATTGAGAGCTGCCAAGAACTGGAGGATTGCTGGCAGCCCCACCACTGAGGATGTACTGAGAGTTCATAGTGCTTTACCCTCCTACGATGAGGCAGCATAGCAGGATGCTGCCTCCCACTGTCATCATCCCCTTCCAGGGGATGTGAGCTGTGGCTTCACCTTGCTACATAGCAGCTGGCCTCCAAGGAACAAACGCTACCTTACACGATTACCGTGTTAGTTTACTGTCACATACATTTCTATGCATAGTGGCGCACGGAGTTTCTAGGTTGAAAAGTACTGTGAGAATACAAAGATTTATTAATATTGAAATTGTGAGTCTAATAATTTATATCCTGCTTTCTTGTATCTTGCAAAATGTCCCCAGCAGCAAATGTTAGAAGTCATGACATTAAATGTTCTTTAGAGGAGTGCACTTTTTTTAAGAAATAAGACTCTCCTCCCTAAAAAGTCACAGGCAAAAACTCCAGCATACCCAAAAGGGGCAGGATCTTAGTGTTAGCTTTTGAAAATATGCAGTTCATTTCAGCTGTGCTACCCTTGATGAAATCTCATGTGATAAATCATACAATTCAGACGCATTTCACTTGTTTGCCAATGAATTTGAAAAAGGGCTTATAGCAGTTGGGAGTGTAAATACAATTAGATTTTAAAATTATTCAAGAATCATTTTAAAGTTCCCCTGAGCTTTCCACGTTAACGCAAATGGATTTTGCTTTCTGTCAGAATTCAGCTGCTTCTAGGAAAACTTTGGGGAGAAGACAGGTAATACGACACCTAGTCCTACGTGAGAATTTGTGGACAGATCTAAATTACAATCCCACTGTAAACTTTTAGTAATATGCTTTTAAGATAATGAAAAGCATATTCATCTTAGCTTTTTAAATCTCAAACTCAACTACATTTACAAGTTCACTTTAGCTCCCTATAAATATTCATTGTCTTTACACTAACATCCCTGGTCTAATTCTGCACGCCTGCACCAGATGCCTGCTCTGTGGCTCTTCCCTGTGCTTTAGATCCCCTGTTGTGTCAACACTTTCTGATGTTGCTGGGGGAAGAGGCCAAGGGTTAATTCTTCTACTGATGAGAGAGATGTAGCTGTTGGCTCCTTGAGACTAGGTTAGACTAAAGTTAGAAGCATGCAGGAAGGTAAAAAAAAGACTTCCCACCTCTAATGAATACACCTTCTCCTACTGGGATGAGTGTGTCCAAAATGAAGTCAACGTTGTGACACAACTGGCTTTGTTGGCATGTGGGAAAAGACAAATTGGGGATGGGAACATATGAAAACACACACAAACTCCTGCAGAGTCCCAGCACCCTCCTTGCCCACTCCAGGCTAATCTGCACAAAAGCCTATTGTGAGAAATGGTGTCAGCTCCCCACTTCTCCCACCTCACTCTTCATATTCAGCAGTGTTTTAAATGTGTCAGGAAACGTACAAAGAAACTATTTGCCATTGATTAGCAGTGCACACATTTTTCATAAGGGGTTTTTTTTTTTTTTGCTCATCACGTTTGGAGACATTTCCCCACAGAGAACCACTATTTCCTAGTAATGAATAAGCTCAGCAGTTGTGAGTTCAAGCTGGCAAATTGCCACATTATCTCTGAACTGCTGCATGAGGAATCCAACTATACAGCTAAACCAGCGAAAAGGAAAAACAGCAAATCAAGAAGGAAACATGGGTACCAAGTTTTGAACATCTGAAAAAAAGAGAAGCCTTTGAAACAGCTTTAATTTACAGAGATGATTTGACTTGGGGTTTTTGGCTCTTCCTGGGTTTTAGGATCAAGTTCTCAATCTACATGGGCTGGTCCTATTAATTGGGGGATTGCCATTGCCTTCAACAAAGCTATAGCAGTGCTCCCTGTTAATTTGGTGGTGGACATGCCTGCTGGCTAGACCATCACTCTCTGGACATGTCCAGCCAAGTGAGCCCCAAGGGAGAAAAGTTGAACCTGGCAGTGCAAAGTGCTGGTGACTCTTGTAGTGCCAAACACCATCAGTTCCCCTCAGCTGTACAGAGAACGGGAGTCATTCTGCAATAACTAGAAACATCAGCAAACTCCCTGAGGAATTACTGAAGAAAAAAAAAAAATCGTCTTTCCCAACCAAGTCCCAAAACTGGTTTTGATGGAGCTCTCCTCACATTTTTGCCCTCTACAAATTTGCAATTGCTTATCCCAAATCTTGATCTAAATAAAGATGTAAGGGAGCACTTGCTTTCTGCAATTTTATTTTAAATCTGCAACTCAAAGGGATTCCAGTTTTGGCCCATCTCCAAGGAAAACAGAATACAACCCTTTACCATAATACACAGAGAATAACCTGTGTAAGAATAATTTGTTCATGAACTACTGATGCAGAGATCATTTTTTTGCTCTGTGTTTGGGCAACACCTGTCAGCAGAGAGTCTGAATCCAGGACTGAGGCCTCCAGATAACATGGATGAGCACTAGCCGGCTTCCCGCAGCAGAACAGCAGCTTTTCAGTAGATAAAGAGAATAGGAAAAAGGCTTCTCGGAAACTAACAGCTAGAGGATTGTTTTTGAGTAGCTAGTGATGAGCAGTCCAGATATCAGCTGACAAATATTTACTGCAGAAGTTCCATGAGTTAAAAGCTCATTCCTCTTAAGTAGCTGGACATGGTATTTCTTCTGATTTTTTTTCTCATATGCTATCTCTTCACCTCCATATAAGATATCATGGGAATTTTACCAGCCTTAACCTCTTGTCTCCCCACAGCTCTACCCCAGGTAGGAGTTGACCTTTGCTAAGTGTTCGAGCTGCCTTTAATGAGGGAGGATGTGTGTTGTATATAGATCTTCCTGAAAATCCATGAAAAAAGGCTGTTGCCCAGTAACAAAGGGTCCAGATCAGCTTCTTTTGCTCATGATGAGCAACATCCACCATTTCAGACGGTTCTGCTGCTTCCTTTATCTTACCTGAGTAAATAAACATGACAATGTGGATGAAGGTAAGAGGCAGGGCAGGAGGCTCTGTGGATGGTTTCTCCAAGGGAGAGAGACCACAGCACTCTCCAGCTGACCTGGTTTACTGGGTAGCTGATTTTCCTGCAGTCATCTTTGCTATACAGTGACATACGAGGCAGACACTTGACCTATGCCTGCTATTTAATTAAATGCACTTCTCCACCTTTTTCCTTTGCATCCGTGTCATGATCCTTGTAAGGATAGACAAAATACAGTGTTGTTAATAGGCAAAACTTATGAAGCTTAAATGGAAGATTTGGCTGGTTGTCTTTAATTAAACAGGCATTAATACCACGCAACATCCTAACTCGGAATGTGAAGGCATTAAAATAATTAACTGGTCTAATCTAGGTTTAAGAGGCTTGAAAAACAGGTTGAAAATAGGTGCCAGTGTGCCAGTATATCCCTGTGAAGGTGACCTTAATACTAGACATGGAAGAAGCATGCAAGCATCACAGCACATACTGCGGCCATATGAGTATCTACGACCATCCTTTCAGTCTTACACTGCACATAGCATCACACCTCTGCTTGGCTTCTCAGACTTGAGCAAGACAATAGAAAACAGCCTAGAAACAATTAGACATCACAGTCAGAACATATTCTGAACTGTCTTCTGGTCCCTACAAGAGTCGTATCGTAGAATCATAGAATAGTCATATCATAGAATACCAGGTTGGAAGGGACCTCAAGGATCATCTGGTCCAACCTTTCTTGCCAAAAGGATGGTCTAGACAAGATGGCCCAGCATCTTGTCCAGCTGAATCTTAAAAGAGTCCAACGCTGGGGAAACCACCACTTCCCTGGGGAGACTCTTCAAAAGGCTGATTGTTTTGTGAAAAATTTTCCTCTTGTGTCCAATCAGAATCTCCCCAGGAGTGCCCATTACCCCTCGTCTTTTCCATGTGACTCTTTGTAAAAAGGGAGTCTCGATCTTTGTTGTAGCCACCCCTTAAATACTGGAACATGGTGGCAAGGTCTCCCCTAAGCCTTCTTTTCTCAAGGCCGAACAAACCCAGTTCTCTCAGCCTTTCCTTATATGGCAGGCTTCTCAGTCCTTTGATAATCTTTGTGGCCCTTCTCTGGACCCTCTCCAGGCTGTCCACATCTTTTTTGTATAGTGGGGACCAAAAATAAACACAGTATTCCAGGTGTGGCCTGACAAGCACTGAGTAGAGTGGGATAATGACTTCTTTATCTCTGCTGGTGATGCTTGTGTTCATGCAACCCAGCATCCTGTTGGCTTTCTTTGCCACAGCAAACCAAGAAACAAACCAAGGGCAGCCACAGGACCCAGAGCAGCATTTACGGTCTTATAAATATGCTGAAGAGAGGGGTGAATATCCAGCCAACCCCCCTGACTGAAGCTTTCTGTGCTCACAGAGGGAAGAGGAGGCAGAGTATCTTAGCTCATGAATAGCAAGAAAGAAGGAAGTGATGTACCTTTTTTGTCATCAAGATGTGTCTGAGACCAGCAGAACAGTGAAATGCTTTATCACTAATGGCAGCAGAAAGCATGTGTGTTTTCTAACAGGGGAAAGCTCTCATGGAGGTGAAACAGGAGAGATTTCCAGTTCAGCAGTGCCATGTGACAATAGCGGGAGGCAACTACAGCATCTCATTCACTAGTGTTTAACTTTGTCTCAGAAGTGCACTATAGGACAAAAGCTATCAAAAATACAAGAAAAGGTCTCAGCCTGGCATGGATTCCTGGAGGTTTTCATTGGGAGTGTTCAAACATACAGGTCAGAGTGAACCAAGCCCTTTAAAAATTATTAACTAAACCTCTTCTTAGCAGGAGTTCTAATTTCAAAGTTCTTATTCTCTGTTGTTTTTTTTTTCTTCTTATAGAGATGATTCAGAATCAGAAAATATACTAAAAAATGTCTATAACTCTCCATATGCTAAGTAACATTCTTCAGACCGTCATGTAAATGGGACAAATGTCTAGCTCTCCCTGTAGGCGGATGCATGCATTTCCGTACGCAGGGAAGCTTACCACGATCAGACCCCTTGGGGGGGTGCATGAAGCCCCATGAATGTCCCTAGCACACAGTGCTCAGCAAAGGCTGTGGCACCAGGAAGGTGAGCACTGAGATAGAAGAAAGCAGCAGCTGTTTAATCATATAGTTGATTAATCTAACTAGCAAATATGGTGAAAATTATTAAAATTACTAGAATATTGTTCATGCATCATAGCAGCAGCATAAGGCTCTAATTACAGATTTAGGACCCTCTTTAGACTGGGCTTTAGCCCTAAAACTAGGAAGACACATTGTCAAAATGATATTTTGTTCTGACCTTGTAAATAAGACACAAATGCTGATAAATGACTGATCTTTACCTGCCAACAATTACATGATGGGGGTGAGGGCTCCAGGAAGTTCATACCCCTGCCACTTACGAAACAACCATTGCTTTTTCTGTTTGTTGGCTCCTGACATCAAAACCCAATTCCATGACGAAAACAAAGAATCGAGCTGTAAACAGAGACTTGCCAGGGAAACACCATGTTCAGTAGAAATGTCTTATTTATGCTTGCTTGGGAAAGTTGTCATCTATTGATACCCCCATTCTAACAAATGTTGTGCAGAGTTTAACATGTATGTTGGAAAGCAGAGCTGTTATAAAACTGTGGCATTGAAAATGATAAAGGCAAATTCTTTTTTTTTTTTTTTTTCCAATTTATTCAAGAAACCTTAGGACCTGTCAACATTATCAAGTAGTGCAGCATAACAGAAGTGGATCTGAAGAATATAACAGTGCTGATGATGTCCATGCTACACAGCTGTGCAATGTTAATTTTCTACAAGCTCTAGTCTGATCCTATGGTTTGCATGCATTAGGTGCATGCCTGAAGAGCATCTTTTGGTGAGCTAAAGTTATTTCTTCAGAGACCACAAATGAAAGGAAGAATGAAGCAAGCTGGTTGGGTATTCCCCCAAAGCTCTGGACACCAGTCTCGAAGAAACTGTATGATACCACTAAATAAGCAGTTTCCACTAAAGACAGGTAAACTGCTATTACTAGACTTCAGTGTTAACACCCACTGAGCATATGCATTTTAGACCTTCTGGACAAAACTGATCCTTTGTTTATCAATGTAAATAGGGTAACAAGAAGAACAAACACAGCCATTTGATTTTACCTCCCTCCCTGAAGAAGACTCTCAGCGTCATGCATCTGTTCAGGCTGGAAGGTCATTAGTGAACAGTCAGATCTAGTAATTTTTTTTTTAAATGGGAGCTTAAATTCTGAGTAAATTAAACTGTGTCCATGCAAATCACACTGCTGTTAAACAACAAATCCTAAATTATAGTACATAACCACAGTCATTAATGCCTGGCAGCTCTGATCACCGTGTTAACTCTAGGATGGAAAAAATCCAAACCACTATAGCTAAAGTAGAAAGGAGAGGAAAGTGCACCTCTAAACCCTGTTGTGATCTCAGCTGCCTAGAAGTACAGTGGCAATCTGCAGGATTTTTGTCTTTATTTATCGGACTGCATAATCTAATTATCTCTCATTAGTCCAAAGCTGATTATTTCATTTATCTTTGTATATGTGACAACAAAAGGCTCTCTTTAATTAAGCAGATCAGCAATTAGCTGTTGTTTTATAGGCAGTTTTAAACATCCCTGTACAAATAGCATGCAGCATGATTGTAATCAGATGCTCAGGGAAGAATTGTAGATGAGGACATTTTGATTTACAGCCCCATTTAGTTTAAAGCTGCACTGGCAAGTCTAACTCCAAAAGCAAAGGCTTAAGAGGTATGGCCAAGTTGCCAAGCACCCTCAATGGAATGAAGTGTAACTGACACAAGGTCTGCCAGTGAAATTTAGTTAGATCTGCAGAAGAGCCTTTTGTGGGTGGACCCTGAAGAATATGGGAACTCGGTTTACATCAATCAGGATTGTTCTACTGTTTATAGTGAAGGAGATTCACATTCAAACTCCTCAGTGAAACAGTGACAGGCAGGTCTGAACCAGGTTTGAAAGCAGTAGATGCTGCAAGAAATATGAGAACAAGTTAATTTGGCTCATGAATTATCCAAAAATCAGAGCAGCAAAACCACTAGAGCCTGGGTATCCTTCCAAGAATCCTTGGATGAATTCCCACTCCCAGTGATTCCTTTACCTCCTCTTAAAAAGGCCTTTCCCACTTCAGGGTTAGTTCATGGAGGAGGAGTTGTCACCACTCCCTACTTTCCGGTTCTGCACTACAGATATCATAGCTAGGCCAAAATGTCAAAGCAATTTTTGTCTAATCTTCCCAAATTTCTGCATTAGTTTCATCAGCAAAAAAATTCTTGCATCCAGCCATATGTATGTGTCAGTATGGCTTGGTGTCTTGAGGGGAAAAAAAAAAATGCAGAAAAGAGAAAAGCAGGAAAAAAAAAAAAAAAAGAAATTCCTTACAGTTATTTATGAACCCCCCAGTAAGTTTTAATTTTAAGATGTAATGCTGAGATAAGCACAAAGAAATTAAGCTGGATGTTTCTGGTAGCACAGAGAGAAAGAACAATGGATTGGAATGCAAATCTCCACACAAACTCATACTTGTAAGCACGGGTGTTGTCCATTACTTGAGTAGCTCAATTTAAATAATCAATTTGCAAGAGAAAACTGCTGGTGCATTTAATATACTGAACTTCCCCCACTGGACTGTGCTTGTGGCCTGCTCTGCTTAAAATATGGAGAAATGGGATTAAACAAACCAGAACAAAACAGATGCTCCTTTCTTTACTTCATTTTGCATATGCAATTTCTTGTTTTTCACAAATTACCTGGAAAATTATGTTTGCTTGTGTTGATACAATTTTCAAAATACATTTGTTTTATCTTGTGAAAGACAATTCTTTTAAATGTTTTTTGCCCTTATTGCTGGATGGCGACATTATAAGTTTTTTAACATGAACAAAGTGTGATATTCCAGCTAAATGTATGAGGAGCTCTCAAACCTACAAGGAAGTACTGGAAACTTGGAAGAAATGGGGAGGTCCTTCAATGTTCTTTAGCCCTCTTTCTGCAGAGATTTCTCTGCACAGGACTCCTTTGCAAAGTGTAATAAGCTTGGAGCAATGCAGCGTTATGAGGCTGTTTACCCACTGGTAATTGGCAATTAAGCCTAGTATAAAAGGCTAATGGCAATTCTCTTCTGCTTGGAGACTAAGAGGTAGAAATCTTGCCTGAACAAACTGAAGACGTCTGTGAAACTCCCTGAAGTCAGTCACGAAGAGGACATAACCTCTCAAGTGTCTGCCATGAATTTTAAGGGGAGAGCCCCTAAAAAACCATATATGAAACCCATGAAAAATCTAGGGCATCTTACCGTGTAGAGGGAATTAATGTTTATTTGAATGAATCAGATTGTAGCAAGTCTTCATCTCAATATGCGGAAACAGGTAAGCTGCGTCCAGTCAGCTAGCTCCTGGAGTCCTGATACAATCCCACCATTGACTGTGAATGCTGCTGGGAGACTTGGATGACCCTTTCTGTGCAAGGCTTTTAGTTAGAAGAAACAAAAAACACCCAGTAGAACTGATCTCAACACTAATAATTGGGACAGAAAAGGCTAACAAAAGACTGGTAAAAACAGTGTGAGAAGTAATTACTGAGTGGCTATTGAATAAACAGCCTAGTGAATAAGTAAAGACCTTTTGCAGGATAATTTTTTCCTTCATATTCTGATGAAAACACATCTGTAGAGACAGTAGTTAAGCCAAACCTATTCTTTCTCTTATCAAATACGGTCTTAAAATGAGAAAAAAATGTTCTTCCTCAGGGCATATTCTGAGATTATCTAGTAAGTATATTGAGAAGCAGGAAAATAAGATTAGAAAGCAAATATCATAGATGGGTGATGGGATATTCTCCATGAGAGGCTAGTGGAGCATCAGGCAGGCTGGACAGTCTGCAGTTGCAAAGTTCCAGGAATGGTGATACTGTGTAGGACCACTGCTGTGTCACCTCAGAGGCACAGACCCCACAGTGACAGCTTCATTAAAACTAAGGTCAAAACGACAGTCCTGTCTCAGAGAGTTTGTGACCTAACTAACTGCCATTAGACACTTCCTAGAGAACGCAAAACAGAGATGACCTGAACTCTGGACCCCTACACAAAAAGGTACAAAAGACCATTGTAAGTAAGTGCTGTTACCCCCTTAAACAGTGTTTTCCTTTTTTGCACTATAAAATATTGGTCAATATTAATACAAAAAAATCCCCAACTGAAATATGAAGTCAATATGAACTTGAACTCATCAACCACAATAATATCTTTAAATTATAGTAGAAGAAGAGATAGTAGGTTGAGCCAAGGGTCATAACAGCCGAAATCCATGCTGTACAGCAAGAGCAACAAAGATAGTATCTATTCCTATTGCGAAAACTAGAACAGAAAAAGCTTTCAATGATGTCAGATCTCAGTGGACACCTTAGAATGGAAAGCAGGGACATATATCTATTGCACACCCTTTCACTCCACTGGTTTTGGCTTTCAAACCAAGGAAGTGGAAGCAAAACCAGGAGTCAATCTAGTGATTTAGGATTACTGAGGACAGCTGCTACCTTGCCTGGAGTCGCTCCTCAGCTGACCTGGCAGCCAGCACTTGGTCCATACTCAGCCATTCCACAAACCTGTGAATCCTGCGCCTTGCTAGAAAAGAGAGCAAACTACACTGAAAACAGTTTTCAGTGCAGGGTACTGCCTTAGAATAGAGCTATTCATCTGAAGGGAGATGGTTTAGCTATAGATTTCTTGAGGTAAGTTATTTTATTCATAGAATGGCATCACCAGTTAACTAAGTTTTCTGAAGCCTGGCTGCCCCTCACTTTTAACTTCTGACCATTTGCTGGCTTTTATGCCTTTGATGTACTTCCGTCTCATAAATTGCAAATGAGGAACCTTTTTGAAGTATGTGAATTTCACTTAATGTTATTCTAGTCCACTGGGAATGTGAACACGGACCAAACTTTCACTCCCAACAGAGGTTTGCCACAACTGGCTACAGCCACATATTTCTTACTGCTTCATTTACATTTTCTATTTTGTACAGGCTCTCAGCAATAAGTAAACAAACAATTAAAGGGGCTAACAGACCTAGGATAATTTAATGTTTGCTTGGGTTTTTTTCCTGAAAAAATTAAAATATTAAATAAATTGGCTTATTTCAGATAAATGTATTTTGCAGTGCATACTTTCTAGGACCTGAAAAACCTCTTGCAACATACAAGAAGAACAGTTTGAGGGTTAGGGCTTTACATTTGTACTTTTGCAATACCACAGGCAACTCCTCTGCCTCCCATTTTGCAGATGAAGAAACAGAGCAAGTCATTTTATGACCTTATCTTTAGGCTGCAGTAAAATATTGGCAGAAAAGAACCCAGATTTCTTTCCCTGCATTCCTTTCCCTCCTTCCTTCAACCTTCAGGTCCCAATTTTACCAGAAAAATAAAGTACCTTACAGAAACCATGCATACATGGGACTGACATGTTTTGGCCTTTTCTCTGCCACATAAATCTATTCAGAGCCATCCACCCGGAAAGACAGTTCAGTGTGGGAGTGTGGCCAGGTCCTACCTCCTTCTGCTCTCCTGACAAACCTGGATCAAGCTAACAGAGAAGTTTGGGGGCTTTAATGGCTATTTGAGACTTGCCAATGGGCCTAGGCAGATGAGGCAGTTGCGGGTCATGGTAACTGGTCAGGGAGTCACTTATTGCCCTCATCAGTTTGCCTAAATTTGTCAACTTTTAAGAGTTCTGCTTTAATGGAAAATACCTATTTTACCCAACACTGCATCCATGTTTAACCCTGGATTTCATGTGATTTTTGTTTGCAATTTAAGAGTATTTGAAAAGCAGCTAGTTTCCGCAAAGAGCTATTTTTAGGTAGCATATGGGACTTCAAAACAGATAAGAATTACACTGTCTCCTTTTTTCCTTCTGCAAGGAGGGCTGTTCGTGCCCTCCTTAATCCAAAATTACAAACATCCGTGTATGAAAAACTCAAACCTCTTACAAATCTACTTTTTCAGAGAAAAACCTGTCAGCTTAACACTGTATGGAGAGAAAAAAATATCTGCTGTGAAGTGGTGAGGAAAAGAAAAACCGTGACTATCAGCCAGTTGTCCTTTGAAAAGCATGTCTCACTTTGCATTTTTTGGGACAAGCCCCACAAGCACATGGTGAATAGTTTCTGCACTATTACTCAAGATTTTCTAAGGCTTTCCTGTCTTTATTTTTCATACAGGTTAATCACTATATGTAACGACTAATTTTTCTCATTGCTAACTCTTCAAACTGTGGAAGGGGGAAAACAGGAAAGTGCAACATGCTGTAGAAATCTATTTCCATGAAAAGGTGTATTTCTTTTTTTGAAAATAGAGATAATGTTTTTTCTAGAATTAAGATGAGCTCAGTGTTGCAGCTAACACTCCCTGTAACGATTTCTGCTCTCATATGTAAGCTGAGCAACATGTCCTTCCCTGTGATAGCTCCCACTGCCAAAAACAACACACCAAAACAGCTGTCTCTCCACTTAATTGTTATTTATATGATCAAACAGCAGACCTAGAGTAAAATGTCTGGATAATTATGACATGGCCCAAATAAGCTTAAATAGTGTTTCATTCATTGTTGTAAAGGCAGTATTAATAAGAGTTAACTGCCAAAAAAGCTCTGATTTCCATACTTCAAGTGTCCTACAGGTGTAATAAATTTTTTTTCTCAACAGGGCAGAAGCTTCTGACAATATCTCAATGAAAACAGAAAAACATACACAGAGACAGACACATCAGAGTAGGAAAAGCCCCTGAAACGAGACCTATTAGCTAATTAGCAAAGATATAAAATGCTTTATGCGTCTACAAAACTACTGAAGTAAACTTCATTTAGTTTCATTATGGGCGCATATTTAGTTGAACTGAGACTTTGAAGAGCACTATAGTTACTGAAAAACCAGTTCCTGCTTACAAAGGGATTGAGCTTCTGAGTCACACAGGCCTGGCTTTTCCCCTGTACTTAAATATCTGAAGAAGGAGATAACAACAAAAAGCTCCTAAGCAGACCTGAACAGTTTACCTATACTTCACCTTAGACAGACTCTCAAAAACGCTTTTCACTGGAAACTGTGAGGAAGAGCTAGCACCTATCTCCTTTCTGGATGTTGTTTCCCAAATATATAGGACTATTGAACAAATTGGCAATGCTCCCTTTGTATATTTTTCAGTGCCCTGCAGTGATCATTGCAAGGGAAAGCAAAGATTCAAATGTTTCCTATCATCACTGCTGATGTCAAGCTTATTTACCTGGCTTGAATAACACATTGCTGCCCAGAAGCTGTTTTCTTTCCCAAGGAGAAAGGACAGAAGTAAATGGTTTTGAGAGGGATGGGACTCAACAGCATGTTAATATGATGACCCTCAAGTAGCTGAATACATTGGGCAGGTATCATACAGATTAATTTTGATCCTTCCAGCTCCATTTTGTAAACTCAGAACAAGAAAAGCCACCCTTTTCTGCACTGAGAAGGTAATTAAAGCTCCGCTCCTTCAACCTTGCCATCTCTTGAAAGCTAAGGAAACAAAGAGGAAGAAGTGGCTGTGTGATACATACTCATACTAAATCTGAGTTACAGCAAACCCCTACAAATTAATGTAAATGGTATCTTGCAGGTTTCATATATAATTACACAACACAGGTGGGGTGCTCTAAGGAAAGAAAATATGAACTAGTTTGTATTTATTTTTAGTAATACAGAAAAATGTCCTCTCTTCCAGACACTAAAAATGTATGTAAAATTTAAATGCAGAAATCAGCTTAGGTCTTGGGAGACAATACTATAGCATCTTAAGTACACATGTACCTTCTTTTTGTTTCATTAGTAAACTCTAGATTTATTGAATTAAAATAGTTTTAAATTAATCCCCTCTATACTGAAAACCATGTGCTATATTTAATAGCAATTTGAGCCTGGGAGTTCTAAACCTAAAAAAATCAGAGACTTCATGATGGAAACTGCTATATAGCAGTACTGAAAAATTCAACCATCTTAAATGTATGAGCTATTACCTTAACTTACAAAGCATTTCGTATAGTCTGTCCGTTCCTCCCAAAAGACAGCTGTAAGTATACAGAGCTGGATGTATTCACTTGAACAGTGTATTCTTCAGCCATGTATTTCTTTAGAAATGGTATATTTTGTATTTTTGTGAAGCGCATCCTGCATAGCAACACTGTAGATTATTGATCCAATTGAATTGTGCAAGACTGAAATTCTAAACTGTGCTTTTTGCATTGATCCTTAAATCATATCATTAAAATAAAACTCAATGATGTTTTGAATACACTGATCCTAATAATTTTACTGCTTGTGAAGTTCCATTGCAGCACCGATGACTAGCGGCTCCTGAAGAAGAAGAAGAAAAAATAATAAAAAAAAAATCTTCCTGAAACACAATTGTGTCTAAACCATTTGAAAGCTACAGAAAATAATTACAGTAAAATTCTGTGTTCTCAATCAAGCTCCATAAAAAACAGTCTAGCATGAAGAGATGTTGGGTTATTTATTGTGGGAAGTTACTGAACGCTTAACTATGCAGATAAAATTCTCCTCATTCTTTTATACAAGGCAGCAAAATAAATAACTTAACAGCTCACAGTTCCCAAGGTAGACTTGTTAATCGGTCCAATATTGTTCTAATTCTCCTCGTAGCTAACTGAATTGGAGCATGTAACTGGATAAAATGTGTCTTTAGATACCATGTACTTATTCTGATTACTATTTGGTTGATTGATGACTTTCTGATTTTTTGAAACAATGCCAGCACAGTGGCCTCTTGGTAGCTAAACACATGACTGCTGTTGTGCTTTGGGGGGACTGCAATGCGAGGTCTGGCTCAGTCATTTTTAAAATCAATACTTGCTCTCTGAGCACGGGATAATTCAGAGAACATAATTCAGAATTCTACCTTTCAGCATGTATCCTCCATCAAAGGGGGATTTTTGTCCAGAGTCAGCACAAAGGCTACATGACCCAAGAATGCACAGATAAGGTTAAAAAAAGAGAGGGAAAGTACATATTTTTTTCAAACCAAAGCATCACTAGCCACATGTGTAGATAAATGTGTCTTTTATGTATGTGCAGATATAGCACATGTGTACCTCCATACATACCAACTGGAACTGGATGCTTTGAATAAACTCCAGTTTTTGCTTATGCTCATGCTTTTTTTTTTTTCCCCTCCTATTTTGACCATTTGTGTATTACCTCACAATTTTTGAAGCAAGGTCCTACTTCACTGCAAAGACTGAAATGTCAGAAAATGGGACCCGAAGAGCCTCTGGTCGGCTGGTGTTCAGCCTTCCTAATGCTGGAGTTCTGAAAAAGCTGAAGAATTTCCTACACAGGCATTAGTAGTATTCTACTCTCAGCAGCAGATATTTGAACCAAATTTGCTGCATTAAGTCAGTGCAGTTCTGTATGTGTAAATGGAGAATAACAGGGATCCTAATCAGACCCACTGTTCTTTGGGTATTGACTGAACTCTAACATTACATATTTTAATCCTTTGGGATTAATCTTCACATTTAAACTTTCTGGTTCTACATTATGCCTCCATTTCACCTTCCATATCCCTTCCATTAATGAAAAACTTTATTTCCCCAGCTTCTTTGGACCTCAGTGGTCTTCTGAATCCTCTCCCTGCCATTGAAATATAAAGTCCTCTTTGCGCTTTTGCTTCCAGCTTTCTCCACCTTGCTCCCTAGCTGAGGACCCCCAGAGCTTCCTATTTCCCATGCAGCACTCCAGATACAGTCCTGCACCTGTTTCCTGCCTGATTTCCCTCTCTCCCCTCAATTAAAAAAACTTTCACTCCTCTTATGTTTTGACAGAAGCTGAACTCAATAGAGCCTTTTTATATTTAAGATGTTCTTTATTTGCCTTTGAATTCTGAATGTATTTTAACTTCTCAATACAGAAAAGCTCATGCACAATCCTTCTGCCCAGATTCCCCTCAGCTTAGAGGACTGGGAACCCCTCTACAAGCTCCTATTTTCAATCCAATTTTGTTTCTGCCTCCTTCAAAAGGGGTAACTTCAGGTGTATCTGAACAAAATTTACAGCTTCTCTGTATTGTTACAGCATCCTGAGAAAACAAAGAAGGATCTGCCACAAAAAGCACAAAGCTATCTAATTTTTAGCCATTTTCTAATGACAACAACGTGAGAAGTGGTATGTAAAATTTCTGGAGGTCTGGGGAAAAAAGCATGTAAAGTCTAATACCTCAAAGTCTACTAATTATTTTCAAACATCTATCTCATTCTTATCCAGATTTCTTACAGGGAAAATATTTGTCTTAATTCTTTGCAACACTCATTTGAGTTCCACTTGAAAAGCCATAGATGGCAGCAAGTTATCTTTAACAAGCTGAGTTTTCTAATCATTCTCCTTTTCCGTATGTTTCTTTTGATAGAAATAGAATTAAATACAACACAAAGTAGTGAAGAGTGACAACAACAGATAAATAATTTCAACTGTCTAAAGACTAATGAAAAACTGTAATTTCTCTTACTTGCTTATTTATTATTCTCAGTCATTTAACAAGCCCTCAGCCAGTTATTCCAGTGTGGACCAAACAAATAAAATTCACTTAGGGTACAAAAGTTTCAAACCCTGCATCCATTCTAAATTTTTTATGAGGATTATCAGTGCTGTTTCATTCTGTACACTTTACTGGATGCCCACATGGCAGCACTGGAACTGTGCAAAGCAGTTTCCCTTTTAACTTTTTCCACAGCTTTCTGAAAAGGTCATCCTTTTGGGCTGAAATTTCTAGTGCCCGTAAATACATTTTAAATAGGAGATTTAAACCTTATTCCTTTTTTGAATTAGGAGTTAAAATCTATTTCTTCTGTTTTTAAAGAAAAATCCTTGTTATTCTTTCCCACAGGAGGGCATAATATGAACATCCACATACTTCATAAAAACTTGCATTTTCTGAACCATCAGATTTGAGTTTTGTATTCTAGGGTAGGCATCTTCCCAGGCTTTGCTGATATTTTCTGCAACAAGATAGATGCTTAATCTCCAGAATTCTACCCAGCCAAGCCTCAAAATAAAGCATGGTGAAATAGAGGACCAGAAGGAAGGTACCCAACTAAACCCAGAGAAAAGAGTTTAAAGCACCAGCTTCCATGTCACTGAGGCTTCTTTCTCATTCATGCTGTGCAGCCTGGGTACCCTTGGTATCACCTCTCGGGAGAGGTTTGCTCTCTTTCACGGCAGAAGAAAAAGTGAGTATTGTACACAGCTTAGTTTTTGCAAGGTTTGGGAACTTCTACGAATGCGGGGTGGGGGTGGGGTGGGGGAAATTCCATGGCTTTTCTACAAATGACCACCAGAATACATATATTTTAAAATCGAGCTGAAAGGTTTTGCTGCACTTCATCTGACTTAGAGAAATGCAGCAGCAACAAGGAAGCATTCCGCCTCATTCCTCATTATCAGTTGTCTCTGGTATGGTACGATACAAAAACGTACATTTAAATTACAACAGCTTGAAAAAATTACTGACTGCTTTCCTATGTTCAGTATGTACATTGATAAAACAAGCAAATAAACCATGAGAAGGAAAAGTGGAGGATCAAGAAGAAGCCTAAGTTCTCACCCTTGCACCTGAGCAGTTATGGGATGGAAATGGAGGCAGGTAGATATTCTGTGGCTGCCCCAACTGGAAGGGAAACAGGCATGTGCACTGGAAATATGTGATAGTGCTTCCTGGTATTTAGCAGAAAGAAATGGGGAAAAAATTGCACATAGATATACTACAACTATTACAGTATTTTTTTATCCAAGTGAAAATAAAACAGAAGCTAGAACAATTATTTCAGAAATAAACACCAAGGATAAAAATAATTCGATATGAAAGATTTTGTCAGTAGTATTTGATTACAGCTTTATTTTATAGTGTATTATTTCAGATGTATGAAAGGGACAGTGGCTTTTTTCACTTTACTTGCCTTGAACTTTCTCTTCTTGACCTTCATTTACAGATACTTATCTAGATACCTTCACACCCAACTTCTCAGCAAAGGAAAAAATACTCAGACATGCACCTGCAGTGTAATTTTCTGTCTTCAAGCTGCAAATATAAATTATATGACAGAAAGATAGGGCGATTGCAGGTTTTTGACAAGATTTTATTTAGAATATATATGATTATGCACGTATCATTCTGAGTTGGAAATTATCTCATTTGTGAGAAATAACACCTCTGCTTTCACTGAATGTAAAACAAAGGGTTTGTCGTGGTGGCTTCACCGAAAGGCATCTTTAGGAAACACAGTATCTTTAATAGTAGGGCTGCTGCAAATTCTGTAACATTTAATTCTAAGATATTTTAAAAAACCTTCACAATTATAATATCCATATCATAGTTTTATAAGCCATACACAACTACTTTTGCACTGTTTATGTTGGCAAAGCTATAATTATGAGAACAAAGACTGTAAAAGCTTCACATCCTCCTTCACATTGTTTGTTTTCTCCATTTTTAACCCATTCCATTTACTTTCTGTGGCATGGGCAGCTGGACTGCTTATTCAGCTTATTCAACGAGCCTGGACCAAATGTTTGTTTATGCTTATTCAATGAACCTGGAACAGAACCTTCCTTTGCCAAACTGTCCTTATCTCCTCTCCCTTGAAATCTTTCCCTTTGCAGATTCAGCCCGATAAATTTTAGATGTCTGAGTGCCAACTTCAGGACCCCAGCTGTCCTAAGCTGTGTCTGTAATCAGTTCTCAGATACCCTGAATCTAGCCCCCTGTGATGGCAGCTGAAGAGCTACTGAAATGCCATATACATGTGGATTCAAACAGAGACTATAGGATGGTTGTTTTTTTTTCTTTTTACCTTGTTGCAAGGTCAGAGAAATTGTCATCTCATGAAATTGTGTTTCTGTTTTACACAACTATTCTAAAACTTGAAGGACAACATCTCCTTGGGCTATCACGCTTCCCGCTTTCCCTGTGTGTGCATGTGCCACAGAGCTGTTCTCACACTCCTGCTGGTTGTATCCAGAAAGACCTGGGAACAGAGTGTGTGCTGTGACTTCCTTTATAGTAGGGCTAATATTTTCCAGAGCAACCACCAGTATTGGATATGGTAGTCTCATTTCCATCTTGAGATAATGCCAGCCCAATTACTGTCAGGTTCCTTGGAATTAGGGACAGGACAGAGAATTTTTGCCTTCAGAGTATACTTTTAAACCCAGTTGTGACAAACACAAACAAGATCTCGTAGTTGTCCAATGGCCTGCAGCACATGAAATAAGTAGCAGCAATACAGCCCAGCACTAATGCAGTCACAGCTTGGTATTTTCTGCAACATTTCAGGAACAGCAAAATCCCAATTAAACATCAAATACTATACCAAAATTTAGTTTTTGTCTGGGTCCCTAATTAGAGATGTTTTGGCAGAATTAACCCCCCTAGCATGTCCAGGACAGGATTTTGCGGATCACTCAGCAAGTGCTCGTGACATTGAAGCTGGGTACAAGTCATTACTCCCTCTGCTGTGAGAATAGGAGTAGGTAGTATAAGTCTTAAAAAAAGAGAAGAGCAGACTGTTAATGTGTAAATGGATATTATTCCAAGAGCATCTTTGGACTTGCTGTGCTCCAGATTTTGGGTCTGGAACAGAGACAGTCCTCAGGAGAGTATTGGTATCTGCACATCCATGAAATTGGAGAATCCAGTCCTAGCTTTTAAAAGAGCCAGTGAGAATATGGCCCTGACATCCTTGAATTTATTTTCAAAGTCAAGAAACAGAAGGGGATTCACATTTTGTTTATGTGATCTTTCTTTAGTGCAGTGGGTTAAATTGAACCAACCTCTTGACCAAAACACTTCTGAGCTTTGATTCTTATAAATCTGGTTTTGAATCTTGTGTCTTTGGACCTCTTTTAAAGAGCAGATTCACAATCTAAACACATGAGTTATTCATGAAAGGAATACATATGTTACAGAATAATTTTTTCAGCTTTTCCTAGTCAGATGAAATACTGTTGACCAACATTGGTTTCCCTGCCGGATTTTGACAGAATTCCTTCACAAAAATAAAATCTGCACGAATTGTAATACTTTTATAAAAAGTCACGTCCCCTTTAAAGAATTGATTTCTATAGCCCTCTCTATTTCATTAGAATTGTTTTCCTTTAAGTAATTTCATAATTCTCTGTTAATGAGCAAGTGAAGAGTGTTTCAGACTAAATAGCATGTGATGTCTAAACCACCAATCACTTCCCTAGACCTCCTATCTCTCAAACCACCTGCTAATCATAACAATTGCTAATTTGAGACCTTTTAGCCATTTCTGGTGTCAGTGACAACGCCACGTAGCCTGCAATGGCCATTTGGCCAGTCTCCCACCCACCTCAGCAACTGCTGCTACTGCTGCCCATTTTGGGCTCTATTGTTCTCCTGCCTCTGCTGACCACAAGCAATTCCTTCTCGCCTAATCTCAGGGGAATCTCTGCCTTCACAATGGGGGCAGGGCCATTCGCTTTGAGTGCAAGATAATCTTTTATAGAATTGTTCTCACACACGCAGACACACACACACTATCCTGCTCATGCTCTTTCTGCTTCTGAAAGGCTGACTGACAGCAATGGGAAGATTTAAAAAGCAGATAGGAAGTGTTAACTATCTCTGGTTACTCGTCCCCTTGTTGATATGCACTTAAAAATACATATAGATATGGCTAAATGTGGAAATAAGTGTTTTAAGTAATCATCGTTATTTTCACACTCTCCCCAAGATTACATCCAGCAGTGCTTTGAATATACCTTGCGGCTACAATCTGATAACAGATAAACAAACTGTTCACTGGATTTGGATTTTTTAAATACCTATGTGTAAAAACCGTACAGAGATGGAGCAAGTGCCTCCCACAGTATTTCAAAAGAGAATGGAAAACCTAAGGTGAGCTGTTAATGGAAGCAGAGCTGACAGCCCCTGTGCTCAGCATGGTATCTTCCTGCCTTGTGGATGCTCCTCTTCCCCAGCCCACCCTGAATGGAAAATAAAATTTACTTGATTTCTCTGTCTGAACTGCTGAAATATGACTTTGTACTAGGCTTTACCTTTAAGGCCTCCACTCTGAAGGATTTAAAGCTAGTCATTATATTACAAAGCAGGTTGCAGGAAAAAAAAAAAGGTAGAGTGTCCTGACCACCTGCTTTAATCAGGGTAGAAAAATCTGTAAATATTATTCTGCCCTACGCTACAATGAATAAAGACATAGAAAGAAAGTATCCTTGTTGCTCATCGCATGGGTGACAATTTTAGATATTTCAGCTTTTAAAATTGCTTATTTATTTCCAATTCCTGAGCAGAGTACAGAATTATCTGCAAAACCTGCATCAAGCAGGCATTTCTTCTTGAAAATATTCACATTTGACTCTTTTAGTAGAGCAAAGAAAACGCTTAGAAAAATCTCGGCTCTGTCATTATGCTTCGTCCTGCTGAAAGCTCTCCTCCTCCTCCTCCTCCTCGGAGCGCAGCCCGCGTAGATGGCTCCCTCTAGGCTTTGCTACCCAACACAGCAGGAGGAAACGCCGGCGGATCAATAGTCCGACCCTACATCTGCCCATGTCCAAATCACAAAGCAACAACAAACCCCCGAGAAGATCCATCCAGCTAAGGGAAAACTGCTGCTGCTTTGCAGGAATTGCAAAATCAAGCAAAGACCACAGCCTCACCACTGTATGAAAGAGGGATCTTATAAAGATTTTGGAATATCTTCTGACAAAAGTGCTCAACATAGAGGATGTGAAAAACAAATTTAACATGTCTGTCTGTCCCCTGGGACCGAGTCTACTTGCCCTGGTAGGCACTGGATTCACGGTCCGTAGCCAGGGCTGTAGTCACTTAGTGCTTTGTTGTACTGCTGCCTTTCATTACTCTCTGCTTTAGCCAGGTGGCGAGGGCCACGCTCTGAAAAGCTCCCTGGGGTCCATGTTGTCTAATAAGTATGGATGTTGCCTGAGGCAGTTGGCTAGGTCCCTGTATCTAAGGCCCAACAAACTCAGCTTTATAATGATTGGCAGATTTGGGGTTGAAGCATGGCTTCTGACGTGACGTGGTAATTCATTCCACAGTGCTCTTTAGCGTGTAAATTACCTGAGATATTAAGGAGTATTTTACTTTTAACCCTCATACGCTTGTATTTAATTTTGTTTTACGGCCGTGTCAGCAGACTTCTTTGGCGAGGTTTTACAGATGCAGGACAAATGCGAGGGAAGCCCTAGGTAGCATGTTTTGTTACCTATTTTCTCTGTAAAACACAGTGCAGTAAAGGACTTCAACAGTTTCAGTCAAGCTCAACAAAATGTTACAGATGTCACATGAATGTCAGACCTCAAACCTGGTATTTAATCACTTGGTTCAAAAGTAGCAATTTTGCAGTGGTTTCTATAGAAGAACAAGCTGCAAGTATCTCGGTCACAAAAAAATCCTTTTTAGCACAGCATCAATCTATTCATACACCTTTGTATGGCTTCCTCTGCTGATCTCAGTTCTGATAAGGAGTTGTAGATATCGCTGTGTACATAAACATAACTATGCACACAGACCAGGACCAATCGTGCTACCCCTTGCTAACTGACACAACTTTCATGTGGAACTAGCAGTAAAGCAAAATTAAGACTATCAAATGGTAGCTGAAGTAGAGTAAGTGACAGGTATGATTAATTTAATGCAGGGAAAACAGAGGAGCCATTTTGTATGGATACTCGAGTTTTATTGGAGTGTGGTGTATTTTACATAAATTATCATCCCCAAAACCCTCCAAGCTTTGTCATGGCTACGTTTCAAAGCTTGTCATTAAAACTTAGCATCTGGTTTTGAAAATAAATGGTGTTTGTAATAATGATTTCAAAGGATGATGTCTGTGCTGCTTTGACCATAGCAGCCTAATTTTGCCAAGTACATATATGTAGATGGAAAGAGAAGGGGTTGCAGTATGTGTGAGGCAGGCTCCTGGCCTCTCTCCCTGGTTGAGAGGTCCCGGGCCCCAGCACCTCTGCCCATAGCACAGGTCTCTGCTGAATATGCAGAACCCCCCCGTGTTTTCAATAATTATTACAAAGTACTTGGTATTTATAACTTGTAGCTGCAGATAGATTTTTCAGGATACCCAATATTAGCCAGCCTGACAATCATTTAATTCAATGCTGAGTGCTTTGAAAAAAAAATATCCTGAGACTGGTGACTGTCCTTGAGTTTCTCTGATGCCAATAGAACCTGGAAGGATTTAGAATCCTGTAGGAGGTGGCTAGCAAACTGAAGGGTTCGACTCAGAAGCCGAAGAAAAATAACTGGGCCCTGTTTCAGGTACTTCTGGAAATCTGCATCACCACAAACATTTTTTTGGCCACCCTCATGATGGTACAAGATCACCGCCAATTTACGCAAATGCCTTTATCTCAGACTTCAGCAGGAAGTTTTTAGCCGGGATATTACTGAGTTAGCTTTCACTTTTTCCCTTCTCCCTGCATCACAAATGCTTTCATCCTCTGGTCATGTGCCACTAACCCCAGATTCACTTTCACCACTTCTCAGTCCATGTGAAAGCTTGCCACTTGTAATGGAAGCCAAAATGAATGCAAACTGTATTGAGATTTTGTTACAAACCCATTACGTGGTCCTAGCTGAAAACTACATGCACAGGGTAAGAACATCTTTGCTCTTGGTGAACATCTTTGCTCTATACTGAGCAAATGCTTTTGAGATTGCCTCTTGATCACAGACTGTGCTTTGCAACAGTTGCAGCACCAGGCAGCTTCAGGAGCTTCAACAATAATAATGCTCTTGAAGATCCCATTTTAATTTGGATACAGTAAATCTTCCACAAGTTCCGAGTATCCCATGCACTTCCCTGTAATGTGTCAATACAGGATAAAAAAAAGTAAGCAAAAGTTTGCCCTGAAAACCAGATATTGTTTGTATGTATCTGGCACCAACAGATTCTTGGTTTTGTCAATACTAAATACTGGACCAAATTAATTTCTTTTTTATTTACATTACACCTAAACTGATTGCACTAGCAATTCATTGGCCGTGGTTTAAAAATAACACACAGTATCTCTTCTTACTGCACTTTGCTCCATGTCAAGGTAAAGTAGCTTTCTAGAATCACATTCAGGTAAGTACAGAAGATATCCCTCTTGTTCATTTTGAGTGGAAAAACAGCTTTAAGGCTGTTTATAAGATGACAGTGCTACAGAAGCCTTTTCCCCCTTCATCCCTGGCCCTTCAAGACAAGTCCAACCTTGCAAGATGCTGAGCTGTCTCAGCTTTGACCACACCAGGCACTGCAGATGTTCAACGGTCACAGGAATGATTCCAGCATTGCCCTGTCAGGAGGGCGAGGGGGAATTTTCCCCTGCCCACACCTGAAATTCCACAATACTTCATTTTTGTACATGTTTTCTTGTATAGAAAACAAATTATTTTTTAGTTACTCAAAGCAAAAGTTTTTAATTTCAACAAGACGCATTCTGTATTGCAGTGAGGACAAGGAAGTCACCGGAGCTACAATGGCTCAATACTTGGTGGTAAGGAGCAGAGAGAGTTAATCAGTGCTGAGCCAATATTTCAATATAATGAAGTTAGTGGGCTTGGTGCTATTTTTAGCCCCTCTGCCAGCTGTATTCATTGTTGTTCCTGTGGCTATTTTTGACAGAAGTGGAAACATTAGGCCAAATTCTTGTTCTGGCAATTTCATCCTCCCTGCTGAAACAGGGATGTGTAATGTCTATAGAATGTGTTTCTGTTCCTTCTTCAGTAACATACAGCAATACTAGACTTCAAGAAAAGCTAATATACCTTTCTTCCACAGGCAAGTGCTGCCTAGGGTGGTGATTTCACCTGACATATTCTGTCAGTGGGACCCACCCAAGTGGGGATACTGCTGCATATTGCAGCATTTCTGTACTCCGGAAGCCCTGCTGGACCATGATGTTATTACAGACAGATTCCAATAAGCATCCTGCCTGGTTAACTCTGCCTATTTAAATTATGAAGACCTTGGGAAAGCAATGACATCTCCTCATGCACCCGGTCCACTGCTGCATGCATTGCCAGCACTCGGAGAAGGACAACATACTCTTTTCAGCTCCTTGCCTTCACTGAGTGCCCACTGCCTAAACAGGACGTGTCAATTCTCTCCTGTGTTTACAAGGACTTTTGTTTCATCAGACTCAGAGCTGAGCCCTCGAAGTTAAATATACCCCTGATATTTGAGTTAACTATTACGTTAGAAAGCAGAAACGTCCTATGTCTGTCTGGTTATTAGGAGACGACGTAAGTGTCCTGTGGCATTTTAAGATAAAATTTTGAGCCTGCTATCTTAGACATTGTTGCTTTAATAAGCTGCACTGCATTACAGTAAAATAGATTATAGATTATATCTTTGGCTCCAATATAATTTTGCTACCAAATGGTTTTAAACACAAAGGTCTTCAGATTTAGCTTTTAAGTTAGATTATCCCCCCAAAACAGGGAAAACCACCTGACTGCGGAGCATTGCTATCTTTCCCTTGCTTTCTCCATTTTCCTTTCATGACACAATACAGGTATACTACAACAGAAGATGCTGTACATCCTCTGCCTCCTTCCCTTTTAGTGCTAGAACCACTTCTTTTATCTGAAAGATCAACCACCTAAGGCTCTTTTTCAGCACTTGAGTATGTGTGGTTTTCTCTCCCTGCTTTGAAGGATGCCAGTGAATGCTGTGTTCACAGGTACAGAGCGCAAAGATAACTATTTGAGGGAAAAATGCTCTGTAAATCTGTCAGCCATCTGAAAAAGGAAAACATTTAATTGTAATTTAACTGCAGACGCATTTCATGTGTTTTAACTGTTACCATAAAGAGGAAAACTTTCATTATCAGGTTCTGGGATTCAGCTGTGCATATTTCCTTAACACTAATAGGAGACTCTGGTGTTTCTGCCCACCTAACACTGAAAAATTACTCAATAAAAATTACTTGTCTGGTGCAATTACACCCTCATCTTTCAATTAGCATTCTCTCTAGTAGTTAGGGTGGGCTTTAGGAGCCCAGTAAAGAGATATTTCTTGGCTGAACAAAGTCATCTTCTTACCAAGTAGATTGTTAACTTCAGCCTTTCAATGAGCATAGGATCCTGAAAGCATTTCATCCTCATTACTGAATCACAACACTGCTGGTGAAGTGTGAATGTGGATGCTTCAGTCTTCTGGGAAAGGGGAGCTTAATATTGAATAAACAACTATCCAGGGAGAGTCAAAAGAGACTAAAAGGAGCTTCTGGGGCAGAAGAGGGCTAAAGCCAAATATTTTTATTGGTATCATTTTTCTTTTAAAAGGGAAAGAGCCACTTAAGTGTTTACTTTGATTTGTATTTAGCTGACTGAATTATTGTCAGAGAGGGGGAAATGCCTGTAACGCAATCCTGAGTGGTGAAGTACACAGCACATATAAAAAAATATCAGTGTTCTTAAAAGGATAACGAGCAGAGAGCAATGCTTGCCTATGTGAATCCCTCTCTGACACACTGAGTAAGTTGAATCATCTAACACAAACAGCACCAAGATTCTTTTTTCATTGCATCTTTTTCTCCCATTTTCAAAAATTTCAGGCTGAGCAAACCTTTTCTTTCATTTCCTGGCATTTTGAACAAAAAATACTTTGGAAAAAAAGAATCCTGTCCTAAGCAGCTAGGAAGGTGTGATGGTGACACAGAGGCAGCTCCCTGGGGAGCTGGGTAAAGGCAGCACCACAGGGGTAGAACCCAGGGACCAGTCCCTGGGGCCGCTCCAAGGCAAGGACAAAGACTTGTCCTTCTCACTTCTCAGGAGAGTGGCTCACCCTGTTCTCACAGGGCCTTTTGAAGTGAGGTCACTATGACCTCACCTTTCAAAACTTTTTTCTCTTGTATAAATAAGCATACATTAAGCCAGGCAGAGGAATTCCTGTTCCCTAACCCAACTATGGATCTTACTTATCAGGCTGCAAAAATTATTCTCTCCCATTCTCTGGCCAGATGAATGCTTGGTTATTTTTCACAAAGCAGTGACCAGCATTGCCATCAAAGTTTTGAAACACGTGGGAGCACTTCCATCCTTTATGATCTGGTTATTATTGAGAATAAGCATTTATGGGCTGAAGAAGACACAGTATAAGCCTCAGTTTACAATGCAGTTAGGAACACTTAAAAAACTTTTTTTAAACATTATTAATTAACAGCAAATGAAAGAGAGAGGAACAGGAAAATGGAATATTTCAGTAAATCCTGATGTAATTAAGAACTTTTTAAAGTCCTTGCTAGAAGATTTTCCAATTTTTCATTTTTAAACAAAGAAATATCTCTAAAATCAGATTAAACCAGAGCTGTCATTTTACCTCCTATTGTGCCCATCTAGCCCTGAAGTGCTCTGAATGAGAATCCCTTTCACCAACAGCCGAAGTTCTTTGACACAGGACAGAGTAGTGCTGGATCAGCCCAACAGAGGGCAATGGGATACATTGACGTGAAGCTGCTCTGTACCCCACCGAAGATGGTCAAGCTCGTCGCAGCCCATTCAGTTAAAAACCACCACCACTATTTTCAGTGGCATGCCTCTATTACACACAGTGCTGCCTAACACAAAGTAAGACGGAAGGGACAAAGTGGGACCGAGCAAGAAGAGCACAATTAGAAAGCTTCAAGGAGTATTCACAGAGTTGAACTGCTAATGTTGGCTCCTGTGTTTTGGGTGGGTTTTT
This sequence comes from Haliaeetus albicilla, assembly GCF_947461875.1. Lineage (NCBI taxonomy): Eukaryota > Metazoa > Chordata > Aves > Accipitriformes > Accipitridae > Haliaeetus > Haliaeetus albicilla. Next base: position 14,506,136 of record NC_091494.1, on the reverse strand, counting down.
TTGTTTGTTTGTTTGTTTTTGATTGCTTGCGTTTGTTTTTAGATCTGTAAACTAAGAGTCTTGAGAAAGGCCATTCTGCCAGGCACATCTGACACGAGAGGTCAGAAGCTGTGGCAGTAGCATAAGGGCCACTTATTTGGCTAATCAGCAGGTTACTCATTTTGTAATGGGGCTTCTTCCTCTCCTCTGGCTTGGGATGATGTCCAGCCTGTGCAGGTTAAGATGAGCTCTGCTGAGCTCACACTATTTTTAAGAGCTGTATGCATTGTAACAAGTACGTGTACGCAGAATAAACAGATTTTGGCTACTTTTCATTTTACCTTTGGTTTGTCTCAGAAGTCTGGAAGCAGGAGAACCAAAAGAAGATTAAAATAGGATATTCTAGAAACAATTCACATCAAGATGGAAGGAAACATCTGGGAATTATCAACCACAGCCTATTCCTGGGAATTCAGTATGCCAGCTCATCTCCCAGGCATGCTCAGACAAGATTTCTATAACCAAAAAAACCTTCCCCATATTTATCTAAACAGAGCATCCAGATGCTACTAGAGATTCAGACTCACATCACTAATACATTGTAGTCTTGTCTCTGCATAAGCATAATAACAAACTGAATTATTTTACAAATTACACCACATTCTTACATAGTGAAATAGAATGGTAGGAAAGCTCAAAGTTGAAAATACATATATTGAAACATGATGCTTTGTTCAATTGGTAATAGGTAATTTCACAGATGTTTAGCTTTTCTTTTGTTGTATGTTTCTCTCAAAATCAGTATCTGGGAAAATGTGAATTAACAAGCATCTGTACGGTGGGAGGATGACCACACAGTGATTTCAAAATCATGCTCTCATTACTGCTAAAAATATAGTTTGTTATTCCAAGAAGGGATGTAACACCTCTGTAATTAGGGACTGCTCTGGCCTCAGGGGAATCCTAATAAAGCAAATTTCATACATTGATGTGCTTCCCATTGCTTCATTTCTTTGTTCTATCACCCTGTTGTTAATAACACCCTGCAGCAAAAAATGTTCATGAAGCCAAGAGCTGTCCAGATAAGAGAAAAGGTCATGATCCCCCTAGTGCGCGTTCATCAGTGAATGGACACCAATCTGAAAATAAGAGGATGCCTGTCAATATGGAATGGAAGGCAGCAGCATAACATCAAATTAAAGCCAACGAATGCTCATACAGTTGTACTGGGCTCCAACCTTAACCAAAAATCAATAGTCAACAAAGTATTACAATATGAAGTGACTGAATCACTGGAGAAGGTGGTAGCAGAGGGAGGAAGTGCATGAAAGCTTTGCAAACATTATTATACTTATATACACATATGCACACAGATGACGGAGAAGATGATGCTCTGTTGCCTCTAAATTTTAGCAGGAAGCAGAGCCTTAGCTACCAGGAATGGGAAATACAGTACAAGATTCCAGTCATGCTAGTATTGTTAATGGAGGATGCAGCAGGTACACCCCTTCTCTTATGCAAGGTCCTAAAACCAATAAAACATATTACACACAGCCTTCATGTTTGATCACAGCCCCAAATACTAAGGGTGACTGCTGACCATAATTCATTTATATTTTATGGCAATTCCTTTGAATAATCACAGTAGCAGTAAAAATTTCACAGAACGAGCAATGTCAGATGGCATTATGGGAAGCAGGGATTTTTTGCCAAGGAAGGGGCACAACGAAAGTATTGGTTTGCCTTTGATCTTTTTTGATAGGGTATGTTTGTGGGGGAAAACACTGTGCGATTACTTCACAGATCAGGCATCACCCTATTCCAAAGAGTTTGCCTTAAAAACCTCTACATTTTCAGTAAATTTGTGAACAGTAAAATTTTAAACTTCTATCCCTAAGTCTAACTTTTGGCTAAGGAATTTTGTGCTTTCATTTTAGGCCACTGATCGCTTATTCCAAACCCACTCTACAAGCAGTTAGGAAACTCCCAAAGGCATCAGTGGAATTTGGTTCAGGCCCCAGAGACATGGGGCATCACTCCATCCCTAACTACAGACAATGCTCAAATTAAAGTCTTTATTCTTCCCCATTGTTTTCAAACAGAAAGAATTCCAAATAACAAAAGGGCTAAAAAAATTAAAAACATATAGCTATCCATACAGAAGGCTTGTCTGTAACGGTTTTTACCCTGAGCAGCTGAGAAGGCAAAGACAACCAGGGAATTTCTTATTTGTACATTATTTTGTGGTGAAACAAATCATTTAAGCAGCGAGATGGCCCTCTGGTTTGGTGCTCTTCATTTTGCCCCACTGAACGTACAAGATTAATTTTGCTGCCTGAAGGCCACCCTGCACATAATTAGGCCTGATGTTGGAAAATGACCTTAATTTCATCCATCAGTTTTGTACCCAGAGTAAGTACAGGAGCACTTTATAGCCCTTAGACATCTGATGACCAGATTAAACATGCAAATCAGATAGCTGGACATCTAAGCATGATTAAATGAATCATCCCTTACTTGAATCTATAAACTTGCACATATAAATTCATTTTAAAGTTTGCCATTATTTCTAAAGAAAAAATGCATCAACAAATTCAGAGACCACTTTTGGGCTCTTCTAAAATTCCCAGAATATTTGTTTATAGCTTATCAGAGAAGCAGGGAAACTTAAGATTCCTCTGGGTTTTTCAGGATGATCTGCTGAAAAAAACCTGAAGAAGGCATTAATTAGGACAGAGTCCAGTCGTTCTAGGCATTGCACAAACCATGCAATGATCACCTACATCAGATTATGAACTAAAAAGAATGACTGAGGCAAATAAATGACAGGAAAAAGGGAGATTGCAAGGGAGATATCCCAAAAAGGGGATACTGGGTGCAAAGCAGATCAGATCCACTGAATTGTTTTATTACAGTTGTTTCTTTCCCTCCCCTTCAAAAATGCCTTGTATTAGGTATTTTATCAAGGCAACAGTTAAGACTTCATGTTTACTCATCTGCTTAATTGCAAGATAGAAAAAAGAAAAATAGAACTCAGTCTTATTTCTAGAACAGCAAGTGAACCTATGCTTGGATATGAACTTTTGTTATCTGACCTCCACATTTGCTTGGTGCATTACACGAGAACTATGTTGTAGCCTTTTCTTATTACCCAAGCCATAAATTTACAGGACAATTATGGTCTGCAGCCTACAATGCAGTGTCGGTTCCGGTAACCCAGGGACTCTCATCAACCAATTTTTTGTTTGGTTTGTTTCTTCCAGGAACCTTGGGCTTCACATTTTCAGGGCAAACTCTACCTGGAGCATATGGTGTCTCAACAGCTGCATCATAAGCAAATCTTCAGGTTTATTACCCTGTTAATTAGGGTCACTGCCCACTAATAATTTAGCCAATAATAGGATATTTTTTAATCAGCCAGTCATTGCATTTATTATTTCCTTTGGCTGAAACTGTAATAAACACTATGAAATACTTTAATTTATGATACTTCTAACCATCATAAAAGCGTTTAACCTGGCCCTAAATTTTCTTTAATGGTAGCTTTCATTTCTATTATTTCAGATCTTTTAAGACTCTATAATACATGTTCTGGTATGTAGACTTCACTGTCATTTAGTGCATTAGCCTTGCTAGCCAAATCCACTCCTGAATAAATACGTGTTTCATTTTCTTGCTAACAAGGATTATAGCAGAGAAACAGTCCTGTTACCAGACATGATTACTACAGTCTGTGTTACTGTATTAGGGCAGGATACACATTGCCCACAGAGGATGCTGTAGACCAAATAGACCTTTCTGAAATCCTGCAGGTCACTAGTCCAGAAATGAGAGCAGGTTTGCAACCATGGGAACTACTCAAAGGGCTGGCTCCGCCCCTGGTGCCCAGTCACCCAGAGATGGCAGTGGCATTTGTAGCGCTGATTATGGGGCATATGATCCTCAAGAACCTCCAGGAAGAAGACCTTGCAGTCTTCTCTGCTGAGAGCTTCAGGAACTCTGCCCTGAAAAAACAGATAAGCTCAATGGTGAATACTTTTGCTATTTTCATTCTGTTAGAGGAAAGGCCTGTATAAACCTATTAAAGATGACTAGTGAAACAGGAGGAGGAGGAGGAGCTGGTAGTATTGTGCCCCATTAATGAAAGGTGTTGCTGCAAATGCTTAAAAGCGAGAAGAGGCAGTTGCACTTCTCAAAAGAAGCAAACCTCTAAAAATGGACACACATTGGAAAAATACATGCCAGGACTAACTAAAGGTTTCCTTGAGTATAACAACTAAGCAATGATGTATGCAGGATACAATGCCAGCAGCTCATCCTGACAAGCAGAGATAGGCAGAAAACCAGAGTAATGTTCCTTTCATGAGGGAGGAGTATTAACCATGAAGATATTTTTCCACACCAGCAGGACTGAATGCATTAGGATTAGGAGCAGAGATGGGCAAAGCAAATCCTGAGAGGTAAGGAGCTTGTCAGCGTGATATTGATGCCACAAGTCGTGCTGATGCCCAGGTAGTAAAAGCGCTATTTTTTGAAGCTGTTATTTGTATTAAAGTAGCTGAGATTAGGATCTCTTTGTGTTAAACCTTTAAGCAAGGGAAAGTCTAACCCCCAAAGAGAATGCAGTCATCAATAATAAGACAAGCAAAAGCTGGGAACAAGGCACCATTATTATTCCCATTTCATAGCTGGAGAACTGAGACACTGAGATTAAATGACTTGTCACAAAAAAAAAAAAAAAAAGTATCTTAGACTTGTGACATGGAGCCACATCTGATTCTACAGCTTCTGCTTCAACCAGATCAGCCCTCCTCTCTATAACCATATAAATGGTAATAGTAGGTAAATAGTAGGTACATAGCATACTACTCACCTAAAAAATCTCAAACTACTTCACAAACACTAATTGAGCCTCATGATGACTTTGGAAGAACAGTAAGTATCCTCTTAAGCGATCTCTTGATCTAAACAGGCAGGATCTGCCTTCCCTTGTTCCAATAATGCACATCACATAAAGGATGCCAAATTGTCATCCTGCCATTGAAAGTATTATCCTAATTCACACTCAGGATGTAGAGAAAAAAAAAATGCAACACATGAATGATTGTCTGTAAAGCTGTTAAGTACTCCGTCACTTTTACCAGATTAGGAACCTGCTTGTGGAGTATCACCACAATATATATCTTGACTCGGATTCCTGCCAGCAACATAGGGATACTGCAAAAGATTGTCTAAAACAGCAGCTGCAGCAGGAAAAGGATGACAAAGCACAGGGATATTTTAGAGCTGTGGGTCTTCTAGCCCTTGATACCTCAAGGCAAGAGGCCCCTGCTGTGCCCACAGCAATGGGGATTGCTACAAGGCTGGACATTACTAAGGGCTGTAACTTCAGCCCCAGACATCCAAGGCAGATACTGTGATCGCATCTCAAGCAGATTTTTCTTCCTTAGGCTAGGGTAGGTTTCTTGCTATAACTAAAATTGCACTTTAATTTATGGCTTTATTTGTCTGAGCAATGCAGGGTTAATGTCGTGTGTAAGGAAAAGTGATACTTCCTTTATTAGCACAGTCTCTTAATGTAGAATTACATCTGTGGCAACGACCAACACCACAGGGCTGTATTTTAAGTCCTCCTCCTAATTTAACACATTCCAGCACATATTTTAAAAGATACTTCTCAGCTTGCCACAGGAATCAACATGCTGCAAGTTAGAGGCAAAAATCTAGGTGCAACCCCCATGGCTTTGTTTATCTTTCCAAATGGTCAATTCAACAAGACAGAGAAGACAACATTGCATGTGTTCAGCCTGGTGTTACTCTAGCAGTGGCTTATGTTGCTAAAAAGCATCTGATAGCAACAAATAAGTAGTGGCTGCAGGGATTGAGGGAAACTTGTCTCACTCTGGATCTGATGACTTGGATGCTTTGTTTCCTCCATCCTTTTCCAGCTGGAAGGGAGGTGCTCTGTCCTGTGAAGCAGGATTCCCCATCAAAGCAGATGCTAAAAGTTTTTTTTCTTTCTGTATACACCTTGCTTTTGTCAAGCAGAGCCCCAGGAGGAAGACAGTCAAAGTGGGAAGAAATGTCACTAAGCAACAGACTGTTGCTCCGGAAGAGTGGAGCAGATTGAGATTAATCCAGAAAGGGTTTATTTCTCTAAATGCTATTGTAACCCCTCCAGACTCCAGGGATATTCAAGGAATATTACAGGAGCCTCATATTTCTCAGAGCACAGAGGGGATAACAGCAGGCTCTGGAGGAGCAGACCCTAGTGAACCATAGGTACAGTTTGAACAGGAGCTCAGCTCCAGATCCTCATGTGGTGGCCTGATGATCTACAGTAGCAAGGCTTTCCATGGGCTGTTATTGGTAGAGTCTGTAAAATCAGAGCTGCAGAAATATTGTTATTCAGCAGCTGGGTTGCCGAGTATCACAAGGGTGGTACCACTACAGTGTAGTACCTAGGGAATGCTGGAAACTGCCATGAACTAAAGGCCCTTCTGCACACATAAACAAGATAAACAAATATACAAATGGTCCCTGTATAACATGCCATAACAGGCCAACAATGCTGATTACAAAGCGGTTAAATAAAACTTAAAGAATGGAATAGAAGGTTTTATAATTATACCAGACACTCCAGAACTCTGAGAACCCCCCCCAACTGTCATAATATTAGAGAAGCAATTGAGAGTATTCTCCAATAAAACTGGTATTTGTATTTCTGCCCAGAAGAGAAAAAGTGAACATTTGCTTTCTGATTCAGAACAGATTGTTATTTCTGGAGTTGTTAAATGCACAGAAAAAAAACAAGTGAAGTTTGATATAACAAATTTATGAGCTCTTAAAATACTAATTCTGTTTTACAAGTACTACAGTGAGACATGCACGGCCATAATTACACAAACTATATGCTATACAAAGAGTTATCACACACCACCTCCCCACGTGTGTTACTCAGCCCTAGACTGTCACCATCTGTGCGTTGTGAAGACAGCAAGAACTCATTTCATAATTAGTATTGGTGGAAAGCGCTGTACCACATAAGCACAGTGTTCTACATAACAACGCAGCTCGATAACAAGCTTAGCATGTTTAAGTATAATTGGTTGGAGAAATCAATCCTCTTCTCTGGTGTAATTGTTGTGCATGCAAGTGAGAAATAAGACTGAACCCGAGAGAGCTCTGCTAGGTGGCTTTTTTTTGCTGCAGGTTCATATTTCGGCACAAGTACTAAGGAATGTACTCAGAAATCAAGTAAGGATGGTGAGTAAGAATGTTTCTTCACCTATTTCTGGGCAGACCATAAACAGTAATTGCAGTGAAAGACGATTTCTCCCATCATGCCTTGTGCTCTATTGAGTTCACTCAAGATGTAATTGGAAAACAAATACAGCAACACCATCATCAGGACAGACACAAGTGCTTGTCTTGGGAACGAGCTGTTGTATAATGTGATAGGTCTTATTTCCACTGACACTCTTTATTCTTATCTAATAAAATACAGCACCACAGCCTTTGTAACCCTATAGTAATAATTAAACCTCATACATATATATTGGTGCTCTGTACAGATTCAAAGGGATATTTTAATAACTATTAAACGTTAAGAATTGGCCTATGTCTGGAAAATAGAATCTAGTTCATCACCAAATTATTTTGTTAGTATAACATTCTCCTCCCCTCACACACTTAAAACAGCACCCAAGGAAGTTGTAAGTAGCAGCTAATTAAAAGTGGATCTTAGTAAACAGAAATGTTTTTGCTAGAAATAGTGCATGGCATTAAATAGTTACACTGATTTTTAACCTTTCTATTTATACACATTTCCAGTGTATTCAGTGTAGTATCTGAGTGACTCGCAAGATTAAAGATGCACCAATACATTTACTATGAAGTCCATAATCTATACAAAGAAAAAAAAAAAAAGCAATTACCGGTGAGAAATGCCACGCTTGTTAAAAATACCAGCCAAAGCTTAAGAAGCTAAATTTGATGAGATTGCACATTTGATATGACTCATTTGTTCGACGGTTTTAGTCTTAACAGCTACATGGCTGAACCTGAAAGGATAATTTCAAAATAAATGTATAGCTATTAGCTGCTGGACACCACAAAAGTCTTACCAGAATAGCATTGCAAAGTCAAACAAACTAAAAATATTTCGAGACACAGTGACACTGCCAGTGACTGCAGCCAAGAAGCTTTTTATCTGCATCGGGTGGAGTAAGACTTTAGACTTGAAAGCATTTCTTGGCTCCCTCAAATACACCTATTTTTAAGGCTGCAAGCCTTTAGACACAGTGTGGAGCATGCAGCTGCACAGGAATCCATTGTAATTTAGCATTATTCATAGCTATCTGATATGGCAGTGCTGTTAATTATGTCACACCCATTAGCTAACATGGGACCACAGAGATGCTTCATGTAGATGTGTTTAAAACTGCACAGTGACTTTAAATGAATAAAACATATTCAGTACAGGTATTTCTAACAATGCACCTCTTACAAATGCTCTTGTCACAAATGCTCCCCCTGCTCCCCCCCCCCCCCCCCCCCGCCCCGATAAATAGAAATCTTAATATTTACTACAGGAAGTGCAAACATACAGAACTTGTCAAGTAGCATTTAGCCCCACTTACACTACCACAATTATTTGGTTACCTTCTCCTGTCTGCTTCCTGTCTGCTAAGTGTGATGCTTTTTTTTTCTGCCTAATATCCTGTGAAGGTGCCAATTACCCTGCTGCTTATCAGCTGAGAACTATGCTTTGTGCAAAGGGAGCATCAATTATTTGTGAGCAGAGAGCAAAGCCTGTTTGAATCATAATGATAGGATGCTGGGGCTTCCAGCAAATAGAACATATCAAAAGGTAACATAAATCTAATAAAGTGTAGGTCATAAGGGATCATCTCAGAAGTCCACACTTCAATCTTTAATTGTTAAAATTATGTTAGTTTTGCAAAAGGCAAGTCTGTGAGTGTACATGAGTTTACCATAGCTTAATAATGGAAAAAACCCACAGCATAAAATATATTTTCTTCAAGTAACATTGTCTTTAAGATGCATCATTTCTTCCACTCAATTCATTCGAATCATTAGGCTTTCTACTTTGGTGCTGTTGTTTATGCCTTGATTCTACACTGATAACCATTTTGCAGCAAACCCTCCTTCATCTCAGCCAGACATAAACATGCTGCAAACCTGTAATCCTCTGCAGATTGCAGAGAGAGGCTGTAAAATGATTTTGTGGGGACACTGGTCTCTTTATTTGGTATCAACATCGCCTTTACAAGCTTCCCCCCCACCCCCCCTTTCAATTTCAGGCAAGCTTTTGTACATGGGGGGATATGGGACAGAAAGATTAGGTTATTCCTTGAACTACCTCTGTAAGGTCAACTCTTTATATGCTTTTGAAACCCAATTTGAAGGGCTTGTCCCTACTTTTTCCACAAGGATTGTGATTCACAAGGGTTACTACAAGAGACCATTATCTTATCGTAACACCTGCTCCAAGTGGTGGGGACTGCAGGGTAGCTCCTGCAAACCAGCTTCTTTTCTATTACAAAACTGCTTACCTGCTGACTGACACAGTCTCATTCAAATGATGTACAAGTGTGTCCCAACCATTTATAGGATTATCGTGCTCTTCTTTCATGAGGCTAGTACCCACCCCCCACCCTGACTTGGGTCAAAAATCAGGAGACAGTGCTTCTGTGGAAGATCTGACTACTCAGAGTTGCAACACATAAGGAATAAATATCACACTGGTTTCTATACCTACAGTGGCATGGGGGTCTTATTTTCGATTATTACCCTGTTACTAGGAGAGCAGCAGTGCTGCTTCTTAGAAAACTGTTGAAACTTATTAAACTACTCAGTGCAGAATATTACTTTTAGGCCACTGAGCCTTAGGCAAAAAGCTTCCTAATTCCTAAAAAATGCCTGCTTCCTAATGAGTGCACAGAATACTATATTGGTACTGTAAGAGAAAAATAGTGGTGTCACACTCTAAAAGGACTCATCTAAAACACTACATTATTAACAAAATGCATATGCACACAGATATAAAGGCAAGCCTCTAGTGATGGTCATCATCTGGCAATAGCTGTCACATGATGGTCAGAGGCATGGGAGATGCCCGAAAAACCCAGGGCAGCAGATATGACAAACAGTGTGATGGAGAAAGAAGAAGAATGAGGCAGCTGAGGAATGGTGCCTTTTTCTGCCTCATCTCTGCACATCTCAGACCAGCCTACAATGTTCTGTGATCAATTATTATACCTGCAGGTCTGCTTAGGGATCTAAAGAAATTCAATATTTTCAGCTGCAGCTTTCTTCCCAGCAGTTGCAGGGCTCTAGCTTCCAGAAAATGCACCCCACACATCAGTTTGTAACCCTGTGCCCCTCACAGCTAAGAGCATGCACACACTCTTTGTGCTAGGAGAAAATACCAGTGCTGACACCCATTAATCACGGGTGTTCTTCAAAGGAACTGATGGAACAGTCTCTTCCTGATATTACTCATTTCAGTGAGTACCCACCATTTTCCATTTCCAGTGGTTATAAGTGAGAGGGGCACATGCTTCCCTGTCAAAGCACAATGATCTCCTGTCATTTACCCAATATTATGCCTCTACTCTGGCACAACACTCAGGGTGCAGCCATCATTGTTATTGCCATGCCTTCACCTCTGCTCCTCTATGTTGCCTTTGGAGGAATTTACCAGGACATGGGATTAGCTCCCACTGAATTCTCCAAGTCACAGCTTGTAACTTGAGAAAATGGCCCCTAAAGTCAAAGCACGATCTGTGCTATAAACATAGGCAGGAGAGTAAAACGTGTTGCTCTAGCATCCTGTACCTGCTCCTCACAGCATATAATCCTCATGTGGCCCCAGAGACACTCAGCGCTCTCATTTTGGGAGGGATTTGAGAGGCTTGGGCAGAGCCAGGCTGATGAGATCACAAGATGGGATGTTATTTCCTAGAAGTGAACATCTAGAGAGCCACAGATTCTTCCTGTGGCCCAGTAGGTAAAAGATGGGAGGAACTGGGTTTCTCTGAGCCACAACCCTCCCCCTGATGTGCCCTCAGGATAGCTCAGTTACTTGGTTTGCAGCCTGGCCTGGGACAGGGGGCTGCAAATCAATAACCTGTGTCACAGGGCAACCCAGACATAAGACAAGCGATCAAAGCCAAGGTTTCTAAGGCTGGAGTACCTGAAGTGATATTTCAAGCCATTTCTGAGCAGTACACTAATAGTCTGTGGACAGCTGACTGCTTTCTCCTGGCATTTATGCAGCTTGGCCCAGGACCAGGACTAGCAGCTATTGTTGCTGCAAGTATGGATAGCCAAGAAAGCTAGTTAATATAAATAATAAAGATACAAATTAATATCAACAGTGAAAACCCACAATCTTATCAAAGAAACAATTCTTCAACTTACACAGCCTTATTCAATTCACAGTTTCTGGGAAAGGATGGAAGATTAGACAGACCTTGCCGTGACCGTGAAAGTCAGCAAATCTGAGTAAAAAGAGGACTTCTAAGATACAGGGCATCATGGCCATTAAATACAAGCATCTGTATACACAAATGCAATTGGGCAGCCTGGTAGAGTTCAAAACACCACCCGACCCATACTAAAAAAGCCTGTAAACAGAGCATCAAAATTTGGACAGCCTCTCTGATTATGGAGTGCCTAGTCTGTTGCACACCCCACTTGTATCCTGTTGTCTAGTCTGATATTCTTGCTAATGCCACATCTAGCTCTATCTTTAACTAGAAAGCAGGGAAGTAAAACCGCACCACCTAGGGCCAACGAAATAGAAGATCCAAATACAAACAGCACCATAACGTCCACATCTCACCTAAAATGCATGTTGATTACAACAGCTTTAAAGGATTAAATCTTTGAGAAATTTGGCTTGATTTGTTCACTCCAATATGACATTTTGGTAATCTCTTTTAGAAAATGCAAGTTCACTTTGCACACAGGGATCCTGATGCATTATGATGGCATTACTGCATCTGCTGTGACAACAAGGGTCCTCTCTGCTGCTGAAGGCTGAAACTCTGTTGCTTTGGGGACTCTGGTGAAGCCATGGCAGATCTGACAGCAACTGAGGTGCTGTGCCAGAGGAAGCATTATGCGACTCTCTGGATGCACACAGGAAAATCTCTCCTGATGGCATCCTCAGCCTGTGTAGGGAGCAGCATTCAAAGGGATAAGATAGGGAAGAACCTTTGCACAGTGTTTCTCTGTGAACAGTATTAATTTCCCAAGGATGATGTTAATGAGAAGGGCAGCAATAATACAAACATTAATCTGCAGTGTGGACAGTAGGGGATCATGAAGCCAAGTTAAGAAAACAACTGGATTTAGAAGCCTTGAGATACCTGAAAAAAACAGCCACACAGAAAATCTTGCATTATCAGCTGCCCTAGCTAATTCTTCAGGTGATCCAGGTAAATCCTGGAAATGTTGAAGAGTTACAAATGAAAGAATGATGCCTTTTCCATCACAGTCCTCATTTTTCCCATGTAAATCCAAGCAATTTCATTTCAAAGCTCTATCTGCTGTATCATAGAATTTGAAGATAAACTTAGTCTTCTTGGCTGATGGCTGGTACAATTAGTCCCAGACTGACAGCACATGTTTATCAGGTTTGAAATATTCTGATCCTGCTATTTCTTAGGTACAGGAATGGAAAGTTTAATACAATTTTGCTTCATCTGAAAGTTCATCTAAAGAGAAAGAATATAAAAGCAAAGCAGGATTAACCATTTTCTAGCTCTATCCCAGAGTATAAACCTTCCTGACTACCTACAAAGAAGATTATAAATCCTTCTCACCAGACTTACACCTTCCATTCTTCTGATATTCCTCTAGGCAGCCCTATGGCCCTGGAGGTAATCCTTTTTTTTTTTTCCTCCCTTCCACAACCAGTAAGAGCAGACATACCCTTCCTAATGTCTACTGGATGGGGCAGGAAGGGGAACGCACACTCTTCATTGCATTTCACTCTTCCATACTGTTTGTGGAAACAATGACATACACCAGAAAGGAAGGGTTGGTTGCTTTTGCTCTTCATCTGAGCTGCCTTAAGATCTCTGTTCTTCCTGACAATCTCTGATCATGTAGTGAGAGGACAGAAAAACTCTTTGAGAAATTGAGTCAGGTCACAACTTAGACACTTGCTCAGACTTGTCCTCTGCAGAGGCCCATCTCTTCCTCTATAAAAATTTTGGGAGACTGGCCTCATAGCTCAGGCACTTAAGATAGTTCCCTGTGAGGGCTTATATGAAAATCCAAGTGAATTTTCCCTAGTACGTGGTCCCTTTCAGTTACGACTGATGTTTAATATTGCAGCATTCAAATGACAAAGATACCAAGGAGAATACTCACATTAATGCAGCAGCTACTAGGTTGAAAGGTAACATGAAAATATTTGTACACAAGAGCCAATAAGAAGTCACTCCTACAAGTAAGCCAGTACTGTTCACCCCAAACCCTGGGGCTGCAAGCAACCTCTTCGCTGTCCTACCAAGGAAGAGGAGAAGGTTTGAGCAATCCCTGCCTGCTGAAGACAGAGCTGGTGAAAACATTATTTATCCCGTTTTCCCTTCACAGCTCTTACGTCAGAGTAAACCCGGTGTTTCTGAAGAGGGAAGGGGCCTCATTTGCTCCCCTCTGCCCAGAGGTTTATTTTTCAGGAGAGGCTCAGAGGTACTCCTTGCCAGCCAGCAGCCGCATCAATAGTGCTTCCTTCAGCTGGCCCTCTTGAATTCACACACTATGGTTTCTGGAGTTTATAGATTTGGGGTCCCAGATGTCCTGTACATGCAAGATGACCAAGAAGGAAAAACCCCAACTGAAACACAGTGGCTCAACTTAAGTTAGCAGAAGAGCAGAGGAAATTGCAACCAGCATTACCAGTGCTGAAATAAAAGCTTGGGCAAAATTCAGCTAAAAAGATAGATCAAGATGTGTAGGTAGGTTTTTATTTTGTCTGCACTGATTTCTCCATCTCAAGCATTTTGTATAGTGTTTTAAAAATACAAAGGCTGACCACATCATAAACTGAGACTCTGACTAGCTTACACTGTCCAGCACTTCTGTTATGACTGTTTACTCTCTCATTAGTTGACAGTTAATTAGAGCAGATTTGTTAAGAAATATATAACAAGTATGGATGCTTCAAAATACAATTTATAACTGTCTCATTACTGCAGGTGCAAGTCTTTAGTATAGTGATCCATAGTGCTAATATCTACATCTCAAGTATTAAGCGTTTTAACCAGCCTAAAAGTGCTAAGATTTACTTATGTTTAGGAACTCAAAAGTAGATCAAGATAATAAGTCTGGGTTGGGAAAAGTTATTTCCCCAAGGTGCTGTTCTGTCTTCCTCATGGATCCTGGTGACCCTAAGCTAATCACTACTTATAGTAAGAGCAATATATTTGGCTAACCATTGAAAATAGAAACTTTAAACTTTATAGAGTTTGCAGACGGTCCCTGGAGTGTTACAGGACACTAAGGATGAATGCCAAAGAGGAATTTTTTATCTCTTCTTTTTCCCTTCTTCCACTCTGAAACAATCATCAATTACCCTTATCCACTAGCACCATCTCATCTAAGTTCATTTTCAAGATGAAGTTTCCTCGTTGGATGGTGGCTGTCCAATCCTCTTTCTGTCCATCATGGACTGCTTTAGCGCTGTCCCCAGATTGACAGCCTGAGAGCGAATCAATAATAATTATCAGACTGCAACCACAGCGAGCTGTGTAATTCTGTGATGGGATAGCACTGAACAAACAGCCCCACATCTACTGCCACAGCTTTAAATATGTGGTCGAGGGCTGTCCATTTAACTCGTCTGATCATGTGGTTAATAAAGCTGTTGGCCTTTTTTCCATTCCAAACATAAGGAAAGGCATATGCACATTGTACCATATACTCTAGCAAAAAAGAAATGAGTACCTGTACAGGCAAATTGGTACTGAGATTATTTCCAAGTCAGTTTTGAGTCTTAAGAGCTAAACTAATGTTCTGGAAGCACTACAAGGTATGAAAACTCAGGTGTAAGAAAAGGAATGATGTGAAAAAGGCACTGGTTTAAAATGAATAATTTTCACAAGATCCAGAGGTATAACAGAAGTATCAACTAGCACAAGATAAGAGGAAAGAATAGCTTTTATATAACCATGGTGTGGAGCAGAGATTGGTAGGCTTTTAGAAAGAAGCCCAGAAACTGAAGACGGAAGAATTAAAAGGACACAAAAAATAAATACTATAAAGGGCACCATCTTTTAACCAGCTGTAAGAAATGTGAAAGTAAGAAGATTTCTTAGCAGATAACAAGACTAGTTTCCTGACACAAAAAATAGGAAATTCTAAAAATACACAAATACATAGATAGGCACTAAACTATACTGTTACTAAAATGGAATTAGAGATTCTTGACACAATTACCATGGTGTTTATAGAAATATACAGTAAAAGAATTGCAAGTTGATTTTATACTGCATTTCTTCAGGTTCTCTTCAGTACTATTCCAGATGTTTCTTGCAGTCTCAATAACTAAGCCAAGGCATCATGACTTGACAGACAAGTATGAGGACATGTGAAAGGGCCAAGTGCCAAGACCAATCTATATTATTGACCCCACAAATGTTAGCACATAGCTGGATAGAAGTGGAGATCTACTAAAACATTCGGCAGGAAAAAAGATATCTTCTAAAATATACAGACTTATGAAGATATTGTATGTTAAATGGAAAGCCTTCATCACAAAAGAAAAAATTCAACAAATCTTAACCAACAACTTGTCTCCTCCAGAATTAGGAGGACATGTTGAATGTGTTTAGGATGTGGACACTGGATGATGGTAGAAAGAGTGAGAAGTTATCAAATGCCAACCAACAACTGTGAGGAAAAGAGGACTTCCCAGAGAAACTTTAGAAGCAACCTAAACATAGCAGTGCAATCCATATCAACAGTACAAGACAGATGAAGGTAGGTGATCTCAGTAGATGACAGGTGTTAAAAGATCCTTACAGACTATACTAGAAAAAGATTTGAGACTCTCATCAGTATATTCTTGATCCAGCACCTATTAAAATGTATGCTAAAGCTCCCAGTACCTTCATTCTTACAAGACTAGGGGTACAGTGACATAAAGTATAAATGACATTTTACTAATGGATCGAGAAAAAAACTTGTGTGCTGATCCATTTTACTAATGGATCATTGAGTAAAAAGGGGCCAGTGACAACAAACAAATCTGTACTTTAAGTATTTATGATAATTATCATGAATTTATCAAATGGATTATGAAGAGCTCCAGCACATGGAGGTCAATAAATAGTTTAACGCAAATAAAACAGAATTCAACCTGTAGTTCAAATCCCCTCTGGTTGGATTTCTGGCTTTGTGCCTTGCTGAAATTCCCTGTTTCTATACCCAGTAAGAAGCTAGCTGAATTATTGCCTGGTTAGCAATCAGAATAAAAACAAAGCCTGAGAAGAAGCTTAGTGCTTCACAAGGACGCAAGGACAATGAAAAAATGGCCTAGTCAGTCATAGAGCTGAAGGTCAGGATGTGGTCTTGAGTGTTATCTACCATTGCTAGATATTGGAAATCCTTATAAAGAGTCAGAAAGGTGTTGCATATTACGTGAGAGGTTTAACAGCAGTAAAGCTATTATTGCAGGAGCAATTTCTGAAAGCCTAACAGAAAATCTAACTCTTTAGTTCCAAATAAAAAACAAGCTTATCATGCTTATCATTGAATTCCCACTGGAAGCTCCCCAAATTCTACCTTCTCTTGTGGTCCCCCCTCCCAGTGATTTTTTTTTTTTTTTTTTTTTTCTTCAGAGAAGTGCTTACTGCCTTCAAACATAGCTGCTTACTTTCTACTGGCAAGGAAGAAATTAAATGAAACAAGCCAGAGGCAGGATATTAATGCAGAGTGCATTAAAAGAAAAAAAAATGATGGTATGAACAGAGTAGTGACTGATTTATAAAATCAATCACATACTTTTGGCTCGATGTCATGTTATAAAAAGAAAAATAACCCTGTTTACATGAACAGGATGATTAATCACTGTTTTCCTACTATTTAAGATAGGCAATTTTTATTTCCTTTTTTCTTTCATATTTGTAGGCAGTAACATAGTTGTTTTATAATATAAATCTAATAATTTGATTCTGATTATAGTGAATTTAATGTGCTTCTGTAGTTAAAAGGTCTGTCAGCAGCAACTCTGAAAGAAACTTTCAGGCATTTTTAAGTAGTCATAAAAATTCAATTGGATGAAACTTGACTTTTATCAAGTTTTATCAAAGAAGCAAATATTAGAAACTTGGACATAATGTCTGTAGATCATATTGTATAGCACTAGATTTCAAGGCAAAGCACTTGGAGCTGGGTTGTTCTGTGTAGTCGTTTTCCTTTTCACATGCACAGAAACAAATTGGCACATTTTCAAGTAATTTAAAACATGACTGCTCAAGGTGCAGCTGTTCATTACAAATTTGCAAAAAGTTTATTACTAGTATAAAAGAGTGTTCTTGTTATACTTTGCCAGCTCTGATAATCACAAGATAACACCCATTATTGATATTTCAAATCAACACTTTAAGCCATTTTACTTTTTGAAAGTCAATAAATCTGTAAAAATTGTCATAACTAACACTTTTACTTCCAAACACATCTATTTCCTGAGATACATACAAAAGATAAATTAGAGAAGGAAATACAGAAAAGTACTGTGAAAAATAATGGCATTGGAAATATTACCAAGACCATGGGGTGTGTATGCATGCAAAAAGAATCTAATGTCAGAGTTTTATAGGTCCTGCCATACTATTGCCACAATTAATAGCCATTAACAGACATAATCCTCACTCCGATCTGAAAAGGTATACCTATCTTACCTGCTCCAGTGTGGAGGTGCCCAAAGTAAATATGTACATTTGTAAATATGCAGTACAGCTCCTTTGCATAATGATTTTTGTCAAAACCTATGAAAGGATTGTAAACTTCATCTATTGCTTGAAGATGACACAGCAGAAATGCAAAAAAATCACAAAACCTTGAAAGGAATAATGCCTAAGGAAAATTATCTAAACCTCAAAATCAGGTACTGTAGTCTTTTCTTGGGTTTCCTTCCTATTCCCATATCACAAAACTAATATTAAACGCAATTGTTTCGCACTGTATAAACTTAACAACCTCTGTGTTGCTAAATGCCCACTTTATATTCAACTCTGAGCGTTCTTTCACAGTAGATTTTGTTCTAGGCATACCCTCTTTGAAATACTTCAGAAGACTGGCTTTTACAGGGAACAGAAATCAGTCAACCAATGCATTCTGGTTTGATGGACTTTGAAACACAAAAAAGGTAGTTAGTCCCTGAGGATCTTATAGATATCCAGGATGAGGACAACCTCCACTAAACCCGTTTTGACAACTGACAAGAAGTGCTGAAGATCTTTCTATGGTTGGTCCAGATAAGAGAGACAGCAGCACAAAGATTAAGAAGTGGCTGTGATAAAGACCTAGAGACCAGACTGCAGGGAATCATGCAGACACAAGAGGGAGTCTGAGAAGTGAGCCTTTCCTTTTCTCTCCTGAAGAATTCCCAGATGACAATCAAGAAGCATATGAGAACCTCTTAGAGCACGTGGAAGAACAAGACTTCAAACCTGCAGCTGCAATGAAGACCCAGTGTGTCACCCCAGCAGATCATCTCTGTTTTCTAAACCATGAATTGGTAAGCATTAAGGACTTAGATGAAGCTCCCCAGCAATCCTTGTACTACTGAGAAATAGAGACCAATAGGGTGAGAAAGTCTGTGATAAGTGAAGGGAGATAAGAGCACATGGACCACGGTACTGTCTGCACTACCTCTTCCGTGATGATGCATGGAGGAAATTCAGCATTTAAAGGTGGGCTGAGGAACAGCTGCATCATCTTGTTTTTATATATGCACTGTAAAAATATACCTAGAGAGAAATAACCTACAACTGATTCCAACTCTTTTCCTGCATTTTCTAGCATTTCATCACTTCTTAGGTTGCAAATGTTCACATTTACTTGTACAGAAGTGCTTGCTCTAAAGGTAATATTCTAAAAGCATTTTAAAACTATTTCACACAATCTGGGAGAAGATGCTAACATAAATGTTATTAAAAATGATTTTTTTTTTTATTTCAAAGATGATCAAGTAAGGTTTAACAAAATAATCAAGTGGCATGATATTCTAATGAAGAGTATTATTTACATAGGGTCATCTTCACATAAATTTTTAGCAATCTATGAACTGCTGTCAATCATATGTAGATGTACTTGAACTCCTTGATGGGGTTTAATTGTCAAATATTTTGACAGAAAAGTCTTAGCTGTGTTCCAGAATCATGCACAATCCATTCAGGTGGTAGGATAACAAAGGATTATTTCCTAGTCATGAAGCATATAAAAACCTAATTAAATTCTTGTCAGTGGTGAAAGCACTCCTTTCAAATTAAAGATCATTGACTACCAGCCATATACTTGCATATAAAATTAGAGTATATTAAAATAATTTATCAAAATAAGCACACAAACACAATCAAAGTTAACTGATTAAAAAGTGCATTGATTAAACACATGCAAAATATTGTTAATATAATAAAGAAGAAACATCGCCACTTACAGAAAACCTGTACATTGCCATTTAGGACATGTGAGCTTCTGTTGGTAGAGCATTTATACCTTTCATTATCTATTGTTGCCTTTGAAACCTAGCTTTATGCTATATCAGTAGAAAAATAATTATGAACGTTATCACCCAGTCTTCCTTTTATTCTCCAAATTCCTTTCATTTTAAACTTTCAGAGCATACAATTTGCCTCCATAACATTACCTCCCTCCCTGTTGCTGATAGAGCCATGTTATTAAATGAAAATTATTCTTATTTTCTACTAGAGATATTCTTCATTTACACTGTTGCTTAGAATTATATTTGTATATTGTCAATGTAAGTGCTATTAAAAAAAAGGGGATGATACAAAGCAAACCCCAAGTCTAATAAAATGATAAACATGTAATTGTGAGCAAACCCCATTTTCATTTGAATATTGCAGATTCCCGGCAGTCTCAGCTCAGACACAGCTAAGGAAACATGAATATCAATTATAACTTCCATCTGAGATAAACAAGCTTTGAGGACCTAAACACCACCAACAGGTTCCTTTTGATAGCATTGACCATTACTCCTGTAGTCAGCAAATAAAGATTTTGATAAGGTGGTTTACCAATCCTCAATTACTTCCAATGAGATTTGGAGTCATCAGTCAAATACAAGCTCTGCATTTATCAATCTACAAACTATGAAGTTAGAAAGTCCATGCTCAAATTTGCCTATTCTTCTTATCTGGGAATCTGAAGTCAAATATTGTCATGGAACTTCACTAAATACTTGTATTGCTTATATGCTATATTTATTTCCTATTTCTGGGAATGATCTACTCCTGGAATAACCTCTGGGGCAAGCATCATCCTGAAGGGCAAGTGCAGCTTTGGTTGCAGTCTTGCAGATTTCATTTACAAAGAAACAGTCTTTATGTGGCTACAACTTTGCAGTGGCATTTAACTGAGTCGTGTGTGAATAATTTCTCGTGATAGCAGTACAGAATTGTTCATTTTAAGTATTTAACGATGTTGCTTAGGGCTCAATAAAACTGCAAATTATCTTTTTTAAATTCAGGGAAACATGCTAGATTTAACCTAAACTAGGATCTCCCATCAAGAAGCAAGTTGGAAAATCTTATTCAAAAGCTGATAAAAAGCAGAAGCTGCTTAGAACTTTCAGGTTGAAGCTGCAGCACAAGATCTGATGCAAATGCTGTTGTCTCTCTTTCAAATCATGATATTTTATGTATTGTTTCATTTGTTAACTTGTCTGAATTATTTTATATGCTCATACCAACTGACAGAGAAAATGTAGAGAAAAAACTAAATGAAATTGTTTAGATAGAAAGAATTCCATTTAAACGTAATTCTCCTGATAGCATTAATTTGGTAAAAGCCCTGGTACATGACCCAATCCTAACCTTATATTGAGCAGTCAAAGATAGCAAAAAAATTCCTTGTCAATCCCAAGCTGCAATTGCACTTGTTTGCCACCAACAAAGGCACCTTATATCATGTGTGCAAAGTAACTAATAAGTGCCTGATTGAAGTTTTGACTTCTATTAGTCTAGCCAAGGCCAGAGCAATTTTCTGGGTTTGAATGTCCAGGGTTTAGTTGGATTCCCCCAGGATAAGCAGGAAATACCACTAGACAAAAGATGCTCTGTGCCTGAACTACTGCTTCTCCTTTCAGTGCCATTGCTCTGCTCCAGCTGCTCTAGCCTAGCTACTAATAATGTTTTTGTATGTCAGCCCTGGCTCCCAATAGACAAGGACATTATTCTTAAACAACACATGAAAGTGGGATTATCAAGACACTGCATTCAGTCCTGGTGTATTTTTATGTGGATTTTGATAGTACCACTTATCCAGATTATATCACAATCTTGTTCAGGTGCCACAGTAATACTTGGAGTGTAATTTGCAAACATGCAGATGAGGACTAACTAACAGTTAACATCTGTGATGCAACATTTTTAATATATTTGGGAACCAGTGAAATTATAACCACACTAACACACAATGACTGACAGTTCTAGAAGTCTTATGCTGACCAGCGAATGCACAAACCACCCACCAGATTCAAAGTCTGTGTAACAAGCACTGACTTCAATGGGATTTGAATCAGCCTTTCCAGGTTTACTATGTTAACTATAAATTGCCCACACTACACTGGTAGTGTAAAAATACAGTCATTTTTAACCAACCTTGTCTCTCCTTATACCTTGCAGGGTTTATGGTGTATTGTAGGTTATTGCTTGTTTTTATTAAATCCATTTTGAAGCCCAGGGGCTAAATCCCGAAGTCCTTGCCCAGCCCTTCCCTTCTTTCCCCAGACATCCCCATTGCTTGCAACAGGAGCCTGAAATCAGTGGAAGTAGAAATGACTGAATCAGCTTAAATTTAACACCAGCTTTTTGTTAACTGGTTTATCATGCAGTACCTTTATTCACTGGATAAACATACTTTATAGTAGTGTTATCCTGTATGAGCATTAACAGGGAGGGAAAGGATTATATACAGAACTTTTTTACTTGTTCTGTAAATTTGCTCATGAAGTGTTTCCACCAGAGGAGTTTTTATTGAAGCTATTACTTATCTGGTGATTCAGTCAGTGCAGACCTATAAGATCTGCAAAGTTTACAAGGTGCTAAACAAAACCCAAACCAACCAGATTAACTGGGATAGATTTCAGGGTATTATTATACGCAATAATGCCACCTACAAAGTACGAGTCCTGAGCGTTCAGAATGGAAGACAATGTTTTATATTTAAATGGTCAGATAAAATAAGATTTTGCCCTTCCTTCCTGGGATCAAAATTCAATAGGAACTGTTTATTAAGGTTTGAAATCCTGGATTAAACAGTAATTCCTCTAAACCTATTGGAAATCATTATTCTTAGGCCATTAACACATGCAGTCTTGCACTAAGAACAGAGCTCCAGCTGTAGGGAGTGGTGGGAGAAGCAGCTGCTGTCTGTCCTGTGCAGGTACTGTTGGAACCAAATGAGCTAGGACCACCATATTTTCCACATCTATTATTTTAAAATTATTTCCATTACTGAACTCCTTGCCATTCTGTAGTACTTTAAACCCATCTTCTCATCCACCATAGCTTTATGTCCACTTCATTAGTAGCTCCCTGCATCTAAGCATGTGAAATATTTGAGGACTTATTTTAAAGAGCAAGATCTGTGTATGTAAAATATGATAGCTCTGCATTTTCTCATTGCTGAGGGTGGTGCAAAGAAATTCTGTAACTTGTCCCAGAATGCACAGATAGTCTCTGTCAGTGCAAAGGGCTGTGTGGGGATTTCCCAGGCCTTTTTGTCACAAGGAGACCATTCTCCATATGTGGGACCAAGGAAAGTGAGGGACTTGTGCTGCATTTTTTTTTACATAATCTCTTTCATGCACATTGTGCAGGAGGCTGCACTGGTGGTCCCAGAGCTGCTGTATGCTACCACGTGTAGTGTAAGGAGGCAGGCTACTATTCTTAATTGATTATTTCCCTTACAAATAGGGGGGCTAATGACACTGAAGGAGGCTGATTTCCATCTAAGATGTTTTCTCTTATGCTGAACATAGTGACCATTCAACAAGGGACAAAACTAGGATAAGGAAATTGGCACAAGTGTGCTTTGGCCGAAATAACACTCAGCTGGAACATTCACAAAAAAAGGCACCCAACTGAAACAAAATGCCCAACCTTTTCCACATTTAAAAAAAGAAAATTTTAGATATTATTGAGCCTAAAAAAAGCTGTTCATACTATCTATTATAAATTTGCCTCTAGGTATGAGGGAAAGATAGGACTCTTCATGTTTATAGCCCACGCTAAATGGAGGTGGAATGAGGGAGGTTATTGCATAAAACTCCCCCCCATACCTGCTGCAGTTACATCCAAGCTGTAACAAGAGAATGGACACACATTGACTCACAACTACCTACATGTTTTTGATGAATGCCAACACCTTCAGGGAAAATCAGAACATTTTAATAGACAAAACTCAGTCCAGTGTAGTTGCTATAGAAGTTCATCACTTGCATGTCTACCACAATGTTGGAAAGCTTTTTAAAGAAGCAATGATAAGTGAAACCATGAATAAAATTGGTTAAAATTGAACCTCGTCAATCAGCTGACAGAACAGAAACATGCCAGTTAATTTCCAGAAGCCTTTAGGCATGTATTTATTACTTGATTTCTAATCAAAATTATATACAGAACAGGAAAAAGTGCAATTACTGGTCTGTTGTAATACAAAACAAGTCCAAAAGCTATGGATAGTTGCAGCTGCACATTTATAAACTAATATACTTACATGCTGCCAAGACTAATACACTTCATTTGATTTCTGGCTGCAAAACCCCAATGATATATGTTAACCTGGATATCTGATTTTCAGCAAGGATACCTAAGTACTATTTAACATTGACAGTTATAGATAGCTTAGCATTTAACTGGAGTCTCCCTTGACCTCAATTACCACATTAAAATATTGTTAACAAATTTAGAGTCAAATTGGCATTTATTATACAAGATTAGGTTTGCTCTGAGTAATTTACATATTGTCACCAGAACTGCCAACTGCTTACATCTTTATGTAGTTTGGGGAAAGCAGTCAGTGTTAATATTAGCATGGCAGATGCAATAACAAATAATAAAGTTTAATGCCCATGGCAAATTGGAATTTTCCCTTTGACAGCAATAGACCCACAAAAGCTATTATCCTACACACTGCCTACATCCTTTATACTGCAATTTAAAGAGTTCATATATACACAGAAGAAAATTTGCTTAATTTTTGACCCATGTGAACTGTTTTTCAAACTGTAGTTTGAAGTGCTGTATGTAACACTGTATGTCTGATGCTTTTGTGGCAGTGAGTGTTTCATTACATATTTCAGTATTAGTATTTCATCAACATCAGTATTGCAGATAACAATACTAAGTCTGTTTTCCATATATTCGCATGCTTACATGTCCACGGTGACACACGAAAGATGGGAATGAAAATGTGTGCATGTCTACTAATGTATGAAATACATGAAAATAAAATACATATGCATATATTTCACCCGTGCCTCTTAGATTAACAGGTTTTCCAATATTTTAGAATTGATGACTGTCTCCTGTTTCAACCTATTTTTGTGCCCTTTAAATTTTAGTCATAAGGGAGTAAGTCACACAGCATTAGTAATCTAATTTTGATCAGCCTTCGGAGTCCCATGAGGAAAAGTCATGAAGCCTCTGGTCAGTTTACAGTCAATCCCTAATCAGACAAAATGCCTAATGATTTTGTAAGGACTCCAGGATTTGTCCTACTGTTATTAAGCAATGCAGAAGAGGGATCATAGAGTACTTCCAGTTTGCCCTCAGTCTAAAAGGATATTTAGTGCATTTGGGTAGATCTTATAAGAAATGCTTTCTTAAAGCAGATTCTGCAGTGGAGGATATTTCCAAGGTATGTAATCCCTTTAGCAGAAACATCAGTTTATCTCAGCATGCCGTAAAAACCATAATAGCAAACAAAACTACAAATCCGGAGATCAGTTTCTGCCTGATATTCAATCATAAGTACTTTGAGACCTGCAGACACTGGCATTCTGTACAATTCTTTGGTTGCTTCTAAAAAATTATTTAGCTTGGTTTCATTGTAAATCTTTGGAATTGCATGCAACTATATGGCTAGTCCACTCAAACTGCTTATTTTATTGGTTGCATATTTGCAATGCTTTCATTGTAGCTACAATTCCTCCATCTTGCCTGTATGTACTTTTTTTTTTTTTTAAGAGGTGAAAAGTGTTTTAGGGCAAACTAAGGGGAGAAACTTTGTATGGAAGTTCACAGAGGTTCTCGGAGAACTTAATCTGCCTGAAGACATCTTCTATATGAATCAGTCAGAATCCAATGGTCTTTCTGAAGAAGAGTTGTCGCAGAATTCCCTAAAGACCTTTCTACTTGCAGGACTTCTACTCCTACTTCTGAACTCCTACCAAAAGACAAAATAAGGCACATTTCAACTCCAAGTGAGGTTCTAACCCTAAAAGAGACTCTGTAAACTTAAGTAGGATCTTTGAGTTTAGAACTGAAGTCATGTAGGAGTTTTGCTAGAAAACACACACATTGGTCAAATCCAAAATACTTCTGGCACAGAGATAGGTCAAAATAACTGTTGTTGTTTTTTTTTAAATAAGGAAAGCTAATACATTTTGAAATAGTTATTCCTATATTAGTTGTTTAAAATTAGCAAGTTTACACAAAAGACAGATTACGTGACTGAAATTAGAAAGTTATACAGTCTTACTATAAAAGGCGAAAAACTGTTCTTTTTATTTTAACAGTATATTCTGTTTATAAAGAGTCTGAACCCTACAAGAACCTCATCTCAATGGGCTGTGTTCAAAGTTATGCTGAGGAAAAAAATAAAAAAATATTCCAAGTAGTGAAAATTGCTTCCTGTGCACAACATTGCTAATTCTTGAGCGATATTTGACTCTTTAGAAATTACTCAAGTTCTTCATGTCCATAAATCAAAAGAATTTCAGAGTCCAAATGCATGGGACTGTCAGATTGGCCTTATGATTTTTTTTTTTTCGTCTTCCCTGAGGACCAGGCTGGAAGTCTCTGCAGATTTTTCACTATTGCATTCACAGCCAAGCAGGATGCCACTGAATTAATGGCTTGCTCCAGTCAGGAATACCTGGTCTTCTGGAGCCCAGAAGACTTTGATAACTTTGGATAGTATGTTCTAGATAGTGGCCTCTGTGCAAATACTGGCCAAAGGCACAAACCAGATAAACTTTTGTTTTGATTACCTACAATGAGGTAAACTGACATACTATCCAGAATCTAGCTTAACTACCTATGAAAAGGAACATGAAGAATCAAACAGCACAGTAACTGCTGTCCTGGAAATATTATATACTGACTAATCACTGGTGACTAGACTGACATGGTAAATCTAGCAAAATCTATATCCATACACATTAAATATACTCTGGTACTGAAATCCACTTAATAGACCTTAAAGTCAGGTTCACCTGGACTCCTAGTGCATTGTCAAGCCTATAACTAGCCTCAACAGGGAGACAGCAAATATGACTTGTCAGAAGAATTGCTTCCTATGAGCTGAAATACCAACTATGGCACATTATGAGGATGTGCTACTCTAAAATACCTTATTGGATGGATCCCCAACAGAAAGCACAAGACCTCCCTGATGTTTTCAAGAGTTGTCCTCTTCTCTGGTGAGCAGAGAACTGAGTGCCAGGTTCACAAGCTTCAGGTTTCTCTCCCTACAGCCTCATGATTTGGTTTCCATGCAAGTGAGCTCCCTTCAGTTTGGCATAGCACTCAAGCAAAACCAGTTTACAGTATGGTTTGCCAGTGGATTAGTATTCAGCTGCTTTATTCTGGGCCCTCTGCTTCAACTATGCATTTTTCACAGATTCTTGATCTTTCTAGTCCTCGGGAAAGCAGGTGTCCTTATATGCATCTTGAGGTTTTTCAGTGGAATTTAATGTGCTTGCTGAAAATCCTTATAATACAGAGCATTAGTGCTAAGTCACTACAACAATGGCTGCTGTAGCATTGCAGTAAGATTTATTGCTTGCCATTTGTAATGTGAATGTGTGCCTCCACACAGTCTCTGAGGACCCAGGCAGTTCTTATACAATTACAGTGCCATCCTATACACCTCAGAGTCAACTCTTCTGTAGATCAGCAACTCTTACTATAAAATGCCAGTAATCTAATAACAGTACATCAGAGTTTGTGAACCTCTTCTCACTCTTTAAATACATCTTGCAAAGGAAAAGGGTCCTAAACCATGCCCTATAACTTGACCATTTCAAGCCAGAGCTAGATGTCATTCCAGAGCCCAAGAGCCTTCACAGAGAAAGTTATTACAGCAATCTATGGACTGAAAGGAAGACAACTGATTTTTCTTACCTTTCTATATAAAAGACTTCTGCATGCATCACAGAAGCTTTTCAACTTAATTATAAAACCTCATTACTTCTTTTTACTGCAGACTTAGTGGAGCCTTCTTGTAGAAATTAATCATATGATTAACTGTGAGATGGTCTTTTAATACTGTATAGACCATATATTGTTAAATGTCCTTCTTGACCCTTTATTTGCAACTTGGGTATTCTCATAGGACAGAAAATAAGAGACAAATCAATGCAATAAGGTATTTCATCCAGGGCTTCCTGCCCTACCCTAAACTCACATTATTTTAAATCTTATTATTCAGGGAAGGTATGGGATCAAATTCACAACTTCAGAAACCATTAAAGCCAGGGGAGCTCTACCTGCTTATTCTAACAGGAAATCAGGCCAACATCATACATCTTATTCTTGGATTACCTTAGCACCTTAAGCAGGGGAAATTTTGCAATACAATAGTGATAGAGAAAAGAATCTCCAGATTAAAGACACTATCCAAGACAAGAGGCACAACCTTTAAAGGCAATGAGCCCTCACATAAGGCTGCAGACAGAGGTTATCAAGAGCAGAGATATTCAGAACAGACAAAGTGGGGAAAAAAACCCCATATGCTCCATTATCCCAAAGGCTTGGGGAGACATTTAATGGAGATGGAACTCTTATATCTATGTGCCAATCTACAGCTGCACAGAAACAGCTCCTTTCATTTGGTTTGCCCTTTAAGTGGTGGAGCTGCAGTTGCCATTTTTGCAGGAAATACCATCTGCAAATTTAAAATGAAACAACAAATGCTTCCATCTGCTTGAAGTTTTTAGAATGTGCTCACCACTTACTTTTATCTGTCTCTTGGAGGAGTTGCAGTGAATGAGCAGATCCCCATCCCACATTGCAGCAGCTGTCCCAGGACCCTCTTTCTCTCTGTCCTGATCATTAACACAAGAGTTTGAGCATTTGTGAGCCCATTAAGTGAAGCCAATGCCAGCCAAGATGTCTACAACACCTGAGACCTTTTTTCACAGCTTGAAGTCACAGTATATGAACTGTGCTGTGGACACTCTAGAGGCTCTTTGGGAAAGAGATTGCCTTTTTGTGATGTATTTGCACTGCATCCTGGGTCCCAGGCAGTGATGCTGCAGTCCTGCCACTGCAGCACCTTCTCTGTGCTCAAGGTAGGCAGCTCTCACCTGAGAGCCCACGGCATGTGGTAGCTGAAATTCCCTTTGAATTGGAGTAGTGTTCTCACCCAAGGTGAAACCAGCCCCACTAACCACCACAGCCTCTGAAAGGGAGGTTACTTTTTGCCATTTCAGAGGTTGTGCAAGAATCTACTTGTTTTAATCTGCAGCTCTAATGGCAAAAGCAGCCCTCTAAGGGCAAGAAATGAAAGAATTCTGAGAGCTACTGAACACTTTTCAGACTTTTCCAGTGGGTCAGCATAAGGACTTTTAGGTTTTTAGTGCTTAGGTGTTTAGTTTTCAGTTTCAGACATTTTTAAATAGAAATATTTAGTGAAAGACATATATAGGTTGTAATTGTAATGACTAGCCACACTAATCAAGGGTATGCAAGTGCCTAAGAGGGCAGATAGTTGTCTGCTTAGACATTTGTGCCAATCTACCATGGAATTTCCCTGACAACATCTTAAAATGTCTATGTTCTTTTGTAAGAGTGGAGCTCATCACTGGTCAGCACTGATTGTGCTTGAGTAAAGTCTTGATAAAAGTCTTAAAAGATTAAAGTTGGCTATCTTTGCAGTTAATGTAATGTTGTAATAGAATCTGTTATGTGCAAAGATTTTTAGGAGTTCCAAAACAATATATGGAAAAGTCAGCAACATTAATCCTTTATTTTACAACCAAGTAGAATACAAACTGCTGAATTAAAATGCTGCCTGCTAATCTTCTACCACCTGTACATATTCATAGGACTGCAGGATTTGGCAGGGCTGAAATGCAGAATTCATAGTGGGCTGCATACTGCAGTGAGAGCTGAGACACCATCAGAGGGGATCAGCACCTGGCAGGAACAACAATATTCAGCATGTGGATAATGGGAAAAAAAAATTCAGTCTCAGGAATGGGATTCTCTTCTCACCACAAGTGTAAATCAGGAATAACTGCTGAAAACAAGAGAGGCTGATCACAGAGGAAAGAAATCAGAATTTGATGTATCTAAATATAAACCCAACATGTACTACATTTACCAAAACCTAGCTACCATTACTTTTTTCCCCAGCCAGAGATAGTATCCAAATCTGCTGCTCACCCTAATGCGTATTATATAGAGATGTGAAAGCCAATGCAAGTAAATATACATAGCCCTGGCAATTTTCTCTAGTTTATTTTGGTGCATTGCAAGACAGTCCAACATTATCCACTTCAGTATAAACTTGTATTTTCAGCTATTTCTACAGAGAATGAGGTGTGTACACTCTACTGCAGTTCTACTCAAATCCATCTATCATTTTGAACTGCTGAAAAAAAAAAAACGTCCCCTGTTTTCTAGCTCACAGATTGGGGTTCTTCATGACCACAGAGCAGAGACATTTCTGAAGGTTTTTAAAAAAAGCTGTAGATGCTTTCCCTTTGTGTAAATGTGTGATGCAAAATTAAAAAAAAGGACAAATATGTGTCCTTACAGGAATTGTGTCTCGCAGAAAACAGTGACTTGGTTAACAAATTTTGAGTTCAACAATGATGAATTGCTTACTGTAGATTAAAAAAAACATAGCAGGAATCCAGCACTGATGGAGAACCCAGCATAGCAGTTAAGCAGCATAGGATTTGCCAATCCTTTATTCTAGAGCAGCTGAGCCTGGTTTGTCCCTGACACAAGGGACCATGTGAAGAGCTGCCCCACCCTGTATTTGCCTGGTTTATCCATGGCCATAGTTCCCTGAAGCTCAGATTCACCCCAGCTCTTTCCTGGCTCCCCTCCATCCCAAGTCAGCTCAGACCTGCCTGGGAGAGGCTCTATGGCCAGGGTCTCTCCAGGACAGTGCAGGACTTTCTTCTCATGGGAGGAAGATCCTCCTCTGTGGGAGGGAGGGAAGAGGTAGAATTCCCATAATTCACACTGTGGCAAGCAGTCTGCAATACACCTGCAGCTCATGAAGCTCTGCCATGCAGAAGTGAGTGATCGGGGGCAGATTCAGACATTGTATTAACCTGAACCATCTCCTTTATTAATGCAGTATAAGGAATATAATTTGAATACAGAAGAAAAAGCACCACTTTAATATAGGCCAGTTCATTGGCAAAAGCTGACATAATATTGCAATTTGTTAGCAATATGGACCTTCTTTCAATTTGTTTTGTGCTCTTGCTAGCCAAAACGCATTCAGATGCTTGCTCGCTGTTAGAAGTTCTGCACTACAGATGGTTTCATGAACTGAAACCATACCTCAGCTGCTGAAGTGTTTTCAAGTTACAAATGCCATCTATTGTCTCAGTGTCTTCCAAGTTTGGTGATGTATGTTAAGTTTCTTGCCTATAAGCCAGTTGGTCCTTGCCTGTTTTGTTTGATAGATGGATAGGAACACATGACAGAAAAAGCAGAATACAGTTCTTTGATGTTATCACCACTAAACCTGGACCTGTGCTTTACCAGTCATGAAATCCCTAGCCCAAAATGATACATCAGTATTTTTCATATGATGGTGAAGGGAGACAGGGTATTAGTCTGAGTAAGCTATGCCATCTGTCACAATTTTTTGTGATTGTCATCACCCTATTTCATTTTTCCATCCACTTTTCCAGACAGCAAATAAGGAAAAATAGCATCTCAATACTTCCTATAGCTGGATATGCATGTTTTCAGAATATTCAGATATTATTGGAATAGGACCATCTTATTCCTAAGAGTGATGAATAGCAAATCAAGAAAAAGCTAGATATTCAGATAGCCTATACCGATTTTGTTCCTCAGATGAATGTAAGTATCCTTATAAAGTCCTGGAATTCCAGCTTTTCACATGGCATGAAAAAGCTGTTAATCTCTTGTAAGCACTGATCTTACTTTATGCAGCAGTCCTTAAATTTTAACTAAAGACCTTTTACACCTTTTGTTTGATCTCTTACCATTTTCATTCCCAGTACCTGTCTTCATGCTTTTTTTCTAGCAACGTCTCTCATTTCTGACAGAGAAGAGGTAGCATATGGCTGGGTGAGGAATTGTATCTCCATCTAGCAGTTCCTTGTATAGCAGGGAAACCCGAGCTATCTTCTTACTACTGACAGAGTGAGAAACCTCAGTTCTGGGTTATGCCCCTATAGCTGTCTTTGCTATGTTTGCAGTTGAAAGAAAGGTACATTTTGGAACTTAGAAATCAATGGTAATTGGTCTTTGTACAAATTCACTTTAAGTGAAAGACTCAATTTCACGTGATATCATACTGATTGGAAACCAATTTTTACCAGCAAAAAATGTTTTTAGGCATCTCACAAACTCAAAGACCTGGATCACAACCATTTTACAGGACAAGAACATTATGAACATTTGTCTCCATATACATATAGATTCAGACCTTAGAACTTCAGAAAAATCAGAACTGAAACGTTGATGCAAATGTCCAATCATTCGAAGCTCATTTAGCACCTATCCTGTTGTAGATTTGTGAAAACAGAACAAAAACAACAAAAAAAATCACAAATGGAATTGTTTCAGAATCTTTCCCACTGCAGATAATCTACAGCTGCAACACAATAAATACACTGTGTAATCTCACTCTGAGAGGAGCAGTGGCAACATCACACACATATCTTTCAAGATATAAAATGTGTAGCTAGCTGGTACAAACACCTATCATCCCCCACTGCACCAGTCTTTACAATTGCACAAGAAATTAGGGAGCTGAACATACAAACACATCAGTTCAGACTCTGCCCTCTTTTCCATTTAACTGGAATACAAGCAATAACCAAATGAATTGCTTTGAACTCTTTGATTCTTAGCCAGCATTATGCTTCTTCACAGCAACACTCAAATGATGCCATACTTTCTAACTGCATCTATTTGGGATCCTACTTCAAGATTATTTTCTACATTCTCTGACCTCCTCTAACACTCTTGGTTTGGTTCCACCTTCTCTGAAGTATAAAAGAAAAAACACTTTTTCTTTTCTTGTTTACAAGGCACATCTTATTTTCCCTACATCTGCTGACTCTCACTGCCAGATGTCAGTTCCTGCCTCTCTTCATCTCATCCCATAGCATTTTGTCTTTTTTTAAAAGAGCACTTAGACCCTCTCCTGCTTTGTCCCTTTCAGTTGGGCTGGGCCTTCCAGGAACCTCTGGAAAGCTGCAGAGGAATTTCATCACCCTCACCTAAGTGTCAATTTAAAAGCCCCATTCCCTATGATGCCAGCCAAGCCCTTGATAAAATGAGTTCAGGCCCATGCTGAGCTACTGCTTGATGTTCTGGCCCAAGGTACCTCACAGCCCCACATTCTGCTGTTTGCTCCCTGGCTGGGCACAGTACTAAGCACAGGGTCTTGGATCAGCAGTCATTCAACTCATGGTAATACTGTTAATAGTGGTCTAAATTAGCTTCAGACATGCCACTGATTTGGTGAAGCTATATGATCCATGTGGAACTAGAAACATATATCTACTGCCAGATGACTTCAGTATTTTTTGCCCATATTCCTCCAGTATTCCTCACTCCTTCAAATCTTTTTTCTCTAACTTATAGAATACAAGTTAGGTCAATCTTTATAAGTCATACTCTCAAAACCCTAAATCATATATTTGTTTCCCTTCCACTGCAGTTTTACAAGCTCAGTCAGCAATGTCCTTCCTATAATGCATTGCAGAATTGCAGATAATCCAAATGGAGTCTGACTAGTGATTTTCAAAGTGGCAGAGTAACTGTAGTAGTAGTAACACAAACTTGCTTGCATTTGTATTTCTGCCAACACTTTCCGTTCAAGACCATATTTGAATCTCTGGTTTCCCAGAGCAAGACAGGAACTGGTGCATCTCTGCAAAATCAGATGGCCTAAGCCATAATAGTAGGAGTTCCTTCCCAAACATATTTCTCTGAAGGTGGCAAAATCCCTTTCAGAGTAACTCACTTTTCTAATCCCTTACAAGCAAGCTTAACACACCAAATATATCCACAGCAGTGACTATAGGTGTTGTAAGAAGCATTGATATTAAATCAGTAACTTTCATACCCAGTTAATCAAATGAATCCAGAGCCAAAACCCCAGAGTGACTCTAAGGGCTTCCACCCTCTTTGATTTCCTGTTCTTTGGATGAGATGCACACTACAATCTCTTTAGTAAAAATCCCTTGGAGAACTTTGCAACAACCCTTTGGAACAATACTTTGGCTCAAATCCATCTCCTACAAATATATTTCACTATCAACAGCCTCTCCTTCACAGTCTTACCCTACCATCCTAAATATAGTCTAATGTACAATGCTTAGGAACTGCTGCATTATACCTTGGAGGGGGCATCATTTTAACACTGAGGATATTGATTCCAATTTAAACTTTGTTTAAATTCATGTTTTAGGACAAAAGTTACCACATAGAATCACTGCTAGTGAGCACCACCTCTCCCCCAAGATTATATCCATTGATGGTTTACTGTTTGGATCTGTCAGAGATTACTTACTCCCCACAACTCCCAAACTTGATACATCTAGGGGCTCTTCACAGCCTGTGCATGTTTACCTGTTGAGATGGCATGACGCCTGGCTACTCACAAGTTGGTCAGACATTTCCCCTAAGACATAAGTTTCCAGGGAATATGAAAGCTCAGACAGAAGGCCTAGATAATATTTAAGTGCCACCACTTTTACAGGAAATCCTTTCCACTGTGGCAGCTCTACCACACTGGTGTCATATCCCTCTTTACACTTCATCACACCTGTTCACACTTCAGTGCATTGATGAATCAATTAAAGCATTTTCTTGGCTTTTCCTCTCTCCCTTTTGCATCAATATGGGACAGTTGGCTCACAGCATGACAAACTTCCATATTTAGATTTTCAAACTTTTCCTGGAAGCTAATGGGAATACATGTTCCACATGTAAATCAACCAGTATAGCAGGACAATAGTGGAATATTTCTCTGGCTCCGTTTTGTTTTCCTGCAAAATTTACAAAATGGTGGTTCTGATCTCCCAGAAATGGTAGACTGAAAAGGAGGATCTGGTTTACTTTTTATCAGTATAGGACTTGCAACAACTACTACTACAAAGCTACTATGTTTGGGTTGCGTGCTAAAAATACTATATTATTGGGGTTTGGCCAAAACTTGGAAATCTTAAAAAATACACATTACACTCCCAACCTTAATTTGGGTTCCTAACAGAAGTGACTTGAATTTCAGGAGTAATACATGCCCATGAATCCCGTTGCCACTAGAAAGCACTACAGGCACTTGACAGCTTGGAGAATTTAGCTTCTTCTACCCAGATGTAGGAACATGGGTTAGAATCTACATTTATGTATCCATGTTTAAAAATATTTATATCATTGATGTTACCATGTACATACCAATGTAATCCATGGGCAGCCTTTTTAATATCAAGTGTACAGAAAGCCTGATTTTCAGAAATACCAAGATGTATTGGCATACCTCCATGAAAATCAGACAAAAAAAAAAATCACATTCTAAAAGTTTTCAAAGCTGCTTAAACAAAATAACCCCAGAGAACTCTCTTTCTACTTGAAAGTTTGCTCACTTCTCAAATTGTGATGTGGAACTTCCCCAAAGGGAATCAAACAAGTTTCAGACCTGCTGCTCCAGTCCTGGCCTCACACACTCTCATTGCAGAACTGACTCTGGAACTGGCAGGACATAGAAGAGGAGCCTGCTCTTACAGATTATACCCACATAAATACACACACATATATATGCCCTTATATGTATGCACACATATACACACACACACCAGAAAAATACAGTATGAAAAAAGAGATACTTTGCATAACTATAATTGAAGAAAATATATGTCCACCCAAGTTTAGGATCATGGAGGTCCACCCAAAATAATTTAAGCCTCACCCAAAGCTTTACCAGTCTCACCCAAAGCTAACACAGCAAACTGTACTGCTGAAACCATGACAGTACTTTTTTAAAATATGCAAAGTAATCCACTTTAATGACTATTTGATTGTGAAATCCTTTGAGTGAAAAAAGCAAACTAACACATTCTTTGAAGACAGCTACATTATCCTTTAAATAAAAGGATTTTCAAGCTATACTCCCCACCATATGTGAAGTACATGGCTTTTATAAAGATATAGTGTTTAATACTACAGTTTCTTTCTTATGAAAGTTGTCCTTACTATCCACTAGTAATTTTTCTGAATAGTGTTTGCATGATGGGTCCAACCTATAACATGCATTTTTATAAATGGATTTTGAGATAGATTTTATCCTAAACAAGATTAAAACCATGTTACCCATTAAAACTTTTCTTAACTTGTTGCAGCTGCAAAGACACATTCTGAGCCTTTCCCATAACACTTTTTCAAGAAGGTGAAGTAAATCAAATTTGTGTTAAACTTCTGTAACATTTAATTCACTGAATTAGGGATTTCCCAATTAGAGAAGGAAGCAGTTCCAGGAAAAGTGACATGCAAGTCTTTATCTTCTGTTTAAAGATTTTTTGATTAAAAGATACTGGAACAGATAACACAACAAAACTATTTTTTTCTGTGATGGTAAGGTTAAGGTTTCTGCTGTTGCTAGGATATACTGCCCTATCACAGCCAATCTTGACGGTGAAAATTGGTGCCTTAATTTCCCAGTGGTCCATGCTACTTCTGACTTAGGCCTCATTCTGGTTAATCATGCTGTCATTCTCACTACAGATTGCCTTTTGACATCTTCATCTGCAAAAGGATTCTACAGTCAAGCCTCACTATGGTGAGTCAATTCAGTGTTTCACTGGTGGTCAAGACTGAACTCGTGGTTGAGTTTCTTGTGAAAAGAATGTCACTAAAGGATGATGAGGAATACAGTAATTGAAGAGTTATTTTGCTTGGCAGAGGCAGGCATGGACCATGTCTGAGCAAAATGTAACTAGAGCAGTGATCACATTTCTCCCCCGGTACTGCAGTGTCAGGAGCCATTGGCACTGTTACCAAGAGTCAGAAGGCAGACTCTTCCCCTGCTTGTGCTAGTTTAAATAACAAACCAGAATAGAGCTGCTTCTGATTTACACTTGAGAACTAAAGTGTGTGTCACGCTTGGTATTTTGTCTTGTCTCAGATGACATCTTGTTGAAGACGTGTTTAGACAGTTCAGACAGCCTTTTTCCTAAAAATTAATTTCTCAGATTTTGCTGTGATTTCAGTTACACTGTTCACAATGTGTAATAGATTGTTCATAATGTGTGATCCATTGGGATAATGGATCATCTGTATTAATTCCCTCACACAGTTGCAATTCATGCCCTCAGCTACCTACACATTTGCCCCCTATAAGGCAGTTTCATAGTGTAGTGAGATGTAATATATACCCAATGGACCATAGCCTGCAAAGACATGGCTGCTGTCAAATGCTGCTTAAAAAGCCTTTCTGAGGATGAGTGGCAGGTGTCTGACTACAGGCTTTGCCTGAAGAACAACATAAAAAAACCCTATGAGATCCAAACGAGGTGACTTCTAGCAGGCTGAAAAGTGGGCATCTGTCTGAAAAAATAAAACTAATCTGTATGTTATATAAAGTAAGAAATTAATTCAGTTAGAAAATTAAAATAGAGACTGTACTTTATAAACAATTATATCCAAGCTACATGCTTTTTTAAAAAAAACCGAAACAACCCATGTTATTGCTTCTACTGCCATATAAGTTTAATGTGTCCACAAAACTATATTAGATCCCAATTTCCACCAGAGAATATGTGCAGATGTCAGAGTTATACCAGTAGAGAAATGCAACAAAACACTATGCTGTTTTGCTGTAGGTAGGAATGAACAGGAAGTATTTTAGTATTTTGAATAATTTTTTGATGCTTTTGAGAAGCAGATGTGCTGTCATTAACACTGCCTCTCCGATAACTTCTGCCCTTACTACCAAGATTTCTACTGGTGCCAGACATCTACTATTTTTTCCCTAGTTACAAAAGCAGACCACTTTCTACAGAAAACTACAAAGAAACAGTACGGCCTGCCTTGCAGAAGATTTCTCAACAATTACTATTATTTTATTAGAAAAGAGCAGAAAGGTCATCTGATTCTCTTAGCACCTTCCTTCATACCTGACAGGTATCTTAGTTGTGAAGGTATCAATTGAACTAATGGGGAAAAAAATAATAATCCTTATTTCTAGTAAATCCAAGGAGCTAGACTTTGCTATTCTTACTTACAGTGGCAAATAGTTTCACTAAGGGCATCTAAATTTAAAACAATATTTCTTACAGAGAGAGTAAGTAATACTGAACATAACCTAGTATAAGAACTTGAAGTTTCTAGAAGACAGGATAGCTCCAAATGAATCTGGCTAATGTAGTAGCTAAACTGAATTACATATAGTTGCAGGGCACTAGAACAGGGAAGCAAGCAATGAGTTGATTGAAAGTGTGACTAATGAAGTAATTGAAGTTGTTTGGAATATATAACCCAAACCCAGAATGAAACCCCACACTCAATATAAAGATTCTGCTTTGCAAATACACAAAACAGCAAATGAAAGGCACATATTTTTAACAAAGCATAAAGATATGCTTGGTCAAAGAGTTTCCAGAAAGGGTTTCCAGTTGATATCATTACAATTCCCCTGCTAATCCATATCATCCTAGTAGTAAAGACACTACTTCCCTTTACAACAAGGCTAAACCCAGTATTATCCCTCATAAAAAAAATAAATTACACACACCATATATGCAGCAGTGACATACATGTACTAAACTCTGAAACCAAGTGATAAATTGCATTTCTCCAGCACCTCTGACCACCTCACCTGCACTCTGCCCACTAATCCATCTTTGCCAGGACTACCTCTAACCTTCCAAACCTATCAGCTGCTTGCA
Organism: Haliaeetus albicilla; assembly: GCF_947461875.1. Classification (NCBI taxonomy): domain Eukaryota; kingdom Metazoa; phylum Chordata; class Aves; order Accipitriformes; family Accipitridae; genus Haliaeetus; species Haliaeetus albicilla. Next base: position 14,467,528 of record NC_091494.1, on the reverse strand, counting down.
GACAACCATCATTTTTTTCAGATAATAACCTGCTAAAAAAAATGTTTTCTTCCTTCCTACAAATGAGGAATTTTCCCCCAAAATGTATTGGTCTGAGGTTCAGGGCACTCTTAGAGCACTGACAAGTTTAAAGTCCAATATCTCAGAACACTTGAAGGTTAGAAATGAGTACTTTATATAAATGGAGAAAAGCTACAAATCCACCCCCCTAATTGTTCATTATAGGCTTTACCAGATGTAAAATCTTTTATTTTAGTCCTAGTAGATCATAAGATGTCAAATTTCCAAATTGCAGTGTTGTGAGGCACAGAAAGGCTCTCAGCTCATACTTAAATGTTCTAAAGTTAATTATTCAGGTTCTCTGCCTTCAAAGGCCTGTAAACCTAGCTTCATAGCTCTGAGGAAGGTTGGTACAAATGAACTAAAGAGAAAGGTGCACTCATACATGATCCTTAAAAATTGCAAAATACACCTACTGCTATGTGGCTATATGCTTTACCAGTCTGAGTTTATTCACATCAAATCAGTTCCAAGTACAGATGAAGTCCATGCAGTCTGTCACATGCCCATGCACAAACAAAATACCAGGACGTGCTGCCAGCATTTCCAGTAGCTGGGTGTATGTATAGAAAACTACTGAAATCAAGGTCTGCATTCTGCTTCCACAGAAAGCATGAATTTCTCATTGTGAATTTGGGCTAAGCAGCACACCCCTCCACTGTACACAGAGATAACATTCAACCAAAACACCAGTGAAACCATCACCTCCCTTCCACCTCTGTGTAATGCACTGTGATGGAAGGATATAGACGCTGTAAAGCAGCAAACTGCCTCTGTGTATTCCAAAGCTCTCACACACTCCTAAGGAATGCTCTGTCGGTCTCATTTCCCTGACCTACGACTGGTGAGTTAGCATGATTCAGCAAACTGTGAGACCTCGGGAAGAAGCAGACCTTCCCATGCAGTGTGTACCAGCAGGCTACTTGTCCTCCTTCCTTATTGCCCTATTGATTGCCCTCTTTCATTTACAAAGAGCGCAGCACTTGGGAAGGAAGACAAATGGCCAAGAGTCTGCCCTGACCCCTCCCCTCCTCCTAATGTAGCAGGAAACAGGAGCCCACGGAACATGATTTTGGGTCAGTGCCAAGCACACCTGCCAATGAAAAGCAACTGCAGTGAACCTGTACAGTAACTGAGGAAGGAAAGGCAAATTTGCATGCAATGTGCCATCCCTGCTGATGCAGCTTACTTCACAAGCACCTGATGTACTTGTACTTCCTATTTACCATCTCTCAGAAAACTCACGTTTTGTGCAGATATTGCATCTTGTCCTTTTCCATCATGGGATTTTTTTTTTTTTTTTTAAATCCTAATATAATCAGGGATACTGTTAAACAGAGCAAAGTAATCTAGCCACTTTTGCAAGAGTTAGGTAACTATCTAAATTATCTCCTCTGAATAGCTGTGTAATACTGAACTGGTAAACGCAAAAATGTGAGGATTCTTGGTTGAGAGTTTCCTTAAAGCCCTGACATTTTTCTCCCCCTTTATGTTTTGGTTTGTGAAAAGTGAAGAAAGTTAGTTACTCTTCCTTCTCCTTAGTAATTTCAAAATGGCTATGATGACACCTCAAAATTATTGGATAATCATTATTAACTCAATTGCATTTTAACAACAGTAATCAGAGTGTACTAATGTGACATTAGTGTAATGCTGACAGATTTCTAAAAAGAATTTTAAAAGACTGAAGATCAAGGAATGAGATTAATAGACTAACACTAAAGACTGGAAAGAAACACTTCTTCTGTTAAAAAAGTTTCACCATGACTAAAGTATTTCAGTTAACTTCTATGCAGATTGTTCCTGGCTTTGAAATAAATAGTTACTAAGTATCATCTGTAATAAATCAGTGTTATAACTTATGATGTATGGACAGTCAAAATCCTTGTTTTCCAGTGAATTTCAAGGGCAGCTTCCAGCCAACTCTGTGTTTGTGACCAGAGCTGGTCAGGTGTACACTATTAGTTTTGTGTGCACTCTCAGGTTTTTAATCCTTGGATTCCTGCAGAACAGTTGGGGTTTTTTCAAACATGTGGCTTGCAAATGGTTAAAAAAGATTTGAAATTTTGATGATTTTCTCAGTGATTCAGACAAACTTAGAGAGGTCATGCTTGTTAGGTACCATCACAGATATTGTCCGCAGCTTGCTTTGTTTCAATGATCATAGATGGCAAGATTGCAGTATAATATTAGCTTCTGGATTTAGCAACTAGGCTTTGCATGAATGCAGTGCGTAGCATATTCACCCCAAGAAGTTTCCAGAAAGCCTAGGATGGCCGCTTCCCAGGTTCCCCCACACAACCACACTGCTAGGGGCAATACACCATTGCCATTTGTACTTCTGGATTTACGGCCCCACACCTTCCATTTTCCAAGTAGACCAAAGCCCTTTGTGGTATATAGAAAATGTTAAACTGAACATGAAAAATCATGAAAGAAAACATGAAATCCAGCCCTCAAACTGTGTATTATGCATATATGTAAGCACCAGCTTGTTCACCACTGGTGATACAATCCCTTCTGGCAGGTCCTTAAGGCCAGTGGGACAACAGTAGAAAGGATGAAGCAATTAACACTATTCAAAGACTGAAACGTAAAAAAAACATTAAGTGCCAGAACCAAGTTCTCTCATGACAGTATTTTAGTCTAAACCATACCTATTTCTACAGAAAATAAGGGTGAGAGTTACATACAGATAAATACCTACTGGGACACTTCTATAGAGTTACTTGGTTTTGTATAGAGTTAATTAAGAACTAACGTAAATCTCAGAAGAATGTGAGGGTGTTGGTTGATATGGTCCCCTCCAAAAGACCTATATGTGGAGCTGAATTCTAGTCCTTGGTCTCTGAAAACAAAATCTCCCTTTAGTGAGAGTTACGTTTCCATAGGACATACATTTCCATTAGACACTGCACACAGACCTTATTTTATTTCTCTTGTAAGGGTAAGCAGTCAACAGAGCTGGGATTCACAGCCTGGGATCAAAGGAGCATAGGTATTTGAAACCTGATGCTTATACTGTTAAAATATCTGCTCTGGGACATGCTCCATATGTTTTCCCACTTTTCTCTCACAAGTTACATTCTGTAATAAAATCTTTATATTCTCAAACTTTCTGAATATCATAAATTTACCAGAAAACTCTGCTTTAAAGAAAAAAAACGAATATGATGAACTTTGGATGACATGGCTTGACTTTTAACAGCTTTTCCTGGACCTCCATGTGATAGCAGCAATGGGCTTAGTCATAGGGGCAAAAATATGTTTAGGTTCTAAAAACAATTAGTAAGTTCTTGCTGACAGACCTTAAACCAAACAGAAGGAAGGGATAAGAAATCAGTGACAAATAAGCATTTTATTTGTTAATTGTTTAAACAAGAATTGCTTATAATTACCTAAGTTTTAATGGTTTTCAAAAGAAAACAGAACAATTCTTAGCTAACACTTTGTTTTGTTAGAAGTGAAGAGGGTTGTAAATGCACTGTACTATTATCTGTGCCTTCCTTCATATGTTGTGATTATGTGTTTAGTAAATAGCATCCAGACTGAAAAGACCTTGTTGTGAAATCAAGCAACATTAACTCATTAAGTCAATAATTCATGGATTCTTTTATCTAAAGTGGCAACATCACACCATCAATTCACAAAACAGCCACTTCTCCGAAGTGTATGTGATGATAATAATGGATTTTCTAACAATACACTCTCAGAGCAAGGTCACTGCGCACAGATGTGGTGGACGCCATGATCTGACCTAGGTCAGCAAAACAAGCTTTATTATTGAACCTAATTATGAACTATCAAGATAATGGCCTAGACTAAACTGTTTCCTAGGGGATTATTTAGAAACTAGTCAGCCATTTTAGGTTCAAATCTACTGTATAGCACTACCTTCAAGAGTAGAGCAATTGCTGTTAGTATATTCTGTATATGCTAGGTACAGTACATATACAGACATGCTACACATCCATTTTCAAATATCCCCATAGTTGCCAAAGACAACTCACATGTGCATAGCACATATCCAAATTAAACTGAACAGCATTTTTGATGAGGACAGTCTAGTCAAGCAAAAGCAAAAAGGAGGTGTACAAATCTGCATGGACCACTAGGGGGTAACAACCCAAACTTTGCACTTGGCTTTTCTTAGGTCTAGAGATAAAAACATAATAATCAATTTATTAAATAATCTTTTAATACAGCCTGATTATAATACAATGCTAATAGGTAAAAAGAAACAAAGCAAAAACTGTTTGGGATACCATTGGCTGCTTCAGACCAACCACAATAAAGCTTATGATGTTCATAATGTATTTCTAATAAGATTTATTCCTTCAGAGAGCTCATGTAGGAAAAGTATTTCATGCTTCTTACGTTTTCCTGATTAGTTAAAAATAACGCCTGGGATCAAAGCTGCCTAGTGTCATTTTTGCTCAGCTGAGGGTATTTTTACTTTTTTCCTCCCCCTGGAAAGATAAAGCATTTCAGTTGAGTTCACCTCTCCAGCCAGAAAAGTCATTAAAATGTTTCCTTCCCTTGTGTGTCTCACACTAATTCTCCCAGGTATATAGAACTGACTCATTATTATTTTATATTTCAGCTCATGTAATTATACTCAAGTTTCAGAAAGGAATAGTTCCTTGAGATCAGAGTTCTTGTTGCATTAGAAGTGAAGCCAACCTCTGAGTATTCCTGGCAGGGGAAGATTGGTTCCCTGTATGATTCCCTCAATTATTTAAAATGATCTTGTTTTTATTTAAGGTTTTGATTCATACGATAATTAGAGACCTATTTTAGAGATGTTTGTTTTTCTAAGATCAGAGTTCTGTTGCTGTGATAAACTTCTCACCTTTAATCCAGCTTTCCAGTCCCAGTGAACCAGTCAACCTGTATGAATTAACATGATGTGATTGACCCTGTACCTTGCCTGTGGGTTTGTAATGAGATACAACCCATGGGAAAATGTGTAGGGAGAAGGGAGGGGGCAGCTCAGCCTGAAACCGTTCCTTTAACTGGTTGGCCTGTGAACCCATATGAACTGGATCTCCCACAGAAGTTATGATTGAAAGTAACCCTTTCAAATCACACTTGGAAAGGTTCACATAGCTCTAGTGCTAATACACTAGGGCAATTTGCAGAAAATTTTGTATTCCTTCACTCCATACTGACAAAGACTGGAGGTTCACAAGCTCTAGGCCAAAGGAAGCCATAAGGGAAAAGCAGTTTTTCACAAAAAACAAGATAAAAGAATGACTTAGTTGTACATTGATGGAAAGAGTCCTTAGGAATAAATGTAAGAGAGAAGAAGGGAAGAAAAAGCCTACTTTACAGGGGCACTGCTGAAAAAAAAAAATCTATCTTTAAGAAATAGAGCTTTCTCCATTTCATGTCCTGAATTTAGGCTGTGTTTATTCTGTATTACATAGACTTCTATAGCAAGGCTTCTGATTTTTTGTAGAAGTCATTTAATAAAATCTGGAGCAAACAGAGTTTTGTTAGCAGTAGTTGCTTAGGAAAACATTCCCAATAGTGTGAGTTAAAGGATGTTTTAAATTATTACACAAAATTTTTCAAAGACAGTTTATGTACTCTTTCTGTTAATATATCAAGGAGAAAGAGCAGAAACTTTCTGATTAGAATTAGAGCTGCTGGTAGCAACATTGTCACATAAAGTACAGCATTAGCAGAACTGTATACCAGGTATACTATGTGCCAACAAAGGCACAGCAAAAATATCAAGCATTTGTTCTATCTAGCTCCTAAAGGACCCCAAGCCATTATTTTAGAAGGAATTCAAAAGGAAAAAAAAATCCATTAAAAAATTAAAAATACACAGGGAATTGGCAAAAAAAAAGAAAAAATCTTAAGTCTCTGAAACTCCAAGGAAGTTTGAAACACCAGCAAAATGTTCAACAACTGAGAACATGAAAGGGCAGAGAACCTTACTGAGGAAAAAAAAAGGTACAGTTGCACAGGGCTATGGGTACAGTAAAGAAAACATTGATGAAACCAGATCTTTTGAAAGAAGTTTTTAGAGAACAAGCTATGAAAAAATACCTAAATATAAGGACCAATTGCTCCTTATCTGGAAATAAATGAAACTATGCCATTTTACAACAGAAAAGGTCTGGCTCTCAAGTTAAAAACACCCCTCAGCTAAAAGCACATTGTTGTGTTTTAATAGTTCAATAAACAGAAGAAACAGTCCTGTTGTGCTACAGTCCTGTTTCTCCCTTTGCAATAGCAGCTCAGATACCTTTCAATGAGAGTTTGATCAACACTGATATTATTTGGGACTGAAGTCTATCTAGGCCTCCAACCTACAAGATTATTTTTGTACATGCTGTACATTTACAGCTCTCATGGATCTCGGGGAAGCAAGGAGCTACCACATAATGTCCATGTATATATGTAAATATGGTTTTAGACATCTAGTGGTAGGCAAATGCAATTTGAAAGTAAGGTGTCTGCAATTCAACCTTCTGGAGCAATCTGGCTAACAGACCCACCCCTTACCCTCTTGCTTCTGTCCCTTTGCTCCCCCCACCTTGCTAAGGCAGCACAAGCTGCTGTGTGGCTATGCAGCAAACACTACCTGGAAATGAAGACAGCAGAAAGCTAGGGGATGGCACAGCAGGGAACCAAAGGGTCAGTGCTTAATAAAGCTTTGGGGCACAAAAAGTGCTTTGCTTCTATAGGAAATAGAATACCCAGGTTCTGCATCTTTGCTCCTGCAAGCCATCTCAATACTTCAATTATGTTTTTAAGACAAGACGATAACACTGATTCTGTTGCACAGTGTCCTACTTTCAGCAAGCTGTGCACTGCTTCCCTGCCACAAGTTGCAGGGAACATGGGCTCCCATCAAAACACCACAGAAATTAGCAAGAATCTTCTCATTCATTTAATTAGAGTTCAGTGCATGTTTGCAGAGCAACATGAAAACACTTGGTGTGAAAGGCACTTAAGTTACTGCATTGCTTACTAACGTTTCAGGAATCTTTCTATAGAAAGCTTTTAAAATTGAGACAACTCCAAAAAGCATTGGGTGCAGTAAATTTCTAAGATATAAATGACAGCGGGAAACATTGAGCAGTCTTGAATAATTTGCAAGCATTTTAGTCAATCTAATTTTCTCTTTTTTTTGTTGTGTGTGCTCACCGATCTGGTTTTACATACACACATCCCTTTGGTAAGTAGAATTAGCCTTTTCCGTAACCTCATGATACATATGTGCTGAATCAGGCCAACACATTGCTTCATACATAAGTGCAAGCAACAAAATCAATTGTCTGGAGCATTATCTGATGTAGTCAGCGAGTGGAAGGCACTTTACATTTTGTTTATGCCTATTCCTGTTCACTGTTTTTAAATAAAGCATCTCAAAATGGTGTTCGCTTTTCACTATAATTCTACTACACTTCTAGATTCCAGATAAGGAAGGAAATGCAGAACAGGCAAAATTTTATTTTATTACAAAATTGTAAGAGGCAGAATACTTTAAAACATTAAAAAGTAAGTGTTATTTAATTGAATTTCAAGGAACATAAAACCCCTCTCCTAGATTATCTTTATTTCAATATTTAAAAATAGGGGTAAAATGGAAAGGCATCAGGCCTATCCTTCAACAACAGTAAAGGCAAACTTTGACAGACTGGATTATACTTCTAACATTATGGAATCGTTTAGAAACATAGAGTCCTTTAGGCTGGAAAAACCGTTTAAGATCGAGTCCACCGTTATGTTCGTCCCACCTTCCTATAGTCAGTCCTTAGTCGTTCCCCAGATCCTGGCTGAAATCAACTCTTTTTATCTGATTGTGACTGTAGATAAGCATCAGAGTAGTAGAGTTACTAACTACAATAAGAGGATACACAGCTTTTGTGCTAATAAGCACTTCTTTTTAAATGCTAAGAGCAATTAGTCCTTTTGTGTCAACTATTGATTATGCAGACTGATAGACAAAAAACCCACGCAGCCTCATTCTTCTTTCACCTGGATTTCTAAAGAGCAAAACTGGCTTAAAGCGATTGTAAAGCCAAGTGATACTCCATCTTTGGAAATCAAGAGCAGCTTAGCTGTTTTAGAGAGCAACAGTAATGGGTTCGACTATGAGCGAGAAAAGCAATTTCTGAAGCGTTTCTTTTTCAGCACTATTTCATGAAAATAACCACTTTTGATATTGGCTTTCTAGACCAAGTATGAAGAAGGTTCTTTCATAAAGTTTTAACTATGAATAATTTTAGCTGTTTCCAATTAAAACTATTTTTTTTAAATTGACTTTTTGTACAGTTCATCTACATGCATTCAGTCTAAAATTTGCTTTCTAAAGAATAAACACTCAAAGTTTGTGCATTTAGAATAATCTGACTTAATTGTGCAGCTCCAGGATGGCAATATCTAACTGCCATAATCCATGACCACATGTTTATGGAGGACATTACATGTCAAACTGCTTGGTTTATAAAGCATGTAGCATCAATAAAAAGCCTTTAGAGTGTCTTTTACAAAAAAGTTTAAATAATAAATAACTAGTATATTGCAACAGCACAAATGCATGTTCTTTCTAAAATGTAAAAATGCTCCTAGAAGTTTATAAAAAGATACTCCTTCAAAACAGCATTTGAATCTTATTATGATACCTCACTTACATGAACACTGCTAAATCATCACCAGGTTCTCAATGCATTTAAGCTAGATATACCGTAGTGAAAGAGTAATTACCTGGCATAAGAGTCACCTAATTTTCATTAGTAGCAACAATATACAGTCAATAGTTACTGGAGGTATTACAAGCCTATTATTGCATTAACTGACTCCAAGCTTTTAATAGTCCTGTGATTATTCCTTTAGGCATATTTTCGTCAAAATATGGGAATCCTTGAAATCCCAGAGCAAGAGAAAGGTGAAATTCAGTATCTCCAAATTTTCAGTGATTCGTTGAGAATTTCTTTCCAAGACGGAAATATAATGGTTTCATACATAGATTAAAAAAAGCATAACCTTTTATAATTTCATGTCAAAAACAGCCAGGCATTTAATTTTGCATGCAACTGCAGCTGCTTTTTCTTAGTTTTTATATTGCTGCACTGCTGCTTCACACAAGTGACTGTGAAGCTATTTCATGAACCACTCATTGATCTCTATGAATTTATTACAAACACTGGACCTTATTATAACACCATCCTTGAAAGACAAGCATTTTGAATGTCACAAGGAGATGTTGCTGTAATAAAGGAGAATGTAATAGGCCTTCATGCACAGTATTTGAGAGCCAGAAAATTTTCAAAGAGAATAACATAAGTGCCTTATAAGGAAGGTGGATCCTATACATATTGCAGTTTGAAGATTTCTTCATACAGCACATTAAATCCATAAAAGGATTCTATTTTCAGACATATACATGAACATTCTAGCCTGTATTGTATTCATGCTTTGGAGACAGTACACAATTTGCCAAGAAAATTAATATACTTTTATTACTATTTTCATTTATGAAGTTTGAATGTTTAGCATTGGGTTATTCATATCTGCATTTAGAAACCAAGTAATGTATTTATATTAATCTGCCTTATCTGATTAATGCTTTGTTTTGCTAGGATTTCTTCAGCTTGAAAATACCTTCCCTGTTGTTTTGCTTTCTATGAGCACTGTTGATCCCATTACTGAAATCTCTACTCAGCCATTAGGTTACTTTTTGTAAGTGCATGCATTGCTTTTGAAAGCTGTTGAACTTCCAGATTTATGACACTGAAAATCTAAGCCATTGATCCACCGTGCAAATACATTACGCAGAATGCTCACAGTATACAGTAGCTACTTTACTGAAGAGCTATTTCAACATGCTTCAGACCTGACCTGGGGCCCATCTCTAGAAGGGAGAAAAAAATTATGTCTTCTTGAGTCATTGAACTTCTCAGTCAGAACTTGAAAAAGTACAAACACTATATATTGCTATGGTGATGTTGACATTACTGAAAGCGTAGCATACTTCTGTCCATACCAGTCCTCCGGTTTCAAGTCTACAGTCTATGGAAGAAGTTCTGCACCTCTTCTGAACGTCACTACAAGCCTTTATAAAACAACCAGGAACCTAAGCATCATTTAAATGACTAAAATGCCATACAGGTCTATTGCTCAAGACTTCTGAATTTCAGAATAAGGGGATCTATAAAATCTATTTTAAAAAAATCTAAAAAAAAAAATCAATCTATAAAAACCTTATTTACAGGGTTTCTTAAGGAAATGTTTGTGACCATGCCATCTAGCTGGTCTTGCAATTTTTTAAAAAAATGGCCAGTTTCAACAAAAACTGATAGGGCAGTAGAAATCTCAAAAGTATTACATTACTAGCAATTCTGTGAAAGTCAGTGAGCAGATAGAGGAGAGAAACCTGTATTAGTGCTCCACACTGAAGAATTGAGGCATTTAATATCCTGTTCTTATTTCTGTTCTGACAATCAGCAGCCACTTGGCTAATCCCCATATATACACATGGGCTTTTAATACGTATGCATGCTATTCCGAATCAGACATAGCAATAGTTTTCAATGCCCAAACAGGGAGAGAAAGCTGGGACTGTGAGGATACCCAGTGTTGGGAGATGGATGGGACCAAACTTCACAAGAATCCAATCTTCGTTAGTTTCACCACTGATAGAAAAGCAGTTCTTCCTTACAGAACAACTTAATTTCTCAACAGTTAAACAATACCTCACATGTTAAATGCTTCTTCACAGCTCACAGTTTTGGGTTTCTGAAAAATAATGTATTGGTGCAAAATAAGTCTTAAATAGGGGGTCTAGAACCTAGTTTTTAGATGAGGTGCAGATACAAAGGAATGTACTTATGTGACTTTTTTAAACTGGTAAGAACTTGTGGGTTCACTTTTAAGATGGCAGAGAACAGTAAGAAATTACAGAGCATGTTTACCCTTTTTCTACACTGTAACTTAAAAGTATACATCATTTAAAAAAACCCAACACACAGCATACTTAAGCATGCAAAACTGAGCCTGAAAGCAAAAATCATGATAGGAAGAGTCAGTGAACACTAAGAAGGCTGGATATGTAGTTTTCAGCACTGAAAAAATGTAATAGTTCAAAGAAAGTTTTAGATTATTCCACTGTTTTTCTTCTGTCTATTCAACTGCATTGGAGATGGTTTGTTTCACAAGCACAAGTCAATCACATACAGTAATTCTTGCTGAAGAATGATTTCTATGCACCCTGTGAAGTTCTATTTCCTTTAGCTTCTTTGCTCGATTTTAGAGGTCTAAGTGACATGTTCAAAGATCAAACCAGAGTCTAGTGTTCAGTATAAGACCATGTCAGCTCCTCACTGGCCACAAAGCACATTGTTCTGGTCCATTTATGTTGTTTGTCCTTATTACAAGTTTCCCATAGGGCCTAAGAAACCAACTGAACTGACTAACTCTAGAGGTCAATCCTAGTTGAAACACATACGTTTCTTCATATTACAATTATTTCTTTTCCCCAGAAAAAAACCCACATTTTTAGCACTATTCCATTGGATTTAAAGGAAATGTTGAAAAGAGTTGCTTATACGTAGAACATAGCCTCATACACTATGTTTATGGCATAGCATAATATTAGTTGTATGAAATTGGAGATAAAAATCTAGCCTCAAGTAGAGCTGAGATAGGTTTAGATGAAAACATCTAAATGCAGAAACAACACCAGCACAGATTTCCCGGAACCTGAACTTCATTTTAATGCCTTTAATCAATACTTTAGTATTATTCTGACAGTCAAATTCTAAAAACAGCAGCAGTGTGCACAGCTCATTATTAAGAAGCCTGATTAGACCTTGGTATTTGATGCAGCCAGGGCACGAAGACTACATTTGCAAGATGTATACATTCAAACCACTGGACCTTAATTGGAAATGTGGCAGTCCTTTTGTTGAAGATACACCACATACAGCCAGTAGCTTGAGCAAGCTTTTAAATAACACACTACTGAGACACAACTCTGAAATCATACCACTTCTGGAAACAGATGCTAAACGGGATTGCCTGACACAAGTACTAATCTTTCAAGGACAACAAACAAATATGGTGGCTCTTGAAAAGCTTGATGTCAGAAGTAATGACATAACATAGGACAATATAGACAAGTCAATCTTGGCCCCAGTGTCAGTTTTCAGTGACATTTTTACTGCTCACATGAACAGCAATCTGAAATGCAACAGTTAGCTAAGCAGCAGACATTTATTAACTGAAATATGAAGGTTTCCAAACAGATCCTAAAAGATATGGAGAAAATTAGATACAACTCTTGAGTTTTAGTAGTCCTTCATATTTTACCTAATGCATAATTGTTCCTGGAGGATACTTACAGCTGAATAAAAATAAGTTTGACAAGCAACTCAGTGTTCAGAAAGATACACATTCATATCTGAACGAAAAATTCCCTCCCAAGCATAAGTAATCCAGAATACACTAAGCAAAAGGTATTCTACATGTATAACATAACAGAACAAACTATACTTAGTGGAATATACCTTGGGGATAGGAATGACACTTGTCAAAAAACTTGCTTGCAAACTCATATCAGGCTTTTTTGTTGGCAGCGTTAGCCATGTTTGATAATTTCTGCTGGTGTAGGATTGTCTTATGTTCCATGATAGCTGTGTTTGATTGCATAAGCATATTGTGCATGAAGAGACTATAGCCAAGAAATTACTTTAAGGCAAAGATACAAGAGAAAAGCAGAAACTTTACTCCTAAAATACTCAGCTTCTCCAAAGAACTACGTAATTGAGAAAAGACATGTACATCCATTCTTCTATTCTGGCAAATCAAGTTAGGAAGGGCATGGATAAAGGATGAGATACAGACATGGTGCATATTTCTAATCATCTGGAAACCAACTCAAAAACTTAAATGCAGATAGACTCTTCAATACAGGTACAATTTACCAGTCTGTTCAGGAAAACATAAAAGTACAAGCAGATGACTGCTAGGAGCAGATTTACAATGTATAAGGAAGTAAGAATATTCGTATGGCAAATTTTAGAAGAGAAATGTCATGGGATATCTGTTTATCAGGATAGTTCTTCAAAAAACAAAAAAACTTCAAACTTCAGCGAATGACACCCCCCCCCTTTTTTTTTAACCACAAAGCTCCTGATTGCATATCAAACATTTAAAATGGTGTTTAACAAAAATTTATTTGCAGTGAATTCTTCTATTATTTTCATGTCCTAACTGTTGGAAGGTGGTGAGAAATAGGCAAGATATAACATTTAAATTAAGTTTGCCACTTGAAAAAGATGTGTATAAACATTTAGAAAGAAATATGCATCTGTTATTTAATATTAGATAGGAATACACTAACAATTTCCTGTAAACTCAGCAATTACAATGAATAACCACTATTGTGGGAAATAGATAATACATAGCCAGGATTAGATCATTCTTAGATTGGTGATTTTTTTTTTTCTTGTGAACTTTTTAAAATACCTGGAATTAGTTTGGTTTTGGTTTGTTGGTTTGGTTTTTTTTTTTTCTTTTTTTTTTTCTTCATTTAATGCAAGTGTTCTCTCTTGGTTTATGCAATTGGTTTACTAAAGAAAAATAGTAGCTTCTATATAATATAATTTAGGATAAATTAGAAACTTTGAAATATGCTTTTCTGTTGTCCAAATCATCTTAATCAAGGTTTACCACTAATATATTGACAATAATAATGTCTGAAATGTTTTCCTGGAATGAAAGAGAAAAATTCTCATTTTGATAATGTATCATGTGACAAAAAAAGATTTAATTGCACTACCATTTCTGACCATTACAGTTGTTGTATTGACTTCTGGAGAAAGTCGTCTACATTCATCAGCTTTCTAGAGGCCCTAGTTCCTGATCTCAGTAATGATTACAGTCCCATTACTGTGAAAAGGCCGATTAAGGAGTGTTATAGAGCTCACCTGGAAGTGTTAGGGCCCCTTTCCTCTCCTGCCAGCACATGCAGAGCCACTTGCACACTCTGAGGTTATAAGCACATGCTTTCAGAAAACCTTGTTCAACTTTTCAAAATGGTACAATTTATGAAAGTAAGTTTCTACTCAAGCACACAAAAGGCACTGAGTAGCTGTCTAGCAAACAAGAGCTAAGCTCAATCTTCAGAGCAACTTTTTTCCTTAAGAATTAACTTAAAACATTCTTCCTGCAGCCAAAACTTGATACACTGATGCAGAAAGATTAATACAGCTAAGCATCATAGAGATGAAGAATTTCCTTCTAATTAAAACTTTCTGGCAAGATAACTGAATTGCCCTCATATTAAAGATTAATGCTTTTGATAGGTTTGATGGCTCAATATCCCCTGTAAATCGTAACAGGAAGATGCTTAAAGAATTGATTCAAGCTTATTAATTGCAAAAATAAATATCACAGCATCTGCAGCAAGTATAAAAAGCTGAGTACTAATCACTGCTAAGTTGTTTTAGTTTGTTTTTAATACACTGCATTAGTGTAATAACTAAAGCATTGCTGCCTCAAGGCTGCATTTTGCAGCTTCCCCTTATGTATCAGACAAACACTCACTGACCCATGTGGCATTATGGAAATGCAGCATTTACAAGAATAAGCTTCCTCCTTTCCCTTCCACAGGTCTGCAGCTGGGCATTAACCTGTTCTCACCCAGCACAGCTCTGAGAGGGTGTACACCAGCTGGAAAAATCAGCTTCCAGCAGGTGATGACACAAACTCTCCAAGACTAAGTCCCAAGGATTTCTTTGTGCTCTCATTCCAGACTTTACTCCTTGGCCCTGTTTATTTTCCATTTATAGACTTTTCTGCCACTTAAACAATAAAAGCAAACCCTTACTCCACATAAAGGCCTCTTCATTTGAATGTGAGCAATATAATTTATTTGAACATGAAATCAGACATTGTTAGTTCTACATACTGCTCTGCCAGAAACCCCATGTTAGAAGTGCTTGAGTTTGTGTTTATGTTGAGTTTTCAACAATATTGCCCTTGAACTCTAAGGGACTATTTACTGGAAAATATTACACACCTTAGAGAGTCTTGACTTTTTTTATTCTTCAAGAGATGAATGAAAAGTCAGCTGAAGATCTGAGCATAATAAAAATTAAGCTAGAACTTGTTTAAAATAGTATACTGGTCCTTCCTAATTTGCTGTCTTTGGACAGACTCAGTTTAAGAAAGAATAGAAGGTGTAGAGGTATCATCTACTTAGGCATATTTCCAGTTCACAGTCATTAAGAAAATTCCTAGAATTCAAACCTTTTCAACAAAACAAGTAGAAGTTTTGTCCTCCTGAGGCATGTGGTATAGAATACTTCCAGTCTTTCTTTTGCGAGTCCCACTGGCTAACAGTTTTTAGAATTTTAAATTTAATTTTAACAGGAAAAATTCTGGTATTCACTCATACCCCTTATAAGTCTGCTCATGGAAACCTTACAGAACCAATGCCAGAAATACAATAAAGGCAGTGCATATTTCATTATGGAAACACTGCCTGGAGATACATTTTTTTTTTTAACCAACCTGCTCTGTTTACTCAGGCTCATTTTTAGTACTCATTTTCATTTTCTATTCCTGTGTGCTATATGCTTGTAATCTTTTACATTAGTAGGCAGTAGATGTAAAATAGAGAAAAATTTCATTATGTATGCTAAAGAACAGTACAGGAGGCATTGCAAAGTTCATTTTCTCCTGCAGATTTTGGAGAAGTGATAGTAGCTTATGAACATCAAGTAAAATTCTGATTCCATGATTCATAAGGAAATTAAAGTTGATTGCATGTACAAGACCTAGCCCATCATTTTTACTTATAGAAAATCTTACTAGTTTTTGTTACTGTTTCTCCAGTTAAATCAACACAAAATCTCCCATTTATTTGTCTGAAGAACGAGTTGCTCTATTTGGAGTTATTCTTGGAGTTAAGTTTCTGGTCTCTTGTTAAGACACCTCGGGGCCTCAGATAAAGGAAACCAATGAAAGTCTTCAAAGTTGAACCCAGTAACAGGCATTGATAATTATTTGAACTGTTATTTGAGCACTTCATGTTCATAATCATTTCCACATCAGCTATTACAAGCTTGAATCTGAAGGCTGTCTATTTAATTGCAGAAGGAACAATAAGCTATAGCATGATCCAATATGGATGACATTTGCCCTGTTTACTAGGGAGCATCTCTTTAGTGTTTGAAGGAGCAACTGCCTACAGCGCTAATATAATAGTTGCTTTGGAATAAATCTGCAGATACACCCTGTACACCCTGGTGCAGGAAAGAAAAAAATCAAAAAGGTTTATCACTAAACACTGAGTACCGTGAATAACATAAGCATCTGTGTCACTGTGAAGCCAGTGAGAATGAGTCCAGTTCCCTAAAAGCTGTGCTATAATGCTGTCTCTGCAAATGGCTCAATGTCTTAAATATGTAAACACACACTCAAAAAAATTGCTTTAACACTTCAATTTTCATCTGAAAAAAGAGACTCCAAATAGCTTAGAGTGAATGTTTTCTTATGTTTTGTCTCAAATACAGATGGGATACAGCACAGCCCACTTTGATAACAAAAATCCAATCCAATCTTTTTTTATTTTTTAAAATTTCAATACTTGCTTTCACATACAGGCATCCCCAGGCACTTCAAAAGTACTAGAGCAATAGGCTACATAGTTTAACTTCAAGTGAGTTAAAAAGAGCTAAAAGAATCCAGAGTACTGCCTTCACTTTTGAAGTTCAGGAATACTTTCTTCAGCTTTTTAAATTTATAGTAGGCCTACCACAGCCCTTGGGGATTCAGGTTCTACACTCATTGTATTGATTGAAAAAGACTCTTTCCTCAGTGAGGGCTAATATACACTTAAAATTGTGGCAAACACTACCCCAAGAGTCCACCTTGCAGGATAGTTCTTAATCTAATAAGATTTTCATCATAGTATTGCATATTTTAAAACTGATTTTTTCCTGTTTAGGGAGTGATCATACCACTATTACAGACCACACCTGAAAGCACATTAAGAGTCAATGGATTAACTCCTACTGAATTCACTGGGCTTTGAAATCAATTTCTTCACATTGATTTCAAATGGAGCTGGAAAAGGACTTGTGTGTGCTTTCGAAGTTGGAACAAAGGAAAAAATACTGCATTTCCCCTTATTATGATAAATAAGCTCAACAAAACGAAAACTACATCATTTTTGCAGCCAATAGCTCAGACAGGATAGTATCAGCAGAGATTTACTTATTTGAAATTGAGGTCAACAATGAAATTGCCTGATATTCTATGTCCCAAACAAATACATGCAAAAAAGAAATCGAGATGAACTTTACTGTTCTTTTCATCAGTACAGTATTTGAATTCATTGTAAGAGTTGCAGATTATGATTATGAAGCAAGGCTTCTTGAGAACAAATTTGCAGGGCCCTGCAGTGTAAGTGGGGCTTTTGTCCTTGTAAAATTCTTTTTCCTGGGAGATGTTACATGGATACACAGCATCCACCAAGAAGCAGGAACATCACTGGAACCAATGACATAAAGTACCAGATCTGCCCATGCACCTGTCTAAATTTTTGCTTCTCTCACAGTGTATTCTGAAGCAATAGCAGCCCTACAGGATCTCTTAATTGGGCTGGTCCTTCTTGAGTTCACACACCCCTGTGTTTTCTAGACATTGCCACCCTTACCTCTTCACAAACCCTCTCTTTACAATGGGGTATCATTGTCTGAAATTACCAAATTAAAAAAGGGACTATGTAATTACTGCATTTCCTGATTGAGAGGTGTTTGTCACTGTCAAGGAAGATGATAAAAACAGATGAAGGAGCCATATCTTGAAAAATTAAGACAGTTAATATATCTCATCTGTCTTATAGTAATGTGATCATTAAAGAGGAAAAGAGAAATACTCCTTGCTTAGTGCTTTGAATCATGCAAAGAAGAGATCCCTGGCCTACCCATGAGGCTGCAGATTGTGACAGGGAGAATATAAGCTCAGCTAGGATGCAGAGCTCAAACCGCAGGCATTATAAAGGAGAGAATTCCCCATTATGCTGGCTTTCCAGGGATGAAAGCTTTTTGGAGAAGTGAAACCATTCTGTTGGCAACTAGGCACATCTCTCAAGATCCCAGAAAAGGTAGAAAAGCACAATTTTGATTTTAACAATGTGAAACAACCAAGGCATCTCAAATTTCAATTCACAATTAGGACATTAAACAAAAAAAATATTTTCAGCAAATAGTTCTCAATTGGTCATAGGAACAGCACCTGTCAAACAGTAGACTCAAATAGCCAGTATCCCCAGAACCAGAGACAACAATCCCCCAAAAAGTATTTTAGCACACTAAGAACTGAAATATCCGAAAAGTTAGCATTGCTGCCTTTTATAGAAATACCATGGAATTGTAAATATTCAAGTGAAGCTAATATACTGGGCTGACAATCTGTTTTCTTTTAAAAAATAGGCTATTCAATCTAAGAATAAACCTCAGAAACTATATTCTTTTGTGACAGAAGGATTATTATTGTTTCATCTTTATTTCTTTCTAGGAAGAGGTAATTCATCTACAGCCAAAATTAAAGTAGTGAGGAGAAGCGGTCTGTATCTAAAGTAGTAAGCCAAGTAAGGCAAGCAGTAATCCTTACAATAAAAGTGAACCTTCACAGACTTCAGACATGAAAGCCTTCAATGTCTTCAGTCAGACAAAACCCTATAGAGAAGTGGCTTCAATCCTATGGGGAAGCTGGAGAGCTCTGGGGAAGCAACCAGCTTTGTAAACCGACAGCAGAGCTCTAGGGAAGCATCACTCTCCTCAGACAAGAAAGTGGACCTGAGGGAATCAGCAAGATTCTACAAAGGCAGAAGCTTCTGTAGGCAGCTAACAAAATTGAGTGTGTACACGTGAGCACACATACACAAAATTTACTCTGTAAAAAGGACTTATTAAAAAATACTTTTAGTCAAAAATCCTTGGAATAGGATCTTAGACGATTAAAAAAACTTTTCCTGGAATTCTCTCTCTTCTATTCTCCTTGGAAGCATGTTTTTCCTTAGAAACAATTAATTCAAGATGATTTCCTCTAGTTTCTATGATATTATACCAAAGTTTCCTCAGAATAAAGAGCATTATAGATTGAGATGTTCTATGTCTTCCAATTATGGTATCTCTCACCCCCTGCTTATTTCTATGCTTTGCTAGTATGCAATTACACACAAAAATGTAAGATTTACCCATTTAAAAATTGTTCAATAGTTATGCTTGCACAGCACTGTCTCCCCAGTGCTGGAGAATAATTCAGATGCAGACAGTATCAGGGTTCACCAGCCTCCCTGGATCTGCTCCATGAATCTTTCTAGTAGGGTACAGTTCAGTTAAAAAAATAATCAACATTTATGTTCAGGCAGACTCATTTCAATGATTATAAAGCAGGTTTCATCTGGATTGAACACAGATTAAGGAATTCTGATTATTAGCTAGTAATAGGTACACAGGGTCAAAATGCAACAAGGCAAATTCATAGAAGGAAAATCCATTGAAAGCTACTGAATAGAAAAGGTACCACATCAGCCTCTCTAAGCTACAAATCACAGCAGGATAGATCAATTGGGTGAAGTATCACTATGTGCTTGCCCTGTTCTGGTACTATTTCTTAGGTATCTGGTTTTCATTCTTCTCAGAGACCAGATAATAGACTCAGAATCACCTCAAGGCCGTCTTGGTATGGCCATTCTTACATTTCACCATGTCTCAGTTAAGTTAAATACACAAGAAAACAGTATGTTCTTTGCTTCCAAATTGCAAAGAACCATTTCTTCAGCACATAGTTGTGCAAATTAATCACTTTTGCAGGTAAACCACTAACAAGCTCTTTGGTATTATTCGCATGACTACTATCTAGGTGAATAATTGTGGAATTGGGCCACCTGCCAGCTGAGAAATTCTGTCACTTTTACTGAGTATTACTTTACTTTGCAAGTTGACCTGTAATGAGATTCTGATGGGGATAGATAGAAGCTTTTCAGCCAGCATAATTCAATGACGAAAAATGATGGGTATGAAATTACATTTCTTTCATATCATTCTTCTGCTCCTTCTACTGCATCCTCGTAGCTTCTTTTTTTTTTTAAAACTATAGATAAGGATTATATTACAACTTAGGGTAATAACAAGCAGAAAAAAATTGACCATCTGAACAATGATACTTGTGGCACTCAACATAGGAAGATTCCCCTTCAAGCTTTCCCCAAAATGCATTTTCTGAGAGGGTGTTGTGTTCCATTGCCTGGAGTTTCACACAATTCCCTTAACATACCCAAAGTCTTACTTGCCATCACTGCCCAGTGCACAGAGCAGAAGCACACACAGTGAAACTCAGGGACTTTTCAGAAAAAAGCATGTGTTGGCTGCTGCCCACTCTGTTTCTGCTCAAGGTCTGGTGGATCTTGATGTACCCTAGCAACTGACACAGATCAGGACAAGCAATGTCAAATCAGCTCAGCACATGCTTCATGTTAGCAAGGAGTTATCTGAATAAGCAGCCTGACACCACCACCACACTTGCTTTCCTAAGCCACATCTGACTCAAAGGCCAGCTACATATCTATTGTCAAGGTGGTTTAAAACTGGGGAAGGAGGTTAATTTTCAGTCCTACCACAACGTTAAGTAATGCAGAGGAGAAATGTGATTATCAGCAATAGGCCAAATTCATTTTCTTCTAACCATTACCAAGGTACAGAAGAAGCTGGCTTTGAAATGAACTGAGGTGAAAATGCATGGCAGGTAATTTATTTCCAGTTCTCTTCCAAAGCCTTAAAGAATTATACATACAAATCAGAAAATTTTATTTCCATAGATCTGAAAACCACAAATTTTGTCCTTTTTCTCCTCATATGAAAGGAGATGCACTATAGACTGTAACATACAGCAGCAGTTGACCCATCAGTTCTCAAAGTCCCTGCCACAATTTAGTGGCTTTTGCTGTTTTGCTGGAGTAGTGGCCTGGGTGACCTTTTTCCTGGGCAGTGTTCTCACTACTAGAAGCTGACTAGCATAAGAAGCCATATAGCTTTCTCCTTAGAAGGTAGATTCTAAAAAAAGACAATAAGAACAAGTGCAAGAAATGAATGCAGCTGGTGAGAAGAAACAGGCAAGATGTTATGGAAACAAGTTTACTCAGGTACAATTTTCTGGAAGTATGAATACAGGCAACAGATCAGTGAAGGTGTGAGCATTTCCATTAATAATTGCACAAACGGCAGCTACAACCGCCTGGTTGTCAACTAGGTCATTATTAGCTTTTTGCTTCAGAACAAAGTGAGGTTTCCAGAAAAAAAACAGAATATGACAGCAGTGTGGCCTTCTGTGGAAGGGGGAAAACATAAGGAAGTTTTGGGAAGACCACCAATTTTTTATTTTTCTTTTTAAAGCCTAAATAGATCATCCTGGGTCCCTTGGTTATTTCAGGGTAGTTCCCGTATTCCATTCTTTGTCCAAAAGGAACACGTTTGGGCTGGCTGCCTCTACATCTGTTCATCCTTTGCCAAAAGTTACTTTTGTGCTGCAAGCAATTGACCACAGAGGAATAGGCTATCAAATAATTTATTTCCCAGAGCTTACGTGGCCTCAAACAGGTTTAGAGAGTGCTGAAGACAGAGTTTAAGGTTGTCCCTAATTCTGCAGCAAGTCAAGAGGCAGCTTTACGGGCATTTACAAACATATGGCTCTGCAAGCAGCCAAATATGTGGGGACTTATAGTTGAGGCTTTTAAGAACATACTCAATACTGTTATTCTCCACCTGCGTTGGACACAGTTTGTGGCACAACTTTCAGTATCTGGGCATTTTCTACTTCCTTTCGAAACTGAATAAACAGCAGGATTTCCCTAAAACCTCATTCCTTTGAAAAAAGAAAGTCTGATACAAAACACATTATCATTCTGTCTCCAAGACCAAGAGTTCTGTGACCAATTTTCATCATCTCCAGGAAAACATGACAGAGCCAGTTCTAAAAATTTCTCAATGAAGGAAAAAATGATAGATTTCCTGACAAAACAACTATTTTAAAATTTACCAGTTGATTTAGCAAAGTCCTTCAAAGTGTTCAGTTAAAAGCTCCGTGGCTTAGTTTTCTAAAAAAAACAACCCCAAAACAAAACAAAAAACCAAAACAAAACAAAGAAAAAAAACAAAAAAAAACCCCCAAACACACTATGACCACAGTGTTGTAAGTGTTATTACGCTTGCCAGCCACACTATTAGAGGATGCTCTGACAGCACTGGCACCAATGACCTAAAGGTACATTAGCTCTTAAGTTTGTCTTTGCTATTCGGCACGGCAGAGGAATGCTAAAGATTCACCTAAGGAAACATTTCTGTGTCTATTGCTCAGAGGCATTTCAGAGTACCTATCTCAGTATCTCTAGGCTCTTTTTCAGCTATTAATGATTTCAGTAAAACATGAAAAAATCTGCAAGAGCTCAAGGCTCTTGTGATTGATAGAAATTTTGTTAATGTACGAATTAACTATACATGTGGTTTTTAAATTCAATTTAAGCCTGAAAATCTAACCTTGGGGGTTTGAAATAATGGGACATTAACTTCACTGCCTTTTACAAACTACCATGAAACATAAGTAAATGACAAAGATGAATAAAATCAGAATGATAAATGTTTTATAGTTGGTATTTTTTTAAAAATAATGTTATTGCCATTGAAAACCTAAGTGAAATGAATTCAGTCATTTCAGCTTAGTCCCTGGTGGACAATAGTCCACATTTCAAAAGCATCACACATAATTTGGCAAAATTGGCAGCTTCGGCTCAGATGTGGCTTAGGGCTGAGTAAGCATGCAATTCCCCTAGTGAGAGTGCCCCTTTCCTTCAGGGTTAAGGTCAATGGCTAGTCACTGTGGGGTAGAAAGTCTGATATTGTCTGCTTGTATTCATCTCAACTACAGACACAGAATTTCAGCTGCTGGTGATGCACAGCCTTCCAGTGCTGGCAAATATATTATACTCTTCTCTTAAACATACATACACCTTCACTCTCTTCCACTTGCCCAGATAAAACACACACCTTCCCTTTCCAGGACAGACAGCCCTTCAGTCAGTTTTACAATCCTTGTCTTCTTCCTCCTCCCTTTCCCATTCCACAGTCATATTTCACCTTATACTAGATTTAAAAGATTGCCCATTCTTGACCCAGAATACAGCTGGGCAATATACTAGTTTAATGGCAGGAAAACAGGGGCATCAATGGAAATTACAGAAAATCAAATTGAACAGATGTCAGGAAGCACATCAGGCATTGTAAATGTGAGGGATGCCCATCAGACAAGGTTACGGAGGTGAAAAAACAGAACACGTAAAAAAAGCAGAGCAAGAACAAGAAAACCAGCCCTCCCCCCAGCTGCCAGTGACATGCTTTAACTGATGCATTGGGAAGGTTATTCTGTGCCACCCTTCAAAGTGACAATGAAATCTACTGGATTATGTGATTATAAAATAAGACAAACCAACGCTACAATAAGATAATAAAGTTACAAAAATAGTTTCAAAAAAACCTGAGTCTCATTAAAAGTTAATGGAGATTTATGTTCAGCCCTGAAAGTACCAAGACATCTTAGATTTCACAGGAATTTTCCACTGATTGTAACCTACAGAAGGCCAGATTTTTTTAAAAGTTATTCAGACGTTTAACACAGTAGATTGCGCCCAGTGGGATTTTTAAAAAAGCCTAGACATGTAATTCCCATTAGTGACAGAGTTTTGAAAAGACCGCTGTCATCTCATCAGCATTCTCAGCATTTAAATAACTTTACAGACCTGGCTGAGATCGCAGATTTTTCTGCCTTTATTGTTACATTTAAGGAAAACAGTAGAATCAGTTTCAAACACTAGCAGGACACAGGAACTTCTGCTTTCCTTCAGATCAGGCAACTCCATTCATTGAAATGGTATCACACTAGGACAAGTTTTGCTTTCCTTTATCCTACTAAGTCAAATTTAACTGGAACAGTAGTTGGTTTAGGTCTTGAGAAAGAACAAATAAACCTTGTTCTATCTTCTGAGATAACAAATATCTCACTGAAAGTAGCGTTTAATTCACAAGGTATGTTTTCCCCTAAGGTTGGCAAATCATGTATTATTGTCTAGAACTTTCTGTTATAGTTTTTATGCTTTTTAAAAGAGTATGTAATACATATGAGAATATTTTATTTGGTCTGTGTCAAGAACTGTATTAATACACATGACACACAAGTGACTTAAAAGTTGCTTTAACAAGAAACAATATCTTACTTTAAAAAAAGTAGCTTTAAAAACATTCTTCCATTTGTTCAGATGTTTAAATAAATAAATAAATAAAATTTGCAAGGTTTTCCTACTTTGTGCCAGCTATTAAAACAAACCTCAACGAGTGTTCCCTTAACAGTGGGCCCTAAGGGAATGGGAGAGCCAGCATGCCACCCCACATGAGCCACAGGGTGCCCAGCTAGAAGGCAGGTAGACACTGAGGACTGGTGGCCCTGATGAGCTGAGAGTGAGCAGGGCCAGGGCATCCTTCTGCCTGCACAGGTCAGGGCTGTCTAGATCAGGAAAATCTATGTTTATTTTAGACTATAAATTTATACCTGGAATCCATGGCATACAACTACCTGTTAATTGCAATGAAGTTCAGACACAAGAGTTTAGAAGTGTCCTATGGCACTCAGCACAGAATAAGACTGAAAGCAGTGTCACTTATCTACATGTGCTTAAAAACATGCAAATCATAATTCTGCCTGGAAAGGTATTTCTTGCCTATTATCATCAGCCACTCCAATATTACTATTGCTGAAAAGGCATTTTAGTTTCTTCACATATTGAGCAGCACTGTGTGCATGCTCCTTGTTTCCACCGCATATAGTCAGCTGCCCTTGACCATGACTCAGCCAGTTTTAACCAAGACAACAGTTCAACAAAATATGTGCTTTGCTAGTTTCAGATGTTTCAGAGTAATGAGAGAAAGAAAATTAAAAGAAAAATAACACAAGAAAAGTTGTCCAGCAGGCTCGGAAGCCAACAGTTTCAAACTTTTTATTTAAAGCCAAAATGTTTTGAAATTACTAATAGAAGTTTCCCTTAACTAAAGATGTAAAGTCAAGTAGTGTGCAACTCAGACCTCAGCAGGAAGTGATGGTGCAGAGAACATCAGGGTTTAAGCGCACTAAGTTATCTCAGAATGTTTCTCTTTCTACCTGCTCACAGCCAAAACTAGCTTCTTGCTAGGAATGAGACTTGCCAAACCCAGGATGTCTGACAGGTCTCATCTCAGAGACCAGCATGAAGAAAAGGGTTCTCAGGAACCTAACTTTTTCTCCCTATCAGGTTCAAAATCTGCAAAAATACCTGTTTACTATCACAAGGTTGAATGTTGTTATGAAACCACCTTGCCCATCATTTTGTTCATTACTTCCAGTTCTTAATTACTTGGACCAAGCCAGGCCAGCTCATCTTTAATTGGAATAAACAGTTAATCTTTTATACAAAGGACCCAGCTGAGTCTTTCTATGTATTTGAACATGTAAAGGGCTTTTGGCAGTTTAGAGCGTGTGTGGTGTTAGCAGGATTTAGCTCATTAGCAAACCACAAAGGCTCTGCTGACACTGTACTCCGGGTAAAATACATGAGGCCAACCTACACCCTGTGGACATGTATAGCATAACTACATAATAAACAGGCATTTATTAATAATTTTATCTGTCACACATGCAGAAGGAGAGGGTGAGAAGTCAAAAGCTGTCATATGTTGCAACTAAAGAGGCATAATTAAAATGATAAGTGTCATGTGATTATAACCCTTGAAGAATTAATCTAGCATGAAACAACAATGGTATAAATACAACAGCATATGTTCCAAAAATTAATTTCACATAATAGGCAGCTGATGTAAGCACTTAGACCCAATTATGTATGGTCATACAATAGCAGCTGATGCATGGAAAATCCCTTCTATAGTGTACACTAGAATAATCCCATTATAAATGAATGAATAGAAAGACTCCTTTAAAGTCTTTGCACTAGTGTGTATTTACAGACAAATTAGAATTTATGGAAATATTATGTAGCTTTAACTTCTCCACTAATTTGTTTTCAAGGTTTAACTTTTCAAACCAGATATTGCTTCCGCAGTATCTCAGACCATTAGCTGTTCTGCAGAAGCAGGATTTGTGGGGACAGCAGTTACAACCTACAGATTTGTTTAACTTCAATTTAAAATAATTTTTTAAGCTAATTGTCTCATTTCATGATTTCTAGTTTACTCAAATAGGACTTGATTCTCCCTCTGAAGTTAAATGAAACAATACTGCATACTGCTGGGATCAGAATTGAAGGGATTTATCCTATAACATTCACTGGTTTGTTTTGGCTTTACTTATATTAACATTCATTTTAATATTCCAATTAATATTTTTCTCATATTGAAAGCTTGAATAGTTTATACATAAATGAAGCACTTTGGTGTTTCAATTTACACTGATTGTGTACACATGAGCTTTGCTCTGTTTGTCTACTGACCTCAACTCTGGTTGCGTGCAATGCAATGTCACATGCCAAGTTTCAGCTTGAGAGCACAATGTGCATCCAAAATTTTAAACCTGGAAGCACTGATAAGAATTCAGATGCACACAGATTACCTCCTGACAATGACAGAAAAACTTATTCTAGAGAGAAACTGTATTTATCGATTAAGTTTTGGCCCTGGAATCACTTCAGATGCTTGTAAGGTCAATCAGAATGACCTACCATATGTTTCAATAGCCTTCTGTTCTCTTTCAAATTATCCAGCTTTTAGTTATAAAGCTATGAACATAGCTACTACTACTGACCAATGGCACTTCATATGTTTCTGCTTAGAAAAGCTAGAAGCAAATTTCATTCACTGTGTCTCTAGAGTTAATATACTAAACAAGAGGAAAACAATGGAAGTATTAGAGCACCGTGACAAGAAAACAATATTATCTACTTCCTGAAATTAATGTTGAACTGTAAACCAACAGTCTTCTGGGTGCCATGCTAGGCAAAACAAATTCAGAGGTAGAAGCAGAGACAGAATTATCCATTCAGCTGATCACATAAAAGTATATCTGACAACAAACATTTAATGAACAAAGTCTTCAACAAAGAGAAAAAATGTACAACGTCTCCAAAAATTCACTTGCAATGTATGCTAGTAGTTCTTTTTACTTGGGTACATATTTTATTCTTTCAGTGTGCTGAAGAATGAGAAGGAATACTTACAGCTCATTAAACTGATTACTAATGCAGTTCTTATGGACTAAATGCACATCTGGACTTTAAAGAGAAAGAGCAAGAGATGTCCAAGATTTAACAGCAAACAATATTTGTGTAGTAGACAAATTATATTATGGCAGCAGTTAGCCAATGACAGAATTACAAGTCCTTTTTGGAAAAGTAAAGAAAGTGTTATCTCTGGAGAACACAATGTTTTGTTGGCATCTAATGAATTTCCAGGTGGAAGCTGCAGCCAGGACCCAGGTGTAATTTCACCTATTACCTAAGCAGAGCTAACCCTTAAAGTTTCACAAGGAGGAAGCAATAGCCATTGCACTCAGAGGGTGCAGTACACCACAGGGCAGTGGCTTACTAGCTTAGGAACTGGTGGATTGAGAGTGAAATGAGCAAAATGAAATAAACACCAAAATACCATGGCTTGCTTTTTTTCAAAACATGATATATTTCCTATCAGTCAGAAGAGGAACAAAACATTTTAGGGGGGGAATAAAAACGCTTGAAAGAAAAACAAAATTAGAGAAGGCCAAACACTAGTTGCTTATCTGAAATAGGAAAGGAGAGCTTCTGTTTAAAGCTAATGCATTTACCCAGATTTTGAAATTTCTCTTGACATTTAATTCCAGCCATTTGTAAACTATTGATTAAATTAAGGTTCTGAAAACATTGACACAAGCAAATGACAAAATAGTACTTTAAGAGAGTACTAGTTATGAAGCCAACCTTGCTTCCTCAAGGCAACCATTAGCAGTACATTCTCTTGGGAAAACACCCTACAGATGCCACTTGTCTCCATTATAAAAGTGTTCCAACATACCACTTCTGACAAACTGTGCAAGTTACTCCAAGGCAAGAAGTCGCATACTCCAGGACAAGCTATTCACAAAAGTAGCCCTTTAAGACTTCATTTCTCTGCAGAGCAGGCTAGACCACCCCAGTCAGTTCAGCAGCAGGGCTGGGCTCCGTGACCTCATAAAACACAAGATGAGCCAGTGGATTCCTCTAATATATGCCAACTGGATTGTCCCTTTGGGGACCTCTTCTACCAGGAAGGTATTATTGGACTTTGCTAATGTCCTTTCTACTCCTGGACGTGCCTTTAAAAAGCAAACCTCTACAAGGGCTTGTGTACCAATACAGCCTGCAGTCCATGAATGTATCTTTGCACAGGAATATGCTGTCCCCATGAGTGGGGTAAGAAAATTCACTTCAGCCAAGGATCCATCCCATGTCCTTCAATTTTCAGCTAATTTTATTTCAATAGACTCGAAATAGTTCATTACCAAAGGGCAAAGGGAATTTTTCCTATTCGACCCTGTGCTACTCAGGATTTAACGTATGCAATGGTGCACTGGCTGGCTGTGTACGCATGGTGCATATAGAGTGACCTGGCTATTGGTTTGATCATTTGCAGCTTCAGCTACAAAGTTAAGGAGAAACTGCAGATAGGTTTTCCTGAATGAAATCTTATCTTTATCAAACAAGGCCACACATTTGGGCCTGAAAGTAGTAACAGCTGTAACTAAGCGAACGTTATTAAGAAAGGAAATAACGAATTGGGAAGTATTTGAAGTTCTGACCTTTCACCCCTAGCACTATGATTCAAGCTAACCCTGAGGACCTGACTATGATCTACCAATGATTTCTGGTTTAGATCCCAAATAGTTAATTTGTTTCACACTGGGAGAAGTTGCTTGATAGGGTTTAAAAAGTAGGCTATTTAGTAACAGCACATTACCTATTTGTGCAAAATCATGCACACAAGCTTGCCTTA
This sequence comes from Haliaeetus albicilla, assembly GCF_947461875.1. Classification (NCBI taxonomy): domain Eukaryota; kingdom Metazoa; phylum Chordata; class Aves; order Accipitriformes; family Accipitridae; genus Haliaeetus; species Haliaeetus albicilla. The sequence continues at coordinate 14,438,402 of NC_091494.1, read as the reverse complement.
AGCACTGAATAAAATTGCAATGTGTACACATATTACAAGATTCTGGAAACACTAAATTGAAAAACTCAAAATTTGAATTCTGCAAATAGAAGTTACACTAAATTATTTTTCTCTCAGTAGCAAAGTCTTGAGTGAATGAGCAGAGTATTACTGGACTTCATGCCATTAAGACTAAAATAATATCTGATGAATTTACAAGTACTGGACACTTCAAAGGCCACTTTATTATATGTTTCAAAAATATTGCTCTATTAGAGATGCATTTCATCAGTTAGAAGGGTGACATTACTCACTATTAATGAAATATAGCAGACACCTGAGGATGTACATATCTAATTTTAAATGAAATAATTTTTTATGTTTTCATGGATAATAAAGAACAATCCCTCTGAGTGGGGAAAAATGCTAAGGAGCCAGAGGTTACAGGAGGATCATTCAGTGATGTTATAAAATCCTGGCAGCACCAAAGTGATACTAAGTAATACATGTTCCCTTCTTTCTTAATAATTGTAGAAAGGCTATACACCAGAGCTTTATTCATGCAGTTCACTTGATCTCCATTTAAACTGAACAGATTTTCTTCCTTGCTTTTCCTCCAGTCTTGGTGTCAAGTAAATATTTAATTTTTTCTTTGTCTATGTCATACAAAATTCAAAAAAGATCTAAATACAGTAGCCAAGATGAAGGCATAATGTTTTATCAGCAGTTTCCCCCTTTTAACTGTTGTTTTAGAACAATTCTGAGATAAAAAGGAAAGGTTATTACACTTGGACAACCTTAATTCTTCAGGGAAAGATGCACAGTTTAATAACAGCAGTCAGCCATCTGCTGCTCCCGAGGTCTGCATGCAGATGGAGCAGCCTTGCAATTGTGCCAGCTCAGAGGCAGAAGATACCCCTTCTAGGACTGTGAAAAAACCCGGCCAGGACATAATCCCTTCTCACCAGCAGTATGGGCTCAAGAAGCAGTGGGACTGTGGGTGCCACTGCTGTGAACCCCCAGTGCTCACTTCACTAGTGTGGCTGCATCCAGGCTGTAATCGTACATTTTAAAAGACAGAATAAGTTGGATTTTCTTTTTAATGCCATGAGTTTAAAGATAAATTAACAGATTAAAGGTTCTTATTACATGCTTAAGTTTAGCAAGTAAGTGTCCACACGGCTGAGTGCATAGCACATAGCATGACAGCTGGGAGTGGAACATTATGAGACACATGTACCTGTTTTCCTACAATTTTATGGGTCGCTACAAGGAAAGGTGGTGGCAGGCTGGAAGCCCAAACATGATGTACAGGCGCAGTTCTTGGCCAAGGGTCCAGGAATCAACAACTTAACACTGTGGAGAGACATGGACATATTAGAGATAGTCCAATGAAGGGCCATGAAAATGATTGAGGGATTAAAGCATCTCTCCTATGAGAAAAGGCTGAGAGAGCTGGGATTGTCTAGCCTAGAGAAGAGAAGGTGCAGGGGGGATCTTATCAATGTATATAAATACCTGAAGGGAGGGTGCAAACAGGACTGAGCCAGGCTCTTTCCAGTGGTGCCCAATGACAGGACAGGAGGCAAGGGGCACAAACAGAAACACAGGGCATTCTATCTGAACACCAGGAAATCCTTTTTTACTGTGAGGGTGACCAAGCACTGACACAGATTACCCAGGGACGTTATGGAGTCTCCATTCTTGGATATATTAAAAAGCTGTCTGGACATTGTCCTGAGCAACTGGCTCTAGGTAGCCCTGCTTGAGCAGGGGGATTGGACCAGATGACCTTAAGAGTCCCTTCCAACCTCAACCATTCTATGATTCTAAGAGTATTATATCAAATTGTTAAGCAACCTTTAAGTTTATATTCATTAGGAATTCAGTTCTCCGGAACTGAATCTTACACACTGGATGCCAGATTCAGAAATTGCTTATCCAACGAGGCACTGCAAGTTTACCTATGCAACCTCCCAGAGCTTTTTGATACCAGCGTTTCCAACCCGAGTACACACAGCAAACAGATCATACACACTCTGTAGGTTATAAGTAGAAAAAGGTTTAATTGTGGTTTTCCTGAAAGCTCTCAGCTGGAGTCAGTATGTATTTCTGAGAACATCAGAACTAAGGGTCACAGCCTTGCACTATTTCCCCTTCCCATAGATTTCCCACAGACATACTTGAAACTTTTCTTGCCAGATTTACACATAGTGTGAAATCTACCAGTGCATCAGCTGAAATGACCAGTGCAGTATGGGCAAGTGGAGCTAAGTCTATCCCTTTTCTTATGGAACTGCCACAGCAGCCATTTTTTTCACCAGCAGCAACACTGTTGAGGATGGTAAGGGAGTAAGAAGAAATTTTCTGTTTTCTTACACTTTTGCATCAGTATGTATTACCCTGTGTACTGTATCAGCCAAAGGCAAAATAACTCAGGCATGTCAAACTCCTGTGGACAACTCAAAGGAAAGGGGAGAATATCAGTATTCTCATCCTTTAAGTTTTTTTTTACTAGCTAACATCAAAGATTACCATAACAATGCAGAATTTGGATCTGAATTGACTGAGATAACCATAAGAACCTGTGATACTTAAACTTGTGTTTTCCTGAGGTTTGTTCTAACCCTTACTGGTGTTTTGTAAAGACGATTTGGAATATGCTACTGTATTCTCATTTGCTGTTTGAAACAAAAAGGCATACGTGAACCTCCCTTTTTGAAGTATGGATGCCAACATGAAATGTTACACTGCAACAGATTAAAAACCAATTGCTGCATATAACACCAAACAGATTTATCTTTGAATATTGGGTCAGAAATTGTGAGCCTAGCCACTTTAAGAATAGCAAGGACAGGGTTCTGGAAATAAGAGAGGCTACTGAAAGAGTGGCCATTAAGTGCTTCCCTAAACCTATGACAAAGCACTGGAACAGCATCTTCCTGTAGATTTGGGAAAGAACTAAATAAAACTTCTCTTCATTTTGTCCTGTTGCTCTGCTATGAAGTGCTGATGATTACCATTGCCTCCTGTAGACCAGAGTGATATGAACTCCATCTGACATTCTGAGCTAGTTTTCTAAGTCAATATTATCATTGAATGGGACCCATTGATCAACCAAGTGAAGCAGTAAAAAAAAGGATTCCAGCTTGAGGAAAAATTCACTTGGGAAGCTGCAAACCTGGCTTGAAAAAGCTGAATTCTTTGCACTTTGACTGGGTTATAACTGCAGCCTGCACAGCCAAATAAACTCCAGGCAATTACAGCCTAGATTTAGCAGCATGCTGCAGTTAAAACAACTTCCAGACCAAGATTTCACTTAGTGAGGTCAGTAGATGAAGCTTGACCTGGCTTGAGTAGACTTAGCCAATGACATGGTTTAATATAGTTATGTGGTCAAACAAAACCCTACTTAATTACAGCCTTGCCAGGAGCTTGACTTTCTAATGAGAGGTTGGTTGTAGCATTACTGTTTCCCTAACCTCTCTTGCCTTTTGGTTTATCACACTTTAATGGAGAAGAATAATAGATGAGAAGGAAGGAGGGGAAAGGGTGTGAAGCAAAGGATGGGACTACATCCCAGCTGGTCCAGCAGAGTTCACAGTGGTAAAAGTACCTTCTAAAACAAGAGCTGCTCTTTGTAATATCTGTCTAGATCTGCCTTGCAGACAACACAGTAAAGCTTTTTATCATACCTTTATGGTACACAGATGGTTTGTTCCTTCAAGCAGCAGGGAAAAAGTTCTATAATAAATCATCACACAGGGCTCCTTTAAGGTGAGTATGTGGTAAGTTTGGTGAACTAAGGCTGAATTCTGGATAATGGTAGCAAGCTGGGAAACAGAAATAATAGTTATATAGCTCAAATGATTGCATGACTTTCTGTAACCAAAAGTGCACTATAATAATTCATTAGGAACATGGATATTTCTTTTTATTGTTTTCCTGCTGCAACTTTGAAGGTGACTACTAATGACCAAGAGCTGTTCTCGGGTGAAGCTATTTATTCATATCCCACTGAAAAGCATTATAGGCCATTTCTTATCAGTTAATCAAATAAGTTTTTTCTAAACCTCCTGTAATTTTTTCCCTAACTAAAAAAAACCCCAAGTGTTCTATTTTCAGCTTTCATTTGACTTCACTATATGGCAGAGGGAGATTTCAAGCCTTATCAATACTGTAGGTCCCTAGCTATAACAAATAACTACCACCAACCCCCCTGTTTTTATACAACAGACATTGGACTAGAGATATTTTTTTTCCATTTTGTATAGGTTACTATATTGTCTTCATTACCATAGCATCTACACAGTTTTCATTAAGTGACAATACTAACTTGACACATGCAGTTGGCTCCTCTGAGCATCTCCCAGAAGAAAATTGTATATTCAACATGTGTGTGCAACATGATTTCTTATTTGTTCATTATTGTCTCTTTTCCAAGAAAGTAACAATTTTGCATTAGCCTACAGTCTAAAGTATTCAAAATAAAGTGTTTTATCGAGATGACATTACATAAAATTCTTAGCTTTAGAAACACACAGAAAATTCAACCCCATTTTCCAATCATGCCCACTGTTTTAAAGAAATTCCCCCAAATTTTAACTGGCTCCTCAGAGTCAGCTGTGTCATCCTAGATTCGTCTTTAGATGTTTCTTGTACTGCAAGAATTGCAGTAACAATCTCTACAGAGAGAAGAATCTGTTATTCACATCTACAGGCTATTTAAACATTGCCAGCATTAGATAAATCACAGTGTGTACTTGCTGCTCTACAAGAGCCCCAACCCTACATAAGGGGCTCAAGTCCCACTGTCTGATTTGGCTTTAAGTCAAAGCACTGCTACACTGACTTAATCCAGAAAAATATTTAAAACACACATTTCAATTTTGGGCACTTTATTCAAATCTGACGGCAACTAGTGACAGAAACACCCTAGAAGATTGATACAGTTTGAAGCATGTTATGTATGGCTTTGCTGTTCAACTTGCAAGTAATTTGTAAAGCGGGTCTGTCCTGACTATGAAACATTGTATCAGTGTGATTGGAATCAATAGTTCCTGCACTGTCATTTGTCACATATTTACAAGCCTGAAAAATAGTTCATTTTGTCCTGATCCTATAACTGAAAAGATTGAATCAGAACCCTGGAGGGATCTTCGAGTGCGACACATTCATTACTGGTCACTCTAAGATCACTGCCACACCAAGAAGGGAACGCGATTTCAAATTAAAACAGGGGTGCTCCTGTATGTGTTTTCTCCTCAAATACTTTTAAAACCTGTTGGTAAGTTGTATCTACACTGAATTATTGCAGTTAACTTAAGAAGAAAACTTATATTGTAATTTGCTTTTCAGTTTTAATTGCACTTTTTAGAGGGGCTTTCAGAATTTTTGCCCCAGCTTTTTAACACATTCCAACTACTGCAACAGTTTTAAGGAGCAAACCTGAGCCATGGAATAGGTAAAGTCATTTACATTTTCTCTTTAAGCTTCTATTCCCCCCCTTCAAATCAACTTTTGTGGAAAAAATTGTTTAAAACCTTCTTTCTTGAAAGATTTTTACTGCAAAGTGTACGTCTCCTCCTAATGCTGTACTCTGAAAGCATGGCCCAGCAGCTGAACTTCCCATTATGTCTCCAAGACTGAAAATCATTTATAGCCTTAAAGCACACTGTAGTCCAAGTTAGCAGGTCATTGCAATGAGGTAACACTCACTTTCTCATAGGAACAACCTTAGATTCACTTTCACAGACCATCTCCATGCTATATGAATTGCCAGGATCTCTAAAGCGTAACTCTGAAGAGCAAGCAGAGTGCTCCAACCCTAGGTCAAAAAGTGAAGCTGCACTAAACCTAGGTCAAAAAGTGAAGCCCGGTACCCTTTGGGATGTCTTGTCCTCCTCCTGCTGTTCAACCTGGAAGCCACCCTCTGCCCTCCTCTAGCCCCCAGAACAGGAGGGGTCAGCAAGTGGTGCCCCTTACAGATGGGGACACAGCTTCCCACAAGCTCCCACATTTATCCAGCTAAACCAGCATGCAGCACAGACAAAGCAGGACTCCATTTCCCCCAGTCCTCTCTCACACTGCATATTTGGCAAAACATTGCTTATTTGGCAAAAAAGACCTTAGCATGGTCAATAATGCAAATACCAAGGTTATCAAAGTATGAAAGGCAATACTGAGAGCCTTGTGCTCAATCACTGGGTACACATATGGTCTGCATATGCACATATGGCCTAGGGTAAAACCCCTTCACTGTTACATAGTTTTCTGGTAAACCACATTTTCTGATAAAATGGTAATTACTTTTAAAACATTCAATGAGATTTAGTAACTTGAGTATAACACCACAAGCCAAAGTGTCACCTATACCTAAGCAAAATGCAGAGTATTAGCTCTTAGATCAGATCTAAGAGTCCAACTCTTTGTATCAACAAAGAATTCAGTCTCAATTTCAGCAAAAAGCTCCCTTGAAACTATTATCTCTGCAAATTAACAAAAACATGAGTCACTTTGCAGGGTATGTAGCTTAAGACTGTATGAGAACCTCAGTTACAATAATTCTCTCAGCTAATGTGTCACACAAGCATGAAAAGAGGTAATACCTGAAGAAGCTGGATTAACAGAACCAAAAATACAATTTCAGGAGAAAAAGGAAAGATTGACCAAAAATACAATATCGGGAGGAAAAAAAGGAAAGTGTTACTTCACTTCTGACTTGTGACTGACAGTCTACAAAAATGAAGCAACATTTCCAATGGTGTCTCAGGAGAAAAAAACCCTCTGATCAGCACTGAGAGGCAGGACTCCCTGACAGTCAGTGCTGGGGCCCTGCTCAAGTTAAGCTAACCAGGGGAGAAACCAGCCTTTTATTTTTCAGGCTATAACTGTTAGAGTACATTGATAATCCTAGTACTTTTTAAACATTGCCTTAAAAAGGTTTGTGAATTCTGTTGCAACAATCACCCTGGTTTCAATTTTTGTTTGTTGTAATCAAGGGGTACATAAGGCTGTATAACATTTTTACAGTATACTATATCCCTGCAGTAGTATTTTGAGTGCAAAAAGGAAAAAGCAAGCAGAAGTTTCCACACAAAAGCCAGACAAACAAGAGGACAACACCCCTGACTGCTCACACAAATTTCATTCACTTTTCATTTTCACAGACACAAAAGGACTCTTCAGGATTGGGGGGGGGGGGGGGGGGGGGGGGCACTGAGCAAAAGTAAAGGAGTCAGAAGAAACAATCTTATGACTAGAGAAAGGGTGGAAAGAAGCCAGTGCAACCCTTGGGCCCTTATCAGGTAGGCAGACTCTCCAACCTTGGAAAGGCTGAGAGGAAAAGAGAGTATCAGGAAAACCGAGTTTGCCATTTTACTCCCCTTTCCCTCCCCATGAAGACAGGGGAGGGTATGCCTCCCTCTATTTCCTTCTACCTCAGCATTTCACCCTGCCTTAGCAGTGTTTATTGTCTCACAAAAATATACCTTTCCATTGGATCTCAATATTTTTCATACAATAGCCCATAATTTACTGCATCCCCAGCCCTGCCATGGGGCCTCCCCCTTTCCCTTTTCTCAGCAACATTGCCAGACCAATGCCAGCACTACACTGGCACCAACTCCTTCCCACTTTCCTCACAACAGCTACTAGCTCACTACTTGCAGCTGCCTTTTTCTTACCTTTACAGTCTTCATCTCCAGGCTTGGTGGGTAGTAAATGAAATTCCTCTTGCCACATACCTTGTATCTCTCTCCTATATTTCAGGCCTTTTATCTCCAAGCACATGTGCTTGCCCATCTCCCTCCCCCAAAACTTCAGAAATTCTTTTTTCTTACAGCCCCTTCTATTTTTTGTTGAATCTCAGACAAGCTCCTCTTAGCATCACCTCTCATCACCTGAGGCCATCTGTATGGTTGAGCCTTCTCCTTTTGCTTTCTCCAGAAGTGATGGAGCAGGTCCCAGAAAAAAGGTGGGATGACTGTTCCCAAATATTGGTTGTAAGCATTCTCAGATGCTAAGATGCTTCTAGCTCAATACGTAAAAGTGCCATTTTCAAACACGGAAATCCTTATATTTCTGTTAGTTCTGTAAAACTTCTGCCATATTTTTGTATTTTACACTGACAACACTGATTTCTTCAACAACACATGATGTCCACATTATAAGTCCTTTTTATTACAGCTGAAGTGAGAATGGAGTGCCAGGACAGGGTCTATTTGTTATTTAGAAACCAGATGACCCAGGTTTCCCTTTCAAGTCTGACTTTATGCAGACTTAGTCACCTAGGTAATACCCTGCAGGCCACATAGTGCTTCTCAATACTCTGCAACCTGTGGTAGACATAATGAACAAATTCAGAGCTAATAGGTCATGGGAAGAGAAGAGGATAGATGAAGGGCATCTACAGAGCTGAGAGTTTGTCATAGTTAATTTTATCATTGCAGTGATGTTTGGGCCCAGAATGGAACCAAGCAGTCCTTGCTCTGCCTGTTTCCATGCCCCTTCAAACCACATTTGTGCATATCCTTCTTGTATCACTTGTCATTTATCAGAAACATTAATAGGGTTTAGAGCCTGTAAGCTTTTCTTAATCATCACTCGTGTTAATCTGCACACTTCCTAATTCTTCATCTGTTATCCTTAAACATCTGATGCAGTTTAAGTAAATCTCCACCATCTTCATTTGTAAAACCAGATGCAAAACAGTTAATATCTCTGCTGTTCAATATCTTAACCCTTAATCTGTACTATAGCATCAACCCCTAAGAAGATCAGTTTTTTTAAATATGTCTCCTGACTTTACAGCAAACAAGAACTCTAGCAACAGGTGAAATGCCTTACTTTAATTATACACCATTGCTTCAGAATTTCCTAGCCTTTGCTTTTCATAAACAAACATCCAAGAAATCAAAATGAAGAAACCAAAGCATGGGAATTGTACTGGAGCTAGAGACGTGGTAACACAGTCCTGCTCCCTGTATTTCCACTACTTTCCCTGTATTCTTAAATATTTTCTGTCATTGGTTGCCTCACTGCTTATAGCTTTTCATCACGAAGTTGCACACTCCTTCATTGCGGGGGATTCAATTATATGAACTGAAGCAGAGGCGAGTGCCCACAGCACCAAACAGGTCTCTTACCTGTGTCTCAACTGCTCTTCTCAGACAGCCCAGCAGGTACCACACACCACTCCAGCTTTCAAGTGTCCTTACACAGTCTACCATGGAAAGGCATAAGATGCCTTTTATCTGTCCTCTTCTGTCAGTGCAGCTCCTTGAAGTATTTCTTCTTCTGTCTCAGAGTCATTATGGCCACTATTGCAAGCTCATAAGTTACAGAGAGAGAGCTCTGTCTGCAGGACAGAGGAGACAAGAGGCTGCTGCTCACTTCAGTCACAATGGTCTCGCAGGAAGATGAATAGCCTGAGCCACTGTGGGGCCCCATGGCCTAGCAGGAACAAGCGGGAAAAGCTGGGTTTGCACAGCTCTCCGTAGCAAGCCCCTTTAGCTTATTCACATAAGGGCACAACAGCCACCCTTCCCTTGCTCTGGGAAACCAGCGAGGCGGGATCCACGCAGTTGCAGCAGCAGACCTGCAGCATGCCACACACAGGCTGCTGTATGCCACGCACACAAGTCATTTTTCCACGTCACAAACCAGCTCCCCAAGGCCACTGTCAACCATCCTCTGACAGCACAGCAGCACCTCCACCCTTATGGGTTTTAGCAACCTCAGGAGCACACAGCTCTCCTCACATCTTTGCCTCAGCCCCCTGAGAGGGCTCCTCCTTGTAGCCTCCCCACCAGGTGCTCAGGGGAGGCCTGACAAGGCCCATTAGCTCGTTTGCACTTCTAACAACTTTTGCAGAATCAGGATATTACCCCAGTGCCACCTGAGGGAAAGAAGAGGTTCCTGTCACAGTTCAGAAAGGATTTGGTGCTGTGCTTAGGCAATCTCTCTTAAAATCAGCAGCTGGAGCAAGCCCACCTGGCCCTGGTGTCTGGATTTTGAGTACCTTTTCTACCCCCTCCACACCTGAGATGGTTTGAGGCCTGCGCAACGTGCATGTCAGGCAGGCACCAGATCTACCTGCTCGGAAATTTTGTCCCCCTCAGGCAAGGCTGGGGGACGAGGCGGCCTGAGGCTGAGGGGGGGAAGGCAGGCCTGGCGTTAGTGGGCTGGGGCTGCGCGGGAGTCCCACAGGGCTGAGGTCAGGGCGTGGGGAGGCCCTGGCTGGGGCTGGCTGGTGCCACCAAGGCCTGAGAGTGCCCTGACACTGCTGCTGTACCCAAACCCCAGTCCCTAGGCATCCCACAGGGCCTTACGGCGTGTTCTGGGGTGGACGTGGGCCTTGGTTGTGTCCCCCCCAGTAAGCTGTTGTAGCAGCGTGTTTGTATCATGTACCAATGTAACACATAAGCTCTGTCTTAGGTGAAGCAGAGATTTCACCAAATTAACACAGTTCATTCACCAGGGAAATGTTTTCATATTTGTAATAGTGACAACTTATTTAGCTAACTTTAATAATTACTTAAAAAAAAAAAATTCCTTTTAAGAAATGAGTCTTTGCAAAATATTTGAAATGTTGAAGTGTGTTAAGGGGGGGCTCCAGCTGCACCTACAAGTGAGGCTGAGCAGCACTTAGCAAGTGCTGGCTGTCTTAGCAAGGCATACTTTATGCTGTACATAGCTTTCGTGATACAAAATTTTCTGTTCCACCTTCCTTGAGAGTGTGAATTTTTTTAAGGTGCCATTTGTCATCATTATAGGACAATATGAGCAACTGTTGCAAAACCATTATAAAAATTGCTGAAGATGATTGCTAATATTCTCTTTGCACATTCAGAAATAATTTCCTTTTCCATAGCTTCATGTCTCTTATTTGGAATCACTCAATAGTAAACTAAGCAAGCAGAAAAGAGCATTAAATTTGTCTGAAATTGACAAGAAACATGGAAGTTCTTGACAGAAGTAGTCTAACAGAGATGCACACATACACATACACACACACACTCCCCCATAGAAAAATGTCATCAATTCTTGACACAGGAAAGGAAATATTAATACTGTTGATTACAAATAGCTTCTCAGGCTTATTACAGACATAGAAATCACCTACTAAATTTTTTTTTCCAAGCGCAATGTTTTTTTCACTAATATCTGCTCTGGTGTTTTGGACAGGAGACGCTTGCACTGGAGGAACAGACTAGCAATGATCTCCCATGGCACTGATGTATCTGCATAAAACTTCATTTTATGGAGAAGTAGAGCACTCACATAATTCATCAAATCACAAATAGTTGACAGGTCTTAACAATGGCAATCATATAGCCAGACAGCCAGAAAGTTGACACCCCCAAGCAAGCTAACACCAACCTGTGAGTAAGATGTATTACTTACATTAGTGCTTTCTCTCAGTGTGAACCATTTTCTTTTACTACCTCTAACCATGATTTCCTGTTCTTTATATCTGTGGAATATTTTACAGAATATTAAATGATATCAGAAGCAGTGGCATTGCTGTCCCCTCCCCACGCTCAGTCTGAGAGGAGAGGGAGGTTTTGATGAGGCTGGGATGATGGGAGGAAGTTGTGACCACTCCTTCATCAGTCCACTGCAGTCCTTCCCGACTTTAAATTCTGGTCACAAGCAGCCCCTCAAGGGTGCCAGCAAGAGCTATTTTGTTTGCACTTACTGAACCTCCATTATTTTCTTGTGACCACAGTGATAAAGCCATGATCACTGTCATCATGGTGTAATTACAAATGGCATGATACATGCTATGGGATGTCTAGTATTTGCAGAGGTAAAGAAAGGGTTTTCTTGAGATGACCAGATAGGCTAAAACCAGTCAGGTATTTTTTCTTTCTTTGCAACATCAATGAAAACAGAGCTAATGGGACTCAAAAGCTAAATTCTGTAATGTGTTCCAGTTGAGTGACATGTTTTAATGAGTAAAGGTAATTTTCAGTAACCAATGCCAATGTGATTGAACGACCTATGGCCACCTGGGCAGATAAGGAGCTGTGGTCAAGGGCCATTGCCACAGTGCTAAATTTTAAGGTAAACCCTGAAGTTTGGGAAAAGGGATGGGGAGCTTCAAGGCTGCATCCGCCTAAGGTCAGAATATGCTATAAAGCTCTCAGGTGAACTAGCCTACAAAGGAGTGGTACCTGCTGAACTATGAGGAGCATTTTCTACATTTATCTGCCTTCCAGACAACGCCAAGCATCATGGCAAAGCCGCACACTATATGTTGCATTAGCACTTAACAAATTCCCAATCACTGCTTCCAAACTGTGGATTTAGTTAGAGAATACAAGAAGTCCAATGGAGGGGGCATTCTCTCTTGGGTGTTGGTAGCAGGAGAGGAGGTGACTGGGTGTATGAATGTCAGGACTCAGAAAGCAATTTTTCTTCATATGTAGTAAACCAGAGGAAAAAAAAAACAAACAGAGAACAAAGCAAGCAGCAGTGTACTCCACAGCAAGAACACATTTTATGAGCAGGAGCCCATAACACCTTGGAAAGCAAAACAGGTTTGCTACCTCCTGATCATCACTCAGTCACACAAATACAATGTGTAAGACAGGTGATAGGTTTGAGCCAAGAGGATGCTGATCACTGACAGAGAAAGGGAAAGATGAGCCTACCACAGAGAGGGCACAGCAAAGAATTTCGCAGGTTGTTTTTGAGACTGGTGTGTATATAATCACATGCAGCTTCTGTTTACCTATTAGTAAAACAGGGGTTTCCAGAGCTTAAACAGCTATTTCTCAGGAAAGGTTTTGGTATGAAGAGCTCTCCAAAGGAAGTAAGCAGAAAACAGAGGAAGATATGAAGAAAAAGGGGTTCATGCCAAGGTCCATTACAGGAGCTGAATGAAAGCTGGACAAAGCTTTGTCAACTCTAAGAATTATTCCTACTCTTGTGGCCATCATTCTTGTATTATCTAAGCATTGCAACATTGCAACTTGAAGCAGGGAAAAGTAACTCCCTGTGGTAGGTAGGTTTATTAACTCCAAGACCTCAGGAGTGAGTTGTGACAGATCCAGCATTCGCATCAAGGCTTGCTTAGCTCCCAGGCAATGGCTTTTTCTCAAGATTATGTTTCTAATGCCAGTGAAGGAAGCAAACCTGACACTTATCTTCCTGTTTCCCTCTGCTTTGCAGCCTTCTTTGGGAGTTTGCATTTCCCTTGCATATCACTTGCACAGTAGCTTGCATTTTATCCAGCAGGGAGAGATTCAAACTGTTTTTATAGTGCTGGCAGTCTGTTAGTCAAACTGCCTTTGAGTCAGAATTTTGGAAATGGTATGTCTGTTGCTGATGAGACACTCTTCTCCCAACTAGGTCAATGATGAAGGTGAGAGATCCTTCGATTGTGAAGTTAGTAATGTGAAAGAAGCCTTAGATGCAGGAGTTCATGGATTAGTTTTCATGTAGAGTTCATGCATCTGCAATACTGGGGTGTTCATTAGTAACACACGTTATCAGGTTTCTTCTGAGTAAATAACATAGGGCAGAGGTGAGGTATATCTTCCCTTCCATGAGGTATATCTTCCCCCTACACTCCATTTAACATTCTCCAAACACATTCAAATGGGCCTAGCACTCCTGTTTATACACAGTTCCCCACTTCAGTATTTGTCACTTGGCTATTCACAGTGGGGATTTAGATACAAATAGCAATGCTAAACAACACACATGTTTTAAATAGAGACATGTACTCCCAACACAGTAGCAGCTAAGAAACTGCAGAGAGCATGTTAACTGAATTTTTATAAGCACATATCTCAGCTGAACAAAAAATACAAGGTCAGTTATCTACTGTTTCTGAATGTCCTCAGTCTTCAAGTTAACCACTTACTGTTCAGATCACAAATGCAGTTTCAGCATCTGTATGCACCATAGCTATCTCTCTCTTCATGTGTATCAGACTTCAGCACACTGCTACTCAGCCAACTATATCTTTCCACATGAAAGTGGACTAAAAATTCTAATAAAAACATTCTTTCCCCCCAAAATGTGTGAAGCATTTAATGAATTATAACAATTTTAGCAAATTAATTGGAAAGAAAAAAAGTTTTTGTAAAAATGAAAATGTTAAAAAACCTGAAAGGCAAATACTTCAGTTTAGATCAAAAAAGAAATCTTCAACATGCAGAAAAGTGTCAGAAGCCTGCAAATCTACTGAATAAAAAAGTGCCTCCACATTTTCACTGGAAAAAAAAATGTCTGAACCAGTATATTTTTTTCATCCCAATACTTGTTTTGTTGTCTCCAATCTGCAATGATGTAACGCTTCAGTGTACTAGCTCAGTCCTGGGCCTCTCCTAATAGGAACTGCCAAATATGCCAAATAGTGGCAATTACATGATGGCTTTGTGATGTGGACCATTGCCCATTAGGGATTCATCTTTGACAACCAAACTGATTTAGCTTAGGACCTGAGGATGGATTATACAGAGCTTCCAAATACGAAGGCCTCTGCTGTTAACACCATTTAATTTCTACTATAAACATAAATACAGGCTTAAAATTGGTTGTATCTTCTTAGGGTTGATATACAGGACGCAAAATATCTTGAATATTATGACTACTGGCTTAAATTTGCAAAAAAACCCAACTGACTTTTAATGTTACAATTTTTGTTATATTTAGTATGCAATGGAAGATTAATAAAAAAATTATTAAATGGGAAGATACTTACTACTTGCCCTCTTTATTCAACCTGTTATTAAAACTATAGACTTATATTTCTTCTCACTTGCAAAAACCGTGAACATGCCAGAGCTCCGCCATAGACTGCTAGACCGATGTTCCTCACAGAACACACCCTGGGTTTTCTAGTTGTCGCATATGTTTAATTTAATTACAATTAATGAGTTACAATTTACCCTAAGGGAAAACTAGCTTTTGTTGACAAAGAGGTGTTTAGTGAATGGCATTCAAATTCATGACCTAGACCTCAAATTAACAGGCTGTCCATTAAGAATGCATGAGTAGCTTTAAAGACTGCATTTATCTGTCATGGTCCTTTAAGTCCTCTGTGATGTCTTAAGACAATCAAAACTGTGCAATACTATAATAAAAGATTCAAACATTACTTTTGATCATATTTTTTTCACTGCAAAATATGATTGAGTTCTACTGGATTATAGTCCATAAAGAGACCACAATGAATTAAGGTTTTACTTTTAAACCCTGTTCTGTTTCTAATGCAACACACCAAAATAGTGATGTCACTTTCCTTCATGCAAGAAATAAAATACTAGGACTCCAACGAAGTAAACTATCAGAAACACTCTTTCCTGTTACCTAAGCATTAGGAACTGCACTGATGTATTTGGAAGAGGAAGTGTGTGCTCAAGTGCAATAAAAATGCGAGTCAAATTTCACAGCTAAGTTAAGCAAACAATTAAAATAACATGTCCTTGGAGACTTTCATTCTAACTACTGTACCACAAAACTATTTTCAGATCTTTTTTTTTAGATGTTAACAGTGTATAAAAGTTAAGAATACCAATTCCAAATGAAATGGGAAAATGCTTTTTATGGTATTTCAGAAATCTATATGATCAAATAACAATGTCCAAGAGTCTTTATATGATGCAGTAAAAGATACAGTCTAGTTTTGAGAGTTCAGCTTACATTTAGCTAACCAATGCCTGTGTCATTCACATATTATTTTCTTATTTCAGGACTGGGTGAAACAACCTGTAGGATCACATTCAGCCTACAGAAAGCAAGTACTGTACTGGAGGTACCCTAAGACTGCATAGATAACTTTGCAAAATCTTTTGGATTAAACTGTTATAAACACTAGATTGAGGTTATTCAAATGTAGCTTTATATGGTTTAACAGTAACCACAAAATGAGTGCAAAATGGCCAGCCATGTGCCATTGGTGTTTTTATCGCTCTAACCTACATCTAGGGCTGGCATATAGTGTCAAGTTTCTCAGAGACATTTATGTGTTTCTGAATTATTTTTTGTAAATATTAGTTTATTAGCTTGTGCTATTCAGTGGTTTCTCAGACCCACAATTTCTAACAGATTTCTGCTTCATTCTGCATCTTATTTCTCAGTCAAATACGGTAGTAATATATAAAAATAAAAATCATCATTAACAAAACACAAACACCTATGTAGATTCAAACTGCTAATGTACTATGGCAAACCAATATGTCAAAGAGTTGCTGAATTTGTCCAAATTTGCCTGACTTTCCCTAAGAGAATATCCCAGACCCTGCTGGTGGGGTTCTCTGTTATTTGATTGTTAGAAAACTAGAAAGTTAAATATTTTCCTGAGTAAAGGCTTGCAGGGAACAGTCATGGAGCACTATTACCACATGTGGGAAGCACCCCTTCCCTATAGCAAGCTACAAACCCACCAACAGATCCTACCTGGCTGAACTGAGAATGCCTTTGCTTTTTGTTTCTACTCTTTCAAAGGAGTCAAGTTTATCTGATGCTGGGCACTTCTGTGTGCATGCTGGTTAGGACAGGTGTGAGCAGAGGGGAGGGCAGTAGGCATCGCAAGGAGGTGGCATGCTGACATCTCTCAGAGTGGTGTTCTGGATGGGCACTGCCCTTGCTACAATTTATTGTCTGGACAGAGATTATCACAGTCTTGTCATGCAAGTTATTTATTTTGTCTGGATCAGAGGTATTTCTGGAATTCAGTGACAGTAGATGTATATGTGACAAAACATGCTTGATTGTGCCAGGTATGAAGCTCCTATATTTTTGGAAAAGAAAAAAACACTTTGGGAAGCAGATGGATCTTTTCACTAGTATTGAAGTTCCTCTCAACTTGACTACTTTCAAAGGGGTTTTTACAATTTAAAAAGTTAATAATGAAACTCAGATACATTCAAGTCAAACTTTCCAAATAAGGAAATTTGAGATGCTTCTACATTAGGTGCTCAACATAAGATGTTTTTTACCTGATATTTATCCATAATTTTTCTTTAGTTTGAAATTACTGTAACTTAACAGTATTAACTGTAAGTTAGTTTTGGTGGTAAGAATCAGGCTAATGATGGATGAAAGTAAGAATCCAAACACTGAGACACTTTTGAAAAATATGGCAAAGCATAAACCCTTAACAGTAGAATGCAGATCTTCTATCAATATGTAGACCGACAAGTACTTTGTTAAGCCTGTGTGTGTGAAAGGCAAGTAATAATAATGCAGGGAAATGGAATTATAATCACCCTGGGCTAACTGGAAAGAGCCAGGCAAGAAACCAGAGCAAATTGTGACGCACAACACCCAGGAATTTATGTTCAGCAAACTCCTATACCTGAGATATGTCAAATCTTTCCCACTTTTGACTGGAAATTACCTCAGTATTTATTGGCTTGTTAAAATACATTCTCTGATTTCGATATTGCAGAGTATTTGGTAAAAGAGGTCTAGGGAACAACAATCCATCAGTTCATTCATATTTCCTACATAATCTTGCTTAGAGTACTACAAATTAAAAAGGCAGTTCAGAAATTGTTCAGTGTGAATTTAACTATCCATAAGAGTGCATTTTGTTTTAAGCTCACACATTTACAAAGCTGCTGGCTATATTGGGGAACCATTCCAAGAAAGCTTGAGTTAACTGTTCTCTCAAGATATCCACTAAGAATCTGCCAGTGTCTGAATGGGAGCCCTTTGCTATTTAGATAGTGAGAGATAAGATTTCTTCTTTAAATATTAGCTGTCAAACTGTGTTATGTCTTATTATGTTTCATCAGATTGGCATTCATCATGATGAGATTTAACAGCACATGTTGATAATGCACAAATAGTGTAACATAACTGAGGAATAAAATTAAAGGGCAGTAGACTATTTTCAGCTCAGATACCCACTTATCAATGTTTTGAGAGAGAACACAATTCAACCACAACAGGAAATGTAATTCATGTTCACAAAACTGCTAAGTTCTTCTCTTCACCAGCTAGCTAAATTAGAACAGCAGCTGTGTGGACCGCAGTTGGGTTTGTGAATCTTTTCAATCACCATAATATTTGAATAGTACTTTCAAGGTACGTATGTTTTGTAGTTCCCAGAACAAAAACCTGCCATTTGAGAAGTACTCTTTAGGTTACATGTTTTGGATGAGTATATAAGGGGCATGTATCCAGTACAAATAACATCAGATAAGAAACAGCAAAGGGCACTTTCTAAACAGTTCAACTAGCCTACAGAATCTCTCTCTTATTAAACATGCTGAGTTCATTCTATGCATCACAGATTATATACCTTTAAACCCCTTTAATCAAGAAGAAAGGTTAGCATTCCACTGAGATAACTTTTGAAAGTGAAAAAGAGACTGACTGCTGATTTTAATAGGTTAGTCAAATAGTGTGGTCAAATTCTCTCACCTCAACTAGGGTTCCAGAGTTGTAAGAGCTGAGTTGGACTCAGTTTTTAGTACACTTCTTCCATGCAAAGTTTTATTTTCTCCTGAATTTGACTGCTAATGTATTAATGTCAGATAATTTTTTATCTCCCTCCCTTTCTCCCCTAAACCTCAATTACAGGTTGCATTCCAAAAGATGAATATTTGTGCATGGTTGGGAATTAAAACGCTGACCTTCAGTAGACTTTATTTTCCTCAGTGTTTTTCTGACTATCTGCTCTGTACCTGACAAATGAGACAGTGAGGTGCCTCCATATTCTGTTTGGGGTCTATTGGCTGAGGAACTCTTGGTCATCCTACCTGCCTGACGTCTAGGATCATGATGAATTGTCTCCAACTCTAGCCTCAGATTGTTTTTTAACATTTAATTTAGTTTCTTCCTGTGCTTGGATGAACATGGCCATGTTATGGATTTCTGCTCTAATGTACACCAGCAGGTTGGAAGAACAAGCCTCAGCAAGCTGTGGAAATAAGAGAGGCTGGATCAATAGTCAAGGTCATGACCCTGGCTCTGATTTTGTACACTGTCCTGAGATTTTCTCCCCTTAAAAGCCTCCAACTGCTTCTAATGTGGATCCAAGTGCATATTGAGAGAGAAATTCTTAACTATCAACCCCCCAAAAGGGTAGGATCCTCTTACCTTTTGCATCTTACATACAGAGCTGACAAGGAATGTGCCTGTCTGCATTTGGTCTAAAAAAACCCCTGATTTTAAACATTGTCCCAGGCAAGCTTTTTGATAAAGAGATAGGACATAGTAAATTTTGTCATCTGGTGCTGTAAAAACATTCATTCATTCTTTCAGAGAGTAATTCAGACACTACTAGAAACAATTTCAGGTAGATATTACCTGCAATATCCCATTTTAATGAAGATGTGTAATTGTTATATAAGCTAAAGAGCAAAACATATTCATTTCACAAGTATACCTTGATTATAACAAGTAGAAAATGCTGCCATAAAATGTTTTGATAAAGGAACAAAGATGCCAAGTCATTTGTTGAGCCTGCCTTTGTGCTGCAGATAGAGCTTTGAGTCTTCAAATATATGACTGTAATGCAACCAGGCACATTTCTGAATGGGTAGTAATTTTCCACTGCAGGATACAGTCATGCTGAGATTCAGTGCTTAAAAAAGAAAGAAAGAAAAAGAAAGAAAGAAAGAAAGAAAAGAAGGAAGCAAAATTATTGCAAAGGTATTTAATGCAGCAAAACAGCCCCCCCCCGATCCTTGATACAGATAAATTGTCATATCTGTTAAAACCCAGCCCACAATGATGTGCAGTCAATACAATAAACAATTCAGTCTCCAGTAGAGATCAACAAAAGAATTTCTCACATAAAGAAGCAACCTTTTTGTTGTTTCTGCAAAAGAGTGAAAAAAATCATTTTTCACTTGGCGCCTGTTTCTGACTTTCACTTAGCAGAACAGAAAGCTGTATATTGCAATGGAGGGAGCTAGCTGAAGGTCAGTCAAGAAATTCAGCTTGTTGCATCACACTGTCTTGATCTGAATCTGATCCGCATGCTCAGCAGCGGGATGGCTGCAGAAAACTGCAACAAATATTAAAAGAAAAAGAAAGCATTGCTTACAAAGGTTTCCCATAATAGCTGAAAATTGTTTACATGTAAAATTGGCCTCCTAATCAAGGGAACAGGAATTTGTAGTGTTTCACATGGTAAAAATCAGGAGTTTGCACAATGTGAGAAAGAGGAAGATAAGTGAGCTTTATGAATTGACACAGTAAGGTTGTCCAGAGGTATTTAGGTGTCTCATGGGATCTTCAGTCAATGGAAATTAGATGTGTAGTGGTTTTGAAAAATCTCACTCTATGCCTATTGCATGTTGAGGTGCCAAATCACTTCCAATAATAGTCACTAAGCCCGGTTACCCATTAAAAAGGAAAGGTAGAGGACTTTGCTTTAGCTTTGGAATTGTCCTCAAAACTTCCAGCTTTGAATTTAGGTATTTCTTTTCTATAGGGTGAGGACTAAGCAATCAGACTCCCTCTTGTATAAAAATTTGTACCTACATACCTGATGGTAGGACCACCACTCTAAGCTCCTTAAGCAATAATTTGACATTTTACTTGCCCCAAATACACCATCTCTATCTCCAATCTGTAGGAAAAATATGCAGTAATATTTCACCAAATCTGAGGCTACAGAATTATGAGATATGGCTGGATGAGATGACTGAGGAGAAACAGAGAGGAATCTGTTAAAAATCATGAAAGAAATAAAGCCTTATTCTTATAAAAGGTACCAAATTCTGCACTGTTTAAAATAGAGAAACAAGAAACAGTATACAGTCTGTAGGTATAACATTATTACTGCTATGGGGTTAAATTTTTTCGTCCATTATGTCCCATTTACACCGCTCCATCAGCAGAAGGGACTTAGTAACCTAATAGATATGATTAGCTGAGATGATACAAAGAAAAATAATTTACATGGATGTGCAATGCAGCCTACTGCATTGGTCCACACTTACTTTATAGCCCCATGACGTCCCATAACTTCCAACAGAAGGATGAGAGGGAGAGGACCTGTGTCACAGGTAGAGTTCTCTACTGCAGTACAGTACACCCCCCGCAAGAGATCTGGAAAAAGCTTTGCCCCAGTCTTGTTTCCTTGATTCTTACCTTGGCTGTACCAACCACTTCCCCACTGTTGTTCAGGGTAGCTGTTGTGTTGCCTGATGGTTTGTTTCTCATTTGCCAATGTATTTTGTTTCAGTGATTCACTTGGCTACTAAGATAAATAATATTTTCTGGTAATGTTACCCTGTGCTGGCAAACTGCCCATAACGAAATATATCTGGAAGAACTAAGCATAAAACAGGAAATGGGGAAATTCTGTTCCTTGGTTCTGGCTTGGATGATCTGTTTTAGTCAGATCCAAACTTTCAGAGGCAACCCTGTTGGGTAGGGCTTATTTTTGCATATGCTATGTTTGATTTCCAGGACTTAACTTCCAAAAGGAGAAAGTGCCTTGGCAACAGCCACAGTTACATATCTGGAAATTATATACTGCTCTCCTTTTCTAAATATATTATTTCTCATTATATAAGTTTCATTCAGGGAAGTGAGCCTTGCAAATAAAGACTTTGGGAAAAAAAAATCTATCATACCAGCTGAAATTTTTATTGTAAATATGTCCCTGAAAATCTATGCTATTTGCAAAACAATGATCTAATACACAAAATTTTCATGTTATCAAATTTATATCATAAAAGGGTGGGTTTCACTAATTTCTTTGTTATGATTAACCCTCACTTTCTGGGCAAAATCCACCTCTGTGTGGAGAACTGCAAGGGCCCAAGAATTACTTGCATCCCAAATAAAATTGTTTCTATTTGGGTTACTGTCTAGCTAGGTTTTTAGTGAAAAGCAGTTAAGATCTGCCATTTTTGCCATTCTTGAAAACTTGAATCTCTGCAGAGATTACTAGACTACTGTTAGTAAGGCAGTATCAGCTGTGTCTGCTCATGGGATTCTCAAACTATTGCCATATAGGTGTGAATTTGATCCTTAATAAACAGCATTTTTTATTTTATTGATGATGGAAAAACATCTGAGAGAGAAAGCAGGATATACCAAATTCTAAATCTGTAGAGATCCAGGGAAATATACAGGAAAGGAAAAGAAAAGGAAGGACAAATAATCTTAGTCTACTAGAAACGATCCAGTGTTTAAGAATGCAAGTTCTCTGAGGAAAGTAACAGGCAGATGTTAAGGATGACAATGGCAAATATTTTTATTTTCCATCATGGAGGTAGCATAGGATGTGAACCGAAGCATTGGAAAGCAGCACTTTCACAAATATTTTTTTGCATGACTATGTAGCAAAATGTTTTTTTTTTTACTTTTTCAGAACATCAGTTTCTTACCCTTTCAATTCAGACTTTTTTTCAATGCATTTGTCCTATTTTGACTATGAATACCAGCTATTTATATCACAGTTATATTCAAAGAAACGATGCCTTTTGTAAAAAATTTGCTAGTTGAAATTTTGCTCCTGTAAGGGCTGTTGGAATTTGGCCAGACAAATCTGGGATCTAGGTGACCTAAGGTGGTAAAGTTGAGCTGAATTAGGAATAACCAATAACCTTATCATTATTTAATAAGGTACATATAAATCAGCTTTTTTTTTTTTTTTTTTTTTAAAAAAAAAGCTGCCTGCTGGGTGAAACTGGGTAGTTTCCAGTGCTCCAAGGAACCCTGAAGAGTTGCACTTTGACAATCATGTTCCCTGTCTTTTGGAAAAATCCCTAGGAAATTGTTTCATATAGAAATGATCTCTCTGTGGAAAAGTCTCAGTCCAAATGGATCACAAACATGTTTATCAATTTCCATACACAAGATGGTCCAGGTTTCTTTCTCAGTTACATGTGTGTGAGCTTGCTGAAGTGAACAGAATTGCCCAGATGCAACTGATGGTAGAATCTGGCCTATTCAGGACTGAAAACCATTTCACAATGCTATACACTATCCCAAAACGGTTTTGCATTTACACAACAAGAAAAGATGCTGCAGGAGTTTCCCTTAAAAAGTTTGGGAAATAGGAGGATACATGTAACCATGTAACCCTAAGATTTCCAAGCATCCCTGGCTCCTGTGTAGTCTTTTTCTGGCTGATTTCAGCATCCCAGCAGACACTGTCTGCTCCCTTTTGCCATCTCATTTCCCATCATCCACTCTCAGCTGTAATGGGTGATCACTCCCAGTGTACCATAAACTCCAATTCACATTTCCAAGCAGTTAACAAAGAGTGGCAAAACACAGTCCACGTAAAACACGTTTGTCAGTCTCAAGATCAAATTAGGCTGCTATTGGTTATCCAGAAACATTTCAGTGTGTTTTGAGTTCTTCCCTTCTCCGAGGGAGGACAGCAAAGTCACCAATATTGTCACTGCTCATGTCAATGTCACCTCAGAGCCAAACTTTTTCTTTCTTGTACTATTTTCTGAAGTATATAGTTAAGAGGAGAGCTCAAGGTTGTGTTTATTCTAGGAATTAAAGGAAAAGCCTCATTCTAGCATCTGTTTCTGCCTCTCAAGTGCCTTCTTTTTATGCTGCAGAGCTTGCTTTATCTGATGAGACATAATGTCATATTAAACCCGTCTACATCTCTTTTGCTCACTCCACCTGCAAGTGGTTCTTGCTTTTGATTGCAAATGCTCTTTCCATTTTTATTGGTGACTCTTTCCCAACACTTCTAAACACAGTGCAGAATTCCTTTTGTCTTTAAGATGTACTTCCCTTGATTTTGTATATTCTCCACTAGCTCAGCATGTGAAAATCATGCACACGGGAACCTGTGTGCTGTACCTCAATAAAAAAGCAAAAATCAGCAGCAACCCAGACAACTGGTCCCATCTATTCTCTCATGTACCATGCAGAGAACACAAAATGCAAAAGTCCTTTTATAACTAAGCCCTTCCAACACTAGCTATGTAAAAGATATGGCCTTTTTTCTTTTTCAGTGCTTGATGCAATCTAATCCAGTGATGTTTAAGAAAATTATGAGAACTACGATTTTATTAATATGATATTAATCAAAAAGTACCTTCCAAGTAAAAAAGAACGAAGAATTACTTTTCTTGACTGTGAAAATTACTGTCTCAAAAAAAGCTCTTGTGAATCTTTTTTTCAACATTACTCTTGTTTCATGACTCACTGCCTCCTGTTTATGTCCCTGGTGAAATGGTCACAACCTACCCATCTGAACTGACTTCCATCTCTCTTCCCTCTGAGTACAGATGAAATAAGCAAAGAGATCACAAGATTAACTCTTCTGTCAAATACACATCTTCTGGATGTTGTGAACAATACACACATAACATGCAAGGACAAGCCAGACTTTCAAACCGCTGTTCTCTTTAGATGTTAGCAGCACCTCAGCATCTTAATTAATCTTTGCACTCCTCTGTTCCTTATATGCTGGATTCTTGCGTACAATGTCCCTATCTATAAGCAGAGGAAAGTCTGAAAAAAAAATCTGATTTAAAGGATATCAACCACTTCAGTTTCCACCAGCTTTTGAAAACGTGGAGTATTGTAAATACATGAAGAAATGCAGCCAAGTAAAAACCATCAAGCCATTGAACTGAGTAAACTCTGCCTCACATATATGAAAGCAAGAGAAAACTTCATATTTAGCTGATACTGTGTGTCAGTCAAAGTAATGGCTATTCTTTATATCTGGCTCTAGGTACTAGACTTAGATCAGACTCATAGGGAAAGGATTGTTCATGCTTCGTCTCTTGTTTAAACACTCCTTCACTGTAAATTCTGGAAACACGACTTTGATTGGGCACAATTCCCTTGCCACTCCACAAACCAAACTGAGATGAGGCCAATTATGGCAATCTTTCATCTTGTAGAAGTAAGGTATCAAAGAGTGTAGTTTTACAGAGGCAAAAACTTCTAGTGAGACATTATCACATGCACTACATTCACACATGGGACTATGGACACAAAAGATCAATGCAGAAGAGTACCAAAAGGTCAGTTTTCAGGATTTCCTGAATATTCAAGGATTCAGCATATATTTTGTTCAGACTGTTGAACAAATCCAATTTAAATGAAAAAAAACCCTGCTTTCTGACTGCCTGGTCAACTTCCCACACCTTCTCTACTTGCTAATGTAGAGAGTCAAAGAAGAAATAAACATTTAAAAAAATGTTTATTATATATTTAAAGAACTTTTTAACAGAAGAATCAGCTTTAAGTAGCTTTTAGTCTCATCAGCCAGTAGCTCCTGTATTTTCCCAGAAATGGTAATTTAATAAATATAGCTACAGGATTGTTTAAGGATAGAAGAGATTCTCCTTCAGAAAAAAAAATAATTTTTTTTTTTAATTTTCTTTTTTGTTGGTGTACTGTGATTACAGCCACTTAAGAAATTTTTTTTTTTTACAATTTTATTTATATAAAAAATTTCCAAAAGTATTGTTTAACATCATACCAGAAAGTTAGGCAATCATATCTAAAAACAGGTGATTGAGAAGTATGGCTTTAACTAGAGTAGTTTTTGAAAAGGAGAAGCTTGACTGAAAGCTGCCAATAGTCCTAAATTTTCCCAGAGAAAACAAATAGTTGTGTCCAGGAAGAATTTGTAGATTTGCAGAACTTCTTAAAGCACCTTTAGTCTTTCTAAAAGCTAGGTTTTGCCTCCTTTTTCTCTCCTTCTCTCACCCCCACGTACTCCCCAGAAACACACATACGCAGAGAACAGACAGGAGAGATGTTTGTGAAAACTGCGGTTTCCGCAACCAAAAGTACAACATTTACTATGGCTTTTATCAAAGATTTCAATTCCCTCATCTTAAGGAAAATGACCCTTTTATTTTGTTGTGGACATAAAATTATGGCCCAGGGAAAATTGGAAGCATTTCTGTTGAGGGAAATCAATTTTCTCACTGCCATATATGATCAACATGTCACAGCCATCACCTAGATAATAATAGTAAAGTACAAGTAAAATGGCTGGTAATACTGGCTTCAGGAAAAAAAAAAAAAAGAGCAAGATACTACCTTTTTTTTTCCCCCAAAACATGTTTGCAATAAAAAAAAAACACGTTTGCAATAAAAAAGAAGAAAGAATGCAAAGGAGGTTTCTCCTGTGATCATAACCTTTCAGAACACGAGTGTTTTATTTTGTATATTGCTAGTCTGAAGTGTTGATGAAGCTGAGGAGAAATTTGGTCTTCCTGGAAAATAGTCAGCGCTTTGTGTAAGCTGTGCTGGGTCCTCTTCAATCAGCTTGTTAATGGGTGGCTAATAGGAAGGAGATGTGACCAGCCTGAGATTACCCAGGAGTATGTTTATGTAGAGGTAACACTCAGAGCACAGAAGCACCTTCTTAATTTGGATACTACAAACAAAGGAAACCTCAAATCTGATCTTGCTGGGGAAATGTTAATGGGTTCTACTCATCCTCCTTCTGCCACTTAGCATCTCTTCTGCCCCACCTTGGGAAGCTTCCTGGCAGAAGTGTGCATTAGCAGAACTCTGCCCTTACAAAACCCTGGCCCAGATAAGGAGAAAACATTATAACTGATTAAATGGTCTTTTGATGTTCACTTCAACAGACATAATACATCACCACAGTTAAGCACATCTCCAGTGATGCCATAGTCGTATATACAAGGTAAATCAGAACTCTTAAAAAAAAGAAATACTTTTTCAGGTTAAAACATAAATGGTGCCAAGTAAAAATCAAGAAACTACAGTTGAAAAGGCTAAGGACTGCAACACTGGAAATGAGAACAGATACCAACGCTAATTTTAATTCATTAAAGAAAACTAAATGAGATATAGAGTCCTTCAAGCCCTGGTGGTAACTAATGGTAGTTTCTGGGAAATAAAATGATCATCTTCTCCAGCTCTTTTATCTCTGTTGTACTTTGAACTTTACAAAAATTTGAAGAGGAGATGGTGTTATTCATGCCATGCTGCAAGAATGGTAGTGGGCTTACGGAACAAACTGACAAATTAGTGTAGTAAGGTTTGTCTTAAGACAGAGAGGGGACAAAAAAGAAAATTAGAGTTGCTCAATCTCCCATAGTTTTTGCTGATGCTTTTGGACTTTGCTACTGTTCTTAACTGCTAAATCCTTAAAGATTATTCTTATTAACCAGTTGCCATAACACCCACACCTGGAAATAACTGTTTCTACCTTTGCAAATCTAATAGGTTGTGCATTTGTACAAGCTTATGTGGGATCCGAGAGCAAAATCAGTGGTATCAGATCATCAGATGTGTTAGATGCTTTGAAGGAAGATGCTATCAAACTGGCCCCAGGTTTTCAAGGCTAGATTTTTAGAACCAGGTAAGCACTGTTTGGTGTAGTACACAGATGAATAACAACAGAAGATTTTCCTTGGTTGTGCTTGACCCATACCCTCAAACTACCCCCTTCAAATACGTCCTAAGTGGCATGATTATGTAAGGTGACGTAAACTGGCATGAAAAAGAAATGACAGCACCAGATTGTGATCACTTAAAAGTATGGCTTTTCCTGACATGTCTGTGTCTATAATTTCTTTTGGAGAAGCCTCCATTGTTTCTGCAAATGGAATACTACTGTCCAAAAATAAACAGTGATCTGCAGGCCTGGGGAATAATGCCGTCAGTGTAACTCCAAGTACTACATTACCAAACAGCCATTCTTTTATATGCTTTATAATTAAAAAACAAAAAACAAAAACCAAACAAACAACAACCCCCCCCCCCCCCCCCCCAAACCAAAAAACTTCCTTAAAACTAACTCTATGAGGTGACAGGCATTTTATGTCTTTGAGCTTCAGTAATATAAGAGTATACGGGAGGTTCCCTGAGAATCTATAGTACAATTACCATAAATACAATTCAATCAGACGTGGTGATTCTTGGCAAGTAAATTCTACATTATGTTGTTAAAGAAAATAACCTTTTCTGAAAGTAAGGTTTCTGAATCAACACATTTTTGGGACCAGAGCCCTGGTATTATTGGATTGACATGCATTATAATAAATCATATCAAATATATCTTGGTCAAATCTAAAGGTAAGAACATTTATTTGAATATTAGTGGTTTAGAAAAACATAGGAACTGAGCTCAGCCACCAGTTATAGACACTCTGTCTCTAATATTTATTTGAAATATAGGACGGAAGTTTATCAGTTCTTCAAAATACAGCTTGAGCAACAATAGTCAAGCATATTTCTCATCATATATTTAGTTATGGAAATCAACTAATCATGCCTGGAAATAAAATGCTTCCTTGGTAAGTTAAGCCATTTTCACACAGCAGGATAAAATGGTAACCATTTGGTAGGACAATTAGCAATTACTGACAATTTTAATCCTTGCTATTGCAGTATGAGGATTCTGAGCAAGAAGTCAGTACATTGCTGATGAGGATGACAGAAGACAGCCAGTATTAACAAATTCAATTAACAGAACTATCACTTCCTTCTTGCTGTATTACTGAGGTTTCCCCTAATATCAGAAGTAGAAGCAGATAAACACTGCAAAACCTCATTATTCTTTTTTTTTTTCTTTTTAGCTGGAATGATGATTTTTTTAAAGCCTCAAAACTAGCCTCCCCTTGTACAAAACAAGCCCATGCTCCATGTGCAGAACACTTCATAGTAACAACACCCCATTCACAAACACTCAACACAAGTGAAACTTGTGCTTTGACTGTCAGATTCCCATGAAAATTCCTGTGAAAGGTAGTGAGAGAAAGGACCCGATTTGTGTTCTTATTAATGACAAAAGTAAGGAAAAGACTTTCTACTTAGGTTGTCAGGCAGCAAAAGCATCTAATTTAAAAACTCTGGTAGTCACATTCATTACTAATCTTCATTAAAAAAAGATTTTTTTTTTTTTTTTTTTTGCAGGACTTACTGTAAATTTCATGAAAGTCCACTATGTCCTCAGTTTGGCAAAGTGTTTAAGAATAAAACTAGTGTGGCTACTAACATGCTTAAAATCAAGCATCTGCTTTGCTAGATAAGGAGATGTGTGTAATAATTAATGAAGGTTAAACATTAAATTTTCCAAGCTTATCTGATCATTCTAAGAATATGCAATACCATGACATGCTTCAAATTTAAATACACTCTGGAAGTGTGCTTCTAAGGAACAAAAAATGTAACTGAAATGTGCTAAAAATATGGTGAAGACCTTTCAAATCCTTTTTTAGTCTTTAATCCATTATTTAGCACTTCATTCTTTAAAAGAAACCTGCAGAGCTATATCCTCAGAAGTACAACCTTGAAACAAAGTGGTTTTAGACATGCACAGAAAGCACTAGCAGCTTTCATTGCAAAATGACACCTGTGCACCTATATGTCCTGATCCCTGAAGTCATACTTCAGAGTATAGACTTACTCATTCAAAAACACTTCATCTGATTTATATCAAAGTACCTGCTCCTGGCTACACAGACTAAGTAAATGTCCAGCTCAGACAGCAAACACTGTTGTCTTGAAATCTTTCATTCTGGTGTATTATCATGCATTTATCATTATGGTGTTTCATACCCACATACCCATAAATATTTGGTTTTGGTTGTAGGCAGAACTGAGTGTCATGGAAAGCTGACCTGTAAGTAACTAAGAGGAAAATCTTATCTGTGGCCTTGGAGAAAAGGAGATAAAAATGAAGGGAAAGTTTGAGTAGTGTGAGTAAAGCTTTTTTTAAAGCTAAATTAAGTAAATGTCCTGTAGTCAGTTATTAACTTCACATGGTTAATGCGGCTGTTTGGTCTAGAAAGGTTATCTGCTGTAACATTTCTTAACATTTCATAATGTTATCAAGAATTAAAAAGGTAACATTTATCAAACATTCACAATGTCTATGAGTCAGAACAAAGAGCAGCCACACAGTTGTGATAACGTCCAAGCTGTCAGTTAGAAGCAAGTCCAAATACCTTGGAGATATTTGCTTTTGGATGATGCATTCTTTGTCATGTAAAAATGTAACTTTTCAAAGTACACATGTTACTGATTAAGTTGAAGTCAGAGAATCTTATTTCCTTCTAATTGTTCCTAAAGCCCTATGCAAAAGTTGGAGAAGGATAATCAACGGGATGATCCAGATAAAAGAAAGCCTTTACATGAAATCAAAGGGCCCAATCCTCCAAATCCTTCTCTGATTAATCTTTAATCTGCAGTGAGATTGCTCATGTGAAACAGAATTTACAGGATCAGATCTTAAAGCTCCCAACTGCATTTTTCCTAAGAAAAGAGGTGGATTAAAATCCACACCTAATGTCTCATTGTGTCTGGCAATGTCAGAGAAACAATGGCAACAGCCATTGAGTCTAAAAGACTCATACAATTCCAGTAGGCTTCAATTTGATCAGCTAAGACTAATCCTCAATGCAGTGAGTGGAAAATTTTGGTTACAGCACTTTATGTTAGATCCCTTGGCCACAAAGCAAGTGAACCCATACATGTGACCATGCTAAAGGCAGCCACGAATCGAGGATTCCCAAACCTTTCCTCTACACCAAACAGCATAACCTCTGACTGAAAAGCTTACTATCATTCCAAAATACGAGAAGGCAGAGCAACCAGCAACTACCTCTGCCTTCTCTTTCTAACATTTCCAGCAATGTCTATCATTACTGCTAGGGTGTTAGAAGTGGCTGAGGGCTAAGACATTGTGTTCTGATTTACATTTGAACAATTATACTTATGTGGAGACTATTCCAAGAAACTGCAATGTGCAAGTTAGAAAATGGAGAGGCTTGGAAAACATGGAACTAAACAGCCTCAACTACAACGCAGATCTGTCTTAGGCTCACCTCCAATCATTCATTCACCCATTCAGATCTAGGCAGTATCTGGCACTTCTGTATTAAGAGCTCTCATCCAGACCTATTTCTGGTCAATAATAAATAACTTGGGAAGAGTAAATAGGTGAATAGAATTGCTAGTTACAATCTCTAACAAATTAAAAGCCATCAAATCAATATTATGTTTCAGTGGGACTCCACACTTTCCAATTCACTCAATACTTCCTAAAATTATCATTTCACTAGTTAATCAGGGATTATTTAAATTATGTGTTAGTTATGGCTTTGCTGTCAGTGTGGGTTCCATTAAGTCCAGTAAATCCTGCATCAGGAAGTGGGACTGGAAGGACGAGAGGCACCTGCTCGCATTCCTCTGTGTTGTAGGTACATACAAAGGCCACAGATGGGATTCTGCACCTCTCTCCTTGGCTTGCAGCCCCTCTTATGGGAGGAGTGAGGAGACAGGCTGGCTTTGCTTCTGTGTCAGTGGGACAGGAGGCATGAATAAAGAGAGCAGCATATGAGAGCTCCTCTTACTTCTAGCTGTAGAGCTCCCTAGGACTCACAAATGCCCCCATTTCTTGGGAAGGAGAATTTACTTCTGTTCTACATTTTTCTTCTTTCCCAGACTTGCTAATCTCTCAATGTAAAATAGATCGAGATGATAAATGGCTCATTGTCTTCATTTTGCTTTGGAGATCATGTTACTTTGCTTTCTGATGTCCTGACTCCTCTGTAGAGTATAACAGGTCTTAGAATAAACCTACTAATCAGATCTGTACACATTACAGATTCTGCTTTCCTTCCTGATAAGCACCACACAAAACCCTTCTCAAAACATGTTGTGGGTTTTGTAGCAAAATGCAAAAGTAGTGAAACAGCATTGTTAATTCATTGGGGTTTTTTAATTATACACTTGAAAATATTTGCTATTTTATGTAATATTTGATATTAATTACAATGACTGATGTTCTCCTTAGAGAGCTGTGATTAGAATTACCAAGGCTAGTCCAGGATGAATAACCAATTCCAGGCCAAATTCTGATCCAGGTTATAATCAACAAGTATAGGATGATCTTTTGATTTCAGTGACATTGCTCTAGATTTACTCTAGTCTAACCAAGATCATTATCATGCTTTCTTTAAAGACATTGTTCTCTCAGATGCCTTTCCAGATTAATTGGCACAATTACATCCTTCTTTCCCTCTTTCCCCTCAGGTCGATCTATATGTCAGAGGCTTACAAGCTCTGTTGATTCAGAGCTGAATGAATGCTGTAGGGAAACAAGTTGCAATGGTCCCCCTTGTCTCTAAAGGTCCAAACTCTTTTGGTTTTGATGTACAAGTCACAAAAATACACTAACCTTTCACTCAGTCAGACTTCCTTTTCTTCATTTGAAGGGTAAGAGACACTTCCAGAATGCAATGGGCTGTCTCCCTTCACCTGTGAAGCACTTCAGGAAACCCTTATATGCACTTATTACTTCTTCAGCTACTGGAGTAAAAAGACTGTTGACATTCACAGTCAGGAAGTAATGTTTCAACTGGAGAACTGCTAAGCCAGAGGGGATAGCTTAGTGATCTAAAGATCTAGGATCAAATTAAGCTTTGGTGCAAGAGAAAGCAACTCAGCAACTGTGCTCATTTATATCAGAGGTGAATTTGTCCCACAAGACTGCATAGAAACACAGATTCAAATCCCAGCACCCAGGGACAAGTTAAGAGTGGTTTGTCAACTCAGCAATATGAGAGAAGGTTTCTTATGAATGCTAGGTTAGGAAGGGCTACTGTCAATAAAAGTGGAATCCTTATTTTCCTGAGAGATACGGCACACCCAGAAATGAAGAAGGCTTGGCTCAGAAATGTGTTTGCAAATATATGGCACTTCATACAGGGAAAAAAAAAAAAATTCCACCCCCTTTCCTTTCAAAAATTCTCATTTCTTTGCTTATTTCCTCCAAATATTATTTGAAGACATCGTTTTTCAAAAATGCTCATCAACATATCTTACCAAAATATGCTCAAACAGTTGTTTTCTTTAAATAAAAAGTTATTTCATCTAGTAAAAACCCCCAACAACTAAAGACCATGAAATATAAAGAGAAGTTTACAGATTGCCATAGGTTTACCCAAGATCTAAATAGTAGCAGCCAGCAAGATGCTTCTGTTAACTTTTTCTGGAATCTGTTAGTAATGTGCTGGTGATAATAGTGTTTTGTCCTGTTCCATTTTATCTTTCAAAATCATTTTCTCAAGTAGCTGACAAATTTTCATCAGAACAGAAAATGCTGCTAGACACATTTCAGTTGGCTATCCCGTATGCAGTATGAATAATATCACTTTAAAATCCATTTAATAAGAATTTGTGAATTTTCCCCAATTTTCTGCACTATTTCCATGTTTTTGCTTTCATTATGTTAAAAAAAAAAATCCTTCTTCTTTTAGACCATGGGGGAGCAATTAATACTGCATTTTCTTTTTTCGACTGCACTTTGATTATACATTTTCATTATTTCATCAAAGCTAATTAATCAATATTTTCATTTAAAAATAAAGACAAAAATATTATTAATAACAACATAAACATCATTTTCAGACTTGCTATATTGCACTTTCACAGGGAAAGTGGAAGGGGAAATCAACAGCAGCTCCTATTCTCTCCTCTCCTGTTTAGACTTCCAGGAGAAAACGCTGTGGGTTAGTAGCATGCAAAGACGATGTTCCAATATTAGAAATCTCCCAACCAGAAAGTTGTATTTTGGGCTTGTGTTTCCCAGACCTCTGCAATAGCAAAGTTCCTAAGTGCTGTTAGATGGCAATTACACCTTAAGCAAAAAGATATTGCAGATCATTGATTCCTGCAAATCTCCTCTCCTTTGAAGTAGCAGCACTTGCTTATGAATGAAGATACACACACTTTCACCTTGAAATCACACAAACCTATTTTCTCTATTTAGTCCTGGAAGCACATGAATTAGATGTTCCAGATTGGATATATCTCATCTTAAGAAAAGAGGTTTGATCCTGAGAGCCTCACTTTAAGCAGGCAAGATACTTGTGTGCGTAGTCTCAGCAATATGACTGAGACTATTTGTGGGAGTGAGAATTAAGAATATGAAGTTTGCAGAATGCAGTTCATGTTTGTCTTGGACCTAAACACTCGTAGCTCCACTCAGGTGAGTAAGATCCAAGTCATGCCGCTGCCTCCCATCCGAATGTTTGTGCACGCAAGGATTCCTTCAGGGAGGAAGGCTCGCAGAACTGTGCTGTGTGAAACTACACAGTTGATTGACAGAGAAAAAAATAGTAGAATTAAGCTCTTCTTTGATTTTACGGAACATTGACTTCTGCAAATGTGACCTTAAATTCAAATTGATTTGATCTTAAATGCAGGAGATTTCATCTACCTTCCAGGCAAATATGCTCCATATGTTAAATACCAGTAAATATAGTTAAGTTCTCCATTGTCTATGAATGGAATACAGAACAGCTTTTCTGTAAAGACCAGATTCTCCCTTAGCAGCAGAGGATTTAAAAGGTCAGAACTAGTAATGATCAGCTGAAAACAAGGGCTTGCCTGAAAGATGTTAGAGGGTTTGCATTTCCAGTAGGTCCTAAAGCCCATTGCTTGACAGTCATTACAGAAAAATTCAGATGAAACAGCGCCTCGTGTTTTTTTTTCTGCTGATGATGCTTCTTTCTTTCTTTAACTTCTGATGATGAACAATAAAACTGGAATGTTATTTTTAGGAGATATAATCAAAAGTCAGATAATGCCTCAGATTTATCCTGTGAAAACTGCCCCAGGTTCAGGATTTAAACTGACCACTACTGGGTGGGGTAAGGAAATAACTTTTTATTAGTTATCTCATAATCGCTCACTGTATTTTGTAATTTTTCTTAAGTATATTGTTCTGCTCACCACCTGAAGAAGATTTCTTCAACAATTTTGGCTACTTATTTGTTATGCAGCCCTCTGATATTGTTCTGGATAGCCTCTATTTTTAGTTCTTGGATTGTACATCCTGGGGAAGAGCAATGCTATTCTCTCTCCCAAAGACAGATTGCCCCTGAGTGCCAAAAGCTGGCAAAGGAAAAAAATAAAAGCAACAGCAAAGTGCTCATGGCAGAAGGTTTGATGGAAGCTTTAGGGGACTAATTCTGATATGTTTACTTTATTTTCTTTTTAATGGGTTGTCAGCTGAGGAGAACAAACAGCTCTTCCTGCATCCAGAAGCATAAGCATTTATTGGTCCAGATAAAGCACTGAGAAGAAATATTATTCAGGGTGTACTATAAGTCATCACCATGTCTCTTCAGGTAAAATGCTAAAGTATTTCTGTTGTACAGTTTTCACTGTGCTGCTCTGTGCAACACAGATTGGTAGTGGGATGTACTCATGGCCATTGGAATAGTACAGAGTTTAATACTGAACGTATCCTCTTAATCTTACCCTGTAATATCCTCTCAGGTAAAAGCATTTCTGGTAGCATTAACAGAAAAAGCAGTTCCCTTGGGAATGATGCACATGTACTTTCAGTAGAAGGATACTCACTCATATGCATGTTCAGAACCCTCCAGAAGCTAGGAGGGGTTTGGAAAAGTTTGAAGAGTCAAGGATTGCAGTGGCCCAACTCTGATAAATGTACGCTGGGAATCCCGACTGTCTTTATGCTGCTTAACCAGTCCTTCTTCCTAGGCAAAAGGAGCTTGCTATACTTTCCTTGTCTCAATCCATATCACAAGAAAAGCCTTATTTTTTACATTGGCATTGGATTAAGCAAATGGTACACATGGAAATCACTTTCCCAGATTTCAGTATATGGACCTTAGCACAAACATATGGGATTATTTTCAAAGTATCTGGGAAAGGAAAACACATTGATACTGTTTAGATATGTTTCAGAATGTTGTCAGCTTAAAGTGCAAAAATATATCTCCCCATGCACACGCTGAAGTTGGCTGGTAAATGTACTACTGAGCTGACATTCGGTGTCCTTGTAATGAATCAAGTCTATGTCTTTGCAGAAATTGGGGTTTACAGTGGTGTGCTCTGGGTTTATAGCAGAGAGTAGTCTTACAGATCCATGTTTCCTTTATGTATTTCAAATTGCTTTAAACCATAAGCCTTTCTTTGCAAAGAATTCTTTAGAAAGTAAACCTCCTAATCACTTTGTATGTTCTGGATCGGCTCCTCAGCTCTCACACTAGGTTTCATCATGACTGCATCTGTGCTGCTGTGTGAAACTTGTGGGCGCTGGTTCTTTTTATGACCTCCAGTATCTATCTACTTGGCACATCAATGAGTCAAACACTCTGAGCAGCCTTTGGCTATCTGATATGCCTTTGTGGTGACAATGACATTACCCTCAAAGGCAACCCAAGGATATTCCTAGATTGTCACTAGTTGAGCAAATAGGTTTTGATGGTAGCCTAAACACATGCTGGTGCCAGGCTCTCAGAAGGAAAAATAGAGATGCCAGGTGTCAGCTCTAGGAGGTGCTCTGGAATACGGGGAATTGCTGGAGCCCTGTCAGACACAGTGGGAATACAGCCAACTGGGATCAGTGAAACCAAAAAACAGCTGGGTAACTCTTGCATTCCACTGTCTTATGGATATGAGAAAGCTAAGGTTGCTATTTTATCAACAGCATCCCATTTATAAACTGGCAACTTACTTTAAGCCAGTTATTAATGGCACCATTTATACTTTTGAAGAATCTGTGCTGCTACTGTACAAATAATTCCAATCCTAGATTCTGCTCAGGCATAATCATTCATATGTATCAGTTAATGACAATTTAATTGCATATCCTTATTGTCATAAATACTGAAATATTTGTATATAATAATATGTGCTAAAGAACACATTGAATTTCAGTTTGCCATTAATTTCAGTTTGCTATTTATATACAGCATATGGATTTCAACTTTTCCCTTGACACTAGCATTGTTGAAACAACCACTTGATCTATTAAATTTTTTGAGTAGCTCTTTAAATTATAAATAGTGCTCAGTTGTTTATTTCAAGTGCTTTCAGTACTCCAAATGTGGTTTAATTGTATTTGAAAACTGCCAAATATCAATGGAGATCAATCCTGTCCCATTGATCTGTTTATGCAGTTAAACATGTAGAATATCAGATTCAGGCTCTAACATATTTAAATACTCTTCTATTGATCAGCTGCTGCCATGATCCAGCACAGATGATGGCATAGATGATTACAGGAAACCGCCTGCTCTGGTTGTTCAACGGATACCTCCATCTTTCAAAAGGCATCATGGAAAAACTGATCCACAGCTCAAAACCAGAGGGTGAGTCAGATGGGCACACAACCTTGCCATACAAAAATGTTCAATCCATGGAACGATTTTAGCATCTGATGTGGGAAACCACAAAAACACATACTGAAAAATGGGGGAGAGTACATTAGAATCCTGCACCTTACTGCCTGAATGTGACAAGAGGTGAATTAGGGAGCTCAGACAATCTTTGTTCCTTCACAAAAGCAACCAACTACTCTCCGGGGCTGTTTGTCCAGCTAAAAGATAAAGGCCTAAACTTATTACACAGAACTGTCTTCTGTAGAAGATTATGAGACAAAAATGCAGAAATGTCAGATCTTGCGATGATGTTACTTCAGTGTTTTGGATTAGTATGTGATCCTGGTTAGAGAGCTCTACAAGCAAGTAAAAAATACTTTGCTTCAACCCCAAACACCTATGAACAGATTTCCTAGAGCTAAATAAATGTCCCTTTTATTTGTTAGATATTTTGAATATCCATGAAAAAGCTGACTGGGACCTCTTGTGTTTGTAGTTCAGAACTAACTGGGCACAGAGAAAGTGTGTGGAGAAGGATGAAGTGTTTGTTCCCAATACCACATACAGATCAGGGCTAGATATCAGAGGGAAAATCATTCTCTTGCCAGTGATGAGGTTTCAAGGGAGCAGTTCTGTGTTGGTACCTCTCAGAGAGCAGAGGAGAAAGCACCTCTCATATCCCTCAGACATCCACAGTTAAGTGAATGCGGCAAAAGGCAGAAGGAGATGAGGGTTTAGATCTTGAGAAAAGAGGAGGAGTGGGATGGATTAAAGAGCAAAACTGCTCTAGAGGATTGGCTGAGTCTTTCTAGGTAAGGAGAGAAAGAAAATCCATGTATAGTTCCAGAAAGTGTCCAATGCATGTGACAATACTGCAGAGAGAGAAGTGATGCAAGGAAGTACCAGGAGTGTGGTCTTCCCACTCCTAAGCACAGGGTCTCAGAAACACCCAGCATTGCTGTGGATGAATAAGCATAGCTTCATGCAGTTCAGTAACTGTTTCTGAGAGCTGAATGCTTTATTTCTTGGGCTTCTTTGGAAATCCCACCTAGATGTGTAATACTATGGTGAGAGCAAAGAACATTACATATAAATTGCTTTGTGGTGTTTCAGGTGAGTGAAAGCTTGGAATGCAACCACTCATCATTATTATTATTGTCCTTTGTCAGCGAGTAAAGGTAAGTAAGAAATTGTCCTTGTCAAGTTTTCTTCAGAATTGAACCTTGCTTCAGGCCTTAAGTAAACAGCCTTCTCTGGGAACAGGTGCATGTGGTACTGTCATTATGCTATCGGATATGTAAATTTTCCTGAACTGTACACAATACATTGTTTGAACAAAGTCTAAATGTTTTAAAACTTTTCTTCATATGCTAAAATAAGATTAAATCTATAGTTTAAGATAACCTACATACATGTTATGAGGTCATATTAACTCTTTCTGAAATTAGTTCATATGATACTAGATTAAAAGAAAAAGACTTTTTTGATATTAGTGATAATTATTGTAACTATTTTTATTTACAATAATTTTTCAGGAGAATATTGCATCTGCTTTAGACTCAGGACTCACTTTATAGTTGACGACTGTCTTTGGAGGACATGAAGATTTCAGCAGCTGCTGAAAATGAATTTTGACAGATATAATAACAGTATTTTGCATATATAAGAAATATGAAATAATACAAAGTAAGATTGTGTTGAGTGTAAAAGACTTCCTTCTTTGCAGGAGTCAATCACTGCAGGTAATACTCTGCTGGTAACAGCAACTTGAACTAGCACTCATCAATATTTCTAAATTACTAAGAAGAATCTAGATAATCATTAGTTTCTTTAAACCTTCTGGCAACCTTGTAAAGATTCCTATGAGTTAATACAAATCCCATAAAGTTCACAAAATGTCCTATGACTACTGGAACTTTGTGGGAAACACTAATTTAATAACCAACCAAGAGGTTACAATAGGAAACATTTGTTGAAGGTACCTTGATATCTGAGTGTGACTGACAGTGTGATGAATGATGATTGCTGGGCTAGCTTTGAACAAGCGTTCTTCCTCCAGCAAAGTCAAACAGACCTTGCAGAGGAAGTTATGGAATTCGCTTTTTGTTAAGGCAACTCAGAGATCAAAATTCATACGCCAAATCTTTAAAACACTGAATCCAACCTCAGGAGTGGATGATTCTTCTCATAAGAAGAATTTCTCATGTCATTGCTACATATTGGCTAAAGACTCTGATAATCCTGTGCTCACAACAGGAGAGACTTCGCCAGCAAAGCCCAGTGCAGCATTCAGAGGACAGCGTACTGCCCTGTCCTGTCTGCCAGGCAAACTGCAAAATATCTGTCCAGGATTGGTATAAAGAATATTTTATTTTGTGTACTCAGGAGATTCTTTGCAGAGTGCTTCAAAGCAGGCAGAGAGAGCAGTAAATGTTGTCTTTGTATGTGGGAATTTGAAAGCCTCTGTTAAACTTCACCATCTATGGCTTAACATTCACATGATCCCCCTTCTTATCACAGACAATACACACCATAGCATTCATTCAGAAATGCAAACCAGTCTCTCATGTAAAGTGGAAAAAATAAGGATGGAAAGGGGTAAAATATGCAGGAAGCTATTCTATCCCCATATGGCCTGAAATTTGCTCAGGGTATTATACATGTGATTAGCAACTGTCTGTCAACTAAAGGAAAAAAATCTTGGAAAATTTAAGGAGGATATGGCTTTTACTGAAGACGCGGTAGTCAAATGATAATTAAATATAAAAGCAGAATTATAAATTTCTGCCTCAAAGATGAAGTCTTTGAAGACAGGGAAAATAAGTGGTAAGATTC
Source organism: Haliaeetus albicilla (assembly GCF_947461875.1). Classification (NCBI taxonomy): domain Eukaryota; kingdom Metazoa; phylum Chordata; class Aves; order Accipitriformes; family Accipitridae; genus Haliaeetus; species Haliaeetus albicilla. Next base: position 14,398,539 of record NC_091494.1, on the reverse strand, counting down.
TGCTATTTTTTGTTTATTGGCATGTTTGCTAAGACCTGTCTTGTAACGGGTTAACATTTCAAATGTGGAGCCAAATCTATCAATTGTATTGTTCTGGTCCGATTGTCAGGACCAAAATTAGACCCATTTATCTTTAAAATATCTTTAAGAGTGCTAAACATATGTGTATATAAAAGTATAGAGTTTGATGAGGCATTATTATTGATTATGAAGGGACATGGGCTAATACACATAAAGATTGGTGTGTAATACATACGTGCAGTGGGAAGACTTCAGCGTTGCCACATCCGTTCTTTTTGCAGTCCTATAGCTGACATTTCATAATGTAACTGCAATCTTCACATTAACTTTTAAAATAGGACTCAATATGGAACACACAATAGCAGATATAAATAAATACATATACATACACACACATATATATACACATACATACAAGACTACTCAAAATACTTTAGAATCAGTGAGCCTGTTTCAGTGAGGTCACAGTAAACAGATGTGATGTTTTTAATATAAATTTACAACCTTAAATTTTACTGCATTTTAAAACCTATTAAACATTTTAATTTAGCATCTCTAATAGGAGATACTTTACCTCCTAACATATATGCTTCAGAAACCAAACATTCATCATAAGCATATATAATTTTGTCTCTCTAGCAGTGGAATTTTTTTTATTTATGTGCAAGGTAAACTCCGATAGTGTATTCACACTGTGCTTTCTTAAGATACCACTCAGAATATCTCATGGTGGATTCAGAGCTATTGCTGTTACTTTAGGCTTCACTTTACAGTTTGTCTCTATTTTAAAAGTAAAATGAAGCTTCTTGAGAGAAGAAAAAAGTACATTTAAGGACTTAATATAATGTTTATCTTACTTTTACAGTAATAAGTGGTTGATAGCATCTAACTCCGATATTTTATTTATCCACATGCTTACCTAGCTCCTGCCCCACTACAGTATCTTACTGATTCACAAACCTTAATGAACTTACAGTAGCAAAACTCCCATGAAGCTGGAAACTATTTCTCAGTTTATGAGGGAACAGAGACTTAAAGAGTTTCACATGGCTTGCCCAAGGGCAGATGAGAAGTTAGAACTTGAATCAAACTCAAGACTTCTAAATTTCAGTTCAGAAGAACAGCATGACTTTATAAACTGTTCTTATGCTTGGTTTATATTTAAAGTGACTTGCTACAGTATATTGCATTCACTTCAGGTTTGTCCCTTTTATTGCTATATAGCTACCAAGTAAAAGCTGTAATGAAACATGCATAACTTTCTCATCTGTTATTTACATAACAAGATCAAGAATAAAAGCTACCTTTATGCACTGTGTCCTATCAAATACAGTACTTACATTTTGTCTACATTTATGTACAGAATGAGAACTTACATGAATCGGTTCACCTGCATTTGTTCTATTGAAGAAATAGAACAGCTCGGTTTAGAAAGGTCAGTAACTTCTGAAACAACACTTTTGATTATCTTCCTTGTCTGTAACTGTGGAAGAGCAGAGACCACTATATTCTCAGCAGTAAAATGGTTCTGTCTACTTAGCTAATTTGCCCCCACACTCTGTAGCTCAGTGGTGACATATGTCCAATGTTTCCCCAGGCTTAGAAGAAAAGGAACTCACTTTCTGCCAAAGAACAGACAAGACCATAAAGGAAAGGAAATATAAGATAAAGGAGTAACACTGCAGTGGAATGAACCCATATGGGACCTTGATTTTTTAAAGTGACACATTACAGACATACACCTGAATTAGAGGGATCAAATTTGTATCAGCAGCAAGAGCTAAGCTCTCCAAAATTCAGCAGGATTCAGGTCTCCTGCCTGGGATGGCTTCCATCCTTCTGTGAGATGAAAATGTAATAGGAAACTCTAGCAAGAACATGTATTTTCAGCTCCATGACTTGATTAATACTGGTAGAGCACTTTCAAGATTACTCATACTGCATACCACGTGTTTCTCTTGAAGAAGATTCAATCCACTTTTAAACTTTTATCACATCCAGGAATGCACAAATACTACACTTAACATACACTCTATTATTCTGTACATACCCTTTGTATATATATCTGTAATAGCAAATTAAATGTGCCTAGAACTGTTTTCTGGCAATAAAGCCAACTGCCAGAGGAAGACCTGAAAGAAAGGTTGAGTGAAAGACTCATTTACTCTCCAGAAGAGCATGGACATGTTCAAACAATTCCTAGCAGGTATGGTCATCAGGAGTGTATTAGTTGTAGATCAAGAACATGGAGATTGTTCCATCATTTTATCAATATATATGAGTTCCCATACCTGAGAATGTTCTCTTACTCTAAGTTACCACTACAGACACAGCATCTGTTTCTACAGTCACCTTACAGTGAGGGCCCAGGCATATCTGCTCGTATAAATACACAGAGTACTAAGACCGTGAAAAGGAATATAAATACCTCATAGGGAAAAACAGGTTAGTACCTAATTTCACAGAGTTGGGCTTAAACAGACCAAGGCTGTCAGAGAAGCACAGTCGTAGATTAGTTATGCCCATTTTTCTCCCCATAAATTTTTAAGCATTCTATTTTCTTTATTACTTACTTTCTGAGGGTAACTCCAGGCACCCAGGCTTACTAGTGTGATTTCATTAGTAGAACTTCATTCATTAGTAGTATTTCAACTGATAGTTATTGCTAGTAAAAGGTAAGATAAGCAAAGTCAAACCTGGGCACTGTCAGTATATTTGCAGCTGCCCTTCTCACCATGGGCACAGCGTTCTGAGAAGAACAGAAAGAGAATGGGAGTGTGTTTGCTGGGAAGGAAGTGTACGAGGGCAGAGAAGGATGAAGTATCTGCTGGTTTTTGTTCTAGATGCCAAACCAAAGCTTTAACCACTGGCTGTCACTGAGGATCCTATGATAGCTTTCACAAGAACAGTTCAATGCATTTCACTTAGTTGTCACTTTTTTCAAAAACACTGTTGTGCAATGGCATTGGTGTGGAATAGAAGCTGAATTTCACCATAGAGATAGCTACATTTCAGTGGTGGATGAAGTGATCCCATCAGACTTTGTAAAGCACTTTGGGATTCTTACAGATGAAAAGTGCTATATAAATGTCAGATATTGTTATACACCACTTAGGAGAAATGTTTCCATTTATTCCTCTGGATTTACTGTTGAACATTTAGAGATAATCGTCACTACTGATAATAACAGTAAGAACAGCATCTTGAATGCTGCAGACTGTGTAGATTGTTCTGTATTCTGCTTGTCTGTAACAGGAGGTCGCATACTGATAAGAAGGAGGAATTTTTTGACAATGCAATTATGGAGAACTAGCTATTTTTCACATTATATGGTCAAAGTGCAACTGTCAGAGTTATTTACATGGCTGCATCATTTACAGCCCAGGATTATTGAAAAGATTCAGCAAAAAGGTAAGCTGCTTTCACGATGATATTCAAAACAGCACAGTACAACAGCTTCCTTAGTAAGGCCATTTGTTTTACTCTATTACCCCTCTATATTTGTCTAAGTTCTACTAATTCATTTTATTAATAGATTTTATTGAAATGCATGATGGATGTTTCTAACAATGCTTACCCAAGCACTAATTAGAATTTGTTAGAGAGATTCCACTGTTTATCCTAACATGAGTGCCTTTGGATTTTGGTGGTTTGTCTGGGGTTTGGGGAGGGGGGTGCTTTTTTTTTAGCATAACAGATTTCCAAATGTAGTCCATTATTGATTTTAATAGGAGTGTAAAAGGCAGACTATTTTTGCCAGGTAGATGAGTAATTTCAGCTATGCTCTAACAAATCAAATGGTCTTTATAACACTGGAAAACAATCCTGCCCCAGCAATTCCCTCAACTGAGTAACACCTGAATATAAAGACCCTCACATTCCCCCTTCCTCTTCTGCTTCCCAAGTCTCTCCTCTCAGATTTCTGCCTTGCAGTTGGAGTATTTCATTAACCTGCAGGGTCTATCCCTGCCTCATTATCTTCTCCTGAACATCTGAGGGAGGCAGAAGCCAGGCTGTACTAACCCACTGATTGCTGCTGACCAAGTGATGCCCCTGAGCCCTTTTGGAAGCAGCTTTGGCAGCTTTGGCTGAATAAAAGCTGCTGGAGGATGTGGTCCTGGACTGAATACTGGGTAAGAAAATAGGAGTAATCTACTGTGGGGATTCATTTTGACAAAACCTTGGCAAAACCTTTGTGTGCAAGGGAGCTGAATCTATCTCCAAGAAAGCCGTGCAAGCTTCCCTCTTATTCCCAGAGTCTTTTAGTACAGAAGCTGTAAAAGCATTAAAATGTACAGAACTACCTCCTCCCCCGCCCCCCGCTAACCAGCAAGGGCACTTTCCTGGCTAATCCAGAAAGACTGCCCCCAGGAAAAAGGGCTAAATACTTAAGAAAACTTAATGTTGCTGAGATTCATTTTATAGTCTTAACCCCCTTTCAGGAATGCTGCATGGGAGCTCAGCGCAGTGAGTACTGTACCCAACACCTGCAGGATTGTGTTTATGGCTATATGTATCCTATGCAAATTTCCAGAAATTCCCAGTCTTCCTAGAGTATTGACATTTACATCTACCTTCAGCAGGTCTGTTCAGAATTACCATAAAAGATCACAGTGCAGCTTGGAGGTCAGTGTGATCGTAATTTGGCCACGCTGGTATATTTACTCTTGCTAATAGAGTTTACTTCTTTTTATTTTTCCTTATTGCTGCTTTTACCTTGTTCTCTCCCAGTGGAAGTTTAATCACTGCCTATCATGGGGGGAAGAAAAAACTCAAAATTCTGGGAAGAATGTGATAGATTTGTCCCACACATGAGGAAGAAAAGAAACAGCCAAATAGCAGAAACACAGACAAGCATCTGTAGAGTTAGGCATTGTAAAAAAGTGAAGTGACACAGGGTGCTACATGTTTTATGAGCTAAGCAAAAAGTTAACACCAAAAATATCTGCTTAAAGGATTTAAATAAGAGAAGGCAATTTTTAATAAAAATCTAGAATGAAACCAGTGAAGTACTCATGCAGTTAGTCAGAGATGTGGCTTAAGACATGAGGACAGACATTTCTGAAATCTCGACAAAAATAATTTAAAGCTAAAGGTTTACCCCAACAGTATCATAAATTCTCCTCATACACAGAGTTAACACAGCAGAAACCAGAAGTATGAAATGTCTTTCAAATATCAACCTTCTCAAGTGACATAATATTCTTAAATATTTAGTTGAACAAACGTAAACATAGTAAGACACTTGTTCATCGTATGATAGATGGTGGATCCACCTAACTCTTCCCAGAGAATTCTTTATGGAAACCACCAAAGAACCTCTGTAATTTAATCACTAGCCACTGCAACTGGCTGACTGCCTGTTAATTGCTCGGACAATACCCAAATTGTCAGACCAAAAGACCACCCAGTGATTCATTGGGCTGTCACTCCATATAACTAAAGCAACAAATATAAGAAACAGTGCCTGGAATGAGTCTTCGCCTGTGATGTCTTCTCTGATGCTTTTCTCAGTATCCTATCTATTAAAATTGTTCATCAACTTCTTTAAAAGCTTGAAATCTTATTACTGCAAGTCTCAAGTTCCTAAGGACCAGTTATACTCCAAGGTGATTCTGCAAAATTATCTCTAAGGAAAGCCATGTTTGGTAGTTCACAGAGTTTCTATATCATATTGCTGAGGTAGCTTTGTTGATTCAGCCTAACAATTTTGGGCAGGGATAACAAAAATCTATCAAGCTTTTTATTGTGTAATTCTGGTTGTGTATTTTACTTACAAAATGCCGTGACCACCCACACAACCCTTACTATATCTTTACAAAACTTCTCCAAGGTAGGGCCTTGCAAGTATTTCTATTCCATAGACAAAATACTAACATACAGAGAGTTATTTTAAGTTTCCAAGAGCTTTTAAAATATGTATTCTTTATAGGTCATGAACAATCAGCACTAACATGAACTCTGTTGAATTTAAATGCATTTTTGGTTGCAGGGCACAGAACTCTCCCATAACTACACTAAGTGTACTACCAGCATGATAGAGGAAAGGTGAAAAGATTTTTTTTTTACTTAAGCAGTGGCATCATTTTGAAAATATCAAAAAAACACCACTGTGGATTTGTGAGACCTTGGAGCAGTTTTCTGACAAATATCTGCTCACTGGAATGGAATCTAAGATTGATTTAATGGACACTATGAAGTGGAGAGTACAAACCACCAAATCTCCAAAACATACCCTATAAGCAGTTAAAATATATTTGCTCTAGGCATGTATTTATCTGGAAGAGATTTAAGAAGGGAAGTGCTTTTCTCATTAGCACTGTCCAATGTAGCAGCTGCAGCATTGTACTCAATGGTATGTAGGAGACAGAAAAGCTGGCTATCCCAGTGTTTTGATGGGACATGTATCCTGTTGCTACTCTTTTCTCACCATCGTTAATTCTTTCACTGTTGTCACAAATTTTATCAGCCACAAATTCATACTTTCCCTTTGTTAGTCTTTTACCTGAAGCACTAGTTAAGCAGGAGGAATGCTATCACTCCAGGACATGTATCATAACATCTGTAACGGCTTTTTGGTCACAGCCCCATTAGCCATTAGGAGCCTGTTTGGTCACAGATCATCCACTGAGTGCAGCTTGAAGCTGTAATGGACCCTCCAGAGTGGAATTCTGTCCTCTGAAGATCGTCTGCCTGACTACAAATGGCTGGATGATATACTGGGCCAAAGGCTTCTACTTCATACCACATAACAAGGGCATCAGCAGGATATTGGTTCCTGTTTCTCTCCCACCTTCTGCACAAGGCTAGAACAGACTTTTCCAAATCTGCAGCTGTGGCAGTTACATGGAGGTGGTTAAGTGCCACAGTCTGCCCACTTTCCCAGTTAACTTAGCTGATTCCATGCTCAGTGTGGATTAAACCTCCACCAAATACATCCCCAGACAGGATCCCATGGAATGAGAAATGCTGTCCATTGGATATTTAATCTCCCTGTTACTTCAGCTGCTACTGATTAAGAAGCATTGAGGGAGTTAGTGCTGATCTACTTCATATGACAGCTTACTAAAACACTACCATTTGCCTCCAGCATTTAAACAGCGTTTCCTAGTTCAAGGAACTACCATCATTATGCTTTTTTGTGCTAGCTTCTCCCTCTGTGTACAGTCACGTATGTAACACCTGCTTTTATCTCCCAGGGCCTGGAGATGATCCCACAAAGCCTCCCTGAGGTTTCAGCTGATGCTGCAGAGACTGAGGCTGCCAGACAGCTTTGATTCTGGGTCTCAGTTTTGTTGCTTCTCTTTCAAAACCTCTCTCTACTTCTCAGCCAAAGTAAATGTCAGAGTGCAGACAATTCCATGCTATGCCAAGTTAAAGATATTAGGACCTTCAAAATGTTTTTTTTTTTTTAATCCAGGATAATTCATGATATTGTTTATAAAGCACTACAATTAGTAGAGCCTATAGCACAAAATCCTACACTGTGTATCCCACTACCTTTCTCCGTCCTTCCTCTTTGTATTGTCGACAAGGACGCCCACAGTCAACAGCTTTCCTGCCCAAGCACCTGCTAGCTGCTTCTTATTCTACAAGGAAATAAATATGGGGAGTATCCTAGTAAATCTTAACATTTCTGAACTTTCAGAAACACCCTGTGTGTCCTGAAACCTAGCGCAGTAGAAAAAATAATAGCAATTTAATTTACAGGAAGAAAATACATCATAATGTACAAAAAACCAAATAGTGGCATCTACATGCATACAGACAGATATGACACATTGCCTTTTAAACACTGATATTATGAAGTTACAGGCTTCTTTAAAGGTATATATAACTAAGCTGATATCCATCTTTAAAGTAATCATGCTTTCAGTTCATTCTCAACAATAATATTCTTAAACATGGTGTTTCAGAATAAACTCAAGAAAAAGCTGGAGTGAATTTCAAGGCTTGAGTGCTGCTGCCATCTACATGGCAGGAAGACTATAAACCAGAATAAACAACAGAAATATGTATGTTACATCTACTGGGCAGAGCTGTAAGTCTGTTTGCCAGCGTGATTACAGAAAATAAAGTTCTGAAACTGAGCAGAACAGAATCTTTTATTACCCTGAGTTTCTGTGGGGAAAATTCATAATGATTTGGAGTACAATTTCCCCAGGCCCTTATTATCAAGAAGTTTACGCATTATTTAGATAAAATTTGAGAACAAGTAAGGAAAATATTATTATTTTACTAGTGCTCGATATTGTTAATATTTTTTCTGCTGAGTATTAAGCTTTCAAATGCTAAACTCCCCCCCAAACCTCTCCAAACCTCTCCCAGTTGCTGTAAAAATGGAAGGAGTAATGTACTTAATGAAATGATGTGCTACTTACTCCAGTGATACTATTTTTCACAGCTATCTTATTGAGAGTATTGCCAGAGGAAGAAAAACAGCTTTTATCCCTATGTTTGCAAGACACAATGTAAAGTCACGCTGCACAACTCTGTCTTCTCAAGGTAAGGTTTCTAGAAATACATGAAAGAAAAAGATAAGTGCAATTAAATTTGTACCATGTAAGAATTTTATCAAATGCACAGTCCACTCTAAAACACTCTGCAAATGTTTTTTAAGTCTTAGAATGTTTAATATTGTTTAGCATCTTGCACTGCTTCACCTTGACAGCTACATTTGTACTTACCCATCACACCATATCCAGGACACTCAGATTCGTCGGAAGACGGGGAAGGTAGTCTTTACATGACATGCCTCTGTCCTGCAGCACAGCTCTTGGACACACTTTAGACTTTCCAGCAGGTGTCATTCAAGAAACAAACTTACCGTGGTCTCCAGTAAGACAATCCTGGGTTATTGTGTGAATTTTATGTTGCATCCAAGTTCAGTATTACTTCTTCAAAAATAAGATTGATGAATTTTCACTTTGGGGATCTATGAATTCAAATTATAACCCAACTCAAACTCTAGTAATAATTCTAAGAGCTTTGCCTAGCAGTTCAGACTGCATACCCTATGAGGAAGAAAAAAGGGGAAGACCAGACCTTGAAATTCCTCTGCATCCTTTTCTTATGCAAGAATAATGGCCTGCAAAATTCAGCAGAAACATCCATTGCAAGAAGCAGGACTCTGTCTTCACAGATCCCCCATCAGGAATGTGCATGCAATGCTATTCAGCATTAGCACAATGACTTTGAGATTTGTGCTGGAGCTCACTGCCCTAGTCTGCCTTCAGAGAACATGCTCTTTCAAAAGGAGTAAAAACTAGGAGAGAAGTAATGGTGCATATTGCACCTGTCCCATTCTTTTCTGAATTTTCAAAACTTCAGCTCAGTCAGACTTGCAAAATCATTTCCCTTGCGAGATTTCTGGTGTTGTCTGGAGCTTGTAGCCCTGTTACACAGTGGTTTTGTTAAAGTGTCTCTTTTTTTAAAGAACCACTGAATCTCATATATATATATTTAGCAAGTTCTATGCCAATTTGCTTTCAGAACATCTTTCATTGGATTGGGGAAGAGCATTGCTCAACAAAATACAACTCCAAATGGAAGAAGTTGATTTCAGTGATTAAATTTAAAATATGTAAATAGCACAAGTGACTTCAAAATATAATGTTTGGATTTGGAGCCATAAAAGAACAGTTCAAAGTTTAGGGATGTTTCCAGGCAGGAATCTAGGTCAGTGACCATTTAGCAAGTATGAATCATTTGGAAAACTCAAAATCCCTCAAATCAAAGAGACGTCAATGAGTTTGGGTTTAGGCTTATACTAAAGGACCCCTAACTTCCTTTTCAAAATTTTTTTAATAACATAATGAATTATGCACATAATGTAAAAAATGGCTATAGGATTTGAAAGCTAAAAATCTATTTTCAAGAAAGACCCCTGCACATAGCACCCTAAAACTCCGAATTCATGCTGAGATAATGCTGATGTATGTGTGGGTTATCCCACACTTACATGGTATCTCTGCCTTCTTCCTACCCTGGCTTGCTTGTTCCTCCTCTGCTCTTAGCACTGAGGCCAGTGCTTCTCTTGGCTTCATGTCATACAAGCACTTCTGCAAACATAAGTGAGGAGACATAGAAGCATATGGCTGGAGTGGGGAGAAATTGCCCTGACTATGAAACCACAGCTTAAGCCATACAGTTTGTTGGACCCTGGGACTTCTGGATGAAGAAAAAACCCAAGAAGACCTTGCTCCTTAAGCAGTTTAGGTATTCATGAATTTTTTACCCTATATCTAAAATTTAGACAACTACTCTAAAATATTAGCATATTACTCCTTTTGGCAGGATTCCTTCAGTGTAACAAAATAGAAAAATATATTCTTAATTATCTTGCAACTTTGTTGTAAAATCAATCTCCATAAGCATGAATACAGTGGTACATCAGCCTGCATTAGTATAGAAACATTTCTTCAGTTATGGCTTAGAAGAAACAATTGCAGGAGGTTAATAATATGTATTTTTGTATAAAGCTCTAAAGTTGTCACTTTGATGCAGAAAGATTGTTCTAAGCAAGAGTTCATCTTGAGCATATACTGTAAAGGTGGTCATTCAAAAGACATCCAGACCACATGGGAAATATATTTGCTTTACTGGGAAATAAATGTACCTAATAAAAAAAGTTCCTGCCCTACCTTACTGATACTGGAATTGTAATTAGCACAAAGCACGCATAAGCATGTGTCAAACACCAATCATCACTGCACAAACCATTCCAAAGGGCTGTCTGTATTGGCAGTCTGCTGATGTGGACTGCTTTGCAGAATTAAAGACAAGCAATCAAACACTGTGTTGCACAACTTAACTGCTACTACAGCAGTACTGGGTGTTACAGACAATGCCAATTCCTTAAGCTATGAGGCCTCTTTGAACACGTCAGTTTTTAAAATATCATGTAGAAATAGTTTTAAGGAGATTTGTTATCCTGGCACTAAGAACAGAGCTGGCCCAAGTGAGCAGATGCTGATGCAAAACAGTAATGTTTGTTGTGAAGGGAAATGGACTTTTCAATGCCAGTGGAAAACTACTGCAGCAAACTAGAGGTGACTGTTGACAAGGATGTGTGGCAAAGGAGATAGCAAGGTCCCTCCTTTATTTGCCATTTGTTTTACTGTCTGCAAGGTTCCTTTAGTGTTACTAAGTTCCTGTAGTTATATTTGCAATTCTATTTTTACCTTCTTGATGTTTGCAACTCTGATTTCACCATAAAAGTTAAGAAGAGGATATATGTCAGCTGAAGACACGTTCTGCTCTCAGTTGTGTTGTACAAGTATAAATAAGTCTACGAAATTATTCCAGACATCCAGCACAATAAGGGAAATAATGAAGCCATAACACTCAACATTCAGATTGTTTAGTCAGTGTAATCAAATACAAGCTTATATAAACAAAAGATATGTTTTACATAGGAAAATGCCTTCTAAGAATAAGGAAAGTTGTTTCTGAAAAATACCAAAATTTGTAAAAACTAGTGACTTCTCTGATAAAAGATGTAATTTCTCTGCATGGTATTTACAATTACAGAAAAATGACATTAAGTATCATTATCTTCTCTGGATTGCAGCCTATTTTAATGACATATTCTTTAGTAGAATAAAAACTGAAATACTATTTCTCAGAAGGCCCTTCCATTCAATGTTTCTGAAGACCTCGCTGCCATATACTGCACTTAGAGATATGGACGCATGGGATATAAAAAAGCAGAAGAAAGAAGGTTTCACGTCTGTTTCATGTTTAACCAAATTCAAGCCATAGTATGGCAACAGAAACCTGGTTTTGTCACTTCTGCAGCCAAGACATTTCCCCACAAGTAAGAAAGAGATTCATTGCCAGAGAATCTTTCCACACTGAAGAAATCTTCACTCTCCTAGTTAAGGCAGCTTATGACTAACATAACAATTAGGAAGGACAACATCAGACCAGGACTTCCACCATAAGATACAGATCCAGAAAAGCACATCCTCAAGTCCCTTTGACTTCATTAGCACATTGACTATTGGTAATACAGAAAGTGAGCTTACTGCTCTGAGTGGTCATTATTTGTCAAACCAGCATAAATTCCCCAGAACATTAAGTGATAAATGAGTCTAATAAGCTGCAAATATTCCCCAAACATAATGATTTTTTTTTTTAAGACAAAAATGTATAGCTGCTTTTCCCAGCTTTTTCCCAGCACAAATAGAAATTCAATGAAGTATATAATTTCAGAAGAGGACTCCAATGGGCTTCTCCAACTTCATATTGGTACTACATTTCTACAGATGATGGTGATGGCAGTATTTAAAGAAAAGGGAAACTTATATCCTAGACATGACCAGATTTATAATCAATTTCCCATGCTTTCCTGTGCACAGAACATTCTTTGTATTTTAGTTGTTTCTAAATATTCCATGCTTAATTCAAAATGTGCATTCTTCCTTTAAATGCAAGCAAATTTTCTAATTATTTCAAATGCGTTGGGTTTTGCTCAGTGTTAAAATCTTATTGGTAATAAAAGTCAGAAGCAAGGAAAGAAAAAAAATTAAATTTGATGTGTGTAAAAGAGTATTAAAATTGATGATGGTCAAAGTTGTAAGATTTGGGATCACTACAAAAACTAGCGAAAACATCTATAAATAAAGAGTTGATATTTTCTATGTTAGAACTGTCTAAAATTAATTGAATAAATGTAAATATATTAACGATGGAAGTGTGAATTGAAGCCAATAAATCAGCAAATAGAAGCTGATCTTATGGAAGGTATTTCTTATGAAAATAAATTGTTAAATGTATACAATAATAAATACAAGACATTTCATGTCCACACCACATACATCCTGTTTCTTGGCTGTTCTTGTGCATCTTCTAATGCTTTTGGCTTAGCAGGGTTTTCTAGCACACCTTACAGGAGCACACCTTAGATATCCAGGGATGTGGCTTCATGTCATCTGGAAAAGAAATGTATTCATCTGGCTTAATGATTTTACAGTTTGAGGTAATAGGCAAGATTTTGTTTTTAAAAAATAAGTTATTTTACAATCTTTTTATAGAGTAATAAACTCTATAATTTTGTAATGGAATGAAAAGTTTCATCAGCAACATGCTAGTGTCAAAAAACATCACAGATCTACCTCCAGAAGACTGTTTACATTATAACTGCTATACTACAAGAGGCAACGTGGAGCCCAAAACAGCTCAAGAGAATGTATGGCATTCCTCAAAACTTTTCTCCTGAACAGCCTTCTCCTTCTTCTTCCTTTTTTGTTTTAAAGAAAAACATTCCAGTGGATCAGCAGAAAGGTAATTTCTGTTTTAAATTAGTAGACTGTTTATGTTTCCTCTGCAAATATAATTTTCAATTATATATATTTTCTTTCAGCAGAAATAATCCTACAATAGCTGTAAACAGAGGTAATAGAAAGTTATATTAATAAGGCATTATATTTTAATTCTGTCATGGCTTATCAGAATTCCACAGAAAAGCACTCTCAATCATCAGGTTTTAGCTTCATGTGCAAATACAGAAAAAGAAAACCATGCTTTTCTAGGATGCTTCATACCTGGAAATTTAGAGAATATTTCCTTTTACATTCTGGCTGTGTACCGATCAACAGCCATATAGGTGACGCAGTGCTGGTTTAAATAACATATTGTCCAGTGGATGGAACTTGGAGCTGGTAAGTGACTATTCGATAGAGTAATTGTAACTTGCCTTATAACAAGACAGTCACAATTTTAGTGCTGTATTTTCAAGCACACTGTTGCTAATAAGAATCTGTTGTTCTTGGTACATTCTCATTTCTATTTGCAGACTCATTTCTCTTTCAGACTGTATTTCAGGGACAGTCAGAGATCTTTCCCATCTCTATGCCAAGGTATGTCTGGGACAAGACTGAAAACTGCTTGGATTTTCACTATTATCTGTTTTACACCCAGAATTACATTCTGTCCTGAAAAGTCAAAAAATGAAGAGGGAAAAATTTCATATGGGCAATGTTTTCGAAATGAAGTGGGGGGAAGAGATCATGAGGTGCAGAAGGGACCAGCTGACTCAGGCAGACTGTCTGGCTACTGAAGGCCATAAGTATATAGGGTTCTTACAATTTACATGGGTTTCATCCAAAAGAGAGGAAACACTCTAATTTCTGTCTACAGCTTCCAAGCGAAGCTTCCATTAGGGACGCTCAATTTCCTTCTATTACCAAGTGAAGTAAAAGTCTATTGCCTACTCTACTGCAATATCTCTGTTGGGGGAAATAAGAGGCAAGGGGTATCTGTGCCTACAATGTTTGTTGTGACTCCAGCTCAAATCTATTCCTTTTTCTCCTAAGAGCTGTGCTTGCAGAACCCTCCTTAGTGGGATTGCACCACGTATGAAAGCTAAGAACCTCAAGTTGTGCCAAGTCCTGTTACAATCCTCTTAGACTTTTAATGACAAAATTCAGAGCATTTTCAATCCCCTTAAAACCCATCTCAAGCAACTCCCTTTGGACAAGATGATCTGCCCTCTGGAGGTGTGAAATTTCCACCATTGTTTGTACAAGAGAAATTGGGTGAATAGCTCAGACCTAGAAGTCTAACTTACACATCCATGTTCACTCAGTTTCAACCTCTCTCAGTTTCCCTAAATGTGGAAATTTTTTCTGATAAAATGGAAAACACTGCTGGGAATATTTATATTAAAGAAGCACTCTAAGGGATAGGGAATTCTTAATGGGTGGTTGATATCATTAAAAGTCAAGTTCTACAAAAAGCTGTTGTAGTTCTTACCTGATTATTATGTTCAAGGCCACAGCAGCCTTGAAAAGCCAAGGCTTTGCATGTCAAACAGAAGTAGTCCATGTGGGGAAAATGGCAGTGATAAACCTACTATTAGGCATCTGGGAGAGAAGCCCAGCATCTCCTCTGTGTGTGGGCTAAAATAGACATGAGCGACTATCACAGATAATGGCAGTTTGTAGGCACATGAAGGGAGCAACTAAAATCCATTTCACTTAGACAAGAAACTGCAGTCTGATATTTACCTGTGTCCATCACATGTGAAAAGTGTTTACTGTGAATTATCCAAGAGAAAAGTGCAGGTTGAGGGGTTTCATTACCTATCTGAGAGTAGTTCAGATCACACATTGAACATAAGAAATCACAGGTAAATCTCAGATTGGTGTCTTGGGTAGTCAAATAGATTCCTGCTATTCATCTGAGTATATGCCTTTTTCTACAATTGCTGGAGGCCCACATCCAGAGCAGTGAGAACATGTGCAGACATATAGAAAATGTGAAAGTAAAATAAAGAGTAAGCTTTAAGTGATTTTAGAAAATTAAGATCACTTTGAAAATAACTCAGTCTAATGTCAAGGTTAGAGACTGCACCTTTCACCATTAGAAAACACAATGCACAGATATGTCTGTTAACGGCTGGTCTATAGCCTTCCTGATTCTTGTAGAAGTCGTAATAAAGAACCTTTTCTAGGAATGGTTGGAATTTCTTGCAGGTATATTGCCATATTTTCACCTTTTCCTCACCAGAAGGGATAATAAAATCAATGTATTTCTTAACATCACTTTTGCACATACAACATATTGTAAGTGAAGCACAAGAGACTCTGCAAAACATATATATAGACTTTTTAATAAAAACTTATAAATGAAGTTTGTAAGTTTGCCCAGACTTTGAATATGTGTGAGAGAAATTCTAAAGTCACACTTTTCACCAAAACAAATGCTGACCTCCCAGGCACTGTCAAATTCCAAGATACTATTCAAAGTTAAAGCACCTGAGAAATACCAGAGAAAATCATAGCCAACTGAATGTCATATTATTGTTTCAATGTTTGCTACTAAAAGTAAGTGGTAAGTTTTAAGTAAATGTATTGTGTTACCAAATCTTTCCTTTCAAACAAGCACTTCTGGCAGAAGTGTCTTAATTTCTTATCACAGAATTTCATCTGCACAAGGAGCAATAAATAATTCATGTTCCTAGCTCTTTGTTGTGTCCCTGAACTGCACAGAGCTGGAAGGCTGACAGCTGTGTCAGGACAAGCACCAAAGATCTGACATGACAAGTGACTAACAAGTTTCTTTCAGTCTATAGTGAAAGAAGACAATGGCATAAAGTGCAAAAACGAAATCCTGAAACAAAATGAAACTGTTTCTTTCTCTTTACCTAAGTGTTTGCTATGAGCTTATTTCCGACCCATAACCTCTGGTCATTTTATAGTACTGCCCAACCCCCTTTACTCCTCACATTCGCCTGGCCATTTACGCCTGTCCACGGATCAATATGAGCAATTCTTGGAGAAATACGATGTCTCCATGACAACCAAGCCACAAATTCTCAGTGGAAAGCAGTGAGACCAGTAGTGAAATCTCCTGAGGTTTTCAGACCTATAAGACAAGATGTCTTAAAATGCAGGAACGGACAGAAACAAAAGCCAGAGTAATTCATTGTTTATTACTAGTTTAATGATGTCAGATGGACTGAATGGAACTCAGTTTTTAAGTTTAGATGCTTTATCAACATGTATTTTTACCAGTCAATATTGACCTCCTGACAGGCCTTTATTCTTTCCATTACTTCATATAGATATGCAGAGTGCAGAATTGGATATTCAAGTTCCTATCCAAGTGTGTAGTTTGCCACACAGAATTAATTTAAGGTTAAAATTAATGTTATCTTTAAGGTACATCAGTTCTCACCTGAACACTTTAGTGCCACCTTGTTTTAATTCTTTTTCACTTCAGAACAGATCAGAACTTGGACAATCCATATTTTTGCCCATAATCATTGCTGAAGGGACTATAGACAGTTTCTAAGGAGGTGCCGTGCACCACAGATTGTAGGTGCAGTAAGGAATTAAATTTGGCTCCTTCCCAAGTAGATTATGTATTTCTTTCTAAATCTCATGCTGGTTTCTGCTGTACAGCATTGAGTCCAAGCCTATGTGGCTTTAAAATGAATATGGATTTACAATTCATTGGTTTCAATTATTCTAACATATACTGGTGTTCATTTCTGTGGAAAAGATGAAAAGGGAATGTAGTTCAAATCAGGTATATGACAGCAGTTGAACTCCCAAGGAATCTTGGAGGAGTGGAGCGTGCTGAAATATAATCCCCCAGACATGGGTCCTATCTGGGTTCTGAGATGACTTAGGGGACCTGACATGGATTTCAGACTGCACCCTTTGACTGAAAATTAAATCTCAGCAGTGTTCCTTGGGGAAGGATCAGGGGACTGTTGGCAGCTGCCCCCTGTCAGCACAAGCTGCAAGATTTGGAAATCTCTTAACTAAGCTGACAGGCCACAGAGACAATGAATCAAAAATATGATACACGGATCAGCACACAAAGATGCAAGAGGGTACACAGAAACCAGATAAAGCAGGGAAGGAAAATATCAAGTGAAGAAAGATGTTTAACTCTTTCACTAATGAGGACTACATGCAGGTTACGTATATGGTGTATGTGGGTCAAGCTCACAGTTTGCTTAAAAGATCTTAGTATTTAGTCACACAGAATGTTTTTAATCAGCTGTGACTTGATACACTTTATATTTAATTGTTTCCCTTTGGGATTCATTTAGTAAATTTTGTAGATGTTCCATAATGAGAAAGATAATGAAACTACATGAAGATAAATCTTTTAGTCACCAAAAAGGATGCACTTTATGGATGTTCCTGTATTTAGCTGAATCAATGTTAAGAGCCATTAAAATGAAATAATGATTGTGAGCTGATTTAAAGAAAAGAATCAAGCTATTTAACGCCACCAATTTGCTTTCCTCCAGAGATACAATGTTTGAATGTTCACTGCTACTTTCAACTGCAGTATATACAGTCCTTCTAATTTTTCATAATCTCATGCTACCTTCAAAGGGTCAGACGTTGTACATATATTAAGTGAGCAGTGTAGTCCAAAACTAATTATAATGAACTAGTAGTGTCAGCTTTCTTTTTGGTCATAAAGCCTTTATCCTTTCTAAGACCTGAATTCTTGATGAAAGAGGAAAGGATAACAGCTCCACACTGTGACCCCTGGAGGTGACCATTAATTTGACATTGCAGCTGCTAAAAAGGAAACAGCGTTACAATGTGCTTTTTTAACAGACCCAAAAGCTGTGTCAGATTTATCACTTGATACTTGGTGACTGTCTTTAAATGCCTCTCACCTGGACTCTCAGACTCTTCCAAGACACATCTTTCAGGCATATCCTCCACATCTTGGAAGTTTGCCGAGTTTGAGCTCTTGTCATGCTTCAGCACACTGACTGGAGCAATGAAGAATAAAAACAGGGGGAGAGAGAAATGTAACGTATTCAGAAACAAACACTTCCTGGTTTTCTGCAGAGCTTTCAATGATGAAGACATAATTTGTAAAAACAAATAATAGATTGAAATAAAACAGAAACTCAAAGTACTTATATGCAACCATAGCACAGTTGAAAAATCTATAGACAAGAATTCATTCAGAGAGAACTTTGAGGCATCAGCTTAAATGTGATCCCTTTGAAGTAAAAAAACAGTTTTTTCTTATAGAATCCTAAAATAATAAAACAATTTAGAAGCCATAAAAAGCTTTTGTCTGTTTCACCAATGAAGCCAGTAAACAATATAAAAGGTCAATTAGGTGGTTTTGTAATTACTAGAGTCATTCACCAGGGAGAGAAATGGTGTTCATTTTAAGATGAAAATACGTAGTATATAACAAGCTAGAATGTGTCATAAAATTAGTGATAATTCCAAAGTGCAGTAAAAACCAGATTGAGTTCTAATATCTAGAAAACTAAGTGAGGTTCCAAACTTCCATGTGGATGGAGATACCAATGGCTTTACACAATCTCAGTGTAGTTTTGTCCTGTTTTCAAAACAAGAAATTTCTTTCCTTATAACTTTCGATGGTTTGGGTTTTTTTAACCAAATGAATATTTGCTGAAGGGTTACTTAATTCAAACACCCATTTAATTTTTCCAAAATTATGAGTGAATCAACAAGGCTTCAGGGCATTATTCAGACAGGAAGAGCTCAAAAGAGACATATTCCTCTTCAGTGCTCTATGTTTTCCATCGGTTTGCAGCTATTGATCCCAGGTCGCCAAAAGGTTCCATCATTCTTGACTTCTGCACCTACACAGACTCCATTTGAAGCAATCAGAGCTTCATTACAATTGTGGAATTAGATCCTTGAAAATGCAATATTAAATCATAATAAATAATAAAATCAATGAGTGACACTGTGCATTTCTCCTGAAAAAAAAAAAAAAAAAGCCAGTAAATTTTGCTTAAAAAATCTGCCTTGGATGGCAACTAACCAGTATATAAAACCCTGCCCAGGTAGAGCAGGAACACTGGTTAAATTTCTAAGCTTACAAAAAGCCAGAGGCTTTTCTCAGTGGTCAACTTATCCACATGAAGAGGAGTTTTAGTTCTTGTTTCTGCCATGGAAGAGCAGAGATTCCACCTCATGGAATCTGCATGAGGTGAGCTGACACTGAAGAACAACTTACAATAAATAACAAATATTCTTGTTCACACATGAAAACGCTATATGTGCAAGAAGAAATCTCTTCAAAGATATCTGTGCTCTTCTTTGATTTTTACAACACTTAAATAATTTTCAAATACACTGACTGAGGGTCAGGTTTCCCACTTCAACAAAGAAAAATTGGAAAATACAAATGTGCATATTATATTAAAAAAAAAATTGGTTTGTGCTAAATATATTAGAACATTCTTTCTAAGACAGTTCTTCCCGTTAAACAGTCAGCTCCACTGTGCCAAGTGATAGATTGAGTCATTACAGCTGCATGAATTTAAAAGTCAGAACTACTCTGAAGTAGAGCAATAGGAAAATTTCCAACAGAGTATACAGTGATAAAATGGAGAAAACAAAAAGTACGGCTATGCCTCTGCAGAGAAAGAGAAAAATCACAAGACCTGTCCTCTCTGAAAAACATAGCAGTGACCAAAAATTCACCATCAGCCTTTCAAAATGAATGGTATGTTTTCACCCAGTAAAGAACTCTCATAGTGAACCAAGGAGGGGAGATGCTTTCACAGCACCAAGCATTAGTCCTGGTCAGGAGGTGACAGGTACTACCCTTGCTGAACGTTTGGGCTGTAGTTGCTCTTGAATGGGACTAGGACAAACCTGTTCAAGTGCTCTCCCTCTGTCCCAGACCATGTCAGCATAAGTCATATAATTCCAACTAACCTGCTTGATTTTACAACAAAGCAGAGCTGAGCAGTATTTTTAGGGAAGGTACCAGATTCGGCTGAGAAGTAACTCAGAACATAATGAATAAAAGACAGCTAGAAGCAGGTCCATACACTGGTGAGATACATCAGAAGGAAGGTGTGAAGTGAACAGGAAAGAAACCAAGACAGGCCAGCAAGATCCTTGGACAAAGCAGGAGGATCTCCAGTTGATATGCTTGAGTAGAGATTACAGAGATTTGGGGAGATTTGGGAGAAGATGGAGACATTGAAAGCCAAGAAATACAAAAATGAGAAAAAAAGGATCACAGGCAGAGCTGATATGGCTGACAAATGACAAAAACCAATGATGAAATGCTCGCGCAAATAGTTGGTGGCAAGGAGTCATTAGGAACAGTTTAAAGGGAGTGGAAGGCATGGATGGAAAGGGTTTTCACAGGAGCAGTGAAGCAGACCTCTAGTCAACTTGTGTAAGAAGAGCTGTCGGAGCATGAGGTTCAGCAGGAAAAAGTGAAGGGAGGAAAGCGTGTATGTCAGAAAACCAGGAGACAGGTTGGGACAGGTGAGGTTCAGGTCACTGGTGCGAGTGAGTGATGTGTATCTTAGCCTTGGCACTTACTCAGAAGTACACATACCTCCCTAGACAAAACTCAGGCAAATAAACGTCACAATACCCTAGTTTATGAAGTTACATAAGTGTATGCAGTGAGCAAGAAAGGGACCTTCAGATCTTTCTTTTTTAAACCATCACATGTTATATGCTCAATTTGAAGAGGAAGGTTCCTTAAAAATATCATAAAAGAACAAAGGGAATTGGAAAGTTAAAAATAAGGAAAGAACAGCCTGGCCCAAATAAAGAGTGAAAGTGAAAAATGGCATTATGTAATCATGAAAAAACCCAAACAACTTTAACAATGACACCTACTTTACTGTGTTTTCCCTTAGGGGAATAGGATTTTATGTTCAAATGTCAATAAAGGAAATATTGTTCTGAATTGCTTATACCTAGGACGCTGATCGAATTTAAGTTATTTAAACATACGCAGTGTGATCTTTATTCATTCTGAGGATACTCTGTCCTACTTTGGGTTTAAATGGACCTTAAAATTACTTTTGCTTCCATTTGAAAGCTAATTTGTGTAGCCAAAGTGATTTAAATGTCTGGAGTATAAATGAGCCCCAAATCTGCAAGTCAGAGAAAAAGAAACGACAGTTTCTGATATAATAACTCTTAATGATATTTTCTTTCTATTCAGTGAAATGCAACTTCAATTATTACATAGACAGTAGAAAATACCTTTGTTAGCATGGAAGTAACGTAAAAGGACAGATTTCACTGGGGCAAATGACCTTGAACTTAGCATATAAAAATGACATAAATCTTCATTGTACAGTCTTGAGAATCATGGTAATTTTTTCTGATATATCTTAATAAACTCTTAAGAGTTGTTTACTGAACTTGATACCCATTCTCCTACATTATTGAAACAGAAAAAGACTTTAAAAAAATAGGTATGGAATTCAGAATAGTAAAAGAATGTCATAAGATCATAGTATTGAATGAAACATTTATGTAAATATTTTTAAAATATTTCAAATTCCAAAAATAAAACCAAGTGATTTCCGAAAAGAGATCACAGACTGATTGGTGATCAGTTTATGAAACAACAGTCTTTGTGTGAATGAACTGTTGAATGATAAGTTATTCTTTATGAAGATACACTAATCACTAATTAGAGCAACTACTCATCACTATCATTTATTTCTACATGTTCTGTTTAAACTCTGAAAAGCCTTGTTCCACCCTGGAAATATCACACACTGAAGTCTAAATAACCTGCTCTGCATACCAATTTTCAGAGGGCAGACACATTGGAGAAAGAAGAGTGCATAAAACAGGTGAATAAACCAGTTAGCATTTTCTGATAAGATGCCTTTGTTATTGGTAAGGTGGATTAGTAACTTAAAGACAGTCTGTCTGCAGAGAAAACAAGTACTTATTTGTCATTCAAAACAAGCAGATAGGGCAACAAAAAATATTTTTCAATCAAAAATATTAGGCAAGATAGACTATAGGTGATAAATCTATTTAAGGTCCAATACAGAACACAAAGCAACCTGAATCTAAATAGAATTGCATGAAAAAAAGCTGTAAAAGAAAACAAAATGGTGGTATTTTTTAATTTTCGTAAATGGATAAAAACAATCATGCTGCAGTGCCACTTCTGGGATGTATGGGATCTACTGGCACTTACCATATTATACCTAAGAAGCCTGACGGAGAGCTGGGCAATAAATGCTTTGAGTACTATTTTTAAAAGCACATTTCATAGATATCATAAAAAGCATAAGAACAGCTGTACTCCCTGAGACCAAACATCATTAGTGTGAGAGTCCAACAACCATTCAGTAATACTTCACCAGAAATTTCTCCTAAACTCCAATTTGAAACTTGGGGAATTCCAAAACTTTTTTTTTTTTTAAATATTTAATAACTCACAGTAGATTTCTGTTCCACAAACTTCTCCAGTTTTCCCTTAAAGACACAGAATTTTTGCATCCTTAACATTCTACACCCTAACTTGCCTTAACATGGCAAGCTCCATTGTTTTACCACATAAGTAGGCATCTCCTTTTGTTTGCGCATGTCCCTATTAGCTTAATGTGAAACTTATTCTTGTATGAGAAAAAGGCTTGTGTAGGAGCCCTGCACACTCTCTCCATGGCGCTTGTGATTTAACAGTCCTTTGTTTTATCCTCTTTCAACCATCACTTTTCCAGGTGGAGGATTACTATCCTGCTTAGCTTTTCCCAGGTATTTTGCTGCCAACCTAAAAGGCTACAATTATTTCACTAGTATTGTAAGAAATGCAGAAAACGTTCATGAAATAGCAAGTGAAATATTAGCAGCGCTCACCACAATCATCTAGAAACAGAAAAAGCAGATAACGAAGTTACACCAGCCAGTATGGAGCACCCATCCTGCCATTAGGGTGACAGCACTCTCCGCTGAGGAGCGCGCCGGCAGGCAGGGAGTCAGAGAGGCTGGGGATGTGCCTGCCCTTGATGGCACCAGTGCCGAGTACAGTACAAGGATTACTTCACAGGTTTTACAGGTGATACTCCTGTTTACAGAGCCTGGTATGGTGTTTGCCTTTGTTGCCACAGCATGAACACTGTTGACTCATGCTCAGCTTGTGATCCAGACTCTTTTCTGAGAAACTGTTACCTTGCTATTTCTTCCCCATCCTGTCTCTTTGCAGAAGATTAATCCTACCTCAGCCTAGATCCTTGCTCTCGTTCTTATTGAATTGAACCCTATTTTTTTTCCAGACCATTTCTCAGGCCATATAAACCACTAATTCATCTCACTGACAGAAGGCATCAGTTGTTGGTCATTTCATAATTTTTAGTGTCATTTAAAAAAACCTGCACTGATGTATGTAGTTGTCATTTAATTGAGAATGGCTGGTTGTTATCTTCTGATGATTAAGTATCACACTGGCCCAGTTTCCAATACATTTTAATTTTAAAAAGAGAGATTAAGAAATTAACCTGAAGAAACATGTTATTATTCTAAAGTGAATGCGGCAGCATATGGAAGTTGGAACTGTCCTTGAAATAAGCCAGTATGGAACAAGTCAAACTGGAAGCTACAGTAATTTAAATCCATTACCTTGAATGCAGAAGTAGGACCTAATATTACATTGCAGAGCTCAGTTTGCAGAAATATTAACCCATGCACCTGGAGAAGCCTGAGCTTGCTCTTGCACTCTGTGAAGTCACACACAAACAAAGCTCATTCCACTCACTAAGTGAATTGAAACTGAAGAACGTTTTTCCTTCTGTAAGTAAGTGTGAAATTTCTTTTAAGGTTTTCATATATTTTAAATTAAAAAACTCCTGAAACTCCATTTTCCTCCCTCCCCATATGTATAAGGACAGCATTACTCTAGACAGGAAAACTGAAATTTTCAGTGATTCTTTTCCCAATATACCTTGAAGTTTTATTCACCCAGACGGACTTCCCTACTTCTCTCAACTAAAGTATAATGGCATGTAACAAATTATGCTCTCAAAGGACATCCCATTTTTGTTTCATTAGTGCAACGAAACATTCACTCAATTTTAAAGCAGTTGTCTTGATCTTAGTTGTGATTTATACCAGAAACTGTCCAAGTATTCTGTGTAGTATATATAATAAAACACCTAAAGAGTTAAATGTGTCTCAGTGGGTTCTGCTGCAAGGAGTAAAACACTTTCCCATAAAATCCCACACAATGTTTACTGCACAGCTCTGAAGCGTATGCTTCTGTAAAACTTAGGAGGATTTAAAAAAGGAAAATGTAACCCCAAACTGTCTTTAATTAATTCTTCTATCATTATACACTGCTTTTTCTTCTTGATGTCCTCTCTGGCTAGAAAGCTCAAATTTCTTTTTTCCAATTTCCATAAATGTCTGGTA
The DNA here is from genome assembly GCF_947461875.1 of Haliaeetus albicilla. NCBI lineage: Eukaryota > Metazoa > Chordata > Aves > Accipitriformes > Accipitridae > Haliaeetus > Haliaeetus albicilla. The sequence goes on along the minus strand of NC_091494.1, from coordinate 14,373,856 downwards.
GTGCATATTTTAACCAAACATGGTGTAAGACTGAAATATTTGATCCAGTTTGATGAACATTATTTATCCCTCTCATTATTTTTTTTCAACCAGTAATTGGGAGGCAATAGAAAAAATATTTTTACAGGAATTAGTAAAGAAGGCCAAATTTCAGTTCTGGTAGTTATTAGATAATTAGTTTCTTATTTTAATTAAAGTATATAGCATCTCCTCACCTGTCCAATTTTCTAAAACTATATAGCAAAATTCCCCCCTGGTTTCTGTACATTAGATCAATGGTGTGGGAGAGTACATATTGCAAATATGACTGCCTGTCAGTGTACCAGTAGCTTTTATAAAAACAACAAAAAAATAAATACTTCGTATTTTAAAAATCACATTATTGGACAGTATTGACATTATTATTTTCATGACAGTAGATTGATTTGGTATTCAAGTCTAAAATCATTGATCAGGGAATTTTCAGAGGATTCTGCTTCAGTCCATTTCTGTGGAGGGATTCTGGCTGTAGATTGCCTCAATTTGCTTTTAAAACCAAAATGAACAAAAGTGTGCAGCACAGTTATGACACTGACATATTCCTGTGCATAATATGAGTGTTATAGCTTGCATACTCTTCCCTTCTCTCGATCAAAGCTGTCCAAATAGCTGAATTCATGGGAAAAAAATATACACAGAGCCTTTTTATTAACCTCTTCTAGCCAGATTATTGTTATTCTTTTGCATTATGGCCTTAAAGATGTATTACTGATAGGGAGGTAAAGCCAACTGCAGCACAGCATGACTCTGCTGAATGGCTGCTATATGTAAGTGGAAGTACTTATTTCCAAGACATTTCTGTGATGCTCCCTACTGTTAAAATGTTATCTGACTTTAAAAGATTTTCAGTTCAATTGTAAGCAATAAGTAAACTCAGGCAGTACAGTACTGTATACTGAAGAGTTTCACTAGCTGGTCAAACGGCATTATTCCAAGAAACTAATGTTGTATAGGACTGCTTCCTGGTGGCTGAGACCTCTGATTGGCAAAAGACAGTGGACTTTTCAGTCAGCAAGCTAGTTACCCATGGATGTGGCTCAAGGCTGACACACAGATTGACTGGTTCACACTAATTTACTTCACACAGATTCCATTTATCTCCTAGAAGATCCCCTGGCAGCAGCTTATAATGGCATATCCTAGGATGCCTGCCTGCATGAGTTTTTAAAGCGGCAGAGCTTGATGAATCTAAGTCCAGAAAACAGTTCACAGATTGAGGACTAGGTGCAATCAAAAAACATCAAGTAGCACAGCTGGGACTTGCTAGCTTGCTTGACTGGTTTGAGCAGCTGAGCATTAACTACGCTTGCTTTCCTGCTGGCAGCCCTGTGTCACTAGGACAAATCGGAGCACTACCTGACAGAAAAGAAAAGAAAAGAAAAGAAAAGAAAAGAAAAGAAAAGAAAAGAAAAGAAAAGAAAAGAAAAGAAAAGAAAAGAAAAGAAAAGAAAAGAAAAGAGAATTATTGCATTGCATGGATACTACTAACAGATGCAGGAAAAACTCATTAGAACATTTAATCTTTATGCAACTCCAGGATTATCAAACTAAATAATGTTCTGGTTAGCAAGTTTTGAGGCTAGGAATCTGAAAATTTCTTTTGTTCATGCTAACAGTTCCTAGGAAAAAGACCTGAATAAAACTAAAGCTGTTTCCATTTTTTTCCCATTGAAAATAAGACTATATTCAATCTAGTAATACATGTACAATGAAAAATAGTTACCAATATACTGGGTTTTACGTTATAAAAAGGTGAGGTACAGGTCAATGCAATTCCTTGCCTCCACAGAGAACAACAGACTTCAATAGGTGCAAGCTTATAAATTGTATTTTTAAAAGGAGTGAAAATACAGGCTTACACCATAGCTCTCCAAATTCAGATAGACAGAGACTATTCTTTAAAGTCCTTCTCAGAAAGGAAGCAAAATTTCATATTATTAGACAATAACATTTGACAGAAAATGTATTGTGAGAGATCCAAAGCACATTTAGTACTTAGGAGGTTAAAGACTCAGCTGTAGTGCTAGCTGATGAAAAAGTAGGATTAAGGCTTTAGTATGAGTCTTGACATGATCATGTTGTCTGCCTGCTGTCTTAAGCTTCGAAAAACAGCTGGGATCATCTTCTTATAAGCTCCAACTCAAAGATGTTTAAGCAGTTCCCAATCCAATTAAACAGAGGTAAATATAAGGAAGGGCCCTACTGAGCCCAATCATCTTATTTTTTTAATGAAAAACAGCATAATTGCAGGTTACACAACTCCTTAATCTCACTTTAAACCTAACAGACTGCTGCCTTATAGTGCACATGGCAGGCCCAGTTAACCCAAGCATTCTGTATTGGTGTGCTTAATTTTTGATCATTATCCTTTATTATGTTACTTGTAATCCTAAAAGCCTATGATTGTGTCCAGATATTTGGCGAGGATTGTACCTGGATATACAGGGATTCCTCTTCTAAGAGTAATGGATTAATTGGATAGTACTGTATGACTAGTAGATGCTTTGTAGTGAAACTGCTGTGCAGTTTTTAATTTGTGAAGTCCAGTTCCTTCTTATTCTGTCCCTGTCCTTTAAACAAATTGCCTTTTTGAACATTAGCAGTGCTGATGTAGTAACGTATCTATTCTCACCACTAACATGACAATACTATAGAAATAACCTTGCCCTACAGAGTGGGCTCCTTGCTAAAATCCTCTTCATAAAAATTAATAGAAAATACAGAAATCCTGTTTTTCAGATGGAATTGCATATTCAATTTACAAGTGGCTATCTCACGCACATGACCCAATCCTAGCATTATTCCTTCAAGGCTTCGAGCATTAGGCCACTTATTTTCCATACAGTCAAAAGATTTTTGAGGTGTGCATATGTGATCATATTGTGCCAAGGTATGTATTTTTAAAATCATTACAGTTAATACCATAAAAGCAAAAATCCACATATGTAATCCTTCTACTATGTCCTATAAATATGCACAAGGACATTCTCCAAGGATGTAAAAGCAAAATCTCATCAGGGACTACTTCAAATATAGGCTCCTCATGCCTGTAAGAGCAAGAAGGAAATGTAAATGATCAGGAGCGAACTGTTTGCAGTAGCTGTGTTACATTATGCATGATTCTTGGCTGCAGAGGATTTAATGAATGATTTCCAGTTACACGGTTAAGATCTGTAGTGAACTGGTATTTAGGGCAGAAACCTAGCATCTGACAAATTTATACCATTTTGTATTTTTTCCCAAACACCAGCTACTAGGAGTTGCTGTCCCTTTTTTGTGTAGCTGGAAATCAATTTTGCATATATGGACAATGATTCTGGGCCACGTTACAGAAGCATGAATCTAGATTAATTTTAAGGCAGCTACTCTCTTGATGCAATTGAGAACAAAATCTGGACTTTGCTATTCTACGAATTAATGAGCAATATTTGTTGATATGTGTAAGTATCAGAAAGGTGCATTGTTGAACTGATGGATGATACATAATTATATTGGTAATGAATGTGGACCATCTGTTTCAGTTACTACAAAACAGACACAGGTTTGGGAAACAGACTCTCCCCTTTTAGCACCACAGGATATATCTCCAGAAAACAAATGTGGCACTCCCTCAAATGTGGCACTCCCTCAAATGAGTAGATAAGCAAGGAGCTGTGAAGTACTTTACGGATAAAAGATGACCCCTGTCTAGTAATGCACCTTCACTCCATTCACCTACACTCAACTTTATTCTTCAGGCCATCAGCAAGATGTATCTGTAAGTGGACAAAAGAGCCTGGCCCTCCACTTTGAGCAGGTAAGACAGACACTACAGGCACTTCCAAGAAGATGGGCATCTAGGGAGGTGACTGACAAGTGTCTCTGTGGTTTGGAGGCTGTGTGAAACCACATGAGAGAGGAATCAGAAAGCATGGTTCCAAAAAATGCAGATGATCTGCTGATAGGTGAGACATGGTACTCTTGTACTCCATTATGAAGGCTGGTGAAACAACATTACATTCACTGGCTGTATAATCATGGTAACCAAGTCACTCATTAGAATTTGATTTTTTTTGTTGATGTCTGATCATTAGTTTCTTGTTAATTCTGAAAGCAAAGATTTCTATTGCTTTTTGCAATATACCTAGTCAAAAGTATCTGGGATATCTTTATTTAGGTATTCTGAAATCTACCTGTTGCAGGGTGTTGGGTTTTTGTGCACATTTATATTCCAATGCACACATAGAAAAGGTAGGCATACACTGACTATTTGGAAACGATCTAGTCCTCCACAAGAAATTCCATATGGAACTGTCCTACCTGGCTCCTGCAGATACTTCAAATTGTATTGCTGGTACTCCTCTTTTAATGATTGATTTGTTTCTGTTACTATATGCTTTCAACTACCAGCTTGTCTGCACAATCAGAGGTGAATCTAGGGATGGTCCTATATATCCCTCTACATATGGAAGGATACAAACAAACTTAGCGTTTCAAGAAACAAAACTACCAGTTCAGGAGATCACTAAAGGTTGCACTCCAGCTTGTAAGATGAGTGAAGTGGAAGTGCCAAAAGGGCTCCTGCACAAAAAAAGGCACAAATGTGCAGCAGCACCTTGATTGCAGTTTCAAAAGCACAGTGTGATAGCTATAGCATAATTAACAGAAAACACAGCATTCTTGTAAAATAAATCACAGAATGCTCACTCCCTGCTCACGGTACTGAGTTCATCTCTGTGTTAACTAAGTGCACTTTTATAAAAAGCAATAGAGCTGCCCTTGATTTACCACAGCCTGAGTTTGGCCAAGGTGCCTGAGATGAAGCAAGCAGTATAGAAATTCTAGTAGATATGTAAAAAACATCAGAACAGTGTGTTGGGTTTGTGTGGCAAGGTTTTGGTAGCGGCGGGGGGGGGTGTTACAGGGGTGGCTTCTGTGAGAGGCTGCTGGAAGCTTCCCCTGTGTCTGACAGAGCTAATACCAGCCGGCTCTAAGATGGACCCGCCGCCGGCCAAGGCCGAGCCCATCAGCGACAGTGGTAACGCCTCTGGGATAACTTTTTTAAGAAGGAAAAAAGTTGTGGGGCACACAGAAACAGCAGCCGGAGAGAGGAGTGAGAACATGTAAGAGAAACAACCATGCAGACACCAAGGTCAGTGAAGAAGGAGGGGGAGGAGATGCTCCAGGTGCCAGAGCAGAGATTCCCCTGCGGCCCGTGGTGAAGACCATGGTGAGGCAGGCTGTCCCCCTGCAGCCCGCGGAGGTCCACAGTGGAGCAGATCTCCACCTGCAGCCCCTGGAGGACCCCACGTTGGAGCAGGTGGGTGCCCAAAGGTGGCTGTGACCCCATGGGAAGCCCAAGCTGGAGCAGGCTCCTGGCAGGACCTGCGGATCTGTGGAGAGAGGAGGCCACGCTGGAGCAGGTTTTCTGGCAGCACTTGTGACCCCGTGGGGGACCCACGCTGGAGCAGTGTGCTCCTGAAGGACTCCACCCTGTGGAAGGGACCCATGCTGGAGCAGTTCATGAAGAACTGTAGCCCGTGGGAAGGACCCATGTTGGAGAAGTTTGTGGAGGACTGTCTCCTGTGGGAGGGACCCCACGCTGGAGCAGGGGAAGAGCGTGATGAGTCCTGCCCCTGAGGAGGATGAAGTGGCAGAAAATAACGTGTGATGAACTGACCGTAAACCCCATTCCCCGTCCCCCTGTGCCGCTGGGGGGGATAGGCAGAGAATTCGGGAGTGAAGTGCCCAGGAAGAAGGGAGGCGTGGAGGGAAGGTGTTCTGAGATTTGGTTTTATTTTTCATTACCCTACTCTGATTTGATTCGTAATAAATTAAACTAATTTCCCTGAGTTCAGTCTGTTTTGCCCATGACAGTAACTCATGAGTGATCTCTCCTGTCCTTATCTCGACCCATGAGCCCTTTGTTATGTTTTTCTCTCCCCTTTCCAGCTGTGGAGGGGGGAGTGATAGAACGGCTTTGGTGGCCACCTGGCATTCAGCCAGGGTCAACCCACCACAAACAGATGTTGTAGAAATAAGATGACTTTCCATAACTATGTTCAAAAGAGCAGAAGACAAGCTCACTTTCACCATAACTGGCACTCTGGAATCTACCTAATCTTTTCCAAAATAACCCAAATAAACTCTCAGCTCTAAAATAAAGCCTCAGCCTTCTTAGTCCAATGATTTGAGACTGAACAGGTATAGTACAACAGTATACCCAATTTCAGTGATTAATTAAATGTACAAAGCCCACTGAAGCTCACAGGCACCCCAGTCTTTGCACATCCTTTATCGCAGCCAAATGACAAATGCAGGTGAGCTTCTAGCTATGAACTGCTCCCACAGCCTGATGCTTTTTCCAGAGGGGAATAGCCTGCCTCTACCTCTACGAGGTACCAAGAGAGCTCCACTTTAAGTTGGTACATTGCTACAGAATTGCAAGAATTCTTGTGGCAGTATACGAAAAAATACCTACAGTGCATGTAGCCTATTGGAATTCAAAAGTACGCAAACAGATTTGCTGTTTGTGTAAGGCATTTAGTACCTAGGTTTGTTAATTCACTGAGAGATGCTCTGTTCACAGGAAAAACTGAAAGGCTAAAGAGGAGATAAAAAGAATTCTATCACTGTGAAGAGTTAAAGACAGGTTTAAAAAATTGGGATCACAGCAGTATTACCATATTGTATTATTACAAAACACATTATCTGTATCTATCTGACACTTTTACAGTTGCATTCACAGCTGCCACTTCAGGCTCCGTTCCAAAGGAAACACTCAGTCATTCAGAGCTGAAGGAAAGTGAAATGTAGTTTAGAAGAAGCAACCACTTGGTTAGTTTTAGTCCATGAAGACAGCTATTGAGTGCAAATGAATAGTCAGGGCTCACTTTCCTTGTTGTCTTATTTTTTATTCTTACAATGCTACCCACTAAAGAGCACATTTTTCTTTTATTAGTTTCTTTGGGAAGGCACACTCTTTTGGATGTATATTCATTTTCTTTCCTTTACTTTTCACTTCTTAAGAAGCTTCACTTAACACTCAATGCAAAGACAACAGAGGGATTGTCCTCTCTCTTTGTTCATTTAGTTCTAGCCCTTAACCCTACTTAAGGATAGGAATAATGATGGATGCATGTAAAGACATGTCAATCTCTGAGCAGGTAAATGTTTGTTAAAAGAGGAAGATAAAACTTTTCACCAATCTACTTCGTACTGTTTTCTATACATTTTTCTTCTCATTTAATCTCTGCAGTATTACTATACAATTGTATTTGACTTGTAACTAGCAGCCTTAGTTTCTTTCATCTACAGTAATGGCATGCCATTCTCCACATTTCTCCAATCTAAATTTTAGAACCTTTGAAACATTTTTATGATACTATGAAACTTATCCTTGATATGAACACACACCTTCTGCAAACTATCTTTCATGGACATGTAACATTCATAATATGCGGAAGGAGGAATGACAAATGCCTTTTTTCACTTCATGAAGTACACTGGGATATGTGCTAGAGTGTTTAGCAAGTGTTAAGATAGAAGGTGTTTCTCAAACTGTCATATATGGTGAATATTTATTATACCATGATTATAATAGAGTTTGCACAATAATAAAGCCTGGAGTAGGACGTGGGTTTAACTCACATGTAATTATCTGTTTGGGACCATGGTGTGTACTTAAAAGCAAACAAAAATTATGTATAAAATTACAAAATACCTGCAAGATACAGATATTACTTATGAACAAGAGAAACTCTGCCCTTCAAACTCTGCACAGGGCTAAGTACTATCCTGTAATGTTAGCCTGCATTTCATTAATATCCAATAGCTTTGTTTAATTTTTGGTTAAAAAAACCCCAACCACAAAAAACCTTAATGTTGCATCAAGACAGCTATAAAGAGTACAAGACTGTTCTTAAAAGCTAAGGAATTTGTTGAAAGAACTGCTACACCATGTTATAACTCTCCCCACAACAACTGGACTCCCAATTTCCCACACTTAGAAGAAAACACCTAATTCTAACTGAACATTATGTACTCCTTGACCTCTTACCAGTACACAATTATTTTTTTCTGCTACTGGAAATACCAAAAGAGAATAGCTGATAACCTTATTGAATGACGATTTATGACAGAGCTGCACTTACAAAGACAACTAACTATAGGTATTTGAAACACTACAAATAAACTATTCACAACAATTTGAGTATCTCTATGAATCCAGATGTCCAGGGGTTTTGCATAATTTTCATTCAGTGCCTGCTTGTTTAAAGTACTTCTCTTAGTTTATGCATATATGGTTGGCTGTATTTCAGATATGTATACATTCTGTCACTTAAAGAATATGTATTTTACAGCAATACTTAACAAACCATAAATTTACTACAGTATTACTAGAGAAAATTCATTTCTATGAAAGCTGTATATTCACAATATATTGTTGAAGTATATATTGCATTAATACTTCACTGTGCTTATAAACGTTAATATAGGTTATTTGTTTATTACTATGTCAAGGTTATTCATCATATGCAGTGTCAGAAAGCACAAGCTGACATCTCATATTGTCTGCTTCAAGGGCAAAACCAATGTGACCTTTGGCTCCTTCTTTTCAAAAGGATGAAATCATTCCAGAGGAATAATGCTGAACTGCACAGCTCCCTTTAAGAATCAATCTGCCATTTATGGTTTCCAATTTTCCATATTGTAGTATGGCTTGTTAAGATTTGATGGCTAATTTTCTCTTCAAAGTTTAGTGTTCTAAAATTAAAAAAATATTTTCCTAATTGTAATGTAATTTATGATTTCTATTTATTCAACAAAGAAAGAAAATTTCAAATCATCAGTTCTTTGTTAATTTTGCCAGGGTCCTTCCTGATTCTGTTTGAGACTGAAATCATGCTGGCCAGTGATTTCCTAGATCTAGGTCGTGTTGGTAAGCAGAAAAGATTTTGAAAATATTTTGGACTCTTAGTATTTTTTATTTCCAGAATCTATTATAGTCTCCAAGAAAACCATCTCTGTATTTCTTGGCTTTTCTTTTACAGTTCTTCTAAGTTCTCCTATACTCAACTGATCCATGTGTGCAGCTGAAGGGGGAAATATAGTTACTACTCAAAATATACTGACTATGTATATCGAATATGTAAGTAGTGAAAAGGAATGTATTCAAAAGAATGGGAGTGGTAAAAATAAGAGGTCATCTGTTAACTATGGAGCTCTGCCTTTAACTGTCTCAGTACCACAAAAGTGGGAAGTAGATGCACAATTTGAAGCATGAATCAGATGTGAAGCTACATGTGTTATTTCACAAGGATGACAAGGTATACACATAGTCTTGAAGCATACGTGCATTTGTACAGGCAACTCTTCAAACTTCATCAACCTCAAAGTGAGTACATTTTTGGAGAGAGAGGGATGAGATTCACATGAATTGGTAATTATATTATCTGTGCATGATACTGATTTCACTATAGAATTCGACCAAGGAGAATGCAGCATTCTTTGACCTAGCTGATAAAAGGTTAGAAAGCAATTTTGAATAATAAATGAGACCTGCTGACCTCATGACCCAAGTCTGGCAGGGTCAGCAGCAGCCCTCTCACCAGATGCTGATGGCAGATATACAGACGCAGACAGCTCAACTAATGAGCTTCCTCGATAAGGGTTTTAGATCCAGTCACATTTAAGTGCTATGCAGTATATAAAATAAACTTACAAATAATCTGTGCCATAAAAAATTAAAGTGATATTTATAGTGAGGTGTAATATGACATACTTTGTAATCCTCAATGCAGCGATTATTTTACTGCTTCTCCTAGATGGCCTTTAACCACAAAATATAATACCTGACTAACATTTCCTTTAAGGTCTTTTCTCTTCACGTTTATATGTTTCCTATTCAGTGGATGTACTTTGAAGAGATATAGTTTGATAGTGCATTTGTTTGGCACCTCATTTAATACGAGTCAACAAAAATTACTTTTAAGAGAAGTTTATCTTATTTGAATTCAAGCTAACGTATTCCTTCCTCAGTGAGTAAAAGACAAGCGTAGAGCATGCAAGGCCAAGAATGATTTTCTCCTGATCACTTCACCAACAATTCCACTCAGGAAGAGTTACAAAGTAGATGGTTCACCTCAAGAAAAGAGGGCAGTATACTAGAATTCATTCTCTCACCCACTGTTAGATTTCACTGTGCAAATGGTGTAGGGTCACTACTCCATTCCAGGCCTTGGAAATCCTGAGTTTTGACTTCACCCTGGGTGCTGGGTCTAAGCTCCAGAAACTGCCATCTCATTCCTCAGGTATGCTACAGCTGTTTGTATGAATTTGCAGGAATATATCTACGTGTTTCCTTACATTGTGTGTGAATTAGCAACGTAAGGCGAAATTTATAAATACCTTTGCTGGAGGTTTTTTGAGATCTGGTTTGTAAGGAAAGATAACTGCTTGGGTTCTCCTGATGTTTAAATACTTCACTGTGAATACAATTAGCTACAGGAACTACAAAGGCTATAGGAGCTTTTGTATGTCTTTTTAAAGTCACCATAATTCCTTTCATGAAGGATGTTCTTTAGACACTGAAGTCTAGAGGCTACATTAAAGACTCTACAGAAAAGTTATTGTGCTTTATTCAATTCTGTATTACTTTGCATAAGCTAAATTTAGCTTACAAAGCAACTGGTGTTTAAGAACTCTGAAACTTTCAACATTTGGTGGAGATGGAGAAAAAATGCTGCCCCATTTCACTGAAGGGGAATCTGAGATGTTAGGTATCATGAAGAAACATTTTCTTTTAAGCTTTTTAAAGCTTCTACCTTTCAGTTTAAATGCATGTCTGCATGTTCTTGAATTATGAGAAAGGATAAAGAAGAATGAGTAGTTGATTTACTTTTGCCAAACGATTTGTAATTCTGTATACCTCTACAACATTCTTTCCTATTTATCTAACTAACCAGCTTTTAAAATTACATTTATACAGAAGCCTGTTAATTTTTCTTGCCTATCTTTAAGCTCTCGTCTATGCCATACCTTTTCAGTGAGAGTCAACAGAAAAGAACATGACCTCCCCAAAAGGCCCCACAATAAATGTACATAATAACTTTGTAATATTTGCAGTTATTTACATTCTTCTTACACCTTCGCAGTGTATCAGCTCTTCTGAGCGCCACTGTACAACTTCTGACTAAAATGTTACCCCTGACATTTATAGATGGAATTTACCTCCACAGTGGTGACTGGCATACCACTAGGGAGAGAGCATCTGTATCCTTCTGATCCAGGGGCTGCCAGGAGCCATTTAGATCTTTTTAATCAGTGCTGATTAAGGCAAGTCAGATGACTACCCTCAAATTTATCACTGCCTCTAAAGACCTTGTAGCAGCCAATAGCTAGGGTAGCTAGCGCAAGGGATTGTCTTGGCCACACGTCCTCCCTCTGCACTTGTGAGGACTTTGCAAGGAGAATTACACACTGTCTCTACATAATCTATCCCAATTTTTCACAGAGTCAAGTGTGTGCCCAGAATACGATTTTGGGACTTCAGTACTGTGTGTAGATACCAATTAAACTCATTGTTAGTGAACCCAGCTTCTAAATCTTAGTGCATTCATTTAGGGAACCAGTAACAGTAACCAGTTCCTGAGCTTCCAGCCTGCATACAATTGAAATAAAATCTGATTATAAATAGATTAGATTATAAAAGTTGCTCAAAAATCTGCCTGTAGCTTTGCTTCTTTTATTTAAGACAGCAGTAGCCTCCACAAGGGAAAGAATTTCTTACTGCATCCAGTGCATCAGTAAAATGTACTTAGTCTTGCTTTGATTTCTTTCCTGCCACTAGACAATATGTGTATTTTTCTGAGTCTGCTAGATTTCCTTAAAAACATTACATTCACTCTGCTTTACAATCAACATGAACTCTGTAGTGGGCAATCGGTGTCTAATACATAGTTGTGCTCCTAATTTAACCCCTTCCCTGCTCCTCCCTCCTGAACAGTGCCTTGGTATTCCAAAGGCACACCTCTTCAAAAAGGAATATATGTGGGATCTTTGGAAAATATCAGAAAAGGAAAAAAACCCTCAGCCAGATTATTTTATGGCTGCTCTGTTTTACAGCTACAAGAGTACAAGTAATTTTGGAAGTCAACAAAGAGTTGTTCACAATAGCTTCCTACCCATTTTCCCCCAACAAGACCCTACAAGGCTATGCACCAGCAGAAGCTTCTGCCTAGCAGAGTAAATCTTCCATTACATAAATCAGCTGGACTTATTTTAATTGTTTACTGGTAAAACAGTGTGAAGCAGAACAGTGCAGTCTGGAATTATTCATGGTTTTGAGATACATCTCTTAACCAACATCTGAAAATGCTTTTATCAGAGAGAGGAGGAGCTCAAGAGATTTGCCTAGCAGGATTACCTGTAAGCAGAAATTCTATTTGGCTTTGCTCAGCAGTAGCAAAAAATGCGTACTACAGAGCAGAGCTCACTATGGGCTTGCAAGGGAATAAGCATGGGAATGAGAAGTCAGAAAGGTTACTGTACCCAACTGGCACTGTAATAACAGGAAATAATTCTCTTATAGAAAATCATCCCAGATAGGTCCTACACAATAAATTTGTTAAACAAATCTCCTAGCTGTGCTCTAGTGTACCCTCTGCCCCTGTGCCATTGTAGTGACAGCTAATACATGGTGTGCTCCTGTTTTCCACCACTTGTCCTGCTTTTCATGCAGCACAACACCACCATTCCATTTTATTTTTTATTATGCATGTTTATGCAGCAACACGGACAATGAGAATTGTCCCAATTTATGTATTTTTTACTACACCCACCAAAGGATCCATTTCTAGTATTACCTCTGTGCTCTAAATGAGGAGCATGGAAATTAGTACTGTCCACTAAAAATCAACATGCTTTCCAAAGCATACAATATTTATTCTTCTTAACCTGGAACAGCGTATTCCCAAAAGCAATTAACATGCCTTATGCTCTTTCTTCTTCTCCTACTGAAACCACTATAGAAAAAAGTAGAAAACTAGTTCTTCATTTTTGTCTGTTTTATCTAACGTTGGGCCAAACTGAAGTCCTAGTTGCCAGTTTTTAGCACAATTATGCTTGATAGGAGCCACGTTCATATATCCCAGAACAGATTCTGCCACCTGTAGCTTTTATTCGCTATTAAGAAGTCATTTCATATGCCGTTTTTCCCCTGAAAAGATTATGTTTTACTTTGATGCTGAATGTGTACTACAGTTTTGCAAGTTGCACGAACTAATCAGCTAAGAATTTTCTAAGTAAAACTTGCACATTATCACAGTGATAAACATACTGCAATAATTTCTTTTATTTCAAAGGAACAGCTTCTCTGCATATAAGCTCCAAGATGTCTAACAATCCAAAACATAAGGCTTTCACTTGTGTTCCTTATTAGGACCTGAATTTACTACAAAACATTTTACATGCTTTTTTTTTTGTGTCTAAAATCATCATACTTTCTCAATCATTAAACTGCACTTAATTTCAGTCTTCTCTTTAGGATTTTGTAAAACCATAAGTTATAAGTGCTAGAAACATATGAGCTATGCAATTGCCTGTGGAGTTTGTGTCCAACTATGAAAACTCTTTTCCCTCCCCATATTTTACATATTTGTCCCCACGTCCAATTTTTAACCTTTACCAACCTTGAAGTCCTTTTTATATTGTATCAGGAGTGAAGCTCATTTGCAGACAGCTGCAATATGAGTTTCCTCACCCTGCCCTGCCATTGACCTACAACCTGATCTAAAAGAACCACCTTCTTTCAGAGTGAGAAGTTATTCATTTGCTGTAATAGCTCTATTTTGGGCCTCCTCAGCAAAAACAGACAATTGTGCCCAAATAGCATGAGGTTTTGTGATACCAGCCCTGTTTTATATATACTGAAAAAACCCCACAAGGATGTTTCACTTGGGATTGGCTCACAAATCAGAGGCAAGAAAATTTAGATTTAAAAATGGGCTCAATACATACTTTGCAAAAACCAAAAAAGTATTAGAAATTTATACTTCTTGTTCATACAGGTTCACTCTGATTTTATTCTTTATACTATGCAGCTTATTCACTTGAGTAAAATCTAGTTTTCTAGCCTTCAAATGTTACCATTGCCAGAAAATATATGAAAAAAAAAAAAGAAGAGATAATCAGGGACTATGGAATAATAATTGGAAATAAATAAAATGTTTCTGATGAAAACAATTAGTCACAAGCATTACAAGTTGAAATTCAGTTCAGTGTTAAAGAGACAGTTTAGAAGCACACGGTACATTTATCACAGCTCCACAGACAAGTTATTGAGCTGTCTGTGAGAAACAGAGCCAAACAGGAAAGCTTTCAGCAGAAAGCAGTGGTTGAGGTCCTTGATTGATAGAGTTAGATGATGCAAAGCTGTCTGATGGCCTTTCTGCAAAATAAAGTGAAGGAACTCAAGGTCTTTCATGACGATCTCTGACCACAGATGAACAGCTACTTTATTACAGCACAGATTGAGGTTGCACCTTAGTCCATATTCTGCCACTTTTGGATGCACACGGTTAACTTTACCAACAATCCACTGTGTTTAACATAAGTGTCTGCCATCTTTACAGAATTTTAAAAGGGAAAGCAGATTGCAGAAGTTAAAAGCTTCACCTCCTTTCTGTTTAACTGCGGTGACTGAAAAAAAATATAATCAGTTTTATCGCAGGCTTCTTATTGCAATGATAGGGCTGATTGTTCAGGGAGAAGTGCCTCATTTAAAAGATACATAAAAAACCCTGTTGTGCAGAACAGCCAAAATCTACCTGCTGTGCTGCGTTCCTCAGAAATGAAGTTGTTTACTTTTCCAAAAACGTAATCTGTATCTTCTTCCTAATGACTTAGGTGTAGTTCCATTCTTCACTGATATGATGCAACTGATTTCACAGAATACATCTTCACAAAACCTGAGGATTATTACACTGTATTTGCTTTTAGCAGAAATTGAATACTTATCTCCATGCTTGTGGTATCTAGGAACCATTCCTTTTAAGCAAAAGAGCCAACACTGCCTGACCAATATAAAGCATTTACAGTCACATAAACAATCCTGACTTGCTGGGCACTATTAAATTCAGGTGAGAGCAGTGACTTCTCTTTATATTAGGATTTGAGGATATTTTGTTCAGATTTTTAAACGTATTTAGCTGCCTGTAATTCACACTGGCTGAGGCTGTACTGCTTTTTTGGTTTGAAAGTCTCAACTTCAAGCTAAATGCTATGACCCAGTCACTTCCAGTCTTACATGCAGGGCGTGGGTTCTCCTGCTCCAGCCCATCCTTGTCATTATTCTCACATAACACTCTTAATGTGAAGCAAACATAGACCACAACATTTAAGATCAATTCATGGGCTTGAGCCCCATATTATTCTCTAATATTAACAGTAGTATAGAAGGCTAACGAGATTTTCTTCACTGCTTAACCACCTAAACTCTGTTTACAGGGATTCTGGCTCTCTCTCTCCACAAACTTCACTCTGGATACCTCAATGCAGTTTCAGGTGCTGGTTTTAACTTTTACAGTGTACTTTCAAATGAAGATGACCAGTATGTTTTCACTGTTATCCAAGTCAGAATAGTTGGGAAGAAGAAAGAAAAGATGTAGGGACTAAAACTGTTTATCCTGTAGACAATTCACATTGACTGACACTTCTGATTTTAGAAAAGCAAAAAATTCCACAAAGAATCTTTCAGAGTATATGAAAAATTGAGTCTGTGCCCTATTTTAGTTAAAGTTCCTGGGTCATGGGGTTGGCTAAAGCAACTTTCCAGAAGGTGCTCTCATTCACTCTCATCAACCGTCCTTTGAAGAAAAATGTGTTTTCAGACACTTAGAAGTTCTTTTTACTTAATTATAAGTGTCTCTCTCATTGACAAGGTCAAAGTACTGGCCTGGACTAGACAATTGTTGTAGGTCCCTTCCAACTGAACTATTCTAGTCTAGTGCATTTTATATTTGAAATACTTTCATTCATCCTTGTGTTCATTTGTGTACTTCAATTTGTTTTACTCTCTCAGCTCTAGTGCTCTAAGTGTGAGCACAAGGGTTTAAGTGGGAGCATCCTCAAATCAGAACAAGTTACACTATAGCCCAGTAAGCTTATTGCTCTCCAGGAGGTGTCTCGGCAAGCAACCAAAGTGTCAGCAACTGCAAAAAGCACAGTTCTAACACGGACAGGTTCATGTATTCAGGCAACATCTAAAAGAATTATTCTTACTCAGCTTTCCAACAATTTCTGCTCTGCAGTTAAGTGATGAGCCTTAATAATATCAACACATTTCCTCCCCACCTCTTTGATGGCCTTGGTTTTAAAGTCAGTGTTAATCACTGCTCCCCAAACTCTCTTCCTCAGAATAGCTTTTTCTTTCCATTACCTTAGTTTAATATTTACCTTAGAGGCTCCTGCCTAAATTGTCTCTGGTTATGGAATTCAGTGTCTCAGCTATCAAAGGACTGACAAGAGGAAACCTGCCTTGAAATTCTGACTTGAGTGGCTAGTTTTCAAATGCTTTTTAAACTATTTTACTAGCACTCCTCACTAACCACACACTTTAAATATGAAAAAATATATTTATTTTGTTGTAAGGCCCCAGTCACCTAACTAGGTCAATATAATAACTGTGAAACCAGTAACTGATCAAGTAAGACAAAGAAGTCGAGGCAAAATTAAAAAATAACAGCAGAATAGCTGCCAGAATTTAGTGTTCAAAATAAAGTGTCTGTTACTTCAGGAAAACATTCTGTAATTCTATGGTCTATTTAATCAAAGTGCATGCAGTAGCTATGCTTTTTAATTAGAAAATGCATACACAAAAATATGTTCATTAATGGCAGTCTATATGAGCATTTTACAGAATTTGAATTCACAGAACTGCCTACTTCCTTTTTTATGGCCGATGTGGTATATAGATACTTTGGCCTATGTATTCAGCTTTCAATTCAGTTATTTTACAACAAAAAAATACCCATTTATACAATAACATACACCAGCAGTAGTTTTAAAATATAACATTTTAAACACCTCCCTTGACACTATTTGGTTGGATTTATTCTGACTGATGACATACACGCTTCAAGTCTTGCAGGATTTTTATGCAAAATAAGATGTAGAGTATCATCTTAGATTTTCCTCCTGTATCATATAAAAGACTCCCCACCACAGTACAACCTGAAAAAAAGGAAGAGGGTCTCAATTGCCTGGGTTAGATGGTCCAGTGGAGTTAGGGAAAATGAAAATAACATTGACTGCTATCAGTAGAGACAGGCATTGGGAAATAAAAAAGATTTCTGTCTTAAACTTTAAACTGATGTTATGTGTTTCTAACCACAAAATTTTAAAGACACTTATAAAGCATTTAAAATTATTTCAATGTAATATTTCTCTCTGATTAATATTAGAACACTATGTTGACGTCCTAAAGACTGAACTATGAGAAGGATTGCATTATTACATCTTCTGTTGCATAAGTTCAATCTTGGAATAAAAATCCTTTAAAAACAAAACACCATATCTCGTTCATATAAATAAAGGTGTTTTAAAAACCTGTATTGACTTTTCCATGTTATTAAGCTTTTTAGATGAATCCAGTTGTTAAATGGTTGTTCTAGTAACTGGCCTGTCATCTGGAAATGTTCTTAGATTGTTTTTTTGACACAATGTCCCTGCAGAAAGTTGGGCAGTGTGACATAAAGAGCACAGGTTTGCCTATCACACTGATTACTTGATGTAATAGTAAGCAAGCTTAAGTGAACTGTGTGTCTTCAATCTTTCCAATCACTTAGGGATGGGCACCAGAGGATACCATCCATCATCCATGGCCTGAAACATATGGTGCATCAGCAATCTTAGGCTGACCTAAATGATAGTAAAAGCTGCTACGCTGTTCACAATAAGAAATTGTTGTCCACTGAATTACAGGTTTGTGATTAGATTGCTAACATGGCCAACTTGATGTATAAGTGAAGTGTCCAGGAAAGATATTCCCTAGGATCCTTTGAAGATTAATTTATACCCTTGAAATGTGCACCAATCACAAAATGAAAAAATATGTCAAGATATTTTTCTTCTGAACAAAAAAAAGCACTGCAGTGGTAACGGCTATTAATTTATTTTTGGCAGTTTTAGCCAACAGAATTCAATAAACAAGGTTCTTAAAGGTTTTTGTTTTGTTGCAAGGTTTTTACTGCTTGACTCCTAAAAGCACTGAGCACTCAAATAATATCTTTTATAAGAGGGACAGCTCCCCCTCACATTCTACTCTGAAATCTCATATATAATTGCAAATATCGCACAAAGACAGCTGCAAAAATACTGAAAATTCTTCATTTTGTACTATTATATATTCCTATCTAATGGATCTATAAATATAATACAAGATTAAATATCTATTTTTAAGATAGAAAGTATACTGTAATATATCTGAGCACTGATCCTCAAATTATCAGCCTTGCTTCTCCATAAAGTAGATTATGCTCATCATGTCATTCATTCATCAATTTAGGAAAAATGCATCCACATCACACAGTTAAGGTTCAAACTGCAATATCAGCTTGGCAGGGGATGTGGGACAGACAGTGAAGGTTATTATTCCAGAGTAACCCTGCCCCTTAAACCCTCTTTAGGTAGTAGAACACAAATGGTGAAAGGTACATTTTAAGAGGCACAGTCAAAGAGTGAAAAAGAACACTGCCTTATCATATCTGTGAGCTATATTAGAGCATAACTAAAAACCAGCATACATTTGTGCTGACCATTCAAGACCCTTCACAAAACCAGCTTACTCCAGGCTGAGGGAAATTACTCCTTTGTAAGTCATGGAACTTTAGAGAAATTGTTTTGCAAACATGGCTGCTACATACAATTGTCACAAGATTGGAAACAATGGTTCTCTCTGCCCTTTCCGTCAGCCTATTCTTTTTTGTGACATGCCTTGCTGTCTCTGTACATGTGAGGTAGATCTCCTTGCTATGCCTGTTAGATTAGACGTTCTGCTGATGCTTTATTTCTCACCTGCTTGTCACTGACATAAGTCCTTAACCACATACAAATCTTATTTTAAAACATTCTTCCATGCAACTAAACCATTAGATTTCATTATGGGAAAGCACAGGTTTACACTCATGATATTTTTTTACTATTCTTTAACATAGTCTATTTTCAGCAGCGTAATTCATATACTATACCATATATCATACCTTGACATGGATAACAATGGTCACTAGTGAAAGGAGCTCCTTTTAAACCTTCCAAGAGGCACATACCAATTAGATAACTAATTCTTTCCTGTGGGTTGAGGACGGCCTTAATCTGCTAAGATTATCTGGGACTCACCTATTTGAAAGATCTTCCTAAATCATTCCTGAAAACACAAATTAAAACCAGTGCCTGCTTAACTTACATAACAATAAAAAAAAATTTGCCTTTTCAGTCAAGACAAAGATTTATGTTCATTGTCAGCATTAAACTCTCCAGTCTGGTGAGATGAAAAAACTTGACAGCACTCCATTTCCAAAAGAAACAGAAAATTTAGCAATAGAACATTATTAGTATATAAAACTGAGCTGGCATGCTTAACCGATGTCAGATACATTTTGTTTCTTTTTTTTTAAATTTACTTCTGGAGCTTAAGGAAGGAAAAGAAAAAGAAAATCCAAAACCTATCCTGATATAAGGGTGGTAGAGAAGAAAAGAATACACAGACCAGCTATTAATTATTCTAGAGAAAACACCTCCTGGACTCAGGTTCCTACTTCACCTCTTCACTAGGCTATCTGAGCATCTTCTAGTAGTGCAGCAGGTGATGTGACTAACATCAATCATATGAGAACAATACAGGCACCTGGTCTTTAGGGAATTAGTGATAGGTATCTTAAGTGTGATACAAGCTGAATTTTTCCAAGGGGGGAGGGGGGAAATCTTCTGCTGATACACTTTGAATTTGAGAAAAAATTTCCTCAGATGTACTGGAAAGGTTTCTGTATTCATTAACATTTGAATTGACATCTTTATTAGTAAGTACAACTGAAGAACTAAAATATAGCGCCGAAGCAAGATAGGATAGTTGGTGGATATAACTTTGGGCCTTAAAATAAAGCATATGCTGAAACACTAAATACGAGTCAGGCACGAGAGGAGAAAATACTGAACAATGCACTTATTAAATTTCAGAATTTGGAAGTCTTCTTGTGCTGATTAGCATAATATTTTGCATAATGCATGCATGTTCTATGTATCATCCAAATACGAAATAATATTTCTATTAATAATGTTTATCTGGTTTGCAGCAACAGTGAGCTCATCTTTATAAAAAAAGCAAAACAGATTCTGGATTACAAGGGAGACATGAAACACAAATGGATGTACTAAGACTTCTAAAAACGTGTGAAGGTGTGTGCAGAAGTGCAGACAGATGTGAACATATTCTCCACCATGAAATTTAACAGTTCTGTTGATATACGTTCCACACGGTGAAGGATGCATATGTACCTCCTACTGGTTAAATATTTTCTTGATAAGCTTGATAGGCAAGAAAGGCTTCTTTTTGAGTTATTTCCATTTTTTTGTTTGCTGAGATGGATGTCTTGCTCTCATAATTAGAGACAAGCACTGTTCAGTTTTGTTCCTGTACTGGGTGAGTGTTAGCTAGACTCTCAACTTTGATACTAATAATGAAGACTTGTATAAATAAAGCAGTTCTACCTTTTAGTGTGTTTTTCGCAAAATGCATAATGGAAAATTTCCATCTTACTGAAAAATATTAGCAGTAGTTTGAAGTAATTTCTCCCTTTCTGCAAGAATTTTTTTAAAACAAACAATACTATAAAACCATTACATCTGTCTCACTGCCAGATAATGATTGTACTACTGTTTAGTTCAATATTTGAGTTGACGTAATTTTATGATTTCCTTCAATGTAAGTTAGGAGAGTCAGATATTCTGAAATTCAAGGACAGGAACATTTCAAATACAGTTATAGACTAGGTTCAGGAACCAATTCTGTATCTTCTAAAAGATTAAAAAAAAATATAAGATTCAAAATTGGGAAGTACCTTGCTTCACATATCCTAAAAAAAATTTAAATAAATGTTTATTAGGTTTGTGTGGCAAGGTTTTGGTAGTGGGGGAGGAGGGGGGGTGTTACAGGGGTGGCTTCTGTGAGAAGCTGCTGGAAGCTTCCCCTGTGTCTGACAGAGCCCATACCAGCCGGCTCTAAGATGGACCCACCACCAGCAAAGGGCAAGCCAATCAGCGATAGTAGTAGCACCTCTGGGATAACATACTTAAGAAGGAAAAAAAGTTGTGGGGCACACAGAAACAGCAGCCGGAGAGAGGAGTGAGAACATGTAAGAGAAACAACCCTGCAGACACCAAGGTCAGTGAAGAAGGAGGGGGAGGAGATGCTCCAGGTGCCAGAGCAGAGATTCCCCTGCGGCCCGTGGTGAAGACCATGGTGAGGCAGGCTGTCCCCCTGCAGCCTGCGGAGGTCCACAGTGGAGCAGATCTCCACCTGCAGCCCCTGGAGGACCCCACGTTGGAGCAGGTGGGTGCCCAAAGGTGGCTGTGACCCCATGGGAAGCCCAAGCTGGAGCAGGCTCCTGGCAGGACCTGCGGATCTGTGGAGAGAGGAGGCCACGCTGGAGCAGGTTTTCTGGCAGCACTTGTGACCCCGTGGGGGACCCACGCTGGAGCAGTGTGCTCCTGAAGGACTCCACCCTGTGGAAGGGACTCACGCTGCAGCAGTTCATGAAGAACTGTAGCCCATGGGAAGGACCCATGTTGGAGAAGTTCGTGGAGGACTGTCTCCTGTGGGAGGGACCCCACGCTGGAGCAGGGGAAGAGCGTGACGAGTCCTGCCCCTGAGGAGGATGAAGCGGCAGAAAATAACTTGTGATGAACTGACTGTAAACCCCATTCCCCGTCCCCCTGTGCCGCTGGGGGGGATAGGTAGAGAACCCGGGAGTGAAGTTGTGCCCACGAAGAAGGGAGGCGTGGAGGGAAGGTGTTTTGAGATTTGGTTTTATTTTTCATTACCCTACTCTGATTTGATTCGTAATAAATTAAACTAATTTCCCTGAGTTCAGTCTGTTTTGCCCATGACAGTAATTGGTGAGTGATCTCTCCTGTCCTTATCTCGACCCATGAGCCCTTTGTTATATTTCCTCTCCCCTGTCCAGCTGAGGGGGGAGAATGATAGAGCAGCTTTGGTGGGCACCTGGCATCCAGCCAGGGTCAACCCACCACAGTCTTTTTGCTGCCGTGACTCAGAAGTCCTATCACTCCCCCTCCTCAGCTGGACAGGGGGGGATTAAATATAACAAAAGGCTCGTGGGTCAAGATAAGGACAGTAATAAAGCAAAAGCAAAGAAAAACAAATGATGTTATTCTCTACCTCCCATCAGCAGGCGATATCTGGCCACTTCCTGGGAAGCAGGGCTTCAGTATGTGTAGTGGTTGCTCCAGAAGACAAAAATGCCCCCCCCCCTCCATCTCCCTTTACTTAGTTTTGATATCTGAGCTGATGTCATATGGTATGGAATATCTGTTTGGTTAGTTTAGGTCAGCTGTCCTGGCTATGTCCCCTCCCAAGATCTAGCCCAGCCCCAGCCTGCCATTGAGGGGGGCAAAAATATTGGCGAGACAGCCTTAATGCTGTGCCAGCACTGCTCAGCAGCAGCCAAAACACTGGTGTGTTATCAACTCCTTTCTAGCTACCAGTGCAAAGCACAGCACTACAAGGGCTGCTATGGGGAGAATTAACTCCATCTCAGCCAGACCCAATAGGAAACGCTATTCCGATCACAAGAGAAGACTAACCAAAGCATGGAAAAAATTGCTAACTGCACACTGCAGATTGGTATGGCTTCCCAACAGCCCAAGACAATACAAACCATAGCTAACTGCAATCAAAACCTCTCAGCAAGATTGTATACCCCACAACAATCAAAAGCCAGTCAACAGAGCCCACAGAAAAAAATACTGTCAAACTCTTACATACCTTTTTCAAGCAGGGCAGCAGTAAAACCTCATAACATGAAGAAGAAAACTCTTCTACCTGGGGATCATCCCCTTTACCCATCCTTTTCTGAAACGCTCCTTCCTCAGAAAGGCGTCCAGGTCTCCAGTCCTAGGTTAGGACCTATTTAAGTCTTTCCTGATCTTCATGTACCCATAAAATTGTACATGAACTTCAAACAGCAAATAAATTTTATAGGAAGAAATTAATAAAAATAGTATCAGGAGGCTGGAGATTACAGATCAATACAGCTCAGAAAAATTCTAGATGGAGTGTTATTACAAATATAAACAAGGTATTCTGATATTGTGTTGTTCTGCTCTATGGCTATTAGCACAGGGCTAAGTTTCAGTACTAACAATGGACTATACGTAGAAGTACTTCCCCCAACTCCAGTCTGCTTCTCATAATTGACCCATAATAGAAAATCTCCAGCTTTGCAAGAATTATTAGCACAACAAATTCTAGAGGAAGTGTTACACTTGGAACTAAAGTATTCCTTTTTTGCTGTTTTATTCACAAGCTTTTACAGAAGCTGGGTGAGTGGAAGAAGGACAAATGAAGAGTGAAGCAGGGAAATGCCATTAAGGCCTGTGAGTTACTCAACAGCGTGGACAATGAACAGGAGAGAATCTGAGCAGGTAGAGATTCTGGGTATTGCTAAGTTAAAATAGTAAAAGGACAAACTTCAAAACATAACCTAACCAGGGTGAAAAACAAAAAGTTTTTTTCTATCCACCTTTTCAGATGAAATTAAGACTCATGTTACACAGACACACAAGAAATTAAAACATTACATTGTCGCTTACACACTTATTTTCCATGATATGTTTACACCTCTTCCAGTTCTAAGGGGACATCAGGAGTCTTATTTGATTCATGGCTCTGTATACTAAATTAGTCATTAAAAAAAAACAGGGTTCCAACTAAACTATAAGGATTACAAATTATATGCTATTGGTAAGCCTGAACACTGTGTTTGACTAAGAACAATATAGGCAAGGAGACAGTCAGAATAAGGAAGCAAGATGTGACAAACAGTAGAAAACAAAGGATATTAGGCTTGCTCCAAAAAAGCTAGGGACACTGCTTTAAACATGGAATACTTGCAGTTCCTTCACTTGTTATTTTGAGGCCCCAACTCAGAACCAGCTTCTGAATCTTTGAAAGACTTGTGTTGTGCTTTGACTGTACCAAATGAACTTCTAAATAAACAGTAGAGAGAAAAAATGAACCAATGATAATTTTATGCCTATATTAACAGCCTGAAAAAAGTGTTTACTTTTAAAGATCTAAATAGAAGGTATATTAGAGATTCTTCCACTTCAGTAACCACTGAAAGAAGCACATAGAAAACAAAATTGTCCAAGCTATATTGTCCATTTGAATTTAGAATACATGTCATCCTTACTGCCTCCTTGACCAGTGAATCCTATCCTTTCTAATGTTTTGGAGGAGTCTGAGATGGCGCCTGTACAATTTGATTTTGTGTAAAAATACACACCAAATCTGATTTCTGCTACATTAAGGAGTTCTCTGGTAAAATATATGATGCATGGAATGAAATAAGCTGTAGTTCTAGAACAAGTCTTTAAGCTTACTTCCTTTAGTACTTGACCACTAATATTAAAGACTACTGGATCAAAATACAGTTTTAATTGGATATATAAGACATGATACAGTGGTACAGTTAAACCGCAGGTTAGATGCTAAAATACAACATTGATTTGTATTCTTTTACTGGAAATATTTGTAATAGGAAACTAGGATATAATACACTCATTTTTAATGCATATTCAGTACAGACGAAAGCTACTGCTGTCACCAGCTTATACTCAAAGTCCATTCATCAAAGAAATGCTAGATTAATTGGTTTGCTGTTTCATGGACTAAAATGAGATTACAGATTAATCTAATTCTCATTAATAGTGATGAAATGTTGATTATACAATCATTTCTTACACTGCTTATTGTTAATGCACGGACACACAAAATTGGCCTGCCAAAATTCTTTTTAAAACAGCCTGAAGTAAGTCCAATAGTTTAATGAACTTTTTTACATGCATGAACTTGTCCAAGAACACAAAACTTCAGTTCCATCTAAAAAACTTTCTGTTCCTATTGGCTGAAATGTTTGCACTAGTAAGAAGAATAGAGTGGGCAGAGAAAAGAAATTCCATTTTGCAGATAATTTTTCATATTCTTGTTTCTCAGGAAAAAGAGGAAGTAGAAGATAGGAATGTAAAGGAATAAAACAGCCTGGAAGAATCCAGGTGGAAGATGTAACACGCAACAGGAGAAGACGGTTAAACTGAAAAAGTGTGAGATGCCAGACAGGAAGATATCTGAAGCCTAAAGTCAAAACAGTTGAAAAATAACAACTGCAAGAAAATATGATTGTAGTGTTTGGTTCAAATTTGCTCTAAAACTCAAACTGAAGTTTGGAAATACTGCAAAGCACAGAGAGACTACGTAGGAAGAGGGGCAGTTTTGATCAATTTCATTTTAAATACTATATGTTTTAATCACAGATACTGTGAGGCTCAGAAAGACATTTCCATTCATGTATTTTGGAGGATCCATGTATGAAAAGAATTCCTGAAGTGTAAAGATTTCACATCAACATTCTCACTCATTTTTACCAAAACCTATGCTTATGTCATGACAATGGTGGCATGATTCAGATTTAAACATATATGAACAGGACTCTACTTTGACCTAATCAGATCAGCTCTTACTACATTTTGTAAACAGAACTTTGATATACTGTAGAAACATTGTTCTTGAAAAGAATTTAGGGTGGGTTCATGCAAATGTAATCTCATCACTAATAAGTGCTATCTATTAATCCTGTTACGTTTTTTGGCCAGTGGAAACATAATCTCTGGAGACATACTCTAGGATCTTCATATGCTAAACTGAAGATACTTAATCTCAATACCCTTGAAAAATTGAACTAGTCTGAGAAAGCAGATGGAAGTACTATTGGTTCCTCAAAGCAATTAAAAAAAACCCTCAAACCAAACCCAGCCTGCATAGGTGTTGTGGTTTAACCCCAGCCAGCAACTAAGCATCATGCAGCTGCTCACTCACTCCCCCCCACCCAGTGGGATGGGGGAGGAAATTGGGAAAAGAAGTAAAACTCGTGGGTTGAGATAAGAACAGTTTAATAGAACAGAAAAGAAGAAACTAATAATGATAATACTAATAAAATGACAACAGTAGCAATAAAAGGATTGAAATGTACAAATGATGCACAGGGCAATTGCTCACCACCTGCCCACTGACAGCCAGCTAGTCCCGGAGTGGCGATTCCCCACCCCCACTTCCCAGTTCCTATACTAGATGTGACATCCCATGGTATGGAATACACCATCGGCCAGTTCGGGTCAGGTGCCCTGGCTGTGTCCTGTGCCAACTTCTTGTGCCCCTCCAGCTTTCTCGCTGGCTGGGCATGAGAAGCTGAAAAATCCTTGACTATAGTCTAAACACTACTGAGCAACAACTGAAAACATCAGTGTGTTATCAACATTCTTCACATACTGAACTCAAAACATAGCACTGTACCAGCTACTAGGAAGACAGTTAACTCTATCCCACCTGAAACCAGGACAATAGGGTAAATCACCTTAGGTTCCTTCAAATATCTGCATATTAAAAAAAATAATAATAATTAAAAAAATCAGTAAAATCTGTGAGTTTAAAAAATAGATTATAAAAACTAACACAAACCCTTCACTTGCTTTACTTTAAGATACCTGTCATAATGAAAGATGCTTCTTACTGTCTTTGATTTTCTTCCAGACAACTGAATTGCCTTTATTTTCATGTGATTAGAATGTGCTAAAAATGGAGCATTTTCTCTTGTGCTCTTCAAAACCCATGCTGCTGGGATACATGGATTCTTAATTGCTTGTGCATTTAATGATCTTTTTTCTCACTTTCTTTCAATCCAAAATCATGCACACTGTCAAAATTTCTTCATTTCCTAGGGATCAAATTCTACCCTTGATTTTTTTTAATCAACCAACCATTGGAAAACTGGTAAACTTTTGTACACGTTCACATTGCCATGCTTCTATTATAAGTTTTTCCTTCTCCATTTTCCTAGACTTTTTTCTTTTTACCTCCAGTTCCTTTGTATCCCATTCTCTTCAGCCTTTTCTTCTTTTGTGTATCAGAAATGCTCCCATGAGTTCCCCCCACCCCATGCCTGACATAATCCCTGATTGTACATGTAGTCAATCCACAAGAAAAGAGATATTTCCCAAGCACCGCACCGATGGCTTTCATTTTCTGGTTATGTGCATGTATAGGACTCCAGCACATTTTGTCTGGATACCTTTTTCCAGATTTTGCTTGATTACTTGATTCATGTTGGGTATGGAACCCAGCCACAGCAATGCGAACAGTTTCAAAGATTTAATACATTATATACATCACAAGCGCCAAACCAAACTTGAAACTAACACAGTAAGGGAAATGTAAAGATATGAGGACAGATGTACATTTCTCTGAATGTAAAATGTTAAGGCAGAAATTAATTCCTCAGATGTTGTTCAAGTTTTCTGTGCATGTAGTATTTCACCAGAACACAAACAATACAAATTACATTTATGTGGTTACAGTAAGAGTATCAATGCATTTTACACCCCTAAAAGTTATTTCCCCAGCAATCAGGCAACTAAGGACAAGTTTTCACTTAAATCCTGTGTAATCTTTGTGATATCCATGGTCCAAATAGAATAATGCTCAGAGTCAGCATTGACTTTTGGGTCATTTTTGTTTGTTTAAATAGAGTCAGAATGTATATTTGGACTAATATGAAAAGGCAGTAGATTGTAACAAGATGACAATATGAAAGAAAATATCAGAGACGGAACAACCCTTCTCCTTATCTGCACTTCCTTGACAAAACCTTAAGACTTTGCAGGCAGGCAAGAAGATTCATTTGCTATACAGAAAGACACAGTCACAGAATGACTTCCTAAGAGTTGACATGAAGTTATCTGCAACTGGACAGATTTCTGAAACCCAGTCAATAGAAGTGTTTGAAACCCTCTGCTGCAGGTCACTACGCTTTTCTAGTGAACAGAAGCTGTTATATCCTGCCTTTCATTGATTTACCATTACTGGATGGATTCTTTATTTTAACAAAACATATTGTTATATTCTAGGTAAGTCTTTGACAATTCTTTACACTAACCTATGGAATTCAATTGCCACCATTAATTTCACTCTGGTATTTATCAGCAGAAGCTTTTTTCCTGCAAGAACCAATTTATTTAATTGAATAGTTTAAAGAGCTCCAAAACCACATACAAAAGATGAGGTTATAGCTAATAGCTTTCAAATATACTTAAAAGCTTGAATCATTAGCAGTTTCTTAAACTAGGAATTTTTAAGTGCAAACCAGAATTTATTGCAAGCTAGTCTTAGTGGTGTGATTTTTCACATCTAAATTTTCCACAAATATAAGAGGCAGTTAAAATAATATTCTGTATTTGGGAATAAAGCCTGTACTTTATACTTTCCTTTCACTTTTCCAGTTTTTGGCATTCCTGGAATATCGCATACATCAGTTCCTTAATTTAGTACCTGACCATGAACATCTTGAACATCTTAAACACCTTTATCCTCACAATTTTCTTAAAAGGTAAATAAATCCAGTTCTTCACATTTTACGAAAAAATGAGGCACACAATTCCAGAAGAACTTGTATGCTATAATACTGTTTCAAATAAGATAGTTTTGGCTCCCTATGCATTAGAAGAAACAGGCATCCAAGGATGGCACATTGGAAACTACTTCAGTGCAGTAGCTAAAAGGAGATCACAGTCCTACACACAACACACACCAGGAGGTGAGGGAATCTCATTTCTAACTCTTACCCTTGCAAATATTTTGAGATTTCCGTGAAAAGTGAAACAACTTCTGTAGATGACTCACTGCAGAATGCCTTGAGAATAAGCAATGAAATTACTGTTGAGGAAGATATGGATTCGAATCAACTACAAGAGGGACTACCCAGTTTCTTTGTATCCAATCACTGGGCTATTGAATAAGAACAGTGGTATTACCACCATTTTTCCTCCAATCAAAGAAGTTCTGCACATGGCTGGATATGGACTAGATATATATGTCATAAGATCAAATACTACAAATACTAAATGCATGAAGAATACCAGCAAACTTAGTTCCTTAGTTTATGCAAGTAAGAGTGGATAGATTTTTAAGATTTTAAAATCATTGCCTCTGACTCACATGGCAGGGGAAAACAATACCACACTGACAACCCGTTAAATGGTACCATTAACCTGAGATTATCAGCATTTAGGAAAAAGGCAAGAAATGATAAAGTGCAATGTACTTTTTCAGAATTATGATGCATGTAAAAAAATTAGGGAAAACCTCAGCTTCTTTGAAAACCTGAAGCAAAGCTTGCAGAAATCAATGGTAAGATAGCTATCAATATGTTTGGAACAGGTCCAAAATTATTATATCTGACATTAACATAAAGAAATTGTAACTGTTTGCATTTATATTTCCTTTTAGCAACTATGTGAGAATGTACTAGGACAGAACACAGTTAACCCTTTCTCTGGCATGTTTTACATGAATAGCTTTTTTAATTCCTTATCTTTGTTTCTAGAAAAATATATTATGGGGTTTTTTTATTTATTTTCATTCAATCAAACAATTCTGTCTGTTTGGAACCACAGAGAAAAATGTGGCATTTTAAATTATTCAGCAAGTAAAGCTGTTGTCTAAATGCTATCACCCTTAACCATGAAGTTAGGATGCAGTAGCTTCCTAAGGATTAAGGAGCTTTCTGAAAAAACAACTATATCATGTACTATAAACTTTAAAGATAATAAAAACTGAAGGTCAAATCCTGAAAGTTCTGTTTGTCTTTTTAGAGAAAATTTCTATTGACTTCAGTGAAAATTTGTTGAGTTAAACAAGGTTAAACATCTCCAGATCATATCTATTAATTCCAATTAAACAAAAATGCAATACAATACAATGATGATGGCAGCCAAGATTCAGATACTTTTACTTTGGGTCAGAGTGCATGATCCCAGTCTTGAATTATGGCTTAAAAACCTGAAACAATATTTATCCTTTACCTTGATGTTGCACAAGATGACAACTACTGTACAACCCATAAATACAGATTATTTAAGATAAGACAACATACCTATCAGATGAATGACTAAAACCAGACATAATTGCTTGTCTTAGTAATTACACTGGTTGTAGACTTACTCCTGGATGGGTTTTTAATAATTTCTGCATATCATTACATGCCACAAACAGTTTTATTCTTTAACATATTAGAAATCACAAAAAAATCTGTTCAATTCTGAATAAACCCATCAAGTTTTGCAGTGCCAATTAGAAAACCATACAAACCAAGACAAGAACATTTGTGCTATTCACATATTGTGATAAAAAATGCAACTTGCTAAAACATGAATGGAAATGAGAACAAAGGGAGCTAATATGACATCAAATACTCATAGTGTAACCTCTCTTTCCCAGTCTTCCTGTATGTTTTCTGTCTATTTCAGAATACATTAAATTGCTGAACAATGATATGTCAAAAAATCCATTCTGCTTTACAGGATATATTTATGTAGTTCAGATCATGAAATATGAAAAAAAAGTCCTATCCAGTATAAACGCATATGAATACCGTGCTCATTCTAGCAAAGCAATTTTCTAGTTGTTTGTTGAATAACCTTCAAATAAACAACAGTTGACTACTAGACTCTAATAATCATTCCAGCACTCTCTACAAATGTTTTTTTCATCTAGCATAGAAGGTTTTGAAACAAGCCCAAAGACCTAAACACATCTGGAGTTTGCAGATATCTGGTTTGCGACTTCCAGTTAGTCCCGTTTTTGTTGTAACACATGTTAAAACACCACATTGAAATATACCCTGAAAATTCAGGAAATTTGAAATCAAATCCATCTATGAACTTCACAGCTGGGGATGTTTTAGTTACAATGCATCTTGTTCCAAACCACATAAAAATAAAATTATTCAAAGCAATCTTCATTGTAAGCAAAATATAAACTCATATATGAAAATTATTCAAAGTGTTTTGAGTTTCACTATATTCCAGCAGTCCAAATCATAAAGACACCGTTTTGTTTTGTGGTCTGAAGCAAGTATCACTGATCATTTTTAGTATCCTGGAACAAGTAGATCGGTAACAAATTTTCATGACAGACACACACACTCAATGAGATTATAAATTAGTTTCCCAAGAGAAGGCTCACTAATAAGATTGGATCTAAAATTTAGGTCACTTAATTTTAAGACTCAGCTAATGGGCTAAACTGTATAACTTCATAACATAAATTCAGGTTCAACCTTTTTTTACCATAAACATTAGCACCATTGTAAAGTTGCAAAGAGTAAGCTTCTTGTAAAATGAAATGATCTAATTATAAAATGCATTTGGTATCTCCTTACAGGGAGGTTATTTCTAAAAGAAAAATAAAATATTCTGTAATACATTATGAAGTTATAAAATCTAAGCAATTAATTTTTAACACTGCGTAAGTTCTGATGTCACTGAAAAGATAAATTTGTAAAACTTCTTTTCAATATAATTTATTGATTCTATTTCAAACACACTACTTCCTTTATTTGCAAATATATTTACAATACCAGAGCTATCATACAATCAACGAAACTTTACCTTTTCTTCTTTAATATTCAGAGGTAATGAGAGATCATGTAACTCCTTGACAATCACATGAGAAAACTCACAGCCTGATAATGTCAGAAATAGGCCACTTGGCTTGTCTTACACAGAAATAATGTATTATGAACTCATATTCCTAACTTGTTCTGAGTACTAGAGAAAGTTCTTCTAAAAGAATATACCAATAAATTTTCCACCTACATGGCAAAGAAATATTTTTAATTTATTGCAAATTTGCAAATCCCTCTTCTCAGTCTTTGGCAGCGTTCGCAACTTACCATTTCCATTCTCTACTATGGCCAATGGCTCTCTGCAGATTGCTGTCTTTCTCAAGGTATTCATAGTCATTTGAACTTCTGCCAGCAGCACTGCTTGCATTGCCTCAATAATCTGTCATAAATGCAAATTATTATTGGATGATATCAGTACTTCAATTATTTATCTAAGCATTTGACAATTTTAAATAACTACTACAAAATTTTAAGACTGTTCCAGTGAAAGTCATTAGAAAGTCAACACTTATCAATATCTTTCAGACAATGATAATTACGTGTCTCTACATACATATTGAGAAATAAATGTTAACTGGATAGCAATAAAATGGTGCAAGTTGTCAGTCGTGACTGCTTCCTACTAATTAAATATTCATTTTCTTTAATCTCAAACTAGAATTGGTCATCTACTGCCTCCTTGATTTCAAGGAGTCATGACAATATACATTAGTAAAGCACATGGCGATTACAGCTAATAAGAAATATCTTCTTTTTTTTCTACGATGTGTGAAAAAATGCTTCATAGACTGGATAAGGACCTTGTATTTTGACTTTTTTAGAAATTTTGGTGGCTAGTCACTCTCTGAAAAGCTTGATTTGTTATTAGTGGTGATCTTCTTCCTCTAGCTCAAACATGATAATACTGTATTTTTTGTCTAACACAAAGAGAAATACCATTCCTCAAACTACTGTTATCCAAAAGGAACATCTGGAATTACGAACAGCCTATAAATGGTACTTGCAATAGCTGATGCACCACATATGGGTGTTAAGACAATGCAGTGTGGAGACTGTGATAGAGTTATTACTTTCCTTCTCTTTACTTTAGCAGAGAAGCCCCAAGAGAACTGAGAAAGTTTAAAGACCTAAGGCATTTATAAAGCACATGAAGACCTTACACAATGGACCCAAACTTTTGCAATTCTTACTCAGTCTAAAGTTCAGCATGGTGCAGAACGGCAGCATTGTGTACCTTTTCTTCATTTGATATTTCCTTCAGAAAAGAAATACAATTTTTACCTCTCAGGAAAGTATTCATTCTCTAGTACAAGAAATTTCCTGAAAGACAGAGAGAATCTAAAGTTTCCAGGACAGTGTACTCTAATTTAAATCTGAATTTAATTTTAATATGAAAATTTTAACTTAACTATGTTTATATTATTAAAAATTATGTTTATATGATATTTATATTATTAAAAAATCTATTTAAATCATTTAACTTTAATATGAATTGAAGTTGATGTGCAGGCTCCCTCAAACTGCCTGGAAGAGAGACAGTTTCATCTCACTAATCAACTACAGTGAATTCGTGGGCTGTCCTCAATCGCATTTCTAGCTGCCATTGTAAATTCAAATCATTAAGCAGAACAAAGGCTGTAGGTGTCCTTTGTGACAAAGTCCTTTATTGTAGACAAGTATGTTATAGTCAGGTCCACAGTGTGAAAGTTCACAGCAAGTGAACCCAGCCCTACGTGCTTTAACATAGCACAAACCTTCATCTTGTTATAATAGCACTTTATTTTACAAGGGAAAACAAAGGCAGTTTCCAGTTCCTCACATCCATACAACCCTGAGTTTTGGGGATTACAGATCCTGACTTTACAGTAGACTCTTACAATATATCTCTAATAATTAAGAAAGAAAACGAAACACAGACATGTAGTCATTGTCCTGGGGAAATTTTTGACAAAAAAAAAATTCTTACAATTACACAGAAGAATTACACACATTATGTATTTTTCATGGTGTTCTGATCTGCTAAGAACTTGTCACTAATCTGGATCAGCTATTCATTACCTGTACCATTGCTGTATATGCCACTCAGGCAGCATTTGTAACATGTAAGTTCCTCTAACATCTTAAAACAAAGTAAAAATCTGTAGCAAATGACACAACATGATATTGTAGAGGCACCTGTACATCTCCACATGTTACTTGTCTATCACTTTGTCAAATCTGCATTTCCACAGTGCTCAGGGTGGTTTCACGTGTTCAGTTTTGTCCTCGCACTGCATCTTCCCCAAGAAGTCATATACCTCATCTATCATTATCACCAAGTCTAAAAATCTCCAGAAGCTTTGCCTGTTTCTAACAAAAAACAAATCTGCATGACTACCTTTCATTTTATCTGATAGTTTCCACTTTAACTTTAGCATTCTTGTGGATTACATATACATTGGCTATCTTGTTGGCTACTAATACATATTTAGTTTTTTTCCTCATAATTGTATCTACTGTTGCAAATACTAGCTGCTTTTTAGTTGGGATCGTGAAATATGACAGAAATTATGCTTCTTCTGTGCCTGAGAATGTATAAATAGCATATGTCCAACTATAAAACCAGATATCAAGGAGTGAAATGTAATTGTTTGGCTCTGCAGCACCCACACTAGAGTACAAGTCAAAAAGACAAGTGACCAAGAGTTGAGGCAAGCTGTACCATTACATATATATTAAGTTATACTGGCTTTCCTTTCTACACTTTATCAATTACTTCCAAGGATGACTATTCCCTTTATAATGAGTGGGTCTAAGGAGAGAAGTCAATAGACATCACTCCTGGTTGTTGCTCAGGTCATAACCTCTACAGGGCTGAGCCTTGCAGAAACTGCCTCCCAGATGCCTCCGTAACAGTGTCATATCGGGGAGTGTTATGGGTTTGTGTGGCGCGGTTGGTTTTTTTGGTAGCGGGGGAGGGGCTGCAGGGGCAGCTCCTGTGAGAAGCTGCTAGAAGCTTCCCCAGCTCCAAGTCGGACCCACTGCTGGCCCAGGCCGAGCCCATCAGTGACGGTGGTAGCACCTCTGGGAGAACGGATTTCAGGAGGGGAACCGGTAGTGAGCAGGGGGATTGGGATGTGAGAGGAACCCTCTGCAGATACCGAGGTCAGTGAAGGAGGAGGGGGAGGAGGGGATGCCCCTGAGGAGGTTGGTGCCCCTGCAGCCTGTGGTGAGAGGGCAGGCTGTCCCCCCCAGCCCATGGAGGGGAGCGGGGGAGCGGAGGCCCCCCAGGATGGCCGTGACTCCATGGGAAAGCCCCGCTGGAGCGGTGTGTGGCTGAAGATCGGCCCGTGG
Organism: Haliaeetus albicilla; assembly: GCF_947461875.1. Classification (NCBI taxonomy): domain Eukaryota; kingdom Metazoa; phylum Chordata; class Aves; order Accipitriformes; family Accipitridae; genus Haliaeetus; species Haliaeetus albicilla. The sequence goes on along the minus strand of NC_091494.1, from coordinate 14,338,694 downwards.
AAAGGACCCACGCCAGGGAAATTTGTGAGGAACTGCAGCCCACAGAAAGGAGTCACATTGGAGAAGTTCGTGGAGGACTGTCTCCCGTGGGAGGGACCCCACAGCGGAGCAGGTGACGAGCAAGGAGTCCTCCCCCTGAGGAGGAAGGAGCGGCAGAGACAAGGTGTGGGGAGCTGACCCCAACCCCCATTCCCCATCCCCCTGCACCACCGGGGGGAGGAGGTGGAGAGAACCGGGAGTGGAGTTGAGCCAGGAAGGTGTTCTAAGGTTTGGTTTTACTTCCGAATATCCTTGGGGTTTATTTGATTTGTAGTAAATTAAGTTAATTTTGTTTCTTCCCCAAGTTGAGCCTGTCTTTTGCCCGTGACCATAAGTGGTGAGTGATCCCTCCTAGTCCTCATCTCGACCCACAAGCCTGCCTTTTTATTTTCTCCTCATCCCATCAGACATATTACGCACTCTGCTTTGCTGTAATTCTGCATAGTAACTGTCAGGAGAGTTGTCTAGACACTTATACTGAAGTCAGTTGGCTTCAGGTAGAGTCAAATGCTGTAAAACCAAATGCATTCAGAGCTTATTAGACAAATTACTGTAAACTTGGGCATCAGTATAGAAGGTACTAGCTTATCAGTACTACTCTCTGCAATTGCCTTAACATGAAGTGGTTTATTCTTTGAAAGTAAAATCCTTTGTAATATATCTCAGATTCACCCCACTTTTACATATTAATGGAAATTAAGTAACTGAAGTGAAAAAAAAAAGTGGGTGCACTGCAGAAATCAATAGAAAGAGATGAGAAAATCATGAGATGATTCATTCCTCCTAAAATCTCAGCAGTCCCTCCACAGTGTCTATCTTTTTCCACTAGTGAAAGAGGGACGCTAAAGCAAGTACCTTTCTCATGCAGATTATTATGTCAGAGTTCTAAATATAGCATCAACGGTTTTCCTAAGGGGAGACTATGCTAAGCAGCTAGCTGATAATAGAGGATACAAATTTTCTTGCACAGAAAAGGAATACTGCAACATCAGGATGGCAGTAGAGGACTTCCAAATCAGGACCTAAATGTTGTTCGCTTGAAGCTGTATAAACTGTATTTCTGATAATGCTTCTGAATTAATACATCCAAATTTTAACAAGGTCTTATTACTTGGGACTATACAACAGGACCATTTCAAGGTTAGAGATGACTCATGTCCAGGTAACTCAGGACTAGGAGGAACAGATGTGTAACTCCTACTGATTGCAAAGGCATTGGTAATGAATCTGATAAAGCTCTCTCACTTCTATACAGGTACGTCACACCACAGAGCCCTGATACTGCTGTATATAACAAACTGCTGAACCCCATAGACTGATGGTCACCCTTAACTGATGGTATGACAGACCGCTCACGTGTTGTCATGTAACTACAATCCTTGACCATAGATGTGAAGACTGTACACTTAACATTTTGTTAGTGGAACTACTGACCTATTAAATTTTCATGCAAAACTCACTGCCATGTTTAGTATTGAATTTCTTTGCTGAGATTAGCACTGAAAACCAGAAGGCAGCTATAGAGACAGAGTCGTTTACTCTGTTTTACAAATGGTTGTCCAGCTCAGGGAGTAAGACATATTGTAGAAGGACGCTTACTTGGTCTATAATCATTGCGTGAAGAGACAAAGGACTTCAGTCTTCAGGAAAGTCAACCTAACAAGAAGTAACTTCACTCAATAAGATTTAAAAAGATCTTAGAGCAGGAAAAAAGGAAGCAAATTATTTCCTATTGTATTCTTTCTCTTGAAATGCCTGAATAAAGATATAGGGAGAAGGCGTTTCAACATCTATCATCTGAAGACTAAGGAGCTCGGAAGAGCAAGGAAATAATTATCAAATGTTGTGGTTTAACCCCAGCCAGCAACTAAGCACCACGCAGCTGCTCACTCACTCCCCACCCCCCCTCCCCGGCCCCAGTGGGATGGGGGAGAAAATCGGGAAAAGAAGTAAAACTCATGGGTTGAGATAAGAACGGTTTAATAGAACAGAAAAGAAGAAACTAATAATGATAATGATAACACTAATAAAATGACAACATTAATAATAAAAGGATTGGAATGTACAAATGATGCGCAGGGCAATTGCTCACCACCCATCGACTGACACCCAGCCAGTCCCCGAGTGGCGATTCCCCACCCCCACTTCCCAGTTCCTAAACTAGATGGGACGCCACATGGTATGGAATACCCTGTTGGCCAGTTCGGGTCAGGTGCCCTGGCTGTGTCCTGTGCCAACTTCTTGTGCCCCTCCAGCTTTCTCGCTGGCTGGGCATGAGAAGCTGAAAAATCCTTGACTATAGTCTAAACTTTACTTAGCAACAACTGAAAACATCAGTGTGTTATCAACATTCTTCACATACTGAACTCAAAACATAGCACTGTACCAGCTACTAGGAAGACAATTAACTCTATCCTAGCTGAAACCAGGACAATAGGGTAAATCCTTCTGGTGGAAGAAAACATCCTTATATCTGCTAGAGTCAACAATAGGCAAAATGTTTTGATTGCACCGTAGTTTGACTATTCTGATAACTTTTTTTTTAAAGTTTTATTTTAATGTTCACCCTTTCAGCCAAAAAGGTTCCATAAAGCTGCAATAATATAGTAGTAGTATTTAAAAAAATTAAAATATAACCAAATACCTATCACAGATATAACTGAGAAACAGGCTATTTTAAGTATACAGTAAGGACAATTAAGGGCAGAAATGCAACCATCGTTTCCTCATATTAAATATTTCAGGGCAAGCTTTTTTATATATATATATATATATCTATCTGAAAAGATGAGCACACTTAATTTCTGGGCAGGATGGGAGTGTGGCAACAACAAGCTATATTTTATCTGAAAGAACAGCAAAATGCATGAAGATGACCTTTCCTTTAAAATCATCTGGGGAAAAATAATCCTGGAAAAATATTTTTAAAATATATGCATTTTTAAAATTTAAGACAGAAAAACACCTCCCTCAGCCCTTCAACTTCAAGAAGTCAGTAGACCCCTGATCAATCATCTGCAGCAGGTTTTTTCAGTTTCCTTGTTTGCACAGAATCTGTTACAGTACTGCAAGGAGATGAGGAATCAATAAATGGTATGTCCTTCGGGTCATGTCTGAGAGTCAGTCTCCTCCACTGAAGATAACAATAAAAAAAAGTTTTTAAAAGCACAGTAACTAGTGATGTTTTGGGTAAATGTACGAGAGTGCTTAATCAGGTTGCTCAGGATTAACAATTTGGCCATAAATCTGTGTTCATATAAAGAAAAGTTTAACAAAGACAGCATACTATCAACAAAAACTATAATTTTGTATAAATCACTCATTGCTGAATATCCAAACCTATTGCCAACATCACAAATTATTCTGAATGTTGAAATGTTTACGGCAGTTTGGCTGCAAACAACCCAGAATCTGCACTACAAAGCAGGTTAATAAAGCTTATTGCAACAACAAAGCTGTGTCTGAATAATGTTAAAATTTGAGAAGCATTTATAGCATGGTATTTGCAGTACTTGACAATTTCAGTGTATTAAAGTCTTTCCAGATAAAAAGAAAAGCATGAGGCAGCTTATTACACACCTTATCTTCGTGCACACTAATCTGTAGTAGATAAGACCATTATCATTGCATGAACTGATCAGTCACTAAATTCACTGGAAAATATAAATACAGAGATCTCATGTAATCAGCTATGCTACAAATATGTTTCATGGCTATACAACTCTGCTCTGTAAAGAGTTTCAGCAGCTGACCAGGTCAGCAAGAGATTATATGAATTTCACATGACAATCGCAGCTATTGAAACTGAGGTCCTATATTCGATTTTTTTATTAAAAGGATTCAAAAAAGGAAAAAAATCTTATTGTAAGAGAAAAGGGGAGTTTGTGAGGGAAGAAGAATGCTGAAATAATATGGAAGATGTGCAGAGAGCGGGGATATAATAAACAACTGATAAGCTCAAGACAAAATGCTGAATTCAATTGAATGTGAATATTCGCAGAAACCATTGCTGTCTGTCTAATAGAACAGGGGACTATCACTGTAGTACCCCTGCACACCTCAGCTCTGGAAAATATTCTTTGCACTTGAAACGCAGCACAGAGTTGCATTCAATTTTAAAAGTAACATCATAAAGTAAACTTGTAACAAGTATTTCCCTTTTGTGGAGTAAAATCCCTTGTGGTCATAGCACACTGTCTTGAGTTTCATACTCCTGAATATTAACTCACTCAACCAACCTCACAACTTTATTTAAACGTGTATTTCCAAAATGAAAAATTGTCTCTAGATTTCACTGTTCAGACTATTTCACAGTTACCTGTGTCAAGAAACAGCAATTTATCTCTCAAGACATCAGATTCTTCACTAACAATAGCCATGAACTTCATCTGACCTGGGAACACATAACTAACTTTTCTAAGTCATTCTTGAAGAGTGTTTTAATAAGTAAGGACTTGGGATCAATTATTTATCCCTTTAAGAAGGCATTTTCTGTTTCTTCTATAATAATACGTTGGTATATGACACTGCCCTTATTTTGGCCTTTATTTTCCTGGAGCATAAAATGGCATTTGCAATGTAAATTTCTTCTGGTTGTTAGAGAACAGGTAACTCCTTTTTTAAACACATACTGTGAACAAGATCACCTAGATTAAAGACTACTAGGACAGTTACTTTCCCACATCTAAACATGTACTTTAAGGTGAAATAGTTTAATGAGTAGCATACTTCATACTGAAATAATAATCTGCTTTCCATAGATCTGAATGGCACAATTTATGTAATAATTTCACCAGAAATCCATAACTATTATGTCACATTACAGATTCCAAATATTAAATGACAGCCCATATTACTTAAGGATTACATTGCAACAACTGACACAGGCCTATTTCCTACCTTTATAGATTGGTCACCCCAACAACAAATGAGTTTCAGCAACGAAACACTCCCAAAGTCTGGGAAATGGTATCCACTTTTACCTGAAAAACACATGCATAATTTATGAACTGACAATATACATAGACGTACACAAACAGAAAGGCATTTAACATTTTTAATTTTTTACTTCAGCAACATACCTGAAAAAGATCTGAAAAAGCATAATTTCTTAGAATATGATTTCATCTGATGCAATAAGCACAAGTGTTCAAACAATATATTGTTTGAACTTTTATTCTTATCCTAAATCAGATTAGTCTTTTTTTTTATTTTTAAACAAAGGTCTGATATCCCACAGAGTACATTTTCATCATGATTTTCTAAAGATATTGAGAATACTTTCCGATCTGGAGTACTTAAGTATGAGTTTTACTATGTAAATTCTAAAACTACTTGAATATGTGTTTCTTTACCTTTAAAACAGTAGTACAGTCTATGCAAAAATACATTCAATAACATTTTGCACTGTTAACAGTTCTGCCAGATTTACTTTTCTGCTACAGGGCAACAATACTGGTGTGTGGTCAAGATGTCAGATAGCCAGTGTCTCACCAGTTATGCTTGCAGTTAAGGAAGATGGTACATTTATGGATTTGCATGTGAGTTTTATTACTACCCATCCTGATTTTTCAGATTATTTTCAAGTAAGGCACAGTTTGAACTGGCAGCTGTGCTGGTTTAGTCCACAACTTCATTTGGACTTCAACAGAAAAATGTGACATCTCAGTACTTTACTACAACGTTTGTTGCCAGACATAAGTTGGGTAAATTGGTTGTACGGTCCTTTGAATCCACGCAAGAATCTCTGATGGCCAGTACCATTTAATGTCTTGAGGAAACTGAATTGTAAGTAGCAATTGTATTTCAGTAGCACCAAAGTTCACAAGTATCTTGATCACACAATGCATAGTCATTGGCTTAAATGTTGGATTCCTGCAGCAAAGACTAAAGTTTGAAAAAATCATGTAAGTACCTGCATATTGCAAAGCAAATAGGGTGCACTAGTGTAGTCTGAATGGGAGCAGTATGCTATTCAGTAAATGACTGTATAAATGTAACTATGTCAATATCTAATATAAAATGTAAACATATGTACATACACACACACAGGTATGATCAAAAAAAAGAAGAATGAAAAAAGGAAAGAGGAAAAAGTAAGACTAGAGCATTTAATTTCATTTTACAGAAAGACAGGGTAAAAGCAAATATTTTATCCTTTATCTCTGACAGCTGACATGGCATGTACCATAATACAAAATGTGAAGGCTAATACAAAAACATAAAAAGGGATGACAAAATGAGAGAAGCAGAACTGATCATACAAAGGTGACCTCTTCTCACATTTTAACTTGATTTTTATGTAATTTCTTCACATATCAGGATGAATTCTGCATTTTTCTTTTTTTTTTTTTCTGCCATTTTGGAAACTGCTGTGTCAAAACTCAATGTTGTTATTTCAAACCTTCCCCCCAATTTACAACTAATTTCTTTAGTACGAACCTACTGAGTTTACAGTTGAGTTCCCCCTGTTGGGAAATCCTGTGGGATAAAAGCAGCTCTCCAAAATCTTTGATGTGAGGAAAGACTCAAGCAATGCTGATTTCAATTAATAGCTTTTATAGTTCTTACTGACTCAAGAGCTAACCTGATGCTACTCTGGTCTAAACACAAAACAGTCTTTCAGCAAGTGTCCCCATTGATCAAGAATAGTACAGCCAATATGGTACCTATCATCTAGCCTTGTCCTCTGTTGCAGTACTACAATTTCATGTCCATGTATGCAAAAAGGCGTTAGAGACTCCTGTTTTACTTTGGTTTTGTTCCCATCTCTTTGCACACACGTAAATGCATCCAGAAAGTCCAGAAACAGCAGCAGAATCAAGATTTAACATTGCCTATTCTGCCATCCAGTGTGTCCTTGATGCTAAAGACATGGTCACTCCTAAAACGTCTAAGAGATCTGCAAATCTCAGGTAAGATTTTAATTTGCAAACCCAAACAATCGTGTAAACTAGGAGATATGGGATATGAGTAAGATTACCTTAGAAGTTTTAAGTCACTCAGTAAAACCATATTTATGTCCATGAACATTTCAGTAATCTCTACGCCACTTCCATACCTTTCATCTACTTATTTTCTATTGCCACTTGATTTTATGTTCCATGTCTTTCTTCCAACAGGCACTTTTGCTGTCGTCATGAGTTCTACAGTTATGGCACATATAAGAGTCAGATAAGGAAAGGTACACTAAAACTGATTTTCAGATGGGGATGTTAAGGCTTATTTACACAGCAGATGGTCAAGATTTGACTTGAAATAATTTGTGGTATCAGTCTAGACGGGACTTAGACTATAACAGGAACACTGTATTTGTTAGGTAATGTATACTGACAAATATCCATATTCTGTTTACATTTTTATTTAAACATTCTTTGGTTAGTTACTGTAAACATAAACTTAGACTGGCTTGCAAAGCCAAGATTGGTGAACAATTGCCTGTGGGACATTAACATGAAGAGATTACTTTACCCTACCCTAAGCCAAAATTCTAAGGGCATTATTGAACAGTCAAGATGACTCTTGTATTACTAAGGTAACAGTTTGCTTGAAGGGCTGTATATATTAATGGGCGGGCACATAACGGTGATGAGGGAGATGGGGGAGGGGGCAGACAACAGTCTGTTTTTCAGATTGCTAGAAAGTGTCTTTGGAAACTCAGTTGAATGTTGTGCCATCACAGAAAAAATATCCTCAATTCCAGTATTACTTATCAGTCAACATTTTGTTTACATGCTTTTGTGATATTCATAGAACAACAGAATAATCCAGTTTCTGTATTTGCACACAGGACCTCCTCAAAGCTAAAGAATATAATTTTTTTTTTCATTATTGAAATTAAATGATGTATTTTAGCAACAAAAAAGCATGCAACAAACCTCCACTTAAAAGCTAATATTGCCACTCCTCCATATACTTACTACTTGGTAATTCTCCATAAAAACTGGGGAATGAAGGTGTTACTGCTTCTGTATTTCGCCATTTGTCGTGTACAGATTCTGATTTCTGTGGACTAAAAGAATATGAAACTATTAAACAACACCTAAAAATACTTAGAAAAATCTTGTGTCTTAAAGTAGTTTTATTTTTATCAATTACTATCAACCACAAATTAGTTTCTCTGCAAAAGTCACTTGCCTGCAACTTGGTATTGAAACATTCACATGTACACAAACACTGAAAAGTACCATCCAAACACAGGAACTTTACATTTGGCTCAAAACTTATTATAGTGAACTTTTATGTTATATTAAAGAAATTAAGTCATATGTGAAGAATTGAATCAAAATACCATTTTCACAAAGGACTTGTGCTGTTTTTTCTATTACATAGGAAAAAAAAATCAAGGGAAACTAGCAGTTTTTTAGCCGTTTCAGTGTTAAATACTTTAAAATAAATACTTGGGATTTCAGTAGATGGCTACAATTTAGGAGACTTGTGTTTCTTTTAAATACATTGCTATAGTAACCCCGCACAAACTATATTTATGTGTCACTTAAAAATAATATATTTCACCTTTCAAATTCACTACAATCAACAGTAAATCATAATATTTCAAAAACCTTGCAATACTAAACAACTCTGAAAGCTTTCAGTTTGAGAGCTTTAAGTTACAGATACAAATCTCAAAAAGCAGGAGAAAAATTCTTTGAAGATCTTTTCTTACTAGCTTCTTCCTGTTTCTGTCCCACTTTTATAATCTAATACATTTTACTGCAGATTCTTTTATTTTCACAGGCTGTATCAAGTCGCAGAAAACCAAGAGATATACAAACACATTTGTGAACAGCAGCTTATAGACTCAGGTCCAAGTTTTTCTAAAGCCATGCTTTTCATACTTTGTTCTTTTTTGGATCATGAACATTTTTTGGTTAAATGTTCAAATTATGTTAAAAAAAAAAAACTGATTTGTATTTATTTATTTATTTTTAAAACAAAACAGATTAGTACTGGTCTGATAATGTGTGCTTAAAGCATGTCATTCACTGTCACTATTTTCACATTCCACAAATCTCATTTATGCAAGCAAAGAGCTAAGAGATCATAGAAATACTATAACCCGAAACAGAAATACTATAACCTGAAACTTGCTGATCTAAAACACGAGCTGAAAACTTACGATAGCAACTAGCAAAGAGTTTTTCAACCAAATGTTTTTCATTGGGGAATGATAATCTCTCAAAGCCATGGTTTAAGCAGAAACATATATATACATGCTGACAAAGACAGAATTTCTGCTCAATATGAGAACACTAGGCTCATCCAAGAATACCCAATAGTCTATGAATCGATCAAATGCATTTCCCCAGTTCTGGCTCTCCAGATTAAAAGTCTGTATATGTGTCTGTATTTTATTTAACCAAATAGAAATTCCTTTCACTTTCCTGTAACAGCAAAATCATCGGATATGCCAAAGAACAGGGATTTAAACTTTATTATTGCATTCCCCAGATCAAGGCCGTAGGTGACCAACACTAAAATAATTCTCCTTACAGCCCAATGAATATTTCATTGCTACATGCAAAGTGGGCCAGCATTAACAGAAGAAAGCTGGAATCTCAAAATTATTACTAAACCAGTAGTTGGACACTGTGCTGCATTGCAGGGAATAAATATGCAAATCCTTTCTCCAGCATCAAAGTAGGCAGAACTAGGACTATCAGCTGAATACACATTAAGCAAGTGTCCTAGTCACTGGATAATCTGTTCAGCTATTCTTTCTCCTGTTTTTAATTTAAAAGTTTAAAACCTTTGGAGTTTGTACCAATGTGCTAATAGAAAGTAAATTTTCACAGGATGGAGAAACATTCATGGCTCTGTTGACAGATAAGCTACCGAAAGGACATCAGAATGCATTTTCCCTCTCATATTAGTAACTGAATTAGTAAGAGTTATTTGTACTGCAGTAATACTTAGGAGACCAGGAACCTTACAAGATGTGAAAGCTGTCCTACTAACTCCTTCTGCAAATGCTGTGGTGAATTAACATTCAATACATAGTTTTTTCCCTGGAGCATGCTGTAGTTTTAGCTAAACCAACCGCCCAAAGAGGTTTGGCTACATGCTGTACTTTTAGAAGGCAAACTGGACAAAATAGCATTTGCTTGGTTTCCATCAAACTTTCAGTTAGGCAAAAGTACATTATTTTAACAGCTCATCATAACAAAGAAAACTCATTCCAACCCTGAATACAGAATAAATGATGAATATCAAAAAGATTTAATGAATGAACACAGATTACAATAGTTCATTCAGACCCCCATTTTTTGCAAAAGGAAAAGGTGAAATGAAGGCTGAATCCTAAGATCACGGCAAATAGGCAAAGTCCTATTCATGCTATACTTATTACTGAGTGGGGGCAGAGGGGAGGAAGAGGGAAAGGAAACTGCATAGGAAAGGGGTTTTTTGCTAGATGGAGAGAGGAAGATAACTTTGCATACACATAACTGCTTTTGAGGCAATACAGAAAGTATAAATACATTCAGATAGCAATTTCAGATAACAAAACTATGTACATCATGTATGGAATCAGGTTTTTTGTTTTTTTTTAAAGTGTTTGAAGCATGAAATTCTTTCCCATGGCTGTAATCCACTTCTCCCACTAATGCTGACCCAGTAACATCATCTCGTTGGTTCTACCCACACACTTTGATTCTGTGTGAAAATGATGGTTCTTGACAGCAGTGGGACATCATTTGCAGTTTTACAGAGGTTAGGAAACAGTACAAAATCCTTTACGTACCTCAACTGCTCTTATCTTTATTTATTGAGGAAAAAAATAAAAAGCAAATTATGACTGACATGCCTAAAGCTCTGAAAGAGTTCTTGGAAGGTAGGGTAAAAGATAAACTCTGTGCTATTATGGGAGCCATAATGAGAAAAAAATTTCCTGTCGCCAGCAGTAAAGAGGAAAATGTCCAGGTGACTAAAACCTCTGAGGTCTGTGTTGATAAAAATGCAGCAAATACAGTCTAGTTCCGATCAAGTTCCCCAAGAAAGAACACTTTACCCCTCGAAAACAGAGAAAAATTGTGGCTACTTGTCTGTTTATTTGCTGAATGTGCACGAGATGAAGAATAAAAAAGGTATAGCCTCAAAAGTAGGCAAGAGTGTGCCAAGTACAGCCAGGAAAGAGAATTGTGTGTTGTCTCTGTACAGACCCATAGCACTTGTAGCTAGCTGCTGCATAGGAACTCAGGAGGAAAATACAGAGCTCAGGGAGGAAAAAACCACAAAACCAAAAAACAAAACCACCAGAACAAAAAAAAACCCACCCCAAAACACCAAAACTCACAAACAAAACAAACAAACAAAGCTATCCAAGAAACAATCTAATAGATACAACTCAAATGGTCTTACCCAGATGAGGCCACTGGGAGGCAACAGCCCATGTCAGAGCATCACAAACAGCACCAAAATAAAACTTAGCTACAAGACAGCTATAAGTAGGTATACTATTAAACTCTGGAAAAAGAGGCAATCCAAACCAAACCATGTCAAAATCCCAAATAAAACATTTCAGACTCTTTGAACAAAATTCGTAACTTTTTTCAACCAAAATATATGTCAATTTTTTTTTCTTTCTTTTGTACAAAAATTCACCTATTTCTACCAGAGATGCTAGCTTTTACAGCTTTACATTCCCTGGAGAAAACTTTAAATTATATAGTATAGTTTTCACAAAAAAAAAAAAAAGTGCATTTTTACTTGCCAATTTAATACTTAAAATTTTATAGGAAATACATTCCAAAGCCAGGATGTGTATGTCTAGGAAAAATGTTTGATTCTGGTATGATGACTAACTTCAATTAGACAATATCTTTCCAACAGAGTACTGTTAAGACACAATGCAAGCATAAAGTCCTTTCTTTCATGGAAAGGAATTCATGTTCAAGCTGGAATGCTGGAAACAACCTTTCATATAAGAGTTTGTATTGAATATGGACCAGTAGGCAATGTGATTAGCAGTAAAAACAACTGAGAAATGTGTGTTTGTCCTGTGGGATGGTGCATATCTCTTGAGATATGCTGAATGCCTAGAGCTTTGTGGAAGGCACAAAGACATTTGCAGCATCAGGATCAATATTTTTTGTCCCCCTTCTTGCCCCTGGGCCATAGCATCACCAACACTGAAGTTAATTGTCCTTAAAATGCTAAATGCAGACCAACCTAGGTTTGCTGAACAACAAATGTCTGTGGACAATATCCATTGCCTGGTTATTTGACCAAGCCAAATAGAGCATACTAATGTTGAGCATGCTATTTTTCCTTTAATGCTGAAAAAGCATTTAGTCAATAAATTTGAGTAACATAAATGTTATTTGGGATGGTTCTCACAACATAAGGGCTGATGCGGCATTCATTCCCAGTAGCTGCCATTATTACTGGGGCCATTGTACTTCGGATAGTGTAACTAGGACAGACTGTTCTTGTCTCTCATGTTTTATTTATCTGTGAAGCCAAGGGTTTCATGGTAAAGAAGTGTATTCCTTACAGACAGTGGAAGTTAAAACTGCACAAATGTGCTTAATGCATGTCTCACGATGTGCCTGAAGAGACCTCATTATTCTACTTAGTCTAAACTGAGAGGAAAAGAGTGGTATCTGGAAAAACAGGATGTGAAGCTGGATAATTCAAGCTCTTGTTCTGTTGAAAAAATTTCTTGCATCAGTTCTCATCTGCTAAATAGAAAAATATAAAGATACTTCATCCCGATCTCCTTTTGTTCAAAAAACATCCTATAAAAAAGCTCTAGAGAAAGAATGTAAACTCTATGGCAAAATTCATATTTAAGAAAAGTGTTTGTTTCATGTTTTTCACTTTTTAACACTATAAAGGACGAAAAGACTCATAATGAAAAGGTTCTTACCTTTCAATTTCACATGTAACTGCTGAGGGTATGTTAATTATCCTGTTGATTAAAGCTATTCTGCTAAAGAAGAATACTGTTTCCAGTCCCTTTGTTCCATAAACATTATTCTCAGGTCCATCCTTCTTTCCAGTTTGTCCTTCAGTTGCAGCAAGGTACTTGTTTGATAAATCAAGCACTCTTTTTGAAAACAAGTTGATTACTGCATGTTCTTCTAGCACACCACAATCAGTACATTTCCATCCTGGGAACATTAGTGATAGGTGGGTTTCATTTGACACAAGTCCAAAAGAAACTGGACACTGAAGTCTCAGGATATCTAAGTGTCTAACACAATGATTGTCTATTTCTTTATCTACACCCCATGGTAAGAGACATGACAAAAGCAGTTTAGCTGTATCAGTGGTGACGTTCACATCAATGTTCCCTGGTGGCTGCATTCTGATCTTTCTTGAACTCTTCATTTTTTTCTGTCTTTTCATGCCACCACTTTCTTCCAAAGGCCTAGCTGCGTTACTGTCCCCACAGTCCTGGTTCAAACAAGCAATATCTACTTGCCCATCCACTGGAGATACGGAGCCAGCAGTTTTATTTCTTTTTAATGTCAGGGCCCTTTTCTCAATAGTACTTTTGGCTCTTTCTAGAGTGTCATAGTTGTGGAATGAATTCGATGACTTTAATCCATTGAGTTGAGAAGACAGCAGAAGTTCCTCAAGTTTTTCAAGATCAAATAAGAGAATATGAAAATTTGCATTGTTCCATTTCGTCTTAACTGGTAAAATAGTAAAGGGCTGTTGGATGCAGCTGGTATCAGTTAACTGAAAGAAAAATATTAAGTTCCAAACACAAATCCATAGTATTTTGTAATTTTCAAGATATCAGCATAGAATTGCATATGGAATAGACCAAATCTATTAACTCCATTAAGTTCAACTTAATTATGTTTATTTACTTCTCACTAAGGAAAAAGGATTTTCTTCTAAATAGCTTAAGATACACAGAGACATATGCATGTAAATACTATAATACAGGCTCCCTAACATCTTCAATTATACAGCCATGCTATAGATTGCATACATGTTTGCCAAAATTCTAGGCTGGTATTTCTTCTGCTAGATCCCATTTCAAGCTGAAAGGCTTTTAGGAAAGTTTTAAAGAAAGAATACAGCTTCTCTCCTCCCCAATAAAGCTAGGGAAACACAAATCCTACGATGTTGCAAAATTCTTGCAAACCTTGAGAAACTGTATGCCTTGTAGCAATTTGAAATACGTCTGAGATAAAGACTATGTCTTTTGCCATTTCAAAACATGCAAAACTATCTTAAAGTTACTTAATTCTGAGTTAAGTCGCACATACTTTATCAGTAACAATAAAGAAATTATGTAATTAGATCTCCAGTTCCAAAATTAGTTACCTTAGGTGAAAATAATTGAGAGAAAAAGGCTACAGAGCTACTACAATGTTCACGAACACCTGACTTCACCTTGTACCACCCTATTTCCAACCTGGATCTTTCTAAAATTCTCCATATTTTTTCATTAGCTTTAAAGGGCATTCACAGCAACAGATTTGCAGAGCATCATTTCACTTCCACACAATTGTGCCGGTATAAATACACATCTGATTACTGCTGTTAATAAATATCCAAAGAAAATAGTTTTCAAATCCTCCTAAAATCTGGCAGAAATGAAGATCTGAGAACAGCTACAATTACTCACAACTTTAGACTGACATATTAAACCATGATAACAGTAACCTAATGATGATGAACTGTAAGTGTCAGCTGAACAACATGAGGAAATGTTAAAAATCATCTTCAGAAAATTTTAAGTCAGTTTTATTCTTGTAGTTTCATTACTTAAATGATAAATCATCATTAAGATCAAAAGTTTACACCTTTTAGAATTAGAATTAATTTTTATTTTTCCAGTGTCCTTGGCATAGGCTAGATACTATGCTATGACAAACTCCTGAGGAGGGAATGTCTTTGGACATGTTAAAAATCAGCTCATACAGATATCACAGAACTCGCCCACACAAATGCCCATCAAAAACAATCTGTCCTGGACTTTAGAGTCTTAGAATGTAGTCTAAGTATACAGAAAGAATACAATATTTGAGAAGATAAACTAGGATACGAAAGTCTTCTCTATTAGGACATAAACTCTATAGATTAGATACTCTCTAAGTAGAACCTGTGGAAAGAAGGAAAGAGCAAGAATAAACACAGGGATAAAGAGAAATATTCATATAAAGCCATGTGACTGGAGGATACACGCAGGCAGAAATAGGATCCTAATGATGAACAAGTCAAGAGGGGGAAATTTCAAAACTGTCCTGTAGCCCTTGGGATATTTCTATACATGGAAAACATTCCATACTTGCTTTTCCCCCATTCCCAGTTTCCCATGAATACTTCAGGAGAGGTGCTCTGCCTTGGCCTTCTGTGTCAGCTAATTTCTGAGAGTCTTTAAGGAGAGGAAACACAGCAAGTTACCTCAGATGCCATATTCCAATCTAGATGCACTTACAAGGGTCGATTTCCTGCTTACACATCTGCAAATTCAGAAGAAACACATTTCACATTCCTCCTTCTCATTTACCCCATACAACTTTCTGTGCCTGTGTATTCCCAGCATGACAGAGTTTTTATGACAGAGCTTCTGCAGGCCTTGGAAAGCAGAAGAAACATACTAGTGGGGGCACAGTAGAGTATTAACTCCTTTTTCTGCTTCCTTACTCCTTTTTTGTATAATAAAAGGACTGAACCTATGTACCAGCAATGAAGAGTCTGCAATAATAATGCTACCAGTGACAGTTAATGACAAATATTCAAATTTTAAAAGGATGATCTTAATGTTTCAATAAACCCTACTTTCATTCTTAATTTTAGTTTTTAGCTGCATTTTAAAACTTACAGTCTGGAACAATAATTACTTTTAAGCCAAAATATGAAATATTTTGTAAACACTGACTCTCAGCATTATGAATTTTTCAAAAGATTTTTTTTTCATAGAATCATAGAAATTACAGAAATGTTTACTAGAAGGAATGTCTGTAGGTCATCTCATCAAACCCCCTGCTCTACCGACTTTCATGTCACTGATATTTTTATGAAACTGCTAGTATTTCAGAATTCATTTTCTGAGGAAAAAAACCCATGACAAATATCCAATTGTAATTTGGAACAAAAATCCTATTACTTCTGCATGCAGCTAAAAAACACATCAGAAACTGAACTAAATGACAGAGTTGAATCTTTAAGAATAATCCAATAAATTTCCATTATAAAGACAAAGCTCTAAATTTTTGCCCGAGAGAGAGACTCCAGATGATTTTGTAGAAAAGCAGCTACTTTCTTTCACAGGAATCATCATGCTGCACTACTGAGTGGCATTCCATGAAGGTACTGGGAAGATCATCCAACAGTAAAGTTATGAGATTGTGGCACACCACCTTATATCAGAATCCTGCTGTATCTATTAAAGAGGTATCTTTTACCTTCAGGGGAACAGCAGGTGTGAGGGTGTATGAATTCCTCATTGATGCTTTTTCCCTTTTCTTTAAGCACTTACACTTGTATGTTTTTATTGTCACACACAAGCTTATGCTCTCAGCACTGTGTTCACTCTAGCTATTTCACCTTTACAAGCAAGCACGTATGAGCAGAATGATAGCATCAAGAATCAACTTTTCAGCCCAGTGATACATTTGCAAACAAACTTGCCAGCTTCCATATCACAAGTAATATATACTTTTCCAGATCATTGTTAATTTTAATTTTCTTGTTGTAATTAGATACATTCCCCTAATGCAAAGAACTGCTTATGTTGAAAATAGCTGAATCTTGAAAGAAACCATCAAGTGCTAGTAAACAAGGCAACAGCTGGCTTTAACTTGAATGCAATGTTGATTAACTCATCGTTCTCAAGACCACTCCTTACCTACCTGCTTTTACATTACAAACTATGATTTTATAGGATTAGCTATTTTTAAACTGTTAATATTGTAGTTATGAATAACAGAGGGAAAAATTTGACTCTCTGTAAGTTATTTGACTATTTAGTTTTTGGTCATAAAACGATTTGGCTTTCTGTTATTTAGAGAAAGATGCTCCCACAAGATCAGGATGCTCTCTAAATACATAATCTTATTTAAAGATCTCCATAGGGAGTCATAAGTAAGAAATTATAACTGCTTGTTCAGGTTTTCTTTTTATCCCTTTCCTTTTTTAAAAATAATACATTGTAGTTAAGCAGTAGGATTATTTTAATCTTTAATTATGCTGTTTCCTAATACATAGGGAGAACCCCATGGAATGCAAACACTAGAATTCACCAGCTAGCTTTGACATTAACAGAAGCTATTATTATTTGGCCTATCATTTTCATTTTCTCTGTTCTAAATGTTTATATTTGGTTGATTAACATCTTAATGTTAAACCTTTAGGAAAATCACCATCCAAACAAAGGAAAATAATGTGACAGTGTCAATCTGTTGAGGCATTTGGTGATGCTACTGTGTGTGAAGTCACAATAAATGTTTATTGGCAATATGAAAGCTTATTGACATTGATCCTAAAAGCATCTACCAAGTTATCTTAGCTGTCTGCCGTAGGCATTTCATTCCAATGAAGGAAGGTGGACATCTAAAGCTTTAGACATAAAACACTATTTAGGAAATATGGACAAGCTATTCTCTGTAACAGAAGATGACAGAAAATGGAAGGAAACCCATAAAACTAACTATGAACTAGAGAGCTGGGAATAGCATTTGATGATGGATATTGAAAAGCAGATTAACAGATATTTACATTCTGTACTGTGCCTTTCCTGAAGTTCTGGAAGTATTTCACAAAATTAAATCCTACTACATTCAGATAAATATTGCCATTATCTTGAATTTTTTTTCCAAATGTACACATTGAGAGTTTAGTAACTCACTGTCAAAAAAATACGCTAATAACAATAGCAATAAAAAAGCATGACTTGTCTCTGAACCCCACAGTACAACTTTGAGGCCTCCCTGCTGCCAACACACAGGCTTCACTAGTGAAAAGATCCCTTTTTTTTCTTTTCTGACAATTTTTATTCAGACTCAGTTATCTTAGGATCATCTTTCAAACCCAAACAGCTTAAGCGGATATACCCAAACATCAAGCCATTCAAGCCTTACTATTCTCCCCGTGAATTTCAAATAATCATGTCAAAACCCAATTAATTTAGTAATACAGAAGCTTCCTTCAATTCTGCAAGTGAAATGACCACTACACTATGATGTACTGAACACAACCTACATTTTTTGATAATCATCGTTCTGAAAGACAGTAGAGGTATCTCTTCTAGATTACCATTGCTAGTTTTAAATTTTATTTTAGATATGGCCAACTGTCTGATTACCTATTTACAGGTCTCCCCTTACCACCAGTGTTCCATCTACTTTTATTATTTAGCAGAAAAATTGGGAAGAATTTCTTAAGTATTTATTTTAAAAATCTTCTGGAAGCTATTACAGAGAGAGCAAACTGTACGACTTTTCACAGCTTCAGTAATTTTAGCCAGATTTTGAAATCTGATCTTTGTCATCTTTGTTGTTGTCCAACTGTATGAATCTAAAATAACTATAAGTGTTAAGCTCCCCTGCTGTAGTTCAGTTCTGAAAATTAGCAGAATGTGCTACCTCTTTTTTGTGCATCACTAGCAGTAAGTCTAACACCTCCTTTGGAGTAACTCCTTGTATGTTAGTCAAGTGTCCTGGTTTCAGCTGGGATGTAGTTAACTGTCTTCCTAGTAGCTGGTACAGTGCTATGTTTTGAGTTCAGTATGTGAAGAATGTTGATAACACTGATGTTTTCAGTTGTTGCTCAGTAGTGTTTAGACTAGAGTCAAGGATTTTTCAGCTTCTCATGCCCAGCCAGGGCACCTGACCCAAACTGGCCAACAGTGTATTCCATACCATGGGACGTCCCATCTAGTTTAGGAACTGGGAAGTGGGGGGGCAGGGATTCGCCGCTCGGGGACTGGCTGGGTGTCGGTCGGCGGGTGGTGAGCAATTGCCCTGCGCATCATTTGTACATTTCAATCCTTTTATTACTACTGTTGTCATTTTATTAGTGTTATCATTATCATTATTAGTTTCTTCTTTTCTGTTCTATTAAATCGTTCTTATCTCAACCCAGGAGTTTTACTTCTTTTCCTGATTTTCTCCCCCATCCCACTGGATGGGGGGGGGAGTGAGTGAGCGGCTGCGTGGTGCTTAGTTGCTGGCTGGGGTTAAACCACAACATCAAGAAAGAAAACTTTAATAATAAGAAAAGTCATGTTTTTATAAAGTGTAAAAATTGTCATGCTCAGGGCTGAAACCATGTGTTTATTGTCATGATACAGCTTACCACTTATTTTTGTTGGAAACTGAGAAGTAGGAAGCACTATTTTATTTTGTGTATTCGTGCATCACATCAAAATTAATCTAATAGCACCATCAGCCATTTCAGTTAAAATACTGGCTAGTCCTTAATAAAAACTGATTAATAAGTATCTCCCAAAGCTTCTGTAATTAACTATTAGATCTCAATTTCCAAGATTTCTAAATCCCAAACTAAAATAGCCTACTCTTAATTTTTTTCTTTTTTTTTTTTTTTGTTAGAATTAACAAATCACTGAAGCTGAATACTTTAGTAATGCAGCTAGACGTCCTTTGTTCAAAATAAAGCCATTTGTGTGCTGATAAGATTCCCACTTAACAACTAGAACTTGGAACACTTTTACTGCTTGGAGAAATCTGCATTGGTTGATAAGGCTCCCTATGAGGCCTTCACCTGTAAACTTTAAAGAAGCAAAAAGTCTGGCCACAGACCAAAATTGTATCCTGACACTCATGAACCTCTTGTGCATCATCTCTGACCGACCCACAGCAGAAAAAGCTTACTACATCCAAGAAAGAGTGGGATTCAGGAAGGTTTTGAAATGGCAAGCTATATTCCGTGCATGGCAACTATCACCTCTGTAACAGCTCCCTAGTTTGCCATTGAAGATGTTTGAGCCGGAACAAGACAAGAGCTAGAATAGAATAGACTATTTTATTTGGAAGGGACTTACAATGATCATCTAGTCCTACTGCCTGACCAATTCAGGGCTGACCAAGCTAAAGCATGTTATTAAGGGCATTGTCCAAATGCCTCAAACACCGGCAGGCTTGGGGCATCGACAATCTCACTAGGAAGCCTGTTCCAGTGTTTGACCACCCTCTTGGTAAAGAAATGCTTCCTTATGTCCAGTGTAAACCTCCCCCGGCACAGCCTTGAACCATTCCCATGCATCCTGTCACTGGATACCAGGGAAAAGAGCTCAGCACCTCCCTCTCCCTTTCCCCTCCTCAGGAAGCTGTAGAGAGCAGTGAGGTTGCCCCCAGCCTCCTTTTGTCCAAACTAGACAAGCCCAAAGTCCTTAGCCACTCCTTAAAGGACACTTCTTCCAGCCCTTTTCACCAGCTTTATTGCCCTCGTCTGGATGCATTCAAGTACCTTCACATCCTTCTTAAAGGATAGGACAACAAACTTAAAGCTGGGGCAACAAACGTCAAAGACTCACTTTAATTGATTTCTTCTGGCATGGAATCCATTCCTGCTCCACAACGTAGAAGCCTGCTCTTCTACCTCTTTTCTTCTCCCTTTACACATCTTTACCAAACCACCTTAGCATCCAAGGAGAAATTTTTCCATGTCTATGGGAAGGGGGAGGCAGGAGGCTATCCTTACTGTGGCCCCCAAATACATCAATACATGCTATTTTCTTTAACAGGTTTAAGACAGACATACTACATAAAAGTTTCATGGGAAGTACAATTCAAATGTTATTTTACCTAGCTGCCTAAAGGCCTTTTTCCACTGGGATCCAACTTGTTCTAAGAACACTATTCCACTTAAAATTCACATTTCCATTAGCTGGCAGGGATTCCCATACTGGTTTTAGCTCCTCATACATATGTACTTTCTCCACACACTGGTTTTCTTTACCAGATGCATTTCTATTGTGGATTTTGTGCTAAAACCAGATTTGACAAGAATAGTCTTGACATTTGTTTTACATAAAAGGAAATAAAGTGGCAAAATCACATGGTAGATTCTTAGAAGGCAAGCCAGACTCAAAATATACTTAAACATCACTTCGATACCACTGAAAAGAAAATGCTCAGTTCTCACAGTGTGGGTAGCATCAACTTCTACGTAAAACAAGTCCTGAAGCATTAAACGTCACTTTTTCTTACAGACTTTTGTGGTGGGTTGACCCTGGTTGGATGCCAGGTGCCCACCAAAGCCGCTCTATCACTCCCCCTCCTCAGCTGGATGGGGGGGAGAAAATATAACAAAAGGCTCGTGGGTCAAGATAAGGACAGTTTAATAAAGTGATAGCAAAGGTTGCGCGCGCGAAAGCAAAGAAAAAAAACAAATGATGTTATTCTCTACTTCCCATCAGCAGGCGATGTCTGGCCACTTCTCGGGAAGCAGGGCTTCAGTACGCGTAGTGGTTGCTCCGGAAGACAAAATGCCCCCCCCCTCTTCCGTCTCCCTTTACTTAGCTTTTATATCTGAGCTGACGTCATATGGTATGGAATATCTGTTTGGTTAGTTTAGGTCAGCTGTCCTGGTTATGTCCCCTCCCAAGATCTTGCCCTGCCCCAGCCTGCCATTGAGGGGGGGGCAAAAATGTTGGAGAGACAGCCTTGATGCTGTGCCAGCATTGCTCAGCTGTAGCCAAAACACTGGTGTGCTATCAACACCTTTCTAGCTACTGATGCAGAGCACAGTGCTATGAGGGCTGCCATGGGGAGTATTAACTCCATCTCAGCCAGACCCAATACAATCTCCACCCCTTATTCCATACCATTTGCGTCCTGCTCAGGTTCCACATAACTTAATACAGATATCTTCTAACCATACTATTGTATTTAATTCTCATTACTGAAATCCTTTCTCACCAACACTTACAACTGAGACTACATACTTAAACCACTTTTATACCCAACGTACGGATTTATACATTCTTATTAATTACTATCCCCTGTCCTTTAAGAGATAGATATTCCATGGGCTTCTGATCCTCGGTACCCCCGGCTCCAAAACCCTAATGGTCGACCTCGGGTTTCTCCTGGTGTTTTCTGCCACAGGCTCCAGGTGAGACCATGATCCCCAGCTGCAGTGTAGAGTATATTTTGCACATCTGGTCCTGTCCGGACAGGCCCAAGAGCTACTGCACGAGCTATTTCTTGTCTGATATGCTCAAAGGCTTGTTGTTGTTCAGGGCCCCATTCAAAATAGTTCTTTTTCCGTGTTACTCGATAGAGAGGGCTCACAAGCTGACTGTAACCTGGAATATGCATTCTCCAGAACCCCACAAGGCCTAGGAAAGCTTGTGTTTCTTTCTTGTTAGCTGGTGGAGACATAGATGCTATCTTGTTAACCACCTCCATAGGGACATGACGGCGTCCATCCTGCCATTTTATTCCCAAGAACTGAATCTCTTGTGCAGGTCCCTTGACCTTGCTTTTCTTTATGGCGAAACCAGCTTTCAGAAGAATCTGAATTATTCTTTTCCCCTTCTCAAACACTTCTTCTGCCTCATTGCCCCACACGATGATGTCATCTATGTATTGTAAATGTTCAGGGGCTTCGCCTTGTTCCAGTGCTGTTTGGATTAATCCGTGACAAATGGTAGGACTGTGCTTCCACCCCTGGGGCAGTCGATTCCAGGTGTATTGGACGCCTCTCCATGTGAAAGCAAACTGTGGCCTGCACTCTGCTGCCAAAGGAATGGAGAAAAATGCATTGGCAATATCAATTGTAGCATACCACGTGGCTGCCTTTGATGCCAGTTCATATTGGAGCTCTAACATGTCTGGTACAGCAGCACTCAGTGGCGGTGTCACTTCATTCAGGCCGCGATAATCTACTGTTAACCTCCACCCTCCATCAGACTTTTGCACTGGCCATATAGGACTATTAAAAGGTGAATGAGTCTTGCTGATGACTCCTTGGCTCTCTAGGTGATAAATCAGCTCATGGATGGGAGCCAGGGAGTCTCGGTTTGTCCGATATTGCCGACGGTGCACCGTCCTGGTAGCGATTGGCACCTGTTGTTCTTCAACTTGCAACAATCCCACAATGAAGGGATCTTCCGAGAGGCCAGGCAGAGTAGATAGCTGTTTGATCTTCTCTGCATTTACAGTGGCTACACCAAAAGCCCATCGGTACCCCTTTGGGTCCTTGAAGTACCCTCTCTTGAGGTAGTCAATGCCAAGGATACAAGGGGCCTCTGGGCCGGTCACAATGGGGTGCTTTTCCCACTTGTCCCCTGTCAAGCTCACTTCAGCCTCCAGTATAGTCAATTCTTGGCATCCCCCTGTCACTCCAGAGATCCAGATGGGTTCCGTGCCCCTGTATCCTGATGGCATCAGTGTACACTGTGCACCAGTGTCTACCAAAGCCTTATACTTCTGTGGGTCTGATGTGCCAGGCCATCGAATCCACACAGTCCAGTATATCCGGTCATCCCTTTCCTCCTCCTGGCCGAAGGCAGGGACCCTCTATTGCTGTTCCTCATCAGAATATTCACTGTCCGATCCTTGCGGTACCAGACCAGAAGTCCCCTCACCAGAATCAAGGGAGGTAGTTTCAGTTCTTCTATGCCTGGAGGATCGCTGAGTGCTTTCTTGGGCCTCTACAGCAACTACGCTGACAGCCTTCTTCTTGGGTGACCCCTTCTTAACAGCTGTCTTCCCTCTCAGTTCACGCACACGGGCTTCCAGCTTAAAGGTGGGTTCACCATCCCACTTCCTCATGTCCTCCCCTTGGTCACGCAGGAAGAACCAGAGTGTACCACGTGGCATACGCCTTAGGCTCCCTTTCCCTCTGACTGGGGCAGGAGAGGACTGATTTCTTGGAGCATCCCTAACAGCCAAGGCACTGTCCTGTAGGGATGAGGAAACACAGAGATTTTCCTCAAAGTTTTGGAGCCAAGACGACACTTTCTCCACAGTTGGTGTTTCCATATCTGGACAATACATTGCTGCCAAGCTGTTAGAATACGATGCTGGGGCACCTTGAATCACCTTTCGCCACATGGCCCGTGTGCACAGGACATCCTCTGGATCTTTGGAGACTTCCTCATCATCTAGATCACTGTAGATGACTTCCACCACTGCTAACTCTCTCAGGTACTGGATGCCTTCATCTGCGGTAGTCCACTTTTCTGAGGAATTCACAAGATCTTCCTTGAATGGATATCTTGCCCTCACACTTGAGAGAAGCCGGCTCCAGAGACTGCAAACTGCTGCCTCTTTTCCAATTCCTCTTTCAATTCCCCGGTTTCTAGCGAGGGATCCCAGCTGTTGGGCTTCCTTGCCTTCCAGTTGCTGACTATCAGCCCCATTATCCCAGCATCGGAGCAGCCAGGCAGCAATCCGCTCACCTGGCTGGCGGCTGTAATCTTTCCGCAAGTCCCGAAGTTCTGAGGACGTCAGGGACCGGGTAGTTTCCGCTTCCTGTTTAAGTTCCCTCACTCCTTCCTCCAATTTCCTTACCGAAGGACCAGCTTCTAGATCAAGCCTTTCCTCTTCTTCTTCTTCTTCTCTCACTAATCGATGGTATGGACCCGTTGATCTCCTTGTCCACTGCTTCCTTTTCACTACTGGGGCAATTACTGTAGTTGTTGTTGTTTGGGTCCCTATCTCGAGCATGGTGTCCTCAGATGCAGTCTGGGTCCCTGCCTCAACCATGGTCCTCTGACAGTGTTGAACTATGGCTCGGTAGGCATAGGCCAGGCCCCAGTACAGTGCGAGAAGCTGCTGGTTTTCATTGGGATAGGCAAGGCACCCTTCTATCAGGTGGCGCGTCAGTTTGCCAGGGTTACTTGCCTGTTCAGATGTAAAATCCCAGATTATGGGAGGTGATAACCGTCCTAGGAATCTGCCCAAATCCTTCCATATACCCTGCCACCCAGGCACTGGTCGCTTGAGGGCACATTTAAGTATTGCCTCACCTAAAACTTGCCTTCTCTTATACCAGGACGAGACCAGATTCCACAATACCCATAATATGCCACCAGTATTAATTATTAGTATTAAACAGCTTACATAAGGGTGAACAAGGACCTCGGGAGCCTGCATAATAAAACCATTCACATCAATGCCTGGTAGGGAGAGGGAGATGTGTTCCCTCATCTCCTCCACAAGATAGCTCCCACAACACAGGAAAGCCATCAGTGCCAGGACAAAGCACATAGACATTATTTGTATTAGCACGTTCCCGCGTTCCTTCATTCTCCCCACAAGATAGCTACCACAGCAAAACAAAGCCATCAGTGCCAGGACAAAGCACGCAGCCATTATTTGCATTAACATGTTCCCAAACTCAGCAAGCTAGAGATAAGCAAGCAGCTAACAAGCTCCGTGACCTGCACAGGAGCTTGCCACTTAATAGCTAGCTATAGAACACTTAATGCAAAACTGCCGTTGTCTTGCCCCACGTTGGGCGCCAAAAAGGACTGTGGTGGGTTGACCCTGGTTGGATGCCAGGTGCCCACCAAAGCCGCTCTATCACTCCCCCTCCTCAGCTGGATGGGGGGGAGAAAATATAACAAAAGGCTCGTGGGTCAAGATAAGGACAGTTTAATAAAGTGATAGCAAAGGTTGCGCGCGCGAAAGCAAAGAAAAAAAACAAATGATGTTATTCTCTACTTCCCATCAGCAGGCGATGTCTAGCCACTTCTCGGGAAGCAGGGCTTCAGTACGCGTAGTGGTTGCTCCGGAAGACAAAATGCCCCCCCCCTCTTCCGTCTCCCTTTACTTAGCTTTTATATCTGAGCTGACGTCATATGGTATGGAATATCTGTTTGGTTAGTTTAGGTCAGCTGTCCTGGTTATGTCCCCTCCCAAGATCTTGCCCTGCCCCAGCCTGCCATTGAGGGGGGGGCAAAAATGTTGGAGAGACAGCCTTGATGCTGTGCCAGCATTGCTCAGCTGTAGCCAAAACACTGGTGTGCTATCAACACCTTTCTAGCTACTGATGCAGAGCACAGTGCTATGAGGGCTGCCATGGGGAGTATTAACTCCATCTCAGCCAGACCCAATACAACTTTTGGCCTTCATTATCCATTGTTCTCTCACTTTATCCCAAACGTAACAGGATAAAGGTGACAGAATATTGGCCCCAAAATTCCCAGTGCCTGCAGAATGAATCATGCTCTATAAGTGTGAGCTATTCTGCTGATTCTAATCAATTTTTTTTAATTATGTAATATTCAAGGGGTTTAATTGTATTTCATTGAGCCTTCTCTTGTGAGAGAGTATATTTTGATCCATTAACATTAAATAAGTCAGAAAAAAAGATCAGTCCCCTCCTTTATCCACTACTTGCCACCTGCAAAGTCTCAAGAAAATATTAGACAGAAATTGAACAACTTTTTTTAGGTGAAATTTTGGTTAGATTGGGGGGTGGGGGAAGGGATGAGCTTAACTGAAGTATTGTCAAAGCAGACTGGAAAATTCTTTTATTAACAGAAGATGCACTGCTTCTGATTTCTTTGTGGTGGGGGATTGTCTGTCTTATTTGTCTGAGTTTTTTTGGCAGATTTAAACTTTTCTGACAGTCATCAGACTATTGGCTTTTAATAGAGGCCCAATAAAACAGTGCACTTAAGTACATGATAAAAGTCTATCAAATAAGCAAGACTTCCTCTTTTAAGGAGTAATTAGTTCATTATTAAATATACTTACTATAAAGAAATCTGCTAATCTAATCAGTAAAGTACCACCATCCTATTGTCTGCTCATGTGAATTCAATGAAGACATCCTGTGAACAAAGTACACGCACTTCACCCTTTCAAACAAGTAATTTTAAGCAAAACCCAATATGAAGTCATTAAACCCACTGCATCTTATACTCTTTAAGAAGTTTCTCAATATGATAGTTTCTGACATATCGCAATGAAGTTTGAGAATACAATATCAATATGCTTATTTCAATGAAATTAACACTTATTTTTGTCACCTGTCTTTGCTGTAATCTGAATTTTAAATACTCTACAAAGATAACAGAATCTTTAAAGACCATTTAAATGTTTGAATCACTGTTCATTACCTCTGTGGCAATCAATAACATTGACAATAAATAGGATTATTTGTTTTTTAAAAACCAAATTTGAAGAACCTCAGTTACAGAAATCAAAGAGGAGGGTGGGGAAGTAGAATTTGCCAACCAAAAGGTATTGAGGGCTAAGAATTTTCTGTGTATTGATCATGCCAGTCACTGAGATGTCAAGAGGATTTCAGAGCTCATAACTTTTCTCAGAATCACATCTCATCATTGGTCTAGCCCTAGCCTCACAAAAAATAAGCACGTCACACAGCTGCTTGTAAAAGTTATTTAGCTACTCCTGCCCTGTGTCTTACATTTATACTTCTTGGACCTGGAAGAACTCTTTTTAACTCAAACATGACTACCACACCTAGGGGTCTTAAACATTAACTTATATTGGCAAAGACAGCTCTAGTCTATTCTCCATGATGCTTTATCCTTGATGGTAGGAAGCAATAAATGTCGTTGGTTTTATTTTGGTTTTGCATTTGGTGGTTTTGGGGGGTGTTTTTGTTTGTTTTGGTTTTGTTTTGGTTTTGTTTTGGTTTTTTTTTTAATACAGAATAGCTTACTAAATGTCTGTCCTGGTTTCAGCTGGGACAGAGTTAATTGTCCTCCTAGTAGCTGGTACAGTGCTATGTTTTTGAGTTCAGTATGAGAAGAATGTTGATAACACACTGATGCTTCCAGTTGTTGCTAACTAATGTTTAATCTAAAAAGGATTTTTCAGCTTCTCGTGCCCAGCCAGCGAGAAAGCTGGAGGGACACAAGAAATTGGGATGGGACACAGCTGACCCAAAGTGGCCAACAGGGTATTCCATACCATGGGACGTCCCATCTAGTATAGGAACTGGGGGGAGTGGAGGTGGGGGGATCACCACTCAGGAACTAACTGGGCATCGATTGGCGGGTGGTGAGCAATTGCATTGTGCATCACTTGTATATTCTAATCTTTTTATTATTACTATTGTCATTTTATTAGTGTTGTCATTATTAGTTTCTTCTTTTCTGTTCTATTAAACCATTCTTATATCAACCCATGAGTTTTACTTCTTTTCCTGATTTTCTCCCCCATCCCACTGGGGGGGGGGGCAGGGAGTGAGTGAGCAGCTGCGTGGTGCTTAGTTGCTGGCTGGGGTTAAACCACAACATCTTTACTTGCACAGACATTTCTTCTCTCTAACCTTTTTAAAGAAAACAGTAGTATTACAAATAACATACGTAAGAAAAAGAATTAAGTTTTGGGGACATGTTTGCAGGTGCGATCTCATGTGTAGTTTTACAAAATAGGAAACTTCTTATTGTCTTATGGAATTGTCTCAGAAAACAAATACATAAAAAATGCACAAAATGGCTGGCACAGTGTAAATTAGAGCATTAAATTCATTTCTAAATCCTCTGAGCCCTCGGTTGCTAGAGATGGTAGTCGATAGTAGTAAAAAAAATTGCCTCCTTGAAATGTGCTTGGTGGACAGCAGCTTGATGATTGGCAGCACAAATAGAAGACAAACGAGAAAGCCTTCAATCTGCAGCTGATGCACAGGAAGAACATGGGGAGCTGAGTTTACAATAGAGAAAACATTACCAAGCTAATGGCACAGGCAATCATTTGACCACCATGCATCTCTGATAGCAGCAGGGCATCCATTTTCAGTTAAGTGTTAGAGTACCTTTTTGCTTTCTCTGACCACTGCAGGGGTAAAACAACCTAGTGTGTGAAACCCACTGACTGGTAATAAATTACTATATTGGATACTTTTTGTTTTCTTTCAGCAATGACTTTACTGTGTATTCCTGCTATCATTACCAATTAAAGTGGAGATCACGTTAGCAAGCTATATCTAACTGTATATCAGTCCCTATGCTCCAATTGCTTTGGCAAGTATCACAGGGTCAAGAGGCTCCTTTGACCTTTATCAGTTAAGTCTCTCTGACCACTCACTGTTTGAAGCAATCTCAGCTGAACAGATGGACACTTTTGCAGACACTATAAAGCTTAGAATATAAAGATAAATGAAATTGTGTTTGGGGCTTCAAACTGGTTTATGAGCATAAAATATAGTTACCAAGTTCCACAAAAATCTCAGATTTCAAATAGCACATCTTAAACCTATACCATGAACACAACAACTCTTTATCTACTAGGAAATTGTATTTTTTTTGTTGTAGCTTCTACAGATAAAACTAAAAAGTTGATATAACTTAGATGTCTAGTTAGTACAAAGTAACTTCTGAACTTAGCCTAACTTAATTACTCTAATCATTAAAAGACAAGCAGGAAGAAAATTTAATATAGCCTTTTACCATGACAGTCAGTTAGAGCAGCATACAGCACATGATCAAACAGATCATTCAGTGGAAGGATACTAAAACAGTTGGATACTACAGAGCATTCAGAGAAGGCTTGGACCTTCATTTCAAATTTCCCTATCTTACATTTCTTAAAAGCCCTTACTCATTAAATTACTGCACTAAAATTTTAGTCATAACACATAAGTGAAAGTTTCAAATTCCCTAGGCGATGCTTGAAGAACTGGTAATAACTGGATGCAAATGTGGTCTTGTGATCATATTTATGTATTCGTAACCAAAAAATAATCTATTGTTCAACAATAACATTGAAGGGCCTTTTGTTTGAGCTAAATCACATCAGCAAACCTGCCTTGTTAAGTTCATAACCTTAAGTAACAAATGTTATACAGTCTTAACTAGATTTAGTGTTGAAAAATTCTTAAATTGGATAAAATCATGGGATATTATTTTCTTTTTTTTTTTTTTTTTTAAGCCTGGCTTGTGTTTCAGAAGAATAAATTCCCAAGAGGTAAAATTTAGATCTGCATCTTTCTGTGGGATGTTATCTATGTTTCATAGGAATACTTCCCCAAAACATTTTTTAGTCCTTCATTCTAATATCATCCCAATTCAACCAACAATTCAAAAGAGTCTCACTAACAATGAACCCACTGTCATTTGCAAATACACAGCTGTCTTATTTTCTTGCTCAGCTGAAAGGATGAACAATCCAGGATGTGTGCAAAGATGCATTTAGTTCAAAATAGTTACAAACAGCAGGTATACAATTGAAATAGCTCTTAAACATACACCATTCACCCTTCTCTAAAAGAAACTGCATAGGAAGAAAGGATGCAAATTATCACCTACACCTTCATCTCCACATAAAGACTATATGCACCTTCTAATCCAATATAGCTCCTATCAGCAATCCACACATGCACTCCTATGTCTAACCCTGCCTGCCTCCTGGAGCTTCAAATTTAGGGAGCAAGTGAACAGTTTCTGTCACTGAAAGTATCCATAGCTTTCCAAAGTGGGCAAACAGGCCATGCCTACCCTTTCCAAAGCAATGCCAGCCTTGTGCATAGGGTGAGGATATACAGAGTAAAGGTGTTACTATATCAAGGCCATTCATATTCCTTATCTTCAGACACTTAGTCATAGGACAGAGGATCCTCTTAAGGGGGGGCATTCAGAACTTTTTTTTTTATCCATTTACCCTCTTTTAAACCTCAGTACTCACATATAAAGAACTAAGCGTAAAAAGCCTGGAGTCAGTAGTGGTGCCCCAGTTTGCTTTCACATGCAATCTATGCTTGACCTGAGGCTTCATCATTTGGACAAGGCAGTCCCAAACAAAGGTGTCAATTTGTGATGAAGTTTCACATATGAACTAGTTTAATGAAACAGCTTTGAACTTGCCTTACATTACTTTTATTATATTATTAAGACAACTCTGGTCATATTAGCGAGGCTGCTCAGATCCTCCTAAGAATCCATCTCCTACAAAGAAAAAGCTGCAATACTTTTTGAGCTTACATCACCAATGTTTGTCTATCAATTAACTGCAACATAAGCAGAGTCAACCTCTTTCCTTCCAACACTATAATTTTTCTCTTCTTTTTTTTTTTAATCCCAGTGGAGAATGTTACTATCTTCACAGCACTTTGAACAGTAATTGTGGCATCACTCCTGATGAGGCTGTGGCACAAAGTAATTAAGTCAAGAAATCTTCAAGCTCAAGCTGTGTGATGAATAGACTAAGCAACTGGATAAACCCCCCTTTTTATCATGTATGGAAGGCCATCATCAGGCAGATTGCTGGCCAGGTGGATCTACCGGGCACAACAAATTTTTAGTTGTTCAGGGAGAATTGCTAACACTTTTGCTCACTTTAGGGACCTGGTATGAATACTAAATGTTTCTCATATTTTGTTTTCATGTCCACATTGTCTTTGTCTCTTTCCATCACAAATACTGAACTTAAATTTTTCATTGGATTTAATGCAAGTGTACATATAAAAGTGATCCTGGAGACAAATCATAACATGGTATCAAAAGATAACTGGCAAGTAAAGCTAATATACAGAATATTCTTCACATTAGCTTTCAACAGCAGGAAACAAGTCCACATTTTGTTTTTCAGGAAAATATTTGAAGAAATATATATGATATATAGACAACTTTATACAGACAACTTTTGCTTTGCTCTAGAATTCATATCGCTACCTTCTCTGGGCACACTCTATCAGAAAGGCAATTCTAAACACAATACCTTTGACAAAGTCTCTTCTAACATTTTTATTATAGAGAGAATATAAAAATGAACTGGACATCCACTCGTCTCAAAATAAGATCAGTCTTTGACAGTCTCTGCACCATGAAAAGCTTAGATGGAAGGGAAAGATAAGGTGTTTTTAAATGAAGTCTATTAATTTATACACTCAATATTCAAATACTCTATCTTCATATATTAACTTATCTTGAATGTAGATGTAAATTCCCTAACCATGTCTTTAGAAATATATAGGGCTCAGCGATGGGTGGTAGCCAAAACATTTTCAGCCTTACTCAGCATTTAGGAAGAAAAGCCATAAGATGGAACATCTCCCATGTTTCCTAGATCACCAACTGGACACACAATGCTACAGTAATCCACAAAACACAGACTATTGACTCACAGATCTAGAAATTATTATACTGAACAATTTACTGGATGAATGAACATCCAAATATCTGTGAAAATAATGCTGAACGCAGAGATACTGCCAACATGACCTTAGAAGGAGGGTAAAAGCATGAGAATATTGCTTTGTCCTAAGGAGGACTGATATATATAAAAATTGAGTTACCAACCCATGGCTGGCTGTTGACTCCAACTGAAAGAACATATTTGCCCTGGGCTGCTCTGATAGTGCATTTCCCATATTGGATTATAAGAGTCTTACCCATAAAATTTATCTACATAAAAAGTACTAGACCAAATGCTAAGCAAGTGACTTTCTACTAAAAAAAAAGAACAAAAAATAAATTGTGGGATTAAATTCTTAAATATCAAAATCCTGTCTATCTTAGAAAATGCCAGTCTTGAAAACTCAGAAATAGGCGAGCTGGACATTCTTCAGATCCTCTGTCATTCTAGGATGTATCAGGACAGCAGCTAAGTGTCTGTAACCATAGATTTCATACTGTTTTTTTCCTTGAGAGCTGTTCAATCTTACTGAAGGCAGTAGAATTGCATAGGCTTCCAAGGGGACAGTATTTGCGAACAAACATTCTTAGACATGAGAGGTTGGCCGATTCCTCCTTCCCCACAAGTACTGCAAGAACAAAATCTGACCACCAGAACAAATTAAGGTTTGAGCATTAAAATGTAGAAAAACAAGGCAAGAGAATGCAAATGTAACCACTGCTGTTTCTTTTAAATTGAATCACAGTCTAGCTTAGTATTTTATTTATGCTATTTAACTGAGACAAGAGATTCAATTAGTTATCAGAAGGAAGCTAGCAGATAGCAAGTCTTTCATTTGCAGAGTAAGGTTTGGTGTTGCAAGTCCTAGTTCTATAATTGCATTTAAGGTGCCAATGTATTTCTGAAAAAGTCACTGTTTTGTTTTTTTTTTTAATAGGTGCGTGAGGCAGAAACCTAGGAAAGTCTCACTGATCTGAATTCCTGTTAATACTTTTCTTCACTAAAATAATACTAATTAAACTACAAGAAGCCAGGAACTTAATGTTTAGAATAGAAAAGATGATTATCACAAGTGTAAAGATTCCACTATCTTCCTGTCATGAACGGTAAAGAATTCTCAAGAACATCACTGGACAACATGAAATTATAAAGGTTATAACAAAGATTATGTAATTTATTTTAGAATTACTAGAATTAGGTACAACACTTAACAAGGAAAATCAATTAGGCCGACCTACAGAAAAAAAAAATCACATCTTGGGGACTAGAAAGTAGTAAAATGTAAGTTAGGAAAATTCAAACTGTGTATCACTCCACACCCAGAACTAAAAGAAACAATCATAAGTGGAGAATAAGATATCATGAACAGCACTTCAGTAAGATAGAAACTGTCCTACTCTATCCATAAAGATATCTCCCTAAAAAACAAAATACAAACTTTGCTACAGTTTCCAAGGGACAGAGAAGGTAACTGCAGCATGACAGTTGAGGTGTGGGAGAAGACAAAGAAGAGGAAGACAGCCACAGCTAGGTTAGCTTCAATAAATGGTCCTTCAATCTGAAATACTTCACAAGGACTATGGATATTGACCTTAGATTTATTTCTAGTAGGACACTGTAGCACCTTCCTTAGCTTTAGCACAGGGTCCAATTAGTTGTCTCGGCAGGGAAAACAAAAATTTTAAGCCAGTCACCTTCAGTATAATAACAGAGAAAAAAAGTTTGTAGAAGTATATAGAAACAGTGTCCAAAGCTTTGAAATAAATAGTTAGGGCTTATTCTCAAATTTGTCACCTGTGTTACTTGCTATCCATATCTGCAAGAATAAAATGAGCTACAGTATCACAATGGCAGCTTTTTGCTTTCATTTTGCTTTGAGGCAATCAATGGAGAAAACACCAAAATCAACAAATTCTTGACTTGGTGGACCAATTCAGAAAACTGCAGTAACTTCCAGCAAAGCTGACGTGGTCCAAACTATCAATGGCTCTCAGGATCAGGATGCCGTTTAACTGGTACCAATTTAATCTCATAACCCTAAAGTTATTACTTCACTGTAGTTATGTTGCTACCTTGATCCCTTGATAAAATACTTAATTGCGAAATTTCACAGGAAACTTAGTACTGAAATGCTTTGCATCCGAGTTACAAGAAATATATATATACACCTTTGTTTCTTCACTCATTTTCCCATTACACTTAATTAATATACTACCAAATATAGCTTCTAAACACCAGTCCCAGTTAAAAAAATAGAAATACTCTGTCAGCAACAACACCAAGGTTACCAACTTTAAGGAGAAATGTTCTACTTTCTGTTTTGCTTTGTTCTTAATAATCCACTTCATACAAATCAAGATTCATACAGATCACTATCCTCATAATACTACTCTAAATATTACAAAAGGAAAGAAATAAAAGGAATCCATGTCTAACATACCATTGTTTATGGTACCACTCCTGATTTCGTATTTGATGAGTATTATTTGATATTTGTGCTTGTAACTTATTTCCATTTTCTATCAATTTTTCCATCAGTAAGATTTAACTAGTAGTGATTTTCCAGGTTTCCAATAATAATTTTATTTTCAAATTGCATCCTTTACTATACTAAAACAAATAACTGCTATTGTCCTACAGTCTTCATTTGTCTTTTACATAATCCGTGCAGCAACATAACAAAGTAGATAATTCTTTTATTATTTATAATTTTTGTACACTCTTGTTTCCTGTTTTAAGCAACTACAAAAATACAAACTTTGGCTTTCCTACTAAGAAAATACCTCTGTTTCAGAAGCATCTTGCCTTTACATATTTTGTTTAGAACAAAATACGTATGCTATTACATAAGTGAATAATAAGTTCTTTAGAACAACTAATACTAGGTATGTCAATTTAAAGTGTTTAAAATGCTTCCACAAGTATGATAGTAGCTGGTACTTAACTACTCTAGTCAATTATTTCTAATAGCTACATAAATCAAAATGAACCTTTACAGATCTTGTGTAAACCCTTATTTAGATGTTTTGACTCTACTTTCTGTACCATACATTAATGCTCAAAACCCAGTATTTTAAGACATTTTCAAGTAACTATATCAAGCAATAAATATACCTAACATTCCTATAAAAGTTCAGATGCAAATAATACATTTTTTCTCCCTCACCTTCATCTTGTCTTATACACACAGCAAAAATTTCCCTTTTCTGGTCTAGCTCTTCCATAGTACAAATCAGCAGTCCAAGTTTAGCAATTATTGCACAGATTTTAGAAGCTGCTCCTCCTCCAACATTTTTACCCAGAAGAAGCTCTGATTACATTCTTGAAATTGCTAGAAATATCAGTGCACGATAAACACAGATTTATATCCAAATTATTTAAGCTGAAAAGCTCGGAAACAAAGGTTTCTTGAACATCAGGAAAACAATTCCCAGACATATCCAGCTTTTATGTGCATCAATGAAATCTTCATACGATGCACTGACACACTTTCATTTTTTTTAAACCAGCTTTTCACACAGCTCCAATTTTCAAATATAACTATGACTTAAGGGTATAATGAGAGCTAGTTCCATATAAACACCATGAGCACACAATCTAGTGTGTAGTCTATTGTAATTAAGACCAGTGATTCAATACGTATTGCTACTGGCCAGGTATCATAGCAACCTTGTGTCACTGAATACTGCTGGAAAACTGTTCAGCACCAGCAAGACTATGCTTCAGGAAAATCTACAATAGCACTACAGATTGTCAACATCTGTGGGGGTTGTTACAGGGAGAACAACAAAGAAATCTGCTTTAAAAACCCCTCTGCTTAGAAAATTGACAGGGATACTACAGTAGCACTACAAAATGCAAAAAAATTACAGAGAGGAAGGAAAGATCATTTTTTGTCATTAGTTACATAACTTATGCACCCACATCCTAATATCCATCCATATAAGCTGAGTTGAAACAATGCTGCATTACCACATTGTTTATGTATATCCACAAAGTACTGTCTGTTTTTTTTCCACTAAACACAAGCATCATTCATCACTAACATCAATCTGAAAATAAGAGACCCACTTTTAGAATCATATTTAAACTTCTACAAATGAACTCTAGATACTCTTGTACAAATGTGCAAAAAAAAGAAAAAACAGGTTACTATGAACAAGAACCCAATATTGATTTTTCTGCGGTGCAGTAAAGCATCTCCATTCTATTTGGCTGCTGTCAAAGCCACTCTTTAACAGCTGGAGTCAAATTGCACTATTTACAGCAAGAGCCCTTGTCAAGTGGACCATAAGTATTCTAACAATACACTATTCAAATGGCACTTTGCCACACAAATTGCTGACTTGATGAATACCCTATGTCAATGACTAAGGCCAATATAAAAGTTTCATTTTTATGAGAGGTTTTACATTCACATATTAAGTAAAGCTTTCTTGAAGAACTATTAAGCTATATATTTTGGGTCTTTTGACATTGAAAATAATTAAAATCTGTTTAAATATATCAAGGGGATTTGACAACATTAATATGGATCTTGTGTTAACTGCATTTGTCACACTCATCTGTTATTGGTACTCCCACTGGCACGTGCAGCACAATAAAAGAATTAAAATGGTCAAAACACCATGAAATCAAAGCACTCTGCTTTTGTATCTGTGATTTACATGATGACAAATGTTTTGAAAGAAAGCCTTTGAAGATAGACTGCTATGTGAGGATATTTTTCTTCTCTTACGATAAAGAGAAACCATTGCTTTGCAAATGTTATTTTGTCTTAAATATAATATTAACAATAAAACTATGTAATAATAAATATTAAGAAAAAATGCTGAATCTTACTTGTGATCTTCATGTAGATCATCTCATTGTACAAAAGGATCACTCACAAGTGTAATACGAACAGGACAGAATAGCCACCCCTCATTTTTTTCTGTTATATAAATCTTCTGAAATTGAATTCTTAAAAAAAGAGGCTAAAATTGACTGCATTGTTTTTTGTTTTTTTTTTAAATAGAAATGTTATTAACGGTTTAGTGTGTTGTTAAATTTCTAATACACAATTTACCAAAGAAGCAAACTGATAATGAAATGCTCATCGTATATGCACATACTAAAACCTTTTAATAATCTGAGAGTTCCATGATAGTTTCATCTATGTGATGATTATGTGCTTATTACTATGGTATGGAATGTTGATCACTGATATCCACAGAACTCTCACTAATTTCATGGGATCTGGATTTCAAGGGACTATTTCAGGATGTTAAAATACAACGACCCAAAAGAGTCAATACAGCACTTTTTGAAAAACCTAAAAAAAAAAAGTTTCCTGCATAAGAACTGAGAAAAACAGTGGACTTCATAACAAACTTTCATTTCAGCAATAGCAAAACAGTGTTAAAAAAAAGCCACAGAGCTCCACACTCCTTTTGTGTAGCCCACATTAGGCTTCTAGAATAGCATTAAGGGGACCTCCATTGTTATATTCTTCCCAGGTTCAGCTACACCCTATACATTTAGCCTCCAGCATCTCCCATACCAATCTACAGGACCTGCTCTAATGCGGATAGAAGTGGGAAGAAGCACTGGCTGTAATGGATAACAATTTTTTGATGAATGAAAAGTGGTTTCCCAAGTACAGAACTTCATTTGTAGGAAATTAGACTAAAATAACAGGATTATAATGACAAAAAGAAGGTGAAATTAAAAAAAAAAGATATTTTAACAGTCATAGGGAAGTCTAAGAAACATCAATAATATTCTCTCAATAAAAAGTTTCCATTGAGACAAGATAATTAATGAACAATATTTAAACAATAAAATGGAATATTTTATTGAGAAATCAGAGCAGCCGAGATGTATGTCTGATCAAAGTGCTATAAATTATTACTACTACTGCCACCTATTGTGATATTACTTCCAATTTAAGAACATAATTCCCTAAGCATGTTAAACTCCACACTTTAAAATCTACCAAAACCTATTTTCCCATATTCCATGAGCAGCACATTTTTTTCCAGCTACTTTGTTAAATCCATGCAATTTTCAATTTAATAGGTATGACCAAAACTACACTCCAAACACAACTACTACAACTTTTTCTGTTGTTCCTTTTTAAAAAGGCAGGAAGAAACTATTCCTTTTAATAAACTAACAGTGAGATCAGGTTCTGTGTCAATGGCCAACTAGTGCACCATCTGCCCCACAACATGCTCAGCAGGATTATGCTCTAATAAGACTTTTCAGAAAATGGGATCAAAAAGAACTTTAGAAATCAGACTAAGGTTAGTAAAAGGTCAAAGATAAATATTAAGAGTTAAACAATAATCACTATAAACTCAAAGTTATATATCAATTTATAGGTAGAATAAATAAAAAGACCAGAAAAGAAAATTCAAGAATGAGGACTTCAATTAAGCTGTACTTTATCAGACAGAATTTTGAAATATCCAGTATTTCATTTACAATAATTAATAAAGCTAAAAAAGGCCAGAGACCATTCTGAAGGCTGTTTACACATATAAGTTGAGGGAAAGCATTTTTCATCTTCCATACTTGTAGGAAGACATTTTTTATCTACATTCAGGGTTGAGGAATAGCAGACATGACTTCCTCTGTTTATTGCAGAGAATGGAATTCCCAAAACCCGTTAAATAAAAGGTGGTAAATATGAACAAACAACATTGAGGCCCTATTCTTAAGATACACTCATATCAAGAACTCAGTGAATATACTCACTCCTGATGCACAAACAGGGTTTTCAGAAAAATGTATGTACCATTATCTTCCAACCTGCATAAGGTAATACCTACCTCATTGAATCTGGAAATGCATTAGAGACGGTTTTAATAATTGGTTTTACATTTAGCAAATACAGGCTTTTTAAATATCTACAAATAACTGATAAAAATATAGATATATCTAGGCCACAAGCAAATATAATAACTATTGCATTTTCAACCTTACTTCTCATTATATGGTGTCTCTGTACTCATTTTCTCAGCTTTAACAGCACATTAACACTAGTTTCAGTATAGCTTTTCCTTCTATTACTTTTTCAAAACAAAAAGAAAGAGCGCATCATTTCCATCAGTCACAATTATTTTGTTTAATGACTTCTGTAAAAAAATTGTTAGATAGAGCCAAGTACAGTGCCTGGCCAAATCTCTCCTGAAGACTGTCATACCTATTTGCAGCTCAGTCTCACAAGGAACACCGCCATCCTCCTCTTAACCAATAAGGTGCCAAATTTAATCACACTAATATAAATGTAAGGCACTTGCAGTCTGTTCTGTGATGATGTTAACAGAAAAAAAACACCCAATAAAAACTAGCATTGAATGACAATGGGAAACTGCAGTTTCAGAGAAAAGCAATAACAGAAAGGCCAGTAGCATTGTACCATGAT
Organism: Haliaeetus albicilla; assembly: GCF_947461875.1. NCBI lineage: Eukaryota > Metazoa > Chordata > Aves > Accipitriformes > Accipitridae > Haliaeetus > Haliaeetus albicilla. Next base: position 14,299,256 of record NC_091494.1, on the reverse strand, counting down.
GGGCTTTTTCTCAAGACATACACATCTGAACTGGTGGGTTCAATTGTTCTGAAGGTACTGCTAATAGGTGCAGTCAGAAGCCAGAGGCACAACAGGGTCTAACTACGGGTCCTGAGTCTCTGAGAAAATTCTTCCAAGTTGATCTACTGGTGACCTTGCATAAGGTGTGCATAAGGCACTCCCCCCATCTTCCCCATTCGTTCTATGGAACAGAGTTGGAGGCATAAAAACTGAGCCAATCAGAATAAGCCTTTATGAACTTAAACCCAAGCCTCCATGCCACTTATACAGGGCTACACATCAGTGAAGGTAAAAGGGTAAAGGAATTTGGATCACAAAGCATTGCTCTTGAGAAATGCTCTACTCTTCATTCTTACCTTATCTGAAGATTTTTCTGTATGAGTAAGATTGTAAGAGACCATGCCATGCTTATAAGAGCTACAGTGTTTGTATCCAGCATTTTTATTTCTTTTTGACTCTTGAGACACAGGAAGTAGAGCATCTGCCACCAAGTATTCTGAATCTTCAATGGAAGTAAGAATTGCTTTTGCTGTTTCACCTGTTTCATGTCGTTCCAGTGTGCCTAGAGAAACACAATAGAAGCTATAATTTTTTTCAAGGAACTACGCTATTTCATATTTCAGTGTAAGTATCACAGTATTAATATAATACATTTCACATGAACAGAGAAATCATGAAACATTTACAGGTGAGCCAACTAATTCCCCATTTTCTGGACCTTAAAAATGTTATTTTACATAAGCATGTATTCTACAGCATTGCTATGTTAAAAAATGAAGGTTAATTTCTAAAGAAATCACTACAGCAAATACCTTAGATTCAGACCACAAGAAACTTCAGCTATTTTGTATAATGTGAAGTCAGATGCAGTTCTCAAAAGGAGAAATTTCAGAATACCACTCGCCCTAACTCTGTTCAAAACAGTCATTTGTTTTCTTCTCACAAAGCCCTCACAGAGCATCTCTATCATTAACAGTGTAAACAACACATTTATGTAATATTTTAGTGCTGTCCTCTAGTGTTCTAGGTTACAAATAGCAAGGGAAATCTCAAACTTTTCATTTCATTCCTAAAAACCATCTTTACATCTAACACTTTGTGAACACCTGAATATACTACATGTAGCTTAATAGTCAGGAATCGGAATACAGTGTTTCAGAGACTATTTCATGACTGGTGTGGCTCTAGGTAATCCAATTCCTTTAACTGTTACACCCAGTTATTTTAGTAATAGTTTTATTTAGTAATAGTGCTTAATTTATAACTAACATTAAAGATATCTAAACTGAGTTTAAATGTATTTGAAATGAGCTCCTATTAGTTACTACACATTTCCTACAGGAAGTAAGCTCATAAGAAATTGCTGAAATGGTATGTTTCCTATAAATAGAGATAAAAGACATGTGAAGGATTTTAAAACTATTAAATATCTGCTATAATGTGAAATGTTTTCTCCCTTAAGTTTGAATTCTTTGTAGCCTCAAGTAATACAACATGAATTTTCCCTTTCACTGCTACCAGAGAAAAAACGTGTAACATTGAAGGTCTATCAAGTAACACGTGCTAAAAATATTGGACTGGGATTGAGGGATCTCATATGATAAGTGTTCATGCGTGTATGTGTGTATAAAATCTCTTTATCTGAAATTATTTCTCTGAAACTTATCCATTTCTGTTCACAGTAATATCACCTGTTACTTATACGGCCAAGAGACTTTGAATTCAGAGCAGAAGAAAGTAATGCAACTGAATCTTTGTCCCCTACAAAATCAATTGAATACCATGGATCACTATAATACTGCACTGAAAAAAATAAGCATCAGGCCCAGTTATTTTTCAAATGTCATTTTTGTCATCTCTCCCCAGGATTTGCAGCCAGTGTCAGGGATCATTACAGAACTGCGTAATTACTAGAAAGCAAGCAAGTTGCCCAGAGATCTTCACAGTTAGACCGTCTACAAATACTTCAAAACAATACTGGCTACAAAGCTCCCAACATTGCAATGTTTCAATATTTCAGGAACACAAAAATCTATATTAATAGATGCTTGCAAGGAAAGATTATACAATTCATATTAGATGTGAGTAAACACATTCTTAAAGGTATTACAGTGTTTGCAAAGTTAAGAAGTTTGGAAATAATAGTCATTCAGCTAATATTACTTTAGCCTCTTTATATATGCAATGTAGTCTTTCAAGCTATAAGCATGTCTTGTTTCCCCACAGAACTTTCTGCATCATTCAGAGCCAATGATGAACAGACATCACGAAATAGTTCTTCTCCCATATTGTTAAGTGTGAAGGACTAAGCTTCCTCTACTACCTTCTGCAGCAAGTGCACTATGCAGGGAGTGTTTATACATATACACACATTGGTATCTATCCTTGTTTTCTATATCACTTTTGTCCACACAATTCACTATTAGAGTACTTAAGTGCTTCAGAAAGATCATAATATCCCTGCGAAATTACTGGGTATCATGTTATTTTTATGGGCAAGGATCTAAGGCAGACATTACAATAAATTTTTAATAAAACCAAGAATTCTGGGGACATGGTACTAAATCTCAAAGACCTGATTATACATACTCTTTAGCATTAGATAGAACTTCAAAACAGGTTTTGTTAGCTCCAGAGGCATCTATGAGCGCCTCACCACCAGTCATCCCTCAAAGCCAGACCATTCTGTGGAATAATCTTGTGGATATATAATAGAATACAATCATTTAATTAAGGCTATCATACTAGAGTGGCAAAAGAGGATAAAACCCTGCTTCCAACAAAAATCAAGATCTGAGTTGCCTGACTTTTTATCCTCCTATATATGCACATACACTCAAGATTAAAAATTAAAACATATTTAAGACTTGCGCTATTTTCCATATATCAGAGCTTCTTCCCTGGCAATAACTTCAGAGCCAAGTTTTCAACTTCTGGTTGAAGGAAAAATGTTTAGTTGAAAGAAAAAGAAACAGACCAGAAGAAGTGGTAAAAGTTACAGAAGATGTGGACAGCAGCATTTTGTCTTTGAAGACCATGACCTGAATGGAATAAACAGGCTGTCTTGATGTACAGGAAAGCAAATTGATATTTTATATATTTTACACATACACATCTTATTTTCAGCTGCTGGCAGATGTGCTTCTACCTATTACAGACTTATGGATGCAAACTGAGAAACAACTGGGCAGGTTGTGGGGTTATCGAACACTTCTGCTACCTATCAAACTCTTTTCTAAGTGTCAGTGTCAGGATCATGCCACAGCAAGTATACCATTTTGCATGCAGAGTTTGGAGAAGAGAAAATTAACAAAAAAAAATCCCTTCTGGGTTCATATTTGGCAAGAAATATGACTCAGCCTCTCACACAGAGGAGTTACAATATTTATTTTTTCTTATTTTTATTTTTTAAAGCACATCTATAGACAGGAACACTGAGTAGAAAACAATGCCTTGGACAACCACCTTAGTTTCTTACTGACAGAAGTCTATGATACCATAAAATCATTTTCGAAAACTTAGAGTTACATCTTTAAATCATTTATATATCATTCATAACAGCCATCTCAAATCCCTTATAAATAACGCCTTCTAGAAGATGGTTCCTTTCTTAAAAAACAAGCTTGCTTGCATATACTTCTTAATTCTGGATCTTTGTATGTGTGTATATATGTACAGATTTGTGTGTACATCTGGAGCTGCAACAAAAGAGCACAAAGTGCATAGGAAAAGGAGTATTATGGAAGGGGGTGGGTGATCATGAAAGTATTACAAAGTATTTATGTTATCCAGTGTACTTGATGCTTCTGAACAGCAAAATACTCATTTGCAGAGTAGGTGGCAGAGACAAAATAGAGATCTGTATTCTATGATTCCTGAATATATCTTTATAAGAAACAAAGGCGGGGGGGAAGATGGAGAAACCTGTATATGCGATAAAGAAATTCTGACCACTGCTAACAGTGAAAAGAATACCGGGGCAGGGTGCTTATTGTTCCAGACACAGTTATTTGTTAGGAATATGTTCTCTCTGATTTTAAAAAGAAAATAAAAAGAAGAAGAAAAGACACAGCCTGTACACAGGAGTACAGGAAAGAGCACAGAAATAAAGACAACTCTCAAACCTGAAGTATTTTAAACACAAATGAGCCCAAAAGCTTTTGATTGGGGAGCATAAAATAACAATGGATGAAAGGCAAAAGACAGGGGTTTCTACATAGCAGCAACACCACTGCTATGACCCCCTACTGTACATACAAAATACAGGAAAAGAAAGTCTTTATCTCTCTAAAGCTGTGACCATGGCAACCAAGCCTCAGGAACAGACAAGAGTGGAGTATTTCACTCTCCTGGGCAGCTTTGGACCACCAGATGTGACTGGCTGGAGACTGTTACAACATCTTATTCTTCTTCTGGACCAAGTACTACAAATTGTGTCTCTTGGTGTTAGCACTGTCCGCACAGTTCTCTGGGTTCTGCTCGTACTGAATGATGCATTTTTACTGGGAAGGTCACGCATATTATCCTGCCTCAAGATGAGGTATTCACTGACATCACATGACCTGTCATATCATCAGGCTCCAGCACTTTGTTTGCTATCACAACTGAAGTATTGAAAATCCTCAATATTGCAGTGCTGCTGTGACCTAGTAACTCAGCTGAATCTTACAGCATAACAGTGATCTGTGAATGAAAAATGGTTTCAGAATTGATTTTATTTAAAAAGAGCATATGGTCAAGAACAAATCCTTTTCTTTACTAGTAGCCAAACCAAAAAACTTATCTTTCAGAACAAGTATCATCTGTAATACTAGTTGCTTTATTTTCTGTCAAGATCTTCCTTTCCCATAAATACCTATTTCATCTGAGAAGAAACTCACCCACTTCCTTCTGTCCTGGCAGAATCAGGCAAACAGAAATGCTATATTCCTCACTAGAAAATGCTTGAATTTTACAAGTCAACCATCCTGCTCCAAGACACTGGTCAAGCATTTTGCTTGAAAAATTTCTCCTAACTGCTACCACTGTAACACCAAATGGTTCAAAACAGATGGAACAAACATTGTTTGTTCAGTAAGCATATATATTGCCAACCACTATCAAGACAAAAGTAAATGCAATCTAGCAAAGAGAAATAGGATAGATCAAACAAAATCTAGCCTATTAAAAATCTAATAATCTTTAAAAGGATGTTTTACATACAGAAATAAATTAACAATGGAGATGCCCTGTAACTACAGCACTGTAGTCAGGAGCATGTAGAGTGTCTTGGCAGACACTCAATAATTTTTGCATTTGGAAGATTTGTCTTGTAGTCCAACTGCTGTACATTACTGATGTTCTTCAGAATATACATTTTCAGAATAGCATTAGCAAGCTATTGTCAGAATATCTTTCAGCTAAAGAAAGCAATGATGAACAAAGAAAACTACTGGAGTATCATATATAATGTAGGTTTACACATGTAGGTTAAAGCAGTTCTCCAATGCAGCCAGTCGTCACCTCAGGATTTCTACTGGAGACACAAGCAGAAATCCAGAAAGGAAGGACATTGAAACATTGTCCCTGAAAGGAAAAATATTAGAACTCCCCTGTTCTCACCCTGACTCCACCTAAGCTATTCTAAACAGCAAAGGACAATAATCCTGTAACAGGAATTATTGAGATACAGTAAATGTGCTAAACTGGGCTAAACAGAAGTGGCCAGCTCTGAACTTGGAAAAGATGTGAGCAGTATCTGTCTATTTCTTTATTACCATCTGAAACATGGCATGAGGATGAGAATCCACCCCTTAATGTCAGGAACGAAAACCCTCCCTGATACAAACTCTTCTGACTACACTAACCATGTCAATCAGTTCTCATTTCCACTATTTTTTGTTTTTAAAGTATATATAATCTTACTTCATTATTACTCGTAAAATAAGAATGAAGATCAACTATCAGTTGTAAAAAACATATCTTTTTAAACAGACACAACTAAATTCCATACATGTTCCATCTAGTATACATAAAGTACATAAAAGTACATATGTGTATGTACACATATGAATATAAAGATACCTGACTCTTCTCAGTATGAAAGTGTGACCTTAGCTTCTGCAGATTAGGCAAAGGATGACATTGCTTTTTTTTCCTGAGACAGCCTTTTCCAAACTCCACTACCTTTCATTATTCTACATCAAAAAGTAGTTACTGAACAATGACTCAAATTTAGAGAACTATGAAATATTCAAGTCCAGGCTACAGACTGACCTGAGGCTTACATGTATAAAATATAAGATCCCATAAAGAAGGCAAAACATTAGTTAAGTTTTAACTTAAGGCTGACAAATTAAAACAAAAAAACCCAAACTTCCTAAACCACTAAACTTCCACACAGCATGTATATTCATGCTTATGACTTATTTTGAATCATTCACATTTTCAAAATATGCTACCCAATGTTTCCTCATCCTTTATCTTTCAGAAAAGGATTTCAGTGACAGTATAAGATGCACAGAGAAGCTACAGTAAAATGGCAACCTTCCATCTTACTGCATGTTATCATTTGCATCATGTATGTTACCTTTAACATACCTTGAATTTCTTCACAGAACTGCTTTCTTAGCGAAAGACTGTCTAAACCAGGAATTGTTTAATGCTGCGTTTTGCTAATTGTTTAATGTTACAGTACTCTAGGCTCAAGAAGTTATCTTGTCTCAGTTCAATAGCACACAGCTGGGTTAACTCACTCCCTGCAGTCCTCCCTTTCTCTAAGGATGCCTCTTAAGCATGAAGGTGGAGGTGGGGGGAGAGAAATCAAGAAGAACTCAACCCACGTGGTGTCTGCCCTGACTATTAATGTTGAAGGTCAGACCATGACCTAAGAACAGAAGAGCTAAATCACTAGAGCCTTTTTCCAAATATGAAAAGCTCCCTTCAGGGGAGATACAAGCCTTTCACAGTCTTCAATTAACTCTCCCTAGTAATGCAACAGGGTACTTAATATTTGAGCCATAGTTTTGTAAGGGCTATTCTTTATAGTTTCACAAGGGATGATGAAATTAGGCACAATATAACTGAGAACACTATTAGGAACATCAAAGGAGACCTATTTGTCCTAAAATCAGAAAGAGTATGCACAGTGTTTTTTGTATAACCAAGCAGACTTTAGGGCCCATATTCTGGCTGCATTCACAGAGGCAGCTGTCTCAAGTCTATTATTTAAATGAATTGCTTACCAATATTATATTATGTAATTCTAAAATGAAGGAAAACAAAGATATTGTATGGGTGTAAATTGAGGATGTGTAGAATTTGTGTGTGTGTACAAGACTGACTGAATGACAAGACTTTTTTTAAAGCATAAAGTTAGACTGAAACAAGAGAAATTTTACTCAAACTTCAAGGTGTCTTGAAAAAAACAGAAAACCGAAGCCATTTGTCATATACCATCTCTTCCTGAAAGACCTCCATCGCTCTAAAAGCCTTCTAATGCCTAAATGTTTCCATTCACACAAGTTATGGCAATTTTATCAAAAACTTAATTTTATTATCCAAATGTCTAACAAGAGTTCACTAAACCAAGTCCATAAGCATTTCTATCAAGTAACTCCTATCACAATTCAGCCATTTGGAACTTTTGAAGTTTTATGGTTTATCATCAGTTAAAGATGAAGCTCACTGCCCTACTCACATGAACTGCATAGACATTGACCTGGTGCCCCTTCCTAACAAAACCATTTCACAGTTTCTGCATCTTCCTCCTGCAAATAATAAGTGACTTGGATTTCTGACCAGAGGCATAGGACCCTGCAGGCAAACTTTGTTAGCCAGGAGAAAGTGAATTAATAAATAATATTAAGTTTCTGTGAAGTCTAAGAGGCTTTTTTAATCCCAAGCATGAAAATAATACACACATATTATGCACATAGTGTGTTTCACAAAAGACTTACCAGATGTAGTTACCAAGGACTCTAAAACTGAGTTTTGCATCAGCCCAGGTCTTTAGGCTATGCAGAATTTATTGGGAAAAAAAAAGAGAAAAATAGTGACTACTATGACTTTGACCCTAGCTACACCACAGCCTCCAGTATATGAAACACAACTGCAGAATTTATCAGCTAGGCCACATTCACCAACTCAAATCTAATTCTGACCAATGACCTGAAGAGAAAGAGAGAGAAAGATGGAGAGTAGAGAAACAGGTAAAGGGAAAATGAAAAAGATAAAAGAGACTGTAAATCACTAAATTTTGCAAGGACAGAAAGGTCACAGGAATGTAATTATTGTTGCTTCTACAATTATCTAGGCATAAATGTATAGTAAATTAATGATCAAGTTTACTTTGATACAGTTCTAAGGTTCATTAAAACTGTACAACTTATTTCTGCACAGCCACCTGATGAAACCTAAGCCTTAGTAACAGTTTAACCACTAATTTCTTTCCAAGATGAGAAAAGTTGTCAGGCATACTAAATAAGGGCCTACTTAAAAAAAACAAACCAAACAAAACCCAAGACAAAACCCCACACATTCTGCAATTCACAATACTCACACAGAGTTTCCCAGAGGTTTAGAAGACTTACTATAGTTGGCACCAATTATAAAAATATTGGAGCATACATAACTACATAAAAATTATCTTTGAACAGTGTTTGAAAATGTTCCAGCATGTTTGACCATCAATATGATCAAATGTTTGATCTGTAACACCACTACATGCAGAGCAATTTCATCTTCTCCACAGCAAGGATACCTCTGAAATAAAATATGTTTTATGTAACAGTTTAAAATGCTCAGTGTGGCATCAACATCGCAAGAAATATTTTCAGAATATTTCTGAACTCTTGTCTATCTTTTACAAAGATTTTTTTTAATAGAAGTGATCATACAGATGGATTTAACTAATGTTAGATACTGCATATTTTATGAGGGTTGCCAATCTGATTAAAAGCCTGTTTTAATTTACTCAGACCCATGTAGTTTTTAAATGCTTGAGCTGAAGTTTTCTATGCTTGAGAGCTACCTTAAGGTGGTGGGATTTTTTTTTGTTTCTTGGCAAAAGAGTGTTAAACCATTTATCATTCATGTTAAAGTCATGAAACACATGAGTGTTTCTCAAAATCTTTATGCCTTAAAGTATGGACTCAAAGCTGAACATTACGCTTCTGTGAAACACATTGTCAATGCTGATACCTTGTTCCCAAGCACAATGACAATTTTAATTGAAGCACCGTTACCATTTCTATTTGCTCAAGCAAGAGAAGTCTATAAAGAATCCATTCCATGTAATGAATGTATTGGGTTTGCATTGCAAGGTTTTGGTAACAGGGGGTCTACAGGGATGGCTTCTGTGAGAAGCTGCTAGAAGCTTCTCCTATGTCCAATGGAGCCAATGCCAGCTGGCTCCAAGCCAGACCCACTGCTGGCCAAGGCCAAGCCCATCAGCAACAGTAGTAGCACCTCTGGGATAACGTAGTTAAGGGGAAAAAAAAAAAGTTGTGGCAGCACAGAAACTGCAGCCAGAAAGAGGAGTGAAAACGTGTAAGACACAGCCCTGCAGACACCAAGGTCAGTGAAGAAGGAGGGGGAGGAGGTGCTCCAGGCACTGGAGCAGAGATTCCTTTGCAGCTTGTGGTGAAGACCATGGTGAGGCAGGCTGTCCCCCTGCAGCCCACGGAGGTCCATGGTGGAGCAGATATCCACCTGCAGCCTGGGGAGGACCCCACGCCGGAGCAGGTGGATGCCCAAAGGAGGCTGTGACCCCATGGGAAGCCCATGCTGGAGCAGGCTCCTGTCAGGACCTGCGGATCTGTGGAGAGAGGAGGCCACGCTGGAGCAGGTTTGCTGGCAGCACTTGTGACCCCATGGGGGACCCACGTTGGAGCAGTGTGCTCCTGAAGGACTCCACCCTGTGGAAGGGACTCACACTGCAGCAGTTTGTGAAGAATTGCAGCCCATGGGAAGGACTCACATTGGAGAAGTTTGTGGAGGACTGTCTCCCTTGGGAGGGACTCCACACTGGAGCAGGTGAAGAGTGTGAAGAGTCCTGTCCCTGAGGAGGATGAAGTGGCAGAGACAACATAGGATGAACTGACCGTAAACCCCATTACCTGTCCCCCTGCACTGCTGCAGTGGGTAGGTAGAGAATTCAGGAGTGAAGCTGTGCCCAGGAAGAAGGGAGGGGTGGAGGAGAAGGTGTTTTAAGATTTGGTTTTATTTCCGATTACCCTATTCTGGTTTGATTGGCAATAAATTAAGTTAATTTTCCCCAAGTTGAGTCTGTTTTGCTTGTGACTGTAATTGGTTGAATGATCTCTCCCTGTCCTTATTTTGGCCCATGAGCCCTTTGTTATATTTTCTCTCCCCTGTCCAGCTGAGGGGAGCGGGGGGTGGCAGAGGAGCTTTGGTGGGCACCTGACATCCAGCCAGGGTCAACCCACCACAATGACATAGAGTCAATCTTATCACAGTGAATGAAAGTGATAGTCTTTCACTTACCTCTATCAAAAAACCCCAAGATATACACAGGTAGAAAACTATGTCTAAGTATCAACATAATACTAAGTTTGCAAAGACAGGTAGCAATAGCAAAGAAAATCTCTGAATTGGGATAGTACACACTTTAACGCAAGTCTTTGGTGCATTGTATACATTAAAACATGTTTTTAAAAATTATATAACAACTAGAGTGTTCTGAGAATAATTCTGTAGAAAGCACCATCATTTTTAGGATTCCTGCTTTGCTTAGATGTAGAAGGTAGAAACCAAGACAATTATAATGCTTCTGCACTTAACAGGAAAATGGCAGAAATAGTTAATAAGCACTCAGATACTGTGATAACTAACATGCAAAATACAATTAGAAGTATTATATTCAGAAAAGAATTCAAATAGGGCACAAATAGGGAAAGCAATACACATTAAACAGTAGGGATAAAAAATATTATACAGATACCTATTTAGTAATTGCCCTCAAGAGATCAGAGGTACATGGAAAGAAAACTAAATGCAAAATTGCACAAATCTAATTAGATTTGCACAAATGGTCTTAACTTTAACATCTCTGAACTTTTCAAAGCTTCACTTCATAAACTTCTTTTCCTTCAGACACATATCTCCTAAGTGTATGTCATGGTTTCAGCTGAGATAGAGTTAATTTTCTTTCTAGTAGCTGATAGTGTTGTTTTGGATTTACTAGGAGAATAAGGTTGATAACACACTGATGTTTTGTTGTGTTTAAGTAGTGTTTAGACTAAGTCAAGGATTTTTCAGCTTCTCAAGCCCAGCCAGCAAGAAGGCTGAAGGGGCACAAGAAGTTGGGAGGGGACATAGCCAGGACACCTGACCTTAACTGGCCAAAGCAATAGTCCATACATGTGAAATCATGCCCAGTATATAAAGTGTGTGTGTGTGGGGAAGTTGGCTGGCAGACATGGATTGCTGCTTGGGAACTAACTGGGCATCAGTCAGCAAGTGGCAAGCAATTGCATTGTGCATTACTTATTTTCTATATTCCTATCCTTTTATTATTATTGTCATTTTGTTATTGTTACAATTATTTTCTTCCTTTCTGTGCTATTAAACTGTCTTTATCTCAACCCACAAGTTTTACTTTTTTTCAATTCTCTCCCCCATCCTACTGGGTGGCAGGGAGTGGAACGAGCAGCTGCATGGTCCTTAGTTGCCAGCTGGAGTTAAACCATGACAATATGAAAGATACAATGTAGCAAATGTAAAGTTAAATGTGTATTATTATTATAATTGAATAAAGTTTTATTAAGTGATGTTATTCCATTTTTAAACTCACACTAAGCATGTCAAAATAATAAAACAGAACAAGACTTGCAAGGCAAAAGAAAATAGGAAATTGGTATATGACTCATTCTGCAAGGCATGATGAACTTCAAGGAATAAATTCATATTAAACCAGTACTAATTGAAAGACTAAATCTACCTCTGATAAATGAAGATTGCTAACTCTGAGCACAGAATATTGCTCTTTAAAGTCTACCCATTCTTTCCTCACTCTCAATACATATTAGAAATGTGGCTCAGTAGACATGCTGTCATATGCGGTACACACCAAGGAAAAAAAAACACTGATCCTTTTATTACTACATCTTATCGTACTGATATTTACCTTTTCAAAAAAAGCAAAGATACCAACTGTTTAGAAAAATGTAAAAGCAATATAGATAACAGCCGATTTCCTTACTGAAGTAGATTTCAAGTGGTGGCTATTGGAAGAAATATTCTGCACTTTAATTAGAAAAAAATTTAGTATTGATTTTCATATTTGTCTTCTAGCACACGAGTTTGGAACATATCCTGTACACATGCTATATTAATATTCCAAATGTATTATTAGATCAATATTTACTGTCACAGAAAGATATTCCACTGTGATGGAAATTTGTCATACCCATGTATTACAATTTAGGCAAAATACATAAAACTACACAGATATTAGTTCATGGTTTCTGTATTGTTTTCTATATCACTACCCACATACCCATGCAATAACATTTAAACTTAGAATAAAATAGTTTTACTTTGTTTCGTAAACCAAAGGACTAAAGGGACAGGATTCAATTTATCTTATTCTAGACATGTAATAGCAGCAGGCAATTAGCTTTGCTTCCCCCCCCCCCAATTTAGACTGCCCTTGTAGTCAGTGGGGAAAAGATACAGACTTTTACTTATTCCTACTTCCTCCTGCTCAGTACAAAAACATGAACTACTAGCTCATAGGTAGACATCTTAAATACAGATAGAAGTCTCAAGTTAGATAAGGTAAATTCCACTTAAAGTCAACTATACTCTTGGTATTTAACACATTTCAGCAGAAACTATGCTGAAATGCCTATTTGTTTGGAATAAAGGCAGCCCATTGTACTCAGGCAACTTTCCATTGACCACATAAAATAGGGTATCTTTGGCAATCTCATGAAAATAGGGTACAAGTTGTACATGAAGTAGTACTGGCTTAGAATTTAATCTGTGTGACAGTGTTTCTCCCAACCCACAGAGTATAAAAAAACCTATTATGAAAGCCTGCTAAAAGACAACTTAAATATTTTAAAAACTTCAGAATGCTTTTTGAAAGCATGTCAGCCTCTATCATAAGAAACTGGACTATGAACTCTTATGCATAATGAAGTCTTTCATCTGTTTAAGGGGTTATCCTCTTAATTACCTGGTGGAAGGACAGTTTTGGAGCTAAACTGGTATAACTGAAGGATGATCACAGGTACTAGATGGCCCTAAACTTTTGTAAAGTCATCTGTCAAATTCAACAGAATTATTGCTGACTCCACAACAGTGTAAATATTGAAATATTCATGGAAATTCCTTAATCCACAGCCTGGAATTATAAACAGACTGGCTGTTTTCCCAGTTATCCATTAACTATAGTACAGTAACACTGCTCAGATATTTTTTAAACTACAAACAGTGATATTGTCCTGTATAATAAACTGCCAGAAAATGAGAGGCAATATGCCCTGTTCACTGACGGATCCTGTCGCATTGTGGGAAAGCATCGAAGGTGGAAAGCTGCTGTATGGAGTCCTACACGACAAGTTGCAGAAACTGCTGAAGGAGAGGGTGAATCGAGTCAGTTTGCAGAGGTGAAAGCCATCCAGCTAGCGTTAGATATTGCTGAAAGAGAAAAGTGGCCAGTGCTCTATCTCTATACTGACTCATGGATGGTGGCAAATGCCCTGTGGGGGTGGTTACAGCAATGGAAGCAGAGCAACTGGCAGCGCAGAGGTAAACCCATTTGGGCTGCCACGCTGTGGCAAGATATTGCGTCCCGGCTAGAGAATCTGGTTGTAAAAGTACGTCATGTAGATGCTCACGTACCCAAGGGTCGGGCCACTGAAGAACATCAAAACAACGAACAGGTGGATCAGGCTGCCAAGATTGAAGTGTCTCAGGTGGACCTGGACTGGCAACATAAGGGTGAGCTATTTATGGCTCGATGGGCCCATGATACTTCAGGCCATCAGGGAAGAGATGCAACATATAGATGGGCTCGAGATCGAGGGGTGGACCTGACCATGGACACTATCGCGCAGGTTATCCATGAATGTGAAACATGTGCTGCAATTAAGCAAGCCAAGCGGTTAAAGCCCCTGTGGTATGGAGGGCGATGGCTGAAATATAAATTTGGGGAAGCCTGGCAGATTGACTATATCACACTCCCACAAACTCGCCAAGGCAAGCGCTATGTGCTTACAATGGTGGAAGCAACCACCGGATGGCTGGAAACATATTCTGTACCCCATGCCACTGCCCGGAACACTATCCTGGGCCTTGAGAAGCAGGTCTTGTGGCGACATGGCACCCCAGAAAGAATTGAGTCAGACAATGGGACTCATTTCCGAAACAACCTCATAGACACCTGGGCCAAAGAGCACGGCATTGAGTGGGTGTATCATATCCCCTATCATGCACCAGCCTCTGGGAAAATTGAGCGATACAATGGACTGTTAAAGACTACATTGAGAGCAATGGGGGGCGGAACTTTCAAACATTGGGATACACATTTAGCAAAAGCCACCTGGTTAGTCAACACCAGAGGATCTGCCAATCGGAGTGGCCCTGCCCAATCAGAATTTTTACATACTGTAGAAGGGGATAAAGTCCCTGTAGTGCACATGAAGAACATGTTAGGGAAAACAGTCTGGGTTACTCCTGCCTCAGGCAAAGGTAAACCCATTCGTGGGATTGCTTTTGCTCAAGGGCCTGGGTGCACTTGGTGGGTGATGCGAAAAGATGGGGAAGTCCGATGTGTGCCTCAAGGGGATTTGATTTTAGGTGAAAATAGCCAGAATTAAACTGTATGATATTAGTTGCTATATAATCCTGCTACTGTATGTTATCATTACTATAATTGTTATATGCTATATCCATAGTACTATAGTAAGAATCACTTGGATCAAGCAAGAAAGAACTGTGATAAAACTGAGCAAAGCGCAGTAGAGGTGGATCCAGAACTGACTCCAGCATGCAACAATCTAACGGTGCACACCATCCTCCTGCTGCGTCAAATGTCATCTGCTCGTCACACCGCACTGAAGCCCAATTCTGCTCTACCGACTGAGAGGACTTTGCACCATCCCTCCTGCTCAGACAGACTGGTATGACAGATGGAGCCCAGAGTCAGAAACTAAATGAACTCAACAAACATTTTATGAACATAAAGAACTAAAGAACTGATATCTCTGTGTGTGTATACTTATATATATATATATATATCATTGTTCATATGTCTCAAAGGGATGGAAAGGTGGTGATGATTGATCAGAATGTAACTAAAGGTATGGGAACTGAGCATGACGTCAATGGTATAGAATAAGGGGTGGATACTGTCCTGGTTTCATCTGGGATGTAGTTAACTGTCTTCCTAGTAGCTGGTACAGTGCTATGTTTTGAGTTCAGTATGTGAAGAATGTTGATAACACTGATGTTTTCAGTTGTTGCTCAGTAGTGTTTAGACTACAGTCAAGGATTTTTCAGCTTCTCATGCCCAGCCAGGGCACCTGACCCAAACTGGCCAACAGTGTATTCCATACCATGGGACGTCCCATCTAGTTTAGGAACTGGGAAGTGGGGGGGGGGCAGGGTTTTTTCGCCGCTTGGGGACTGGCTGGGTGTCGGTCGGCGGGTGGTGAGCGATTGCCCTGTGCATCATTTGTACATTTCAATCCTTTTATTACTACTGTTGTCATTTTATTAGTGTTATCATTATCATTATTAGTCTCTTCTTTTCTGTTCTATTAAATCGTTCTTATCTCAACCCAGGAGTTTTACTTCTTTTCCTGATTTTCTCCCCCATCCCACTGGATGGGGGGGGAGTGAGTGAGCGGCTGCGTGGTGCTTAGTTGCTGGCTGGGGTTAAACCACGACAGATATACAAGTCTGACACAAAATCAGGTCCTCTACATTCACTAAAAAAAACCCAGCCTCAGTCCCAAAGCTAACTGCATAGCCAGAAGAAAAAGAAAAATACTTTTTGACTATAGAACAACAAAACCTTTTATCTTACGTCCATTTCTGTAATGGAATCCAAGCACAAGGCTACCACTTCGATTTTATCCTATTTAACAGGTCAGGGAACATGCTCACAGGTAACTGCATAGGCAAGTGGTACTATGCATGGCTGCCTATTCACTTGCCAACAGATTAAAATCATAATGAAATGTTGCTGTATTTCTGCAGATATTTGTCTGTGATGCTATATACATCTTTCCTGTACATCTGAACAATGCTTTGGCTGCCTGAGTGGCACTGAAGTATCTACATAGCTCTTGATGTAGGTCAGGCCAATTTCAAGGATCAACACCACGACCTCTCATGTTCTCCTGCAATACAGATATAATTCAACATTAAACCAACCACATTATATCATAGTAGGCTGTCCCAGGTATTCACCCTAGATGACATCTTTTAGTTACCAATGCATAACAGGAATGAAAAAAAATTAATTTGTTAATTGTTAATGTAGCAAATAACCCCATCCTTTCTTGTGTTCCTGCTATTCCTTAAGAAGTGGTGATTGTAGTTCTCATTCTTGCTTGATACTAGCAACAAAAGATACAGAAAAAGCAATTAAAACCCCCACACTTTTAACCATCTGTACCCTTTCTAAACGTGATATACATAAGCAGTGGCATCAATTTCACTTCCTCTTTCATTTTGAAACAGGCAGCTTTTTTACAGCTAAAGGAGTGACAGTTAAAATACACTCTGATTTTTGTCTCTATGGTACCATTACAGCCCTATGCTATTAAATCTCACTGATTTACAAGGAATTCACTATACTTTAGTGTGAAGTTATCTAGCTGTACTAAATAAAGTTGCATCCGAGATGTAATTCTGTCTCCAGACCTTTTACTTTTGGGCTGCCTTGGGCATTGTACGGTGATAGAAACTATTAGTTCTTACATTGCTGAGTACAGCAATTTGCATTTTGGCCTAGCACCTTCACAGTATTAATGAGTCAAAGTCATTTTCCATGTTGTTAAGCACGCAGAGCAGCAGCACTGAATTCACTCCACAATATTTACTGTTCAGAAATCTAGGAAAGAATGGGTTTTGTTTCTTAAACTATCATAAGAACCTCACTGCATCACACTGTGGGGATAAAAGTATCCCCACTGTCAGGAGTTAATTCAAAGGCATACACTGCCTAAGTACCACTTAATCCTGCAAGATACCTGAGCAGTGCAGACCTGGCCTCCTCTAACAGCACACATGGAACTGCCTTTTCTCAGGCCTACACAGATGACTTCTTTAAATCAACATCCAAAAGTTTCAATTTAAAAAATGACAGAGGGAATTATTTAGCAATTATTTACTTAGTCACAGGAGTTTGGAATACCTATGACCTGTCAGCACTATTTCTAATTAATAGTATACATTCCATGAAGTAATAAGAGTGCTGAAAAGCTGAAAAAGTAAAAAGCTGGGAACTTGGACAATTTTTTTTTTAGATGTGGGATATACTTAAGCTTCAAAATTTTTACCAGAATACATACTTTGAACGAAAAATCTAAACCAAAGAAAATAAAGATGTAATATTTATCTTCAGTGTGAAACTTAAGTACAAAACATAATCCCCCTTCTTAGTGCATAAGAACAATTCTTTTGTACACCACTATCCTCTTGCAGACACTAGTGTGTAACACAAGCACTACTAAAGATATGCCTTGATATGAACTGGTTTATTTCCAGAGCTGTAGCAGCATCATGAAGAAATATGCTTTGTTAATAATTAAACTTCTAAATTAACTTTTTGTGCTATGATGGGTTAAGTTGTACTCTCTCACATCATTAGCATAGTTATTTTGGCTTAAAGTTTTGGGGGGGTTGTTTCTGTTTGGTTTTTTAAGAAGGCAATTAAGTGTTGCATTGACATACTATGGGGTCCGAGTCCCCTTAGAATCCAGTGTCTTGTCAAGAGAAACTCACCACCTTGTAAGCTTTAACCTTAATTCACATCACAGGAGCACCTGAGGGGCTGCTACACTGTATCCTACAAATATCATAACAGCACAGACTATGATGGATCCATAACAAATGTATCATGAAAGTATGTATGAAAAATAATCATTGCATGCTCAACATCAGTGTTTTAGGGGTTTAATATCTCATCTATTTCCTTTTTTAAACAAAGTGATTAACTTCTGATAGAAAAAAGCTGATGCAAATCAGTTATAGTGACGACAACAGATTTATAAGGAAACAAAATATCCTGTGGTCCTTTGGTACATTTATTTACTCAATTTTATTGCAGAGTTTCAAATGCACACTAATCCTTTGGTTAAAAAATGACTCTAAGAAAGGCTTATAAACATTTAGGTACAATGGCCTTCAAGGATGTCTCACTCAAATTGGTATGGACTTAGGAAACAGCTTGCCTACAGTTACATGTTTTTGAGAAGTGTCCTTTTTTAGCTGTGGAAAAAAAAGGAAGACATTCTATATCAATACTTCCCCTCATAAACTTCTCAACTGTTTTCAACATTAGTTTTAAAAAAGCAACGAAGATATAGATAGAACAGCTGGAAAGTGTTAGCATCTTTACAAACTTCTCCATAAAAAAAGTGTGTATTTATTAATGATTCCTGAAAATTTAGATGCCTGCTCTAGTTTCTCTTAGTTACAACAGGGATCTAGTACAATATCTTTCCATTCTACATTTAAGACTTTACCACTAGTAAAGGTGACTTTCTGGCAATCGCTACAAAACAAGCAGTTAGGCAATGATAAAAATCAAATTAATTTCTCATTTTTGCTGTTTTATTTACTTTATGCTAAAGTATGGGGCAGATAGACCTTAAAGCTTTTACTGCTAACAAATATCATTTGCATAGAAAAAGTGCATGCTGCCATTACAAGGCAGAAATAATCATGAGATATAGTAGTAACTTCAGGAACAGAAAAGAACACATTGGAGAAGAAACAATCTTCCTTTTAGAGGGAGAAAAAAAAAGAGGAGAGGGAAGTAACAATTTGCAATACTGCAAATATGTTCACGAGACTAGTAAAATGAAAGTATCAGAGAAATAACAAGAGAGGAAGAAGGATCCCAAGACAGTACTGTTCCACAAACCCTCCAGAAAGAGGACTGAGCAGATGGGTAGAACCCATTCCCCCTCCTGACTGGGGAAAACGCACCTAAAACTGTAATATCATGCATCTACATAAATAGGAGAGCACACATAAGAAGCATCTTAGATATTTATCAGAAAACAGAATTCAAAGTTATACAGGAAACAAAAACAAATAAAAGGATAACAAGTTTAGAGTACCCTAACTCAGAGTCTAATATTTACTTTTGAAAATCATACCTTGCATTGCTTTTCCCAGCAGTGCAACTAAAGCTAAAATTCTAAGCAAAACCATCGTATAGACACTCAGGACAATAAGACAAAAAAAGTATACCACTATATACAATCCAACAGTCTCCTAAGGTCACACCTTCTCTTCTTAATTTTTATTAATGTTTTTGAACAAAAAGATCAAAAAACTTTTAAATCTCAAAATACAATGCAAAAATATGAGAACTTCATAGAAGAACTTCATGGTTTTTCAGTAGCTGTAGGAAAAAACCAGCAGTGTAAAGCAGCAACTCAGTACATTTGGGAAAAAAGTACCAGAAGACATTTCCTATGCCAGCTTAATGATACTATATAGCTTACTAACACAAAAGGCTTGTAATTTGTGCTGTACTCATTTTGCCAAGTCCTTCGTTAAACACAGATATTTTGTACTTTACAACAAGGGATGACTTCTCCAAAGCAGACAGCCTAGACAGTGTAATAACTTGGTGTTACATTAGTAAAACTGTGTTTTCATACAGTATTAATATGCTGTGCATTTCAGTGGTTCTAAACTCATTATGCACTTCCTCCCTCCCAGGACACATAGCTCAATCACATGAAAACACTGTATTGTAATCTCTAGTACCATTACAGCTTCTAATAGTTCCGTCTGTCAAAGTTCGAACAACTACATTTATTACCCTTGTGAATCAGCATTACACTCTCAAATCACCTGGGAATCTACGGTTTAACCTGAAACACTGAGATTTAGTTTTCCTGACTACACATTTGTGAGCTTTGCAATTATCTTCCACTATTAACTGATTATCAATTCACTCAAAAGGTTTCTCAGATTATGATTTTGCTGAAGAAAGCAGAACTTCATGCTCTAACTTGGGATTGTTAGGACTGAAAATTTCATTCTTTTTAGTAACTGAAGAGAATAACTTACATTTCATTTATAGCTTCCAGAAATATTCTACTCAATTCACTGCAACATCAGCTAATCATCCAATTGTCAGGATCTGACTTTGACTATTATATTTTATTAGTGACATACCTTGAACCATATGAAAATTTTATTTCTTGCTTGTTTAGATAAACGTTTAAACTCTCTAATATATTTAATGTGTTAATTTTTCTGCTTTGGTCTTCTATAAATTACGTTTGTATAACACCACATAACAGAAACAAGACTTCAGGAAAGTGAACAAAAAAATCTCTCTGTGTTATTACCTGTTTCAATTTCCCAAATATAAACTGAATCGTCTTCACATCCAACAATTAGCAGATTTTCAACAAGGTCAAATTTTACCTTCTTCACAGGAAACAGATGCTTTCTGGCATGTAGGAGACATACTCTCTTCTGAAGGTGTAGAATTGCTACTGAGTGATCACTGCACACACAGCACACTATGCTGTGGTCTTTTAACTGCAAAACAGAAGGAACTTTAGGTTCACTGTAATCAGAGTCATAACCACATCATTTTAACAAGCCTGGTAAAAGTTGTCCAGTGATTTCTTTCCCAAAACATACTAATTTTAGAAAATCATGTTTCATTTCAGCCTACTTCTCCGACTTGTATATGCTAGCCTGTTAAAAACAAGTGATCTCCTGACAGGAAAACAAAGTTTTCACTGATTTTTTCAATTTTTTTAAAAAATAATTTAAATACCATTTATTCACAATACTTGCCTATCAAAGCAGCAATTATATAGCCAAATATACAGTAGCAGTTGTCCTAGAAAAGTAGTGAAAAATTACCTTAAACCAAACTGCTGTTTGTGTGATATAAAATTACATCAGGTCTTATGACACAAAAGCCAAGGGCAATGTATTTCTAACAAAAAATTGGGTATGTTACGATTTCATTTCACACTGTATGGATCTGATTCTCCAAGGTCTTCCCTTCCTGCAAGCAATTTTTGGTGACACACGAAGGAATTCACAGTATGGAAAAATTCAGCCCCATGAAGAAAACTGAAACACCACCCAAGCAGGCATTAAATCCTACCTAGTTTCCAGAAAAAGGGCTAAAGGGAGCCTTACAAGCATTAAGAACTTATGCCATTGCAAAACATCTTTTGGACTACGTAACATTAGCATGTAAGTGAAATCCGAGTCAACCATAAGTATCAAATATGTCTTCACAGGCTTTTTAAGAGGAAAAAGAAGAAATCCCAGACCCATGGGATACAATGGGGACAGAATTTGTTCAACAAAATTTCATAGAGCATTCAGTACAGTAAACCATCTTCTAAATTTTTTACTTCAAAATTCACTTCAAAAGAGAATATATGAAATTATTCTAAATCTCAAAACACAAAAGCATACATGCAAAGGACCACAAGGATGTGTCAGGAACCAAAATCAAGCATACACATTTAAACTGAAATACTATTGGTCCAAACCTTATCTTACTATGTTCAAATCCCTAGCCTTACTGATTACACTTTTCAACTTCAGAAGTTAGGAGATAATCAGATGAACATATAAACTGATAATCATGTTAATAAAAACGGTGAATAGAACATTAAGAGCTTCAATTTAATGTCACTAGTTTAGGGTCATTTTTCTGAATCACTTAAGTTACAGTCTAACAAGAAATCAACCTCCTGAAATTAAAAGCAACTTCCAAAGATGACAATTAAGTGAATGCAAATTAAGGAAAAAGTGCTGCAGCATAAAAGTATTGCCAGATAGTTTTTTCTCTCATATATATGTACACACACATGTATATAGAGTTGTGGGGTTTTTTTGGAGACATCATTTATTATGCTTTTACTTACTCTGTAGTTTTCTGGAGATCGCAATAGCTCTGTCACCGGACCAGACTGCAGACTAAATTGGTGTAAGATGCCTCCAGTAAATATATCCCAGCAGATCACGAAAGAATCCTGGCCCCCTGATAACAGCCAGCTTGGATCAAATCTTACTGATTTATCATGTGGATAAAGTAAACAAGTGACTCTGCTACTATGACCATTCAGAACCTTATAAGGTAGGTTATCTGAAACAAGATGGTACCTAAATTATTTCTGTTCTTTAAGAATAGGGGTTCCATATTTTACAGTACATTTGATAAAAGTCAGGAGATTCAAAAGACTAAATACAACAATCCATTACAGGGGATCAAAGAATTCTGGACATGTTCCTAAAAGGGGGAGACAAAGGTCTGCACTCTGCGCTTCATCTACCAAGATGTATCCTCTTTATTCCTTCAGCAGAATGATCTTTTAGAGGGAAAATGACAAAGATTACTACTGCCCATATCGTGACATCCCACATATCTAACTTTCAGGTGACGTCATCCCCACAGCCATTCCAGGACTCTTAACAGCGCAAAGCACCTTGGTAGTACTAAGCTACTGTCTGATAGATCAGCTACAGAGGGAGAAAGAATATCATAATCTTCCATTTTCCTCATTCAATCCCTGCCCATCACCCCTATTTTTCAGAGAATTTTTATAGGGATTCACTGGAGGGGGATGTCAGAACTATGCAGACTTCTGTGCTTTACTGAGATGAATTTGAACAAAATTGTTAAAACTTACCTTTCAGCAGAGAGATGTTTTCTAAAAGTCTTGCTCTTGCAGTTTTTAAACCTAGTGTTACAAAAATTTTCCCGTTTTCACATCCACACACGAGCTTATCGAGACTGGGTATGTATACAGAGGAACTGACAACTGCACTTTCGATTCCATCTTTAGATGTACCAAGATGAGCAATAATGCCCTCTGACATTGAATGGTTATCAAAATTGTCCTGAAGAGTCCATGTTGCTGTAATTGGGATCTCTAGAGGGTGGGGGGAAAAAGTCAGGAATTCTTTATTTTTTTATTCAAACTAAAATAGAAGTCCAAACAAATAAAAATATGTGTTTTCATCTCTTCATCACTTCCCCTAACTTATCCTTTCTGCAGCCTAGGGATGGAAAGTCAGCAGTTGCTATTTCAACACCAGATCACATCCCAATAAATCCTTTCTTTTATGCCTCCTTATGAACAACCATAAGCAGGACCAACTAAGTAAATGTTCATGATATTTGGCAGAGAAGCATTTATGGACAGATGGTAAAGAAATAGGAACATTTATATGTTCAGTTCCGTGAAGAATTTCTAGACACTCATCTCAGTGTCTTGCTGCTTCTAACTACAGGCAATCACCACACAATGAATGAATGAGCATCACTTTCCAGTGTGAAAATATTTTCACAAGTAAGTTTTCATGAAAATTGCCTTAAAGACATAATGAAAGAGAGAGCATCAAGGGCACAGAATTGCCAAACCTTTTGGTGAACCGTCAAATGTTGACACAGGGACATCAGGAACATGCCATAAAGTGATCCTTCCTGAAGCTTCACCAGAAAAAAGAACCTTATAGAACGGCTCCTTTCTTTCATTCATGAAGCCCATGACAAAAGGAAAACTCTGCCAAAACCAAAAGTAAATCAATATTCTGATATGAAAGAGGTGATAAAATAATGTAATAATTAATTGCAAATTGAAAGTTTTAATGTAAAAAAAAAGATGTAGAAATACAAAACAAAAAGGTTGAACCCTCACCTGTCACTAAGTTCTGCTCAGACCAGGTCTACTCTGCCCGGTGCAAGCCTCTTAAAGATCACCTCTGCTTTGCCAGTATCCTTGGCTAAGCCTACATCCCAAATGGAAGAGTGGAATGGGAGAGGTCCCTAAGTTTACTGTCTCTAATAGAGAACCTATCAATAGTATCACCAACATATTAAAAAAAAAAGGCAGCATTGATAATCTTCACATGAAAACAAATTCAGTAGAGTTTCAATCATGATAGCTTAAATTACTACAACTAATGAAAGGTAAGAACTATGCTTTTACATAGGTAACAGTCTATAACACTATCATTCACTCATCTGGAAAAAGTTAGACACTACAGAGCTATAATATCATTGATAAACAGACTTAGTGACATCTACCTAGTTTCATTTAGTCAGTGCAGTACACTTACTGCAGTATGTTTTCTCAAACACCATGTTTTTATTCTCCCATGAAGACTAAAAGTCTGTAGCTTTTCTTTGCCTGTAGGTATAACACCACAGATAATTCTATATCACCAAATCAGTAACAGCCAAACTACACGATAATCTATTGGTAACTTGCCAATAACATCCTGTTTAGTTGTAACATAAGCTTCATTCTCAAATATCAAACTATTAGAAACAGGTGAGGTGTCTAAGGGGAAGCTTCTAGTTGCTCAAAACTCTTGCAAAAGTAAAGAAATTAGGCATCTCCAGGCATGTCTACATTAGTATGTTTGAGTTTACACCAGGTGCGTACTTTGGAAGTGAATGCTTAGGTTTGTGTTGTGGAGCTGTCTTGGAGCACCAAATCAGGATTCTTTTTGCATTAAACTGGGAGATGTGTGCAGGAGCACACAAACACACCCACACCAAAAAAACCCAGAAGCACACCCTGTCCTGTAGATAGTGTGGATGAAATGTCATCAGCACAAACTGGTTTGTTCCATGCATCAACTTTGCTTTGATAGTGTAGACACAGCTTCACTGCTTGCTCCTTCAAGACATTTTAATAACATGCCCATACGTTGGATACATTTTATTTACAACATTGAAGTTTGGGAGTAGATTCCACAATAAGCAATTGTACTGTAATGTGGTTCAGTTTATAATCAAAAATGGAGATCAAAACACATCATCACACATGCAGTTGTCTCAAGTCTCCTATAAAAATTATTCAGGTAGTAAGGTGAATATTAAAGCAGAGATTAGAAAAGGGCAGGTGACATTATTTAAAAAAATGCATATGTTTTGGGGGAAGCATATATGAGCTTCCTACCACTACTGTAATCCTATTATTTGCTAAGCCATATGTTTTGGCTATTTCTTTTCCCTCATATCATCTCACTTCTTGGCATCCTTCAGTAGTTATCCTATCTGATTTTAGATCAGAGCATTTGGGGAAAAAGCTGAATGGCTTGTGCTATTGCCCTTCAACTTACAATTAAATCTGTCAGGCATTGCAAGAGTATGTGACAAAAATGCTTTCTAAGAGCCTATAGTTGTCAACAGAAAGTAAAAAGAACACTAGAAAACCTCATGTAGGTATATATTTGACAGTGTTTCTAGTCTTGTACAAATCAAAGCATGTCTCCCTTGCATATCTCCAGAAAATCTTTGAAGACCTGCTTGAACTCTCATTCAAATACACATCGAAAACTAATCCAACTGCAAGCAGGAATTAAATCCTCATCTTCCAACGATTACTATTTCATAAACAATAGTAGCAATGAGAGTTAGCAACAAAACTAGAACCAAAGCTACACAGAAAATTGTTACATTTGTTCTGGTTCCATTTTTGCCAAAGTAAGAACCCCTGCCACAGATCTGATTTTTTTCCTACTTCCTGATTCTAATCAATTTTCTACTTTTTAAATCAACTGTTTCTCCTTACCTGTTTCTTTGTCGTTACACAAAGAACTACTCAAAAAGTGAGTCAAGATGCAGTTTTTCCAGCATAGCTGAGTGACTTAAACTACTCTGTCTAAGCAGTAACTTCTAAATTTGAAACTGGTGTGACATGCTCTGCTAAACATGAATTCTCAATCAGAATTATAAAGATCACTTACTTCACTTACTTTTTTAGCTTCCTCTTTTCTTAACCTTAGAGGCTTCTTCAAGCCGAGACCATGGTTCTGAAGAGTCACATGTGTCTAATTTTATGCACTGTGGGTACTGTCAGTCTGCTCACAGTCTAAGAAGTTTGGCATGTGATTATGCCTCTGAAGGCTCAAGATAACAGTATTCTGGATAAAATGTCACAGCTTCAATCCCCTTCAATTTAGGATTGGTACACATAGGAAACAATCTATTTATGTAGTTACACCAAAACATACATATATTAATAAAACAAGAACTAAGCAACTTACATTTTGATTGTGGGTTGGCCTTTTTCTTGTTTGTTTTGCATTTTGTGGTTTTTGGGTTTGGTTTTTTTTTTTTTACATATTTGGAAGTAAAACCTATTTTAGACCACCTTTAACTTAAAAAAAGCCCTCCCTTTTTTTGCCAAAATTAGAAAGAAAAAATTCACTTCAACAATTAGCCTATCTATAGCTGAAAAAACAGGAATTTTTTTCCCCTGTGAAAAAGGTAAATATTGCCAGAATTTAAGACAAAAATATGCTATGAGCATCTCCAAGTTTGTAAGTAAAATTTTAAAATTAAGGAATAAGTCTTACTCACTGTTTTCATAGAACAATTAAATTTGTTGATGAATTCAGCAATTTTTTTAGGTATCATTCAGGTAATTGCAAACAAATAATGAATGAACTTTTGAAGCTCACTGTAAACCTTTATGAATTTACCTTATTTTCCTTCACACCAGTGATGCAGAGTAAATGAGGATAAACAGTTTCTTTCAGCACCTTCCCATCAGCAGGATATGTGCTTTTAGAAAGCCCGCTGCATAATGTGGAAAAAAATTAAAAGCTTTAGAAAGTCATATTTTTTAGAAAGCAGAACAGTAACATTCAAGATTCACAAGTTCAATTAAAAGTTACCGAATAAGTAATTACAAGCTACTTTTTGAAATCACAGGACCAGCTGCCCAAGTTCTACACAGCTAATCTTATTCCTATGTCTCCTGCTGTGTCAAACAAAGACTGAGGGCTGTCAAACTCAGGGTAAATCTTTGAGTGCCAAAGTGGTTTTGTTCTGGTTTTTGATCATTTGCAACATGCAGAGATTTTCCATAATAAACCTCCCAAAGTTCATCTTGTACCTGAACTTTTTGTGTGAATTTCCCATCTGAGCCCACCTGTTTAGCAGCTGGTAGATGTAACTGTGGCCATCTTCTGTCCAGATGATAAGTCTGTAAGCTGCTAGTACTTCTCCACCAGCAAAGCACTGACCACTTTTACAGAACTCAGTACAAAGCAAGGCAAAATCACAGTAATCATAGACCTAAGCTCAGAAAAACAATAAAATATAAACAAACAGTACTGAAACATTCATTTTAATTCACGCTGGGTTGGGGCAATAGATCAATAAGTAGAACATTAGCTTGACTCTTTAGCTTGACTACCTCCTTTAAAGCCAAAGCAGTCTTCATACTATCAAACTACCACAAAGTCAGAATCAAACCATGTATTTTGAAGATAAAGAAACCGACAATAAAAAAAACAGCATTAGAGCCTTCTGTTATATTGGGGGATTTTGGATGGGATTTACTTTGTTTTGCCTTGCATTCATTATTAATATTTACTGGACTATTAATTTCTTATAAAGAGGTAGATAATGAATTTAGCATATAAATATGACACTGAAGACTTTGATAGAAGCTATAAATGCTTCTGTCTATTCTTTAAAAGATGATCTGCTGGCATAATCACAGCACATATCTTAAAGCAGATTTTCTCTTTACCTCTTTGGGGAGCAGCAGAGATTTTTTTCAAATTATTTGAAAGCAAAGAACATATAATCCCCTTTGCTTGCAAGAAAATTATGACTTCTTAGCTTCCTCTGACCTTCACCATTTTAAGCTGAAACAGGATACGACTAGGGCAACCTAGGATATTGTCTGCTTGTTCACATTCCTAGTGGCCTCATGGAGAGAGTATTCATAGCCACATTTTTGTTTTTAAACGCATTTTAAAGCTGTATATTCATTGAAACTTAGAAGTTGAAAATCCATTGTGACTTATGTATTTATAACACTATTATGCATTTGAATACTTATATCTTACTGCTTCAAGTAGATATACTACAAGAAACATGCACCTCTTGTAGAAAAACATTATAGAAATGAATAGAAAACAATATATGTTACACAGATTTTTTTTTTCCCCTGAAAAGCCTATTCATTCTATACATGGAATTTCTTTATAAATACTTTTGTAAAGACTTATTTAAATAGCCGAAGAGAATCTCAAGGATACCCTACAATTGTATTATTCAAAGCTGACTTCAAGTGTTTGTGAAATTTCTGCACCACCGCTCCCCAATCCCCCCCCAGCAGAGGCGTTTGGATCAGGTACATATGTCGCACTAATAGCTCAGGATTATTTTAAGATTAATGTCATAACACTGGGAAAAAAAAATACAGAATTTTTACAATAAAGTTCAGTTTAACTAAAATTTAAAATAAACTAATAACAGTTTCAGTAATTACACAATGCATTTATTTTCTTACTGCTACAATGAAAAGTTATATAGTCTGGGGTCTTTAGTTTTGGTGGCTTCTATTAGCAGAACCCAGGCTATTGGCTCTGATAGAACAAAGGCCCCTGGTACTGAGGACTTGCCAACTGTGATTACTTCGGTCATACTTAAACAGTTTTTGTTCATCTTTCTCTCCTTTTAAAATGCACTGTGGAGGGGACTATAACACAACCAGTACTCTAAGACTAATATTTAAAGTAATCCCCTTTCTAGCCAGCCAATTTCATGTTAAACTTTTAAAGCAGAAATACATTAATAAAAAATAAACACTTCATCTCATTCAGGCAGTTAAGCAGAAAAGGGATACAGCAGGCTATTATATCTGACAATTAGTGAACAAATTTTCTTTAAGCTGCAGAGAAAAACAAGTATCCGCATGTAAAAAATCACATTAGCTTTTCAAAATTATTAACAAAATTAAAAAGAAAGTATAACATTCAATAATGTACCTGCCAGCATGTGGAGAACACAACTAGAAGGAGCCTTTTCGTGTAAGTACAAAACCGTACTGCTTGACAATTTATACAGTCCAGAGATTTTGATTCCTTCTCACACACACTTTGTCTCTCCTTTATAGCAGGGGGAAAAAAGCCATAAGATTTATTCTAGATATTTGAGCTTTTACTTTTAGAATAGAAACAAACCACTGAAAATAACTTTAACATACACTGTCAAAATGAAAAGCAACATGTAATTCTTAATTAGAAGCGAGATAGGAAGACAGCAGGGCTCACAAGTACCATGTATAACAGAAGATATTCAGCATGTCTCAGACCTTGATCTCACTTAGAAGTGATAATGAATATGGAGAAGGACTAAAGGCAGGTCATAGATAGCATGTCCTGTAATAACACCTGCTAAGTATTCTTCAGTCAAAATAGCTACAACCTATCAACTGACAGTATCAGATTTAGAATGGCTGATGAATATTCTGCCTTCCCACTCATCCTTGTTGCAACCAAGACAGTCTGAGACATATGGTGTTGTCATATGTCTTGTTTGACCTTAACACCTCTAAAAAGTAGTGGAAAAGTAATACATTTTCTTAGTTTTGTATTGCTGAATGTACAGATGGTTTAAAAAATATATGTATTTTCACCCCTTTTTGGGTGAATATCAGACTTAAAGGCCCTCATGCTCAAAATTATTATATCAGAATTGTCTTTATTAATTATTGATTAAACCACTGAAAACTGATGTTTTCTGTTTTGAAAGATACCAACAGTATCAAAACCTCTCAAAGAAGGGGCATGCTGCTCATGGAATCATAGCTATCAAACTGCAAGCCATTATCTCACTACACCTTGAGCTCCAATTCATTCCAATTAAATCCAACAATATTTATTAAAACACTGCTCTTTAAAATAACAAGTAGTTGGATTGTTACTAACGCTGCCCTCCTCCTTTCTTCGAAAGAAGGCCCCAGGCAGTAAAAGGATGGCACCATATCATATATGCTTCTCTGATGTCTGTAATCATTTGTTACAGTCCCCAGAATTTCTACCGCATGACAGTACTTTTTGCCCTAGGAATGTTGAAAAGACACCCCCCCCCCCAAAAAAAAACCATTGCAGATAAACCAAACACATCACAAAAACACCAGTGCAGTATCTAACTTGACAGACTGTCTTGAGGGGCCTGATTCTACCCATTAACAAGTAGTGCTGTGGCATGCTCTACAGTTTGTCGAGCAAGGTGGTAATGTATTACAAATATTCAGAGAAGACTGTTGACATTTCACCATTTCTGTTGATGATTCATAGTACTTAGCTGTAATACTGAAGTCCCATTTGTGAATCTAGCTCTCAGTTTAATTCAAACACAACACATTGTATTCCAATTCATTCTAACACTTGTGCATGTCAAGTGACAGCTGCTGAGAATATTAACACAGAAAAGTTGCACAGAATAAGTGAGTTTGAAGATGAAAAAAAATAGGGTACTTGACACAGCAAGAGTCTTTTCCAAGTGAAGACAGCATTGTGGAAGGCAGACTGAGGAAAACAAAGTCTAAAGAACCATTTTGAAGAAAGTAACAAGGGTGAAGAGAGAGTACAAAGGCCAGTTTTGAAGAGCTTTGAGTTTAAAGGACAGAGTGAAGGGGTTCAAAGAATGGAGTGACATTATCAGGACAGCAGGAAAGGACTAAATTTCAGCATCATAGAATATGGAAAGACAAAAAGCCTGGGCAAAAGACATAGCAGTTTTCAAGGCAAGAGCTGTCCAATGGCCCAACTAATTTTAAATAGCAATATGAAGGTGTGTTTTCACAATGGTGACAAAATTAATCAATTCTCTTTAATACATATCCAGAAGATTCTACTTTACTCATATTCTGCTTCAATGTATCCCTTACTTGAGGATATTACTACATTCATGTTATCATTCAAATTGCTGTTTCACACCTCATACAAACTGACCTGTATGCTATTCAAAGATGAAGATAGGTCCCACACTTTAAGGACTCCAGTTACAGACACTGCCACCAATGAGTCTTCTGTGAAGAGTTAACAGTGAGATAGTCAACTTGAAACCAAGTTCAAACAGCGCCTAACACCAAAAGAGAACCTTGGCATAGACACTGGTGTTCTATACAGCACTACAACATGGATTCTGCAGGACGCTGTTTAGATGAAATATTAATTTTACACAAAAATAACTAACTGGTATACAGAAATACAAAACATGCAAGCAAACAGTGAATAATAATTTTGTTCTATCAGATGTACTTCAATAGAAGGCACAGAATAGTGGGTTTGTGCCTTTAATTTCCCTGATACTACAAAATTAATTTGTACTTATATCTAAGAAATGAGCTGCTTACAACCAGTGTAGAAGCTGCTTGTCTTTCTCTTTAAGAAACATATTAAATGAAACATAATGAACATTTAGGAGTATTAAAAAAAACAAAACAAAACCTTTCTTAGGTGCTGCCAGTGAAATGTTAACATCTCATACGTAACAGCTCTGTAAAACATGATTAGATATTAAACCTAGTAGGATTGTACTATCTATACAGAAATATTTTATCCCAATTTAATTGGCCTACATAAATACATCTACAATGTATACCTTGAACTCTTGCAGAGTGTATGATACACATACAATTTATCCAATCAGAAGACTGAGATGATGATAAAGTGTGAAGAACACCCAAAGTCTTAGCATCAATAATAAGAACATCTTGATATTCTCCACAACAAAGAAGCCAGCCTTCACCTGTCATTCGGAATGAGCAATGGTAATACTGTACAAGCAGAAAGAAGAGAGTCAGCATACAGAGCTACACAAATGGGCATGCATGTTTTTCACATTAAGCATGTCATACTTGGAATTACAATCAACACTTGTAGCATCACTGAAAATCTACTGCATGTGAGACCATACACAATTTTGCTAGTGACACAAGCATTTCACATACACTTATAACAATTTAATATAGGCATACAGCTTAGTAAGAGGTGCTTCATACTGAAAGCAGTATCTGCGCTGCCTAAATATTAGGCTTTTTTGCAAGCAATCAGGGTGTTAATTTTCATTATAGATTGCTAAACAGTTTGGGACTTGTTTCTGAGAGGCCTCATCTCTCTCCAAACATTTGATAAAGCTCCAGTTATCAACAGGTAAAGATGAAAAATATCAGGTGAAAATGCAGAAGATTCATAATTATTTTTTTCATAATGATTTCTCCATTGTTTTGCAGGAAGAATTTCTACTCCATGAGATATTCTTCATTTTGACATTAAATGCCTCGTGTTCAGAAGATTCGTTCTTTCTCAACAATCATGTAAAGAAAAAAACCAGACACATAGCAAAGTACTCAGGAACAGAGATGACATCAGTGCAGAGTGACTATGAAGATTTCCTTTTTGCTAGGTGTTTTATATGTGCGAGGACATTTGCATTGTGTGTAATATCTATCCTTAATTGTACACATAATTGCTATAAATGCATAAGCAGCCACCTCAAATGGAATTTACAAGTAAAGATGATCCTTAAAGTAAAGGAAACAATCATGTTGTCAAAGGAAAATATCAGATAGACCCACAAAGTTGTGCCTCATATACTACAAGTTCTCTGTACATTGTTTTGCTTAGATAATAATTCTTGGTCTATCAGTTAACAAATTGAAGTCTGAAAACAAAAGAAGCAGAAATAACTGGGAATAAGATAAGTATTACCAGAGATATTATGAATAATCAGAGGCAGAAATGCTTAGCAGTAGGAATGATTTGTAATTACTGTTACTCTCAAATTACGTTTGAACTGGAAGATATGTACAGTCAGTTAGTCCTCTAAGAAAATCCCACACTGGTTAAGATCTACAAATAGTTAAGAGTTGACCCTGGTGTTAAACTTCATTTCAAATGGCAAATATTCAGTTTGCACTACTTGACATCTGCCATTTAGAGCTGAATCATCTACGCTGAACAAAAGGAACCTACTAGACCAGAGAGGTTAGCAGCTTAATTAAAACCTACTAAAACATTAACTAAAAAAAAGCAACAATTTTAGATGGTGATGCTATTAAAATCAGTGTGCACTAAACCTCCCAGACAATAACATTCTGTAGGAAATTATATTCTCTCTGGTGCTACTATGCCACAAGCAATCATTCCCCATAGAACAACAAAAAAATCTACAACAAAACAAAAAACACCATAAAAAAAAACAACACCCAAAAACCCCTCACCAAAAAATCAGTTTATTATAAATATCTGAAGAATAGCTTCCCCTCCTAGAGACATCTATTCTTTTTCCTAAAAAAGTTTTCCTGTTAGATGTTCCTATTTTCCTTTAGCCATCTTGTCCAAGTTACAGAACAAAAATCATTATGTAACCAAAGTTAGGTTTAGCTCACTTTTAGAAAATTGTTACTTCTCCTCTATTAGCATTTGCTTTTCCTACTTGAAGGATAAGAATGAAGATTCTGCCACTGCTCTCCAGAAAAATGTACAGATTGTCAGATAATCAGCTAGGCCAGATCTGCCTACTTCTCCGCAGAACTCCTCCATAACCTTAACTATTAAAATCTAATTAAGCAATACCACAAAGCAGATCATACCACACCTCTATTACATTATGACTGAAGTATTGTTTTGTGTGTGTATATACATCCATATGTAAAAAGAATATATATGCTTTAAACATATACACAAAAATTATGGAAGAATAACTTCTTCACAATCTATGCTTTTTTAGATCTACATATATATGTGTGTGTGTAGATGTAAAAATAATATATTAAGAAGTTGTTCTTTAATTTTTATTTGGTAATTTACCCAAATGTGTTTGAAATCATCTGTCAACCAAAACAGTGTTTTCTTCTGGAAGCTTTAAAACATTTGGACTCTGAATTTGACCGTAGTTCGAGTCTCATGAGGGCTCAGATTTCCATCATTTGGAGGCTTAGTTCCACCCTAGACTTCCTCAATGAAGAAAAACAGCATTTTAAGTAACCTAGGAGCCCTGAGCTGCTCTTCTACTAATATATCCAGAAATAAGCCATATCTCTGAATCAAATCCATACATGCTGGGGTTCTCAATCATATACACACGTGTATTTCAAACACACCCTCATACTCAAACATCTAGATACTTAGTGTACCTGGATATAGTTCAAATCAGACATTTGAAATTATCTGAAGTAATATTTAAAGCAATTTGGCCTCTGAAAATAAGTGATCTGTCCCGAGTTCTGCAATGAATGAAAGTGTATTTTTGGAAGTGGGGCAGAGCAGTCTTTTGGAGGTCAGCAGTTAGGCATCAAAACCTTTCAAACATTTAAAAATAAAATCTTCAGCAGACTGTCTCACAATGTTTGGCTAGGTTGCTTGTACTTCTAAAATACGTCACCAAAAAGCCAACATTAAACTTGAAGTTTCCATGCAATTTTAACACAGGACAAGAGTAAAGATTAAGACAGTTTCACTTTGCTACTCGATGCCCAAGCTTTACAGTAAGTTAACTGATACTGCATTCCAGACATTTTCAACTTAAAAAAGAATCAGTTTGATTTAAAGAATTCAGAGAAACATAAAAGTCTCAGTTCTTTTCTTAGAAGGAAGTCAAAAAAGGAAAAATAACAGATATAAAACTACTTATATTGCAACAGGGCTTTTTTCTCCTATTGAGTTACACATTTAAAATTGTATGTTCCCCAAAAATATGTTAATAAAGCAAAACTCCTTTTGTAATGAACAGAGATATTCCATGAAAAGTTGCTATACTTACACAGATTGCTGTGTGCCTATAAGGAACCTTTGTGTTCACAATGCACTGTCCACTACTGACATTCCAAACACACATCTCCCTGCCAAAGATAACTTCATATTAGTCTCTGTCATTTCCACTCAATTGGCTGGAATAATTTTGTGCCACCAAGTTTTTCTTTACTGCTGTAGTTAAGTACAGTCTGGTCGTTTATGTAGCTTTTTGTTACAGATTACTGGGTAAGAAAATGTTGTGGTCATTAGCAGGGGATGACATACAGTATCTGTTTCTTTTTGTTTTGGTAATTACACCCTGCTTGCTGCCTTGCAACAAAACTGACTTTAAGGCCAACTCTGGTCTACAACAAATTGTAGGTATACTGCCATTACAGCTCGTCAACACATCACTGTAACTATCTGTCATAGGAACTACATCCTCCTGAAAATGATTCATTTCACCGAACTTAAACCACACGTTTTGAAAAACATAATGCATCTTCTGCCGCATCAGACTTCAGTTCTTGAGAGGAAGTGCAATTTCTGTTGAGAAGAAACAGTGCCACCATAAGGCTATTCCTGAAATCTGTTATTGATACAGCACTTGCCTCGCCAACCTAAATGCCTGCAACATTCTACCTACACTTAATTACATTTAAGGTTAACGTTTGAGAAAGACGCGTTAGGCAGTCTTCCTCATTTAGACATTCAACATGATATGGGACTAGAGTACAACAGAAACACAATCAAATTAAATGTTGTAAACCAGGTTGTATGAGGTATGTTGTCATAGGTCAGCAACTGAATGTTAAACTTGATCTTTTAGATTTCATTGAAACAGCAAACATTATTTCCACAGTTGAAAGAATAACTTCATTATTTCTGAAATTACATTCTAAGACATTTTCTGTATGAGGACTTAATGAACACATTCGGGAAAAATATTTTATTATATTAAGAAATACTACTTAGTGATTTACCTTTTAAATCTACACACTTTCACATTTTATGATAATCTAAAAATATTACTTAATTTATATTTTCCAGCTGAGCAAAAGCAGTGAAATCTATACATCTGTAGTGTAGCAGAGTTGGTAGACCAAAAGTCATAACTTAGACTGCTTATGCTGTTTGTTAAACATTTCAAGGCAGTGATTTTTTCCTTGTTTATATTAGGATGACAACTTTACTGCTTTAGCTACATTGTGATACATACATGCAAACATGCAGAAATGAGACCAGAATATAACTTCAGCTTCTGCATGTTGCACTTCATTTACTGTATGTACTAATGAGTGATACCACATGTTGACAAACCTGTCCTACAGGATATGCTATGTACACACACAGGACACCAGTGAAAACTTCTGAATCATTATGGATTAATTTAGATTTCCATATTTTAAAAAAGTACAAAAATACTGTTCAATACTCATACTTCTGGGATAAATCAGTTATACAAACATTCAAGAGATTTTTTGAAGTGGGATGGGGGGAGAGTATCATCTTCCACACAATTTCTTCCACACCCAATAGAAGGAGATGGAAGCTTGAAAATGCCAGAAGCAAATGATTCACAAGCCAGAAAATACAGTTCAACAAACCCTGCATCTCCTGAAGATGAGGCTTCCTATTTGTAATTATCTCAACTTCATGTTGCAACCTTCCAGGGATCAGTGATGGATGCTTTTCCCTTATGCAATACAGATGAGAAGTCAGCAGTAGTTTGGTAAAAGTGAACATTTAAAGGGGCCAGAATACTATTCAGTCCTACCTATACACTTTCCGAGCAAGCCCAATGATCCCTTCAGAGGCAGAACCTTGAGGATATGAACATCTCTGTATGGTATATCTATAGCAAAACCCTCCTCTGTTCAGTGCTTTTCACCCCAACTTTTTGGAAATACAGTATCTTTTCTCCCAGTATGATCTGGAAATATTACTGCACCAACAGAACTTCAGAATTAAGATGAAAAACAGTTTCACCCCTGAAGCCTTGATTAGAATTGCAGAAGGCCAATACAAAACTAGTTCTGCAGACTTCTCACCCTCCTTTCCGCACATAACAACCAGAACTGTTTACAACTACCTGTCCAGTGGGACAGTCTAACCTTTGAAGATTAAGAGGCCTGAACCAGTTTCTTCAAGTTATCCCTTATGATTGAGTGAGAGAATCAGACAGACATCCTAGGAGCTGGAAAGGATAAACAAGCTCCTCAGTGAGAAAGTGATACCTTGAGGTGCTGAAAGGTATAGCTTGGAGAAGGGCAACTGACAGGAACTCTTCATGGGAAGAGGTTTTAACAGTCGATTGGAAAAGATGAACCCAAAGTGAGGAGAATATCATTTAGCAGCAAGACAAAACTGTTTAAGAAAAGCCCTTAAGGAAGTAAGAAGCTAGCCCTAACTACTTTCAACAGCTGAAATACTGAACAGATGGGCTTCAGAACCCAGCTGAAAAGATTATCAAATATTCAGAGAGAAAAAAATTCTTGAATGCTAACCTAGCAGAACTGCAGAAATCAGTTTGACTCAAGTGATGGGTCAAGTCACAAGAAACACATAGGAGTGTCATGGTTTAACCCCAGCTGGCAACTAAGCACCACACAGCCACTCACTCACATCCCCCCCTGCCCCAGTTGGATGGGGGAGAGAGATGGATGGAGATCAGGAGCCTCTTAACAGGATGTACTCCAGAACAGCAAGTCAGATTTAAACAGACACAAGGAACATATATGCCTTTTATTCAAGGGCAGTCTTTTCTATGCTTCCATATGTACTCACTGAGCAAGCATAACCTGGATCACAGTACATTAGCCTCCTCTACTGATTCAATTCTCAAGACTGAGCTCAGGAAGGAACAGAAAAAAGCACCATGATATTAAAATGCTTCTGAACCTGCTGATTCCCTCCAATAGCCCATTATTCTTCCTCTGAATGGGGCCTAGCTGACCCTCTGAACAATTCATTCTCCTGACTAACTGGATATCTGAATTGGCCAAACCCTTCTGTTGTCCAAAAGATGAGCTCTTAGTTGACTATTGTATATAAGCAATACAGTCATTATCCTAAGTAGCTGCTATCCTTTTCATATCATGGAAGAAGTGGATTAAAAACCTTCTGCCAAATGCATAATCTGCCCTACACCTGCCATACGTTTCATGACTTAAGAAATGAATAATTGAATATTCAGTTACCTACCCATTTTCAGTAGCACTTACTACATATGGTTGTTTCTCAAACTCTCTTGCTTTTGCCAAACAGGTTACAGAAGCAGTGTGGCCAAAGAGAATTTCTTTAGATGAAATCTAGGAGAATAATACAATGGTTTAACTTAAACATTTTCTGTATAAACTAAGGAGATCTAAAAGCAAGAGAATGACTTGCAGATGTTGTTAATAATGAGTAATTATCAATGTGCTTTATATTCTTATGTTCTTCCATCATGTTTCTGGAATGTACAAAGATGTGGATGGATTATGCAGTTTGCATGAAGTACAGTCTTTGTATTCACTGTAGTCTAAAAATTGCACCTTCTGAAGAATGTACTGAGCATCAAATTGTATAAAACTGGCAACGTGCAGAATATCTCTGGCCTTCACCCTACAACATGCAGCAGAAGTGGCAGAGTGAAGTAGGGAATTGATATAGCAAAGCTCTTAAGCACGTGTTCCATACAACACATTTAAGTAATCCCTTTTATTAGCTTCACTGCATGCAATGTTCTTAATGGAAAAAGGTAACCCCATAAAAGTACAAACTAAAGTTTCAAGCTATATTTGAGCACATATGGGGCAGCCAGATCCAGAAAGAATAGAACCATAGTTCTAGGAATGCAGAATAAGAAATTGGAACTGCTTTGACTCTGTTCCATTCTCAGGAAAATATTAAATATTCAAAGCAATAGCAATAATATGCCAGGAGGTTTGCAGCTTAATTATACCAAAAATATGTATTTCATCTTACTTCTTACATCCTTCTACAAAGTTTTCCATTGTTAACCTGGTAGAGAGCTCTGGTTTTATAAATAGACATTTTTCTTTAAATGACAGGCCATGCTCAGCAATTGATTTAAAAAAAAAAAAAGACTTTACAAAGTAGGAATCATTAAAATTGTGTATGTTTACTTGCTGCTATTACTCACAGCACACAATCTCATATAATCCACAGGTCATTATAATCTATGAAAAATTTTCCAAAGTCTGCAGATAACTGGTTGCTCATATAGGCATTTCAACACTTTTTGCTTCATGAGTTTCCTATAACAAATATCACATTATCTTTAAAACTTAATCTAAGTAAGTGCAAGTCTGGATAATCCCACTGTTAATAATAAAAGATAAACTCCAATCTGTCTATTTGGCAGACCT
The DNA here is from genome assembly GCF_947461875.1 of Haliaeetus albicilla. Classification (NCBI taxonomy): domain Eukaryota; kingdom Metazoa; phylum Chordata; class Aves; order Accipitriformes; family Accipitridae; genus Haliaeetus; species Haliaeetus albicilla. The sequence continues at coordinate 14,260,119 of NC_091494.1, read as the reverse complement.
TAGCACAGTGGACACAAACCTTTAATTCTGATGAAAGATCCCAGAGACATATTTGTCCTTCTTGACTTCCCGTAACTATGGTCTGCTGGTCATCTGTAATCATAATAGCAGTGATGCTGTGAGAGGGAGCTATTTTCCCCCACACTGCCACAGCCTGTACTGATACCTTCATAGTCAGCACCTGAAAACAGAAACAAGTCATGATGATTCTAAGTAACATGAAATGCAAGAAAAAATTTTAAAAGTCAATTTAATCAACATCTGAAAAGGGGGGCTACAAAATACTACTGCAGAAAAAGCTGAGGAGGCATCAAAACATTTTCTAGCTATTGCCAGGATCACACTTATCAAGACAGTTATCCACCAATAGCTTAAATATGCAGCAGGATAGTGATGTGCCACTATTTTAAATCTAGGCAGGATCAGACAGGACCAGAGTTACAAGGGACCAGTACTATCACAATACTGAAATATCAGCAACAGGAGTCATGTGCTGCCCCACATAACCTGGCTTAGCTCTGATGGACCCATGTCACTATCATCTTCCTAATTTTGGTTGGTGGAATATACCATGCCTCCCCTAGTCCCTCCAACCAGCAGTGCTGCTCATTCTCAGCAGCTTACTGCTGGAGCATGGAGATGGCACAGGAGCAGGGTGTCAATAAAGCAACTGTGGTTCCTAGGAGGATAAGGCATGAAAAAGAGATAATAGGGCTGGAAGGAGAGAACAGGTGATGGGTCAGGAATTAAGAGAAAAATGAGGCCTGGGACAGCAAAGTACTATACCCTCAACCACTCAGTGGCATCTCCTAGAGATAAGGCCCATAAGAAAGGTGGAGGTAGAGTTGGAAGCTGGGAAACAGGGAGAACAAACAGACTCTTTCTGCTGCTCAACTCATGAGTCCCTTGTCCAAAAAATTTATCATGTAATAGGTTTTTCACTACTGTGAAAAATTAATTTAATGGAATTGTCCAAAATGACTACTGGTCATTAGTTAATACAATACAGATTCTTATGAACTGCATTTCCAGGAAACTATTTCAGTGTTGGTTCAAACTCTAGTACTTAACAAAATATTCTAAAGTCCTCCTTATTAAAAAAGTTCTACTTCACTTGTTTTTAAATTTGATGCCTGTTCCTTTCAAAACCACCTCTGCTGGTTAGTTGGATTCTGTACTTGTTTTGCTTCAAACAGAAGCTTTGAGAAAACTTTCTCAGTCACTGCACAAGCCCTCTGTCACATTGCTGTTCAAATTCCCATGTTCATAAGTGTCTAACATTTCTAGAATATTCCCAACAATACCTTCAAAATGAAAAAAACCAGTAAGTATGACCACCAATAATTTGGCACTTAAATAGTCAACTCACCTCAAAAAAATCATATATGTCCTGTTAAGATTTTCAGGGAACCTAGTAACACATCCAACAAGCATGTCTTCTTTGGGTCAATTTATACAAAAGGCTAAAACCAGACACAGATGAGCAATATCTTTAGCATCAGTGTCTTTACATGAAAGAGCCCGACACTAGCTGCTAGTGTCTACCTTAGCCCAAATGCAAACAATTCCCATATATACAAGTCAGCTGTACCAAAACTCCCAAATTATTAATCTGAGTATACAACAGCCTCCAGCACTCCTTCCCTATATCCTATGATGGTTCTTCTCCCCTTCATTTTTCCAGAAAGCCTGTACAGATGCTTCTGAAGCACCTCTGTTTACCTCCCTCGCCTTTCAGCTTTCTGGAGAAAATGCCAGAAGATTGTTGTCACCTGCTTCTACATGTTGTCAGGGATGGAGAAGGGTATGAAGTTGACTTGTGCCTGTGAAGTGACTCCTCCGAAAACTGAAATTCTCTTAATCTTTACTGAGGGGAGTTTTGACTACCACCAGCATGCAGGTGATGGACAGAGAGCTGACAAATATTAAGCAACATCAAAAATGTTTTTATATATTAACATGTTATTCCCAAGCACAAGCAAACAAGAAGAAACAGATTTTAAGCTCTTCAGATGCACCATTGTCTATGGTCACTGAAATACCTTAATTATTCTTTTCAAAATATTGTATGTCACCTACTTTTTACCCAAGCAACAATTATACCATTGAAAAGATACTTAAGAGCAGCCACTTTGCAGCCACTAAGCAAAATTCACCTTTCAGAGAAGTTGTGCTCCTATTTGTCCTGGAGAAAGGGGAGACAGAGTCCTTAGCAAAAATATTTAAAATGAAACAGGTGCCAGTAGCCAGGTGCTAGAACAGTGCAGTTGGGAGAGGTCAGCCAAAAGATGTGACACTAAAGCTGAAATCTTGCAAGAAGAGACAGGAACTGGGTAGAATGAAATGCATGGCAGCAGAAAACAGCCAGCCAAAGGAAGTAATATAGGAATGATGCAAAGTGACATGAAGAGATCCTGTCATAATTCAGAAAAGGCCACAGGACAGAAACAGAGCACTGAAGCAGCCTTTTAAGCTAAGTTTAAAGAAACTGTAACACAAACCATCACTAAATCCAGCAGAGTAGCAGCTGAAAGCAGGGACACAGACAAGAGGTATCTTCATTACTACTAATAAAACCCTTAAGTGACACAGAACTAGAGGAATAGTCTTGCTTCCAGACAAGAACATGAGATGAAGGGCTTGGCTACTGAGAAAAAGGGCTGAAAAGACTGGTATGGCAGGCTATCAAGGTCCTGCCATACAACCTTAGCCAGAACATCAAAGGCAGAGAAAGAAGAATCTAAGAAAATGAATTGAGATTGTCCTAGTTTCAGCTGGGATAGAGTTAACTGTCTTCCTAGTAGCTGGTACAGGTTTTGAGTTCAGTACGCGAAGAATGTTGATAACACTGATGTTTTCAGTTGTTGCTACCTAGTGTTTAGACTAAAGTCAAGGATTTTTCAGCTTTTCATCCCCAGCTAGCGAGAAAGCTGGAGGGGCACAAGAAGTTGGCACAGGACACAGCCAGGGCACCTGACCCAAACTGTCAACAAGGTATTCCATACCATGTGACGTCACATCTAGTATATAAACTGGGAAGTGGGGGCAGGGAATCACCACCCAGGGACTAGCTGGCTGTCAGTGGGCAGGTGGTGAGCAGTTGCCCTGCGCATCATTTGTACATTCCAATCCTTTTATTACTACTGTTGTCATTTTATTAGTGTTATCATTATTAGTTTCTTCTTTTCAGTTCTGTTAAACCGTTCTTATCTCAACCCACGGGTTTCACTTCTTTTCCCAATTTTTTCCCACACCCCACTGGGGGGGGGAGCAGCTGCGTGGTGCTTAGTTGCTGGCTGGGGTTAAACCACGACAGAGGTCAAGAGTTTATTAGGCTAAATCACATTTAGTTTCATTTTAAAGCTCTGTGGGCATATCAGAAAATACTGAGAGATGTTATTGATCTCAGCTTTAGAATTTGACTTTTTCTAAAACTTTTTTTTTTTTAAATCTCTAGTTATATGAAGTATTATGCTTACTGGTGAATGTTGAAGTCCTTTTCTCTTCTAGTTTATGCCCTGAAATGAAAGTTGTTCTAGCCAAACTCTAATGATATGTTTTTAAGTATCAACTAAGCAAAGAAAATTCACCATTTTCATAAGGCTTATAAAATGGTGGCTGTCAAGTTAACATTTTGATAAGCCAAATCCCAAGTCTTTAAAATGAATTTTCTTGCATATCATGTAGTCATTTATACTTGTGGCATGGGAGTGTTTAATTAGCATAAAACACCATAAGGCAGCAGAATTCAGGTTTGTACTGCATTGAATACAAAGTCATAAATCACATTTTCTTGTAAAAGAAGCATAGAATCAAGATCAATATTCTTAGCAGAAGACCTACTGCTGAGCAAGTGATGAGTCACAGAGAACTCAGAAAGACAATCAACAGAAGTTAAAAACTAAACAAATCTACAGAATTTGCTAATGTATAGTTGATCTACTTGCACACATTTGTTTTACATATTCATGAGTGTCATGAATTAATAAACAGCTACTACTACATACAAAGCATTGGTTATATAAGAGAATTAGACTGAAACATTATAAGAACATTTTGTACTTTTTCCTTTATATTATGATTGAAGTGTAAGAGAAAGAAAACAGAAGATATATGAACTTCCATGTTAATATAACAGTCCTTAACTTTTTTCTCTTGCTTCTTAGTTAACTTTTCTTTTGGATTAAGATATTTTGATGCACAAGAGAAGTATTTTGCATGAAAGCTTTGCTTCTAAGGATACCATGACTTCCCTAGAAATACTGCATACTCACATGCACATATCCACATTTTGTCTGACTGTATTTAGCTTTATCAAAGCTATTTAGTGATGCTGATGGCACCTAGAGCAAACTTTTATTTTATAAAATCAACAGATACTTATCAGACTATTCCTTTAAAAAAAAGGTAAAAACTGTTTCCACAAAGTCAAATATTGCCCAAGGCATATGAGCTACATGTAGCTTATCAGCACATGTCAAATTCCTCCAGCTCTGCTCACTCAAGCATGTTTGAATTGCAGTATTAATGCATAATTCAACTTTGAATCAAGTTCCTCAGTTCTACTCCCCATTTCTCCCTGCTTACAACCTAATAAACTTTGTTTGCCCTGCCCTTACAATCACACTGCCAAAAAGAACTCCCTTATGACTGTAAAAAAAAATATTCCCTGTTCTTAGTTAAAACCATAGCAGTTCATCCCACCACTAACCTGTCATATCTCTACCGTCCTGTCTCCAGTTCTATGAGCACTTTTCACACTGAAACCACACCACAAACCTTTGTTGACTTGGAAAATTATACCAATTTGCACAGCTTCAAGGACTTTGCCTGTACTACTTCAACAACTTTGGACAATTTGTACAGTATTAAAGTTTCATTTGGAAAGCTGAGTATACCACCTTTCATTCTACAGCAGCCATGATGTATTTGAAAGTCTAGTCAAAGGGGCCAGAGAGCAGGAGGTCTGACCCTGAATGCCTTTCTGAGCATATATTAATGCAAGAGCTTTTCCTCATCCCTTAGCTTTTTTGACTGGGACTGGTCGTGAACTGAGCCGAATGAAAAAGGTCAGATTATACCATAAAGAAACAGTACTATCATAACTCAACATATGCTCTCCCCATAGAGCCCCAATTCCAATAGAGTAGGTATATCTTGACTCTGCCTCCTCTACTAACCTTAAAAAAAAAAATATTGTTAGCATCTCTATTAAAGTCATCTCAGACCTTCCAATCTCTGCCACATAATTACTGCATTACCTCAGGCACATCCCTGTGCTGCATTTTCTCAAAATAAAAATTATAATCCTAAAGCAGGTGGTTTAGGGACACATAGGTTAGAATGGAAGAGTTACTTGGGTCTTAGGAGCATGCGTGCACATGTGCTGACAGTGATCTGAAGTGAAAAATCTGGGTTCTGTTTTGCCCCCGACGAAGTCTGTCTCACATTCCCTGTTGGTCCTTGCATTTACATGCAGAGTTTGCTCAAAAGCATAAAGGAAACATCCTGAACAATACTGAACTATTAACTACAGTTAAAAGAATCACATTTCCTGATAAAGAAAATACATACCCTGATTTTTTAATTCAGAATTCACCAGTTCTCACATACATGAAGGTCCTTAAAAATAGGAACTGAACTTCCCAGAGAACCTTATCTCAAAACAGTTCACACAATAAAACACTGGTTGTGACAGAAACCTCCTTCTCATAGCTACAGCCCATAAGAAAAGCTACCAAACAAGAATTTATAGAAGGAGAAAAGACTACATACAACAAAAGATCAGTCTACAGGTAACAGTCAACCTGCCAAAAAACCTTTTCTGAATTGATATTCATACTCATTTCATGTTTCCTATCCATCCTAAACTATCAATACAAGATCAGTTGCTTTAAAGTCCAATTAAATGTGTAGCGATTAGTGCAGGCACAAAAAAAGATGCAGAAATTGGCTTACAGTCCTGAAAATATTAAGAGATTAGCAGAATTTAACTGTTTGTATTGGATTAAAAAAAAAATATATATTTGGGAAAAAAAACCCACCACCACCAAAACAGGATAAATGAGCCAAAATGACTAAAAGCAATTATTACAGTTTTATAAGAGCAGCACGTCTTCTCAGTCTAGCAAAATTCTATTTGCCCAGCCTTCAATATTCTTGATGGCCAAGTAAAACAATGTAAGTTCCCCCCCCCCCCCCATCCCTTTAGATTCATCATTGTAGTAAAGTGTCAGGAGGTAAATTTTAGGCAGAGCCTGGTAGGTTTTCATGACAAATTCCTAAGGTTTGTGTGTTCTCATTCTCCTATTCCTGTCTCTTTTTGGCTTTACCTACCATGTTCTCTCTTACAGTCAACATTAGAAAATAAAAGTTCTATCAGTACTTTTTGTACTGTTAGTAAAAAGCTAATTATTTTCCTTAAAAATAGCTTTGACTTGCAGTCTACTCATCCATTTTATATTGCTTTCACAACTTGCTCAATGTACTTTATGATGTAAACGTTGCACTCTCTTTAAGGATGTTGTATATTATCTCTGGTAATCAGCAAAGATATCACCTTTCCCGAACTAAAAAAGAGTTATATTCACCCACTGTCCACAATATATAACAAATCCATCTAAGAGGCATAAATAATAAAATATATAGCATTTACAAAATACTTGATGAAAGTATCTTAAGTACAAAATCTAAAGATACAGAAGCGACATAGCGCTGTGTTTGTAAGCCTGCAGATGTACCACAGTGATGCTCATTATGCTGCTCAGTGATTTGCTATTTATATGTGGCTATTTAGAAGCCTATTGAGTCCATGACTCTGAAAATACAGGTCAACAATACTTTGCAATTTGTGAAGCAGCAGGGTACATGTGCATTTGTATAGGTGTGAGGAATGGAATAAGTCAGAAAGAGAAATACAACACTGAGAAAGATGCTTAACAGAGAAATGGAAATAGAATGGAGATTTAGAAGCTACAGGGAGAAGGCAGATACGTAATATAGGAAAAGGAAAAAGATTATATATGAGGCTAGGTAAGTGAAAAGGAAATGACAAACAGAAATGACACTAAAGACAACACAAATGTAACAAAAAGGCATTTGAAGTAACAGCAAAAAGTAAAACAATGAAAGATTTATCAAAAGACTTTTTAAAAGATAATTAAAAACTAGTTTGTATTTAGCACTTCATACAAGAGAACTAATAACTGGCTCCTTTAAGCTGCAGATCCTGCTTTCTGTGGGTACAGCAGCAAAAATATTTCCATATTTCAAATATTCTAGTTAATATATCTAGTCAGATAGGAGGCAACAAGTAAAATACTCCAGTAATCAACATTTCTACCCTATGTCCCACTTCCTCATGTTTTAATATATTCTGCCAGAACCCTCAGTATTCCACACCTTTTCCTCTACCATGCTTTTTGTGGCTCCATCCTGGAGACCCTGCCTGCCTACCACTGCAGTTCCAGTTTAAGCTTTAATGGGACTTCCCTCGAGACCTGTCAGGGCTGCACCCTAATCCGCCAGAGGAGTCATCGTTGAGTGACACCCAGATCTCCCCTGGGGTGCGAACATACTGCTTTTGCAGTCCAAGGGAGCAAAAGACTGAGACCAGGAATCAATACAACCCGTTTTAACTAGCAAGAACCACCTAGTAATACCTTGTTTGTATTTCTTGAACGAGTGACACAAGAAACACTTATTTCATTCCACACAATAACTCACCACAATCAGAAGGAGCACAGTAAGGGCAACACCATCTCCCAGCTGCTGATTACATCAAAGGTTTGCAGCACAAATTCAATTTTATGATGTTAATCTCAGCCTGCCACTCAGAAATTTTCTCTGAGGGATATGATTTTTCTCTGGATTTCATTTTAAGAATGATTTTCTTCTTCTACAATCAATAAAGATATGTTTTCATCAAAAGACTCTATCTTGGCAGAATTCAATCGGCCATCTCAAAACCTTTTGGTGACACAATATTAATTAAAATAGTTTATGTTGCGCCTAAACTGGAAAATGGGGCAGTGAAAACATGAGCAACTCGGAACACTTGTGCTTTACGCACTATCATAAGGTACAGTAGACTAATCTTTACTTCCTTGAAGTTACTGTTTCACCCGATAAACTGTTACAGTATTTTAAGCCTGCTAGAAAAGCATCATGTGATGACATTACTTTAAGCATGCTAGAAAAGTGTCATGTGATGCTCCTTTGCTAAACAGAAAAATTAAAAATGCGTGCAGAAATGTAAATTCACACCTTTTTCACTGTTATTAAAGGCTTCAACAACCACCAATGATATAGCTGTTTAAGCATGTTAGACAACAATGCATGTGAGCGAGCTAATTTGGTTTTAAATCACATATACCAAGGATCTTGTATATATACAAAGTTTACTTGAAAAAGAAATACATTATACAAGTGTGTATGGAGCCATAAAAGATATCTTTAAAGAAAACATCACCACATTTGTTTTTACTGTCTGAAATATAGTGTCTGAATGTCCTATCAACTACAAGAGTAGTTATCTACAGGAAATGAAATGTTGCTTGAGCACTATAGAGAACTACATATATGTGAATTATTTGTCACTTCCAAAGGCTTAAGCATACAAATAGTATCACTTAAGTCATATTCAGTGGAGTAACTCATAATCAAACGCTGAAATGCTTTGCTGAAGCAGAGCTTTAATCAGGTCTTAGGACATTCACTCAATTCTTACAGGAAAGCACACATGACAGAAAAAGGCCGTCAGTTTCTGCAAAACACAAGATTTGATTTCTACAAAATTGCATTTTACTGACTTAAAGACAGGTTTTAACCTTATTTATATACATTAAGTTATGCTTACCTTTATTGAAAGTAACACTTTGCCATGTGAGAAAGCACTGCTTTGTTATGCTAGTGAGGAGACAGCCCATTACATTTTCTTAATTATAAATTGTCTTTTGAGACAAGAGACAGTTATACCCTTTAAAGAGTCAATGATCCCAACATAATCCCACATGAATCAAACAGTCTACTAAGGTGGTGTCAGCCCCAAGTTTATGGCCTACATACCTTGGAAAGTGTAGAGAGTAATAAACTTTAAGTCTGTGTCAAGACTTCCCATAGATGCAAGCAAAAGTCACATGTAATCTACAAGACTTTGATCGACTTTCATTTTTATGAAATATCACAGATTCTGTAATGAACTAGACATAATTAAGCCTACAGAATTCATTCTTGTTTACACTGCTTTAACACAAAAGATATAAAAATCTGTTAAGGTCAAGACACATGAAACCTAAAAAAAAAACCACTTAGAAAAATCTCAAACTGAGAGGCAGTGAATATGCAAAGCTCTGAGTCACTTATTTTGTCTTCCTTAAGTGACCTTGAACTCACTTAAAATAAAAAACACCCCATTGATCTGAGAGGTGATATTTTTGGTTCAGCTACACTGTACTCTGGAATGTTTAAATAACAAACAAAATTGGAATCAGATGCTAGAAATAAAACAACTAAAACATTTCATCAGCTTTTGGTTTTGGGATAGTGATGTAATAATCCCTAATCAGTGGCGTAATCAAGTGTATCATAACAATGATTTCCAAACTCTGACAACAAGAACTCCTTATTTTCATATTTTGCTCTTTGAATACTCTTAATTACCCAACAGGCCTCTATGCAGTGTTCTTCACCATGGGGTAGGCAGCTGTTTAGTGTAAACAACTCAGAAGAATTTATTATATATACACAGGCAAATCTGCTTAAGACACTATTTATTATGAAGCAGAATCAAAGTCCAAAACTGATTCAATGCATGGATTGCAGTTTTCATTACAGTAAACTTCTAATTTTACCACTGAAAAATTTTTAATGAGAAAAACCTGCTCGTCCTGTAATCAATCCTACCAAGACAACCCTTTTGAGCAGAACTAGCTCACCAGAACAGCCATTTTTGCAATGAGTATTCCCAAAAGAACATCATTCTGTACTAGTGGCATTACTGATACACTAAAATTTTGTGACATATTCAGAAAACACCACTACTGTTCCTAGCAGTGACTAGAAAAGTAATTATGACAGAAACACCAAAAGGCTCTAAGTGAGCCATTCTGATTAATTCCATAATTGAGCAAGTCTCAGAAAAATCTCTGACCAGAACTATTTTCAAGGGAGAACAGAACTGCTGTAAAACAATTATATAAATTTATTTCTACTTTAAGGTTTTGCATCTACTCAATAGGGCATCATTTAAATAACGCAAAAGCATTTTCCCATTTCAACGAGCTAGTGTTTTGAACTCTGACATGTCCTCGCATTACTCTTTTTCTCCAAGAAGTCCAGTGACTAAGTATACTCCAAGACAGTTGATGGAATACATATATATATAATTCACTAGATATTCTTGGAAAGAGAAGTTTCAGACATCTAACATCCGATATCAGAGCTGAAATATAATGAAGTTACATAGTTGATGCTAAAGTTACAGGGGACCCACCAAAGCTCCCAGAAACTTGGATGAAGTTTGCCCAAGTAAGAAAGAACAAACGCCGCCCCAGCGAAGAGCCTTCGCACCCATCAGAAGAGCTCCGCGGTACCCAGTATCACCGCTCTTCTCGGCCACCGCAAGACCCACACCCGCGCCCAGCCGCCTCCCCGGGGCACCCGAGGAAGCGGAGCCGTACGGCCGCAGATCCGCCGCCCGGACGCCCAAGGGCGGCCGCAGCAAACGGCCCCGGCTGCCCCCGGGGAGAGAGCCGGGCCGGGCCGCGCCGCGCCGCCGCCTCAGCGCCCTCCCGCCAGGCACCAGCGAGGTGCCACCGCCGCCCCCTGCCCAGCCCTGCGGACGGGACGGGGAGGCCACCGCCGGGCTGGAAGACCGAGGGGAGAAAGACCAGCGAGGGAAAGCGGCCGAAAGGAGCCGTGCCTGGAGCCGACCGAGCGAGGCCGCGGCCACAGCCCCTTACCTCCAGAGGCTCCCAGGCACCGCGAGCGGGGGAGGAGTGGCGGGCGGCAGCGAGACCGCTGAGGGGAAGGAGAGGGAGCTGGGACGGCTTTTATCCCGCTCGGGAGCGGATACACCCAGCGCTGCTGCTGCTGCTCCCGCTCCTCCGCCTCCCGCGGCGGCCGGAGCAAGGGCGGCGCGGCCCGGCCCGGCGCGAGCTGGCGCTCCCCGGCGCCGCCCGCAGCTCGCGCCGCCCGCAGCTCGCGCCGCCCGCAGCTCGCGCCGCCCGCAGCTCGCGCCGCCCGCAGCTCGCGCCGCCCGCAGCTCGCGCCGCCCGCAGCTCGCGCCGCCCGCAGCTCGCGCCGCCCGCAGCTCGCGCCGCCCGCAGCTCGCAGCGTCCTGTCAGCGCCCGGCGGCCGCCGCCGAGAGAGACGTTTTACGCGGCGGCTTTCCGCCCTGACAGCTCAGGGCGAAATAGCGAGGAGAAATAGGAACTAGGGAAAAAGTATGTGGGGTTAAATCCGAGCCGCAGCCGCCCCTACTCATCCGCCTGCCCTTCTGCGCTCCCCGTCGTGGCCCTACAGGCCGGGGCATGGCCGTACCCCGCCTGAGATGGGACTAACACTTGAGGGCCCAGCCTGCCCCTCAGAGATTACCCCCTGCTCGGTGATGAAGCATAGGAAGCTTTTCCACTACCCGCCCTGCTCTAAGTACGGTGAAAAGAATATTTCCGCTGGCGGGAGCCGGGCAGAGGTGCAACTGCAGCTGGTGTTGGTTTTCCTGAGGAGGGGCGGACCAGGTGCAGACCGGCGTTTGCGTTTCCAGCCGGGTGCTCCGAGGGTGGAGCTTGATTCCTCACAGGTGTGGGAATCAGCAGCAGCTGTGGTGTCAGTATTTGAGGGCAGTAAACGGGGATTTTGGGGTATGTTTTTGGTATTTGGGTTTTGTGTTTGGTTTTGGTGGTGGGTTTGTTTGTTTGTTTTCTGAGGATGTGAGTTTCTTAACTTCAAGTGTTTCTGTTTGAAAGCAGTAAATTGTGGTGAATTTATACAGTAAGAAAAAAAACTGTGATGGTTATTTGTTCAATAGCATGTTTTTTCTTTGTTCAAAGGTCAGTTACAGAGAAGCTGTGGCCTGCAAAAGATTCCTGTGAGGAGTTAAGCTGAAGTGGTTGTACAGTATGCGTGTGAGTTCATCCTAACTGCTGAAATACTTGGTCAGAGCCACGTACAGGGCTGCAAAAAAAAAAAAAAAATTATGAGACTTATCGCTATAAAAAACTTCTCTAAAATCATAACTTCCAAAATTTGTCTCATATGTTTGAAAAATTACATTGAAATGCACAGGGAGTTGGAAGGATGTTAGGAAATTTAAGTATATCTTTAGTGCCTATAGTTTTCCTATTTTAATATAATAAATATGGTAGCTAAAGTATGTGGTGTTTTTATTTTACTATTGTTGAGTTCATGTTTACACTAAGAGTATTTCCCTGAGGCATCTGCCTTGAGATAAACCAGTAATATTCTAAAATGTGTTAATGTATTTGTAGTCTGCATCTATGGGCTACATTTTAGAGGTAAGTGAATGCAATGGAAAAAAAAACCACCAAGCCCAAACATGTAAAGTTTGTAATATTTTGAAATACATTCCTACCAAACTTTTGGTTTTGTTTGTTTTAGCAGTTCTGTAGTTCAGGCTTCAGAACATTCTTAATGCAATAAAATAAAAACCTTTAGAGATAAGACTTTTTAAACCACTTTATATCTTGCCTACATAATTCGTAAGGTAAACCCTGAAAATAGAACTTTAATGGAAATGGTGATGTTTGGTTAGATTTCATCAGGCCAAGTGAAGAACACTGAAATAGTTATTTTAGATGAAAACTTACAAAGGTACCTTTTTTCTGGGCTTGCTTCTGGGGATTTTGGTAGTAATCATACTGAAGGCAAAATGAGATGATACAAGTCAACTTAAAAAAACATGAGATTATTTTTTTCAGAAAGATGAACACTGGCTCATTAAAGTCTATCATGATAACTGGAACCTCAACTAAAATTTTTGTAGTCGGAAGATGCTTATCAAGAAAGTGAAATAATTGTGTGAGACTAAGTAACCTAATGGACAAACTAGGTACTGCTTGTGCTTTTTGGCACTTCATGCGAGTTGTGAATTCTGCCTGTAAACCTAAATAAATGATTTTGATAGCCTCTTCTTAATCATCGATACATGGAGGTTTCCATAAGAAAAACTGTCACATACATTTTAGCACAATTTGAAACAGAGGGAAGGTCACTCCAGAGACCTTAATTGCATCTTATGCTTAGAGAGGGTCATGAAACTGTGATTTCTATTTTGTCTTTCAACACCGTATTTGTTGTCATGGTAAAATAAATCATTCCATGAAAGTAGTACACATACTAATACCATGCCATTTAAATGCATTTACAGGTGCAAATTAAAAATACTGGTTATAAAAGCTATATATATCATATATACCACTTATACTTCCAGGTATTAAGAACTGTCCCAAAAAAACAAGTGGTTTTGTTTCATTCGCAGACTCTACGATATGAAGTGTTGTGTTTAAAAATACATAGCTTTTCATCTGTTGTAAATGATAAAAGTTTTAATATAAGGTGGATGTGGTAGCATCCCAAATCATAAATTTTTATTTTTTTTAAAGCACTGGTCCTACCTAAAAATAAAACCTTGCGTACCTTGTACAGTATTTATGTTAAGTTTTCATTTTAATAATTCATTGTGGAAAGAGCAATTGAGCTGCTACAGAGCCAAAATAGGTAAATCATTAAAATAGCATTTTTACAGTAGTGGCTTAACACAAACTGTGTTTTTCTGTGTTAGCTTAATAGAGGTGATGTACAAATTTCCCAAACCTACAGTGGTTTTGTGTATATGATTTAAGTTTGCTTAAAAATAATTTAACTTGTACTAAACTGCTAGAAACCAGATGTATGGCAGTATAAAATGCCCACATACAGAATTGTACCATTATAGCCAAACTGATTTACCACTATATCTCAAGCTAAACTGATGTAACTTATGCCAAAAGTACTCAGGTAAGACAGGTTTCAAATCACTGTGTAGGCAATAAAAGTCTTTTGCTGAAAATTGTATGGTTCACATACCACTATTTTTTAGAAAATAATGATTTGCTTCTAAAATTGCATGATTTATAGATATCACAAGATTTTTTAGCTAACATTGTTCAAGGTTTGGGAACTCTTTGTTGTAATTTCTTCAAAGAAATTACAAAGTGAGATTTTGATGCACGTTTCAAGAACAGATTCTAGGACTTTAAGAATAATGCCAAAAAATGGACTTGCCTTAAGTATGAGAGTGAACCAGTTATTGGAATCATTGCCATAACTTTTGCATGGTATTTCTGAAAGTGTTGATATGATGATCAGATTCATAGAACTCTAGTTTAATCTCTTCTTTTCTGTGAAATGCTCCCTCCCCGTGTCCCTTCCTTACTGTCCCTTGTTTAGCCATCTCATTATTTTCCTGAGCAAAGAGAATCACTGGATGCTGCTGTTATGCCATTGTCAAATCCCATATAGGCTATAGCAGTAGTATGAAAAGTAATTAGATGAGGTTAAAGATTTGATCCTTCAATTATTTTTAGGATGCTCAGCGATTTTTTTAATGTAGAAACTTTAATATTTTTTATATAAATAAAAATACATATACATATGAAGTTGAAAATGTTGTGGCAAATACAACACCCATACAGGAGGATAAAATTACAAAGATGAAGTATTTGTATATATTTCCCTGTTTTGCAGCACTGGTTCTTGGCAAGGACCTCCATTATGGGAAAAACAGAATGATCACAGACTTATCAACCTACCTGCTATGATATCAGCTGGGCTTGCATACAAAAACAAACTTTAAGAATTACCTTGGCTCAAAATACTTTTTATTAATAACTTGTGATGTTTACAGAATATTCTTGAATTGAAATCCATAATGTATCATAGTCCAAGTTAAATGTATCACAAATTGAAATATCCCACCTGACAACTGCTAAGGAAAGGGAGCATATGTACAAAGAAAAGTAATTAAAACTGGTCACACCCTTGAGCTCAGCAGAGATCATGTCTTTCTGTTAGAGAAAAAGGATATCTATCCTGGACTGCTGGATCTCCACAAGGGAGGCAAGGGCAGTTCACTGATGAATACGTGCACAAAGGAAAAGGGTGTAGGCAGGGAATGATGTAGGCATGGGAAGAATTTCTTCTGAAGGAAGTAAGACTTCTTTTCAAAAGTGAACTTTCTGCATCAAAGCTACAGTCATCAGTTGCTAGTTGTATTCTTTGGGCGTTACTTTCGCTGCTGTTACAGAAGGTTTGGATTCTGATCATATTCTTTTCCTAATTTTTAGTCTGACATGCAGACCACTTCACCTCATTTTATCCAAACATAATTGTTTGTAACCTACTGGGTAAAATGAAGTCTTGTGAAGTATTTTTCAGATTCTTTTATTGAAGAGGATTTATTTTGGCTTGGTGAGCTAGTGCTAGATTCAGAAATGCTATGTTGCATTGCAGCTTGGGTACCGGTCTGCTAGGAGACAGTGTGTGGCTAATTTCCCTTGTCAGTGTTTTATTTTCCCTATCTGTAAATTAATAAAAATGAGATTTACTTCCATTATGAAAAGCCTTGAAATCTTTTAATGAAAAGCACATTAAAAAAAAAACTTCGACAAAACTTTAATAAATGTAAAAAGTTGGGCCTGTTTCTTATGATCTGGGGTACATTCCGTACATTCCTATTTCTCACTAAAAATGTCAGCTCACTAATTTAGTAACCATTCAGACCATATAATAATTTCAGTCTCTGTTGTGATGTCGTGGTTTAACCCCAGCCAGCAACTAAGCACCACGCAGCCGCTCACTCACCCCCCCCCCATCCAGTGGGATGGGGGAGAAAATCAGGAAAAGAAGTAAAACTCCTGGGTTGAGATAAGAACGATTTAATAGAACAGAAAAGAAGAAACTAATAATGATAATGATAACACTAATAAAATGACAACAGTAGTAATAAAAGGATTGAAATGTACAAATGATGCGCAGGGCAATTGCTCACCACCCGCCGACCGACACCCAGCCAGTCCCCGAGCGACGAATCCCTGCCCCCCCACTTCCCAGTTCCTAAACTAGATGGGATGTCCCATGGTATGGAATACACTGTTGGCCAGTTTGGGTCAGGTGCCCTGGCTGGGCATGAGAAGCTGAAAAATCCTTGACTCTAGTCTAAACACTACTGAGCAACAACTGAAAACATCAGTGTTATCAACATTCTTCACATACTGAACTCAAAACATAGCACTGTACCAGCTACTAGGAAGACAGTTAACTACATCCCAGCTGAAACCAGGACATGTGATTATTGTCATCCAATAATTTCACCGGCTTTCTTCTTTTCAGCTCCTTTTAAGGATTTTCTTCTTTATCTGAATGGGCAGCAAAGTAACTTCAGTAAACTGAAATATTTATCTGGCCTCAATTAGCAATCAAGGCATGTTTTTGAGATGAATAAGAGCAATTAGTGGTTAACAATATTGTTGAC
Source organism: Haliaeetus albicilla (assembly GCF_947461875.1). Classification (NCBI taxonomy): domain Eukaryota; kingdom Metazoa; phylum Chordata; class Aves; order Accipitriformes; family Accipitridae; genus Haliaeetus; species Haliaeetus albicilla. The sequence goes on along the minus strand of NC_091494.1, from coordinate 14,243,588 downwards.
AGATGTTGCATACTGAAATATGAAACAGCATTAGCTTAGATTACATTGGGGATAGTTGTCAAGTACTGAGAATTTACTGTATTATCTTATGTATTATGTGATGACATTGATGAAAAAATGTCACATTTCATGTCAATGGAGTGTTGTTTTGCAAAGCTAAGCTATGGGTATGTTCACCATTGGATATACTTCTGGAGGCTTAAGAATGCTGTCGATTAAATTAGTGCTTTTATGAGAATAAATGCAATTTCACAAATTGCTATTGGATAAAAAGGTGAGATAAGTCTATACTTGTTACATCCTGGAATGAAAGCAAGGCAGTGTTTGTTAATACAGAATTCAATATCTTAATCCCTTTCTTACTGCATTTACAAACTGTACTTTATTGTTTTTTTTTCTTCCAGAAAATAATGCTGTAGCCACTAGGTCCAACAATAGGGTAGTTTCACAAGATTATAAGTTTTCATGTATGAGTAATAAGTATGGTTTTGCTTCTTTATCACTAGAGGGAGCAAAGTGAGAACAAGGAGAAAAGTTAAATCCTATTAACTGCTTAATTTTGCTCAGAATGTGAAAATGTGATTTGTTATTGTTGAATTGTAGTTTAACTACACTTTAAGCTTGTAGAAATAATCTTGTTTTGTCCTTCTTGTAAATACTTTTAAAGGCTTTTTCCTTGCTATAATTACTAACTTCACAGTTTTGCCTTGCAATATTATCTGCATAAAATGGGTTTAGTTTTTGTTCTGTGTGTTATTCTGAGCAAAAGTGTGGAATACTAAATTATATTTTTAAGATAAAAAGATAAGGGAATTATTGCAACAATTTTTCCCATTTTTAAAATTCCTCATAATAAGCATCATGACCACACCTTTTCCAGTGATCTTACTCCTCTAAGACCATATAATGTAAGTGATTATGGCAGCTATGTTTGTTTCTAGGAGTTCCTCGCTCCTTACTTTTGTGGGACATGAAAATCCAGAAGGAAGAAATTACCTATTCTGTCTTTCTACAGAAGCAGGATAGGAAATATTTGGCTTTCCAGTAGAAATGTATTTAATGTGGCTTTAGGGTATAAAGTGATTTTTTTTTTTTTTTTTTAAAGAAAAGGCTGAAAGTGCTGAGATATTACAGATATTTTAGAACTATTCATTTAAGGACTTCCTATATGTTCATTAAATATCTCATATTTTTTGATTTCCACTATGGTTCCATGGCTTTTCTTGAATACAAATATTTTTAAGTGAGCTGAAGAGAGGATTACAATTTAAAAAATATAGGTACAGAGCTCATACAGATTAAATGCAACCATTGAGTGTCCCAGGAATGGAGAATTTTTGAAAGCATGAAGAAAAGGCACATTAAATTTGCAGCACATGTAACTAATTGTAGACTTGTAAGATTACCAGGGATGTCTGGGTTAGAAAACATTTTTCTGTGAAATCACAGATTAGTCAAACTAAGACTGTTAGTCTGTTTGCTTAGAAAGACCTTTTTCATTTGAGAGTAGAGATGAAAAATTACTGAGTCTTACCTAATTTCTTGGTAGGGGCTTTATTTTGCCACCTTTTTTTGCATGTAGAGAAATTCCACTGACATCAAGAAAGTCAGCTAGGTCCAAGCACTCCACTAAATCACAAATTCAGAGGGGTGATTGTGTACAAACATACATGAAATGATGAAAAATGGCATCTGTTTGGGATTTCTGTTTAGGAAGAGATACAGAGGCCAAAGTAACAAATCTGGTGCATAAGATGAATAAAACTGAATGTTCTGAAGAAAAAAAAAAATCAAGGTACATTTTCTATAGTAATTTAAAAAAAAGAAGTAGTAGATATGTTTATTCTTCGGGTGTGTATTTATATCAAGAAAAAAAGGGAGAAAATATTTTGTCATCTCAAACTTCTCATGTGTACTATGAAATACAGTTCTGTGTTTTAGTACTTTTTTTCCTTGTAAAGTCAAATGTTTACTGTGCTGTATTTTAAGAGACAAATAAGATCTGAAAACATCCGAAGTTCATTCAGAAATAAGAAATCATTGCTGTTTTCCAGAGCAAATCAGACTCAAGCCACTAGGTGTCTCTAAATGTAAAATAAAAGTAGTCAAGAAGGCACCTAAAACTACCTAAGAACATGTGGAACAGAGATGCAAGAGACTGGAAAACATTTCCTTTCATAGGGAACAAACCTGCGCTTTTAACAATCAGTTACTTAGTAGAAATGTTTGATTGGGCCTCTGATGAGTTAAGTTTCTTCTGAAACTTATTTCTCCTTAATTATAATGAGTACAGATTAATTTTTGTGTGGCAGCAAGAAATTTTACAGAAATCATACCAATGAGCAGAGCTTCTAACAACAACATAAAAACTTTAGAAAATCTTGGTTAACTTAAACTAGATTCTAAAAAGAAAATACTTTTTTTTATGCGATTGATATTTCTTTGCACTGAGGTAGCTTGTTCTGATCTGTCTTGCTATACAAAGGGGACATGCTTTCTGGGGCATGTGACTTCAGTGGTCCAAATGACTCCATCATTGAAGAGGCAGAGGTCACAGGGGGGACAGAATAGTACCCAAACTTAAGGACCATAATCAGAAGTATGTGATCCTCTTCCCAGTTAGTGTAGTGGTACAATGACTGCTTTGTACATATTTGGTTTCTATTTATGTAAAATAGTAAAAACATTTCTCTTTCTTTTCATAGCATTCTTAATGAGAAGATCCCAAAGCACCCTACAGATGTTAATTCCAACACTATTTTCATAAGACAGGTAAGTGATTTTTTTTTCAGTCTTTATGAAATTGGAGTCAAGGAAGGAGAGATGTGAAATGACTGCGAAATCTACACAAAAAACTTAAGGTTAATCTGGACTGAATAATCTATTTTTTCTAAAGCTTAGAACCAAATTTAAAATGACACAGTTTTCTCCTTAACTCCAGGTATTCAATTATTCAAAACTTAGAAATTTGTGGCACTTATTTATAGTTGAAATACCACTTTTCTGTAATATAATAAGAAAAAAACCTGTGAGATAAGTCTATTTTTAGTCTAATAACCTACTAGCTCCTGTGACCATCACAAATATGACAGGTGGAATATGAATCTATGACAAGTTATTGTATTTTTCTCTGTGTTAAAACTTCAGGATTTTTTTATTGCTGTAGCTTGACTTTTCACTACAGTTTGGGGCATTAATAACAAATAGGTATTTCAATAAAATTTGTATCTATATATTTGGTGGTTAATAACACATTTTGGAGGAGGGCCCTTCCTTTGTTTCCTGTTGGAAAAGGGTAAATGGAGTGCATCGAACTCGTTTATCACGGTGATTCTTGTGAAGCCCAGAACGCATCACCTATTATCCCTAGCCATAGTTGCGCCTATCTTTTGCAGGCAAAGAAAACTGATCTAATTTGTAGTTCCTATCTTCAATATTGCTCATAGTTTCTCAGGGTTAGAAATCAGCTGATTGATTTTCTACTTATCCTGTCACTTTGATGATGTATCTCTTGATAGCATATTTTGTTACAGAGTTCATTATTTCTATCTTTTATCACTTATGGAGTCTACTGAAAATTAGATGGGGATGCACCTGGGGATGCAAAATCTATATTTCTGAAAGGTAGAAATGAACTGGCTGGAAAAACTGCTTTTTTTTCTTGCTTTCCTGGATGAATTCCTTCTCACTGGTTTCAGCTTTCTCTGTTATTATGATCACAATAATGATAATATAGCTGTTTGAATTTTATCTGAAGAGTGCGTAATTTTTTCCCATAATATAGACAAAAATCTTATTCTCCCACTAGCTCTCACTTTAAGACAATGATTGGCTTCAAGGGGAAGGAAAAAAACCAATTTATCTCCTAGTCTTTTGAGGTGACTGGCATATTTCTTCATGTGCTAGTGTAAGGAGATGCTGATGAATGTTGATCAGCTGAAAATTTCACTCACTATATTAATTTGCAAAGGAGCCAATTCCCTTTCTTCTCAAGGAGAGAATTTCAAAAGAAAGATAGTTAAAATGTTGGTGTTCCAAGGCCAAAAGTTCTTTAAAAATACACAAGGGACAGCATAAAAGTAGCCAAGAAAAGATGGCTTCATAATGTTCACAGATAGAAATGTAGGGGATGCAAGGAAACTGCTCCTACACTCTATATTTGTAATATCAATTGAAATTTGGCTATTTTTCCCTACCAAGTTTATTTTTTAATATTCTCTTCTGTAACTAAGATATCTTAAAACAGCAACAGGCTGTGTTTTCATTTACCTGTGAAAGTTGAGAGGTTATCTTCCACATGTTTTTGCAATCAGTATTCAAATGTACTCTGTTCCTTGTTTTCCTATTGTAACATATTATATTAAAATCTGTGAGTTCATGACCATAGTTGTTGCATTACAAGTATCCTGTAGAGGAGGAACTTCCTGAGAAGAACAATATGTAGTTTTAATGCCAAGTAGGTAAACCATCAGACTGAAATACCCTTGCTTTTGATGAATTAACTAAAAGATCCTGGCAGGCTTCAGTTTGCTAATATGCGCTATATAAATACATATAAAGAAAGAGAAGTAAAAAAAAAGGCAGATTCTCACTAAAAAAAAAATGTAAGCTCACAGATGAAATGAATCCCATCCTCCTTGTATCAGTTGAGAATTTGGATTGAAAAATAATTACATACATCTTTTGGAAGCAGATCACTCAACAGTTTCAAATATCAGGTGACACATCCTTAATAACATCATTGTACCTAATTATCCTCCTCTATTGAATAGAGTGGAGTGAAAGTATCAACAGTTTTGATATGATTTAGATAAAAATGCAATGTATACAATTCCTTTTGTTTCTTTTTTCAATGTCTTTCCAAATTCTTGATTCTGCATATACATCTGCAATGTAGGGACCTTTTAACTGAAGTCAACTCATAGGACTGAAATGTAATATCGGGCATTAAATAAGAAAAGGTAATACGGGAAAGGGAAAGCATTGGGGAAGGCATGACTAAGTAATAGGGTGATTACTTGAGGTACTGAAACTATCAGTTTGTGAAACATGCATGTTGTACTGCAGCTTCTACTCGTAGGCCCTTTAGCCAAACACCATCTTCACAGCTTGTTCTAGCTCAGTGCTTTTCATTATTGTTTTGTTAAATATAATAAATGCTTTTTCCAAATGAAAGAGCATTTGCACATGCTCAGTTCCCAGTCCACATGACCTTCTGCCTATGTTCAAGTATTCTCTGCATATTTCCTACCATAAAGTCATAACATGTTACCCACTTGCATATGTAATAAACAGTCATGATATCACAATAAAGTAAATCAACCACAGTGGCTGCTGTTGCTGCTGGAACCCAAGGATTCAAGGAGAAAATCAGTATTCCACATGAAGGGCCCCGATATCTGAGAAGATGTGTGGAAGAAAGGAAGAGGAGGCAAGTTTGCAGTTTCAGAAAGATACAGAGATGCAGCTGTGTAACTGACTCATGCTAAGGCTTACTATGAACTCTATTTACTAAACCTTAAGTCAGCAGTGATTAGATTTTTTGTTCCAAGTAAATATTTTTTTATTTTTTTCATTTGTCCCAAATGCACACTTGGGATCAGATTCTCAGCCAGTGTGTACCAGACTAACTCTGTTAACTTCAGTGGAACTCCATTGCTTGCATAAGGTGGAAGCCTGGCTCTAAGACTATTGGACTGCTGTGGAAGACTCGTTCACAATAAATAGAATTCATAAGAGAGATATGCAAATATATTAACCTAAAACACAAGACCAAAAAGTAATGTTAACAGCTTCATGTTATGACATAGTAGCATGATCCTAAAATAACATAAGTACTATGCACTTCTATGGCGGTGGGGAATCAAGACTACACATTATACAGAATGACTGTAGACTTTCATGAAATCCTGCACCAAATTTTCTTCAATGTGACACAATGTATTTTTGATCTTGCGGGCTAGCACAGGATCAGAAGGAAGGAACCTCTCAAGATCATCTAGTCTAACATTCCAGCTTAAAAACAGGGTCAGCAAGAGCAGGTTGCCCCAGATTGTGTCCAGTCAGGTTTTGACTATCTCCAAGGACAATGATTACACATCCTCTCTGGACAACCTGTTTCAGTGTTAAACTACCCTCACACTAAAAACGAGTTTTCTTATGTTTAGATGAAACTTTGAGTTTCAATTTGTACCCATTGCCTCTTCTCCTGTTATTAGGCAACAATGAGAAGACTCAGTCTTGTTTACACCCTCCCATGAGGTATTTATAAACATTGATAAACCCACCCGATGTCCCCAAACTTTCTCTTATCCAGGCTAAACAATCTCAGCTCTCAGCTGTCCTTTGAGGTGCGGCCATCATCCAAACTTAGTTTCTTGGAACTGCAGACAGCCACTCCTGAACTCAGAAGACATACGCGCTCCCCTCTGCTCCAAAGACACTCCCCTACCTGAATTTAAGACCTGAAACCAAAGGCTACAATTATAGTATGATGGAGACTGAAGAATTGAAAAAGTAAAATATTACATGTCTGTGGAAATATATATACTATTAATCATAATTAAAAACCCAAAAAATAAACCCCAATATTATTCTAAACAAGTAGTCGTAAACACCAGTTTTTATAATTATCTCAGTGTTTTGAGTATTGTTGTAAAATATTTTAATATTGCATGAGATTATTTACTATCCAACAAAGTGCTGCAATAGAATTAGAAATTCATGAAGTATGTTAAAATCCAGTTTGTCTTTTTGTGCAATATGCACTCACACTTTATTTTAGAAAATTAAGCCTACTTATGCTTAGCTATAGCTAATATAGTAAGAGTTCTGACTGTTGTGAATCTGTGTTTAAAAAAAAAATATTTAAAATTAAACCTTCTGTATTCCACTTCAGATGCTTTGCAAGTGATAAAGTTTAAGAACTCCCAAAGTACATTCTTCATAAAATAGTTGCACTGAGTTTGTTATTGCTGGCAAGGATGGCATTCAGAAATGTGTTTAGACTAGAGACAGCTGCATACAGCAGATAGAATTTGAGGAAATGAGGGTGAGGAAACAGTTGTAATATTTCTCCTTTCCTCTTCCATCTCAGAATGTGTATAGAGAGAGAAAGAATTTGTCATTGGTCTTTCACTGCTCCATCAATTGGCTGGCTTTCCTCCACGTGAAACATGGGAGGAGCATACAGGAAAAGTGAAACATACTTGCAGTGAGGAAGCAGGAGGAAAAGAGTAATTTAGTCTTCAAGTCAAGCTAATTTTTTCCCATTTGTAAAGAAAACTTAATTTCAATTTATGTTCTTTAAAATATTTTTCTACTGGAATGGAACTTCTCTCTGTAAAAGGTAGGTTTTCTTATCACGCAAGCTCCTCCACTAATGTGACAAATATTTAGGAGGTGGCTAGCAGATGTGGATTGCTCATTTAAGTCAATGGGAATATTTCTTGCAGTTCTTCCTTCAAGGGAAGTCAAGTGCAGTGTGTAAATTCTACACTGTTGCAGTGCAGTTAAACTGCTGCAGTGTTTGAACCCTGCTTGTGGCTCAGTGACAGTTTGGCCTCTCCCCGTTTGGGTTGAAAGTGAAAGATTTCTCAGTGGGAGACATGACGGAATTATTCAGGCTGTCAGATAGACATTCTGCAAATATGATGCAATTCCATAGAATACTTAGGGATGTTTAGGGATAGATGAAAGCAAGAATAAGGAGAAGGAAGGTAGGTGAAGTTAGGCAAATGGGAAGGGAATCGGAAAACAATGGTAAGCTTTTGGGAACATTTGCACTGTAAAGTTGTGGACTCAACATTTTGTTTTATTGGCAATTACTAGGTTCTAAGTACAGTAGTGAAATACATGACATACATAAGTATATTCTTAGAGCACGTTTAATTTTTGCAGGACTGCAGTGATGTTTCATTCAAACTGAACTGTCTTACATGCCTTGATATGGCAGGAAAATCTAAAGAATATTTAATTATATTGTTTAAAAGTCTAAATTCAATGATCTTTAGTCAGACACTTGATACAAAATGATGACCAGGTTAGATTTTCAGAGTTATGATGACTATCTGAATCACAATCTTATTAGCTTCAGGGCATTTTTCATTAATGGAAGTGATACCGTAGTGTGGAACTTAATGCTGTTGAACAAAGTCAGGATTTGAAATGTTCAGTTTTTAATTGGTAAGATGTTTACTGCAGTATGTCTTTTCTAATAGGTAGAGTATATACAATGTAATAAAGGACTCTTTGTGAGATGATAGAAGCTGCTTTAGATTATTTGAAGTCTGTGAGCCTTCTGTGACTATTATTGAGAAGAATTTTGAACTAGCATTATGAGGTGATGGATAGTATACTACCCTTCCTGGTCACCTGGTCTCCATTCTGCCCTTTGTGTTGTATCCATGTATTTACTAAGTCTCTATAAGCTGCAAAGATTTTCCATATGTTTTCTTTCCCCAAGAATTCTGAGTAATCATATTGTCTTACCACAATGGTGCTTACATTTTTTTAAGAGTACTTGTTTTCATTTTTGATTGAGGTTCTTTATACTACAAAAATCCCTTAGATTATTTTTTTTCATACAATTTATTGGCAAGTATTGTTAAGGTATTATCTGAATATAATCTTTTCTTTTTAATAGTGAAAAAAGGAAGGCTGGATAAAGCAGCTGGTAAGTCTGATTTCCCTTTTAATTTCTGCTTTACATTTTTATTTCTTGGCCATGCATGTGAGTATCACACTAAAGAATCGTTTAAGCCTGGGACTACTTGCATGCATTTCATCAACAGTTCAGTACAAAACAAATGAGGAAAGAATTTAAAAATATACATATATTTTAAAGAGCAGTTTAACAACAAGATTGTGGCCGTGGACAATCTGTAATTTTCAGTTATTAATCATTACTGTCTCTCAAACTAGTGGTATTTAAAGGATATTTCCACTAAAAAGAATTTTTACATAATTTGATGACTTAAATGGGTCATCAGTTAAGAGAAACTATTTTTTTATATAAAGGGAGTGCAGTATTTTAGCTTCACCAGGGCAGGGAGGAAATGGTGTCTGAATTTTCCCACTGAGGAAATACAGATGCGAGATACTCATGGGTGGTCATAGACATCAGGTATAGGTCCTAGGCAATAAACATGAGCAAAATCAAGCTGCCAGGACTCTGTAAGTCTTCCTCCAGGACCAAGATTTAGCCAGAGTGGAAAAGTCCAAACTCAGCCAGAGATTTCTCACACATAGGTAGACTATAAATGTAAGGCCTTCAAGATCTTTCTAATTGCTAGTTCTCAGGAGAAGCAGGTATAGAACCTAATCAATGCGGCAAAATTTGCCAGTAGATGTTTGGCTAATACATTTAAGCAACCTCTGCAAATCGTTTGAACTTCTCTGGATTAAAGAAAGGTAACTTGAGCTAGCACAGGTTAAACTGCTTTCTGGGAACATGATTCTTCTAACTCTCTGTGAAGCAGTCATTCTTCACAGTAGGCTGTGAAGTATGTATATGAAGTATAGACTGAAGAATCATCTTTCTTTCGCTGAAATCCTAATGCAATCAGAAAAATGTTCTGCAGGGTTCAGCAAATCTTGTATTTTGTTGGTACTCAAAAGACATGATAATTTAAAGAAGATGATTATCAAACAATTATTTGATAAAAGTTAGGCAATTTTAATTTTCCTTTGAATGCTGTTGAAGGCTTGTTAATGCCATAAGTATTGGCAATAAAGTTTGAATGGTGTATTCTCTGATAATTGGCTGTGTTTTCTGGGGCAGAAAAATTATGTAGGTGGTGACTGAGAGCACTATTGAGATACCTGCATTTTTCTCAAAACACTGGGATTCTCCTGTGGTTAATTTACTACTTTGTATAAGCTGCCATGAAGCTGCTGTGCTCTGTTTTGGGTTGAAAGCTGAAGATAAGACTGAGGGGATAGCCTGCCCTTTTTCTTTTCACAAGAAGTTGCACTAGGTGCCTCCACTTTTGACAGCCAAAGGGTTGGGAGCTGCAATAATGGCTTTATGAAAACAAAGCTTCTTATCATTCAGCAAAATTTACAGCTCCTTTCCACTGCCATGGTATATTAATAATGTTCAGTCTTGACACTGTTATTCTTCAAGGAGGTTACATATTTGCAGTTTTTTAGAAGATAGTTTCTACATTTTCTTACTTGACATAACTCATGAAATCTGAAGAAGGTGGTTAGTGGTAAAGTGCTGAAGGGTAACATTTAGAACCAGAGAAGAGCCAAAGAGGTCAAGGAACTACTGGAGAAATAGCTATTTTAAAAGACAGATGACAAGATTCCAGGCAAGACAATGATAATGTGGGCAGTCTGAAATTTCTTTGGGTTTTGTGCTAGAAAAGGAGTGGGGAAAGGTAGATCAAATCTGATCACCTGGCATGATACATAGGAACATGAAATTTTCAAATGGGAAAGAAATTACAGAGTTGAATATGAAGATAATAGAACAATGAAACAGACTACCACTAAAAATGTGTCTTAAAAAGTCTCTATCTTGTCAGTTATGACTTCATTTAAAGGAGGTAAGTATTAATTTGCGGGGAGGTTGGTTGTTGTATTTTTGATTTAAACATATAGATGTGAGTGTTCAAAATGGCTGGAGTTAAATATTGTAGGTTGCTATTTTTCAGCCAAGTGATTTAATGGAGAGTTCTTTTGAAAATTTCTTAAACCTTGAGTTGCAAGCTTCCAAACGACAAACAAATTTTGCAACTACAAAATATTTTGCAAATTTTGTGTTTTGTTTGCCTCAGTTACACAGAATAAGCAATAGGATGGTATGTGAATCATGCATTGTTGACACCATTTCTCACAAATACATCACCAGACTTCTAAGTCTATATTGACTTTGTCAAGTGTAAGAACAAAGACATCCAAATTATAGAAAATAAAAGGATAACATTGATCGTTGTTGATTTTGTTTATTGAAAAAAATAGTTCCCATTACGTAACATCCTTTAGTCCTTTTGTCAAACATTTTTATCAGTCCTAATCGATAAGATCTCCATACAGGATGTACAGAGCTAACTTCTCCTTCACACTTTTTGTTAACTGCAATGTAATGTAATTTGATACAACCTATTCAACAGTGTATTGTAGACAGTGACAGCTTCCCTCCAACTCAGACTGGTTGATTGACCTGTGGTAATACAGACAGCTCAAAAATGACTTCTGTTCTTGGCTACGTCTCATGTGTATGTTTTGGCAGTAGTTCTATTTTTTAAAAAAAAGTCTTTTTTTAACCATATGTCAATGCTGATCCTTACGTAGGATGCTGGAGGCTAGTGAAGGATGTGGGAAGCATGCAAGTGGAGAAGCTTTTCTGAACAGCCACATTCCTTGCGATGATATAATATGCCCTTTGCTGCCTTAGATTCCCGTGTGAGGCCCTAAAGGGTAGAGCTTTTCCTTAGTTCTTTTGCTGTTTTCTGTCAGTGATATTTTCAAGAGCTTTAATTTTTTTTTCTTTTATTTTATTCATTTTGCTGATTAGGTCCAATTTTATGAATACTCATACTGTGCATTTACAAAGACATTTACAAAAATGTTTGAGTTCATTTGGGACTGCATCTGAACAAATTTTGCTGCTGTATCTATAAATAGAACTAGATTCACACACAAAGACAAGACTGAATTATGTTACAAGTCTGTGGCCTTGCCTTAATTGGACATAAAAGCCCATTAGCCAGTCACCAATATTATCATACCAACTGAAAGGGAAAAAAAATCCTAATTTGCAGAAAGGGAGTGCATACTGGTTTCATGAAAGATCTTTCAGGGAGATTGATAAATAACCTGAGAAGCCATGCCTGGAAGCTGATCCTTAAAATAATTACTCATGTTTAGGATTATGTTCTCTCCCACCTGTGATGGGCAGAGATTTTCCTGTCATAATCTCATTAGAATTAATAAGAATTTCCTTGTTCAAATCCATGTATTTGAACCACACCTCTGAATGTTTTGCATGGAGTAAGAGTTAAACCCCTACTACCATGGGGCTGACTGTTTCCAGCTTCTAGGAAGAAATAAAGTGAGTTTTAATGTGCTGGTTATTTCTTTTTCAGATGCATTCAAAACCTATGTTGTTTTAAAAGTCCAAAATTTAAAAAGCACTACAACAGACAGAAGGGGAAGTGAACCTAGCTGGGAACAGGACTTCATGTTGTAAGTAACAGGGAATTCTTATCAATTGGTTTTGTTGTATCTTTGCTGTATTTGGATAGTCTAGAGCAATTAATAACATCTGAGATGACATACTGATTGCAAAAGCAAGGAAAAAGTATCCAGCTGAGAGAAAAGGTTGCCAGCCTAGCTCTAGGGAACAGAGCAAAAGTTAATTTTGCAAGGCACATTGCAGATCAAGGCCAGCAGTCAACAAGGGGAAGAAAACATTTGTCTCCAGTATCTTTAATTTCATGTAATGTTTTAGGAATACAGGAATGAGAAGAAAGAGAACTCAAATTCATCCTCATGCAACTTGATTTTTGTTTTACTCACTTTTCTTTCTGTATGACTCATATTTTATACATTCATTTATCTACTTAACTGCCAATTTAGGTAGTTTCTTTACTATTGACCCATACTGTTTCTCACTTGTCTGCAGACATTTGTCCACTTCACTCAACTCTCCATCTTGTTATTCAGTCTTTGTTCTCCTCTTTTCTCTAGAGCCTTGTATACACCTTACTTATCAGGAGGGTCCAAACACCTATATACTGACTGACATTCTGAGGAACCCTGCTTTCAACTGTCAATTTCAAAGCATTTAAAACCAATAAATATGTAATCTCATTAGATGCTGAGATAGTATGTTAATCTCTACTATTTTTGGTCCCTCCTTTCTCCCTGCACAAATCTTTCTCTTTTAACACATTCTCTTTCTGGAAACATAGGTTTTATTCCTGAGGTCTAGAGTTGGTTGAAATATTTTTTACAGAATTAAAAATTTAATTGGCTTTGGTTATGTTTATGAAAAATATCCTTTTTACAACTTTGAGGTTTTTTCTAATCCAAGTATTTTAATATTTTGTCAGAAGAATGAGTTGGTTTGAATCATTTTTCCATACTTTCTGGTTGTCTCTTGTTTCTGTATCTTTTGACAGGCTCTACATATGCCAAAACTGACATTTTGATTGAAATACCGCCCCCCCCCCCCAATTCAATTGTATTCTATATTAAAAGCAGCATTTCTAAAATCTTCTTAATTTTTTTCTTCATAAATATTTCACATAAATTAATTTTATTTCACGGTGCTCTTAATCTCACTTATGGGCTTCATTTTCATCACAAATTTTTCCTACAGTTATTAACTGAATTTGGAAATTTTTTTGGTGTTGTGCAACTGATTTTTTAGACAACTGTAGGAGACTACTAGCTTGCTTAACTGAATATTCTGAGTGGCTGAAGGGCCTGTTATGTTAAGCCAGCATATATACCTTCTTTACATGCCATTTTATGGCTAGATGTAATGACATATCAGGTCATCAAAAATTCGGACTTCTGACCATATAAAACTAATCTTAATCTGGGGCTAATTCCTCTGCCACTCCCCAGTCATCAGGCTTTTCTAGCAGACTGTTCAGAGCCACAGCCTAAATTATCCCAACAGGAGGAACGTATCTGTCTTTGAAAGTGCTAAGGAAAATTAAAATCAATAGCTAGCCTTTTAAAATACCATTCTTATACTGCAGCTTTGACTTGCAGAAAAAATTGTCATGTTTTAGTGTAGAGGAATCATTGCTGTATGATAATACTGTGTTAACATGATTATTTTGGCACTTTACTGATCCAGACATAATAGTTCTATAAAACGTTGGGTGGGAATTGGATGACAATGTAATAGTACATCAGGAAGTAGATCAATTAAATTTCAGCATTTGCCCTATCTGTTACCTTTAGTGCAGGAGGCAATTAAAAAATATTTTAAAGTGGGTGTGTGTAACCTATCCTCTAAATTTTCCTGAGTAATGTGTTACAATATTATTTAATACATTTGCTTTTCTGTTGTATAAATGCTTTGCTTTTAATCATATTGTATGTAAATGAGAGTGTTCCATGACATCAGTGAGAATGAGCAATTTATTAGGATTATTTTCTTAGTTTGCAATTTAAATGTTACCACAGAATACTATACAGCTTTTCTTGCAAATACGTTACGCGGTTGCTGTAGCTCCATCTACTGCCTACTCAACTATACAACACAGCAGACTTTTAAAAGGCATTATAAATAGGTGTTTACAAATACGTTTATATACACTTTGTAAAGTCATACTGTAGTTCATTTTCTTAAGGGCTCTCTCTCAATCTCTGCCTGTAAAAACCGTGTTCTGTTACATGCAGAAATTACCAGCTTGCATTTTAAAAATCACATATTGTTTAAGCTTTCAACTTACAGTTTCACTGTTCAGTTATCAATGCAACAGTGTTAAAGTTGGAGTCCACAAATACTGGAAGATAAGAATTCACAGCCTGTCTTCCGTAACGTATTTGTAAAGGGGGGAAGCTGAACAAAACAAAAATTCACTATATCTGTTCAAGTGCATGAGTACAGTGGAAAATTAGACATTGAGGCAGCCAGCATAACGTTTGAGAGCAACGTGATGAGTTCAGTACCCATCTCAGGGGTAGCACCCTTTGCCTTTCTCAGATTTCACTTGTCCTTTTCCTGGTAACTTTAAGTACACAGTAATTCACTGTGTTACACCACACAAATCAGTTGAAGATTAGTTTTAGTACTTAAAATTAATTCAGTCAAATGGAGATTACATACAGTCAGTCACAGCAGAGACATCAATGCCTATTTTATTGTTCATATTTACAGAACTGGTCTGTAACTGCTTATAGAAATATATAAAGGAATGCCAGACATTCCATGAGGAAATAACTTACCTCTTAATTTTAGTTCAATGTCATGGGTGAGTTAAATGGCCTGGCAGAATTTTATTTTAAATTCTTGCAAAATAAGGTTGTGGTATGGTAATTTTTTTGTCAAAACCAGCTAGTAATAAAATGCATGCATCCTATAAGTAGAACTAAAATACAGCCTGGATCTTCAACTCTTGAAGTTGAGAACTGTTTTCCCATTGGATTTTTGTTGTGCAGTGCAACTTCTCGATTCTAATGAAGGGAACAAGCTCCAAATGTCTTTTATACCTGGTCTTCTTTACAATGAAACCAAGAAATTAGTTCTGTTTCCTGCAGGAAATGATCTGGCACTTCATTCTAGATTTTTGTGAGGGAAGATGGAATTTTTCCTATGTCATTATAAATCATTCTTAGCTGATAGTCCATGCTGATTGACAGTGTGTGCCATCATAGCTGACATTGCCAGCTCTTACTGTTTCATTGAAAATGTTTCTCCGAGTTTTATGTTCAAAAGACTGATCATTTTTGTGGATCCTAGTTTTACCTAAAAGAACTCACTTGACAAAAGGCTAACTATGTTATACTACCGTTGCTAACTAAGAAGTTAGCTACAGTGAAACCTGAGAATGCAGGTTCTTCAGGACTGTCCTGAGACCAGTGTCCTTTGGAGGCAACTGAGGGATTACATATTGCAGAAATTTCTCAGAAGAAGCTAAAGCTGAACTAAAGACATTTCCTGGTCTTGTTTTTTTTCTTGGGTTATATCCAATAGGGCCAAGTCTTATAGCAAAATAAAGCTACTAACAGCTGGGACTTCTGTGCCACATTTGCAGCAGAACCGTCCTCATCAGTTTGTAAAAGCAATCCCGAACAATAAGACTTGAGACTTGTCTTGTCCAGTCTAACCTTTGTATCATGCCTGTTATATTGCATTTTATGAGTATACTGAAAACAAAATACCTCTGTATCTGCTATATGTCACTAACTCAAGTTATTATGATAGATTACTGAGCAGTTGAGACTGTGTTTTCAGTTTAATGGTTTGTGTATTCATTGTTTTTAGTGAAATCTGTGCTGATGAAAAGGGCTTCATTGTAGAGCTGTGGAAGAAAGGCTTGCTCTGGGATAGCATTTTAGGAGTTTTATGGATTCCCCTCGCAACTGTGGAATATGCAACAGATGTAAGTTGACTTTCTGTGGAAATATAAAACACTGCGTAAATTCCAATGAATTTCTCATTCTTAGCCTCCCCAAATACTGTAATGACATTTATGATCCATGTATATTTCTATCTCATTTGTTTCAGTCTGTAATATTGAGGCATAATGCACATGTGACTGTCAAAGTGACAATGGATACCCATTAGCCATGTACCCTGGAGAAATGGCTCATGTACTGAGTCAGGTATAATTCAGTAAGTGGGTTAGAGTTCATCTGCACTCAAGAATTATTAGGGAGGCAAGGACAGTTTGGTTTATGTGATTAGAGTGAGGGAATTTCAAATTGAGGTTCCTGGCTTGGCTCTTCAGTGTGTGACCTTGGATAAATCTCTATTAAAATGGGCAAAATACCGTTGTTCTGTCTCTCAAGGGAATTGGCCATTGTCTCAAAGAGGAAAACAGAAATTTGCCCTGTGGTACTATGGAAGAAATTAATAGAACAGTGAGTGCATAGAGAAGGATGAGTGGAGAAAATGAGTCAATCCGAAGAGTTACCATGTATCCAGCATAGTCATAGTTAGCTACCAGAATGAGCATGCTTGCCCTCAGTAGGCTAGAAAGTAGAGAAAAAATGTTTCTGGGAGTGTGGAAATACTGAAGCAGTCTGCAAGTGCTGCAAAATCATCTGAAACTGGAAAACGTAAGAGGTACCTTATTCTAATATTCCACAATTCTCCCATTCATAAATATGCTATCTTACACATAGTCCATGGAGTCTATTTTTAAAAAAGTAACTCTGAATTAGAGAAGATGAATTTACTCTTTGCAAATAAAATTAGGTTTACCTTCTTTAAATTATCTAAAAAATAAAAAAGGCAATTGATGATGAGGTAAAGGAGAGAGAATTGGAAAACTTGCTTTGTCTATAGCCATTTCTTTATAGTAACTAGTAAGTATTCATATGTACTTTGAACTGACATTTCAATGATTCTACTCAGAGAATGGAAGCAGGGGAAGAAAGTAATTCCTGCTTAAATTAGAAGTTGCTCTGTATCACAGCTGCCAAGTGCCATTTCAGGCCCCAAGGCAAGTTGTTTTTCTCCACTACCCTCACTGGTGTTGAGTTACAACTTGCTGAGACAGAAGTTGTGGCTTAACAGTAAATACTGAAACTTTAAACAAAGAAAGATGCAAGAGTAGAGATTGTTTCTTAATTTCTTCAAACCCTCTAAGCCTTCATTTATAATTAAGCCACTGTGGAACTTTCCTAGTTATTTGTCCTGTTCATCTCAACCCTGCAGCTCTGCTCTGAGCTTTATAACTCAGAAATAACCTATAAGGGAGCAGTACTTCAGAAGCTCTTTTTTGGCTTGGTTATTAGCATGTGGTAATTCCTTCAGTCTTGTGAGAATGTGCTTGTTTGGCACCAGTTCAAAGGGAACTGGAAAATCTCAGTTCATAAGAGTAATTTTCAGTATTCATGCTTCTTTGCATCTTAATTATCTGGCCATCTTAACATGTGTTTGTCTATATTGTAAAGCAAATATTTTATTCTTTCGAATTCCATGCCTGTGAGAAAACTTGATGAAGTCCTAACTATTACTTACATAAACAGAAGTTGGAAGAATCTAGAATGGATCCTAAGCCTGTTGGTGTCATAAAGAAACTCCTATTGACTTAGAGGAACCTTCATTCAGGAAAAAGTGGATAATGCTATAAATCCTACCTAGGTAACTTTTAGAATGTTTTTTCCTAGGAAGGTCCAGGTTCCTGGTGGACATTGCATTCTGAAGTAATAAAAAATGGGAGTGAGATTCAAGGCACAAAAACACCAACTTCACATGAGATCTTACTGGATGTCTACTTTGCATTACCATTTGGTGAGTTATGGATTGAGGTCTCTCTCCAGCTTTCCAACCGTTCTATTCCGCTTTAAGTTCCTGAAATACAGGGGTAAATAGCTTTTTTTAATATAGAATCTTAAGTGCTTATTCATCACTGGAGCATTTGTATAATTGATAGTGGTAAGTAATAGAATCAGAGTGCCACTTCCCATGAGGAGCTGGCTGAACCATTTCATTGGTTAATGTTCATCCACGTGTGGATTGTAGAGCTAAAGAACAAAGTACTTCCTTAAGGCTCAATCTAGTAGAGCCTGTGTGTTATAGCTCTGTATCATGTCAACTTTGACCAGCTGTTTGCACAATGTAAGTTTTAGTAAAATCTATGGCTTCACAAAATCTAGTGCACATGAAGAGGGAAACTGCATATATATGTATGAAAATAGTGTATATGAAGGTAGAAATGGAAACTGAACATCAAATGATGCATCACCTCACATTATTTCCACATATAATACAAAGAGATTGACTTTATCAAGATTATCAGTCCATCTATATGACATAGTCCAATATGCCAAATAATTTCACAAAGATAGATTAGCTTAATATTTTACTCTTTAAACAGTCTCATGAACTATGGCTAAAGAGAGTAATCCTAAAATTTATACAAAAATAAAAGTAAAAAATGTGAAGAAATGTGAATGAGAAACATTATTTATCTTTTGAAAGGGAGGAATAAAAGTCGTACCAAAAATATGGTCTTCACCTGTTTAATGTTCTTTTTGAAATGCATTGTCTGAAACTGAACTTGGCAATACAGCTAATGCTGATTAGAGCAGTGTCCTGGGTTTGGCTGGGATAGAGTTAATTTTCTTTCTAGTAGCCGGTATAGTGTTATGTTTTGGAGTTAGGATGAGAAGAATGTTGATAACACACTGATGTTTTCAGTTGTTGCTAAGTAGTGTTTATACTAAGTCAAGGATTTTTCAGCTTCTCATGTCCAGCCAGCAAGAAGGTTGGAGGGGCACAAGAAGTTATGAGGGGACACAGCCAGGACAGCTGACCCAAAGTGGCCAATGGGGTATTCCATACCATGTGATGTCATGCCCAGTATATAAACTGGGGGGAGTTGGCCTGAGGAGATTGCTGCTCAGGGACTAACTGGGCATCAGTTGGCAAGTGGTGAGTGATTGCATTGTGCATCACTTGTTTTGTATATTCCAATCCTTTTATTACTATTATTATTGTAATTTTATTATTGTTATCATTATTAGTTTCTTTCTTTTTGCTGTACTAAACTGTTCTTATCTCAACCCATGAATTTTACTTTTTTTTTCCAATTCTCTCCCCCATCCCACTGGGGGGGGGGAGTGAGCGAACAGCTGCGTGATGCTTAGTTGCTGGCTGGGGTTAAACCATGACAAGCAGACTAGTTATTTCTGATGTTTCTGGATGTAGTCTGCATGACTACACTCCTGTTAATACACGTGGTAGAATGTATACCTTTTCACAGAGTAACTGTGGACTGTTGTGGATTCTTATGAGTCACAACAGGGCCTACATACTTTTTTTTTTTTAATTTTTAAACAAAAATTACTCTTTATGTAGTATTTCTTAGCCAATCAGACATTGTGAAAGATAACCTAAGCCCTAGTCACATTCTGGGGTTTGTTTGTTTTGTTTGTTTGGTATATTTTCCCCAGCAGCCACAAGCAATTTTCAAGCAAGTTGTCTGAATAAAAATTCATATGGAAGAACTTTTTTCTTGCTATTCACATGTGTCTCTGTCTAGATTATTCTCACTTATGAGATAATTTTATTTCCTTTAAGCATGATGGAAAGTGTACATATGTCAAATGGACTGAGTCCTTAAGTATAAAAAGAGATCAGTAGTACAAAGAAGGAGCAGTTTATAAAGAAGATGACAGAAAAGGACAACAGTTTGTGTAGTAACAGTGTAATACCCATTATAAAAGGAGAAAAACAGGTATAAATTGTATTTATTCTATGTGCCATAAATTCTTCTTGAAACCTCTTTGAATCAACAGAATGTTTTAAGTGTGTCCTTACATAGTTTTCATACCTAGAAACCTGGTGCAAGTATGTTATAGAAACTCTAACTGTGTGTTTGCAAGCTGTAAATTCAGGTTGTTACTGACTTCAGGCTGCTACTTGGAGGGAGTGCCAGTTTGTAGGTGGATGCCTGTATGCTATTTCCAAATAAATATATTTGAAGGAATGTTTTAAAGACAGTCCCTGGGACTGTATTTATGGAGCACTGTGGGAATCCTGTAGAGGTCACTCTCACACTATGGTTTTCTGTGCAGAGGGAAGAATTCAAAAGCATTTCTAGGGTACTGAGAAAGCCATCTGTTTATTTTTACCCTCTACCTGGATTTTGACTAAGGCATTACGTTTTGATTGCTTATTCTATTGAATGGTCTCAGCTCAGCTGTGGCCAGCTGAGAATCTGTCCTTGACTATTGGAATTGGTACAGCCTCTTTGTTATGAGAAATTACATTGGAAAGGTGGAATACTGCAGTTATTTTTCACATTTCCTGAAAGATGTCCATTTGAGAATGCCAGACACTTGGTAGTAATACAAGAGCCTTCAATGCTGCTTTAACAATATGGCTTCATTTGGACTTGAAGCACTGCATGTAGTAACAGGGAAGTGTTTAAACATAATTAGTTCATTCATGAGTGCTTTTTTCTAGAAGTATCATCTAATGTTAGTTGTGGTAGCAACAAAGTTGTCATTTCACCATTGCCATCTAGAATGAGTTCCATTAAAAGACTGCTAAGTAAAATGAGATTCTCATCATATTTAAAATTCTGCAAGCAAATTCACAGTAATAAAATACATACTCCAGATAAATATTACAGCTAAATTGCAAACATTTTTAATGTCAAGGTTTTTAAAGGATAATCAGGCTTTGTTATGAAATACATAAATTTTTCTTCAAATTCAAATTAGGTCATTCTTGTAAGAGAAGACAGAAGAAAATTTAAAGGACATCACTTATTTTTTCTTAAATCCAGCATTAGAGACACACATCATGCTCCTTAACATTCAACATTCAGTTATAGCTTACATAGAGAGTATAAGCTAAAGAAATTGAAGATAATTTTACTTAAGTGGAATGTATTTGGTAATAGCTGTAATTTTGAAAGTCATTCCTGTGACTTGGGAACTAAGATCTCATTTTGCCAAGTAGCCTACTGAAAGTCAACAGGGCTTTAACCTTATGAGTAATTTTGCAAAATGCTGTGCAGGTATTCACCTCTTAGGCTTGGTTGAAATTCAACTCATTATCACTTTCTGCCATATATATTAATTAGCATATGAGAATATGAGGTAATAAGAACAAAGTAACAATAATGAGATTAATCCCTGTTTCTGCATTAGTCACCATACTAATTCACTGATACACCAAGGGATTAGCAAATGAGAAAATTAATTGTTCTGATACAGTTTTGATCAGCCTAAAACAAGGTCCTGAAAAATCATAGCAGAGTGATTGGAAAAGCTCATGCATCAAAGTATAAAATTCGAAGCACAGAGCACCTTAGTATAATAATTCACATATACTTACAACCTAAAAGTTTTCGTTAACTTATGCAGTAGGAAAACAACAAGATCCTATTGTTTTCCAAAGCATTGTCTTTATCTTCTCTTTGTTTCACAGCAGTGTTGCCTTTATTTTGAGCAAAAGATATGACATAAATTTCACTTCTTTGGCAGCTAACCAGCTATGAGTAAATGGTGTGAGAGGAAATAAATCAAAACATAGTTCCTAATATGTAACCAAAACATCAAAAACAGAGGAAAAGAGATGGGCACACAAATTCTTCCAATCAATATGGAAGAAAATTTCCTCATGCTCAGGGCCAGATCATGAACCCTTTCCTCTCACTAAAGCTAATAGGACAATCTATAGAGTAAAATGTTCTGCAGGTCAGTTTTTACCTCCAATTGCAGATGAGACTTGCTAGGTTTCGCCAAAGAGGTATGAACTTGAAAAAAGGTCCATTCTAGGGCAATAGCACATGGCGTTAAAGTAAAGCCTGATTCCCTGCTTAAAACACAACTCCCCCACACAACAAAACCCAACCAACCAACCAAACAAACAAAAAAGCCCTACATCTTGGAATGCTGTGCATGGACACATAAGAAATACATGGCCAGTTAAGAACTGAAGTTGGACTGGAACATTAAGAGATCAGTTTTCTTCCTAATCCAGCAATGGCTCATTTTTCAATTGTAAAATAAACTGTTTCCAAGTTTGTGTAACAAAAAGGTAACTGGTTTAGGCCTCTTGAAGTTTTCAGATCAACAATCAGAAGGTCATCTTGGAACTCTGCTTCTGCTGTTCTTGGAAAAAGTGATTTAATTATAATAATGTTTTGTAATTGACAATTAAATCCCTATTACTATGAATTTAATGAATTAATTTCGTTAATGTGTACTTCTCTTTTAGAAGTTCCTTCTGTAAAATGGACTGAAAGATTTCTAGTAGCTTTTTCTTTCTCTCCAGATACTCACAAAGATTTAGATAGCAGAGGTTGTCACAGAGGGACACTCCTCCAAGGTACAAGACATTCACATCAAGATACATATGATACTCTGTCATCCATCAAAAGTGGTCTCAGCATACAAGAAAGCAAACTAAGGTATTTTAATTTGCCATATGAGACATGTATCATAACATTGATTTTTTAACCTTTTTTTTTTTCATTTCTGAATGACACTGTGATACATATACAATTATTTTAAGAATGTGACTGTAAGTTTTATAAACATGTGAAACCATAAGACATATGTTTCCATTATTATGGTGGGACAGAGTATGATAAATCTTCATGTTCTATTGAAAGAAAAAACATGAAGACTATTGCATCCTGCCAAACCAGTTTGCAAATGTGTGCCTTCTCAATGAATCATCGCTGGTCAGAAAAGAGGATTTTAGCCTACAAAAAATGTAGATATTAAAGGCAACCAGAAATATCTTTGGCAAATTCCTACAAAACAAGAATATAATCTATTAATGATGCAAAAGGGAGAAATAACATTCTAGAATCTCTTGGAGTAGGTGGTTATGTATATAAAGGCGGCTTCAGAAGTGCAAATGTGTTGTTCCTTGATTGGTCTTCATTTAAGGTGATGTTTTAAAGGACAGTATTTTAAAGACAATGCAGGTATTTATTAGCTTTTCTATGTTCTTTAATGGCAGATACATGGTAAAGTAAGTTTCTTGCAAATAAAAGGAAAGCGTCACCAGAACTGAAAGTTACTCTTTCCATCCATCCTTGTCTCTAACCCTTCCTACTCTTTCATCTCCAGCCCCGTCTTGTAACTGTGGGGCTGCTCTCATCTCCTCTTTCCCATCTCTTCTGGAACTGTCCTTTGTTGAAACAGGCTGTGTTGAACCCTGTGTTTAATTGAGAAACAAAAAGCCCCACTCTTTGACTTGATTATTTTTCTGTTTAGTTAATTGAATAGGTTCAGGGATAAATGGAGGACACTGAAAGAAGCAGTGCTTCTCCCACTGTCAGCTGATCACTGCTTTCCCTGTATTGTCTGCCTCTCTGGGTCATTGTAAGAGTTTTTATCACCATTCAATGAAGCAGACTGGGAACTGATCTGGATTAAAAACTGAAACGTTTTGCCAGGTCAGGTCAGCTTTGTGGTCCATTTAATTTAGCAGATGCTCAAATATTTTGTGTCAACATAAAGGAAGAGCATAAATGAGCAGGGGCAGTTCTAGCTTATTCCAGTTTAAAGTGTTAGTGGATCAACAGTCTAAATAACGAGACAGATAGTGAAGCATGGAACAGGTGAAGTTTTTGACAGAGTTCCAAACAACAGAACTCCATCTTGCAACAGGAGGCATTAGAAAGTCTGATTTACTGCTATTTGCATTATCTTTAACAATTACTTTCCAGGTTGTGGTTCACAAGCAGTGTGCTGTGTGCTTGTAACTTTAATTTTAATGTCCCCAAGACATTAAAGGAATTAGAACTGAGACCAATAGGGAGATTAAATAACATTTCTTAGAGTACTCAGTGGGTCAGCAAAATTGGCAGATGAATGGTCTATAAGATTCCTCATTAGTGTCTTTCTGAAAATACAGTAAGTTCTATGTGACTAAGCATTGAGAACACTTCAGTGGTATTAAAAATGCAAAGAATTGCAGTGTTCACTATCTGCAACTGTGACTGTGGGAGTCTAGATTGTTTTACATTTTAAATGATCATCTCTAGAAAATGTACACAGCTGAGACACATAAGAGGGTCACCTCAACAGCTCATTGGGAGCCCTGCTTTTCCCTAATAGTCAGCCTTCAACCATGTGTCACAAGGTGGAGCAAGAAGGCTCCTTCTTCCCTGCCTATATCATGTGCCAGGGATGCAACAAAACCCAGTTCACCCAAAGTTAAAATAAAGGCTATACAAAATGTGAAGAACAACTTACAACCAAAAAATAAAGAATTCAAGGACCCTGCCACAAACTGAAAACTACATGCCAACCCAGCAAAGGGAAATTCTTGATAGGAGCAGTGAGATGTGAAGATGTTTGTTGCATAGCTATATGTTCTGTAAACACTGTACTGTATGTGACAGCAGTTCATATTAGGAGTACTAATGACACTAAATTATAATACCCAGAGCAGCATAAAAATGAAAAGCACAAATGGAACAGTGATGGATTTATATTCCTACATATTTTCAGAAATTAAGAATCCCACTTGATTTAAAAGTAGCAAAAAAAGAGCAGAAACACAGAAATTTCTTCTAACCTGTTTCTTCGGACTATGATTGATCTTGGGGATTTGTGTAATGAAATGCTGTTTGATGCAGACTTGTAGTTATGTTATTGTTTAGATAGTATCTGTTAATTTCCAGCTACTTTTTACAAATCCTGAAGTCTTAGATACCTTTGCAGTATGCATTGCTGTTTAAGTATCACAAAGATTTTCTGTGTGTCTTGTTTGTGTTGAGACACTAAAATGCCTTCATGGTTCAGATATGTGAATGGGTGTATAAGGAGGAAAGTGATGGGATAATGGGATTTAACTGTTACGTTCAGTTCCTTGGACTCCTTGGTATGCTGCAAGTTCCAAGTGGTTTTCATTTCTTAATGGATCCTACACCAGTGGATAGTTGCTTCCGTGGAGACAGGCTTCACTGTATCCTCTCTTTTCCAAGTATGTTCTTAGGCCATGATTTTACAATGCAGTGTATTCAACAGCAGAATTGGCTTAATTTCTATTACTTGACCTCGATCTCAGCTCACTGTCCTCTTGAGTACAGTGGTACAAATCTTTGTCCTCATCCTATTTAAAAAAAAAAAAAAAAAAGAAAATTTTTGTAAGGTTAGTTATTTTAAAGGCAAATCTTTTACCTGACTCATTTTACAGATTTGGCAGTGCAAATGGTTGTTCTAGTATGCCAGTGAATAGGTACAGATACAAGGGGCAGGTGATAGGAAGAAAAGGTTGGGATATTTTGCTAACAGCTTTGTATTGTGGAACTGCAGATTTGGAGGAGACAGAAGAGTGCTTGTAAGGTGAGTGCTTGCCTCTTATCTAAGTGCAATAACTGAGTTATCACCCATATTTAGAAGCTAACCACATTAATTGTTTGTTGTTTTTCTAAAGCACTGGAGCAATGAAATGTTTAGCTATTGCTTTTTTGAGGTAGAGAGTAAACAGTGTGGAACTAGAGATACTGTGAGTGAAAGATGATAGCCTATCATATTCTGTTAGAGCACTCTCTGGTCATTCAATATTTCTCACCTCTGATAGACTGCCATGAAAAACAATAGATTCATAAATGCTCATGGAGATGAACATTTTGCCTAGTGGGGTTACAGTTAGCTCTGTTTCCTCTGTATGGGAGGGGAGACTGAGAGAGACTCCAGGGAGCAGTTCAGTGTAGCTGCTGTTCTTAATCACCAGTCTTAATACCCAAACCTAAGGCTTTGGTGAGATGATCAGCTTAATCTGGTCCAAGAGTGTGCCAAGAAAGCTGAACTGGAGGAACATCAGCTATCGTTTAGGGTAAAAACATCAAAAGAATGTCTGAAAAAAAGGTAACGTATAATGAAATACATGTCCCCTTTGAGGGGGGGGGGAGCATAAAAGCTTCTGTCCAACAGGTCTTAGGTGATACGGGTTTTTGTGATTAGCTCTAACAATAGATGGTTAAAGGTAGTGTGTTTCACAACTTAATATGTACTTCTTCTATTAAATTAAATTGGACCTATTGACAGGGTTGACCCGTAAGGCTTTGTGCATCTGTCCTGTTCTCACCCTTGGGCATGTCTACATAGAGTTCAGCTATTGGATAGTGGCTTTCTGAAAGATTAAGAAAGGACGGGAAGCAAGTCCTGACATGATTTGGGTATTGTAACTAATTGATTGCATCTGGAGAGCAGGAAAGGCATTTGATTCCATTTTTGAAACTAATGTATTTGCCTAGGCAGGCTACCACACTTTCTGGAAGTTTTCCAGAAGGGAATTAATTTTTTATCTATTTGCTTTGAACAAGCAACAATGCTGTGGAAAAAAAAAGATAAGGCAAAAATAATTGCTGTCTTTCTGCTTCCCTGGGTGTGGAAAATGATGATGTATAATGGGTGGAAGGGGCAAGGAATGAAGTGGCAACAATTATATTACTTTCCTGCCATTACCTTCTGTCGAGTGGAGTTGAATGCTCAGAAGGGAGTCCAGACTCTAAGAACATCTCTCAGCAGTGGTATCTGAGCAGAGTGAGCTTTCTGTGTGTTGGTATAATCACTTCTTTTCCCTTCTGCTTGCAAAGGCAAACTGGGGGAAAAAAAAACCCCTCTCTCTCTTTACTGTTAATTTTGGCTTTCATATCATCTGCCTCATACTGTATTACTTTTCATTCATGGTGTCCTCTATAGTAACTCAGGAGAGATGCAGTCTGTGAGCAGCTGACACTCAAAAAGGTGTGTTGTCCTGATGAGGGATAGAACAGACTTTTGGGAAATGCAGCAAGAATAGGTGGAGTGTCAGGCATTTGGCTCATGTTTAAGCCATGTCTAACAGCAGTGATGCCAGAAAAATAGCTGAAACACAAGAGATGATAAAAACTATTACATTATTAAGTTATGTATTCTCTGAGGGGATAACATGTTGTGTATGCACTTAAATGACCTTTTCATGTACAGTAAAAAAGCAGACTCCTAGTGCATGTAGCTTCAGCACAAAATTACTAGGAAATAAATGAATCTGCAAAAGGTCATCAGGCTCATGGCTGCAGTTACTCAGTAGACTGTATATATACAAGGTACTACAGCATTTTTTTGGCTGTTGTGATCCTTGATCTGTTTACATTTACTAGCAAGTTCTTGCAGGGTATTTACAGAGAACTACAAGTGCTTCCTTAGGGTGAGAGCTGTCAGTAATGGCAGTATTCAAGAGCTATTTCTCTATATTTTTCTAAGCACATGTCCACTCATTAGCATATCATCTGGGCTGACATGCCTTTTTCAACAGAGATCTAAGCCTATGAGCAGGTTAAGCTAAACAAAAAGAAATTAACTTAACCTGGCTATGGAATTCTTTCCTTTGCTTCTTTGTCCCAGATAATTTTATTGAATTTAAATGAACTTTTTTATTACTAAATTTAGGATCATCACTGAATTACTGGATAATATTTTTAAGGGGAAAGTTTTTTCATCTAGTAATAGATGTTTTCAAAGATTATAAGCAGACAAGTGATGATCATTTTAAAGCTTAATTAAAGATAGAGATGTGTATTTATTCAGGATAACTGCATTTGTACTATAAAAATACATACGAAAAATCTGAGAAGTTAGGGAAGTAGATTAGACTATTTGTTTTGAATGGCTGTATTAAACACAAAATTTAACTATCCTTTAAATATTTAAGTATTAATGTGTATCAAATTTCTTCATTAATCTGTTCTTTATACTGATATTTATTTGTCAATTCTTTGGTTATATACATAAATGGTGTTTATGGCAGTTGACTCTAGATGTAGACTGATCACTAATTAAGTGTAATTGATTAACTTTTTCCATAAATCATAAATTAACTAAATCAGAATATGAAGGATGTGGTAAAATGATTAAGTGACTTCTAATTAGAGCAATATATTTTCTCCCAGAGTCTTT
The DNA here is from genome assembly GCF_947461875.1 of Haliaeetus albicilla. NCBI lineage: Eukaryota > Metazoa > Chordata > Aves > Accipitriformes > Accipitridae > Haliaeetus > Haliaeetus albicilla. The sequence continues at coordinate 14,215,523 of NC_091494.1, read as the reverse complement.
AAAAAAAAAAAGAAGAGAGAAAGAGAAGGTGAAAATACCGTTTAAAAAAAATAAATCTGAGTTTTGCTCCAATGAATGTAATTAATGAACGAATGACTGTAATTTTTTAAAAATCAGCAGTCAAGTATTTTGGTGTATAGTTCATTCCAGCTGTGTATAGTAACCATACAATAAATCAATTGGTTCATTCTGTATGCATTAGCATTATTAGTAGCCAGTGCTGAATGCTACTACTTGAAAGACTAAGGATTTCATGGTACCATTCAGGTACAAGTATGTTGCTATATATCCAGAACAGCCAGAAATGTACAGATTTTGCACCAGAATGACTGAAAATGAAGTGTCTTATAATTTAAAAATATATAAATTATGAAGAAGGACACAATGAATGAATACTTCATATAATTATATGCTGCTTCTTTAGGAAAAATATGCATATAAGTACTTGAGTTATACTCTTCAGTAAAGTCATACTTTTCATGTGTGCTTCTTATGTGTCATCATACTCAGGAAGTCACATATACATCTATCATATTAGCAATATGGTATGACATAATTGCCTTAAGCTACAATTATTTGAATTAGAACTGCAGATAAGTGAATAAAGTACATGCAATATTACATGAAATGTTAAAGTTGATAAAAAGCTTTAAAGGAAAACTATATGTTCTATTTACAGTCAAGCTACATAAGCATAAAAATTAATTAATCTATGCAATTCATATACTTGCAACTTGAAACTAAAATAGTACAATTGATGCTTGTATTCTCAATAAGTTTATAGTGTTTCTTCTGGAGACATTTAATTTAACTGCAAAATTAAAATGGAAAATACTCTGCGTGATTGAAACCAATCCATTAATCTAGATCTCAGAATAACCATAATAAAAAAAAAAGTTTTGTAAAATTACTGTTTTGAACAACTGCTGTTTGAAACAAAAGAAGGATTATGCTGAAAAAGTACACTAAAAAAAAATGACGCATCAAAATGGTAAGCTCTTATGTTCCATTTTCAAAGGAACTTAGTCATCAGCTTTTGAAAATGTTACCCTCAAAATCTTGTATTAAAAATGTTTGCTGTATTTTAAAAACAGCAATCAAATACATTGACAATATTAACAACAATAATTAGAAAATATTAATGTTGCGGTCCACAGTCAATCACCTAAACAAAGAAAGTACTATGCAAGGGCCTGTCAATCAGAAACTAAACTGAATAGCATACAATTGATTAGGGGCATTTCCAAAACAAGCAAAATTAAACAAAATAATTCTTTTAAAAAACAAACAAACAACCCCCCCAAAAACCAAATCCCAAGGAAGTACAGTAACACAGATAAGGATCTTTCTTTTAAAAAGAATACAGATATGTCCTAAGGATCTTTCTTTTAAAAAGAATATAGATACATCCTGTGATACTTGTCTTCTCTGCAGAGCTATAAATCAGTCGTTGGACAAGGAGAAAAAAAGACTTGATTACATTAAAAAAAATCCAATCTTCGTGTTTATTTATTTCTACCTACATAGGCCATATGAGTAGATGTCATCATAAATCCTTGTATTCACACAGGAAATGAAGGAGGGATAAGCTGCCTGCAAAACCATGCTAGACCTGTATAGATTTTATGGACAAAGTTGGTTTTGAGTATTTGGTTCTAAAATGTTTGGCTTTGACAGTGTTTCCTCCAGTCTAATGTTTTGGGTGATGGTAACTGCTGAGTCTTAAAAGGAGATACATTACTAAAATTGGACTTTATGATCTGCAACCGCTAGCAATGTTGATTTTAATGTAATAGTCATTAAAATTATATTAATTAAAGTAAATTAATGTGATGTGACAGCAACATACAAATTTTTTTCAAACAGATGAAAACTGAAAAGAAAGCTTAGTGATAGCCTTAGAAGTTTCCTAGTGCTTGAAGCATCCTGGCAGTTAAATGGCCTCTTCAAAATGTAATTGATCTTCCCTGTTTTTAAATACAGAGAAGAAAAGATTTGCTAAGGTCTCAATTCATTTGAAGTGATGACTTTACAGCCATTTGTCCAGTAATCTGTTTAATTATTCATGCCACATAACAGAAAAATTGATAGGCAGGCATAAAATTATTTTTAACCATGAAAATTTCTACCTCCACCTCTTGGCTACAGGTCAGGAATTCCTGAAACTAAAACCGTATTTCCACTATGTAGCCATAGGTGTTCAAGCAGATAGTATTTGTTCATATATGTTAGTCTTCTGTTGTGATCATTCAATGACAGATTGTTCCTCAAAGTTGTATTACAGAATAGCTAAGCATAGCTGTTCTTCCATGATGTGTTATTGTTCCCTTTCGTGTTTGCTGCCAAAAAGAAAGAAGGATGAAAAGTAGAAGGCAGGCTGACAAAAAATGTAGGTCACATGTAAGCCTTATGGCTATGACTGTCCACCGGTTCCCAGCCTTTCAGAACTGGCATGTTACTTTTAAAATATAAAAAGCTGTTGACATTGTAATTAGTGGGGTTTTGCATTTAATTATTATTCTGAGGCTGTTCTCTAAAATGGTGCCACATGTTACATGATTGCAGTCCCTGTGCCATTGTTTTAGAGAGCTCCAGTTGTATGACTATGCTTTTCCACACATTTGAAGAAGAGAACTACTACTTCCCAGGGCAGCAGCTTCATTTGTTCTGGAAAGCTGTGAGGGACATCTCACAGTATGATGTTTCATCCAATTGCATATTCTTTTGAAGTGGTTAAGTTGCTCCAGCCAACACAGTACTGCACTTTCAGATATATTGTCCTTATTGGGCTCTGTGGTGTTTTGGGGGTTCTTCTTTTTTTTTTTTCTTTTTTTTTTGGGGGGGGGGGGGTAAGGGGGGTATTGGGGGAGGGCTGTGGAGGGGAGGTGTACCTCCAAGGAATACTTTTTAGGCAAGGAGTTGGGTAGAATTCAGTTTGGCTAAACATAGGTGTCCAGTATTGTTTGAAATTTCCCTGTAATTCCTTCAAGACAGAACTACCAGATTAAAAAAAATATTAAATACTTAGTCTCCTATTCCTCCTCAAACCCTTTATTGACAAGGAAAAATGGTCTTGGTAAAACAATTATAACTAATTGAGCTATATCAAATCTGTTTTCAAGATACTGAGCCTGGATGCAGAAATTGTAGCTGATATATGTAAACCTTCACAGTACATAGAGAAAATTATTTTCTGATGGTATCTTATAGTTTACATAAATAGCACAATATACAGATCTTTGAGTTGGAAACCAACATTATCTTCTCCTTTCTATAGTACCTAGCATGATAGAATCTCATCTGGAATCTGTGTGTTCTTAATACGAGTAATGCTTTTACAATATGTGGTTATTTCCTAGAGCACGAATTACTGGTTTCTAGTCTTTGTTTTAAATGCAAATAAAAAATATTGAATAAACATTATTTATATATTTCTTTTAATGGGACGGTAGGTAAAACAACCTAACGTTTCCTTAGCTATAGAAAAAGTATACAAAGGACAATTAGCAGAATTTTATAACTAAATGGCCATGTTAAGACCTAATATTAGCAAAAGCTATTGTACATCTCAGCTGAAACTCATCTACTTTAAACTTGCATTCTTTCTCTAAGCTGGTATTTGTAGCATTAGACACTCACTGGTGCGTTTTCTGAAAGCACCATCTATATGAAAGTACCCTCAGAATAGAAAAACATAAGAAGAAACAGCTGATGTCCAGAATAGTTCAAAAGAAGAGAATGTGAATCTTGATAAGTGGCCGCTGCAACTATTTTTTCATTTATTTGCTGTTCTAAAAGAGCTGGTTTATTTTTTCTCTAGATAACAGTTTAACTCATGTAATACTTCGGTATTCCAAAGGCAAGGTAGAATGGCTGTTTACATCAAATACCCACCAACTGAGTGACTTCCCTGAATATGAACTATTTTCACATATTAAAGAGCATTCCTCTAAGCTCTTTGGCTGCTTGTGCAGCTGTTTTCTGCTTGATTTATAGAAGGCAGCGTGGGTAGGAAGGTATTCTGCTTTAGGTGATGTTTGGTTCAGTTTTATAGGTCAGTCATTTAAAACTGCAAATAAATGATGTTATTAATTTATTTTATTACAGCAAGGCAGATCTTTTCAATAAGAGATAATTGTTGTAATAGTGGCTTACAGTCTTATGTAAACTTAAGCCCTTTTGAATAGCACTGTAGTGCTGACAGTTCATTCCATTGTTCCCCAGGCTTAATTCTCATCTGTCACTCAAACTAACATGCTCATTGATGATCCTTCCTGCCCTGCTGCCCTTTCTGAGTTCAGTTCCACCCTCTTGCTTTTTTCAAATGTGTTTTTCCTTCAGATCTTCTGTGGCCGAGAACTATTGCTCTTGATTGCAGTAAAAGTAGTTCTCTCAAATGCACTTTAAAAAAAAAAAAAGCTTCTGAAGAATTTTAAAGAATGTTGCAGTAGCTCTCCACAGCAGGAAAAGTATAGAAAAAGTTTACAGTTAGAGCTGGAGAATACTAAGTCTCATAAATATAGTGAATTTGAAGTTTTAGAGATTTTTATGGGTTTTGTTATATACCTCTACTTTATGTTTATAACTATGTCAACTTTACAACTGTTACCAGTTTTATATGTTAAAAAATTTTGAGTGAAAAACAAGGAAAAGAAGATAAATTAGCAGTTAGCACTATGTAGAGAAAACATTGTACTTGAAAGAGATTGAGAAAAAGGACATTGAGAGAATTGAGAAAACGAACATTTAGGGAATTGACGATTCTGTCAGAAAAAACAATGAATTATGTATAAAACTGTTAAGAAGAGTAGTAGGAAACAAAACATATTTACTTTGGCAAGTCTAGAACAAATGATGGTGAGCTGATATGACATGTTGATGTACATTTTCTTTCCTAGAATTATCCCAAATAGATTTTGGTAGATTATTTTTGTTTGTTTGTTTTTAAAGTTAGATGCTTTAATTCACATCATGAAATTCACCATAGGATCTATTTAAAAGTTTGCTGTAAAATTATGTAGTGCGCAGCTATGAATCTGATCTTTGTGGCACTTCTGAAAGCAAAAATCTTCATACTCAGCTGAGTTTTTACAAATATGGAATGCAGAATTAAGGCTTTAGGTAACTGAAGATGAGCCAGTGCAGCCAGCTGCTCCCCAAGGGATGGGCAGTCAGGCATAGTAACACAGCAAGCAGGGCAGGGGCCTCACCAGCCAGTGCCCCAACCCGCTAGCCCTAGGCAAGACTGGGAGTAGCAGCAAAGGTCACACAATAGTACAGATGACCAGATAAGTTTGTGGTGATGAAACAGGTCCAAGGTCAAACTGGTAAGCCAACTCTTACAGGTCAGGATCAGGTCTAGTGATGGCAACCAGGGTAAGACGCAGCACAATGATCACCAGGCAGGTCCATAATGAAGCAAGGTCAAGCGCAAGCCAGGAAATCAGTCCAAGAGTGAGGGTCTAGATCAATGGGTACATAGGCAGAGCTGTACTTGAGCTAGAGAGTGTCACTCCTGCAACATAACCTCACGTGGGGACTGGAGGCCGAGGGCTGGACTTAAATGGAGCTGTGGGGCTCATGAATCCCCCTGGGGAGGCCCCAGGTGAGGCTGGTCTGATGAAGTCTATTTCTACACTCAGGACAGCAACAGACATGAACTATTGATTGAAAATTACTGCTGTGGGTTTTTAAAAACCATTGAGTTATTGATGATAAATGGAATTGTTAAAACTGAATTTTTATTTTAATAGTCTTGTCCAAATTATTTCTTAATAAAAATATAATATAGAGCTTTATATTTCCATGTTATGTCTCTGTAAAGACAGGCATTCTGTTGCAGAATTAAAAGGAATTAATCTGACAAACTGTTTAGAAGTTCTGCTTGGGGTGCTCTGAGTAACTTGTAGAAATGAAGTTTTGAATTTTGGATAATTGCTTTAATACAGCACAATTTTTAAATATACACATTTTTCAGGTCTTTCCTTGGTTTTGAACATGACCTTGTATTCCAATCTAGGAATGAGATAATTACGGAGAAACTTCCAGCAGGAGAAGAGGTATAGTGTCTAGTTCTGGCACAAAAGATACAGGCAAGTTTGATATCCTGCAGTATACATAAAATAACCTACAAAACCTAATTATAAAATAGGTTATGTATTAAAATAAAATGTAAATATCTTTGTCACATGGCAGAAATTACTATTTAGTTTTTTCCAATATCTATCCCTATCAAACCATACGGTTTTGCTCTTCCCAGTAATCAGATGTTATAACTTTCTTTTCTTTAAATCTTTTCAGAAGGGTCTGTTTCACTTGTGTTATTTGAAGTGTTCCAGTGATTGTTTTGCATCCTATTATGACCTGATATTGAGCTTTAATTGACTTCATTATTAATATTCATGGGTTTGTATTGTTTGTTATGGTGACAACCTTTCATGATAAATGACAAATCATTCTGAATTCCCCTGAGATTCTGTGTAATAACATTATTCATGATGAATTCTTTAGGTGAGAATGGAATAGGAAAGGCTTTGGGAATTCTGTTTGTCCTAGATTAATTAAGGTCTATGCCATCTTAGGTGTTTCTGTTCTCATGTAACTGTATTAACACTTTACTGTTATGCAGTGATTTCATCTTTCATTCCCAAAAGGGTTACTTACATGCTATAAAGGTTAATGCACTTTACTTAGACCTTACTTACATAAGTCGTAATTTATTTGAGTAAGTAGCCTTGACAGCTTCTGGAAACTATTTTATCTAATTAATACCTACAGCTGTGTGTAAAAGATATATATTCAACCTCTGTGCAAGCATTCCCTTGAAACTGCTGGCAAAGCTGTTCACTTACAGAAAAGCTAAAATAGTCAAGTCAGGTATCAGTTCTTGTGCAGGGAAATTCCCTTTGTCTGTATGACTTATCTCAAAAATACAAAATGCAGCCATTTTAGGTAGAGGCACAAGAACTCTCCAGAAAGAGCTATGCAACAGAGGAGAAAAGAGAGCTCCTGTGGGAAGAGGAGCAGAGGTTTATGAAAAGCTTCATTAGGCTCTTAGTGCTGTGCCATATTTCATCTTTAAGCTGCTTCCCTGAAAGATGCCAGCACATTCACATGCAGGGTAAACTTCACTGGAATTAATTTACTCATTTGCTTAGCAATTGGTTGGTTACAAACTCATAGCTTGAATTTTGATTGGTTTACAATGAAAGCAGTAAGCTACTTAGAAATTCATATTACTCTTTTTTCTTTATTTCATTAATTGATTACCTATTTGTATGGATTTTTCAAATGGAATTTCAAGTATTGATGTGGATTATCAGTGCAGACTTTTCTAGCATATTGTCCATGGACTAGCAATCATGGATATATGACTAAACAAATTCACTGAATAAATTGTCCTCCTGAACTCATAGTTACTATGAGTTACTATGCAGTAGACTCAAATGTGTTCCTAAACAGTAAAATCATTTCCCTTGGAAACACTTGCCTTTTCTGACTTGGATATTGAGATTCAAGGTTAGAAAAGCCATATAAGCCTATGATGTGAAGAGATGGCAGGCAGCTTTTTTGCTTTATGGTGTAGCAGTTACTGAAGGTCAGGGAAAACACAGATCACCTAAGTGCAGACACTACAGGTACAGATTAAGTTTGGACTAAAACCCAACTGTTTTTTGCAATGCAAGAGTCCTTTTAAAGATGACTTAAATATGAGCAGATTAGATCTAATTTACAGCAGATAATATACATGCTTTCATATAAAATTTCCCAGTGCTTTAAGCTAAAGAAGTCTATGTAGAGCACTAGAACTTCCTCTGTTATTCCTATTCCTTACTTGTTGCAAATCAAGCTGGATAGGAGGAGAAAATAGGAGCAGCATTAGATCCCTAAAGTAAATCCTGTTCTGTTTTTTTGCTACAGCAGGTAAGGTTTATGGTAAAACACTAGATAAGCACTCAACATTCTGGTGCAGGAGGAGGGCAAGGACATTTCATGTTCTTAAACCATTTGAGAGTTTCTGAAAAACAACAGATTCCTTCAAAAATTGTTTTTCTTAAATATTACATAGTTGTTATTATTATACCCTACTGTTATATCCTTTCATTAGCTAAAACAATAAGCCAAAAATCTTAAAACTATTCAACATGATGGAATTATCAGTAGTTATGTATTTCTATGCTTCACTTAGTTTAGAAGTAGATACAGATTGAATCCATGTAAGCATTGAGGTACGTGTTGCAAAATTCCATGCAGGGACGGATGACAGGACACCAATATGATGATCAAAGTCACCAGTTTATTGAGCATAGCTGATCATTCTTATACAATTCCCTAAGTTCCTTAAAAGCTTTGATTGGTTGCTGCATGCAAGCATATAGTGTCCACGTGCACAAGCATAAAATGTGATTGGTTATGTCAACACTGTACACGCATATAAACATAAGCTATAATTGGTTATACTAACTCTGTACACGCTCATAAACATAGGACATAATTGGTTATATCAACTAAAACATGCGAAACTTGTCTCAGTCTAATTGGTCAAGATAAACTGCCGAATTGAGGTTCTTTGTGCCAAGTTCCCTTTATCATGGAATGCGCACCTGTGTTCTAATTGGCATCTTCCTTTTTTTTGTCGTCTTATTTATTCTGTTCAAGGCCTTCCAAAGGCGTCTGGAATGCTCTTGTGACCGTTAGCTAAATATGTGTCCACAGGTATGAGATAAGTTTATAATACTCAAGTACAATTTCATGCATGAGGCCAAGTTCAGGCAATAGTCACAGTAGAGCTTCTTCTGTGAAACTTCTCTTACAAATAGTGAGAGTTTCACACAGTCTTTGACATGAAAGTAAGCTTGTTGGATTTTTTTTCTAAGATTGATTTAGAAATGGAGGGAGAGATCTAGATGTGGAAGTGTGATGTAACACACTCTATAGGTCCATCCTGCTTCTAAAGGTTACATATTTATTTTGTTTTCTTGTTGCATGCATATACAATCAAAGACTTTTATAATACTGAATTTGAATTTTTTTAAAAAATTGAAACATTAGGCATTGGTTATGAATACAGAGACTTGATAATGTACAAGAAAGATTGAGTTCAGCTGAAAAAAGAAAAATGTCTTTCCAGTATAATTTGGATAAAAACTACCCACATTATTTTTTTAATGGGACGTATTAGAAGAAAGCAATGGTTTTAATGATATGGCATTGAAATAGGTGAGAAACAGGTGACTAACAAATAGCTACATAGTGGCAAACCCAGGCAAAATCTGGATTAATTCATAAAATTTCTATAAGTGTCAGTTAGACATTGTTTTCTTTCTGGGAACTGTCCAAGATGACACTTTGACAGATTCAAGATTGATTAGAAGCTGGCACTTCACTGGACAGCAGAACAGTGTCTTGCTAGTGTCTTATTCACACCAACACGTGTTTCTTTGTGTCGCTTCTCTTCTGTGATAGCCTTTGGTCTTGTCAATCAGTTTCTGTCCTAATTGCATGTTCTTTTGTTCTGATAAATATCTTGCACTTGGGAAACAATGAATATAGCTATTGCAGCACTGAAGAGATAATGTATCTTGAGAGGATTTCTCAGGTAGCAAGACTGCCTTGTAGTATCCTTGTATCCACCAGAAAAGCTTGAAGGTTACTTTGTAAGATGTTGATTTATTGTTTTGGCACACTTTAAAAAAAATAGACTCTGCCTTCAAAGCTACTGTTCGATAGCAGTTTAGGGAAAAATATGAGCTATTGCTTACTGGCACAATACTAAGCATGCTAAGATCAAAATCACAGGCTGTGGTTTTGACTGATCTGAATGACAGTTTTCAGTCCAGTTCACAGCTTTGAATTGTAAGAATTGGAATTTAAATATTTTAGACATGCATTACTGTACATCTCTGTTTTCACACACTTCAGCACCAGGTTTTCAGCTGTAGTGGTTCTTCAGAATAAGGTCTAATGTAATTGAATAAATTCCTCCAGCATAATGAAAACAAGATGCCACCCAGTCTTACAAACCAAGCCTTTTGAGAAGGGTGCACATTAATGTTTGCGAAAAATAGTTCATCAAATAACAAGAAAATCCCACAATGTTGAATCCAAAATACATCTACAGCTTTTGAAGTCTAAACATTTGAAGTGACCTAAAAGAAGTAGGGATCTATGCACTTGATAAGTTTATTCCTAAATAATTTTGTGATTGTCTCAGAAGTAGAACAAAATGTCATATTCCTTTGGCTGTCACTGCAAACCCTGTCCAAGTATTTGTTCTCTGTATGAATTCAAGTTTCTATATAAAAGATCTTGCCTTTTTGTGTATGTGCGTATGTTAGCTTCTGCACTGATGGAATTCTAACTATTGAAGATTCACAAAAAAAGATCTTTCAGCATTTTTCTGTTAGTGGAATAGAATTCCTCTATCATACTGTACAGTTGTGACCCAGAGATTGTTTAGTTTGTCACAACATGTAAGTGGTAGTATAAATTAAGCTATTTCACAGAGGAACTAACAGTAGGTCTTGAATGACAACTTGCTTTATGCACCTCTGCTTATTTTTGCATTAGAAAAACAAAGTACCCAAAGATGGCAAAACAAACTTCATAATCCAGTATCCCTCAGCTCTAGAACATTTTTCAAAATTTGTCCTTCCCTATTCCTCTATTGGTTCCAGTTTAATCCTTCTAAATTGCCATTTCCTAATAAACAAAATGTATGATTTTTACCCCTTTGCTTCCTCTGTCAGTGCAGTTTAATTTTTCAGATTATGATCATAAAGAGAATTTATCTGATTTCATTTTAGTTTGACCCTTTATTCTGGCTGCTGTCCTGTTCATATATGGAAACCTTTAATATATCTTTAATCTTGAGCTCATGTGATGTGTCCAGCTCCATTAATTAAAGCTGCATTAGAGTGAGATTTTGCCTCCTTTCACACCAATGACAAAACTTGTGTTTCACCTGGAGGTCAGTCAGTCCTTTGAAATGCTTAGAGCGCTAAATTCAGGTCTAGTGTCTCTAGGTACGTCACAGGATGCCTCAAAGACTGTGCAAGAGGTTTGAATGCTATTAGGATGGATCTTACTCAAAAGGTGGCAGTGAAACATATGTATAATTAATTATAATTAAATAAACTATAATTGTTATTAATTAAATTATAATTATGTTAGTAACATTCAGGAAAAGCACAACTTATGCACTAAATTCATAGTGTATTAAATTGGGTTCTTTGTCAAATACAGAAGTTTAAGTAGTTATTATCTCCCTTTCCCAGTACCCATTCTCAGCTACACAGAATAGTTTACTATCTCTCAATCTGTGATGAAACAAAAGTCTGCTGGGTAATATTGTAAGACAGAACACTAAAATAACCTAACTAGAAATTAATTGTTAAAGCAAGCTGTGATTTCCTGAATCGGCTTTAACAGAGACAGCAACAATCCATAAATCTATAGTCTGAAGGGTGAAAACACACTAGGGAGAGGAAAGTACTTCCCTGCAACAAATAGTTAATTATGCCCAGGAAGAGGAGGGGTAATCAGGCAGCAGTTATTGATGGGTTATTTTTAGCAGCTGTGCAGATAATGGACTTGGCTCAGGGGTATTTCTAAAAGTAAGCAGGAATAGGTATCTTCCTTCAGGAAAATATGAAGATCAACATCAGCGTGAATTATGCCTATGAAAATCTTGAGAAAGGGGGAGGAGATATTCAAACTTGGAGAAAATATGAGTTCTGCTATGGGGATAAATGCATACCTTGAAACTTCATTAATTTTCTTTAGAGTTGAGTCAAAAGATGTAGGTCTTATATAAGACTCAAGTTTGTAATGATTAGGTAAGTAACCTGAAAAAGAGTGGGGGAAAGAAAAACTCTTAAGAACTAAACTAAAGCATATATTTAAGCGTATTTTAGTTTCTCTTCATGTGTTACTAAACACTTGGATCTGAATGGTTAGAAGATGGAGGTTATTGCATGTTATTGCTGTACTATGTGTTTTAGGCAGGTACACAAGGTGATCTCAAAGAAATCAGAAAATGTTATTTCATTACTGTAGATAATGTTGCTCTCAAAATACAAGCTAAGGTAAAATTTAGTACCTTATCCTGAAGAAAATAAGGCCTCACAATTTTAGTTTTAAAACACACAAACAGACAAAAACCACCAAGAACTCAGAAGTGTGAACTATTCAAAGTGAAAAACAGCAGTAATATAACTGATGTAAACATATGATTGAAGATGATAATATAGCTACTGAAACTTATGATTGTAGACAATAAGAAAGCAAATGCAAAAGAAAAAAGTATAGTCAGACTTAAAACTAAAACTTTACTGTAGAGATGAGTAACTGGTTGCTGATCTCTAAGCAAGTTTTGTTCTCTGCTCTAGTGTTTAGAAACTAAATTTTTAAGTGCAACTTGAGCATCTGTGAATGGGAACCTCTGTAGGGGTATAGATTAATGCTACCAAAAAAGTATCTTGAAGCAAAGTCTGCCTTCTGTTGTCACGAGACACACAAAAATTATGAGGTAGTTGGGAAATGCTAAATTATATGAATCTATGCGAGGGTTAAAAAAGTAAGCCTTACTGTGATACAGCTAACTGTAGAAAGTCTAGCTCACTTAATTCTCCTTTGCAATTTTATCAAGTCATTCACTTCCTGTTAGCATGATTACACCTAAGGTGAACCCAGACTGGCTACAGTTCTTCCTAGTGTTTTACTAAACTGCTACTTATTGCACAGCTTTTTAATATTATACTGATTCTTTTATCTGTACTGTATAATTGAGGCCTATGAAATGAGTTAAAATTGAATTATAGCTTTATAGTACAACAATCCTTAATGGGATATTATTTTTGTAGTTCCACATCCCAGATATACTTTCCAATAAGAACAGTGTTCCCTTCTACTAAGTGCAGGAGTTGACTTGAAAGCTAGTGATGCAAAGCACCTTGTTTTCAGCTGGAAACTATTTCAGTGCAGTCAGCTTCAGATAATCTCCTGGCAGGTGCTATAACAAGGACAAGTTTATTGTAGCCCAGGTGTATGTAATATTGCTAATGCCACTTTGGCTTGATGTTCAAGGCTGTGGTAGCAAGTTCTGCATCTAGTGCTTCGCTGCACTAACAGAGATATTCCCAAAGAACTTGTGCTGCTGCAGTCTAAGTGAGTAACAGATGTGTAAATCCTCCTCCAAAAAGTTTCTAGTATCTTACAAACTTATCATATACTTCCAATGCACATTAAATTGTACATGTTTCAGAAGTTAGAGCTTTAGAAGCGTAGTACTTGAAAGTACTCTCTTTGGTATTCTAAAGAACACAGAAGCTGTTCTTCATCGTTCTTTATTCTTTCCTATCCTCCTTCTGAACTATAAAAGAATGCAGAATAAAACTAGAAATGACCATCAGCATCCTTATTCCATATTCTTACAAGAATGACAATTATCAGAACTTCCTGAAAAGCATATTTAAAGGAAGGAAACAGAACAAAATGAATTTTGTGGTGGTATGCTACCCGAGTACAACTCTGCTTGATCTATCCGTTAGAAATTGATTTAAGCACAAGATGTTAGTTCCAACATGACTGTTGGCTAGTGGGGAGTGGAAATTGCTGACTAAAAAATGTCATGTCATAATAGAGTGTAATTATTTCAATTTTTCTTCCATACTGTAATTCCAGCTATATTCAAAGCTGACAAAATCCACATTAATGATGAATACTTAAAAATCAATGCAGATGTTCAGGACTGCCTATTGCAAACAAATAAGCATTCAGAGAATGTCATTATTTGTCTGTATGTGGCCACACTGCAACTACTATATAATTAACTGCTTTACAATGAAGTCTGTAGTGAGATTTAATTTTATGAAAGTGCAAATCATCATTGAAATACTAGACCAATTTTAATGTATTTGGGCAACATAATTGAGAGGGAAAACATCGATTAAATAAAAGTATCAGTGTGACTTCTGTTTTCTATTTAAAATCCTTAGCTTTTGATAAACCAGACTGAACAGCCTTCATGTTTATCTGGCCTGTGCATTCCTTTGCACATAACTGTCTTCTATTGGTAAATTGACTGCAACAAGATTGGTTATTTTGATCCTTATGGCTAGGAGATGTGGAGGCCTGCTGAGTTTGATGCATAGTGCATCAAAACTTTGACCTAGGCTACTTGCTGAGTTTGTAATATCTGAATATTGCTGGACTTCTTGTTATGAGTCTTCTCTTCTAGTTTTCCCCTTCTCATTGTTCTTATGAACTGCACTGGTTCAGAGACCATAGATAGGCATTATGTTGTAGGAACAGTGAATCAATATGATTTTTCAGGCACTCTTAAGGCATTTATCTTAATTTGTTTCCAAGCTTTTTGGTTGTTCTGCCAGGGGGAAATAACGCTCTTCTAATTATCAGCTATGATTCCCTTATTTTCTGACTTAATGCTTGTGTGAAGTTCTCTTAATCTTCTGTTATTGTTTATGTTCTTTGTTTCAAAACATTATAGCAGTGTATTTGCCTGGAACAAAATAGGTTCCTTGTACATAGTTCAGTTAGCAGTACAGATGATTCCCAGCAGTATCTGGTAGTCTTTGCTACTCAGAATTCCTGTAAACTGCATGCCATCTGGAGGCTTTATTCAGTATTGAGAAACTGTTTTCTGTCAGGTAACTAGTTAGTTTTAATAGATCTGAATAGAAATTTAACAGTCGTTTGTTGTCTAAACTGAACCAATCTCAGTGTCAGTAAAAAGTGGACAGGTGTCATGGTTTAACCCCAGCCAGCAACTAAACACTGTGCAGCTGCATTCCACGCCCACCCAGTGGGATGGAGGAGAGAATTGGGGGGGGGGGGGGAGAGTAAAACTTTTGGGTTGAGATAAAAACAGTTTAATAGGACAGAAAGGAAGAAAATAATAATAATAGGATTGGAATATACAAAATAAGTGATTCACAATGCAATTGCTCACCACTCGTTGACCAATGCCCAGTTAGTTCCCAAGCATCAATCCACCACCACCACTCCCGCCAGCTCCCCCCAGTTTATATACTGGGCATGACATCATATGGTATGGAATATTCCTTTGGCCAGTTTGGGTCAGCTGCCCTGGCTGTGTCCCCTCCCAACTTCTTGTGCCCCTCCAGCCTTCTTGCTGGCTGGACATGAGAAGCTGAAAAATCCTTGCCCTAGTATAAACACTACTTAGCAACAACTGAAAACATCAGTGTGTTATCGACATTATTCTCATCCTAACTCCAAAACATAACACTATACCAGCTACTAGAAAGAAAACTCTATCCCAGCTCTATCTAAAATCAGGAAAAACAGGTAAAAATCTGCTTCTACTGTGTCTGTCTATGCTGAGTTTTTATGAGGCATAAGAAGTGTGTTGAACCACCTTACTTGTCTGCACTGCTCAGCAGTCTTATCACAGACCAATGTCTTTCTAAAAGTGTTCCAAACCAGTTAAACGTTCTTGTCTGCCTCAGTACATTATGCGTCAAAACGTAAGAATACTCTTGACCCTACTTACTTTCAGTTAAGGCAGAGAAAGCTGTTTTTTTCTGTTCCTTCTGAAACAACATTGACAACCAACTCTCCATCTGACCTTGAGGTTAATTACCCTAATAATTCCTAAGGTTAATTATTACCTAGTATTTCCAGTCTAGTTAACAGAAGCAGGACAGAGTGGAGTAATTGCTAGTACCACTTGGCTGATTGACCTTTCAATAAAAAAAAGTGAATAGATGTGAAAAGGAAAAAGGCTGAACCTGCAAACATGCAGCCTCAGAGATGAGGGCAGGGGAAGATAAGCCTCTTCATACTTGGTTTGCATCATGTGCACTCAGCTGTGCGTATCAGAGAGAACATTTTTCTCCTCAAATAAAAAAGCACTATTCCAAAAGCCCAAGATAATTTAGTAGTAATGTGTGGACCTAGGGATATCACTGAAGTATAATATAAATAAGTTGTAACTTTACTTAGTAGGCAGGCTGCTACTGTCCTCTGTAGATTTTACCTACAGAATTTTAATGTATACTTTTATTTTGCTACTTAACTGTTATTGTACAAGGCAGTGTCTTTTGAATTACTTAGATTCTTGCAAGAGTGGTAGAGTCTATACTAATTATTTTAACCTGTGCTTAGCAGCCATGAACTGAATTAGCATTTTTCAGCTTGAACCAACATTCTTCACAGGTGTGGTGAAATAGCTGAATAAGGAAACCACATTATAATTAGCCTGTGTAACTATACAACTTCTGTGTGGGGACAACCAATTGCATAATAGATTTTTATTTCAAAGATTTGTTAGAGTTCTGTTAATGATGCTTATCTGATCAAATGTAAGTTTTTGTTGTGGTAGTTTTTTCGTGGGAGGTGGTGTTTTGGTTTGTTGGTTTGTTTTTGTTTGTTGGTTTTTTTTTTTTCCCCTGTTCTCTTGTAAAGCTTTATTGCAGGCCTTCAGAGGTATAAATGGTTCCAGGATGTCTTCTCAGTAACTCCTTTAGTGCAGTTTACAAAGACCTGGTGATAGCGCTAGCTCTGTGTCTTACAAGGATATGCTTTTACGGAGGAAATTCAAAGGTTTCTTCCCCACCCCCCCTTGGTGATTTGGGGTTGTTTTGTTGTTGTTTTTTTCTTCTCTCCTCCTGCCATTTGATGTCAGACCTTGTAATCTTGACTTATGAACCACTATAATCAGGAAATACATTCTTTCACCAATGCTCTTTTATACCCTGTTGATAATAAAAGGGGCAGGGATCATGTCTTTTCAATGATCTAACAGTATACTGTTAGAATTAATGGAACCCCCTGTAATCCAAAGGGGATACTGTGAGTCAGTCTTCTCTGCTTGAACATATCTTAAATGCTTCAGAATGCCTGGATAAATGGGAATTGTTTCAGAAGTGCAGTTTAGTATTTTGTTACAGCAGAGAAAATCAGCATATGGACATACTGGTGTGTGCTTTGCTGTAGTTACTGTCTAGTGTCTGTTTATTTTTCCCTGTATACTGAATCAATTATTTGTATGCTGTGTATTATTTGTATGCAGTCAAATCACCATCAGGTCTGGGGACTCTTCACTGTAAACATTCTATTTTACTAACAGCCCAAGTAGAGAGTGGCAGGGTACTTGGAAATAAATGAGAAAAAGATGGGAGAGAAATGTGTTTCTCCACCCTTATTTTCAGTTGTTATGAGACTGAGACAAAATACTAATTATCAAAACTTTAAAAAAAAATGTTTTCAAATGTTTATATTTGATTTTAATGTTCAAATCCTAGGAGAGAAACAAAGCTGTTTGAAATAGGAATATCAGGGTTTCTTAGATTGTTACTTTTATTTGCCTTTTGGAAAAAGTGGATTGGAGTTGCAAATAGACATAAATAACAGAAAAGTACATTAGATCATTGTCTTTAACCTGTTCATCCCCTGCAACAAATATTGATCTAGCTTATGTGTCATGTCATTCATCAGGTATGAATAAAATAAATCTTCCATTTTGAAGGCTAAATAGATCATAACGAAGTGGGTTTTTTCCTTTATTTTCCATAGCTTGTTTGGATTTAATATTGACAAAGCAAAGCCACTTGTGAACCCACTCGCTGAAGCAGTACTTACTGACCAGCTTATCATATTGAGTAGGAGGATGAGTGTGTGTGACTTTGGATCAGCTCTTTTCCTGCTAAGTGTAAAGTTACCCTTATGTTAATGACCAGAATAAGTTTTCATACGTTTATATAAAGAATAACTTCCACAGACCTAATATTTTCTAGTATATAGACGATACTATATACAGAGAAAATGGATGGTGGTTCTAGCTGACTTTGATCTGCTTGTCCATAGACTTATCAGAGCTCTTCTAATTTTTGTTGTGTCTTACTTTGCTGTTCTGAGTACTTTTCCCCCCCACTTTTCTCCAGGAGAAATAAAGATCAAGCTGATGGAAGTAATTTTGCAAAAGCAAGATGGGCCAGGGCTATTCAGAAGGTAGGACCTGCTCTTAAAACTACTCATGTGTTACTGTAATGAATTTTCTCAGATGGAGGGAGAATTTAGTATGAGGTTTCTAGTTCATGTTAACTGCTATGCAGTTACAGCAGGATCTAAGGATGTGACTGCTCGGTTTCTGATAGTAGAAGCAATTCCTCCCATTGGTTCTTAAATCTGTATGGTTCCCTCACCTCAGGGTTTTTTCTTCTGAAACAGAAAGAGGATGAGATTCTGAAACTTTCTTTAGATGCATGAGAAATGATTGTAGTTTGGCCATCTTCTGTGTTGCATATTAATCCAGAAATGGTAACTTCAGACATCTATTTCTGAATAAGTATTGATATTGAGAAATGTCAGTACTTCAATGATATTTAAGAAAAATGGTTTTAAGAACATTGTTTTAATATTTTTTCCTAGAAAAATCTTGTGAGTTCTACTGATGATACCACTCCCTAAACAGGCATTTTTTTATTAGATGTGATAATTAAGGGAAATTATTGACCACATAAACAGCAAGTGATCATCATAATGGTACAAAGCATTTTCTTTCTCACTGTTGCTCCTAAACTCTACAAAGCATTGCCTCACATGAGCA
The DNA here is from genome assembly GCF_947461875.1 of Haliaeetus albicilla. Classification (NCBI taxonomy): domain Eukaryota; kingdom Metazoa; phylum Chordata; class Aves; order Accipitriformes; family Accipitridae; genus Haliaeetus; species Haliaeetus albicilla. Next base: position 14,196,931 of record NC_091494.1, on the reverse strand, counting down.
GTTGGGACTTCAGACATCATCAGTTTTTGCCCAGGTTGCTCAGTAGTACTACCTGTTGTGTCAGTTCTGTGCCACTTATGGTTAAAGGAAAGGAACTAATAATCCAACTCTTAAAATCCCTTTTTTTGCATTAAACTGTTCAACTTTGGCTGCTGGTAGTGTTTGGTGTGCACAGGCGAGCACAGCTGTGCAGCCCCTCCCTCGTTGTGGCCCTTTCTTGCATTGCAGTTATAACTCTCCATTGTTCTCCCCACCCTGGCAGCCTCAATCAGTATCCTCAATCTCTCTGGAAGGACTGTATGTGGCAGGGAGATTGTACACGTAGTAGGAACTGAATCCAATTGCTGTAGCTTTGCCATCACTGCCTTAAGTAAACGTTTTTTCTTTCCTGTGAAAAGGAAGACACCAGTGAATATCACTGGTCAGAGCAGGAAGAAGTCATGTGCCTAAGCTGAGGTAACCAGCCATCCAGGAGAATGTATGCTGGAGAAGCAGTACCAGAGCTCTTAATGAGGCAACGCTTGTATTTAAAAAAAAAAAAAAAAAAAAAAAAGGAAAAAAAGAGAAAAAAATCTATGTTTTGAGGGGTGGGGGGAAGTGTTAAAAGCAACAATGTATCATTATCTGTTGTCATTGACTGAATGGGCTTTTTTAGGTGTGGTGTTGGGTGGTGTTTTGTTGTTTTGGGGTTTTTTTTGCTTTTCTGTAATCCCTTTTAAATACCTCAATTCTTTTAAGGCAATCGAGCCCTTTTGAAGCAATGCTTATAAAGCAGCTGTCTCCACTGTACAGTGTTTGAGCGGAAATTATTCACGCAGCTCTTTCAGATTGGTGTTTTGAAAGAAGCTTGAGATAAGTTGTGTGAGACTTTGGATCTTAGCTCCCCGAGGTCTAGTAAATATTTTGTGCATTAAAAACTGCTCCTGCTCACTACTCACACAGTGTGTTATACAGCAGAAAATTAGCTTATAGTGTCTAAATTAGTAAGAATACAGAAAAAGAATGCCATCAGTTGCCTTCCAGCCTTACCTGCAAAACTACTGCTGATAACTTCTAAGAAACACAAAAGTTATGTCTTAGTGTGTACAGTGGCCTACCAAAAACCTGAAAGTCATGGACTTATCTTCCTATTTCATTTGTGTGTAGGCTTTTTGGAAATACTGCTTATTCTTGGGTAGTGTGCTGTACAATGCCACTTCTATGCTTTTATAGCAAAGCCAAACCTGTTTAGTGGTAAATACTAGTTGAACCCCATCCAAGATGCAACTTGATCAGTTTCTTTTGAGTATTTTTTTCCTGCTCTTTTGGGGACCAATTCCTATTTCTTTTTACTGAATTCTGTTGCCTTTGTGATAATTCATAGACTGAGCCTGTGTGAAAATAGTGGGGAAAAAATATCTGTTTATACAGGGGTCTTGTGGGAAGAGTGCTTTTCTGATTCACATGATCTCAGTTTCTGCATCCTACTCTTATCACTGGTTTGAGCTTTTCTGGTTTTTTTATGCCAAATGTTAGCTCAGATGTTAAAATAAGTGTTTGAATAGAGGAATGTTAATATTGTGCTTCTTCCCACTACCATTCCTCAAAGTAATTTTGAGGTCGGTGGTTAAAAGATGGTTAAGTAAACAAGTTAATATGCATGAACTGGAATCTTGGGTTGTCACTGTGCCATTGAATTGTTTTCTGTAGCAAAGTAGTCAAAATATCTCACCACACTGAAATAAGGACATATTGCTCAGCAGTTAATCTAGGATCAGGTTGGGGCTGAAAGATGGTGATAAAGTTATCGTAAGTGTTTAAAGAATTTGAAGATCAGGTGGACAGGAGCTGTAAGCAAATACCTCATGTGGAACTCTTTTTGAGAAGAAGTAGAAAATTTCTATAAATATTTAAAGGGTCATTTAAATCTTGAGTTCCTGTTTCATTGTAAGGTGTGTGTTAAACTTTGGTCTTCATGTGCTTCTAATTCTACGTTTAGTAGAAATCTGGGACATGGGAGACTATGAAAACACAGCTCTTGAAGGGCTGAGTTGTCTTGCAGAGAGAGATGTAGATACCAAAGGGGGTGAAACCTTAATCTAAAAAGTATTTAAATAATTCTAATGCTATATAACTGAACATTATATTAGGATTTTTCCATGGTAATGGAAATGGTAATAAGGGGAAATGGACACCTTTTGTGTTGCTAAGTTGGGTAGCTTGTGTTCTTATCATGATGCCTGCACCAAGCATGTGCCTAATGCTGAAGATAAGTCAGAACTCGTTTCTAAACCTATTCTTAATAAAGGGGCTTTTTTAGTGAAAAGTAGGTCTGTATATAATGCAAAGTTAGATGCTAGCATTTTATTCAACTAAGCTTTTGATTTTCCTGGGCCTATGCACACATTAAGAGATCTTGCACAAAGCAAAATGAAGTGTATAGTCTGATCACTCGTTACATCAGATTTGTAGTTTGCTTAAATGTAAAGAATTTATTTTCCTTTTTTTTTACTTACAAATTAATTTGAATAAGATTTTTCTTCTGATAAAGTTATTTTGCCTGAAATATCCTTCTGTCTTTAGCCCTTTATGCTTCAGTGCCTTAGGTTGTGGGTTGCCTTGGTCTTTTGGCTTTGTCTTTTCTTCCTGAAGATAAACTGGTTTTCAGAAACAGTACACTGGTATCATCCCATCATTGATTTAGTACAATTGATGTGACATTAAGTGCCATTCTTTGCTCAGAAAATCTGAGAGGCATGAAGGATGAATCTCTGCCAATGCCCAATCAAAAAAAGCTTTACACTTGCAAGTAATCTTGTGGCTAAAAAAGGGCCATGGACAAAAAGAAGATGCAGCGCAAGAAGATCAGAAAATTAAACAATCCTGATGTATTTTACAGAAGATAAAATATTCACAGAGCCTCATAATGGAGGCAAGCAAACAGATAAAGTAAAATAAGTAATTTCTCACAGAAAGTAACCTCTATATGTAGTTATTTATACTGTAAGATCCTGCTTGCATAAGAAGGGGACTGTCCCTATCCATAAGGAACTGGAAAAAGAAATAACAGCCTTTAGTAACTGCAAGGAAGGTTTTTAGACATTGGAGCAGGCTGTAGTTAGGGTGTCCATCACTGGAAGCCTTTAAGAAGAGAGGAGTAACAATAATTTGGGGGGGGGGTTAACTATTCTTGGAGGTTTAGGGAAGCAGTTTTAGCTTGGAACAGCGATGAGTGTGTGTGTGTGTAGAATTGTCAGGTGGATGGTCTTTAAAATAGACAACTACAAAATACCTGCCTATAGAGAAGTGGAGTGCTATTGCTTCAGGTATTTCCTCACAGGTGAAACAAACATGAATTCTTGCTGCACTCGAAAATATATAAGTGGCTTAAGTTCCAGTAAGGATATTTGGAATGTATGCTTTTAATGCTAAGCTATGGAAATAAGAAATTGTATTAGGCAGTTCTGATCAATACAAGATGACATCCAGTGGTTCACCAGAGGCATTGCAGCTAATGAATATTTACTTGAACGTTGACCAGATAGGAGAAGTGCCAAAGTGTTGGTTTGGAGCATGTATCTTTTTATATAAAAATTGCTTTGGTGTCTGTATGAAATAGCAATAGTTAGGCTTTCTTGCAATCATATAGGATATAGGAATGCTAAGATAAAAGTATTAGGGAAATCCCATATTTGAGAGGGGAGAAGAGTTAAGCATTTGAGGAAAAACTGCATATCAGAATTAATAGCTTTTTAAAAGTCAATGCAGAACTAGATAGGGTCCTTTAATTGCTGCTCTGCTTATTGATTAAAAACAAAAATCCAAACCAGAATTCTTTTACAATAATCCAGTCCTAGTATATGGTTTTCATTTTCATGTTCGCTGTACTGCTAGGAACAGTGAACAGGTGGGGTTTTGTTTGTTTGCATTAGTTGTCTAACAGATTTGAAATGAGTGCTATGAAGTACTGGCAATAATTATGAAAAGATGCACTCAGGTTTGTTTTTTTTCCTTTAACTCAATGTCAGTCTTGAGTACGATCAAATGGATTTTCCCCTTTCCTCCCTCCCAGCCCAGTTGTGTATGTCACTGTGATTATATCTTTAGCTACTAGTCCTATGTGTAGTAGAGACTGTTTTGCTGCTGAAATATCATCTCTTGAATAAATAATTGTCACTTCTCTGAGATGGATATGCTTTTTATAAAATACAGAGCGTAGTAACTGATTCCTATGGCTAACATTAAGCAGGAGACTACTCATGTGAGTTACCCTTTGTATCATTCCACAACTGTGTTTAATGATAATAGTAAGTATTGGAAACAAAAATAGCAAAATAGTGGCACTCTGTTGACTGGTCTTATAACCTGGAGATCAACAGTGATAGCAACACAGATTTGCCAAGGCAAATCTTCCCTACATGCCTTATTTCTTAGTTTGCAAAACAAGCACAGCACATCCTTATGTCACAGTTTATGCCATTAAATAAAAAAAAAAATTAGCGTGTGTTCTGATATTTAAAAAAAAGATTATATAGAATTAAGTATTCACTGTGGATTGTTCTTATGCTGTTCTTTGTGATTCATGGTTAACTATATGATGGATGCAGTGGTGATGCTCAGTATGAGAATGCTCACTAACAGTAAAGTTATCAGTAGCTTAGTCCTGTCAGCACTATTGATTTACTGTCTTATTCAGAAAAAAAACTTGATAAACTAATACTAAAGCAGATATTACGTAGTGACAGCAATGGGAATTTAGGACTGGGTAAGCAGAAATCATTCTTTGTTTAGGAGCCACGGGGCTATGAGATTAATACAAAGCTTCCCTTTAAAAAAATTCAATAGGCCTAAAGAAATTGTAAATTTTTTTAAATCAATCTTCCAGTTGAACAATTTTTAAATCCTGCATTCCAAGTAATATTTTTGAGTGCAAGTGTGTCTTGAAGTGGGAATAAACAGGTATTTCCTTTTCATGAAGTGTTAATAACAGATATTTTGAATCCTAATGCAATTCAAAAGTAATCATAGTGTTCAAGTGACAATCAGCATATTGATTGGGCTAAATAACTGTCAGCAAACAAGTTGCATTTCTTAAATTTTTGTGAATTTATTTCAAAGATGAAATATCTAAACAGAAAGTGACAAACTGACAATTTGAAAACAAAGAAATGTTGAAGCGCACTTTCTTTTCAATTAAGTGAATTTAGTATCAGTGCATGTTTGTCAACTTTAAGACATTTTGACAGTGGTTTAAAATGTTAATTGATGTTATGAGGAAGTTCAAAATACGTGAGGAGTTAAGTGACTTTCTGGGATGTCTTTTCTTTCTGAATCACTCTTTTTTGTTATTATGTGAAGAAAATTATTGATTGCTTATATCAAGCTGTTCTACTTTTATGGTACAAATGGTCTTGACTGTCTTGTGTCTGAACTGTTTGAGTTTACATGAAGAAGGTAAAAAGGTCAACATGGGGAGATTAGACTAACAGTTCTAAGATCACTTCATAGTTGCCCTTGAGGCTTTCAAAAAGTGGTGTTTGGACAGTTTACTTTGACAAAAGGCAATTCACTGATAAAGGCAGAAGTTCAAGAATGTATCTCACGTTGTGGCCACTGAACACACAACAAATAACATCAATTACTTCTTCAAAGAGGAAAGATTGATTCATTTTCATTCATGGCTTCAAAAATCATGCATGACTTCATCCTGATTACAGCCTGGAATACATGGTTCTAAGAAGAGATAATGGATTATGAATTCAGCTAATAGGTCAGGATAACAACTCTCATATCAGAGGCATGAAGGAAAGTCACAAAAAGCAATAAATATAGCTGCTAGTTGTATGAAAGCAATTGAGAGTTTTATGCTGCCCTCTTGCTAAATTATCTGGCACAGATTAATTATAATTGGGTTATGTTTTAAGTTAAAATTTATTCCACCACTTTGTCTTCCACGTCTCATGGCTTTTGTGCAGGATATATACTATGTAAAAAAATAAAATCACACTTACCTCAATTTTGACCAAAGAATTGCTTCTGTTTCTTTTCTTTCCTATCTTTTTAAGTAAACTCACTAGCATATTTGTCTGTTTTCTGGAATGTCTTCCTCTGAAACTTTCTTGGAGGAAAATGTATCAAAAAGTCAATAGAAATTTGAAGAAAATAAAATGGAGATGTCTTTTATCTGAGTAAAGCTACAGTTAACTTATTTGAAGGCTTATTTTGACTTAAATCTTCCTATGGTATTGTGAGTTTAGGTGTTTTAGGATACCCCCCCCCCCCATCAATGTGAAAGTTAAAAATTGCTTTCTTCAGTTGACGGTATCAAGAATGATAGACCCTGGGAGAAACCTTTATGAGCTGCTGCACCATTATTTGAGGATTCTGTTAGGCAAGGTCAGAAAAAGAATTATCACTTTACTTTCTTCTTCAAAAAGTGAGATATCGTGATTCACATTACAGGGTAAGAAACCTAAGCTTTCTCTCTTGACTGTCATAAAAGAAAATCAACAAACAGGAATGTAGCATACTCTCTTCCACAATTAAACTTCAGTTCTCTCCCTTGCTTCAGAGTTCAAAAAGGGACCATTGTAACATGCTTTCCCTTCCTCCTGTTTCAACATCTATTTTGAGTAACCATGTTACACGGTTTTGCAGGTTGTCTTTGGACTCATGTTAAATGATTTATTACTGGTTTTATTGGTAGTCTGTGGCTAAGTCAATGTGTTATAGAATTATACAGATCCTGAAGTGTATTTATAATAGAGCGCTTTGTGAACATTTGAGGCAATGCTTGGAAGACTGTGAAACTCAACAGAGAAAGATTACAAGTGAGAATGCTTCACATAAAACAGGAAGAATAAGCCAGTTAGTATGAATCAACTGGGCTGTCCTTTAAGGGCACCATTTTGTGGAGGCAAAAGCTGGCTTTTGGAATTCAGTGAAGGTACTGAAGATGGATAGTTAGGATTGTGAAGGCAAGAATCCATTACATTAGAGAGTGTTGGGGTTGTTAATTATAAGGATTGGCAGAGTACCTCTCATGATGTCAAGAAAGGGAGAGAAGTCCCAGGGTGATGAGAGAGAAATACTGGGATGACCAGCAATCGCATCAGTGGGAGATCTAGGATAGGAAAGAGCTGAGAGCAGCCAAGAACGGAGCACTGAGAATGACAGGTCATACACTGAAAAGCTAATTAATGATGCTGATGGAATCTAAGCAATGGCTAGAGAGAGGGCTCAGGGAAAAAAGAGATCCAGGAGAGCAAATTACCTTGCTTCCGGGTTTATGATAAAGGATGTAACCCTTTGCTCTGGCAGTCCTAGCGCTGTGAGCAGGATTGTTGCAAGCATTCAGCTTCTAGAATCCTTGCAGCATCTGCCTTAGAGTTCCTACTTCATCATTATGGATCTTTCTTGTGATCTACCCTTCTTACCTATTCTCAAATCAATGAGGTTGATTGTTTTAATTCACTACCCAAGAAATTTTTCTTTTCTGGTTTGGTGGTATGCTCTTTATTGCTAAATCTTTCCATACTGCTGCCACTCATGGCAAGTCTTGAAACGACTCTTAATTAGTGCTGTTAGTAGTGCTGTTCAGTGTATATACTTGAATTTAAATATATGACTGAGGGTTGTGTGGAATAGAGATGCTGTAACTCTCGCGCTCTAGGTCACTACTCTGCAAGCAAGATAAATGTGACTTAAGAGTCCAGAGCAACTATTTATTACTTAATATGAACAACAGAAAGCTAGGATCAGGAAGTTACTAGGCTAATCATTGATATGTGCATCACCCTGATAAGACCAAGTGTTTATATTCTATTTTCATGTTCCTCTGGGCTGGGAAAGCAGGGACAGGGTCCCTCTGCCACTCCTTGAAATGGGCTGATCTTTGCTGGTACTGAATTGCCATCCTCAGATTCTCTTTACTCCTCCCTCTCCACTTTTATAGCTTTTCATATCAGTATGTTACCTCTGAAGTCCTTGAGCTGCTAACCTCCCACCCCCTTTTTGTTGTTTGGTTGCCCCCCTCCCCCCCTTCTTGTCTTGCTCACATCATAACTACAGCTTTCTCGGTAAGGCTCAGCCAGGGTCATACACCTGTACTGTATTTGAGGAGACTTTGGATCAAAGAAACTTGAACCCCCAGGCTGAGTAACAATCAGTTCCTCAGCTGGGACTAGAATGCATGCACTGATAGACCTGGGACAGGAAAGGTTCAGGAGAGTCTAATGCATATAATTAGATCTTAGGCAGCACTTGCATATGGTATGAGTTATTTATCTGGAACCAAGGTGTAAAGAAACAATAGAAATAAATTACTTTTAAGAGGGAGTAATAAAAATTGGCTTGTATAATGGGGCAAATGTGAAAAAGCAGGCAAATTATGTTACTCTGAGTTCATTATACTTCCCTGTCAATAGCACTAATAATAAGTTTATATGTAATTTAAGAGAGTAAAAATAAGTATTTGCATAATGCAGCTGATAATTGATAATTTTAGGATAAAAGGAAAACAAAAAGTAAGAATATTCCCTAAATATAATGCTTGTGTGAGTCCTTGACCATTTTACACTAATGCATATTATTCTGCATAAAGTACTAAGCTGAACAATTAGTTAGTTATATTGTGGTTGTGGAAGAATAATGAAGATTCGTATTCTGCCGAAACTTTTGGTGTTTTCTTCCAGGATCAGAGACAGTTTAGTAGAACAATAGTCTGATTTAATATTTAGAAACAGAAATACTGTCTTTTCTGTGATTAATGAAGAGTTTAATGCTTTAATAGCAGTATCTGTAAGAGATCAGTTACTGCAGAAAATGTTATAATTATGGCAAAACATAAAGGGACACAGTAATAGAAAGCAAAGCATGAAACTAAAACCAGTTCCTTATGTGAGAAGTGGCAACTAAGTCAGATTGTTGATTTTAAAAAATTCTTTAGCAAACATTCTGCTTTCCTAGACAAGAAAATCAAATGGTCTCTAGAATGAACATGTTCCAAGAGGGCAACAATGAATAAAATTGTCATAATGGAAGATTACAATGAGAAGATTAAATTTCAGAAGCAGTGTATGTTGTTCTTAAGTTACCACTTAAGATGCATAACATTACGACTTTGGGTGCTTGGTATATCCTCATGGGGAGAATGCTCCCTTTTTCCTCCTGAAATATGCTTAGTTATTGGCCTTTCTTGATTTTTCTCTTTTAGTTTTTGTTCCCTCACCCTGCCCCCCCCGTATTTGCTTTCACTGTGATCCTACCTTGTGATTCCATTTGAAATCAGGGCCAGCTTTTGTTTAAATTGCAGCTGGTAAGAAGCTGGTACCATGTTTTTAAATTCTTTGCCTGGTCCCTGTTAACTGCTATTAAAAAAAAAATCTCAAAACTGGTTTTACTTCACTTAATGGAATTCAAACTGCATAATTTTATAAACCTAGCAATTGGTTTAAGGAAACAGTGTTTGGATAAGGTTTAGTGTGGAATAAGAAATGGCCTTAGCCTTCATAACTTCAGAAACTCCAAAAGACTTATCATAGTCTTCTGAAGTAAAATCTAAAACGGCTCACGGGTGGATCCCATGAATTTAGGAAGTACCAAGATTTGTATCTCATGAATGGTTATTTCCTCTTTCCGCTTTTGCTATAAAATCTTCTTCTTAGAAGAAAACACTGAGCTACAGTGAAGAAAGTAATCGTTGTATAGAAAAAAATTTCTTGTATGGAGAGGCATATCTTCAAAACTCTGTGTGTGCTTCCAGAACAAAGGGGGTGGAGATGCTATATTCTGTACATTTCTCTTTATTTTTAGTAGACTAGACATTCTATTAAGAGCTGTAGACGTGACAACTTTCCCCAGGTCAAACCAAAATTCAGAAGAGGCAACGTGGTCACCTCCTTTAATTCAGTGTCGCTACCTTAGCTCCCGTAACTACCTTACTTGAAACCGGTAGCACACGCCACAAGCCGGGCGCCGCAGCGTTCCCTGCTCGGCGGCGGCCGCAGGGCCAGGGCCGGGGCCGGGCGAGGCCGAAGGGCCGCCAGCAGGGGGCGCGCTGGGAGCGGCGTGGCGGCGCGCCTCTGCCCTCCTCCCGCCGCCGGCGGCCGGAGGGCGCTGCGTGCCGCCTCCCCGCCGCCGACATCCTCGGAGGGAGCGGCGTGTTCCTGGGCGTCTCTACGGCTAAAAGCAGCTGGCGCGGTGTCGGAGAGAGGCTGGCTACAGAAACTGCCCTTCTGCTCTTCCCAGCTTCACGCCCCCACACCCACCCGAGCCGATTAGGTCAGAATATTATCATTTAAGAACGGATTGATTGGACTTCTTTTCAGTTGACGGATTAGATTTAAGAATTGACGCAGTGATTGCCTTTCTTTCGTGAAAGGGAAGAAACATCCATCCCTTCAGCAGACCAGGGAGGTGGGGGGCGGAAGAAAGGTAGCTTAATTCTGGGACAGCTTTTCCAACTTTCAGGCTGAAATCCGCCATGAAATATAAATTACTTCTAAGTTGTTCCATCAGTTTATAATTGTCACCATTTCAATACAAGTATTAAACAATAGAAATAGTCAAATAACATATATAATAGTTATACGTTATTTAATACTGGTTTTATTACTTAAAAATTGTGATGGAAATTAATGAAATATTTTCAGTGGACAGACTTTTATTCCTAAGAATTCCAAGAATCGTCTCTGAAAGTCATGGTCACATAATCCTGGAAATAGGCACACAGAATCGCAGTTCTCTACCTGAAGGCTTATAGCTGCCCATTGGGGTTTGGGGTTTTTGTTCAGGTTGTGGTTTGGGTTTGGGTTTTGGGGGGGTGGGCATTGGTTTGGGTGGGGTTTTGTTGTTTTTCTCCATTAAGATACAGGGATTGGCTAGAACAGCATAACAAATTGCAACATCTCTGTAGTAGTCTGTATTTCTCCTGTTGCTTCTACATATGGGGGTTGTATCCTTAACACTGTGTGTGTGAAGTACAGTAGATCAGTGTGAACCTGTAAAGGTGTGGTTCTTTAAGGCCAGCTTCATCAACACGTGAGGGTACTGGCAAGTAACTGCAAAAACGCAAATGGCCCACACTGCAAACTCCTTTGTGTTAGTTAATTGAAGGCTGACATGGATGCCTTTTCAAGATGCACAGTAGTTTCATACCAGTCATTGGCTTACAAGTATCTTGGGCTACTAGAACTGTCTGTTCATATATTTACTAGAGAAAGTTCTTAACAACAGATCTATGTGAGAATCACGTGAACAGCGATACAGTGTAACTTTGTTGTGAAGATGAATTTGGGTAACTCCAGTTGCCAGTAATTAGTATGTATTTATATGTGAAACTAGATTCTTGATTGGTCAGTATCATTACAAGCAAAGACATCATTTTGCTGGCTTGGGCAAGTTCTATGTGGAATTTTATTCCAGGGTAGATAAGTCATAATTAGTTCTGAAGGTCTTTGGATTGATTTTTGGTTTGGTTTTGGTTTGGTTTTCTTTCTTAAATATCAATTGAATGATATGTTTGGCAGAGCAAAATTTCCTGCTTATGCCGGGCTATCAAATAAGTGGCTTCAAACTGAAACTTTCAACATTGGGTAACATAACAGATTAGTATAAACAGGGTCAATACTTAGGAACTTGCTTGAAGATGAAAACATGAATCTAAGTATTATGAGTTCACATTATTTGCAAACACTTTTTTATTAAATGACAAAATCTTAATTTTTTGCCAAAAATTCCCAATATTTACTGGTTTTACTGTCTGTAGTCTCAAGACCACTTGCTTAATCTTGATAAAATCTCTTGTAAGTGCATATCTGCTGTGTGTGACCTTGGTTGATTAGGCTGATTTTTTTTTTTTTTTCTCCTTAATCCTTACATGAGGAGTCCTGTTGATTTTTGAGAGGCATTGTTGTTACATCTCATGTAATTAGGACTAGTTCACTTGAGTATTGATATCAGTGGAATATTTCCTATTGTGCACATATATAAAAGTTTTATTGTATTCTTTGTTGGCATGCAACATGGCAGATTTGAAGCACCAGTTCATTTAAGTTTAGAAAGAATATTAGGTAATTGCTGCAGGCTAATATCTACAACAACATTTGAATAACAAAGCATTCATTCATTTGGTTCTTAACTATAAATCTAATTAATGGAGTATTTATAGGTTACATTCATTTCAGCAGGACATAATAAATATGATGGTCTGTAATTATCTTACAATGATATACAAGAAAATCTAAAATATTAATTTTACAACTATGTAAGAGATTTTATTCTAGAACTGTTGCATTGTACCCCAAGATCACATTACTAACAATAATACAAGGATTGCTGAAAGTGAAAGCTACAACCAATAAGCTTTAAATAGGTATTACTAGAAATTTTTAAATACTTCTAAGTGCTGCCTTTTATTCAAGGTATTATTAACTTTTTTTTTGAAGTAAATAACTGAATTACAAGCTTCTTTGTTACAAATGTGTGACATATTACCAGAAAGTCCAAAGTTTTGGTTTTGTATGTTTTTTATACAGGAAACATACATTATTTACTAGCTGAAAACTTAGTATTTTATATGGTATTTCAGTGCTGCTATCTCCCAAGATTAAAGGGGATAATATTATAGCTGTGGTTTTATGCATGTACATGTTTTGTGAAACTTTTACACCTAGATTATGTGTATACTTTGTATTTATATAGGATCATTCTGGATGTATTTCTGTAGTTCTTCATGTGTCAGAGTTTTACATGTATCTTCAATATATGTAACGTTTAATGTGGCCTTACACTATTAAATTGGTTAACATTTGAAAAAAACACCAATTGTATTCTTTACAGGATAATTTACTCACTGCATGCACAATAATAAGCCATTTTGCTATTTGAATCCCAGTAAACAAATGACCGAGTCTTACTGTCTACGTATTAATTAGGAACATAGAAAATACTTCTCATGGAAAACAGAGTGATATGCTGCTTGTCATCTGGAGCATCCTTAAATAATAATGGAATGATAATAGCTATGAATCTATTTAGCAGATTCATTACCAAAAATGATCAGCTGTTGATGAAAGCACTGCTGAAAGAAATAGCTACACAATTGTTTCACTGGGTCATGTCAGATTGATAAATAAAAGGTTAGGTGAAACATGGCCCTACCAAGCAAGAGATAGTGTCTCACACTATTATCCTTGTGGCCACTGATGCACCTGCTAGCTCTCACGATGCAGTGCATGTGTTGTTTCTGGGAACAAGGTTTCTCAATAAGCCTATTTTACTCTAACTGTGAAGAAGAGGGGCTGCCTTCCACGCAGGAGGGCTGTGGCTGTTGCAGCGAATACTGCATTCAGAAGCAGTGGCAGGAGAAAACGGCAATGGGTGAAGTTACCAGCACGTAAAACACCAGGATGATTGCTGTTCTTTCACGTTGATGTTGTATTTGAGCAGGAGTAGGACACTGACTCCCGTTTTGCTATTATAGAGGAGAAATAAAGCTGAGCTGCAGAATGAATTAGTAGCTAACACCATGATTACTCTTAGCTGTTAGCACAAGTTGGGGGGGGGGGGAGAGAGCAGAAAACGGGAGCCAGAGAAAAAAAAAAAAAACCAACAACATTTAATGCTGCCTAGGGAATACAGTGGAATTTAGAACAGATACCGTTGCGGACTAACAGCATGCCTGACTGCACTTGAGTTGAATCGCTGAGAAGCAGCCTCATGTTGTATTGTACCATTTTTAAGGATGAAGGAAGAACAGCAAAATAGTAATGGAGTTGTGTACAGTATTTCTGCATAAATGGAAAATAATATACAGATGGTGGTATGTAATTTGTATTTTATTTTTAAGAAGAATTTATTCCAGGTATGTATTCTCTTTGTATTTTTGTATCTGGTCTACATACATTTTCTGTTTTCTTTGTTTCCTTTCCTTATTTTCATTCTGAATGTACCTCCCACTGTTCCAGCTATGCAATGCATTGATTTGTAACTGATTTGCTTTCTAATGCTATAATGTTGATGAAACTGTCTGGGCTTGTGCAATTAAGAATCAACATTTCATTAAAATGTCAGGGGGTTATTTTGTAATGTTGGTAAGTTCACAATATAAGTTGAGTAAGACAGTATAGTATTTGATTTCACAATGAGTTGGAACATTTTAATTGCTATAAAAATATAAATATTTTAGATATATGAATATATGGTGAAAATGTAGTATGTTTTGCTTATATCTGCCAGTACTTTTTTCCTAGTTCATGACAGGATTAGTAATAAATTGAGCTTTATGGATGCTTATGTATTTCTGGGTCTTGATTAATCTTCAAGATGAACAGCCTGCAGCTTTCTTTTGAAGAGGCAGCTTCCTTAGAATACATGCTTGATTCTGTTCCACAGCTAAACCTATGTGTTAGAATACCCTCTCTCATGTACCTCCCCCAATCTACAACCTAAAATAAACCCTGTGGCTATTTAATGCTTTTTTGTCCATCCTTTTAGGTTCAAGAAGATAATGTTAATATTTTGCCTTATGCAATTCCAGAGGCCAAGTAATAGTAGCTGAAACTAATTTCTTACTATGAGATTGTTGGTTCATTTTGGTTTAAGAGGAAGAATTATGCAGATATAAAAATCTGACTGTATTCATTAACCCACAACTTTCTTTAGTCACCTGGGTCCTATTGCATTTTTTGTCTTATTAATAGTATTTTCTTTCAACTGACTGCTGATTGTATGTAATAAGTGAAATAGAACATAAAACTATGTGCCCTTAAGCTAAGGACACTAATAGTTGTCTTATAATGGGCATGTCTAGTAAAAGTGTATTAAAAACATTTAAGACATTAAAAATAATGCTAATTTGATTGTTCAGTGGTCCTAGTCCTGAAATCTCTTAAAACATTCTGTTGCTTTTCTAATTTGAATGCAGCCCAGTTTTAAGTAAGATTTTTTTTTATAACGTGTTGATACAAGAAGGGTTAATATCAGTTCCAGCATCTTAATACTGATGTTAACCCTTGGCTGACAGAAATTCTTGTGCCTTAAAAGCATTCATTGGTGTAACATTATTTAATTGCTTTCTGATGTGAAAATAAACTCTGATCATAAAGTTGTAGTTATTTTTCACAGAGCGGGTGATACAATGCTTGTTTCCTTAACAAAGCTGTTGTGATTATATAAAATAGGTGCCTTTATTTAGTGTAATACACAACTATGATTTGACAATTGAAAATATAAGGTTACTTGACACATTTGAGTTCTAAAAATCACTGCTAATTCTTACCATATAAATCAACATACTGAGAAAAGTGTTGACAGAAAGCTGTTGAGTCTAAAAGCATTAAGAAGAGTGAAAAGTAGTATTTAAGGTTAAAACATCTTTTGTTCATCATAAATTACTTTTGTAAAGGATATTATGATAGAAATTGTGGTCATCTCAAAGACCTTTCATATAGAAAGAAGTCATGATGCAAGATAAATGAGTTCTTTTCAGTGGAATTTACACAACCTGAAGAGAGTTGTATAAAGGTTTTCTGTCACTATACCATTTGCTTGATCCTGCAGTGATGTCAGCACAACACTATCATAATGACTATATACTGCTGTGGAAAGACTTAGGAAATCACAGGTGAAGTACTGAGATTTCAGAGTATTATCAAGGAGAAGACTGATAGCTCAGAATATGTCCCAATTCATTAAAGTATCAAGGAAGACTGAAAATTCTGAATTTTCTCTTAACTGTAGTGTTGTGAAAGTCTAGGAAGAATGAAGTAGTATACGAGATTGTGCCTTGTAAAACCGTTACAGTAAAATAGAAGCTCTGAAGCATAAAAATTCTTTGGCACCTAAGAAGGTTCTTGTACAGGTTTTGTTTTTCTCATCTCATCTGTGTCATTCAATTAGCTTCACAGCTCCAAAGCAGGTTCTTTCTTTCAGGTGGAAATCTATGTATCAGTTCATAGTTGTCAGTATATTAAAGCAAAGAAAGCAGAGGATTTTTTAATAATTTTTTTTGCAGCAAATTTAGAATTACATTTAATATCTACCTTTCTTATTGATGAATGTCATTTAGGTGTTTAGCAAGCATGGCTCCTATCCGTGTGTGTCTACTCATCCTACTGCATGTTGCTGTCAACAGTAGTTGTGGTTTGTGCTTGTGGCATTTTTCAAATGTAAATGTCACATATGATTGCTACCATTTATCAAATGACAGACCTCGTTATCAAAAACCGTCCATTTCATACTTTTGTGTTCTAAGAATTTAATGGAATTATTAGTTAACTACATTTTAGAAAATATATAAAACCTTTTTTGGGGGGAAGGATGGAATCCAGAGGGCTTACAAGTAACATTTTGCCCATTTAAAGTTGTTCCCTTAATCTAAACATTTCACAGAGAATTTTTGTGAGTAGTTAAAAAAAAATAATCCCCCAAACAACAAAAAAAATCACAGCCCACTAAAACAATCTGAGTTATATAGATGATCTAATACACACATGGTCACAGACTCCATGGAGGTCTCTGTCCAAGAGAGATCTAATTCAGGGCAGAGAATTGCCCATCCCAAGGCCCAAGCCAGTAGAATTAGAGGATTAAAATTCTATACCTGGAAGAAAATCGAGGTTTGCTTTGTTTGTTTGTTTGTGGTTTTTTTAATATATTTTCTGATGGAATTATTATAGAGATTGTTTAAAGTTGCTGAAAAGTTTGAAATGCTAGTATTATATGAGATTTTGAATGTACAATCAATATACTGTAAATATATCCTCTACATATGTGTTATGTATGCTTCAGTGTAAATTAAATCACTTGGGCTCTCAGAGTATAATGCTCTAAAGAAAACTCCTTATTAAAAACGCACACAAAATTAAGGACAGAGCTGAGATTTGGTCAAGTGCAGGTTGATGCTTTCTATTTTTCTATTAATAGGTTCTGATTATCTGTACTTTATACAGTAAATCTTTTTTATATTTGTGGTAATCTGACATAATAGCATGCATGTAATAGTCTAACTCATACTTAGAAGCTAACATGCCTGGTACTGACTTAGTAATACAATTAGCCCAATATTGTCAGCAAATAACTTTTCCATCTCCAGGTTTTCCATTCCTTTCCATTCCTTTTGCATTTAAATAGGAATGGACTATTAAGTGGAATGCTCTCTAAATCTTAGCAGCTTTTGAAGTGAGAGTATTGACTAAAAATAAGTTTATTTAGGACAGCATACATCATATATACAGGTATAAAAGGGGGGGAAGGACTCTCAGCTTCAATATTTTGTGTTTTCTTTATACACTAAAGTCTCTTTTTTTCTTGCTTTCCTTTAAAAAGTTGAGGAAACAACTAGAAACATTAAAAAAAAAAAGGTTAGTACATTGAGCCAAATAATATTGAAGCTGTGTTCCAAATCATCTGCAGTCTCTTAACCCTTGTGTGCATTAATATATTCAACTACACTATACTAAGCTATCTACTGCTCTCTAAATGGAGCACATTTTAACTTTAGCAACATGTTCAATAGCTTTTTACATTTTAGTGTTAATCTACTGTATTGGGCAAATCTCTCCCTTTTATTTTTAGTTCTGGTCAAGGCCATTGTCCTTTAAGGGCAACTGCTTCAAATATAATTTTCATATTTGTAATATAAATACCATACTACACATTTGTTTCTGAAGAAATAAATAGTGTACTAAATGTCTTCAACAATTTCATTAGTAGTTAATAAATAATTGATTGGCAACTTTAGCCTCACAGTTGCTGCAACAAAGCTTCTCAAAGAGAAATGCAAGTATTATGAATATACACAGAAGTGCCAGAGAATAGTGTAACTAAACATTAAGAAAAATTATTGCAAAATAAGAGTGTTTATTTTTTTCAACTCACATCTGTATTCAACAGTAATTGAGGAAAAAACATCTTTGAGTCTGCAAAAATTTCCTCTCTTCCCATAGTGGTCATAGCAGTAGGGGAGCAGTGAAGATGACTTTTCTTTCCAGAATAATTACACATCCTAGCTAGCTGGGAATTTACATCTTCTTCTAAGCTGTCCTGAAGGCAGTATGCTTCTATATATTACAAAGTAGTTTAGTGGCAAATAACTGTTAAACCACTGAGTTAATTCACTAATATATGAAGTTCTATATATGGTTTCTGTTTCAGATGCTGTTCTAAATCACAATGAGCCAAAATCAGTTTTAAGCATGTGCTACTTGCATCTGTTGTTATCCTTAAACTTGATTGTGTGGTGAAAGAACTGATAAGTCAAGTAACAGCTATGAATGACGAGTCTTGCAGTATGACTGTTAAATATTTAGATTGGATTCCATAGTGTACTTGATGAGCATATGTGCAAGCTTTTCAGGACAGCAGTAAGCCTTGTGGGTTAAAAAATAAGCAGATTGTAGTCTTTTTAGACTGGGGTTTGAAACAGCAGTTTGGTTGTATTGGTAACGTTCCCTATAAATAGAAAGCCAACATGTTTAATGGTGGTTAGATACATTAATAGCAGGATCCATGAAGAAATATCACCCAATGAATAAGCAGATATAGTGAACTTTCCGAATGATATTGACAGAAAATAGGAATAGCTTTCTAACCAAAAGGAGAGAGTGCCGATAACACTCCATGCTCTCATGTGAATGTTGGAGCGTGTGATAGGATAGGGCAAAACTCTGCTGGTGAAGACCTGAGGAATTCCTGGAACATAGAGTAATTATCCAAAAGAGAAAGCAGAATTACTTTCTTGCTGTTGTCCCTGTCTTTGCAGTGTCTGCAGGCAGGTCATCTATGTAGCATGTGCAGTATTAAGATGAGTATCACTTTACATGGAGAGACTCACCAATAACACAGATTAAAAATGTCAGTGTTTAAGAATATAAGGAGAATTTAAGAAGAATATAAAGGAGCAGATAATTGTTTCAAATTAAGTTTCTCTGAATTAGGTCAGCTGAGATGATTGTCAGTATAATTCTACTGTTATAGTGAACTAATGAAACAATCTGGAGTGTACACAGTTATGCTTGTCTAAAGAAAGGTAGCGTAGGTTTTGCCCAGCAGACATACACTGATGGTAAGTACAGTTATGTCAGGATAACCTTATTGCACGGTGACCATAAGACTCGTAGAAGACCTTACTTAAGAAATCTGTAGATCTGAATTGTGGTTACTGTTATTGATTCCTTATGTTCCTGATGGCTAAGAGAGGTTCTCTTAGCCTCAGTTTCTGCGGCTGCAAAGTGGATTGTTTACGTGTTGTTTGTCATGTGTGATTAAATCATTTCTGTGAAGCATTTTGCATGTCACAAATAGATATTGCTGCCTATAGGCAGTAGTGACTACTTCGACAGTAATGCAGAGTGGTATTGCTGCTGAAAAAGACTTTGGTTTTGTTTTGTTTTCCCCTCCTGTCTTGGTGTTGTGAACACTAACTGCCATATGTCTTTATACAGAGGGAGACTGCACTTTAATCTCATCTTCTTCCCTGTCCCTTTCCAATACACACAGGCCACTTGTAGTTGATGAATAGTGTAAAGGTTAAGCAGGGCTATGGTTCTGCCTGTTTCTTGCTTTTTTGAGGGGACAGTCTGCATCCACAAAGCTACCTCTGAATGGAGAGGGCTGCTGCTCTACAGCTTCATTTACTGGGATCCAAACAGACGGTCAAGAGTGATCTAGCTATTGTTTTTAAATGCTGAAATTATTTTTTTAAAGATTATTCAATTTTCTTTCCTCATCAAATCCAGACCTCTAATTTTATAAAATTTAAAAAAAAGGGGGGGTGGGGGTGGATCTGTGAGGATCTGGTGTTCAGACACATAACTAAAATACACTCCTTGCATTATTTAAAAAGCTATCATTCTTAAACCAGCCCACTCTACCGCCACCCCCCCTTCTACCTGACACATTAGTTTTAGACTTGGGAATAAGATCCTTTATACGTGATGCTTCCAGCTGACAAGTGTTATTTTGTCGATGCTTTGTTATCAACAGTATCCTTGAAATCAATCCAAATTACCTGTTCACCATCAAGTTGATTGACAAAAGCCTATATTCAGTCTTGCTATGGGTAAAAAATTGAAGGAAGTGTCATTGTGTCCTTTCTTTACAGAAGGAACCCATTAACAATTTCTTTTATTTCTAATCTCACAATCTATAACACCTTCTAGTTTCCTGCTCTATAACCATCTAGGATAAAATATGTACTTTACTGCTGTAACATTTCAACCTGATTCCTTATGCTTAGAATGGGTTAGAAGGGGTTAACCTATCTGTATTAAACTTTATCATATAAATTGATATAAGTCAATAAACAAACAAAGTGAAAATAGAAAATTAGTTCATGATGGTTTATTGGGAGACCTGGATAAAACCATAAAACTGAATGACAACTTGCAGCTCATTCAAATAATTGACTTAGTCCTATGTGCTTCTCAAAAGACTGTTCCTTATTTCCTAGAGTTTTAACCTACACTGCCTGAAAATAATAAGAACAATCCTATGCAAATCTTTACAAAAAAGAAATGGGTGAGACCTATAATGACTCAAACTTGAATCCATGTGTAGATATACAATTTTAGAAAATTAGTATTTGACAGAGCAATGGTAGGTTGTAAACTGATGAGCAGATCATATGACTAATATAGCTGAGATGAAATGGAACTCACATGAGAGAACATAAATCTGCTCCATTTAGCAGATCTCTGTGTTTGTAACAGTACAACATATAATTTACTATGGTGTTGTCAGAAACTGGATTTAAATAAATTGAGTACTGAATTTGCAGCTATTTATAATAGTGTCAATTATCTCTGATAAAAAGCATAGGTTAGGCATTGGATAAAACATATATATGGTTGGCTATGAAATCAATATTATTCTACAGAGAAGAATTAAATTGTATTTAAAATTAATGGAAAAGTTCCAGATTCCAATGATAACGTCATTATTTCTTGATGTTTTGTAGGCTGAGCCAGTAAACAAGCCTTCTAGCTTGTTTATACAATGTTGGTTTGAAGTCTTTTCAATGAGAAGAATGTCCAAGTCATCTGAGTGAAGTTTATATAAGAGGGCACTCAACTGTGGTTGTGTGGGCAGAGAAGGCAGGCAGCCACACTTCAAATCTTGTTCAATAAATAGTTACAAACATTCAATGTAAGAGCTGAATGGTTAACAAGTGTTTCTACATCTACAAACATGCCTTTGATATTGAAAAGTGTCCCAGGAAGGTTCCTTCCTCTACTAATAATATGTGAAAACAAGGCAGCCTTGGCTCTAGTGAGAGCTTTGTAATATTCTGAGATGCCATTTGCATGACTGGAAAATTGCAGGCAGTCTCATTGAGCTTTCTTTTGCTTCCAAACATTGATTGCTCTTAATTCACTCTTAATACTCTGACTTCTGGCATAAGCCTGAAAGAAAAAGAAGTCACAAGAAATATGCCGATGCATATATGTTAAAAATGTGGTTCATATTCCACAAATATTTCACCTTTTGTAAAATAACAGGCAGCAACTTTGGGAAGGATGAAGAATGTTGTTCTGTTCTTTTTCTGCTTGCTCTTGGCCTCCATCCCGATTTTGTTATAACAGGAAAAGGAATAAGTCTGTTTACATGCTCTATTCCAGGATTCCAGAAGCCAACTAGGCTTCTGCTGGCTTTGCTTGGGCTCTATTCAGCATAGTGCATTTTGCTGCTGCAGTATGAATCAGTAGTTAGTGTTTATTATTGACCATAACATGAGTATAATAGTAAGGTCAGTAAAGACAAACTCTGTAATGAAAAGACCAAATCTTGAGGTGTGTGAGCAGACCATAATGTTTCAGACAGTGCCATGCTGTTTGCAAACAAGGAGAACAGTTGATATCCTTTACTCCTCTTGACACAGCAGAGTAAATTTTAACCCTTCACATACCGTGTGTCTAAATAAACTTCTTATTCTGCCAAAGAATTTTTAGCTGGTTTAGAAACTGAAATGGCCATTTTTAGAACTACTTTGTTGGATTTTTCTGAGTGATTTGTCTTGGTTTTATTCTGCAGTTATGAGACTGGGAGGCGAATGATACGCTGTATGAAACAGTACATTTATATGTTTAAAATGCATTGGCTACATTTGTATGGAATACAAGCTTTTGTTTTATGGAATAGAAGCTTCCAGATACCTCATGAAATCTTTTCTTACTCTTCCATATTTTAGATCAAATTGCTTTCCTATTGTAATGGCACCTATTTTTGTCCTGAGACTCTTGTAAATCATATTTTTTTCTCCTTCTTCCTCTCACTTTGTGTAGGTTGGATTTTTTGGTTGTTTTTTCTTGTTTGTTTGTTTGTTTGTTTTTTCTGTGACCAGAACAATGTAAAATTTAGTAATCTGGATGAGAATGTTCCATCATTTGTAATTATGATCTTCTGTTATTTTCTATAGGTTTGTTTTGTTTTGTTTTTCTTCTTAAAGAAGAGAAACCAAGAAGGTATGCCCACTTTAAGTCCTGGCTTACCATAACATGTTAAATTCTGGTGTTAAAAGAAAGCATCTATTTCTCAAACCAGAGTCATGTGCATAATTCAGTCCTGAGATAGAACAGTACTTCATGGATACGATACTGATTTGTTGCACAGAATCCTACCTTGCTTCAAAAGATGACCCAAGAGAGACCTTTCTACGTCTATTTTACTAGCTAGTAATGACTTGTTCCCCTGTTGGTTTTTTGACCACTGCTGTATGTCATATGGATCTAAATTGAAATGTCATTACTCTGAAAGAAAGCAGATAACATTAATGTCAAATCTCTCAGTTAAAGTCAGACTATTAAACTGGACAAAGAAGCCTGTAAATAAGTATAGCTTATTCATTTATGTTAAAAATACTTGCCTAGAACTGCTTTCAGCTTCAATTGTTCATGAAAAATTCTGTTCAGACAATTATGGGGAAAGTATAGATAAATTCTTAACTGCTCTGTGTTTCCATTGTAACCCAGTTAAAACAACATCAGTATTATTGAATGATAAGTTTGTTTGGCAGCCATTGTAATGTCGTTCCCTCCTTTTTAGACACTTCAAGAAGCCGTGTGCAACAGAGTGAGATTTTGCAAGACATAAAAAACCCCTTCAGGATTTGGTTTTGAACAAGCAGATGTGTGATTTTTTAATTTTTTTTTCTCTCAAATGATACCAGAGCATCAGTAGTTTCTATGTCTATAGGCTCTGTTGATGAAATATTTGCTGATGATCCTGTTGGAGATACAAATATTTGTCTGGACCGAAAATTGTGTTTTGTGGAAACAGCTTAATATAAATTACACTCCATGGTTTCTGCCCTCTTAAAGAGCCTGATCTCATATTACATATATAAGATTTGCAAAGGAATGTTTACAAAGAAATTGGGAAATAGTACAAAAAGGAAAGAGAGTTGTCAGAGCAAAAAGGAACAAGTCTTAACTCAGATTGGACACACAAAAAATCCAAAATTTTCAAATACCTTAAAAAGCACTGTTAAAAAGATTACCAAGTGTCCATCTGCTCGCAACTTATCAACTGAAGAAGAGGAAAGCAATAGAGAATTTTCACTTTCTCCAACATTCAGTTACAGAGTTGCTATTGCCAATGGACTGCAAAAGCATATTTTTGTAACAAACAATAATGATGAAGATATAGTTCAAGATCTGTCTTCAAGTGATAGCTCATATTCTGAGTCGTTAGGCGAAGTAAAAAGTAATAGCAAGAAAAACGAATACTTATCACACACAATGCCTGTGAGACGAAACAGAAAAAGCTTAAGCAGCCTTGCACCATCTGATGGAAGTTCAGATGGAGAACGCACTTTACACACGTTGAAGCTGGGAGCTTTACGAAAACTAAGGAAATGGAAGAAGAGCCAAGAATGTGTCTCATCAGATTCAGAACTAAGTACATGGAAGAAAACGTGGGGCTTAAGAAGTAAATCTCTAGACAGAACTGGCCGTCACCAGAAATCAAATACTCTTGAACCTGGCTTTAGTTCAACAGGTTGTATTAGTCAAACCCATGATGTTATGGAAATGATCTTTAAAGAGCTTCAGGGAATAAGTCAAATTGAAACAGAGCTCTCTGAATTAAGAGGGCATGTTAATGCTCTGAAACAATCAATTGATGAAATTTCTAGTAGTGTAGAAGTTGTACAAAATGAAATTGAACAATTACGAACTGGATTCGTACAGTCCAGAAGAGAAACTCGGGACATACATGACTACATTAAGCAGATAGGCCATCCAGGAAACAAAGCAAGTCTTAGGTTTCTAAATGTGCCTGAAGAGAGGCTTGAAAAAACTGAAAGCATAGTTTACAAAATATTAATAGATAAAATGGGTTTCTCGGAGGCACAAAGCACTATTAAAATTGAGTTTGCCCAAAGACTGGGGCAACAAAGAGACTGTCCAAATGCAAAGCCAAGACCCATTATTGTTTACTTTGAGTCATCACACCAGAGAGATTTGATTTTAAAGAAGTCTTATAAACTTAAGGGAACTGGCATTGGAATTTCTACAGATATATTTTCCCATGACGTGAAAGACAAAAAAGAAAGGGCACTACCTTCCTCTCAGACGTATGAGAGTATGGATATGAAGCTTTTAACTTTGGAGACAAAAATGAAAATGCATGACTGGGAGTCACCTGACAGTGATAAAGACTTGGAACCAGATATAAATAAGAACAGTTATGCAAAGATATCGAAATTAGCACTTCAAATAAAAACAAGCTCTACAAAGGCGAGTATTGAGTCCCCAAATACTAAAGACCTTAATAGAACTGCTGATAATAGCACATTTTCAAACAGAAGAAATTATGGCAATCAGTCACCAGAATTTGGCAACATGGAAAAACAATCAAAGACCTATTATTCAGACATGACTCCTCTATGGCATTTACAGAATGACTTTGCAACACCAAAACTTAGCCGTTCGGAGTCAGATTTCTCAAAATTGTATCAGTCTTACTCTGAGGATTTTTCAGAAAATCAGTATTTTAGCAGAACAAATGGCAGTTCACTGTTGTCTTCTTCTGATCGAGAACTTTGGCAGCGAAGGCAAGATGATTCTACAAACTGGTATGGCAGTTCCCAGGAACAGACTTTAGTCCAAGGTATGCAACAGTATCCAGAGCAAAATGAAGTAGAGAACACAGAAACTGTTGACAGTGGAGTAAGCAATGGAATAATATGCGCATCTGGAGAGAGAAGCCACTACAGTGATTCTCAGCTTTCTTTACATGATGACCTTTCCCCATGGAAAGACTGGAATCAGTTGGAACAAGGGGCAGATTTGGGCCTAGACTCATCTACACAGGAAGTTTTTGTGTATGATATGAGCAGCCCTTCAGATCAACAGACAGATTTTGGAAAGTGCCAAAGTTCTGACCTCCAATATGATACTGAAAGCTATGATTTTACCCTTGATGGTACTTCTCCATCATGTCCAGGCCTTGATAGCGAATCACAAAGTCAGTGGACTGGTCAATATGATGACTATCAGGAAACAAATTCTATCTCCCCTTATCAGAATCAAAACAGATTGCCTATGATGTACCGAAGTCAGAGTGAACTACCAAGCGACGACTCGGAAGAAACAGCCCCTAAATCGTGGCATAGCCGATTAAGCATAGATCTTTCTGATAAGACTTTCAGCTTTCCTAAATTTGGATCCACACTTCAACGTGCTAAGTCAGCTTTAGAAGTAGTCTGGAATAAAAGTACACAAAGTTTAAGTGGGTATGAAGACAGTGGATCATCTTTCATGGGAAGGTTTAGAACTTTATCTCAGTCTACTGCAAATGAATCAAGTACAACACTTGATTCTGATGTTTATGCTGAGCCTTACTGCTACAAAGCAGAGTATGGGGAAGACTTAATTGAACCACCTGGTGAGAATGAAACAGACTATGTGGAAGTAATGGAACAAGTCCTTGCTAAACTGGAAAATAGAACTAATAGTAGTGAAACTAGTGAGCAGGTCCAAGAATATGAACTGGGGCAGCCTTTTTATGAAACTCCATATGCAATACTACCAGAAAAGCAATATGATGCACAGTTTGACAGTGTGGTCAGTGAAGAGATATGGGAAGTTGAAAGTGTCATGGCTGCTAACATAGAAGTAAGGGAAGATGAAAATCAGAATGTCCCGGAGATCCTTACTGAAACTCCAAAGAAAAAAAGAATACGACCATCATTTAAAGAAGCTGCTTTAAAAGCTTACAAGAAACAAATGAATGATTTGGAAGAGAAGATCCTTGCTGGAGGTAATAATATTTTAATATTGTCTTTTAAGTAAAACATTGTTCTTACTAGAGTTGGACATTAATTTCTGTATCGTACCTGATCTTGCTTCCTTAGAATTTGGTGACAAAAATTCTGCTTATGTCTGGTTTTGTTCATAGTATGAAGTAGTCCCATGGAAATCAAAAGGCTAAAACTTTACAAGTTTGCTCTGAAAGAATTTTCTGAATATGTTTAGTCAAATATGTTTTTAAGCAATTATATTGCTTTATATTTCAGTAACTTGAAACTTAGATTTTGCAAGATTTAAATCTTATAGAAAGAACTAAACAGTACACTGTTCTTGGTTTTCTTATAGCTTTATAAATGTATTCACATTCACTCCATCCAGAATGACCAGATATTACAGTGCTTTCTTTAACAGTTTTCAAGGCATGGTTGGTTCTATATTCATCCTGATGAGCAGTGTTCACATCTTGTATGCAACCTATAACTTGTTATGTACTTGTGAGAGTTCAAGTCTAAACTGATTTTACTTCTGTTCTTAGTTGTACTCCCAGTAAGCCCTCAAACAAGGAGTCAGTCCCCAAAAAAGGGAAAAGAAAGGTGTGGAGGAAAGAGTAAAGAAGTGTAAATGGTAGCAACCATGTATGAAGAGGTGGTAGAAAGGAACTTAACTCAGAGGGTGTTGACACAGATTTATTCATGATCTTTATCTCCTCTGTTAACAGACTTCAAAGCAAACTCATATACATAACTTTAATACCTCTAGTAGTATACAAATATGGTGATTTTCAATATTAACATATACCATAATGCTAATGTTATAATATTACTGTGCATTTAATTGGAAGCACATAATTACCATGGCTAGCCAGATGGTAATTGTCACCTTGACTGAATCTTTGCTTTCTTTATCTGCTTTGAAAAAATAATCATCTGATATATTCCTTTTAAAGATGAAGAATTGTGCCTTCAGCCAAAGATTGTATTTACTAGTAATGAGCATCCAAAGCTTGAGCTACCATAAAGTTTCTCTTGTACATGTACAACTACTTTTACAATGAACTTATAAGTATGTTACACGAGCAATTAAATATTGCTAATATGAAAGTTTATTTAAAAGTCTACTTTTACATTCAAATAATGCCACTAGATTGTAGATTTGCATTTTGCAGATATTTTTCTACAGTACTGTTAGACACTGTATGTATGAAGAAACAACTAGCAATAGCTAGTACGTTCATGACTTTTTCATGATTTTTGAGCCATGGCAGAGGGGGACCACAGTCATTTATGTAGTCATTATTGTACAATAGGAATGTAAAGGTCTGAGGATCTATTTCAAGAAAGCACATAGGGAAGACCCAAAATAGTGAAACCCAAATTGGTTCCACTATTTAAAGTCTGTGCATTTGTATACATTATTAGATAAGATAGGCTGTTAGAAAATGAGAACTAACTTTGATGTTACATCTCATATGATCAGTTCTGTGAATTAGATGCATTTGTCCTTTTAATCCAGCAGGTGAAAGACCTCTTTCAGTTTCTTAGTCTATTGATATTTTTTTCTTCTGAATTACTTCTTATACTGTATTTACAGAGAAGCCAACTGGCACCAAGGCCAGTTTATGAAAATCTGTTATTGGGTGTAGTCTATGGGGCATAAAGCATCTGCATGGTTATAAGATGTCATACTAGGATCTCCATTTTTGTTTACACTGAAATAAAGGAGAAGGGAATACAGCAAGAGGTTAAAGGAAATTAACAGATGAACTGCTACAACAATACTGCCTTTCAGGTTATTCTGAAAACAGCATGCATTGACTCTTGAGTAGCAGTTCTGCTTTCTCTTCATGCTTTGTTTTCCACGCCAACAGGGAAGATGTGTTTCAGTCGGGGATTCTGCATCAGCAGGCGCTAACTGGTTTGTTACAAATGTGTCTTCAGGTCCTGTAGCATGCCTGGCAATGCTTACTAACAAAACAGTCTTTCGTGTTGTATATCTAAAAAGTAAAACATCATATTCATCCATTAATGCTTACAGAACATCTAACAATTATTCAGGATTTAAAACTTTCAAAATATATTTCCTAGCTGGAGTAATCTACTAAAAGAATACGTTACCTGAAAGACTACTTCTACGGAGTGACATGCAGTATTATTGGAGTCAAATCTTTCTTGATTTTACTTTCAGTGACCTGGTTGACTGATACTATAGACAGTCTATTCACGGATAATGGAATCTGCAGATGGAATCTCCATCCTTGGAGATATTCAAAAGCCATCTAGACATGGTCCTAGGCAATCTGCTCTAGGTGACCCAGCTTGAGAAGGGTTGTTAAACAAGATAGCCTCCAGAGGTCCCTTCCAGCCTCAACTGTTTTGTGATAAGGAAATACTGTTTTTGAATACTTTGTGTACAGCCTTTGAAGAAGGATGTCCTCTTAATGTTAGTTTGTCCTCTAGGACAAAACACATTTAACTTCTGTTTATTACTTGAATTCAGAAATTTTGATTTAGTATAGGAAATGACATTTTGGAAATCAGTTCTTAAGGGGGAAAACACACAAAATGTATAGTTTGTAGCATCTCAGTTTTCACAACCTGCCTTGTCATCTTTATGTGTGTATTCATGCATGTCCAGAGAATACTTAATTTATCATTTAAGAAAATAGTAGTTTGGGGTATTATATCTGTGTGGGGTTTTTTTAATATTTCAGGAGCAGTAATAACTTTAAAGAAAAGTGAGTAATAGCTGATCTAGGGTTTACGTGACTTTTATGATTTATTATTTTTTTATTGTTATCTTACCCCTATAACTGATTCACAGTCAACTTCTGATTTCTTATTTGTGATGGAAAAATACTAGTTGCAGATCAAGTTCCTTGAATTAATCTTCATTATATAACCAAAGCATAACCTATTATTTAATGAATTGTTTCATCTCTCTATGTAGACAGGAGCAGGTAGACAGCACTCTGGCCAACCAGAGACATAGCCAGATAATACAGTAGTGTTATTTCTCCAATTTAGTACAAAAGAAAGGTTTAGAATGCTATTATTTTCATTCTAGTAACACATGAGGTAATGTCATTGAAACTCTGGTACATGAATAATTTATTAGCGCATAACAGCCCATTGGATAGTCCTATTCTCTCTCTCTAGCTGGAGAGAAAAAAATACAGTATGGGCTGATTGCTTATGTATTATTTATTACAATATGGTTTTGGAGACATACTGGAATGAAAGTAATAGGGTATATGGATGAGAGGCGTCGTGAGCAGTACACGAGTAATCCTTGGATTTAAAGTTCTGTAAGGACATAGAGGCATTGTGATGATGCATGTATATTAATAGAAGGATTGATGGCTTTTTAGAAAAATATCAGAGAAATGCTAGCCAGTGGTTTGGGGTTTTTTGTACACTGTAATCAAGAATAACTCTTACCCTTTTATTTATTGTTCCAGTTCTCACCTGTTATTTTTTAGCTTTCTCTTTCCCTAGTGGCTTCTTTCATTCCACCTCTATCTTGTTATCTTTTACAGGTGCCTTAGAATAAGCATAATTCTCTCTCCTGATGAAACTATTGCTCTGGATAAGCTTCCGGAGTTGCATGCACTGTTCTGAGTTGCTTTTAATGATAAAATAGATTCTTTCTGTGAATGGTAGTTTATAAGCAATAGCTTCTTGATCTAGTTGATGAAGATCTTACTGATCATTTGGTGAATGGTCAGATTTTAAAAAGCATTTGGTCTGAATTTTCTGCCACAGAGTAACCTGTAGATTGTTTATGGTGTCATGATGGGTGAACTCAGCTTTCTCTGTATGTACACACAGTGGGAAGTCAGATTACAGGGGCCAGGGATGGGAGCTGCCTCTTTAACAGTGGATGAAAGTGGGTTTTCTATTGTTTTATAGGAAGGATTTGTATCGTGTTTAGTGGTGTCTAAGAACAGAACTTGGAGATCAGTATCAATACAGCCTTATTTTGTATATGCCTGAAGGAGGAAATGTGATGCTAACGTTTGAAACCAAAGGAACCAGTAATGTATTGCCACACTCCCCTTGCAGTGTGATCATTTGGTTCCACATTAAGAAAAGGTGTCACCAAAATAAGTATATTACTAATGTGTATTTCAAACTACACTCTTTTGAAACAAGTATATATTTTCTTATTTTGACAGCTTTTCTAGCTTTTTTATAATAACTATTTGCTGGAACTGCCTGAGTCAGTTGTATTTTCCCAAAGAGTATAGGCTTTAGAAGTTAATCTAACCTTGTCTTGTGGTACTTAGACTTTTGTTTCCTTTATGTTTTACCTCTATCACGTTTGGTTTTAATACACTTGTATAGGTGCACAGTTACTAGTAACTAATAACTATAATTAATAGTATGTACCAGTTTTGTTATGTGAATGCAAAACCTGGATTTGGACTTGAAAAGATCAGTGCTGTGGCCCAGATGAAAACCAATTCATCTGGTATTGTTTAGTAAATGAATCAGTCATTTTATAGGTATTCAGATGGAAACAAGATAAATAAAACTGTTACCTTGGTCATTGCAATTTCATATTTGTTGGTGGTGATGGTAACGTGGAAGTAAGAAGCCTGTTAGAAGATAAATTGCTTTTAAATATTACAGAGTTCTCCTATGCTCAGTCTACATTATCTGTGTTTGGAAGTGGGCTCTAAGAAAGGACTACTGTTTGTAGAAAGAGAAATTAAAAGTAGACGTATATCCCATCTTATTTCTCAATTGCTTGAGATAACTATGTTAACTGATTAAAACATTGTGAATTGTGTTTGGGTTTGCAGGGTTTTTTCCTTAAAAATAAAGTTCCTTCTCAGGCTGATGGTGCAGTTTGGGTAAAGGAAGGATGTCTAGTCAGATGGCAGAGTTCTAGTTTAGTGTATAAAATACTATAGCAATTAATAAAAATGAACATGTATATTTGCATGTATTTTGCCAAACTGAGCTGCTAATTACTTCATTGACCAGTACTAACAACTAATGCCAGTCAGTCTTGTTCATACCACAGTATAAAAGAGATTGTTGATAATGGTCATCTTTTCCCCTGTTTAATCAGTCTGCCATTGTTGTAACAAAAGTAAGAGTTTGTCCTCTTGTGCAAATTCTTTGAAATCTATAAGACTCCTCTGTTGTCATTGCCACTTCATTTCTTCAAGTGTTTTGTTGTTAAAAAATTAAATACAAACTTAAGTTTATATTTATCCGTTAGTGAATAATGGTGTCATGGCACTATTGAAGGCTTAGGCATAATTAAATCTAAACAAGCTGTCTTGAATTAATGCAGCTTTAAGGTGATATAGTTTTGACATACTTTATATGGCTTTAGGTATACTTCACCGTAAACACTCACCAGAAGCCCCCACTGGAAGGCTTGAAGCAGCGTTGTGACTACACTTTAATTTTCCTTTGAGTTTAGCATCACCTTGTACAAAATAATGAAACTTCTTTTTTACATGATCTCTTTCAGATGCTTTTCCTTCACTGAGCCTAATGGCATTTCTCATCTTTCTAATCTCAGGCATAGTCTAAGGGAAAAAAAAAAAGTTGTTAATGAATGACTATACTGCAACTAGTCTTTGCATCATAGTGAAAGAATAGCCCGGACAAGAGCACTTTTAGCTGATAAAAGTTAACAGCAATACCAAGCCCCAGAATTTTCTGTTCTCTTTCAAAATACTGAAGCCACTGTATTCAGTGATACAAGGATATTTTTGTATTCTACCATATCCCTAATAGATTTTTTTTTTAACCTGCAGTGATGAAAGACTTCATTAATATAAGGGCTGATTATGTATGCTGTGTGGCTGATATAGTTGATCTGCAATGTTTAAAAAATTAAATATATATTCATCTAATGTATGAGGTATAAAGAGTTGAATTTGGGGACATAATACTTTTCAACAGGAGTTGATTCATCTATTGCTCTTCTCTTCATATGTAAATAATGTAAACAGGTAGATTACTGAGGCTTTTCATCAGTGTAAATTCCCCTCCATATACACATCAGAAGACAGGGACAATGGAACAGATGTATTGTGTAAACAGGCTGGGGAAGAAATGGACATCCTTGAATAGATGTGTGGTGCTGAGGAAACAAGGTTTATTGCAAGTTAAGGAATCTATTTTTGTGCTGTATTGGGGATGACAATGAACTACAGAATTTAATAATCCAGTTTATCCAACTGTCTTTTTTTTTTTTTCTTTCTTTCCTTCATGTTTGTGCCTGCCTTTTAGTCAGGTAAACAAATTGACGGATATCTTTAACTTTGGGGTTTTGGTGGTTTTTTTGTGGGGTAAGAAGCTGAAGTGGGGGGGAAACTAAATACATTATCAGATTATGTGGGTAGGAATTGATAAATACAATATATTCCTGCACTGAACCTTCTTAGCTAAAATTCTAGAAAATCCTTTTTCATATATATATGCGCACTCTGGAAACCTTCCAGTAATATTACAGGAAGTAAAACAGTGTTCTAAAGAACTATTAACAACTCCATGAATTCAAAGTGTTGCAGATGAAACAATGTGTAATGATTTGACTGAGTTTCTCTTGCATATGCTTGTGTTTCATGCACACAAGACACTAGAGTCTATGCTTTTTTTTTTTTTTCCCCTTGCCACTATTTTCACTCTGGAGTCAGGCATGAGTCTTTATACCCTTTTCTTCCTGCTCCTCTTCTGCCCTTTGGTGGGGAAAAGGGATATCAGAGATTTAAGACAGTAAATGGCAGTTCGTTCAACTTGAGATTAATAGAATTGTAGAAAGGTTGCTTTAGAAAAATATGAGGAAATATAATCAGTTAATGATAAAGATGAAACATCCATCTTTTTCCTGTGAATAAAGAGCAAGTAGTTACATTCACCACCTACTCTAAAGTTAGGACTTCATGAAAGGAAGATCTGCATCAGTTGCTTGCTGTTACTACATGTTCAATCCACCAAAAGAGGGATTAGAGTAAGGGAAATGATACTGAGAGTAGTGATCATCATCTTAGAGACTTTCACCATTCAAATAAAAGCAAACCCCTATTAACAAGAAGTGATGTTTTTTCCAAGATCTGTTAAAAAAAAATAATCCAAGTTTTAGAAACCTTAAGTGAAAGAATTCTTTAAAAAACAGTTTAATACCTCTTTCAGAAAACATAATAGTGTTCTTATGTCTGCTCTATTTTAATTCTGTAGTTACAGGCTACATGTTTATGAAAAATCTTAGATTGTAATACTGCATGTCTTTGAAAAAAGGATAGTAGCCAAATAAATTGAAGATCGTCAGTTTAATTTAGCATAGTAACTCTTACTGAATCAGTGTGCATTACACCAGGAAAACATCTGTTACAAATACACTTGTGTAACAGTCTGGGAATCCAAAAAAATTCTATTGTCATCAGATGCCCCTTTGCTGGAATACCTATACCTATTCTTTAATCATCAAACAGCTCCCCCACCCCCCCCAACCAAAAAAAACCGACCAAAAAAACCCCCACCACAAAAAAAACCCAACACCCCAAATAAACAAATACCGCCCCCCCACCACCACCACAAAACCCCCCACTTAACCAGTAAAGTTTAGCAGAAATCATCTATATTTTGGCTGTTTTTACAAACAAGAAAAAAAACCCAAAACAAACCACACCAAACCACTTCTGTTTAGAGAATGACTTCCTTTTTTAGGAAGAATAATTCATTAAAACTGCTAGTTTCCTTCATAAAGAAGAAAGTCTCTACTACTCTACTCCTTATGAGAACAGGACACTATTTAACACTATTTTCACTGACTTTAGAATTAATGTAGATTGATTAATATTCATGCAATTTGCCTGGCCTTTTTGTGCTTAAACAGATTTAAAATAAATTTGCTAGAGCTAAGAGAAAACCTGAGCATGAATGTCAGTTCCAAGAACTTACTTATACTGGTTCTGCTGTGGAGATGAATGCAAATCAATGTTTTATTACCAAGATCAAGAAATATTTTCTATTTTTATTTCTAAAATATTTAAGCCTTTTCTTTAGATCATTGTATTTTAGAAGCAGAAATAACACTGCATCATTTTATAATGCAGTTCCAGGATAAAAGGAATCTTGTTAAAGCAACTGGCTAAAAAAATATCTAGATGTTCATTTAAAAAATGTAATGACTTGGAAAACATAAGTTCATAAATATGCTCAAATCTTCCTCTGATCTATAGGGGAAGTAGATTACAATAAAGTGTGAAACTAAAGAGATTCTCTGTTTTGCTGCCAAAGCAAAATTCTGACTACTTTCATGGGACAGGTGCCAGACTTTTTCTTTATGCACATTTTCCAGGTGATCAGTGGAGTACCTACACAGTTGTGTCTCTCTGTCACTCTAAATAGGAGAAAATATCTGATATCGTTCCAGTTCCTGCTGATGCAAAATTATCGTTGAAACTGATGAAACCTTGTCAGCCATGAGATTTGCCTCCTTGATCAGTAGAGAGTATTCTTAAGATAGATTGCATGATCAGCACTTTTGGTAAACCTGAAAATAAAGACAGGATTGATTTGATATAAATAATTCTAGCAAGAAAAATAGCCACATACATACAGACACATGCACTTTTATACTGTTTAATACGTACCATTTTTGTAAGAGAGTTTTATTCTGCATTTGCCTCATGTAAAACTCTTATTCACTCCAAAACCTATGTAGAGAGGGTTTTCTAGGTAGCCCATGTCTTCTAATTGTGTTGCCGACAGAGTTGTTTAAAAACGTTCTTGATACTATGGTGAAGAATATGGTGTATAAAAAGATGAAAGTTAACTGGAAAAAAATGAAAACCCTGTTGAACACAGAAAAGACTGTAATCTCTTTTCACTGATTAAGTAGTGGCAAAGAGTAAGCTGCTGACTGATATGCTAGTAGCTTCTCTGGAGTTGACCACTGAAGTTAGTTGGACTTGTTTATGTTACAGTGGAATCTCAGAGATGTGATGTGGCAAAACACCTTTTTGACTCCTTTTCTTTGAGAAA
The DNA here is from genome assembly GCF_947461875.1 of Haliaeetus albicilla. Taxonomy (NCBI): domain Eukaryota; kingdom Metazoa; phylum Chordata; class Aves; order Accipitriformes; family Accipitridae; genus Haliaeetus; species Haliaeetus albicilla. The sequence continues at coordinate 14,161,689 of NC_091494.1, read as the reverse complement.
TGAGGTTTCTTGATCAGAGGCCAAACAGCAGCAAGTGATTTGTCAATGCTATCATAGATTCATAAACCATGTATAGCTTTAGGTATCACCAGTGTAATTGCAGCCTCACCAAGGGAGTTCTTGTCCATCAGCTGCATATATACTAAGTTGGAATAAGGAGAGAGACACATAATTAACTTATTATTGAATGTAAAATAAACCAGGATAGAAGAATATGTATAAAATGGATGAGTAAAAACTAAAGCAGTTTTTAATCTTAACCTGTAGATCTTCCTGTTCCATTTAGCACAAACAGGATAGAGCTGATGCTTCTTTGCATCCATAAGGCAGGGAAGATACTTCAAACAAAGTAGTGGAATTTTGTTTGGGAATGTTAAAAGGCTTGTTGGTAGAAATTTTTCTTTTATAAAAAAAAAAAAGCAGAGCACAAGAAGACCTGCCTTTTCCTCTTAACTATAGAAAGTGATTGTGGAATTCAGAAGGATTTATGCTTGTCCTATGAGGGCAGAAAAAGTCCAATAGAACCAAAAGTCATGCTTTGAATTCCAATGTACCAGTCTATAGCTCATAACATCTGTGTGTCTCTCTGGTGTTTATATATAATTATTCCAACTTAATATTACTTTAAAGCAGAGCTGAAACAAACAGTGTGTAATTTGATTTTGTTTCTACCTATAGCATAAAAGGTAATAGTGGGGAAAATAACAATTTTTTTAATGTTTTAAGGTCAGTCTCTTTACTTTCATGAGAATTATCTTGAGACTTTGAGTTGCTTCAGTTAAAAAAAAAAGGTAATTATATTACAGAACAAAATATGCTGAGCTTTATAGTATTTGCTACTTGAATGCTACTTGTATATTTTGTAATTGTGAGTAAGCATATGTTATTGCCTTTTTTTGACATCTAATATACAACTAACATTGTTAGCCATGAAGAAAAGAAAACGTATTACTGTTATACTCTAATGCATTTGAAGTACTGTCACCATCTCCCTCCTTAGTTTTTTCTCTCTATAAGACACAACAAACCAAATCCTTTCAGTCTGTCCTCACAGATTGTTTTATGAATCTCTGCTTCTTCTGGCTTTTGTCATCCTCTTTCTCTTCAATTTGTTTACTTTTAGTGTGGTTCCAAAAACTGGAAAAACAACTTCAGCTGAAGTTAACAGGTGCCCATAAAGCTGAGTCATCTCTTTCTCACATTTGACACATACTAATACTTTCCAGAATGACAGTAGCTTTTTTTGCACTAATATTCCATCTACAATGCTTTCGATTTCAAATATACTATATGCCTTGTACTGCTAACTAATCACTTTTTTACCATTTTTCATTTCTTTCTTCCAAACATAGAACTAGTTTTTACAGTAGTGCCAAGGCAGTGAAGTTAATTCAGTAATATAAGAACATCTTGAATTCTAATCCCATCCTTTCAAATACTTGCAACCCATTCCAGATCAGTGTCTTCTGCAGACTCTATGAAATTCTGTTCATCCAACTTGCTGAGAACATTGGCTAAAATCAACCTTTACAATATTGGCTGATACGCCACAGGATACTTCTGCCAAAAGAATTACTCCCAAATATCACAATACAACTGTACGCTATTTTCTACCAATTTCACCTTTACTGTATTTATCTTGCTTACATAGGGAATGTCATGGAAAACAATTTTCAAAATTCATACTAGCATTTTGTGGTATTTCAAGTCTTCTCCTTCCCTCATATCAGTTAAGCCAGTTTGCTTATCGACAGAAGAAAATCTGATTTCTGTGTCTATCTCAGTAAGCAACATTGCTGATGTCATCTTTTTATTCTGTATGTGATTATACATTGACTCATGTTTTCTTCCACTACTATAAGTCTTGAAATTAGTCTGGCTTATCTAAATCTTTTAGCCTTCTAGTTTGGTTTTTTATAAGATTTTTTTTGAAGTGTTTGAGGCTATTTTAGATAGTTTCTTTAATCTTAGCTAGAAAGTGTATACAACTCCACAGGAGAACAACTTCATACCAACAGCAGCTATGAACATGATAGCCTGTGAAATATGTGACTGTTTTCCAGACACTGTGTTCTGCTCCTTTGTTCTTGATCCTAGGGTGTATATATTGTTCTTGGTCTTTAACTGTAGGATTTTTATATGACTTATGGGTTTGCCACCATTAGCATTTTATTTTACAACAGTGTCACACTTTTGAAGCAAATCTCTCAGTCTTCCCAATTGACCACATTTGGTTTGACCACTGGAATGTCTGAGTGTAATCTAGATGTTTTACCAATGCAACTAAGCCAGATGTTGCTCTCCAGGATCACAGCTGATGTGCTCAGCAACTAATGGGTTTTCAGTCCACAGAGCCAAAACCAGAACTGGTATGAAGTAAATGCCCCCAAAGTGTTTGTGGTGTGAACACTGAGGTCTTCAGCACCAACTCCTTTGACCTTCTGATCTGCTCTTACGGCATTAAACTATTTGCTATTGCACATGTACTCTTTGTTGTCCAAGATCTTAAGCAGTTTGCTCCTATGTCCCGGGCAGCCATTTAACATTCCTGCCCTACTGTCACTTCTGTTTATGCTGTTACCACAAACCAACCTGTATATCTCAAAACCTCATGTTCAGTGTAAGAGGCACCAAGGAACATCATCTCCCATAGAGTCCTGAGGGACTACTTTCACAGCTGGTGTCAAATCAAGTGGCTGGTTGCTTGGATCTCTTTGGAAGAAACACAATGGGAATTCAGCTTGCAAGTAAGACCGTGACATAGTGGTCCAAGTCAAATATTTTGTGGCAATGTTGGCTGTGTGATATGGAAAGACTTACAATAATCAATTATCTGTTTGTTTTCATAGGCTATAATTAATTACTTGGTTCCATTTACTCTTATCATTTGTATCAAAAGATGTAAAATATGCCTCTTTATCCTTTATGGATAATGTATGCTTTACCATTCTGATGTGTTCTGGGGTTGGAATAGAGTGCTTAAAATGCACTCTGCATTCTGCCTCCCTACCATCACTCTGACAAGCCAAAGACTGTCAAGAAAGCCCAGTCTTCAAGAGCGCTATAGTTTTTTTGAGACCACCAAAAATTAAGAAGCACTAGTATCATACCACATTCCATAATCAAATAGTTCTCTTGATAGTCAATAATTTATTCTTTTAGAGGTAAGTTTCAGAAGTTGGTAGAAGTATCTAGTAGCTGTTGAAAGACAATAGAAAACAAGAGCCATTAGAAGTCTAATGGGACTCAATTTCTAAACACCAGAGATGTTTTTAAAGCACATCCCCTTGTTTCAGATTTGCAGACCAGTTTATTAATACAGACACAAATGCATTTTTTATCTTCACCAAGCTGACCTCCTGTTTTGGCTCTCAATGTATCCACTAGTAATTTTTCTACATCACTGCTAGTAAAGTGCTAGCAGCAATTCTTCTGTTTCTCCTGTCAACCAAGCTTTATTCAAGTTTGACCTTCTCTTTGTCAGACAAGCATCACTCATCTCTTATGATGTGCTGGCTTTAATATTATCTTTCAAGTGTTATACAGTATATCTTCCTAGAATATGCTTCAGCAACACAACAACCTCTAGGCTTACATATTGTAATATTCTGTTCTGTAGTGATAATATTAGCTTCTGGGTACAGCATTTATTATTTTAGCATGGCTTAATTTGTGTTATTGTTTTGGACAGACAATCTGCTTCTTTCATGTGCTGCTTTTATTTGACCCTCTTATTCATCCTTTATTTCCATTTCTTAGCAATACATACTAATTCAAATTGTCCAGCTTGAACTCCAAACTACTTCTGGCTATGGGTACTTTACACATGTTATTTCCATGGAACAGCTGTACTGTTATCCAATTCCAGCAAGTATTATGTCTAAAGGGTTTGCTTCCAGGAATGGTGTAATTATCAGTCAGTTTGATGTTCTTGCAATTGTTTTGCAGAATTAAAGACTAAAATTGTACTTTGAGAGATTAATGAAGTTTAAATCTTTTTCCAATTTGGTGTTACACAATTATGCACACTTACAAGATGGAAAATCAAGGTAGTATACATAATACCATTTCAATCCTGGGTTTCCTGACAGTTTAGACTTTTATGACCTTATTACCGTTCTTGTGCTATGGCAGGGGGGTGGTGAACTACATTTTTGCAATCATTAAAGAAAGAGAAGTGTATTAGGATGATGCTCTGCTGCTCAGAAGAATGCAGAAGTGAAATAATGACACAAGGCTTGAAGGATGCTTATGATGTGGGGTGGGTGGGAATCTTCTGAACCTCTTTGATATAAATCTCTCTGCTGACTGATGAGACTGTTGTCCAGTTGTATTTCTGATGGTATCATAAGCTACAAAAGCAAAGGTCTGTCTTCACTTCTGTATCTTCCTTGCTAGTTTATCTTTCATGCTGGAAGAATCTGCCTTTTCATCATCCTTTAAAGATTCTTTTTTCTAGGAAGTTTGGGTGTAGAAACTAGTTATCTTGTATGATGAATTCCTGTGTTGTGTGGTAAGTTACAGGTGACAACATTGCTATTAAAAATGGATAAATCAGACCATGTGTTAATTTGAAAACAGTTGATGTGTAAAGTTCAACTTTTATAAGATCTATTAGTTTTCAGACAGAGTTTGAATAGTAATTATGCAGCGTTAATAAACACTTGTTGGAAATTTTTCTTAGCCTTCTCAAAACCTTTAAACTGATACGTGGATAGAAAATAACTTGGGGGCTTATTTGAGGAGGCTCAAAGGATGCCAAATAAGCCTCCCTCACTCTACCCCCTTTGGGGTAGATTTTCCCTTTGCCTTCAATATTTGACAGTTGCAAATGTAATTTTTGGTAGTAAGTAGCTAGGTGACCATCCTACTTTTCATCATTCCACTACACAGGTATATATGTGGAGTGCACTGAGCTGAAATAGCAACAATTGTGGAGCAATATCGCTCCATGGATTTCTCCTATAATTCTAGTAAAACATCTTGCGGTTATCTAAAATGGCATATGGTATAGAGGCATAACACGAAGGCTGTACGGGTATTTTGTAATGTAGTAAACTTTCACATTTAAAAAAATATCTAAGGAGAAACAAACTAGTTGAAATAAAATAAGAAGTATCCCATAGGGTTAACCAAATGAACCAATGTTTACACTTTCTAGTACGTTCATAACCTTTTTAGGTTAGTTGTTTGCCATAGAATGTGTGGATGACAGAAATGAGTTATATCAAGATAAGCTCTTTTAAGTAAATCACTGTCATACAGCAGTATAATCTGAGATGTCTAGCCTTGTATCCCTGATTTGAAAATACATTCAGTGGTCTCTTACATAATCACAGTTCATTTCTTATCTACATCAAGGAATGTTTCTGTCTATTCTGGTAGCCTAATGATACAAAGTGAACTGTTTGGTGACTGTACACTTCCTGATTTGGTGCTCTCATACACACAGAGAACACTTCACAGTTCAGATTATTTCACTCTTGGTGAGTTCAGAAGAAGCAATAAACAATGGTTTCAAACTAATTTTGTCTCTGAAGATGCAGTCATTTTTTACAAAAAAGAGATGCTCTCAAAATCTCGTTTGGGGAAATTTGTGTCAGTTGTCTGCTTTATACAATTTCTGTTGAGAAAAGAGGCTGTTAAGACTGGTGCATTTATTTTTTTAAAGTAGCAACTGCAAAGAAAAACAAGTTAAACCAAAAACGTAATACCTTTTTTCCCTTCCTAATTTTTGATTGTCACTCTCCTTCCTAAATTTAGGCAAAATTAGGTTCCAGTAAAGGAAGTGTAGTGAAATTAGATGAAGCTGGCTGAAACCCAAGAGAGGTAAAGAAAATTTCATATGTCCATCTCTCATGCTCTGAAATATAAAATTCCATTTAATGTGGAAGACAAGTCTCAACAATTTTGTATTTTTTAATATAACTTTCTAAACAACTGAATTAAACATATAATTCATGTGATTCTTTAGGCAGCTGGTAGCAAAGTACCTGCAAACTATTTAAAAATTGCATTCCACATAAATAATACTGAGATTTATTATGCATCTTTAAAAGGCAGTATTACCAATATAGTTATGGTTAGATATTCTAGAAAGAAGGTTTAGGTTGCATGAACAGATTATGGTGAGGCTTCTTACGTTACAAGTGCTGTCCTGCCTAAAACTTTCCTCAGTCCCCAAATTTCTCTTCATCTTTTGGACTCTGCCTTTTTTACAAGTTTGAGTATTATTTCAGTCTCAGTCTCAGTCTCTCCTACTTAGAGTCCTGCGGGTATAACCTCTTTTGCCTTTCCTCTCATTGACCTGTCCAGGTGATGCTTCAGCACTTTGGTTTTAACTATTCCTCTTATTTTCTTTAGCCCTCATACAAGCATATCCCATTTTGGTTCCATGGCCAGCCCAGCTTACAGTCATTTAATTACTCCTTGCTCTGCTCTTACTCTGCTTATGAAAATGCTGTAATAATTTTGTAGTGGGAAAGTAGGATCATATGGTCATCCAAGTCTCCTTTATACGCTTGTGGAGAAAGAGTAGCCAATTGTATCTGATGTTGTCAGACAAACACATCTCAGAAACAAATAAGAAAAAAAAAAAAGAAATTGTAAAAGCTAACCTCATTTTTATAAATCTACTCAGTCAAATGAGGGTAATTTGACAACTAAAATGCTGCAACTTAATTTAGTCAAGAATTAGTTTCTGAGGCAAAATTAAAATTTTTGTATTTCTGAAGGCAGGGGAGTTTTGAAGTAAGAAAACATCAGAATAGTTCATGTCCCAGCAGAAAAAAGTACCTTAATGGGTTTTTCTGAAACAACAATAAAAATTGATACCATGTTCATTTATATTCAGGAGAAGAACTATGAAAAGTATTAATTCACGGCAAGCAGATAATCTTGATGCACAGAGATGTGCTTACTCTATTTTTACTAAATAATGGAATTTACTATTAGTAATAGTTTTTATGTTCTGTATAACTCAAAACATAAGTTTTCCTTGGGACACTAAACTATATTTAATTCTTTTAGGCATACTCTTTCTAAAAGGATTGTTCACGATAGCTGTGAAACTAAAGCTAAGATCTGTAGTCAAGCATAAGAAAATGGCAAATTTTACGGTCTTGCAAAGGAGAGAAAGTTGCACAGTTGGATTTTTTGTGGATTCAAATTTGGTGTTGGGACTTTGCTAATAACTAGTAGCTTAATCATCTTTAACCTTTTTGAATAATGCAAAATCAGGTATAATCTGACTGGTGAAACATGTTTTGAACAACTTATCTCCAGTTTCTATTCTGCCCATTCCTGTGCAGGTGCTTTGCTTTGATCACATAAGTAGCCTCTAAAATTAGTGGTACGATAGAGCCTTTTCATTCCCTGGGTTGTCACTACTATACTGTATGCACCTTTACATTTGCCTTCATGTTTTTTTCACGTATGTGAATAGGATATTTTCTTGTAGGTAAACCAGTTCAAAAATGAAACGTAGCATATGTTTAAGGTGTAAATGATCATTTTGTAATGTATGTAATGTGGGATATCTCCAAACATCTTAAAAATACCTGAACTATTTAAAGGGCCTGTAGAACATGTACTCCATTTGGGGAGGAAAAATGGAAAGATCAGTAAGGTGACAATTAAAGCAATGCAGTTTCATGTATGCACTGTACTATAAAGTGTCCAAAAAAAAGACACGCTGGTTGAATAGTATATAAAAACAATTTTAAATGTATGTGTATTTTAAAATTCACAAGACGATAAAACAAGGTTAGCTTTTCCTGTCAGCAAATATATTCTGTCTGATAGTAAATGTGAATACATCACACTTTTGCATTAAGCAATTTTATATATATATATATATATCTATCTCATATCTTATACTTCCACAATTGTAGTTCTTCAGCTGGCATTTGGGGGGGAATTTCTGTCATTATATGAATAGCTGTGATAGAAAAGAATAGTTACAGTTCAGGGGTTTGGGGTTTATTTTATATCCTTAGTAGAAACACTTTCCTTTTCCTTGAAAATAAAGCATTATTTTTTTGAACACTGCAAGTATATTAAAATATATATTCAATAATATTAAAAATATATATTAAAAAAAACCCAAACCAAAACAAAAAAACTAAAAATCATATGAGATGGGATACAGTGTGTAAATTATATGGTATCCACACAGTCCTGCATAAGTGGCAGGGGTTCTTATCTATTGAAGACATCTCTTTGCTTGTTTAAAATGTAGTGACAGTGGTCTTGCCACAATGATACAGCTAAGCACAGCTGTTACTTGGATTCTGCTGTGCATTAGCAGATTAAAACAGTGACAGTTTTTTATAGCATAAGATATTTTCTCAGAGACTGTTTTGTCTAACCTATATCCCCCTTCTTCCTAATTCTCTTTCAGATAGCGGTTCTGTGGATGAAAAGGTTTAAAATCACGTATTTACTATAGGGATCATGTATTTTGTTGATGTTTGTTTGTGACTTATTTGACCTGTTTGGTTCCTTCATTTTAGTTGTGATATCTGCATGTTTTTCCCAGCTTTCCACTCTTTTGTTCTCCTTTGTGTGTATTGCAAATGTGTTGCTTTTATAAACAGGATAACCCTCACTGTTGTGCTTATCATAATTGCCAACACAGGGGTCTGCTACTGTCAAACATGATATCTGGGATTTTTGCTTCTAATTATCATTTACATTGCATACACTATAGGAATTAAAGGACAACAATATTGGGAAGCAATATCTTATCTTCCCATGGGTTCTTCCAGTGTGTTTCACTAAATGCTCGATGCTACCAAAATGTATTCCAAAGGAATAGTTACTCTAGCTTTGGCCTGGAGCTGACCCTGCTAAACATTTTCATATTAGGTGTCATATGTTTGAAGCAGTTAAATTCTGTCCAAGATTTACTAAGAGCAACTGAGTAACCGTACTGTTTTTGGTCTTTATTAAAGGCTCGGATAGCAAGTGGAAGTTCCTTGGATACTTCCAAGCTTTATGCAGTCCAGGCATTTAGTGGGTAAGTACCAATATGACTGTGAATTTTGTTACTTACATCTGCAAATTAGTGTCATAGTGTTATAGTATTTTTTCTAAGTCTTGTTCCTATAAGAAATAGAATTATTTTAGGAGGAACATAGTCAGTTTCATTGTGTATGTTTTCTCCTTTTAATTTTTTTAAGTCCTTAATTTTTAAGGAATTAATACAACAATGTAGATGCACAGGTCAACTGGATGATAAATATTTTTACCTCTTTGCATACAAAATAAATGCCCTTTGAAGCTGTAGTCTGATTTTGTCTTCATTTTAGTAAATGTGTAGTAATACAATAATATTTGAAATCTAAAACATCAAGGGAAAAAGATCTTTCAGTTGCTGGGAGTGAATATGGCAGAAACCTGTACATTTTGTTTGGTTGTCTCCAGATGGAGTGATCTTAAATCCAGTTCTAGGGATTCCTTCCTTTGAGGAAAATCTCTCCTTCCTATTTTGAATACCTTTTTATTGTTCAGTCTCGAAAGGAAAAAAAGTAAAAGCCATTGGTAAAATTTATCAGTTATATTAGTTAGCTATTTAAAAGGGATATTATCCTCTTGCTGGTGCACTATATAAGCACTGTTTGCTATAGTTATGCTTTGTTACAAAGACAAGGTGATGAGATCAAATTATCTAATTTATCTTCCACCTTCTCATTTGTACATCTTAATGGCTGTACAACAGATTCTAGACACTATGAAGTTTTCCCATTTAGATTCCTCTGTTTGGGGTTTTTTTCCCCCTAAAAGGTACTAATGGTATTAATTTGCTTAATATAATTCACATGCTGCTGTGGAACGTATAGTTAGGGTAACTTTTATTTCTAAACCTTTGTCCTGGTTTCAGCTGGGATGTAGTTAACTGTCTTCCTAGTAGCTGGTACAGTGCTATGTTTTTGAGTTAGGTATGAGAAGAATGTTGATAACACACTGATGTTTTCAGTTGTTCCTAAGTAGTGTTTAGACTAAAGTCAAAGATTTTTCAGCTTCTCATGCCCAGCCAGTGAGAAGGCTGGAGGGGCACAAGCAGTTGGGAGGGGACACAGCCAGGACACCTGACCCAAAATGGCCAACAGGGTATTCCATACCATGTGACATCACATCTAGTATATAAACTTGGGGGGAGTGGGGGCTGGGGGAATCATCCCTCAGGGACTAGCTGGGTGTCAGTCAGTGGGTGTTGAGTTGCACTGTGCATCATTTGTACATTCCAATCCTTTTATTATTACTGTTGTCGTTTTATTAGTGTTATTATCATTATTAGTTTCTTATTTTCTGTTCTATTAGACCGTTCTTATCTCAACCCATGAGTTTTACTTCTTTTCCCGATTTTCACCCCCATCCCACTGGATGGGAGGGTGGGGGGAAGTGAGCGAGTGGCTGCGTGGTGCTTAGTTGCTGGCTGGGGTTAAACCATGAGAACCTTAAACAAATTTAAGAGCATTCTCCATCTTTTCAGTGGCTTAGGTAGTTTCTGTATAGTTTGTCATACCTTGAAAGTGTTGTATTTCTTCCTTTTCCAGCTCATAGAAACTTCAGAGTTGCTGTAAAAGTGTGAGGCCATATGTGACATTGTGCAGGATTAGTTGCTGAATGAACGTGAAACATTTTAAATATTGTGAGAGATAATTCATGTTGTTTTCTTACTAACGTGCTCCTTGGCATTACCATGAAATTATAGTATACTTCTCTTGGCTTGCAAACCACACAATTGCTTTCGCTTTGATCAGTTGCATTTTTCTCATAAGGTCAAAAAAGTCAAAAGTATCTCAGTACTAAAATGATAAAAACTTTTTCCTTTTATATTCATTAGCACAATTTCTTACTATGCCAAAACAGCTAGTCCTTCTTTGAATGGGATTTTCCAAGTACTGTATCTCTCTATTTTAAAAATAGACCAATATAAGTGCTGTGAATTTTCTTTCCTGACTTCCAAATGCAAAACATTAGTATTTCTGTTTGAATTATATTGTTTGTCAACATAAAACTAGCACATCTGAAGCAACTTTGTTTCTCTTGATTAGGTTACTGATTTGAATACTTTTTCAGCAATGTAATAGCCACAAAAACATTTACTAAAACTCTCTATGCTCATGTTCACATTATTCTTCTAACGGAATCATGGAAGGCTTTTATCAGATCCATTGCAATTGTGCTAGCAAATTATGATAATAACATTTTGATTTGATGTATGGCAATTTATATTTGGTGGCTTCTTTATTGAAAAAAATTAATGCATATCAGAACCAAAAGGCATCACAGAGGCAGCTTCTGATGGTTGCCTCAAATTCTCTTTGTCATATCCGTAAAGATGGTATATTCTTCTTTTCTCTTTTGTGCTATGCAATGTCAATTCATTTTTACTCATCTGTTTTGATGGCCTCAGATTTGAGTAATTTATGATTTGATGCACCACTAATAGTAATGTACCTCACCACTGAGAAGCATGAATCTGATGTCTTAAAAACTACACAGTAAGTTGCGGTCTACTGAAACTAAGAATGATCATACTCAGAAGCATTAGTGTGTAAGCCTGGTACAAAACTTTGGGGCTGTGTATTTAAAAAAAAAAAAAAAAAAGCTGTTCATAACTGTCAGCAACTACTTCTGAGAAGTCTGGTGTATAGATCACTGCATGGTTTCCAGAACTAGTAGGAGAACAATGTTTTAACATCAAAATGAATTCAAATTCTTGAAATACAGTGTAGAAATTGACATTCTCAGATACTTTTATAGATGCTGTTCAGTGCAGAATTGTATATTACATTCAATGCTGTATTCCTAGAATAAGAAAGAATGGGTTTTTTTCTCTAGAAAAATCAGAAATCCGAAACCGAAAATAAAGCTAGTCCAAAACTGCCTTGGATTTATCATCTGTCACTTTAAATGGCCCAATTTTGATCACTGCATGTGGTTAGGTTTTCATTGCTTAAGCTAGAGAATTATTTCTTAACATAACCAAAATCTTAAGGAAAATTTTCCACTTATGTTTCTTCTTTTTTTTCCTTATTTCCCCTTTTTTAAGTAACCTATATTTCCCCTTTTTTAAGTAACCTACTTCTTGTTGCTCCATTACCTTATATTGTTTGCACCCCATACGAGTAAGCTTAATAAGACAGAGCTCATTCTGTCATATTGTTTGCAATGTGCAAAACCAGAAAAGAAACAGTTTAACATCTAGTTGTTGTCTAATTTAGGAATAGCATTTTGTAAGCAGACTGTGTGAGTGTAGGCAATCAAGTATTGATATCTATGCATGCAGGAAGCTGCATTTGACCATACAGTTTTGTTGTATGCATTACTTTCCATAGCCAATTACTTAATTATGGTTTCCTAATAGGTGTAGGACTTAGAAAAGTGGTGTACAAGAGTGTATAGAATTCTTACTTATTGTAGGTTGCACACAAAAACCAATCTCATAGATGTAAGGAGGCCTTTTGCCACTGACAAGAACTATACAGACAGAAGTTGGTCTTTTTATGCCTTCTCTTCCAATCACAGGTGAATAAATTCAAATATTGAATCCTCTAAGAATAAGCTGTGTCAATCCCTTGTACAGACATCCTGTAACCACTGCACAGGACTACTTCAAATGACTGACAGTAGCTCAATACTAGCTCATGTTTTTAGCTCAAACCTTACTTCTTTTGCTGACAAAGTTTGGATTGGGCCTCTACTCCCTTTGCTGTCTGCAATATATTTGTGCAAGCCTCTGTTTCACTAGGCCTCCCTGAAAACAGTGATGCAATTTGCATTTAACTTCTCATTCAGCTGAAGAGCTGTGACATCTCAATGGCTGCTGTGGCTCTGTTTTAATCACACTTTCCACTCTACTCCTGCATCCAAAAACTAATCCTAAATTCAGGGAGCCCTCAGCCTCTTCACTGCCAACATAACTGGCTGCAGCCTTAGCTATGACTCCTTTTCCCTTTTACTCTCCCCAAAAGCTGTTGCCCTTTGAAGTGAGGGGAGATTCTTTCCCTCACAACCCTTGATAACTTGCTTTATCTATATAGAAATACCTCAGTTGCCTCTTCTGCCTTACTCTTCCTTCTCTTTCATAGCACAGTGCTGTGACCCCACCTCACATGCACCAGCACATCCCAAGTCCATGGCACAGACTGCAACTCTTCATTCTCTGCAATGATCTCCACTTGGCTGCATGAAATGAGAGAAAAGCCAGGATGAGAAAGAAAAGGCAAAGACCAAATACAGTTTTCCTGGGGCTTCTCATGCTATTTCCCTGTTAAAAGGCAAAAGCTCCACCTTTCCTGTTCTTTCCATGCCAGTATCGAACAATAACTTCTTCATTTTATTTTTCTTCTTCATTTTATTGAAAATGAGACACTTTAGAATTCATCCTTTCAATATTTTTGAAAAGTACATGGAAGTCAGCTGGGTTTTTCATCATGTATACGAATCTAGGGTAGTACAGTTTTACTTTTACCAGAGACTTGCTTTGTATTAATTCACTACTTGTCTGATGGCAGTGATGTCAGGGACTGATAATTTTACCACATGGCCTAATCCATTCTGAAATTTGCTACTGGTACGCAGATGGTGCTGGATGCAGATGATTACTCCTTTCCTTCAGTAGCATGTTCTCAATGGTAAAACAAATTTATTTTTCTTGGATTCTCTGACAAATTCAAATAGATATTTGTTATGCAGAATATCTTCAGAAGCACACAAAAAATAGTCAATATTACAGGTTTTTTTCTTGCCTTCAATGATAACTTTTGTGCCTTCAACTTCATTACCTTCTATGTCAGGATGTTGTTGGGTTGTTATTGTTGGAGGTAGGAAGGGGAGTAGAGAATTTAATGTATAACCTGCATAACATGAGCAGTTTGTCTATGGCTGTAGTGTTTAATGTTCCAAAGACTATACACAAAAGCTAATATTTCACTGTCAATACAGCATTGCTCAGTATGTTAGTGCTCATAATGTAGCTGTTATGGTTTTAAAAAAAATTAGATCTCACAATCTAGATCAGTCTATTAAACTTTACTTCCAGCTGATAGCCAACAATCTTTGCATAATTATGGTCCCCTTAAATGTTATTAGAAGGATTGAATTTGTTCTTGTACAGAGAATTTGTGCATAGGAGAACTTCTAGTTCATATCCCCAAAGTCAAGGCTGTTTCAGTCCAGATGCAAGAAAAAGCACTAAATGTGCAGTTCACCAAGAATAGGATTGAGATGTGTGTTTTCAGCACACATGTATTAGTGGAACTACATTTTTGCACTAGATCTCCCAGTGGATTCTCCTACTCTCCACTTAAAACTGAAATGTATCTTCTCAGGCAGGTGTACATTTATTGTTTATCTATCTTTGAGATATGAGAGTTTGGTGGTTCAGCCTTTCCACGTCTCTACTGGATATTGTGCACCTTATTGTGCACAAATGCCCTTTTGCGCTGTTACCTTTCAGTTTCGTCTGTGTACTTGAAATGATTTTTTGTTTTAATTAGTTCTGTAATTTCTTTCCTTTATATAGTGCTTCTAATTAAATATTTATATTGGGGGAAAAAAACTAGTTAACAGCATTTAAAAATGTTTTTAAAAGAATATAAAATGCTATACTTGCTCTATTACGAGGAGTAACATGGAAATAACTTGCCTACAGACCCCCCTCAATTGCTACCCCCCCACCCCTCAATATATGCAGGAGTCCAGTGGCTGTTACCTTTATCCTTCTGTATGTGCCTCCATCCACAGACTACTAGTCTTCAGCCTAAATGGCAGCGACCAGAATTTATGATGTAGCCCTTCTTTAGCATATTACCTTGCTTATATGCTTTCCCTCTGACTTCCCACCAAACCTAAAACATATATACACAGGCTTGTATCTGCTCCAACCTCCTTCATTCCAGCCTTTCATACTATTAGCTCCTCCCAAGTTTAAAGTAATTGTCTTTGTTGTTGTCATTCTCTCCCTTTGAACCCCACCCCTCAGACAATCCTGACATCTCAAACAACTGCAAGGCCACGGATACCTGTTCCACCCAAACTGTTGCCAAAGCTGCTTTTCTGCCTTTTTCCTGTTAATCTTAAAAAAGAAATAAAGAGTCACTGTTTATCCCAAATTATGCAGAGAGGCAGCTGCTGGACCCAGATGAATTCAAATTTTGATAAAATGTTCACAAATCTCTCGTATACTGAGAATTCATATAGCCTTAGTGGAGTATAACAGGAGAACAGTTCTGAAAAATGAAAGCAGTGCTGCAGTTGTGGAAAGAAATATTCTTGTTTTAAATTAAAAAAAATTAAAATGTGGATTTGATGTTGGGGGGGGATGTTTGGGCTTGTTGGTTGTTTTGCTGGTTGATTTTTTTTCTTTTCTTTTTTCCTCTTTCTCTTTCTTGTTGAGAACTATTTTCACTGTAACTAAGCTTAATCACATCAAGAATACAAGGAGAGTAATTAATGATGCTCCAGAGTCTACATAAGGTAGTGGAGAAGTAGGAAACAAGAGTATAGTTTTTCTTCTAGAAAGATAATTCGAGAACATATTCATTCATGTCAAAATACAGAACACCAACTACAAAACAATACAAGCCTCAGTGTCCTGCAGGTAAAGCAACTGCTTCAGATCATTCCTTGGATTCTAGCTGACTGTTGCCATAAGGAACACATTAATTTCTCATGCAGAAAACAGGATTTATTATCGTTTCACTAGATTCTTACAGAGAAGGATACCCTTTTACAATGAAAGCAACTGGAAACATCTTGCCTTGTGGTTTCTTCCTCTATCATTTATAAGCTAATCTGTTAAAATATCTACTGTCAATCAAAAGGCAATTGGAAGTGGGTTTTGAACCATGCCAACCTAGAATTACTATTAAACTTGTGGATGCTGAGTGCAAACAACATAAAGAGATTTTTAGAACATGGCTAACTAGAAACACTCTAGACACCAGACCATATCTAGCAGTTTTCCCAGTCGTCTTATTTCTCTACAGAGCAGGCATTCTGTCAGTATTACTGAAGTGAGAGAGTGCATTCAGATACTAATTTATTCCTTTTTTTTTGCGATTGAAATATTAGCCAATAACTAGTCTTAGCCTGGCTTCAAACTTCCCCCAGTCGACATACCTGTGATACTTGGAACCTCTCTTCAGCAGAGATTTTAATAAATGTGTTAGTCGTATTTCAAGGTATTTGAAGACTAAAAGTAGCAAGTTTGGGGTTTGTTTGTTTCTTTTCAGTAATGCTTCTACAGATAATCACCAATATACCTCTATATGGTGTTCATGTTTGGTTTTCCTCCCATTTTTTCAGTCTAGGTAAGAGTTCTTGTCTAGTTCAGCTGGAATTTAATTTTTTTCAAACAGCAAAATGATTTTTTTCATCTGACAAGGTATGAGTAAAGAAATCACATCTTACTTTCCAGCAGTTTATATACTGAGATTTCTAGACATTCTTCATTAAAATGACTCGTTATAATAATAAAGAAAAGTATGCTCACATTTGATGATAATAATAAAGAAAAAACATTCTGGAATCAGGAGGACAGCCCTGATTAACTGTGTCGTTGAGCTAAAAGTCACCTACTTTCATTCAGTATGTGATAGAGCTGCCTTAAATACATAAAGCAGGTAAAACTTACACTTCCTTTACATTAGCATTTTGTCCCAGTTACAGCAGCTAAAGACCAACAAGATAGTTTAGTGGAATTAGTATAAACTCTCAGTATAAACAAATTTAAACTACACCGTAACAAGTAACAGCTATGAACCAAACAATCATATTTTCTATGGTAGGAACTGAAACCAGTAAAGGCATAAGTAGTCCTTAGAGTCTCAATTTTTTTCTATGATCTTTACTATACACTTGATTGAATGCTGGGCAAAGAAGAGGCAGGAAGTATTATTGTCTTATATGAGTTCATCTGGTCATTGATTCATTGCACAAAAGAAAGTAGAGTTTCCTTTATAAGCTGCAGTTTCAAAATTGCAGTTCTCTCCTGAAGTCTGGTTAGTTTCTTTAATGTCTTAAAAGTACTTGGGTGACTAAGTACCTATGTGTAAGAACTCTCTGACGTTGTCATACTTCAGCAATTAAAAAAGTTGCAGAACCAGCTGGTAGAATACATAAACTTCTCGACAGTAGCTACAGTGTACTGCCCTAGTATTGTCAGAAGAGATGGTGAAGCTCATTTAAAACCAAAATATTTCATGTCATTAATATTTTGCAGATGATAATTGGAATGAGTTTTAGTATTACTTTTTTTTAATAACAAAAGGCGCTTCTTGACCATATATAACTTTTAAGCAAATATTTGTGATATTGTACAGATACACAGAGAAAAAAATCAGATCTAGATGTTTCTGCTAAGCTGAACTTGAGCTGGAAATGGTAGTGAAAAGACTTTACAGAGTAGAAAACTAAGCTATTTAAAGAGACAGAGGTGTGAGTTATGGCAAATTACTGAGCATAAATTACACCACTAATGTCATAATAAAATTTCTTTATATTATGTACTCATCTATATTGATTCTGTCATTGTTGCTGTTCCCTCAAAAGCCATGTCCTTTTCTTTCTCTGGTAACATCATCAGCATTCTTAATTCAGATGTAACCTTTTCTCCCAGGAAAAGACTATTAGTCAGTCTTGAATTTAGATTTTTTTTTTTTTTCCTTCCTATATGCTACTCCTTAGTCATCAGTAAAAGGAGTCCAGTAAGAACTCCATTTTAGTCATATTTTGTGTTACAGAGCAGAATAATAGATGGAAGTGATTTTATAGACATTGCTTGTCAGAAGTAGCTCTTTGTGGCATAAGAGTGCCTTATACATGTGATGAGTTGTATTCACTGCTGACGGAACTGCTCCTGAGTAACAAAGAGCCCTGAGAATCCGAGTTTCTGAGTTTCTCTGTTAGTCTCTGTACATTTACTTTTCACAACCTCAGAAATGTTACTTTATTTCTTTCATGCTTTTGCTGAGATTTGTAGGTATGTCTGGAAGTTGTAATTTGGGTCTACCTTTATATTTATGTTCTTGAAAAGAAAAATCTGATATCAAAACCCTGCACCAAAGACTGTTTATGTGAAAATATAAAGGAAATGCATAAACAGCCTATGAATCCCTTTCTTTTTCTTACAGAATAGTGCAGGTGTATCAGAAGGGAGGTATGGGAGAAACAGATTATCTCCTAAATTTATAGGATAAGAGTTATGATAGTGCTTGGAAAGTGGTAATGCTCTTAAGGGTTAAAATAAACTTTCCTATACTCTAGGCAAGTGCTTTACCCACTCAACTAAGATATGAAAGGGATTACAATTTTTTATCTTGTAACTCGAAGGAACTCTACAAACAGAGAAACAGAGGGATGCCTTTGAGGATTTTAATGTGGCCAACAGGCATTTTTGGAATTTTCTGTGCAAAAATTTGTGTCAATGTGGACTTGATACGTTAGAAGAATTAGATGAAAATCTAGAAGATTGTACTTTTAAAAAACGCATCCAAATTACACAAATAGTTTGAACTAGACTCTTATCTCTCCTTGTATATCTGTCAAACTTCAGCAATAACTTGAAGTTAGCAGAACTGCTTACTCCTTGCTTAGCTTTTCTAGAATTCCTGTTTGAAATTTTACAGGTCAAGAATGATGTGTCTAGATTTGCTCTGAGAGGTTCAAGACCCTTTTCACCTGCTTACTAGCTGCTACCAAGTCCAATTACAGTTGTCCTCTTCCTTTTCAAGTTTTGTTCGTTTCTCTTGTTTCAGATCTGCTGTCTCTTTTGCTGATTTCTCTACTTCTTCCATTTTGTCCTTCCTCTCAAGTCTCAGATGAAGTGTGCTCTAGTTGTCATCCACACACATAAGGAACTCAGACTCCAAGATTCCAATTTTTTCTGCACTTTTCATATTGACTTAACTCTCCTTGTTTTATGTTTAACTGTCCTATGAAAGATTTTCTGATCCAGCATGTGGTGCAGAAATAAATTGTCTTGACTGTCATTGAAGAAGTTTTAATTTGGATGCTACTCAGACTCAAACATGCATAGGCTGGGAACAGTCAGTTATGTATTCCTGTGGATGTATTTCTAAATCCATGTGATATCACATCTGCAGAAATTATTAATTAATCAGAGGTGGAAATGTAGTAAAGCTGTTTGGCCATGATTCCATGATGATATAGCATGCTGAAAGTTCACAGCTACATAAATTTCTGGATTTAAAAGAGAAATTAAGGTTTGGGGAGGTGGGTGGGTTTAGGACACAGTGTCACAACCTTTGTTAGTGTGTCACTGATGTTTTGGTATTGCTTTTAATCTGTTTTATCTCTTTCTGGTCTAGGAGGTTTATAATCTTATTTTGATTAGATGTTATAATCCTATGACAATGACAACCAGAGAGATGCATATTGTCAAAGGTAAACTAAGTGTAGGATGTTATTACCTCATCTGGGTCTAGGAAGGTCTGCATCCTGTTTTTGCAAATGAATTTGTCTTGTAGGACTTCCTATCTCCACCTTATCAATTCTCCACAAGCTTTATGCAAATTGGTTTTTTTTCTTTCCCTTGTTGGTCTCTTTTCATTATGGCCACGTTGATACTAAGGAAGCTATTTAAATAGACATCAAGGATAGTAGAGGGAATTCAAAATGAGTCCTTGGTATTATAATATTGCAACAGTTCTGCTAAGGGAGCATTAATTTTGAGAACCATGTTCAGATTTTTCTCTTCCCCGTAAATGTTGAGACCAGATTTTCCTTCTAGACAATTTTTGCAGCACTGCGAACACTCTGTCTTCATTAGCGTTACTACTGACTTGCTCTGGTGTAAGGTGAAGAATATCAGCAAATGTACTTTTAATGCTGTTTTGCTGATGCTTGGTTTTTAATAGCATTTTTTAGTTTGGGTACTAGGAAATAATTTTAGTGTTTTGGGGGGCTTTGTGGGGGTTTTTTAGTTTGGGGGGGGTGTTCCCAAAATATTGAAAAAAATATAGTGAAGGAAAAAATTTTACAAGTTGAAATGGTGGCACTTTGAGGCCACAGTGCCTGAGGCTAGCATAAAGTCATTTCAGTTGGCTAGCATCAGCTCCCTGTAATGTGACAAGAAGCATGATGGGAAAAAGAAATGAGGTCAGAACTTTTTTGCAAGCAACTTTATTTTTTCCAAAAGCTGAGATGGCCCCAGAGGCCTGTTAGCACAATTTAGAATATCTGTTGGTCTTTGGCTTGCATCTTGGGATGGAGCATTCAACAGATTTGTGATCAGAAGGCAGAGGGAGAATCAAAGCTGTAGTCACAAAGCCTGTTTTGCTGCCTCAGCCAGTATCTGAGCATCTGTCAATATATCCTAATGTGTGATTAATTCATATCTTTACTATAGAAATATGATTAGCAAACATAATTTCAAAATTTTCATGACATTAATATGCATACTCATTTGAGCACACAATCTGTGCAAATTTGAGTGGATAACAGTCCTTTAGAATAGTCTAGTCTACCCCAAAATTTTCTGACAGCTTCTTGAATTGGCCAGGATAACAGGTTTTCTTCTATGGAGGGATTTGGCTCTTCTTTTTTTCATTTCTTAATATAGTGGTTTTAGCTCATATTAAGATTCTTTTAATCCAACTTTCATTTTCAGAGAAAGTGCTAGGTATTTCTCTGGTGGCATTTTAATATATTGAGGACCAGGAAAAGCTATAAATCCAGTCCTATAATTACTTCTACAATGCTGATATTTTCTCCCAGTATTCAAATACAATTTTAGATCTCCAGTTTCAGTTTTCCACTCAGCAAAAATTATGTATTGCTACCCAAGCGTGGATTTGTGGGTCTTCAGATAGTGTGGCTGTCTCATAATTATTTTCATTAACTTGCATCGTTCCATTTTTATGTTTTTACAAAAGCCACTGGCTACATTTTGTGATAATAATATGCAGCAATGATACATTTCTTCTTCCCTTCCTCACCCCCTAGTTCAATCTTCAAAAAATTAATCTCAATTTTCATGAGATCAGACCAGCATTATAAGTTATTAAAGCTGCCTAGGCATTTTATTTATCACATTTAACTATAAAAATTTAATTATGCTATAAACCAGACTCATCTAATCTGAAATATTATATAATCCTGAGAATTTCAAGAAAATGAAGTATCCCAGTACCCTAAAATGTATGTCCAGTACTGAGTGATTTAAAAAAACCAAAACAGCGAAACCTCACCTCTTCATTTTTGTCATTATTTTCATCTGGAAATGAACTCACTTACACAGACCTTCAAGAGTGGCTATGATTCTTTCCAATTTTTTTATGCCTAGGAATTAAAAAAAGAAGAAAAAAGCAAAAAGCTCTTTATATTAAACAGTGAGATGTTTCATTTTTAATGACAAAAATACCAACATTTTTGCAATGATTTAGTTTCATCAAATACAGGTATTGTGACATAAAATTGATGCCTTTCATAAAATTATTAATGTTAAATATTTGTAGTATTACTATAACTTGAACTGTAATTTTCTAAGAACCACTAGTGAATAGGTACAGTGTCATAACTCTCAATTTGTAATTCAGTCTTCTAAAGCAGAGGACTGAATTGGGAGGAAAAAGGTTGGAAGTGTTTGAACAGTTAAATATATCAAGTATACGGCAAAAAGTACCACACTGAGAATTACAGTTTCCAAATAGGGTATTGAATAGTTTAGTAGAACTGTCTGCTTAAATGGGCTGAAAGGAAAACAGCTGATCAAGTCCTCATCTTCAAAAAAATGGTACATATATATATACATACATATAGATAATCTGTCATGTTCTTCAGCATACAGGCTACCTACCAGTTACAGAACAGAAATTATTACATGTTCTAATAGTGGGAGTTGCATCAGAATTGCTACACTAAACTGACAGTCTAGAAAAAAAATATATCAGTTTTTATTGGAAGATATTGTTCTTATCAGAGTTCATTTTGAGTGTTTTTATTATAGCTTTCAAGTCCTATGTTTGTCTGTAATAAAGAAGAAAATAATTTAAGTTGAATGAACAGTGTGGGCCTGATGAATGCTAGAGGGATCAGACTAAATAGGGTATTGTTGCTGCTGTGACTAAGTGGAAATGATTTATTGTAATGTTTTAAAGCTATTAATGTGTCTTATTTTAACTTTCTTCAGCATCTTATTGACAGCCCAAATATTTGGGAATCTCTATGAAGAATTTTTCTTTATAACTGATGTACAGACAGGTGCAGTCCAAATTATCTTAAAATGTCGTGTGACACCAGAAGTCAGCATAAAGCAGATCCAATTCTCTCTGGAAAATTGCATCAGAACTGCATTCTGCTTGCACTGAAGATGTATTTATGCTTTTCTCCCCTCCATATCCTGTTGGGTTTTGGGTGACGTTTTGAACTAATGAATTTACCAGCTCCCAGTTTAGCTACAAATAAATAAAAAAAATCACTTCCCTAGTAGGTGAGTCCTGACTTGGTAACTCTAGAGTATTTAATTTTCTGTTGTCTAGTTGCTGGCAGAGATGAAGTGAAGCTAACTGATTGTGTAGGGTGACAGCTTGTCTGATTAAGGATTTGTGTGTGAACCTAACACATCACTCTATTCTGTACTATACCTAAAGAGAGTCAAGGAAAATGGGTCCATACAAGCCTACTCAAGACTGTGAAGCAGAATTGATCAACTGTAGGGGAAAACTTCTTGCTGCTGTCCCAGCCAGCTTGTTCACACTACAGGCAGTTAGAGTATTTCAGGCGTAGTGTATCATACATGCACTCAGCTCTCATTTGAGTATAGAGGAAAATTTCCTAATGGGCAAAAGATAAGAAATGTCATTTCACCAAAACTGGACAGTTCCAGAAAGTGTAGGAATATTTGTACCATTCCTTTTAAATTCCTTGCAGTAATTAGAATAATTAATAATTCTCATGTCATAAGTTTGTGTCTTTTATACGTTATTTTGTCCTTTTGCCTACAAATATATTTTGGACCAACAGGCCTCTATGCTGTACAGGAAATCTTTACTGGGTCAGTCACAGTTGTTAACATATCTTTTACCCAGTGCAGTGAATAGCTCAGAAATTATTAATCCACTGTAAGGCCATTGATATGAAGGCAGCTTGTAGTCCTTCGTTCCTTACTGCACTGGTAAAAAATACCATGACCTATCACTGAAAGATGATAAAAAGAAGTCATTTCAAACTTAGCTCCTTTGTTAATCTACTACTTACTTTTTTTTAATGACCATGACAACTTTAATGTCAAAACTAAGTTCCTGTACGGAACTATTAGCAATAATATCAACAATTTAGAGCAGGACCATTATGAAAGAACATTCTGAATTCTTTTCTAGTTAAAGGGTTTTAAACAAGAAGAATACTTAGTACTGTTGTCACATGTTTGTTAGTATTGAGGAATTTATTGATCTCTCTCTTTTAAAGACTGCAGGTTAAGCTTTAGTTTTTCAAAATCTTGCAAATAATTCCCTTTTTACGTCAGGGTTTTTTCAGAACCTAGAACAAGGAATGCATTCTTCCCTTATACTGTTTTTATGTCTTTAATTAGGTTTGGTCAATATGGATCAAAATGAAACTGCAAACTGTTTTCTTAGAGCTCCAAAATTGCATTTAACTGTTGCAGAATAAGAACTTGTCTTTGAACCAATAGGTGATCATACAATAAAGTAGAACTCGGGCCTTGTCCTTTAGCTAAATATAATATAAATTCTGGGGAATATATAAAGGTATGTTTATTTCAAGTTTTTGCTTTGGAAACTAGTACCATAAGAGCAACTCACATGACTTAAAACAACTTTAAGTCCTTATAATAGGAAATTTTTATCTGTATTCAGAGAATTACCCACAATACAGCCCGTAAGTATAATGCCAATTAATGACATACAACTTAAGAAACTTCCTGCAAGAGCTTATCTATTAACAATAAAGTGCCACATAACTTGAAGATATCACAGAGAAAGAATACCCAAAGGCATTTTCACCTTACTCAACTTTTTAAAATCTTGAACTTTTTTTCTGTAGTCTCTCAAGAAAACAATATTTTGAATCAATTTATACCCTTATTCTTCATTTTATTCTGAGTGTGATCTGCGACTCAATCCTGCACAGTGCCAAGAGACTGAGTGCCATTTTGGAAAAAAGGGTTTGAGAATGTTTGGTATCTCTCGGGATCAAGCAATTTAATCCAACACCAAATGTCTGCTTTTTTTAAAAAATAATATACAATTTAAGGATGAAAGCATCACTTCATTTCTGAGCCATGTTATGAGTGTAAAATATATCTATTCTCTTTGCAAGAGAAAGGGTGAAAATTCATTGTCAAACAGGATTTTCCTGAAGAACATCAATGCTTGAGGAGCTTAGAAGTTCTCCTACTAGGAAAGTTCTCCTACCAGCTATGTGAAACTAGTTGTTGCTTTGTGGTATGATAGTGAAATGTGATTTTTTTTTTTTTCCTTTTTAACTAATGGGAAAAGGGATACAATTTATGGAAAAACTTTAATAGTTATAATTTATTTGGGAAAAAAATTACATTTTTATCATTTAACTTTGGCACCATATGAAAAAGAATACTGAGTTATTAAGACAGAGGAAAGATCTTTGAAGTCTAAATGGTTGATGGTGTTGGGAGAGCTGGGCATGGGGCTTTTAGAACTTAATCTCAGTCCTATTTGAATTTGTGGAGAAAGACTCTTGACTCCACAGGGTTTTTTAAAGTTGAACCCATCAATTTTGGACATTGAATCTTGTGTATATCAGTGTAAATATTAGGAGATCTTTATCAAGGTCTTTGCAGGTGTGTTGAACTACAAGATTAAATGAATGTGTAGATGATCCTGAACGTTACATTTAATCTTTTAAAATCCATATAAGAAAATGTTCAAAGTGTCTTTGTTTATTACAAGATAGAAGAAATGGGTTTGTTCTCTCTGTGGGATTTATCTGTGTGTCAACAGCTCCAAATGTATAATGTCTAACTTACTTTTGAGCTTTAATATTTGGCAGCTGTGATGAGTGCTTCATCACAGTAACCCAAACTGTGGGACTGGAGTGTGCAGCAGTATTTTCTGACTCATTATTTCTAGAATTAGCTTTAACAGTTAATTGTTCCCTTGATGCTAATTGATCTCTTGAATCCAAAGCACAGATTTCAGTGTTATCCATGCCACAGTGCCTGTTGGTTTTGTCCCAAATGTTTGTCTCCGCGTTGTGGTTTTATAAGTTTATTTTTTATGCCATTTTAGGGATTTGTCCCCTGCTATGTAAAAGTACTCTTTGACCTTAAGGATAGCTTCCCAAATTCCTTTTGCAATTTGTTCTACTTGGAGAGCTGCCCACTAAGTAGTCTGATAGCCCAGATTCATTTCAACACTCTTTTATGGTGTAACTGTGCTAGTGTCTCACATATCTTAGAGACAGGACTTTGGGCAAGAAAGCACCCCCATTTCTCTGCAGATCAGAAGCTGGACCTGTCTGTAGTACTGATACTGCCAAAGATAAAGTTTCACCAGAACTTCAAAGTATGAGAATTAATGAACAGATGGTGAACAAATGCCCCTAACTATAGATGCCATTATGCCATTTTACCTTTCCTCTCTGATTTTAGTTCAGTTAAGGTTCACTCAAGCTGAACTTTTCAAGTCCGCTATCAAGCATGCTCCAAGAAAGTAAATTTGCTGCTCCGCATCTGTTGAAAGTAAAGCATGGAAATAATTACTGCCAGTCTATTGCTGTGTCCATTTCTTCCAGAAGCCTGTGGCATAGTAAGGGGACCAAATAGAACCCCATTTTATTCCAAGTGAGAGATAAAAATTATTGTAGGCTTTGCCTTAAAAAAATAAAACAAACAAAAAACCCCAACAACAAACCAACAAAAAACCAAACAAACCCCAGTGATACAGAGGCTGACCAAAGGTCCATCTAGCCCAGCATCCTGCTCCTCCTGATGGTGGCCAACAGCAGACACCTAGGAAATTGTCAGAAAAGAGTAAGCATAGCATAAGATGATATTTCCTTAGGATACTTTCCTAGCCTTCTAGTCTTCTAATACCTTGTAATTCAGAGATTGCTTAAACCAGAGTTGGTGTCCTTTTTTGTAACAACTATTAATGTATTTCACTTCTCTTAAATAATTTGGAGTTCTGATTTATGAGTTCTGTGGGCTTGTGTTGATTCATCTTGAAGATATTAGCAGTTGAGGTATCAGAATAGGGGGACATGTCTGTCTCTGAACTGCTTAGTCTGGCATATTAGCATAACCCAGCATTGATTTCAGTTTATATCAATATGCCAGGCAGTAAATTGTGACAGCTGGGGTCTCTGATCCATAATTCCTTTTGGATTTAGCTGCAGCTGTTGAACTCTAACATCTATATCCAACAGGAATCATCAGCCAGAGTCTTGGCTTAATTAATATGTAATTTGTCAACTCAGTAGTGGTGGGGGGTTGTAATCCTCAAGTCAATAGAGGAGTATTTGGGACAAAGTACTGAGTCTTTGGAAGGAAGTGAAAATTCTGTCACTAATTTCAGTTAAATCTCTTTTCACACAATGATTGTGATGTATATAAATAAAATGAGGGCTTTCAGATGATAAACTGTTTGCTGTGACGTGTTTTTTTTAATACATAGATATAGAGAGATAGAAATATAAGAACAATTGAAAAGGGTATTTGAAACAGTGCCAAACAGAAAGAGCATGAAGGGGAATATTTTGGGTCTTGAAAAACATGGTATCCCAGCTTCTCCAAGAATCTCAAAGTATCTTTGAATTAGATCTGACAAGGTATATAGCAATTTTCCAACATCCACTGTGGAAAACAATCAGGCGGATAATACCTGCGTTACCTATTCTGAAGAGTCAGGGAAAATGAGGCAGATTGTTACAAGATCAGTATGTATTCTTTCAAATCCTGTTGGTGTGTGTCGTGGTTTAACCCCAGCCAGCAACTAAGCACCACGCAGCCGCTCACTGACTCCCCGGAAAAGAAGTAAAACTCCTGGGTTGAGATAAGAACGGTTTAATAGAACAGAAAAGAAGAAACTAATAATGATAATGATAACACTAATAAAATGACAGCAGTAGTAATAAAAGGATTGAAATGTACAAATGATGCGCAGGGCAATTGCTCACCACCCGCCGACCGACACCCAGCCAGTCCCCGAGCGGCAAATCCCTGCCCCCCCACTTCCCAGTTCCTAAACTAGATGGGACGTCACATGGTATGGAATACACTGTTGGCCAGTTTGGGTCAGGTGCCCTGGCTGGGCATGAGAAGCTGAAAAATCCTTGACTCTAGTCTAAACACTACTGAGCAACAACTGAAAACATCAGTGTTATCAACATTCTTCACATACTGAACTCAAAACATAGCACTGTACCAGCTACTAGGAAGACAGTTAACTACATCCCAGCTGAAACCAGGACAGTGTGTCAGCCTTTTATTGTTTGAAGAGGCTCTAAGTTGTTCTTTGCTGTTGTTTCCAAGTTGTATGTGAGATCTAATATGGGGTTTAAATGTGTGCTTAATGAAAAAGCTTAAACCAGGCAAGAGAAAATAATGATGGCCACCATAGAATTATCTTAAAACATGACAAATTCTGTTTTCCACATTCACATGGACTCATATGAGAAGATGTGATTAAGTATTAAGTTTGTATCAAATTTATGACAGCAATGATATCCTGTACCATGTTGGGCTCCATCTCAACTACCAGATATACAAGTCCTTTTGATATAAAGCTACTGTTAGAACTTCTAAATCCATGATAAAAAGTTTCAGGAGGTATTAAGTAACCTTTCAATTACTCTTTGTTTTGGATGAATGCCAGGAGAAAAAGTCAGCCACACCAAGAACACTCTCGTTAATTTTTCATAAGAATTAGAACACTTACCTTCTTTAGCTGATAACTGGTAAATTTTCATTTTAACTGTAAATACAGATATTATAAGCAGTTCTTAAGGATGCAAACTTGTAAGCCCCAGGTCTTTATTTTTTTCTTTGACTTTTCATCTCCTACAGTGCTGGCCGTGGGCTGTATGGAATTGATAGCATGCCAGACCTGCGTAGAAAGAAATCTTTTCCCATTGTTCGAGATGTGGTAAGTAACTTCTGATGCCATGAAACTGTTGAGTCATTTGTCTAGATCTTTCTTGTAATTACTGTTGTGCATGTGAATGATTGTCAAAAATTGTTTTGTGGAGAGAAGTTATCTTGAGAGAATGGATTGAGGCCAGTAAAAGTCAATGATGCAGTTGTTATAATGTACTAGATAAATCTGAATATCTGATCGAATATTTAGATATTACTCGTGGAATCAAGTAATGTGCATTTCATGCAGTAATAAACTACTCATTTTCATGTTGAATTAGCTTGTGAGGACAGCTGTTATTGAGTGTTTGGGATACCGATTGACTTGATTTATTATAATACTGAAAGAAGAAGGAAGTTCCTTTTAAAAAGCAACCCTGCTTCAGTATGAATGTTTTAAAGACTTATGCATACTTTTGGTACAAGATGAGGTATGTTATTTTAGCAGTCATTGTAGACAATAATAATAATCTAGGCAAATAAATTTCCGAAAGATGAAAAAAATAGCAGTTCTTTTCAGATTTATTGGGACTTGCAGTCTAAACAAGATTGAGTAGAATCTCTCTGCTCTGTGGAATTTCAAATGCCATTCACATTTCAATTTTTCTTTTCCTGAAGTATAGAATTCATAATTCAATAAAATATATATTTAGTCTCTGGTGGTGGTGAGCCCTCAAACCAATTTCTCATTGTAAAGAAATGATGGGGAGTCAGCCAAAGTAAATGGTTATTATAGTTGTCTTTAAAAGATCAATCTTTGCCAAGTTATTGCTCAATGTATCCTCAGTTACTCTGTTCAGTTACTCTACAGTGATATACCGTACTATCTGAATGGTCACAAAGAGAAAGCACAGCAACCGTTTTAGAGTAGAATTCCTTCTGAAATCAATGAAAAGTTGCAATTTATGACATAGTAGAGCTTGCATTCATTGAAACCATCTTTTTGACAGTAGCCACTCCACTGTAAGTTGTATTTTACATTACTATAATTTACAGCCATGTTGTGACACTTTTATGCATACTAAATAGTCCTTTGCTTTATTCTTAATTGTTAGAACTGTTTACAGACAGGTATAACTCAGAATGAGTTAAGACATCAGAATCTTAATATTAACTCTTCACTTTGAAAAACAATGATTACCAAAGTGAAACAAAATCGAAAATTCACATTTTGAATGGTGGAATAAAATTTTCATTTTATTATTCTAATATGTCAATGATTACTATGTAATGATTACTACTTTACTGTCCAGTCATTGAAGGATAACTCCTCTTGAAGGAATTCTACCTTTAATAAGTGTAAGTTGCAGAGTTTTAAAACTGAAATTTATTCTGGAATTTAATCATTATAGACTTACAGTATAGCTCTTAACTATATGTTTTTTAAGTATATACTTCTTTAAAATAGTAAATTATATTACCTTTAAAATAGTAAATTATATTACAATTCAGTTCTGCAGCTGTAAACCTAAAGCAATTTTACCAGCTCAAGAGGAACTTATTTCAGACTTAGTGTAGGTCATCTTCATCTCTGAAAGATTATTTGTATTCAAAGGTATGTGCATTTTAAGCAATCTCCTGTGAGCTCTGAGCTTGTAACAGGTTGATTCCAAAATGCCTCATTTAAATCAGTAACTTAATTCTCAAGTCCTTGTAAGATCTGATATGTTGTAAATGATCTTTTATTATGTTTACTTAGATTACTGTTTCAGAAAAATAGAAATAATATTGCTAGAAATGAGTGCTAGAATCTTTTGACACTGACTGAAATAGATACAATCTGATTTTTTTTGTTGCAATAATTCTGACAAATTATTAATATTCTTTATAATTTCTTTCCTATCTTGGATGGATTTTTCAGGCTATGGTAAGTGCTTTTGTACTGATAAATGTTATAAAATGTTCATAATAACTCTTAGTGATTTCATGAATGTCATAGTTTATGTGATGACCTTTTACTGGAAAATAGAAAAACTACTTTATGACCAAGAATTTAATCCTAAGTGAAGTTGTGTCTTATTATGTGAATGTCTTGTCCTGCATCATATATGCCAAAATTATTCAAAAAAGTTTATGTTAAAAAGTTATCTATGTATTCCAAATATTCTCTCTAATGATACAAGCAGATTGTTTAGGACCCAGTCATGATGCTTCCTTGTGGAACTGAACAGCCTTAGATACCTAGATAAAGAGAAGTTGAAAGTGTTCCCTACTTTTAAATCCTCTTGTATCAATGAACTAAATTCTTTGATCTCTCTTGTAACAGGTGAATTTCCCAAAGCAAATAGAGACTCTTAGGTACTATAGTGTAATTTTTTCCTCATAACTAAATTAATGCGCCATGGAAATATTTTCTTTTTCCACCAACTTTGGCACTTGTAAAGGTCCCTCCCTATTTTCCTAGTCACTTTGTGCTTCCAGTTTCTCTCCATTAGTTTTCATGCTTTCAGCATGGTACCTCAATATAAGGCCTATCAAAATGACGTACGTCTTCTTAAAATGGTATCTTTGACTCCCATTTGGTTCCATAAATTCACATTTTGAAAAATCTGGTCTTCAACAGCAGCCTTGCTAGTTCTTTCTCCTAAATCTCTGAGATGAGTTTTTCACTAATGCATCAGGACTCTCTGCTTTCCCTGCTTGTTTTGTATTGAGTCATTAGAGAGGATAAGGCAGTCAAAATCCATCTACAGGAACAGTTCTTTGCTGCAGTCATGAGTTTCACTATGGGTCATGAGAGTTGTAGTAGAATATACCTGGTCTAGGAGAGTAAGACAATGAAAGGAGAAATGATTAAGTGGAGTAATAATACAGAGAGCTGTTCACATAACAATACAGAGATCTTGAACAGACCTCTGTTTAATGTAGAGCCAGAAAGAGTCAAGTGCACTTGCTGATGTAATTGCTGTAACTTCTAATTTTAAACAAACATGTTCCCTCTCTTTATAATAGTTAGAGCTTTCATTTGAGGTGAGACTACAACCAGGGAGAGGAATAGCAATAATTATGTTGGAAGTTAGAAGTACTTATTTCACACTGGCCAAATAGGTGTGGTGATCTGCCCAGTCATAGACAGAGTAGCTAGCTCTATTCTTCTGTCCGTCTATGCTTTAGTCTTTGCATTTGTTAATGCAAGTCATCATTTCAACTGTTATGAACACTCTAGAAAATTCCTGGTTTCACTTGATTTAAAGGTAACTTTATACTGTACAATCACTGTAATCAGGCAAATTTCTTCTTTTGGTCATTCAAGAATGTATTATTACTTAGCTTTATCATTTGATTATAAGAACACAAGAATAATTTGTGAATTCCTTGCTGCTGTTGTAAAACGGTCTGTTTGGTTCATACAGTTTAAGTGAACACACCAGATAAAACAACTGCCCATTTCAGCTAAAACAATAATGCACTGATACTTCTTTTATGTGTCTCCACAACAAAAGCATTTATAGAGGCTAGAACTCAATCATGGTAGTTTAAACTCTTTTAAGATTGAAGACATTTGTATAAATTGCAGCTGCCGTATTCTCAGGTTTTGTACATTGTCAGAGTAATCATTAGATAAAAGCTAAATATCCGGACTATTTTACATTAAATCTGCTATTTGCAGTCCATTTTCTTAACTCCTTTCATCATTAATAGACAAATTGGATTAAATATTTTGATATTCATACATTAAATAGATAAACCATAAAAATCAAACAACATTTGTATATTTGTGGGGTTTTTTAAATTCAGCTAAATGGAAATCATAATAATATGATTACATTCCTTTATTTCACACATTTCTGTGTGTTCCAGGAATTAAGAATTAGTTGTGGGGAAATTAAGAAATTATTGATGTACTTGTTTGGTTTTGTTGTCTCCCATGCTATTTCTGACTAACCTTATTATTCAGAATGATCTTAGAGGCTGGATGGAGCATGCTCTTGTGTCTGTGCTATGAAAACAAATATGAAGGAAAAAGTAAATGGTATTACAGTGGTGTCTAGTAATGATTGTGTAGTTAGGCTAAGTTGCCATTTCCTTTCTAAATCCACTTTCTGAGCTTAATATTGCAGTTCTGTTGAACATTTCAGGATCAGACATCAACTTTTTTAATAGAAAAATTGTAGGAACGGGGTAAGTAATTTCAGAGAATAGCAGTTTTTCCTTTTGAGTCATTTCTTCCTCCTTCCTGCCCCCACCTCCCCTCCCCCAAGCAACAGAGGACAAATCTGTTGTCCGAAATAATAAAGTCAAGATCCCTAGAGTGATCATAGAATCAGCACAGAATCAGAATGGTTGGGGTTGAAAGGGACCTTAAAGATCATCTAGTCCCAACCCCCCTGCCGTGGGCAGGGACACCTTCGTCTAGACCAGATTGCTCAAAGCCCTATCCAACCTGGCCTTGATAAATTACCTGCAGTTGCTCAAAAAGAAACAGTTCTGAAATCATGCAGCTTTTAAATGCTGAAAGCAGTATTTTTTTGTCAGATTCACCCCTGGTGAGTAAGTTTTACATTGCATTAAAAATTTAACAGTGGTTGTAATTGTAAAGTGGTAATAAATATTTTGTCTTCAACTTTTTTTTTCCTGGTGATAGCAGTCTTTAGATTCTTTTAAAGTAAAAAATTGTGAAGGAGAAGATGATCAGGAAAACTGAAATGCTCTGTAAAAACAGAGAAATGACTACTGCATGGCACAGCCAGCATTCATGAACAGTTGCAAAACGTTGGCTTGACTGCTCCTTCCTCCCTGCTACTTTAGCTGCTCAAAACACAGCTTTCTTTTATTTCATCATGGCAGGTGGCTCTTTTTTCACCCACACAATTTTTCATTTAACATTAATTGTGGCTTGAGTCTAATTCTCTTTTACTTATAGTTACTACTTTTCAATGTTTTTGCTAGAATGACTTCTAATTATATTTATTTATTTAAGCTGCTAAGGAAAACTTGGAGGTAATACATAAGACAATGTAGACAGAAGTTATTAGGAGGTCTAAGAGGACTTGAGCACAAATGAGACTAAGTTATTTTAAATCCTGTATCAGGGATTTGGAAAAACATTTTAAAATTAAATACGCAGTGTTCTGCTTTATCATCTTCTCTTATTGGTTTTGGGTTTTTTTTAATAAATTTGTCCATATGTTCATGATACAACAGTACCTACATAGAGATCTTTATACTCTGCAGGTCAAATTCTCATATAAGACATGAGGTAGTATCTGAATGTCAGTTTGAGAGGGTAAGCAAGTGTAAACTGCTGAACAAGTCTTGCGTCCTGTTAAAGGAGATAGTGAAAGGCTTCAGGTTCCTGTTGCTCACCCTGTTCTTTTGATGCTCTGGCAATTTGGACCTCCTTCCTGGAGGCTCCAGATGATTAGCTACACTTACCTTTCTTCCTTGCTACTATTTAAAAACAGAAGGGCTGTAGGGGAAAAAGTTTCCTTGCTGCATTCATAACATGTCACCTTGTTTCCCATAAATGTGTCTGGCAGCGTTTTTCCCTTCCTCTTTCCAAAATACTTACTCCTCCTTGCTTCATTCCATTGTTAAGAACAGACACTGTTCTGTGTGTGTTCAGTGCTTCAAGCTGTTGAGTTATCACCAACTACAGTATTTCAGAACAGAAATAGTTTATTTATGGGCTTTCTCTTGAAGATGCAGTTTATTCTGACAGTGATGGATAAATGTAAATAATCCTTGTGAGTTTTTTCACTAAAATCCCTGTAAATTTAATCCACAAATCCCTCTAGATATCACTTTCTTCTATTATCCTTCCAACATGACAAACACTTTATTAAGAACAGCCTAATTATCTGTTTCCTATTGGGCTTTGTTATTTTATATAGGGCACTGTAGTATGATTTTAGAGACATTTCTGATTAAGGAGCAAAATGGTTAAACTACATGATTCCAGGAGTAGTCCTTGGGAGAACTGGGCCTCAAGGACATGTGACAGGGTCAAAATTGCTCCCATACTTTCCGTTTTCTCACAGGAAATAGTATCTGTTTATTGATTTATACTGATAGCATGAAACTGCAGTTCTCCTGCTGGTTCATGTACTTTGATATATTGCTGGAGGACAGAATATAGTAGCATTCACTACCCTATATTCAAAGTTAATGTTATTATGCCCTTTGTATTCCTGTCCTGACTAGTCCATGTTGCTCTATAGCCTGGAATGGCTAGGCTTGTGTATTTTAGACCTAAAAGAATCAAATCACTTTCTAAGTATAAGGAACATGAAAACTAACATACTGGAGGCAAGTAAATATAAGTGGCTACGTTTCAAGACTTTGAAAAGAAACTTATGCTTCAAGAGGGATCAGAAGATCGGTGCTTTTAAAATGAATCTTTTTAAACCTAAACTCTACTGATTATGAAAATTGTTTCTTTTCTTCTTACTGTTCCAAACATGTTTTTGCTTGCCATTTCTCACTTTGATGTGTGGGTTCTGTAGCATTAGGTTTTGTCACAAAAAAAAATTGAAGAAGAAAAGCCTGGGCTCTATTTAATCTTTCCTGTCACTTTGTCAATCTCCCTGGTGCACACTAATGGAATTTACCATATTCACAGAAATAGAAGGAAAAGATGGTCACAGAGAAGCAAACAGAATTATTTACTTATTAATAATGGAGTGGGAAAACTGATAGCAAATTAATGGCATAGACTTGGTAAACTGCTGACAGTTTAAAAGAAAAAAAAAGGGGGGGGAGAGGTTCTTTGCATCCCATATTAACTCTAATAGGCCAGTGATGAATCAAATCAAGTATTTCTGTGCCAAGGATGACTCCTTACCCTATAATTGGTTTCACAAGATTAGTAATTTTGTGTCTATCTGCAAGTTTAATTACTATCAAGGGAAACTTATTGAAAATTGAATGGGTATGTTCTCAGGGGAAAGTGAACATTTAAAATTAAAATTAACAGTCTTAATATCTCTAAACAAAAAAAAAATCCATTTAAATTATGTGAGTGTTAAAAATTATAAAAT
The DNA here is from genome assembly GCF_947461875.1 of Haliaeetus albicilla. Taxonomy (NCBI): domain Eukaryota; kingdom Metazoa; phylum Chordata; class Aves; order Accipitriformes; family Accipitridae; genus Haliaeetus; species Haliaeetus albicilla. The sequence continues at coordinate 14,126,601 of NC_091494.1, read as the reverse complement.
GGGAAGAAATTGGAATTGTCTCTCCATCCAAAGATTAATGATGCAGTTTCTCTGCTGATGTGAGCCTAAATTGCTTCTGACCCAATATGTATTTCACAAAAATAAGAATGTCATATGCAAAACATCACTGAAACTTTTGCTGTAATAGCTCTGTAATGGCGGACTACAGAGACCCAGTTCACAGTAAGGTGAAAATCTGTATCCTCACAACAAAGGCAACAACAGACTTATGGTTAGTGGATGGTATAATTAATCATCCTCACACTGCTAGACTATGAGGGCAGCAATGTATGACAAAGCAGATGCTGGATTACGGGAGAGAGGTAAAGCACAAGTATACAGGCACACTTGGAATGATGTAGAATGGGGAAAGGATGCATGAGCCCAATTTTGCTGGTAAAATACAGCAATTTAGCAGGGTTATGGTTAATATTTTGTACAGTGGAATAAATCTTATCTGTTTCTGTCAGGCCAAAAAGACTACTGATAGCAGAAGTTATATTCAGAGTTGAAATATTATTTGGAAAACACAGAGAACTCCTTTTCCCAGAGTCTTTTTCTTTCTGATCATTATACTCTCTATTTAATTCTCAAGGATCCATTTAAATTACAGGGATATTGGAGTAAGGAAAATAAAATTTCCTTGTTTATTGTATATTAAAAAATACTTTGAGTACTTTTGTGTGTACTATACTAGAGCAAATGAGATTGTCTCTACAACCAAGGACTTAGTCTTCAGAACTGGAAGGTGTTCATATACCCATAACATCATGTGGGCAAAAGAAGACAGATTGAGACAGAGTTCCAGCCTTTTATACTCCCTCCAAGAACCAGAGTATTTCTCCGTATAGCTATTCATAGTATTCAATGAATATTGTCTTTAAGGAAAAAATTACTTTTAGGTTTCCCAAAGACTTTTTATTTAAGACAAGTAGCATTTTATATACATACAGACAGTTTAAAAATGCTCAGTGAGTTATAAAAAATTATCTGGACTGACAACTTAAACCGTAAGACTATTACAAAATGATCTCCCATGTTGCTGCAGGGACAGACAGCTTCCAAATTAGGGCAGGATGCCTATCCTTGTACCACATTCATTTGGTTGGCAAAGCAAAAAACCAGTGACAGCCTGTGGTTTAAAAAACCTGAGACATAAACCTCTGAATAACAGGTTTTATATTAGAAATGGCAGTTCAGCTAGGCACTGCTGAAAGAAACAGTAATGATGATGGAAAGCACGCTTGCATTATGTACTGAAGCCTTAAAAATTGTGTGCTGCAAACATTAACTAAGTTTTTGCAACTCCTACAGTTTTGCTTAAATCCAATAGCATAATCAAGTACGACTTGCATTCCATTAGATTCAACAACTGGAGTTACTAGTGTAATTTTTAACAGTTTTGCATTTGTTTTAAACAGACACTTGCAGCTCGAAAATCTGGTATTTCCATGGCCATGCTCATCCGGACCTCCATAAACAATGATGAAATGGTAAGTGTTTTCAATGGCAGGTTTAAGCCATTTAAGTAATGGAGAAATTTTTATTCAGAGCTCTTCAGAAATTATTTCAGCCTTAGACATTCCAAACTGGATAAGACTGAGTGTATAAGCATTCCATTTATTGTGTAGGAACTTCCAGGGACCTTGAGCAGAATTTGCTGCCTGATCCACAGTGACAAGACCAGGTTTGCTTCTGCTGACTCACATCCATGATGGTCAGAAGAGACTAAGCAAGAAACCTTTGGTTTAAAAAATAGTTACTTGGGAAACCTTTTATTTTAAATTGTCCAGCGGCACCATGCTTTACCTGCAGTCTTTCAGCATCTGTCTCTCATCATCACACCATGAGTACAATTAGAATGACAGGACTTTGCAAGAAAGTTTCTGTGTGATTTCCACCCCCTCCCCAACCCCCCAGTCCATACAGGTGGCTGGGACGTTAATTGATTTTGTAAATGTAACTCATGCTAATAACATATGTGATTCAAGATAAAGAAATATTTAATTCATACAAGAAGTGAACAGGAGAATCTCTCGAAAAAAATATATTCTCATAGCTAGTAAAACCTGTGTGTTGTGGTTTTCAATTATTGACTTCACTTACATTTTGCAAAAGAAATTTATTTTAAAGAAAAACACAACAGGTGCCATTTTCTTCAGGAATACTTAAAGTGTGACGCAAGCGGATTTACATGGCTGAAGTAAGCAAAGCACTAATTGAAAGGAATAAAGACCTCTTTTGTGTTCCTTAAATTGCTAGTGCAAACATAGCCTTCTAGAATATATTTTGAAAAAAGTGTTGAATTTTTTTTACACTGTTGTTAAGCTCCATAGTAGAAGAATGGAAGAGCAGAACATGTTGACAGATACTCCGGAGACTGAAACCCATAGCACGAGCATACACACGTCCATCACTCTTCTCTGATTTATTGTGAACTTTCTGTGCCTATATGGTAATCATAAAGGAATAATTTGGTAGTGCTCAGGGGTGGATTGATGAGGTCGGAAACAGCTGGTGTTTGAAATGACCTTTCAGTAGAAGAGGTAGTTATTTTGTTTTTCTATCTCAAAATAGCAACAAAGGATGTTAGAATAAAGGATAACTATGGAATCTTAAAAAGAAGTTAAAGGCTGAGGGAAAATTATAGAGAACAAACTTATGCCGTGTAAGTGGTGCAAAATGAAGACTTTTTCCATCTGTGTTATAGCTGCTACAAAAATATCTAAGTTCAGTAAAAGACCCAAAGATACTCCATATACTTTACTAAAAGATGTCAACTAAACAAACAAATAAAACCATTTATAAGTATTACTACCTTTTATGACAATAAATACAACTATTTGTTTACATGCCTCCCCTCAAGCAAAAAAACACCAGGCTGTGAATTTGGAGGGCTAAAGGTGAAAGTTTTGGAGATAATATTAATTGCCAACAAATGCAGGACAAGAAAGAATAATTTGGACTGCACTTACAGATTCTCACTTAAGTGGTACTGTTCAGGAGGAAAAAAGGCAGCAGCAAATCCACTTGAACAGCTCAATGTAAACGTTTCTCCAATGCTTGCTGTCAATCAGGAGAAACTACTGAACTATGGCTCAGGAGAAATGGAAAGGGAAAAATAAGTTGAATGTATTTTTATGCCACTATACTCTTTGGCCTCCATTTGAACCAGGCCATATGAAAAACTGTGTACTAGTAATAGATATTTCTTAAGAAATCTTTAAATAAAAACATAAGTCCAAAGGCAGACAACAAATATAATTTAGAAACATAAAAGGGCATTTGATAAGAAAATGTAAAAAGCTAATTCAGAGAACAGATGAATAAGAGAAGCCTGTCTTATGCCAAGCCCCCATTAAACATACTAAAGAGAAGTAGGTACTCTTCAGAGCATAAATGTAACGGTACAGCCAGTAAAACCACTTGCAAGATATTTAAAACAAGTGAAAGGTACTACTTTTGTACTTGGTCTGTAAGTAGCCAGCAGAACTTAATGCCCTAAGGCATCATTAAAACTGAGTAGAGCAAGATTTGAAAACGATAAGAACAGACATTTTTCAGGCATAAAAGAGCTCTGCAGATACTCTCGACAAAACCAGATGAAGAAGTGCAGTCACCGCTGAGAGTTAAGGAAGAAAATCCCCTTTGGGCAAGTTATTCCTCTGATTAAAGCTTTTCTGGATTTTACTCTCCCTCAACTTTTTCTGGAGAGAATATTAGCAACTCTGACAGAAGCAGGTTATTTGGCTGATTAGATTCAGTATGGAAATTCTTTGAACAAATGCCTTTTATTAAAAATCAAATGCCACTTACTCCAAAAATTAAAACCTGAGGTTAAATGCTTTGCACGTTGCCACCTGACATTGCTATCCTTCTGGTATAACACATTCATGACACAGTGAGTTTGTATGTTCTCAGGCACTGATCCAAAGACATTTTAAGCAGTATCAAAGTATGAACTTCAGTGATGCTGAAACGTATGCTTTCAATTGAGCATTTGTTTAATTGCTTTGCTGAACAAAGAGGCAGAGCTGCAAGTTTGTGAAAATAATACATTGATGACACTGAAAAAGTATCTTAAGTAGTATATGACAAATAAACTTCACTTTGGAGGATAAGCATATATCCTAACTAAATAATCCTCCTATATATTAACAGTGCTAAATGTTGCCATGCCCAGAGCTCAGTGAATGCATATAATAGATATATTTAAACAGAGAAGAGTATTAGGAATGAAAGCTTCTAGATAGTAAGATAAATGAAATTCTCCTTTACAGTTGTAGTTTTCTTTATCAACAACAGTGGAAAGATCATGTTCAGCAGCAAAACCAATCTATAAATTGTGTCTTTCAGCTGAAAACTTCATTCACCCTCAGATGTTTATTTCAAGGCCTGTTGGACTGTGCCATTTCATTACTTAATGCCATTTCAGAAATAGATAAGTTACTGTCAAAATTCTAAAATTATTTATACTGTGAAAAAATAGTGAAGCTGAACAGGGTGAAAGGGCAGGATTTGTACTGATACTACTAGAGTTCAGAAGTGCGAGAGTATAATCTGCAAAGGAATCTTCAAAGACCTGGTGGTTTCTGAGAAACACAATACCTCAACAAGCTGCGTAAATTCACTTTAGGTTGTTTTTGAAGTTTTCTTTCTGATCTCTGTAGCTGGTAAGCTGTGACGTGGGAAGCAGGGGGTGAATAAATGCACAAAGGTGAAGTTTGCTGAGTTAGCTGGCCATGACTATCCCAGTCCTTCTTAGGCTCTGCCAAATCAAACCAGTGCAGAGCTTTGCTTGCTTTCAGGGGAGTTACTAGATGGCTAATTGTCTAGGATAAGCTAAGAAAGCACCTTGGAGAGCAATTCAATATTTGTTTTGGTCTTTATTGCTATACCAACTTCTTTTCTTAGTTCACTTCTACAATGTTCTCAGAGGTGCTAGGATCAAACGTCCATGAAATGTCTGACCGCATGTTTTTTGGCCACACTTCACAGGATGGATGTTGTCTTTAGCATATGACTATGAACTTCAGTAAGACCTGTTGCAGCCTAAGCTACTTAACATTTGTTTTTTGTTATTTGTAGTGCTTGAACCTATGAATCAGTAGATTTATGACTACATGATAATGATTCTCCTGTGGTAGCAAAAGTCCTTTAATTGACACATCTGATTGTGCAACATTATACGGATATGCACACAAAAAAAAATTTTTTTTTTCAGACAATTTATTATTAGCAGAATTTCTCACGTTTGAGTGGAGATGCAGATAAATAAAATCAAATGCATGTCAGCATGTTGTTAGGCTAATATCTTGTATTTGCCATATACTTACCACAGCTAAATATTAAAATTATAGGAGTGTTAATAAATGCTTAACTGAGTAAGTCAGCCTTGCTTTCTATACTGTTCTATTTCTATCTGTGTGGTGGTAATTTTAAAGCTCGTATGGACAAACAACACAAATTCCGAAATGTTGTTCCCCAGTTTGCTACAGCTACACAGCCAGCATTACAGCTACCTTGCATTATATCCACACAAGATGAAGAGATGGTATGACAGACTTTCAGAAATATCCCACTTCCCACTGTACTACCTTTTTTAATATGGTTTCTTCTTTCTAAATGAAACAATTTATTAACTTAGAAGGGAACAGGTCTAGAACTTCTAATAGATTTATGGCAGCCATGTGTGCATTTGAGGGGGGGAACCCATACACACAAAAAAACCCCAAGGTCATATTTTTGTGTGGTACCAAGTGCTGCCTACAGGCTGCTGAGTTTTTCGTATTCCCAATAAATAACTGGACTTAGAAGATCTGGGTGCCTGAAAACAAAGCTCAAATGAACAAATCAGACCATTGTGGCCATGTAACCCTATGTTTTGTATACAAAACTTCAGGGACTCCTTTGTTTTCACCTTATTAAGGGCTAAGGAGCTGAGATTCAGGTTGTTTGCAGTACTAATCAGTGAATAGGTGATAATTGTTTTTCTACTAGAACTGGTCATGGGTCCTATGCCAAAACAGTCCAGATTTTTGAGAGTATGGATCATTCTTTTTTACAGGTAAAAAGCCTCTTGGCTTAAAAAGGAAGTAGTGAGTATGCTATTATAGGAATACAGAAAAAATGGAACTGTAAAATTGGCCCAGTTTTATCTGATGAGGAGATTATATAGACATGAAGTATTAAAGGATAGCACAGTATATAATCAAAGTACATTTTGTGCAGTGTGTCTAAGTTCCTGTAGAAAGATAAAAATTCAGAAGTAATGTGTTAGGTATTCACTTAAAAGGCACTAATGAATGTAATGCTAATGATTTTTTTTTTTTTTGCCTCAGAATATAAAAAATATATAGTACTATGTTAATTGACTGACCTGAGTCCAATTTAACTCTCCTGTTTCTGTAATCAGTCAAAAGAGTCATCCAGGGTTCTTTTGTCTTCAAAGTGCAAGGAAAAATGAGTGAATCAGTGTTTTGCAAATTAGTTCATACTTCTATGTATATTCAGATTTTTTGTAACATTGTAAGTGTAATGAGATATACTTTAGCTCCAGTTCACATGTATTAAGCAATACTTCAACAGAAGTCTTGGTTTATTTTTGTTCTTATCCAACAGAAAATACATGTCTTCAAGAAGACATTGCAGGCTTTGATCTATCCAATATCATCAACTACACCTCATAACTTTGAAGTTTGGACAGCTACAACTCCTACCTACTGTTATGAATGTGAAGGTCTACTTTGGGGCATAGCCAGACAAGGCATGAGATGCACCGAATGTGGTGTCAAATGCCATGAGAAGTGCCAAGACCTTCTAAATGCTGACTGTTTGCAGAGTGAGTATTTCCTGACAGCTAAAGCTTTGCTATACTTCACACCTTTGGATTTTGTGTGTACACTCAGATATTTCCTGAAATGAAGGGCCAGATCATCAGAAATCAGTGAAGGCATGTTGATGTTCATTGGCTGAGGAGCTAGCCAGAAACTTTATGAAATACCTACTTTTGGTTTTGTCCTTGGAACTTGCTGAAAGTTGCTGGTCAGTTACAAAATAATGTTTGGTAGCATCAGTATATTATTTACTTTTCACAGTCTATGGCTACATCCAGAGCAATTTGTTACATGAAGTAAACCCTCTTTGTTTTATTTTACTCAGAATACAAGAAATGTCAAAGCAAAGATAAAAAGATATATTCCTAATGCTTATTGTAGTCATATTAATATGCTGTAGAACAGACAAAAATATGAAAGAGTAAATAGGTTCTTGTCCCTTCAAAATACCAAACCATGGATGTGTAAGGGAAAAAAAATATTAGTCAGGAAGTCCTTTGAAACTAGAATTAGGGTGAAACAACCTTTTTCTTTGTTTTTTCACTGGCCAGATTGATTCCAGTCACCATGCATTCTCCTGCAAAAATATCTGAGGTGCATTTAAACCATACTGAAATTACAACACAATTACTACACAAGATTCTAAACAATAGAAAATCAAGACCTACAAACTTTCTGATATTCTGATTTTTTTGAATGGAAAGGGCTTTTACAACTCTGGAGTTACTCCACGTTGTTCACTGTTGATATGTTCCTGAGGGTTTACCTAGCTTGTACATGTAGGAAAAGTACATAGATGTTCCAGTCAGGTCTTCTTTCTTCCCTCTGTGTTCTCTGTGTGAGCAGCTGTCTCAAGGGATGGATTCTTGAGATTCATATTGTTCAGGAACTATAACTATATCTTGGAGCAACTGACCCCATGGAGCATAGATCAATGACAAATTTCTAAACCAAACTGCTTAATTGTGGTTAATTGTGATTCTACACTGTGGTTGAAACTGGGCTGTGTTTGACAGCTAAGCTTTTGACATAGTTTCACAAGTGAGAAAAGAATGTTTGCTTTGAAAATCAAATATTATAAAAATATATTGTGCAGCATTAATATGTTTGTTGGTGGTGAGTTTTCAAAAGTGTATAAAGCAAAGAAGATACTCATTCGTAGCTTCTTCAATAAGTGCAAATAACTTCCATTACCTGGATAGTAACAAAACAAGGTATGCTTTCATAATGTCAGTTCCTGCTCACTCTTATTAACTAATTGTCCCATTTCATTCTAGGTACATTTTAAGACTAGCTAAAAATAATTAATTGCACATCAGCCCATTGATGTCTCTGTTTTAGGTAATCATTTGACACCCGAGTTCTGCTGGGAATCATTTGGCTTATTGTCCTGGTTTTGTCTGGGACAGAGTTAATTTCTTCTTAGTAGCTAGTACAGTGTTTTGGATTTAGTGTGAGAATAATGTTGATAACACACTGGTGTTTTAGTTGTTGCTAAGTAGCACTTATCCTAAATTAAGGATTTTTTCAGTTTTCCATGCCCTGCCAGCAGGCAGGTATACAAGAAGCTGGGAGGGAGCACAGCCAGGATAGCTGACCTGAACTAGCTAAAGGGATATTCCATACCACAGAACATCATGCTCAGTATATAAACTGGGGGGGCGTTGGCTGGGAGGGGCGGATCGCCGCTTGGGCATCAGTCAGCTGGTGGTGAGCAGTTGCATTATGCATCACTTGTCTTTTCTTCGTGTTTTTTTTTAATTTATTTTATTATATTCCTTTTCATTATTAGTAGTAGTATTAGTATTATTAGTATTACATTTTCTTTTACTTTAGTTATTAAATCATTCTTATCTCGACCCACAATTGAATTTTTTTCAATTCTCCTCCCCATCCCACTGGGTGGGGGGAGTGAACGAGCAGCTGTGTGGTGCCTAGTTGTTGGCTGAGCTTAAACCACAACACTTATATTACATGGACTTAGAGGCATGAAAATCAGTTAAAAGAATGATGAGCTTGTACTTCTGCTGGCAACAGGATATGTGCAAGTCACTTGCCAACTAACTGCTCATTAAGTTGATGGAGGAAGTAGGAAGTAGAAATAGCTTTCCTAAATTTAATCTCTCCCCTCATGCACATCTTGTTTAGTACTATTTATGTACAGGAGGAAGAAAACATGGAGGAGGGGCACTGCATTGATTCTGATATTCTCAAAATGGAACATGGGATTCATCTTGCAGGAGGGCCTCCAAAACAAATCTGTATGGATTGCAGTGGATCTAACTGAAATTTACTTTCTGCACATTCCTCAAGGAATTGGGCTATTGCTGGATTTGGAGCTACGTTGTTTGAACTCTCATTTGCTTCTCCTTGAAAATGCTGATTGTATTCTGTGGCAGAGAGATAACTATCAAGTGTTCTATACAGTGTTGTGGGAATTCCCCTATCATAATTACATACATAATGGTCTAGAAATAAAACATAGCTGAAACTTTCTCCATCAGAAGGGGACGTTTTCTTTCTGAGGATTTAACAGAATAGCATATCATGTTCTAATGCATTGTTTCAGGAATATTTTTAATTTAAGAAAATCAGGATTGATTCACTCCATGAATGAGGTGCATACAAGACATCTTGATTTGACAGTAGAGTAATGAAGTATTGCAAAGATCAAATGGTTATGAGCATTGTAACGATACCTTTCTGTTTGGAGGAACCTTTCTGTTGCTGTTAGTTGGGTTCTTTTTGTCTCGCATCTTGTTTCACATCTGTGAAAACCCTCCTCTATTCCACCAGGCTTCCCAACCTAGTTACTGCATGCCATTCAGTCCCTTTTTGAATTACATTAGAGGTAATTGGGAGGGTTTTTGTATTGAAAGTTTGATATGGCAAGCGCATTTATTTCTATCTCACGGATCGTCGGTGCTATAATGCACTCTACTAAGTACAGCAGAACACGCATCAATGGTGCATTCTAAAGAGATACCTCACATTCAATCACCCCTGATTTTAAGAATATTTAGACCTGACTTTTAGGATTTTGATTCATTTTTATCAGAGAAAACAGCAGTTAAGTCTTTGTCTTCTCATTCCTGCAGAAGTTTGCAGAGTAAAAAATGAAAACCTCCTGAGATGCCTGTGGAAGCTAGCATTTTAATCTATTTCTGCTATTTGAGAGTGTCACAGTTCAAACAGGAATTGTTACTAAAGCTATTTCTGCTCAGTTATAAAAGCATTGTGAGAAAAGCAAGATCCAAGATCATGTCCCTGACAATATCAGGGCTACGAGTTTCTTGCAGTCCTTATGTAGTCTATGATTTCTCATAGTAGAGAATAGTTAGAGAGATTGTTCTTTCTGAGACTTCTTAAAAGTGATGAAATCTCTTGTCATTGTACACACTGGAAAACAGCATTCAAGCCAGCTAGGCTCGAGTGTAATGCTTTTGTATTTCTGTTTGCATGACCTCCAGTCTGGTTGCAGTTCACCTTCTTCTGAGCAAGAGTACAGGAACTGATTCCAAGTGTAACTTTCTAGAGCTGAGCTGTTTTTCAGGGTGCCACAACCATGCAAGTGACATGAGAGATGTATCCATCCCTGTAATAGTTGAATCTTGGCTAAAACTGAAAAGCTACAAAAGACACCCACAGTAAAAGTATCCTTTTTATCTTCCTTTTCACTTATCTGAAGAGAAACTCAGCCCAGAGGTTCCCTGGTCCATATCACCAGCCCAAAAAAACGTAACAAATGGTTCAGAGCACCATATTGCCTTTGAAGAATTTTTACAAATATATAAATGATAAGATAGAGAGAAAGCCTGCAAAAAATAAATAGGATTGGAAGTCATCTGTGGTGTAAACAGTTTGGAAACATTGAACAACTGAGTCTTGAATGAGTAAACCTCTAGAAGGCAAACTGCAGATACAAAAATATTTAACACACCTAAGGGATCCCAATCTTCCCATTAGTATGGAAATGTTTTTGAGCATCCTGTCATATTTTTTGCAACAGATGAATTGTTCAGTGAGTTTGAATATTATACTACTTTGAAAATGAGATTTATGTACTTTGTTTCATTTATGTTAAAAATATTTAACGTTCCATTGAAAAAATGAATTGACCAGTGCAGTTGGTTAAATCTGTATTGCTAAGAAAGCTGATGCTAACAGTATCATAAAGTGTAATGAATGTGGTGTACTGTGGTTATTTTTATCACAGTCATCCTTTTGGCCATCTCATAATCACTAGGACATATTGGCCTCCAAGCTTTGGGATTTATTTTTTTTTAATGTAATGGTTGTTAATGTAGACTGTAGAGATGAATTAACATCTCAAGAACTTTAAGGTCAATATCTAAGCTTGTTCTAAATTAGGTTTAAAAAAAATCAGCAGTACTTTCATTAGACCTCTCATCTTCAACAAGATATCCCTTTCTAGTAGTAGGTGCAATATTGAATCTGAATTGATTTCAATCATGTTGAGTTTGCATCAGTCCCTAGAGTAAAAGGGGCTTGTTAACTTCCTGTGCAATGTAAGTTACGATATTGTCTTAATTAGTCTGATCAATACTACATGAAAAGAGCTGTTGATAGAATGTCAGCAACAGAGGATGTAAAAACAGCTGCAGTAAATAATTTAGTATAAATAGAAGGCTATGCTGATTTTTCAGTAAAACTTAAAGGAAGTTGCGTTTTAATGCATATTCCAATTTTATCTGTATTGTCTCAGAAATCAGCAAGGTTTTCATTGTTGCCACTCAGATTGTGTCCATGGTTTATCATTTGATTATGATGTTGTATCTGTACTTCTTAAAGAAGGGCAGAAAATAAGAGAAAATGAAAAATGTTGCTTTCCTGCATCTTGCAAGAACCACCTGTCACGCTTTCCAGGCAGCTCAGCAATCATGTCTTTTGTGATAAAATCACTAGAGAATTCTTCAACTAGTATTTGGTTTCATGGTAGCGTTTAATTCTTTTTCTACCAATTCCCAGTTTTTCAGTGTGGAAAATCCTTAATCACTAGAACTTTGGTCTTCTGCATTCAAAAAAATGAGGTACTCGGACCAAGAGATTTTCAGGATTTCTCAAGATTTAATAGCCATGGAAAATACCTTGAAGAAGCTATATAATTCAGCCTTTTTGACAATCTGGAATCATTGGTATCTGGTATCTCATCCCACACTTTCCCAATCTTACAACATTATGGCTTCCTACTTTATTATATATATTTACATACAGTTCTTTCTTTTTTTTGTCCTCTGATGTGCTAAGAAACCTTCAGACACAATGAAAATAGTAAAGAAAACACAGCATAAAATATTTGTTTTGTAAGACTTCACTGAGATCTTATGCTGAAAGATAACCCTTTCCAACTCTATAGATGTGTTGATAATTTCTTCTTTAGCTATTGCAAGCTGAGAGTGCCTCAACAAAAAATGCCATTAAAAGAACATAATGGTGTTTGGTGGTATTGTAGAGAAGGAACTATGTTCCTCTTCAGTATTGAACTATCTGCATTCTAATTGCATAGGAAGTTGTTCAACATAATTTTGTCTTAATTTTACTATCCATTTAAAGGGAACAATAATATTTTGATCCTCCCAGGAGTTGAGGATGACTAGCTGGATGATGTTTTCACAACCTTTTGGAAGGGTAAAGTACTTACTGCTGCTAGTGATAATGATGATGATGATTGTCACACTCAGTGCCATAAGCGTGTAGCATTTAACAACATGAGCTAAAATTCAGCAATACTTATAGCAAGTGGTAATTGATTATAGAATTTGTAGTATTCTTGCATCTTGCTTTATATGTCAGTCTCATCAAGAGTTGAAATAGTCTGTTTAGCACTGCAGGAATTTAAATTTTTGTTTCCAACATTTGTGATATCATTCTGACTACACAAGTCTGATGTTTCTTTCCTTGTACCCAACTGCAAGATGGACATTTGTTTTTTTCAGTACACTTAGGTTATTGCAATACGATATGTATTGTAGGGACATTGATCAGAAACCCTTTCCTCTGACAGACAAAGAGCATTTTATAAGGAGAACTTCACTTCGGCTTTTAAAGGGCCTCTGAGATCAGTTTATGATTTTTAGAGAGAGAAATCTCTCCAGAGCTCTCCTGGGAAGAACTGTGAATAAAACCTGTAACAGCATGGTCTCCTTAGACTCTTTTTTTTTTTTTTTTTTTTTTTTTTTTTAAGCCAGTAAAAGCTGTAGTAGTTTTGATGTCTTGGATAAATCAGCAAATCACCTTAGTATTTTCTTTGTTTTCCAGACTTATTTTATAGGATAGACCTGACATGCTACCACAGGTTAATACAGCCTAGAAGTTATTCTCACATAGATAATATCCTTTGATCTCTTCCACCATCCTCATATATTTACTGAAATATTGATAATGACAATTTTACTGGAGAGAGGAACCTGTCCGTTCCATACCTGTGATATATTATTTTCTTGGGTGGTCACGCAAGAAGAGTTTTGCAAAAGGCCCTAAAGTTTAATATCACACAAGCACAGGTGTGGTGTCTAATAATTGAGTTTTAATACCACAATTTAGTGCCTACTGCTCAGCTTTCTTCCTTTTTATTCTTTTTTATGTTTTTTTTTCCCTGTATCTTTTTCTTTTTTTTTTTCTTTTTTTTTTTCTCTTTTTTTAAATGCTGGCATTTGGTAGTACTGTGAAAACAAAGCATGCTGTCAAGTTACGCTCCAGGTGAGTTATAGATCATTGCCAAGTTATCGGCAAAAGAGAGCCAAGTGTTGCTGCATCTCAGAACCAACCCTGCAATAGCTGTGTTCTGTTATTAGGTTTCCATCTGCATGACACAAGCCTTTGTAGCAAAATATGTTGGGTTTAGTTAGAAGGTTCTCTACTTTCTACTGCCATGATATTTACATCTATTCATACATTTGCATCTTTCTATTTCATAAGAGGAAGGAGACTACTATTACCTCCCTTGAATCCTCTCCCTGGCTTGCAGCTCTTAAGAGCAGGGTAATGCAGGTTCACATCACTCTTAGTATGATGAATTTGCAAAATTAAAATTCATAAGTTTCTGTATCCCTATCTCACTCTTTCCAGAACCTCCTTTGTGTCTACTAGACACAGTATTCCTTGCAGAAATTCCCTGGGTTGTTTCAGAGTTAGAATTCTTGGCAAAGCATTCACTTCATTCAGCTGCAACCTGAGTATAATGTCCTGTCTACTCTTCCGGAGACGGGGCATAGAAGAGTGGCTTACATAGCCATCACAAGATTCCACTCTTAACATCGAGCTTTATGAAGTACTCCTTTGTTCATGCATGATGTTTAAAGAAGGGCTAGAGTGCACTACTGATCTGGAGTGAGGATGTCAAGTCAGTGTTACAGAAGTGTTTGACAGTTAGGGTAATCTTAAACTAATTTAAATGCTTAAATACAGTGAATGCTTACATTCAGTAAATTCTGAATGCTTTGTTAAATGGATTTATGTTATAATTAACTTTTTTTAAATGAACACTCTTCCAGGAAGGAATGAAAAACTTCCCATGAGTGCAGGCAGCATCAGCAAATACTGAGATGTATCTGGAAGCAGTCAAAAAATACCTGAAGCTGCTATGCCTATTTGTTTCTACTGTTCATTGGATTTCCACTGTGGGAGGGCATAGCAGGAGTCTAGATTAATGTCCTTACTGTCAAACTAAAAATTCTCTGAAAAATGTGGTGGAAACATTACCTGGTTTAAATACTGTTTCTATTAATTTGGGGGGCGGGGAAGTGTGTGTCCTAATCAACCAAGTATGGTTTCTTGTACCATCCTACTCCAAAATGAGAGAAAGGAATGAAAATATTATTATATCATGCTGACTCAGAAAAAAATGTAAGAAATTATTTGAAGAATTATTCATATATGCATTATGGAAGTTTAGCTAGTAACAGAGGCAAAGGAGAGAGCAGACAGACCCAGATACTGCACACTTCTACACAGCTTTCTGGCAGAATCAGTATGCCTAATTATATTAGAAATATTACTCACATGTTCAGATATTTTCACAGTACTGATCAGTACTACATAGTAACGATTCAATAAATATTTCTAGGCATAACACATACCTGACTGAAGTTGAATATTAACCTGTCATGTTAAACTAAATCTATTGGTAATTTTAGGTATCACAAAGAATAAATATAAGAGGCTTGATATTATCCAGATAAAACACTTATCTCCTTTGAGTACTGCAGTACCAAGAATTGGCTGGAGACTCTAGAGGAGGAAAAAGAACTGATAGTAACTTTTTAATAAAAGTATTGACCTTTTCTCTCATTTCAGGAGCTGCTGAGAAAAGTTCCAAACATGGTGCAGAAGATAAAACACAGAATATTATTAGTGCTATGAAGGAAAGAATGAAGATTAGAGAGAAAAATAGACCAGAAGTGTTTGAAGTGATCCAGGAAATGTTTAATATTTCCAAAGAAGATTTTGTGCAATACACAAAAGCAGCAAAACAAAGTGTTTTGGATGGAACATCCAAATGGTCAGCAAAAATAACCATCACAGGTAAATTTTCTTCTGAACTGTTTGGTCTAAGAGCTCCTTCTTTCCTAGTCCCCTGGTTCGGGAATAAGATTTATTATAATTTAGAGCTGGAACCGTGTGTTCAGTTGCGTATTTGGTGTATCTATAAATGGTTGAATTTATAGCATCCTAACTGGAATAGTTTTAAGTTACAGCTCTTGGCAAAACTACTTTGTATTCCACTGCTCTAGGAAGGAAGATAAGTAAATGGTCTTGTTGCGTCTCCTCTACCTTCTACCAGTATCTTCTGCACTACTGCTGAATTTTTTGCCCCCAGCTACAAGAGTTAAAGTTCACAATTGCATTTCTGGGTTTTTAATGACTATAATGCTAACACTGCAGCTTACAATTCTAGACCCCATTGGTTTGAAACTCGTCATCCATTCTTGTTGCTTGACTAAGGGTGTGTTCCAGTTTACTGCTGCTGAGCCAGGGAAACCTGCACACCAGGAACATACTCAAGATTGCTTTCAATTGTGTTAGCCTGGTTGCTCGTAGAGATTTGCAGGTCCTCTGACTTTGATATTTCAGTCTTGAAATTAAAACCTTACTACAGAAAATCTAAATAAAAGTTCAGCTGACTACACAGGTCAACCTGACTTCATGTTATATTGGATTAGAGACAAATAGAGATTAAACTAAAAGGCCAAAAAATCAAAAGGCAGTGATGTGAAACAGTAAAGGACTCTGGTTAGATTTCACATCTAAATTAGCCTCAATTTTGTTTTAATGTCATGAAAAATAATAATCCCTCTTCTGATATTAAAAGTAAATTAAATATTTTCTCTTTCTCCAGGGTTTGCATTATTCCTGTTATGGGGGATAAGGATATAAACTTTAGGAACTTATTTTTAGCTTTTACTAGTCAGTTTTGCTAAAAATGAGTAAAACAAAAGCTATATTTTTTAAATAAACAATAGTGTGTACTTAAGTAAGACACATTTTTCTCACTTGCAGCAACTTGCATAAAAGCTGTGTTTAAGTCAGTTCTTGGTGCCTGATGTTTCACACCTGTACATATGGTAATTTTCCTAACGTATTTTACAAGATATTTTCCATATATCCTCTGTAAGATCAAACACATGCACACTTAAAAAAATACAGGAGTGTCCTTTACTACTCTTTTCTTTATGAAACAAGTGACTGGGATACCCTGAGTAGATAGATGGCATTATTTTAGCAAATTACTCAGTAAATGTGCAAATATTTTCAGGCGCTCTATCTTTTAGGTAAACATCACTTTACTAGCGTTGGCACAAAACTCACTTTTATTGCTGAATGGCTTAGTTCTTCTCTTCTAGAAGTAAAACTCATACTGATTTGAGTTGTGCAGAATCATGACCTAATAAATGAATCACAGAATAATTTAGGAAGTGATGTTGGAAGGGATTTCTGCAGTATATTCAAACCTTCTGCTAAAACCAGAGCTAACTTCAAAGTTAGATTAGCTTGCTCAGGGCTTTGTCCAGACTAGATTTGAAACTCTCCAAGGATGGAGATTCCACATTCTCTCTGGGAAACCTGTCCTACTTACTGGACAAGCTGTTTCAGTTATTAACCACTCGTATTGTAAAACTGTTTTCCTTATATCCAGCTGGGATTTCTATTGCTGCAGCTTGTAGCTATTACATCTTACTATTTCACTGTGTGCCTTTGAGAAGACTCCAGCTTCATAGAATCATAGGATAGTTTGGGTTGGAAGGGACCTTTAAAGTTCATCTAGTCCAACCCCTTGCAATGAACAGGGACATCCTCAACTAGATGGGCTTGTCTGGGAGCTTATGGTCTCTGTGACATGCTCTTTATGTAGTTGACGACTGCAGCTTGATTTCCTCTTAGCCTTCCTCTTCTCCAGGATAAGCAAACCCATTCCTTTCTCATATGTCATATGCCCCAATCCCCTAACCAAATTGGCAACCCTCCGTTGGACTTTCTCCAGTTTGTCAATCTTTTGCTGGGTAGCTTGAAAGTGCAGAAACAATATTTCATCTGGGTGTGGCCTCACAGGTGTCAAATAGATGCAAGTAAACACTTCCTTCAATTTGCTGACTATACCCTGAAGAGATAATGCAAGATTCTCTCTTCATGAGAGAATTTCCCACAACAAGTGAAGAAACTTAGAGGCAAACCTAAGCTAACTGTTGGATCTTAGAGAAATATGGAAAGAGAATCCAGACTTCCTGAGGAGCAAAATATTAATAATCTGCAGAGGGAATAGTGGTAATCTTTCCCTGCTGGTGTTTGAGAGATGTGTATTTCCATGTAAATAGCTTAGTATATGTCGTGCCCCAAGTTAGAGAAGACTGCTAATTCCTTCTCTAACTGGCATCATGTTCTACCCATCATTTAAAAAAAAAGAAACCAAACCTAAAAAATCAGTTTTGCTCTGCATTTACCCTTTACCCCAAAATTCCTAAGCCAGGTTGCAAGGTATTTGCTGCAGTCAAACTTGATGGCCATTGTGAAGTCTTTCTTCTTTACAGTCCTTAGAATGCTTGGAAATGACCATGAATATCCTCTGTACTGCACAGAGGTTTGCTGGTGACCTCATGGCAAAGTGTTAAAAGAGTTGTCGAACTTTGTCAGTTGGTTTGGACTGCTTAAAACTGAGTATGAAAATAAACTGGACTTAGACCCAGATCTTCAAATCACTGTATCACAAAGTGTTAAACCAATATTTTCAAAAATAATGAAGCATATTCAATCACATTGCTCTTACGAAAAGTATTATTATTAGTATTTTTTTTGTAATAGCCAAAAGGTTTTCTGTGACATTAATAAAATTTAAAATTTTAAAATATTATTTCACCTTTATCTCATCTTTTTTTAATTTCTGGGTTTGTGTATGTTTTATAATGTACATAATGTATTAGTGGTACATGTATATACTTTGTAAATAAATGAATGTATTTGGGTTGCATGCTCAAAAAATTTTACTATAATAGTCTTGGATTCCATGGCAATTTTTTTTATATATCAAGGAAGGGTCATTGAGAGATGGAATTGCCATTTTCAGTGTTGGCATTCAGGAGGTGAAGGAGAAAAGCATTTGTCAAGTGGACCACAAATTAATTACTCTGTGAGAGTTGGTGGGTGTGTTGTTAGTTATTCATGGCTCTGTAGTCCAAACTAAAGCCCAATCACATTTGGGGCAGTACATAAACTGTACCTGGAGCTGAAGAATAGCAGTATGTGCCAGAAGAAATCTAGGGAAAATCTGAGATTGTGAGTCAGATGGATTAGGAAAAATGGAGGCCATTCTGAAGGTTGTGGGACAGTGCATGAGACTCAGAGTAATTGAATTTTAGGACTGTCACCAAGCCCTGGGGACATGGAGAGGTATGTCAGGGAAAATATTTAACTCATATTCTTACTTTTAATTCTACCTCTAAAGGATACTCAGGCTGCCTTGTATTCAGGCCAGTAGAATAGTTAACAAATCTGGAAGACATTTTCTAAGCTGGCACTTAATTCTCCTGCATAAATAGGAGAGGAATACTTCCTTGCCTTCTAAAAATTTCCCTTTGGATTTACGGTGAATGGGGAAGTCAAAATATGTTCTAGTTCATTTCTAAGAGTTAGTCTTTTCAGTAATAAGATGTGTGAAAAAGTAACAGAAACTTACTTTTTTCACTGAAGTTGGCAGATATGACTGAACCCACACTGGGAGCTGATCTGCTGAGTAAGAAAGTGCCATTTCTCTGTAACTGGTTTTCTGAGAACACTGAGGGAGCTTCATTATCCAAAATGATTGACATTAGAGAATGTTAACTAAATGTTACCACTGAGGTGGTTTAAATAATATGTGCAAAATAATAAAACAAACTCTGCTGATGCTAGGATCCATGGCAAGTGTTTTAGCTGCAGCCCTCTGGGTTTGGTAGGCTGCTATTTGACAGTTCTGCTTTCTCCTTAGCTTTCCACTTTTATGAATTATGATGGAAAATCAAATTGTGTGTATTTATATTTAGCACAAAATGCATATACATTAACTATACACCCACAGTAACTGTCAGAAAGGCTGACAAATACATAAACAGTTAATGATAATTGATCAGAACTGTCACCCTGTCTGTGATAGAATAGGAAGTATTCTGAAAATCCTCATGGTTCATCTCTCACATGAGAAAAACAAATGACAAAGTCATAACCATTCCCCTCATGTTTAGTTTCATAATCCACAGTGCAGATTTCTCAAAATTGGGGGGGGGTATTTTGGAAATTTTAGTTTGGATCTTTGGAGACATTTTAGAAATATTTATTTATTTGGGAAGGGGGAATGGAAATTTTAGGGAATAATTAGACTCAAGCCAAGTTATACAACAACATTATATTATATTACTTGCCATGCTGATTAAACCAAAGTTCAAGAAGAGTATCTGAATGATGCATGGCAAGAAAAGTATTTGCTTTGTGCTCTGTAGTGAATCTTTAAATTTATTACTCTATTAAACCATAATTGTAAAGTTTATACAGTCCACAAGGGTCGTTAGACGAGCCTTGTCTATCTCCAGAGTAACAGACACTGGGGAAATTCATCCAGAAATCTTTGCTTCAGGAGCCCTCAGTTTGAGGGCTTTGTTTCCCATTGTCACTGTCTGATTTATGTCTTGGCAATGAAGGCTATGAGGGCTAAAGCACATTTCTCTCCTTTTGTTGCAGTTCTTTGTGCTCAGGGCTTACAGGCTAAGGACAAAACTGGCTCAAGTGACCCATATGTTACTGTGCAAGTTGGCAAAACCAAGCGGAGAACAAAGACTATTTTTGGAAACTTGAATCCAGTATGGGATGAAAAATTCTATTTGTAAGTATAGAAGATACTGTTGTTTCTTCCTTTTTAAATTTACATTTAGGTAATATAATGCTACCAAGTGAAATAATTACTTAATTTGAATACTGTGCATACTCATAGCATTAATAAATTAGCAAGTTCTGAATGGAGAGAGCATAGAAGTTTATTGTGACTTTATTATATAGTAATCATACAGCTCATAATTATGTCTTTGGGGGGATCTATTGGTGGTGTCTATTTGTCCTAATTTCTTAGGGACTTAAGTAACAGTTTTCAGACTTTGACCTATCATACCAAATGTTGGCATTATAAATGCTTTCCTGTGTCTCAGATGCTGACCTTGCGAGTTAAATGTGTTTTTATTCAACATTATGATTCTCCTAGGTGAAACTAGGGAATCTGATAGTAATTGGTATGCTTCAGACTCTGGCCTGGCTGTTGGTAATATCTATCCTTTCCAAGACTGAGTGTTGTCCAGAAGTCTGATGTGGAGAGTATGGTATGATCCTCCTGTCTCGTTTCTTTGGCCACAGCCTCTGAACTGAATATGGCAGTTTCTTGTCAGCATATCACAGAAGTTCAACCCTGACCACAAAGTAGATGTTTCAGTCTGTAATATGTTGACTAAGGTTTGAATGTGATTTCATGCCAGTTCTAGTTCTGGCAATGTTCCTAGAACTTCTTTCAGAAAGACATGTTAGAGTACAGGGAATTCCAATTCACAGGTACTATACTCTTCCTTTCCTGAAAATACTGCTTTAGGGTACAACACATTCCTGACTGAGAATGTGACCAATCTGATAATAGTATCAATTTCCTCAGTGTTATTCCAATATATGTAACAAAAGTATTTCAGCATTTATTCTTTTCTCAGCTTGATTACTATGTGCTGCAATATATGATGTGCACTTAACCACTATTGTTAAAGCCAATTAAGAATTCTGAAAGGCTAATATAAACCCTAGATTTTCTTTGGAAAATTTTAAGTGAAACAGAACTGTTTATTTAGGCAGATTTTTTAGATTGTTCAGAAAAGTTTCAGTCTACCCTGAAAGCACCCACCACAGTATTATCACATGAAGTTAGTAGGTATTTCATGGAAGCTGTGTGAAAATACTAGTATAGTAAATTATGAAAAGAAAAAATTATTATAATAGAAAAGGATATACAATTTCAGTGTTTGTCCAATACAACAGTTTTATTTGCATTTTTACTGAGAATATATGCAAACTATTGACATATAATAGTTTAGCCTTTGGTACTACGTTATGAGTCTAGTATGTTTATGCCTAATAGTGCTATTCAAAACCGGATGTTAATTTGATACAACTTGATGAAACCCTGTATCAGTGATGATAACAATGATGTGTCATTTTTTTAAGCAACCCTGAATTTATGAAGCAACAGCAGAACAGCTCAGGATCATGCAGACTGCCCAGTCAAGATTCAGAATCTCTAGTTAGTAGCCATGTGCAACAGAATTTCAAATAACCACTCACCACAATGTAAAATAATTGTCTTCAGGCTATAACACTGTTTAGCTGCTGCTTACCTTCCTTTCCTCCTATAAGGAAGATATCAGTTGTCATTATTTCTATCTACCTAAACCATTGAAACAATTTCTGTTAGGGCTCAAGCATTTGAAATAGAGCTCTGTTTTCTTCAAGAAGGTGCCATGTCATAACATGAGAGGTTACCTTCTTATCATGTAGCACAACAGCTATTTTCTCTTCCCGTTTTTTTCACTAAAAACTGCTACCTTATTGTTGAGGAGGTTATCATTTCGCTAGTGAGTTTGAAAGAGGTATGACCAAAGACGCCACTTTTATTTGTCTGGAAAAGGTACTAGGTAATCCAATTATATTAAATAATATATGCCTATTCCTTTCACATATTCAAATGCCAGTACTAGTAATGAATAGTTTATTCAGAGAAAACACACACTCAGAAACTTTTCACAGGCTTCCCCTATACAGACTATGTTTTCTTTTCAAGTTATTTGTGTTACTCCAGTAACAGTTGAAGTGTCACACCTCATTGAATGACTGTGAGTAACCAAAGATAGGAGATTAATTGCTTTCTTGCACTTAGTTGTATGAGTTGCATAGTGTCAAAAGTTGGATGAGCAATTAATCAAATTTGGTATGAAGTTTTAAATGTATTTTCTCAAAGATGTGAGTAGTGCTACCATAAAATCTCTGGAAACTTGAAATTTTTATTTTTTTTTCCACACAGCACTAAGTATTACTGTCATCTGCTGCTCTAGCAATAACATTAATAAAAAAAAACCCAAACCTTACTACAGCATAAATCTCTTGAGTAACTGCTTTGAACTGAATCCATTTTCAATCATTTTTATAGCACTTGTACTTTCTAAAATAAAGTTATCTCCATGACTTATTTAATGCATTGGATTTCAATTCAAAATATATAAGAATTTCTAAAGTGTATTAAATAAACTATAAATGTTTATCCACAAGATTAAATCTAAAGTTGATCATTATAACTATTTCATTGACTCAGGAATTTTCATTTAAATTAGGCTCTACTAGTGATATTTGATAGCCCTATTTAAAATCAAATACTAATTGTCATCATCACTCCTAAATGATAAATTGCAGAAATAAAATATATCTAAAAATTCTACAGTCATATATTTACTCATAATACCAAAATACTTGCTTAACTCTCCCCATCTGTTCCAAAACAAGGACTTGGAAAAAACATTGGCTCCCCACTGTGCATTTGCTGTGTTATAGCAGATAGAGTGAGGGCAGTGTTCTAGTTTGCAGAATGACACATAACCCTAATATGATTGTATGGTAAGCAGAGAGTGAATGTTTCTAACAAAACATAATGTAACCCTCTCCTAAATGACCATGGGACACTGGCATAGATTTTAACATGGGAACTCATAAACCATAACTAAAGTAGAGCTTACATACAGCTGCATGCATCTCAGTAAAAAAACCAAGACTATCAGAGGAAGAATTACATCTTTCCTTGAAATGTATATTTTTTGTACACAAGGTAAGTAAATAGGCCAGCAGATATTCCTTTAATGAATGTAATATAGGTGGTAAGGGCTTTGATCCTTTCTATTGGCATTATTAGAAAGGAGATAACAGAGAAGGTTTTATTTTTCAATAAAACATCAGTGTCAGGAGAGGTTTTTTTCAATGCCAGAGCAAAGGAAGAGTCTTGCAGCTATCTGTCACCTGTCGTCTTCTAGTTGAGTGTGACACCTGATATAGGAAAAGGGACTGCATTTTTATTTTTTAGTTATGAGGAAGAGATATTTTGGCTGTACAGTTTTCAGCTTTGTCTGTACAAAGATCTATACACTAATAAAAGTCTTCTCCACTCTCATTCTCTTTTTGACTATTTTCAACAGTTGATTGCTGAAATAATGGACATCTGCTTTTTCTGGCAGTGTTGTCTGGCAAGCACACATCTCCAAATTGCCTTGCAGATTTTGCAGGTATCATGTTTCCTCTGACCACTCATTAACACCTCAGATACAGTTGTATAATACAGAGGTCTTCCATGTAACAGGATGATTATTTTACATTACCTTATTCTTTCTATTTTGGCTGTCACTAGGCCACCATATGACTGATAAATAGCTTCATTGAGTGTCTATTAATCCTTTCATTGCATGAAAACATTTGATCTATTTGATTTAAATTAGACCCATGAGAAGGGTTTTTTGAAGACTGTGATTACTACCTGGCCAATATAATGATCATCACTAAACTGCTAGAATTTGTCTGATTTCTGACATTCTTGATGATTTCCTGGTGATATACTGAAAATACCAATGCAGACATAAAATCCAATAGAGAGAAAATTTACAATTGCTAGCAGGGAAAAAAAAATACCTGTTTGTTCAAACAAACTGGAATGTTGCTGAGAATTCTTACTGCTATATATTTTAGCAGAGAATACTGGGGAAAAGTATCCTCTAGCACCAGACAACATTGATGTAGATTAGAGACCATGATAGCTAAAGTCTGTGTGTTGGTCAGAGAAGCTGTTCGACTGCTTCATATTTTGGATATTTCAATCAAGAGTTTCTGATGAAGTGAGAATTTCTGGCAACTATTTGAGGCATCCAGCTGTGGATGTTCTTTCCTTAGAATTACTTCAAAAAGCAGCACTCACACAGTTTGTTTATACTGCAAAGAAATGATTTGTGGATTCATTTAAAGCAATACTTACTATAAGCAGCCATATATAGGAAATAAATACAACAAGAGGACCTTACCAAAGTCCTCCCTACTGTCATTTTATACATTCTTGATCAACTGAACTGGCTTGTAAAAAGTATAATCTTCACTGTACCTGAAGACAACAGGATTGGTTTACTGTTTAAATGGTGTTCCAGTTTCCAGTGATATCTAAACACAGTCTTGTAAGAATTGTTGAAACAGCTTAAGGATTGTTTCATAAGCAAGAGTATGTAACAGAGAATTATATTACAGAAAACCAACTGGGTAATAGAAAGCTGCAAATTAGTTTATTGGATTTATCTATTCTAAAAATTCTTCAGTAAGTAGCCAAGTCTCTGAGAGACATCCAACTAATTAAAATCACTGTATTTCACAGCCTCAGCCCAAACAAAGAGACCAGAACACCTCTAAGAACCAATTCAAATGATAAATTGTTTGTTCAGCAATAACGTTTTTCAGTTTCACAGTACAGCATGTTTGGACTGAGTCTGTTTTTTCAAACTGCTGTCAGTCCAGGTTGATTTTATACAACTCTCTTTTTGTTATGACAGAGTAAACTAATGCAAGAAAAGGCATAATTAGTCTCATTCTACTTTATCAGAAAGCATGGCCTGTGACCACACTGTTAGGACTGTCCAGACTAGAGAAGACACAAGTAGTGGAGGTATGGATGTCTTTAAACACATCCTTTCTCCTGCAGAGAGGAAAGGAATAATAACCTTTTTTCCGTGCTTTCTGCGTTATAGTAGAACAAGAACTAATAGGCACAAATTCCATTTAGAGAGGCTTAAATCAGACTTCAGAAAAAGTTTGCCAACAGTGAGACTAGTGAAGTACTGGAATAGATAGATTTCCTGAGAACTATGGAACTATCTCTGAACACTTAAGAACAGAGTGGACAGACTTCTTATAGCAATGCCATGGTTTTATCTGGTTCTCGCTTTCAGTAATGGTGATAATAATAAACATGAGGGTAATAGTAGTAATAAATGGCTTCCTGAACTTCATTTTACTACTATCTTCCATGACCGTGTGGTTTCTGTATCCTTTTAGAACAAAATCTCTGTTACCACCTTCCATTCCCCACCTAGATTATATGACATCCAAGATAGCAAATTGGGAATAAAATTGAATAAGAATTTAGCAAGGTTCAACTCTTGGATTGTTTTATGTGCATTTCCTGCTATACAAACTGTATTCCTTATGCTTTTTGTAAGGGGGCTTACAAAAAGCAATGATCTCTCTTTTGCTATGGTTTTTTTTTCTAATTGTGCAATGTTTTGAGCTACTTTTTCACATACATACTTCATGCAGCCAAGTGGCACCTTGATTTTTATCTGTTTTCCAGTTAAGTCAGTGTTGACTCACTGAATGAATACAGCACTTAAGAGAACGAAATATTGTCTTCCAAAATCTATTCCTTTAGTTTGTGGAAGACATCTAAGGTATATGTAATGGTCTACAACTAAAGCAATATCCATCTGAAACAATTATATGAATAATAAATGTATTTATGCTTAGTATCACAAAGAGGTATGTATCATGTTTTCTTTACATGCCTTAATGAGCATATGTCCAAAAAGAATTCGGGTACTTTTGTAACAGAATAAACAGAAATAGACAGAGAAAGAAACTGAAAACAAAATACACGAAAAACAAAGGTTGTGTACTTCAATTACAGCAGACCACAGTGATTCTGCAGCAAGTGCTCTTACATAGGCAGGCTGGCAGTCTTCAGCTGAAGTAGCCTGTTGAAAATAAACAAAAAGATCTTCAGGTTTGTCCATCAACAACCAGAATGACTCCTCTGGAACTTTGGCAAGTCATGTTGGCTCTGGATTTGACATTTCTGGAAAGTTATGTAGGTGAATATTATTTGGATCTTGGAAATCCTCATTGGAGAGCAGAGAGATTGTTTACAGAAGAAACCTATCTCACACTTAGCTATTATTTTTTTTATAAACACTGTTGGAAATAAAAATGCCTGCTAGTGCTTCAGGAGGAAAAAAAGGCTAAATACATTTGGAAAAGGAGGAATGGGCACTACGGGAGAGAAGTAAGGAAGATACTTGTAGAGTGATTTAATCTGTCTGCAAATCATTATCCCAGTTGTAAAATTGCAGTAAAAATAGTATAATGCTTCCCTTTTTTACATTTCTTTGTTCTGTCACTTTTGAGGATATTTTTTAAAAAGAACCTGGTCATTATCTGTGTATTGAAAAGTTTCCTATTAGAGTACAAGTTCAGAGATTTTCAACCACTAGCTGTCTTCTCTTGAACTAGTTTGCTGCGTGCTCAGGGAATACAAGACCAGTTCTAAACAGATATGTCTGTTTTATTATGACAGGAAAGATTTTTCTCCACTTTGGAGCTCTGATTAAAAGTAGTGTACGTTTGATTTTTAGACTACTCATTTGTGAAACAGTTGGTTAAAAGTTGATTTAGAAAAAAAAATGGTAAGCTACAAAATGTGCAAAACTGGAAGCGAGCCGGCAAAGGTGTTTCAAAGGCTTGTCAGTCAAGTTCATTTTCTACATCGCAGAGGTAGTCTAATTTGTCTGTGGATTGCTTACAGAATTTCACCAAAATACTGTATTTTACTGGAAAAATTATTTTCTTTAAGTTATAGAAATAACACTTCTTTAGGGGGAAAAAAAAACCCTCTCCACCTAGACTAACTATTCAGAGTATGCAAATTTGTTAGTGGATGTAAGAGATTTTATTGAAGACTACAAGGGAAGAATGCTGTTATGATGAATGTATTTCATTTTGACAGAATGGGAAATTAGTTTCCATTCATTCTTTACCAGCTTCTTCACTGATTTGCATTTATTTCTTTACTGAAAGTAGCATACTATCAATCAGTTGTTATTTTAACACTGGGTACAGATCTCTTAGATGAGGTGTACAATCAGGTCATACTAGTGCACCTAATATTAAATTTACATTGGGCTACTGTAGTAAAGATAGTTTATCATTACATTTTTTATTACTCTAACCATTAGAATAAGCAGGAGTGCTGTGAGGATTATTTCATGTCTGTGCGGCATTCTGTAAATGTAGAAGTAATGTAGCATCACCAGGTTGTTGATAAATTATTAAAACTATCTTTTCTATCTAGCATCTCTGAATATACTGCAGCTTTTCCAGCTTTCAGAAACATCAATATCTTCATTCTCTGTGTGCTAAAGCACAATTCACTTCTCACCTTCCTGTATGACACATTAGCGAACGCTTTTACTGAGCATATAAAGTGGAGTGGCTAGAAGAGGAGCACTGAAAAAAGTGTATGTTGTCTTTGCCTTGAGCTCCCTGGGCTGATTTTCCTGGACAGAGTAAGCAGAAGTAGGAATATTACCTAATGCTTTTTGCAAAGCCACAGAGCTTCCGCACAGATATTACCAGTGACTAAAGCATAGTGTGCACCTCATTATATAGTCTTGTTTCTGAGAGGCTGGGCGGGTAAGTAGAATCATGCAGAGACAGTTCTGTAGCTTTTAATAGTAAATCTCCTTGCAGTCTCACTACCACAGGGCAGGCCAGTAGAAATACGTGTCCATCCACCCTTCAGTTATTACATCACAAATCTGTGCTAGTTTGGGGGTCTTGCACAGGAATGTTACAAACATGTAGCAGAGCTGACTCAGTGCTAAAGGTTTATACATGAAGATGAATGTGTGAGTAAACCCGTTGGTTGTGATAGTTCTCACCACGTTTCACTAACCTAAGATTAAAGGAGAAAAAATTGTGGGAGAGACAAATGAGGATATCAGGGAAAAGTGCTGTCATCCTGACCATCTGAATAAATATTCCTTAATCAGCTAAGTGTACATCAGAGGGAAATTGGTGCTGTCTTAGGAGAATAAAAATATGTATTTGTACTGAAGTACCATTTAATGACTTTTTGTATGCAGCATCTCCCTGAGAAGCAAAGCAGGAAAAACATTTCTACTAATAGCACAAATATGATGATGATGATCACATAAATGCCTCACCAGAGATGGATCTCCCTATGCCACTGTAGAAATCCCCTGTTTAATATTTCTATCGGGTGCATAGTTAAATGCAATTCAGGACTCTAGTAATGTCAAGCAATAATTCAGGGCTACCTTTTAGGAAAATTAAATGGTTTCTGGGTTTAGCCTAGTTCCTTAAGGCAAAGATATTTATTTGATCCATCTGTGTCTTCCTATATTTTATATGTCCTTGCCAACAGCTTTTGAATTTTGTGGTCGGTCAGAGAAATTTCACAGATTTCCTAGTACTACATCCAGCATGTTCTATGAAAATAGGTGGTCAGACAGAGATGAGACCTTAACAGTGTCCTTAGTATGAGCTCACCCCGTAATAGACACCACAGAGTCCATATGAAGGGGTAATTTATGAAAATCCCAATTGTGGGAGAAGATTCAATAGGTGATCGCAGTTAGATGTCAGGGAAGCCAGTCATAAGACAAAAGGAAACTAGGCTTCATTAGTTCTGCGAATCACAGAACAATGTGGTTTTTAATTACCAGAGATATCTGCAATGTTAAAATTTGGAATACAGGCAGACACAAGCATTTCTGTGATACTGAATGATATCACAGTGAGGCAGAGTAAAAGCTGTGCATGCCATTTTTACTGACTGATTGGCCTTGACAGTAATAATACCATTTAAAGCACTTTAGACTTCCAAAGCCCATAACCATCACTAATTAATTCTTAGAACACCCCTGAGGGATGCCAGTTGGGAGATAAGTTATAGTATTATTGGTTTAATGCTGGAAACGCTGAGACAGATCACTGAGCAATGATAGTGCTTAGAATAGAATTCAAGAACTCTTAATCTAGTGTCAAACTAACACCTTGCTGAAGATGAGAATTTGCTGCTACACTTTAAAGCTATATTTATAAATAACAAAAGATTTGTAATATTTAAAATATTTTTATAGTATTATTGAATGAATATTAAAAAACCCTGTTAGTACAGATGCATCAGTATGACAGGGCTTATAACTGATGCTAGGTCTGTATTAGCTATTAAATGTCATCAGAAAGTTTTCAGTACCACAGACTTCTGCAGTCAATGTTAGGATATTCCAGTGAAGTCATGAAAAGCCAACACTGACCAATAGTAAACAGTCCTCATTGTGGCTTATAGGAATAAGCAGCAGTAGAGTTTCTTTTCCATTTCTGTGCAAATATATGCGGATGGAGCTGGGAGTAAAAAGTTTTTATCCACTGGGAACTCTGCAGATTGCAAGTGAAGCCACCTCGCTCTTTCATACATCCAGTAGTTTCTCAAATCTACTCAGCTCATGAGGGATTAGTAAGCCACTTGAATTTGCAAGGAATTTTTTGGTATATGGCAGTCTGTCCCTACTCCTCCTGCTTACCAGGGAATGGAGGTCTTGGCAAAAACTAATATATCTTTTAAAGAAAGCTGCTGCTTATTTCCCTAGGTTTTTCTGATTGCCTGTCTTTTCTTGCTGTGATGTTTCTGCATACTTGTTGGGTTTTTTTCAAAAACTTCCTGCCACATACTGGAAATATTCTTTAAGATTTTCTCACATTTTGTATTATAACATTCTAGGCTACTACTTTTGTGGTCTACTGTATGTACTACATCATATTCCTAAATTAATAAACCCCTTCTAACTGTATCTTTCTGAAGATATTTGCTAAATAATAGCATCAAGAAGTACATATTGTAATTAATAATTTTAATGAGGAGTTAATGACATTCCTAAATACAATCCATATGTATATATAACTCAGTCAAGTTAATCTCTTTACTTTCTCTTATATAGAGTAATTGTAGTTTTGTCCCTGGCAATATGGTATGGCCTTTTATTCCACAGAATGTTGCAGGTTGTTTGTATTCTGTCAATTTATGCAGTTAAGCAAGTGTACAGAAATCGAGGACAATGGATTAGACAGTAGTACGAATGTATGTAGCTTACGTATCACTCACATTTTGTATTTTATTATTATTTCTACAGTGAATGCCATAACTCTACAGATAGAATAAAAGTGAGAGTATGGGATGAAGATGATGACATCAAATCTAGAGTAAAACAACATTTCAAAAAGGAATCAGATGACTTCCTCGGGCAAACAATCATTGAAGTAAGAACACTGAGTGGAGAGATGGATGTATGGTATAATTTAGGTATGATTCCTACTGATTTTTTAGAACAAATTTAGGTAGAATCTCAGTATCTGTAGATTTGAGACTTCAAAATATATAGCTTTGGTACCAATATACAACTTTTAAAAGCTTAAATATTACAGGTTGATTTGAAATGAAAGATACTTTCTTCAATTTGATCCAGAGTTATGAAAATTACAGAGAGCAGACTAATCGCAACAATATCAAAGACAAATATTTCATTTTAATGCAAAATTAAAAATATGTAAGAAAACCCAATATTTCAGACTAGTCCATTCACAGTAGCATTCTGTGGGAAATACATCTACAAAGATACATAGAAAAATCTAGCAAATATTTTGCTTGTTGTCCATATTCATTTTATCGCATATTTTAAAAAAATCATTTATGTACCATTCTGGGCCTAATCGTCTTTGATTTTCACTGTGTTTACTTACAGCTGTGTTTCTTCATGAAACTTGCTTGCTTGAGTTTTCTGTTCTGTACATGTCAAACATGTTTACATGCAGAATCATAAACTGAAGACGGCCTGCTGAAGCTCTGTTGTCCTTAATGGCTGCACTTTTTTGTCTGGACAGGTCTTAAGTATCATTCTTTAAACTAGAAATAAATCAATGAAAGTGTGTCTCAGAATATATTTCCTTTATCTAAATCTTCTAAATCTACAACTCTTGTTTAATTCTAAAAATATCTTTGGGTTCACTAGATGGAGTAGCCCTTTAAAAATTAATCTCCTATATTTGATAATAAAATGTGATAGTAACATTTTACCTAGGTTGCCTGCTCTGTGAAAACTTCAGGTGAATTATGTGACATAATTTTCTGAAATTGTAGAGCATTTGTTTCCTAATCAACAGTCCTTGTTTCCCTGCCTAGAGTTTCATTTCCCAATGATATATATAGGTGTGTCAGGGAACTATTTGATTATTTATTGACAATGAAAAGAAACCCTTGCTTTATTTCCTATTTATAATGAGATTTTTTAAAGGTAAGATAATTGGGTCATTATGAATTCTGAATTTTATTCCTGCAAAAAATTCAGTGACTTAAACTCATACAAATACTGATGTAAATTATTATGAAATGGATTTTAAAAGCAAATCTTGCTGAACTGATTTGACTGGAAGCAGTTTAATAATAACGTTGAAAATCTATATGCTCTGCAAAAGGAAGACTAGAATGAAAACCTTTTAGTCAGCATCTAAGAAGAAATATTGGTAAATGGCTCATGATAATTCTAATATGCTGAAAAGAATTGCATATTTTATTCTGATGCATACACACATTGATACAACTGCAGTATGTCACATCATACAGAGGAAAGAGGAGTGAAATACTCAAACAGAACAATTGGATTTGCGGAATGCCAAATCTTATTAATTGTACTGTTCATCACCACTCATACCATTACACTTTGTGAAAGAATCATAAAAATTGTAATACCTGTTGACTCAGTTATACCACTACAGTGGATTGGAAAAGTGAAAATTGGAGTCAAAGAAGATCAGTAACCTCCACAATGAGTGACAGCAACTGAACGGGCTAGTACAGATAGTGTAAACAAAGTTCTTCATATCATTTCTTCTTTAAGATTCAGCTTAGCTTTGTAATTGAGTTCTGCTGAGAACATTTTGTGTTTCTCGGACATAGTAGTTCAGGTTGTTGCTAAATTCTTCATAACTAAAGAAAAATATCAATAGCAAAAATAATAATAATAATAATTAGTACAGATACCAGATAAAAAATGGAAATAATTTCAATTGAAAAGGGAAAAGTGTTAAATAAAAAACTGTGCAGCATGGTTTGAATTTGGCAGATAAAATAAGAAAGATTCTTTACTTCATAGTTTGATGTTCTGCTTCATGGCCTGAACCATGTGTGAGGTATTGCAAAAAATTTCTCTTGTTCTCAACAGCAGGACTTTCTGGCTTTCAAAAACATTCTTATTAAGCTAGAATGAAAGCTTTTCACATAACATGTATGTATTCTTGGTAGTTAATAATATATTATTTTTCTGCTCTTCAGAAAAGCGAACAGATAAATCAGCTGTCTCTGGTGCCATTAGATTGAAAATCAATGTTGAAATAAAAGGAGAGGAGAAAGTTGCTCCCTACCATGTGCAGTACACCTGTCTACATGAGGTATGTTGGAGAAGTTAAAGAAAGCATACTATATAGAAATTACTATTCAGTTGTTGCATGGGTAAGGAAAAAAGGCTACAGAACATTAGAACACTGAAACAAATAGCTGCTGCTACACATCAGAACAAGTTTATTTTAGATTTCCCACTTTGTATTGCTGATGGCGTATCAGGTTCAGAGTCAAAGGCAGAACAGTGTAACACCAACAGATCATTCCTCGCAGTAGGAGTTAAAAAAAAAAAAGAAGAGGTGGAGTCAGCAAAGTTCTCCCTGTACCATATTTTGGTTTAGCATTTTGATGCTCCATACATGCTTGCTAACATCAAGAAGATACAACCATTTCTGCATATTACAGAAATATAGCTATTAATTGCAAAGGACTTCTTTCCTGCTACATTAATTCATATTTTGGAGAGAGCAAGAAAAAGCAGGAGAAGCACAGACAATCTAAAATTTCATTCTCCTATCGTCTAGTTTGCTTTTGTCAACGTTGGGGGGGGGGGGCGGAAATCAGTGATAAACCAGTGTGTCTTTCAAAAGGTTTTCTTTGTATTTGATTCCTCTTCCCTCAAACAGTGATCCATGTTGAAGTTCTATTCTAAAAATACAAGTACTTTCTGAAAGTTGATAGATAGTATATGGCTGAAAGTTCAGCACTAGTAGGTATCCACAAAATCTCATTGTTCACCATTTGTAAAATTGAATGTTCAGGGAATTTGTGCTCATAGATTTTGACATGATATTGCAAATGTTTTGACCTGTGAAGTACATAGCAAAATTCTATTGCTTTAAGATAATCCACAAGACTGTTATGGGCTAATTAGCAAAACTGAAATTATTTCAAAGTTTGGGGAGTTTTTTGGTCACTGAAAATAGGAAATAAAATCTGCTGCTAAGTTTGTGGGTACATATGGAGCTAGGTAATCTGAGAAGCGTTCTATGACTTTAAAGTCAAATTAAGTACTAGCTTCAGTCCTAAGGTTGCTAAACCTAAACTTTATTGCATGCCTTTCACTACTTGAGAGGCTTCTACAGGATTTCTGATAGGTTTCCTGTAACTTACAGTTCTTAAATCATGAATTTGAAATTTATTGGTCACAGATCCAATTAAAGTTGAAGTACTATGTAGTGAGCATTATAACATCATGATTTCATTCATTAGCAAGGGCATATGATAGAGAAGAGAAAGTTTCTGCACAATTTTATGTTGCAGTCTCTCAGTGCTAGTTAACTGATGTGACCTTTATATCAAGGAGGCAGATCAATATGCTGAATCAGAAGCCTGCATTACCAGAGTTCCATTACAAAAAACATGTTTAGAGTCTTGGGGTTTTTTGTTTACCAAATGATGACTAGTTAGTGCCAGTCTTCAGAAAAATTTCAGAAAACAAAACAAAACCTAACAATGAACATATTGATGACTATTATATAGGATATACTTTCAAAATGCCACTTAAAAGCTGAAAATTCCTATTTGAAATATTTCTTACATTTAGAATCTATTCCATTACTTGACGGAAGTTAAATCTAATGGTGTTGTAAAAATCCCTGAAGTGAGAGGTGATGAAGCCTGGAAGGTGTACTTTGATGACGCGGCACAGGAAATTGTAGATGAATTTGCAATGCGCTATGGAATTGAATATATTTACCAAGCTATGACGTAAGTATTATCATGTCTGGTTTTCTGCTCTACTGTCAAGAATGTATTTGAGGGAAGTGATGATTTCCAAGCCTTCATGCTTTAATTCTCCACTTCACTCCTGTTCCTCATTTAAAACTTTTGTTATCATTTTTGTCCATCTGATTCCCATTGAAGTGCTTTTCAACTGCAATGGAATTAAGATAAGCATTTTATAAGCTGTTACTGGTATTACCACTAATACATTTCTTAATCCTTGTGATACTGATACGTGGCAAGGATCAGAAAGACTTCCAGTGTTCCAGATGGGAGTGAAATGGTAGAAGAGGGTTTCACAAACTCTGTACTCCTTTGCAGGAGTACAGAAATCATAGAAAACCAGCAATGGCTATAGTAAACTTCGATAGTATATGTAAATAATTAATAAAAACTATTTTTAACAGTATTAGAACCTGTTACTATGTTGTCTGTACTGAAGTAGCTGTGTCATCACTTTAGAACACAGCACTGCTTTGCTCAGAGGCCTGGGGATACAAGAGGTCCGTCATGTATTCTTAATTTGTCCAATGAAAAGTTTGCTGTAGGAAGTCCGTAGGAAAGCAGAGGACTCCAAATGAGTCTTCTAAAGAAGAAATATGTAATTTTTTTCCTACAGAAAGCTGATTTTATGGAATTTTTAATCAGAACATGTATCTCATTTCCTCCATCTCTTTGCAGTACAGCCTAAAAAATTATAGTAAGTATGAAGGCACATAAACATGTGAAGTTTTCTTTTTATTGCAGGATATAATGGCACCATCTGCTATTGCTATGAACATCTTTCACTTCATGTAGCTCATTGTGAATTACTGTACTGTACTTCTAATAGAAAGCTAGAGAATGTATTTGTAATATATATCTTCTTAATGTTCTTCCTCCAAGGACCTTAAACAACATTGCACAGAATAATTAAGCTTGACAGTTCCCCTGTGGTATTATATATCTATACTACATATGTAGGAACTCATGTACTGAGTTTCATGAATATTTGCGTTTTCATGTTTAGCTTCTCTTTAGCCATATATGTCTTTTCATCTTGATTAAGTTATGTTACTTATTAACTAGCATAGTATTATAAGTTTATAACTTGATTTAAATTAGTATGCCATTTTTACCAATATATTAATCTCTGAAATGATAGAGTTGTTCCTGCTGTATGCATCAGTATTAATTCAAGGTTTTACATGAGATGAATTCTCAAGAGCTATTAATGCCAAGGGAGGGCTGTTATTAATGTTTTGCTTAGGAAGTAAAGCAGGACTGATTTAACATTAGTGTTTCCTCTTAACTATAGCCCCAGTAGTTGGTTATCTCAATGTAACATGGCTGTATTTTTGATGGACAACCTCAACTGAAAAATTATTTTGAAGTTTCTTTTCCTTCCTCTCTTGATGAATGCCAGTGCTCTGAAATTTTCCAGAGAAAGTTTGAAACTGTTTTTAGAATTCGAATGTAGCAAAAGTCAGCATTGCAAAAATAGCAATATAATTGACATGTGAGTGTTTAAAAAGCTTTTTCATTTAACAGTGTTAGAAATGGAGAGGTTATATCTTCATATAAAGAAGATGCTTTATTTTTATATGAGTAAATAACATAACATACAGGTATTCATGAAAAGGAAGTAAATTTAGTCTGAACATATGACATGGAGCTGGGCAAGTACTGCAATACATTTTTCAGGAAACCTCACTCAAAAATTCTAACCAAGGCATTTTAAGGTAAATGACCTACTTTGGCTTGTCCTCTTCTTATTCTTGTTTTCTTTTGTACCTTTTCCACTAAATTTCCTTGCCGTTGAAGACTGCAAGATCTGCATTTGAAGGCAGATGTAATAAGAAAGTGAATTTGATATTAGTATTCACAGGTAATTTACACAGACAATAAAAGCTAAGATTTCATTGCCCCCATACCCATGTCCATTTACATTTTAAAATGTTCCATGTTAATAATGAGGAATCCCTATTTGAGGAGTAAGCCACATCCTGTTTAAGTTAGGAATAAAATCAATAATGAATATAATCTCATATAATACTTGGGGAAGAATATGTATTTATATACATTGTTTTGCTGATTCATCTGCAGACATGTCTTCTCTTTGGGGAGAAGAGTAGTGAAGACGCTAGTTCTGTCATGGGGAATTTTCTTTTGGACTATTGGCTGTTGTTTTTATTTGTGTTTATGAGACCACCTTTTTCTCCTGGAACAACTTTAATAGCTGGAGAAAATGTACACCTTCTTGATTTGGAAAATAGAATGATCAGATTCCATTTGGTAACAATGTGCTCCTACTAAAAGAAAAGCAACTTTCTACCATACAACAGAGAGAGAATTTGAATGTAATCACTTGGCCCAAAGGAATATTGTGTAAGCATTTTATGCTCAAGAATCTAGTTGCAGAATATTTCTATTGCATGTCTCATGATGACATTGTAAATTAAAATATTTGCATTTGTAAATGCAAAACTGACTATGCTTTAACAGCCCGCGAGACCATCCACATGCTTCTTATGCACTGTATCAGGCTGAAGTGAGTTTTAGGGTGTGGCTAATGAGGTGCTCTTTTTGTCTGAATGTAATTTTTAAAATTCATATTTGTTTGCAGTTTTAAAATTACCTGTTATATAAAAGTTTCAGTGCCACTTAATGATAGGCAGCCTTGACCCTTTTAGGTATGGGTAGACAGCATATGCCATTCTGCATTTCTGAACACAATGTAAATCTAATTAAGCCTCCCTAAAGTACTACTTCCTACAACAATTTGGCATCCTGTTCTGCTGTGGCAATAAACAACCCCACATTTCATGTTCATGCCGTGGCTTTGTCATCTATGATCCTCTTAATAAATGCTGATGATTTGTTTCTGGCTCTCAAATTAATATTTATTTATTTATTATTTATTCCTTTAGAGCACAGAAATAATATTTCAAAAGGATGGTCTTGATTTTCCAAATATACTGAGTATACTCATCAACCACAACTGTGGCAGCTCAGCAAAGATAAGCAGGAACTGACCTGAATTTAGGTCAGTTTATTGTTTTTAGTGCCTGACTGCTTCACAGAAAATCAGTCCAATAGGTAACCAACTAAAAGTCCTGAAAACACAAAGCTCAAGCTCTTTTTCTCACTTAACCAGCATCAGCGAAGAAATTCTGGATTTTCTGCAATTTAAAACATGTCATGTGTGAGTCAGTGTTTGATTCTAGATCAGAAGGAGATCACCTGTGCACCACTAAAGACTTATTGGAATGTGGATATCAACCCAAAAGACACCACATAGGTGGTTACTTATCTGCTTTAGTCATTGTCCTCAATGAGACCTTTTTCATTAAACTTATAAAGAGAATGAATTCAAGTGTGATTGCACCTGTTGTTAGACATCCACATTTTTATGAGACTAAATAGAGACAGTTCTTCCTTAAAGGATGCCCACTTAGAAGGGGTGTCTTACTCTCAAGATACGGATTCCCACTGTCCAGTTCCTAAGCAAGGAAATCTGCTTTTTAAGTTACCAGATGTGGAATTCATGTGGATAGAAAATCAACCACTGACCCAAAACCAAAATACAATAAAAAGCCTGCTTGTGTTGCAGTAACTGCAGGTCTTTGAAAAGTCTTGACTGTATAGATTCCATAGTCTACTCTTCTTTTTTAGAATTATTATATTCCTCCACTCCTCATGGAGTCTGTATTGGGAAAAGAAATGAAAGACAATTACAACCATTCTTATATGGGTCAGAAGAGATTTTTGTGTGTGTGTGATGGATAGCGGCCAAATAGACACTGTTAGCTACATGAATGATATGCATATACTCCCAGAAGTCAAAGCACGTATGTGTGAGAGAATAGGAAAGAAAATAGATATGACAGAAAACAGATTAACAAAAGCAGAACAGCTCAGTGATCCAGCTGGCCTTTATTTTGATGACTGCAGTGGTGGATGGTGATTTATGCTATAAATTCAATGTCTTGAAGGAATCATACTGAAAGTTTTATTTACCCACATATATTAAGATACCTCACCACCACCAAGAAAAAATAATCTTCCTCCCATTCATCTTTCAACATAATTTATTTCTCTTTAGAAGGCAAAAAGCAGAGCACATATTGAAACAGTGTTTGACTAGATACTGAAATTATACATAATGTCAGCATCCTGGATTTACTGTGTGCTGGAGCCAAGTGCAATAAAAGTTCTATTAAGATCTTTGCTTCCTACTGGCAAGAATCACCGCAGGTAGAACCTAAGGCTTCTGAATCAGTGACGTAGTTCTCATTCCAGCAGGTTAATGGGCATTAAGTATGCCATCTTGTTCTCCTGCTAGTCTTCAATTAATGTGGCTGCGTTGCAAAAAGCACACAAATTGCCCGTTAAAGTAATTTTCATTGATAGCATTTGTTTACTGAGTACAGCACATTAATTAGCCTTCTTTCTTTGCTGATTCATGCTAGCAGAAAGATTGGAAGAATCACAGGCATTGCATGTTGGTCAGGAAATTGCATAGTAAGAAAGTTGAAGCAAGCAGGCCTTGTTTTAGACATGTGACTCTAGTTTAAACAATGGAATATTACTCTAAAATATGTGAGACAGCATGTGGTTGTTGTTACATCATGTGTCCATTAGAATTTGTTAATAACTCATGCTATTGGCTGCTGTTTTAAGAGACCTACAAAAACAAGGAAGTTTCCTCTTTGATTTATTTATTTTAGCAAGCAGAAGGAAGTCAGATGGCTTGCAGATTTCTTAGCTGGGTTATCAGCACTCCGAGTCATGACCTATATTGCATGTGATAAACCTAATAGCTTCTGTGAACTTTACAGATTTTAATTAAATGGAGAGAAGCAAAAATTCACATAACCTGTCACTTGACACGTATGCTTTGTCATCAATTTCACTAACCAAATTACAGATGGAACAGTGTATTAATATAATAAGGACATAAATAAATTACATCAATAGGTTTAAAGTTTCCTCACAACAAATTAGTACAATTTGGGTCTATTTTCAAGGTAAGAGCTCAGTCCAGGCCTTGGATATCTCAATGTGAAATCGTTAGAAGAACCTGCAGCAGACACATTGCTGAACTTAAAATGTTGACCTAAACTATTTTTCCACTGTTGGCTATGTTCCTTGCAGGCAACTGATACAATCTCAATGCCTTTTCACATAATGTCTGCTGCTGACTGCCCCTTTTGTCTGCCTCCTCCCCTCAGCAGAGCATATGTTAGAAGTTGACTCTAAGGCCGGTGGGGTTATTAGTGCCACCTTATCTTCAGCTTGGGGTTGCTCATGCACGAAGGACCTTTAGGTCACTAGAAGATTTTTGGAAGTTAAAGGTCAATAGTAAAAGTATATGTTAATTATTTTGGTGTCAGTTTTTAAAAAAATTGTTCTGATCATTTCTACATGTATTTCTCAAAATGCATGTGATGAATAGATCAGATGAGATTTCTATTAACTTTAAAGGTTACCTGAAACTGGGGAGAATCACTTGACATCACTATTATATTTTATACAAAGGAAATTATTGTTCTTCTGGCTGGTAGGAAGCATGTGACATACAATGAAAGATTTTCCTGAGGAGTAGGTAGCTGTGTTGCGTCTTTGTCAGATTCACGTTGCAGTATTTAAAAGCACTTCTGAAAAATACTGGCAATGAATGAAAGGTTTGGTGGTAGTATCCCTATAAGCCACACAGCTGGGAAAGCTGAGTTCTAGTCCTGGCCCATGCGATTGATTTGCTGTGTTGGTTTGAGCAGTTTCTCTCAATTTTGTAAAATGGACATAATAGCACTTAATGATCTACCTTACAGGAATGCTGAGAAATATTTGCAAAGCTCTTTGAACATGACTACCACAATACAAGTTTTAAGTATCAATATATATCACCACATTGGTGCAAGATGTCATATATAAACCCAGCTTGAAGAGAGTCTAATGCTAGAGAAAGCCCACAGAGTGGGTCTCCTGGCTTGGCCTGGAAAGGCTGCAGATACAGAGGGACCCCACGTACAAAGACTGTAGCCCTAGATTCTCTTTAACATGAGCCTGCCTCTCTTGGCTCCCATCCCCAGTTGGCTCCCTTCTTTTCCAGTCTCTTTGCCCTGTCAGGTAAACTAGAAAATTCAGCAATTATTCAGCTCCTCAGCCTAGCTTTGCAGTGGGATTAAGGGCTTGATTCATCCCAGTATCCACTTCTGTTGAAGTCTTATGTCCTTAACACTTCAGAGACTTTGGATGATACTTTAAAGTAGCAAAAGATGCGTATGTGCTGGGATTTTCTTTAGGTATTTGTACATGCATAATTAATGACTTGGGTTTTTTCCTTGGGAATTATGACTTAAATTAGAAGAGGATTTATCTTGAGTGAGATGCAAAGGAGTTAGAAAATTACAATTTTTGAAGTTTTCCAGCCAATTGCTTCTCAGTTACAGGGTCAGTATACATCTCTTGCGCTCTATTTTTTTTCTAAAAAAAGTAGAAAAATACTTTTTTTATGTATCACACATATGTTTTGAGCACTCACTGGTAATTAAAACATATCTTGCATTTAGGATGAGTCCAAAACTTTTGTCCTGTGTTGACCATAGTGATCATATAACTGTAGCAATAAGTGGATGTGTTTAGCATCACATTTACATTACTGCAAGTTGCTGATTCTATTTCAAATCTCTTACCAGGTTCTGTAGCCTGTTTCATTAACTAAGACCGTTGAGGAGAGCAGTTTGGCCAATAATTTTATGGTGTCCATTTCTGATATCTAGATACTGAATGGATATTAGGTACATTAATGAAGACTGATTCCTGAGCCTGGACACTTGGAATTTTCTTCTTTTTTGACATATCTGTGACCTGCCAGAGATTTCTGAAGTAAACATAACAATTTAGATGTCTCATCTGCAAAGGAAATGAAAGTGTTGGAGAGGGCTTTGTTTAGAGTGAAATACTGTCAGCCCAGAGCATTTTTTTAGGCCCATTTCTGAATCTGTAGATGAGCATCTATAGCAAGAGTC
The DNA here is from genome assembly GCF_947461875.1 of Haliaeetus albicilla. Lineage (NCBI taxonomy): Eukaryota > Metazoa > Chordata > Aves > Accipitriformes > Accipitridae > Haliaeetus > Haliaeetus albicilla. Next base: position 14,085,196 of record NC_091494.1, on the reverse strand, counting down.
TGTGCACTGGGAGGGGAGTACTGGAAAAGCAGAAGCAAGAGAGACTTCATGTGCTGCCTTCTGCTGACTCACTGCATTCCCCCAGTTTCCTTTTTTAAAACTGTAGGCTAACAAAAGAAGTAAGAAGTTTTTGGCAGATGTGAAATTGCAGATTACCCCAAAGGGTTATGAAAAAGGCATCTCATCTGCAAATACACTAAGTCAGTGGCATGGGAGACCCTAGAAAAGTTATTGTTGTGTCTTCAGCAGAAGCAAGTTTCTGCAGCCCTGGAACATCAGAAAGCAGGAATATGATAAACGGGGTCAGTCACAATAGCATGAGGCAGGCCTCAGAGTGAAGGAATTTAGAGGACCACTGAGACAATAAGAGGATATCTGAAAGCATAATGTAGGTAGACTGAGTTTGTGTGTAGGCTTGCAAGAAAGTATAAAGTTCTTTTTATATATATCTTTAGGAATAGGAATCCAAATACAAGATGCAAATAATCTTGAATTACGTGGTTGGAAGACTATTTGGGCAGTGACAGCAGTTAAGGGTACTTGGCTTACGTTCAGCAGGACCAAGTTCAGTTGTACCTTGGTTAATTTTTTTCTTTGGATGGGCACTAGGGCCCAGGTGGTTCAGGCCCAGCACACTGCTATGCCTTATGCTCCTAAGGAGAAATAGTAGAGAGGAGCCAGAGACTACAGCTAAGAAAAGCATGCTACCAAACCAGGATCTTCAGACATACAAAGAGCTCCAGAGTCACTGGAGTTTCTTCATCCTCTTCTGTTTGACTGTATACTCATTTTCACCACCATCATCTCTGCTGAATCCCCCTCACTCTCTTTCCTATCTCTATACATTTACTCTTTATCCCTTTATCTTCCTCCCAATCCTGCCTAACTATAAATCTTGAAATTAAGATTTTTATGTCTTGCAATGATGTCATTCCCTCTCCTCATGTGTTGGATATTTCATCCATCTTGTGTCTCTCATGTTTTCTTATGTTATAAGCTCTTTGTATGCTATAAGAAGGTATCTCCTGTTGTTTTAAACAAGTGAACAGTGCTACTACGTTGCAACTCTGGTTTTGGCTGGTTCAGGTTTAAGAGACTGATTACCTAAACTTTACTGGCCTGAATCAAAGCGAAACAGTTTCAGTTATGGCCTAAATCAAATTAAGGTGAGCCCAGAAGTTGCTTGATGCCTCACCTTTTGTTGATAATGTAGCCTAAAATACAAGCCACAATAAAATGCTGGTTTGAGTCTTTTTGTTGGTATCAGTTAAATCCTTCTTCACTGGACTATAGATCTCTTGTGGCCTTTTTATGATGATAAGTTCATGTTTGATTTTAAGTTTGTGTTTAATAATGAATGTTTTAGTTAATAACAATTAAGATAGTTAAATCATGTTTTTGTATTTAGGATTAAGAGAGTAAGAAGCAAATGTGAATCTGATCTATTAAATTTGAAAATATCGGTGTGCAACAAGTAGCAATTATATCAAACATGTCTGGATTTTCCTCATATGTATCCGCACGATTGTCCATGAGGTAGCTTGAAAGTTACATCATTGGACCTGAAAAGAAACTGTGGTGAGAGAAAAAGCAGAATGTTTGCCATCTTTAATAACTGTCAGTTTGTTTGAATTGTAGGCACTTTTCCTGTCTATCTTCTAAATATATGTGCCCTGGTGTTCCAGCAGTTATGAGTACATTGTTGGCCAATATAAATGCTTTCTATGCTCATACTACAGCAGCAACTAATGTATCTGCCTCAGATCGGTTTGCTGCTACTAACTTTGGGGTAAGTAGACTTTCTTTTTAAATAGAATACTAGTCCCCATCTTTTTTTTTTCCTAATATATGATACCCTATTAACTTCTAAATTCAAAAATTTTTAACAAGTTGGTCATTTTAAAGAATAAGAGTTGCTGTTAGCTTTTGAAAATTTTACCCTGAGTCTTTACAATCAATCGCTATAAAAGCTAGGGAAGATGCTATTCAGTTCCTTATATAGTGATATATAAGGCATATAGTGTAGAAAGCACAGGCACACATGCATAGCACTAAAATCTTCAACAATCAGTTTTTGTTTTTATTGCAGTGGGGTTTGCACACTACTAAATGCACTAGACTAAATATTGGTTGCAATTGCTATCTTGGGCTGTGTCATCAGTGAACTCATATTAACCTAATGGATCTAGCCATAAATACTATTCTTCTCATAAGAGCCTATAATGATGGACTCTTATTTTTGCTGAAATAATGGTGCATTGCCCAAGTCCTGGATTTAGGTATCATAAATTTTAGGAGGAATACCAGCATCTCAGGATGAGGTAGTACTTTTTTGTTGTTGCTAACTGTCCTTCTGTGAATAAGTATCTCACAGTGCAGACTTCCTAGTCTTTGAACGTGATAAAAAAAAATAAAGATACATTCACTCTGTGTTCTAATTTATTCACCTATCCTCACTGGGGAGATGAGAGCAGGAAAGGAGAGCAATAATTCAGAGAGGTTGCTTTCATATCTCTACTATTACACGTGATCTAGTCAGAGATAGAGCATAAACACAATTTGATGCTGAAAAATACATTCATTCCCTCATTCCTCTTTTTTTGTATGGCTGTTATTTGTATGGCTGATATCAAAGCTATTTTTCATTTAACAGTAACTTTGAAAACATGATAATGTTTTTTAAAATACCATTTATTGACATGGAATAAAATATTAAACACAATTAAAATTTATTAAATACAAATAATAGTTGTTTGAAGTAGCATGAGAGGTACTAATGTTCTTCTCCAGTATTAAGAATAATAGAAACATTATGAATTTCAGGATTTTCAAGACAACATTATGAAATTATACACTTGGACTACTGTGGGTTGACCCTGGCTAGATGCCAGGTGCCCACCAAAGCCGTTCTATCACTCCCCTTCCTCAGCTGGACAGGGGAGAGAAAATATAATGAAAGGCTCATGGGTCACTCACCATCCCAGGCAAAACAGACTTGACTTGGGGAAAATTAGCTTAATTTACTACCAATCAAATCAGACTAGGATAATGAGAAATAAAACCAAATCTTAAAAACACCTTCTCCCCACTCCTCCCTGCTTCCCAGGCTCAACTCCACTCCCAATTTTCTCTACCTCCTCCCCCTCAGCAGTGATGCAGGGGGACAGGGAATGGGGGTTGGGGTCATTTCATCACATGTTGTCTCTGGCACTCCTTCTTCCTCAGGGGGAGGACTCCTCACACTCTTCCTTCCCCTGTTCCAGCGTGGGGTCCTTCCCATGGGAGACAATTCTCCATTAACTTCTCCAACATGAGTCCTTCTCACGGGCTGCAGTTCTTCGCAAACTGCTCCAGGATAGGTCCCTTCCACGGGGTGCAGTCCTTCAGGAGCACACTGCTCCAGCGTGGATTCCCCGCAGGGTCACAAGTCCTGCCAGAAAACCTGCTCCAGCGTGGCCTCCTCTCTCCATGGATCCGCAGGTCCTGCCAGGAGTCTGCTCTAGCACGGGCTTCCCATGGGGTCACAGCCTCCTTTGGGCATCCACCTGCTCTGGCGTGGGGTCCTCCCCGGGCTGCAGGTGGATATCTGCTCCACCGTGGACCTCCCTGGGCTGCAGGGGGACAACCTGCCTCACCATGGTCTTCACCATGGGCTGCAGGGGAATCTCTGCTCCCTCACCTCCTCCCCCTCCTTTTTACTGACCTTGGTGTCTGCAGGGTTGTTTCTCTCACATGTTCTCACTCCTCTCTCTGGCTGCAGTTTCTGTGTCCCAGCAACTTTTTTCCCCTTAAATATTTTATCCCAGAGGTGCTGCCACTGTCTCTGATGGGCTTGGCCTTGCCCAAAGGTGGGTCCATCTTGGAGCCAGCTGGCATTGGCTCCATGGAACATAGGGGAAGCTTCTAGCAGCTTCTCACAGAAGCCACCCCTGTAACCCCCTCCAGTATCAAAACCTTGGCCCACAGACCCAATACAACTAGTAAACCAAGAAAGACTTAATTCTGGTTTTGCTTTTGTCTTCCCATCAGAAGTCAGAAACACAATTGTCAGACTATGCTCAGTAAAGTAATTCAATCCATACCTGGAAAAAAGGTAAATGTTTAGTTTTGTAAAGAAAAATTTGCTCTGGATTCTAAAACAGATTTTGATTGGTAGCAAACAGTGTATTAAGTACAGCATTCCTGCGTAATTTTTTCATACAGGGCCTCAAATAGTTGAAACTAAATATTAGTTCGCATTTCATGCACAAGTACCTTTGAGATAGAACTTACATCTATAAAACTCACTTTGTGTAGTAATAATACTGATCTGATGCTACTGCTTACAGCTGTAAATTGTCAACAGTTAGTTCTAAATAGTCCGGAAGTAGTACTAACATTAATGTATTTTCAAATTTAAGGGATGTCATAAGTCTGTTAAAAAAAAAAAAATTAAAAATCCATTAAGTAATTGTTTTCAGGTCCATTTAGTAAATATTTTTAGAGAAAAATTTACTCTAAATATCAATTTATTTTTTTCAATGTTAAGTCTGGTGGAAGTATTCACATATAAATGTATCCAGGACCAGGTCTTCAGTGTGGAGACAGCATGTTTTTGAACTGGAACTTTATCTCCTGCTGCTAGAGGTTTGTTTTGAAAGAGGAGTATTAACATTGTTCCATCACTATAAAGTAAAAAAGTTTTGTAGCTGAAAAGCACTATCAGAATGTTTATGATTTAATTATTGTATTACCATGACAGCACAATATTGCTCTGTTCTTATTCAGGTTTTCTTTTATAAGCTAATCAATGGTTTATTATGGAATGACTCTACAACTTTGTTGAAACAAGGCTCTTCTTTCAATGTTCAAGCTCTATTAGACTTTTGAGTTTGATTCAGCTTTTGAAATTTAGAATGGTTTTGCTGGATTTTTTATTCTTTTTTTCGCATTTTTCTAATGAGCAGAACTACTTTTATCCTCAGATTGGACGGAGATTAAGTTGTCTCTCTGGTGTAAATGCCAGTTTACCTTTGACGCAAATTTCAATCCAATTCATAGTTCAACAGATGGGTAGAAAGATAGTAGTAAGCATCACTAATAGAGATTTGGAGCTCTTTATTTAAACAATTGACTTATAGGAAAAATATTAGATTATTTTTCTCTCTTGGGTCACAAGGTATTTGTTATTGGATAGCTGCACATCATTCATCAAAAAGAACATCTCAAATTCAAGTCCTCAGGATACAGCTGGGAAGGATTTGGCTCACTGACTGTTTCAGTACAGATTTATAACATGATTTAAAAAGTTCCCTTTTGATTGATCCCTTAAGGGAACTGTACCAAATTAGTGGCTTTTGGTGTAGGTTAGCGCTCCGTTGATGAGAGACAGTGCACAAAGAACTCTATTTTCATATTGGTATCAGTCATATTTCAGGGATGGTGTGCATACAGTCATGCATTCTGAGAGCTATCAGATTTTGCTACTTCCACAAGCCTGCTGCTTTCACAGAGGCTGGCCAGCATCACTGCACAGTTCTGTGCAGTGGACTATAGAATATGTTCTAACGTGAAGATTGGTAATTGAAACTCTCATTAGTATTACTTGAGAATGGCACAACTCAGCTGGGTATCTCACAGCAGAATACTTTCACTGCACCTTCATCTATCAAGATAACAAGTTAATTTCCACATTTGAAAGGGAAAACTGTAACTGCATAGTATTACTTAGCTTATTCCTACAAAAGCCACTGTTTCTGAAGTATAATTTTCAATCATAATTTTACACCAAATTCTGCTGTAAATGAGCATCAAAGGGAGGAGAAGGAGCTTTCTTCAAGAGTGTAAGCAATTACAAGGCAAATATAAGAATTCAACAAGCTTATCTGTTTTAAAAAGCCTTGCTAACATAACTTAAAACTTTGGACTTTATACTGAATTGATGCTGTTAGTGTATTTTTGGTCAGAGATATCAGGCAATGTTTTTCATTTCTAGATATTTTGAGTTATTTAACAATGCATCGGTCATTAAGAAAGGAAAACATTGCATAGGAAAGTATTACGTCACCTCACTAATGTATTGCACAGCTGCAGTGTTGAATGCATACCAGGTAAATCACAATATAGGATAGAAAGGGAAAATAAAGTGATAAAAGATAAATTGCCTGGCCTTGAAACACAGATATCTCAGACCAGGACTTTTATTTGAAAAATAGATTGTTTTCCATTGTTTCATATAAGTTAAGAATACAAAGCAGCTTTCTAAATACCCGCCAATTACACGAACCTGCAAATTCTTATGCAACGTATTCTTGTTTTCTTTTTACAGAGGGAAAAGTTCATAAAACTGCTGGATCAATTGCACAATTCTCTGAGGATCGATTTATCTAAATACAGGGTATGTGCAATGTATTCTATCTAGAGGACAACTCAAATGTTTTTTCGTTTAAATATGCCTGTGGGCTTTATCTGCTTAAAGATGTTTCAGCGATTAATTCTTCCTGTGACATAGAAGCTGAAAATGTCGGGTGCTGACTTGAGACCCCAAATCCTTTGGAACAAAAACTTACAGCATTTAAGCAGTTTAACAAATATTTTTCCAATTTGAAAGAAGTTATTCTTTTCTTTCCAAAAGATAAGAATGGTTCAAGGGATGAGCAGACATTCAAGAAAGAGTAGGATTCAACAACTTTGGTTAAATTAATCCATAACTTGATTAAGTTAATTTGTCTGGGAATTACCTTCACTGACACATGTAGTGCAAATTGCAGTAACTGCTCTGTTTGTTCTGAGACTGACATCTTTGCTACCACTTCCATGCTAAGATCCTAGGAATGTTGAAAGAGACTTGACTCCTCATTTTTCTACATCATAGGAATTCCAGCTTCATTTCTGCCATGTGGAAGCTCTTTCCGCTGAGGTATGCTCCAAACCCAGCCTTTCAGGAAAGAAGCATGCACTGAATACCTGCCAGTTATCATACTATTCTGAACTTGCTTTCCTTTTCCATTCCACTGGATCACGAAACTTTTGGATGATACATAAGCGATTAGGGCTCCATCAGCTATGGCTTTCCTTTCAGCTTTTAGGAATGGCGGCCTCCAACTCAAGGATTTCTTTGTTCATCTGGCCTGCTTTCTAAAACTGAAGGAGAAAGGGAACACTTAAAAGAACCCCAAGGCATTAGAGGTAGTAGAAGTTGCACATACTCAGTTTTTAAGACCATATCCTTCATGCAGCAGATATGTTCATCCTAGGATCATTTTAATTTTGAAGAATGTTATCCAGATAATAGTGGAGCAAGAGGATATTTGGCTGATGTTTCATTGGTATGGAGCCATTTAAATAACACTACCTCCCATCAGTCTTTCTGATAACCTACAGATCATAGCAAAAATTCATATATGATTTCTTCATTAAGCTTACCACTGCATCTATGCCTACAAGTGATTTAGGTACCATGGAGAACACATGAATGATTTTCATTAGCAACATTTTCCAGTCATCTTGTGGTACTTTTTTACTCCATTAATTTTTTGGAAATATCACAATATTTTAAATCTTTCATATTACAAATACAGGAGCATTATCAGAAGTGTTCCTATTCATGTCAAAGGGATACTAATCACTAACTTCCTTACAGGCAGAATTCAGGTAACGTGAACATTTCTAATCCTTCCAAGCAGCATTTTTGTTTCCTAGAGGGTTTTTTCCTAGCTGTTCAAGGATCTTAACTGTAACTCCAGATCTGCATGATTCCTCTCTTCCTGATTCACCAGGATAATTTTCCTGCCAGCAATTCTGAAAGACTCCAAGATCTGAAATCAACTGTGGACCTGCTTACCAGCATTACTTTTTTTCGAATGAAGGTATAGTCCTTTATTTGCACAATGACTCTAAAAAAAATGCTGTTGCCTTTTATTTTCCAGGAAAATCATACTCTAGTTAATACTCTTAATCAATTAATCTCCTTCAACTTTACATTAAATCTCTCAACTTACTGAAGATCACTGAAGTAAAGTCATCTTATTCATACTTTGTATTAACAATGTGGTAAAAGCCATCATCTTTGAAAAATAAACAACTATCTTTTCCCTTTTTAACAATTATTTGTACATCTCCTGAAGGAAAAAAAAAAATTACCTTTTTAATTAGTTTAAAGTCAAGTCACTTAAAGCAAACTCAGTTTAACTCCTTAGAAACATGTGTCATAGAATAATGTTTTCCTAGTAGTATCGTAATATCACATGTCAATCAGCAAAATAGGTCTGATAACTCTACTTGCCTCAGTCACTCCAGATGTTGATATACAGGTGACCAAGTTCTGAAATATTTTTAGAATGGAATGGTACACATTAATGTTACTGGATGAAAATACAGAAACACAAAGCAACATTTGTCACAATAGCATGTGATTTCACTGTGTTAGGCATTACATAAGGAGAATTAAAATAATCCATTATGTTGAAGTTCAAATAAACATATACTAAAGTGGAGGAAAAAGCTGAAGCTTTGCTTTAAAAAATGAGGAGCTATTTGGCTGATATTCTTATTCAGAGGAAAGCACATAATGATGTGGTTTAATTATTTCCTAAATAATAGAAAAACCTTTAGGTTTTCCACTTCATGTGGAAAACCTAAAGGCAGAAAACCTAAAGATGTAAGTCCTTGGGCACGTATGCCTCTTTCATCTTATAAATAATTTCATTCAAATAAAACTTAGTGATATAATCTACTTGCTTAAATTAAGTATGTGTTTTAATGCATCTTTAAACTAAGATCAACGTTAGTCAACATAATTTTAAATATTTTTATCATTATTATATTTCAACATTTTTCATCCTGTGTTACAGAACTACATTCATTACAACACTTGGATTTTTTGTGTTTAACCTAATTCTGACATTCTACCATTTATGAAATATTTTATTAGGTCCTTGAATTGCAGAGCCCACCTCGAGCCAGTACTGTGGTGAAAGACTGTGTAAGAGCCTGCCTGGACTCAACTTATAAATACATTTTTGACAATTGCTATGATCTCTACTCCCAGTTAGTGGATCAGGTAAGGCTAATATGAACCTGTTTCATGCTATTGCTCATTCACTGTTGTTAGTTTACCATAAGTAAATGCAAACCATCCAGTGTTCCTTCATATCAAAGCACTCAGGTTATTTTCATTTTATTTATGTGAGAAGGAGCAATATATTATAAATAAACTCATAGGTAGCTATGAACCCTAAAAAGTTTAACAAAATGAGTTTCAAAATGAACATGTAACCTCATAATTTAGTCATCACATTGGACATGACTGTAAAATTGTCCAGTGGCTTTAAGGAAGATGACATTAGATTGATTACTGTTCATTTAAGATCCATAATTGGAAAATAATTTTTAAATATCTAGTATTTCACTTCAGTAGCTTTAGAAAAGAAGAATTATAATTTGCTGAAAATGATATACTGTATTTCCAGCCATATATTTTAACATCTATGATGCATACTTGGATCCAAGCTTCAACATCCAACTGCTTCAAGAAAGCAGAGGATAATTCTATAACATTTCTTAATATTAGTCTGTCAGGCTGAACTGTCAATGCAAAATAATTATAGCATTTGTTGTATTCCAAAAACCTTGAGAATGCTCCCCCCCCCCCATAATATGGCCAGAGTTTACTCTATCAGTAATGTTAAAATTAAGAAATTTGTGTCTGCAGAATCATGCAACTGTCTAAAAGGAGCATCACTGCTTTATCACATTACCTCTGGTTCCTTTCTTTTGCCTTCTGGGTTGTAGACTGGGAAAATGGTATTTCAGTGACTACTCCTGCCTCGAAAAGGATGAATTAAGCTGTTTGGCAAATGCACATTTGCTGTGTAGTATATAACAGATAAGAATGGTCATACTACATCATGTAAGACATCAAATTTTATCTGAAAGCACATTTCACTTGAATCCAAAATACTAATTCCTGTATTTCAGGAGAGGCAGTACATGCTGTATATTCAGCTTTTCTGAAATGAGCATTTATTTTCTAATGTTGGATTCCTGTTATCTGAGAAAACTTATCTCTAGCTCCCAAGCTTTGAACATAAGAATTTCTCACCAGCACCCACAGGCACTCTACACTCTTGAGTGCTTGTGTATGTGTTTATTCTCCAACAGATTATATTGTAAGCTAAGTAGAAGTATAAATTAGTAGAAGGAGCAGCTTTAGGCATCACATCTATTTGCGTCATAGGCTGTTCTGTTTTCTTGCTAACATTCACTCTGCAGCAATTTGATTTTGTCTGTTAAATATAATATGAGCTGTTGCTAGACTGGGTATTGCATAAGTCTGCAGAGTTTATCAGCAGATGCTAGCTGTTTTAGTAAACACTTAAAAGCGAAGTAATCTTACTTTTGAAAAGCATTGTGATACCTGCAAAAGCTTATCTGTATTTAAAAATTTTCACTACATTTTTTCTGTGAATTCATAAAATAGTTTAGCCTGTCTATTTTAGTAGATGGTTTAAAAATGCAGGGATATCATAGCCTTCCTGTTTGGTAGAGAATGTAAAACAAAGTTAAAGTGATGCCTGTTTCCAATTTTTTTTTTTTTTTAATTTTTTTTTTGAGCAGGATGGGCAATGTCATTATATTATTTTTCTCTTACACAACTCTAATGATAGACCAATATGAAGTCCTGAAATTTAAAAAACAAACAAAAAAAAACCCCCACAAATATCCACTCAGCTGGAAAACCAAATTAACTGTCTTTCACTGTATTTTTATATGCCTCTTCTATTCTCTTTCAGCAAGATTTCCAGCAGGTGAGTTTGTATGTAGAAATTTAAGCAAACAAGTGTCTATAGAATGATGATCACTAGAAAGTACAAGAAATTTTAGTGAAAATGTGCAAAAAGCAAAATTTAAAATGAAGATAAATAGACTACATTCAAAATAACTCATCGCTAACAGTAAACAAATAACGATCACATATAATAATAATAGATAGTAAAACTTTCTGTTTCACAGCAGGTGAGAGGCGATTCTGAGAAATACAATCTAACTAATCTAGCTTTAATAGAGAGACAAGTAAAATAATTCAAATTAGTACCTAAATTTTGCATCAACTCTAGAGTGGTACAAGGAAACTACCTTCTGCATTATCTTTTTTATAGTATGCTACCAGTATATCTGCATGTGCAATTTATTTTAGGAACAGCTAAGTATACAGTTTGTTGGAACCTATAGCTGTGGAGGTTTTCCAGTGAATCCAGGTGCACTGCAGACTGGCTTGTGGTATCACTGTTATAATAATGGAGGAGTAATGAATATTGTAATTAACTTTTCATTAGCTTTGTGTCCAAACACCCGAGTCTGATTACACCAGATTCCACTCTTAAGCCTTCTTCATTAACCCTTCTCTTATCTCTGCTTGCCTCCCCAATCAGATGAGGCCTCCTCCTCTCAGAGAGAGGAAAGGAGTTCATCCTAGCATGGTAGTGCAGCACAGGAGGTTCATGTTTTAGCTGCACAGCTGAGATTTGAGCTGTGAGTAGTGAGAACTGAAATCCACAAACCCCAAAGCAACAAGAAATGGTTCATATGTAGGTCACCACCTGCTCTCACTCAGGGGAAAGCCTGGCAGCTGTTGTCCTGCCGAGGCCAACTGCAGGCTCAGGGTTTTACCATGGTTCGTTTTTTGCCTGAATCATATTGTGGATGATGTTATGAAAAAGTGGTACCTAGATAGGCTACTTAAACAGTAGTGTTTCCGTCTGACCAGAAGTGGTAGGTTCCTGCACGTTATATATAGCTATCTCTGTGCATAACTCATGTTAACCACCTTCTGCATTTGCTTTTGTCTTCAGACTAAACTTCTCAAAGATGCCTGCCACAATATTTCTAGAAAATACGTTTACTGTCTGAATATGTGTAATTGTCTGATTTGGGGGTGAAAATAGAACAATGAGTGATGAAATTGAGGGTGCTCAAGCTGGAGTTTTGGGAAATTTGTCACTATAAGAAGAGTAACAAGTAAATCACAAAATATGCTCAGCAGTTCCCACTTCCTCTTTTTATTACTTTCTACCTTCATGTCAGAGAGACAACCACTGTTATAAAGTAAATACCTTGCAGCAAAATATCACCCTTGGGGAGCAGCAATATTTCCTGGGGTGAAGCATGGTAAATGCTAACCATATGCAAAAATGTCATACTACAGATTCATATCAGAATACAAAGAACAGCTGATGACAAAAAACAAATAAGTACTACCAATAGTAAAACATGACATCTTGACAGTCTTACTGACACGTATATGACCGTCCTTGTTATTTGAGACAAGGCACTCTGATGAGGAGCTACCTAATTCCTTATGCAGCAGATGTAGTATTTTGTCTTTTTAATTAACACTGATCTGAATGAAGAGCTGATTGCCTCATGCTGAAAAAAAGAATGCCTTGAAAAATTAGTTTAGGAAGCATTTTGATAACTTTCTGACTCAATTTACAAATATGTCACTGTTTCTTAAGAAAACAAAAAAAAATTTCAAACCTTGGCTGATGCTCACAATGACTGAAGTCCCTTCAATAATTGGTTTTGCAGTCTTCTCCACTGAGTGAAACCAATAAAATGAAAATCAAACTCTTCCTGTTCTCTGAAGAGCTCTTGATCTATACAAATCATTTTGTGACTGATAGCACCAGTATACTGGAAAAAAACACTGGGATACTCTATATTTGACACTTGCTCAGCAGAATAGTGTTGAAATTCTACCTGATTTTTGAGACCTTTTCTTTTGGCTGTTACTCAGCTCTGTGTTGTCACAGGGAAGCATGGTACAGAAGACCAGGAGCTAGCCACAAATTAACTAGTTCTGGAGCCAGGTGTTACACAGCTGTAGCAGCACAGTGCTCTTCCCTTGCAATTTATCTCTGCTTGGAGGTATCGCACCTTAGGTCAGGTTGATAATGTACTAATAATATCCTAGTTTGGGGGAATCAGAGTTTCTGTATTAACTCTGTATTAAGATGCTGTAGACTAGCATGTGGCTGGACCTATGCTCTGAGAGCTGGCTCAGTTTTGCTGTACTCATCTGTGTGTCTCTGGTCACTTTTTCATTTGGGATTTGGGAACCTAAGCCACTTAGTTGCTTTTGAAGGTGTACCAGTTTTTCTGTAATAGAAATGACAAAAAATTGGTAGATTATTAATTTCGTATAGAAATACTATAAGAATTGAATCATGAAGCATGTGATCTGTGATCTCAAAACATATTCAAAAGTATGAAGCAGGAAATAAAGTTGTGCAGTAGTGAAAGCTGTTTGCCCCAGAGAGTCCTGTTTTTCAGGCATGCAGATTTCAGTGCCAAGTAATACTTGTTGTGAGGCACTTTGTTATATTTACATGCTGCTTTAGATGCACTGAGGTTTTAACTTCCTCGAATCTGGCATGCAGAGGGTACTGAGAGACCTCTTCTTATGTTGTAGCACAGTGCTTGATGGGCAGCATGTTAGTCACAGTAATAGAAAAACCTTTGATAAAGTACTTTAGAACAGCAGAAGGATGCATTTTTGCTGTGATATTTCAAACGCCCTTCTGAGACTTCTCTGTCAGAGAAAGACCAATGCTTACAGATAAAATTGATTGTTAGAAACCTGTCTGAGAACACTAGTTAGAAAGTCAAGAGAACAGCTCATCATCCAGTGGCAGCAGAGATCTGGTAAAAGAGAAAGTGGGAAAAGCCATAGACCTTCAACCTTGAAGTAAGGAAGTATTGTCATCAGAAGAGATGAACAAACTAGTTTGTCATCTCAAGCCTTATACTCTTCAACTGTTTATGTTAACTCTAGGTGCATAGCAGAGAACTGTTGTCAGTTAATGTTAGATCTCCAAAAATCCAAATATTTTTCAGTGCTGAAATCTGAATGCTGGTAAAGGTTGGTTATTAATTAAGAACATTGAGCAAAATAAACCTGAACTTTATCTAGGCCTTAAATATAGATTATCTCATAAGCAACAAAAGTCTGATCAGTATTGATTTTTGTGAGATTGCAGTTAATTCACAGTCCAGGCCCTTTAGTTGTGAACCTACTCGGTGTTTTTAAAAGTCATTCAGATGATAGCTCTTTGAAAACAGTTTTCTTTGATTGTTTATTGATCATTAATTATTTATACTGTGTGATTGGGCTATCCTAATATTCCCAGAGAACAATATAAGCTTGAGTGGAATGCCCAGTATTCAGATTCCTGTATTATTGAGTCCTGTAGCCATGAGGGTATGAAAACTTGAACATTTGTATGCAGTTGCATCAAGTCCAATTTGTGTCTGAATACTGGCAAAAGCAATTGCATGTTGAAATCTGACCTTCCATAATACCTCTCCAAACTGATTATCAGTAAACATTGGCTTGGAATTGAGTGAAACACTGACAGTTCTGAGAAATGTGCACACACAGATTTCTGCATCAAAGTTTGTGACATACTTCCTGTAGGTTGATGATTATGGTGTAATTAGTAGTACAGCAATCACAAGACAGGCATCAATTTAGGTATGCAAAACCATCTGGCAGCCTGATTACACACTTGAGCTGAGGCCAAAGTACTTCACCCTCCTTTCTACCTAGATTAACATGACCATGCATGTATTTATCCATGCTGTAAACAGACTTCTGTTTCCAAACAGAATATGCTAATAGCAAATGTCCTCACTACTGTACTTCAGTTCTGTCCTCCCCCTGTTTCACCTCATGTTTCTGATCACCTTGTGGACAAAAGCTTAAGAGCATGAGGCTGGCCATGCCACATCAGACAAAAAATTCATCTGGCTCAGCATCCTGTCTCTCACTGTGAGCAAAGTAGAGGTCTTGAGAAACTTCCAGCTAAGGAAAAGATTTATAAACTATATAAACTTTAGCTCATGTACTCATTGCTTTAATGGAACTCATTCTGTATCTTTCATAAACCTTGCTGTCTTTTTCTGAGCATTTTCCAGTTCTGCTACACTATCTTCAGCATGAGGAGAAGGGGAGAGGCCAGATTTGTATGCAACATTCAAAATACGATCACCCTGTGGAAAGTAGAATAAGGATGTTCTTTGTTGTGTGCTCTGTTCTGATAATTCTTCACGGTTGATTTGGTCTCTTTGCTGCTTCATCACTGCACTGATGTTTTCATGGAAATATCTGTCATAACCTTAAGATGTCTGTCCTGTGGCAATGGTGAGCTCAGGGTCCCAGTGTAATATGCAGGAGAAAGTGTGTGGGACATACAGTGGACTTGACTGCTTTGTCCTTAGATTAGGAAACAGAGCTTGTGAGACAGTGTTAGGGAGAACTACCCGTCTGCCCGTTGGGTCGGAAAACTTCGGATTTACCTTGCTGGAGCTGTACATGACTGGTCTAAAACATCATTGTTTCTTCTTTCTTTGGCAAGTACATTTGAATTTAAAACTTCGTAAGTAATAGCATTTGAGCTGTAGTCCTTTGTAGAGCCTTCTGTGTGTTATAACCTTTGGAGTGTTAGGTAAGGACATTACACAGTTAAAAAGTAAGGGGCCTACAGTAGTTGATAGATTTTTCTTAAAACTTGAAATGCTGTGGTTTACAGTTTTCCAAAGTAAGAGCAGCATCTCTATCCTTTCAATTTGTAATATATTATTATATAACATGTCATGTATACAATATATGCTATATAGTATATATATATATATATAAAAAAAATAAATTTTAGAAGATGTATTATGTTATTGGGACTCCTTCTTTCTTTACCACAGTTGTCCTTTAATGTAGATATGTTGCAGAGAGCAGGGTATTATTACAATTAGAATTCCACATTCTCAAAAATATTGCAGAGTAAATATTTCAGGGTGGTATGAAGGTTACTCTGCTGCAAAAAGCTTTCAGTTAACGAGGGCTCACCTGGGTCTTTCTCCACCTATTCCCTGCATAAGCATAGTGCTTTTGGGTAGGTGGGGCCAATCAAACCACAGTAGCACTTGGCTTGTTACTCTAGAGGAGCTATGCACGTTACACTGCCCTGAATGGGTAGAATAATTAGATCAGCTCCTTTCATGCGCCAGTCCTCAAAGAAAAAGAGTGAGGAATCTTAATTAGAATTTATCCAGGAGGATTCCATTCCATTTCAATTGGTACTGGAGAAAGATACATGCAATATGGTTTCTGTTTCAAATACGAAAACAGTTTAGGAGTTACTATGCAATAGCACTGTTCAGAGGGGGTACTGGGTCAGTGAAATCCCTCACATGTTTTGAATGCATTTTGAGTGTCTGCAAATGGTTTCTGGCTTTAGCCTCTCTAAGTAAATGCTGTAAAGCTGAATTTTCATTCTTTACATACATAAAAATGTTAAAAAGTATTAAAATTGTTTAAAATTGTAAAAATAGGTGTGTGTAATACATATAAATGTCTATATGTGTGTATGTTCTATATATATAATGCATATTGTGTATTTCCTGATGATTCTTAACCTCTTCCAAATTAAATAATATTAACTGAGCAGTTTAAAAATACAGAAGTACCGTTAAAAGTAATATTTCATCATCTAAGAGTGGTCTATAAAATTGTACTGTGTAGCCTCACACTAATCAGGACTACTGCCTTGGTTTCCATTCAGCTTCCATTCTATCATTATTTATGTAGATAATACGATATGCTGAAACTTAGCTTGGGGCTTGCATCAGACATAGTCTTCGTGCAGATTAGTTACTAAAATCATAGGATTGGAATTATCAAAGTTGCACCTATACAGATGTTGTGTATCGATTGCACAGAACACAACAGAATAAAAACAAAGCAAAATAAAATGAGACATTTGTCCTATGAACTGGTAAAATCAATGATGAGGGAAGTTGAAAGCCCTGTGTTCCTCAGACCAGCCTTTACAGATTTGTCTCAGGGTAATACAGATGTAGATTTTAATCCTGCTTCACATTGCGGCTGAGATTGCTTTCTCCACCTTCGGCCAGTTTTCCAGAGTGCAAAATATGTTTGTTTGTCAACAGTTTAGCTTTTTTTTTTTCCTTAAACTCAGAAAAATCCCTCTACATTTTATCTTTTTCTTTAAGAGAATATCAAAATTCTAGCAACTGGTTTTGGTGCTTTTGTACCACATGATCCATTGTTTGCATATGAACTCTGGTGACTAGGAAATTGATAGTAAAAGGAAATTCAGAAAAATATGATTCAGTGCAAGTCAAGAATTTATTTTTATACATATTATATGAAAAATTGCTCTTACTCAGTTCTTCTTTCTGATTTTGATGTATTCTATGGCAAAAGACAAACAGTTATAAATCACCTAGTTTGGATCTTGCGTTAAAAAAACCCCATAGAATCCACAGTATTTCTTGTGTTTGTAAATCTTAAGTGAATAATATGACTTCTCTTTAAAGATACATTACTTATAAGGTGTTTGCAATTATCTAGTTTTCCAAATGAATTATGATGCTCTCAATAAAATTAAATATCCTGTAACAAAGCATATTAAAAAATACATGAAGAAACATCCATTATGTTATCTCTCAGTTGGGTTCCTAAAATGACCAAAACTGAATTAAGACAGCTTTGCCCAGGCAAGCACATCTAACTTACTGTAGCTCCACAAAATAATTGGAACTTCTGTTCTCTGAAACTGACTGAAATTTTATCCAAAACAGCTTAGTACACTTGATACAAAGTGAGGAATTAATTGTATTTTACATTAGTCCTATGATGCTCTTTTCCAACAGATGTGGGATCACTGCTGAAGCCAGTGTCATGCTTGGCATTGGCTGCGGTTTGGATTTTACCCTATTTCATGTGTTCCAAATAAGTTGTCACATCTTTAACTAGTGTTAATATACTGTTGCAGGAATTTACTTAGAACTATCTATTAGCAGTAAAGATAGCATTCGCTGTGACAAAGAATTAATAAAAAAGACACAATTTAAGAATGTATCATAAAATGTAAAGCCTGATGATCAGATTTATGATCTATTGAGTAAATTCACTGGACATAGCTTCTGTATGAGCCAGGGGTGTTGGCTGAGATCAAAACCAAAGAGATTTTAATTAAAGGAACATTTGGAATCTAGGATCCTTAGCAATACATTCTTAATCTAAATCTAATTACATGTCTATAATTGCAACAGATTGCTTTGCAAACTTTTCTAAGTGATGGGAAATGAGTAACAGTGAAATTCACTATAATGATAAAAAATTTCCCATGCTGGCAGTCCTGAGCTGTGTCATCTTGGATAAACGTGATGAGAACATGTCATTTTAAAAAGCAGAATCAGGCAAACAGCTATATTCATTAGTACCCAAGCGATCACATTTACTCTTCATGCCTGTTTCATGTAGTCCATTTTTCCAAAGTAGTTCATTATTTAAGTTTGCCACTTCTGTGTTGTTGCTTGACATTTTTGTATGATAAAGTATGTATGGCATGCTACAACTTTCGAGTCATCCTGAAGACAAGAAGTAGCCAAGTCAATTAAAGTGAGCATATAAAAACCTGTATTGTCATGTTTTGATGGTAAGATATCATCTGGTATTATTGTTTGTTTGATCTGCCAGCAGATGCCTGTTAGAAATATCCCTATTCTGTCTTTGGCCAGTTAGTTATTGAACTTTTAAGTATAGCATCTACTACGGTATCTTCTTATGGCATTTCATAGTTCTGTGCATGTGGACAGCATTACCATCCCACGTGATATTACTGGGGGTCAAGGTATTTTAAGTGTCTTTCCTAAGTGAAAAGGCTAGTGAAAAAGAAATTGATTCTGCTAATGGGCAAACTTTTATTCATGTCAATACTTCCTGAAAGCTCTCTTGGTTACTCTAAGAGCAATCTGTGATTTTAGCTTGTTCAGTGAATTATATATCCACCAAAATGAAAGACAGGCAACTTCAGAAAATCATTCTTTTTAAAAGTCATGAATCATGAACAGTATCTGCTAACTAGCAATTTTGTCAACTTGATATATTGAGAATTTATGTTCCTCTTAACCTTTTCAGATTTTTTTTTTTAATCTCAGCATTGATATTATCTTCTATAATGATAACCAATATTCAGTGGCTTATATATCTTGTCACTGTATTTGTGCCACTGTGGCACTAATTGAGTATATTGGGTGTTTGGTTCATAGTTTTATACTGGCAGTTTCTTTCTAATGGATAGAACCTGAGTGAAAAAAAGAAAGTTACTATTATCAAAATAAGCTCTTTCTACTTAATAGACCACATAGTTGACCACATGTTTATACTCCAGAAATTTTGTGCATGTAAAGTCTTGTAAGTATATGCTTTGCTTATGTACAAACTAATCTAGTCTTGGCACTTCAAAAGGCCTTTCCACAACTTCTGCATAGACTGTAAATACACTGTACCATGAAAGTGCATATGGTATTATTTCCTAAAGTGAAAGGATGCATACTATTGAGAACTGGTTGCATATGAGACCAAGTCACAAGATTGAGACACGAGCTATTATCACCACAGTTACAAAATTAGAGCAGATAAAGGTTTTTTTGAGACCACAGAGAAGGAAAAACTTAACTTGTTTTTTCATTTAATAAGAGGTCATTCTTATTGACTTGTTTACAACAGACTGATGGTGAACCCGTGTCACCAAAGCAGACTTCAGCAAAGCAGTATAGATATTAAAATTCAGTGCCTCTAAAAAGGTGTTTCATTTTATTAAGAAAATGTTAAAATGTAATTGTATGATGCTGTCCTCCCACTCACTTTTTCTATGCTGTTATGCAGTTTACTCTGCCTCTAAGTTATGTTAATAGAAACATTTTAAAGCCAAACAAACTGTATCACTGAAATTTTTTGGATATGAAAATAGCTCTGTTTCAGGTTAATTTTTATTCCTAGATGGAACTTCCTTCTGTCAGTTTTGTATGCTTGCAACTAATCAATGTAATCAAACTTCCAACGTTTTTTTACCTCATTATAATGCTTCTCTGAAGGCATCTGTTGCCAGAAAACACATAAAACAAATAATAATGCCAGCAATAATAATAATTAATGTAAAAACAACTTGAAAGATTCTGAGCATTTCTAAGCCATTAGTTAGATTTTAGGATAAAGAATGGAAATTACAGTTGGGCATGGGAAGATTATGCACTTCATTTCAGAGCATCTATTAATGTGAGAATATTTAAAAAATACCTTCTCTGGGGATTTTGAAAAGATCATCTTGATTTTTAAAAGATTTCTGTGCCAGAGAATTTCTGTAGAAAGCACCTCCTTGTGCAATTATTACTTTGTAAATTAATTACTTTTTGCTATCTGTATTAAAGAACAGAATTTCACATTCTATGTTTCACGTTCACAACCATGAAAAGCTACCTCAGCTATATGCCATTGCAGGGTTTTTTTGTGAAATATAGTTCTTGGATAAGATGCTTGACTAAATGTGAACTGGCTTTGTCTTTGACAACTGCCTTTCAGTTTGGCTTAAGCATGCACTAGCTTCTTAGAAAAAAATGGTATATTTGAAATAAATCTTTGATATAGAAACAAGGTCTTTTAATAAAACTATAATGTACGCCAGGCCAAGCCCTTGTGAGTGGCATTAATGCTCCTATATTCATCTCTGTTTTGAAAAGCACTCTTGTTTGCATGTGTGGTTGTTCATTGCCAGTGATACTACTCACACCATCTATTATAACTGCTTCTGAGCCTCACCTTTATTTCAGTTGCTTTAGACACTGAAGCCATAGCATTTATAGATCAGCTGAGTGTGTAGTAGTGTGATTAATGATACTTTTCTAAAATATTCCACAGTGACCACAAAAACAATTTCAATTAAGTGTTGTTGAAATTCTTGTTCTGCCATTCTTAATGCTGTTAATAGATAAAAGTTAATTGAGGTTAAGATAACATTTAATTAATTCACTATGATACTAATATAGTGTCATATCTATTCAAAGAGATATGGGGTCCATTGAAGTGGTCATATTTGGACTACAAATGAGAAGTACAGGGAATATGTGTTTAAACTTGAAGGATAATAGGCATGTTTATTTTCTGACTTACTAGCTGAGTGAAAAGACCCCTTTCTATCTCTGGCAGCTGTGTAGAAGAGCATGTGTAGACATAGCATGTTCAGACATACTTCTGTGTGGCAGAAATTATGTGTGTTTGTATGTGTGTGTCCATACAGAGATAAAAATATTTCTTTTCAGGTTTGGTTCTCTGTAATGAAGTTATTTATTGGACATTGATAAGGAATCTGATTCTTCTGTCAAGCAAAGAACTGAAAAATACTTTTGTCTAGGAAACTGTAGACTAAGAATTCATAAAACAAAACTGTAGAGACAAAATCTAGATGTAAATGCACATTTTAGTGACATTAGAAAGTATAAAATTCTCAGTAAAAGTTTCTAAGTGGTGAATATTAATACATACTTATAACTATATTAAAAGGTACCAAAAGCAGGATTTTAGTCAAGAGGAATAAAAAACACTGCTTTACTTACCAACTTTTAATCAATGACTGGAGAGTCATGTTGGTAATCCGTCTGATATGTCAGTGTGTCATGTCCTTCCTCGTGATTATTACAAAAATGTAATGGGGTGTCTCAGGTTCTCTGCTTTGGATGTGAAACTGGTTGCAGTCCTCTTCATTTACAAGGATTATACAAGAATCCAAGTTCCTTGGATAAAAAAGGAATCAAGTAAGAGATTGGTTTAGCTCATACCTTTAAAATCCTTGGCAAGGCAATAACCTCACAAGCCCCTCTTTTGGACAGTCCTATGTACCTTTTCGCATTTATAGGTGTCCAGGGATTTTTTTTTTCCCCCCTCCTGCTTTGTGGTGTTTTCCTCTGCCTCTCATAAACGCACAGTTTGTGGTTCTGCCAGTCAATCTATGAGTGCCTGGGAAATCTCTGTGCAGAATATTTTGGACAATAGCCTTTGTTGTTTTGGCTATTAAAAAACAAAGGGAAATTTAACCACTTCTTCATTTATAGCTAACAGCATAGCAGTTGTTAGGCCAAATAACTTCAGCGTATAATCCAAAACAAAACAAGAAATGTTCCTTGTCATTGCTTTGTTCAGTATTTATTGTGTAGGGTATAAAAGTTCTGCCTCAGCAGGCAATTTTACCTACACTCAGTTTCATCAGAACAAAGATTTAAGAATGTATTTAATTAAAGTGTGGACATGCAATAAAAATCAAGCCTCTATTGATCTTCTTTGCTGACCTGGCTGTCTTTGCACTGTGTATGTTTTTTGATATATGTCCACAGCCAGGTACAGTCTGTCATATAATCTACTCTAAGTTGGATAGACAGTGTTTGTCCAAAATTTCTGAAGATTCATAATATGTCACTCTTTCCAACCAAGTAATAATCTGTAGGTGGAAATCCCATAATATTTTCTCTAATTTCTCTGATATAAAATATATTCAATCTTGTTTTAACAGGGTAAGAAACAAGAAGTTCCTAAAGAAGAACAGGGACCAACAACAAAGAATTTGGATTTCTGGGCACAGCTTATTACTCTGATGGTCACCATCATAGATGAAGATAAAACAGCATATACACCTGTCTTGAACCAGTAAGTAATTGCTTTCCTCATAAAAATTAAGAATCATGGTTTTATTAAAATAAAGACAGGAAATACACCTGAATCAGTACTTCTATCTTAAGTATAATCTAGCTAAAGATTTTTTAAAATACAGAATATAACATTGACATAGCTTGATAAAGACTTAGTGCTCTGATCATGGAAAGAGAACCTTTTGGTTTAGGAACGCTAAAGACACATGGTATAGGAACCAACCCAAAAAGTTAAGTTGCAAAATATTATGCAAGAGAACTAAACAGACAGACAGAAGGGAAAATTCAGTGAAATAGTGTGATGGTATTAATGTTATGATAGTATCTTGGCACACAAGGTGTTTAAAGTGTGCTGAGAATTTTTTTAGGCATTCTAATAGACTTCTAGGGATGTATTTGTAAAAGAATACTGAACTTCACAGAAAGACCCTCTCCAAATTTATGCTTGCCTAGAGAGAAAGCTTAGCCAGGCTGACTTGAACATTTACAAAATGGAGAGCAATATCCTGGACTTACCAGAGATAGAAGTTGACTTCTCAGAACTGAAGATGTAACAGATGAGGGAGGTACAATCAATAACCAGGACAAGTTGAATAACTTATGGTTGATACACTACTAGGGCAGAGAGAGCCAATCGATAAACACAGAAAGAGGAGAGAAAGTGCTGGGGTTTGAAAATTAAGTAAACAGAAGGAGTGCAAAGGAACATGTTTCACATATTAAGGCTGGAGAAATGGGTGTTGCAGTAATTGAAATGTGACATGATGAGGGCCTAAGGAAAAGTTTTAGCTCTTTGGAGCTATTTTACAGAGAGATTCTAGAAAATCTGGGCATCGCCTAGCTGTGATGACTTATGCAAAAATAGAAATTGAAACTTATATCTGTATTATGGCTAAACAATTAATAGAGGTGTCTGCAGTGGCATTTAATTGAATGGTCTGCAGGGGAGCAAGAATAAGTCTGTTTCTTCCAGCCAAAAGAGGGTAGATACTGAAAGGCACTTGGTACATGGAGATGTGTTTGTCTGTTGATAAAAGGTACTACACTTTTTATGGACCCACAGTATAATTACCAAAGAAACCTGGTGATAACCAGAAGTTGGAAGAGATTTCATTGCCTTCTGACTCCTTCCTTTCCTTTAAATAAATGCAGGATTGTTTCAGTCCTGAATAATAAACATCTCTTTGTCAAATCATTTCCTTCACTGACCTTATTAAGGAACAAGTTCTTACCCTACAGAGGAAGGAAAACTCTTTTCCCATTTACTCCATTTATACAACTTAGTGTGAAGTTGCTCTATTAACGAAAGCTCAATTTTTTGTCTGACTGTCTGTATAGCAAATATACTTATTATAAAACATCTAACTGGAACACATACATAGATGTGTTTCATTTCAGTCTCTTCACTGAAATTAAACACCAGTAATTGGGGGCTAATTATCCTAAAAATTGTTCTAGCTACATTCTTACACAAACATGAGGGAGAAAGGAAAGGGATAAAGAACAGAATTCCTCTGAGCGGATTAGGAGGTTCCCTAAAGTACAGCTGAGTGATTGTGTAAGATGTGAAAAAAGAATCAGGAGTGGACAGAATTGGGACAGATTAAGGGAGAGAGTTTGTGTGTGTGACTTGTCTCCCTTTTTCTCTGTTTTGGAAGTGGAAGGGTGAACACAAGGAATAAAGTGTCTTTCAGAAATAGGAGACATCAGGAGCAAGAGATGAAGAGGCTGTGGGGGAAAAACTTCAAAAACTGTTCAGAGCTGCTTTGGATACTTCTTTTTAAAAGAAAAGCTTCTTCTAACACAAAAGCAGCATGCAAAAACAGTTGAGAAAAATGACAGCCTCTTCCCCCTTACCCCAGAAAAGAAAATGGATGAAAGGAAAATATAAGTTGAACGTATAAGAATATTGCAAAACTGTGACTCCTTATCAGAAATATATGGCCATGCAGTGTCTCAGTGAAATATTCAGGTCTATGTCCATATGAATGTTGTACAAATGAGGTTACTGAAGATCTCCAGGAGAGCTCCAAGCATTCTGATAGGAGTTTTCACATAGGTATAATATTGCTCAGAATTCTTTTTCCTCAATCAGTTTTGGAAACCCTATTTTAGTGTCTACCTTGGAGGCAAAAAAGATGCTATGATAGAGCAGTTTGAACTGTATCAGATTATGAATCCAGATGAAACATGACATAATTGCCTCAGCAAGCATTGCAGCAACTGAAAGACCATACCAGACCATTCAGTGGGAGTTGTGTGGGCAACCTGCAGATCTTATTTGACATAAGAAACTTGACAAGTTTCAGGGAAAAACGTGAAGTCTGGTATTTAAGTTGTAAAATTTTCATTCTACTAGTTAAAACAATGTAAAACGTGATTGGAACCTGATTCACAAGCAAATGTAGGACTTCCCAGCACTTGTTGAATATGCATTGTACACACTGTGAGACAGCAGAAATTGTTTCAAAACAAAGTATCTGTTCAATTAAAAGGAACAAAAAAATCAAGAACAAAATCTTCAACTGAAATGTGCTTGTGTATTTGGAAATCAAGATCTAAACTTTGTGCCTCTGCACATCTTGTTTCTTAAATTTGTATTACAACAACACACATAACTATTCTATGTGCACTACAATTAAAGGAAAAGCTTTTTAGCTTTAAATTTGTTATTTAATGATTCTTACATGTTTGCAATGTAAGGATCTGTTTTCTTTCTGCTGTGAACACTCTGTGTTCCATACTCTTATTTAGTACTTTAGTACAACTTTAGTACTTTTTTGTGAACTTAGAGCAGTGTCAGCACTGTGTTCTTGAAGTAGACATAGTGAATAACCAACTCAAAAAGAATGTTAGTGTAGAACCAGAGCCTATAAGGGGGGGGGGGGGAAGATATGATTAGCAAAGTTAAATTTTGGAAGTCAGAAAGCATTAGCTTAAAATTTAAAAAGTCAAGATAGATTAAACATTGCAAAAGAAAATAAAAGAGGGCAAAGAAAAATTGAATACAATGGGACTGAGTTCTGTTTGCAGTGAACATGGTATTCGGTTGAAATATGATCTGGGCATTCAGAATTTACGGGAGGATAGTACAGGACAAGGAACCCAACTGAAGAATGTTGATGCCAACACAGAATGGCAACTGATGCTGAGTGTTTGGAAGTGGAAATGATCAGAGCTGCAGTAAAAGCAAACCTCCAAGAGATTTGCACATATTCCCTCCCCATTCCACAGTGTGGAAAGAACTGGCACATGAAATCTGCACGTGCAGATTTCCTCATGCTTCAGGAGCTAGGATGTTTAATAAATCTGTGAAGTTAGGGATAGTAACTTATATTGAAGAAACAGCATAACTATAACCTATGAGTCAGTGAGTTATGAAATACATGTCAGTAAAAAAAAAAAAAAGGCATGGAAGGAAGTAAAAAAAGTCAGGTAAACTATATAATGAATTGTACTATGCCAGGCTAACTCTAGAATGTTTCCTTGATAATAGAAAGTGTATCTGATGTGTTTTGTGTCTTCATTCAGTGATACTCCCCATTATCAATTACACTTCATTGTTTGGAAGCAGATTAATATCACTTGTGAACATTATCCTGTTTAACAAAGCGATATTCTGTTCTTTCACAGGACCCACTGTCATTTTCTTAGGTAGCAATGTATCATACACTTTAAGACCAGATTAGATATATAGACTATGTAAGGTATCTGTCTTGTCCATTATGTTTTCTTCAGGAAAGGAAACACTACTTTTGTTAAAAAAAGTTTGGATAGGTGGAAGATAGAGCACAAAAGTGAGAATAAACGAACTTTTTGCTCAGGGTTTAAATTAAATACATATTTTCCAAAATCAGATAGAACTTTTGTCTTAAGAACTAGTGAAGCAGTGGCCATGCCTAGCACTCCTCAGATAGTGTAATCCAACCTGTTGCTGCATGCAGAGCACAAAAGTGAGTGTATTTGCACACCAGGACCAGACTCTCTTTAGCACCTGAATGAGGCTGAACCCACCAAGTATGGAATATGAGCTATTCTGAGAATGTGCATCTGAGGTTCAGGGACCTCGATATTCTTAAAATGTAGCAGATGCAGATATGACAGCACAAATTAAGAAAAAGCATTTTTAATTGTCATGATAGGAATTTCTTAGTTTAGGATTGAGCCAGAGACATGCAATACTATCTAGGATAAATGCTTTGGGGTTTTCTTTATGTTTTGCTTCATACATTGATTCTTCTCATTTTCTGTGAAGCTGAGTTAAGTTTCATTCCATTGATCTGTGGTTTTATATATAGCACTTTGTTAGAACTAGCCAGTGTAAACAGTTTTCATTAAATTTTTGCTTAATTAAAATCAATAGAGGGAAGACATTCAGAAGTGGCTACCTTTTATATGCAGTTTAGTATTTTTGGAAATACACAGAAATTATCGTGTACAGCCAACTTAATGGTTAATTTATTTCCCATGAAAACCTAGCATATTCTGTTTATTAAGAAGTTCCACCAAATAGTATATTATGGTTGACATATGAGTTGAGGATTAGAGACTGTCATACAAATGAGGAAGATTATTTTAATAGCAATGTTTTGGATAAACTGAGATTTTATAGTATTGCTCTAAGAATGATAGAGAAATTGGGAAATTATGGCCTGTGAGACAGAAATAATTGTACCAAGAGTAAACAAAATGACTAATAGAGCACTTTACTGGTTGTCCTCTTGCTTCACTGAGAAATGTCAAAATGTATGGTTTTTACAAAGTTTAGAAAACATAGTATGTAGAGGTTTGTATGGGAAATTTCTCTCATATTTTGCTGCTTAGGGACACAATTCTGAAATAGCTTGCAAAAGTCTTTTTACCTAAAAATAAGGTGATAAAATACAAATAATAAAGAATTCTTTACTTACACAGATGCTTTAGAATTTGATCTGTGATTACTGCTTCCCTTTAATAAGTCAGCTGCTGCTGTTACCATTTATCTTCAGCATGTGGAAATTTTTGTTTGCTTCTGTTGTGTGTTAAGCTTTGTTAGCTTCTCACATATAATAAAACAGCAACAATAACTGTGATAGTTGCATAATACCCATAACTGTGATAGCTGCGTAATACCCATCAGTCTCTGATTGATATAAGTATAGAGACTAGCATGAGTTTTGGAAAGCAAGTTCAGCAACAACTTGGAATTATGTATACACGTAGCCCATAAACACTAAATTAAATTATACAAATGATGGAAACACATATTTTACTAAATGCTTAGACATAGGGAACAGAGAGGAAGTTGACTCCATGACAACAGAAAACACAAATCCTTGTGTGGATTCACATAGAGGAAAGAAACCCAAATTTTTCATTATGTGTAGTTCTTAGATCACAGGCTTAACAATGCACAAAAAGACAGTATGTGTAGACCGATACAATTGTGCTTCATTACCATGATGATGAGGGATTAACCAAATTATAGAATAATGAGCTTATTAATGACTATTAGGCAGATACTCATAATGCAGGAAACTGGAAGAAGACTATCTCCTTTCTGTGCTGCTTTACAGCTGCTGGAGTTACAGTGCTTCTACTTTCGAGAGCAGATTATGGTTACCATCATCCTTTTAGAACAAATTATCTCAAGAGGAAAAGACCTTTGTATAAACTAGTACTTATATGAATGCTGTCAACTGTCCTTCCTCCAACTTGATGAACAAATTCTAGGATGCATACTTCTTTTCTGACAAATATGTGTCTCGTATATTCCTTCAAATATATTTCTGTCCTCTTAGTAGGGTAAAAGATTTTGCAAAAATACAATGAAGTCCCTAATTTCTTTCTTGAGTTTCTTTGAAAGAGTTTGATCTGAGAGAGGACTTGGGATTTACTGCAGTAATTGCATTTCTGGAGTACAGTTAAGACAGAGCTTAGGAAAAAGAGAAATAACTTTGCTTTTTTTGCCCAGACCCTTATCTGAAATCCAGGAACATGAAATGCTGTTTTCATTAGAGCAAGAAACATGTGACAGAAGTCAGTGCTTATTTACATAAAGATGTACCTAGATTCTTGGTTCCTTTATTACAGCAGAAACACTAGCCATCTCCTTGCTCAGAATGACCAGATGAGCCATTGCACTGAAGTGTGGCACTCAGTAAGCTCCTTGTCTTCCATTTCTGTTACTGTCCGTTTTAAAAATTCTTTAGGCTTCTTCTGCCTGCAGGTCACACAACTTAGAGATGGTATCTCAGTCTTTAACTTGCAAAAAAATAAACCCTAGACTATCCAACTTAGTTCTGACTAACCATTTGACTAGTTTGTTATGTAGTCCAGCTCTTTTTACAATATAAGGAGACTTGGTCTCTTTCTCTTGAGCTTGTCAGAGTGCTTGGCATACCCTTTGGCTTTATTTGGATTAGTTTTTTAATCCAAGCCCCAGCTTTAGCATCCATTAACATCTTGTGCACAGCAGTAAATCGTGCTACGAAATCCTTGAGCTGTCTGTAACCTGTTTGGAATTTAATAATAATTTCAGTCCTTTAGTGAGGGATGGTTTCTCAATGAGGTCATTAATCTGTAAATGAAGTTTCTCTTACATTAAACCTTAGTAAGAAAGGAGAATCAGCCCTGCATATGACTCTAATTGTTGTGTATTTTGTCAGAGAACCAGAGAACTTCCACATTAATCTAACTAATGTCGGTGAAGAATTTGACTGTGAATTTTTTAAATATGGTGGTTTTAAGACTCTTCTTGGGGACTGGTTTCTTCTTTATATTTTAATGCTTTGACTAATTTTTGCTTTCAATTGTGTTTGTGTTTTTATATATGTCGGAATTTGCCTTCAGTTGTGGCCTCAAATGCAGATAACTCAGTGGTGACTGCTGTGAACTGTGACATATGACTTTCTTGAGCACTGAGTAGTCTATGTGACGGCCACTTTTAGGGAAAACAATAGAATTATATAGCTGTTTCTGTCATTATTCTTAGCCAGAAAGATATATTACAGTTGAAAAAACATTCCTGCTGCTTCTGACATTTGGAACCAAACTCAAGATGTGCCAGAACTATCTATAGCACAAATTGAAAGTTGTACTTTAAGTTGTCAAGTACTGATTTTAGCATTATAACATGATGTCAGGAAGGAATGTAATATAACATGGAATTTATAAGAAGTTGTCTTCCTTTTTACAATACTGTTTTTAGGGTCCTCCAAGCAGTTTTAACAGTGGCCACAAATGTCAAGCCTAGGCTCTTTTCCTTCTTCTTTACCTATAGATCTATAGATGTTAGAATTAGAAAATTAAGAGGATGTTGAAAATACTAAACGTACATAATATACTTAGAAGCAAAACCATCTGAACAGATTAATACTGAAGAATAACAGGCATAATAAAATCTCAGTCATGTTGTGCTCTGCAGTTTACTGTTTATTGTATACATTCCTAACATGAACATTTTTCATAATGCTGATAATTCAGTCTGTCAGTTTAGTCAGACAGTGAAATATGTCTGACAATACCAAGTGCATCTCTCTGACAAAGTGCAAGCTGGGAACAAGGGAACGCTAAGGGTTTTGAGAGTCATGTACTTGGAGATAAATATCAAATATTAATTAATCACCTGGAATTTTCTGTTCTTATTTATTTCATATTTTCTCTGAATATTCATGTAATAGAATCATAGAATGGTTTGGGTTGGAAGGGACCTGAAAGATCATCTTGTTCCAA
The DNA here is from genome assembly GCF_947461875.1 of Haliaeetus albicilla. Classification (NCBI taxonomy): domain Eukaryota; kingdom Metazoa; phylum Chordata; class Aves; order Accipitriformes; family Accipitridae; genus Haliaeetus; species Haliaeetus albicilla. The sequence continues at coordinate 14,054,944 of NC_091494.1, read as the reverse complement.
CTCCCCTGCCATGGGCAGGGACACCTTCCACTAAACCAGGTTGCTCAAAGCCCCATCCAACCTGGTCTTGAAAACTTCCAGGGATGGGACATCCACAGCCTCTCTGGGCAACCTGTTCCAGTGTCTCACCACCTTTACAGTGAAGAATTTTTTCCTAAATCTACCCTCTTTCAGTTTAAAGCCATTACTCCTTGTCCTATCACAGCATGCCTTTGTAAAAAGTCCCTCCCCATCTTTCCTGTAGCCCGCCTTTAGGTACTGGAAGGCTGCTGTAAGGTCTCCCCGGAGCCTTCTCTTCTCCAGGCTAAACAACCTCACCTCTCTCAGCCTGTCTTCATACGAAAGGTGCTCCAGCCCTCTGATCATCTTCATGGCCCTCCTCTGGACCTGCTCGAGCAGGTCCATGTCTTTCTTATGATGGAGGCCCCAGAGCTGAATGCAGTACTCCAGGTGGGGTCTCACAAGAGCAGAGTAAAGGGGCAGAATCACCTCCCTCGACCTGCTAGCCACGCTTCTTTTGACACAGCCCAGGATGCAATTGGCTTTCTGGGCTGCAAGCACACATTGCTGGCTCATATTCCGTTTTTCATCCACTAAAGCCCCAAGTCCTTCTCCTCAGGGCTGCTCTCAACCAACCCACTCATCACCCAGCCTGTTTTTATGCTTGGGATTGCCCCGACCCATGTGCAGGACCTTGCACTTGGCCTTGTTGAACTTCATGAGGTTTGCACAGGCCCACCTCTCAAGTCTGTCAAGGTCCCTCTGGATGGCATCCCTTCTCTCCAGTGTGTCAACCGCACCACACAGCTTGGTGTCCTCGGCAAACTTGCTGAAAATGCACTCAATCCCACTGTCCATGTCACCAACAAAGGTGTTAAACAGCACCGGTCCCAATATCAACCCCTGAGGAATGCCACTCATCACGGGTCTCCACTCAGACATCAAGCTGTTGACTGCAACTCTTTGAGTGCAACCATCCAGCCAATTCCTTATCCACCAAGTGGTCCATCCATCAAATCCATGTCTCTCCAATTTAGAGACAAGGATGTTGTGTGGGACACTGTCAAATGCTTTGCACAAGTCCAGGTAGATGATGTCAGTTGCTCTTCCCTTATCCACCAACGCTGCAACCCCATCATAGAAGGCCACCACATTTATCAGGCACGATTTGTCCTTTGTGAAGCCACGTTGGCTGCCACCAATCACCGCCTTATTTTCCATGTGCCTTAGCATAGTTTCCAGGAGGATCTGCTCCATGATCTTGTTGGGCACAGAGGTGAGACTGACTGGCCTGTAGTTCCCCAGGTCTTCCTTCTTTCCCTTTTTAGAAATGGGGGTTATGTTTCCCCTTTTCCAGGCAGTGGGCACTTACCTGGACTGCCACAACTTCTCAAATATGATGGATAGTGGTTTAGCAACTAAGTCCACCAGTTCCCTGAGGACCCACGGACGCATCTCGTCAGCTCCCATTGACTTGTGGACCTTCAGGTTCCTTAGATGGTCTCAAACCTGATCTCCTACAGTGGCCGGTTCTTCATTCTTCCAGTCCCCACCTTTGCCTTCTGTGACTTGGGTGGTGTGGCTGGAGCACTTGCCAGTGAAGACTGAGGCAAAAAAGTAATTGATTACCTCAGCCTTCTCTGTGTCCTGGGTAACCAGGTCTCCTTCTGGAGAGGGCCCACATTTTCTTTAGTTTTCCTTTTGTCACCAACATACCTATAGAAGTTTTTCTTGTTGCCCTTGATGTCCCTGGCTAGATTTAATTCTATTGGGGCTTTAGCTTTCCTAACTTGATCCCTGGCTGCTCAGACAATTTCTCTGTATTCTTCCCAGGCTACCTGTCCTTGCTTCCACCCTCTGTAGGCTTCCTTTTTGTGTTTGAATTTGTCCAGGACCTCCTGGCTCATCCATGTAGGCCTCCTGGCGTTTTTGCCTCGCTTCCTCTTTGTTGGGATGCATTGCTCCTGAGCTTGAAGGAGGTGATCGTTGAATACTAACCGGCTTTCTTGGGCCCCTCTTACCTCCAGGGCTTTATCCCATGGTACTCTACCAAGCAGATCCCTGAAGAGGCCGAAGTCTGCTCTTGTGAAGTCCAGGGTAGCGAGCTTGTTGTGTGCCCTCCTCGCTGCCCTAAGGATCTTGAACTCCACCATGGAACTCACTCCATGGTCACTGCAGCCAAGGCTGCCCTTGAGCTTCACATTCCCTGCCAGCCCCTCCTTGTTGGTGAGAACAAGGTCCAGCATAGCACCTCTCCTCATTGGCTCCTCTGTCACTTGGAGAAGGAAGTTGTCATCAACAAATTCCAGGAACCTCCTGGATTGCTTATGCCCCACTGTGTTGTCCCTCCAACAGATATCGGGATGGCTGAAGTCCCCCATGAGGACCAGGGCTTGTGAACATGAGGCTGCTCCTATCTGTCTATAGAGGGCCTCATCTGCTCGGTCTTCCTGGTCGGATGGCCTGTAGCAGACCCCCACTACAATGTCACCTGTCCCTGCCCTCCCTTTAATCCTGACCCATAAGCTCTCAGTCGGCTCCTCATCTATCCCCAGGCAGAGCTCCATGCACTCCAGCTGGTCATTGACATAGAGGGCAACACCCCTTCCTCGTCTCCCCTGCCTGTCCTTCCGAAAGAGCCTGTATCCTTCCATTCTAATGCTCCAGTCACAGGAGCCATCCCACCATGACTCCGTGATAGTATGTTTATATATTATAATAATAGTATTTGGGTATATATGTATAATATTATGTGTATATAATATAATATATATTAGTATATATAATAGTGTGTGTGTATATATAGTATGTGTATATATATTTATATACATGCATGTATATTAAAGCAAACTAGAAGCCTGTCTTGGTTGGGAGGAGGGCACAGAAGGAAGATTCAAAAGCTTAAGTTCTCTTACTGACTGACATTCACCTGTCATAGGATATTAAGCAAGCAATTTCTACTTTGTCTTCTTCCCCATTCTCTGTCTTGTCTTTTTAAACTGTGAGTTTTGAAGATCAGTGATATTGTCTTGTTACATATTTTAGAGTTCCTGCATAGTAATTTCTTAAACCTACCAGAAGCCTGTAAGTGCTACTGTAATGCAAATAGTAAATTATGTATTATTATTACATGAGTACTCTTAGAAATATGAGTAACCAAATTAAAGTAAACGTGACTACTCATGTGTAAAACTATCTCTGAGGAAAATTATGGCAGGAGTGGTGCATACAGTAGCCATACCAATTACATATCCCCACAGGAAAAAAGACTCGCACATATACGTAAAGTCTTTATCAGTATTCTGCAGTCTCAAGTTGTGCACGTGCCCTTATATTCTTAATCGAATGCACAAATTGTATTATAACAATGGAGTAGATTGTTTAAAATACAGAGCAAAAGTTAGTGAAATTAAAAACAGATATGTTAGTATAAATTGTGAAGTAGACATGACACAATTTTTAGCACATCCTTTAGATAAGGTACAAACCACCCAGCAAGTACCAGAGACTAGAAGCATACTGTGAAAATTGCCTGTATCATCTAGTAACTCCTGGCAGATAGTAAGCCACTAGAAGCATTCTTGATTCTTTTCTAGAAGAATAAAAACTGGAAAAAAAGTCCTGCAGGCATTAACCAGCTTGTCACTGTATGACAGATTCCTTCATAACAATCAAATCAACAAAAATGAACATAATATTCATTGAAATAATACAGACATTTCCTACATTGTTCACACTAACAGTCCTGCTGGTGGAGTTAAATGGAACATTCCTTTCAAGTTTTTCATTTTACAGTTGTTTTCTCTACTCGCTTTTGTAGGACTGATTTGTGTTGGAATTTATACTTACCATAGACATGCTGATATATGTTTAACATTAGATTTCAAGCACAGTCTAAGTCAACCTGCCCTCATCATACCTGTGTTGGAATCAGTAACGCTGCTCCTCTACATAACATCTGCAAAGTCATTATCTGTATGACACAGTGCAGAAGATGCAGACCATCTAATGAGGTGTCTAATGAGATTTACTATCATTGGCTTGCACTTTAAGTCGTAACAGTAATGTAGCTGAAAGAGCAAGATATCTTGCATTATCAGCAGCATGGAGGTCAATGGACTTTTGTTCCATACCCATCAACACAAGGTCTGGGATGTTGTATAAGAAATATCTAAAACATTGGCTGCTTGAAAGGTGCCACCTCTGCTACAATTAGTAAAGCTGAACCAGCTTCACTGATAGATACTGTGCGTCTTAACTGAATGGAGAGCCTCACTTCTGACACATTTGGGAGAAGTGTGGAAGGAAGCTTCCATTTCTGATGTGCTACATGTACATAAAAATTTTGCCTATTTGAAGTTCTACAATGCTTTAATTTATTTTTTTGAGATCTATTTTAGTATGCCCACACTTACATAAGAACTCTGTCAAGTGGAAATGAAGTAGATAATTTGGACTTTTGTGGATAATTTGACATCTTTTAAAATGTATATTTCAATGGATTTCTCTTGGGTTTATATTTAAAATACATAAGCGATTGATTTGAATAAGAAATTAGGATGTCATTTGGATTTCAATTTATTTTTTTAATCTATGGAAATCTCAAAGATTCTTTTTTTAATTCCAGGGGTGTTTTTAATTGCCTCTTTTCAGGCTTTGATAAAGGAGCTCTCATAAACCATGACATTTGTTACTGAAACAAATTTCATGCAACGAACAGAGGAATGTTAATCAAAACATGGTACTATGAAAAGTTCAGCTACTATTTTAGCGATTTAAGGACCTTAAGAAGAGGTCAAATCCTGCTACCTTCATGAATAAAGCTGCTAGTGCAGTGAGTGAGTTGTATTTTGCATAACATATTGGGCTGCATTAGGAAGACTGCAGCCCACAGGTTGAAGGAAGTGATTGCTTCCGTCTGGGCAGAACCCATGACACTTCATTTGGGTGGTTGTTTCCAGTTTTGATTCCCCAGTGCAAGACAGACATTGTCAAACTGGAGAACTACAGTGGAGGACAACCAAGAAAATTAGGGGGATGGAACATGTGATGCGTGAGGAGAAGCTGAGGGAGCAGTTTGTATAGCCTGAGCAAAACACAGCTAAGGGTAGTGCTGATTGCATTCTTCAACTTCCTAATGAGATGTTATAAGGAAAAGACAGAGCCAAACCACTTCCATAAGTGCACAGTAAAAGGCACGAGCACAATTTTCAGGTAGGGAAATTCATATTAGCTATATAGGAGCAAATCCAGATTCCACAGTGAGAGGGGTCAAACACTGAAATATGTTGCCCAGAAAGGTTGTGTCATTTTAATGTTTGGAGGTAGTTAGAATTCGGCTCTACAGGCCCTGAGCAACCTGACATAACTTTGGGGTTCTCTCTGCTTTGAGCTAGATGACCTTCAGATGTCCATTCCAGCTTAGATTGTTCAAAAATTCTATAAAAATAGTTGCATTATCTCAAAACAACGTCCAATCTGCCGTCCATGTGGTCAGTACTGGATGCCTAGAGAAAGAATGTATCACAGTCATCATTGCTATCCTGGCCAGATAATGGTTGAAATAGTAGCCATAATAATATAGCCTTTCTAGTTAAGGACAAAATTTTACTCCATCACAGTTCTGTGATACTTGTTGACAGAGGTCTTTGCTTTATTTCCTTTTTGTTGACATTCAGAGCAAATCTTTTGAATGCATGATGTATTCTGTCAATCCTGTATACTTTATATGATATTCATTAAAAGAATAGCTAACTGAAATTACACATAAATATTACTTATATAAACATAAATATATACCAAGGGAAAAAATCTAATCCCAGAATTTTGATGTTAGCAAATGCAGAAACTGGTTGAAAAATTTAAAATTATTCAGATCTTATATTCCATTTAAGAAAAAGTAATTAATGCAGGAACACTATGTCAATTATACTCTGATAATCTCTGTCCAATCCTCTGTAAACTACTAATACTGGAAAAATTTAAAATCAAGTTGTCTACACCATACAGCTTTAATGTCTCCATGCAATTCAGTTTTCAGCCAGTATAGTTAGTATGGATATGAAAGGAATTTTAACAATGGTAGATAACAGCTATTTATTTCTGAAATATGTTTATAAGTAGTAAACTTTTTTAATAAGCAGCTTGTGGCTAATTAGTTTTGTGAGACAAGATGTTGTACTGTCTCAAATTGTTGTACATCAGTGAAGAGGATAAAGAATGCAGAGCAGAGTAATAGCATAAAGCTTATTTTCTTGTGTCAACACAGTTCATATGAATGACAGGATAAAAGAAAGCCAGGAATCAGATGTGAAATGGTTATTTCTAATGTGCAAAAACTATTTGTCACAGTTTCTGTTGTGCATGCCTGTCTGAGCTGGGTGAAGCTGCAGTAGCAAATAATCAAGCTTGTGAAGGCAGCGTTGAAAACTAGAAATTTACTTTGCTTATGGGACTCCACTTACTACCAGCTCTGATATGAGTATTGTTCATAAATGCAAAAAGTGGAAAAGCAATGGCATCATTGTGTGGAGAAGGGGCTGGGGTAGTGCTGAAGCCAGAGTTCTCTAGTTATAATGTGCTAAGCAAGTAGGTTTACTTTCTGAATCAGGATTAAATTATTTGGAAGTCAAACTATTAAACTGGAGGAAACTTTCAGGAAACAAGGTTTAGCTGAACACTGGCAAGCTGTGTGATGTCATTTCTAAGCATGTGAATGCTTGGAGAAGTGTATTTTATGGCTAATATCACAACACAATGAGATCTACAAGCATATTAGGTACTAGTTCTTTAGCATGTTAAATCAATTTCACTGGCTGAAAATGTTGATTAGGTTAACTGTCCTCATTACATTACTAGCCTACTTTGGACAAATTAAAAATCTATTATTTGAATCTCTGATAAATACACCTACAGGTATCATAGTTGCCATGAAGCAGATTAATTACATGTGAAAAGTAGAAGTTTTGTCCTAAAACACAATGCATTTTCTGTTGTATGATCATTTTTGCCATAGTATCTCCTCCTAAGAGGTCACTGTGTTGGATAAAAAGAAACAGGATGTATGGGAATGGCAGTCAATCCTGCAGGGCTGTAAGCAAAAATGTATCCATGTAATGATAAAATTGTGACTATCCGTACCCTAGGCATTGGATAGAAGGATTTCATTGGTATGTCTCGTTGATGATTACGCATTAAGCTTATAGTTCTCAGGGACACAGAAGTTGACATCTCTGGGTGTAAACTTTAGGTACCTAACTGAAGTCAGGTGGGATTAATTGAGGACACTGTGTCGAATTACAGTAATTTAAGCAACATAGTGAAAAGATAATTGCAGTTAGTGTGTGCATGTGTTTTCAAAAGTTAAAATGTATACACATATATATACACCACTAATCAAACAAATGCATTTTTATCAGACCCAGCCTTGCATTATGGACAAAGCACAGTGTCAATATTAAATCAACTTTTAAATATTTCCTCAGAGCAACATTGTCAAAGTTCAAGTCTGGTGCTAAGAGAGCAGTCAGACGGGACTGGAGGTAAAGAAATCAAGACACTTTAAATACGTTTGGGCTTTTGAACAATTAATTTTGTGCTAACAGAATTAATACAAAGTTCTATAATTGAGCAGCCATTAGCACAAAGAGGCGTATCAGTGATCTGAGCTAGCAATTGCTTCATATTAAAGTGACAGAGCTAATGAGCTGTTAAAGTACTTTTTCTTTGCAGATATGATCAGGGTCAAATACATCCCTGGAAAGAATACATTACTTAAATCATATTGCTACTACCTTAAAGTTGCACATCATTCGCATTCTTTCTTTGGCAATAGGAACTTTAAAAATTTTTACATTTCTACAAAAATTATCACAGAATATTTTCTGAATTTGATTAGTGCTTCAATAAGAGGTCAAAATACTTTGGAACAAAATATCTTCTAGTGTAAAGCGGTGTAATAAACTCAAGACAAAAGCCACACAACTCTGTTTCCTCATAAAATGGGTCTTTCATGATTTTATGTATTCATGGTGAACTGCTAGTGTATTTGTATGGCTCTCGCTGGACCACTGTAGTATAAACAACTGGTTTACCACTCAGAGGTTCTGTGCAGTACTTTCTGCCCTTTAGCTGCATGACCTGCTTTGGTCTGCTTCTGTGCCCTGAGAACTGCTCATGTTAATGTCAGTCCCACACCTGCTGTAAGGACAGCCTTTTTTTAAATAAAAAAAAAAAAAAAAAAAACACCACATAGACAAATAGTTCTCCTTTTAAATATGATATGAAAGATACAGTGTCTGTCACTAAAATATCAGCTTTTGCTAGTAGCTAACAGTGAAGATGGCAACTGAAAGATTAAAGCTTTTCTTTTACATAGAATAGGAAGCAGCTGGGATCTATGAAAAAGTTGTGGGAAAATATTCACTTGGTAACACCAAAAAATATCTAAGTAGGACTGTTTTTCTAAGATGACATGAAGCATAAGGCCAAAACTAAAATTTTGAATCAAAAGTATGCATTTTTCTACCTTTTATATTCTTTACTGTTTTACCCATGCTTCAGGGTGAAAGTCTTCAGTGAATTGGATTCAACCAGCATAAACCAATATAGCTTCACAGACAGCTTCAGTATTTTCCAGTGTAATAAGGGAATTAAGGAAAACCTGTAGGTGCTAAACAAGCAGCCAACTGTTTCAGGTTTTTCATAAGCCATCTGATTTATGTAAAGTTGAGGAGTTATCTGCAAGATAGATGGATGTTTCTTGATTTAAAATGTCTTGTGAGGGAATTTGTGCAACATGCTACTAATTACTTAGGCCCCTGACGTTAGACTAAGGGAAGTTTTTATTTGAAGATTGGATGGTTCATATAATCGTACAAAACACAAAATACAGTAAGTGCATACCAGGGGAATTATTTTGTGGAAATATTTGCCTTTCTGCTGTGCAGCTGCAAGCATAATTTCTAGCAGCAGGTGAACTGATGTGATGTGATTGATTGCAGGTTCCCTCAAGAGCTGAACATGGGAAAAATCAGTGCTGAAATCATGTGGACCCTGTTTGCCCAGGACATGAAATATGCTCTGGAAGGTAATTAGAACAAACTATTAATTACACTAGAGAGTTTGCCAAGACTGATTTCCACTGTAAGTGACACCTGGCATCAGATTTCTGTGGGTTGTAAGAGCTTTCTGGCATACTTGTATAAGATGTTTCATAGGTTAGTGAAAAAGAAGTGTTGTAAAGGAAGAGCATTCATTGCACTGTGACTATATGAAGTTATCTGTGGAAGGAAACAAAAGAACTTATTACCTAAATCTGACAAAATCATCCATGTCCAAAGAACCACAAATATGCTTGCTGGAGAGCATTATAGGCATTCCGTTTTTTCTTACTAGCTGAAATTTGCTAGCTTGCCCATAAGAAACATTTACAGAATGAAGTTATGGAGAAAACACACACAGATAATTAAACCTTTTTGTGCTCAAAAGGCAGGTTGTATTCATTCTGGTTCCAACAAAGTCAAATGCAGTTTCATTTTATTCTTTAAGATAGTACTGTGTTTAACCATAGGTAGAATATACTACTTTTCTCTATAGCAGATAATCTCCAACTAATGGTTTCAAACCCACTCATTGAAATATGGTTATTGCAGAAAACCAAGTAAAAATACCTGCATGAAACTTTTTAAAAAATACTGAAGAGAAGGAATTAAGGAAAAAGTATTAATTAATGATAGCAATATTGCCAGCACACATACTTAGATCAATATTAAAATCATGAGTCTTGAAAATAAGTTCATCAAACTCTCCCTAACTCGTATTTATTTTTGCAGAATAAAAAACGACGGCATTAGCTGAACTTCACTAATTTTCTTTACGTATTAAACAGATTTCAGGTATAAATGTGAGAGAAATGCAAGAGAATTTTAGTTTCCATTGGACATCAAGAGTATAGCTAAGATGAATTGGAAACTAAGTGGATCAGATAACTAGTTTTTTGCATTGTAAGATATGTAATAAAATGCATTCTGTTGGTCTTGTATACAATCTTTACAGAGTTTCTCTCTAGAAAGGAAAAAAAATTTTTAAAAAAGTAAAAAAAAATATATCAGAAACCAATTTTAAAGCAGTCAGCACAGTTTATAATCTCATGGTCAACCCCAACTTGATGTGAAAGGAATTATAATACAGAGCACTGTTTTTTAAAAACAAAATACAATTTTTCTCATCCTTTTATAAAAAACTGTTATTCAGAGAAAGAAAGGATTTATAATGCTAGCCTTTTTTTTTTAACTTCCACAGTAGCAGAAATAGCTAATTGTGATTTTTAGGTAAGCAAAATTCACATTGTCTTCAGTCAAGCCTGCTACTAACTACAGAGCAAGTCTGCCAGTGGTGAAAATAAGTATGAGGTTGGATTTAAACAATGCAATTCAACAGGCATAAAGGGTAAAAGAAAAAAATACTTGAAGATTAATTTCTATATTATTTGCTCCAGAATGTCTAATATGATAGTATCAGTGTAGTGGTACTTTGATCATACTGTAGATTTTTATGATGAAAAAGAAAAAGAGAAAAAAGATGAGTGACTAGAATGGCTATTAATGGAAGAATTATTTTGTTCATCTGCTGTTGTGTTACTTTATTTTGTTAATTATATTATTTGAATGTGGAATTTGCACACTAAGCACAACAGAAGAAAAAGGCAGGAAGAAAGGAAGGAAGGAAGTACAGGAGCAGTGATTATATGTAGAATGACAACAGAAGACATGAGAAAGCAAATCTAAGATGAGGGTATGAGAAGAGATGTTCAAACTAATATTTGAAGGTGATGTTCTATAGTCATGTCAGAGTGAATCAAAAATGCAAGTTTGAGAAAGCTAATGTCAGGCAGGAGATCACCCTTTGAGAGTGATCAGTGAAGTCAAAGAGCTGAGAAGCATGAAGACCAAATGAAAACCACTATTTTGGATTAGGACATATTCCTGGTTACATCAGTGAGAACAACCTTATGTTTGGAGAGGCTGTAAATCAGGAACAGGTATCAGAAGATAGCACAGATTAATAAGAAATTCTGATAACCATTATATTGTCATGCTTTCATAACTTTGAATCTATAGTTACACTCTGCACACAGCCATCCCTAAGCATCCCAGTGCTTGTAGTCTTTTAGCCATTGAACTATCAACATTCTGTACTGCAACAAGATAATTCACAAAATTCACTCTATTTGCTAAGTAGAGCATACTGATGGCTCAAAAGACAGCTTCAGATCAAGCCATGGTTTGTTTCTTGTTTGTAAAGAATAGAACAGGAAGCTCTTGAGGAAGAGTTAATTATACAATAGATGAAGTGTGGACAGTTGGGCTGGATCAAAACTTTAAAACAAATACTAATGTTACTATCCTAATTCTGCACAGAGAGATATAGAGGACTCATCAGGAGACACTTGACTTTCTACATCTGTTCCAAACCAGTCCCTGGTTTTGGTCTCATCTCTGTGTTGCTGTGGATACTGTCTTTCTGAGGAGAGTAAATGCCATTTTTGTCATTAGAAATTCTAAGTCATTCCCAGAATCAGTTGCAAAATACTTCCTGTATATAAATAATAATTAAAGGAAATTGAAATTAATTATAAATTATTATAAATATACAAAATTTCATCTTCTATGGTTTCATTCCTAAACAGGAACCTCAATAAATCTAGTCACAAAATATAGATCAGCATGCTGTTTCTCTCTCCAGCTTTGCTGATTTTTAAATCATTAATTCTTTCCATGGGTATTGTACAAACTGAGTTTGATTCTTCAATGGCAATAAAACTTTTTGTTTCAAATTCTACAAGATTAGGAGCAAGCCCCTAAATACGGTCACAGTTGATCCTCGTGGTTTTAATGGGGTTCATTAAAATGCATTGCATTCTGCTGTGCCAGTCTCGCCTTCCAAGTTATTAACGTAGGCTACCATCTGTTCATATGTAGTGTCCAGGGCTGTGATTGCAATCTTTGCCTGATTCAATTTAGTATTAACCTCCTGAAGCAGCATCTTTTGTGTTACAAAGTTGATTCCTTTCTGCATCCAGTCAAGAAGCAATGAAACAGTTCACTGTTTGCAAAAGGATTGCTGATCTGATAAAAGATTAAATTAGCTTATCTAAGATCCTGTGTCTGGTTTTTCCCACCTTACATGTTCCTGAATTTATCCAGCCACTCCCATCAGCTTAAATTCAGGAAATGAGTATGTCATAACTCCATTCTGTAACAGAAGACCAATACTGGAACATCCAGTTCACATTCCTTTTTCCCGAGAGTAGATCAGAATGGCTGTTTAGGCCAAGTCCTCTCACTGTACAGCTGAATGCCTCCTGTATCTGCTCAGGGGATATATGGAGCTGCTGCTGGGGAGAATTGCTGCTCTTCAGCAGTGCTGCCTACCTCCTTTGTAATAGGAGCCATTAGGCACTGTGAGCCAGGCACCAGCACTCATTACACGCCTCTGCCTCATCTTCTCCCTTGATTCTTGCCCAGAACAGTCTAGCTAGGAGGCTGCTGTTATGACATGGAGAAGATAGAGGGAACAGCAGCTTCCATAGCAGTGGCCTTTTGCTAGAGAAGAGTACAGCAGCTGCATGTGTCTATGAATACTAAGGCAGTGTACTTGCATGTGACAGGGTAGATGGCTGCTGTTGGGGGAAACATCTCGCTTTTGGGGTGAGGGAGGAAAGGACATCCCAAAGCACAGTTCAAGTCTCCACCGCTGCTGAGATCAGGGCTACACGGTGCCAAGCTGACATGCCTTGCAAACAAAACTGTACTAAAATCTGGTATTGAGTTCATAATTTCATTCTAGATTTTCTTCCATTTTATGTTTAGCCTTTGCAGAGTATTAAAAGTTTTATGCAAACTTTAACAAATTAAGTCCTCACCAGTTCTAATTTTTTTTCTGATCTAAAGAGCTTGGGATTCCTTTCATGTATATATTTTGCATGGAGAAGGTATCACATGTTTCTTTCAAGAACTGACTTCGTTAGATTTGGCCCTTTTTTTTTTTTTTTTTTTTTAATTCTTTACAGGTTATTCATGAAGCAAGAGTGATTTGTGTGGTACATTATACGTTGTTGTTTGGCATTTAGTTTACATGAGCACATCTGAGCTTATAGGATGTTAAAATTTTTGTACTGTCTGGTCCTCAAATTATTCTGTATATGGTACAAACAAATAAGAACAGAGACAGAATTTCACTAGCAGTGCAAGTGATTTGTTACTTCATATGGTAAGAAATCCTTTCCTTTCCAAATATGAAGATGCGAAGGTTAGAAGATGATGAGAGAGTAATGAGCTGAAATTAGACATGTAATTACAAAAGTATCTTTTTTATTCTACATCCTCAGAAATGTCTTTTTCAGCTCTTTCTATCTCTCACTTTTGAATAGGTCAGATCAAATGTCCAAAGCTATCCAGTCTGTTAGAAAGAGAACATTCTAATTGCTGTTATTATGATAATCTAATTCTGGTAGTGGCCAGAAGTCAAGACCAGGATCAGGCCAGCAATGAATTAGCTGCTGTGTAAATATAGCAATAGACAGTCTTAATCCTGCAAAGCTAAGATTCTGAAGTGTCAGGCCTTATAAAAACAGGAGAACAAGAAAGTCATTACTCCATTTTATGCATTTAATATAAGTTTGCTTTTTAAATTTGCTGTTGTCTTCAGTGCCTAAGCAGACATCATCTTCCTGTTTCTCTGACAGATTCCTCTTTCATGACAGAAACTGATAAAGTGATTTGAAAGAGAAGAGGCAGTTGATGCTGAGCACAGACACAGCATAGAAAAAAAAAAAACCAAAAAGGCTAATGCTGCCCAGAGAAAGGTCACACCATTCAGTGGCACATTTCAAGTCTATTTTTACTCCAGCTTTACAATTTACAAAGTTGCCCTTAAGACAGAATATAGCCTTGGCTTAGAGGGAGACTACAGAGCAGATTTGGGAAGGTGGGGCTGAGATTATGGAAGGGAAAATCCACCAAAATGCAGTGTTTCATTGGTATCAAAATATGAAACCTTTTTATTTTAGTGAATCTCATTCTGCATTTCAACACATTTCAACAGATCTATTCCATCCTCATTTTTCCAGAGACCTGAGGAATAGAGAGTCATATGTAGTCTCATGGGGGATTCAGAGAGACTGTAAAGGCAAAGACAAGGAGATTACAGTTGGAGTGAATAATAAACTTTCCTTTGGCAGATAATCAATAAGATTGAATGTGACACGGTTGGAGGAAGAGAGGAGTTAGAAATGTTCTTTGGTCAGAATAACAGACAATGATGTTGATAACAGCAGCTACACACTCTATGTACTGGAGGGCTGAGCTTTGTGAGTATGAGAATCTAGTTGAGTACCTATCACATGCAACACAGAGATCCCCAGGCTTGCCTAAAAAGCACTGTAGCCATACCAAATGGCACTATTTTGCTGAAGTTAATTAGGCCCACTAATTAAGACAGATAAAGTGAACAGAACTGTTCCCAGGAGCTAAGTTAATATTTCTTCGTGGCATCCTATTGTGCTGTATCAATGTATCATCTTACTTGGAACTACCTCAGAGATCTCTAGTATGGTACAACCCTGCTCTTGGGCACTTGCCCACTATATCATCTGGTCATTCCCTAAGCCATTTTCTTTGCATTTACATACTGAACCATAATCAGAACAGTAAGAAATACTAAGTGTTAATACTGCAGTACAAGTCTACGGTAATCTTAATAAGTTAAAGCTTCTTTGTGTCTGAGTGTAGGTGTATTCATGGTGCCAGATGTTACTAGAAAAAATGTAGTGCATCACTGAATGCCTGACTTCATTATTTAGTCTTAAAGTTGTCACTCAATATTAGCAGTGTATATTGCCCCATATATTTAATAATGAAAGGTCTGGCCTTATTTAATCTTCTTTTAACCACTGAGTATTAATCTTGTTCTGAAACATTGTTATTAGCTCTTACCCAGGCAGTCACTGATTGTAAAACATCTGTGTATAAACTTTTCCTGAACGTTGCCTAATTGTGAGCAAGACAATTTTGCTAGTCAACATGTACTAGTACTACCATGCTAGATAGGATGTTAGACTGTAAATGATGCTTTAAATGAACTCTACATTGATTAATAATTATGGGTTATTTATAGCTTACATGGCCCTGTCCTTTCTGCAAAACAATGAGTTGAGTCTGCAAGTAAGGGAGAAGTGTTCTGTTCAGCTGAAGGGGCTATATATATCCTATGGGAGCAGGAAGAGAACTGTCTTATAGCAAGGGGCAGTCAAGATTTCCTCTGTAGTTTATTAGGTATTTCAGCCCAGAAGAATAATTTGCCTATTTTTCTTGTCCTTGATTACTGTTCTTCACCAGTAAGATCATACAACTTCATTGCAACTCACAGTTTTTACAAAAACTAGAGTTATGTCTTTTGTCTGAAGCAATTTTGTGGCTGGGAAAAAAAAAAAAAAAAAGAAGAAATCAAGCAAAATTGTGACTTTGTCCCCACAGAAAGTAACTTAAAGGACCTGCATTGTTTAGTGCAGTTCTGCATCTGCTGGTTGGAGAAAAGGTTCGTCCTTTTCCTCTTACAGAATATTCCCCTAATGCAGTCATGTAGTCCAGCAGCTAGGGCTTGAATTTCCCATCCTATTTCTTGAGGGCTTTCTTCCCCTTGTCTCTGTCAGAGTGGATCTGCATAATGTTCACACAGTAAGACTGGAACCTAGCTACTGCATCTCTTCATGAATTCTGTGAGCTAATCACCCCATGAATCCACTTATATTTTGGACTTCTTTCCTTTCAGAAACAGTAACCAATGACAGCTTTCTTAAAATATTTTTCTTTATCAAGTAGAATAAAACATTTGAGTAAAAGAAAATTTAAAATAACAAGCAACCTGCATGCTATTTTTAATCCTGCCTACTCTTAAATTTCACACTAAGACACTTCATAAAAGATTTCCTCATACAGCAAACAACTGTTCTTCTCCCAGCCTCTCTCTTATTAAGTTGAAGACTCGGTCTTTTACTTTCAGGACTTTTTCACATATGGAGATTCACTGGTGTCTTTTTTCTCCTGTAGATACACAGGCAAATTTCCCCTTATGGGCAAGTGCATTAGTTCTAAGCTAAACAGTTGATACTGGTTCCAGCACTCCCAGGAGAATAGGATAAATCCATTAAAAGTGCTTCTTTCCACATTATCTTTTAATAAGCCTTAAGTGCAATTTGCTGCGTAACAATTAGAGAACACCTCTGTGGTTTTGCCTTTGCTTCTGCTTTACAGGCAGAGCCAGATACAATACAGGTAATTATTAAAGTGCAGCCTCACATTTATCTTGCTGCCTGATTCTTCCTGTTTTGTACTTCATTGTACTAATTGCTTATAAAATGCTACCATGCCTATTTGGCAATGTTTTATGCTCACTTTGCCCTCTTGTGATGAGCCAAAATGCAGAGAATCAAGTCTAAATGTTTCCTTCATGGAAAGATATATTTTTAAAAAATGAAACTATAAGTAAATGAAAGTAAGCTGTCAAAAATTATATTGAAGATCCAAAGCTGAGTATTCAGCAGCTAAGACCCAATACAGTTAAGGCTGTCTTTATTACCTTTATTCTCTTTTTCCTCACAGATTCAAGCATTATAATATAGCAATTAATTATGTGATAACATTTCCCAAGAAGCAGTGGTTTCCAAGAAGCATGTATATTGTCTCTTTAATTTGCGATTTTTATACATATTGGAGATTTATGAAAGCCTAATCAATGTAAATTGGATTTCTATACCAGCATTACTTTTCCTCTTTTATTACTTTCTGATTATGTGATTACTTTGAATAAATGTTGAAACTTCGGTATGGAGTATTTGAAATTTCCACCATATTATTCAGAAACAGGGCTTTAATCATCATTATATGTCTCATATCAGATAGGATGGACAATTTCTTCTGTTCCATTGATAGCTTGCATTTCCTTAGGCTTTCTATGGTCAATTCATGTACATAGCAAGAATTCCACTAACAGTAAAAAAGCACAATACAGATTATTTCAGTCCTTGGAAGCAATTGCTTATTTCCTCCTGTAATCACTAGTAGTTGTGTATATCCAAAGACAGAATTTTGTCTCTGAGTGTTTGTTCTTTGAATATTATTGATCTGCTTAGTTTTCATGGTACATAAATTTCACTCTGATGTGATATTGAAGGGTAAAAGTTATACTGAAGTTGATCTTATTAAATTATTTGCTGTACTGGCATTTTTCTTTGTCTTAGCTGCAGGCAGGACAGAGCAAGTTTATGCTTAATCAAGCTGCATATCTTGCATCTTGAGTTGCCCTATTTGTGATATACCCATCCACTTTTCTGGAACTTTTTTGGAAGTATTTGGCTGTGAAGTAGTAATTAATTGATGGGACTAATAGGCTAAATTTTCAATAAGGAGTAAAAAAAGCAACTAAGTAATGTTAAGAAGATATCAAAGTTAATTTGCCTAAAGTAATTTGAAATGTTTAGGCAATATAACACAGTAGGTAAAAAAATGGCAAATGCAATGTTTTGTAGTAGAAAATAAGGTTGTTTGCAGCAGATTCACACGTCCCTCATGATATTACATGTTGTGTCCCTTAGGTAGTATGTAACACTGGTATTTGATGCCCTTGAAGTTCCCATAAGCAGTTTACCTCTCCCAGAAAGCAACATACTGATTTGGCTTTTCAGATGCAATGCAAGTGGCCCTGAACTCACTTGAACCTGCTGTGAAATGTGAAGCAAAACAGAGCACTCTGAGCAAATGGTCTCTCCCTTTGAGAGCTCCTGCTTGAATATAAAGGGCAATGTTATATCAGCTTTTAAAGTGCGCTGCATTAAGTCAAGGATTCATTAGCCCACTTTCACTGCAGGCAAGAAGACGAAAAAGAGCAGGAAATCCATACTTTTCTCACAATTCAGAATGAAACAGTCTGCCTTCCTCCCCTGGTCTCTGTTCAGTGAGGAAGTATGACTCTGTGGTTAAGAAATCTTTGAACAAGATCTACACTGCCTTTCATAATTTACGTGTGTTCCCTTAGTAAATTCTTTTGGTCTCCCTATACCTCAGTTTCCCATTTGTAAAATGTAATAGCACAGCTTAATCACCTCATAGAGATGTTCAAGGTGTAATCCATTATGTTTGTGAAGTGTTCAAATATATTTTGGTGAAAATTTCCAAGTAAATGCAGAGAAAAGATTGAATATGTAGAAGTCTAATGAAAGACACAATATATTTTCAAAAGAATTAGAGGGGTTTTTTAGTTGTAAATCTGTTGTAAGTGCAATCCAAAAAAGGAGGTAACGACAGAAGTTTTTCGGGTTTTGGTTTATTATATTTATCTTGACACAAAGAGCCCTTTTAGAAAGGCCAGTAGTATTTCACATTATCAAAATCAATGTAAATTATACATAATTATCAATTAGTTGTGTCCTGCTCTGCATTTCAGTTAATAACCAGTGACTGCCACTGCCTTTAGCAAAGTACAAGGACCCTGGGATGAGATGTCTAGTAGAATGTAACGTTTCCTTCTAAATCAGTTATGAACTTTATTTGAGTTTACATTTTTCTTCATTTGTGGCCTGATCCAATGTTACATTCAATCAGAGTCTTCCAGTTCATTTCAGTGGTACAGGGATTAACTCTAGAGCACTATAAGCATAATACCCATATTAAAAGAGGCAATGGCATAGAAACCAACTCCTGTACTGTAGGGAAATTGCATTGGGATCAAGTACCCAAAACATTAACTTCTACTTTTATCCAAAACTTGGGTGCATCATACTGGTGTAATGTTTCCACAGTATTCAGAGGGAGGAATACTACTTCATACTCATCAATATCGTTCCTCATATGACTTCCTTAAGAGCTCTTCCACTAACCATACTCAGTTTGTGCCATGCATATACTTCCCAATTATACGACTGAAAGTTTGGAAATAGTAGGTTTTCTGAAACAGCAGTTCTGAAAGAAATAGGTAAAATATGCAGCTGGTAGTCTCTAGAACAATTGCTAAGTAATTATTGCAAATAATATGGAATTATGTCACAATGGCTGAAACTAGCATCTGAGTTTTGATGGGAAATCTTGCAGTTAATCCAAACACAATTCCCTTATGCTTAGTCTTCATCGTTTCCATTTTAATAAACTGTAGTGCAATAGCATGTATGTAACAAACCAACTGACTGTGATATAATTAATTCGCTACACATAAATATTCTTTGTAGTAGTTATTAATCTCTGAAACATTATCTGTAAAGCCTGGAAACTGGACAAGCTTTTTTTTGTTAGTTATTCATATGTATTTATGTATATCTAGTAATTTTTTTCATTTTTTTACAGGCAAATTTCCTTCTTGCAGTTCTTGTTCATAAGGATTTTAAATATTCTTTAAAACCACCTCATTAGAATCCTTCAAGCAGTTTAACTGTATGTTGTTACAAAAAATAGTGGCTAGGAAACTGCTGTAGAAAAAAAATTTGCTCTTAGCTTTTGTACCTAAATAAGGGAAAATTAGAGTTGAACAAAATATCAGATTGATTACCTGAATATTTTAAAAGTTCATCTTTTATAAAGGTTGTTAGATTACCCTTTTTTAGCAACTAATACATCTTAAAAATCACATGGATACTCAGAGTGATGTTATTACCTCAAGGTTAAAAAGGAAAAAGGATTCTGTAGTGAATGAGATTCTATTCCAGTTTGTTAAATGGCATTATTTCTTTAGTGCCATGTAGATGTTCCTGCTTAATAAGGCATCTTTATTGACTTTATTGACAAAATACTATGACACTACAAACATCAGACAAAAAAAAAAAATAGTTGTATTGCATTTTCTTTTTGTTTGCTGACTTAAGAAAATCTTGTCAGCTTTCTTTAGGACTTCCTGGAAAAATGATCAAGAAATCAAACATGATTCCAAAATATGCTGTTTGGTCATAGTCCTGTGAGGAAAGTATCTTGGATTATAGTTCTTCCTACAATGTGCCTTTATAAATTTTTGTGTAAAAGAACAATTGCCTGCAATTAGATTATTTGCTAGATACAGTGTCACCAGGTCCATGGCTGATTTCATCACACACCAAACACATTTGTGTATATTAATGCATTCCACATAACAGTCTTTAAAAAAAAAAAACAACAAAAAACAAAAAACAAAAACAACAATTCTTCTTTCTTGGTTACACAAAGAGCACCTGGACGGAAGATATTTTTTTTTCCTCAGTGTTGTTGCTTACTGGAAGTCTTCTTAAATATGTTCCTAGAATTGTAATTTGTACAACTGAGATGGAACGACACTTTATACAGTTTTCATCATAGTTGCAGCTACAATGTCTATTACTGCAAACCTGTGGAAAGTATATGTGCAGTAGAGCAGTATCCCTAAGGAGATATTAAAAAAAACCCCACAGTGTAATCAATACTGTAAAAAAGATACTCTTAATGGAACTGCGATAGATAAGAGCAGCTAAAGTGCCCCATACGCACAGATTACAGTTTACAGAAATCTTACCAGTATTTTTTTCATTGATACATGATACAGTATTATAGAATAATGTGCCGTTATCACTAATGGGAACTACAAATGTCCTTGTTATGAAACCCAGTAGACTAATACATGCTTATAAAAATACACTGCACTACAAGGAACATTTCATAAAAGTAGCAGCACAAAAAAAAAAAAAGGGTTAATAATATTAGGTTTACTATACTGGAGATTCAGTTTATCTAGAATCAGTTATGAGAAAGGTCTAGTATTTCTGTTATAATCTCTGCTGAGCACATTTACAGAGCATGCAATTGGCAGGTTTAGTTCAAGACTGACTCAGTATTATAATTTTGCAAAGCAAGAACAGACTTATTTAGAAAGAGTTGTATTGTGCAGCTACTACATCTGTCTTCCAGAAAGTCCAAAATTGGTATATCTGTATAGGAAAACATGGTGCCAGCTTTCTTTCCAGGAAAAAAGACACAGCTTTCCAAACTGCATACATATATCCTGTGTTGTCTCACATCTGCATTAACTTGTGCAAGTTTTTTGGAAATTAAGAAAGCAATCCGTGGGTCCTAATCTAAATTCAGAATGTCTACAGTGATGTTCCTATGCTTTCTAACCAAAATCCATGGTTACTGTGGATAAACCTATGTCCTAGTTTCAGCTGGGATAGAGTTACCTGTCTTCCTAGTAGCTGGCACGGTGCTATGTTTTGAGTTCAGTATGAGAAGAATGTTGATAACAAACACTGATGTTTTCAGTTGTTGCTCAGTAGTGTTTAGACTAAAGTCAAGGATTTTTCAGTTTCTCATGCCCAGCCAGTGAGAAAGCTGGAGGGGCACAAGAAGTTGGCACAGGACACAGCCGGGGCACCTGACCCAAACTGTCAACAGGGTATTCCATACCATGTGATGTCACATCTAGTATATAAACTGGGAAGTGGGGGCGGGGAATCGCCACCTAGGGACTAGCTGGCTGTCGGTCGGCAGGTGGTGAGCAATTGCCCTGCGCATCATTTGTACATTCCAATCCTTTTGTTACTGCTGTTGTCATTTTATGAGTGTTATCATTATCATTATTAGTTTCTTCTTTTCTGTTCTATTAAACCGTTCTTATCTCAACCCGCGGGTTTTGCTTCTTTTTCCCAATTTTCTCCCCCATCCCACTGGGTGGGGGGGAGTGAGTGAGCGGCTGCGTGGTGCTTAGTCGCTGGCTGGGGTTAAACCACGACAACCTATCTAATATCATCCAGTTAAAATTGTCATGGGCTGACTCATATGGGCACTTGTTTCCTCTGTTCTTTGGTTTATATAAACTGAAGAGGTAATATGCATGGATACAAAATGACTTTGTAGGTCATGTGAAGTATTTTCTGATGTTCTCATAGGTTAGTATTAGGAATTGAGGATGCATTTTTCCCTTCTATGTAGCTACAAGTAATATCCTAAGACACTCATTTTAAATATTCTTTCCAAGGTATAACAGCCTGGAGAAAAAAACCTCAATTGTTCATGAATTACTTTGTGCTCATTTCTAATGTGTTATAATTTAGATCTTAACTTAAAAAAATAAAATATCAATGAATGGTATGGTATAAGTTGTACCCTCCTGGACAAGTTTGCCCATCATTGGCAGCAGCCCATTTCTAAAATTGAAATAAACATTTGCTTGGTTTGTGATACTATAGCAAACATTCTTGAGTTGCATTGTATAATCTAATAACACATTCATGCAACACTTGCATGAAAAAAATGCTATTCATTTCAGAAATTCCACTCTTTTGGGATGCAATATAAGACAGATTTTTTCTTAATTACTTAAGCAGTAGATGTGCAGTGAATTTGATAGCAGTAAGATAATTGTGCTCGGTCAAAGACTGGACTCACTTCTAAGAGCTACCTTTTATTGAGCAAATGTTTGGTCATCTAGCTGTCTACAATAATAGATTGTGGAAAAACTCGTACCAGAATAAAAAAATAAGGTTCCTCAGGTCTGTAGAAAGTAAGAACCATGAGAGTAGGCATACATCTTTCTCTCTGTGGTTCTATTTAAGGCTAGTAACCCATGATATTATGCTAGGGAGAATTTGTACTACTCTCAAGTAGTGACTGGGCATGAACAAATGCAATATTTAGACAGAAACTGATTTACTGGCTTTTCTGGAGTGTGATGACAAGGCACTGCAGGTGAAAATGCTAACACATTGCTAAAAAGGCAGTAAGAGCCCACAGGGGCACTTAATAAGATGATTCCCACAAAACTTAGTAATTCGCTGCATAATGATATGCTTGTGAAACACTTATTTCTTGTATGGCACAGTGATATTAATGGAATGCTGATTTGGTGTAATAATAAAACTAAAAATTTTCTTTTAATGTACATGGTCAGATCTGAAAAACACAGAATGTGTATTTCACAGTGCATTTGCACTGACAGAAAACGGAGTGGTATATTCACGTGTGTATATGATAGAGGATGGGGGATGCTCCCACTGTTCTATAAAATCAGGTTCACATCCAAATATGTATGAAAAAATTGTGTAATACTATGTTATGATGCAAGTGGAAATAAGGAGCAAAAAAGGAGGTTTGAAAGCGGTAAGTTCTTAATACGTACTGTTTACACAAGAACATCATTCCTGCCAACCATCTCTACTAGGTCACTTTTTAAGGGAGCTGGGAAAAGACATTAGTCTTTTGCTTAGGGAAGAACGTGCAAGTGACATGACACCTCAGATAAGATCTGTGGAGATTCTAGGAAGCTGTGAGCAGTAAGTGAAGGAAGGATTACTCTGTCCAAGATTGTGAATCCATGATTTGCTTTGGGGGAGAAGGAAATGAAAGATTTGAGCAAGGATCAAGTGTCTGTTAGCTAAGGGAGTGAAAGAATGGAGCTCTCCAGGGCCTGAAGTGCTGGATGGGAAAGACTCCAGTGCATAGTGGATAAACTAAAATAAGGATCATAATCCTGGGAGAAAGATGGACATTTATTCCAAACCAATTAAATCAGACTAAAAATGCAGAAAGTGGTTACAGGTGGCTCCGTGACTCCTGTCATCCATGATTATCTGCATATCCAGTATGTTGAAAACAGGACACTGAGAAGGTGGAGAAGCCCATTTGAAAATTTTCAAAAACACGTTTTTAAACCAGCTTTTCTACTTATGCCATGTATAAATCAGATGGCTGCAGAGCTGCAGAGTTGTTTCCTCTTTCTTTTTCTTAACTATATGTGATAAATGCAGCCCATTTCCTAATGCAGGTTTCACAGATTCATATAGGACTGGCATTTCATTCATTTGGCTACTACACAGCTATAATTGTCTTTTCTAACAACGACACAGCTTCTTAACCATTTTGTATCAACTAAAGAAGAATCTAAAGAACAGGAAGTCAGAAAATTTGTGGGTTTTCCTCACTGTAGTGAAGAGCATTGAAAAGCCTAACTTGCGGTCTGGTCTTTGTTTTGGTTTGCTTTTCCTAAGGGTACTCAGAACCTAAAGGTTGAAACTGTGCATACTACTACCTCTAAAAAAATCAAACCAATTGTGCTTTAAAATTCAAATACTGTATTATTATGTCGCTAGTGCACTGAGGCACAAGTATGTTATTTACTGTTAGAATGCTATTACATGCTTTTATTTCAACTCCTTCTATTACAGAACATGAAAAGCAGCGGTTATGCAAAAGCACAGATTATATGAATTTGCATTTCAAAGTGAAATGGTTTTATAATGAATATGTGAGAGAACTCTCTGCTTTCAAGGATGCAGTGCCTGAATACTCTCTGTAAGTAGTGTATAGGGAAGTCTCCCGTGAGTTTGGGCTTGATGCAAGGTTTATTTTGGTCAAATATTTATGCTTACGTTTGTGCAAGATCTCATGGTGCATACCACTGACAACTCTTTACTTTTTGCGCTTAGTCTTCTTTAATTCTTCATTCTATCAAATAAAATAGTCCAGGTATTAAAAATGCAGTTATCTATTTCATAGGATGCTTTATTCAAGTGTTGTAAGTGCAGGTCTTCATAGATGACAAAATATTTTGGTCAGAAAATGCCTGAGGAAGGTATGAAATGCAGGAACAGCAGCAGCATTAGTTATAGGCCCCTGCATTTGTTTCATACTCAATGCTAATAGGATATACTACTGAAATTATTCTTACTGCATTGGATTAATATTAAGCTGCTGTTTTCATTTTTGCCTTTCCTCCTGCAATTAATACATTCAATCCAGTCCTTTTATATGAGCTATCCTTAATCTCATTCCTTAATCTTCTGTAAATCTGCTGATTTGCCGAGGTAGTTTGGGGCCTGTTATTGGGTTAAAATTCTTTTAAATAAACTAAAGAAAAATAAAACACAGCTGATGTTTTATTAAAGCAAAGTTTTATCCAAGTTATTTCGCATACAAATAAAAAATCAATGTTAAGAAAGAACCCATACTGATAAAAGACACATTCTAAAATTAAAAAAAGTGCAGAATAGGGTTCACTGCAAAACATGGACACATTTCTCTAGCGGCTACTGCTAATTTTGCAACACTAGGGTATATCAGTTAGAGTATTGTGAAACTGAAGCCTGGAAGACCTTTTGGTAGCCACAGTGTCTCTGGTGCCAAAAGTTTTTCTAGGATGATAGACCTTTTAGCAACTAGAACAGATGTGAAGACACAAGGTGCCAAACTGCTGGGTGGTATGGCATCTCTCCTCTCAGGATCTTTATGAAATGTACTTACTTTACTTTAAAAAATTATTTTTAATTTTCAGGTGGTTTGAACCATTTGTCATTCAGTGGCTGGATGAAAATGAGGATGTCTCAATGGAATTTCTTCACGGAGCACTAGAAAGAGACAAAAAAGATGGGGTGAGCCTTTACTTTTTAAAGAAAGGAATAAAGAAAGTATTAAGACAGTTATTTAGTATTGCAAAACCAGAAGTATATTTGGTCCTACAGTATCCTTGTTAGACCTCACAACATACACAGTCAGTAATGGTTCTTGGAAGACAACCCTATGGACAAATTCCTACTCTAATTTCATTTGCCAAAATTTCCCATAGACTTCAATCTGTGGTTTCACTAAACTCTGATGTGATACTGATGTCATGGAAGAGATTTTTGTTTTTATTTTCAAGAGGTTTAAAAGTAATAGAAATGTGAAAAGCCACATTTCTCAGTATTATCAAGAGGTTTAAAAGTAATAGAAATGTGAAAAGCCACATTCCTCAGTATTATCAGTGAGTCTTTTTTTTAAATTTATTTTTTATTTATTACTTCTTATGACACTAGGAAGAATTTCGAGTGTAAGAAAATCAGTTAATACAGTTTTGAGCTCTGAACAAGTATTAACGCATTTAAATGTTTCTCTCTAGTTTCAGCAAACATCAGATCATGCCCTCTTCTCTTGTTCTGTGGTTGATGTCTTCACACAGCTCAATCAAAGCTTTGAGATTATTAGGAAACTGGAGTGTCCTAATCCAGAAGCACTATCTCATTTAATGAGAAGATTTGCCAAGGTAAATTAAAATCAGTGCATCTCAACCAAGCTTCAGAGAGAGTGACATTGTGTTGCCATGTACTTAAAAGCTAATTCCAATGTTGTTTAGAATCAATCTCTTCTATCTCTGACTGGGATGCTTAGAAAGACATGCTGTCTCTGGCTTAAGACTGTTTTTCATCTACTTTGTCAAAATCATTTACCAGTTTGAGAAGTTCTATCCTCTCTGAGATTTCATATTTATGTATGTTATACAATCAATTATTATTCTTGCCAAGCACGGATTAAAATTCCAATAATGGAGCAATTCAGTGAAAAGCAATTATCTAATTAGTCAGTGCAAGGGAAGGAAAAATTCAAGGTATGGCAATAAAGTATTGTTGCTTGAAGCCCTGACGTGGTAGTTCTTATTCATGTGCTGTTTGATAAACTCAGCTTTGTTAGACCGGCTTTCTATTTGAGTTGTAATATTTCCTCGCACGCTTTAGATTGCCATTATAGTCCTGATGGCTTTTTAAAAGTTTGCATTTACGTTTATTCCTGTTCTTCCATTGCAACAGTTTTCCATTTGCAAAGTTCCTATTTACATGATTATTTTAAGATAAGCTCATATTGCCAGGCTTTGAACAGTGCTCCCTTGGTCTTATTTTTCCATTATATTTTTAATCTATGTATTGTCACCCTAGAGGACTTTTTGAGCTTGCTACTGTTCCATTAAGTATGTAGCACATTGCAAGGAGTAGAGCTCTCAATGCTTCTCAAAAAACAGTATGACTGAAATTAAAGTATCTCTGCTGTTGAAGATTACATTCCATCTAAGAACCACCCAACTGTTGTGCAGGGATTTGAAAATGTGCTCACAGGATTGTTTATATCATATTTTTAAAAAATACTATATAGTACAAGTGTAAGCATCTGTAAAATCTATAATTTATATAAACCTCCTTTTTTGTGTTTTTTTTATTATTTTTGTTTTACACTGTGAAATTTACCATTTAAAAGACTCTTCTCCATTCCTAGACTATCAACAAAGTGCTTCTTCAGTATGCTGTAATTATTTCAAATTACTTCAGCTCATATTGTGATAAAGAAAATGTGGTAAGTAAAAAGCTGTGTTTTGTTTCTGCCTCAGAAATTACCTTTAAAGGACTTACTGTACTTTTTGAATATTTAATTACTTTTGTGTGTGAGAAAAAGCATGAACGGAGGAAGGGATTTTTGGTTTGCTTTACTTTTTAATAAGGTCAGCATGTTTTCATATCTGCTTACATTGCTGTGTAAAAGTTGGAATAGGTAGAATTGGTTAAGAATTCTAGCTAATAATTTCAGTATTAAAGTAGAAAAAAAATTTACAAGATGGCCAGAAACACTCCCTGGATAACAGCCTTCTACAATGGTGAATATGGTGAATGTATTTCATCCTTTTTTCCAAACAGAAGTATTTTTGTTTGAGTTTTCATTTTGCATTGGCTTGCTTCTCTTTATTGGTTTATTCATTAGAGAGTTTATAAGATCGTTGTTCCCTGTGCAGGGAGTGTGTGCAGACTTTTCTGCTACTACCACTCACTCTCTCTGCAGCAGTGAGAAGAAAATCATATGCTATTTTGTTGCCTCACTGCTTACAAGGCACCCCTTAATGAAGGACCAGATTGCCATGGACTCAGAAATAAATGAGATATGGACACTAAAGATGTGTTTAAGCAAATCAAGACATAATCAATAGCTTAACATGACCAAGGGAAATTGTTCTTGTAAACTGACTTTTCAGTATCATTGATATTCAAAGCTAGTACTCCCAAGGCAGGCAATATTTAGCACTATGTGTGCTATATTTAGTAGTATGTTGTACAGATGTATCAATCTACAATTAGATAAATAACTGCAGCACTATCCTCATACTATTCACCTCCAAAAGTACAGCCCTTATATAGCTCATGCACATCTCAGCTATATTTGTCACATCCCTGTGCATGGCTTAAGGACACGCTCATTCTTGCCAGTGCTCTCTCTAGTGTGAGACAGTGTCGTAATCTAGAGGTCACCAACATATACACAATAATAGAATTCAGAAAGACATCTGTTGCAGCTAAACGTCAATTATTCGTGGTTCTTCTTATAAGCAGCATTACAAAAAACTAAACTTACTAGGAGAGATGTACCATTCTGTTCCTTTTACAAAATTTTGTCTAAAATAGAATTAATAAATAAAAATACCAAACTCAAAACTTTATTATTAAGTAGAAGTTTTATATACAAGTTTTTACAGAGGAGTGACATTCGTGTACATAGATGTGTCATATCTCGGATTTAACTTCTCACTTCAGATATTTTCAACCTTTAAGCCCTTTGCAGTAAACACATTGAAAAGACTCACTTCAGGAGGTATCCACACATCTTTCTTCTGGCAGTAGTAAATCTTTTCAGCATCTGAGAAGAGTAAAAGCACCAGGCCAAGTTTGGCAATCGTTGTGTAAGAATCAGTCTTACAGCTGTAGAAAGATAGAATAGAATAGTTCAGTTGGAAGGGACCTGCAACGATCATCTAGTCCAACTGCCTGACCACTTTAGGGCTGACCAAAAGTTAAAGCATGTTAATAAGGGTCTTGTCCAAATGCCTCTTAAACACTGAGAGGCTTGGGGCATCGACCGTCTCTCTAGGAAGCCTGTTCCATGTTTGACCACCCTCTCAGTAAAGAAATGTTTCCTAATAACAAGCCTGAGCCTCCCCTGATGCAACTTTGAACCATTCCCACACATCCTGTCACTGGATACCAGTTGATACATGATAGACCAGCACGCCATATTGCCATTCCCCCCCCCCCCCCCCCATAATCTAGCAGGACATAAATCTTCATGCATTTTTAACTTTACAGATACACCATCTACATATTCCTTATGTCTCTCCCCTCCAGGGCAAATACAGAGCTGAAAAGAACACAACACTCCCTCTCCCCAGTGTGGAGGAGTGAATGCATTACATGTCTTCTACTTTAATGTTAATCAGTCCAAATCAAGCTTCATCTGAAATAATCTGTCTCTGTATTCGACCCAATATGAACCATAATTATTCTCAAAATCTAAAGAAATAAAATTTGTAGCTATTTTCCCCATTTCTTTCAATTTAATGCTAATATTAAATAAAGTTTACTGCTTTCTAAAAGAAATTAGTTTTGATACATAGTGTTGAGTCATTGAGTTAAACCATTTGTGGAGTCTTTTGGCCTGTCCAAAGGGATTTTTTTAATTGTCGGAGTGATTGATTTCTGAAGTCACCCCGGTATGCCAATCTTTACTAAGGCTTTAGATGGAATTAATCTCCTTATGGCGTAAAGTATTATATCAAATGCTTTTGGGGAACATAACT
Organism: Haliaeetus albicilla; assembly: GCF_947461875.1. Taxonomy (NCBI): domain Eukaryota; kingdom Metazoa; phylum Chordata; class Aves; order Accipitriformes; family Accipitridae; genus Haliaeetus; species Haliaeetus albicilla. Next base: position 14,025,538 of record NC_091494.1, on the reverse strand, counting down.
TACTTTTAACAGGAGCTACCTTTTTGAAATACATACTTCTAGCTTAATAAAAGACTATTTGATCTGGTGATCTTAACTATAAAAGATAGGACTAAAAGTCCATCTCCTGCATTAGAGTTGATAGAAGACATTAAAACAAATACTTTTTATGATTAAAGTTAGATTTTGGCATTCTTTTTCAAGTCAATACTTTTACTATTTTTATTAAACACTGTAAAAGGTGCACATAAACTATTCAAATAAAAGCATACCAAAGGTGCTTTTCATAAAGACATGTATCTAATGTAAAAACATCCTCTTATCTTCCACCTCCTGTCAGAGTTTACAAACAAACCTGGGGTTATGTGTTGTACTTGTCACTCACTTTTACGTATTGTTGCATCTGACTGTCTGATTCCTGTAAATTGCTGCAAAGAGTATTCTGAAGAGCAAGATGATAATGAAATCATAAGATGAGAATATTTTTAAACTCTGGTTCTGTTATTTACTGACAGCAATAGAAAATTTTCCTTTGAGCCAAGGTAGACTTGGGCTCTGAAACAGCAACCTTAGCTAGCCTCGAAGGAAACGTTGAAAACTGCCTCACTATGAAGTATTTATCTCATAGCTTCAGTACATTGCCAAAGGCATTTGCACTTGTTTTGAACAAAAGAACCAAGACATTATAGTCAGCTACTTATTCCCCCATCAGAAATCATAATCATTGAATTGTGATGTTGCAGATAATTTCCAGAATAATGAATACATCAGAAGAGAGGAGATAGGAGAGGAGAGGAGGACACAGTCTTAGTGATCATAAATTAACAGAAGGTAGATAAACAAATGGAAGAAGTGGGGTTTGTGGATTTTTCAAGAGACAGGAAAAGAGGTGATATTTCAACCATTACACAAAGCCAGCTGTCTTTTGCAGGAGGACAAATAGCATGCTTCACTGGGAAGCAGTAATGTAAGTATTAAGAAATTAGATCAAATTTCTTTTTTTTCCTTTAGTTGAGAAGGACTCTGACACCAAATTCCTTTGAGAGTAATGTAGAACTAATTAAAGCTAAATCACATTACTGATCTTTTGAATACCAAAATCTAATCCCACCATGTTTCAGCACTACATTGGAACGTGCTATTAACTGGAAAGGTACAAATAAGTAGCAATAACTGTAATCATTCCATCACCTTCTTGTTGTCCAAAAAAAGTATGTGTTTTATTGAAATGCATTACTTCAGTGTCTAAATTAATCCAATCATGCAGTAGAACACACTGACCTTGGCCAACCAGAACTCTTTTAGCAAGTATTGTCTTACTGCTTCCCCCGCATCATACCAAGCTAGCATATAATGTCATCTGAGTACACAAAATTCTAGTAATAGATCCTTTCTTCCATAATTTTGAAATCAGCTGCTTAATTTTATCCATGTTTTACATTTTACCTTATATATATCCAGCAGTTGCTGTCGTCTACATTGTGGCTCTGTGTTCTGCCTTAAGGAAATGAGCTTAAACAGAAATATTTTTAGACTAAAATAATATGTTTACAAAACTCTACTGCTTAATTCATTCACCAACTTTTCAAGCATTGCAAAATGTAAATTTCTGATATACTATTCTGTTATTAACAGAACTGCCTGTTGATTTATTCAAATATTTAAGCATCAGCCATTATCTGTGTTACAGTGCTGTCACAGTTTTCTGCGAAGACTGGGTCTAGAAAGCAATCTGGCACTCCCTTTCGCCCAGTCTATTTTCACTCCCCAAATACTTTGATCATTATTGTGTCTACTCTCCAAGAGATGATAATGTACTACTTGTATTAATCCACCAGATGTAATTGCATTAAGTATGACTAGCAACCATATGGGATAAATATAAGGTTCAGGACATGAAATACTGAGATCTGAAAATTGCCCATCGGGTTGGGAGAAGGTATTCAGTTTCCTGTGGCACAACACTGTCTTAAGGGCATAATGGGTGGTCACTGGCTGAGTGGTTTTGCTGACTGGGCAAAAAGGAGTGTAAATTAAAGAAGGAAGGGAAGGCAGCAGTGGTCAGGAACCTAAGATCCTCCTCTAAAAACCACAATTGCATGAATGTAGGGCTGCTGAAGAACTGGTCTTCAGTCCAGAGGCTGTGAATACACATATTCATACATAAAAGGAACATAACACGCACATTCTCACATTTGGTGCTCTCTTTGTAGCCCTGTATCTTGATGAACAACATTCAACAATTAAGAGTCCAGCTTGAAAAAATGTTTGAGTCCATGGGAGGAAAGGAGGTGAGTCATATTTGTTTCCTGGTTCATTCAAAGTTCCTTAGAGATCATTAGCACCATGTTTTCAACCTAGTCACAGCCTTCACTTCTGCTTGCAGACAAAATCAAAATGTTTTTTAAAAAAAAAAGTCTACAAGAACTATTTTATGTCCTGAAAATACTAGAAAGACCTAAAACTATTGCACAGAAACATGCTAATGATCTGTAATGTTCAACAAGCGCTGGGTGTTTTGTGTTGTAATCTGTAGTGCCAGCTTTATTTTAATGTTTGTATTGGACTATACTTTGCTTTTTTATGTATTGGTATGTTTTGCCTGTATCTGAAAATTTTGTAGAATATGTGCTTTGTGCTTTGTCTGTAATGTGTCATGTCTTTGTCTAATGCCTTTGACTTGCAATCCACTGAGCAGAAGAAAGAAGGAGAGAGATTCTCTTATGAGGTTTGTGATAGTAAGCATCTTTTATTATTCCTGACCGTAATTTCTAAGGCTAAGAACAGTCACATTTCCTACTAATTTCCATCGATGCATTTGTGTAATTCCCTATGATCTAAAATCAAAAGAGCTATGCTTGGGCATTCAGTTGACGCTCTAAATTAAGTTTTACTAGGCAGATAGTGTAAAGTCTTTCAGAGTCTCTAAAAAAATCTATAAAACATTTTTAAGTGCACTTTTCAGTACCTGAGGGCCTGCTTGTGTTCAAGATTTGGCACCATTTCACCAAGAGCTGCTACTCAACAGTCCAGAATATGCTTAGCTTTATCTCCTTTTATATTTCAGAAGACTTAAAAGTGCCTGAAGTCATGTCAACAGTAAAAGGACATAAATGTGCTTCAATACTTTGCTGATTGTAGTCTTTGACTGTTTTGAAAGCTAATGAAGAAATTAACATCTTTTCAAGCTATAGAATCCTGTCTTCTTGTTAAAAAGCAATGTTTATAAGGTGAATATACTATCCTTATTATCAGTAGCTGGCTTTAAGAAAGAAGTTACACATACATCAGCTTTTTCTTGTTGAGACTGTAGTTTGATAGTTTCACAAAACTTTGATCTAATGTGACTACGTTATAGAGAGAATTGGAAAATACATTATTTCATATTTCCACACCCACAGTGGGACACTGCAGAGGTAAGATAGTCCCCTGTGTCATGCAATGAATAGCACCTTCCAAATGAACCCACAGGCTAACTCCATGTTGAGGAGGTTTTGTTGAGTTAGTAGTAGCTTCTTGAAACTGCCATGGCAAAAATACTTCCTGTTCCAGAGAACATGAAATAAATTTCTGCAGCCTTGTCATCATTGAGAATTTCATATCAAACTGAAAAATACATATTTATCATCCAGATGCAGCTATGTTTTTTGTGGTTCCTATTAATCCCCTTTCACTCTCCGAATATTACAACTAATCTTGTCTTCTATGCTCTTATGTTCTGTGTAAAGTACTTTTGTATTAAGGCCTTGGATCCAATGCTACATGTTGAATGTCATGAATCATAAAAACAGCTAAGTGTCTGTAAATCCTGATGAAAACAAGGGCAGAGGAAAGCTGAGTAGCACTTTGTTTACATCTATCAAATTATTTTCAAATCAAAATATTTTCTTGAATCTCCAAAATATTCCATTTTTCTCAAGAAAATAATTAGTTTTCCTTTTGCTCCCAATAGCTTATATAATAAAAAATATAGTTAAAAAAATAATTAGGGTTTTTCATAGCAATTTTCTTTCAAAATCTCTCATCGCTTCTCATCCTTTTTACTTTCCCTTTTGATGTTAATGAGGATGAATTATTAAAGGTGTTACAGTATCAAAGCAACATTTCCTACAAATGTGATGCAACATGCAACCCTTGGAGAAGATTTGGAGATATTTTTCTAAAATCCCTTTGTCATGTACCTTAAGTGCATCTCTGATTCACAGTCTAAGAAAAAAGATCTAAAAAATACATTCAAAGTTTTGTTTGTTTCTCATTAGGGGAGTTTCCTGAAGAAAAGTACATTCATGTTCAATTTTTTGTCACGCATATCAAAGTGCTCCTAAAATGTTTGTCCTCAAATTGGAATACTTATTCCCCTAGCTATTCTGAGACCATAAACGCTAATGGCCAATTTGCCTTTTTGAACTGGTACTTATAAGAAACAAAGCCAGCAATAAAATCTGTAAGCAGTTTCATTGCAGGGAGAAAATAGCTTAATGTTTTGCTCGTGGAGGGCATAAAAATTCAGATGATTTTCAGCAGAATAATGAGACCTATTTCAGTTGAAGCAAAACTAATTCTAAGAAAAATTAAATGGTGTTAATCTCCTCAGTGTCCCATTGTGAGCAGTATGTTTTTCAAACTATGCAGTCAAAATACCACAATCAAGCAGCAGTCCCTATGTTCAGAGTAGGCCTATTGCACATTGCAGGGCAGGAAGCTCTATAAATAGAGAAAAAACTGGGCTCTCAGCTCCCCAGCCATTGAAATAAAATAGTCTGAACAGTATGAGTTTCTTTATTAACTTTCCTTTTCTGCTGTAGCCAAGCAGGATGGGTACTTAAGAAATTATATAAATGAGATCAGTCTGCCATAATAAAGTAAAAGTAGTAAAGTGGGATCCAACCCACTGTCTTCTTTTTAAAAATAAAGTCCAAAATCATGGGAACAGATCATCATAATGTGGAATTTTGGTTTAGTTCCTGTTTGTTTTGTCCAAAAGGAGTGCATACATTGGCACTAAATCATTTTTTTATGTCTGACAAGTTGGAAGCTGATAAAAGGGAAAGAAAAAAAAAGTTAATGCTTGTGTTGCTTTTCACCAGATGGCAGAATATGGCAGAAATGAGTTACAGCAATTAGGATCAAAAAAAGGTGGAAAGCAAAAGCAGGTTGTTTATGCACAACAGTATTACACTGACTGTAGGTAAATCATATTTCCACTCCGGTCAAGTTCAGTTCCAACTTTATATGTAATGCTTAGAAATTCCTACAGGATTCTGTATGTGGTCCTAAAGATTTTGATGGGATGACAGAGGCCCAGACTTAAGCAGAATAGTTCTGAAACATCCATCTTTAAATCTGTAAAGTCAGAGGCCTAAGTATTTAGAACAGTAGCAGCCAAACATCTCAAAATGGAATTCACTGTACCTAGATAGTTGGGGGGGGGGGGGAAGGATGGTGTATGTCAGAGACAAAAAGAACTACTGAAGTGACGGATCTGATAAATACCTGTATCTTCCCTAGATGTACATATAATATGTAAAATTATTTTCTGAACAGAAGCAACCTGGTGGTCCCATTAGGAAACTATAAGCAATTAGACCTGTGAAATTGCAGATAAATGGAATTCAGATTAGAGAAGTTCCATTTAACTCATGCAAAAGTAATTTGCATCTCTGTAGTTTCCTATAGAAATGCTACCAAATTTGCAGTTAACAAGATTATATCCATACTAGCACACATTAAATTACAGCATGGAATAACTCAATCTAACACATTATGTCAAAAGCAGCAAAATTCATCAGATCTTTAATTCTTTTCCAAGGCTTGTATGTGTAAAAAATTTCACAGTTTTAGACAGGCAGCATTTGGAAACAATGATGTTCAAATAGTTCTTACTTATTTTTTTCAGCTGTTCAGCAAAAGTTTTCTCTGCTTTTGTTTAGCATTCAGAAAAAGTCAAACTTCTAATTATCTATTTAATAATCCATAATTAACAGATCTTATGAAGTGTGCCAACAAATTTATGAATATATTCTGTTGTGGGTAAAAATTAACTCTATTATTTAAGAAGATGGTAAAATAACAAATTTATGAACCTAAGAAAGCCAAGCATATTAAGAATTGGTGGAGAAGTATGATTTACACGTTAACAGGTTAATAACATTTACACTACCAAAATAAGTTTGCTGTTTAAAAAGTTCAGATTTTGATGCCTGAGCAACCTACCAATATATTTTAAGACTAGCCTGCACATGCTCTGAACTGTAAATGGAACCCAAGAAGCTAAGGGATAAATGGTCTTTTCTCTCTTTCAATGATTAAATTAGATATGGCACATTAATGACACTGGTCTTTTTTCCCCCAACAATGATCTGCTCAGTGAGGGCTTTTTTTCTTTTATTTTTCTGAAAAATTATTCAAGCGTGGTTTTTTTGGTCCTTCTTCATCAAACTCTATGTAGCAGGTGAAACTTGAGGAGAAAAAGAAAAGTCCACAATACTGTAGCTATTTAATTTTCATATATGTATATCCCTATATGACATCTTCTCAGATGCTGATCAGCATTGCCTTTTGTCTCACTGTCATCCTTTGCTTCTGGCTGATTGCAAACTAGAGTAACATTAGGGCTAGGTTAGCCCTGTAATTTGTCACTTAACCATATCTGGGTGGCTGAGATTTCTGCAGCTGAGCATGTTTGTACCTATTTACTTAAACTGCTACTAGTAGGAACTAGTATGAAGAATTATAGGTTGCATTTACCTAAGTTCTTATACACTTCCCTTCCTATAATAACTCTGAACTATCCAGAAACAGATTGGGTCACGAAACAGAGATGGTTGTTTTTATTGTTACTCCCTTGCTAGTAAGTAATCTCAACCAAGTCAAGAATGCTGAGGACTTCTTCTCTCGGTCACTGGAAAGCTTTACGTAAATGAATTAATCTCTTCATCACTGATTTGCCTCACTGGGAAACTTACCTCCTTTACAAAGTGGTTTTGAGAGCTATGTGTTACTGTCTCAAGTAGTGAGTGTTGTGATGTCAACCTGCTAAGTCTTGCAGTTTGTCAACTTCATTAAGCCAAACCATTTGCACAGTGCTATAGTGCATTTCCCACACCATGCTTTCCTGAGAATAAGCAAACCTGGTATGAAATGTGTTAGCGGGAGTTGTTCAAACCATTGCTGAAATAATAGATCCTTCTAAAGCACAAATAAGATTCCTTTTGGAGCTTGTTGTTGCAAAACTATGATGTTTTTGCACAATGTAGTCATGTTGTGAACTACAGCCTTTTAGAATATTTAAGAAGGAGACAGTAACCCTTCCTGCTTCCACTGAAATATTTTTTTTTCCCAAATGTTTTGGTTTTTACATAAGGCATCATAGCTGAACATACTTTTCATACTAAAAAAAAATCAATTTATTAATTTATATAAAAAAGATAAGATATACAGAAGATAATCCACAATAGTTAGTGTCTGTGATGTGGAGAGGTACCAAAAGCTGATTTACCTTATCTCCACTGTACAAGGCCATCCTAAAACCATCTTTACCAGTTGTGAAGTCCCCCCAGAATTTCATAGTATAGAACCATCATAATAGTTCCCATCTTTGCTGTACCGTATTAGAAAAAAAAGCCGGTCATGGCTGTGGTATATTTGGATGATGCCAGTCAAGGGCTGATGCGTGAGGACCCTCTGATTTGCCCTGCGAACTCACTAGCACATAGAGGGCACATGGTAAAATAAATGAAAAGTGCACATTTAAGTCCTGGTGAGACACTCAAATTTTTCCAGCAGTTAAACAAAAATAACAATAGCATTTAAAAACCTTGCTAACATATTCTTAGTCATCACAACACCACCAGGTGTCTAATACCTGGATGGTCAGCCCGCATACCTCTTTATATTCCACTCCTCCCTATGACACTGCATTAATAAGCATGAGCATGTGTATACACAAGGCTGGATGTCCTGCTAGATGCTTCCAGCTGTGCACACACAAACTTGTTCATGCAATTTGTGAGCACAAAACCCTCTAAAACATCTAGCACTTGCATGCACGTTTCTATAATGTGTGTTATGTCCACAATCTGACGCTGGTATTTAATCTAATTTTGGCCAGACTAAGTCCATTTCAAGGTAAATTTAGCAAATATATAATGTTTTCTGGTTATCACAACAACCTCTGATAGAAAGTAACTACATTGGCCTTTGTAGTCCCAGTAACGAGATGATTCTCTAGCTTGTGCATGATCTGGTAAGAAATTTTGAGTCTTCTGCCTGCCTGGTATTTTTTGCTTTCTCTGATCTGTAACATGTTCAGTGTGAATGCTTGTATGTTCAGTATTTGTTAAATATTAATATTCTAGTGGTCTTAAATTTGTGTTCTGTATGTATCCCACCAAAGGGGGCAGTATATTTCCCTAGTGAAATGCATTTCTTGGAAAAATCTTTGCCTTTGTTAGTAAACTCCAGCTTTGTTAACTAATATAGACATTTCAGTAAAATTATCTTTTTTTTATCCCTGCTTTTCATACAAAGGAAAATAATCACTTTAAGTGTATGAACTGTCAGAGTGTATCTGCCTAAGTGTATCTGTACTAAGACATGAAGTGGAGAAGCAACAGAACTTCTCTCAATGCAAAGTAATTAAAAACTAAATCACTAAGTAGTCATAGTGTTAAAATATGAGCTTTTCAGATTAGAAAAGTGTTACACATCACTGAATATCTTCTAAAGGATGTGTGGCAATTCCCCTTGTCACTTATTTCAGATTCTTGTCAAAAACTGTAATGAAAATCTTGGATTTTCTATGCTTTTAAATCACACATAACCTCTAAGGAGAGAAAGGATGGCCTAAGGTTAGAACACAGTAGATCTTTGGGGGTGTTTCAGAGTTTGTTCTTTCTTTACTTTGCTTTAGAATTCCTGTGTAGTCTCATGTAAGTTATCCAATGTGCTGTGACACAGCTTCCCCTTGTCTCTAAAGTATGATTAAAACAGCTGACCTACGGCACCATAGTACTCTGAAGCATGAGATAAAGAATAAGCACTAAGCACTACTCTTGCAGTTGAAAGATATGAAAACACAAATAGAGACAGACCTGATTACATATTCTAAATGTGTGATTTCCTTTGAAATTGTCAGAAGATCTGTTTCTGACCTTACTGCAGAACAGAACCCAGAATTTGAGGATTATCATTGAAAATCATTCCTTAACATTGTGATGTAGATAGCTGAAAGACCTGGAACATCAGTTATTAATTCACATTCAGCTGTTGATCCTGATGATCATCAATCATATCCCACAATGGACTGTAACTATTTTCCCTAAATGCCAAAGCTCAAGGACACAAAAAGCCTTATCTTTTTAAATTTGAAAAAGAATGCATGCCAAATAAAAAAGCTGCTGATCAATATCAACGGAGTACCTTTTTGATTAGATATCTATGCATGGATCCCCATCCCTGTAAATGTTAAACTATATTTCTGCCCCGCGTTCTCTTTTTTCCTATGTTTAGAAAACCTGTATCAGAGGTACAGGAGCTGTTCTCCCTGTGCATCACAATGCATTGCTCTGTGCTTGAATTATGTATGTCTTAATGGCTTTTAGAAACAGAAGTACTGAAATTCAGTAGATTCCCTTCCCTCATACTATATCAGTAGAAGCAGCATGGATAGTCTTCAAGTCATCTTTTTAAGTGCTGGTTGTTCTACTTTTACACTGCATTAATGGGAATATGGAAACATCTTCCACACAAATCACAAAATTTACCAACAGTGGTGAAATGTACAAAAATAATTAAAAGGTAAAAACATCTGCAGTATTATCAACACAAACACTAACTTCTCATGCATCCTTCTCTTGGTATGCCTTGTGAATACCATTTGCCTGCTAATCGTAGTTCTATTCTTGTGACTGCCAGCACAATTTGCACCATCCCATAGAAAGCTGTTGATTAATGGCACAGTTTTGATTTCTAACAATATAATTCTTCATTATTACAATCAAATATTTTCCTTTAAATGGTAATTGGATTTTTAGGCCTACTAAAGCAATCCTGTGTTGTAACAGGTGTTTCCACATTTGATTTTCCATAGTGCAGTGTATCGTTGCATATAGTTCCTAATTCATTAATTGTAATGGAAAACCCAAAACCATAGCGTATAAGTAAAATATAATATTACTTATCTCTTTGCAGTTGGATCCTGAAGCTAGTGTTGTTCTAAAAGAACTTCAGGTGAAACTTAGCAATGTATTGGATGAACTCAGCGTAACATATGCTACAAGGTAACAAGCCTATTTTACTGCAAACCTTAGAGAAATATTCCTGTTCAAAATCTACCTCATTGATTAAGTCTGGGTGGTTGTTTGGATGTCCTGAGGCACAGCCTGCTTCTGCCCTGATGAAGTGGTGTGCATTTGTGTGTGTGTGTGTATGTGTTTGTTTAGACTCTGAAACATACAGCAGTAACCCCACTGTAAAGAAAACTGAAAATGATCTGTGGGCATGAATGGGTTACAGGCTGATAACTTTTGTTCTGCTTTTTGGAAAACAAAAATTGCTGGTTTTTTCTTGCCTGATGCTGTGTTAAACTTTTCTCTCTGACCATGTTTATGTTACTTCCTGAGACTGACAGCTTTTTCGAAGTGACCTGCTTCAACCAGGGATGACTGCCTACACTTAGCCTGCTTCAAATGGTCACTGTGAATGGCCACCTTGGGTAATTTGCTTGCCTGTGGCTCTACAAGAATTGTCTCATGATGAGCCTTACTCTCAAAATCTTTTATTAATCAGAGTGCACACTGCAGTCTTGAATGAGTATGGTGCTGTGCCTGTTCTACAAGAAGTTGCAAGTTATTTTTGCTTCAAATTAGAAGGGAATCTAAGAAAGAGGGATTACTGCTGTAGTGGTATTCATTAAGTGAAGTCTGTAGTTGCTTATTTAATCCATTGATGAACCATCTGGGTGAACAGACTTCACTTTTTCTGTTGCTTAGTTTGTCATATTGTCTTGCTTTATTTTTGCTCCCAGGCCCTGGTTCTCTGATCATTGACAGTGCATAAATATTATTTCTTTCCAGGGCTTCTTTCTGAATGAGCCAACTAGGTTTCTGCAAAAGAAAACCCAGGAATAGCTCAATCTAGGATATGCTCCAGACAGCTAGAACATTCCTCATGGGTCAGTTTATTGCTAGAATTTGTGAGGTTAACAATATCAGAAAGATTGCTAATGTCAAGAAAAGCCAATGCATTATTTTGGCTTTTATTAGAGGGACCGGTCCCAAGGATTTACACGAGCAGCTTCAATAGCAGCTTCATGTTGATTTCATCTAGGGCTTTGAAGTGTGTAGGTCAGTACACATCCAAGTGTACTTAGAAAAGTTTCCAATTTTTCTAGTGTTTTCACATGGAGATTTGCATTCTCTTTCTGTGATTAGCCATGTAGCTGGAACAGCTTACTGCCTAATTATAATGTTTCTTTTCTCTCATAGTAAATTCACTTTCTTCAAGTTAATCTCTGCCATTTATCTTTTCACATTAATAGGCCTGGTATATTTATGGCCTCTGTTTTGCATTTCTAATCTAATGAATTAATCCTAAACCAATTCAATTAATCATAAATCAATTCATAAACCAAATTACCGTGTGTGCAGAGCCTTATTCTGCCTCTGAACTGTTGACTGATTAACTGCTGTTGTGCATTGTTTAAATATATTGACTGAAGACTGTATGACATCAATGACACTAGAAGACTGCCAGACAATGGCTCAACCAGATCAGTTAGGAAACAACAGTTTTCAGAAAAGCTGAACAGATACAACTTGAGGAGCAAGAATCTGTTCACACTCACCTTGAAGTGGAAAAGATTCCTTCCAGGAGGAAGAGTCTAATTACTTCTCAGTGTGGTTTTTTGTGAAAGAATATTTTAAACAGTCCAAATGTTCTAGCTCTGTCTAGTTGCAAAGAAGTAAGCAAAGCTTCTGACAGCTCTGACTCTGTGTGAAACCCAGGAAGAAGTAAAATTGAGCCAAATGGGGCAAAATCAGAAGTTTTATGTTTGTCCTCAAGAAGAATACCAAAGCTTAGTTCATATAAACCACCAAGAGAAAAATAATTTATAGTCACCTGTTCTTGTTGTCCTTTCACACCAAAAATAAAATCTTGAGAAGTTGTTGCTAGCTGGTAGTCAATCATACCCTAAACTACAGATTCTGATACATCTATTGCTTTCAGAAAATAATTACTTGGCACCCCTACAAGGGCATGAAAAGCATAATGACAGAACGGAAACAAGGGGGTGAAAATCAAAACAGTACATGAATTAGTTATATGAGCTATAATCCTGAGGATTATAGCTTGAGTTACTTTCAGTCTGTAGCACCTGCAGTATCTTGCGTTTGTGAACTCTCCATCATTGCAGAAAAGATTTAAATCTTGTTGAAAAACCTCAAGCAAAATGATAAATGTTGCTTTCTATCCCAGAATTCTTTCATTCTCTTTTTTTTTTCCCACCCTGTAGTTTCCAATTTATTATTGAAGACTGTGTAAGACAAATGAGCAATGAACTGAATCAAATGAGAGGAAATGGGAATGCAGCAGCCAATAAGAACAGCGCAGCCATTGATGCCGAGATTGTGCTTCGGCCTCTCATGGATTTCCTGGACAAAACGTAAGTGTGGCAGACTGGTGTGTGTGGCAGTTTAGGAACTGGATGCTACACTCAAACATACTTAGTTTTACCCTGAAGCATCATTAATACCTAGAAACACTCCATAATATTTTTAATATTTGTAGTATTCACATGTGGGCAGAATACTGCGCTTAACCTGTTTACTTATACTAAGCAATTTCTATGTAAGCTACATATTTGCCTTTCTATTTCTTGTCACCTAGTATTCCCCTGCTTATTAATATGCACTTCTGTGTCGCCAAAAACTTGGTCGTCATTTAAAGATTTAGAGAGCAACTTGACTTTTTTCACTTGGTAAAAAGCTAAATTTTTACATAGTCCTGCAAACTCACTCTGGGCCCTGAAAGTAAGGGTATCTTATCTTCTCATCATCCAGCAGCGACAGGATAAGCTGTTCTGATTTAAAGAATTGATTTATAACTTTTTTTTTCTCCAGGGCATTACTCCACATGCTTATTGTTTCTAAAAATGGGACTGATGGGCTTGCTACCTTAGAAACACAACAAGAATCACAGCTTCCTACTGTACATATGCATAGCCAAAGTCTAAAAGTCATTGGCATAAAGGGTGGGGAGGGAACTGAAAGGGATTTTGGGTTTTCTTTGGGGGTTTAATTTTTCTAGGCTTCATTTTTGAGGGCTTTGGCAATTAGATGAATTTCAATGACAGCTGGCAACAGGCAAATGCTTGTTTAATGTATTTGATAAGATTTGACTATTTATGCAACACTGTCAAGTGCAGTGCCTGCATTCCTAGCCTGGAAAAATTTTTTAACTGCTTTATCTATATGTCAGCCTTTTATTTTTAGCAATTTACCTAGTCCTATGCGTTAAGTTACAAGAGGGGTATGTGCTGCTTTTAAGCAGTATGGGTTTAAATTTTAGTTATCTTTGAGTTAAGATGTTTACTCCTAGCAGAAGTCTTGAAGAAAAGCCAAAATGTTTATACACTTACATGTGCAATCCTAAGCTCATCATTTAAAAAAATGGGTAAGCTGACTTTTGCCCATCAAGTTCGATTCCAAATTGTCATTTCTCAAAGCTGTCTTCATAGCTTCTTAGAGATTTAATTGAATAATGGCATAATGGAAACAAAAATGGGTTTTAAATTACTGTCTGAATAGAAAATATTCCCCACCGCAGGAATGTTAAATGGAATTTTAGCAAATGCTAAACCCATGCACAGAAAATAAAGATGTGAAATTTAAAAAAAAAAATACTGATAGGGAATATCACCTTTCTTACAAATATCTATTTATAATAGGAATACAAACATACCACGTTAATATGATTTAGGTTTTAGTTATTTATGCTTTTATTTGTGTGCTTACTAAGAGTAGTAAGAGATGCTAGAAATATGAATTGGCATGTTTATGATGTGATATCTATAATGACTTTATAATAATCTTTTTTTACATTAATAGATTAGACATAATTCTGTAAAATTGCCCATATGTGCATTCGCATGATATTATTTTGAAATATTTTTTCCTGTGTCTGAAAACTGTAGCACTTTATTCATGAATCATTCATGATAATACATACAAGATGGTTTACGAATATACTTTCAAATAAAGAAAAAAATCTGTCTAATTATATAGAGCCTCCAAAAAATTAATTTTACTGTTAGTAATAGATAGTATGATTGCACAGACATGCCAGTATGCAGAAATAAATACTTCCAAATGGTAGTCCTGAATTTGCATTAGCTATCAACACCTAGTCCTACATCACAGTAGAAATGTAAGACAACAAGGGAGACGTTTGTTTTTTATTTTTAAGACATAAACAAATTATATAGCAAAACTTTAATTTAGGGGCTTGAGAGTGCTAAATTCTATCATCCATCAATCTTTGTAACTCGTTATAATTTTGCATTTTCAGTAAATATACATCACTAATATATTAAGCAGTAAATTGTATAGTGGAGATACACTTCAAATTTTATATATGCATATATACTTTATAACCTGCAAATCAGGTCTTTTTTTACCAAAAATATTTACTGATAATATTGCAACATAACTAAGCCATTGAGAAATCCTTATTGGTAGAGAAAAGCTAAACCATAGTGGCCATTAGTCTGCGAATATAGTGATACCACACCTCTGAAGTCTTAATGCTAGTTTTGGAGACTGGTTTGTGTTTTGTTTTATTCCAGTTTAACTGTCTCTGCAAAAATCTGTGAGAAGACAGTTCTGAAACGAGTTTTAAAAGAGCTATGGAAGTTAGTCTTGAACAAAATTGAAAAACAAATTGTGCTTCCACCACTGACGGACCAAACCGTAAGTGTCCCAGCAGTTGTGTGCACACGTTAAAAAGGATTGTAATAACGTGCTTAATCAGGTGTTTGCCAAGGGGTCTGATGCTATTCTTTTCTGTACATTGACCAGAAGGAATAATATATTGACTGTATGCAATGTGTTGCTCTCCAGTGTTTCAAAGCAGTGTAGCTAGGTGAGGAACACCTTGCTCTTTCCTATACTGCCTGCTCCAACTCGGAGCAGTTTTTATGAATGCAGTATAAAAGAAGCCAAATCACTGACTTTGTAGTGTGCTTTCATATAAAGGCTTTCAGGTCTGATTTCTCTTGACTTCATCATGCACAGTAACACCACGAGAGTTCCTTGCCCTTCCCAGTTGCACCAGAAATTCAATTGCTTCCATTTTTACGGCTCCCAGAAAGCCAGGAATGCCCCATCCCATCTCCAGTCCTGCCTGCTGTGCCATTCCTCACCTTGAAGCAGCACTTAACGTTGGGAAATTTAAGCCAATTTTAGCTCTCAAGTTTTGGGGTATTTTAATAGCAGACTTGGTAGGATGTCCTCTTTGCACAGGACTGCATTTAGAGCTGGACAAAAAGAGGGAAAGCAACTGTAAGTTAATACAGAAAGCAGTGCTGCTACACACAAGACCAGTGTGGGTGATGGCCTGACATGAACACTGAGTGGTGACAGAGCTGAGGGCACTGGTAAAATCCGATTCTGTCTAAGGATGGAAGAAAAAGAGCCTGGCGTGGAGTGCCTTTTTTTAATTGTTTCTTGCTTTTTTGAGGGACTGGCTTAACATAAATGTTAATTCTTCTCATTTTCAGTCTTGTCTAGAATAAATTCACCATCTTTATGACAAGCTAATCATGACATTGCCATAGTGTGCCTTTGGGCAACTTTACTGTATACATTCTATGATATCAGTTAAGCTGCTAAAAATCTATTGGTCACTATCCATATGTTAAAGACATATCATTAAATCATATTACAATGTATTAAAGATACATGAAAGAATATTGCTGGAGAGGCAAGAGGAAATCTAATTGAACTTGTACAAATGGTGTTAAGGTAGTAATGAAATAACCTGAGCTATTAAAAATTCTAGACTACAGCTAATCACAAGATCATAGCCAAGACTCCATTCACTGGATTTGTTCTTACTTACTATAATACTCATTTACTACACGTAATCAGAAACAGCCTCTCTTTCAATAAGTGACTGTATCAAATTTATATTTCTGAAATTTTTAATTTGCTTTTCAAACATTTTGATACAAATTTTATCTGCCAATACTTAAGTAGCATTTAAATTGGGTAACTGCATTTCCCATCAGGCGTTAGGAGCATTTATTAGCTTTATGCAGGATCCGTTGTTACACTGATTCATAGAACAGCATGGTTCAGAGTTAAGGGGGTTTTCTGTTGCTTTTTTAATTGGTTGCCAAGAATACAGAGTTGCCTGTCAAAGACTTAGTAAGCCCACCTGGACAATAGCACAATATGTTTCAGTTAGAATAGTAAAACATTTTTTCAAATATTTCCCCCCAAGAGTTTCAGTGTAGATCTTCATTTAAAAAATAATAAAAAGATCTTAGTCTTTCAAGCATAGTGAAAGTAACTTTTGACTGCCAACTGAACACAGATTTCAGTTCATCTGTCTGAATCTGCAAGCACCTCTGTTGTCCTTACTGATGCTCTGAAATCACACCGACCAATAAGCTGTGACACTGATGTTATAGCCCATTTCAAAAAAGCTTATTCCAGTCTTTAGTTTAGCAAGTTGATACTTCATTAAGCTATGGGTGTACATCTGGAATGCAAAACTTCTGCATTTCAGGCAGAACACAGAAAGGGTTGTGAAGAAGCAGAGACAAGGACCCCTCCTCACCCCTCATGTAGAATGAAGAGTCTTCTGGATGGACGTTAGATTAGTTAGTGGCCAAAGGTAAGAAGGCTTCTATTTATCAGCCAGTTACTGATTAAAGGCAGAGACTGTGCCTATGATTCAAGACTCTTTAAGATCATTTAAATAGAGGCAGCCAGGATTACCGCAAGTGCTTTGCGCCCATTCTTCATAAAACTGAAATGACCCCTGCTTCTCCACACACACTTAAGAAACGTGAGCCTCCTACTAGAAAGTTGTCTACAGCATATTTCTTTCCAAATTTTGTTCAACATTTCTGTAGTAGAAGATACAATATCTTAAATATATAGTCTGTAATGACTAAGGAACATGAAAAATAGGTACAAAGATGACTGGATTAAGCTTTCAGAGTGCTTGCAGTATCACATGTGTATGCTACGTTTCACCAGCTGTTGGGTTTTACTAGTGGTAGCCTCTATATAAAGTGTCCCAGTTAGCAGGCATGGTGAAAGGTGTATAGCTAGTTGCATTTATTTTGCTGCTTCTATTTACTACTGAACACACAATTAAACAAAATCAATAAAAAGTAGGATATTGTAAGAGAGATGTTTCCCTTTTGGAGCCTTGAATATTACTTTTTTCTGAGGGTGAGAGGCACAGGCATTAGGAAGCAGGGTGTTTTTTTTTTAATTTTCATATTTATCTTATCATTCTCACTACTAATAAATAATGAAAATTTAAGCTAATATTACATCTATTGAAATTGGACCATACAGAAGCAAACTTATTTCTGGAAACTGAAACCTTTTGGAACAGAAAGTCTAATGAAAAATTGTTCTGTATTGTGCTATGTAAGTTGGACTGATTTTTTTTTTTTAATGAAATCCAGATATTCAGAACTATGTCTTGCTGAACTGCCAAGTAACTGCACTATTAGTTATATTTCTTGGAGTAATTGTGATAAAAAATGTGAGCATGGAATTATAAGTAGGATTCTGTTTGTCTAAGGCAAGCATGTAGGCATTGGCCTTTGTTATCATGCTGGGATTTGGCTATTGTAAAATATTGGTTTAAATTCATAACACTTTGATATCTTTTCTTCAAAAAATGGCTTTGGCTTAACAGTACACCATTATGCTGTGTGTTACTCAGCTGAAGATTTCACTGTAGACAGTTAAGCTTTTGCAGGCTCCTCGGGGCTGCTCACTTACTTCCCATTATGATTATTTAGATTAGCATAGCACCTCAGAGCTATGATTATGGACAAATATCTCATTGACACACTGTATTAAAACAATCCAAGCCTTAGCTTAAAAATATTAAATACAAAGTGAGATAGCAGACAGGAGCACACGAAACCACTATCAACAGAATATGCAATATTTGTATCAAGTATAGGATATTGGAAGGAATCATGCTGCAGGCATTCAACTGCTTGGCCTTATCAACTGAATGGAAGTATGTCTTGTGTAATTGAAATTTTTATTTAGCTTTGCAAAACTGTGGCTTTGGCTAAAGTCCTAGCAGAAAATAAGATCACATTGACATAAAAAGCAAACACATTGTAGTGAGTCTGTTGAATTTTCAATGTGATTGCAGGGGCCCCAGATGATATTCAGTGCAGCCAAAGATCTTGGACAACTGTCAAAACTCAAGGTAATGGAGCCAAATGAAACTGTGAATGGCTTGCTCTAATGAAGAAAATACATGAAATATTAGTGACTGTGAGGCCAAGCCTCATGCCTCATTCTTTATTTATTATAATAAGATTGAATATGGCAGTAACTATTCATAGGTAAGTAATGATTTTACAGTCTCATCAAAACCAAAATAAGATAAAAAGACTGTATGCTTATATGGTAAAGTGATCACTAGATGGGTCAAGAAGGTATCATTCCCATATTGCACAAGTAGGCCTTATAAACATTAAACATCACCAAAAAATAAATTATGAGATCTTTGTGTTCCCTTCTGGAACCAGTTCTGAAAAAAACTCTAATGTAGGAATACTAGTAATTTGTTTCTGTGTATTATTTATGGTATGTATTGAAACACAGCATGTACCTCTACAATAAACTAATCAGCACTACATTACTGAACTCCATAATAGACTTGATGGAGAGCTTAGGTGTTTGATACTGATGTCAGTTGTTTGCCAATCAATTTTGCCATTAGTATTTCAGATTCACGCAGAAATGTGGTAATTTGTGCTTCTATGAATAATTGCTCAGTTTGCTAGAGGAGTTAAAATGTTGCCTAAGTAAATCAGAGGATGCTTATTTTAGACAAAGATTTCACAGGAGTATAGTCACTTTATGACTCAACTTATGTTCTAATAGGAAACCCTTTCTTTTTTTTAAACATATGGCATTAACAAACATTAGTTAAACGGTCAGATTTATTAATAAAATTAATTATTTCAGTATCATCTAATATAATTATTTAAATATAAAATTTAACCTTTTCCCTGTCCCCCAGAACAGAGAAATAATACACCCTAGGAAAAGAATTAAAGCTACACAGATGCTCAGTATTAAATATTAGTTCTTTTTCCCTACAATCTATGTTTTCAAGAAACAACATGATTGCTCTAGGTTATAGTTTGTTGTAAAAGAAGTCTGAAGTTGAATTAATCCCTGTTAATCATAGGAATTTGGGGGGCATTTGGTGGTTTTGTTTGATTATTTGTTTTTCCAAGAACAGACAGGCCATAATACTGTCTCTCTTTCAAAATCAACTGCAGTCTTAACTTGCTTTGCAGGACCATGTGATTCGAGAGGAAGCCAGAAGCCTGACCCTGAGGCAGTGTGCAATAATGGAAGTAGCACTAGCTACTATAAAGGTACAGCTTTATAGTGTTTTTCTGTTCTGTGCTGGAATGACCAAGCACATGATTGACATAAATAACAGATTCTAATATAGAATGGTCCCTTACAATCATAAAGATCCCTTTAATATGTCAAGAACCATTTGATCTTAAGCTCCCTGTACTGACTTGAAAGCAAATGTCTAATAGTCTGCTTGCAGAAAGTCAGAAAAATTATTCTACCAGTTGCAGATAGAACATGTTCCCTTAAAGGAATCGGTGGTTGAAGCTTATCTGATTCTTCTGTTCCTTTACATTTTAGAGTAATGCTTATTATGTTGCAGTATAGCCTCTTTTTCTCCCACAAAGGAGATACTGAGCCTGAAAAGTGTGGTTATTCCCAGCTGCACGCTCCTGTAAACATGTATGATGGTTTTTATAGCACACCAGAAAACAAGGCTTTTAATACCATGCATTACTGTGCACTATTTTAAATTCAATGTCCAGTTGAATTTATCAACTTTTCATGGTTTGGAATTCACCACCTAATTTACTGTCACTCCTAAATAATTGGATTTAATTTATAGATGCCATTTAATTATTCTACACGGTGGTCCCTTTTGAAAACAAAAAATCATATTCATCACACACCTGTTAAAAACACTTCTGAAGCAACTGATTTTTATGCATCCCAACATCTTATTGATGCAGATGTTGGTAATGCATTGCCATAAATGTTTTACATTAGATTTTTAAAAGAAAGAGCCATATTAGAGACAAGCCATCCAACCTTACCTGGTGTTAATCTCATGACTAGAAATACAAATTAATTCATTGGTAATTGATTAAGTAACTCTAGGATTTGACCTCTCTGGAAGGATGAAAGAATCAGGCCATAGGCCAGGTGAAATGTTCACTTCCATTCATTTTTAGATTATTGCATTATGCTCCTAAATGTAAAAGTAAAGAGACTAACAAAGTCTTTTCTTTCTTTCTTTCTTTCTTTTTTTTAATAAAAAAATTGAGACTTTCATATAGTCTTCACAAATTGGGTTTCTGAAGTCAAAAGAAACCAGTAAGGAATATTACTTAATGTACTTACCGGTCTTTATGATCTTTATTTGGAGTAAATAACTTGAAAGCAATCAATTTCTAGAATAACAGCATATTTTCATGTCTGCTGCTGAAGAGACAGCACATCAGGGAAGGTAAGGAGGCAGGTACTTAACTATAAAATTGAAGATCTAAATAAGAGGACATATTCATGATCAAGTCTTGTGCAACAAAATACTGTCTCAAAAGACAAGAAAGAAATATCAGAGAGGGCTCCCAACTGCCATTTTTTGTATTTGCTGTAGAACTGGCATTTCTTTCAGAAATAAAAATAATATTTGGGGATTACTGATGTTGTTGAAACAGAAATGGAACAAAATGCTGAAGTAGTGTGCGCTCCCAAGTTAAGCCCTGTGGACTCCTCAGTTCAGTATGTGAATCTAATTGTTTTCCTTTCAGAGCATTCGTTCTAAACAAATACAAGTTGGGAAAAATGCAAATTCTAACCTTGCCTGAATTTCCAATGCTTAAGAGTCATAGATATTGATCATTTTACTAAACAAAAGTCTAGAATTGGAGGAAAAAGGTTAGAAATAGGGAAAATCCTCTGTTAATTCAGTGTTCTTATCTCTGTGCACTGCATTCATAAATTGAGCAAAATAATGCTCTCTGAAAAACCTATTTTCAAATTGTAAGGCAATGGCATGGCATTATAACCTGCTTACTGTAGTTGGTACATGATATGGCAAAATCTTTTTTTTTCCAAATTACTAAGCAAATAGCCTTGATCATGCAGAAACTGGCCTTACACTATTAGAAAGTGAACAAAGACAAACCTTGTGAGTTAACTCAAGAAAAAAGACTATGTTGATTTAGAAATGCAGTTCATAAGTTTAATGATCAAAATATACAAATTTTTGGCAATGCTAGGTAAATATGGCTTGTTTAAAAGAAAAAAAAAATAATGGCTGCCCAAATAAGAATAGAAGAATGGTAAAAATCACATATGGTATCTGTTCAAAAATTAAGTAACTGATTGTTGTACGGAAGGGAGTTGTGGGGAGGAGTATCTCTGTGCTTGCAGTCTTTTTTATTTTTCCTTTCATTACTCTGATTTTTAGTACCAAAAATTAATTCACTGAGCAACTTACAATTATAATTTAATAGATGATGGTGTTATTAATGCTTTGAAGAGCATAAAATAAAGGAATAATCTTTCATCTTAAACATATATAGCATATCATCAGTCTTTGTATGATGCAAAAAGAACCTTAGCAATTTTTTTTTTTTTTTTCTTCTTACTTTGCAATTTACTGTTAGGAGAATTGGCCTTCTGGCCTCAGTTATTTCAAACTGAGTTACCTCAGCTATCTCATTATCTCAGCCCAGAGATCATGTTCATTGATACCGTTGTTCTAGTTTCCATTTTTGTCTTTGCAAGCACTGTAAACCCAGAGGCACTCTACAAAGTGAAACTACCACCAATATGACTTGTGTTGCATTTGTCAAGTTTTGGCTGAGACTGCAGTGGCTACAGCATTGATTTCCACATACTTGACATTATGCACTTGTGTCTGCACCTTTCATTTGTCAGTGTGACTTTCAAGCCTCTTTTGTCACCTATGAACCTTGAAACCCCGTAGACTGGAGCATAAGTAGCAGGTGAACTATTTTAAGGTTTACATCTCTGAAGAACAGGATATTAGGTGTCCAACTGAATCTGCAAAACCCTTATGTTTACTCATTATTTTTCTGTATTTGCTTCCATAAAATAATGATATGTTCATAGTAGTGGTTTTGCATGCAAAATTTACCATTTATGGGAAAAGCAAAAAAATTAAAAACTCAGGAAGATTAGGGTCAGGTGTCCTTGTTTCTTTAAATGTTAGCTTTCATGGAGCTTTTAGTCCTTTGCAGCTGCTGCTGCAGATAACATTCTATTGGGAGACACAACTAAAAAAAACTCAAAATAATTGTCACAATAGCAGGAAATATTAACAGATTTTAACACTTGCTAATAAACTGATTAAAAGCCTTGGTGAAATCATGAATACACTTTTGAAAAATTAAGACAATAGATATTTCTTTGGTACAGATAGTATGAAATAATTTGCTTGGAATGATACAAAGTATGCAATGATGAGAAGATAAAGGTGATTTAGTCAGAACCTCTTAACTTGACACTAACTGCCCAGATAGGATTAAAACAATATAAAACTTTTCAGCCTGATGACTTCAAGTCCTTTGTTTTGCTCCTACAGATATTTTTTTCCCCTGTAACAGTCAGTAGCCGTCAACACAGAAATGTAAATAATGACTTTGTTAGGAAAAGTACATGTATGTTTCATCTCCTACAAAAATCTCGAGAATTGGAAGGTGAAATGTGTAGACTAACATGCAATGGGCACGTATGAACTGTAGGTCTGCTTTGTCACAGATATGCGTAGGATAAAGTATTAAGTATATATGTATGTATGTGAACAGAAATGCATATATTGCATATATTCCTTTGGCAACACTCCAAAAATGTGAGGAGAATAGATTGTCTATTTACAGTTCCCAACACTCCCTGTACTGAATGGACTAATATTGCATGTCATCAAGTAGTCACGGTGTTTTCCTAAAAAACATTGTTTGCTTTTTTACTCATTAGCTGTTAGTGGGAGCTTTATACATCAATCTTGAGACCTAGAGCTGTAACGTAGACTGTAAAATGCTTTGCAAAGAGAACACACTGGTTTTAAACTTGTGTAGCCAACATATCTTTTCTTTGTAGCTTAAGTGCATTAGTTTATCAACTACTGTTTTGTATAAAATTTTAAGGAAAGTTCTTCATTGAGGGAGGAAGAAGGGAAGAATCTATCCTAATTTTTCTGAAGTCAGCTTTGGGTTTGGAAACACAATATAATACTTGCAATAGTTTACATAGTCAGTGTGACATCAAAGTGGTAAACATATATTTTGTTCCAAATCTAGCTGTGCCAGTAGATCAGGAGTCATCTTTTGTTTAAAGTATTTATGCTAATTTAGCTTTTTTTTTTTTTTTGAATAAAAGAAGCAAGAGAGCACAAGTTATCAGTGTAAGCAGGGCAGCAAAAGGAGGGGTGCTGTTCTGTAAGCAGGCCTTGGTGAACAGCTGGCAGTAATCTCCATCTACACTGGTGCAACCACTTGCAGAGTGATCTGCCCCCATCTTAGGTTTGCAGGAAGCGCTACTGGTGTAGTGGGTTACTGCTGCATCGCTCATAGGAGCGCATAGAGAACTGTGGGTACAGCTGTTCTGCCCCAAAGGAAATTCTCTTTTGAAAGATGAAATTTACTCCCCATGTTCAAGGGCAGTACCAACCCATGAGCTCCTTTTCTCTTCCATCCTCTTCCTTTCACAGTCCAGGAAACCCTAATGTGGTCACTCAAGGATGACACACACATTTCCTGCATATCCACAGTAAAACAGGTCAACATTGGAATCAGAAAAGATAATCACCATGGAAACTTCCATGGAATTTCTAATAATTTCCCAAAGCATAATCATAATTTCAGGCACAATTACAATGCAATGCTAATCCAAAACTTAATATTATAGGAACTTCTCTTTTAAAATTTTAACAAAATTCCCCCTTCCCTCAGAATGAATATATTCTTTACTTGTGCTGTAAACCATGCCTTGATTTTAGAGGCTTTGTTTTAGATAAAGAATTAACGATTCCAGTCTCCAAAAGATAAAAGAACCCTGCAAATATATATATTCAGTTTTGACATAGAAATACTTGAGATCATGAAGACCAAAATTAAAATTTTGTATATTTTTTTTCTCCCACGAGACTTAAATTTTTACCTTTGGAAAGAAGCTCTGTAGTAGAGATGATGACAGTTATCTCAACTGCTATAATCATAAATCTAGCTACACATGCCAGCTGTTATTTTTTAAAGTTTGTGTAAGAATTTTACTTAAAATTTGTGTAACTGAGGCCTCTCTCAGATAATTTGCCTCTCTGAACGACCATATTTGTTTTTCATTTTAGCAATACTTCCATGCTGGAGGGAGTGGGCTGAAAAAGAATTTCCTGGAAAAGAGCCCGGACCTACAGTCCCTGAGATATGCTCTTAGCCTTTACACACAAACTACTGACGCCTTGATAAAGAAGTTTATAGACACTCAGTCATCTCAAAGTAAGTGATATAAGAGAGATATAAGTACATCAAATTACATTTTAAATGCTTTAAATGATTGGCTGCCAATCACATTCTCCAAAAACTGTGGTATTTTAGAGTTTATTGTCACAAATTTGCCCATGTGATGTTACCCCATATCAACTGCTGTTGTCAATCAATGGAGCTTATCTGAGGGCAGTGTATTTATCAGCTTGTCACTTTACATAAAGAATATGTCCCATAGCTCTGTGTGAACATTGAATATCAGGGTTATTTATAGGAGCACTCCACACACAAACAAGGTTGTAGAGGCCATACCAGAGTGCATATTATAATTGCAGAAACAAAGTAAATTCGTAAATTCACAGTAAATTCACAGAGTACATCGGCAGCTTTAGATACATTCAGAGCTGGAGAATATTAATTACTAATCACAAATAACTGCAAAAAGCATGACATATCCCTTAAAGTTTCCTTTTGTGATTAAGAACAATAAATTGTGAGCAACGTGTGCTTAATGTAGCACACTGATTCCACGTTACAGAACGCACACTTCTTCTAGCAGGTCATCTGTGGGTTCAAAAGGAGTAGAAGGTTTCTGTAGGCTAAAATACAGCATTGTCCGTGTCTAGATTTTTTTTCCTTTGTGTGTTTAAGAATTCAGATTCAAAATCATCCTGCTGAAAATGTCACATCCTTTTTTATGCCCACTTATCAAAACGTTGATACTTTCCCAAAAGCAAACCAAGGCAGAGAACATCCAAGAATATGATCGATATTAGGTGTACTTTGAATCTGGACATCAGCAACACTGAAGCCACTTCTTCCTGCTCTAGAATTTTGGTGTAGTGTACCAAAAAAACAGAAACATGAAGTCCTTTTAATTTAAAATATATATACCATTCATTAACAGTGTATTTCAAAAGAGGACTTTCCATGGTTTCAATAAGAGGGCAAGAGTTCATGGTTATACTTTTAGGCAAAGTTTCCTTCTATTTTCAAAAAGAAGCTATTTCTTACCAGTTTTCTTATCAATCTAGGACAGTGTTTTCATACGTCTACAGTACATACAAGAACTGCTTTTATACAGGTAATGCGCATTATATTCCAAGCTGAATGGTTTCTTCATTCTAGAAACTGCAAATTTTTGCATAATAGTAATCTTTACTAGATTTCTTTTTAATGTAATGGGCATTTGTAAAAATGGCCTGTCCACCACTTAATGTTTGGGAAGGAATACAATTTGCTGATCTATAAAGAATTACCCTGCTCCCACTCATGAGAATCAGAAAAGTTTTAATCGGACAGTTAAGCTGCAAATCAATTGCTTTTACCTGTGAAATATAGTATGTTACTCACAGTATAAAAAGCATGAAACATTAGTTTTGCAGCTTGCTCAAAGATTAATTCCAAGGAATTATTTCCCAGGAAGCTTCCATATTAGACTGAGGATCTCTGTTAATAATTCATACATTACAAGTGAGAAAATTGCTGTAAAACTAATATATAAGGAATAGATTCTTCTTCCCCTTCCCCCCCCCCCCCCCCCCCAAAAAAAAATAGGATTAACAGTATGGATTTAGGCAGAAAATTATTAATTACTAGTATATTTTGCTTTTCCTTTATGCATACTTTCATTGTAACTTCAGGAGAAAAAATTATCCAGGTTGTAGCCATAAGCAGAGATCTTTTATAAATCCTAAACCACAAACTTGAATTTTCTGATTTTTCATCATGATTTCAGCCTGAGGTCTGTATTCATTTCTGTGCATACATTAGCATGCCTATATTTGCCCACCAGTATTATTAGAAGTGTAGCCACTGGGAATAGAAGTTAAGGAAGAGTGACTCACAGCTTTTCATCATCCGTTAATGTCTCATTTACAAGAACTAAAAAACTCATCTATTACGACCTCCAGCCTCACAACTGTAGCTGTATCATTAGCATTTAGTTAAAATGACCCTATCTGCAAATCAGAAACTTTCTCTGAAATATAATTAGATTTATATCTGCCCTCATTTTTGTGCAGGTAACCAATCCATAATCAATAGATGGTTAGATGTAATTAAACTCAAAGCAATGGAAAAAAGAATACTTTCGATTTAAAGAAAATAGCATATTGAATAACAACCATGTAGATGAAAGTGGATGCTCAGTTTTCTTGTAATGACAACTAGAATCAGACAATAATCAGGCTTACTTTTAAACACAGGTGAAGATATTTTTTCATTTGCCATGATTAAACTGCAGTGGTTCTAAGAAACTGAAGGGCAAAAATTTGTTTGATTGGTGCAAGGAGGGGGAGTTACTTTCGCCACCTAGAAAGCATAATAGCTATGTAAAAGTGTATGTTACGGTCCTTGATACTTCCTATATTCATGTACATGCAGGGTCAGGTTCAGTATGAATAACCAAATTATCTAAGAATATGCTTTTGCACCATTTCTAAACAAGGATGATTGCTTGAACCAGAGCTTTGATTCGCAGCCTTTGTGCCTACACATTCCTAAATAGCTTCCTGGAAACAATTTGCATAGACAGCATTAATAAAAACATTCCTAACTTTTAAAATGCTGACTTACTCCCAGGGATTCATAGTTTTTCATGTGGTGGTTTCAATACACTAAATAGTTGAAAGCTAAACTCTTATTGTCATTTTCATATACACCAGGAGGCTATTGTTATGGACGTATGCTTTAAAAGCAAATTATCACACAGGACTAATGATGTTAACTGCGATGATCTTACTCTGATAAGTTTTCCTTTTCAAAGCACTGCTACAGACTCTCAAGACTGTTTTCAAAACAGATAAGCATTTGAATAAGTAAATGACACTACAGAGCATAAACTGGCAGTAACTTTTTGAGTAACTGACAACATTGCTTTTTCTTTTATTCTTTTTTCTTCATATAATGATTTGCCATTTAAAAGGAACGTGAAAGTTGTAAATTTAATCCTCACTCAGTGTTGTGAAAACAAATCTGTAACCACACTATGAAAATGAAAGATAAAAGAAAAACGTTGTCTGTACCAACTCTATTAGCAAATACAGATTAGCATGCTTGGTGACATAGCTTAAGTTCTGTCATATGCTGTCATATTAAACACATGTCTTTCTGCCTGGCACAGGAGGAGAGAGAGGTTTCTCTTCTCCTATTACATCCCTACTGCTATCCCAGATCTGCCACACAGTTTCAGCTTGTTTGGAAATTAAATACTGCTGAGACTCTGATTCTTACGGATTTTAACATTGGTATCAATATGATAGTAAGGGGGGAAGGAAGGAAACATCTATGTTTGTCCCTTAGTATAAAAAAAAAAAGAATTTTATTTCCAGGAAAATAAGCAAAAGCTGCCAGCACTTGATCTATTTTAATCCCAGCCCAGAAGTGTAAAATTTGTAGAGCAGCATTCTCTTTTGCAAATAAATTTTCAGTATTGTTTGGTAGGAAAACTTTTACAATTTTACATACAAAGAAATTATAAACTGCTAAAGAAATTTAGTTCCACTTATCTGAAGTTCACATTTAATATTAAACAGGTGATTAGTCCAGGTGATACTGCATTGCCTGTTGTAAGCACATTCTTTTGGATCAGGGTTTTCTTCTTGTTCAACCATACACTAGTGTTAGCGCTGCCAAGAACCATTTCATGGAGCAGGTCACTTTTAGAGTCTCCAAAGTGAACATTGATGTAGACCTAAAGGATTTTGAAAAACCTAAAGGCAGTTTAGTGAACAGAACTGCGTTTAAAAGCCTGAGTGACTAGTATCTTACACACTGTATGTGGTCATTGATAACTCGGTAAAGAGCATATGAAACACAGCCGAGTGATAATCTCATAGCATCACTACACCATTACCAAGCCGGTCCCCTGAGTTTCAGATCTCTGATTGATTCTGTTTCCTTTGGACTTTTGTCCACTGTAAATTGTCAATTTTAGATTGGGCACTACTAATAATACACATTACGTCATACTGTAAAAGTGATTTTTTTTTTCTCCTCTAAATTCAGCTGCAGGATAACATTTTTGCATAATTCAGAATATAATATGGATTGTTTTCAACATCTTTTGTGACCAAACAATTTTTTGTGCACGCTACACTTGTGCCAAGCATGAATCAGTTGTAAAACAGTTGCGCACTGCCAAGCCTGACCTATAAAACCTTGCTCAGTTGCAGGGACGTGGGGGTTCAGTGCTGTATGGCTAAAACACACCATGGCTGGCTAACAGCTGGGTGGCAGCCAGCGAGCCAACACGGAATAACATCAAGGAAAGCTCAAAGGTTTCTGCAAAAGTCCGTGTATTTGTACACTAATGTATTTATACAAGTTGTCAACATACAACAACTCTAGACAAAAAGGTAAAATTTCAGTTCAGGCAGGACAAGCTGATTTTAACTAAACTTGAGCTAAATTCAACCGCATTTTCACAATCAAGACAAAACTATAAAAGCCAAAGAACAAACTCTCACAGTATTTCTCCATTTCAGAAAAGAAGGAACAGACTCAGAACACTGAAGTAAAGCTACATCCATATCTATTGCCCTACTGTACAAACTTTCCTACTCTATGGTATATTTGACTTACTGTTACTCAAAGCTCAGACCAGTCCTGCTGATGCTTCTCAAAATTTGTTCCTAAAAAAAAGAGAGAACTTTCAGCCTGCCACTCACCTTTTTACTGAACTAAGTTATACCTTCAGCTTTTAGACTACTTGAAGGATATCAAATTAAAAGGACAATTATGGCTGTGGTTTAGTTTAGCAACTGTCTTAAATCTTCAGTAATTGCATAAACTCTGTGAATGTTTACACTTGGCTAGCATCAACTCTAATAACATTTGGACAAATATGATTTTAGTTTTAGCAAACTACATAAAAAGACAGCACCTCAAACATTACAGTGTCCTGAATTTGCTCTTATTTATTGCCACTGTAGCATCTAAAATGGTTACTTATTGGAAATAGTTAAAGAAATATTTTTTCCTACAAATTTACAGCAGCTTAGTTTTATAAACTTTATTAGAGAATGCTACTGTTATTGTAAGGTATACAACATAGCAACCCATAGCGGCAGGACTACAATATATATTTTAGCTTGACTTTAAAGAGTTTGTATAACTTAAGCAGAAAAATCAATACTCATCGAGCAACATGGAGCTCATACTAGAATCCCTACTTGAGCATTTAAATGGCTGCAGAAAACGCTATTCTTTCACATCAGCTGATTTGTATCGGATTTCTTCATTCTTGTGCTGGACAATTGAAAGCTAAAAAGGGAAGCAGCATCCGAAAACAAGAAAAGATAATAAGCAGAATTAAAAGTATTTACCTAATGAGAATGAGTAACTGTAACAGTAACTCCATACTTGTCTCGTGAAGCCACCAACATAGGGAAGGAAATTACATGATCAAAAGTGAAGAGAAATTCTTTTCAACTGCCAAACCAAAATTCAATTTTGTGTTCCTTTGCAACCTGTAATAGTGCAAGACAAAGCAGAACCTCACTATCTTCTGTCTTCTTAAATATACAGAATCAGATTTAAATACTAAACTGATAGTTAACTTAGAAAACAGCAACATACTATAGTTTAGGCAAGCAGAGAGATGACATCAGACTACAGAAAATAAAAATCATTTAACAGCTCTTATAAGCAAAAAAGGATTTTTTTTCCTGCTCTTTTGTGTGTCAAAACTGTTGTATTAACTGTCATATTTTGAAAGCTATACCTGTATTCTATCATGAACTTTAAGTACTACAGAGTATTTCCAGTTCTCTCATAACATACACTTTAGAGAGAATTTAACTCAAGAAATAATCCCTACTTCATCCACTGTAGTTTCAAATTGAGGTCACAATCATGTGTTACACAACCTTATTTCATGAAAGAAAAAAAAATAGACCTGCATTATAAGCTGCAGAAATCAGCATACAATTGCAAGGAATGTATAGTAATGAACAACAGAAAGCATAAGAACAATGAAGAAACTTGCAGTATTACAACTAGTAGAAGTATTCTAGCATATGCTAATATCAAAATAAATGCATTCAGAATAGTGGCAGAAAATAAATATTTTAAAAGTTCACATATTAAAAAAAACAGACTGCTGGTGAAGCATAAGGTTTTTACAGAATGTTCACTTAAGAGGCTGTCACAATAGAAAATTTCTTTGGTTACTCCTTAAAAGAAACAGTAAAGCACCTAAATTAGAAATATGTTGCATATTACAGTTTATCTTAAGTCTTTGAGAAAATTAACACAAGCTACTGCTATCCATCAGTTCTATGACATTAGTTTTAAAAAATAACTTAAGGGTATCAGTGGAGCATTCACTACATACGTAAACCTGTTAACTTGAGAGGCTATACTTGCCTGCACGTTGTCTGGTTAAAACGCTGGACAGTGTGTGTGTATATATACATATACATGCACACACACATACGGAGGGATGGATGGATAATGCTAACTGGATACTCATCTCCCATGTCAAAGCTGGCTCATCCCTGGTTTCTTACCGTACGGACATTACAAGTGGCTACAGGTAACAGAGGGTCATAACGGGGTTGGGCAATTGCCAGCCCTCATCACATGAAGCATGGTTTACACTAGGCAGAGATGAAGGGGAAGTCCTTAACGGGGGAGATTCCACCCGGACACTCAAACCAGTACTTTCTACTCACAGAATAATATTCTGCTTTTATATTATGCTCTCTGAATTCCTCATATCACTCTGTCTGACATTACAGAAATTCAAATAGGAGAGAATGTATTTTGATGGTGTGGCTTTGTACAATTAAGAGGCTTACAGATGCTGCAGAATCTTCTGTCAACCTTAATACCTTCACATCAAGTGATCCTTAAGACAAATGATTCCTGTTTTCTAATCAAATACAAACCTTCTAAATCTTTTCATGGCAGCCTGGTGAAAGAAAGGTTGCTGAAAGTCAGTATTAAATGAAAATTTTAAAACATGCACTCAAGATTTTCCTCTAAATTACAGAAAGCCTCAGCATCCTGTGGAAACTAACTTGATTAGTCACCCTGATCTTTTGTCTTCTAATAAATTGGCAGATGAACCCCAGACAAATATATGTATTTTATTGGCATTGTTAATCAGATCATGACAAATGTTTCTCTGAATTAAAATGCTGACTTCATAGCTTGTGTAATTCCTGGAGGACTGGGTACTGTGAAAGCTTGAATATTGGTTCAACCTTTTCATTCTTATGTCCTATACAGAAAATAAGGTCAAAGTATAGGTCCAGTATTTAAATAAATGGTCAGATTTATGCTGAAGCAGCTAGCTGGCAAATGGGATAGGATAGGGTTAGCACACAGCAATGTTGCCTGTTCAGCGGTTTTACTGCCTGGCTTAGAGTGCTTAGTGAGCTTTTCTAAGTCTCAGGTACTAAAATCATGTCATGCATGATGATTAGTTTGCAGGTAGTTGTTTTTCTTCCAAACTAGATTTCTAATCCTCAGAGAGGTAAAGAAGGTCTTGAAATCCTGAATCCTAGAAGCCACAGTAAAAAAAAAAAAAAAAAAAAAAAAAAGAGAGGGAGAGAGAAATATGCAAACCTCCATAGATTTAGGAACTTTTAATACAGCTATAAAGATTGTTTTAGAGCCTAGCTTATTATCTTTGACTACTATGGGGCAAAAATACTGCTAAAGTCACCACTTGCAACAACTTTATGAGTGCCTGTATGAGAGGAGGAGAAAGTCAAGAAGCTACAAAAGTCCAGAAAGAAAACAGTCTTTAAAAGAGCATCTAGCCCCAGAACTATAAAAATATAACAACCCCAGACATTACAAGGAGGCAGTGCAGACATACAGAGAGAGACTTGATCAAATAACTATAAAGTAAAGGGAAAGGCTGAAAAGTTCAAGTAGGGCAGAAAGGAACAATGTGAATAATCTAAAGTTGATTATAGATCCATGCCAACTGGAAGAAGAGAAATACCAAACACTGACATGGTAATATGAATCTGAGTAATGAGCAAATTATGAAATTCCAAGATGAACAAAAGAAAAAAAAAAAAAAAACCAAATTTTTGTCAAATTTCATCTTACCTTTTTATTGTTATCATTATTATTATATAAGCACTGATTGCTTCAATGCAAAACACATTAGTATTTAAAGTCAGATGGGTGTTTGGTAAATCTCAGATTTCTTTTCTGTTTAATGAAGTACTCCCTTTACATAAAGTAAAATACTTAATTCATGTTTATTTTCTCAACCTAGGGGTCATTTCAGCCCTTCAATAAATGTAAGGAACCATGAATGTATGGAAAACTGGAATATAATTGTGTGAAGAAAAAAAAAAATAGTAAATTCAAGTAAACAACTTCTGACAATATATTTTTATACATTCAATAAATTCTGACATTCAGGGCATTCCTTTCAAAGCAAATAATAGATTATTACGTTGTAATGACTGCAGATAGTATAAAAGCCTTTCAAATACAAATAGGAGCTCTGTTTTCAAACACCTGAGAACAGACATCGATCTCTTTTGGACACTGTGTAGACTGCTTGACGGATTCCAGCTTCCAGAAATGGAATCAATTCTCTCCTCAGAGATACCTAACTTCCTGCATTAGGATGGGGATATAGTACATTTCTGAGTTCTCTGGAACCTGAGCTGAAAAAGACCATGAATCTAGATCCACATCAGGCTTTGGACACCCAGCTTCTGGTTTTGGTGACAAAGTCCAACCCTTATTTTTCTACTGAATTTTGCCTGAATTTCCAAAAAGCTCCAGTTTTGACTATATCTCCTTGTCCCATATCTCTACTCTCTCTCTTATGCATACACTCTGACAACTTAACCATATACTTAAGGCTCAACAGATCTATAAACTGGACAGAAGGTATAGGAAAAAAACAATCCAGCTTGCTAACTGCCAAGATGTCTTTTTTTGAATAAACCAGAAATTTTTGAATAAAACACAAGTTTCCAAGCAAGTCCTATGAAATTTGTGAACACAATGCAAGTTTGGGGAAAGACTTGTAGAGACAATGGAAGGTGTAAGAACATCTGCATATTGTCCTCATAAATATTTTGCAAAAAAGTGAGTCTTACTTTTACAATATGACTGTATAGTTAGAATTATCCCTGCAAACACCACTAAACAAGAAAGGACACTGCACAGACCACAAACACTTTAACAATCAATGCTTTTGGAGTTCAACAGTAAAAAAAAAAAAAAAAATTAAAAAGAAAGACAAGAAAAAAGAATTCAATCTGTTTTTATTGAAAGCTCTAACTGTTACTGGATGAAACAAAAAGAATATGCCTCTAGCTAAAGAACAAAAAAAACATTCCATTATTCTTCTCTTTTGCTACTAGATTACTTCGCAGCAGAAAAAGAATCCTTGTTTGCAAGCGTGCCCCCTTAATATCTCTCTCCCTCTCTGACACACAATTTGCTACTTTCATTCTTTATGCTGTGAGAAACAGACCCTCAAATAAAGCCTTCTCCAGATTAAGGATTTTACATGAAACTACTAGGAGGAAGAATGATGAATACCAAAAGATCTTAAAGCATTTCCAAAAGAAAGAATTGCTATCATAAGATAGAACATAAGATAGTTGGTGTTCCATATAATGAAACAATATGTTAACCCAGGATTATACAACCATTTTCAAACTCTGTACTACAGGCACAGAGCTGATTGATTAAAGAGAAGGCTCGTATGACTGAGTGCAGGGACAAATTTTTTTTTCTCTTAGGGTTCAGTACTATGTATTTCTGTCTGACTTTTTTACACCATCAAATTACTGGGTTTTCACTGCTCGGTTTTCAAGGCTGCTGTGTTTCGCTTTCTTATAGCTACCAAATTTTGCCATGCTGAACTGTAACTAGAACAGATTGCAAGATTGCTAACATTTGAATACAATACCAGATAAAAACTAACTTTGTTAACAGATAAGTAAGTCAGGCAATACCTTTTCAGACACAGCAATTTTATCTTCCATAAATACTTCTGTGTGAGAATTTGCATTGTTATGTAAACTTTCCTATGTTTATA
Organism: Haliaeetus albicilla; assembly: GCF_947461875.1. Taxonomy (NCBI): domain Eukaryota; kingdom Metazoa; phylum Chordata; class Aves; order Accipitriformes; family Accipitridae; genus Haliaeetus; species Haliaeetus albicilla. The sequence goes on along the minus strand of NC_091494.1, from coordinate 13,990,691 downwards.
TTAGAATATATAGATAGTGCAAACTTTGGCCATAGCTACAGTGCTGGTTTTAGTAATTATGTATGCAAACTCTACTATCTTAAATACTCATAGCAGCATAACTCTGGTAGTCGGAGTGTCAGAGCTGAGACCTATGAACAGTCCAATGATTAGCTCAGCTTCTCAGATGTGTTCTACCACTCTTATTGAGGTCCCTGCTGCATACCAATGCTCCTAGTAGCCCCAAAACAGACTACTCTTAATATTTTCCTTTTTTTTTTTTTCCCCCCCAAGAAATTATGAAAGCATCCTAGTTTCCATGCCCCAATTTCCAGAGCAACTGGAAAGTACACTCCATCAGAGGTACTGCTCCTGCTATTTCAAGGATGCTAGCTCATTTTCTGTGAATCCCATTTATTTCTGCTGGGCTCTTTTTTTCATGCAAACCTAGAAGTTAGTTTCCAAAGTCCTCCTGACAGGAAATTTTTTTCAAACTTTTTGCTGCTAAAGGATCAAGCAGGACAAAGAACCCCTTTCACAGAAATGTACTTTTGTCCACAGTCACAGACTATTTCAGTAGAAGTCACTGGCATTTAACAGGAATATTATTCTAGAGAATATAGATAGTTTCTGGTTTAGTTTTACAGAATATACATGACTCATTTTTCCACTTGTATTTTCTGCTATTTTCCCTACCTGAGTCCACAAGTTCACACTTCTCCAAGGGTACATACTAAGGAATAGAAGACAGAACAATTAGTTTCTGTATGCATATGTAGCCAATATGACTATCATGACTGAGAAACATTTGACTAGGTCCGTGGTCCAAAATGGCTCTCTTCTGTCAAGATCATTAGGGCTATAACAACTATCACATTGATGACATTCCAGGTGCTAAATGGACATTTTGTCTATTGAGGAGCAAGCACCTTTGGCCAGAGGAAATATTTTCACTCCTTACAGTTTGTTTGCTGCGATAGAATGACTGCAGTTTAGATGCAGGTGATCACTTTAAAACCCACCTATGAGAGGCTGCTGTATTTTGATTCATATAAATAACCTAACAAAATCTAAAGCAGAGTTCAGAGTGGAAGCAGTAATAGTTAAGCAACCACAAGGTTTCAGGCAGCATGATTTGTAAATTTGTTAAGCTTCTAATGAGATATATTACAGTACTAAAGGAAGAAAAGTGCAATCATCCTCTGCAGTGCAGGGCTAGATATTTGTTGTCAGTTAAATTGACTTGTTAAATGTGGTAGGATAAACGGACCTTTCTACAGTGCAATCAAAATCCCTAATTCCTGCTGTGACTTTACAAGAACTGATAGCAAGAAAACAAAACAGCAGAAAAAGACAGATCAGTCTTTAAAATGAAGTGCCATAGTTCTTGAATGTCAACAAAAGCTGCTATAAGCAAATACTGAATGTCCTACAATTGTATCTCTAGTTTGTTCAGCAGGTCAGAGAGAAAGAAAGCGGGGGGGGAAGCAAATGCAAGATGGATGGGGTGGTAACTGAAAGAAACCATGCTTATATTCTAGACTCCACTAGAAATTGTCTCTGCTGGCTAAGACATTCTGCTGCAGAAGTTTCCTTAGCAATAGTGAAATATAGGGTCATTTTAAGGTCAGCTGTTTTCAGTATAAAGCTGTATGGTCTTTTACACAGATTTCTTTATAACCGTATCAAACAGTACTATAGACACATGACTAATCCCACTATATATTTGCAGTACTACTTAGGGCACTATTGTGAATTATGGACTACTAGGAAAAGGAAAGAAAAAGATCAGTTAGGAGACCATTGCAGGGATATATTTGCATAGTTAATAAAAAAGTTGGAGAAACAGAACAAGACTTACCTTGTAGATTCATAGATTTTGTCGCAGTAAAATCTAATGTGTCATTATTACAGATTAACACAGCACACTCCATTATTACCATCACCCACAGGTTGCTGCATAAGCTATCTAATGAAAATGCTAATTGTTTTCTTTTAAAACATTTCTGATTTCTCCTAAAGAGGTTTTGGGCTTGGGGTTTTTTAAGCTAAAAGCTAAAACAAGCAATCAACACTGGCTGATATTTTCAGTGATATTCAGGATCAGCCTGACTCACCTTCCACTGCAGTCAGTGGTAAACTATTATAAATTTTGATTGGGAGAGAGTTTGAGAACTTCTTATACTTTCTCTCAGTACATTCAGTTTATCCTATCCATTCAGTGTCCCTATGATTTAGATTTTACAAATTCCTGGTTCTCTTCTCCTGTCCAATTTGGCAATGAAAGCTTTTTAATCAGAACAAAAGATTAATGACTTATAGTGTGTTAACTCAAACTCCATAGTCAAGGATGGCTATATGTGGTATCAAAAGCATTATTCATAAAAAGGTCTACCACCACAAAAAGAACCTGTTAAGGTTGAATTCCGTGCAGTATGTGAGAATTTGAAAAGGTAGAATTTCACAATACGAAAGAACAAGACAGATTTATGCTCTAGAAGCTCCAGTCTCTACTCTCTTTGATTTAATTTACAGCATCAGAAAGCCAATGAGAATAACCTATATATAAATATATATTATATATAGTATTGGAGTACTAGTCCAGATAAGCTGCCTTCTGAATTTTAGGTGTTTCAAAAAAAAAAAAAAAAAAAAGTTGGTGTCTTCATTTAATTCAAGTTAAGTAATCCACACAAATATAAGGGAAGGTGTTTTCCCACAAGTCAGCACACTGGGTTAAATGTAACTCCATTAAAACCACCACATTTTATATAATGAAAATGAGGCCTTTTTTAAAATCTTGTTTTTCTGGACAGAATAATTTTATATAGCACTTCACATTCGAAACAATTTTTTTTTAAATTCATAAATAAATTTTATTTCAAGCAGCAGAAACTCAGTGTCAATATTATACTACTCACTGACACATGGTCTAATGTGTTTGCAAAAGAAAAGGAAATCAGCTTTAACTGTATGACCTTGACCAAATTAGTATTTCCTTTCTCTTGCTAAATAAAAGCTAATTTTACTGTACAGTCAGATAATACATTGTTTTACTCTTCTAAATAAAGCTATTCTACTGATTTTATTTAGCTTTTGTAGCCCATTTCATTCCTATCTTTTTATAGATGTTCTTAAAAAAAATTTTGTATTATTTACTGTGAACAAGATGTAGAATGACTCAGCAACTTAATTAGAGATCTTGTATAGTGCAGCTTTAACTAATTATCCAAATACAACAAGTTTAATGGCTGTTACTGAAACTAGACTTTTGTCATTAAAAATCTGATGTCTAACAAATTGCCTGTTTACACATAAGCAGTGGTCCAAGCCCTCTGGCTGATACTGAAATACATCTAGCAGCAAAATTTGTACAGGTATCCTAAAATTCAGAAGTAGCAGCTATAACCAAATTAAGATACCGAGATTGTACAGTTTTTACTAAAACACTGTTGACTATGATTCAAAAGTGGATTCATGACAATTGCAAGCCAAACTCGCCTGAAAGGTAGAAAATGCAGAACAGTGCTCAAGGATTCTGAGCAAGTTAATTGAGCACTGAATTTCCACATTTTGATGAATCAGGAAAAAAAACTTGTTCTCTGAAGCAGTAACGCTTGGGGTAAGAGTATTTAATTGACCTTCCAATGTTCAACCAGTGTAGAGAACGTAATTAGAGATCATGCCAACACAACAAATAAACATCACTGTAGAACACATTTCTAGGAAGCCACTGATGGTGAAATCCAGAAAAAACTACACATGATAAAGGGGGAAAAAATATATTCTGGGTATAAACTAATTCAGGGTGGGGAAAAAAAATTCCCCAGTATGATTACACAAGACACCCCTCTTCTCTGTACCCCTTCCTTAATTCCTGCATGAGCTGCTGGAAAACTTCTAAAGGAATGTTTGCTTCTTCTCACATATATAAGGTTGGGGAACCAGTGGGTAAGGACTTTCTGTATAAATACAAAGAAGATAAATTCTTTCCTCTGCTAACCCACAGAAACAGTAGCCAGTTGTAAAGGGGTAGTAATTTGCTTCAGTATATGGTTCACAGAGGTTACACCGGGGAGGAAGTACACAGTTCACAGAGTTCAACATTCACAGTCATCCAATTAAAGAACAAGTAAACACACCCAATTTTGTTAATATTGTACTGTTATTATCTGATACATTAAAGGACCTTTCAATACACGCTGAGAGTCCTTTTAAGGAATCATTATGAGCAAACTGACTTAGAACCTGCACTGGTGCTCAAAAGTAAATACTTCCAAAATTCAGTTCCTGGCTCTTCTGCCATCCCTGCAACCTTCCCTTTTTTCTTTAAGCCCCTGTGTCTATGCTAGTGCAGAACCTTTAGTAATTTGCTTAGACATAACCCCCAGCAAAGGATTAATCAATAACAATACAGAAATAACTCTCCAAATGTGTACTTGCAATAAGATTTTTGGGGTGCACATGCAAACAAAGTTTGACAAAACCACCAACTTTTGCATTTCAAGATGCAAATGCACCTAATATTAACCAGAATGGAAGGTTCCAGATGGAAGGCTTTTTTTTTATTTTACTGAGGCACTTTACATAGACATTTGCAATTGCTAGGTACTTTTGTGGCAAAATCACTTATAAATCTATAACTGATTCCCACTTAAATGTGAAATATATGTCAGAAATTTCTAAGTGTTTCTGACAGAAAATACAGCTCACCTTTTTTCACTGTCTATTTCTCTTGATGTATTGAGAAGCCAAGTGTGCTAATCTACTAATTATTATTTCAGGTCAAACCACTAATAATTCAGTGGGTGAGATATCTATACACGTGGATGTCTCCACACATCCTGGAACTGGTGAGCATAAAGTCACTGTAAAAGGTAAGTTTCAAATAGCTAATTTTAAAAAGAAAACAACAAAGTCCAAAACACCCAAGCACTACATCCTAAGTAAAACATACCAATAATGAAATAACAAGTGTTAAGTATTACAGTACTTTTAAAGCTATGAGTATGCTTCAGATGACTAGGATTGTATTTTTACCTTGCTCAACATCACCAGAAGTTAAGATTATGCAGGTAAGTACTATCTATGCTTGTCTGTGTAGACAGTTAAAAAGTATTATTATACAAAGTTATAGGGTTATAAATTCAAATGTGCCAAATTAGACTTCTGATTTGCTTGCATATAATTTATTTTTCCAAAAGCTGTAGAAAAGCTGGGTGATGAATGACTGCACCAAGACTTTAAAAGTTCCATTTTTAACAAAATTCCTTTGTTCTGCACAACCTGAATTCCAGAGGAAACCCAGTATCATTTAGATTAGTATAAGCTGAATTTTTAATTACAATGAAGGTAGCAGACAAAGGAGCTGCTGATGTAAAGCATTTGTAAAATATATGTTTATATTTGCTACTGTTGTAACTGAAAGTAGTCAATCTTACTTGGCAGAGAACAGGCAGAACTCCTCCTGAGCTTCCAGGTATTGGTATCCTATAGGAAATCTCTCAGGTCACCTTTCATTGGCTATACAAAGTCATGCTGGATAATTAATTGGAACTCTTCCAATGGAATTTTATTTAACTTCATTTCTTTTATTTCTTTATAGTTGTAGCAATTAATAATCTACACTGGCAAACAACAGCTATGTTCCGGCCATTTGTGGAAGTTTGCATATTAGGTCCTAACCTAAGTGACAAGAAAAGAAAACACGGAACCAAGACAAAGAGCAACACCTGGTCACCAAAATACAATGAAACTTTCCAATTGTAAGTCTTCTTTGTCTGTTAATTGTATATTTTATGCAAATTTTGTTAGAATTTCTTGTGGTTAAACCAGTAAGAACATTAAAAAAAAAAATCCTAAGGCCACTATACACATCAGAGTCCATAGATATAGACTCCACTTCAAAATTATTTAGTAATTTGTATCTTTTTTTTGTATGAAGACAAATGACAACCACTAAGCTTTCAGTCTTCCAAAAGCTGGTTAAAATGTACATTTCCCTACACAGGAATAATTATTTATATATCTAGGAATCTATTTGCCTAAGTGGCAATCTGGACTGAAGCCTTTATTATTACTGCTAGATATCCGGGCCTTTATGACTGTTGAGATATCTAAATATGTAAAGGGTGGTGTATGGTTAATGGTATAATTTATCACTATTATTTAATCCTTAAAGCAATAAGAAATTGTCACCTAACCTGGAGTTTTAAATTTAGTACTTCTTATAGCACCTCTCACCTATTTACTCCTCCTCCCCTTTCATAACTGAGACCCTGACTAAGACAGAGTTCACTTTCTCAGTGTCTGACAGCAAAGCTCCTTTTGAGGCTTGCTGCCAGTGATTTTCTTTATTTTTTGCAGTTGATTTAAAGATGTGGTTGTGATAGTTGTGGAACTAGTTGAATATTTTAGGTACTTTCTAGGGAAAGGTAACCATGTTTATTTCAGATATTGAGGGAATGATGAATTCTCCGTTTCTGTTCAGGTCAGTGCGAACAGAGACTACATCACCAGTAGCATCTGACAGGTTAACTGTGTAGAAGGTTTAAAACTATATTCTGTTGCAACAAAATGGAACTACAAAAATTAAACTACCACTATCGCTTTAATTTTTACAAGATTTCTAGAGTACGTTCATTCCTTAGGGGAATTAAACAGAATTCCTTGTTCTAAATTTATATTTTCAATCCATGCAGCATTTTGAGTAATGAAGATAAGCCAGGAGCCTACGAACTTCACCTCTCAGTGAAAGATTACTGCTTTGCTAGGGAAGATCGCATTATAGGAATGACAGTTATTCAGCTGCAAAACATAGCAGAGAAAGGTAGCTGTGCGTCTTGGTACCCCTTGTTGAGAAACATCTCTGTAGATGAAACTGGGTTAACAATTCTTAGAATACTTTCTCAGAGGACCAATGATGAAGTTGCTAAAGAATTTGTAAGACTTAAATCAGAAACAAGATCTGCTGAAGAAATAGCCTAAAATACCCAAGTAATGCAAGATTGTCACCGCCGAGAACATAGATACAATGCTGTTGTCCGAATAGTGCATGCATGTGCAAATCCGTGGGAATGTTTAACTATGTTTTCAGTGTTTGCCAGTACTTATGTACTATATTTGCAAGGTATGTCAAGATGCTGTATACCTTTTATACATATTTTGGTCTTTGGTAAAGTAATTGTTCCAATGAAGTGCCAAAACTAAGATTAAGAGTAAATGTTTCATCGTATCTTTTTAAATGTTGATTTCACCTCATTACAATTCCTTTATTTTTTAACATTTATTAATAAATAATTAGCTTTTTTAATTTATAAATAAGTTGTCTCTGTTAAACTACTGTATTGCTTATTCTAAATTAAGTTACCTCCCTTACTATTATTTTTAAAAAGATATACGTACTTTTCTTCAAACTCATTTTATGCAAGCCTCATTTTAGGTATCTTGCTGATAACTTTTTCTATCATTACTACAGATGCAGTTACTTATAGAAAGTGTTTGTAATTTTATAATTACCAATATAAAGTAATGTTTTTTGCATAAAAACTGAAAAAGGATGGAAATATTTTATGCTAATCTTTTTCCAACCTTTCATAACTATCACTGTGAAGAAATGCTGTTAAAGCAAGTTCTCAAGAAGCTGTGCTTATCAGAGTTTGCTACAGATGTTTGATATCTTGAGATAACTTTGTTCTTCAAAACTGCCAAGGTTATATCATATTTGTATTAAAAGAGTAAGTCAGTATCTGTAGAAAAAGACTGCCATACAGTACAGCATATGTGCTTTTAAAAAATCATTTTTTAAATGATATGGTACTGTACAAGGCTTAGTAGTTTGGAATATGTAATGCCGGTTTGTGGTTTGTTTCTAGAAATTGTTTATGAAAAGAAAAGATGCTGTTAGCATTTTCACTCAGAGTTATTAACGTTGCTTTACATACTTAGCTGTAACATCAGTTAAGTGCTTTATTTCTTTATTTTTTTTAGAAAAGTTCAACAGTTTGTACTTATGCAACATTACTATGTATTGCACTAAAGCAAATTCCGTGTCCTGTAAATATATTTAGTGAGACATTGTAAAATAAAGTATGAAGAAGCTGCTTTCTAGTTTTGTCATTTGATATTATTTATGTTCTATAGCTTTTATGTGCATGTGAAGCCTATGCAGTGGGCTTACAATATAGCTTTGTAATATATCACAGTACAATTTCCAGTGTTTAGCATCTGGCTTTTTATAAGTGTAAGATTTGATATGTCAGTGTTCTAACAAATGATAATAAACAAGGTAGGCATATATATATATAAAAAATATAATGTTCTGTAATAATACATATAATACACTGAATATTCTATAATAATACACATATTTGTCATTGGTTTTGGTTACAAGTGCTTCTAATAACACAGATTGGAGTTTTCAGCTTTGTTTAGGGAAAAAATAAAGGAGGACATATAGCTAGTATGCTGCTGCCAGTCTTTTAAAAATGTAGTACGTGACTCCACATAGGTAAACCAGAGTCTTTCCAGGATATCCTTTTGAGAGATATTTAGATGAGATTTTAAGGATGTCTTTCAACACCCTTAATCCCCTTGCTTGAATACTAAAAAGTAGATTTACCATAAGTATATTTAGACATTAGAGAAGATCTGCACAGCTTTTAGAGAGTTAATAACACTACACTAAGATCATAGCGGGGAGGGGATGGAACCCAAGTTATCTTATTAGTGTATATCCCACAGGTAGTTATGCATTGGAGAATACATTAAGGCAGAGGGAGATTTTGATGGGTACATTTTTTTTAACTCATCACTTCAGAAAGCCATTTCTCCATGTGAAAAGTTATGCTGATGATTTCACATTTCAAAAAGTAGTTCATTAATTTAGACATTAAGTGACTCCTTAAACAACTCTGAGAATGTAACTTTAATAATACCTTCTAAATATAGGTTGCATGTAATTGCAAATACTTGCAAAACTCTCCCAAGGATTTAGAGACCCAAAATCACTCTTGAAACTAATCCAAGTCTGTAATGCTTCAGATGTATTGTGTGTGTTGTGGTATACTTAAAAGTAAAGTCCAGGTGTCGCTCCAGTAACTTCAACAAAATTAAAGAGGATTTTATCTGAGTCTGTATAATAATGCCTCCTGACAAATCTCCATTTGTATGTGCAAGTCATACTGTTTTCTGTATTTCTGCAAGGTATAGCCCAAAGTGTCTACAGTGCATGACACTGAAAACACAGACTCTATTAACAGTTAACAAGATTTAATGTAAGAAAACATCAGCAGACTCAGCCTCAAATAAAAAAGGGGGAATAATCAAGAGATGAGGTGGTTCCTGCAATATAGAACATTATTGTGGATAAAATGCAAAAAAATTCCACAATAAATCATTTGGCTCTGTGATTAAAACAGCAAGACTGGGCTAGACAGCTTCTGGGTTTTTACCTGGAGCACTTTTATCATGTTTTTCTGTAGCTGTTTATTCTACTGTAAAATGGCACACATTTTGGTGCATAATGTATTCATTCACCACCCACTTAACTGTTTATCCCTGAGATTCACCTATAAAGGAATAAAAACTGAACTTGTCAAGGAAGTCAATTACTGCTCGTAGCGGTCTCCCTCAGTTGCACACACTAGAAGCAGTCAGGCAATCTGGTAAAGCAAACCCTTATAATCTACGGCTTTAAACAGTAACATTCATGTTTCACCATTTTTAACAGAGAAATACTTACCTTCTACATCAAAATTTGTCATGTGGAAGATGAGAGGGAAATATGTTAACTCTACATCACAGGGCTGTTTTAAACATTTTTGTGAGTCAAAATGCAGGTATATGCAATGGTGTAGTGCAAGCAGGCCGAACTCAAACATTTCATGTAGTAAATATGATTGATATGGAAAAGGTTGCAGTGCTATTTTAAACGCTGTTATAATCTCTTTTAGGGAAGTAGATATTCCATTAAAAAATTAATTTCAATTTATGAGAAAATTTTCTTAATTCAACTGATCTAACCTTAGTTAACTGACAGCTGTTTCTGCAGTTTCACTTCTCAGTGGCAACTGACGTAATCAAAATTCTAGTTGGAATTCCAATTGTATTGGTTTGTTAAGACAGCAAATGTAAATACATACACTAAGGGAAATAAAGGAGAAAAAAAGACAGGGGAGAACAGCAAAATTAATTTGAGAATTAATTTTCCATTTTCCAAAGAACAGTTACTACATGGAAACAATTTGATGTGGACCTGGAAAAACAAATACATTTAGAGAAGCTTGTGATATGACAGCACTTTAAATTAACCGGTAGACTTGGAACTGACCATTTTATATAACTCCATTCAATAAGGGTTAAGAGAGAGATTTTTGTCCTTTTTATTTTATTTTCTAGGATGCAAATGTAGTAGCCAAATATAGGGAATTGAATTAAATTTTCCTTGATGTGCTTCATAGCTAAAATCTGACCAAAAAAAAGGAATTAGTAATGTGTGAATTAAATACATAAATATAAGAAGCAGTTAGTACTAGCAGACATTCTGAAATCTAAAACAATTTATCTAAAATAATTTTGTCTAATGCCATATTTAAACGGCACTTGCATTGAGAACACAGTACTTGCACTGGCCTTTAGCCTTTTCACATGGGACTCTGAACCCAGGAAACTCCTAAAATACCAATGGAAACATCCATAAGATGGAACTAGATCTGTGTGGTTCTTCATACACTTTATCTCTTTTGGGGATTTAAATTTGCATCAAAATAATAAATACATAGATGTTGGGTCATCACCAAGAGACTCAACAAGTCCCAGCAGCAAACTATGAAAATGTTTTCAAATTATTTCCTAATATTATTTCCTAATTATTTTTTTTAATTATTATTTCCAATAATAATTATTATTATTGGCTGTTATCTATAATCTTTTCTGTGCAAGTAAATCTAGACTTGAGTAAGGTTTCAGTCTCCTCTTATGTCACATATGTTCCATCACTGAAAATCCCCGAGACATATTTTACTGGATTGTTCATAATTGTAAAAAGTTGTTGTACCCTGGAAAGATCTAGAGATCCTTTATAAAGAACTCAAGAAATGCATGTGCATGTGCAAATGCCACCATTTGGCTTAGTTATCACTCTAGCCATATTCCCCATACATGTTTTAGCATATTCATAACTACTGTTTTCTTTGTGCAGCTTTTTCACAGGCATATTCATTTAAAAAGAAATCACTTACACAAGCTTACTTAATACAAGTATTCCACACTTAAAAAGAGAGTTAATTCCAAGAAGCTTTATAAGTTATTACATTTGTTTCCCCTATGAATTAAGGAATTTAACTCAATTTATTCACATTAGTTGTTAATAGGAATTGTTGTCCACTATAAATCTCATGTTTAAAGGAGAAGGTGAATTGCTTTATTTTACTATCATTGTTATTTCCAGAAGGGGACACACAAGAGGACAGGAATCTGTTCTCAGTGAAGTCAATGGGAGCTTTGTCCAATGGCTGCTCTTCAGTCATTTCATTCATCTGAGCAATCTAGCTTGAGTTACTGTAACCACTCAGCATATGGTTTTCCAGGTCACAGGTTGAATTGAAACTCATTAAAAGTTAAGATGGGCTTAATCAAAAATATGTGTCAGAAGGAAGTTAAACTCCTCCTCTGAGTGCTGGATGCATTTTCATAAGCACATTACCTTGTCAAGACTGTTTGCATCACTGGTGCAGGTTTACACAAGAGAAGGGATTAAAGGTGCCAAATGTCTACCCTAGAATCACAGAATAACTTAGGTTGGAAGGGACCTCTGGAGAGCATCTGGTCCACTTCACACTCAAAGCTGGACCAATAAACACAGGCTGTTACCATGGAGAACTGCAAAACCAGATGTACCTTCAGGCTTCACACCTTAAGACAGATGCAATTAGGACAACACAAGTCTAACAAATAGCTCAATCATAGCTGTGACATTTGGCAAACAGAACATATAAACAGTAGCTCCCATGGCTATATGCTAACTTGAAGTTGAGTGGGCCCCTAACAAAATTAGCATCATTGCCTTTTAATAATGATAATTACAAAATCTGTACAGGGTCTCTGTATAATGAGCTTTCATTATGAAAACAAGATATAACAAAATTAAAGCATGGCTGAGTTTATGGGTTTAATCATTGCAGTTCATGCTAATCAGGAATATAATTATTATTTTGGTTTTAAGCGCTCCATTAATTCACAGCTGTCCAAAGGCAGCTGTAAATGGTACATCCAATTTCTAACACTATTTTATGGTAAGGAAGAGACTGAACAGAATTTTCTTGTAGAGACCTTTCATCCTTTCTGCATGCCCTTTGCCCTCTGTGATTAAATGCATGCTGATTTGCAAGGTGTAATCAACCAGAAAGTTATTGCATTAATGGATTTAAAAGAAAGATTTATGTCTAAGTTCTTTTCTCTTATCCAAATTGATAAAAAAAATGTTACATATCAAATGTGTGCAACAGGAGAATAAAATCTGGATATTTGAAACTGCAGATTCTGGTAGATGATAATCTAGTATATTTAAACCAAGAAAAGTAGTATTTTCCCTAAGCAATAGAAATCTGACTTGAACTTTTCAAGTCAACATCAACAAGAGTCTCTGGACCACATATACACTGTACATACAGGACAACTCCATATGAAAAACTATCCTCTCTGTCCATTAGTGTGGGAAACTTGCCAACTAGTGTCAAATAGGAAAGAGTATCTTTAACTCCAACAGCTTATCAACAGAATTACTTGAGAAGCTTACAGAACAGAAATAACAAAACAATTTTCAGTGTTTTTCTCTAATCTATTTTACTAGTTTTCATTGATATTCTCATGCTAGTGACTGTAGAAATCAAATTTGTAGGCAAATGCTGAAAACAGAAGAATAATTTACCATTACTGCATTAGTCTGAATTAAATACCCATTTCTTACAAATCCCTTGAAAAGTAAAGAGCTGAAGAAATATGCGGAAAACATTAAATTATTGTATTAAATTAAATTCAGCTAGCAGACTTAAAATCAACATAAATGGATTCAGTGTTATTTGTAAAGTACAGCTGGGCAAGTGTTGGAAACTATTCTGTTGTTTAACATGCTTATTTTGATGGTATTTTCATATCATTTCTGTTTGCCTTTTGGCATCAAATTTACATGATCGACTTGTACTATCAAAGATTCATAAAAATTAATTTTCAGGAAACAAATTCTAAGTTTTTTTAGAATTTATAATCAAGAGATGGGAGACAAACATTAGACTGTGACTAATGAGCAGAACTGGGGATATTACAAAAAGATATCACTATATTTGTTGAAATAAAGAAAAATTAAAGCATGTATCAGGAGAATATCTGCTTCTCTTGTGTGTGCTACTCTGAGTGAACGCATACACACACTACAGAGTATATATCAATTTGTAAATGATGAATTTACAAAACCTAATTTGAACACAAACCAAATCGAGAAGATAATGAACAAAAGGATCTTTTCAAACAGATTCTATAGCTGAAAATCAGCTTACCTAAGCAAACTGTTCCTAAATGACTCATGGCCTATGACTATTTTGCTATGAGAATTCAGGTTCAGATTTCAAAGACTGCAGCAATTAAAACTGCAAGCCTTCACTATGAATTTAGCTAAATAAATTAATCACTGCAGAATATGAAATAACAAGTGGGCATACTGTAAACTTTGTAGTGAAAGTCATTACAATGTCATAGATTAATTTTCAACTAAGTAAATACAAGATAATCAGAGAACTTAATCCAAGGAAGGAAGAGAAGTCTGCTCTATAATACTTTTCTGTTACTTATTTCTATTACAGTACTGACAGTACAGTAGGAGACTACTGTACAGTCCCAGGACCCAATCTGCATTGACTTGGGGTCTCACAGAAGTTAACGCCTATTTCTCTAGTTTTTCAGAACAGTATTAAGAGTTCCAGGCAAAGAGGACAACCCAGAGAGCACTATGGGTGGTAGGACCTGCTTTCTGAGCAGTTCACAGCTCTGGCCTGTAAACTGGATGTATACTGTTGTTTGACTATATATATAATGGATAAAATATGCTTACATTGGTAAGCACAATTGACTTTACTGGAGTTGTAACAGAGCATACTCAGGCGAAAATCAGAGAACTTGATCTTCACTTGCCCTAGATATACAAGAGCTTGCTGACAATTACTGCTCTTGGTTCACTGCAGTTCCTCTGATAATTACTGAGGCAGCTCTAACTTTCATCCCTTTGAAGTGTAAGAGGCCCCACACATTTTGTTCAATAATGTTTACCCATTTAAGCAGGAAGGTTTTTGTTGCTGAGTGATGGCAGTTGGCTGCAATGTGAGTTAAGCCTCCAGGCCTGAGGTCATGACACTAAGAAAACAAATGTCAATTAGCGACTAGCAGAATCAAAAAATGAAGAGGATTGCCAAAATATGCACTAAACAGTAGAACACTAATGGAAAACTACAGTGTAGTGAATATGCTCCCCTCCTCTAGATAACAGTCTCCTAGATTTCTTTGAGTAGAGGAGGCACTGTACATACACAATGCCTGCTAGCTTGATTTTAGTTTACAACACATAGCAGGGTTTTGTCCATAAAAACCACACAGAGTTTATATACATTACACAGCAGTCGTACATAAAAAGCACTACATACAAGTAAACTGGATACACAGAATACCTGCGCTGTTATGTTTTAAAATTCTTAGTGACCAAAATTTTAACATTTGAAAGATCTATAAAAAAAGAAACAGAAATGCAAACCACGACCTTGCCTTGCTTTTACAATTGAAGTGACACAGCATGGGTGCTTTGAATGAATAGCTGTGATCATTGTTCCTGGGGTAGAAGAAAAGACCCTGGAAGACAAGGAGGTAGTTCCTAAGAAAGAAAGAAGAATCTCAGCAGGCGTGGCAGGAACAGAAGATTGCACTACAGGTAAAGGGTAAAATGGCATGAGTATTGGGATATTTTACAGAGATAAGGAACGGAAACGTAATCATCTGCGTAACACAATCAGCCAGTGAAGTATCTTTTTACATAGTCACCTTCACTGTATTTTTCCAATGGTATTGGGAGACACTCAGAGGAAAAGTTGGAGAGGAAAAGAGAGGGATGGACATGGAAGAGGGCTGGCTGGCAGGCAGTCCTGCCTCAGATTGCATTCCTTAACTCATAGCAGAACCAGAAGACACTAGATGTGACTTTGATATAATGGACACAGAAAGGTAGATCTGTCTCTGCATTTCTGTCATGTTCTAGTCTAGTCCAAGAGTTACTTCTGTTGATTATGATTTCGGTGGAGGTACAAGACAGAATTAGATCCCCAAGAAGGTGTCTCTGCTTCTTTTGTACTAAGTGGAGTCTGAATACATGAGTTCTGCATTTCATTACCCTCTGTTGCAAAAAGATAAACATTTTCCCAGCCTGGAGGCCATCACAAACAAGCTCAAGCTAAGGAGTCTGCAGAGATTATTCCCCTGAATAATATCTATCCAAGACACAACAGTATTAACTAGGTGGACTATTCTCTTGAGGAGCTTGAGAAACAATAGCAATTTGCATCTAATGATGCATCAATGTATCAACTTGCTAATTTGCACCTAGGTGACAATATTAAATCAATATGCCCTTAAAGTGCTATCCTGTTTTCCTATTTAGTATATGAGAAACTCATGTGCCAGACTGAGCTTCCTCAGCACAATGACCATTATGGAATTAGGTCAAGTCCCCCATTCTCCCCTACTCTGCTTGACATTAGAGACAAAACATTGCAGGAACCACTGAAGTGGGCTGGAGTCAGTAGCAGCAGTGAACTTAACTCCAATCAAATATGCTCTATAATGTTCAATAGCCCATATAATTGCAGCACATCTTCTCTCTACTGCAGAGAATTTCATTTCCGATCAGGGAGAAATTCCACAGCAGAAGAAAAATAGAAACTAAGAATACTGTTTACATTTGACATTTGCTTACTGCATTTTTATTAGGTGGAAACAATGAAGAGTATAACTCTGAATATATATCCTTCACTGTCTCACAGACAATAAGCAAAGCCTATATACAAAATTTATTGCATGAATTGAATCTCTTTTCTATTTACAAAGTGCTTATAAATAGCTTGCAATTTTGGCAACTGCTACTATTTAGACTGGCTGGCTAAACAGTTTGTGAGAAGGGGTTAAAACTTCGTTGAATGCTCTGAGACAGCTATTGAGGCTAGTACCAACTAGAAGAGTCCTATCTGTCTGAATACAATAGCTGGAATCAGCTTATTAAAACACTGAACTGGTTTAAAATCCAGCACATCATATATTGTTTCTGTTAGCAATTAAGTAGAATACTTAGAAAGTAACATTTGTCTTCATGCAGAGAGCAAAGTGAGCACTTTAGAAAACATAACTTGCCAAACAGAGGAGGAAAGCTTGGAAGAACATAATTATTTACAGTAGCAGTTTGCATCTGGATGACAGTATCAAATAAAATATCACTGAAAAAAAGATACCCAAAAACCAAAACAAGATACATTGCAATAAAACAGAGAAGGGCAGAATTGAAAGAAAAGGCCTTTCTGTGTAACAAAGACTGCACAATTCTAAATCAGACCTGTCAGCTAGAGCATCCTTTGAGGCTTTTACACTGTAAATTTTTTAGACAACTGACTGACAGAGGATAATTAGTAGATATGTATATACCAAGGTGACTGTGACTAACCATAAGAAACAAACAAAAAACTCTTCAGACCATATTGTGAAGAAAGTCTAGCAGGAGGAATAAAGTTCTAGATACATTTTGAGATTCCATGATAAGAACATAATTTATTAGATTTCTATCAAGTACCAAACACAGTTTCAGTATTTCTTTGGTTAATATGTGATAGAGAATTGGTACAAGAGGCTTTTCCCATTCTTTCTGACTGCACCCCATGCTGATGAAAGGTTTGTTGTCAGAGAACTATTTGAATAGAAGTTAAAAATGGCTATTGAACTCAGTGGTAACAAACACAGAATGGCACAGCACCTTTTACTATGTAAAATTATAGTCAGACAGTGCCATAATATCAGAAAAATAAGCTAAAAAGGGAGAGGTGGGGGGAACAAAACCATTAAATACAAGTTGGACTCTGTCCAGTGAGAGCTAAAAGTGCACAGTGTGAGTGAAGAGACCTTTTAAAGACTGCAGGAGCACTGGGTCACTACTTATGTAAAGTTTTGAGTTTATGTGACTTTTCAGCCTGGGAATCCAAATGATTGTGCCCTTGCTTCTGTGCCTGCTTGAGGCAGAGTTCTTAATTTACGTTACTTTTCCCTCAATATTAAAGCACAGAAAATGGTCTAGCTGTTGAGGCCAACAATTCATTCCACAGCAGGGCTTTGTAGTGACCCAAAGATTTGAGTAGTAACCAGTGTAGTATGGCAGTCCGGGAGCTTACTGGTGGATTCTTTGTCTCAAACCCAAAATTAACTCTTTGTATTTAGCCCACACATTTACATTAGAGAAAGGCAAGTTGGGAGAGGGCAATTTTTCTCCAGTGTTAATACTTCAACAGTTTATGATAATATCCATGCTACTTCAGTAGTACCCATGTAGCAATCATGGTAACCAGCTCCATAAGCACTGTGAACAAAAACTACCTGAACCTGAATTTGTATTCCAAGGGAACATATAAACAGATGCATAAACTCATACTTGGAAAGATAATCTCAATGCTACAACATTTAAAACAAATCTAGGGAATTCGTTCAAAGTTACATCTCTAGGAAGGCTATTTGTCCATTTTACGTCATTACAGTTGAAAGTAACCCTGCAAATAATTCTGCATTATTTAAAGAACCATCAAAAAAAGACATATCTCAATAGTATCGATATTGACTTTGTACCAAAGCCTGCCTATAAACACCTGTTTTTCAAAACAGTCTAGTAAGAGTAGATTTATGTTCTGCAAAATCAGGACCATTAAAACAAAAGAAAAAAAAAACTTGATGAAATTAACTATGAATATGGTGTTTGTCACCAGCATAATTTCATTCACAAATGTGATTTACAGGAAGAAAGCATTCTCAATGAGATTTGTAACCTGTACAATAGAGGAATTAGCTTTGGGAAACTTGTTCTTGAGATAAGGGCACAACTGGATGCTAAAAGATTCAAAAAGAAGAATCAGAATCCATAAAACTTGAACAGTCAAAGTCACCTTTGGCTGCTAGCTTATCAAACCATTTTAAATATTTTTTTTATATCACATTTTCGTGTCAACTTTTTTATTAAAAGTATATTCTATTTTATTTTGCCAAAGAAAGAGCATTATAATTATGAAAATTAAAGCTGTTCTCATTTTTTAATGAAATATTATTAGAAATTTTTTTATGTTGAATAAGATTATATTGATACCCAACAGAGTTGGAACATAGAAGGTAATTCAGCTTCAGTGAATTAATTTTTTCCTTTGACAGCCACCAGATTTCAGAATTTACCTTTTTTTATCTCCTCTCTGAGGCCTGATTCATATCTCACTGAAAACAAGTTTTTCTTGAGTTCAATGTACTTTACACTTCTCCCTAAGAGAGAGATGTGCCCAGCATCACGCACAAACATGCTTGTATAAAAGCAGATGTGTCCAGAGAACAAGATAACATGCTGTCCCATGTGTAGATTGACGTATAGTCTCTGCTACAGATGTTTACATTGCTCTAACATGCAGGCTCATTTTTTAATTCATATTTCTTGGTGGTATTGTAAGAAGAGACTTCTGATTAGGCCAACAGTGAGCCAAAGGTCACAAGTCAGTATTTCAAGAACAGTGAGTACCTCTCAGCATTCATCCTAGGCTGCTAACCTATCCACAGTTGTATTCTTCTGAGGGAAGCAATGTCCCACCATAATTATTCACACACAGAGAAAGTGAGGGAGTAGGATTAAATGATTTGTTTAAACTATAGAGGGCCAGTGACAGAATCAGAATTGAAATTCAGGCAGCTTTATCTTCCAAATTTACTTTCTAAGGACTGCACGTTGTTTTTTTCCTGAGGGACAATACAGGGTATGTCACTATCTCTGCCTATAATTATTGGTGTTTACTGTTTAATATGCTTCAATGATTTTATTAGACCAAATAGGAAGGCTTCAATCGACTTTTCAAGCAAACCTGCCCTCTGGTAATTGTAGGCAGTAAGTAATTTTTTTTTTTTATGCCCATGAATAATCTGACTCCTTGAAATTTCTAGAGGGAGATATCAATATGAAAAGTAAATCCATTTTCACTGTAGTGAGGTTATCAATATTCAGAGGCAAACAAATCATTCATTAACAACTTGAAAGTCATCACCGGAGAATATTTCATAATGCTTCTTTACCTATATATCCAGTGTTTGCTTTAAAAAAACCCAAAACCTTTCAAAGATCTAAAGTGATCACAATCAGCTACAGCCATATTGTGCAACTGACAAAGACATTAAGTCAAATTCCTGTTAACCCTTTCTGTGTAATATGGGCAAATGGTTAATATAATAAATATTAATAATATAATTAATATATAGTAATAACGTAATAAATAACTTCTGGGATCCTGATTACAATGACAGCAAAAGCATGAGGCACTTGACAACACCATTTACACAGACTATTGAAGTGGAACATAAATATGCAGCTCAACATCGGGGCTCATAGGTAGCTCTTATGGAAAAAAAGTCTGGGGAAACCACATAACTGAACAGGCAGATGAATTAAAAAAAGTAAAATCTGCACCTCTCTGTCTCAGTTCAGAACCTTCTATAACTACCACTTATACCCAGTATCATCTTTGCTAAGAGAAAGCTAGAAGGTTCACTTAAAAACTAAAGCTGTGATGCCATATAGTCATGGACAATTATTAATAAAATTTTCTTTGTTATTGTCTGGTAAAGCTGCGTGAGATTTCACCACAATACAAGGTTTGATAATAAGAAATGATGGTGGGAATCAGGCATTAGTGCTCTTCAAACCCATGTAAATTAATTCTTCTTTTTACTGATTTTTCTGTTGAGTCAATTAATGTATGACCAGTTCATCTGTTCCTTTTCACTATTCATCAGAAAGGTATTAAAAGGACTTCTACTTGAGTTTTCACCATTAAAAGCAGACATCCTTTACATTTTCCTAAATACTAATTTTTTATTTGGTATGAAAAATACATCACATCTTCTGAAATTATTTTAATTTCTCTCACACAACCCAGAGAAAGATAACTTCTTTCTTTTAAAGAGGTTATTCAATAATTTTATGCCCTTTCCCAGCTAAAAATGCAAGAGCTACTGCTAGGAACTAAAAGATGTTGCATTCACCACAGCCATCAATAATTCCTGCAAGACAATTAGCAATTTTTCTGATAAACTGCAAATAACAATATTACACAAGTACTTAATTGTTTCACAGCCTCACTAATATATCAAAAAATTCCCCTGTTAAAAACAGAAGTAAATCTATACACATGCCACAGTGTTTTTTAAGCTTTTGATGTACACTTCACCTAGAAGTTAGAGTCACATAGTTCTACAATGATTCCCCTGGCTATTTTAAAGGTGCCTTCCTGAAACAGTACTATGCAAAAATGAAATCTCATGATGCCATAGGAACTGGGAGTTGTTCCCAGAAGCAAAATAGTTCATAAATAAAATATGGAATAATTAAAAGAACCTATGAGGTATTAGGTCATTTTCAGATATTACTTCATTTGGCAAAATTCTAATCCTTCTATATTTGCTACCACTAGATATCAAAAAGGCAAGTCCAAAGCAAAAACTTCAGATATCCCAAAAGGCTGAGTATTCTTCAAATTTAAGGAACTACTTAAATTCATTAAAGGGCAAATTGAGATCCAAATTTAAAATTCAAAGCTGTTAAGGTTTTAATTCAGACATAACATGCTGTCTGATCTATGATTATACTGAATTTTAAATTAAGTTACAGACAACTATGTAAAATACTTTCCTCTAGGAAAAAGTAGGGAAGAAAGAGTTATCTGCTTACATTTGTTTTAGTAGAACATGTTTTATAACATATCTGGTACAGATACACTTTATATATACCACCTATTATCTGTAAAAATGCAACCAGAAGTAGATATTTTTGCTGCAAAGGGATTCTCAAAATAGATAAGACACACTAGAATAAAGGGAAACAGAAGCAGAGACAGGTGCCTAAGCCATACAATAAATCTGTGCCAGACCAAGGAACAGAGCCAGGCTTCTGAATGCCAATTCAGTCACCTATCTGCAGGTTATGTGCTTCACAACTAGTTATTCTGCAGCATTATTCTGACTAACAAACCCAGCTACTCAAGAAATTGAGGGTTTTGCTGCATTGGCATGTGACTATACTATTTGTGAACTATAACTATGATGTTGCTAAAAATTATTCAGAAACATAAAAAGGCAGAGAACTGAGGGTCATTTGGAAATAACACTATGAACATTTCTACAAGCCCCCACACACAATCATATATCTATTTGATAAATTTGTGCCTGTGTTCAAACTGGAAAATAGGGGACTTCAAGTCTTATTAGCTTGAGCTCTTCCCAAACCAATTTCATATTTCTTAATATGAAAGAACTGAACTGGAAACCAGTCTCCCCTGCATCTTTAAAAGTCCCTTAGTTCACTCAAGACAACTTTTATTATTAATCTTGAATTTGCCCAGTAATTAAAAGATAAGGAAGTATGAAACATTATATGGCAAAGATCTGCTATGATTGTTGGAGAGACACAGGCATGTCTGCTGGACACTGAGGATTCAAGGCAATTCTTTTTCATTAAAAATATATCATTTTTAGTTATTAGCCAAGAGCTGCTTTTATGTTATGAATTAAACTTCACAGAAAATGGCTTAGATTAAAAATAAGATTTCTTCAATCATTGCTGAAGTAATTAATTCCCATTAGATGGTCCTAGGATAGCAGAATAAATATGTATGAAAAAGAAGCAAAGGCTAACACCTACACTCTGTCAAGGTTATTCTGTCAGCTGGCAAGAACACAACACAAAAACCACACCTTTTTAAAAAAAGAGGTGTATTTGAACTCTAACTTTCATTTAATTTAAACTATCAAAGAAGTAAACTTCTACACTTGAAAAACTGATACAACTACTATTTAAGTAGTTTGGCTTTTCTCACAAAATATATGTGAAATATAACTTGTAAGTCTTCACACAAAGTGGATCAAGTCCATTTTAAGAAGGATGCTTGTATGATGTAGTGTCCATGTACAGTTATTTTAGATGAAAAATTTTGAGAAGAAATAAATTTTAAGTAAATGTCAATCGAAGGATTTGAGAAAGAAAAAAGAATAAGAAATGAACAAAGTTCAATGTGAAGATTGTCAGCAAAGTTACTATACAGAACACATGCATTAAAGATACCCTATTTCCAAAGATATTTAATTATTTAGTATATAGTTAGCTTTTAAGTCTTGACTACATCTCAATTTTTTATAAATAATAATTCAGAATAATTAAGGATACTGTTTCAAAACATGCTCAAGAATACCCCTTAAGGAACTCTCCATCTCCATGAAGAAGAGTTCTTCCTTTGAAAGTTAGTCATCTGAAATGAGAGCTCTGTTTTGAATGTGTACACATTATACCTCTCCTTCACAAACTTATTAATTATCAAGTCAGAAACACATGGAAAAGTGCTCTTACCGGATCATGCAAAATTATCACACAAATCGTAAATCCAACAGATCTCATCTGATTGGAATGGAGGTCACAAGTGCTAGGCCCCACTGTTTGATAAAGCCTCTCATGGGCGTTCACAGTTGCTCATGGAATTTGGCAGGTAACACTGGTGAGTATTCCTAACAGTTGAGCCTACAGTACTGTTACATATAAAACCAAAGTAATTAAGAGTATGTAATTGGACACATTCCTGAATGCCTATAGGACTTGGAAAATCAAGACCAGCATCGTACGCACAAAGAAAAATACATTCTGAAAACCAGGCTCAGATAAAAAGGAATTCATGCAAACATTTTAGGAGACAAAATAAAAAAGTAACAACAAAGTTGTCAGAAACACATGAAAAAAGGTCAAAAAAAAAAAACCAAAACCAAACACCACCCTCACTGCCTTGATGGACATTTCATAATTCTGCTTATTTTTATATTTTTAATAGGTATTACATATCCATATAGAGACAGAAATTTGCTAAGTATGCTACCTGATTCTAATAACACTAATTCAAAGAAAAATAAACAAAACCCCATCTCTATGAGCCTATAATGTTCAAATGAGCAACTTTCTTCTTCAAATTACATATAAAATCACAGATGCTCTAAATACATGATGATTTGTTTTTCTTCAGTAAATATTATGTTTAATTAATATTACTATAGAAAAACATGGTTTTATTTCCCTGACACTTTCAAAATATTCAGCAATACACACACTTACTTCCTGATTTTTTAGAAAATACCTAAACCACAAATCAACCACTACAGCCTCCAGCCATGAAGTTCTTTTGTTGGATTTTAGCTCCGTAAAAGAAATGGTTCATCATTTCTTCTTATTAGCTAAGCAGCCATTAGATCATGCATCAGTTTCGTTTAATCACAACAACACAGCATTCCTATGTTTTCACAAGGGTTTTAGAGTCTGCCTCGGCTGCACAAAAGCACTTTACATACACTTAAAAACTATAAATGAGTCAATACAGACTGTCAGTCTCATAAGTAATTATGCATGCCATCCTTCTGTTAACAGTTGGAATCTACAGAGCTTAGCAGTGCTAACCAAGACCCCATCTACACCAGGAAACACATTCATAATTATCTCACTACTGCTGACACAATTTCACCTCTGCTGACTTTGATATCAATGGGTAGATTTTGCATTTCCAAGTATAGAGCAGGCATATATGAAGTGCTGTTATGCACTTATGTTCTGAATTCACACTTTCCAGAACAGATTTCACTGAAAAATGTGCATACAAAATGCCAACATATTCAGAATCAAGACACTGATTTTAGAATTTTTACACCTGTAGCAAGTAAACAGGGAAAGGAAACAACAATATATGAAGTTTACAGGTCACAATCAAAAAAAACACTACCTGAGCAACTTAGAAACATTTGTACACCATTGAGAGGTTGTTCTGAAACTGCATGCCAAATCTCTGAGGAGCACAGAGAAGCTTTTGTCCTCAGATACTAAATGTTCATGGCAATTGCTTAGTGAAGGTTGACTGAATGTTACCATCTCCATCTGGTTAGGGAAAAGACCATGCAGACAGAATTTTTTAAATATACAGGGCCTTACCTGTTGCTAGTAACACATAACTGAATCTTTTTGAGGGAGCTTTTTTGCATTTATATTTCATTTGTTTGCCTTTAAACTCTCCAATAAAAAAACCTTAACCCAGAAAAACATTTCCCAAGGAAGGAAACTAAACATTTATGGAATTAAGGCAAATTTTGTAAATCATAAACACAGATGATTTGTTCATCAAGTAGAAGGAAAGATGATACAGATAAGATATAAAATACAAAGACTGTCACCTTTCTTTTTCTCCTATTTCCTGACTGAGGATGCACTGAATGGTGTTCAATTAAAACCACACAATGGAAAATGACTTTGCAGTACTTCTCCTCAATGTTTTTAGCACTTCCAATCTCTGCATAGTGGAGCCCTTAGAGACAACAGGTATTTATAGAGAAAAATTGATCCAAAAAAGGTGGATCAGCGTCTTGCACTGAGTTTTGGGACACATAAGAAACCAACTCTTTCATTCAGACTCTCTAAAATAAAATTATGATTGCTGTCATCACAAACTGCTCTCTGCTGTCTGCTGGATCACTGACACATTGTCAGACTGTTTCTAGACATCCAACACTTATCAAGGCCTGATCCTTCCTCTTTCTGAACTCTAACACCAGTATGAAGAATATATGAGAGAATCTTACTTTAACAGATTTTTACACCTCTTTTGCAGTCTTCTCCACTGGTATGAATAACTGTATAAGGTGCAAAGCAGCAGAGAATTAAACTCACATCACACTGTTGTCATAATGCAAAGGCGACTTCCCAACTTTGACTTTAGCAGCCAGCTGTCAGCAAATCTGTCAAAGACATGTCCTGTTTATTGCATTTTGAACAAGTACTCTCTTACCCTACACTGTGCAAATGGAACTTTTATACTTTGTCTTTCCACAGACTCAAGAGATGTTGCTTCTTCATTGAATCTTCCACTGACACCATTTCACTCCCCGTGACCCTGGAAGGCTAATGCATTCATCAGGGAGCAACTACATAAGCTAAGCCAAAACCAGCTTGTTCACAGTACGGTTGATCATCCTGCAAACTGGGTGCATCCTTCAGATGAATATATGGTGTAGTCTAATTACTGCCAGAAGCCAACGTCACATTCTGCCTACAACAATGTAGTTAGAAAGATAATAGAAACCTAAGTTCAAGCAATTAAACCACATGAAGATGAAAGGATCTCATATATGTTTGAAAGCAGTGATCTTTGTTTTATTGAATTAATTCTAAGACATTTTTCAGCTAGCTGTCTCTCAATCTCTCTCTGTGTGTTGCTGAAGTTTCCCATTAGGAAACACAATGAATTTCAGACCTGAGATTAAAACACATTCTGAGACCACAGTTCCACATTAACAATTCTTCACTGTTAATGCTGTTGTGGAGTTCCTAACTGGGAAAGGAAGGGACTGTGTGAATAAGGAGAGAACGTGGGTGTCTTCCTTTCAATAAGCCTCTCATGTACATTGTGAGCCCATTCGGTCCCAACTTGTCTTTCATGATCAGTCCCTACTATATCACTACAGAGCAGCCCTGAAATGTTGCACAGTGCTTCTAGGTTCAATCAACTGCTTTAAAGTTAATGTGCAGTCATTACCCTAGCTTCCTATTCTCAACCAGGCCTTATTTCTGGAAAATTAGGTCACATTTCTCCTGCAGCACAGTCGAAATACTATGTTGTTATACACAAGGTAATAACATAGAGATGATGGACTTGGACAACATTGATGAGATTAGCTGCAGTGTTAGTGGCAAAAGCAATATCCAGAAAATATCACTTTGTGTTGTGACACAAAATCCCAGCAAAAAGCAAGCTATCTTCTGTCATACAAGTGAAAAACATTCATATTAAGTGCTAGGGTTTGGGTTTTTATGATGCTGCACGGTAATGCAGTCTGCTTTCATTACCATTCATTGGTGTATAATTGCCCTGATATTCACATAAAGTCTGAGAATGAATGGAAGACATACTCATATCATCTGACTCAGTTTCCCCTAGCTCTATTTTATGCCCTAAAAAAAACAGCTCCAGACATTTACTGTACAATTTGTCACTTACTGCTTTGACAATAAACAAACCTTAACCTCCACAGACCCTATGTACTGTGATAAGAGAACATTCATTTTCAGAAGGAGTTCTGAACTGCATCAATCTGAAAATCTCCCAAGAAAAGACACCTGCAAGTCTTTTGAGATTTGTGATTCTCCTTGTTTAAACAGTAGGTCAGGAACACAGCAAGATCAGCCATCTTGTACCTTTTGAGATTTATCATTACAACTTTTGTAGATGTCAAGGAAAATGGAAACTTATGCCAGATGTTTTATTGTGCATTTTCCAACTCAAAAAAAAATCCAAACAAAAAACCCATACACACACACCAAAAAAAAAAAAAAAAAATCAAACCCCAAAAAACCCACATGGCTTCTGGTAGAAACAGTCCCAAGCCATACACCTCCCAGCCAAAATAAATAAAAGCTGGATTCATTTGGATGCAGGAACCTATTATCAAGAATATCATCAATAAATTTTCTTTATGGTTAGATCCTACAGGGAAGCCAAGAGATCAGGAGTTTAGGAATGTCCTTCTGCTTGTCCTTTTCATCATTTGATTTATGATCTAACCAATCCTAGATAATATTTGCCATTAGAGTTTATATTAGCTTTTCTTAAAATCACAGTAATAGAACAATTCTTAATTAGGCTCACTACAATTTGAGAATTTCACTAACATTTTATATTCTTTCAGCCTTGATGTCTGTCCACAAGAATAAGATTTAGAGCACCAGGTTAAGCCACCTGCTTGGAAGACACCCAGAATACACAGCACATTTTTTTCTTTTTTTTTTTTCCCCCCCTTCTTTCAATTTTATTTTGCATGATTAATCAGATGCACGGTGCATGGCTTTCTACAGACTGCAAAGCAAAGCCATTGCTGCCATAAAAAGTTATTTTTGCATAATCAGATAACAAGATTTAACATGCCATTTGTCTTCATTATACAGCTGATGAGCAACTCCCAGGTTGCATGGTTTAGTTCTTCTGCATGCTGATTGGCTATATAAGAATAAATAAGGTTTGGAGCATCCAAATATGTTGATATAAATAAACAGGTGTTGAAATATAAAGAGGATGATACATAACTCTGTTTCAGTACAGTATATACCCTGAAAGCATATATATATACCAGAAGCAGCAGAAGTTATTTCCCCACACACACACTAAAATATACCTTCATTTGAACTTCCCTTCACCTATACATATAGCATTTCATCTGATCAACATGCATTTCAAAAGACGAAATGTGTGCAGATGGACTTCAAATACTTCCTGGAAGGATGTGAAAAATAAAATTGCAAAATTCACCATAAATATCTACAGAAATAGAAGAGACAGCCTTAATATTCTGGAACATATTGACCCCAAGTTCTTCTTCAAAGCCTCTTCCAGGGGTGCAGAGGGAAGAATGAAAGTAAATATTTCTGATAGACAGAACCTTACATACTGATAATGAGACAATCTATTCAGTTTAACACTACTAACACCTGCTGTAGATACAGCCAACATAAAGCCGAGTATTAAATATTCTTAAAAGGCCTGTTTCTTTGCAGACACACAAAAGCGTGGGGATTTCATCTGTGGGAACCAAACCCATTAGATATACAAACCCAAAGTTAAGGAATTCTTTGCTCGATTGCTTTATTTCATCTTTTGCCATGTAAGATTTTCATCACTATACATACAAAATAACGCACAAATGGTTCCTGGAATATCTGGTGGCATCTGTACCATTCGGACATATTTGTACACACTTTCTCCACAAAAGAAGGTGTTTGAAAACCTTTTCTTTCTAATTCCATTTCCATACATACCTGTTCATCTCTTTTTATCCTGTCTGATTTGCTTCGTGACTTGCCAATATCCTCTCAAGAAAACCCTTGCAATGTTCAGTGCAGTGACTCAGCAGAGGCAGATTTAATCATTGCTGTACATGTAACTTTGCATAAACTAGCACATCCAAATTATTTCATTTGTTCATACACCTAAACTATACAACAGGATAATTTACACTTAAACTGACAATCTGAATAGGACTTCCAAGACTATAACTACCAAATGGAAAAAAAAAAAAAAAAGGGTATCACTAAGAAGCAGTTGTCTCTACTGGCTTTAGGAAAGCCTCCTTCATCAGAATGTGAAGTATTTACTACTGATGACTTCCTGTTCTGGGGCTCCCTAGAATCCATCACCAAAAAGAGAATTGTGGAGCTGAATGGAACATTGCTTTCTTCAAAAAACTTTTCTTTTGGTTTTGGCATAATAGATGAATATTTTTCTCTCACTTCAGACAATTCTGAATTATAAGATGCTCCTGGTCAAACTTTTACCTCACAGCACTTGTGAACATTCATTTCAACTCCCCAGAGACCTGTTCCCACCCTTCCAAGCTTTCCTTCCCAAGCTTTATTCTTCTGCAAACTTTGGAATTTAGCCTGAGAACCTAGGCCAACTTAAATAGACTCTCACTTTTTTCTCAGTGGCTTTCAACCTGTAAGCATGTGCTCCAGATAAGGATTATTCTTAACCTCAGTTAGTTTGTGGTATTAGCACAAACAAGGCAATGGCATAAAGTTGAATGAGCAGCCAAGTGCAGGGAAAATTCATAAACTAGCATTGGTCAAAATAAAATTAAAAAAAAAAAAAAAAAAGAAGGTATATGTATGCACTTGGGGCTGGGGGGGTGACTCGTGCACAGAGTAGTGGCCAGTGTAAGACATGAGGACATCAGCATACTTTTCAGAGCCACTCCAGCTGACCAACTGGTGATCATTCTTAATACCTTTTTTTGTTCAGGAAAAGATTATCAAAGACCAAGTTTTTCTCTCTCCAACAGTTGAGGGATGTTATAAAGAAAGACAACAACATACTTCATAAATTATACTGGAACTCATATATTAACAGATACATACACTTATCTATCAGACTTTCCCCAAATAAAACCCATGTAATAATAGTATTTCTTACCAGAAAATTTTAACTTTCATCTTTACTTTCTAACAGTACCAGAACAATGGGCATGACAGAACAATGGATATGACTAGCAAAAGGACCATTGTTAAGCTGCACAAGTACAGGTGAACACAGAGCATGATTTCCATGCACTTTAAACATCAAAACATGTTTTCTTCCTTCACTAATATTTATACCTCTTAACCAAAGAATGTATTTATCTGTATTGCCAAGCCATTCTATATCTATGGCCAATGATGAAATTAAATTTGCTTGCCAGAACACACATATATTCAGTTGTTTATTTTTTCTTTGCTTTCTCCCTTAATAGAAAAGTAGAGTCCGTGGAATTTGTCGAACAGATCATTTGAATGAAATACCATACAAAATGTGTATGATACTGTGAAATTTATTTTTCCTTGTTTCCCTTTCTTCCCACAGCAGCATTCATTCTGACGCTGCTCTTCCAAATGATGGCAAATGTCTCGGGACTTGCAGGTCAGCTTCCTAATGGAAGACAAACCAGTGATGTCAAGTCTGGGTATAATTTAGGTGTAATTTTTTCTATTTATGCAGGACCTCTGTTCAAGGCTTGCAACAGAGATTATTGAATTCCCTCTAGGCAATCTAGTCCTTCAATAATAAGCCCAACAACAATGGGCAGTGCTCAAAGAGCAGCTCCGCCTCAAGAACTGAATTTAATCAAAAACCTGGGTAGAAAACAAATTCTCCTGCTGCTCTCATACGCCCCCTCCAAAAGACGTGTCACTATACTGAGACTTGCATAACCAAAGCTAACAGCAACACAGCATGTCTTCCTGAGACTGAACATATGCTCATAGACTAAGGAAAAAAACTCTTGAAAGACTGCATGTAATAGTACCATCTGTTGACACCTACCATATCCCTGTTATTTACCATTTACAGAGAAAGCACTTACAGGTCAACAAGTTTCAGGCTTTCTTGTGCTAGACTTTCTGCAAATATAAGAAACGTGACAGTCAGCCTCTCTAAACATTTATATATAACACAGAAGCACCACTGGTTACTTACTAATGACTAGCAAAATAAGGGCACTTTTACAAGTTTTGCATGGAGCAACTCTTCAGGCGTATTTTTCAAAGCAGGATTTTATGTTTCTAAATACTTAATGTACAACATCCATGTTAAAATTCCATACTTGTGTGAAATAATAACTTCTCTCATTTATTATGAGCTTGTCAAAAGAGGGGGGTTGTATTTATAGCCAAGATTACCAGCCAGTAGCTGAGCTGAAAACTTGGCAGGCATCCACTGAAGATGACAGTGATCCACTGAGCTATGTCAACAAGGACAGAGCACAAGGAAAAGAAGCAACCACAGAGGGAGAAATACGGTTGCAGAACAATTCTGACAACACTAGAAAATCAAAGAGGCAGAAGAAAAAATAACTGGCAAAGTAGCATAGAAGGAATAGTAGTCACAAAAGGACTGTGAAGTCAGAAATAGCAATATAGACACCTGCCCAAGCAGGTGACTAAACACACTGCCTGCTAAAATAGGCTCCACTGGTGACATGGTAGGGGCTGGAATATTGGGAGCAACTGCCAATGAAGGGACAATACATGGTTTAACTTTTAGGTTGCCCTGTGTGGAGTCAGGAGTTGGATTCGCTGATCCCCATAGTCCCTTCTGACTCAGGATATTCTATGTTTCTATGAAAATGGTCATTTTTTTCCTCTCCTCCCACACCAACACAGCACTTGCTGTCCCCATCTGACTCTCCAGCTGCTTCCCTCACATTCCTTCCCGGTTCAATTCCTTTCCTTTCTATGCCAAGAATGGCCCAGCACCTTCACCCTGAGACAGCAAAATTCAGTTTTGAAAAGCCTAAGCCAGCTCTAAGAGGACACTTGGAAGGTGATAAAAGAAAACAGAAGACAGAATGACGTTTGCATAGCAGGAAGATTAGAAAAGGAGAGGTCAAACATCTCTAGGAGACAAACTGACACATTAATGCAAATGTACAAGGCAATAACAAAGCTTTTGGCATATCGTATATAATTCTGTTAATATGTTCAATAAAGACAGGGTGTTTCCAATTCATATTAGGTAAACTGTAGAGACGGACTGGAGGGACAAACTAAAAAGCTTTTCATCCAGCAAAACTGTGGCTGAAGGGTAAGGGACCTTCTGTGTCCATACCCAAAAGACAGGGAAAGGATTTCTTGAAACTACATGCCAATAATAGCATTTGTATACAAATGTACATGAACAAGCTATCAGTACAGCAGGGAAATTCTAAAATTTCAAAGCACCGTAACAGTAAGGTTTTGGAAAAGCTTTGGAATTAATACAGTGAAGGAAAGAACAAACAAAGAAGAAAGCAAAATTAACAAAGTTTAGAGTGGAGCAGGAGCTTATGATAGAGATTAGCGCTTGAGGTAGCCGTGGAGCAGAGAACTTCTTCACATAATTTTCCTTTTCTCCTCCACCCTCCCAGCACATTCTCCATGAGCATGACCCACCACGCCAGCTAAAATCACAGCTGTTTGTCTGTCACATAGCGAATCACTCCGTGCCCCCCAATATGGATCAGTGCTTCAAGCCATAGTTACTTCATCAAATTAAGAACTTTTGTAAATATACAATTATAAGGAAAAAAGACCATATAAAACTGATCTGAACTTCCTCTATTTTTTAGTTTGCTCTCTGGAAGAAGAATTCCACTCTGAAGCACATTATGCAAAAGGATTTACTTAGTTTATACCAGGGTCTGTCACACCAAGTACCTCCCATGTAAGTCAACGCTACACTGTGAAAATTTTTTTTTTCTCTGAAAAATGCAAGCATCAAGCAGGAGCTTTATGCTAACAAGAGCAGTTCCTATCACAAAATAATTAAGCAAAGACTCATTTGAGCCTACGTGAAAAAAATAAACAAAGCTACTGGACTTTAGTAATCTGATTATATCAAACAGCATGTTATAATATGCTCTTTTCAAAACTTTAAAAAGCATAAAAATAATTCTTCATGAAGATATGTCAGTGCAACAACTATGCCAATGGTAGTCAAATAATTGTAGATCAAGTCCAGAAAGGAAAATCCAAGACATTTCCATCTTCTGATATCTTCATGAATTGGATTTCAAATTTTAAATGCAATTATTATGTTTAATACCCCAAAATAATCTGAACACTAAACATGGCCCATGAAAAGTGATCAGTGAATAAATTTATGTTTTTAACTGCTGCATTTTCCAGCATAATTCAACCCTATTTCCTTAGGTGTTAAACAATGTTTAACTTCTTGTGTTATTATGTAGCTAGTAGAGAAATATGATTGCACTAAAAGGAGTAACAGGATGCTAACCTATACATCTTTAAAGACCTGCCTTTGAAAGTACCGTTGTTTAAAAAAAAGTTACATGTGAAAATATTATAAAGATGACGGATGTGGGAAAAATTCTTTTCCCGATCATTCCACTGATAATTAGAACTGTCTGCACTAAACCCAGTAATGCCAGATATATAGCCAAATAGACTAGAATCTGATTTTCTAACTTCATTCACAGGACTTACATAAACATTTGACATTAACTTGAATGTTACATGAGCCTCCAGAGTTATCAGTCATCCCATATTTCAGTGGAAATACACACACAAGTAACAAGGACAAAGGACAAGTAAAGAGATAGGATAGAATCACACAAGGAATTCCTCATGAAAAAGTGACCCCAAGGTTTGCAGCTTTTTCTAGACACGTCTGTATTAGAGTAAGTTCCCTTCATGGACAAAAATCAGTTGTCTACAGACAAACCATGTTAAATTAAAAAACAGTAATTAAAGCTTAAACTGAGCTGTTTTCTCTTTTCTTACTTTGCTATAGAACACATCATCCCTGCTACTGCTAAAACGATTAACTGACATCCCCAGTACCTGTGCAGCTGCTTTAGATTCAAAACACTCATATAAATAAAGCATGGTCCAATGTCTTTTTATACAGGACATTAAATAAAAAATTTTTTAAAGCCCTAAAAAAATATCCCACCTCAATTGATATTCAGGATTTGAATCAGAACTAATAAAATCTAAATCACTAGTGCTAAAATTAGGAAAACAATTTATTAAAATAATAGCAATATGCTTAAACATTTCACTTAGTTGTGTTCACTCTGTTTCTTTTTGAGACTCTTCCAAAGAAAACAGTCATAGGTTTTACTGAATCAACCATATGATATAAACAAGGGACAGATGGAGAACAAGACTGTTTCAGTGCACTCACAGATGGAGGAGACTGTAAACAATATTTTCAAGATATTTTTCACCACTCTGTATTTTGATAAAACAATGAAATAAGATACCAAAAGGCTATCACTGTTGTTGGTAGAAGTGAGAGTTCCTATTTGCAAAACTGTGCTAGTATGCTATGCTTGAAACACTTCATCTTAAAACAGTTTTAATTTCTGAAATGCCGTCATTCCTTACTTCCAAGAGATCAGTTTCAGTAACTACTGGGTACAGTAGCTTAATCTAAACCAAGGCCAGATGAATAAGAAATAGATTCCTAGCAATTCTCTAATCTGATTGCTCTCAAATGGAGGAATGTTAACAGTACTGGCCAAATAACCAGACAGACGTTCTCAAGAAGTTACATAAACAAAGATTTACTATTTAAATGAAGACATCATGTGATCCCATGAGATGAATCAAAGTAGTAAATGAGTTTAGCTTGGCTACAAAACTAAACTAAACTCTTGAGTTGCATCAGTTGTAGATTTTAATGTAATATTTTTCTGTCATATTACTAACCATGCCTGAGTACTTACTGAGAAAGGGTATGCAGAAGTTTTCTCTCACAAATCATCATGGAGAAAAAAAAATTAACATAAGGGAATGCAGCTTAAACAAGGTTAAAAATAATGGTTCTTCCCAGACAAAATTTGTAATATTGACTTCTTTCTTCATAAAAGACACTATAGTAGTTATATAAATATGAACGCTTAATACTCTGTCTACAATGAAGCATTAATTTCAAGGATTGTCATTAACATTCTTTCTAAGCACCTACAAAGTCTTCAGATTACACAGTATCTTTGTTTTAAAGAAAAAAAAACTACTGGCTTTACTAACTAAAAATGCAAAATGCTGGAGCTTTGAACTAAGATTAATTAAGCAAACAGTTGTAATCTATACAGATATAATAAATTTAATTTAAAATTAAAACAATACTACTCAGGTTCATGATGAAGTGTGCTATAAATATATGGTACAAATCAATATCAAAAATTCTGTGGTCCTCTTAATTTCTTTTCCTCTAAGAGAATAGAGCACTACTATGTGCTCATACCTTTATTACAGAAATCAGTTCCTGTAACTAACTCTTCAGCTACGTGCCACAGAACTGAGGAGGTAACTGGTCCAATTTAGTGTGGAATTTTGTTGGGCAGTGCTGTAAAATTCACTTTTGGCCTTTTTTAGCATTTAGGAAAATTTTTTCCTGAGAACTTATAACACAGACCTAGGAGAACAACTGGCAAAGGAAACACCTTCCCCTACATATGTTTTACTTAGGCTTTTATTAGTTTTTCCTAGTCTCCTCCAATCTCTAGTAGCCTAATTTACAGTATAGTGTTTGTAAATGAACATTTAAGATATAACTTCCTTGTCTAAATTTGATTTTTTTTTGGAAGAGTTATCTAGTTTTCCCATAGCATATGTACTAGTTTGATACTTTACTAGGCAGAGGGCAAGCACCCATTTTTACCCCAGTAGCAATATCACCCATCATCTATTGCACTCCCTGGAATTCTATCTAAGAGGTGTCTATGCTCATGTAATGCCAGCTTTCTCTACACTATGCACCAATAGCTCTGCAGTAGTAGCAGCTTTTATGCTTCACCTTCCCCTAGAAGGACATCGTTATTTGCTGCAGTGTCTATTGGCCAGCTTTTATCTTTACCAAGCTGCATTATTTAGTACTTAGTCAAAGCGCTACCCTCCTGTCTTTGATTGCATTGTCCTTTACCCACCAGGGATGAATATCAGATTTTAAATATTTATAGAGGCTTACACCAAGGGTCTAATTCCTACTAAAAGAGCAGAGAAGAGTGAATCCCATCAACTCTGCACCACACTGGATTACACGTGGGATCTCATATATTGGGAAAAACTCTGCTGACTCTAATGCAAGGAGAAACAAATTAGAGCATCTCAGGTGGCTTCCACTGGTTGTACTGACAGCCATCCACACTATATATGTGCTATATGAAAAGGACAAAGGAGCCTAAAGACACTTTGTTCTTCCTCACACAATTTCTTAAGGCAGTGTTATGCCCTTCTCCTTCCTCATAAAATCTGACAACGCTGGCATTTGAACAGCTAATAGGTATTAACTCCTACTCCTGTGAAATATGCCATGGTATCTGTTGTGGTTAATAACATTCTTCATTAAGACAAGTTTCTCTGTGGGAAAGCACCTCTGGAGGGCAACACTGCTCATGCCATATCATGATTTCAGTTTGATACCAGATCTGATGAAACCATAGCCCCAACTTTAGCTATGTCTACTTGAACAAGTAGTGAGGACTAATAGCAGCAGATCTGTAGAGCAAACCCAAAGACACTAAGGTCCCGAGATCCACAAAATACACACTTCACTGGATTGTATTTTGTAGTTTAGTCCCATAGACCATCATCCAAAACGATGAAAGCTGCATGCTCCACTTCATAATGTGGAGGAAAGAATCGTAGATGGGAACAATCAGGAGATTAATTTCAAAAGCATAAGCGGTCCAAATGAAAACACTGTTGTAGGCACACTCTTTGACTTCTTACTCAGAAAAAAAATCTAGGCTTAGCATTCTGTGCACTCTCAACATTTGCCTCTGTCCTGGTTTCAGCTGGGACAGACTTAATTTTCATTCTAGTAGCTGGTGTTACGTTTTGGATTTAGTATGAGAAGAATGTTGATAGCACAATGATGTTTCCAGTTGTTGCTAAGTAGTGTTTATACTAGTGTTATAAGGATTTTTCTGCTTCTCACACCCAGCCAGCAACAAGGCTGGAGGGGCACAAGAAGTTGGGAGGGGACACAGCCGGGACACCTGACCCAAACTGGCCAAAGGGATTTTCCATACCATGTGACATCATGCCCAGTATATAAACTGGGGGGAGTTTGCCTGGGAGGTGCAGATCACTGCTTGGGAACTAACTGGGCATCAGTCAGCCAATAGTGAGCAATTGCATTGTGCACCACTTGTTTTTTATATTCCAATCCTTTTATTATTATTGTCATTTTATTATTGTTATTATTATCATTATTCTTTTCTTCCTTTCTGTCTTATTAAACTGTTCTTATCTCAACCCACAAGTTTTACTTTTTATTTTTTCCCCAATTCTCTCCCCCCTCCCAATGGGGGGGGGAGCGAGAGAGCAGCTGCATGGTCCTTTGTTACCGGCTGGGCTGAAACCACGACAGCTAGCCATAGATCCTCAAGATCTGCTATGATAAATGAGGTGTAATATTTATTTCAATAATTTCACACATTTTTCTAAATCGCATTTGCTTTGGTTCAGGGAAAGAAATATAAATATTGTGTCAAATGACAGTGTGCATCTTTTAGCGTAATTGAGTAGTGGTAGTTAATTTTTGGTTCGTATCTTGAGGTGCAGAGTAAAGTTCTCCAAAATTGATATAGTAGTCAATGAGATGAAGTAACAACCTGATATCATGTAATTTTAATTGATTTATGCTGCAGAGTTATACAGAATCACCTTCACTCAAGATTAGAAATAAAATAAACATTAAACAAAACTGCAGTGACACTAGCTGCCTGACAATTTTTATGGTATCAACTGAGGTTTTTGTGTTAAATAATGTTCATAACTCTATCACTGATATCAGTATAGTAGAACCATTATTTGAGAAAGATCAGTCCTGCAGACTGAAAAAAGTACCAGTGTGAGGGGGAGGTGCAGGAGAGGGCACAGAGAACAGGGAAAGACTTGTTACTTTTCATTACTTACTGAGCAACCCAAAAAATGGAGACAGTAACACGAACCGCTGGATAAGTACACCATTGTTTTGTCCTTTAATTTAAGCCTCACATAAATTTGACTTATTTCTAAGCCTTCTTTCAGTTTTAATTTTTTCCACAGTTGTCTCCTCTTATAGTCACTCTCTCTACAATAATCTATTTTGATTATCTAATGCAACAGGGTTTTCCTACAATTGCAAATTATGTCAGTATAAGGCAATTCATTTTTATTATTTCTTACTCAAAAGATATAATCCCAGGAGACAGTTGGATACTCGCTACTTTAATTACCAATATAAATGGTAAGAATTAAGCTTTCAGTTCATCCGTTATACAAATATAGAAAAAGTCTTTAAAGATCAACTGTTATTTTTAATAAAATGAGATATTATTTCCCCGATTTATATTATGAAAGCAGTAACTAATTTTCTGTGACATTAAATGGAGTCATGTGATGTACAATTTGGGCCCAATGGATCGTTTAAAAATAGCCAATGAAAATTCACAAATACTCATGAACTAAGTGAAAAACTGAAATCTTGATCAACTATTCTGCTGAAAACCTACACACAGCTAAATAGACGATTTTTGCAACAAGCAATGTTGATGGGTACTCTGGATCCTCCAGTTGAAGTCCTGGGGCTTAAACATAGGTAATAAAGACTACAAGTAAAAACATACCAATTGATGTTTTACCTTATGCACTTATTGGTATTACTGTGGAATAATCAAATGGCTAATCTCTGAGTAGTCCTGTTTCTACATGCCAAGTAGTTTACTTCCTTCAGTTTATTCATCCTGTATAAAACAGCAGCTCTCTCCCGAGATTAAACTCAGTGCAGAAGCATTTGCAAGCATTTGGATGTTAAAACAGAAGAGTGAGAATGGTTAAACATCTTCAGAACTTATCCTTATTTTAATGGCTTCATACAGTTGAAAATACAACAAAATTGTTCTGTTTGCAAGTTTCAGTAAGTTCTGTTTAAGCCAGGTCTATCTACTTAACCTGCAGTCAGGAATGGGCACAACATTCATTCAAGAGGACGAGGCAAAAAGGGAGGGGGGAGAGTGTTCCCCACCTCGCTCCTCCCAAAAAAGTAACAACAAAAAAAATAAAACCACAAACAACAACTCAACAGCAAACAATTATTTAAAAAAAAAAGCACTATTACTGGCTATATCCCTATAAACTCTCCCTATTTACAAAGTTAAGGGATAATTTTGTTAGCAACTGCCTGATAGCTTATTTCTCTAACTCCCCCTCAGTCAGGCAAAAATCACAGAGAACATGTGAAAAGAGTTCTAAAATATATTTTTAAAAAATATATTTGAACAGCAGCAGTTATAGACATTCAAGAGGAAAAGAAAATGTTTCAGTAAATATAACCAAAATACAATTGGATAAAATCCTTAAAGTTTCATATAAAGACAGATATTTCCCCTTTCCCATTGAGTAGCCTGTGTAACTCAGATTTATGGTGGTGAAAAGTTCAATACAGTAAAGACTTCCCTGCATGATTAACAGACTTTACTTAAGCAATAAAAATATCTTCATGTAACACAGCTATTCCTATTGAATCCATTTCGGTTTCAGACTTTGCCATTTTTTGAACATGTTCTTATTACAACTCTAAGAACTTAATGTTTGGAGTCCAAAACATGCAACCACTGACAACATTGGTTCCCTTAAACGATTAGGTATATACAAACATCGTATATCTCATGTTGCTACATATTGAATGGATCATTAATGTACCTTGACAAACTAAAAAACTAATCTTGCATCTTTCCAGGTCACATATCCATTTAGTTGAGGCACATAAATCATTCAAAAAAGTAAGAATTATCAGTAACGCAAGGGAAGATGCACTATGTTTTGCAAGACTAAATAGGAGTTCAGAAAGCAGTAGCTCCTGAGCATTTTCCCATCTCTGTTGGCTCACTATAAGTACACTTCATCAAGACTTTAAAGCTCCCCAATTAAATCAATTATGTTTATTTCTTCACACCCTGAGTTCCCAAATAGAAAAGTCAAAATTAAAAGGACATCTTCTAAACAACAGCTTATAAGTCACATATTGTTGGTAGAAAAACTATTTAGTATGGTACCATTCCCTATTGGTGTGTGATAATTAACTACAGATCAAATATGTCAACTCTGCATCAGGGGTTAGCTACAAAACTGATCTTATAATGCCACTCTCTTGATAGAACAACTTTTTCTGTTACACTAAGAATTCCAATACTGCAATTAATGAACCTAGGTATAATGTTTAAAATAAATAAATAAGCCCCTGTAATATAATAGAAGGGGAAGCATTTATGTGCTGATGAGGTACAATAAAGCAACCTGCTCATGTGTTTTTGTGCAATTCCTCCATGCAATTCCTTCTGCCTCAGAAGTACAATGTAAAACCCCCAAATTAAATACAATTAATTCAGTGGATTAACTTCACACTAATGACACAGTAATACTCCCAGAGGGCTACAATACCCTCTCTTACTAGTGTTCACATACTTTTATAAATCCTTTGAACTAGATCACTGTGTCCCCCTCTACTGCGCTATGCCCATTTATTCTTGGCACTAGAATATCTATCTCGATCTTTTGTTTGAATTCCGGGACTCATCTCTGAGTTGCCTTGCGGCTATAAATTGGTGACTATTGGGTGCATGTAGGGAAAGACAATGGGCAAGTCAATCCAAGGCTAGACAACTATATAGGTTTAAGGGGCATGCCTGCTCCTAGGATAACTCTATCCCACAAGCAGGCAAGAACCCCAGGGGATAACCTTAAGGTTTCAAGTCTCCTGCTTCATATAGTGCGTAGTCTCCTCACAAGTACGGGTGATACAAAGAGAGTGATATTATAAAACCACTACCATATGCTTCTGATTCAGGATGTAAAACACTCTAGGGTATGCCTGAAAGCAGATAGATCACCTAAACCCATGGCATCCTGTGGACTCTCAAAGGATGGCACTATACCACAAGACACTGTATCTCCTTGAAAACGTATGAGGTGAAAGAACTAAAGATCTGCCAAAGTACTGTCCATGGCAGATCAGGCTAAATTGAAAATACATTCCATGATACAAATAGGGAAGTGGTCACTTTGTATATACAATAAACTCTCAGTTGAGGGTTCCTTCACTCGGATTTCAGATCTGGAGTTGTAATAGTTAATTTCATGAAGCCGTCAGATTACTGTTCAATGGCAGTCAAAAAAGTATATTGAAACTTAGGCAGTATTAAGAATGAAACAAAGACCAAAACACCTTTATGGAGTTCATGGTGGACTCTTATCTTAAACACCATGAACTTTTGGTCTCCCTGACCTCAAAAAGAATGAAATAGCACAATAAAAACTACAAAGAGGGCTGACAAAGATGAGCAAAGATATTAAATAGTTTTGTATTAGAATCAACAAGGATTCCTCAGTCTTTAAGGCTGAGTGAGACTTTTGATAGAAGTCTGTAAAATCAAGGGTGGCATAGAAAATAAAGCACACCAAATGACAGGCAGATAGCAGGTTCCAGACAAACAAAATATGTGGCCCTTCACAATATTGAGGAACTACACCAAGGAAGAAAAAAAAAAAATAAATGCTTTCTTCATTTATAGGAATTCCTTTTGGTCTAACATCTTGAGTAAATCTCAGAGAAAATCAAATCAAGTAAGGTGCGAGTTCAACAGGGAATTGTAAATCAGTAAAATGAGAAGGATTCCTTTAAAAATAGGTCAGGTTACACTGCAATATTAATCCTCCTCCAAGTACTGGTTGCTTTATCTACATTCTGTTTTCTTACATTGCAAATGCCTTCAAGTATCATGAATTATTTTATGCAGATTAAGTATCATATTGGTGTCTAAGCAGTTCACACAGCACAGAACTCTTGTTCAGCATTGGAAGGTTTTCTCATATTTTCTCAAATAATGAAAAAGGAGAGATATACACACATATTGATACACACTACATAAGGGGGTTACTGCTGAAGCAGAATAAATGGGTCACACAGTGTTTTTAAAAGTCTATTACTGTGAAAGTACATGCCCACTAATGGGATGTAAAACCAGGTTCTCCGTAAGTAGGTCATGCAGCATTTTTAGTCTATTAGAATATACACATGCATACTAATGGAATACAAAACTGGATTCTGTAAAAGTAAGAAGATTAGAGAGACAAAAAAAAATCCTATGACATGGATGGGGTCTGAGGAGGTTGCTCTGTTAGACAGCTGTATACATTTGTCAGGGATAATCTGTTTCCTGAAATATTTCTGTCTCTTTTCTTACAAAGTTGTTTGGAACAGCCTCTAGGGGAATCATGCTTTTCTTTTAGCTCAGAGCAATAAAAATATAGTTCACTTCTAAAACTGGATGTTAGAAAGTAATTCTGCCTCTGGAGAGCATTACTTTAAGCAGTCCAAAGTTTGAGGAAAGGAAGCTAGATGATGACAGAAACAGCCCTGGTTGACAGCTGGCTAAATACAAGCCAGCAGTGTGCCCAGGTGGCCAAGAAGGCCAACAGCATCCTGGCCTGCATCAGAAATAGTGTGGCCAGCAGGAGCAGGGACATGATTGTTCCCCTATATTTGGCACCGGTGAGGCCACACCTTGAGTACTGTGTTCAGTTTTGGGCCCCTCACTATAGGAAAGACATTGAGGTGTTGGAGTGTTGTCCAGAGAAGGGCAACCAAGCTGGTGAGGGGCCTGGAGCACAAGTCTTATGAGGAGCAGCTGAGGGAACTGGGGTTGTTTAGTCTGGAGAAAAGGAGGCTGAGGGGAGACCTTATCGCTCTCTACAACTACCCGAAAGGAGGTTGTAACGAGGTGGGTGCTGGTCTCTTCTGTCAGGTGGCTGGAGATAGAACGAGAGGAAATGGCCTCAAGTTGAGGCAGGGGAGGTTTAGTTTGGATATTAGGAAAAATTTCTTTACTGAAAGGGTTGTCAGGTATTGGAACAGGCTGCCCAGGGAAGTGGTGGAGTCACCATCCCTGGAGGTATTCAAAAAGCACGTAGACAAGGCACTTCAGGACATGGTTTAGTGGGCATGGTTGATGGTTGCACTCAGTGATCTTGAAGGTCTTTTCCAACCTAAATGATTCTATGATTCTATAAAACTAAGCATAAAGTCATATTTAAAGCTATCATTCATTCTCCTATAATTTTGTTGACAGACTAGTTAAGCTTACTTATAAAGTAAAAAACACATCGAATTGACATAATGTATACCTATAATAAATAAACTACAGCAACATAATATAAAGGATGTAAAATGATGTGACTAAAATATAAACATCTACCTTCTGTACTTTTATTTAAGAATACAAAACATTTATACTTAATGCTCATTCTAATTTATTTTATATTCAAACATATTTGAAAAATACCAGACAAGTTCACAATTTCTACTCCTAAGGGTGATTTGTCACAACAAAATCAAGAGAGATTGAAGCAAGAGATTTCTGAGGAGGAAAATACAACCTCACTTTAAGAAGCATATTATACATCTTGAAAGTGAAAACGTATTGATCTGACGAATTGCAGTTTTACATACCAGATGATGGCTGCACTGGGATCTAACTACCCAAGAACCTAATTACAATGACAGCTTAAGTGCAGATGCAGTATTTGAGTGCAAGTTTTGTGTCTTGGCCTTGCACAAGTAATTTTTTTTTTTTGAAAGTAGGCTTCCCTGAATGAAAGAAAGAATTAGTACATCACATTCTTCATCCTTCAACACAAGAGGCTTGCTGAGGCCCCCCACCTTTCCTTAATCTGAGAAGCACAAATTCCTTTAAGAATGACAGTACACTACAACCTGTCATTCATATGATGTTAATGCCTGCAAGATAACATATCTGTATC
Source organism: Haliaeetus albicilla (assembly GCF_947461875.1). Taxonomy (NCBI): domain Eukaryota; kingdom Metazoa; phylum Chordata; class Aves; order Accipitriformes; family Accipitridae; genus Haliaeetus; species Haliaeetus albicilla. Next base: position 13,947,493 of record NC_091494.1, on the reverse strand, counting down.
TTGCCAGACACTTGACAGCCTAACTACTGATTTGAATTGTATGTATTTGTAAATACACTCTGCATAGATTCTATGATGTCTGTCTGACTGCACTGACAAACAACTAATAAAGAACTTTTAAAACTGTCAGTTAAAGGGGGTACAAATGGATTTTTTGGAGCTGCTTCTTACAGAATCAAAAAAGCAACTGAATTAGAGAACAAATTTTGGGGGAAAAGCAACTAAGTTTCCCATCACTATTGTTTTGGGGGTTGGGTTTTTTGATCAAATACAGTTTCAGATTATTCTCTCATCCTGACACTCATGCATTACCATTAACCACACTGCAGAGCCATGCAACTGGAACCTAACATAGGAATTACATACTTAATATTTCAGTTACTCATCAGTGACATCAATGAGGGAGAGCATTTTAGGAGAAGTAGAAGATAATAGTAGTTTTCAACCACAGAAACCACTTCAGATTTCCAGGAAAAAAAGAAAATTAACTTTTTAGAAATGAAAGTTAAGATCAGCTAAAAGCTAAGGGGTGATGATTCTAATCACAAGCATCTAAGGTTGATACTCTCCCGATAGACCATAACAACATTCATTCATTCACTACCCTTTCATTTCTTTCCTTGGCTAATGGAAAATATAGCTAGGATGCAGCACAAAGCAGCCATGAACCCAGCACAAATTATAATAAAGAAATACGATTAAGACCCTTACTGAAAGAATTCAGATGAGAAAGGTTGAGAGGGTAGAAGCTAAGTTTTATTTCTTTTGGGGACAGAAAGTTGGAAAGTGGTGATATTTCCAAATTATGTTATTAATACTGAATGTTTACGGATGAACAGAGCCATTAGAGTGAGAAGTGGTATCTTTACTTTTCCATTGAAATTAATAAATTACTAGACTATCTGAAAAACTAAGCTGGCAGTTACATTTTTCTACTGTTAGCCATTTCTGCTTACGAAAGTACATCTCATCTTGTTTAGGTTCAATAATTCCACATTTCCAAATATTTCCAAGAAATTTCAAGGAAATAGTTGATTCAATCAAGTGGTGCCAAAACAAATGTCTACTTTTGATAACAGAAGAATATTTCATCAATTCTTGTCCCAGACTAATTGCAATGGTTAGTCATTATAATGAACTAAAAGATTTACCACTATCTTCGCCAAATTTATTTCTAGATCAGAACTTAGAACTTAAAATGTTACTCTGGTGAGACTTCTCCTGTTTCTTGCTATCCCCCAGCTCACAAGCACTCATGGTATTTTGTGTCACAACTGGGACTCGAGCTAGAAAATGTAGTTCTCTAAATAAATAATTCCATCAGTAAACTACTGAAACTCAAACAATTCCCACAAGAGGTTTAATCTGTGCACTAACACAAACCTTTTGGTATGTATGGGATTCATTTTGTTTCACGCTGCCCCCTCTCCCTAAGGACAAGGGGGCTCGCTCCCACCAAGTTAACCCAGCAGAGGATGACTCACACCACAAAAACAGGTCCTGTTTCCTTTATCTCCTAGATCTCTCCTCTCCTCTTCTGCATGGAAAAATAGAAATAAGGAAATCTTCTTTGGCTTACCAGAGCCCAAAAGATACAGAGCAGATAGGTGCCTCTCCTCCTCTGCCACCATTTTCTTCAGCTGCTCGCCATCTTCCTGCTGGTGTTTCCTCCCCGATGCAATTTTTCCCCTCTCTCAGGGCACATCCTAGTTCTGCTGGGTACATCCCTATTTTATGGGATGCCCCAAGCCAGACCAAGCTTGGTGGTGGGCCTGCTGACACTTTCTTCTGCATCGAGTGCCTAATAAGACAGAAAAAATTTCACATTTTCAGTGGAGAAGACTCAGAAGGACTAGGGACAGGAGTCAGAAGTTTTAGAGCCAGCCCAGGAGCTGACCTACAGCCCTGGAGATCCAGCTGCCGCCACCACCACTGCTCCCCAGCTACACCCCGCCAGCTCCAGAACCTTCTTCTCTGGCAGGTGCTGCCCTGCCCAGGGAGGCTCCCCTCAGCCCTCTGCCCGCTCTCACCTGCCACCCCTCGGCAGGGCTCCCCTCACCCCAGCACCCCTCAGCGGGGCTCCCTGCAGCAGCCACAGCCTCTGACTGGTAACATGGGGCTCACCCCATTGCCCCTCCTCAGCCCTGCAGGCACAGGTGTTTCCTATTTTTTCCTCATTTTAGCCCAGCTGTGGACAGTAATTAGACCATCCACCCTCCCTGTCTGAGCTGCACATACTTATCACAACTTCACATCCAGAGCTGTAGGAAAAGAATCCAGATATGTTTGGTTTGAGGAATTATGGGGTTTGGTTTTTTACACTCAGAATTTTAGCAAGCTCAATAATACCCTTCACTGCTTTGCTGTGATGTAATTATGCTGCATGAACATCGCAAAGACAATTAATCACTTGTATTTCTTTAACCTAAAAGAATAGATCTTGTTTCCAATATAAACTATGTCTCCTTGTTCTGATTCATACTTTCTCCCCTGTCACATGAAAACCATCATTTCTAGCTAGCAACATCAGTTGCGGTGTAGGGGGTGTGCTGCCTTTTTTTTTTTTTTTTAAGTCTGGACATGAGAGCGAGGAAAGATAATATAATGCAATTGTAAAAGCTCAATATATGATGACAAGCAGAAAACACTGAAAACAAAAAACCCTCAGATAATGCAGAAAGATTTATATGAAGAATAAATATGCATATTATCAAATAACACTGATCTTGTGATGTAACTCGCAAGACTATTGTTTATATTCTAGAAACAGAAAACACAGCTTTTAAAAACAAAAACTTTTTTGGCACCTAGGAACTTTAAAATAAGTTTTAAGAGCCCTATAGACCATTCAGGCACTTATATGATACTCAACATATAAGTAATTGCCTGTCACTTAATTTTTTTCCACCAGCAAATAACCCTTCAATAATCAAAGGCCCAGCAATGTTGAGGGACCAACAGGCTCTAGAGTGAGAAAATTTATAGACTACATCCAAAATGCAAATTACATTGCCAGAATTTACTGACTTGCACCCAGGTTTATGTTCATTTTGAGCTGTTCTCACCACCCATGGGGAAGACTTGCAACATGCCATTCATTAAAAGTACGGCAAATGCATTCTGTTCTTCACCTGGATGCGCAGGAGATGATTTCATTTACTTCTTGTCAGCTTACAACCCTTACAATTTCCCCTGCAGGTTTGATTTCAATAGAATTCCCAAAGTAAACCACTTCACAAGGGGTTCTTGACTTTAAGCAGCTATAAAAAATAAATCCTAGTGTTGGCAGAAACAGAACAGACTGTTTTCATCTAAAATGATCTTCTCATTTCTGATGCCTTCACCCTGAGCAGCTTGCCTTAGGAATCAAAGGATATGAATGTCCATTCAAATATCTCTTTTTAATTTATACTTTGGGTTTGGTCTGACACAAAGGTTTTGACATGTCAAGAAACACCAATTCTCTAGCTCTAAGGAATCCAGAAATAACCAAGGAAAAATAATAATGAATATGCAAAAAAAAAAAGAATTCAAAATTCACAGTAAGCTGTCTGCATGGGCTGCACCTAAACAGCAACTAAGGTAATATATGTGCAGCATGTCAAATAATGTTAAAATTGCAGCTGTTGATTGGAAATAAAATTAAGATTGTCTGAAACCACGACCAAGTTTTTGCATGGTATTCTGTAGTAACATGTGGTTTCCCACTCACTCTCCACAACTATCTTTCAGTGTGAATTGTGCTATGAGAGAACAGTAAGTACTCTCTAGAGCCTGGATGTACAAATTCTTTTTCACACTGAGGATTGGAGGAAATTCCTCTAAGAAATAATTTGTATTGCAACCCCACTAGGTGACCTTTACGGAGTCATCTTAACCACACCCTATGAGTTTTCCTGCAAAGTCTGGACAATTTAAAGCAGATCATAAAGGGCTTTGTTATCCTTTCTGAGTTGTAGGGTTTCTTTCCAGCCTTATGCATGCACTGCCTGAAGGTGACCCTGAGGTTCAGTGAAAACAGATGAATAGCACTTAATTCTCATGGGTGCATTTTAGAAACATAGCAGAAATGTAGATTGTGTGGAAAACTTCTGTCAGACTCATTAAGCAATTACGGTGATTTCTCAGAGAAATATAGTAACTCTTCTGGCAAGAGCACCCTTAAAAACAAGAACTATTCTTACAGATGCACTGCATTACTCCATAATTCCCCATTTCACAGGCTACCTCAATGGAAAATAGTTAAAAATCTGTTACATGTTAACTTCTGATCAGGTTCTCTCAACATCAAGTAGCATTTCCAAGATCTCACCATAACTTATCCTCTGCCTCAAAAGCTGTTTCATTAAAGACATTTTCAGTTTAGTTTTGTTTTTCTTTTTTGGTCTGTCCTGAAAACAATCATCTTCTGGGGGCAAATGCCATTATTTAAGCACATATAATGCTAAAACCCTTGCCATGAATAAAATACAGGGTAAACCCATAAAATAAAAGTTAGGTCTGAGAGAGAACAAAACAACGTACTATACAAATTGCAAAGACAAAAAAGCAATCATTTTCATCCCATGCCTTTTTTCCAAATTCCCATTCATGGGATAAATACCAACCAAATTTCTAAGTAGCACCATACTAGCCTTTTGGGGATGTCAGAATGGGGGAAGAGAGCAATTGGGTTTTGCTTTGAGGAAAGGAGTTGGAGTATTTGTTTATTTTTTATTAAATAACACCTGAGAAACACAGTTAAATTCCAGGAAATACTCAGTTGGCCTATGAATCTAAAATAATGATCTGAGTTTTTGCAGAAACTGTGAATTCCAGAAAGACTTGCTATATCATCACAAATACTCATTTCAACATTTACACGTCTGAAGCTCTTAGCCAGGAATGATTACACCGCTATTAAATTCAGAATAAGTGGTTATAAGAAAGCAAAATTATGCGAAGGCCAAAATTACTCTTGATAGAAAGATCTCACTGACCTCACTAATTCAATTAACAAGATATGGTCTCCAGTTCATGTAAACAAGGAGGTATTCTACCCTGATGCCCATCCATCTGGTTCCTCAGCATGAAAATACTTGCCAAAGAGCCCAGTTCACAACAGTCACTCTGTCTACGGGAAAATTCCACACACATTTTGTGAAATAGAAAGATAGTTTGGAATGTGACAACTCAAATTCACTTTTATAAGTCCAAATGCAGGGCACAAAAACTTGACACATTGTACAAACAAAGCAGATTTCACACTATGTGCAGCATCGAAAGAACATTCGTATTTTACATAGTACTCTAAGAAATAAATGAAAAAGAACAAATGTAGACAGACTGCAAAGGAAATTGGTCATGATGGGAGTCCTAACACAGAACTGCATCACCTTTTGCTCAAATGAAGAATGAAAGTATTTTCATGCTGACTTGCCTATAATGTCAAAGAATGATATGGAGAAAGTTAGTAGGAATAATTGCTCTACTCTTCTGGTTACTTCTAGTTGAAATGTTTACAAGTGTATGTGATTAATGGTAATCTGTCACTGTCAACACCTCTCAAAAGAGGAAAAGGCCAATATACAGCACTTCTACCACCATATATTATATTGTCAGAAGAAAACAGAATTCTAAGCTAGCCGTTACACCTTATAGAGCCACAAGCTGCCAAATACTAGAGCAACTGTCAGAGAGGTCCCAGAAGAAAAGGTAGCTGGCTGGCCAGGTGGAAAAGATTAGCCCAAAGCAAAAACCTTTCAGTAAAACATGTATAAACAAAAGAGTTCATCTCATATTCATTTTCTTATCAATGATGATGAGGAGTGCAGAGCAGGAAGAAGCAGAAAGAAAGCTTTTCTCTGAAATAGACAGGAAAGACATACAAGTCTCAGTGTTGACTGGATTGTATCTACAGATGTTTCAGTGAATATGTCAAAATCATTTCTTTTAACAGGAAACCAGAAAAATGTAAAAGATCTCACAAATTTGCAAAAAATTTCCAGCGGCTCTACTTAGCATGTTTGTCTCTCCAGTGTGCACATGGGCAATCTCAGGACACAGTCCTTTTTTTCTGCTCTATTCACAAATATGCCAGACTGTCTGTTGTCCCATAAAGTGGAAATTTAAACTGCATTTTGAATGCACAAGCTACTTTTAATATGCTTACTGTGAACAATACAATAAGGTCAATCATCATGCAACGTGGAGGGCTTTTTAAGCAATGAATATAATACACTGAGATATTCAGATAGGTGACAGTGCTCTTCACATTCAGTCACCTATACATTAATCTACAAGAAAGAGCATGGCCTTAGAAGATGCAATATAACAGCACAACTCACTATTGTCAGAGAACATTCCAGTAAACTGAATTCAGACACATGGAGCATATTTCTGGAGATTCAGCATTATTTGACACAGTCCTTAATCACTATTTCTAAAACTAAATACAATTAATTATAATGGTATATAAAGTTTCTGACCCTTTGGCAGCTTCAGTTCTAGGCAAAAGCAGAATATGAACACAATAAGGAACTAGTAGATGTCCTTTGTTGGGATCCTTAAAGCTAAATAAAGAACACAGATTTCGGAAACACCACGAAACAAAACAGAAAATAATAATTTTCAGTCTTTCCTCATCTGTTGATTTTTCATTAGTAATATTTAAGACCAAAATCATTTAAATATGAATTGCAAGGAAGTGGGATGTACTAAGAAGTGGAGATTTTACTTTCATGCTTTAAGATCTGTTTAAAAATTAATTTGTTGTTCCTGAGTAGATTTAACAGATGGGACTTTCCCAAGATTTTCTTGTGGCAGCACAAGGAACGTGTTGAAAACAGTTTGTAGTGCTTCATATGCTCTCCAACTACATGTGCATAGCTTGTTTCTGCTTTTCCACAGAGATTCAAAGAAAGTCTTTCAAAGATATATTCAGAGCTTGTTTTTCAGCCTCTTTGTTTTCACCACTTATCAGTAGAAACAGCTATGCCTTTTGTAAGATTTACATATTACTCTCTGGAAATGCCCTTACATAGCTTTGAACTTTTTTTCTCAATCTAGCCTACTACTATGCTACAGAGATCAATAGCAGCATACTTAGATACTTATAGTATATCAGTAATACTATAGTGGCATGCAGAACTATCCAGTCTAGTTCTAATAACCTCATTCTGGCAATAGAAGTACATCAGTATGTATATCAGTATATATATATATCAGTATTCCTGGCTATTTACATCCTTCTCCACTTGTAGGCCTTATACGACTTTCCATCCCAAGAAGCATGTAAACTCTTAGCAATAAAATGAAAAAAAAAAAAATCACTTTGTGTTTATATTTTAGTCCAGGCAGAAACTTTATATGTTAGCTATATAGTAAGATTGTACTGGAAAAAGTAGACAGTGATACGTTTCTCCTTTATCCTTAACCTTGCATTAAAAATCAATCAATCAATCAATTGGAAGAAAAACTTCAATTACTTTAAAGTAATTTAGAGAGTTAACACTCAATACAAAAGAAAAAAATCAGTGCTTTGGTCCAACCATATCCACAGCTCAGTACACTAGCTATATATCAGTTAACGTTTACTTGAAAGAGAAATAATAGGCATACACACGTGGCATAAATACACATAAAAGTTTAGCAATTAGTGCTGAAGAATTACAGAGAGATAATAGCTCACTGTAGATCAGGTTCCCCATAAGCTGCAAGGCACAGTCTTGTTTTGACACTTTTTAGCTCAATTCCTTCACTCTCAAGTTTTCCTTAACATACAGTCCTTCAGTTGTGCTAAGATAAAGATGCGGTTCTGCTGTGATGCAGTTAGAAACTCATGGTGCATTCAATTTACAATAGCAGGCATCAGCAGGAACTGAGTACATGTTTAGTTATACCACCACTCCAGCTCCTGCTGCTTTCTCTCTCAGTCCCTATCCTTGGTCATTAGATCCTCCCCCTTTGTTTCTAGTCTCAGATATATACCCTTAAAAGCATGTGCTGGACTATGTTCTGCTTTCCATCTCACTTTTGAGCTTTATATTTAATTTCCAATTTGTCTTCACCTTTCCCGTGGAAAAGGACACTTTACATGAAAACAAGATTCCGCTCTAGTTGGTACATTTATTTATTGTTTTAGGAGCCAGTGAATTTACTCAGCTTCAGGAGTGCCCAAAGATTCCTGCACCTGTCTTCCTTATAAACTTGGAGACTTCATTTTACTTCTTCCCTAGTTCATCTTACTGTAAAAATCTTAACACAATTGCAATATTGCTCATTGCTAGAAGAAATATTTCCACGTCTTAAAACAAACAAACAAAAAAACAAATTGGGGGGGGGGGCTAATTAGCTAATGGCTGTACTATCAAAAAAATCAAAGTGCATTTCCAGAAGGTAGCAAGGTAAACATCATTAGCTAGAGAGTATGAGGGAGGCAAGTGCAGTCTATTATTTGCTGCAAATCAACAACTGTCCCTCATAAGCAGATTTAGGACTTAATCAAAACCGTGCGAACCATCTTTAATCTAGGAGGAAGTCCAAAGAAAGACTGGAACTGTGTATTTGAAAACCTCTGATATGAAAGCTCACTAAACTAGGACTTCCCTCGGAGCTAGGGAAGGTGATCGTTCCCTACTATGAATAGGCCAGATCAAGCTGCATAGTTGCACTGACACTCCTGCAGAGCAGCTGGCTGTATTCATTCAAAAAGATAATCATAAAGGAGTTCAAAAGTGACTTCAGCTCCCTTTTGCAAAATAATGGAAGGAGAATTTATTCAGATCGTGCCAAGTTGAACATTTATCCCCGAAGTATCTCAAAACATTTGTTTCAGATAAATTGACCTAAACTTCTATTTCCTTGTTAATTTGAGTCTTTGTAAATACTGAGACACTAAGCATTTTTGCAGAAAAGTTATTGGACACTTTAGCCTTCTCTGAATCAGAGAATTTATGCTTTTTCTGTTTAGTAGTGGCAATATACCTCCTTTGTTTCCTCTTACTTCTAGCCCTGTTGCCTGTTATCTTGTGTGTCCCTTCTTAACTGAAACTCCTATCCAATTTTATCCCTACAGATTTTTTTCTATTCCATTGCACTCACTGTTAGTTACATGCTCTTTTTCCCCATTTTGCATGATTTCTACTTGATCTTCAAGTCAGTGAAGAGTTCCTGATACAGCCATTATGGTCCATTTCTATCATTCCTATTTCACCTCCACATTGTATAATGTGTATAAAAGCAAATTTTCAATCTCCTTCAGCAGCTGCACTCTTTTATCCCTTAGCTTATCTTCCCAAGAGATCCTACGTATCAATTTCCTGAATTTGTAGAAGTCTGTTTCTCTGAATTGTATTATTCTGCTGCTCCAATATCTTCTTTTCCTTAAAGAGTGAGTTCTATCTTTTATGATATTTTTTACCTTGTGCTTTCAACTTAGCTTCTTAGTTCCCCACTATTAATCAGAAGCCAATCTAAAATAGCTGCTTCAATAGCTTTTCACAGCTTCTGAACCCAATTGCCCAGCATATTTGAGGACCTCTTTTTATTGTTAGTACTCATATGATCTTACTAAAAACTGGGAAAGCTATTAATACCACAGTTCTAAGAACAGTATAATCTGCATTTCTGCAGCTATTATATTAATAATAAGTACTATATTATTGTAAATAATAAATGTCAATAAATATAATATATACTTATGTGCAGTATAATACATAATACAAGAGGTATAATTATATGAGCATTATGTAAGTGGTAATATATATAGTAATATACTTAATATAACATATTGCTATTACCATATTTTTGTGTAGTAAAGTGAATTCATACAAGTGGCTATTAAAACCACTCAGAAAACATTATTTACAATATCTTGGTTGATTAACCCCAAACTCGGTGATATCTCTTCTAGTGCAGAGACATTATTTTCAGTGTTTATGTTTTTCATACTAATGTGTTGCCTCTACTGTGGCTCATAAAAGACCTCAGAAAAAAGTATATCCAGAATATCAGAACATAATATACACAGCCAAATTTCCATAAGCTAAATCATTCCTCAGAGAAAGAATACGAGTATATGCTTTGATGAGAATATTTTATCAAGACTCTAGGATAAATCATTCTTCCCTAAAAATAGTTAAAATAAAGTAAGAATTCATGCTTCACAACAAAATAATCTTTGCAATTTTGGAAATGTTTCAAGTACTACTCTATATAATCACTTTACTCATTATTGTTACTTAAAACTTCTGTGTTCCCCTATAATCTTTTTCTAAAGCTCTCACTTGCAGGCTATAACCAAAACATGCTGAAATAAATAATAAACTTTGTATTTTACTTCCTTCCAGCCAAGGAATTCCAGGAGATGAATTATTAATGCATTACTTTAGACTCATAACAACTCTAGTTTCTCTTTATGCAGCTTCAAATACACCAGCTAGAGATGAACAGAAATAAGAAGGATCTAATCTATTCAGTATGAGCTCTAATTCCACTAATCATTATGTGAAAAATAAGATGTTATTTATACTTGCTATGGACAACAATTACCCTAAAAACAAGTGCACATACACTGCCTTGATTTCCTAAAAAAAAAAAAAAACCAACAAAACACACACAAAAAAACCCCAACCATTGAACTCTAGCAACCTGTGAATATTTCAAAGACAGTTTTTAGAGGTTTTATGACAAGTAGTGACGACTAAAGAGAGGGGAGGGGAGGGAGAGGGAGAGGGAGAGGACACAAGGGCAGTCAGTTGGCCAAACAGCGTGTGTACAGCTCTATATCTGCCACAGCAAATATTCTGTGTCTTGGCCAGTCAGACGTGTAAGTGACATGGGAGGGAGCTAAAGGCAAACCAAAGGATACCAGGGACATATTAGCAGGTGCATAAAGCTCTGGGGTGATTAGAAGTTCCTCCAATTATTGTACTGGGGAGTCATATTATGTGCTGATAATGTACTAGAAGCTTTATGTTATGTTGAGTCACCATCCCTGGAGGTATTCAAAAAGCGTGTAGACAAGGCAATTTGGAACATGGTTTAGTGGGCACGGTTGATGGTTGGACTTGATGATCTTGAAGGTCTTTTCCAACCTAAATGATTCTATGATTCTATGTTTGTGGAAAAGAAATCAACATAAATAAAAAATAATTTTAAAAGACTGCATTAGTTCTCCTGCTCAGGTAAACCCTTGGAAGTTTGCTAGTTTTGTGTAAATATGCATCTAGTGCTCTTGTCACTCGTAGAAGTAATGACAGCAGCATCCCAAATAATCCAGCTATTTTTGCCAGCAATGACCATTTTCCTAGTAGAAAAAATACCATTCTCTTTAATATGGGTAGCATGTAGGTTAACAAAAAAGTAGTCTTTGACAACATCAGCATTAGCAATACGGCTCAAGACTAATGTTGATCTGCAGTTTACACCTATTTAACCATTACTGAATATCTATCCTGCTCTGCAGGTGGGAGATTAGTTTTCTTAAAAACACTTTATTCTCGATTACTTTAAACACTGGGAAAAAATCAAGGTTCAAAAATCTGGAGTTTTTTCAAACATAGAAAAATTTAGATTACATGTCAACCTCACATCTAGCAAGCATTCGTTCTCTCATATTAAAATTTCCCTCTTGAACACAACATTAGCCAGAAGTTTATCTGCCTTCAAAACTTTGAAGAATTGAGAATTAGGCTAGGAATGCACAATGAGTATCTTTCCAGAAAAACTTTACCCCTTCTTCCATTTCCATTACTGTAAAAAAAATTGGGATTTTATCTATTTTTTTCACTATTATGGTACTATGAATTATTTCCTGTAACTAATTGCAGTTTATGAACCATTTGAGAACTGATCACTCTTTGTGCTTGTGATTTGCTACTCAGTCATATAAACAGCAATTTTTATTCTCCAATCAAGTAATGTTGGCTTAAAGATAGGGAAAGAATCCTTCATAACAAAAATGTGTAGGAAATTTTTTTTAATATTTAAAAACCATTTCTTCCCTCATATACCTAGCTATGTATGTGACCTAACAAATAAGTACTAGTATTTATAATAATAATAAAAAGACATTCCTTCCATTAAAGGAATTACAGTACAGATATATAGCAAAATACATCAGATATCCCACCCTATATATGTCTAGGAAAGCAATGAGTTCTCTCAATGTGGAAGGGTGTGCTTTAAGCACCATAAAACCCCAATCATTTTGAGTTTTCCTGGAGAAAACTTGAAGCAGGATGATGTTACAGTTGTTAAATTTGCTGTATCTTACTGAAAATGGAAGAGTTTTCTCTGCTGTCAGTGAGGAAAGCAGAGGACGGTAGAATACAGGTGCCACAATGTACAGCAGAATCCTCTGGACGTTCCTGTTCAGAACTTCAAAACAATACATCTTCATTCAGATTCAAACCTTTACTCTGCAGAATATGCTGAAATCCCTCAGGAGAGCTGTAAAACATTTTCTGCAGCAATTCCTAGTATCTGAGAAAGCATCCCTTGAATCTTCCTACAGAAACATGTAAACCTCAGTGAAACAAGTCAAACAACAAAGAAAACAACAATGATGACATTATAATTGCAGGGTGAAAAACTTACATACTTTGGCAAGCATCATTATGACCAAGTATTTTGTTTGTATGTTTAAAAACACCACAGAACTTTTTCCTCTTCCCTGAGGAATAGAAACACATAAACCCTGGGTTAAATAGAATACAAACCTAACTGATGGTCCCTCTTTTCTCTGAGTACGGCGAGTTCTAGCAGAAATGAACAAGCCTTGAAGACAGATGTGAAGGAGACCACATAGGGTCACAGAGAGACACAAATGCAAGTTCAGGAAACAGTAGAACCAGGTTAACTGGACTGCCTGAGTTAACTCCCCTGAGCAGAGCTTCAGTTTCAAAGTAACTTCTACTGAACTAACCCAGGGATGTTTCACCATACTGCAAAGAAATCAAGCCCTCAGGGCAAAAATGACTATGTTTTCCAAAATGGGCTCGTGACTCAACACCTGCATAGACCATCCTGTTTACAATGAATATATTCATTTTTTTACAAAGCATACAGTTCTCAGAAAACATTTGGCTTAACATCTTACAGACAGAATGAGCATGATCTCACAGGATAAGCCTATATATTTGGGAGTTAATATTCAGAGACACAGGAAAATCTAGCACTGGTTAATGTTCACAACATTAACTGTAAGCAAAACAATTGAATTCAAATATTGTTGTGATCTACAATCACATCATCCTTTTTGAAGTTTCATAGGGTTACACCAAAGTAACATTTGACAATTTATTATGAAGCTTATATTTTACAACATAATAGAAAATATATATACCAAAAGTTGTTTGGAACAGAGGCACAGAGTTTACAGAGTTGCTTCCGTAGATGAGTAGAGTCAGCTACAATGCCATTGCTGTTCATGCAGTCTAAAAAAAGCCATATGGAAGACAAGAATATGCAGGATTCAAGGTCAATCACAATTATTTCAGAAGTGAACAGAAACAGTGACCCTGAGGAGGCCAGGGCTTTGCAGTGCATCCGCAGATACCTTCACCTGTAGCAAGGTCCTGAAAGAATACTGAAAGGCTTTTAAACTCCAAAGAGACAAGTTTAATTGGAATTAAACTAAAAGAGTTGCCATCTTAAACAGAGATGGCACAAAAGGAAAATGAAAGCAGAACACAATAAAAATAAAGTATACAAAATTCTTCCCAGCCTACTGTCCATGCAGGCATATCTTTGGTTCTAGAGTTGATTTTACCCAGCTCATTAATTTTCTGAGTTGCAGAAAAATCCACCCAGTCTTCTCTGATTCTTAGGAAGTTCCTTCCACCCCCTCTAAGGCCAGGCTGGCTGCTCCCAATTCAAGCCTTCTGATTTGCTGCCAGTGCAGTCTTCATAACCTCCTCTCTAGGCAGGCTCAATTCCACCCAATCTTCTTAGAGAAACTTGAAGCCATTACAAGCAGAAAAAAACATAAAAGGCATCAAATACTGTCCATAGAGACAGCAACAGAAAAACAACAAGGTCAATTCCAAGAAACTCTCTACAAAATGTACATTATTACTTTGTGACTTTTCATTTAGTCTCACAAATTCAAAATAAACTGCTTTCCTTTCAGAATATTGCATAACTCGAGCACACATTCCTACACTGAAGTCCTTAGTTAGTAGGTGGCCTAAAAAAATGTGCTTATCAAAGAGAAGGTGCATCTTTTTCATTGCTAGAAGAGTTACACAGAAGAATAAACAATTGTTTTATTTTGAAGTACTAGTAGTGGTGTTTTAAAGAAAAGGTATTTTAAGTATTATCTTTTAGAGAAAATGGCTCTTTACTATCTCCTCCTTTCTAGGCGGAAAGACTAACATAAAATTAAAATGGCTTTTGCACCGTCCTAAAAATAAAATAAATGAGTACATACACTGGAATAAATGTGCAAAGCTACAGAATTTGGCTCGCTAGACTTTTTGTGATTTCTGCTACAGCTTTACAAAACAATGAACATGTTCAGCAAGGTAATGAAATCCTTCTGGATCAAACTAAAAGTGTAAAGCAAGTTATCAGAAAGTTTTCTCATCTACTGCATTCTGTTCTCTGTCTCACAGAGGCTCATATCACTTCTGTCGCCCCTACCATGAGAAATGCCACCAACCAAGAACTATAAAATCTCTCCTGACACTAGTTATGACAATTTAAGAGTTCACCTTTTTTTTTTTAATTTGGCATATAAAGTTTTCTGTCAAAATAGTTACAGTCTTTTTGGAAAGGTTTTCCTGTTCTGTCTAGATTTTTGTGCAAGTTTGTCCCCTTGTCATTTGGAACCGCATCCATAACATTTTAATGGCAATTGCTGGACCTTCCACTCTCCTGCTGAGCTTTCTCAAATAACTTTGACATTTTTTATTCCCCAGACTAGGCTGATGAACAGTTTGGGTTGACAAACCATCCCAACCAGCTATATCTGTGACTGCCAAAAGCCGCTCAATCTTAGCTATTAAAGCCACTAAAATGTTTCAAATTCAGAAGCTTATTAAAGGTGTTTCAGGACTCCAACTGTATCTCTGAACAAAACTAAGTTACAAGTTTTTTAAAAAAACACAGCCATAAATGGGTATCCTCTTTGGCAGTGATTTTATAAGTACTTTCCAGTTCTCGTCCATACTATAGATTTCTGTCTTCCTGTTACATCTTCAGCTAATTGAGTTCCAGACTAAAAATGGGATACAATAATTAATCTAATGCATTATGAGAATTGATGTCAGTATTTGCTTGTTTTTATAGATCATCTAAATACTAGTAAATAAGGATAGAAAAAAAAAATCACCAAAATAGCTCACCTGATGACATCTCAATCAATTAAAAGAAAACTTATCTAGTAAGGAATATATACAATGAAAAATAAGTTCTCCTTTTTACTTTCTTTCAACTGTATTTCACCCTACAAATATTATAACTGTTTTCCAATTGAATTACAGAATTCTAGGAGCTGAACCTTCCCCATGGTCAGGAAACCTGGCTTTAAAGGCTGGATAGGTGTTTCATAAAAACATAAATTTAATTCTGATTTGGCATCAGTCTCTCTTAATTTTCAATAAACCAGAAATTCTGAGAAAATTTTGCCCTAAAAACACTGACTTGCAGTATTCCTGAAACAAAAGGTCCTGGGGTCATGTCAAATTAACTTGACAATATGCTCATAGGACCAGTGAAGCACAGAAGACCCTGAGAGCAGGGCAGGGCTCCTCCCACACTGCTCCCTGGGCAGAGCTACTATGCTTCACACAAGCTGAACCCCAGGACTGCAAGGAGCCAGGAACCTAGCAGCCCTAACCTTAACACAATTTCACACTGAAGTACAGCAGGATTCAGGACAGAGTCCCCTTGGTCACCTCATTCCTTGAGGACTGAATTCAACATATTCAGGGCCCACATCTCTGGACCAAACTTGTCATGGGAAAACCCCTATGGCCTGTGACCCAGAGCTTCTATTGTCCATGAATGGGACTGACCCACTAGTTTCATCCAGCAAAGGAAATGTCTAACTTCCAATATTTGCTGGGTATTTTATTTTATCAGAAAATTTCCTACCAGCTCTTGTTGCCAATTACTTCCCGAGCAATAGGTAAATTCAAAGAAAACAACTCCATGACTGCAAGCAGCTGCAGCACTTCAAGTTAATGCACAATCTGTCCAAGCCGTGGCAGCGCACGCACCATTCATTAGCTCTGTCTGGATACTCACACAAAGACTGTGACACAGCTGAACACCATCTATGAGGCTGCCCCAGGCACATTTGGATATTTTCTTGAGCAGACAATACCTGTAATCAGGTTTTTGTCTGAATCTAGTGGTGCATCATGCGTGGAAATCAATAACAATTTCCTACTGTTTCCCAAGTCTTTAATATATTTATATTTTAAATTAAAGAGAGCTTCATCTAAACTGCTGCCTATGACTGTGTTTTGGTATACCACATCATTTCAGAATCTATCTTTCCCATTTTTATGGGGTGACATATATACTCCTACATCTAAAATGCTTTAGTTACACAAACAAGGGAAAGGAGAAAAAAAAAAACACAAAACAAACAAACAAAACCAAAACACTACTTTGTTTGCATATAAAAGTTCATGGAAATCAAATCATAATTTCAATTCTTGTTTTTCTAGAATCAGTGGAAAACAAGTTGAACTTAATCATCCATTTCCAAAGGGAGACTTCAAGCATTTTAGATTAATTAGGAATAGTCTACCAAGATCATTCACTTGGCCTTAATCTGCTTCTTGGGGTCTGAAAACACAACAGAGGATGTGAATTGGAATGTCACCTGGAAGAATTACTGGGCCCACTAAACAGTCATTCTCTTGGCCATTATGCTGAGCTGTCAGAATAAAAGTGTTTTCTGATCCTATCCTCTCATTTCAGTAGGAATCAATTTACATTGTGCACATAAATCTATGAAAGACAGATTGTACAAGACATTACCTAAAAAGAAAAGCTTCTGATGTATTTTTAAACTTAAAAGTACATCAAAAATATGTACTTATCTTAAGCTGAAAGACGTGTAATCTTTTTATTTGTCCCTGTTAACATGTCCTATGAAAACAGACTGGTCTGTTCTTTGGTCTGTGAAGGTTTCTAACTAGTCCACTTCAGTCAAAATGGAAAAAGAATTTTCCCTCAAATTATTCTCTTAGAAATAACCTCAGTGTGTCTTCCACAGGTTGTTTCAAAAGCCTGAACATTGACCCAAGTGACAGTGAGTGATACAATGATTATTCTGGAGCACACACAGCTTCAGAAGATGCCTTTTTGATCAAACATTTTCAAAATAATCAAGTATCAACCATTAGCAGGAAAGTATTTCTAATAATTGACTGTAACTATAGAGGGAAGAGGTCCTTTGTATAAGATAGAATACTCGTGTGAAATGCACACCCTATATGTCTGGACACCATCAAGTTTATACACTAAAAAAAAATTGAAAAGAAAAAAGAAATTAACAGGAAGTCTTCCTGTACATTCTATTCACATTACCTCCTTTGTATGCATACTTAACCATGAAATCCAGTGCTATGTCTTGTATTGGCTTTGTGTGGTAAGATTTTGGTAGCGGGGGCGGTTACAGGGGTGGCTTCTGTGAGAGGCTGCTGGAAGCTTCCCCTGTGTCTGACAGAGCTAATACCAGCCGGCTCTAAGACAAACCCGCCGCCGGCCAAGGCCAAGGCCAAGCCCACCAGCAATAGTGGTAACGCCTCTGTGATAATATATTTAAGAATGAAAAAAAGTTGCTGGGACAGACAGAAACTGCAGCCAGAGAGAGGAGTGAGAACATGTAAGAGAAACAACCCTGCAGACACCAAGGTCAGTGAAGAAGGAGGGGGAGGAGGTGCTCCAGGTGCTGGAGAAGAGATTCCCTGGCAGCCCGTGGGGAAGACCATGGTGAGGCAGGCTGTCCCCCTGCAGCCCAGGGAGGTCCACGGGGGAGCAGATATCCACCTGCAGCCCATGGAGGACCCCACGCCAGAGCAGATGGGTGCCCGAAGGAGGCTGTGACCCCATGGGAACCCCGCGCTGGAGCAGGCTCCTAGAAGGATCTGTGGAGACAGGAGCACATGGACCTGGTTTTCTGGCAGGATTCATGACCCCGTGGGAGACCCATGCTGGAGCAGTGTGCTCCTGAAGGACTCCACCCTGTGGAGGGGACCCATGCTGGAGCAGTTCGTGAAGAACTGCAGCCCATGGGAAGGACCCATGTTGGAGAGGTTCATGGAGGACTGTCTCCCGTGGGAGGGACCCCACACTGGAGCAGGGGAAGAGTGTGATGAGTCCTGCCCCTGAGGGGAATGAAGCAGCAGAAATAACATGTGATGAACTGACCGTAAACCCCATTCCCCATCCCCCTGTATCGCTGTGGGGGGTAGGTAGAGAATCCAGGAGTGAAGTTGTGCCCGGGAAGAAGGGAGGGGTGGAGGGAAGGTGTTCTGAGATTTGGTTTTATTTCTCATTACCTTACTCTGGTTGATTTGTAATAAATCGAGTTAATTTTCCCCAAGTCGAGTCTGTTTTGCCCATGACAGTAATTGGTGAGTGATCTCTCCTGTCCTTATCTCAACCCACAAGCCCTTTGTTATATTTTCTCTCCCCTGTCCAGCTGAGGAGGGGGGGATGATAGAGCGGCTTTGGTGGGCACCTGGCATTCAGCCAGGGTCAACCTACCACGTGTCTGCAGCAAATAATCCATTTATTGGGTTTGGGTCTTATCGATAGCAGTAACATCCATCAGCAGCAAATTTTACATCAGCACCATAAAAATGTTGTGGATTAACATCAACCCTACATAGATACTGCAAATTAATGTCCCTATTTTTGCTGTATGCAACACATACATACACACATTCATTTTATTCTACATTTTATCTGCAAAGTATGTTCCAATATAATGCCTTCAACATCTAAATAGACTAATGCTGATGGTCATGGAAAGTTGAAATAAAGCAATAAATATTCTATATACTTGCATGAAAAAGATACAGATCATCAATACTGATGATACAGATACTGAGTAAGGTTAGAAGACTGAAAGTTGAAATATTCTGAGGAAATTAAACTGAGATATATACAGTAGGGTTTAGACATGGAAATATTCAGGTGAAACAGTGACAAGAATTTTCTGAGGTTTTTCTATAGTGAAGCCTCTTAGGCAATGAGATCATATCACCATCACTCCTCTTTGAACGCTGTCACATTGAATACTCCTCACTACAATGCAGTAAAAATGTCTGATTAGGAACAACTTTGTGCCAGAGGGAGATGAGATGAGACAACCTTCCAGCTTGAATCTGTGCTTTTAAAATTATGGGCATGTTCTGGTTTAATGCTGAAGTCTAGAATTGCACTAAATTCCTCTTACATTATCTGTATCTGAAGTATTTAGGTGGCTCAGCTGAGAAAATACTTTTCTTGCTTTATGAAATATTGAGCTCTGTATGCACCCTACAAAGGCAGGATTACAGAGGATTAAACCACCAGACATGGGTTCAGTACATTTTAAATTTTAATTGTCATTTCTCAATTTGGGGCTTCAATACAGCAGTTATACATATTTGCATGTGTGTAATGAAACTTGATACCTGTGTACCTATCCTACTGAGATGGGTTGACAAATCAGAGCCAAGGAGCCAACAGTTCTACTTAAAAAGTTGCAAGACAGTCATTCTACAATATTGCACTTTATTATCAATCCTTGTATAACATATATTCCAGAATAAAACACAAATATCTCTATCAGAAAAACAGTATGTCACAAAGACTACTTTTCACTAAATGTTCCTGCAATCCCTTTCAATTTCAGTAAATGTTTTTATCCCAACATTCATTTCAAATTGATTGGGCTATCAACCAGACCTTTATCAAGTATGATGTAATTCTTAAAAGCATCCAAAGGTAGTTTTCAGATGTAAGGTTATATTTCTTCCTTTACACACATGAGTTTCTTTAAATTAAGGAATTTCATTGAAAAATATCATAGCATAGCTTAATTAGGAATGTACTTAATCCCCATTTGATTGGTGAAGAAAGTTATAAAGCTTTCATAACCATAATACTAATAAGAGCTTCATGTCCTTCAATTTTATATTGCGTCATAAAATTACAGTGTATTTTCTAATATATGAAGTGGACATAAACTAGTCTTGTAGTATTCCACGACATTCATAGTAGTACTATAAATACAATTCCCTTTCATTTACAGAATTTGAATAAAAGCATAGAGTTCCTGTATCTACAGAAAAGATATGCATTTTCACAACTCATGTTGTTGCTCAAAATTACAAAATTTTGTCTGAGGAACTACTAAATATTTCAAGCAAGTACCAGAAAAGTCTGAAAATGCTTTCCAAAAGATGAAACATTCAGTAAGTTAGATTTTATTAAATCTCAGTGTTCTAAGTTAGATTATATTAAATCTCAATGTCCTATATATTGCAGAACAGATTGTAAAATGATTAGGCTGCAGATGGCATGTTCTTAAATGAATGATTTCTAGGAGAAAACTATTTATTGTTATGATTTTCAGTCACTGACAGTGTCAAATTGTTTAAATTATTTAAAAGGAGACTTTTAAAAAAATGCTTTAAACATTTGGTTCTTCGCATTTTTTCACATATAATAATGAGGTTAAGATTTAAAAAGAAAAATACATTTCTTTTTAAAAAACATTAAGTTTAAAGGGTAACATAACAACTTTTAAAAAAAAGAAGAAAATGAATAATGCATGTTTGGATGTGCAGAGCTATCTGTGATCATGATCAATGGCTACAGTATTAGTCAATGTTAACATTACCTTTTTATTACTTTTGTAACATTAAAACAATACTTGGGTTAGAAAATGAGCTCCACAATTCACCTTTTTGTCTGAACATTTACATTTTTAACAGAAAATCTTCACTTCTCCATGACAAAAGCATATCAGAAATTTCCACTCCAAACAAGGGTTCAACTAGCTGTCTCCTTCCACCCGCAGATTTCCAACCATCACTCTAATGAAAAGACCCCTTGTGGTACTCCTAGTCTGATACAGAGTCTGACCTTGAATCCAGAACAGAAATTTCTGACACTGGCCAGCCGTGTCCTAAAATTCTTGTGGGATCTGGTAATTTATAGAATCCTTCTCACTTAGGGAAATCAATATGAGCATTTTTAGAGTTCTGGGCTCTGTATTTAATAAAGATCCACAACTCTCTAGGCTAGTGTTATCAAACGAGTGAATCATCAGTTCACCCATGAACTCATTACAATTTCTTTTTATGAAGAACCCAGCTCATGTATTTATCCTGGGCTTGATCCTACATGCATTGAACACCCAGCCTGGAGGAAGGCACTGAGCATCCCACAGGTGCAAGCCTGTGAGAGACTGAATTGTTATCTCGAGCTATTTGTCTCAAAGATTGTTTGTTATGAGAGACTGGACTGTCATCTGAAGCCATTCATCTCAAGGACTGTTTGCTGCGAGGAGCCACTTATCCCAGAGGTGGCCTGCAGTGCGTGAACAGTGCGTGAACAGTACGTATGTGCATGCATCGGACTATGCCCTATAAAAATCCTTGGAGACAAGCTGTGATGTGCACCCATCACCGAAGAATTGAAGACTGAGGACCAACGGCACACCGCTAGATCCATGGTGGTGACTATCCTTGCAACTCTATCCCGACTGCTTGCTTGATTTCTGCCTTTTCTTCCATTCTATCCTATTGCCACTGTTTTCTACTTTTGATAATAAAAGCTCTTTTGGGCATACAGCATTTGACCTCATTTGTGTCTTAATCTCACTCTTGGGATCATATTAAAACCTTCACCGACATTGGATCAGGACAAAGCCTAAACACCATTAACAAGTCCACACACTGAGCAGAGGGAGATACACAAGAGGGAAAACAACCACCAGATGGTACTACTCTAGTTACTGCTATAGACTGTAACAGATATACATCTACTATCAGAAATATTAAAGACTAGAGGGAATTTAGCTTTTTGAGAAAAATAATTAAAGAAAGGAAGTAAAAAAAAAGGCTCTGCTGTACCATCAAATGTACCTAAAATAGTATATGGACACAAATGTTATTTTACAGCTTAAAGGACCTCCATATGTTACATGTACTTTAGAAGGTAATGTAAACCAATGACATTATGCACTAAAAACTTGTATTACACTGTCTATAATAAAAATGAGTGGGAAAAATCATTACAAAAGCAAAGAATGTTTGATAATTGATGCAAAAAGCTCATTCTACAAGCTACAGGACTTCTACTTGTTCTACTTTACTATCAAGAGTGCAAATATGAAGCTTTTCAACTTCTATCTAACATAGCCAGGATTTTTGCAAAGGTACAGGGATTCAACTAACAAATCACAATGAAGCCAAAATTACAACATAACCATGGGTCTTTTGCAGATCTAAGTCTAGAGATTTTGTACTATAGAAATAAAATTAATAATAAAAAATCTATGTTACTACATCTGAATTTAGAAACTTCACATTGAATGCATCAGGTTTTAAAGATAGAATTGGTGACCAGATTATCATCATAATATTTACTGATTTCATACAGCATTGCACAGCCATTTACATTTTATATTTTAACATAGCTAGTGGGAAAAGCTACTCTCACCATGTTACAAGAGGAAGTCTCAGACATGGTTCTAAATCAAAAAGAGTTTTCAGCATCATTATAGGTTTTTGCAATTAACCCTTCATTTTCATTTAGCAAATAAAATGTGTTTGGTTACTTTATAACATAAAATTAACATGTCTCATAACATAATGCAGCTTGCGTTACCGTGTAACTGAAGTGTTTGCACTTGTATGTGCTTACACATCTTCTGTTTAATTAAACAGCACCAGTTTCTATGTGACTTGCATGCAGAAGTGTCAGTGTGATAGAAGGATGGTCAGTAGTTAGTCAAATTAATCACAAAATACTTTTACTTACATTCAGAAAGTGTGAACTAGTGAGGAGGGAGAATTCTAGATACAAGTAGCTCATGAGATGTAAAGGGGTAAAGAAGCTAAAATGAGAATAAAAACAGCATTTTTCTATCTTGTGGGATGGCATCAGGAAATAAAGAGACTTTTCTGAATCTCAGGCATGGAGCTTAGTCAACGTTAATCATAGTTCGGTTCCGGGTGAGATAGGTATGCAATTAATTCTTACAGTATTATAGTTACCAAGTGAGACTATAACTTCTCCCTTGCTTTGCTCTTAAATTCATTTTTCAAATTCTACATTCTTCAGTAGGTACTTCAAGAGTGTGTTTGGAGAAGGCATATTTTAAAAGCTGTTACTAACTGAATTCCAACCGTGGACCTAAATAAAACATACTATAGCCTAAAGAAACCAGTAAGTTAATTAAAATTAATGTGTTTTTTCCTTGTGATGAGCCCAGAATGCAGGTAAACTGTCCAAATAGTACCCAGGTAGACAACACTTTAGCCAGCATTTGTTGCCCAAAGCTTCTAAAAGTTAACCCTTCAAAGATTCATCTTCAGTTATGCAGTAAAAAAAAAACCAAGTCATTGATTTAACCCTTAAGATAAAAATACATTAGTTTGAAAATGGCTGGAGTCATTCCAGGAAATTCAGCTAATCTCAAACTCAGGCTGGTTCTACCTGGGTGCTCTCAAGAGAAGTAAAATGTTCAACTCTTGGGTACCTACTTTTGAAAATGCTGACAAACCTTGTAAATGCACCTGTGGTACAGATGAAAAAAAGCTTGGAAATGGAGGAGAGAAATAGGATTGATTTTAAAATCAAGTGAAACCCAAAGAACATTCAGGTAAAATTGGTAGAATTTTGAACAAATTCTATTTTCTCAGTCAACTCACACATCCAAAGAGCTGTAGCCCTGAAGCCATATGGTATGTCTACCACTGGAATTTGATGTCCAGATTGATTTATTAGACATAATTACCATTTCTATCTGATTACTTGTATAAAAAAATGCTAGTGGGAGAGATGGTGTTTCAAGTGTCTAAATTCTAGGAAGTGTTAATGTTAAATAAATAGAATAAAATAAAAAAGAACAATGATTTAAAACCATACAGGTGTCAGTAATTCTATTGTTATCTTGATATGCAGCTGTCCCCAGAAAATTACATCAAATTGTGTCCTTGGTTAAAGTCACACAACTGCCCTGAACTATATTGTTCAATTAACACGACTACAGAATTTGGCCCCAAAAGTATGTTTTACTCTTTTGCTGAAAGGACAAGTCTCTGAAAGCATGGGTACAAAACAAGAAAGGAAATAAAGTGATTCAAATGTGCCACTATTTGTAGCTACCCAAGTGAAGTTTGAATCAAGGACAGTTTTAAATACATTTGTGTTGTAAATCCAAGACAGCGTGTCTAATCTAGTGCTACTTCTTATACAGGAAAAAGCTACTCTATACAACACAGACTTAATATAACTAGGGATGTCTTATCAGAAACACTCCTCGATGTGAAAAAGAACCTCAGGACACACCTTACTTTCCTTTTTCTTTTTTTTTTTTTTTAAGTACTGGTTTTTCCAAGCAAACACAAATCAAGAATATTATACTTAAAGGCCATGATTGTACTTTCAGCTCACAGTCACTAAAGAAATTCTAAAGCTATAACAAAAGACATCCAGTGTGGTAAGTGTAATTACTAAATATGAAAATATTAATGAGTCAGATTTTTAAGATGTAACTTTACATGTCCATCACATTAAGTTTTAAATCTGAGAGTGTTACCAATTAATATGTAGAATATGATTGAAATTACCAGGGAGCTGCTAAAGTCCTGTGTATAGCCCCCATCAGTTAATATTTAAAATAGGGAAACAATAACTAGACATGATTTAGGGTTTAGGAACTAACTACTAGACAATGGGCCTTCATGTTTATGTCAGAAAAGGTAATGGATTGTGGTCTGGTCAATAAACCTTAAAGAACCGCTTGGAACTGCCAAGATTAGGGAAGAAGTAGGTAAAAGGTAATTCTTACATGGGGAGATCGTGACCACCAACTCATTGACCACCTACTCAAATGATACCACCTACTCAAAAGAAGACAATGAAGGAAGAAGACAGAGTCTGCTCACTAATTTACATGAGGGGTGAAGAAGAAAAGCCCAATCATTAAGGAAAATAATAATGAATATGTGTATATTCATCTGTGTGCATAACAAAGGAAGCAACTATTCCAAACGTTGAGTAAGTGTGTGCTAATACATTTACAGCTCTTCACAGGCCTGTGCTGAAAAGGTCACACTTATTGGAGCTTTAATCATTACTTAAAACAGATTGTTTTCACCTCTGCTTCAATGCTCTTTCCACCCTGTAGGAGAGACACAGGTGAGACCTATTGTTAGATTTAACATCTTTTTAAAAAAGTGAGAGTGAAATCCTGACTGCCCTGACTTAACAAAAGAATCTAAATCACTGTTACTATACAGGGCAGAAACACACACCTCCAGCTTTGCTGCATCCTGAATGTTATTCATTCATTATTACTTAATTACTTAACTTATGAATGTTATTCATACATTACTTAACCTGAAAATGTTAATTGGGGGGGGGCTGTTAAATGACAAACATCAGGAAGCACAATGGAAAATTATTCAATGAGAAATACAGAAAATAACTTCTCTAAATTTTGCATGAGTGTAGCATTAAAATTGCATTCTATTCCTGTTAAGATCAAGAATTTTAGAATGATCCCTCTGACAAATGTGTTTAATCAGGGTCTGTGAATATAATTTTATACCAATTGCCACTGTATGTTGTTCACTCTGGTTTCAGGTACACATACATGTCATAGTCCCAGGAAATCCCAATATGTAAAAATAATTTCTTTCCTTACCCAGTCCTTGCTCTGTGCAGATACCCAGCTGAGAATGGTTCCAGCTTCTCTGATGTGATCATACAATCTCTGAGCAAACATGGTACATTAACATCTTTTTTAATCTTACTTTTCACTATGAGCAAGAACTGCAGATGACTTGCATAATGCAGCTGTACAAACATGTGGAAGAGTCATTGAAATGAAAAGGGCTGTGTCATGCATCTCCAATGACAAAGATAACCAATAAAAATGCAATTACTTTGAACAGCTTCTGTTTATAAAAAAGAACTGTGATTGACTTAGGATAACCCTCCAAAATTTTAAACTTTCTTCCCACATGCTGGTTTCCAAACACTTTTTCTAAATGAGATGTAGAAAAGAATTAGCCTTTGGGAACGGTGTAAATTCTGTCATCTTTAGTACCAGTATTGCTATCATACTGAATATGACTCTTACAATTAACCTTCCATTCACATTAGAATATATCTGTGTGTAAAAAACCACACAAATTCAAATAAAAGTTATATATACAATAATAGTTGATTAAAAATAAATACTGCTATGTGAAAGAAAAATCCACCCATTGCAAGATATCCAGAGATTTCTGGAAGTAGCCACATCATAGATGACACTCTGATCACAAAATTTTACTATTTACCATTTCAAGTTTCTTGTCATGGGATATAATTTGGGAGGACATTTTAAATTTGGCAAGCTTCAGCTTTCACATAAATATGCAAATAATAGACCCAGCATTTTGTCGCTGTCTGCAGTTTCAGAGTCCTTCCAGCTCAGACAGGTGAACTGCCCTGAAATACAATCTCCCTCTGCCACGCTAATGGATTTTCATCAGATTCCATCTCCAAGAGCACCTCTGTCATTTCCAGATACGTTTCAATTTCATTTCTCATCTTGACGGACTATGGGAACAACATTTCTGGGTGAGGATTTTTTGGTATCACGAACACCAAACTAACAGTTCTCAATTTGCCAGTTGAAGATTCTTCTGCTTTGTTTGTTGTTCTAAATAAACATATAGCACTTCTCAAATATCAACTTGAAATACAAGTTAAAAGCCTCCTCAGAATATTTATACTAAATCTATTCATACAGGCAGTGAAGCCATTTTGTAATAGCAGAGTCACAAAGACTTAAAATTAACTGAAATCGTACCTTGTTTATTAAAAAGTACCACTGCTGCATACAAAGGAATAGAAAAGAGACAAATACATATAAAATCATAGAATCATAGAATCATTTAGGTTGGAAAAGATCTTTAAGATCATTGAGTCCAACCATCAACCCAACACCACTATGCCCACTAAACCATGTCCTGAAGTGCCACGTCTACACGTTTTTTGAACACCTCCAGGGACGGTGACTCCACCACCTCCGTGGGCAGCTTGTTCCAAAGTTTGACAACCCTTTCAGTATAATATGCAATCTAAACCTCTCCTGGTGCAACTTGAGGCCATTTCCTCTCGTCCTATCACTAGTTACTTAATAGAAGAGACTAGTACCCACCTCACTACAACCTCCTTTCAGGTAGTAATAAATAAAGAAGCTTTAAAGGAAACAGTGTGAATCTACATGCAAAAGGGATCTAGGCAACAGAAGTAAAAACTGAAATACTCAAAACCACAAGGCAGCCCTCAAGTACCTCCAGGGAGTACCTGAAGTTCATACATGGCTAATTTGTCCATGTGGAATTTCTGTGCATGCCACAATGCTGCAGAATGTTTCCAGTCTGGGCGGAGTGGTGCATACCTTTACATTAATCAATCTCAGCCATTCTCTGGAGTAATGGAATTCTCTCTTATCATGCCAACCCACAGGCAATCCAGAGGGACTGGTTATTTCAGGGCTGATAATTAGAAAATGTGGTCAGAAAAGTAATGGGCTGGGACCATTGTTAGGACACTTCCCTCTTAAAAAATAAAAAATAATTCAATGGGTAGGGCACTTGTACAGTTCAGTTCCCTCCTTTGTGTGAGGATTTTGGAGCCTAGGACTCCCAGCCCCAAGGAAGTGCTTTACCAGGCTGCCTGGTAGTCTGGAGGGAAGGCACTGGCAACTCACTTGGTAGAAGTGGCTCCACTCTGCATGCTGTCATCCAGTATCAGGTCAGAAACTCCCCAGCCTGAAAGGAGGAATTTGTAGCTTCTTTGTTTCAATAAATTTGCCATTACTTTCTAGAAAGTATGATTTCAGACCTTCTCCTGCATTCTTTATTGAACAGTGAACATGAATTTGTACGCGTTGTTCTGGTTTTCTGAATCTTCTGAAGAACAAGCACCTACTTTGACTGTTGTGAAACTTGTGGATTACTGCAAAGCTCAGTGTTACCAAAAATAAGCCTAAATTAATACAAATGAGACTGTACACTAGGAATGTTCCACTTGTATAGAAACAGTGGGGGTCTGTCATGAAAAAAATCCCAGAGACATCCTAGGCTCGCAGAAGGAGCAATTCACATGGAAAAGAAAACAGTGGTAAGGTATGCAGCTTCCAGAACTAGAATTAGCTTGGAGATTTCTCTGTTATCCTCACCTGTAAAATGTGAGAGTTATAGGGGCCAAAAGCTGAAGAATAACCCTTACTCACGATAGAGAATTTTTTTTTTCCTTCCTCAGTTTCATAAGCCAAAAAAGGCTGGAGAGACCCCTGCCCTGCTAACTGTGGAATAGCTCCCTGACCGTAGGGATAAGCCAGTCTTCCTTGCACCCTGTCAAACATTCCTAAATCCCCAGGCCTCCTCTCTCCTCCCACTGCCATCATGACACACACAAGGTTGCTGACAGGTTGCTTTCCCTTCTATTCAGCTACAAATCGTCTCTCTTCCACCTTCAAACCTAAACCCTAGCCCAGTGTAGCTAGTGTTGCCTGTAGTCAGCTTCATTCATTGGGCCTTTTCTGGAACATACATCGTTTGCATTAAATAACAATGATGCTTAATACTGATGTCAGAAAAGCACTACTTTTTTAGCTGATGCTGTCTATTCTCAGGGGTTTAAGGTAATTCTTCTCTATAATCGGTGTAGTCCCTGAAATTATAGGTTACACACTGTAAACTACTCAGAAAATATGTTTTCCCACTATTAAGCTTAATCCTCAGAAAAAAATGTGTTAATGTAGCTGGTAAATCACTAACATGTATAAGCCCACATGAAAGACATTGCAATGGCAGAACTAAATAAAGGGCTAGTTATTATTCTTCTATTCTACAATATGCCTGACAAGCATTCTCTGTATTCCATAGAGCAAATCACAAGAGATTTGACTTTGGAAACTCATAGACAGTGGTAGGAAATACATAAAACAGGCTGTGTTATCCACCAGTGACAATCACAAAGCTTCATGAATATGTAAGCCATTCAGTTTTAAGACTAGTGAAGTTCATAGTTGGTTTTGTTTATTCACAGCCTGCAAGTTCCTAGCTGGGTACATTATGTTTGCAGGGGAATTAGAAACAAAATATTAAATAATTCTAATTTTCATTCAAAAATTATTTTCCCAAATAAAAACTAAACACAGTAAGCACTAAAAGGTTTCAATTATTACTGATTAATTGAGTCTGACTCTCCTAAGGTCTCAGTGGAGTACTTGAATTATTTACATAATTAACTTTTGATATCTGTATTGTTTAAAGATTTGCTGTGTAACTGGAACTCTATTAGAAAGTAAAACTTTGTTTTATTAGGAGTGTGGATAAAATAAAATAACTACCTATAAAATGAAAGAAGAAGATAATCCTAGGGAATTTCAACAGCTGAGGAGTTACAAGTCTTGCACAAAGCAAGGTTAAGTATAATCTCTAATTTGTGGATACAGAAGCTGAACCAGAAGATAAGGAAACCTCACTTCTCCAATTCCAGAGCATGGACAACTTGCATTTTTTGCAATTATGCAAAATCCCACAAATCTGCTCAGTTTCACTGACATGATGTATCAAATTAAGATACCACCATGCCACTTTAGACAGCAAAAAAGCAAAGATGTGCAGCACTGACACCTTCAAACACAACTGCAAGCATGCTAATGAAGGTTGCTTATTCAGTCAGTGGCAGAACTCTATGGAGAGACCTTATGCCACAACACCCATGGGACGCCAGCTAATAAAGCAAAGATGTGCAGCACTGACACCTTCAAACACAACTGCAAGCATGCTAATGAAGGTTGCTTATTGAGTCAGTGGCAGAACTGTATGGAGAGACCTTATGCCATAACACCCATGGGAAGCCAGCTAATATGGAGTAGGTAATTCTGTGGTAGGTAGTTCCTATAGGATCTGTTCTTTATAGTTCATGACCTAGAAAAGAAACAAACTAGCTAGCTGTACATGAAGCTAGCTTATATTTATAGACACTGTAATCGTTATTCTTTTTTGCTCCTTCCCAAAATGTGTTTTAACCTGCAGCTCTTTCTCACCGACACAAACACACACACACAACCTTTTATTGAGAACAGTCTCTTACCAAGAATTATTCAAGAAGCACTTGTAGCCCTGAAACTTTAGGCAAGGGCTTACATGTGTTCAGTTAATACATGGCAAATATTACTTCTAATATGACAGGAACTGTATATGCTGCATAAAATGAGCCACGTAAGTGCATATTCACAAGACCAAGTAGCAGATGGTAAAACCAGATAGTCCTCTTCCTTCACATTTCCATAATATCTAATATAGTAGGGCTTTGAGTCCAAGCAAGGTATTTAAGAGTGAATGGAATACAAATTAAGTAACTGATTAAACAAACACAAGGTAAATGCTAAATTTCATGAAGGACTTTGCAGGGCACTATATAAAAATAAACAACAAAAAAAATTCAAATAAAATATTAAGCTCAATGTACTTTTCCATTGTTTTTCATTTTAATAAAAGCCAGTAGATGTCCTGAGCCAAAAGAAAATAACAGAACAAGTAAAACCTCTCCTAGGTGCACACATAGATTTTACTACAGCAGAAGGTTTTACAGCAGAATAAGTAGATATACCCCTCATGTAAAATTAGTCCAACAGCCTTCAAAAAACCTGCTACTTAAATCCCAAGAGTTTGTAGTAAAATAGGTGATTTATGACCTCTGCTTTCAGACTGATGCTAAAAATTGATTTGTTCAGCACAAGTCTCATGGTGAAAAAAAAAAATCAATTATGGATTTCAGTGAATGAAGCAGTTTGGTAAAGATTCATGAGCTTTATATATAAAGATCTGAAAATCAAAGTTGTGTGAATGAGGATTCACTCCTTTAACTATCCTTCCTACACTGAATGATGCCATTTGCTACTTATTTAGTGGTTTTAATATTCTGGAAAAGAGTAGTTACTTCAAAAGATTGCACTTCTGGGAACAATGCCATATACATCAGCACAGGCCACTGCATTGTCATCCTGGGATGGACTGCACCAAGTTTAACAGTTGCATTTTAGATTCCAGTGCCTCCATGCTGCTTCAGAGTGAAAAATGCATGTGGGTTGGCCAGTGACTTGGTCTGCCTTCCTTACACCACCACCAGGTTTTTTTGCTTTAGTAATACACAAAACATGCAGTTTCTCAACAGCAATGAGTGCAATAAGATAGGCAATGCAATTTTGAATATCCCTGATTGTAAGTATCATGCTGCTCCAGGGTTGAAATAACCCATGAGAGTTCCCTTGAGTTATCATTAACAGGGAAACCTCCGTGTGCACAATGGTTTGCAGGCATGCAAGACAGCGCCCTGGTCTGTAGGACTTTCTTATGTAAACTGTTCCCATCTGGAAATATGAAATTTTTTGTGTTCGAAAGTAGCATTTCCAGGAAAAAGAACTTAGAAGAAAAACTTGGAATCTAAGCAGTATAGTTGCTTTTAGATGTCCAGTGATCTCCAGGGTATGCTGAAAATAAGAGTGGCTCAAACTACATAGTTTTTATTCTCACTAGCTCACAGACCTAGTGCCACACAGAGTGAAAGTCCATTCCTACCCTGCTTGTCACGTACAATCAGTAACCAGGTTTGGTTTCCAGCACCTTTCAGTTACAACTGCCAGCCAAAATCTCAAGGCAATGAGGCTGCACAGATGAAGTGCAAACTTCACATCAAGACAGTGGAGTCAAGGGCTGTAACTTGGATTTAATCACCATTCAGAGTGATTTAAGCCAGAAAGTAAAACAGATTTTTAACCCTCTAACTGATTCGTCTCTTTGTAAAATGAATACATTTGCCTGAAAACATTAAAACATACAGCAGGTCTCCAGTTCTCTATAAATTATTCATACAATAACAGATACACCACAGTCAGCACACTACGTAGAAAAGTCTTTGAGTTTTCCCCAGATCTGACTCTTCTAGGCAAACAACTTCAGTTAATTTTGTCTGCAAAATAGAGACAAGGTTTTTCTTACTACTGCAAAGGAATCTCTCTGTAAAGACGTTTCAGACCATATTTCCTCTAACATCTAAATATTTATATTCAATGTATC
Organism: Haliaeetus albicilla; assembly: GCF_947461875.1. Taxonomy (NCBI): domain Eukaryota; kingdom Metazoa; phylum Chordata; class Aves; order Accipitriformes; family Accipitridae; genus Haliaeetus; species Haliaeetus albicilla. The sequence continues at coordinate 13,915,175 of NC_091494.1, read as the reverse complement.
TTTTGTGTAAATATTTAGAGATTCATCCCAGGCAGAAGTGAAGAAAAACATCTAGAAAATGTCTTTTGTGACTAAGACTAGGGATGAGAAAGATGTGTAAAATAAGAAAAAGAAAAGACATCTCTAAAGCATCAAAATAGCCTGCAAGTATTCACTTTTGTGGGTCTTTATTCCCCTACAGTACGTGTTTCATGTAAGATAACTGACTACTGCAATTGCTTGCTAAAACCATCCCTTTAATTCGAGCCTTCTTTCTCCCATTTTTAGTACCCTTAGACAAGCTTGACTGGCAGTCTAAGCAGAAGGTCATGTTCAATAAGTTTTGTCATTTGTAGTATTTCCTGAATAAGTACTTGACTTGCAACTGGTGTCGTCCTTTCACCACCTTACTTGGCAACAGAGAGGTATCAGAACAGATTTCTTGAATGAGGATGCTCTTAGTCTATGCTTGCTTTTGTTTTGTTTTTTTCTACTTATAAAATGCAAAGCTCCATGCAGATGTCACTGGATACAAAATTTCCTGCTTAAACTCAGAATGACCTTTCTACACACTGACAACCACAGATGGCATAAACTGGGCACGGACCTATCATAACTTCTTTTTTTTAAAGTGAGTCGCTACCTTTGAACTACAGTCCTAAAATTAAAAAAAAAAGAAAAAAATAAGGTTTTTTACTCATCCAAACCAGAAGTAATCCTTAAAAAGTGGTGGTTATTGTTTCATCCATTTACATCTTATCTGGGGGAAGAACAGTTCAACAAGCCAATCAGAACATAGTCTTGCTGTTTCCGTGTTACTACGTCATTATACTTTGCCCTAGAAATACACTTGCAGAACAATCACACTGTTGTCATTGCTTTTCAGAGGCCCACAGGTTATTAAAAAAGCGAATCATATTCATGAGTGAAGCTGTTTGGGAGCATCTTTAACTGCCTATAAAATGCAATATTAAAAAATCTGTCCATTTTTTTCTAACTGGCACCACCATTATGACCTTGGGCTACTTACAGTGTCTCTGTTTCCACATTATATTGTCCCTGAAATAACTCTAATATCATGGAAACATAAAAAATGAGTAACTGCTCTAATATCAGTAGGTTTGCTGCTGCTACTCTGGGTATGCACCTAACTAAGCTTTAAGAGGGAAATAGATGTTGCTAGATTTTGATCCAAACACACATCTGAAATTCAGCATTGTTCTCCCCAGAACAGGAATTATAGCATTCTATTACATGATGGACAAATAGCTTTTTTTGGTTTTATGAAATCAGATGTTATTAAAATACAGTCCTTTTTCAATGAGCACCATTTCCTTATTGAGAGGCCAAAGGCACAACCACTTAATTGTGTCCCTCTGCTGGAGGGGTATTCACAACTCTAATTATCATATCTCTAATTATCTGATTTGTATCTCTAATTACAGTCAGACTTGGTAGGTACAGGTCTACCACCCTTGGAGCTCATTTACCCCAAAATGCATAAGCAAGATCAAGCATATAATCTTTCCATTTGTATCCCAGTTGCAGCATATCTGTTCTCAACAGTGCTAAGTTCATGAAATTTAGTAGGAAATTAATAAACAACCCCATTAATAATGACTAAGGAATTTTGCAAGGAATAACTATCACAGTCACCTGCAAATGTATGAGGGGGGTTTATCTCATATAAGCCCAAGGAATAGATATACTAAACATAAATGTACTTGATACTGTACATAAGAGGGCAAACATGTGTAAAACTGCCCTTGATATTGCTCTGTTATTGCTATGATTTTGCAAGCAATAACACAAAGAGTGAAACAGGTAATATAAAAGACAACTACTTTTACTGTTAAATTCAATTTTTTTTCTATTTAACAAAGTATTATACTATTCTTTCAAATGGAATGAGTAAGATAAATAAATTAGTCAGAACCTTACCCAGAAAAAAAAAGAAAAAGATCAAATTGGTTTTAGGTTTGTTTTACCTTTTCTATCTTAATCCTATTTTTAAAGTGGAAAATTTTCCCCATGCAGTTTCCTAGCATAGCTGTAAAGTTCAGAAGTTTGAAATTCAGGCTATTTTAGCCACCAAAAACTCAAACCTGTCAATCAGAAATTATTAATGATACAAAACTCTATAAATATTATTGTGAGACTTTGAGCAGATACATTACCAGGAATGTAATACTTCTGAGAGATTTGAGACTGATCAGTCAAGAGTTTGAAAACCTAATCTTTCATAAATGGAGTTTCATAGAAATTAAAATAACTCCATATAAAAGTTGACAAAGAATGGGTCACTGTTACCTGCAGCACAGGTGCACTGAAGGAAATGCGTTGGAAGCTGTCCAGTATTGCCCAACAATCTGCCTCCGTCTGCAGTTTCCAGCAAATGATTGTGAGCTGCTCTGGTGTGCAGACAAGGTGCCTTTCATACGTGTCATCAAAATCTCCACAAAGTTTTAACTGGTGAGCAAAGAGAAAGTTTTGTTCAAAAACAGGCTTGCTCAGGCTGGTCAGCTAAACAATTTTACCTTTTGTGCAGGCTCACTGCTTTCTCAAAGCTCAGGGAGAAAATTATGTAAAATTCAATGCCTATTTGTTGTTCAAATTATTTAAATTTCAACATACAAAAGGTAACTTTTAAAATGAGAACTCCCTGCATTTAACAGAGAATTAAGGATTGTTTCATAGCTTCTACAAACCTGAGGCCTGACTGACCAATTTCCCAGGGAGTTAGTTAGACACTGTAAAGGTAAACATAGACCCAGGATTTTACTATTCAATGCAAGCATTCCAATTAGAAGAGTTTAACGTATTTAACAGCCAGCCCAGCAAGTTCACAGTGGGACTTTTTTTGTATATACAGTAGTCATTACATGGCCAACATTGTTGCAAATATTCTCATAAAGAAATCAAAATGTAATCACATAGAAGATTTGGGTTTCATTAAGAAGTAAAATTGTGAAGCATAATGTATAGGATTGTTAAGTTTGAAATGTAGCCATAGAAACTAGGAACTGTGTTATGTGTGACTAGAGGAACCTCAATATTGTTAAAGTTTGAAATAGCTAACCATAGAAACCTCACCAGGAAGTTACTGGGTTTTCTATGTTTTGTTTCAAGAAACTAAGGAAACCATCATGGACACCAGTTTGCTGCTTGGAAACCCCCTTACCCTTCCCATCTTGATTTGAGTATCGAAGATTCCAATCAGTAGAACTAAGTGTAACTGCCCAATGATTGTTTTTAAATAAGAATATTGATAAGGTTTTATAAGCAAAGGACCAATCATTATAAAGGTTAAATTTAAGAGCGAGCATAGTATGCATTTTTATGTAAAGAGCTTATGTAACAATGACCTGACAGAAAAAGTCTATAAAAACTGATGGATTTTGATACTAAGTTGGACACGCCTTTGGAGGAGCGATCCCCCGTGTCCCCAGTGCTGCAATAAACGAAGTGCCTGCTTCTTAACTTCACATTGGTGTTAAGGAGTTTTATTCTGGATTTTGGTAACAGCATCACAACCATTTTGTAGGGGACAGATACGGGCCTACAAAAGTTTCTCACAGAGAGCCTCAATTATGTGTATTTGAGTAGAAGCCATTCTACTAAAATATATTCCTCACTTTCTGCAGACATGCTGATGGATGGGCATAAAAGGATGGAGAAGTACAGCGTGAGCAGATATTCATTGCTTCCACTGGATCCTTCAGTGGACAGTACAGATCCCCTAAGGTTGCGCTGACAAGATTTACACAGTCACTGGTGGCACATAACTGCCATGGAGAGTCAGAATTCCTGCATAGGGCCCAATACCTGTTAGATTTAGAGGCAAGTCTGTTGAAGGGCAACAGAAATTCAGTCTTTCCCCTGACAGAGCAGCAAGGAAAAAGCTCCATGGGGGAAAGGCAATTACCATGGACTTTTCCTCTCCTGAGTTTTTGTAGTGCAACCTGAGAACAGTACTAATGACTTCCTTCCAGCTTACTGCTAAGATGACAAGCCTCCTCAACATTCAGCTGGGATGACCATTGTACAGATGGGGACATTGAAGTGCAGGAAATTAAAAGTCATATTTCAAAAATGTCTCAAATTTCATTATTTGAGTTTCGGGAGGGGGAGGTCTACAAATCTAGACTGTACTTTAAGCAGTAGTTAATAGAAAAAGCAGGTGTTCAATCCTCTTGAATTCAGAAAAAGCAAATAGCTAGTATTAGATACCTGTAAAGTGTGGAGGACCTAACAATGAAGGTCATATTTGAAAACAGGAACTTCATTCATTTGCCCAGAGTCCAGTATTAAATTAATAAGTGAAAACAGTTTTGTTTGTTTCCCATATTTTCTGTATACACAGCTGAAATGACTTTGTCAGTAAGGTAAATGGCAGAGAAGGATTCAGTAACACACTTTCCTGGCTGCAAATGCATCATCCAGGGAGGACTAGCAAAAGTAATTGGTATGTTCTTTTTGGTTAAAGTTCATCACCTCTTTCTGAGATGCAGACAGACTCACCAGGCTAAGTTAAAAGCTACGAGCCTTGCACTGTAAAATGATAACCATTTTCTAATCACTTCCAAACCATCCAGGCATTCCTTGTTCGCATCTAAGCACAAAAGTTTTCCCATGGCTGGAAACGATCAGGATGGTTAGCAGGCTCTACAGGTGGCATGACAAAAATTAATTTTGTACAGTTTGTCATATATGCATTGCTGTCACAGTCAATACCTTGATATCTCCAGAGATGAATACGGGGTTCTTTAAGTGCCAAGAGAAACACCAGCTATCTAAGGAACAGAACATTAAAAATCTGCAGGAGCTTTTAGATTTGCAGCTGCAGACATACATTTCCATCACAAGGGAAGCTGCAATGGTAATTCAGCACCAGCTTTGCATTGCTAACAGTCTTGCATCAGCTGAGGAGTTTATCTAAATTGGTGACCAGGGGCCATAAATGACACAGAAGAATTTTGTTCCTCTCACAATGGAGAATTTTCTTGCTCTAACAAATCCTCAGTTTTGCCATCCTGTTTAAAGTGATAGCAATGATATTCATTACACTACTAAATGTTAGTAGACTGTTTTCTTTAATACCATAATCATTTCAATGGCATATTTTCATGGGCTAGATGGCATTCCTCGTGCTTTTATTTCTCAGAGATAATATCTACTCCAAACAAAGAGCCCAAGCTCTCCTTATTTCAGCTATCCCATACTAGCTTTCAAATAAAAAAAATTTCTTTTCTGAGCCCATTGCAAACATGCTATTCTATCACTGAATTGCATGAAGTTATTGAAGAATATTACATTTGGAAAGTTTCTAGCAAATGGGATTATTTTCCTTTGAGTCTTTGTAAGCATATTTTGAAATGGCAACTCTCAGCAATGAAACACAGAAACTGCTATTTGCAATAGCAGAATGAGCAGTGTTTCTATCACACTGTACACCTTTATACTACTTTGTAATTGGAGATGGTTTGCATGTGATTTGTTTCCAAAAAAAAAAAAAAAGAAAAAAGAACAGAAGAACCAAGTATCCAGCTTTACACAATTTAAGAGTGAAGTTAGAAGGTAATTTTGTCACAAATATTTCCATTTTTCTATTCCCAGGACCATTCATAGTTTCTCCTAGAGTATAATTCATGATCAGAAGACTGCTGCAACCATGTATTTTACAATTAAATATTTCATTTGCATTGCATTAATTTAGACTGAGACTTTTTGAACTATTTAGAGGTAGCTCTAATATGCAAGGCTTAAGTGACTTGAGAAGCCTGCATTTTCAGAAACATTCAGACCTTTTGTATTTATAGTTCATACCGCATCTGCCCTGAACCATGCAGACACTGCTTTGCTTACGCTCCAAGTCAAGTGGATGGGAGGCAGCTTTAGCCCACTTAGGATGTAATGCAGCTAATGTGGTTGCATCAGCAGGACATTGAGATAATCGACAGTGCCTTGCATTAGCTTAGGAACAACATTACTCCAATGAGGCCAGCAGGCTTCTAGACCAGACTTGATTCACATCTGGCTAGTCCAGAGAAGGGCAGGAGTGAGCCACAAATCTACACTCCTTTTCACAGTAAGTTTCAGAGTCCTTAATCATGTAAGCCACATAAAACCAAATGGGGTTGTTCTTTTTTTCTCTGAAGATGTTTATGAGAACAAGTGTTCACCTCCGCAAGTTTCAGAAGACACACGATATTACTTCTGCTTCTGGATTGGAGCACTGCTGTAACTCTGTATATTCAAGTATATAAACCCCTCAAAATGCAGTTGCATCATTTCATGTTAATTTATGGGTCCTGTCTTTTCAGTGGCAAGATATCTCTGTCAGTTGCAAGAACCCTGTGACACTGCAGCAGTGATTTGCAGCTCTGTGTATACTGGGATGCAGTCTCATTCCTTCTTACAAGCATAGAGTAATGGCTGATCAGAAGCAAAACCAGCAAGCTAGATGGAGTCTTAGTTAGCAGAGAAACTAAATTAATTATCTGTGTTGCTGCTCACTGCAGTGAACATCTGGAGGGTTCCTGTAACAGTTCAGTTCTTTGAAGAGGAAGAACACGAGAAATTGCAACAGAATTAATGTACAGAAAAGGAAAAAAACAATAACAAGGAGGGGAAAAAAATCACTAGAACCAGAAAATTTTCCTCTAAAAGATAAAAAAAATGCAACTATGAATTTGTTGAGCAACTTACCATGAGAATTTCAATCTGTCTTCCTGTCAGAACAGCAGAGATGAGAATGACCAGTGTTAAAGTCCACAGAACATGGTTTCAATTCTAGAAAGACATGACAGGAGGGAGGTATGGGGTAGAACATAAGGACAGCCATTCTGGTGCAGAGAAAGCTACAAACATAGTAATGAGAAGGTTTACAGGGAATGACATGCCAATGCAAGCCAAAAGGCAAGTACCTTTCTTTACACAGTGCACAGTTAAAATGTAGGCCAGTTTAAACATGGCCAGGTACATTCTAGAGACATAAGACCAAAAAGAATAATTACATAAATTCATAGGAAATGCGTCCATTATTTGTTATTACACACTAGTCCATATACAACTGTCAGCTCAGGAAGACCAAATTGTTTTCCAGAAACCTAACTAACTACAGTGGGTTAATGTTGGGAACAACAAACTGAGCTTTCAGTCTGACTAATACATTACTTGTGTTCTATTTGTGTTCCTGCCTCATGTTGATAAGTGCCTTGCATTGCCATCTGGGCCACACATATGCAATGAAAGCTTGCTGACAGCATATAATATCTTATGATTCAAAATAAATCTGCTTTTTGTAAAACTTCATCTGGTATTTCTGGTAAAAGTGTTACCAATATTTCTTTCCATTCTACGTCAAGATACATAATTAGCAAGTCCTGCTCTCCACAGATCTCAAAACACAAGAGAGCAATCCATATAATAAATCCACTCTGGTCAGCTCTCAATCAGATGACATTGCCTTTACTGTCTCTAAGCTGAGCCGCAATGTCATAAATAGAGCAAATAGTTTTAACATCAGCTAGAACTTTTTCCAGTGCAAGTTCAGAAATTAATAAACTTGAAAGAGAGTCTATATTAAACAGTTCATTGAATTCCCTCCTGATTCAATGAGACATACTGTTTCACTTTCAAAGGACTCAACTGCTTCACCTTTCCCTCATTTGCATGACTTCTGTGCTTAGATAGGAAGTTGAAACTTAAAAAAAAAAAAAAAAAAAAAACCTTGACTCCACTTTTTTCTTCCTGAATAAAACCTCCCTTGTATAATCAGCCCATTTTTCAGAGATTTTTTTTTAATAGAAGTTGTGTCTTTTTGTGTTTGTATCTCTTTGCATTATTTTTATTTTATACTATATCCAATGTACTTTGTAACTTCTTTCTTCAGAAAAAAAGCTTAAAAAAGTAACCATCTCCCAAAACCTTTTTCTTCTTTCACATCCTATGCATGTGTAATAGCGAAAACATCCCTGCTAAGAATACTACATTTCAAATCGAAAACAGTGGCAAAAATCCTACTGGATGCCAGCGACCCACACTTTCACAAACCTGAAAACTGCAGCAGGTATAAAAACAAGGGAAACAAAACAAAATTGCACTTTAATCATCAATAAAACATACTAGCATAAAAAGAAAAGTACAAAGCAAAAGGTTAATACCTGTGTTATTTTTGTAATGCATTTGTAATGCAAATGACTGATAATAGACACTGAAGGAATCAGTCAGATAGCCAGTGGGGTCACAGACATCAAGAACACGCTCTTAAAAACAAATTCTGAAAAAAAGGACTTGTAAGCAAGGCATACACTCAGTGCTTTATACAGGTAGTACAACCAAATATCAATTCATAAAAGGAAGACATGCTCTTAATTCTTTGTGCTATGTTTAAAACAGATAGATATAAGATAGAGATATAAAAGATATATTCATCCTGCCTGACTGTGAACAAAACAGAATTGCATGACCTGTAATACAAGAAGATGTAAGGCAGCATCCGGAAAAATTTAACAGTTTCAAATCAACAAGCCCAGATAATTAGCTGAGAAACTCTCTGAACTACTGACAGTTTTTTCCCAAACCTAAAAATCTAAGGAAATCCTCAAGTACAGAATGTTCCCAATGTTATTGCAGTGTTGCAAGCAGCAAAAGTAGTAGCTGGGGAACTGGAAACTTGTCAGCCTTATGCAAAGCCTGGAACACTTAACTTGTAACTAGCAACACAGGTTCAAATATCATCAATGCCAGTCAACAGTCATAATAATTGATGTTTTCCTAGCAAGTTGGTCCTGTGAAAACAATCTGTTCTCTTTTTAGAAAGGTGCATGGAAGTTTAATAAAGACAGCTGTGTCAGTGCAGTCCTCTTGGGCTGCCCTGAGGTACTTGACTTAAAATGAAAAGCTTGGATATGGAGGATTGAAAAGAAGCTATTTCATATATTTAAAACTTGCTTAAGAGATCTCCCAGTGTATAGGTAAGGGCAGACCACCAGTGTAGCTCACATCATTTCTTACTAGCATAAAACCCAACTGTAAATCCTATAGTGACTGAGCAGATGGCCTGCCTTCTTTCTTCAGACAGCCTCTATTGAGGGACATATTTCCAGTCACTGCCAAAAATTCTACAGTGTTTTTAACAGAGATATAAGAAATGACGCTAAGCTTCCTATAGGACAGTGAGAAATGAAAATATTTCTTCAATTACTATAGTGATTTCCATGGCAAAAATGCTTTGTATGTAAACTCACCACTTTTCTAGTGAAGCAAAAACTACAATCCCCTGACTGAAAACTTTTTTTCCTGTTGGGTTTTTTTTTCTTCTTCTGTGGGTATAAATCGCAGTTAACAACAAATACAGTAGAATGTAATCTACTGTAATCCAATCTCTAACTTCAGCAGCCTAAGGCAAGGTCCTCAAATGCTCATCAGAAGATCTAAGGGAGTTGGGAATAATATTATTACAGCTGTTTTCATTCTTCTCATTCCTGGAGAAGCCCAGTTTGGCATGTTCTTGCTCTAGGTGTAAATTAGAGCAATTCCAAGGCCGTTTCAGATCCGCACTAGCTTCACATCATTCTTTGAATGGCTTTTGCCAACAAAACATAAGATGAATAAACTTCACATCTCCTCTTCCCATACCATGGCAGGCACTCAAAACCAAAACAAAACCCAATATATCAGGAATGTAAAAGAAGGTCGTATAGAGCTGGCTGTACTAGCTATGCCCCTGCGACAGATTTCTGCCAAACCAAACGGGGGAGATTCTTTCTGCCTCTTTCCACCAGTTATCCTGCTCTTTAGCACCACACAAGGGCTGGATCAAGAGTTGAGAATTTGTCCAAAATACTGGAAGTGAGATATATGTAAATAGCAAATAATCATCCAGAGGTCCATGCTCAGGTCAGCATGTTGACTGGCTTTAAAATCAAAAGAATGTGTTTTTTTCTGACTATATGGGCAATGTTATTTTTAAAAAAATACTACAGAAGTGATTCTCATTCCTCAAAAGCCTTTGTCAGAAGATGGTACCACTACATCAAACACTAATGTCAAGCTCCAAACATTAATAGGTGGTCATTACAAGGGAAATCATCTTATAAAAAGTGTTTGGAAATACACTATACAAAAATGTAGTAATGATAAAATACTAAAGGAAACTGCAGAAGCTGCCTATATACCCAGGAAAATTACTTCTTTTGCAGGAAAAATGTGTGGGTTTGCTATTTAATTTGATGTCCTCCCTCATTAACAAAGGCATCCCTGGATATCCATATTCATAGGAATACTCTGCATGCTGTTGAATATGAAACACAGATCATTTTGCCTTTCTAGCTAGACCCATCTTTGTAAACCTCAACTTTTGTCTATTTTATTGACCTGCTTGTGTTATTCAAACACCAAGAGTAAAGATAGTTTAATATTGCCACATAATTTGCAGCGTCAAATTGCAAAAAACTATGTTACTGTTACAGAACAGTCCAGGAAATCAGCTATAATGGAAAAATAATAACCCACCAGGCTCAAGAAATAGACACATTCAGCAGATGTGTCGGAATATTATCAACTTCTAAAAGCCAGTATCTGAACATAAGCAGCAAAAGATCCATATACTCTTTTCAGTTACTCTAAATGTTATTTTAGATGCCTGTGATTTTTCTCCCCCCACATTTTCTTAGAGTCTTTTTGCACTCTTACATTATACATTAACATTTCAATAAAAATATGATAAAAACCCAGAAGGTCTGAACTTGATGGATGAGGATGCAAAGAAGGGTGAAAAAGTGAATGTAAATGTGCCTTTTTCTGCTAATCTGCTACTGAACTACCAATTTAAAGGGGTATAGGTCAGAACTGTGGAAAGAATTGAATTTTAATAGAAATAAGTATATGTCTCTGATACTTTAGAAAATATATTCTTTAACGCAAATGGGAAAAATAGGTATTTCCTGTGTAATGTAACTGTCCAAAATATACCATTCATTAATCCCATTACAACATGATAAAGGCAAGTTGATGAGAAATTTATTCAAATAAGATTTGGACCACTTGTCTTTTTAAAAGTCAGTATGTGTTTTGATACTCTTAGGAGCAAAATTTATTCCCAGACCACAAGCATGTTGGAAAAGATATTTCCTTCCAAAAATCTCTATCATTATTTTAACAGCTTTCAAATAGACTGAATCCATCTCAGACTTGCAGCCCAAGTTCTATGGACTACTATTTTGAATACATTGAAATTGCAATGCTATAAATTTAATGCTAAATGAAAAAAATATGGTCACATTACATTAATGTTACTGGCTTTAGCATTCAGGCTTTTTGCATTGTTTTTTTAATAACACACTTTCAGTATATAATTCAATGTGTTTAATTTTCTACTTATATCTGCGTAATTTCCATCAGCTCATTCCATCATACAAATACTGTTGTAGTATGAAAACTGATACACATATATTTAGTTTGAATAGGAAGTTATTTTATAACATCAATAAAACTGATATCCTCAGATTATTGAAGATTATTGTAACATATATACACAAAGAATAAAAGTAATTTAAACAGAATATCGTCATTTTCTTCTGATCACTCAAGAGATGTGCAATTAACCTGCACTGCATTTTTATAGAAAAAAAGACTACTTCTGGGCTGTAATCTGTTGGATAAGAGGGCATTTGGAGTCAAGCTGGAAGCTGTGCATTTGAAGCACCATGCACAGAACTGCTAGGCACCAGAAAGTGCAATGAAAGGCCTGTAATTCTGCTGCAGCTGCTGTGGACACAAAGGTGATTTACAGGAAACTGTCACTAAATCTGAGAGATGACCATGCATTCCCAGATTAATGTTCATAGTATATATACTGTTAAAAGAAACATAAATGTCTCTTGACTCCTAATATATTTTGCTATCCTCCAAATTTTTGTCTTTATACATGTCCACAATTTAAATCCTTCAAATGCCTTAAATGGGATTAATATTGATTAAAATCTACCAAACTGAACAAAGCAGACCATGCAGAATATTCTAAAAAGACAATACAAAGAGTTTTCATAAAGCTTGAGAAACTGAAGAAATCAAAGAATGATAAAATTAAGAGACAATGGTTGAACATGGACAGAATGAGATCTGAAACAGCATTACTAAGTTTATATCAGTTTACAATTCATTTTGTTAAATGCAAATAACTTTAGAACGAAAATGGTATTTTTCTTCAAATTAGATTAGCTTTGTAGATTTCTTCAGGAGTCAGTACAAGCCTAAGTCTAAAGAAAATCAGTTTTCTAATTTTAAGTTAAAAACATTTAAAGCAGCAAACCCTGGGTCTAATTCATGTCAGAGCAGATAAATTCAAAGCTAGAGGCTCCAAATCTTTCAGCATGGCTTTAGCTTTGACTGATTCTAACAGTGTTACACGTATATTAATATGAAATGGATGTAGTCTGAAAACACAGGGTCATTTTTACTGTTTGGACAGCTAAGATTCAAAGTACAATGTGTGCCAAAAAAACTAATCTTTAAGATAGATAGCTATTACTTTTTAAAAATATTTAAGTATTTAAAACTGGCAAGCAAGTCAAGTTAAAGGACAGACAAACAACAGTACAACTAAATGGTCAAAACCAAATCACTGCCTCATACACCCATGGTATTATTTTACTTATTTAAAACTAAATTAAAACCAAGCTTTTTTTCTCAGCCCAAACAATATTAGTAGTCCTCAGCCTGCCTATTTTTGCAATAGTTTTTCCCAGAAGAAAATAGGGGGTATTTTTTTCCTAATAAGAAGTAATATATTCTTTCACCTCACATTAATTCAGAATTGATTGATGGGAAAATTAAACCTTGGACAGAAAGCAATTGTGGATTTTTTTTAGCCAATAGGGAAATGCTCTACAAAATTATGGTGTGCAGAGACAGCTGTTGCTATGGAAACTGTTTTGCAACCTTAAATGTGACAGCAAGTACCAGGTGTCTGCTGTAATGAGACTTTAAAGTAATTACGAAACGTAAATAAAGTTTGCTGCCAAAGTGATCCAGGTATCATCTCCATGCCTGAAGGACAAACCCCTCTCTGGATAACATGCTGGGGAGAAGGTGCAGTGCAGCAGTGGCCAACACAAAGCTCACAAGCTACATGGGCCTCCAAAGAGGCCAAGCACTGCTGAACAGCCCCCTGCTCCCAGCCCCAGTGTCCAAGGGAAGGATCCAAGCTGGGCTGTATGGCAGCAGTTACAGAGCATGAGTGCATGTTCAGCAAAGAAGAACACATATCTGGGGGAAACAAGACAGCAAAGGGCCACCAGACTTCACCTTTGGTCACTCACCTTCTGCAACACCCAGGAAAATACCTTTTGCTCTCTTCAGCTGCAGTTTAGGGATCCTGTGCACATTGCTGGCGATCAGAGACTGTGCCCCGGGGCACCAAGGTTCACAGGGAAGTGGGGTAGAGGCTGAGGACCTGCAATCTGTTTAGACGTGGTTCTTGCTACACTGGTTTCTGCAGTATTGCATAGCTTCGAGCTGGATATGGTTGACACCAGTTCTGGGAAGGCCGTACAGAGAATCCAAAAGCACTGGGTCCTTTGACAGCACTGTGAGTTAGGGGATTATCCTACAAGGGGTTACCCTAAAGAGAGCACATCTCATATGTCAGAACATGGGAATGCAGAAGTTTGGGTAAGTAAGGAGCATGGTGATACTGTGGCAGAGAAAGAATGAAGACAGCAGTAAGGCCTGGCTTTATAAGGCATGGAGAGTTGTGTAAGACAACTTACATATGAATAGTGGGTTCTTGGTTAGGGAAGAAGTTCAAAGTGTAGTGGGGACATAAATGAATGAGTAGATTTCAGGTACATGAAGACTGAGCAATGAGAGACTGCAAAGCCCTCTGGCTGTGTTGAAGAAAGTGGTTCTCTGTCCCTGAGCTCAATCACTTAGCACAGAACTCACATCCCCTTTAGAAAGGGCATCTGTTTTCACAGCACAGGCATTGTGTAGCTCACACAGCTAAGTCACTTCTGTCTTTTCCCACAGACACCCACAGGGCCACAGCCTTCCCAGTCCTGTGTGGCAGGTCTACAAGCTGCTAACTGGCACATCAGGCATATAGCATTCACAAGCTGGAGAAACCACAGATCTACACTGCAGCTAAAGGGGAAGTGACGCACCACTATGTAGGGCCCCACATTCAAAGGAGCCCAACTGCAAAGTCCATTTCCTAGCTACAAGTATGCATTTCCTTTCAGTACTGACTCAACTTCCTTATGATGCTGAGAAATAGTAACAGTTTCTCCCTGTGCCCTGCCAGTATTACACATCAAAATTAACCTGCTGCTTTTCCAAGTTATTTTAGAAGACTATGATACATTTATTCTTGCATTTAAGTGATGCGCTTCTATTTCCAAGGCTCCAGTTCTTAAAAAACACTTCAGTAACTGGCACTATGGAAGTTACTCAATAAGCATTGCTGAGTCAGACCCCAAATCTGGCATTATTGAGAAGTTAGTTGAATCTTCTCTAAATCAGGTCATTTTGGTAGATAAATCTTTACGACCTTTTCCTTGAAGAAGGCTCTAAAAAGTTCCTTTTCTGAAATTTAGCTGTGTTTCTATCAGACACTTTTGGGTTTCTTAGCTATTCAAATTAGCACTCAGAAATTCTGAACAGGTACATATTGACAGAGCCATCTCAGAGCCACCTCTGTCTCTCCAGGGGAGGAAGAGAGTTGCCTGTAACACTGACTTTGTCTCTATCAAGGGCATCCCACTCCAGAAAATCAGCATAATGGAAAGCTCAGTCCTATCTGCCTTCATCCCCTGGCAGCACAAACTGACCACTGTAACCAGCCTGCACACTACATTAAAGGATGACTCCTCAGATGCCAGCAGTTACAATCTTCTCCTGTTTTTGCTCAGACACTTCTAAGCCAATGGTCTTAACATTAATGAACTGACATTGAAAGAGATCCTTTATAAAAAACAAACCCACTTAAAACTTGTGCAAGAAAAAATTATATTCTTCAATAAAAAGTTTCCCAGCATTCCCACTTGCTATAGAGAGCCTCTGGTTGCTGCCTGAAGAAATTTGTCTCTCATTACAATTACATGAACTCCAAACCACTCAAATGATTGCATTTATTGAAATGCATGAGACTGCTTCCTGTCTGTTAATGCATGTTTCTAAGAGAAGCCCTAGAAATCATGCCTTATATTCCAAACATGACATCAAAGGAATTTAACTAGAGCTTTGCAACACAGTATCAGAAAGTCAAGTAATGGTAACCTTGACAAAGAGCCAACACTAAAAAAAGCAAAAGGACATTCATAGGTCCCTGTAGTGCTCGGGGAGGGGGGAGGCGGGAAGAGGGGGAGAAGGGGTGCAATGGAGCATAGTCATTTATCTCGATTATTGTCTACTTTTCCTAAATCAGCTTTGACAAGAATTAAGTTTCATAATATCCATTATTCTCTCAGCCTTGTTGGGTTTAGTTCTCTCTCTCCATACCAAGAAGTTCATCGATGTCTCCCTAAACCACATCTCCTGCTACCACTGACAAAGAACAAACCCTGGGCTGGGTAGACCATCAACACGCACTTGTGGTGTTCTCACAAAAGAGCAACAAGTGATGCTTTTCCCACTGAGCACAGGAGTGCCCCAAAGGGAAGGTGTTTTTTCCTCAGGAAGTTCACAGGTGTGGTGAGCACTGGGTCCCATGCACAGCCAGGAGAGGAGGCCTTATCTGCAAATTCACATGATTTTAACAATGAATAAACATACAGCAATAGCAAAAGCAGGAATATGGCAGCGATCATGTCTGCCTAGGCAGTTTTCTTTAAAGAGAAAAAAATTGTTTTCAAATTGCTATTGTAAATTGTTAAAAATTTTATCTTACCTCAAATACATGGTGACCCTTTCCTGATATTGCCCTTTGCAGAGTTATGGGACTCATGAGCTATTGCATATTTGATTGCTTCCCTATACAAAGAAATAAAAAATTTTATGTTTTCAATATCTATAAGTGACAGAACTCTGACCTAAAGAGAATTACTCATGAATTAGGCTATATTGCTAAATGAGGGAACATACCTTTCTACTGTGATACTGTCAGGAACACAGCAATAGAGAAACTTTGATTTCACACTGGGAAAAAAAGAAAAAAGGCTTTAAAATTTTGTTGCAAAAAGATATTCCAGCGCACTATATTATAGCACCACCTTGAAGATACCATTTGGTTTAATGCAGCTATTAGGTTTGTTCTCCTCTTTCTTTGTCTTTCAATTTCTCACCTTGTGAAGGCCCATCCTGAAGTAAAAATACTAACAGCAACAATCATTCCTCAAATTGCTTTGCCTTTAACATTACATTTTTCAACAGAGAAAAGCTATAGCTTTGTCTTAGCTTTTCTGTGCCTTAAATATTCAAGCACTGCCATGATCAGAACATCTTCAATGACAATTTGTTTTGTTTATTTAAATTTAGCCCCTACAGGGAAAAGACTTTTTCCTGCCATTGTGTTTTTCATTTGTAGAGGCTAGAACAGGAGAATAAAATACATAGCTTTATGTCCAGCTACTGGTAGGAATATTGATTTCTGCTTTTAACCACATTAGTTATCATGCTCCAATAAATAAGAGTGAAACAACTTTTCACTTATTCGACAGTTTTCCACTTGTTTTGTTATCTAGATCTTGATAATCCAATAGATCTCCAATGATTTAGAAGAACAAGATCCAAAATATTGCCACTGAAGAAGAATGAATTATGGCCATACCTGCCTTTGTTTCAATGTTTTTCAGAGCCTGTTTAATATTTGATTTTCATAACCAGTGTCACCCAATCTCAAGATATACTCTGCTTTAAAGGAGTTTAGTTATCCAATTAACTCACTTCCAGAATTAAATGTTAAATGGCAGAGAGAGACAAGAGTTTTATTCAACAATAGAGAATGAGAAAAGATTCCTAAATGTTATTCAGTGCACCAAGAGTTTTATGACAGAATCATATTGTTCAAAATTATTTATATGGTATAATTCAGTTCAGCAAGTCATCAAGAATGCAAGTCATTATTGGTGCATTAGCCCATCCTGAAAAGGAAAGCAAGAAATTGGATAATACAGAATAACCATAATAAACTATGAGGTATCCAACTGAGTGACCAAATCTGATAGCAAGTAATATATTGGAAGCACTAAAGTAACAAAAGATCACAGAGTTGAAATGCATGAGGAAGATTAAAACTGAATCTACAGAAGGAAGATTAGGAGCTAATTTTCTGCCCTCCACCACTGAAGTGGTAGGTCTAAAACTACAACCGAAAAGTACCAGAATCTCTGAAAAGCACCTGGTACTGTTCTACCCAACAAATTAATTTATAAGGGCAGAGGTCATCAGCCAGAAGAAGAAATTCGGAGGCGCACAAAGTACAACATAAGGACAGAAATTTTCACATAGCAGAAAACAAACAAAACAATTGAACTGCATATGTGTTGGACATGGCTAACGTGACACCAAAAACATTTTCCTTTGTAAGTGGATAAACAATGATACCGTGTAGTTCTGCAAAAGAAGGAGCTTTGATATTTAGAAGGCATATCTTCTGTGCAGTTCATAGGGCATATTTCAACATTTTCTTAGTGTGAATTAGATACTCAAAGTTATCAAGCACTAATAAATGGAGATGACAAATTTCTCAGTTGTTTGCAGTCATGCTTTCCTGCATCCACATTGTCTCTTATAAGCCTGTGCAAGATACTTTTGGAAAGATCACATAGTTCAATATCTGATCTTTCCCTTGGGACATTTCTGCTACTTAGTTTTGAGACAATTCTCATATTTAATTAAATTCACCAGAAGACATTTAGATTTGTGCATATCAACCCATACAAATTAAAAATATAAATAGGAAGACATTGCAGCATTCTGGGTGTCCTCCAGCCTCTTAC
Source organism: Haliaeetus albicilla (assembly GCF_947461875.1). Classification (NCBI taxonomy): domain Eukaryota; kingdom Metazoa; phylum Chordata; class Aves; order Accipitriformes; family Accipitridae; genus Haliaeetus; species Haliaeetus albicilla. Next base: position 13,897,254 of record NC_091494.1, on the reverse strand, counting down.
CCCTCTTGGTTGCCTTTCCATAATTCAGCATTCTCTGCCAGTGTTAAAGGTTCCCACATGGACTGCAGTTTTCCTTCCAAATATTCCAGAATCACCTAATGTCCTAGACTCTCAATGGTTCATCAGATGGAGCTTCAATTAAAATTAATTTTAATACAGTTTATGTTTCTTAAAACCACTTGCTCCATGGAAACTTTTATTCTATCATTTCCAACACAGAAAGAAAAGCCAGTTCAAGAAAAACTTGCAAAGTACAAAAAGCAAAATCTATTTGGAAAGACAAAACTGCATTTTGTACATAATGTGACAACAAAAATCTAAAATCTAAATAAGAAACATAAATAGCATCTATTTCAGTAGTACTGCACCCTTGACAAGAAACTTTATACAAAGCAGCACGTTTCACAGCCTGCTCTTGCCATACTTCCTAAATCATTATGTCACACTACTTAGACTTTCTGAGTTTTATTATAGAAGAAAATGGTCCAAAAAACATGCATATGCATCATGAATTTCTTTCACGTGGACTATGGTTCTTATTATTGTTATTCATGATTCCCAGACAGGAACTATTACAGCAATCAGATACCAAGATTCATGTAAAATCCATGTCCATATTTGCCAATCACAGCAAAATAAACAGAAAATATACTGACTTGGTTTTGATGAATCAACAATTTGGTAACATTCCATGCAGATGAAAATTCTGGTTCACTGGTTATTGGCACAAGATTCCTGAACCAGGGAGCTGGAAAGACAACTAATGGTAATCTGGAAACTCCAGATAAACCAGACAAATACTTTCAATTATGTGTTTGATTTCTAGTTTGCTTACTGTCTCCAGAACCGGAAGCTAATGCCAGTGGCATAGATGAAATAAGAAGTGCCTTGTATTAGCTGCTAATCTAACTCCATTGAAGACAATTAGTTGAACTAATCTGAATTTGCTCCAAGGCTTTATCACTTCAGCCTTGTCTTTTTTAATAAATCAAACATTGTTACAGATAGAATTCAATAAAGTTACAGTGGGGTTATTTGGGATATATTAAAAAGAAATTCATGTGATACCAACAGATGACAGCTCACAAGTTTGTTCTTTCACTTAAAAAATGCATAACATCCTCCAAACAATGAAATAGAGCAAAAGAATATTCAAGGAAGATCATTTGAATTCATAGATTTGCTAAAATCTGTAACATAGATTTTATGCACGTAGTATTACACAGACTGAAAAATCTTTGAATTTATTCACACAAAAAAAAAAATTATAAGGTTTTTATACTAAAAAACTTTAAAGTATAACTGAAAATATATTAACAAATTTTTTTTTTTTTGTTCAGTCGATTAAAGACTGATCATGAAGATATAAACTAATCTATTCTTCCATAAATTAAAGAGGGGGGGGGAATCCACCTGAAAAAAATCACCATGAAAAAGACACAAACATTCAAATAGGTAGAATCTGCTGCAATTACAGTAATTCCAAACTGATAGGTGCTGGGCAGAGAGAAGCCCCCCCTGCATTTACTTCATATGCTTGCCTTTAGCAAATTTGTGGTGATGGGGGAGTGTTCAAAGATTATTTTGCAGATTTTATGTATCAATAAAAAAAAACTCTTTAGGTGCCATATCACCAATGATACAAACTGGTATTTCAGTCCAACAGTTTGGTTTATTGTCTATTCAAACCTCACACCCACAAAATGGATAACTAAAAACCAAATGTTTGTCTCTGCTCTGCTTCTCTTTCACATCCCTGCCAGTAATGTGATCATAGTCAGACAGTGTGGACACAAACAGAAATCCTAACTAATGGCCATGAAAAGATTAAATGCCTTCAACTGTTACTTCTAAGTTTTAGTTAATTTTCCAGTTCAGCTCTTACTACTGTTCTTAAACTCTAAGACATCAATTGAAAAGAGAAAACTCAAACATGAGGTCTTTGTCCCGAATTGCTTGCAGGTAATTAGGATATTGAAAGTCCACAATAATGGGTACAGTACCATTGCTTTCAAAGAGTACCTGACAATGAATGTTTGATGGTACTCACAGTTCTAACAGAAAAGTTCAGTGTGAGGACTCTAATTCTGCTTTTAAGACTGACATAGTTAGTACTATCATGGGGGCAGGCAGGGAGGGGAGAGCTTAAATAAGCTTTTTGTTGCAATGAATAGCAATGAGTTTGGTACCTTCTACAGACAGACAAGCTCATTAGTCAGAAGAGCTCAGCAAAACAGTGCTATTTGAAAGTTCATTGACTCTGAGCAATGGTCAAAACAACGTGGAATCACCACAATAACAAAGAAAGACGACCTGACTTAAGCATGCCTCAATAACTTCTTGAAGTTTAGAACCTCTTCTAGCTGGCCCATCTGGATGAGGTAATTGCTCTGCCAGGTGGCACAGAGCTAGCTAAGGGCAGCAGCCTTTCCCACAGAGGGGTTGTATCAGATCTCTGCATGTCTGAGCATCTTAGCCCAAGCTTTACTGATATTTGTAAATCAACTTTCTATTCTTCTGAGAAAAACTGGAAGTTGGATTTGCTTTGCTCATTAATGTATAACTTCTCATAATGCCTTCAGTGAAGATCTTTCATTTATAATCATTGTAGGTTTCATGCCCTTAACCCTAAGCATAAAATTGAGATTTCTTCAGAGTAACTTTCACCCCCATATTTTCATTAACAACCTCCATTGGGAGCATAGAGTTTTCACTAGTTCTGCTCTGCAAACAGGGTATGGACGTACTACACTTTCCTCCTACATATCCAAAACATTTTCATGCAGGAGCCAAAACTAATATTATTAGAAGTATAATAATGTCTTTATCTGAATACTTTCTATGTTTCTTACAGCTATTAGCTCCACATACAGAAATGGCTTTCCTACCCCACCAATTCCACAAAGATCCAGTTAATGCCATTCAGCAATGACTATCTCCCCGACCTTTCTTACCTGCATTAACTTCTCCTGGTTTAGTCTGCATTTTCATATGCTGATACACCTAGGAGGTATGCAGTAGTGGCTATAAATAGCCATTTCCAATTCTTCTTTCTCTGACCTTTCTTTCTGTCTCTCATTCTTGCCAGCGTTCCCTCTCAGGGCAGCCAAATGACAATTTTGTCAGTAGTTTTGTGGATGTACTCTCTTCTCTCATTTATACTCTTCTTTTTTTGTCCTATGCAAAAAATCCCAGTAAAACTTTCCAATTAAATTATACATCTTCTTTTTGTTAATCAAGAACTAATGTTCCACATGCAGCTTCCAACTTATAGCTTATATATAAACCTTCTGTACACAGCCTCATACAGTTCCTCCATCTTTGCTCTTTTTCCACCCTGCTACACTCTTAATATCCTATCTTTCTGACCCTGTTTTGTATGGCTAGAAAGAAACTCAAGACTCTCCTGTAATATTTTAAAATTTTCTATTCATTAATGGCTATTAGTGTATGCTGATTTGTTTAAAATGTTCCCTACTTTGTTTTCTAAGAAAAAAATATTTTAGAGTTAAACATACAAGTGCGTAGAATGTGAAGTGCATAGAGAAATTAGCGAAAATCACTATCCCTCTAGCTCTTGCGAGAGGATCTTGAGTGAGAAAAAGACCTGGAAGCCATAGCTTGCAATTAGAATTGTACTACTATAAAAAATTCAATACATATAAAGCCTTGAAATAAACCAACATTTTCCACTGCAAGCACTGCCTGATCTGTTTTCTTTAGCACAATAAAAAGTAACAATGCAAAATTCTTGAATAAGAGCTTAAAAAGAGAGGAGTAAAGTTATTTGCAAATGTTTATACACAGAGCTATAAAGCGTAACTCTTACAAACTTAACCATCAAAACACATCCCTACTATAAAACTATACTACACACAGTCATCTTTTTTAGTGGAAAGCTTATCTGACATTTGAAGCACGAAGGAGACATCAATTTCAAACCACTTAACATGTTTGGAACCACGTATGGAAGCAGAAGTCAGAAATATGCACTGTAGTTGACTCTGGGTGGAGAGAATTGATGTGTGGATGAAGCTTACAGGTTTAGCTTGAAAAAGTTGAGTGAGGATTTACTTATTGATTCCCTCCTTATTTTACAAATCTGCTAATGCTACACACACACACACACAAACAGCTGTTAAACATTCACTTCCATCCAGCCAAGGATGGCATCTATCCAACAGAGGTTTGTGTAAACCTGAAGCTTTAATCTTGTAGTCTGTGGACTCCTTCCAGGGCCTTTGCAGTATTTATAAAAGGTCTCCAATATGTAACTAAGAGCAGAAAGCCCATTATCAGTAGGTTTAAACTTGCAATACAAGAAACCAAACTTTCACTTTAAAAACATGAGTGGTCCACAAGTGGAAAAAAGTTGGAAGTCACCAATACATCAGACAAGACTCATGACTTGGGTCACAATTCATCAAATACAACATTACACTTTTCCCATTAATATTATGACTGTAGTCTGTGAGGAGATGATAGATCAGAATTTACCTATAAAATTGTCCTGGTTCTTTGTCAATATGTACTGAGCAGTTCAAATGACATCAACCACATTCTAACCTCTATTACTTTTATTTAAATGTATATGTGCTGTGCAGGGTAAATACATGATGTACTTACCATACTTGCTATGCTTCTTGGGGGAAAAAAAAAAGTTACAGAAAGTAAGTAAGATCTGTAATATTTTCTTGTAAAGCTCTGGACAAAACTGTAGCTGACAGCTTAATCTTGACAGAAGTTACTGCAAATGTTTGAGATGTTCTATAGTTTAATTTTACATCTCCAAATCCCTGACCTAAATAAAAATCTATACACTCCAAAATTCTTTAAAGATTGTTTCTAGCATTCTTCAGAGAGCAAGTTTTTCCCCCTAGGACCATACAGGCTGATGGATGACGACCTTTTTTACAGTAAGATTGTCCTTCAAGTCTATTGGTAGAAGATACAACAGGAAGTTCAGATTTGGCTTCTCTTCTCAGCTGATCAACAAATATAGCAGGATCACAGTTTGCAGACCCACATTCACTCTAGAGAACACCACAAGGATTTAAGCTTTATGGAAAACTGTTTTAAGGCTACTTTATAATTAAGGTAACTCCTATATTCCTTCAATCTTGGAAGAATTTTAAATTCACATATGTTTCTTGTACAATTTTTTTTAAATCTCTGATTTCAAGTCCTATAGTAGTGAAATAATCTGAATGAGAGATCTGCCACAAAACCAGAGGTGTTACATGGCTTTATGCTAGTGATTCATAGAAAAGGTTCCTTTTATTGGGAGAGCAAACAGCCTCACAAGACCTCAGGGAATACATACAAGAGCTGACATTCTGCCCAAGGAGTAAAGCCTGAGGCCTTGACATTTTCTCATCATTAAGATTTCATAGAGCCATTTGTAAAAGTCAGGGATACCAGTCCTTGCATGCTGGCCCAGCTCCAATTTTTGTAATTACTTCCTAACAGCTTAAATTCCCCTTTGACTTTGAAATATCTTCCTGTTCTTTGTACAAAATCCCTACCACTTTTTCTTTGCTTAGTATCTCTGCTTTTTGTGGAGGTTCAGACTTGTACACCTTGATTGCTTTGTAACCCTCTTACTACTGGAAAGGCCGTAATGTCTGTTGATGCATAACCTGCTCTGGTTTCTCACTAAAGGATGGCCCATGCAGTCCTAGTGAAACTAAAAGGTGCTATCAGTCACACTCAAAGCAATGGGTTAAATTTACTCCTAATAGTTCAGTCCAGGGAAGCAGGACTCTAAATTGCTGTTGAAAGAAGCCAGAAGGAAAACAAAGCCTCTGAAATCTTTGAAGCTTAATTCCCACAGCAGGAAGGCATAGGAAGAAGGACTTGAGGAGTTGGGCTCCAAAGCAGAGGGAGAAAGGGTTGAGCTTCAGTTCAGTCCCTGCCCATAATGCTTCCAATGGACTTGTAGGGAAGAAAATAATCTTTTAATAAATCTTAATAGGTGAACTCAAATTACTAATAACAGTTTACTAATGTAACCTAAGCAAGCTCATTATAGGCTGTAAACTGCAAATACAGAGATATTTTTTTCTTGTTTTTTCTTCAAGCCTTATGCCTTCCTATCGCCATTTTGAGATTTGCATTTCCTCTGTCCATCCTTCCAGCCTCCTTCGTACAGTTACTTTAAAAATCCATTAACAGAGACTGACCTCACTGCTGGTACAGAGAGCTTTGGAATCAAAACTCCGAACTATTCCAGACATAACTACAACAAAAATACACAGAAGTTTGGACATAATTATATTTATCGCACTTGTGGTTTTGTTTGGTTTTAATACTAAATTTAATTACAATAATATTTGCCACACAAAATCCTGCAAGCAGGAAGAGAATTACCATGAAGTTCTGCTTTGCCCTTTGGCCCCACCACAGACAAGACCTGGATAATCCCCATGTGCTGCTGGATTTCACTGTAAGATTTTAATTTGCAGGTAGTGAATTTGGAGTTGCTTAGATTTGATGCAAAACACTCTACTCCTGAAACACCTCAGCTGAGATCTAGAAGTCAGCTTCTTCACACAGCAGTTACCCACTTTGCTGTAACAACAGCTCTTACGCTTATGAATATGAGATGTTTAGTTAATCTATAGTACCTCTGTGAAGGAAATAAATGTTTTGCAGATAAAAATATGGTAAAAACATTAAAGATCACACTCTACTGCTTTGCACAGTATCTTGCAGTATGTAGATTCTCCTCTGCAGTCATCAGAAGTACCCCCAGCACAAGAAAGTCTAAGCTTGAGGAAGTCCTACATGGCTGGCCAAGGTCACACAGCACATCTGTGACCAAAACAGGTGAACAGTCCAAACCTCTTTCAACTCCTGCCTCCTCTGCCTTAATTTTCAAACTATGCCTCCTCTCACTATGACATTCAAAGTCTTCAGAGCTCTTTAAAATATTGATACAGTACATTAATTTCTAAAATATTTGGGATAATGTATGTTCTACAACGGTATGCATACAAAATATGGGTCATAAGAAGTAAGACAGAAAGGCCATTCATAGGGGGCACTGGAGTTAGAAGCAATTACACTGCTTAACAACAAGTAGCTCCGTGTCACAGTTATCTCAATCCCAGAGTGTTCTGGCAAGGCCCTTTGACCAAAGGAAGTGAACTCCAGAAGGACTGCACAGCATACAGCAGGGGTCCCTGCAGCCCTCCCAGAAGCCTGGGAAACACACACACATTCACAGACACAGTGTTTGCAATACATGACTCGGGAGTCTGTAGTCACGCACTGTTTTTAAGGTGTCCTCATTTATTTACTGTTTTCTCAGATGTATATAGTTACAAAGAGTTATAAAGAAAATCCTTAAATAATTATTTTTTATGCTCCTTCTTGAATACACGCTTTGGGACTATCTAATGCTAGAGATATACTAACTTGTTCCCCTTGAAATGCCAGCCTGCATCTATTGCAGTCTGATGCTTTGGCTGGTGACCAGGACACCTCTGCCAGCTGCATCCACTGTTTGCATCTTAGCTATTCACCTTTTAGCTTCAGTTCTTCCCCTGCACCAATAACCTCAAACAATGTTTTTCTGTGATATCTGGTGCTGAAATAATCTTGGGATTTCTTGCAACTTCCTACCTGGGATAAATATGTCCCACAGCCCACCACCTTTGGCGCAACATCAAGTGAAGAACGCTGCAGGCAGCATTGTAACAGCCCAGGTACCCACTTCTACCAACTGCAGGCAAGAGGAAAAGAGCTCACAAACAATGCGTGGCTGCTAAGCCAGAATTATTGTGCAAAATTTTTATTCCCATCGTTGAAAGATGAAGGATTCTGGACATCCTCTCTCAGAGAAAATAAACAGCTAAAGAGCAACACTAAGAAACCTGTCAAAATAGCTGACTTAAACCATTTTTGCAGAGCAAGTCCCCCTTTTCACAGCTCCCTGTGTTGGTAGTGAGTGCAAAGAAGCTTTCACATTTTTGATACCTGAAGTTGCTACACAGTAAAACACAAAGAACATTACTCAACATTTCTCTGTGGGCTACCATACAGAAAGGTGCACAGCTGTTATCTTTCACTTGATTTCTAGTATCTACCTTCTTTAATAAGAGATTTGGGAGAGGTGAGGTCACCAAAAAGGAGCACCTGAGAGAATTAATTACCTGCTAGTAACCTCAGCTGTTCTGGTTGTGCTGCTCATGTGAGTTCATGTCCTGTTCTTCCTGCTGACTCTACAAGCTGAAGACAGTACCATTGGCCCCATTACCACACACCAGCACGTAAGAATTTTTTGCATATTTTAAGGCAATCTCACTGAAGGACTATGTTGCCAGAAGCTATTTTCTTCTGCTGCCTTACACAGGTGACGAGTTTCTTTCAAATGAAATACTATTAAAAGGTACAGTCTGCCTCAGTCATCAGTTTGTTTCTGTTTCCAACATTGCATTCTGCCATGCAAACCAGAATAAAAGACAGTATTTACATGGCACTGACCAGCAGTATTGACAGAGTGATGCGTAACTAAAAGAACATTGGTGTAGTCTTGTTAATTTGACTTATAAACAGAATTGCAACTAATCAATTACATAGTGAATTAGATACCTCCACAACCAGTCTCACTGAAGGCCTCTTAATTATCTTTGGCATCTGCAGCAAACAGCTCCTGCACTACATCTTCCTCATTCTCATCAGTGTAATTTTACATGCTTTTGGCTTTCATAAAACAAAAGTTATCATGTCAGCATCCCAGTGAAGCTGTGAACAACAAAGTGAGCTAGCCTGCAGCACCAGGAGTTAAAAGCAAATCTTGCTGGAGACAGTGTAAGCAGAGCTCACATCAGCCATGCAGCCAGCTCAACAGGGTGTCTCTCTTGATTAAAGCTGTTTTATTTCAGAAAATTGTCAATGGAGATAACTCTACCTCACTTGTCAAAAGAAAGGGTACCTAAAAAAAAAAGCAAGCCATACACTTACCTAAGTATGAAACTAAAATAAACATACCTGTTTCAGCATTATTCAGAACACAAAAAGAATCAAAGGTTCATTAAATTAAAATTGAATCTGATTTCATTCTTTCATACAGAATAGCATGGGTTTTGGCTAAGTTAAACACCATAATTCACTACATTAATTATTAATTTAATAAATTCAGAATAACAGTCTCAGAGCAGATAAAGGTCAGTAACTTAGCAACTAAATTTGAGTGAAAATTAAGCAAAGTAATAAAATGCCATAGTTCAGGCTAAAAGTATAACTCTCTTGCACTGAAGTGAACTGTACTCCCCAGGCTGCGCCAGGTACTCTGCACTCTGAAAACTGCATTATATAACAATGCAGCTCACTCACCTGCCAGGCAAAAATTCACCAGAAGGAACCTTGGGGAAAATTCAGTCATGATGAATATATGCAATCAGTAATTACATATTTTTTCTGTTGCATACTTCTAGACCTTTGGAACATGGCCACTGCTTTTGAATAGTCTGCAGTATGCCACAGCATATAAAAGCATTATAAGTTGAAGTAATTGTCCTTGGAAAATAGGGCTGTTTATATTACTTTCATTTTCTTTTTGAATATTTATAACTATGCTACTAGTGCACTGTAGTGTGGATGAATGATCTGTATTTCATATTGATCTTAGGCAACTCGGCAAAGGCTTTCTTTAATTTATAATTAAAAATTAAAACCTATAGGGGAGCTATTCATCTGACAGTTTTCTTCCTGCTGCCCTCTGCCAATAATTAAGTTCTGCTAGCACTTTCAATTTTTATAAGGATTTGGTTTTTTATAATTTTCTTCAAACATTTTGCCACAAAACACCAGAGGTTCATGTGACAATGACAACTTCCATTTTAAAAAACCCTGCACGGTAATACTGATAATGTATTTAAAGCATTTGTTATTACCAAGCTGTAGTCTATGAAAATCTGTACTGCATATCCATCTGTCTTTACACTATACATATTATAGGTAAAAGCTACAGTTTACAGAAAGAAGAATGTAGATTTCACCATTCTGAATTCCATTCTGTTAGTTTAAAACTGCCTGGTTTTACCTAGTAAATTCAATCCACCTGACTGATAATAAGAAAGGATTGATACCACAAAACAACACCTAGTTATCACTTTGCAGTCAGAGACATGCGCTGATCAAGTCTCAATCTGTTTTGTGCAAGAGTATTGCTTGACTAATGCTGATCTTTGTATTAACCACAACACTTTCTACCCAAAGACCTCAGAGCACTTCTCTAGGGCTAAGCATAATTATCACCATTTCCCAGGTGGGCCAGGCACTCCCATCAGACTAGCCCAAGACCCAATTCTAAAGAAACAAATGTTTCTCTAGATTTTCACCAAACCTTTTCACATTAGACTAGTTAATATGCAGAAACACCATCAGCAAAACGCCTCAGTAATGTCAAACAAGCAGGGTATCAAACTCCCTTGCTGCCCAAAAAATATTTGACTTTCATCTCTGCTTGCCAAATCAGAAACCATTAGTTTACAATAGAGAAATCTGGCACTTGGCACTTTCCTTATTAGAATGGGAGCTCAGGAGTAAAACACGGTAAGAACAGCTCTGCTGCAGCACGCCCCTGTGATTAGGATAGTGGCATGTGGTGCTTGACACTGCAGGTCTTGCTAGAAGGAAAAACTACAAAGCAGCTACCAGCCTTCCCCAAACCTGTCATTAATTGTAACCATAGGACTTTAAAAATTAATAGTAAAGATAGGATCTGAATAACTTCCTGCTGTGTTACACAGTTTCTCCAAAAGGTTCTCACTAGCAATCACTAACCTGCAAAATGCTATAGCAGAGACAAAAATTATTTAGATAAACAGCCAGGCAAACACAAAGGATCATAGCTAAAGCAAGCAGATCACTGTGCTGATGCATTTCAGTGAGCATTTAGAATTTCAGCCCACACTAATTTTTTTTGTCAGTACAGATAAAGAAACGTTAAATACTTTAGATTTTAGCCAGATTTAGAGTGTCAAACCCTGGAGCTAAAATGTTCGATGCCATCAACATTCTTCCCACTTTTATAACATTTATTCAAATGCAAAGCAAAGCTAAAGGCTCTAACAAGCACTCAAGCAAATTAAAGTATTTTGAAGTTACTTGAAGGTATTTGAAGAAGTCATTGGCATGCCTTTTCATGCCATAACAAGAAGTTAAATATGTGTCCATGGGTAGCATAATTAGTCAAAACAATTCTGATATGAAGGAGATAAATTTATCTTTGGTCTTAACCAGAAGAACATGGAAGTTAATGTGTATTATCCAGGAGGGAAGGTTGTAAGTTTAAAATGTGGGTGCATGGAGGTAAAATTGAAGTATCTGGTGAATCTGATGCCAGCATTACTTCCAACAGTTACTTCGCTTATCAGTTCCAATTTAAAACCACACAGCTGTGAAGATAACTATTTTGAAAGACATTTTAATTTCTTATGAAATTAAATGGAATGAGAACACAGACACAAAACAACCAAGTAATCTCAGCACAAACCCAAATCCTGTGACATTGACAATGCCCTGAGGGCCATAGCCTGAAAAAAATCATATATTCTCCACAAAGACAGTGCTTCTCTGTTTCAATTCCTACCCTTGCATATTTATGAAACCCAGGAAGGGAGCGAGGAATCTACTTTGTTGGAGGGTGTTACGGGTTTGTGTGGCACAGTTGGTTTTTTTGGTAGCAGGGGAGGGGCCGCAGGGGCAGCTACTGTGAGAAGCTGCTAGAAGCTTCCCCAGCTCCAAGTCAGACCCACTGCTGGCCCAGGCCGAGCCCGTCAGTGACAGTGGTAGCGCCTCTGGGAGAACGGATTTCAGGAGGGGAACCGGTAGTGAGCAGGGGGATTGGGATGTGAGAGGAACCCTCTGCAGATACCAAGGTCAGTGAAGAAGGAGGGGGAGGAGGGGATGCTCCTGAGGAGGTTAGTGCCCCTGCAGCCCGTGGTGAGAGGGCAGGCTGTCCCCCCCAGCCCATGGAGGGGAGCGGGGGAGCGGAGGCCCCCCAAGATGGCCGTGACTCCATGGGAAAGCCCGCGCTGGAGCAGTGTGTGGCTGAAGATCGACCCGCGGAAAGGACCCACGCCAGGGAAGTTTGTGAGGAACTGCAGCCCACAGAAAGGAGTCACATTGGAGAAGTTTGTGGAGGACTGTCTCCCGTGGGAGGGACCCCACAGCGGAGCAGGTGACGAGTGAGGAGTCCTCCCCCTGAGGAGGAAGGAGCGGCAGAGACAAGGTGTGGGGAGCTGACCCCAACCCCCGTTCCCCATCCCCCTGCACCACCGGGGGGAGGAGGTGGAGAGAACCGGGAGTGGAGTTGAGCCGGGAAGGTGTTCTAAGGTTTGGTTTTACTTCCGAATATCCTTGGGGTTTATTTGATTTGTAGTAAATTAAATTGATTTTGTTTCTTCCCCAAGGTGAGCCTGACTTTTGCCCGTGACCATAAGGGGTGAGTGATACCTCCCTGTCCTTATCTCGACCCATGAGCCTGCCTTTATATTTTCTCCTCATCCCACTGTGGCCAGGGGAGGGGGGAGAGCGAGTGAGCGGGTGTGTGGTGCTTTGTTACCGGCTGGGCTTAAACCACGACAGAGGGGAACGTGTAAACCGGATGCTGGGCCTGCTTATTTTACCTGGGATAGGAGGATTACAGGAAAACACTTCTGTAATCTGACAGTCTGTGTTCACTGACTATCCCAATTATAGTGTTTAAACTTATTTAACTTTCAGAAAAGAAAATTACATATGTCAAAGCTCTGTTTCTGTGATTTTTCCCCTCTGAGATCTCTTGCATTGTGTTACTTCTTATTTTTCTGATCTGAAGCAAGACAACTGTCTTAGATTCTCCCACCAGTTTATGCCAGAAGAACAAAATTAGAAAGGTGTTAGATAATTTGGCTGTTTGAGTCTTTTTACCAGAGGCTGCTTTTGTTCTTTATGATTCCTTTTTCCAGTCAATTTCTAAATTGCTGGACGTACTAGGCTATATATTTTTCTCCTCTGATTGCCATATATTGCAAGACCTGAACTGGCCAGTAGCTCAGGGTGGAACTGCTTCACCACTTCAAAGCCAAAAGGCACCAAAGGCTTCCAATCTGCAAAGCCAGGTTTCATTAAAATGAAACATATGGAAAACTAGACCAAGGTAACCTTTTAAAGCAAGAAAACATAGACCTGCTGGGATGGACTGATTAAAATTAAATGACCTAAGAACAAACCTCTTTTTCCCTTCCTACCATGCCTTTGCACATTGCTTCTTTCCACTGCTCTTCACTTTCTAATACAGCAGTTTTCAATTCTTCCTAATTTACAACAAACTCTTCAGGCCCATAAGTAGCCCATGTAAAGGTGTCTCTCTCTCAGCCATAGGACTGGCTTTGGGCTGCTCTCCTGCTGCAGGTTTCCAGTGGGCTGTGCCTCTCACCGGGGCCACTTGCCCAACTGCCCTACGTAAACACAGCCTCCTCTCCCTCACAGCCCTGCTCACCCTTCAGCATCAGCACAGGGCCATGGCGGGGCTGACAGCTTGCCTTCCCCCCTCCACTTGGCTCAAGCTGCCTGAGCAGAACAAAGTACCACACTGTAAATGCAGCTCTGACATCCCTTGCACCTACAAAATATTTCTGGCTCTATGGCCCTTTTTGAACCAGCACATTCCCAAGTCATCCAGTGAAGGAGCCCTCTCTCCCTCCTAACATGCTAGTAGAAATGCTAAACTTACTCTCTGCACCTCTCACAGCTGTAGCCCAGGGAAGAGACCAGCCCTGCATGGCCACATGAAAACATGCCACAGTCAAAAAGAAAGAGTGCAACACCCATTTCAGTACAGGCCACATGTTCACAGAGGAATTAACACAAGCTGTATAAAAGGCATTATTGCATGGAAAGCAATACAGGGCCCAGTCTCAATTACAAGCATTATTCTACTATGCCAATTAACATTGCATTTACTCATGACATGCATGTTTCCATAACCAAAAATATTTTCATAGCACTGCAGCTAATGCTGCTTTATTTCACTATACCTGATCAAGCAGCTCTCATGGAGAAATTACACTGAAGCAGCACAGAAGAGTGTGTGTGTTGACCTTGTGAATGGGAAGAACGTAAATCTCTATGGTTTTAATTTTCTTCTACAGAACTTCTACATTCTGCTGCTTCAATGTCTCTGCATGACTCAATGATCCTTGATGCCAAAGGGACATAAAGTTTGGCAACTTTATTTTCTGTTGCTTCCTTGTTTTCTATTAGCTGTTAGTGTGAAGATATTGGATTTTTTCTTTGATCCGTCAGAAGAAAATCAATCTTTCTGAAGAAAAACAAGCAGAGAATTGTCTATTGACAATCACTGTTCATTTGGCTTTTTCCTACTATTTGGAAGGCAGCAAATGCCTCATTCTACTGTAACACTACTAGTATTAACACCAAGTATTCTCCAAGGTTTTCCCTTTTACTACTTAAGCTAGAAGATTTCCTTTTCTTTAGTTCAGACTCTGCAGCAGTCACACTATATGTGAAAGCAAATATTGCAGATTTTCTGACCAGTGATTAAGACATAACTAAGTTATAAATCAAACCTCAGATGGACTGGAGCAGAAAATCTTTATTAGAGAAAAGGTTTAAAAACTATAAACTTCAGAGTTGCACCTCATGTCCAAACTCAGCCATTTGCATATCCCCCAGAATGGAATCTGACCCAGGAACCTGCTGTGAATATGTGGCACAGGTGATCTGTGCATGGGCAGTAAATCCAATGTTTCTGATACATACTGTGTTTGCTAGCTGGGCCCATATGGACAGGCAGGCCACTTTGGCATGGAAGAGGGTTGTACAGCCTGTTGTGGTGTTTGGAGCACAAATGGTTGAGAAATGAGCAGAGGAGACTCTCCTAACATCCTAGCCTTCTCCTGCTTTGTCCAAGGCAAGTTTTCAAATCTTATTTTTCTGCCTGTTACTTTGCGATCAGTTAGCAAGCATTGCCAAATAAGTTAGAAAACATAGAAAAATATTTTCATCTGGTTAATAACCCAAATTTCATTTAGGAAACTTGGAAAATTATACTTGGAAAAGTAAACCATCACACATAAAATAATTTGCACTGGAAAATTTGCAGAAACCAATATATTGTCAGTAAGTTTTCTCACATGAATATACAAAGCTCTTATTAAATCAAGGAGGTAGAGACAAACTCAACAACAAAGTATATGCAGATTAGTTATATTCAGTCATCTTGGTATATATTGTTCTTTTTTACCCGGGAGGCAAACAGTAAAGTTCATTTAAAAATTCTGTTCATTTGCCTATATTAAAAGTAATCATCAAAAAAACTTGATCTTCCTCAAATACAATCCCCTTTGGTAGTCTCTCTGAAGAGCAGAAAGGAAGGCATTCTAAATGACATGTCAACAATACTGTAAATGGCTTTTCATACTTCAGAGGTGACAAGGATATAATCAAAATTCTGTGTTTAAAAGGCAAGGCAAAGGAAGCAAGACAGCTACTGTAACTAGATCTGCTAAAAATAAATAAATAAATTCATAAATAAATAGAAGCAACTTTTCTGAGAAATGGGATACAAGTGCCCCACAGGGCAAGAGGTGGCTTCATTAATGGTGGCAACAGTGTCACAGAGAGTAACAGTAGATACCATTCCTCTTGGGTTCTTGTAAAACAAAAAACAAGATGGGCATTTTTAGGGACCTTTCAATGTACACACTGCAGAAATCTTACAGGGTACTGTTAGATTGGAGTAATTTTTTTTTTTTTAATTCCTTAATATCTGCTCACTTAATTCAGGCATTTTCAGAGTGAAATCAGAAAATACGAGCTCAACAAAATGGAAAAATAGACTAGTCTGTCTCTAGTCTAGTCTAGCTAAGAACTGAGTGAGAGTAGTTCTAGACTTTATAGTCAGGAAATGCTGTGACTACCCGTTTCCTGGAGTGGACTCCCAGGGTCTCAGTAGAGGGTACCAGGTGTCCTTTGCTGAGGAGTCCATGTCAGAGACCACCATGCTACCCCATTGAAGCAACCTGCCCTGTCCCTGCAACCCTACTCCAAGGAGCATGGAAAGCAAAGTGACAAATCCAGCCTGGCAGGGAAGGTGGTCTTTGTTCAAAAACAGTACTGTTCTTCAACAGACATAGACAAAAATTTTCCATCAGAAAAATGTCAATCCAGCAAAATTCTGCAAGGACAAGTCAGTTTAGTCAACTCTAATGACTGAAGCTTTCTGGCTTCCTGCCCACTCGCCTGCCTCCTTGCCATTCCATCTGTTCCAGCTCTTCATAGCATTTCCCCTGTTTCCTGCAATAAAACTGGCAGTCTGGAAGCACCACCCTGAGCTGAGATTCCCAGGGCATCATCCCTGCAAGGCTGCAAGGAGGGCAGGCATCAGGCATCCCCATCTATTATTATTGTTGTTATTATTTTAATAGAAAGATATATTTGGAAGAATCAATGAAGAGGATGCTGAGTATCTGGGTGTCTTCAGTAATGCTTCTATCTCCAATTATGTTAAAGCCCAGGGCTCCAATATAAGCAGCCAAGGGAAGGGGTCCTCTCAAGAATATAATGCATTTCCTCACTACACACATGTTTACAATTAGAAGACATGTTTACAGCCTAATTAGCTACTGTCAGGGCTTCATTAACCACCGTCAAAAGCAACCAGAGAAAATCAGAAGTGCTGATGTTTTGTACAGCGATTTCTAAATATTTTCTTTCACGGAAAAGAGACGCTTTTCCCGTAAGAAGAGAGGGAGAAACCCAACTGAGAGAAAAGAGGAAGGGGAAGGAGAGGGTTTAATTCAAAGAAAGAAATTAGAGTTTTTTCTCCCATAAGCAAACATGTTTTATTATTGTCACAAGAGTTGGGGCATGTTCTACTGCACATACAATGTGTATATTAACCTCAGTCTACTTTAAGTAAGATTTTCCCTAGCTATAGGAAATTAAGAATCTCACTGTGCCTCCTATAAGAGTAGGGAATCAGGATGCAATGCAACCAGAAGAGAGTATTCAGGATGGCTGTGGCAACTTATAGAACTCCTAAATCATTTTAAGGGGTGATTGGCTGATTAAAAGAAGAGTATTTTAAATGTGTAACAGAAAAGATTTCCAAATTAATTTACTATTAGATAAGGTGGTGGCTTGACAGTGAGTCCCTGTTTCGCCAGTTTTCGTTGTTACTTGGTTCATCACAGGCACAGATACTTGCTTTCACCCACTTCTTCAGGCTCAGTATATGCCTTTCTGCACTGATGAGATACACTGACAGCTGATATTCTGGCTTCCTGTACATCTTGCAAAAAAATCAAAACTGAAGAATATTTGAATACCTCCCTGCAAAATGTAAGCCCTAATAATATTCAGTTCCTGTTAAATTCCACCAGGAAAAACTTCTGGGAATCTATAATTTTTTTGTTATAGAAAAACATATTTTGGAAGGAAGGTCTATAGGTCTAGTTCACTTTCTTGCTTAAAGCAGGGCTAACATTAATGGTTTGGGTTTTTTTCCTGGTACACTAACGTTAAATCACATAAGCACACATAACAAGGATAAAGTCCCCAAAAATGCCAGAAACGGGGGAGGGGGGGAATCAAACAAAACATACTTAGAGATCAGCTGTTCCAGCATGAACATCCATAATTTCATGCAAATGAAATGATCCTAGTTTGCATAACTTGCCCTTTGAATATTAAATTTGTTCCCCACCCACACAGCTATGAGTTGTTGCTTTCCCAAGAAGGATTTTTCCAGGAAAGAAGGGTCTTGCATTGGTATTCCTCCTGAAAAAACCTTGCACCATTTTATTAACGGTTCTTCCTCCAGTAGGTGGGTAATTAGGGAGATTAAAGGATGCTTTTATACCCAACCTAATTAGATAACTACATTAACTTAGCCACTTACTATCTCATTTATTTCTGAAGCTGCTAATGTTTATAGCACTTCAGTGATTGCACAAAATATATAAAGAGGACCTAAGGATATTCTAGTGCAACTATTTATTTGCCTTGCTACAGACTTTCCATGACTTTGGGATATTGATTTATGTTGAAAGGACTATTTTCATTGTAAGAACTGCAAACCTTTTGAGAATAGCCAGGATGTTTGTTCTGTGAATGAGATGCTGACAGCCTCACCAACATCAGCACCAAGATTCTTCTAGGAGCGAGAGCAGAGCCTAAATGATTTAATCAAGAACAGTGCTATTATAATAGTGCAAGACAAACATTAATTTTAGTGATTTATAGAGCACCTATGCTGTCATCTTACCTCTCATGAAAGAGCCATCAATTACCCAATAGCAGTTTCATGAAAATAAGTCCTAGCTTAATTGCAAATACATGTTAAACATTCTCTGAATCCAGCCACTTGAAGCTTTATGGCATAAATTTTCACTTAGATAGTTTTTCATCTGATGATGAGAAATCAGTTTACAAAGCTTAGTGTTTTCCCAATGCTTCTATAAGTTGGGTCTCGTTATCATCTCAGAAATGTGCTACAAATTCATCAAAAACCTCAGAAGTAGCAACAGAAAGGACTGAGGTCTAACACAGATCACCTGATTAAACACCAGTTTATTTGCAAGCACTATTGCTTCAGCATAAAAGAAGGCTTTTCTATTTTATTATTAGGCTTCTTTCACTTGTAGTAATCAAATACAATTTAAAATTCTGCTTTTTAATAGCTATTAAATTATGAAAAAATAACAAAAATAAAATTTACTGCATTTCTCTGTACTTTATATCTGAATCTGAATTTAAGCTCTTCATCTTCATGTTATCTAGATTGCAGAAATTTATTTTTCATCTTCTCTCAGACAAGAAACAACCAAGAATTTATAGTAAAAATAAATGGCTAAATATAAAATATTCAGCGCAAATATTTAATTCAATCCTCAGCAGAAATGGAGGAAATCTCCGTAAACATTCCAACACTTTTTAAACTTTGTTCAGTCACAGTTCTTTGCAGTTACATAATTTCAGAAGTACAACAGAAAAGCTTCAGTAGAAGATTAAAAGCTACTGTATACTGCACAGACAGGGACAACTAAAATTTGTACAACATAAAGCTTAGCTCAGCAGATATGTATATACATATGTAAAACAAACAAAAAAAAGACTCAAAACAGAAAGTTCTGCAAGAGGTAGAGCCATGCAGTCCTCTCTGGATTTTTCCATCTGGAATTTATCTGTATCCTCTTAAAAAGTAACAGGTTTTTTCTCCCCATCTGGAATTGCACCAGACAGCTCCATAACAGGCTTTTTGGACAAATGTGTCTCTCCTTGCCAAAACAAACTTAAAAAAAAAAAAAGAAAAGAAAGAAAAAGAAAAGAAAGTTAGGCAAGTTATTTGTTGTATTCCTGTGGTCTCAGTGAGATGTATGGTCTCCTGGGAAGGAGCAGGGCCTGGTGGAGCACTCTGGAGGAAAGGGCAGACAGGACCGAGGGAGAAGCACAGTGATGTGTGAGGCAGGGGAAGGGGTCAGAGGCCCAAGCAGAAATACAGAAAGAAACAGGGAAGAAAGAACCACTCAGGGTAGAACTTCCCAGGGAGTAATGGGAAGTGAGCAGAGTTTGCTGGTGCCAAAATTTGTTTAGTTAGACAACACAAAGCTTTAGTACAGACTTGCCTATGAGAATGGTGGGCTTGAGAACCAGGTATAAGCTCTAACTCCTGCTCCACATTTTGCGGGCTTTCTGGATTTTTTTCGTTTGTTTATTTTAAACCTTAAATCTTTTAGTTTAATTCAACAAAACATTTTAGAAGGGCATGGTTTAAAGCCTTTTGGGTGTTCTGGGCACCTCACTTAGCAGACTGTCTAGGCAGGTCCATTTCAAAGCTCTGTCTGCCTTGGAGCCCCATCACATCAAAAATTAAATCAAGAAATTATCTTTTTTATCATTTGAATGTAAATCTGTTAATAGATGTAAGCAAGGAATGTCAATTTTGTCAATATGTCAATTTTTAATTCTTATTTGTTCCTCACAAAGTCCTTTCTTCTTGACCCTCACTCTCCCAAAATATAGCCCTCTTAGTGTGGCAGTTAAAAACTGGTGAGAATAGTTTGCAGCCAGAAAACCAGTTAGATGGAAGATGACAGACGGACCAATAGGGTACGCATAAAGGAATTGGCCTTGCTGCTGTAAGGTGATATTGATGGAAGTCAGAAAGCAAGGAAAATTCCTGAAGGAGAACTCAGTGCTGCAGTAGGTCACAGAAAAGTATTGGATTTGTTTAAGTTACCTTGGCACAGAGCCACTCTGCTAATTGTTACTTGCTGTGAGCACCCACCCTTTCTCTTATTACTGCTGTTTGGGAGTAGACGACCAGGGCTGTGTGAACTGCAATCACAGCAGCTGCTCTGAGTATTCAGAAAATGACACTAAAATATTGACCAGGGATCTGTCACAAACACTGGCTTTTCCCTGACCAAGCTTTTATATTAGCTTACAACTGCCAGCGCGGAATCTTTTTGTTTAGACAGGAATAATGTCAGATATTTAATATTTTAAAAAATTATGGCTTTCTGGAACCTTTCATTGAAAATCACACACCCCCCGCCACAGCTGAGTTTCATCTTACTTAAAGCACAAATAATACCACAATACACAGCATTAATACAGCCTGCATTATTTATAACTGTCACTAGCTACATTTTAGCCCTACTAGAGACAGTCATAAGCTTAAAAAATACTGTAGAATATTGTTTCAGAATTTAAATTTGAAGTGTTTGGGGTAAGGGAAAAAAGCTCTCTCTTGTCTGTCATTCAATTAATCCAAAACCAAAACATATATCATCTTCTTTGATTCTATTCACTTTCATCTTCTGCTTCACCAGAAAAATAATTTTAAATTCCTAACTTGTTTTATTTGTTTGGGTTATGAAGTCCCACAAGATTGCTTAAAGTCAGATTATTTGTAACTGAAGTAATTTGGCAAAATTGCAAACTAATAGGTGCAATTTGTATTGTGACTGAGCATTAGGAACTCCCTGGAGTGCAAACTAAGTAAAGAGTATTTGTGATACAATACCTTTTGTAGAGTAGAAAATTTATTTTCATTGGAGCTCAGGACAGCTACAGAATAAAGGACACCTCACCAAAATAATCTCTAATTTTGAGGGAAATATAAAACTTCCTTGCCTTTGTAGTGTGAAGTTTCCTCTCTTTTGCAAAAGAGGGAAGGATGGAGAGGGAGAGGTCTAGAAAGAGCTCAAGGTTTAAGACTTCAGCATGTCACAACACACTGAAACTATGGAGAGACCAAATGAAAAATTTTATAAACTGGTTTGAGTGTCTTTGTCTTCCCCCCTTTAGTTATACTGCTGGACTGCCATAGCCATTTACGTAGGAACAGACTATAATACACTGTTACTAACATAAAGTGAGTGCAAAATACTTCATCACTAAGGATCTTTATCTAACCAGACTGCTCTCACTTTCATGCATCCAATGCCCAGCTCTAGAAAAAGCACCTAGAAAAATGAAGTATTTGTCAACACTTTGTTCCAATGCTCCATCAGAAAATACTGATTCACTGATTGCCTGCCTTCCAGGCAGTATAAAACATGTAGGTCTGCAGCTATTCAAAAGCTCAAGGAGATGTTATAACTACTGCACCTCTGGCCAAATCCCCATTTTTCACAGGCCAAATGAATTCCAGTGCTGGTTTGGGCTCTCTTCTGCCATGACTCATTACTTCAATCCATTACAGTACCAGTAGAATGAAGACATCTACTTGTAACCTTTGGTTACCTCTAAGTGGAGTATGGCATAAAATTGAGAGAAACTTCAGCTGAGCTGAACATTGTTCCTAAAGATTGTTTCACAGAGAGCAATTGTAGTTTACTGGGAAGTAAACACAAAAGATTTATTTCGGTGTTTGGCATGCTGACTTTCTATGCTTATGTTATATTTTAAGTGGAATTTTTCTCAAATGCACACTTTAAACATGGTGAGAAAGAGCTTCCCAAGCACTGGGCTAGAGAGAAATGCCAGACTGTAGAGAATTGCTGGTGTCTACTGATTATAGTAGATTAGATCTAATTATAGATTAGATGGTGTTAGCTTCCCTATTCTGATTATAAACTGAACTAAAAAGCAGATATTAGAAGTATTTAAGTATTTTCTATGCATACAATTGACAAAATAAAAGTACACCTGAGAAAATGTCAGGAACTTCTAAGCATGTGTAGCACAGCCTCTGAACTTACTTTTAATATTATAACAGAAACACTGAAAAAAAAATCTCAGAAGGTTACTTAGGCAGATCTCATTGTCAATAAAACTCTGGGGTTTAATATTTGCCCTAGTCACTCCCCATGATTTTTTATTTTTTAAATAAAATAGTGATACAAGCTTCATTCTCTTCAGATCAGACCTATATGTTTTCAGAAAAGCTTTCCTCCCGAATCTGAAACTCTGTTACATTCTTTAATCTTTCCTGGAGGTAGAAAGATTACTGGAGATGCATTTGAATGTTGTCAGTTTTTAATCATTTCAGGCTTAGTGTGGAAACCCAAGTGACGAATACACAGACCTCAGAAACACCTTGAAACTTTTAAAATGCAGCCACAGAAAGGAAGGGGAGAAGGAAGGTAAGCAAACAGCCTAACATTTTGTGTCATTCGGAAAAGTTTTGAAATGAGTGAGTAGAAGTCTTTTCCTACACCTTACCAAGTCACAGTCTACAGTGAAAAGATTTCTTAACAGTATGAGCCAGCCTGGACCACACAGTAGCCCAAAAAGCTTTAGCTAATTTTCATTTGTTTAATGCACAACAGAAGTGCAAAAGCAAACTACAGCTCTGAATGCATTTCTTTATATTACAGTATAGAGCAAATTACTCATTAGCTAACTACTAATTAGCTAACTACTAATATAGCTGTAACAAATAAAGTGTGAGCCATTTTGTCTTCTCTAAAAAGCTGGCATCTCCCTAGCATAGGATTTGGGACAGCAGATATCAGTGAAGAAGCCCATTCTCAGTAGTTCATTTTTTACTGTTGTTTCCATCCTCAAATACCTCTTTATAAGGCTACTCTTGATGCAGCTCCCACAATCACCATTGTAAATTCTTTTTTCAATGTGAATTTCAATGTAAGACAAAATTCTTTTCTGTCCAATGAAAAGACTTATAAACATCAGGAAACGTAATAATATTCATGATAAACTACACACAGACTCTATTTATCCTGATAGAAGATGTTTTGCCCAAGGGACAGTAAAAGCTAAGTTACATATGCCACCATGGATTAAATGATGTTAGGCAACTGAATATTTCAAAGACTCTGACACTGTCCAGCTGATTAGACTTACAATTCGATCTCCTTCAGAATAAAAGACATTGAACACTAGAGAACACTGAAGGAAACTTTAGTATAATAGCATTAAGATTGGTATGAGAAAAAACTTGGAACTTGTATTGAGAGGAGATAGAAAACTATATGCAAATGTATCTGCTGCTTTCCACGTCCTAAGGATTAAAATAAAAAAAAAAAAAAAATTTAAACATATCACTGAAGCTTGAAGTCTCTAAGACAGAGGTTTTTCTTTTCTACATTTTATGGATATAAAATCTTAGGACGTCATACACTAGAAAATAGAATGTAGAGACTTCTTCTCCACAGTAAAACATGTCAGATGCACCAGTAACCAGTGCTGCCCAGACTGTCACTGCTTTGTAAATGCAGCAATAACAGTCCATGCTGGGCATTTGGAAATAGAAGTCTGAGAAGAGATCAAGTTGGCCAGACCTTTCTGCTGGATCTGGTCAGATCTTCAAAAAAGCAAAAAAGAAAAATAAAACCCTAGAAGACCCTTATACTAACAGGTGGAACTCAACTCGAAAGAGAAGACACAGACAAGATTTGCAGAAAAGACTGCTCCTGTCCCCTGTCCTGGCAAGTGGTCTTTGTTTCCAGGCTTGCCACTTCACCAGTTTCTGAGCTGCAGCAAACTGCCTGGTTCCCTTTGGTCCCCAGGCACTTCTGCCTGTCCTTGTCCTAGACCTGACAGGTTGCTCCCTGCTCCTCCTTGCAGGTTCTTTGGATAAGGTGCAGACACCCAGCTTCCTACTGTGCCTGCTTCACCTGCTCTGCAATCTCGAAAGCCACCTCTTCCCCAAGAGAAGGGCCAACAAGCCTCCACAGCCTCAAAGGTTATCTATGTCAGCTTCGATAGAAATAAACAGAGGTGAGCAAAAACAAATCAAAGACACAGACCATTACAACAGAACTGTTTAAATAGTCATTTTCGAATATTCTTTGTCGACACATGCAAATGACTAAGCCACTTAAAACTAGAATATTTTCTTCCTCTAAGCCCTATTTACAACACATTGGTAATGTTTAAGTACTACTCCTTGAGGGTTTCACTTACATATATATTGTCCAAGATATTTATGCATCATTGATCAGACTGTGTTGCAGTTTACAATGCAGCCGCAATGTAAATGGCTTAAAGTAGTTTTATTATTTCAGATGATTTGCAATCTTCAAACCGAGACACCTTCCTCAAAGAAATGGAGTAATTGAAATTTCAATTATTGCAGTTATAAGGAAATTTATTCAAGTGGCTTGATTTTAAGACATGACTAGAACAAAAATCTTAATAAAATGCTTGTTTTAAAACAGTGACTAAAACTTCTGGAAAATTAAGTTCTTCTTGGTTCTATTTTTCTAGTTGAAAATGAAGTGCCACTTCCTCCTAGTTCTGTCTTGATGGTCATACCAGCATCAGCCTACACACAGTGTTTTATAAAGCACATCCCAAATCACAGAATCCACAGAAGGACTGAAAGGAAAGCTGTCATCATATCAACTTGAAACTATTCAGTAAAATAACTTGTGAATATTTTTCCTGAATCAGTGTTAACTGAACTATATGAAAATATTGGATAAATACAGTTTCTTTCTATACTCTCCAGATATGATTATCAGTCAAAGCATTTTGAGTAACAGAACAAGCAAACACACAAGGAGGGACTCAGAAGTGTGCATTTAAAGATAGAGATTTCTAATTTGTAATTATGGGCTCAAACAAGACTAAATGAGCCAAACCTCAGAGAGATAAAATATTTAAAGCAACACTGTAACAAGCTCAATATTTTTCCTATTCCTAGAAGAAAATGGGATCCCTGGTTACACACTCAGCTGGCTTAAGGGCAACCTGAGGAAGATGCAAACAGAATACAGAAAACTAGTCTTAAAGAATTTGGTTGCTCTGCATTTCTTTGTATGTCAGCTAGCTGAAAAGTAGTTGACAGACTACCGCGTACACCTCTAATTTGGTACTATGCTATTGGTATTCCCAGCAGGTTTCTATACAGTTTGCTATTTCAAAGAGTCACATTATATTGTCACTAGGCAAAATTTACTATATTAAAAGCCTTTTCAGTGAAATAATAATGACTGTTTGCTGAGACATTCTCCTACATGAATCAGCACAGAAGAGACAAACATGTTCACCTTCCTCTAATCTGCTTCAGATTGCCATGTAGTCAGCCACATAAATCAATTCACCCAGACAGACATTAAATGTTTTTTACTTTAACATATACATAACAATGGATGCACAGTAGCCCTGTTCCTACTTCTTAGGAGCACTATTTGCAGTACTACAGTTATGAATATGTCAGCTAGTTCAGTAGAGAAACCTATTTACAGAGGTTTATAGCTACGCAACAGAAATTGTCTTCAGGCCACAACATAGCATAAAAAGTTTCAGATGTGGTATTTAGGGGGCTTTAAAAAAAAGAGGAAGAGGAAACTAATCTTGCTTCATAATTCTCATATCAGATGCCAAACAGAAACAGCATGGGAACAGCTCAGAGTATTCTGACTTTATGGACTTTGGTGTCTCAGACAAGACCAGCAATCCAGAGTAGTCATGATCATTACAGATTCTGTGGCATGTTTTATTATGGTTAAGAGGTGTTCATGATGGTGACATGCCCTAGTTCTGATCAAAGAGATTATATCCTGCTCAGACAATCTTTCTGGACAGTTTCATTTGGACAGAGAGCTCATCCTTGCTGTAATCCAATCTATAGTATTGTGGACTTTATTAATAAGCCACTGTGGCGCACTCTAGAGACAGCTGCTTGTTAGCAAGTTAAACTATTTTTATATGTGATTATTTTTAGAAAGACCTATGGCAAATGGCTCTGTCCTTTCCTGTTTCTACATTCAGATAAGAACACTGAGCACAGAGACTGTCCATACCACATGGCAGCTGACTGCCATTCACCTGGAGTAAGACCTCAGGGAAGAGGTGGGCAGGGAGACTTGTGCTAAGGTTTACAGGAGTCCTCAAGTGCTGCTAGATCTGGGGCACTGGCATAGGCTACCTATATCCCTGTTTATTTGGTGTAGGAAAGTTTAATTAGAAAGTTTGCAAGAGCAGTTTTAGAAGAAATGCAAGTACTTTCTTTCCAAGTGAGTCTGATGACGCTGTTAAAACTCGCCTGTGTCTCTCCTCTTTAACCCCAGTGTGTATCCAGAATTCCCAGTTCAAGGGGAAGAATGTTCAAAAATAGGAGCACACCTGAACCTTGACTTTAGAGGGCCAAGGGCAGTACAGAGTGTCCAGTTAATTTAATCTTTAATATCTGTGCTGTCTTTGTCTGCCAGGATAGCAAACCACAGCAACTGATAAGATTTTTTTTTCAACTCCCCACTCACCCTGGTATCAGGGTGACATGCTCTCCAGATTTTGCACAAGGCAAAACCAAATACACATTATTGCCATTCAGCTCTCAGAGAATAATTACTTTCAGGCAATAGTCAGTAGGGGCTTTCAAGCAAGACCTATTGAAAGCCCTGGGTCATCTTCTGAGTGATCTGAACAAATCTATCTTCTCCAAGTGCTGTAGTATTGCCTTGCCTTCTACGGGATGTGAATTAAATGTGCTTTTTTGTAGGGGAAATATAAAGCTGTGCAGAGTTCTTAGTCACCATTCTGCAAAGCTGCTAATACCTTTCCCTCTCACAATACCTAGCAGGAACTTGGAGAAGTAAGACAAGCATCAAGGAGAAAGGCTCCACAGGCAGAAACAAACAAATACAGGATATTTTGCATTTTCTCTGCGGTCATACCTGCTACTTGTACAATGCCAAAAGGACATTTGGGTACCGCCAGGACTTTTAGCCTTTTCCATGACTTTACAGCTCACACTACTCTAACTTAATTCTACAGATCAAGACAAACATATAGATAACTTCATTTTGCATGACAGGCAAAAATTGATTTTTCAGTTTTTCAGCTCTGATTTCTGTGACAATTTCCCCCTGTTCTGAGAGATCTAGCCATGCGGTATGAAGGAATCCACTAAAGTCCCAATACAGGTCCCAGTGGGCATGGAAGCAGAGAACCAAACTACAGTCTTGGTTTCCATTCTCCTTGTTGTTCAGTAAAAGCATTCAGATATAGGTGGCTCCCATATCTCTGCCATACAATGATTAACATGTTTTCTAATACAATTTTCAGGTGCCAACTTGCAGGTCCAAACTCCCCTTCACGAGGAAGTGCGAGCCCAATGAATCTTAGAAGACTTGAGCAGCAGCTATCATCTGCCAAATAAATTTCCCTGAGAGCTGAATAATTCTACTTTATCAAGGAACAGGAAGCCGTTCACCTGTCTTGAGTCCCCTTGATGGAAATGCATAAGGACAGTAGTGTTTTTTAAATGCTGAGTTGCAGGAAGCTCTCATCACATGGTAAGTATCAGCTTTTCTCCTGCATACTAGGAGGAGTTGTCAGATTGGGGCTAAAAAGCAAAGGATGAAAGTTTGGCCACGAGCCTGAAAGGTGAAGATCATTTGTAACCCCTTCTAAAGCAAGATCTGAATCAAGATTACTTAGATCTTCTCAGTCTACATGGTTGGGGTTTTTTTTTTTCTGTGGGGCACTACCTTTGCCTGATTTTACAAGTAGAAAAACTGCTAAGCTGCAGTGGAAATACTAGGTGGGCAGATACAGAGCCTCTGGAATACCTATGTCGCATTATCACACAGTATCCCCCAATTACAGAACTAGAAGATAGGTGGTTCAAAATACAAAAAACTAGAAGACCCAAGATAAAAATCAAGGCAGATTATCATCTGTAGTTTTTTAGCTGAGCATGTCACAAGCTGTGGAAGTCTTTGTCATTGTTCACTGTTATCTATAAAGCATCGCTCTGTAATGAGGGCTGATCTTGAGGTCTGTTTTGTAGTTCAGCTCCAAACAAAAAAGAAATAAATTTAAAGCAACAATCCCTTTTGTAAATGGTGTATGTGAAGGGACTAAAACCAGTTTGAGCATGAAATAATACCTAAAAGACATGACTGGATTTCAAACACAAATCTAAACACTAGTGAAAATGAAACTAGAAGACAAATTCTATTATAATTATCTGCAGAAGAAAAACAAGGCAGACTGTTGCAATGCTGGGGCACCAGCTGGCTCACAGAGAAACCCTTAATCTAAACAAAGCTGTCAAGAAGACTTGAAAAGATATGCAGTAACTTGTGGTCTGCATTTTAAAATCGCTAAAACTTAACTTAAATCCACTTTGCAAGTACACAGTGGGACACAACATTTTGATCACTTTTTTATAACCATTAAAAATGCTTTGTCTGTATAAATAGAGTTGAGCAATTTTTAATCTCTGGAAGACCACAATCAACAGAAATTTCTATTCATGAATCACTTTTTACAGAAGAGCTGCATTGCACTATCCTCCTGATGGGGAGGGCGAGCTCATATCTGAAATCTGAGCCCTACTTTAGATGGATGGAAGTGAATTTTGCACACTTTGTATTGTTGTTTTTCAGATCTCCTGTTCTGATGCATGGCAGTTTCAGGATTTACTCTATGAAGTTACAACAGTAATTTCCCAAACACTTGCACAGCTGTAATGTTCAGGCAATCATCGGTGAAGAAAGGAAGGTGAAGGCAAGAATTTTGTTGAATACATGGCATCATATTTCTGGTGTATACCCTTTCGTCTCAAAGATATAAAAAACAGAGATTGTCATCCTTATGTCTACTCTGTAACTCCATTTATCACTACATATATGAAAAAAAAAAAAAATCTGATTGTAATTTTACCAAAATGCAGAAACCTAGAAAATCCTACAGCCTCATTGAGTCTGAAGTCTTTCAAATTCATCTAAGACAATACAGTGCCCTCTGCAGGTTTTCCTCTTATATTACAACTCCAGGAAGTCGACGTCTCGGAGTATCTTCACAATGGAAAAATAAACTGAATTTTTATCATAAAATTCTGTCTGCTAATCTTTGAAATAACACTGTAAGTACTGTAAGCTGAAAGGAAGACATAAACTAAATACAAATAGTCTCTTTTAAAAGTAATAATAATGCTGTTATCTAAAAAACTTGGAATTATAATAGATGATAATATGCAGTTTTAAATGGTTCACTACTTGGGTGATGGAATTGAATGAAAGCATAGAAAATACGTAACTTCTACCTAAGCAT
Source organism: Haliaeetus albicilla (assembly GCF_947461875.1). NCBI lineage: Eukaryota > Metazoa > Chordata > Aves > Accipitriformes > Accipitridae > Haliaeetus > Haliaeetus albicilla. Next base: position 13,867,758 of record NC_091494.1, on the reverse strand, counting down.
GTATTCTCAAGAAAATTTCAAGAAAATTTCAAGAAAATTACAGGAATTCCACTTGGTTTAATTGTTATTACTTTTAGCAGGAACAAGTACCATTACAAACTCAATTAACACTTACAAAGTCAGAAAGAAGATTAAATCCCATCATACCAATTTGTACAAAGCTTTTCCTTCCCTAGCACCCGGATGGATACAAGCTAACCACTTAAAGGCATAACCACTTTGGCCATACCACTTAAACACACAGCCATAAACTCAGAGGTGGTAACACATGAAGCAGTTCAGATATAGCATTACAAAACTTGTAGGCTCTGGGGAGACCTTATAGCACCCTTCCAGTACTTAAAGGGTGCCTACAGGAAAGAGGGGAGGGACTCTTTAACAGGGAGTGTAGTGATAGGATGAAGGGTAACAGTTTTAAAATGAAAGAGGGTAGGTTTAGATTAGGTATTAGGAAAAAATTCTTCACTGTGAGGGTGGTAAGGCACTGGAACAGGTTGCCCAGAGAAGTTGTGGATGCCTCATCTCTGGAAGTGTTCAAGGCCAGATTGGGTGGGGCTTTGAGCAACCTGGTCTAGTGGAAGGTATCCTTGCCCGTGGCAGTGGGGGTTGGAACTAGATGATCTTTAAGGTCCCTTCCAACCCAAACCATTCTATGATCTGCTAGCTCATCAGATGTAACCACAAACAAAATAAGGACACTCTGACAAGCCACAGAGCAAAATGGAGTTGTTAACCCAAGTGGCAGTGCTCCAAAAGCAAACCTGGTAAAGCTGTTTATAACCTCCCAAGAATACCAGCAGACTCTGGCTTTGCAGACAAGATTAAAGGAAATACTGTCCTTATTAATATGCAGCCTTTCGACAGTTTCAACACTAACAGGAGCAACGTTCCATTAATATTTTAGCCATCTAGATTTTTTTTTCCTAATATGCAATAGCGTTTTCTCCCAAGACAAAACTTCTGATTTTTCTACCTTTTCACAACAAAATGCTTAATGCCCCCAGCAATCCTGGGTCTCTAGCAATCAACAGTTTCTCTCCCTTGCTAACATGATGGGAAGAACAAGCAAGAAATCTTAAAGGCAAGAGACTGTTGTTATCCCAGCAGATGTCATCACCAGCTGGGTGCTGCAAACTGCTCTGAGCATAAAAGTCTAGAAGTTGTCAATGTCCCAAGACTCTGAGATACACCAGAATGTTATCACTGATTACTAGTAGGGAACCTGCAACCTGACTATGCGTTGTCTTTTGAGAGGACAGACAACCATGCAAGAGTGGGTTATGAGAACTGTAACACTTTTCTGACAGCTGTCCTCACATAGCCAGTGTCAGGATAAGAAGGGTAAGTCATGTCCATGACTGCCATCTCCCCTAAGACTAAATCAGAGGGGCAATAGCACTCTGCTGCACAAAGCCAGAAAAAAAAGATTTGTTGAAGAAAAGCAGAATCAGCCTCATTGTCCCACTGGATAAAATTATGTCGGGAAGCAAGGAATGAGAAGCAAATCGCTAGCTCATGTGAGAGGATACACTGCAGCACAGACCGGCTCCTTGACTGCAACTCTAAGAAAATTCAGCTCCAGCAACAAAATAAACACAGGTTACACAGAGTGACATGTCTGCGATGCTGATGATGAGGAGCAGGTTTACATGCTGCATTACGGTAGAAAAGTGAGTGATGTTTCACCCAAAACCTACTGTTATAAAATGGCATGTTTTGATTTCAAATGTTCATTAAGCAGGAGGTTAGCCATTACATAAATGAAACACTGACACAGTTCAGCCTTCCATCTGTGTTGCCATTGCTGTTTCCTGGCAATGGGAGCCTTCTCCAGGTTATTTCAGTGTAGTAGCTGTCTTCCGTGATTACAGTTTACTGCAGGGGTGATATCCTCCAGGGACTCTTGCCCTGTGACAAAGAGTAAGATTCAAGAATTAAACAACTGCTCTGATGCTCAGGTTGATGTTTATAGGGAAGGCAGATTTTCCTGCTTTACTTCAAAGCAGGCTCTCATTATTTTGTTAGCACAGCATGTATTAAGCCATGTGGCCTCAGGTCCCTGGCTTTCACTTCATAATTTAATATTAAAGAAAACCCAATATCTTACCCTCTAGCTTTCAAAATCTGGACACAGCAATCCAGACATACCTCAGGGAATTGTACGATTATGTTCCCACAAGTGTGTGTCTATAATTAGGAGCAGAGCCTGTAATTTACCAAGTGAAGCACTCAAAGTCAATTTCTTCATTGAAGCCAACTAATATTCCCAACCGAGTCCCTGGTCACAGGAGAAATTCTGAAATGGGTGATCAGGCAACAGCCAAAAAATTACAATTAGTTGGGTTCCAAGCAGAGAAGTTCATCAGAAATTAGCCATGTGTTAGAAAACAGACCCAAATCCATTTGGAAATGAAATGCATATTTCCATTCCTGATCATCAGTGAAATATCCAGTATTCTGGTGGAACTACAGGTTTAGATTTTTTTTTAATACGCATCTTTGATGACACCTGCATTGTTACTTGAGCACAGAGATGCACAACGTCAGTGCAGCTGCTACAGATATGACAGAGATGTTACTGTTTCCTGTGGCCCACACTCTGTACACAGACCCTGGGTGAAGCCAGGTGAGCTGCAGAGCACCTTGGCCCATTTGTCACAGCACTGATTTTGAGGGCCTCTCCCAGTGTTGCCCTTCTCCCTTTTCCTCTTCACAACAGACAAGAGCTGAACACTTTCTTAAAACAAGCAGGACATGACAGAGGAATACAACAGCCAGCATTCACACATAAATGTCACACATTTAACAGAAACTCTTTTATCACAGTAAGGCCAGTTTTCACTGAGGCATCCTGACATACAAAAAAAATCCACTTTTTTCTCCTTGAGAGCAAGATGAGTATTACCATTCCCATTTTACCAACAGGGAAAGAGAAGATGACTTTCCACCAGCACTGAGCACCCAGAGCATGGCAGCATGCCAGGAAGAGATCCCAAGACTGCTCTACAGTTGCTGAAAACCTCATGGGCATGGTGACAAATGGTCCTGTCAATAATTCGGTCTGGGCATCACACACAACACCACAATTCTGTTCAAAGCCTCCCTAGGGCTCTATTTGTTTCTTTGGTTTGTTTTGGTTTTAAGTTTTCTCCATTCTACGTGCCTTCTCCCACCCCCCTCACTCTTAGCCAAATTGACGCCAAATTTAAGCACACAGATTACATTGTTTTCCTTCGAATTTAGGATGAAAAAAAGTGTTCATTAGAAAAGCTATATGGCCTGTTGACATCACTTCTGCAGTACCCACCAGCATTAATATATGATAAGTCATGCTAAGAATATGATCATAAATTTAAGCCCAGCTTTCAAAGAGAATATGAGCTGATCCATCGTTGTGTATAGATACACCTCATGAAACACAATTTTTAAAAAAATCAAAATAATGGAGACAAATTAAAAAAGGCTTCAGTTACAGCTGCTTGTATTCTCCTTACTGACTTTATAACTTAACCCAATTACATACTAGCCAGTTGCTAGAAGTGTTTTGTTTAGGGCACCATTCTTTGACTTTACAGGGATACAGACAGAATACAGCTGGACATCATGAAAAACTTGTTGTTACCATGTACTAGACAGAGTTCCATTAACGTGTTATATAGGATTTGAGAAGCCAACCATTTAGTCTCAATACTAATGAGACCCACATATCTAACTCCCATATCCAAGGTTTTTTTTTACTCCAGTGCTGCTGTAACTCAAGAAGCATCTGAAAGAATGAAAGGAAAAAATATTTCTCCTAGTTTTCACCTTGAAGCTTTGTGCAATCGCAAATATTTTCTATAAAGCCCATTTTATCTTTTACATGACATATTAGATCCTTTCCCCCATCACAACAACTTTTTAAATAAAAAAAGTATATTGTGAATATGAAAGTGTCACAAAACCAGAAAATATGCAAAGTACCTGGAAATAAAAGGCAATACTACACAGAAATTTGTAACTGATTTGAAACTATCTATTTCCTGATCCATTAGCTGTCCTCTGATTACACATGAGGTCTTAGTGTAGAGCTCAGATGTTTGCCCAAGTGGCCCTCACAAGAATAAGCCACCAGGCTTTAATCCTTACGTAATCATAACAGCAAGGCTGCTTCAGTGGATAGTCTGCAGCCTTCACAGCTACAAGCATATTTTTACTTGGGCAAAAAAACAATTTCAAAATTTTTTTTAATATATACATGGTACAGAGATACAGAAAATGCAACTGACATAATTACAAATCAGAGTTTATCTAAGAGATGATTCTTGTCTAAGCAGTATTCATGTTATGACAATCCCACCTACTTAAGGGCCCTGACTTTCCTCTGTCATCCCCAGCCCTCTCCAAATTATCCAACTAAATACACCAGCATAGTTTACAGTAAAAATAGAGGAAAGAGGACTCTTGTAGTAAGCCAGCTAATAAGTGAAATTGGTATCAAGCTGGAAGGGAGCAAATACAGCAAGGTTGACTGGGTAGAGTGAGAGCGATGCCTAGAATGGGAAGGGCAGAGGTAGCTATTACAAGGAGATGAAATCAAGAAGAGCAAAGGAAATTATGGTATCAGAGGAACGGGGAGCATGGAGATTTTGTTCTGGAGATTGTAGAAATGTAGGTAGGGAGAGCTAGAAGCTTCTTGCAATATGCTTGAGCGCAGTGAGCAGCCTCTCCAGGGACTACAGTAGGGATACACAAAGTACACTGCAGCTATTAAAATCCAGCAAACTAATGACCACAAATCAATACAGCAGCAAAGGATGTCAGTTGCATCTTATTCTCTAATGAATATGGACATTATCGAATATTAGTTAAGCTCAATATTTACAGGAATAATGATCCTAAAATCTACACTACTCTAAGGCAGAGCTGGATCTCACTTCTACAATCTCCCGAGTGAAGGAAAATCCAGGCTGAAGTCTAGAACCTTTGAAATTTTTTTGTGTATATGGAGATATTCCGCCTCAAATGTGCCTGCTAAATCTGGATGTGGATAGGACAACCATAAAAAGCTGCTCTCTGAAGTTACACTTTTGGTAAGTTGAATCACAGTTTCTTCTCTGTGTCAGAAAGCAACAGGCAGTCAGACAGCAGCTGATATGCAAATACAAAAAGCAAATCACAGTAACTCAGAAAAGCGAGATGAAATAAAAGAGAGCTTGCTTATGTCTACAGCTCTAAGGAGACAGAAAATGGATAACTCACTCCCAGAATCCTGTCCTGCCATTTTGGGCTCTCATGTGCCACAATTATTTGTAACATTTCTGTGCCTTGAGGAGCCAAGAGGTGAATGTCTCCAGGCACTCAGTACTTGAAATACAGGAATCCCACAAATGCCAGCATAAAGCAATTGCTGCAGTTTCCAACCAAAAGCAGTGGACTCTTCTTCAGAGTCTACGTTTATGCTTTCCTCTGGGTACACTAAATACTGGATTTTGAAGCCTGACTTGGCAGTTGGATGCTGACAGCATCTACGGACAGGAAAGCAAATACAAGTGCCCTCTTGAGATGCACCATTTTTGTAGTTACTGTTGAAAATCTGTTTTTCCCTGGCACAAAGCAATATTTTGTACTGTTCACCAGCAACCATCTCTGAGCCTAAATATGACTGATTATTCAGGCTAATGGCTTGTCCACAAAATGAGTCACACTATTCTGAAGTAAGTGTCATTATTTTTAAACTAAGTTAATTATTTCAGTATAGCAGGTTAAAAAGAGTTGAGTTTAATTCTGATGCAATTTGATTTTAGAAGTCAGTTAGGAATATGCTGATACTAAACTGAAAATGAGAGTATCGAACAAAGGAGTTTTAACCAAATGAAATAAATCAAAGCAAGTTTACATATAGGTAGGCCTATAACGGTGATACGTAGGGCGATAATTTACTCCTATTATTTTAGCAAATGCAGCAATTTCACGCTAACTATAGTTTTAGAGATGCTTTAGGGGATCATGAATGGTTTATATTCAAGAGTTATTTATGCTATCCAAGGCCTGAAGGTCCGTAAAGTGACTTATGAGAAGACTATTTAAATATCTTTTTTATATTTTCTCACATACAAAACTTCATTTAATCTAAAAAAAATCAGATTTCCTTCCATAGCTTTAATTACAAATTAAACCCAAGTTGGAAGCAAAGGTAAATCTATTTTTAAGGCTAAGATCACTAGCACACAGAAGAGCCACTAGCCTGTTTTCTCCAGTTGGTTTAACACAATCTATACTCTGCTTGTGAAAAGTTGTTTCATAAACCCTTGATTTTCAGTGTAATATGTAACAATTAACATAGTCTCCTGACTTAATGAGAACAGCATTTAGTTTAAATAAATCACTCTTTAGGGTGTTATCATGGACAAAACTCTGCTGCAACACCAAAAAGAAAAAAGCAACAAAAACAGACCTCAGCCAGTATGCAGGCTCCTAGCTCTTTGAATGAGAAGACAGCCACAAAATCCAGATTTTAATACTTCTCAGATGAAAATACCCAGGTCTACATCAAGATTTACATCTAACTAAAAACATTTATTTTAATTTTTTTCATTTAACTTTAAATGCCACAGCTAATCCTCAAGGTTTTTCAACAGATTAAAAAGTAGGTATCTATCTCACCAGTCAATGAAAAAGGGCTAATGAAAATCGCACATTCCCCTCCCACTGCCAAAAAAAAAAAAAAAAAAAAAAAAATTTAATCAGGCAAATAATTCCCTCTGCAGATTTCTGGTGTACTAACTAGCAAGAAGGGATAGACATATATTAACTGCTAATGGCTTCCATACAACAGTAGCAACTTCAAAATTTACATTTCACAAAATAGGAGAGCTTAAATCTTGAAGAGCTTAAGACTTCCATCATAATGTTGTCTCTTGTCATGACAACAGTCAGCATCTAATGGGACTTGCATGCATTATTCAGCTTGTAGTAGAAAATGGCTTTAGTTCCTGTGTTATTCCGGACACTTCAGTAGTTCCATTTGCAGTCATTTTCACAAGATATTAAAACTTCTCAGAAATCAAAAGAAGCTTTAATTTCTGAATACCAGGTTAAAGCTTGATCTCTGGTATCCACTGAGCATTTAATAAACATCAGCAAGAAATTTGTAGGAGGAAAATAAACTGTTGATTTGACAAGGAAACAAGCGAGAAAATTAAAGTTTTCAAGATAGAGACTTCATTGAATGACTAAAACCAGGAGTGACACAAGTGAGAAGAGTTAGGTGCTAGTACCATGGCAATGGTCTGCATGATTCTATTGTTTGGTCACAAGAAATAAAAGATTTTCCCATAGACAACTTACACAGTATCTATTTTTCTACCCCTAATTCCAAGAATGTCTCCAGCAGGCTGCTATAAAAGCAATCACAGCAAAATGTCTTCTCTCCTTGCCTGAGCAATTTTAGCTGCTGTGGCAACAGCATTTTAATGTTGCCTCTTTATTAAGAAAGACAACAGTGACACATTGCCAGGGGTCATAGGAGCACAGGCACCCCTTGCTTGGAGAAGGCTTTAGCCAGTCATGGTTTGCAGCATAACCAAACACCATCCAAAGATGAACTTTTTCTCAGCTGTCTGTGTTATGTTATTGCTCAGCTGTTCAGCCAGATCACCTGTATTTTCCAATACATTCTGCACAATCCTCAGATAATTCAGATGATTTGAATAACTGACCTTCATGCAGACTCACAAAGCATCACAAGTGCAGAACAGAAAATTGGAAGTGTTTCTATATGTTTTTAATTATATTCTAATTTAAAAGTTCATCTTTAAGAAGGTGTTTAATTATTCTCCCTGGATTTTTTTCTATATTCACTACATCACAAAGAAAAATCATTACACTAATGGTACAAATTGTTGTTTCATGGTTACTTGTTGCTACCTTCTCTCTCTACTATTACATTTATCCAGTCCGAGCTCACAAAAATGACCCTGAATAGTTTGCGAATGAAATGCACAGGACTAAGGTGCTTCCTGATATGAACTCCAACACTTGCTACCATGCCCACTTCAGAGAATCCTTTCTTAAACCAGAAGAGTTGCCCTTGAATTGCCCTTTTGCTTCTGCTATAGATATATTGTCCAAGAGTTTTATTCTTCTGAGAGTTAGGAACTTTACTTCCAATCCAAATTTATTCACTGCCTGTTTATGCCCATTACTTGTGCCAACATTTATCTTGCAAAACTCTTTCCCTGGCGTTTGTTCTTTAGGCATATTTATATAGTAACACATCCATTCTCAGGCTTTGCTTTCCTGAGCCAACCAAAGCTTCCTCACAATATATATTCTCTGTTCCCTGATGAGCCTTCCAATTCCTTCTGCACCTGCTCCAGCCTGCACCAAAAGGGCTGTACATACTTGCACTGTTAAGGGTTTACCAGGGCCTTGAGCTATGGCTCTCTGTCACTTGCCCTCAACCAGGGTGAGGGGAGAAGCAGCAACAGCAGTGTAATGCCAGCCTGTGGGATGCTTGGGCAGCACAAGAGAAGCAGGTAAGTGTCACACACCTGGGGTCCCACTAGCTCTGCAGACCTACCATGGCACAGCCCCAGCATTCACATCAGCAAGGCCCTGCTGGCACTCCATGCTGTTAGAGCATCCCACCAATACTAATGCATCCATCCAGCACCGGCTGGGCACTGAGCCATCCAGCAGGGCTGACACTGGGCATAAAACTAAATCACTCATATCTGACCAGTTCACATAGCTCACACCTGCCACAGGAGCTGTACGGCCAAATCCCAGCAATGCAGGGCCACAGCTGACAGATCTCACCAGAGCCAAGCTGGATCCACACAGTGGTAAGCCAGGTATCTCTGACAGTGTGATCCCATCCACCTGCAGCTGAGGCTACTCACCCATGAATAACAGAGGGTCAGCTGTATGCCCCTCCAGAAACATCTCTGTATACGTCTGTGACTCCATCACACTGATGTCTCATACTCACCCTGGGCTACTACAGTGCAGAAATCACAACCACTTGTATTCTGTATTTCCTGTGGGACTTGGCCATTTGTTCAGTTCTTTGTCAGTTTATCAACCGAAAAAAATTGGTGCGGATTACGATCATAAATTCCTTTCTAATCAAGTATTGATTTTTCAAGATGGCTGTTTCTGGACAGTACCCAGCCCCATAGGGCAGTAGCCGGAAATGTTTGAGGTAGGTGCCAGCAGGCACATCTTCCATGTCCCCCCAACACTGGAAATGCAAGAGCAACACAGCCCATTGTCTGCCATTTACACTTCCACAAATACAGATGATACATTATACAAGCTGCAGTCTGCATGCCAGATTTTTAAATCCTTTAGCAGCTGTTTCAATTGACAATAATGCCATAATGCATCAGGGTGTTGAAACAGTGGTGTGTACCTATATGTCCCTCTGGCAACACCCATCTGGTATGACATTTGCCTGCTTCATCTTTCAGTCTGGGAGAAAAGTCATCCTCTCAGTCACACTGTGTTCAGTAAAAAGCTATGCTACAGGAACTAAACCATCAGAGGAAAAGGGAGAGACAGAAAGGAAGATGCTGAGACTAGCTACATGCCACATGTAGTTCCTGGCCTTAACAAAAGCCACAAATAGTCTGCCACTCTGTAGGGACAGATCAGTAGAAGGTATCCTGGATAAAGGAAGGAGATAGCGCTCTAGGGATGGAGGAGAGAAGAGAATAAATAGGGGAAGAATGCAGAAAGGAAATAGGAGAACTGGGACTCGTACAAATAACAATGGGGGGAAAAAAATGAGGGGAAGAAAGCAATAGAAGAGTAGCAAAGGAAAGAACACGGAAGACAAGGATGGGGACTTGAACAGAAAGGAAAGTGACTTTATAAACAAAGAGGATGAGTCAGAAAAGATTCCTGATTTCATTTGCAAACAGTTCATTTGCAGATTAATTGCTTACAAAGCTGGACTGGTTTTGGCAGCTGCATAGCTTGAGATCACAGGCCTCACAGGTGGCAAAGGGAACAGGAAACTTTGCATGCTATTGAAACAAGCTGAGGGAGAATTGCAAAAGAAGAGCTGAGACTCCTTCATTCCACAGAGTTACACACACACTAATTTCCCTTGTTCCTGTGTGTAGTGGGGAAGACATCCTTTGCAATGGCTGGAAAACAAGGCAGTTTTTTTGCAGGAAGAAAGTTGTATTTTAAGAGGTCTCGAAATTCAGAAAACAAAAAGGTTGTTCTGCAAAGACTAAGAGATTGGTTATCATTTTAAAAGGAACAAAAGGGAAGGCCCTATTGCTGCGTAGGTGCTGTGCATGATTACATTACTTTCAGTGGCAGCTCTAGCATAAGCAGCTCCTACCATCATTTCCATTCTGACTGCTGCTCAACCCTATCCCAGGCTGCCTCTCCTAGTCTTTTGGGACAGCGGTTAAGGGGAGCCCTGTTGTGAAACAGGCCCAGAAAACAACCCTGCCCTCAAAATCATCACTGCTGTCAAAAGAAATGGACACATACCTCTGAATTCAGTTCAAACCCCAAAATCATTCAAGAAATTTTTAAAAAATGTTACTATGAAAATCAAAAATTTGTTCCTTGAGGCTGTGAGCAAATGGCTAAAACACAACTCAGTTCCAAGTTCTTCCAATGAATCCCCTGTGACCTTGTCATTCTCCTCTGTGCCTCAGTTCGTCATGTGCACATACAAGCTTTGCAAGAACCCATTCAAGGTTGTTTGAGACATTCTTAATCTAATCATGACAGTCAGAGACAAGCACACCAAGTTTTCAAACAGAAAAAGGAAAAATTCTAGGAATGAAAAAATCCAACTGCCAAGCACACAGACCACGGAGGCTTTTCATTTTGTTGGAGCAGGAAACCAAGAGTGTTGTGAGGAAAGGGAGGAAAGAGAAGAAATAAGGCTGGATACTTCAGAAGTGCTGAGTGTTCAACCATGGCAAGAGCCACCCTACAGAGGAGTAGGAGCTGCACACTCTGCAAAAGCAGTACACACATTTAGGAGCAAGTTTTTCCAGATCAGGACCCCCAGCTCTCTTACTGCAGTGTCAGCTGAGATAACAGACATGCAGGTGAAACAGCTAGTTGGATTAAGATACAATAATAAGGTGCAATAACAGAAAGGTTGCCAGTGTGGTAGATAATATAGGAAACACTAAAAGTCACTTTCAAAACAGAGGCTTCTATTTTCACTCACAAGAAAAACAAGCAATTTTTTCTCCAATTCGCCGGCTGCTAATAGCATATAATATGAGCCAATTAACAGAAATAAAGTATTCTGTAAAATACAGTTTACATCAGCTGGGGAACTACAACAAAATCATTACAAGTCTAGAGATAATGGGACATATCCTTTCTGGTGTTAATTAGTACAGTTTCCTATGCTTCAAATCCAGTTTACACCAGTTAACTCTTGCACGTGACAGCACTAAACATGTTGTGCTAACAATAACACCAGACATGATCTATCAAAGGCCCGATGACAGGAACACTAATCAATGAGAGCAACTTGTTCTAATAACTGCTGAGAACCTGAAAAACAGGGAAACATGGGGAACATTCATCTTGTAGAATTCTACATGAGAAATGTGGAATGGTACAAGTCTATAGGCATAGTTTGGAGACTGTGGAATTAAGTCTAGTGTATTTTTTCACTTCTGTTGAGGTGTCCGTGTAGGGCTAGAGTGCAAATCCTTGGGGGGATATCCAGGAACTGATCTATGAAGTGCGATGTAGGTGCCTCACTGGAGATATCACCTGCCCGACTTTTTCTGTCACAAATGAGTTGGGTGCAGACAAGAGGCTGTCTCTTGGCATCGAGGCCAATCTTCCCATTTTTCCTTACTGCTGACATTTATCCTCTTGCTCTAATGAGATTTGCAAATCAGTAAAGGAATTCTACTATAAAGTATCCCAACTTTAACCCAGGGAAAAGCAAAACAAAAGCATGTGATGAAGTATGTATTTGCTTCAACAGAGCTACATCACTGCACAAAAGATGCAAACATCTTCCTAAATATATCACAATACTAAGTTCTGCTCTGCAACCAAACTCGCTGTAAAACTGTTTCAGCTATACATGAAAGTAAGGCAGCTTGTACGTGAAATTGCCCACAGAACTGCAGTTTCCATCACTTTCAAACCTTTCTCCATGAAAATGCTCATTCCTCTCTTTATATTCTTCTGGTTGTGCTTTTAATTTTACTTTTCCTTCAGCAAAATTATTGGCACCTTTTTGTAAGGCAAGATAAATGAGAAGGACTGCTCTGTCCTAGAGAAGGTCCACCAGCAATTACACTATCTTTTTAATCAAAATCACCAGTCAACCACTGTGTGTTTCTAATGAAATTGCACATTTCTTTGATAAACATCTTTCTATTATTTTTATCAAGGTTTTCCCCGCAGCTGATTTTGGGTGATATGCTTGTAATTGACAACTTGACACAAGTCAGTACCTTTTCTGAATATTAATCACACAGTCTACTCCCTAGTCCTTAGAAATGTAATGCTAAAAACTAAACATATTATTTTTCACCTCTCAAAACTCAGAGACATGGTGACAAGATTTTTAGGCCTGATTTGCAGCTGCAACAATATTAAAGCTAAAGGAGCTTTGTTAAGCCGCACCTTTAGGTAGGCAAATCACCCACTAATACAGTCAGGAGGGGGTAACACTGGCTAGTTTTGGCCAGCAGGATCAAGCTCCCAAAGATTACTCACTCACGTTTTCCATATTTACCATCAATACTTCCTCTCAAGTTACATCAATATTTTCTCTCAAGACACAGGAAAAATTGCTTTTTTCTCTCTAGCTACTTGCCTCCTTGGTAGGCGAGATCATTCCTTATGTGAGCAAAATTCCCAGGGTCAATGGAAGGTTTACAGAGTGTATGAAACCAAGCATCACTAAAGACAAAATATCAGTATGAGTGGTATTTCTTTATTGCACATTCCCAGTTCCCATTTATCAGAGGATGGTTATCTCTTCTCATGCCCTAGCTGCAATACACTTTCAGCAGTGTATTGCAAAGAACCAGCCAGGGCTTTTTTTGGCTGTGTAATTAGAAGCCATTGCTTCTCTGTCTATTTTCTCCTTCTGTAAGTTAGCTCCCAGTCATTACCAGATGGTTATTGTTACTCACATTACTGACCCTGCTGTCTAGATACCTACTTACACTTATTATCCATTCTTTTTTTTCCAAATAAGGACCTTAATGAGGACAAGCATAGTCTCATTATCTCTAAAATAGTGTATTAAATATTTGAACTTTAAAATTCAGATTGTAAGCAGTAAGAGAGCATATGTTCAGAATTTTTTTTAAAAGACCTCCTTTATTACACTGTCAAATGATTCAATACTAATGATATTTTTGCAGTCACTAGAATGCTGATGGTTTATAACCTCTACCTTATTTATTGTACAAGGTTTATTTCCTTGAATTCGCTCCAAAATAGCTTTTGGCTGTTCAACAAATTAAAAAGATGTTGTTAAAAAAAAAATAATCCTAGTTTAGCTCTAGAAATGTGTTCACATCTTAAGCTTTTTTCTTAAAGGTTGTTATTCCCCTTGACTAATTATAATTAAAATTCTACACAAACTGTATTTTTCCTCTCCTACAAGCTCTTAATTATAAAGATTTCCTGATCTTCTTTCTGTCACTGTCATGGGGATATAGAGGATCCCAAACAAAAAAAATCACCTCATTACTTTCAGTGTCCATGACTTCCATCCAAGTCATCCCTGCTGTGTCAGCCAAAAGAAATGCATCATTTCTCCCCATCCACCAGCACCATCTATCAATGCCCTTTCTGCCACACTTGCTTTGTTTGCCTATCCCTTTGGTAAACTTTGCACTTCAGCATTTTAACACCCAAAAGCAGCTCTGAAGAGCTTGGTACTGGGCAAACCTACCAGGCACCATGGCAGGAGGGCAGGTAAAAGCAAACCCCGCAGCACGCACGCATGCACACACACCACACACACGATGAACAGAGGCACCTGATCTTCCAGGAAAAAAACATTTTATGTAAGTGGGTGATCTGCTTTTGTGGCAAATTACTAGTAGTTGTGATTTAACAATGTGCCAACATGAGCTGTAATTCTGGGTGTATTCTTGAAGCTTGGGATAAAAAACTCAAGATTACATAGCAAGAATCAGTGAGGTTCACAAGGAGCATATTCACAAACATAGGCAAGTTTTAGTGATATATAAAAGCATATCATTAATATGTTCATAGCTTGGATGAGTATGCTGTGCCAGTAGTATTAACACTGGATATATCTAGAGAGGGGATTGAGTATTTTTCTTCAATTTTTAAATCAGATAATCCTGGCAAAAAACATTCACCATATGCTGGCCTTTAAGATACAGGGGAACATAACAGTAATCCATTAAAATAACCACGTTACATTTGTTCCAGCTTTTAGTCAGCAAATACTAACGAGCACCATTTTCTGCTTTGCACACAGCCTTCCCTCAGTATTGGCCTGGGGAACTTAAGAGATAATTGAATTTATTGTCCAGCAGAGCCCACACTGAGAAGGTCATGAAGACACAGATGTCTAAGCCCTAGTATCATCTTGTACAGGCCACTGTACAAAAGTGAAATCTCTTGAAGACAGCTCATTTGAAACATATTCACATTAGCAACACAGATGAAAGTACAGGGAAGACTGTCAGTGACACCTGGCATATTATCCCATTAAATTTATACTTCCCCACTTCTAGAAGTGCACCACTTATTTTGGCTACAAGTCACAATTCATCAGAACTACAAACAATTTGTACCGTTCATTCTCATTCTTAACCTGGATGGCTCTTTGCTGACTCAGAAGCTTGCATTTGCAACGCCTTTGCAACAGCTACCATGCTGAAAATATATCTGTCCTGCATCAAAACCCAAAAAAAGCCCCAAAACAATCAACCCCTCCCAATTTTATTGAAATTTCTCCAAGAAGCTACCCTTGGATCAGCCAAGAATGGTGCTTTCACTGACAATTAACAAGTAAATTCCTATCTCAGTAACATTGCAAAGATGTGATCAGCTACACACTAAACAATTCAGTAATGATCTGGGAATTTGAAGCATATGAAGCCTGGGGCTCTGACAACAGGGCTGTAATGAAGCAAGATTCAAGATCTGATGACTCAGCAAATTAATTTTTCATACAGTTTTTATTTTATTGACTGTATTTACATCAACAGAAGAGAAAAATCTCAGAAGTCATAACATGGATTAGTGTAGTCTAATGAAGTGCACAGCAGAGGGGAAATCAAGTCAGTAACATACCTTCTATTTCCCTTATTTTAACCAGTCATTTGATCAATCAGCGAGTCTATAGCATTCTTGGTAAAAACCTCCAGGATGAAGTATACTGCACTGGGTGCACATGCAGGAACTGCCATTGAGCAGAAAGCCCCACAACACAGAAGCCAATATGTGGGCAGCATACAAGCCCTTTACAGGTTGCACCGACAAATGCAGGGCATTGATTTTGCTTTGGGACCGGGTCCTATCCCCACACCTCCAGCAGCTGTCTCAGTGTGTGAGAAACCAGGCTTCTCCCTCCTCTTTGGGGGAGGCCCAGGGCAGGCAGCACCCACCAGGCATGCAGAGAACACCTGCAGCTATCCCACAGCCCAGGCAGCAAAGAAAGTTAATTTACAGCTTCATTCAGTACCAGAGGTGGCAGAAAGGCAGAACTGAGATGAAAGGGAAACACAAACTCAGACATTCTTGCCATTTTCTAAATTTCTTCCATGATGTTAGGGTACAAGTGCAAGTTCTTTAGAAGATGACACCCCTGACTAAAAACACTCCAGTTAGGGGAGCCACAGCTGAAGTGAAAAACACTAGCCAGGACAGTTTAGGACTTATGAAAGGCTCCAGCCCATAAATCTAATCTCTTGCTGTAATGTCAGCCCCAACTGAGTAATAGTCATGCTTCAAAAGCCAGAAGTAGAGCAATCCCTCTTCCCCTGCCCCAGTGTATGGTGGTGGGGTTGCATCACCTTCCTGCAATTTAAGGCCCCTGGTCCTGTCCCAGTCCTAGGGTCCTGAAAACATGCAGCATTAGCAGCGCTCTCAGAGGACCCAGACCCAGCATGACTGCTTGCAAGCAGCCTTGTTGCCTAGAGATGGCATTCCCTCCTCCTTATATCCTAAATAAATTCATTCTATGCCCAGTTTGCCACAATCATTCTAAGGGAACAAGTCCCCCACAGTCCACCTCCAGACTAGCCTTTAATTATGCAGTCACAACCCCCGCAAACAGGCTGTGCTCTTTGATCTTCAGTTTAGTGCTGCCATAGGTGTTCTTAATCCCTTTTTCTTTCCAAATACACTCGTAAAGGCACAGAAAGGAGAATAAAGCAGAACAAGTTCCTGTTAAAGCTCAGGGGATTTTTGTCCCAACCAAATAGCAGACCTGCTTTGAGCTGCTGGGGCCTCTTCCCTCCTGTCTCCTTTGATGAAATGGAGATCTGCATGTGGAGACTGGCTGAGTGAGCACTCGGCAACTTGTTGGTGCAAAATGGTCTGAAGATTGTATGCATCCAACAGGCAGGGGTTACGTACGCCTAATCTCTTCATTTTCAGTTCCAAAGTGGCCTATCCTGAATACTAATAAATGGAAAATAGAGGAAGCAATTATTTATATGGGCCTTCTCATTTATCAAAGCAAGAAGCTGTAAGTTCAGCAAGCATTAGGTCAGAAGGCAGACTACAGAGAGTTTTCAGCTCCTTCCAGCTACCAAACCTGTAATTCAATTAATTCTGTGCCCACTTTTCCACACAGCTGGGCACCCATCAATCACAGCCCCCCTGCCAGCAAGTCCACTTCCCTCAGCTTATCTCCAAGGAGCAGTTACGCATGTACAACATTAGCCACTTCTGGTAGACAGCATGCTGTTAGCAGGCTGTTTGAGAGACACAACCACTGCCCGAGCAATAATCACTCACTGTTCAGTACCCCACCACTCCCATCCTGTCTGCATAATTAAAAATCTGTTACCTTCTCTGACTTGGCTAGCAATTGGCAGCTCTCTCACAATAGTGCTCAGCAGACATAGGGCTTTAACAGATGGCAAGACAATGACGCAGTTCAAAATCTAAATGTGATGCCACAAGAACAGACTGGTGTAGATTTGGTAAAAAGATGAAAAGCGTGACAACTCTGGGATCAATAAGACATAAATGAAAAAATTAAACGCATCTCCTATAGTAGGAAGTGGGTGTAATTTGTTGAAGATAAAAATAACAAGCTTGCTCCTCTGGTATGTTGCAGTACCTGTAGAACCTCTGTATGTTTCCCATTTCCCTATTAATGATGCTGCAAAGCAATATTAACCAATAATATAGCTCTTCATACTAAACACCCAGGCACTGAGAATTAAAAGATGTAGTACATAGATTTCATTCAAGTAGTTATGCTGTACATACCATCAGCTGTTTCTTATAGAAGTAATGTACCACAACTAAAACTGAGGACTGAAACTGTCTTAAACATGCTCTGATTTTGCACCTTGCTGCTTTGCTAAAAGTGAAAGCATGTATAAAAAGACTAAATAATTGGATCTTCTGCTTTCATCTGTCACTATCAATGTTCAGAGAAGACAGGCTGAAACAGAGACTATGGAACATCTGAGATAAAATCAGGATAACTCAAAAGAAATGCTCAAAAATGGATGTGAAAAACAATGTCAAGAATTTCTTCTCTTATGTATGAGTTTGTTAACTTTTAGTCAAAAGCATTTAAAATACCAGCATCTCACAAACACTGTGCTTCCTTCATAACAACCTACATGAAATTACGCCTTTGGTTCTTGAACTTTTTGATAAACAACCAGGACACCACATGATGGACAAGTACCTAAACACTATGTGAAAGATTCCCATAAGAACACTAAAAATGCATTACATATTTCTGCACTTAAACCATGCATGCATCAGGTCTCCCGTTTATCTGGAATTAGAGGCAAAGAGCACCACAGCAATTATTTCATATCTAGCTCTTGGGGCCTAATGTTTTCTGCTGCTGTCTGTCACCATCTGAGAGTGGCATTAAATCACCCAGATCATGCAACACAGTAAGAGAGTTATCATGTAGGATTTATTACCTATGCCCCCATAAAGACTTCTGGGCTGCTGATATGCGAGGTAACTGACTAAGACAGCAAACAGAGATACAGACAAGTAGAACACTGTGTCCTTGCCCCAAGGAAAAGCCACATCATGCCATTTTAGGTCATTTTAGTTCAATCAGGAACTTAATACGCTTCCTTGGAACAAAAAATTCAAGTCAGGAATCACAGACTTGGGTTTCACTTGAACACTTTTTATATGGAGCTTTCAAAATGCAGCTGAAGTATTGATCATGTGTTACTATTTCCCAAGACTTGTTTATCATAACAGCACCTATGGACTAAGAAAGGATCAGACACTACCATGCAAGGAGACAGAAGACAAGTATGGAGGGAGCTGCGGGGGAAGTTGTGAAGGACAATGGTGATTGGCTGGAGCAAACAGCTGCAGGGCAGCAAGATAGTAGAAGAGAAACTTCTTATTTATTGAAAGGTGTTGGTCTAGCTGTTACATAGCCTGCACAAAAGCTGCTGTAGAGTCAGCCTCCCTTGAATAAGGGATGCCCTCAGATCCAGTTCCCTTCTTTCTAGCACAAGGCACAACACATCCAAGACAGACTCGATGTTGTCCTTGCAGAATATTTAGCTTTAATTTTACAGATAGAAAAGTAACAGCAGCAAGTAACCCCCATTGCACAGAAACCCTGCAGCTCTAGCGCTCGAGGTATCAAACAGTGCTTCCTCTCTCTATGGCTCAGCCTCCACACAACCCCGCTGATTCCACCCAGATTATGACTGATCTTCACGATATTGAAATGAGTTTCTGAAAACTGATGGCGCCCCTGAGGTACTGGGATTAACCAGGCCACTCTGGCCACTCTGAAGGATTTGGGTAAATTACATTTTATCTTCCCTGATCTCCCTGCCCACACATGCACTGTGTTCCCAGGGCACTCAGACACCCAGATTCCCTCCATTCCCTTCCCAGGATAGCCAACCTTCTACAAAGAATCCTTCTAGAGTACTGTAAACTCAGTTAAACCGCAGCAAAACAAGTAATTGAAACAGATTTGGCACAGCATTCAAAAATCAATCCTTAATTACAAATTGGCAACCTCAAAAAGGTCAAAGACTGAGGTAGGTGAAACAGCCTCAGTGAAAAGCCATAAAAATGGATTTCAAAATATTAGAGGAGGTTAAAAAAAAAAAAAAGTTTAGGTCTGTTTTGACAGAACTTCTTCTACTTCCCCACTGCACAAAATCCAGGACAGTTGATGCTATAACTGTCTCAAGTTCATCAGATATTGGTTTTTACTTTTTGGAGCTCTTCATCCCTACATCCACCCACACTATCTCCAGATTTAAAATTCGTTCTGTAAACTCTAAATCCATAGAACAAAAGCTTTTTCGGGGCATTATCCCCAATATATCATAAATGTGTTTTGTATCCTCTGCCCAGCAGAAGCTTTAGAATATTACAGAGGAAAAACTGTAGCAAAAGATAAATGTGCATCTGACAAAAAAAGGAGGTTTTTGTTAACTCCCAAATTCAACAAAGGACCTAAATACGTGCCTAACTTCAGGGAGAATGAGGGACTTGAGTAGTGATTCCAAGTCTTTGCTGAACTGAGGTCATATACACACAAATTTCTTCCTTTTCCTTTTCAGAACTTTAAGTAATTTTTCTGAAGTTACATGACCATCTTTAAATAAGTATTCAGCAGAAAAGATTTGGATCACAAGACAAGCTGAAATAGCATCAGTAAGTTCAAGCTTTTGATAATGTTTACCTCTATTTCATTTTCAAAGTAAACAGAATGCCAAATCCTGCTTGCTTTTCATGTGCAGTTAATCCCACCAAAATCCTTTGGGACTATTTCTGAAAGTAAAAAAAGCAGGATTTAGTTTATAATCCAACACCAACAGGAACGGAAAATATGATACAGTGTTCTGCCCCTAGCAAAGAACCCTGGCACTAAATCCTCACGAGTGAGTAAAGCGTCAGTGCATATTCTGCAGCTAATTTGGCAAAGGGGCAATTCCCTGTTTGTAATTTATATTTTTGCTGAAATGACTGTATAGAGACAGATGGTCACACCAAAGGAGAACAGTTCTGGAAAGAAATCTCCTTCCCTCAGGCATACTTCACAAGATCAGTCTGGGGACTGCCAAAGCACGATCTTTTGCCAGGCAGCTGAATCACAATACATTGAATGCCTCCTTCAGGTTCTGGCTTCTGTATCAAATTCTTACCATCTAATAAATATAACGCTGAGGAAAGAAGAGCAAAAAGACATTTCTGTCACTGGATAGGGTTTTGAATGCTAATGACTGGATGTTGAGACTCATTTCAAGTTTTTATCGTCCAAGAAAGGAAAGCTTTTCTGACTGCATTTTCTGCATCCTTAGGAGTATGCCTTAGGTTACTGATTATCTGGGATCCCATCATCAAGTTTTCAAGAAAGATACTTGTTTCCTTCAGGCTGCAATGGCTCAAGTGGTTCAAGTTTCTAAAAGACAGGCCATACAAATCTGATTTCAGCCAAGGGCTTTATTCTCTTTCATAATTTTCCACTGTTTTCTGATGCCAATTAACGGGGCTGCCTTTGTTTTGTTTTAAAGAGAAAATGAGGAATTTTAAGAATTATCTATGAGAATACATTATATAGTTAGTATAGCAACACATATATTCTTTATTTGAATGCTGAATTTGCCTTTCTCCAAATTTTCAATATGCCAGAAAGATTTTGATCATCAACAACAACTTCAGCTTAAAAACCTTCAGGGCTGTCAGGTAGTAAGAGTGATTTTTGGACAGCGAGATGAAATCAAATGCTGCTTTGGTCAACAAGCTGAAGAGTTGCCAGTTTTGATATTGACTAACCCAAGCTTCAGAATTAAAACTGGATTCAGAATAGTGAAAACCTGTCTCACCTTTTATCTATCCATTTTGCTTGTCTGCAGACTGAATAAGGCATCAATTCTTTACTGCATTCATACTTGGCTGAGATACTTTCTTCACAAGCTTGAGGGCTAAGGAAAAAAAGTTTTAAATTACATTTTTAAATACTTGATTATATTTCATGCTATAAATTATAAAATCTGCAACCCTGGAATCACAAAATACATGTGGTTATATCCTCAGTGAATAATTTAGAAATATTTCAGCTCTTTTGTCCTGTCTCCCTAGTGATAATAAATATAGAGATTTCAGTGCTAAATTTGGTTGCTTACTAGACTTACACTGGTCTCAGGATTTCAAATTACAGAAGCAGAGAGTTTCTGAAACATGGCTTAAGGGAAAAATCATACAGAATGCAAAGTGTTCCTAGATAGAACTACTAGAATTGCCAATTATTTCACTTCAGCAGAAGAAGCAGAAATAAGTAAGATGTCCCACACCCTAGGCATTCACCTAGTAAAACAACAGTCAACTTTTTGTTTGCATGGGAGTTTCTTTATTCCCAGTCAGGTGTTTGGAGTCCAACCAACAGAGTCATTAATTAATGGCACCATGTCTGATTTGTATTATACTGATTTCTATCAGGCACACACATTAACAGTCCCATCTGACTTCCACAGCAACCAGTAAAACTGTCTCATGACTGAACCTCGCCTTAGAGGCCCCAGTCGGTGACACAAACCTATCAAAAAAAAGATGGAAAGGATGAATGAAAGGAACTCTGTTTCAGAGCTGGGAAAGTAAGATTGAAATGACATTAAAAATGTCCTGTAGGCTTCTAAGATAAAATTAATTGCTAGGGTAAGTAAGTTCCACTTCAGTCCCTTACAATGCATGGAAAAGTTGGAAGAGGAGGAATGTACTCCTTGGGATCAGGTAGACCATTTTAGACAGAACTCAGAAAAGCTGAGCAACTTGAGTAAAATTACTGAGGAAAGCAGAACCAGGCATAAAATTCAGGTCTGCTGACTTGTAGCTGTCTACTCACCACTCAGCTATTGCATGTAATGTGTGGGAAGGGAAATAGCATACTGTCTTTAGGATGTCAGAATTTACTTCTAAAAAGGTAAATGATTCATAAAACTCTGTAACAGTGAACACTTCCCTGCGTCTGGGATCAACTATGCTCAAGCATTTAAGACAACAGCACCACTCACTTCCAAGTCACAGTTCTCATGAACTAAGAGCATTCAAGGTGATATTCTTGGCTTGTTAAGAGCACCAGATGCCCATCTGTTGAGATCTGTTTTGACAGAATTTAATCCCTTCGCAGTTCTTTTTGTGTGTCTGTTTATTTTTTTTATAATGTTGTCTATCTCACTTCTCTTAAAAGCAAAATCCTAACCATGATGTCTGATGCATTCAGGTAGCCATGGACTTGTCTGTTCACTAAAGATTTAGAAAGAGAAAACATAGTGAATGACCCAGCAAATTCTAAATCAAAAGAAATGTGAACAGTGAAAGTTATTTTCTTTCTGCAAAACACACAGGAAAAAGCTAGGGATATCTGTTGAAAAGACAGTTAGTTACAAAAGAAACAAAGAACAAGGGGGAAACAGTGTAGACATCCAGGGCACATCCATATCTTGAATATTGCAAGAATTTCTCATCATTCCATCTCACAAACCAGACAAGAAGAGTAGATGTAGGAAAGAGCAACAGAGATGCTCAGAGGAGTACACCTTCCTACAGAACAGGAGACAAGATTAGGAGCCTTTGGTTTAGAAAATGGGTAACTGAAAGTCCACAACACTGCAAACTGCAGAGAGGGTGATGAGAAGAATTATTTGACTGCTTGCAATACCAGAACTACAGAAAACCCAATGATATCAAATCCAAATCAAGTAAGTTCTTCCTCACAATAAGCAATTAAACAGGAGTATTCATCACCACATTACATCTGAGAAATGAAAGTACAGAGGGCTTCAAAATTAGGTTAGATACAGTCATAGAAGACTGGTTCACCACCAATTTCCAAAGAAATCCCTAAATTACTGATTGTTTGAATTTGGGAAGATAAACCATGGAAAAGGTCACTCAGATGCATGCTTTGTTATACTTCTCTGAAAGGATTTGTCATACTGGCCAGCATTGGTTAAATGGACTTTACATATGAACCAGTACAAAAGTTCCTCTATTTTCAGTCTAAAGGCTTTAAAGGGTTCCAAAACTGGACTCAACAAAATTGTCATGAAAAGTGAAAAACTATTAACAAATTTTGGACAAACAGATGAAACTCATGTAATTAAGGCAGATTTTAATGACTGCCAAAAACACTACACAGTTTGGGAAAAGTAGTTCAGCAAAAGTTGACATATCCTTTGAAAATAGGGAGAATACAGTTTAGATGTTCCTCATACAATCAGGTTTGTGTAGATCATTACACGATACAATAAGAAAATAAATTTAACTGAGTGAAGTGCAGACTATGGTGATCACTGGAAAAGCTTGCAATATTGCTGCCTGCAGACACTGTTTTCCTGTCAACAGAGGAAGTGGATAAATTTGTATTAGAAGCCTACAGGTTTTACCCTGCTCAAGCACCTTTAGTTTGACCTAAGAATGCCTCCTGTGTTCACAGCCATGTTTTTAACCAGAACCTAAATTCTATGTATCTACTGTAGAAAGCCTTCAACAGAGAGCAAAAGCAATTTTCAGACTGCCATCTCCTTCCCTTTTGAAACAAATGCATCTACATCAGCTGTGAAAAGTGAAGAATGCTTCCTGTCACCTTTGTATCACAGCTTTCTGACAGCACCAGCGACAAAATCTAGCACACAATCTCCTCCTAGGTCAACACCAGACATGGAGGTAGACATCTATGGAGAAAAAGGGTAAGTTCTTTAAAAAGCAGCATCACAGTATTCCCCAGATATCCTGGGGATCCTCTGTATGAGGCATCCCAAGCAGTAGCAAGGCCATGCCCTAAAGAAATCTAGATTAGATCATGCTTCGTGCATAGATCACTCTAAATTTATTCCTAGCTCAAGGATAAATACTATTTTTTTCTAAATATCACACGTGAATTAGAATCGCATTATGACATCTGTATTTTGCATTTCGAAAGAAAGATTTTCCCCAGAGAATACTCGCAAGCTGGGTAGAGCTAATCAAATTAACCTTGAATGACTTTCCATCTGTACCCAGGCACAACTAACCAGAGAAGGCAGGAGCAGCCCAGGGGGCCAGCCTGGCTGGTTCTTTCTGACTTCCAAACCCACCATCATGCTGTTAAACTTGTTAGAAGAAAAAGCTGTCTTCACAGCTGAGTCTGAAGACTGCTGGGTTCAGGTCTGCCACCTTTATGAATCAAGCTAAACCTGTATGGCCTGTACTACTCTGTCCCCGAGTTTTGTGTCAAGGAGTACGTAAAGCCTGAATACATGGGGATTTGAAGCGCAATCTGAACTTGCTCAGTGCTGGGACTGGCAGGCAATGGTCATTGTATGAGAGAAAACCATTTGGTCTTTCCACCACTCACCTTACCCAGTACTGCTTTTTAGAGTCAATTTCTGCAATGAAGCTAGAAGAATGAAAACATTACCTTTGGCAACATCTTGCATAAACAGATATACTGTAACCAATGCTAGCTTCAACAGAAGAGAGAATTTCTGACAGCTTTTTATTTTGTCAAGCACTAAGAAATCTCTCAAATTCTCCCCTCAGGAATCACTTCAGTCAAAGTGGATTACCAAAGCAATTCTCTTAATCAGCAAGTTTAGTGCACAGTGGAGCCTTACAGAAAACAGCTTATATAATTGAAAAGAAATTCTTGTTTACAGTTATGCAGAGACCCCACCTTGATTCCAGGTGATAAGTTGTGGATGCACAATATTATTGCTTTATAAATAACACATCTATTTCCATTCAGGAGTCAGTTCCCTGTACCGAAACAATGTCACTAATAAATCACGCTGCTTGTAGAGCTAGAGCCAATACCGCCTTTTAATCAGTTCATACCTTTACTGCCATGTATCTATCTCTCTATATGTGTAAGATAAAATGTTCTCTGAGTACTTTTTAAAGGTGAAGCAACTGCAGTTTAAGAAATAAGAGTGACTTATACCAAACCAAATATAATATGAAAAACCTAAGTGGGGAAAAACAACAAAACAAAACCAAAACCAGCAAAGAACATCTTCCAACTCAGCTACCTCCACAAATGCTTGTTTCTCCCTCTGTTCCTACCCTCAAGTAATGCTGCTTGTTCAAAACACTATGGCTATAATCAGGTCAATTAGGTCACAACTAGGAAAAAAAAAAAAAACCTCCTTGTATTTAGCAAACACCACCAAAGACTAATTATTAGTGGTACCAGTTAAAAAAAAAAAAAAAATCTTAGGCATTTCTCTGCATAAGGCCTTTTTAAACTGAGATCTAAAAATAGATAGACAACAAGCAGACTTAAACAATATTATCAGTGGTTGATTTATTTCAGCTTTCTGCTCTCCCTGGTCGCAGTTCAGTGCAACCCATAAATAAGTTAGGCTGGTGAAGGAGATTGAATTTTTGAGGCCAGAACAGTAATTGAGGAATTGAACAGCCTGGAGGTTGAAATATCGTCTCTTGGGACATAAGCCTTTGGACCTATTAGCAGCTGTCTATATTGCTTTTTCAGCCATTGACACATATGACCATGTCAACACATTGAACCAATTTATGTTTCTTTGTGTTGCAAAAGGACAGATCTTGTACCTGTTCTGGGCTCCATCGTGCTGTTACTCTAAAATAGTAAGAATGTCTCAAGAACATCTCTGACTAAAAAGTCAGATCTTTCAAAACTTTGGGAAGGCCCAATTTCCTGTGAAGAAAATCTGCACCAGTTCAGCACAATTTGATTATACAGAAAGCAGTAATTTTCACTTTTTCTACACTGTATTAGTCAGCAATTGCAAATGAAAGACTGAAAGGGAAGCCTGAGAAGGTTTTTGCTTGCTTTCTTAAAAACAAAACAAACAAGCAAAGCAAAATACCCTACCATCGCCCACCACTTCATTTTTTCCAGTCATTCTCTCAGGATCAAAATTTGACAAAAAAAACCCTGAAGACTTCACAGACAACCAAAGCAACAAGCAACGGATTGCAAAACCAACCCTTGAGCAAAGGCAAAAAGAAGTTATCTCCAGGTCTTACTCTCTATGAAAACACAGAAATTACCTCAGCAAAACTGCAGGCCCGCGGAGGACACCTGAGCTCTCTGTGGGGCACAGCAGCTGTTTCGGGCCAGCCTGGGGGGATTTTTACCTCAGGGACGCGCCTCACCCTCCACCTGCCCAGGGGCTCACTCAGTGCTACCTCCGCATCGCTGCTCCTCCACCTCTGGCGACAATTTGATTCACCGCTCAACACGTGGAAATAAATACTTCTTTCCCTCCCTCGCTAACTCAGCATCCCACAAAACCCAAAGCAAACGTTATTTCTAAGATGGTGTCACTCAGCACGGGCCACGGGCTTCCCAAGCATGGCAGGAATGGTTCCCCACACACCTCCCCCGCGCAGTGGGGTTTTGGGTGGTTATGATGACAATCACATACCGAAAAAGAGTGAAACTCAACAAAAGATCTAAAAGGCATCTCTGGGGACTTAGGGCAGTGCTGTAACCTCACAGGGCTGCAGGCCTGCTCAGGGCTCTGCAGCAGGAGGAAGTGAGGCAGGAGCCAAAACGCGTTAGCACGAGGTTAGCCTTCTCCTGAAAACAAAGCCAGCGTTTAACTTGAAATCATTGAAGTGATGGATTAAAAAGGAAAAAGGGAAATATGAGAAAAAGTCACTTCATAAGTCACTACTAAAATCCATGTTTCCACCTTTTGCAGTCTGTAAAAAAAAAAAAAAAAAGAAAAACATACACTTGTTTTCATTTTGTAAGATGATGGCAACTGAAACTAATAACCATGTCTTAAAAATAGAGTATTGCATTTGTTCAGATCGAGCCCATCATAATTTATTTTGAAGAAAGGCTCCCCATGGGATCAAGTACAAAAACAAAACAGCAAGTTTGTTGGATCTAGTACATACCAAGCAAGACTGACTGTATACTGGAATTAAGCACTACCAGTTATTCATAAATAATTTTTCTGATTAAATATTGACTCAAAGGGAAACATCATTTGTCTTGTAACAGACTGTACTCGCAGCACCTTGTGCTCTGCTGCTACCACATCTCAACCCAGACAGAATCAGTGATTTGGACATATGACACTAAAACAGAGGTCTCTAATGGATAATGATGTGCTGCTCATAAAATACCATCTCTCCGATTTGCTATTGGGGGAACTGATGGCAGGTCCTGCCTGCCCAAAGGATTGGGCACTTTTCAGCCCCACAGGCAGGAGGCAGACAAGGGCTCCCCGTTTGCACATCACCACACTCCTCCACAAGCCAGCATCTGAGCTAGAGATGTTCCAAGTGGAAAGAGGAATGCATTTACTTCCTGATATGTGGCTGTATTTCTCCATGACCACCAGAATACTACTCAGTTGGACATTTTCTAAGTCTTGTAAACAAAACCTAAATCTAAAGGAATTTTCAGTCAGCTTTATCTTAGTTGAAAATTTTCATCCTAAGCAAGCAAAGAAAATAACAGCTCTTCACCAAAATGTCTTTGAATAAGAACAATTCCTATCAGAAATGCGGTTTTACAGCCAGCCTCCTAAAAGAAAGAAAAAGAAAAACCACCATTCCTTTGCAGCTCAGCAGCTCCTTGGGAACATCTCTGCATGCAGTGGGTTATGCAGAGATGTGCAGGACAGAGGATCACCAGCCCCATGTTGTTCTTCAGCTGCAGCTGTTCGCCCCTCACCATGTGCTGTCTCAGCAGCATCCTACTCCAGCTGACAGAGACAAGAGAACAGGACACCATAGCAATTAAATTAAAAAAAAAAAAAAATCATCACAAGGGCACCTTCAGAACAGCTGCTGTAAAAACATGTTACTCATGACAAATTTCTAAACTCAACTACCTCCTACATACTCACAAGGTATACACCGCAGCCTACAAATGTCTGCTGCTCAGGGAAATAGCATACCCACACAATGATGGACAACTTCAGTATTAACTTGCAAAGCCCTTGCTTGCAATTATACTATTACACAGGCTGTAATGAGATACACAAATTAAGCAACTCATACATTTGGCAGGATGTTTAGGATTTATGGTTGTAGTGTACTCCCCAAACGGCTGTTCTCAGCTGCTACACAATGACTACTTCGCTTACAGACCTCCACAGGAAAGGGTTAACAATCCCAGAGACACTTTTATAGAGCACACAAACAAGTACTGCAGTTCATTTAATGACATGTGAACAGAAAACCTACAGATACTATGTAATACATTTAATGCTAAAAAATCTCATAGGAAGTAAAAGACTGTACATAAATACTATGTAACATCCAATGGGATTCATCACCTTTCTCTGCTTTGCACAGATTTACTTTACTATTTTTGGAGAAAATTAAAAATTGGCACTTACTGAACATCTTATCTTTAAAACTCAGTTTAAAAAAAAATCCGTAATAACATTTTTAGATAAAGCATCCCACTTCAAGGATTAAGGACATGAAATACTATGGTAAAACAGGCTATGCAAAAAATGCATTTCCTGAGCTGAAATATTGAGTTAACTTCTATTATCACACATAAACCTACTAATTAACATTCTGTGAAGGTCTCCCTTCACTATGTCCAAGGATTATACTGTAGCATCTTGGTGATTTCACCCCATTGACATATGTTTTCTGGCCAACTTACCATATGCTTTTGAGATGTTATATATATTACATTGTACAGGAGAAATACTAATATTGTACATCTAAAATACTTACCAGCTATCACCTTATCATCAAATTTTAAATTATAGCAAAGTTTTAATTTCATGAAAATATGAAGGAATTATGTATTTTTATTACTAGAATTCAGTCATTTTTATCTCACTAAAATACATCAAAGTTTTGTAAATATCTAAATGTCATTCATAAATCAAGAGATGAAAAACTGAGTACAATGCCTCTTTATTCCACAAACTCCTCATTGCTCCTTTTCGTATCTTCAAATATGACTCTTTTCTGAACTACACAATACACATATAGGTGGTAGGCATGAGGAAGTTTTCCACTGCTTGATAGAGCACATATTCAAGTTTGGAATAGAACTACAAATTACTATTTTTCAGGATAACTAGCACTGACAAGAAAGTAAATATTATTTTAAATGCCTTTGAAAGGCTTCTCTGATCACACTGTTGTAGATAAACCGCTGACAGTTTATAAAAGCAGAGCATTTATCTCAGGACTGATGACACTGAATAAAGATAAATACCACCATCATATGCAAAATATCTATACTTTAACATGATCTTCTTTTCCATCAAAATATCCCAAGTGTTAGGTAAAAACAGGCAAAAGCGTGATTTACTGAGCATCTCAATCAGCCTGATTACATGTCAGATTTGAATTTCGGTAGGTCAGGAGGATGGCAGGTCCAACTTCAGACTGGATGTTATCATCATTACTATTTTCCAAGCAGCAGTAAGTCCTGCATCAATGTTAGCTTTGCCAGGCTTAGGTGTCAACTGCAACGTAATCCTGGGGAAGCCAACTTTAAAAGGTGTCATGGTTTAACCCCAGCCAGCAACTAAGCACCAGGCAGCCGCTCACTCACTGCCCCCCAGCCCCCACCCAGTGGGATGGGGGACAAAATTGGGAAAAGTAGTAAAACTCATGGGTTGAGATAAGAACAGTTTACTAGAACAGAGAAGAAGAAACTAATAATGATAACACTAATAAAATGACAACAGTAATAATAAAAGGATTGGAATGTACAAATGATGCACAGTGCAATTGCTCACCACCCACCGATTGACACCCAGCCAGTCCCCGAGCGTCCATCCCCCCACCCCTACTCCCCCCAGTTTCTATACTAGGTATGAGATCACATGGTATGGAATACCCCTTTGGCCACTTTGGGTCAGCTGTCCTGGTTGTGTCCCATCCCAAATTCTTGTGCCCCTCCAGCTTTCTCGCTGGCTGGGCACAAGAAGCTGAAAAATCCTTGACTTTAGTCTAAACACTACTTAGCAACAACTGAAAACATCAGTGTTATCAACATTCTTCGCATACTGAACTCAAAACATAGCACTGTACCAGCTACTAGGAAGACAATTAACTCTATCCCAGCTGAAACCAGGACAAAAGGAGATAAAACAAACACTATATGCATTCATAACAAACTGAAAAATTTTCCCATGAGAGTGAAAATAAGTCTGGACTGCACTGGACTGATGAAAATACATACTGCCTCACCTTGTAACCATTAAGATAAGATTTTTATTTGCTTTTATCACTATGAAAGAACAACAGACAGAATCAGAGAAGCTCAGGGCCAGCATCTTTTATTCCTTTAATTATCAGGGAAAAGTTATCCAGAAAGAAAGTGTAACTTTCCAAGGAGCACATAGGATCTCAAACAACGTGTCTTATTCTCCGTCCTGCTGACAAGGTTTTCTCAAGTTACATAATTGTAAGTACTGCCCAAACCAGTATCCATCTTATTATTTTTTATAAAACCAAAAATCATTCGAATTGTAAATGATCACTATTCATTAAAATGTATTTTTCTTCAACTGTAAGCACAGTTCTGAATGATGTCCAGTGAGGCAGTAAGGAACTGTTAACTGCTGAAGAGATATAAATAGAATATAAAAGCATTTTAAGAGTCTTCCTCCATAGACACATCCTCTTGAAGCTTCTGCACCATTTTGTCCTCCAGCTGTTTTGGTGTGCCTTCAAAGCAAAGAAAAAATTAAATTCAAGATGTCTCTCTAAACCCAAATAACTCTTCTTTGAACAATATATGTGTCTATTCTAGGAGAAACAGCCTAAACATACTGCTTAAGGAGTTGTTTAGGAGTAAACCCATCAAGCTTACAAATATTTATTACTAACCTCCATCACCACCTAAAACTACTGAAGAATTGTTTTAACAGAAAAGCTGATTTATTTTTTTTAATGCAAAAGCTAAAATGCAGTGAAACATACGTTTTCATCTAGTATGATCAACTTTGATATACCTGGCAATACCTAGCAGAACCTTGCAAAGGACTATAAAAATGCATTACTTTTAACTGATCAATAGCCTTCCCACATTAGTTTCTATATAAACATTTAAGCCTTCCTGAATGCTGTGTTGGATAGTGTTAACTCTCAATAATACTACCAAAAAGAAAAAAAAATTAAAATCCAGGATTGACATTTGATTCTGCTCTCTCTAAGGCCCAGCAGGAACTGCAAAACACTGAAAAGGTAGCTGTTGTTCGACAGAAATACTACATGCTATTGTGCATCATTCATTTAACATAAGCAAAGCCAAACAACGGAAATAAACACTCAGGTTTATTCTTTTGAATTCAGCCCTTTTTTGTTTTTCTTCCCTCAAAAAACAAGGGACAGATTAAACCAATGTTTAAATATATCCTGACAAAACCTTGTTTCACATATATACAATCTTAGACTACAGTTAATGCAAACTGGAAGAAAAAACGTAGAACGGACTTCTAGTTAACATCTAATAATATGTCACACCTACATCCGCAGAGACAAAATCACTGGGAATTTGTAAAATTACCATATTTTTAAAAATTTTAGGCTTACACTGAAGAAACAGTATTTTCATGTAAGTTTCATTATACGCAGTGAACTACAAAAAAAACCTACTCTCACAATTAGCTAACAAATTAAAAAAGCAGAGTTTAACTACTGTGTTCTATATCAATCAGTAGTATAGTCTGTTGAGTTCAAATAATCAATTCAAAGGGAAGACTTAGACAAATGTATCAGTTAAACACACAGTTCATAGAGTATCGGGTATTGAGTGCAGTTTAAAATACTCAAATAAGGAAAAGAAAGGATGAATGCAGGACTAGATAAATAAAAAGGTATGTTTGATTCAGAACAAATATACTGCTTACATTTAGTGGCAAGAGCTATTCTCCATACTCAACAGACAAATTAATTGTAAGAAAAATACACAAGATTATTGATTTGTAGAATTAGTCATACCAAAAAAAAAAAAAAATCAATATTCATCATAAAACTGTACACGCAAGTTAACCTAAGCGAACCAAGTAAAACAAGTTCTTACCTGCATGCGGAGCACGAAGAAGGTGGATATTCTGTTTGACTTCTTTGATGTCTTCTGCCTTCTGCAACTCTTTGCTCTTTTTTAATCTGGGGAGGGGGAAAACTAAATTGAATTACCTTCAAAGAGGAAATACATGTTTTCCTTTTAATGCATAACATATCTTTAGCTAAAGGTATGTAAACTGTAAATAATTATGATTATGAGGAAATAAAAGATAAAAAGTATTTGAAAACCAATTCAAGCATATACTGGATACAAATCAAAAAAAAACCAAACAACAACAACAAAAAAAAACAACAAAAAAACCCACCCAAGAGTCAGCACTGTATCAGCTCTTATCAGACATTTGTTTAAACCTAAGACTCCATATTACAAACAAGGAAATATAACTATTATCATCTGAGTGTCCAAAAGCTGCATTTCATTGGACAGGCAATGAAGTGTAGTAGTTTGGTAGCATAGCTGAGCCCACTCAAACTGTTTCACCCCAGTGCTTGGATGACTGTGTATGTGCAAAGCAAATCACCATTTAGAACTTTTGATCACCATTTCTCTGGCAAGACTGACTGTCCAATACACACTTTCAAGAACACCCATTACACAAATACTTCTCCTCACCTGTTCATAATAAATCTAGCCTGGCGTTTTTGCTTTATTTCCTCCACTCTCTTCATTGCATCAACTGAAATAAAACAGAAGTTGTTTTAAACGTGCTTACATACCTACAGTTGAAAATACATGCTCTTTTGCAGAGCAACACTACCAGTATTCCACAATACCTCTATATCAGAGGTAACTCTTATGCTATATAGAACAGGTTATTCCTTCTTCAAAGAGCACAGTAAGTGAATGCTCTGCATACCAACTATGATTAATTGTATTTTGAAACTTATTTATGCTTCCACTTTTGTGCCTACACATATTTTCTACAATTAACCATCACTACAAAAGGTTCTTACTCTACTTGAAATCAGATGCAAGTTATCACCTTCTCCTTTGTGGCATGCATTCGTTCACGACATTAGTAACTTCCATTTTATAGCAATTAATTTACTAAGCAAACTGAAGTGGAACGAGCGGGAACAAAGAAATAATTGCATCACTATAAAAAGCTTCCACTGGGAGCCTCTTAAAAAGCTGGAGAAACACTGAGGCTTTCTGAAGATAACAACTCAAAACAGCGGAATGCTGCACCTCATTTTCTAACCAGTTTCCAATAAAAAATAAGATCAGGTGAAACTCCACACCTGTTCACAACTGAAAGCTCCTCTACACATAAGAATTTAGTTATGATTCCAGTAATTTCAAAACACAATCACTACAAAGCATCAATACTCTAAGAAGCCTTCTGAAAATATGTTCATGTAGAGTAATAGTTCATTCCCCACAGTTCATCTTTTGTTTTTTCTAAAATGACTCACCCGTCTTGTTCCACAACTCTCTCTGGTATTTCACTGGTTCATTTCTACGTTTTTCAAACTCAAATGAATTATCCTTTATTAAGAAAAAGTAAATATAGATTATACGCAGAAGTATATTTAGATCAATACATACTACAGCACTCACTCATATAACTTTGTATTTTACATTTTTTTACTCCCTTTCAGAATCTCAGTTCCTATACTTTAACAATCTTTAGAGATTACTAAGCCAGAAAGAAATAGAGTGGAGCATTTGACCTCAAAGTGTCAGAAGCTACAGTGATTTGTCTGAAGAGAACTATTTACCAAAACATCTCCTTCAGCTATTTTCTTTTTAGCAAGACAAAAGGAACAGAGAAGACAAACGTGGAGTAGGAAATACAGAGTAGACTAGACAGGTGGAAGGCAAAACTAGAAACGTGTAGAGTCAAAAAAAAGCATTTAATGCAGGTCAAATAAGTTCTACTCAACTGCCTGTAACCCCTACACTATTTCATTTTAAAAATATTGAAACAATATAAAATCATTTTAAATTGTGGAATATTTCAATTGATGACATTGTGGTGTTTGGGCCAGCTAGGGGTTTTTCTTTTTGTTGTGGTTTTTTTTTTTTTCTCCCCAAGAGTTTAAGAGAGAAAAACAGTTTCCCGATTTTTTTTTGCTAGGCATACTTAGCTTTATACCAACTTTATCTGAGGACTTTTCCCTGCCCAAAGGTTCTTTTTTGAAGTGCTAAAGCAGAGGTATTAGACCAGCTGCTAATCTTCACTTCAGCTAAAGACAGCTCCAATGACAGAAACTACACAGAACAGCAAGAAACGGCACGTACACACTTACAAGCTGTGCTCCATTGAGAGACGAATGTTAATTTTCACCATGGGATAGTATCAAGCAAAATATCAGAAACACAAGCTGTAGAGCGCATCACATGCTAACATCTACATACCACTCTTATTCTTAAAAAAATATTTTCAAAAATTACCTTAAATTCATTTTTAGCCAAGCGCAACACAGCACCAAATTGATTCACTACAGTTTTTCCTGTGTCAGCTTTTACGTATTTGTAACATTATGACATGCTGATTTATTAAAAATCATGTCAGCATTATTTTGTAACATGAGAACATACCACAAACAGTGAAAAGAAGTCTCGTAAGAGTACAGATGTTCAAAAATGCCATGGTCTTCTAACCTACATGCAGAGATAAACTACAGCTGCCTCATACTGGCCAATGGATCTTTCCAATTCCAAACGTGAGGGGACAGAATGACCAACTCCTCAGTCATTCTGAGTGAAAGAATAAGACAGTCCTTCAGAAATACCTTGTGAACAACCATGTGGCAAGATTATGTCCTTCTTAATTTTTTTATTGTTTAATAAAAACTTGAAACCCAGGAAAAAAAGTAAATATATTTAACCCCTATCCAATGTACCTGCTTAAAGCAGCAAGAACTGTCACCTTCTTGCAAACTACCTTATTTCCCATTGTCACAAGCCTACTTAGACACTCTCCCCAAAGCTGGCTTATGAAAGAATGGATACCTACCAAACTACAACAAAGCATTATGTTTATATATTGTTTTAATTCTTAGCATATATAGACATATCTCAAAATTGGAGCATACTGTCACCTATTTAGACATGTATAAAGGAATTTTAAACTAAGTTTTTGTCAAAAAGGTAATTCAACATCACCAGAAAGAACGTGAAAGCAAGAAATGCAATTACAGAAGATGCTAATTAATTATGGCTTCTCAGAGTCACATTAAAAAATAAAATAAAATCACATTCTTCCCCTTGGAAGATCCACAGAAGGCAGCAAATCACTGTGTCAAAATACTTACCAAATTGTTAGTATTCTGGAAAAAAACAGGTAACTAAGTCACAGTAATTCTTAAATTATTTAAGGACTGTTCCCCCAAATATGAGTGTTTACTGTTTTTATCACTGAAGTAAGTTTGTCTTGAAATTGTTTTTAAGATCTCATATGCTGTTTTTGAAATATTCCTATCTAGGCAAGGACTTTTTCTATACATTGTATGCTTTAGGGAGACTTCAAAAGGTAACTATCCTATGTGTCTACACAGAGAGACTCCTGGGGTACCTTGTACCCCAGATTATCTGATTGTGCAGAAATACAACTACCAAACGTATATGTACAGAGAGTAGAAGATTTACAGATGGAAAAAAAATGCCTTGGGAACCACCATATATTACCAACATAGACACCTGATACACTGGCTTCCACACTGAAGCTGAAACAGGAAGTTCCAACTTATAGTCAAGCTAAATGAAAGCTCACTCTCAAGAAAACTCTCACATCCTCTTCCACTATCCCTCTTTTCTACACTTACCCCATCCCTTGTGCTCATCTAATTAAATGATAACGCGTTAAGCTAGCTAACCTAACCTGTTTGCAACTGAAAGAGGCTAGATTCCTGCCACTTTAGTGAGCCCATGTAAACCAGTGTGAACCATTTCAACTTCTTACCACTGTCAATTCTTTGCCAGCTGCTTTCCGGAATGCTTTGGTCCATCTCATCTTTCTGGGATTTCGCTTCTTCTTAAAGTTTCTGTGGCATTTTGATTTGCAGAATCTAAATATCTTAAAGAAGAAAGGGGAGAAAGCTTACAGTCAAATCATGTTATTCCTGCCCCATTGCAAGCATGATACCAAACATTAAAGTTTCTCTAACAATACTGCTCATAGAAAATGACATTCATCTTTCAAATTTCATTATTTTTAGTTCAAATGTAGCTAATAACAAAAAGAATTTCAAGCACTATTCTTGTTTTTCCATTATAAAGTAATTTTCACAGCTGTTAGGGACATGCACAAATACTTACAATTAAGCTGATTATAAATAAAATATACCGGAGTTGTGAGAATTTTCATCTGCAAAAACAACTATAAAACCAAACCTGTACTATGAATAATCAATTTTCTATACCTGTCAGCACTTTTTAGATACAGTGCCATCCTGACAACAACAAAAAAATCCTCACACCTCTCATATAGCATTTTTGAATGCAATACACATGCACACACACACAGAGTCTATCTTCTGGAATGTAGCTTTAAGCCTTAAAGATTACCCTGCAGCAGGAGTCCTAAGGACCTTAGTTAAGTCCTGGACTGAATTTACTGAAAGCTATTAAAGCATATGCCAAAACATTCTAACTGACCTTTTTTTTTGACCCCTTCCATTTTCCTACATATTCTACAGAACGCTAGACTCATTTTAGGCACCTGCCACTGCTAGCCATGGAAGCACCTTATGCATAAAAGAAAATTCACTATCCAGACTTGAAATTTCCTTTTTATTAGTATTGAAATTATGTAACTAAGAGCCAAGCTAAGGAACAACCCTCTATGCCAAACTGTCCCAAATCCAACAGACGTTTTCCAGTCAAAAAGAGCATGCAGCAAGATGGGGACGGGATGGGACATCATCATCATATCCCTATTTAGAGTCTTTAATCTTCCCTAAATTTATGCATCACTTTGAACTACCCTGAGCTGTCTAGTATCCAGAGCAGAGCTGAACCTTTAATTAAGAACACTCAAAATTACATTTGTTATTCATGACTTTTTGAAAACCCTATTTTTTGTCAGCCATGCCCCCCTTCCCATCTAATAGTCACTTCTAAAGAAAACGAAAATATGAAACCTCTAGTAAAGATAATCATCTTCAAATAATAATTTTCTCACCTTAACTCCGATAAATCTGCCATTACATTTTGCTCTTTTCATAGATTATCTGTTCACAACTAACCTGCCATTGTGCTACTTTTTAAAAAAATAAAAAACAACAAACCTACAACATACACCTTGTGGCCATTTTCTAGTAAATGGGACTGTGTCAATCTACATCTACCTCTAAATTCCCAAAAGCTATGACTCAGATGAGCAATACCGTTGAGCCAGTATTTGTTTTGATGCCCGAGCATGGGAAGGAAGCTATTTGCGTAAGCTTCATTTCACACTGGGGTCTCCAATGCCCTGTAGGAGTAGTAAGGAGTACAGAGGAGGCTGGGAAA
Organism: Haliaeetus albicilla; assembly: GCF_947461875.1. NCBI lineage: Eukaryota > Metazoa > Chordata > Aves > Accipitriformes > Accipitridae > Haliaeetus > Haliaeetus albicilla. The sequence goes on along the minus strand of NC_091494.1, from coordinate 13,830,122 downwards.
CCACACACAACATCTTACGTACAAAATTGTCACGGCAGCGTAAGGCCCGAAGTGCTATGCGCATCCTGGTATGACAGCCTCAATCGGGTAAGTCACATCAGATATCCGACTTGCAACTTTTAGCAGAATACCACGAGAGAGACAAAACCCATTAGCTTTAGCAGACACTGTCTATAATCTAGACCGCCCAAGGCTTCAGAATCGCCTGCCATTAAGCCTCCGCTTCTCCAAGATCTGAAAAACCAACGGATGAAGATTTTGCATTGCTCCGTGAAGCAGACGATTCCTCAGTAGAAACTGAAAACGAGTAACTCAAGAGCCCGCACTCTCCCCGACAGCCGCGACAGCTGCCCGAGTGCTGTATCGCTCCACGCAACGGCTCCCACGCAGCCAGTGACCCACGCACCCGCGCGGTGGATGGCGCCACCAGCCCCACCCGGGGGACGCCAGCGCGGCCGGCGCGACGGCTCCGAACCGCCGCGGGCGGCGGGGAACGCCGCCTGCCGCCCCCCCAAGTGCCGAACGGCGCTCGGCAGGCGCGTAAGCCACCGCACCCCGGCACCGGACGGGACTCGACGGGGTGGGGGCAGCGCACAAGGGGGAACCCCCCCCCCCAATCCGGCGCAGGAGAGGCCGAGCGCGCCCGGCCGCTGGGCCAGGCCCAGCCGGGCAGGCGGCGTGTGCCCGGGCCCCGGAGCGCCGCCGCTGACAGGCGCCAGCCGCACCCCCGACCCGAGCGGTACCTTGCAGTCGTTACGCACGAACATGACGCCGTGGCCCGGGTAGATGGGCCCCGAGCAGAAGTAGCACTTCTCGATCCGCATCGCCGGGCCCTCCGCGCCGCGCCGCGCCGCGCCGCAGGCCCCGCCGGAAGGGTGCGCTCAGCTGACCGGAGGCGGCAGGGCGCCCCCTGCCGGCCCTGGGGCGCCAAAGCGCGGCGGGAGCAGGCGCAGGCGCCGGCGCCGCCGTGGCAGGCCTGGTGAGGGCGGAGCGGCGCTGTGCTTGCGGTGTTGTGCTGCCGCTGCTGATCCGGAGCTCTTAAGAGCCCCGACGCGGGCACCGGGCTGGAAACAAGCGAGCGCTCGCTCTGGGTTTGCGGCCGAGCCAGCCCGGCAGGAGCGACAGCCAGCCGTGAGGCAGGCGGTGACGGCCGTGAACCGCTTCCCCGGCTTGGCACCGCGCAACCCGCCACAGAGCCGCCAGGTCGTTTCGCCTCGTATCGCTGTTGAGCCAGCACCATACTGGGCGTTATATCCATCTGTACTCACTCCGGCTACTTGGTGATGCGGCCAGCCCAGCCGCAGGGCCCCAAACAGCTCGCCTTGCGCCAAGAGGTACAACGCGCCAGTGCCGTATCTCTTCACAAGCTGCTCGCTGGAAAACGGCACTTTCAGTCCCAGCGGGGGCCGTGGAAGTCTCTCCTCGCACCCACAAGGGAACAGCTTTGCAAGACAAGAGCTGCAATGCTCCTCTGTCGTCTGAGCGACCTACCCTGTGAAGGGGCCAGCAACCCAAAATAAAGTGATACCCCCCAGGAGTCCTGTAAATCGGATCCCATAAAGCCTACCTCAAAAACAAAGAGCTCCTTTTGCTGAGCAGGGGTGAGGAGACCAGACATAGCTACTGCTTCTGATGTGGTCTCTGCCAGACTGAATGGGAAACGGGAAGGACCGCGCTGTTGGGACATAAACCCCTTTACAGCACAACATAGGACTGACCCTTCACCTCACCAAAACAAACACTTTCCCTCCCAAGGATTCTGGAAGAATGTGTCATTTTTTAATTCAGGGATTTTGGTTTGGTTTTAACCCTAGTAGAGTAGCATAAGCTTCTCAAATTAGTCGTCTTCAGCAGGCTTTAACTGTCGTGAAATACAAGGAGGACCATGAGACTTATTATATGTCTTAGCAAGATCTCTTAATAAAAATAAAACAGATCAGTCATATATAAAATGTGGAAGAGATTATTGTTCCAAAAATGAGAAACTGGGCCACAAGGCCACCACATGAACAATGCTGAGACTATAGTTTGTGTGGAAGTTCTCATTGCTGTGCTTTCTTTGAAGCTATAAGAAAGCTCCATTTATTGGCCGATTGGAGCCATAATTTCTAAATCATTACACAAACAGGTTACTGGGGGGAAAAGGGTGAGAAGACTTATCTACAAAAGCAGTAATAAGCTAATAACCACAAACACACTACATTCACTCACTGGATATACACATCAGCCACATGCATGCTAACTGTAATCCATTACATGAAGAGCACGGTCCATCCCTTGACTTCACCAGAGAGAATCCTGTTGATAGCCGAGAGATACTTGTGCTCACGGAAGTATTAAAAAAAACCCAACCAAACAAAAACCCAACCTATACACAGCAATGAAGTTGGGATGAACTATTAGACAATACTGCATCTTCAAAAGTAAGCTGACTTTCCGCTTTCCCAAATGACTCTCTACTTCCCTGAAACATACATTCATATCTTAGTATGGAAATCAAATACAAATTAAAAGATTTTGCTATCAGCTTGTGTTTGATCCCCTCTCATTATAGATGCAAAATTTTGTTCCAAGTGTGAAAAATGAATGAAGCTGAAGTTGCTCAGTATTAACATAAGGATAGAGAGAGTAACCCAAGGAAAGGAAAGGGAGTCAGACATAGATTTTTAAATCTACAGCTGATTTACTCTAGAATTCAGGCAAATCACTTTCTGCTCCATTTCCGTATTTGTAAGATCCAAGTCTTCTACAGGGGAATTAATTTTTAAAGCAAAATTTGAAGTACTGTCTAAAACCGATGGCTCTGCGTGCATTATTCTAAGGAACCCATTACTCCTTCTGTTCCCCCTCCTACAGAGTTACCTGTTTATTGGGAAAGGACCTAAATGCTAGGTCCTGTACCTTCCTAAATTGTTTGGAATTGGAGAGGGTCTTCTCTGTGTTCTTCAATCTTAGATTGCCATCCCAGCTCAAGAGTCTGAAATCTTCCCTCCCCACGTAAGGCTTTACCACCACAATTCCTGCTTCTCCATTTAAAAGAAATTAACTATCTATTTGGCGAAGAATCCATGTGTTGAATTGCATGTGCCTTTAGGGCAGTTTTTGCTTTCTGTTTTCTAGAACAACAAAAAAGGCAGTCAGCTTGGGGCTGTATTAAGAAAGATGGAAGGAAGAAAAAACATTGCTTTAGCACAGTAGAGTCACTAACCTTTTATCAGCACAGAACTTGTCTCCAATCTTTTTAGAAACCAGACCTCAGCCACATCCTATTGCAGGAGACACAGGCTAGAGCATATGACTGGTGACTAGTACTCACCCCCAGCCCTAAGGAACAACAGCTCTGAACTGACTCAGAGACAGAGAACAAGATAGGACTGTACAGGATATTAGTTATTCTCATGCTGCATGCCAGAGGGAAGGCTCTGTGGCTGTGACAGAAGATGGCAACCCAGACAATAAGAGGAAAGACTAGAGACACATACACAAAGCAATTTTATGAGGGAAGCTAGGAAGACACCAAGTTTACAGCTAGAGGCAAAACCAAATAGTAAACAAGGTTGCTTAGGTCTAGGGCTACTGTACTTTGGCATATGCAATCGCAATCCTTCTTTTTCAGTTTGGTTACTTGGAGTTTCCTGCCCACGTGACTTATTCCCCATGGGCTGTATTTCACTTAAGACAGCTTTTTCCTGGCAGACTACTGTATTGTGAAGTCTTTGGTGGCTTCTACAATTTAAACACTGTGGATTACAGACTGTCACCAACGCCTCCAGCAGACAGATGGGATGTGAGAGCACAGTGATACTACAAGCACTTACAATCGGATTTCCCCGTCCCTCCTTTTTTCATATCAAGGCACTAATCTCCTCTTCAACTACAAGCCATTATGTTGTGGATTTTGAAGTGCTTATTCCTGATCTAAAAGGCAATATAGATTGAAGGTTGCTGGAGCCAGAATCCAGACTAATTATAAAAAAAGAATATGGACTTCTACTCCATTAACAGTTATTCACAGACAGAATTAGGTATCCAGCTGAAAAACAGCCTCGCTGGAAGAAGAGGTTTTACAGCAAAGTGAGTGGCTCATTTGACTGAGTTTTGACACAGATTACCACAGCAAGAATTGTTTCACCAAACATCTCAACTCAATACCTTAAACTCATAGCAAAGCTTTGGTCTGCAAATATTTACATACTTGTACAACTTTCCTAATAGAAGTAAAAGAACTGTCATATACAGTCATATAAAAGAACTGACAACTGTCAGGCATGTGCACTTGGAGGATCAGGTTCACTGAGCATATAATCATGTCAGGTGGAAGACACTTCTTGAGGTCATCTAGACCCAACTCCTGCTCAAAGCAGGACAAATTAACACCAGATGGCTCAGGGCCATAGAGAGTTGAGTTTTTAGTGTCTTCAAGGATGGCGGTTCCATAAACTTCCTCAGCTCCTGTTCCAATTTCTGACCACTTGTATGATGACATTTTTTTCCTAATGTCTAATCAGAATTTCCTAAGCACCAACTTTTCCCTGTTGCCTCTTTCCTATTGCTGTGCTCTCTGAGATGGGTCTGGTTCCATCTTCTGTATAACCTCCCACTAGATAGTTCAAGACAGCAGAAAGGTCTCCCTTAGCTTTCTCTTCTTAAAGCTAAGCAAACACAGTTCTCTCTCCTCCTACCCCTTGTGCTCCAGCCCTCTGATCTTAGTGGCATCTGCTAGACTCACTCCAGTGTGTCAATGTCATTCTTCTACTGGGGTATCCAAAACAGGACACAGAACTCCAGATGCGGTCTTATAATTACTGAATATAAAGGAAGACTTACTTTCTCAACCTGTTAGCTTCATTTTACTAATGCAGCCCCAGATGCAGTTGGCCGCCTTTCCCGCAAGGGCACACTTCTAGCTCCTGGTCAACCTGCTTTTGAAGAGGATGCCTATCCCCTTTTCTGCAAAAATGTTTTTTCAGCCAGTACTACTGCATGGGGTTATTCCAACCCGGATGGAATACCCAGTCACACTTGCCCTTGGTGAACTTAATAAGGTTTAGTTCAGCTCATTTCTCTTGCCTGTCAAGGAACATCTGAATAGCAGCTGTGTCCTCCAGCATATCATAACCTACCTGATAATCTACACTGCTCTTGATGGAAGCAGCTATTCTGAAAAAACAAGCTCCTTACCTTTGTAGAAGCAATAGATTTTACAAAATGTATTGCTTGATTCCCTTTGGTCTGAACATGCTACATGCTCACGTTAGCAGCTTTCTGAATGTCTTACGAATACAGAAGTGTTGCCTCTATTTTCTTCTATGGGTTTGAGCTCCTTCTGGCATCACCCAGGATGCATCAAGCCCCATTCCGACTGGTTCGGTCAGTGCAAGACAGGAACATCAAGAGGGACATAGGCCACAGAAGAGAACTTAAGATGCATTTGAACTAAAAAAACCACAATGCATAGGGGCAGTGCAGAAAGGCACAGACTGATATTGAAATGAGACAACAGGAAATGTTACAATTCAGTTCAACAAATGCTGACAAGGTTCAGATCAGGAATGTTTAACTATTTTATATTAATAAGAAATCCTGGGATGAAGCATCATAATGGAAATCCTTTCCAAAACTTTGTTCCGTTACAGATCAACATTTTCGTCTGACACTGGATGGAAACAACTTTTCTTGAAATAACAGTTTCTCATCACATGAGCATTCTTCTTTGGTTGGTTGTTTTTTAAAACCAGTACTAGACTAATAAGGATAGTGTAATTCATTGTCAAGAAATATTTACCATGATTTCTCATGAGAGTTAAAAAGGGATCAAAAGTTTTGTCACAGAATAATTCAAACAGATAAATCTTACGGCAGATTTCAAAGGCTGATATCAAAGCAATTTTATGTAGACTCTCTTTATACAGTAAATAGTTACATATAATATGCATGACAAAAATATGACAGTTTCAGTATTTAATATCCAATCTAAACATAAGTATTTAAAAGGAAATATTTTTACAGCATTTCAGTAGTCACTTAGCTCAGTAGTTAGTTGCAATAATCCTTAACGTTTTCAGGAACTGGATGGAGCTATAAGCACAAAAACTCCCATTAAAGTTAATACATGACAAAGTTCCACTGCAACCCTCTGAAAAGCAAAGAGTTACATTAAAAGAAATTCAGACACTGAAGTACATTGAAATGTATTGTGTCCTACAGTACAGTTTGATACTCTACTGGTCAGAAACATGATGGTAACTTCAAAAGGCACTCTGAGTTAAACTACAGTAACTCCGGTCCACAAGCATTTTAGAATCTTGGTATTGTATAGTAGGAAAAAAAACCTATATTTACTCAGTGTAAATTGCTTTAATCTCCGTCCTAGCCCCAGAGCAGTGAAATTATATTGCACTTTAAAAATATTCTGTGTAGGCTGTGATAAAAATCTAATATTTACATGTTGTGTTTGTTAAAGAACAATGCATTACTTTGTAAAATATTTTAAGAATCAAGTTTTAACACTTATTCTTGTATTATTAATATAACCAGAGGCTACATCAAATATATATGTTGGGGGTTTTTTTATTAGCTCCTATTCTAGAAACATTTTTGGTCCTTCAAAAAATTTGTTATGCTGCAATTCACATTCACAACTGGTATCAATGCTTGCCTGAAATTGCAGTAGTTAGAATATTTACATAAATAAATACATAATTTCTAAAGAAGTAATAGCTTTGGAGTTTTGTAAACAAACTGCTGTGGGAAGTCTGTAACAAGACTCAATTTGGCATGTTATGACTTTAATTGGCAATACTTTACAGTTATACAACCTCTGCCAGGGTAGAAAACAGTTTGGTAGGCACATCTTATAAATCAGTCTGGAAAAAAGACCCAAAAAATACTGATTGTTCCTTAGGTTGTATGAATAAATAAAAATGATCAAATAGTAACATGATCCACTGAAACAAAAATTGACGTTTATGTGATCCGTAGAGGGGGAAAAAGAAAAGCAACTCCATTCTTTTTTAAATACAACCTAAAGGAAGTGAACAAGCCATAAATGAATATATGATAACCAAGATGTACAGGACACAAAAGTTGGCAGAATACAATGAGCATTATAAATTTATAGAAATACTGATCTAGACAGAACTGGTGTCTTAGCTGTATCTCACCAGAAGACAATCATCATTCATTTTTCAATCCAAATTTAAAGAAACATTCCAAATCTGTGTTTGATAAAACAAATTCAGTGTGAAGCACTAACTCCGATGAAATTTTGCTGACATCTAGGTTGCCCTATGTTCCTGTTAAAATGGTAACGTAAAAGAAACATAACAACAGATGTACAGTTATGCCATTTAAATATAAGTACATGTAAATTCATGTTCTAGACATTCAAATGATGTCAGGAGGTCTCATAGCCTGTGTTGGATATATTTTATATAGTACGGTTGTAGTTTACACGTTCAATTTCATGACATACCCAAAGTGCTCTACATATGTACCCCTGTGCTTCTCTGTAGTTTTTTATTCTATATACAATAGCTTTCTTTTGGTTTTCATCACTAAAAACCAATGGTTTGAGAGAGCAAGGAAAAGCTACTTGCAGGCTTTTGTGGAAAACACAGGATTTGCTCTTTAAGAGTGTTATTGATTGATGAAATGATTAAATGTTTCTGTCGAAAACCAAGAACCACGTTGGTAAGCTTGCTGTTAGTAGAGACTAAAAGCTGTCACAATATCTAATCTAAATGCCTAGTCTGTGTAGTTAATGGAGCCTTCAAAGGGCAATTGAAAAACCTTCAGTTCAGAAGCCTACCCTTTCTCATTGCCCACACAGAGAGATGTTTCTAAATTTGGTAATGAAAATTCCTCTCCTTCCCTCCAAAGTAGAGAATTAGAGGAATATCCAGTGCTACACCAAATTAATCTTCTGTCCCACCACTAATAAACTGCATACCTTGCAAGCAAAGGTCAATGTTGTTTGAGAGGAAAAAACCAAAAATTAATATAAAGAATTAATATAGCTCATTAAATAACTACAGTGTGATTTGTCCATAAGTTAAACAGTTAAGCTGCAACTTTATCATACTTTATCGTATATGTTAAACATAGTTGTAACTGAGTTAACAGCCACATTTGCCTTTTTCTTGCTCCTCATTCAGTTGTTCTGTAGAGCTGTGCCCATTGGAGCGCACTACCCCTTCTGGGATCCAGGATTTATCCACACACCGTTCCATGCGCTTCATAATGAGGTCAAGCAGAGTTTCAATGGCTTTGCTTACATTACTCCCATTAGCTGCACTAGTTTCAAAATACGGTATTCTGCAGGAGACAAAAAAACCACAAACTCACATCACGGTTTATATTCATAGGACAAAAAACAATACATGATTAATGCCATATACTTAGAAATCACACAAATGCTGTTAATGTGACTCCGTAGCAGAAAGACACTAAGTCATCAGTAAACTGAAATGTAAAAGAAATTAATGAAATGGCTGACTCTGTAGGTATGGCAGAAGGATAAGCTTTAATTGACATAATGGAGTCCACAATTTACAGAGGCACTGGTCAGTACGAGTTCCCAAAGTTATGCTCCTGAGGTCTGTTTTTTTCAGCTCTGTTCCCAACAAGAGATGCAATTACTTTATATGGCCTTGTGTGCTTAAGTGTTCTCCTTACTGATTTCTATCTACATCAGCTAGGGAGTCATTGCAAGAGAGGGAGCGCAAGTATGGACTGCAGACAAGGCAGTAAAGACTCCTAATGTGGTACTCTTATCACTACGAAAGGTGACTGTTTCTTCTGTTGACACTTCAGCTATAAACTCTTTTACATTAAAAAATAAAAAATCTCAGTCCTCAGACCACCTATGTCTTTGTTAACAAAAGTTTCTGGGCACCTTGGTATTGAAAATACATCACTAGTTTTCATTATTGTTGTGGATCAGGGTGTTTCCATGGCAGGTCTGTAGGCTTTGACCTTCTGCGCTCAGCACTTCCCACAGGGTGGTGCCAGAGCGGCTACATTAGTGTTACTCCCCAAGTGACTGATATAATCACTTCATAATTTTAAGTATTTCTTACTTAATTTGCAAGATTCAATGAGTCGTCAAAAATACTATCTTACTGTCTCAGTGTGTAGGTCTCCTACAATCATCTTCAAAATACATCACTTACCACTACAAGGCCTTTCCACAGAAAGAGGATATTCACTATCTCACACTTTTGTTAGCAGAAGACTGTTCACTGCAGCAGGATTTATCTTGCTTCCCCTCAGGAGTAAGTGACTCTTAGCATCTATCCTGTCTCATCTCTACAGGGCAGAGAACTTTGTAACTGCCTACAGATTGGATGTGACCTGTAACTTTGACTTTTAGCTCCCTATTCCTAAATTAAGTGGCATTTTCAGCCACAAAGATAAGCATTTCATAAATTATTTTTGGAAGTCACATGCAAAGAGATCTCTTTCAAATCTTTAAGAAATGGCCACATGCCATATGCTGCTGTTTGAAAGTTTTTGCTCCTCCACAAGCAGCTTGTTAATATGTACTTGCTGTTGTGTGTGTGACACGGACTTCAAACAAGCATTTTCAAAGAAGGAAAAAGTAGGAAGGTAATATTGCACTAAATCCATTTGTCTCTAATAGACAGATTGCTTCTGATTTGCCTCCAATGATTCTTCAAGGTCAAGGAAAGCTAATTTGTGACTGCGTGATAGGAAACAGCATGGCACAACAAGACTAGACCTGCAGAACAAGGCAGTTAGCACTGAGGACTGAGTGTTCACACTATGCATGTTTTGCAGGCTTTACTTTGGACCAGCTCTAATCTATTCCTCTGGACTGAACACAGATTACTGGTTGGAGCACATTGTCTAGTTTAGTTTTCAATTGAGAAGGAATCCTGTTCACACGCTAAAAAGCTGCTCCACTCACAATAAATGGATCAGAAGGTTTGCTTCAAAAGTGCACTTCTAATCCACACTGAAATGCAAATGTAATCCAGAGATGAGACCCATGGGAGAGTTAATGGGATATAAGAGTACTATGGGATTAATTAGTATCTGATAGGAACAAAGATTTCACATAGCTCCTTTAGGGACACATGATCTGTGCCTGTAGAGAAGGGGAAGGGCAAGGCTACCCTGTCTTCCTGCTGGTCTGACTCCGTTTTCAGACTCGCTGGATGTCTGTGAGAGTGCAGATGCCTGCAAGAAAACATGACTGACGCCTCTGAGGAAAAGTCACTAAGAATTGACCTAAGGTACAGTCCTAACAAAATTGCTTGAACAGTTGAGGGAAGACTGAATGGAGAGGGAGCAGAGACTGCAGAACTGTGGTCTGGACCAGAACTGCTCTTCTGTGGAAAGCCAGCACTCTGTAAGCAGACTCTCTCAACTCTTGTGAATGGGTCCTGAGGCTTTTAAAGAAACTGAGGCCACATGTTTCTATGGCAATGCCAGAGACAACAGCTACCCTACAACAAACTTTTGCAAAACAACTCAGCTTGTAAATTAGAATATCATTGCATGGTGTTATTTCTGTTTTCCCTGAAATCTGATGTGACACTCATCACCTCACCAAATGCTCTTTTGGATTTCACTTTGTAAGACACCTGGGTTTTCTGTGCCCCATAGAGAGCCTCAGCACAGGCAAGAGCAAAGAATTAGACCCCCATCATTCACCTGCCTCTCCAGCTATATAATATGTCTTTTCCAGAATGTTTGTGAAAATTTACTTAGTTTACTGGCAAGGAAAGAAGAAGATTAACCAATTTCCAGTGCAAGATTAGTGCAATACTAAGTATGAATTTTTAGGCAGTGCACAAAACATTATAATCTCTGACAGAAAAAAAGATTATCATACACCGGCCAGTTAAGCATTCTAAAATGCTTATTCTCACAATAACCTTTCAGTATACAGAAAAGGCATTACAGAAAATATTTCACTCTGCTTTAAACACAGCAATAACTGGAAGGAAGTTACTTACCCGTATTTTTCTGCAAGTTCCTTAGCCTCTTCTTCTTTCACCATTCTTTGGTCTTCCAGATCACTCTTGTTTCCACATAATACAATGTCAGGGTTTTCACAATATGCATGCATTTGTAGCTGACCTAACAGCAGCAACAACATGAATAGAGGCCACAACTTACTGTCACACATAAAGCTCACTAAGAACACTACCACATTTCAGGAGACACAAAGTCCTTCAGGAAAATGACTCTTTGAAACAAAGAAAACAAGTATGTTCTCTGTTATCTCACAGGACTTCTGCTATTGCACTGAGGAGCCAGATAACAGGTGAACATCCACTATCATGTATGCAGTGAGAAAGCCAGGGAACAAGCCAGGGGAGCAGAAGCCTGATACAGTTTGCACAGAAGCTGTGTATTTGTAGCTTAAGGAGTTATGCTCACTAAGCATCTTCAGTGAGCTGCCAGGAAAGGATATACTTCCCTCTCCTCATGGATGATGCAGTTTGGGAACTCCTTCGGCTAGATACACCAGCCTAGTAACATTTGCCTTTCATTAAGTTTTGCTGACAAAGCTTCAGGTGAGTCAAACTGGAGTTTTGCATAGGCTTTCCGCACACTTAAATTACTGAATATCACCAGAGCCAGGGATATGATGTTCTCTCAGCTTGCTTTTATATATATATGGGTTAAGATTCAAGTTCCACAGGCAAAGCTGAATTTCAGGTAAGCACTAGAAGCCACCACTAGCAGCTATTACAATTTTGAATGCAACATTTACTTTCTTTTACTGAGAAAACTATAAAAAACAGTATTTTCAGTTCTCTTTCTCAGTGAGACTCCATCTTTACAAACATAGCCCATACAAAGAAGGAAAGAAAAAAGAAAAAAGAAAGAAATGCCATACTTATCCAGTTCCTGACATTCAGAAAGCTTTGCTCATTTGTCAGATCAAAGAGTAAAAGAAACCCCATGGCATCTCTGAAGAAAGCCGTTGTCAAGCTACGAAACCTAGACCAGCAAAATGAAATTAGTTGGCTCATCTGAGAAGTTACTTTGAAAATATAATTGCATACAGTCATAAAACTGAGGTAACTTAAGACTGAATTAACTAGAATGAAATAATCATCATAATTGTTTTGCTGATGTAGGGACTGCATAACAAGAATTGCTAACATTACTATAGTCTAATCAAGGCCTAAGGAAGTCTAGCAGACATTTCACTAGAGCGTGAGAGCTTTACACAAAGTCTTCTACTATAAAGCATGACTCGATCAAGATTCAGAAATTAAAATAAGAAATGAAATTCAAACTTTGAACAGAAATTTGTCCCCTATACACATCAGTTCTTGATTTTAAGACTATCAATCACTAGGATGCTAGTCTTTTGACAGACAAATAGGAAGGAATCCTTGAGATGATTTCACCTGTCTGACTTTGCCAAGACCTCAACATATTTACAAAAATTTATGGAAAACTGAAAAAAGAAAAGCTTTAAAAGCATCTATATGCATTGGCCATGAAAAAATAAACTGGAAGTTTCCAAAAGACAAAAAGCAACAATTACAGTTTTAATGTTCTACAGTTGTAAATTACAGTTGTAATTTAATGCGTATTCATAGGAAACTTTCCATTGCTGTTAAAATAAGTGCACTTTCCCATCTTGAGTCATACAATTAAAATGCATCAATCAATAAAGAGACTTCATGTACTCGGTTCCATTTGCGTCTAGCTTGATGACAACTGCCTTACTTGCTAGGTGGGGGGTGGAACATACCTTTCCTGCCCTGCAGTATCCCAGAGCTGAAGATGTATCCTCTGTCCTCTGCCACCAACGCCATCTGGCCCATTGGGTCTATACACCTGTAAAAGGTAAATTTCCAAGACTGAGTGTTAGCAGTCCAGCTTCTATAGAACACAAAATAACTGACATCTAAGATTATTAAATGCACCAAAAGTAGCATTGCCAATGCAAAGATCCCAACTACAACTCAATCCCTCTGCTTGACAAGACAAAAGTAATTTAAGTTTGCATCCAATTGAATATTTAAAAATAAGGGTAAAAGTGAAACTGGAAAAACAGTATCCAATAGACTATGGACTCCAAACAGATATTTAGAGCAGCCATTAAGTTTCAATAGACAAGCTTAATTTTTAGTATTTTGATTTTCTATTTTTCTGCTATTATCTTGTATTGTGTTCAAATTGAAATATAATTATAAGAAAGCAACGACCAGATCATGCCATCTGGCAACATATTTGTACCACTAACAGAACCTCATTAGCAAACAGAATATACTCATAAAGATACGGACATCTCTTCTTAGCTGCCAAAACATTGCTGAAAAAGAGCTTAGGGTAGATCTTACATCATAGCTTAAAAAGCAGAAATTGGATGATAATAATAAAAGCTGAACAGTTTACTCAGCATGAAAACATAAATAAGGGCATCTGTTAACTTTGGAAGGATCAGATAAAAATAGATTAATTTCTTGTTTAGAACACTTCATGTTAGGTCATCTTCTTTACCTTCAACTATTGTTGTACGTAAGATTAACAGAATTACAAACGTATCTTTAGAGACACATAAACTTGCTGAATTTGTGGATTATATGATTCAAGTTGTGAAACCTAAATCTTATCCTGAGTTATCAAATATGCTGACTGAGTAAACCCATCACGTTTACTCTCCCACAAAAGGAATACTAACTTATTCAAGAGACCAGTTTCACACTTCACTGAGATATTTCCTCCTTGCACTACTGAGGTGCATGACATCCATCAAAAGCCAGTCTGCACAATGCCCATTATACCATCCAGATTTCTGGACACTTGGGAAATCATCAGACTACACTGAAAGGCATTTAATACTTCTACATAAGAATGAAAAAAAACTTGTGCCAACTTAATTTCTCAGTGCAGTGAGGACCAGCATCCAATTGGTTATCATAATGCAGTGCTCAGCTTCATATCAAAAGTACGTTTGCCTAGTTTAATAACAATTCAGGGGTTAAAAAAAAAAAAACCTACCTTATTTTTCACAATTCTTCTCTGGTAGTGGAAACTGCTTAGGAAGCCAGATCAGCTCCATGTATCATGCTACCCCATTTCATTCATAGTTTTAAAACAGTTTTAAAATCAACATTGCAGTCTCTGTTCACTAGCACTTCAGTTCACAAACAGCAAAAACATTTTTACTACAGCCCAATCCTTCCTTGCGAAGAGAGTTCAGCAATAAAAGTGCTACTCCAGGTACTATGTGCAGAACTCGGGGAGTAGATAACACTCATCACTTGCTGAGCAGTAAGAAGTGGTTGCTTAGAATCAGCTCTTCTTACTTTAACTTTGAGGTAAATGGAGGGGACAACACACAACAATGACCAAAATAACGAGGCAAAATGAGATCAGTTCCTTGTCACAAGATTAACTACACAGTAACTACTGACTGCAAGCCTACACATAAGGATTGGCAGGTCTGATTTTTTAAAAATAGATTCTAGCCATCACCAAGACAGATACCATTTTAAAGTAGCACACTGTGAGAACTCACCACTCTCTTTTCCCGAAAGTCAATGCCCACTGTTGTGATAAATTTGGAATTAAATTTGCCATCTGTATATTGGTAAAGAAGGCTGGTCTTTCCTACGCCAGAATCACCAAGTGCTAGAAATTTTATGAGGTAATCATAGTCCCCATCAGACATAGTGAGAATTCAGGAGACACCTTAAAAAGCAAAGCAAAAAGGATTAGTTAGTCAACAACTCTGCCAAGGCTTCTTCTGACAAATATTTAAATCACTACTTGAACTACAAAGCATCCAGCAGTGGGACCAGTTCTGTACTCTTTTATACTGCTTTCACTTTAAACTCTCAGTTATGCCAATTACCAATATCAAATTCATCTGTGACTGAAAAAGTGCATAGTTAATTTTATTACATTCCTCTTATTAGAAAGAGAAGGCAACACAATTTTAAGTTCTTCAGGAACGACTGAAAATCAAGGTCAAAGTATTTAAGACATCTGGAACATGAACTGCAGAACCTGCATGGAAACATACCAGGAATGCAATTCTGACCTTATATTCACTGTGACATTATGAACATATGCAAAAAAAAAAAAAAATCTTTTTCCAGACTGCCCACTATATTTAAATACAAATTACAATCATGTTCTATTAATAGCTATTTTTCAGTCTTGAAAAAGCTTTTTCATACAAGGAGGAAAAATAAACAAGCAACATTTTGTTGTTGTTGGCTTTGCTGGTGGTTTTTTTTTTTTTTTGTTTAGAGGGCCAACTTTCAAAGTTTTTAAAGTTTTTATCATTATGCTAGTTAATAATTTAAACTAAATCTTGATCCTGAATTGCCATTAAACAACGCACACATTTTCCCACGGCCCATACACATTTAAGAAATTTCTCTCTATCCTTTTTGTGCCTTTGAAAAAATAACCATATTAGATATAGTCTGATCGAAGTGCAGTAACAGCTAGAATGTATAACAAAAATCACTGGCAAATTTCATGTATACTAGAAAGAGTGATGCAAGTGCACTAGTACTTTCCTGCTGAGTAGCTACTGAGCCTCTCTTCCCCAAAAAAAACAGTAGAGAGCTGCCTTATGTTGTGTTCAAAGACATGAACATGAAAAGATAAGCCTAAAATAACTATTCTAAAAGCAACATAAAACTGGCATTAAATTGCCTCTTATGAAGGAGGGAATAGATACCAAAATACAAAAAATAAGATAGATGATGAAATAAAATACAAAAAAAAAAAAAAAAAGAGTAAAATCTCCTCTTTCAACTGTAAGTATTTTTGGAACTATTTGTAGCTTGAACAAGATAAAATTATTCATTTCAAGTCAAATGCTGCAGTAGTTTGCATCAATGGCAAAACACCAATTCATTTCTTGAATATCAACTCACAGCTTAAGGTTTGGAACAAACTCCCTATCTCAAGTATGTGGGCATCAATCACCGTCATCATTAAGCTAAAACCATAACTGTCTTTAAAGCTTCAACTTGATATTAGTACTGCTCTTGGTTACAAGACAGACGTGTAATTAGTCAACTTAGCCATGACTGGACTTAACATGATCAAACGCAGACAACGGTCAGATTTACACCCAGATACTCTCCAACTGAAAAGTCAGTGGAAAGCATCTGACACTTTTTTGCCATTTCCGCTTTTGAAGTCAGCCAAGGTGTATTTTACATTATGCCATCAACGACAGTAAAACCTTGCAGTTTTAGGTGACAGAGTTGACACTCACTGCCACGCCACAGCCAGCTAATTCACCTTCCACTGTTGTGTTTTAATACAGAGTTTTGCAACAGAGTAAAAGATTGAAACAAAAAAAACCCCACAGTAATAGTTACCAGTGAGCTTTTTACATAAATACACCACAACTGCAGGGCTGCATCTACCACGCAAGTCTGAAGGAGCAGCATATTCAAGTAAGCAAGTTGAACAAGCAGCCACACACTGACATAAGGACATTTTTAGAAGAAATTAAAAGCCCTGATCCATTAGACACACTCACACATACCAGCAAAAGGGGTTTTGTTTTGTTTTGTTTTTAAATCCTCCCCGCTGTTGGGGAAGGTAAAAAAAAAAAAAAAAAATTAAAATCAGATCGCCTACCTTGTAGCTCTACAAAGTCTTTTCATTGAAATGCACTGGAAGAAAGGGAAAAATACTTTAAAAAGCAAGCAAGGAGGTTTTTGCTAAAGACTGGATTGGATTTAGACTTCAACTCTTATATGGTGTTTCTCTTGCCTTCATATGTTCTCCAAGGACAAAAGGCTGTATAAGCTCCCCCTCTACTCAAGTACATGTTCTTTCAGCTTCAATACCCCTAAATTAATTGTTGCATAAAAAGGCTTAAATGCAAATCTTAGGGCCAGTATATTATACAAAGACAAGCTAGCTTCATATCTTTTACTATGCTACCCCACCTGTGCAGAAGTATTTGCCTTGTCTTGCTGGTATTTTGTTAGCTAGTTACATAGAACATACTTTCAGTAACAGATACAAATGACAGTGCCTCCTAATCACTGCTAATTTATGTTGTAAGAAAGCTAATTTATCACACGCCCTGTGCAAGACCTTACAGAGGAAGAAAGGGCGCTACAGCTCTTACTTGGAGCTGTAAGAAACTGTCATGGTTCAGCTGCACCCTTCCATTGGACAGAGCTGGATGAAAGCCCTGGTTAAAACAGAACAGTCAAGGTTAGACCTTGGGGAAGTAAACCTAAAGGTATTCCTAGTGTCATATATGATTTGTAGAGTACCTGTTTGGACAAACATGCCACATCATTTGGACCACTTAAACCTCAATTCTCCATATGGCTGGTAACAAATATAATTTGCAAATGACTGATGGAGGACTAGAGGCCCTTCACAGAAGGGCACAAAAATGCCTTCTAAAGGATTTGCTTGAGAAGGAAATTTTCTCCTTAGGCTTTTGAAATGCACACACCTTTCACTGCACCCCATAATGTCAATCTATTATTCAGATATCTCTAGGGAGTGGTTCTTGTGAAACCCTGCACAGTTAACCTATCCTTGCAGACATGCAAAGAGCTATTTTCATAGCAGTTTCAAGCCTTGTCCTCCTCCCTGTACAAATATTTAAAAAGTGATCTCCACCCTCTACTTCGAGACCTGCAGTCCTACTGCCCAGACACATCCAGCTCCACATAACAGAAATAAGAATAAATTCACAGCACAGTATATTCATAGCGAAAACTGCTGTGGAGTTTCTAAGTCATGGCCCTGCTACTAAAAACCCATCCCATTTTTTCCTTCTAATTTTGCTTTTTTTTTTAATTAGGCTTTATAGCTTCCCATGTTTCAGTCTTTCCTTCCACATTTCTGTACCTTGTATATCAGGAGAGTAGGAGGTAGAAAAGGAAGACTCAGAGAAAAACTGATGATACAATTAGAATTCATCAGGTTACCAGAAGAAAAAAAATCTGAATTCATTTTAGAATGATCATTCCCAAATCTTGTTTTTTAGAGTAGGAACTCCTTGGCTGAAAAAATTCACTGATGAACACAGTTTTAGGCTCCACATCAAGCCCACCAGGGTTTGCCTTTTGCAAACCCCTCCTTAAATCCCATTCAACTCTGGCTTTGCCCTTCACCTAGCGTGCAGATGGACAGGGGCTATGAGCAAGTGCTGGGAAAACTCCACTGGCCTTTTCCATAGCTGACAGGACCCCCACAGCCATCACTTAAGCTGTGCCTGTACAGCTGCAGCTCTGGAGCCTCCACATACACACACATCCAGATTGTGGCTTGTCAAGAAGGGATGCTCTGCAAAGCAAGTGCTGCTCTTGTTCAGTGTATTTCCTAGCCCAAGGTACTTTCACATTAACAGGCATCAACATTAACAGGCTCGTATTTTTGCCTCCAATGCTAAAACATTCAAGACTATGGCAGTGTTGCTCCTGCATAAATTAACGAAATTGGCTTGGCATGCAGGATTTCCGCTGTGCAGTATGGGGACAGGGAACATGCTTTCTGAACCGGCCTTGCACAAAACATGCAACTCCTGTGCTGCTACAGAGCTGATGGAGGGGAGAAGGAAAAAAGAAGGCGGCACAAAGAGATGAATAAATGAAAACACAAGCCCCCCCCCAAAAAAAAAAGCATTGAGCTGCAAATAAAAATGTGTACACACACAGTGTAAAAGTCAGGAAATCTGAACATGCTCTTAATCAGACAGTCCTCAAGCACATCAGTTTAAAGTAAAGTATACCACTTACCCCAAACTCTGCTAAAGGAATAGTTAGGGCGCACTGGAGATAGTACTTCCAGTAGGAGTATTTTTCTAGCACCACCTCTTTAGCACACAGCCAAGAGGCTTACGTGTCACCTGTCTGCATTCATGTTGATAGGTGGTCAGAGATAAAGAGGTGTGCCTCATGTCTCCATGTCTAAGGAGGGTCCTGCCTGACAGCATGGCTGGGAAGCAATTACACAGTTCATATGGCCCATTTATTCCTAGAGGCAAACAGCATTTCAGAAAAGATTTGTGCATCACCTACCTAGGAGCAGACCTAAAGCATCTGCTAAATCACCCACGCGCCTTAATACAATTACATTGTTCCTAATGTGTTTTCATATAAAAATGTAATACTGATGGAGTATATGGATCACAGCTGTTTGGTTCCATTCATAGCTTTACATCCTTTTCTCTCAGGTGCAAGGAGGATACAGCAATCTCTAATGCAAACTACCGTTTTCTTTCTTTCTCTCTACAGACTCGAGGACACTGCGCTCCCCCATGGGTACCATGGTGAAAGCCATCTTTACCATAGATTTCTAAAGAAGAGAAAAATCATTCTTTGGCAAAGACTGAAATATAAGGCATTACATCTGACATGACTTCAGACCTGCAACACCAACCCATTTCACAGAGAAGCAATACATATTTAACAGAGGAAGCTTTCGGGGCTGGGGGGGGAGGGTGTCCTTCCCCCACTACACCACCTAACCAGCCCTCCTAAGAGCAAAAAAGCCACTATTCTCTATGAAACTACTCAAATAAAACCATTTCTTTGACTCAACCAACTCTCCCTCCTCATACCAGGTGAAATGACTCTCTGTACAACTCGGACATCACCCCAGCATTCTGGACCTGCAGCGTAGCCAGCCATAAAGCCAGTGACTAACATGGTAGGATATACCACACAACTATAAAGAGACATACTAATTCAAATTTGTCAAAACACAGATATCAGACCAATAATTAATTCATATTTTAAGATACCACAGAATTTCATCACATTGTCCTTTTGCGGATGGACAGTAGACACCCAAGGGTTACAGTTAACTTTTAACAATGTCCAACTTCTACAAGCGTCACTGAGCTTTCAGGTAGATCTTACAAAAAAGAGTTGTGTCTTGGCCGTGCCTTCTCCGCTTGGGAAAACCAGATCCCACTGGAATATTGGGACATGTACTAGGCTGTGTCCTAGGGGTAGAAACCAAACTGTAGTGAAGTCTGCATACTCCCCCTGCAATGGAGATCCAACCCTCAATGGATGAAGGGATCGCAGTGAAGGGGTTACATCCCTTGGCATCTATCACAGCAAGAGCAGTGTGCAATAGGCGAAAAAGTTGGAGTCTGCTTAAGAAGGTTCCACTGTATTCACATCTAATCGAGCCATATTTGTAACTATACCATGAAAAAGTCAACGCTATTTAGAGTTCAAAAATGCTTTGCAAATGAAGGTTTCTCCAAATACGGCTTTATTCTTAAAAAGCAGTTGAGGCTGCACGCTTACGATTAAAGAGTTGACATGGGCATTGGGGGAGGAGGAGTCCAAATCCTACACAGACAGAAAAGGAAGATACTGCAGGTTTCTTGATGGACAATGTGTAAATACAAGTACATGGTAATAAGGCATTTTTACAGGTTTGATCATTCTGCAAGTGCAAGTAAATTCATACTAAAAAGGCTTCTCAGCCAGGCACTACACAGACTTAAACAACTTCAAAAGCTGTTTTATAGGTCACCTGATCTGTTACAGAAGAAGCACTGAGAAAGTGATCTGGACCTCAGAGGAGTCAGTTCACTAATCCTGTCATACAGCACTCCTATCACACTACAGCAAGCCATAACAACATTCTTGCCTAGCGTGGGTGAAGCGTAGCGAACGGCCTCACCCTGCTCTGAGGCTTCAGCAGCACCTTAATGTTTGCAGAACAGGTCACCATCAGACGCTTGCCAGCTCTATCAAAACAAGGCACAGAAAGTTAATGTTCCTGCTTAGCCAACACTTTATTAGAAGCGCCTTTGGCTAAAAGCTGCCAGATACGTACAAATGTAATATGAACAAATTATGACAATAATTTTTTATAAATTCAAGTAACTGCTATGCTGGGGGGAAAGAGTTAATAAATAAGCATTTTACTGAAATATTCTGAGCTGTGCTATTTTTTTCTTAGGAAATATTTGACCTGGCTTGCTTTAATTTTGGCCAAAATGACACTTCCTGCAATTTCTGGGACTTTCTGTAGCATAAATAACAAGAAAGAAAATGCCTCTTCCTCTCATGCGAGGAAGAGATTCAGTTGCTCTGAGCATTTATCTTTTGGTTACTCTCAGTCACGTCACTTGACATTTTACTGTTATGACCTTTTTAGTTTCAACTATAGAGGAATTCTAAGGAACTGCAAGATCAATGTCTAAGGATTGCCTTTTTCCTGGAAGGATCTAAGTCATTTTAGGGGTGCTCAGGACACATATAGGAGTCTACAAAAATACATGCAAAAAAACCAGGCTGTGAGGCTTTAGCTTCCAAATGCTGATGTCACTTCTATCTCAGCCGAAGTTGCTCTAGGACACTTTGTCAGCTGTCAGCATTGCTAGAACTGCAGAATTTTGCAGAGCAAGAACTGACAGGCACACAAAGCACTCTGAGAATGAGTTATAATGGGAGATGCCAGGCATAAAATCATGATCCAACCCAAAAAGGGGGCACAAAAGGGGTAAGTGAAGCAACAGGTCTGCAGATGTGGTGAGAACCTTACACAACAGGGCGGGCAAGGAAACAGCAGATTCTGGATTTCGTTTCCAGAAAACCAGGGGAAACTGGGAATGGAGAAGCCAAGAAAGGAAACAACAGTTAGTTTTGCAACTACATCTGCATTTCAGCATAACCAAACCAACGAAAAGGAGGCTAAATTTCAAAGAATGGCTCAGTTACATAAAAGAATGAAAGGCAGCATGAACTGCAAAAAAATGGAAAATAAAACCAGGTATGTTGCAGGAGATGCTCCAACATCATCCACCCAGAAGTATCTCTGCGCAGTTTCAACTTCTCTGCAAAAAGCACAGCACTATCTCTATTCCCTCAGCAGTTTCTAACATTTTCATGCTTCATGGTAAGAAAATACTGTACATAAATAAAGGTTTGCAATGGTATCTGAGCAAAACAGTTGAACTCTCTCAGAGGACCTGTCCCCCTCCTGGGAACGAGACCTTTTGCCTCCCAAGTTACCTCTTTGAACTCTCATCAGAAGTTGCTTTCAAGTTGTAGCAGTGAAACAAACATCTGTACCATGTGAATAAAGTCCAGACTAGGCTGGGAAAAATAAAGCTTTTTTTTTTTCTTTTCTTCTTTTTTTTTTTTAAAAAAAAAACCAGCTCCATACTACTTACTCCTTCCTCAACCATTCAACTGTTCCTCAAATAAATACATTAAGCCACAATGCCTTAGCAGTTAATGTGCCATGCTTTTTCACTAACTTATAAACAGGAAATTCAGAGCAATGCCCACCATCCTTCTTTGATGTGACAATTCTGACCACTTTGGGACCCAGCTCATAGCTTACCCATAGCCTAACCTTACCATTTGTAACACATCACTACACTGTACCTGCTCCTGACAGCATCAAGGAATTATGAATTACAGTCTTACATAGATTTACACAGTTTCCAACTCCTTCAGTCAACACAGGAGCCACCAGGATTTCGCCCACAAAACTGGTCGTATTCACAGAAGGAGGGAAATATCCAGAAGTTTTCCCACCCACTCATTCAGCAACACTTCCAACTCCAGAAGGGTAAGGAAAAAGAGCACACTTCTATTTCTGCCCTCAGAAACAGCCACTGAGAGATAAAGGAGGAGATAATAAGAATCACACAGGATCATAAGAATTGAGTATTTCTTTAAGGTACGGTTTGGTTTTCCTGGAGATAACAAAAATCTCCAGCAGACAGCTAGAATAAGCAGACACGTGAAAAATCAGAATAAAAGGAATAAGAAAAGGTAAGAAACCTAAAAACTGAAAAAGGAAGCAATTTCATATGTGCAGTTAGAATATGAATGAACAGACATCTCTGGGAAAACATGTGCATGTACTCATGCTAAAGACAGTATTAAATTTTATGCCTTGCCCATGTGGGTGATTCAGTAGGCTGCAATACACATTAGTCAGCCCAGATTCTTTGTTTAAGCCCATTAAAGCACACACTGTAAACAGCCAGAGGAAAATATTTGCAACTTCTTTAAAAATATATTATTTTTTTTCTCCTCCAGGGCAGGAAGGTTCTCAGCTGCCTTCCACCTTGTTCTATAGGACAGATACCTGGAATACAGATAATGATTCTCCAAAAGGTCACACCGCCAAGCTTATGAAGGATACAAGATACGTGCTGCATTAGAAGGAAATAATCTGGCAAAAATAAATTATCATGATTAGGTCAATTAAAAGTCTATGGAGGTGGTCAGGCAACAGACAACCTGAAGATACCTCCTAGTCACTGTTAGATAACAGTGAAACCCACACAAATATGATACAAATGGGACTATAAAACTGCATCATTCATCTAACATGATGTGGGCAGGCGTACAAAGGGGTGAGGCAGGAAAGAATTTCAGTGCAGAATTTAATTTACCTTTTCATCCTTTGGATTGGGAAATATCTGCTTCGCTTGTTTTTCATAGGAGGGAGGTAAACTCTGTTCCTTGCTAACTCTGGGTTTTGATTGGAAGATGCAACAAAAGTTACTCTTTTTTGCAGCTGCTACCATTCTTTAGCTTTATTGCTTTTCTCTAACATTGCGATCTGTCCTTATTTTTGGTGCACGTTACTTGATTTAGTTCAACAATAACAGGAGGGACACAGTATACAGCATTTCCTACATTTTGTTCTGGCTGTTTATTCCTCAGGAAGTTAAAAGTTTTCTCATTACTTAGATGACATTGAAGTATCCAAAGATTTTTAAGTCCATCAGAAGTTAGTCTGTCTACACTTGCCAAATGAAAACAGCTAACCACAAGGCATCGTGGCCTTTTGGAGCAGGACTGATGTGTCAGATCACACTTCCAGCCACAGTGAAAACATCCTGTTCCTCAGAAAACTTACTGGTTATCAAAGTTATTGACTGAAGAACTAATCAATACCCATTTCTAATGAGCTGGAAGATCTCTATTATCTATGAATACTGGGCATGACATTAAGAATAATAAGTTATTTGTGGAAATATTTAATCAGAAGGGTTTCTTAAATTGATCTAGCAAGAAGGGGAATATAAATTTGTAGTTATCTGTGGGAAAGCACGGGAAACTGTCAGTTGAGAAAAACCCTGTCCAGTAACTAGAAAAGGTTATTCTTTCTACTCCTTAATCTCAAATCCAATGTGATTGGACTTGAAATGCAAGGGACAGTCAGAGATGCTAAGCAGGGAAGTGGTACACATGGATGGAGACAGAAGGATGTATCTAGATTGATAAAACTGGCTCACAGCTAGCATTGACTTCTCCCAAGCTTTTAAAAATCATAACATCTTGACAGAAGCATCCTTGCAGGCGCCAAGCTCATTGGGCCTACTCCAGATCATGCTGGCAACCACTGCCATGTGGAGACAGTCAGAGCACTGCAGGCTGGCAGCATGACACTTCAAAGAAATTGAGAGATGGGTCAGTCATGAATAATCTGCTCTTAAGAGGTCTCAAAAAGGAACTGAGCCTTTGATTTCACAGTCTGTAATGGCTACAGTCTGAGAGAGAGATTTTCAGCCAGTACTCGGCAGGATTTTTTAGTAAACACGTCTGGAAATAGTAAGCATCATATATGATGCTTCCATGTTTCATAAACGCTATGAAAAAGTTAGAAATAACTTGCTGAGAATACTCTGGGCATAATTTAACTTGTCCATTACATAATAAAACACCACTTCTGCCTGAAACAGAGCACAGCAGTATTCAATAGGACACAATCTGTTCTCTTCAGGAAGTTACTAACATGCAACAGCAAAGCAGAAATCTTGATCTGTGACAGCAAGACACAGTCATTTTGGAGCACGCTTATGGCTCAGAAGTATCGTTCTTAAACTCTTCTAACAAAGCAAAGCTGAAACAACAGGTTTGGGTTTTTTTTTCCCTGCAAGAATTGAAAAATAAGACCATACTTTCAACAAGTCACTGAATCTTCCACTTGAACTGCTCCAGAACTGTAGCATGTATTAACACTGTCCAAGCTTTCTATTGAGGCTCTGCAGTCTGCCAAAATATTCAGACAGTGCTTTGGCAAAATGTTTGCTTCAATTTGTATCCTAGCACAGCTTGTTTTCTAGAGCCTCAGGGAAGGGGTAATTCAAAAGAAGCACCGATTAAGCGGGCTGAACTGCACAACACAAAGCTTCCATTCAAAAAGCCTGCTGTTTTTCAACCTGAGTTACCAACACTATTTATCTTGCTACTCTGATCAGAATCCCATATTATAGCATGAATTATAGTTAAATCTTGATGTACAGCAAAGACTGCTCAGATAAAGAGCACAGCAAACTAGAATTTCTTACACTAATTCTTGTCATGGAGGTATGCGTAAGCCCTGCAAGGAAAGCAAAAAGAATCACAAGTCTAATGTCACAGTTTGCCCTTACTATTCATTTTAGCTATTCCCAGATT
Organism: Haliaeetus albicilla; assembly: GCF_947461875.1. Taxonomy (NCBI): domain Eukaryota; kingdom Metazoa; phylum Chordata; class Aves; order Accipitriformes; family Accipitridae; genus Haliaeetus; species Haliaeetus albicilla. The sequence goes on along the minus strand of NC_091494.1, from coordinate 13,804,725 downwards.
GAGGGAGGGCCCCAAGATAGCTGTAGAGTAACACCCCTGGCTGAAACCTGGCAGCTGTTGCCAGCTTTTCATGTTGTAGATGCCTTCCTGCAGAATTCTTTCATAACATTTCATGTAGACACACAGTGTCCTTAAGTTTTGCTTTAACTGACCTACAATAACAGGCAATTTCCTACCTCTCCCCCCAGAAGTCTTAATTAAAATTATTATTCAGATTGTTTCTGCTATAGCTAAGAAATGGCTTAGCAGCAGTGAGCTTTTAGAACAACCACCTCTATAACCCGAGTTCCAGTAAAAATATACAAAGATAGGCTAAGAAAATAAATTGCCAGTCAGACTGCTCTAATTGATCCAAGCAGTGCAAGTTCCCCATAGGAAACTGCGTCAAGGAATGCATATGTAGTTTTCATACCACGGTGGATTCAGACTGCGTTCTTGACTTGACACCAAGTATAAAACTTTGCGTACTTATGCAGACTCTGAAAACGTCACGCAAACTGACGAACTAATTTCATGTAATGATTTGCAATTTTTTACATTCTACATTATGAGTGAGAAAGGCATCAAACCTCTGAAATGAAAAATGGGATATAAAGGGTGAGTAGATATGAAATAATCTATTCAGCTACACACTTCTGTGCACAAGTCACAAGAAACTGGTAGTATGCAATGGTACTGTCCAACAAGAGTTTCTATTTGAAAAGACTCATTCGAGTAGGCACTGCTGTTTCGTCTTCTATTAAAATACTGACTTTGGCTTGCAGTGTTTGGTTTGATTTTAAACCAGTGCATATGAATTCCCACAGAAGGAAATAAAAATCCAGTAATGACATTTCAGTAAAAACAAATTCAGTATATGAAAAAAGAAAATCTCAGTTAGCACTAATCAGTACAGCTGCAGTGCCTATAGTGGAGCTACGCTAACATACACCAACCCACCCCCTCCCAGAGAATTCCTACCTCACCAAGATGCCTGTTCTGCTTCTGTTTATACCAACAGTTGCACCATAATGCATCAATACTGAATTTTTGTAAAGAAACTTTATCCCTATGACACACTGTTTAAACAAAATTCAGAAGTAGGAGCTATATCATTTCCTAGTTATGAAGCCAAACATTTTAGAACGAAGAAAAGTTACTCTAACTTCTCCTCCTTAAAAAAGTTATTTCTAATTCTGTTTAACTAGAGCTTATTTCCCTCATTCCACTAGGAAATGTTCCAAGTCTTTTTCCATTAACAGTTTTTAAGATTTTTTTAGTTCATTCTTTAAATCTTGTATAGTTTCAGAATTCTTGTTGGTTGTCGTTTTTTCAGTATTTTTTTGGAAGGAAAAAAAACCCCAAACAATTTCTCTTTGATGCCACTCTTAGTGGCATGTTTAAAGAATTCCAGCTGAATTAGATTTGTAGTTTGCTTTACCAGGCTTAATTACTAGTGGTGTTTTGTTTAAGATAGTGTTGTAAACGAAAGACATGCTGAAAAAGAGCAAATATACTGAAACCCACTAGGAGTATGGTGAGGGAAAGGGGGCAGCACCACATGCTAGAATATTGTTTTGCTCTATACAACAGAATCCCAGCATTATAAAAATTTAATCCTCAAATAACTTAGGCTCTTAGAAATCACTACCCTAAAGTGTGCTAGAGATTGTTTCTGTAACACACATTCAAAATGCATATGTAATGCAATAATTGAGAAGTGTTATGTAACAGTAAATTACTATGAGGCAACTAGAGCAACAAATCCATCCAGCACAGCACAGAAAAAAACACTAAGTCAAGCATCAGTGTTTACAAAAATCCTTCTTCCCACTTATTTTTTATAAGCTTTTTCCTATACTGAGGATGTCTATAAGGAAACAGCAAGAAAACATATTTATTTAACTACATTTATGAATTTGTCACTTCTTTCTCATAAACACAAGTCAACGGGTGATGATCAGGACTAGAAAAATCATCTTAAGGTACTCGCTGCAAGACATCAGTTAAAACCCTGGGAAAGATTTGTGACCTTCCCACAGAAGTGGAGGAGAACACTGTTTTCTGTTCTCTGAACAACTTCTCCTTGGCTATTTACAGTCTACAAAAACTGGAGTTTTGGTCCATGGTTAGAAAAATGCTGGCAAACACATGGGCTAGAAAGGATGCCCGACTACAAATCCATGCTTGGGGAAGCAAGGAATGACCTAGTCAGATGGGCATATACATTTTGAGTTTCTTCCAGAGGAGGTACAAAACACATCCCACCCCCATATTGCCTTTACTATAATTAATTTTAGGATTGAAACCATTACTATATGATTGAACGAGGAATGTGAACTAGATGAGCTCTCATGGTTCCTGCAGTCCAATTTCTTTTGCTAATTAAAAATAACAGGCTGTGCAAGACACCATTTTTATTCCTTTTATCATCAATACATTTCGTATACCTGAGAACAAACACGTTGGTGCACAATCCAGTTAAAAAAACCACCATTCGAAAGGACTGTTTTATTAAGTATAATTTATCTTTATATGTTAGTAAGAACACAGGAATAAATAGAGGGGGAAAAAGTTCAAGCAGTACAACATTTAGAAATACTGAGTTACTTTGTTCTGCATTATGAAATGTTATTTGCGCAGTACACTTCACTATCAAAGGTCTAATTCCACCTCCTAACTGTAGAATGAGTTTGACTTAACACAAAAGGAAATGTAGGCTGATGACTTGGGACCAGAAAGGGCATGTTATGGTTACCGAATCCAGTCACTGGTCACTGCAGTCATTTATTTTAATCTTGTTGATAAACTTAGCCAGGTTTGTGTTTAAATCTGACCTATTTCTTTGTGAAAAGCAACGACCAAAGACGTACCAAAGAGCTGCAGTTTTGCAATTTAAACCCAAAGCCTATGTTTTACATAAGCCAGTATACTTCCCAGTTTTAAGTTTACTTCCCCCCCTAGAACATGAGGATGCAGCAATGCTGAACTCAAAATATTTCAGGCAGTTTGTCAAAAATACAGCAACATTGTTTCAAAGCTCTTAACAGAGGAACAGCTGGCATACAACTATCAGCTCAAGGAAAACAATGTAATCAATCTTATGAAAATAAATAAAAAAGAGAAAGTGTTTACATACCTCTGCTTAACAGCTGCAAAAGGATCTGTAGTTTTCCAAGAGTACTTCAGTGACAAGTTTCCTGACACAGTTCAGATCTCTTGAATACCATAGTCATGCAAAAAGAGCCGTTTCTCACCTACAGGTAGTATCAGCAGAGAAAGAAAATATAAGCAAAATAGTGTAGTTCAGAATAATAGCTCTAAAATTTGCACTGACATGCAAATCTGACAGCCCCACACAAGCACCCTAATTACATTCAGCTGCTTGTCATGTGGTCTTGCTGACCGATCAAGTGATCTCTTTTCCTCCTCTTAAAACTAAGCAACGTAGTTAACTAGATCTCCCTAAACCATGTAACAAACATTGAGTTTTTGCTTAAACTACTGACCCTCCCTCTTCTTGTCATAGGGAGAGGAAGTTGCAGTATGTTTCATTACAAAAAAATAGAATAAAATACAGCAAACACAGTAGTCTACTATAATGAAACATGGTAAGCACCAAATGCTCCCAAAACCTAATGCATTTCAATTTTGAGGCTGGTTTTATTTTATGCCTTTACAGATGGCAGAAGAAAGTTACCAGTAACAAAATTGATGAAGAGACCTGAGTGAGACCACGTGAGAAGGAGCTGGAAGGATTCAGGTGGGCAGTGGCAGCAGTACCTGGGTCTTTGTGGGCATCCCGCATCCAGCCCCTTCTGCTGAACCACTTCCCATGGCAACAAGCTCCGACGAAAGACCAGAGTTAAGATGTTGCCAGAAACTTTCTGAACCACTGCAGCTAAATCTTCAAGCCTCCCCCTCAATCCTAAGAGACATACACAGACATTTTACACATCTAAATAATCTCAACAAAATAAAGTTACTGATTTAACATGTAAACCAACTCGTCCTCAACGAGCCCATTCATCAGGGCTTGTTAATACAGGCACCCAACAGGCAAGATTCACGTGTCTGGCCACGTTAGGGCACTGGTGTCTGCACCAAGGCACTCGCTGAAGAGAGGTCCCTGCGCTGGGTCCGAGGGATGAGAGAGGAACTACACAGCCGCCTGCAGTCACCACAAGGCCTCGTTCCCTCTCACAGACGCCTTTGACATGACAGATGCTGACAGTAGAGGACTGAAAGGTGTGCACAAGGCAAGTTTTGCACTTACAATGTAAGATTTAGCAGATGTGAGCTTTTACAGAAGACAGGTTGCCTTGCACAACCCTTTCTTGCCTCAGTTTCTTTCCTAAACAGTGTTTCAAGAGCAGAGAAGTAAAAAAGGAAATTAAAAAGGTTTCTAAGGCTACTCTCCAGTCTTATCATTTAAGTAGTGCTGCAGACGGCCTGCTACAAAATTTAACGTATCCATAATGCATTCATCTACCAGTAAGGAAAACAACTCCACAAGCCCCTTAATTCACTTGTCTCAATTACCTTGCCTCCTTTCCCACAAATCAAGGCAATTTTTATTGCCCCTCCCTTAGTAAACATCTAAGTTCTGTTATACAGAGTTGGCAAACAACCATCTGTGATGGAACACTTTTTCATGCCCTGCCTTAGCATTTTCCCAGATTTAACTAAAATCCATTTCTTTGACATTTTGTTACAGGTTATAATTTTTAAAACTCTACCCATTCTTGGCTCATTCCAATCTCCTATAAATTTCACCACAGTTTCAGAAGAATATAGAACTCCCTTTTTTGCTCCCACATGCAATAAAAAAGTTTGTGTTCAATTTTCAGCAACGTGAACACTTTTAATCTTTAACTGCTTTCCTGATCGATACCAGCATATTTGCTTACTGTGAAGAAATATTCAGACCACAAGCACCCAAGAATTTCTGGTAACTGCTCCAGAGTGCAGAAGGAGGAACAGGGCAAGAAATGTTGACAGACAAAGCAACAACTCTTTTGCCATGGTGCTGTTTGCAGACAGCGCTGGGGGGTGGCTACACACACTGAACACAAACTGCCTGTCTGGAAGTCTCAACCAGCAATGTAAACAGAGTTCAAGCCCCTCCACACAGTAAGATTTTTGCCATCTTTAAGGGGAAAGCAATTCATAATTTCCAGACTTCAGCTTTTGATTTCAGGACAAAACAAAGCTTCTTCACTTTCCTCTTACCAACCTGGTGTGAGGAATACCAACCAATTTCCACTTCCCCCTTCCAGGAAAGGGTTTTATCCAAAACAGTAAGACTTTGCTAGGAAGGTACAACTGAAATAAAGCTTATTTTCTGAGGGTGACGTTACATTGATTTCACACTGCAGAGCTAGTACCAAAACAGAGGGCTCCGGTTTACAAACTGGGAGGACATCAATGTTTGGTTATTTAAAGTATCTGTTTTTAAATAAACACATTCGCAGGGTCTCAGCAAATGCTGCACAAACAGCTGAGCCAACCTTACTGCAGTGGCAGGAAACAAGCAAATGGTACAGCAGCAGCTGGAACAGGAACCACTGCAGCCAGCCCAAGGTAAGCCTTCCTCCCACTGCTACCCAAATCTTACGGGGTTTTAAGAGCTTGGACATTTTCTAAGTTTATGTAGGGGATCAAAATTACACCAGTAAAGTCCTGAAACTATGAAATCTACTTTTGAAACTACAGCTCTACAAAGGAATGGCCACCTATTTAGTTATTAAATCTTCCCACAGTTTTCATGAACAAATTTTATGAACAGGTTGTATAAACAAGATGACCTGAATGCATGGAATTTATGGCCGCCTTGTAAAAATTATCTATGCTATACAGGCCAAGGAATTTAGGAGGAAATTTGAGGAGAGTCAAACACGGTGGACAGTGTGGAACATTCTTCATCACAACTATCGTTTGCCTTCATACATTCCATGCTCTTGAGAAAAGCTGCAAGTGTCCAAACTGTCCTGTAGCAGGTGTTTCCTCTAGAAGAAAATGCTGGATTGTTACCTGTCTGACCACGGTTCTTGCAGGAATTAAGACAACTGCCACTGGAGACAGAAATAGGGGAAGAAGAAGATCTAGCAACAGTCCATTTCAGATGCTACAGCACAACTCATCACTGTTTTCAAAGCCAAAAGCTGTGCTTAACATCAGTGTCAACTGCCTCCACTCTCCCCACTCCTCAATTACCCAATTTTGTTGGCGGTCTCCTCTTCCACACTCTGAAGTGAATGGCTTTTTTGAACACACACTAAAAATTCACCATGCCCATACCAACAGCAATAGTTTTCACACATGCATTCAACAGATGACTTGCAAGTCTATCGAATGAAAACCAACCAGCAGACAGCCAAGGGTAATGTTACTTGTTAGCATCCACAAGTCCTATCCGTGCCACAAAACCTCTACTGGCAATCAAAGATGAAACTTGAAAAAATGCAAGAGGGGAAAAAGCAGCCACTGGGACACACTGCCTATGAATTGATTCACATATGTGGTGGCAAACTTCAAGAAAAGCCAGAGAACATGCTATACAGCAACTGTTTCACAGTGAGAGAAATACCCTACAATAAACAAAAAGAAGAGATGAGAAAAAAGTAAATAGGAAAAATATGAATGTATTAATTGGTACAGGCAGATTCCTACAACTGTAAAACAGAATTGCAGTTATTTCCTTGGAAGAAAGTCAGCTTCTCACGAAAAGACACTCTGGAAAAAATTAGAGGGGCTAATGGGATGCGCTGCAAAGGAAAATTGACCAGCTGTCATGTGAATGAGCTTGCTACTTACTGCCACAGCAGTCCATAAATGCAGTAACATCCCAATACCTCAAGATAGAGCTAAAAAGACCTGAAAGGAGGAGACAAAATCCTTTATATTGATTTTTCTGCTTTCCTCTCACCAATATCCTTCCAAGAAAAAAGAAAGAAGACAACCCACAGTCAGAAGATCAGCTTTCACACCAGAAATTAATCATGAAATAACCCTTCAGTGATTAAAATGAAAGTAGGTCAGGCAGTCCTTCCCTGCTACCCAAAAGGCACATCTGCTAAATATTTAGTAATACTACAGATTAAAGTAAAACTTTCATGTTTTGTTCTTTCAACTATAAGCCAATCTAGGCAGTTTCTAGTAATGGTGACGGAGCTTTCTTTTAGCATTGTAAGAGATAAGTATTGGTATGTTTAAGGTCAGTAGCATTTTACACAGAAAAGAGTTTCTTAAAAATAATCCCCTCCAAGAGAAGCTCTAAATGACTAACTTCAAAGAGTTACCAGGGTCTCTTCAAGAATAAGAAAAAGTTAGCACTAAAATAATAAAAAAATCAAAAGCATCAATTTTCTTTTCATGAAACATCACACTGCCTACAGACAGGAATCCTTCCTAGCAATTAGGCACTCAACATCAGCACTTCAGAAAACTTTATAGACCAAACTCTTGTCATCTTTTTCACAAGAAAAACATCAGAAGTTTGCTTCCTGAAATAAAATTTGCTTACATTTGAAGAACCTGTTAGTATTTCAGAAAAGACTAGTAAAATTACAAACAAGCAGATCTAATTGATTTGTCAATTCTGTTGAACTGCAAGTTTACTGCCTCCACGTCACTTTCTATTAATGTCAGCATAGGCACAGTTTATCCTGAGGCAAAGCCAAGAGTGTAGGTGCTTGCTCCAGATCTGAATGAAAAGGGAAAGAAAAAACATTTTAAATTCCTGAATCAGGCACGCTCTCTCTTATTACAGTTCTGAAATATTAGAAAGGAAACAATAGAAAAAAATATAGTGTCCAGGTATAGGGTGTTAAGACACCAACAAATGGTGCATAAAAAGGTCTGTATTTAAAACGGCAATAAAATGTATTAGTGTAAGAACAAACATGATTATTCATTTTGACTGAAATGAACAAATTTGATCCTTTTGCATGTAGGAAAGTATTTTGGCAACATTCACACTATTCATATTATATCACCTGTACTTAGAAGAGGAATATTTAACCTAAAGATGGATGAATTACTCGACATGCTACAGCTCTTCTGTCAGATGCTGGTTCCACATTTTAGAAAATTTACCAAGTAGGTGCCTGACTGCATGAAGAGAGCACCTAGAACAGTAATGCATGCAGATAGAAGCGACCCTACATTTTGGTAAGAAGCTGTAAAACCACGCTAATAATTCAATGTCTCTATCTTCAGTTTGAAGAACTACAAATCTCATTTTAGATCAATGACCTTTATCTACATGTTAGAAGTGTTGATGACTAAGTGTATTTTTTTAAATAAAAACCGTAGTAGCTTTACAGGAAGCTGTTGTACCAATGTAAAGGAACATGTGCACTACAGCTTCCTTAGAAAGGATTTTCAGTGGTTTACAATCCTGTAACATTAATATAGTTTTGAAAGTTGCTTTGATATTTTTATTCATGCTTAGGCTTAACCAATATGCATTTGTTCTTTGCACTACCCGATCCAATGTCATTGCCAAGTAAAAGACACTGCTTTTTAAAATGGATCTCAGCAAGTTCCAATTTGGACACAGCTGGGCTTTCTTTCCAGCACAAGAAGATCCCATTCACATCTTTTGTAAACCTACTTAATAGGACAAATGGTCCTTCATTTTCCACATAAGCTGACAATAGTGCCTTTTCCACTTTACATTTGCTCTCAGGAGGAAAAATTGAAAGGGTGGTTATTTGCACTATTTGACAGATATAGAAGCATACCTCTTCTGAGCTACAGAAAAGTATTCCTTTTGTCCTGTATTATTGTTTGACCTTCCATGCAATGAAGCATATGAAACCTTACTAAACACCTGTGATGCCTCTTTTTCTCCTCTACCATTTCTTAAACCATGAACATCATTAACACTAGAGCTCCTTCATTTCCACATTTATTCAGTGACTCCCTACATTAAGTATGACTAACTTGACTGGTTGATCTTACTTCCTTCAGAGTGTGCAAGAGGAATGGATGGGCTTGTAAAGGTGGTCATTCTGGAGTACATTACCAAAGTAGGTCTTTCGGTTCCATTGGCCCTATGCCACTCCCTGTGCAACTCCCAGTTAAGAAAAATGTTACTGCTCCCATTCCTTGTGATCCCTCAGGATGCTAGGCTGAAGATAAACTCCCTAAGGCTCAACACACCACACTGCGAATGCAATAAGGACCTCTTGGAGCAAAGCTCCAAATTTGCAATGCAAAAAACAAACCTGAAATGAGGACATTTTCCTAAGGAAACAAAGCTTATTACAGAAAGGGGCAGAGACATTGAATTTCTCTAATTTCTCTTCTCCCCAAACATTTAAATCTGTTGATCAGTTTTAACACCCCTTCACAGAGCAGAAGCAGCCACAAAGCTATGAAGTTCCTACACACTTTGTGAAAAACTGGCAGCTGGATAAAGGAAGGAGTGAGATGCATGCCTCCACTGAAAGCTGGCAGTTACAGTTTTTCAGTTCTGTAAGGGGTAGCCACTAGCTGGCCAAGTTGTATATGCATTGCCCCAGACTAGCCGCAGCACATACTGCCACAATCACTCCATTTACATTTACTTTCAATTTAGATTTAAAGACATTTTCTCTTTAAAAGCAAATAAAATTTAAGCACATCTGTTATTAAAAATAAAAAGTTAATAGAATAAAAACTAGTTGAGTTTCACTGTGTTAGCAGTTCAAATTTGGGGGTTTTTTTGTGGTTTGTTTTGCTTTTAAACCTAGCAGAAAGCATGATTCTGCTTTTGCAGCACACTCTTTTCATAGGTCTTCCAAAGCTTGCTTCTGCTGACACAGTGCAGGATCTCAGGCCCTGTCCTGTGCATTGGGTGCTATATCCAAACCAACAATTCTACAAAACTATCAAAAAAAGATTTATAGTCACCTCTTCTACTTCATAGCTAAAGAACATTAAAAAAACTACTACTTCAACAACTCCAACTTAGGGCTACATTTATCCAAACTAAAATTATGAGAGTTTTGCTACCAAATTCAGAAGAAATACAATCAAATTCAGACAGTACTGTCTTTAAACTTCTGTGACACCATCTCTGTACAGAGATGTCTATCCTGACACTATTCTGATGCAAGAAAGAATATGGAAAAATTAAGTATAGCCAGACAGTTCATGCCCCAGCAGAAAAGACCTGTCAAGTTGAATCATTGTGGGAGGAAAAAGTCAGCAGAGTATGTGCTGTTAAGTGCACAGGACCTTAAAGTTTTGGATGAGAAACACTCTGTTGCAAACGGATGATACCAGCAGGACTAGAATCTAACGTGATACCTGTATTTTGGGTCACATGCAGTCATGCATAAAGTTTGTTTTGGAACCAAAGTCGGGGGGGGGGGGGGGGGGGTGATTAACATTTGCAATTGAAAAAAAAAAAAGACCAACTATCCTACTTTTTGCTATAATCCGCATTCTGAATGTTAGCTAGGCTTCCAAGTAGACTTGGAAAGCACCACCCACTGGCAATAACTGTAACAGCAATTCATCTCTCATGCAAACCTTGCATAAAACAGCTTTACAGCACAAGTAACTTCCACAACTGCTAGCTTCAAGTTGTATCCTAAAGCTTTCAAAATAAATCGCACTCCATGTTAGTCATGCAATTATCAGCAATGACTTGCAGGAGGAATATAATTTCCCTCAGCAACTACTAATATGAAACATTATACTTGCAAGACTGGCAGAGACTCGCAAGAAAACCAGAAAATTTGCTTTTTTTATCATAAAAATGAATCAACTTTTCTTTTCCTCCTACCCAACATACATGCTTTATTAGTCCTTATCACTGATAGCAGCCTTCAGCCTAGTCAAAATATTCCCATTCCCCAAAAATTGTTTTCTTCCTTTTCAGTTCATAGAGCAACCTTTTTTACTTATAGCTCTTTGACTGAGCAGCTAAAAGAACCAAATGAAATATCCAACATTTATGAAAATAATGAGATAGACCCTCAAAGTGAAACTCAGTTGACTTTCGAGAGCACATGCTGTTCACTTTCATGGTTGTATAGCAGCTACTGTGACAGCACTGCCATTTTGAAGTTGTTTAATTAGAAATGGGAGGATGCCTTTAAAACAGTAGTACTTCTGCAAGAGAACCTTCATCACCTTTTAATGACATATGTTGCCTCGTGGGTTAATATGCTTAACAGAAGGACTATAAAAATCGTGTATCATTTGTTTTCAATTTTGTTTTGTATTCTGCTGTTTCTAATTCAAACCTGAAAGGGGCTTACATAACTGAAAGCTCACCTACCCTTTCCAACAATGTAAGTTGGTTTAATAAAAGGCATTACTTCCACCCATGGAGCTCACCTTACCTGAAAGGAAAAAAAAAAAAAAATGCAGCTTGAGTAATACTTAACTATTTTGCTATTTATTCCTTTATCTTTTCATCACTTTTTCAACTGATAGCTGTACACACAAGCAGTAAGATGGCCAGCTGCAAAACTGCAATCACAAACTCCAAAGTTAATCTGGAATCAGCTGCTTGATTTGTTTAGCAGTTGTCCTTATACCCATCCAGTGTTTTACTTGCATATAAAATATTTCAGCTAGGTATAATCCTTACAGTCCTTCCATTTACATAACCTTTTTACACAAAGAATCACCGCAGAAGCGTAGAGTGATTTTGAAAACACTATTTGCAAGTGCCCACAAATTTAACTTTTAATTTAAAACCACTGCTCACACATCTACCAACTCTTTTTTTCCACTGCAAACCACAGATTTCTAGAAAAGCTGTACCCCTCCTACTAAGCTGGTATCTTCATTGCAGCTTCCTGCCCCTTTCCTACCTTACTACCAGTAAGTGCCTTCTTTTAGAAGTGCCTTTATCCAGTATAGTTTAGTCTTACCCGTATCTCACCAGTAAAAGTATCAGACATAGAGAAAGGGAACAGCTATGGGAAATGGGATTACAAACTCAGGAAAATAGCACTGCACTGGTTTACATTTTGATATCATCTTCAGAGCCATAAAAGCAAGGACATCTGCTTTTTTTTTTCCCCCTGCAGTAGTTTAAAATACTGACGAACCTGTCAGGTTAGCTCCAAAGTGCTGGCCAGTACATGAAAAGGATTCCAAAGCCTGGTACTATGCAAAATTGTTACACATATATCAGAGCATTTTCAACCCCCTGAAGCCACAGCAACATCAGAGGAAAAAGTTATGCTGGTTATATGTCATATTTTAATCTATAAGCCATAACTTCATCTTCGAAGCTTATTACATTGGCATATAAATCACAGACGTTGAGACCACTTATTACAATAATCAGAAGTAAATTCTGTTGTATTATGTATGGAAAAAAAACAATATAAGGATGTTCCAGAAAAGAAATCAGGGGCTAGGACTTCTCATTCACTATGGTTTTACCTCCACTGGAGATAAAACGGTATGATCTCAGATGATTTAATGTGGTTCAAGTTAGTCCTGCCTCCTGATAGGGATGCAGTTTTCAGACTAAGAAGACCAAAAAACAAATGAGGAAAAGAAACCTTATAATCAGATGCTATTCCCAGAGGAAGACTGGTTGGGAATATATTTGTATAAATAGAAAAAAAATGTGTTTCTGCCAGCACAGCAGATACCTGGCAGTAACAGAACAACCAAGAATCCAAAGAAGACACACGAGGATTACTGCTCATAATACTTGTTTCTGTAAATGCCGAAAGCTACTCATAAATTCTTTTATCTCACCAATCTTCTCTTTGACAGAAAAGGAAATGTGTAGTCAAGCGATAAAATAATGTGTTCCCATGTTTAACAATAGTGATGAAAACAAACTTACAGTCTGGTTTTAGATATCTGGTTGCAGATGAGAAATTTTATTAACTGTAAAAATAAAACAGTGTAAGTTGTAGCACATTCCCCCCCCCCAAAACTCCTCTGTGCAACAAATTAAGTAAACGTAAAATTAGAACCCTGAACTAGAAACACAGGAACATGCTGTTCTTTTTTCCATCTTTTTAACCATGCTTTTGAGACATCCATTTAGCATCACAAATACTATTCCTACAATTACGTATCAACATTTGAAATGCATATTGTATTATATGCTTTTCCCTGGCTGGAAAATAGTTGGAACGGTCACAAAACTAGTGTAAGTCTACAAAAAGAAACAAGGGCTGAGAAGACAAGTCTACATAAGAATAAATTTCCAAGAAAAGGCAGGCAGAATAGATTTTAGAAACTGATTAGTGCCGCTAATGCATTTTATGCGTGGAAATCAATAAATATTTTGTAGACTTTCAATAAAAACCCTAAGTATAGAGAAACATCACCTTGCCAGTAACACCTAGCAGAACTCCAAACATGCACATGCGTTATCCCGATGAAAACCTCATAAGTAGTAATCATTACGGAAAGTGTTTGAGGTGTCATAGAATCAGAAAGCTCAAAATACACCTGATGCATCTCTAGGGAGAGATAAAAATTAAAATTGGGTGGTTTTGACAGTTCTAGGCATGTCCTTTATACTTCACTAGCACCATAAAAAAATACTACTTATAGAGCTAGAAAAAACAAGATGTTTTTCTGATGGATTTAGCTTTCTTTGGATCCAAGATCACGAAAGCGTTAGTTTAGCCCAAGCACTGCACATCAGGTTGAAGAGACCTCCTGAACCCTCCTCTCAGCAAGGAGACTCTGTCAAACATGCCATCTTCAGAAAGAAGCAACAGATCTGTTGACATTCAAATAGCAAGATTTAAGTTCTGGCTAAACGGATAAAACACACTTATATTGCTCCCTCAACAATTTACCATTTTTAAAAGCTTTTTTTTCTTTTTGAAGCAAACATGCAATCCACTCCCCTTTTTTACAAAAGAAACGCGTGTCCTGAGCTGTGGGAAACTTCCAGGTCCTACATCTGCTACGTGGGAAGGCCCGAGAGGGATTATTTGTGTGCTCGTCTTCACGGCAGCAGTTGCACAAGTTACGCACATGCGTGGACAGCCGAAAGGCCGAGGCTTCAGACTTTTGCCTTTAATCTCACGAACAGAGGCCCCCTCCTTAAAAACCCCACGTCGGTAGGTGAGAGAAGCAGCCAGCCCGCAGAGCGCTGGAGTTTGCCGAACTCCCGCTGCCTTAGGTGGTGGTCCCGGCAGCCAGGGGCACTGGCCGGCTCCCCAGGCTCTGCAGCACTGGGAAATCACCTTTTTCCCCCCAGTATTTCGAGTTCCCTGCCCAAACCACTCGTCCCGAGATTATTCATTAACTCCTTTTGCAGCAGAGGCGTTTCTCTGAGGTCCTCCCGTCCCTCCCGCAGCAGCCCCCTCCCGCCCCGGCGCCCCTCAGCCCGGCTCGCTGCCCTCCTACCTGCTCGCCTCCCCCGGCCACCGGGACTCCCGCAGCGCCGCGTCCCTCCGCACCTGCCCTTTTTTTGGGGGCTGCAAGCGTGCCTTTTCCGTCAAGGCAACATCACTTCCCGTAAGGCCCGAGGTAGGGGCGGGACGGCGGCGGGCAGGGTAAGGCAGGGCAAGACGAGCAGCACCGCTCCGGGGTGGCTCGGCTCGGCTCGGCCCCCCGACACCCCCCCCGACCCCCGGAACGGGCTGGCGAGCACGGCCCGGGGGCAGCACCGTACCGCAGCGGGGTGCGATGCTCAGGCACTGCCTCCTGCTATACTCGCTTTGCTCAAATTCAGAGGGGCCATTTTTAATGAAACAGGCTGGTTCTTCGGTCGTGCTGCTCCTGACTTTGCTGAAAGATCACACGCCGTTTAATAAAAATTCATGAGAGGCAAAACAGGTTTTGAAGGGAAAATACGTGGTACCAGATTAATCTTCACCACTGCGGATTTGGTGAGATTTTTGTGCCGCCTGCTGGCTAGCTCCCCTCACAAGACGGAAGTACTTTCACACTTTAAATCCAGCAGTCTCAGGAACTCAGCAAGCACGGTCCTAAGACCAGCTGCATCAATAACCCTTTCTGTCTGCATCACTTTAGACGTCCTCTTTCTTGAGACTTTTCAAAATTAGCGGCCATCTCTATGGACAAATGTCCTGGTTTCAGCTGGGATGTAGTTAACCGTCTTCCTAGTAGCTGGTACAGTGCTATGTTTTGAGTTCAGTATGTGAAGAATGTTGATAACACTGATGTTTTCAGTTGTTGCTCAGTAGTGTTTAGACTACAGTCAAGGATTTTTCAGCTTCTCATGCCCAGCCAGGGCACCTGACCCAAACTGGCCAACAGTGTATTCCATACCATGTGACGTCCCATCTAGTTTAGGAACTGGGAAGGGGGGGGCAGGGTTTTTCGCCGCTTGGGGACTGGCTGGGTGTCGGTCGGCGGGTGGTGAGCAATTGCCCTGCGCATCATTTGTACATTTCAATCCTTTTATTGCTACTGTTGTCATTTTATTAGTGTTATCATTATCATTATTAGTCTCTTCTTTTCTGTTCTATTAAATCGTTCTTATCTCAACCCAGGAGTTTTACTTCTTTTCCTGATTTTCTCCCCCATCCCACTGGATGGGGGGGGGGGGAGTGAGTGAGCGGCTGCGTGGTGCTTAGTTGCTGGCTGGGGTTAAACCACGACAACAAACTTCCAGCAATTATGCTTACAAAGGAAGTGCCCACTAGACCTGTTATACCTTTTTAAAATGGCCTTTTCAATACCGAATGGTCGTCTTAACAAAGGAAAGTGCTGGAGTCACCACAGTAGTTCTGTGTTTGCACTTGTCACAGACTTGTGTTGACACAGACATGTCCAAAATAGATTCATCGTGGACCCAACTGAAGCTCCCGGTCCACCTTCTACTGCTACCCTCTCACCTTAGCTTCTGTAAAGTCTACCCACTGCCTCCAGCAGTCTCATCATTCCTGGCTTTAAATTAAAAGCTCATCCGGAGTAAGGATTTCTTCCCTCATGCTGCCCAAACAAGATTCTGCATTAAAACCAAAATCTGACAGAAGTTCCTCCAAAGATCTGCAGGTTTTGGTTTCTTTTTAGATTTACTAAAGTCTTGAAATATCTACTGATCTAGTTTTCCTCAGACTCAGATTCTGTTCTCTTTGTCAGACTGATCCACACCTATCGCAAGATTAACGCTGTCCTCCTGAGCTACACGCTGAAGCACTTCTCCAAGTACAGCCTGACTTTCAGGCAACCTTATCTACTAAATAGCCACTCTAGCCTCACTCCGTCAGGAATCAAAGATGCGTATATGCATGTGCGGTACATGTGTGTATGTATCTATATACAGGTATGAGTACAAGCCAAGGACACCGAAGTTGGGTGCAGTTCCTTTCTCAGCCATCAGCACAACTGCATTCCCAACAGAAGCAAAGTATTAAGAACTGAAAGCGTGACAAGTAGATAAAAATGGTATTTATCGCTCGGAGGATCGGACCAGAGGCAGTCCAAAAAAACCCACAAAGCGTAACTGTACGACAGCAACTTTCTTTTTCCAGTTCCCCGGTGGTCATTCAAACTTAGACGTGAAGACATACCTTTAAACATTCAGAATTTTATACATATTTCAACATTCAGGTCCCTACAGGCTGGTACCAAACACGCTCGTATACAGTTACACCTTCAGCTGGCTGATGGCTTCGCAGCAGGGCCGCTCGGGACGGCCGCGGCTGGCACACGCCGCAGGAGGGACGTTCCCCGGCGGGCGACGAACGCTCCGACTTCGTGACAGGCTTGGGCGCCATTTCCTCTGACGGGGGGGGGGGGGCGCGGAGGGCCGGGCTGCGAGGCGGTACCGGGGAACGGCGCCAGGGCGAGCGACGCGGCTCACACGACTCCCTCAGGCCCTCTTCTCCGGCGCGGCGTCCGCCGGCGGCCCCGCCGTGCCCTCGGGGGGCGGCGGGGGGCCGGGCGGCTGGAAGACGGGCCGGTAGATGTAGAGCCCGCTGGCCACGCCGAGGGCCACGGCCAGAGCCACCTGCGGCAGCGGCAGCCGCCCCCACATGCCGCCAGGCGGCGCTGCCGCGCCCGCAGACAGACACAGAGACAGAGGCACGCGCGCGAGGCCCCGCGGCCTCTCCGCGCTGCTCGGCGGCACCTTCCCCCGTCCGGCGGGGAGCGGGGGCAGAAGAGGGCCCGGTGCTCCCCGCCCCGGGAGCGCGTCGCCCCGCGGCCCCGAGCAGCGCCCTGCCAGGCCCGGCGCTCCTCACCTGACAGGACGGGAGACCACAGAGCGGAGGCCTCCCCCGTTCGCTAGAGCGACCGGAAGGAAGTGCCGGCCGGCGGTGCCGCCTCCTCCGCCGCCGCCGCCGGGTCGCGCGTGCGCCGCCGCCGCCGGAGGCGCGCCCCCGCGGATGGAGGCGGCCGGCGGGCTGCTGGCGCGGGCCCGGGCGCGGAGGCCGGAGGCGGTGCGGCTCCGCAAGCGCCGGTCGGTGCTGTACGGCGCCCCCGGCGGACCCGCCGGGCAGCGAGGCGCCGGTAAGCGGGGCGGGGCGGGGCGGGCGGCGGCAGCGGCCCTGGGAGGGACCCTTGACAGCCAGCCTTCCCCTCCGCAGGCGCTGCCGGCGGGCCAGCGCCGCTGCTGGCGCTCACGGTGGCGCTGCGGACGCTCAACTGCTTCCTCGTCCAGACCAGCTTCGTCCCGGACGAGTACTGGCAGTCGCTGGAGGTGGCGCACCGCATGGTCTTCAAATATCCTTCGCGGCCCCCCCGCTCGCTGCCGCCATCGCTTCCTGCGGGCCGGGGCCGGGGCCACACACACACACACACACACACACATCACCGCCCCTGCGTGACCGGAGGGTCGCGGCCGCGGCGCCCTGAGCGGGAGGAGCGCTCGGGTAGGGATTGCCAGGGCAGTAAGGCGTTAGCTGGACCAGTAACAAAATCCCCACTGCTTTCGGCCAGGAGGGGAAATGTCTCGACCCGGGCAAGTCTGAGAATAACACAGCTCGAAGGAAAACTTTTGTTTCAGCTGTTTATGATCCATCCTTAATACTAACAATTATGGGTACCTGACTTGGGAATGGGCAAATGGCTTAAGGGGCTACTCGTACCCACTGATCTTTGCGGGCATCTACAAGGCTTTACAGCTGCTGGCTAAGGATGACGTTCACCTGCTGGTGAGTATAATTAAAAAAAGCACACCCGCTATTCAATTTAAAAGCACTGTATTTAAATTCAGGGTATTTTTATCGTTGTCCAGGTAAAATACAAAGCCTTGAATCTGGCAATTGGAGATGTATTAGCACAGAGACCTCACCGAAGTGTTTCGCATGGGTGCAGAACTTGGTCGTAGACCTCCAGTCACGGTACCGATGCCTGTGACTGCAGAGGATTATTCTTGGCCTCCATCAATCTCCTTGAGTTTCATACTGACGTCCTTTGCCACTACATCGTAATTGCTCACTGGTTCAGCTTTCCAAACTGTTTAATAATGTATATTTCTACTAAACGCAGCAACAACAGCCCCTTTTGACTTCTGTTGATGAATGGCAAAGAATTCTACTCTCAATTTGCAGTCAGCTGAACTTTAGACTTTCTTTGTTTTGGCAAAAATACTAGTCATAATAAAACACTTTTTAAAAATCATAAACAGCTATAGAGAATATTCACTAATTCACTATTTTCAGGTCTGAACAATTGTTCACTAATTCAGTAGTCCTCTCTTCAAACTTGGAATTTAACAGGTTTGTTGCAAGTAAAATTTTCTCTCTGCTTATATAGATATGGGTCCCTAGACTTGCACAGGCAGTGCTGGCAGCTTTTGCTGATGTGAAGCTTTACTCATTAGTGCAACACCTTGAAAATGCAGAAACAGCAAAGTGCGTGGTGAGTCTCAGCCTTTAAAAAAATTTTATGCATGTTAATAAACACTGTTTGTTGTAGCGTGTTTACAGCAAAATGATGTCACACCTTGAAGAATTACCACCTTTGTTTAAAACTACAGAATTTGTTTTAACATTTCTCCCTGTGCATCCTGTTGTTCGTAATTATTTTCAGTACTTCTGTCAGCTGTGTTCCTGGTTTACATGGTATTCCTGTACCAGAACTCTAACAAACACCATGGAGACTCTTCTTACCATTTTTGCTCTTTCCTACTATCCGATAAAAGGTTCCAAGATGGGGAGCAGGTGAGAAACTTCCTACTAACAGTACTGATAATTTTTGGCTTGGGATAACACCAATCTACTGATACTGTTTAAAATGCTAATTTTTATCTTAAAATGTAAGGCAACCAAACCCACCTCATTCATGTACCAAGAGCTCTAGATCACGGAAGGAACAGCAGTTGTGGTATTTCCTCTAAAAAATTTTCTGAAGCCATGATATAGCTGGTATGTGAAATTACTATTCTCCAGCTCCCTTATGCAAAGTATCGCTTTATGGGAAACTTTAGTTTAAACTTTAAAGGACTGGAATTTGTGGTAACTTGGGAAAAGATAACAAAAGCTTGCTTGGATTCAGATATAGGTGAATTTGTGGTCATGACTTTCTTTACCAGCTATCTATTTTAAAGCAAGCATGTGATTCTAGTTAGCAACTCCATTGCTAATAAAGCAACTATATAGTTGGCAGCCTTCCAAGCAAAACAGAGTATCTGCACTGAGAGAATCCAAGTTGCCTGCCGCATGAAGAACTTTGTCAGAGACATGACAGTATTTATATTGTTGAAATGTCACCGTCTGCAAAAGAATTGACCAAACCTTTTGATAAACTTCTGTTTTTCTTATGTTCCCTCATTCTAGTTGCAAATATTTAGCTTTGATAGCACTTGCAATTGTTATTCGTCCTACTGCTGTCATCCCATGGATACCTTTAGTCTTCAGTCATTTTTTGCAAGAACAGAGGAAAGCAGACCTTATCCTACACAACTACATTCCAGTTGGGTAAGTTCTTTCTGAATTTAAAATGTGACTGCGCACAGCTGTATCTTAAGATTGATTTTAGCACCACAAAGGCAGACAACCCAAAAAAGCTGATTTCACGTAAAAAAACAAGGGGAAAAAAAAAAAGAGTTCTTTTGCAAAAGTTTAAAGAGAGGTATGGTTCCTTCAAATCAATGCATATGATGCAAAAAGCACTAGGAGAGATTTCATGAGGGGGAGACATGAACAGCATTCCAGCTTAATCTAGGATTGTGCCAAGGGTTCTAAGTGATGGCAACTGGCTGCTGTAAAATGGCCATGAGTATGGGTAATCTCAAAAAAGATTAGGAATCAGGGAGTTTTGATAGCTATTTGGAGAAGAGTAGAATCTGATACAAAAGCAACTCAGGCAATATCAAGTGCAACCCACTTTCCATTTTTGCAGATTGGTCACAGTAGGAACCTCTTTAATAATTGACCGTGTGTTTTTTGGTGAGGTAAGTTGTTTTAAACTTGACTTATAAGAAAAAGGTTGGGTTTAAGCATTTTAACATGGACGGATGTTTCAGACTTCTCTGTTATTTCTGTGACTGTGCCTGGCCTATGATCTCTAAATACATCCTAAGCCATAAACCCTTAAACGCTGACTTCTCAGTTATTTTAAATGACAGACTGTTACTTTAAAGTCAGCATGCTCAGCTCTCAATAAATCAATAGTTATCAACAAACTGCAAAACTTACATACTGCTGTGTTAACTGCTAAACATAGGAAGTCTCTGATGAGTCTTAGTAGAAAACAGAAATATGAATGAAAATGCTGTATCATTTAAGGCCAGTGATGACTGTGTAATTCAATTTAGCTGTTGGTTTTCACTTTCGATTTGTATTTAACACTGCCCACCCCCACCCCCTGAATCTCCCAGTGGGTACTGGTTCAGCTGAACTTCTTGAAATTCAACGTGCTGCAGAATTTGGGAACGTTTTACGGATCTCATCCTTGGCATTGGTACTTCACTCAGGGACTACCAGTCATCTTGGGTACCCATCTGCCTTTCTTTATTCATGGCTGTGTGCTGGCACCAAAAAGGTATCGCATCTTTCTAATGGCAGTGATTTGGACAGTGTTGGTATACAGGTAATTTCTCCTAAGTGTAACTACTGTCTTTCACTGGTTGTGTTCTTTTCAAAGCTCATGTCCTCTCTAGAACAAAAAAGCATAGTATTCAGGTTAAGTGATAGAAAACTTTAAACTATTCAAACGCTCCAAGAAATGCAGTCAATTATACAACACTTTCTAGAATTTTATGTAATGCTACTTCTTCTATCTTTACCAAACAAATTTTTAGAATTGATCAGACCCTTAAAGTAATTCAGTATGAAATTCAATGGAAAATGAAAAACAACACTCAAATCACCTACCAGGTGTTTAAGCAACAATAGAACTAGTTAGAAAACTGTACATACTAGATGCCTGTTAATGAAAATACCATTTCATTTAGTTCTTTAATACATCCCCAGTAAGATCAGAAGTTCTTAGGCCTCTAAAACTTACTCCATTCACAAGTCTATGCACAGTTCTTAACATTTATCATAGGACTGTATGTCTCATTTTGAGAAATAGAAGAAAAGGTAAGCTCTTTCTAAAGCATCAGAATTAACTGTAGATTAAATGAGACACCTTCAGACAAGAAAAGATACAGCAAATTAATAAATATTAAGTAATAAATGGTGTTGGACTACAATAGTAACAGAATACAGCAAAACAGTACTGAGGCCACAAATGCCACCTCTTCTTCAGTCCAACTCAAAACTGGATGTAACTCTACTGGTTTTATGCCCTTTTTTTAATCTCCCTTAGTCTTCTAAGAACCTGTTGGATTCCCATGACACAAGTCTTGTGGTAATCCCCAAAAAAGCCTCAAAAGTTGGCATGGGAAATTGTGTAAAGTTGTATTACCAGAGGTGAGTTGTTACTCTGTTAGATACAAATGTGTACTTGAATCTTAGCTTCTCATCCATACTTTTTATTGTGTTTTGTTACAGAAAGCAACGTGGTGAAGTACTAGCTAAGTTGTATCTAGTAGTCATAGAATCAGACCACTTAATTGCTAAAGTAGTAGCCAGGTACTTTTATTAGTGCTTGGTTTAAACTGACCAAATAGTCTTAATTTGAGTGTACTCATTATGTTCTTAAGAAGGGACAGTTTGGATTTTTACTCTAAACTGCTTCAATGCCAGAAGCTTTTTAGTACGTGCAAGTGTTTTTCTTCCATGCTCTAAAACACATTTTATCAACAGAACTGATGCATTTAACTTTCTTGCTGTAGTATTACATCTGTTTTATTACAGCACGCTGAGCCATAAAGAATTCAGGTTCATCTATCCAGTACTGCCATTTTGCATGGTTTTTTGTGGTAAGCATTGGTTTCAAATGTCTTGCAATCTTCCCTGTATATAATTTTTACCTAAACAGAGACTGTTAATAGTCAGTGTAGGTATTTGACAAAGGAGTCTTAGAACTAGCCTAACCCTCTCTTACAGCTAGGAGAAAAAGAAGACAAGGAAAAAAAAAAAAAAAAAAGAGGAACAGCAAGAGACTGAAACACAGATAGAGAATCCTCAGCATGGATAAAAGTACTTCCTGCAAAAAATATGAAAATTGCCTCAGTAACTCATAACTTCTTAGCAATGCCACCCTTACAGTGAATTTTGTTCCTTGGCTCCTTTGTAGTATTTTTCCACCTGGTTCTCTCAAATATGCCTGACAAATGCCTTTGAGTATGCAACAAAAAAATTAGTATTCAAAACCTAAAATTATCCTTTCCTAGATTCAGGTGAGTTAGCAGATGATGATATATCTGCTCTTGACCAACCACCAGCTGGAGGCTACTTCCCATAGAAGTTTTAGAACAGTTAATGTGATAGCTTTTTCCTTCAGCTATAGTAAGGGGAGTTTGTTAAAACAGGAGTAAGGTCCCTGAATTAACGTGGTTAACTTAAAAATTAATTAAAGAGAACGTGTCCACAGTTTAAACTGGAAAGCATATTGCTTTTACTAACAAAGATTTTTCTGATACTGTAACTGGCACTTGTAGAGTATTAATTTCTCTTTTTTCTCCTGTTTTGTGTTTTTTTTCTTTTAAACACAGAAGAGAGCCTAATAAGGAAGTGGTTTATATTTTACAAAAGTAGGAATTAACTACAATAGTCTATAGGAAAAGTAAAACCATGATGTCAAGTCTAGTATGCTGAAAAGTTGCAAAGGAAAAATTAAAACCTCTGGAACATGAAGCTGTATAGTTTTAGTTTAAATACAAGTCCAAAACAGATGAATAAATGAAAATTGTAATTTACTTTTGTTTAGACTAGCAAAACAGGTTAAAGAAAATCTTGTTTCAGTAATTTTGCTCTCAGATCAGATACGTAATATGTCTTGGCTTAGTTCAATAGCAGGTTTAAGATGAACCAGTTCTACCTCACATGCAGAAAAATTCTAATCAGACCACTATTTTTTGTTAATATCCCTCCCTCCTAACTTCCATGTCTATAAGGGAATGAGGTTAACTACACAATTTATCAAGAACTAATTATCATCTGTTTGGATACTTTAGTAAAGAAAAAAATGACAAAAGTTATTTCTGATAATTCAGTGGTCTGATAACAAAGAGGTCTTTTTAAATGGCTCAAAACATTATTAAATAAAAGCAGGAAAAAAACCCCACATGAATTTCAAAGTCATTTCCAAGCATACTTAAAGATAAGCTAATAGTGTTTCACAAAAGCAGTAAAAAATGTCTATAATAGAATGTTTCCACTGTGTTTAAACCACAGCCTAATTAGTGGACTTTGTTTTCATCTGAGATAAAGATCTGCAATTTGTCAGAACAGACCAACTGAAGACTAATTTAACTTACTTGTTACTGAGTTCTGAAACAAGCATATTCTAACTTGTTTCTTGTGATCCAGTAAAGGTGGTCATAGAGCTAGGCTGCATAAAATATTTTTATCTCCTAGTACTGAAAAGCAGATGACTTAATAAGGGTTTCCAGACTAGTTACAACATGAAGCTGTCTTCTGTGCCAGGTTCATCTAAGTTGTGGCTGTGAGAAACAGGTTTATACAGCTATCTCCCACCAGGAGAAATGTCTCTTCCTATTAGGTCCTTCAAGAAAAGTAGGGGGCAAGGGGCAGGGATGGGAGATGGGAAAAGATGGGAGAGTAAGCTTTTCCAAGGATAGTAGCTCAAAAATGAATAACAAGGGAATGCTGTAGCTTTCAGCATATTGGAAGAAAAAGAACACCACAGCCATACCAAAGCACACGTAGTTACCATTTATTCTGGCTCTACTTGGACATGCATGAATCAGAACACATCAGTAAGTCACCACATATCATTCATCCAGACTACTGAAGGGACTGGTTTTCCCCACAAGAAATTAAAATTAAGCTCTAAAGAGACAAAGCACTGGCTTTGCAATTGTACTTCTGTACTTCAAGACAGGTATGGGCTTAACATTTACACTGTTAAATGCAGAAGTTAGTAAGTGCAAAGTCTAACCTTTGAATTTCCATTCAAAGAGTAAAGACTGAAAGAACACTGTATTAAAATACCTCAAAGCAAGGTACTGTTATCAGAGTAATGGTCTTCCAGGAAGTTGTGGTACTTTCAAAAGTACTGTGTGGAATTGTTAGTATTTGCTCATCTCTAAAACTTACTCAAATGTTTCTATAGGATATTCTTTGAAACACCTGAAAGCATGGAAGAAGTCTGCAGCAAGTTTCCTGCTTTTATCCAACTTACTCCCAGCTCTGTATACAGGCTTGATTCACCAGCGAGGCTCTCTTGATGTTATGAGTCACATACAGCAACTCTGCAATAGCTCTTACCAGTCACAAGCTTTTGTCTTCATCATGATGCCATGCCACTCTACTCCATTTTACAGGTATTTAAATAGTTAACAGTGTACTATATTAAAATGCATACACTTAAGCAGAAATTAAGATTCCACCCCCACCCCACCCCCCAGCTTCATAAATTTAGATGGATAAACATATACAGGAAGAGTTTTGATTTTTCGTACAGAATGAATAGGGGAAATAAGCCAAATGCTTATACCACAGAATAAAATTCAGCATCTAAGCTTTATTCAGTTTTTGTAAAGTAACTTTGTATGAGGATATGCAGTAAGGCTTATGACTTCTGGAAGTAAGTCCTACTGCTTCATTATGGTAACTTTTGTAGCAAAACTAGAGACTAATTTTTACAGTCAAACTGCATTCATTTTACCTTCTGCTGCTAGAGAGTAAAGAAATGTAATTACAATGTACAATGACTGAGGTCAGTATTCCAAAAAGTTAGCAATAGATCCTGGCAAGTAAGCAAAACATTAAAGCAGATACAAACAGTGAAGCTGATATGGAAGAGTACCTTTTTAAGAAAATTATGTTATAAAGATGGTATTTTTATTAAGATAAATCTTTCTGTGAACTGCTAACGACATAGTCACAACAGTTTGGAGCTGAATCCACTTGTTCTACTTTTGCTTTCATATGAAGTACAGAAGGGAAGAAAATATGACCCTAGGGGAAAAAAACTAATTAATCAATTTCGGTTTTGACTGAGGTATCTTTTAAGTGATCAGTCATTTCAGTCATCAGTTTATCCTGAAGTGTTTGTTTTGGTTTTTTTCCCTAGTCATGTTCACTGTCCTCTAAAAATGAGATTCCTTCAATGTCCCCCAGACCTAACCGGAAATGAGAGCTACACTGATGAAGCAGATGTATTTTACTCTAATCCACTTGGCTGGCTTAATAAGGAGTTTTACAATGATACGTTATTACCCAGTCACTTGATCTTCTTCAGTGTGCTAGAACAGGTATGGTAACTACAAGATGAAACAAACTAGTTTTGAGGACAAGTTACAAAATAAATTAGGGGAGAGTTATAGTTTTTGAAAATTGTTTTTCCACAACTTTTTAAAACACAGCTTAAATTAAAATTGACCCCCCTAGTCCATGATGTACTATAGATACCATTCTAGTGATATGTACTTAACATTCATGTGTGCCCTCTCCTCTGTGCGAATTCTACATGCCATAAAGTAGTGTTTTATGGAATTCTCCTCAAGCCATATTAAAATAGATGTGCGGTCTGTTCCCAGAACCATACACTTAAAAGTAAGCAACAGTGACAAGCAAAAATCCCTGCAGTCAGAGTACCTTTTCCCCTGAATTCTCTTATGAAGTTCATGTACTCAATGGTGTCTGGTGAATATCCACTCTGGACAGGATCAAACAGGGTAGATGCCTCTTTTTCTAGCAGTCTTTCCTAAAATAAAGGATAAAGCTTCCAGGGAACAATTGAATTGATAGTTTTCAGAAGACTTTGGAACACTGTTCTGATGCTCCCAACTGCACTTTCTGACTGTGGAAACTAATGTATGTTCATTTACAGGAAATATCATCATTTCTAGCTTTAAGGGGCTATGAGAGAACAGCTACTGTCTTTCACACTCATGTACCTCAAGGACGAGTTGGAAGCCATATCTATGTCTACAGGAAAAAAACTGACATTAATCGTACCTGAAGATCAGTTTCTAGACTTAAGAGCTAAATGAGATCAGTTTTGCATAGTAGTACTATGCTTAGAAGATCTTGTACTGCAGAAAGGAGAGAGTAGTGAGTCTGAAACCGGGTAAGTCAAATGGGGAGGTCTGATTAGGCAGCCATTGTCTCTCTGGAAACACATAAACCTCTTCCTGAAGGCAACTTCAGTAGCAGTATGGCAGGGTGGGGGTGTTGACCTACCTTACAACACTAGAAAACATCAGGAAGACCAAAGTTACCATATGACTACTTAAACAATAAAAAATTAGACAAGACTGGACCATTTTTATAGAACTGTACAGCTATACCAAGTTTGTTTTATAAATAAAGACTTTTACCCACAATGTCTCTTTATTTTTCTTCTACAATATGCAGATATGCAAGACATTTCAAGTGCTTAAATCAGCAAGCTGATTAGAGTGCAGCACAGCAAATTCTTCACAATTCAACAAGCTCTTGAGCCCCCCCCCCCCAAGACAAGAAGCAAGTGTAAGATTACAAAACACTAACAAATACATTACCATAATGTAGACCTATTTTTTGAAGGATGAGATGAAGTTAGTATATCAAACATTGGAGTTAATTATTGGTACATTGTGCATGACTCAAGCTTGAACTACACTAATGGAATGCAGTTAAGCATATTTTTCATATACATTGCATGCCTAGTTTCTGCAACAATACTGCTGGCACCCAAACTATCATCACTTCCAAAGAACAGTTAAAGCAACAGTACAGAATATGCAAATTAGAAAGCTTGACTTCTGCCTTTTAACAAAAAAATGTGTAAAAATCAAGTTATTTAGAGAAAAAACTTGCATCTTGCTGCTTTGTTGAAAAAAATTAGTTTCCAGAGGTGTGAATTCTAATCTTATTTTTACCATATATTACTCAATATTTTGGATCAAAGGGTAATTGCCCCAATTCTATTTCAAGATTTGCCATGTGTCTTCCATTAGTGCGACCATGTTTATGCCATTTACCTTCTCTTTTATTACGGTGGTGGTACTTCTGAGCTTGTTTTTCATGTCTGGAATTTTCAGTTTGTGTAAAAGAAGGCCTTTTAGGTCGACTGCAAGGAGTAAACAAAAGCTTATTACTACTCTTATGAAAGCATCTCTCTAAAAGCATTTTGAAACACAATTACATTGTCAAGAACAGCTTTTAACATGCTGAGGTTGACCAAAAACAAAATTAGCATTAAGTAGTCCTTTCTCTTGTAAGCAAAGGGGTTGGGGGTGGGTGTTCGTTTAAATCATGGTATACTTAAAAGAAAGCTCTGCAGCTGGTTGCCCAAAGTTCTTTTTAGAATAAAGCCAGGTAAACAGCTGTTTGATTATCCCTACTGTGATGCCTGAGTGAGGTTACCATCTATTTCTCAGTTATTCTATTACATTCTGCTCTATAAAAAGAATGAAAACTTTACAGACCCTTAGGAAAGCATGCTTTGTGTAAACATGGGCACTTCAGAGGTTTTAATGCACAGTAAGTACATTTATACAGAGAGAGAGGGCACTGACAAAACACTTGCAGTTTTTGATGCAAGCAGTCCCATTATACTACATGCTGTTATCATATGACTAGCATTTCTAGCCACCTGCTAAGCTAAGGCTATTTTCATCTTCAGATAATACTATCAGTAAATGAATTTGAAATCCTGTTTTTCTGCAGACTGAATTAAAGTGCTCAAAAATTAAGTATTTAAATTCATTAAAAATTAAAGTTCATTTTAATAATAAATTAGTAAGAAGTACTTGAACTATAAATAAAAACATAAAACTTATGTTGTGGTTGCCAAAACTACACATTAAAAAAGCTACTTGGTAGCTGATGATAGAAGTATCATCCTCATGGTTCAACTTTTAATAAGATAAAGTACTACCTCACATGATATTTAGTAACCCCAAAGTGGTTAAGTATTCAGACTTCCTGCTGCAATAAAACACGTGAAATAATAAACAATACAAGTCCAAAAGAGAAACCTGACTGAAGAACTGCACCTTGATCTAAATATTAAATATGCTTTGCACTGAATACCAGCAGAGGGAAAAGTTGTTATGGCTACAAGGACAACTTCTTGTGTATTATAAATTCGTTAATACATCACATTTTTTTCTTACCTGATCAGGATAAACATTAGCATAAGAGACTATATAGCCAATTTTGTAATAGCAATGATATTAAAAGCCACATAAAATATATACGTTAAGTGTTCCAGAAAGAGCAAGTTCCACACAATATATTAAGGCTGCTTGCTTAATTTTCTTTCACCAAATTCTATGCAGTTGAAACAGTCCACCATATCTAGCTCCATTGGGCCAGCCAGGCAGCATACCACAACTGCTCTGTAGAAGCCCTGGAATACCAGTAGATACAGGAAAGTACTGTGGGACACAATTCATGCCAAGGACCTTTGTAAGCAAGTCTGAACAAAATGTATCAACATCAGGATCTGACCTAAAGCCTGCCATTTGAGTAGCTCTGCTCTGGGCATACAGACTCACTCAGTATTACACTAAACTACAAGAGAGTAGTGAAATTCCTGAAAAGCCAGCAGGGAATATACTTGCCAGAACAGGACTTTGAGACTGCTCAAATATATCCAAAACCCTCATTCAGGGAAGGATAACAAGGAAGTCCTAGTTAATGCTGCTTCTGAGATACTTATTCATTCCATCAGCTAGACAATCATAGCTGTTCAGTCTAAAGTAATCCTACTGGAAGTTACACAGTATTCTAAAGAACTCAGTAGAAATACTGGATTGTGCTATGTACAGTGGATCTGTAGTGCCTCCCAAACATCACACACACACAAAATTTATATATAAGGTACTACAGATCCACTTTATAGAACACAATCTAGTATTTCCACTGAGTCCTTCAGAAAGTCTTCTAGTGTGTGTATATAATATGGACATATGCATACCCACTAGAAGACCACCTATTAGAACAAGGACACTAGTTGTCTTACAAAGACTACTTCATTGTGTTAACAAGTTCAGGAAACACAGAAACAAACCTGGGTCCATACTGGGGTGAATTATCATAATGAAAGTAGTATCTGTAGATATATTTGTCCAAATCGTCAAAAACCTTTTCATTATTATTTTGGTATTCCTTCATATCTTCCAGGTAATCCTTGACATCATTAACAAAATCAGTGAACAGCATCTGGTCGTGTATAAATATGCCATTATGAAAAAACTTATTGATGAAATTTTCTAGTTCTCTCCAGTGATGAAAGTTATGTACAACTTGTTGCAAATACTTTTTCATTAGCCGATTAAATTCATCCACCCTGATAGGATCTGATACTCTGTTAAAGAGACTAATGAATTCTTGATGAGCACATTCAAAAATACCAGAGCAGCCCTTTAGGACAAACTGATGCCTTTTGTTACACAAAGGATCATTGAGAAATTTCTGTGAATCTGTATCTTTTTCAAATGTTGTAAACTGATGTTTTCTTCCATCTTTGAATTCTTTTGGCATGTTAGGTCCCTTGTAATGCCTGTGTTTCAGATTCTCATAAGAGTTATGTTCTCGGTAAAAAGTTCGAGCTTTCTTGTGTGCCTCATGTCTTTTATCACTTGATTTCCTCTCCTTTTCATCAAAGATGTTTTTTGTGGTATCTTTGAAGTGTCTGAATGTAGACTTTACAGAATCAGAGAATTTTTTCAGGTTTTCTTTCACTGCTTCTTTAGCCTGCTTAATCTTTTCTTTATGGTGTCTTACAAACTCTTTCGTGGAATTTTTCATTGCATCAAAAGTTTCTTTAACTGAACCAAAAAATGATTCCTTTGATTTCTTTTTCATCTTACTTTGCCCTTTAGCACCTTTCTTTTGTCCCTTTTCATTCATTTCTTGTTTTTCAGTTTGGACTTTTGCTTCAACATACAGCTTCTCCCATAAGTCAGAGCGTTGTTGCTCAAAGTTTAGCTTTTTTTCTAGTTCTACTAGTCTTCCTCGAAGAGTTTCTATTTCTTGATTTTCTCTTAATGTATCATCGTCATTAGCATTGTCAGGTGTTTGACGAGAACTTAACTGTTCCAGTTCTTTTTTTAGAGCTTCTGTAACATGACGTTCTTTGTCCAGTTCTCTCCTTAACATCTGTGCCTCTGCAAAGAGTGTTTCCTTTTGCCTAAGAAAGTTGTGGTTTCTTTGCTTTTCCTCTTCCAAATGTTCCCTTAGTTTCTGATTTTCCATTACAATAGACTCAGTGCTAGTACCTTTATCTTCTAAGTTTCTAATTTGTTGTCTTAGCTTCCTTAATTCTTCCTGAAGTGAAGCCAAAGCTTTTTCTTCCTTCTCCAGAGATTCTCTTAAGTGCTGATTTTCTGCAGCAAGACTTTTTTTTTGAGATTCAAAGGATTTCTTCTCCATCTCAGTAGAGGTCAAACATGTGGCAAGATCTCCCTTGAGTGACTAATACAAACAAAAAGAAAACAAGCCAAAATACAACAATCAGAATTGTTAAAATTTCAGCTAGAAAGATGAAAGACCAAGGTAGCCCAGGCACAGTTTACTTGTCATTTTGGATGCAGTGACACATGTTGCAGCAAGATGCAAAAATAGAGCTAGTTTGTTTATCTCGGATACACACACAAACATTTTCTTGGCAAAGACCATGTGAGAGGCTCCCCCTTCCAACCAGAGGTCATCACCCCTTGCTTGTATTGGTTTAACTAGCTGAAGGATAGTAAACTGGGTACATGAATTCTAACATCTTAAAAGGAAATGAAAATGTCTGGGTTTCCTGTCGATTTATGTTCCACAAACTGGGTTTACAGATTACAAAACCAAATACATTAGCAGAAGCAGGGGCAGTCAACAGTTGGGACAGAAATTCAGGAACTGATTTTGAACCAAATTTGTTGCTGAAACCATGTGTTCATGTAACTATATCCTAACACAAAAGGATCTCCCCAGTCTCTTGGCATCCTTGACAAACTCTAGAACCTAAAGGTGTTGAATTATGTATAAATGCTGTTATTGGTAACAAAAAAAAAAACAACTTACACACACACAAAGCACTCCCTAATCTTCTCTCTGAATGATCTAACAGTAAAAAACTAGAAATACAGGTTAAGTATTTAAAAAATTAATAACCACTTACAATTTAGAAAGCAAATGCACAAAACCTTTAGGTTCAACCTATAATAGGTTTTTACCAGCATGTTCTACTTCAGCTGTCTTCATTACTTGTGTTCAGCTCTGGGGCCCCCATAAGAAAGATATGGACCTGTTGGAGCAAGTCCAGAGAAGGGCCATGAAGATGATCAGAGGGCTGGAGCACCTCTCCTATGAGGATAGGCTGAGAGAGTTGGGGCTGGTCAGTCTGGAAAAGAAAAGGCTCCAGGGAGACCTTGTAGCAGCCTTCCAGTACTTAAAGGGGGCCTACAGGAAAGATGGGGAGGGACTCTTTAACTGGGAGTGTAGTGATAGGACAAGGGCTAACGGTTTTACATTGGAAGAGGGTAGATTTAGATTAGATATTAGGAAAAAAATTCTTTACTGTGAGGGCAGTGAGACACTGGAACAGGTTGCCCAGAGAGGCTGTGGATGCCCCATCCCTGGAAGCGTTCAAGGCCAGGCTGGATGGGGCTTTGAGCAACCTGGTCTAGTGGAAGGTGTCCCTGCCCATGGCAGGGGGGTTGGAACTAGATTATCTTTAAGGTCCCTTCTAACCCAAACCATTCTACGATTAATGACAACCTGGCATTATGTCATAAGGAAAGAGACAGTCTGTGTCCAGATAACTCCTAGACAACATACCTAAAAACAAGTATGTTTAAATACATTCCAATAACAAATTTCATCAAAATACAAAATCTTTGTCAAGAATTCAGGGGAAAGAAAAATGATGTTCTCGAAGAACTTACTAAAGAAAAAAAATGTGATGGATTTGTGTGATAAATTAATTTCACTTTGTGTAAACTACACATATAACAACAGAATAACCCAATGACTTCCAGCTAAACTCATACCTACCCCCACTTTATGATGCAATTTATCTCCTTGCTCTTGTTGGCACTGGTAAAGGTCATCTTTCATATCTTTTAATTCACGTGTCTTTGTCACCAGCTGCTGACGTTTCTGGATCTGTATTGTACCTACAAAGATTAAAAAAACCAAAACTTTGTTTTGATAGTCTGACTTACATTAAATAGTTAGAAGAACAGACAAACCTAAGCATCATCTTAATTTTCTCTGCAAATTCAACAGCATTCTTATCTTGCAATTTCTGCCCAGTACTTACTAGTAACTGTTTAGCTGTAACAAAATAAAGATTGTAACACCAGAGTGGTACATACTGATTCTGTTTCTTCCAACAATAAAAAATTTCTCAAATGGACCCAACAATTTGCTATTACACTGTCTTTTATTTGATAACAAATGAAGGAATTTTGGAACACTACATAGAAGTAAGTTAGATACAAAACAACAAAAGTTATGCAGGAAAGGATATATGTGACTTCTTTGTCATTTTTTTTTAGTAACATGCAAGCCAACCAGGATAAAAGGGAGACCATTAGTCCATACATTATCCATTTCGGAACTACAGCTTTTACTGCTAAATAGTTATATCAATAAGAGGATATTAGCACAGTATTTAAACTGTCATGCAGAAACACAGTTACTACACACTGCTCACAAGCAGCAAGTATTTGCAGGCCCTATCTTATCATTCTTATCCATGAGTGAAGGCTAAAGAGTAAGCAAATATCCTATCTTTCAATTGTCAGATAAAGGCTGAGACATGATTTTTCTGAAAAAATATCTTCGTTGTACTAGCCACCAATTTTTTCCATCAAATAAAACCTCTTCACTGGTACCTCCCTATCTATACACATGTTCTGTAAATCCTAACACTGATGCAGGTTTTATTTCTTTGCTTTTAAGAGTCTCTTTAATTGACTCTACAGCAGATGGCAATAGCATGTTTTAGGCATTTTTTTCAAAACCAATGCAGCATATGCAGAGTTCTATTTCTGTATTTAAAGGCAGGGGGATGTATTATTAAACAGACGAAATTCTATAAATGCTATTACACTGAGGAATTTTTTGCACTCTCTTAATTTCTATTTAATGTATTGTCAAGTATGAACTTAAAAACAGTGCTCTATTAAACCAAGTTGAACCTCAGTAGTTCAATTCAGCCAAGGGAAAGCAATGTTTTTACGCAATGATTTTAGATTTGCAGAGTCCTAGTAAACATTTATTGGAAACACAGATCCTTGCATAAGTGAATTTAAGTATACTGACAGTAAATTTGTTTTTCATATTTATGTTTTATAGATACTTTTGAAGAAGTCCATTGATCCTAAGAATCTAAAGACTGCATCTGAAATCATCATTTAGTGTAAATGGTTCGTGTCAAGAGGAACCTGAATTACAGAAACACTTAAAATGCTGTTTCTGTGCTTATCGAATCATAATTTAGATACAGTAAGCAAAAATGACATTTAGCAACACAGATAGGGCATCAAAGACACTGAAAATGCACGTAACGAGGTACCACTCCTCAGTAATTGGTTTACATTTCCAGCTGGTACTCTAAGTCTCCTTATGCTTCAGAATCTTTAAGAAATCTATCCAAATCCCTAGCATTACAGTAATATTCCCTTCTGCAGATTCTGGTTAAAGAAAAAAATTAAGTATCTGAATGTCCATAAAGAGACATTCTTCTGTCAAGGGCTTCCTAACTTTAGCTTTTCCAGTTAACTCTTTTCCTGGAAAGCTTGCCCTCCTCCTTCACATCTCCTTCCTAGAGCATCATAAAGCCAGTAACTAAGTTTAATGCTGATTAGGATACAGTTATTGATTAAAACTTAATCATAGTCGCTTTCTACATCTTTAGAAGTCTTAAAGGGGTCCTGGAGCTCTAGCTAAAGAGAAAACACTTCCCTCCTGATACTAATCCAAAAAAAAAAAAAAAAAAAACAAAAAACCCAAAAAAACCACCACAAGAAAAAAAAATAAAAGAAAAGTAATTTCAGAAAAAGTAACCCTTTCCAATCCTCTTACACAACAATTAGCAATTAGCCTAGCATTAAAAAACTGCTGTGGAAAACATTCATTCCAAGCTGAATTACAAAAATGCAAAGTAGTCCTCTAGGCAGATGGATTTCTCTTTGCAAGTTGGTGTTTAAAAAAAAAACAAACAAACAACAGGAAGATGGAAAGCAGTTTGACTTCCTTTCTAGTTATCACATAACCATGAAGAACTTTCACTTGAAGAAACAAAAACTAAAGCCACATAGACTTGCCTTCTTTCTGCCGAGAGTGCTGTCATCGCTGCCATCAGTGATGAGCATTTTTATTTAGAAGTACAGACTCAATGAATGAACAAGTCAAAGTGAATCCCTTAATAAAGATAGGACCCTGACTACATTTCCAAAATGTATTTCTCATCCATAGATCACAAAGTCCTTTAAAAGAATAGTATTTATCATTAACCCAAATTTAAACATTGTAAAATGACTAACAGAACTGAAATCTCAAGTTACCACCACAAAGCACTATCAAAGTCTGGTCTAGTCATTGTGCTCCTCTGGTTCTAGTATGCCAATATACATCAATCAGTTTTTACACCAGCTACTACTACCTGCAGCTGCTAAATAAAAAGTATTTTATGTAACTGGATTAGTCATTTCTATAATACCGCATACACTAGCAATTCTTAAGATTTCTTTTTTTTTTTAAATGTAAGTATGCATACATATATGGATGTGTGTGTACACATACACACACACAATTTTAAAAGTAAATCTGAATGCAAGCATAGCATCCACAATACATCACTCATGACTCTTACCTTCAGGTTTACCTAAGAACAAAAAAAAAGTAATCAGGGTCAAGTGAAAATTAGTAAAAATCTCAAAATAAATGTCAAATTTAAACCCCTAACAATTAGTCAAAATCAAATTCAATTAGAATCATATTCCCAGTGTCAAATTGAATCACAAGTCTTCTTATGAAGGCATATTTTCATAAAAAACTAAAACCACTCAGGAAAAATTACTATTAAAAACAAATGCCCTCTATCATTTTTATCATAACACATGTATCTTAGAAGGTCAGGACTGCACTACATAGATTTAGATCTGGAATCAGTTCTACTGTTTTGTTAAATGCAGTAACAAACTGTGTAATGCTTAACTTTAGGCAACACACCGAACACAGGAAAATCGCTGCTATCCTGGATTCCCTAAGCCACTCTGGAATTGCAAGGACAACTACAGCATATTTTTCTCTACCAAAGAGAGAAAAACATTGATACTATGAACTCCTGTATGCCTTGCTCCTACATTTACCAGATGAGCACATATGGAACAAAAGCTTGAAATAACTCTCTGAATGCTGTTAGAAATGGTAAGCACTACCACAAATTTATTTCAAAAGAAAAGATGTGAAAAAAGAAGGGTACACACTGCATTATTAGAACAACAAGAAATTCTATCTGGAAGGGCAACCAAAAATTAATTTATTTTTATTTACTTTAATTTTAAAGTAGTGTATATTAAATTGCACCATTGAAGGGCCTCCCTATATTATCCATACATTAGCAGTTGTTTTTTCTCATTTTTAGGTTTAGATTGCTAGCAGAGAACAAGAAAAAAAAAACCAAACAGTCTCACATAAAATGGTATTTGTTATGTAAGATGTTGATTCTATGTATTTTGTTTTCTATAAACTCACCATAGAAGTGTCCAAAGCCCATGCTGATTGCAATCACCAAAGCTAGTACAATGCATCTGTTAAGGCCACTACTGAACTGGCGTTTGTGCTGCTCTTCTCTGGGAGGTTCAGACTCCGGTTCAGCAGGTGACCCACCCTCAGTCTCAGAGCTGGAGATCAGTCTCTTCTTAGCCCGACGTTTTCGTACTGCGGGACTGGACTGATTGCTAGTTTCATCACTACTTGATTCATCATTGCTAGCCTGAGATGAAAAAACTGAAACCCAACACAGAACAGTCTTTAAAATGCATTAATTGTTGTTTTGAAAATCAGTTTGAGTACCAAAATCCATCATATAAATGCCAAATATATTTTGCATAAATCTTGGAGAACATTAATAAAACAAAATAAAAATTCTCAGTGTGATAGTTTATGCTGGATATTATGCAAGGAATGCTTAATCTCCAAAGTTAAAAAAAAAAATCATTTTTTAAAAGGAAAAGATAGAGATCAAGAAATCACCAGCAAAAAAACTGTACAGCACTTCCCCACACCTTATCATTCACTCATTAGAAAGTGTTTTGTTCAGACAATCCTGCCTCTTAAAGCATCTACATGTACTGCCTCTGTAAATTCTTGTGAAGTAGAAAGGTTAAGAATTCAGTTTTCCTTCTCTTAACAGACATTGAGACTGAACTAATTAATAAAAGAGCAACATAAAGGCTTGCTAAAAGAAAGCTTCCTAAGACAGACATGGTTTTACTATATTCTCTCAAAAAACTTCATTCTGTGATCTACAAGCAGCTGCAGAAAAATTCCATTAAAGGTCCATTAATGTATTTGTTATAAATATTCAAAGCTTTGCGCATTGCAAATTTATTTAAATATGTAATTTTGTTTACTTTTAATATCTACCATATACTATCTATTAACATCTTTACCCACCTTTCAAAAAAGCCATTTTCAACCACTACTGCACAGGAAAAGAACCACTTGGGTGCTTTTGTGTTTGTCCCTCCCTAGCACTCTGAATCCAAAACGCTTCTATACCTGACTGATGTTTTGGAAGATTGAATCAGCCGAGATTTGAGATAAGAACAAATTCTAACCATAAAAAATATCTTTAATAGCATTTTTGTAAAATAGTATTTATGATACCATTTGTATGTTCATGTTCCTATGGCCCAGAAGCCATATATTCTAACTGGGAAAATAACAACAAAGCTGTAATTGCTTGTTGCTATTAGTGGCACAAATGCTTGCTGCATGTACTGTAAATAAATTTATATAACCCAGTATATAAGTAATGATTATTTAATCTCCCTCCTTTGAAAGCATCATTTTCAAGTGTAAGGCAAATATCAAGGGGAAGCAGCAGCAGGGTGAAAAAGAAGCTTTCAAATACCTATGTTCATGTACCTAATTCACATGCCTCAAATAGAGTCAATGTGATCAGTGAAGCCTCCAGCACATGACAAAGTGCTCCTGCTCAGACACTAAATTTGATGCCTGCAATTACACAATGCTAATGCCCCTTCTAGAAATATAGTTGTTTATTCTTATATCAGAGATCACCACTCAAATGTAAACATATAAATACAGAGTTACTGTCCTTGAACATTTCACAACTGAAAATCATTTGTTTGGGCAAAGCCACGCACACATCACTGAATAGACAAGAATACCAAGCAGTGCTAGCCGTTAGCTATAAAAAGCATTACCAATTAAGATTCTTCACTTAAAATAAATTCCAACTTAATAGAAGTGATTGCATCAACCCCAGAAAAGATTACCAATTAGTATCTGGAATACATGTCTAATTTCTGACTCTGTGGACAAGCAACATGTCAGATAATGAAAGATAACTTCCCCTCTTACTAAAAAAATCCATTTTAGTCCATTAGTCAAACCAGACTGACCAAGCAGACATTGCAATAAAGACAAATCACTTAAACAGCTACTTGACATGCAGCTTCTTAATGAATTTATATAGCTTGGCAGAAAAGGACACTATTTTAGAATCAGTCATTTAAGCAGATGCATACTTCCCCAATCCTGGACAATAAAGACAAGCATTCAGAAATTAGTCAGGAGAGAGGTATTTTTAGTAGAATGCAGACATCAGATATTGTAAAGGATGATACAGGACATACTTCATAGGACGGGTGTTGTTATTGCTTATTTGGGTTTTTTAGGGTTTTTTCAACAACCGAAGAAGCTTACACATGGAATACAAAAGTGGTTAAGGAACAAGCTACTTCTAGCCAAATGGGAGATTCTTTGATATACACTGGACGACAAAGAATAGGAAAGGGAAAAAAAATAGACAATTGGAAAGCAAAGAGAGAAAGCTGTAAGACACTTAGAGCCATTCATAAGCACTTACTGGCAAGTTGTCAACAGCATTCATTACACTTTCAGGCAAGAATGACACTGCCTTACAGCTGCTGTAAGAATTCAGTACAAAGCTCTACTCTGATATTCACAGGATGAAAAGGAGTATAAAATGAAACAAAGTGTGACCACAATAGCAGTCCAAAATTCTAGCTTCTGCTATGATTTTGAAGTGTCAGATCTACACTAGAAACCACATGAAGTAACAATGTCAGTTAAGAACATGATTTTCTTTGACGTTTCTGCACAGACACAACTCAAGCCTAGATGCAGTTTGTTTCAGTATATGAGTGCTTCTGCTAGTTAACTTAATTCATGAAGCAATATTAAAACATTTCTGTTTGCATGGTGAAGACAGCCTAAACAGGAATTGGTTTGCAAGTAGAAGTGGCAGAAAATCCTTGTAGAATGTTTTAGTGCCTACATTAGGAAAATCTGAAGCTCATCCTTTTCCAATACAACAGAAAACTCAACAAGAAGCGGGCAGATGGCAAAGATTTCCATTGCCAAAAAGTGGCATGAAAATTTTGACTGCTAAAACTTTGGCATTTAAAATAAATGCAAAAGTACTCCAGACATTTTCTATGATACTTGGTCAATCAGATGCACAGCACTAAAGACCATGCTGAAATCAGCTTAAGTTAGAAGGAAGAAATTCTTTTTGCCAGTCATACATAGATTTGGAACCCATTCATTTAAACTGTCAAAGCAGACATATTAAAATGTATTACAAAGCTTACTGATGCCCATTCCAAATTTACATGTAAGTTTAACGTTTTTCAAAAAAGC
Source organism: Haliaeetus albicilla (assembly GCF_947461875.1). Classification (NCBI taxonomy): domain Eukaryota; kingdom Metazoa; phylum Chordata; class Aves; order Accipitriformes; family Accipitridae; genus Haliaeetus; species Haliaeetus albicilla. The sequence continues at coordinate 13,765,468 of NC_091494.1, read as the reverse complement.
AAATAAAACACTGACAGCTTAGCCAAATTCTTCATTGAGGACTGGCTTTCATCATCTGTTTGGAATATCACTACTACAAGATGAAGTCAGATTGCTACTGATAATTTTAAGAACACTCCATGCAAGCCATAAGCAATCAGCTTTACACAAGCTGATCAAATTTAATCACACCACCTTGGAAAGGAAGACTGCGAGACACATGCTCTTTCACCTCATTTCCCCATCCCCTTACACAATCAGGAATCTTCCTCAGCTTCTCCAGCCAACTGACTTTTGTGTACAAAAACATAGGGAGGAAAAAAAAAAAAGCATTTTTAGAACTCAGCCCTAAAAGAAAAAAAGAAAGTCAACTAAATTTAAATTAAAAATTAAGTCAAGTCATCCAGAAGACTTAAAGAAGGCAACAGCTTTGTTACGAATCATCACTGGTCATTAGATGCTAAGCTGTCATTTTCTGATTCCAATGGATACTATACAGATACATGAACGTTTAACGATGTTTTATTCTACTTCTAAGATAAAACAGTATTTTAAAAAAAATCCTGCTCTTTTAATAAACTTACTTTGAAACGTCAAAATCAGTCATACAAGAGTGTTATAAAGAATAAAGAGAACAGAAAAGATTACAAATAAGCAGCCAAATAGAATTAAAAAGGAAGACTAGAGAACTAGAGAAGAGTAACAGAACAGTAAGTTTTTTTGATTGGGTTTGTTGGGTTGTGGTTGGTTGTTTTTGATTGGCCAAATATTCATATCCTTCCTCCTGAATATCATGCATTGTATATTTCTGCCAAGTCCTGGGAGTATCTTAAAAAAATACGTATATTCTATGTAGCTATGAAGGTAAGCTGCTACTAGTCATCATGACCCCAAAATCAATTCTCTCCCAGTTGCTAGTCGTTTATGCCAACTCTATAGTCAAAAAAATTGCCAAGAGAAACTCTATAATTATTCTATGAACTAAAAGATATTTTAATTCTCCAAAATATTCTAGAAATATACTTTCTATTTAAAATAGTGAACACTTAATGGGAGAGAACACTTTCAAACAAGAAGACTGCAGATTTGGACAAAGTTTTAGAGTTAGGGCAACTAGAGTTGTCCTAGAGACTGCAAATACTTGAACAAGACCTTTTTTTTTTTCCCTCTCCACACAAAGAAGGTTCCCTAAGCAAATGTTTCTTATTTTTTTTCCTGGTGACATTTTTGCACACAGTTGCTTAGTAATTGATTTCTCTTACCAGTCTCTAGATGGGAAAATGCATATTGACTGCTAGAGGAGGAACCCATATTAAAATCCTCTGAACTTTGAGCTTCTTCACCATCAGGTGGAGCTTCCTCCTGACTTTGAGTTTCTTCTGGTTTTGGAGCTTCAATTGTAACAATGTCAGAATCATCGCTAATAGTTCCAATACAGGACCCATCATCAGGGATTTTTTCTTTCTCTCCCTAGGGAAATGGACAATGTAAAAAAATATTCAGATACATAAAATATAAAGTAATTTAAAAAAACAGCAAGAATTCTTAATGCTTTAAAAAAAAGAAAAATCAGTATCTTTATTTTAATGCCTTCAAAACATTGCTTGGTATTGTCTGATGTGGCTTACAGAAGCTTCTGAATAACATAATATAATTTACCTCTGGAACTGCCTGAGTTTCCCCAAAAGCAGAGAGAGTATTATCTACCAGTGGTATCTCTCCATCATTGTCGCACTGAGCTATATAAATAAAAAGAGGAAAAAACCAAACATGGGATTAAAACCAGTAACCACAAATTATGCCCACTCCCATATAATATTAAAATATGTATAATTGTGACATTTCTATTGTGTACTCATATCAGGGAAGGTTTTCTAAAAATAAACTAAATCTCATTTTTAATATTCCTCTAACAAATATCAGAATCCCATTTGTCATTATGCAATACAATGTTTTGGAGAATACTTAAATTCAAATCCTCACATTGATCATAATGCAAGTAACCTATAAATGAAAAGCACAATTAGATAAAAACCAACACTATATTTTAAGTTTATACAGTACGTTTGTATGCTAGGATAATTAAAATATTTTCCAGGTAGTCATTGGAGTTTGATTGCCTTGTCCTGTTTCAACAAGGAGATGTTATGAATTTGGAAACATGGCCAAGCTCAGATTTAGTCAACTGCACACTGAACCTGTCACATCTGTGTTCTCATACCAATATTAATACATTGAGCATTAAATTTAGTAATTAAAATGAGTGAATTTTCATTATATTAATATGCACCAGACTTCACTTCCAACTCAAGAAATGCTAACACAGTGCCACAATGTTATTTTTTAGGTGTAATAGCATTGATGGTTCCTTCCAAATTACTCTTATTTGATCAATGACATTATTAAGGAATATTTGTTTTATCAATAGTACTTCTATGAACTATCTTCCAGCAACACCAGTGCATACTATTCTGTAATGCATCAAAAGTACTGACAAAATGAAAGACATTCTACTCATTTCATCTAGTTCAATAAAAAATGCTTTTATAAAGTTGATGACTGATTATTTTCCATAACGCTGATGAAGCAAGTACTTTGACAGAGGCCTACAAAGTATACAAACTCTATTAAAAATACTAATTTTGTGCCAACGCTACAACAGATACTTACCTATTTTATTGAACTGCTCCTCTTTTAATATCTTACCTTGCAAATCAATTGGTTGCTCCTCTTCTTGCAAAGAAACATATTCTTCTGAAACAAATTCATGGTTATCATTTGTGCTTCCATTTTCTGAAGTCACTGTCTCTATGTCAGAACCCTGGAGTTGAAGAGTTTTAAGAAAACATTACTGTTACTGGGATTTCCATCAGTAAAGCAGAAGGAAAAAGTTACAAAGAAAACAGAACAATTATAATAAAAATGGAAGAGAAGAATAACCTTTAAAACTGAAGAAGCTTTTAAGCAAAGAAAAGCAAGAGAAATACCAAGTAATTAACTAGAAGGAAACAACTGTTAGTAATACTTCTGACCATGACTGAAAAAGGCAGAGGACAAGTCTAGGAGTGGGAAAAAAAAAAAGGGGGGGGGGCAACTTAGGCATCAATTAACAGCTATGCTAAGTATTTTAAATAACTATGTTCTATTAGCTTTATTAGACCTATTTATTAAATAGACTTTAAAGAAACAGAGGAGGTTGTCAAATAAGTTTTGAATATGGAATCTGATTATTGCACATATCTCCATGTATTGTATGTAAATACACACACCCTCCCCAAAACAAAGCTTCAAGTGTACCACCATGAACTCTAGTAAGTACTACTACCAGGAAAAAATATGTATAACACTACTCCATCTCAAATTTGAATGGCTGTCTTAATAGTACATCTCTGACACCAGGAAAACAAGTATTTATACAATCTCTAAATTGGATTTCTGTCTTTAATCCACAAAGGAGTCTTAGTTATTAGTCAGCTGCTAGTCAGCAACAACCTCAGAACAAAACAGGAACTGAAGATAAACAACGCTCAGAGACTGCAGGGCACTAAGGGCAAGCAATACAGTTGACAACTCTAAATATTTAATCTTCATATTGTAATTTTTATTTAAAAGAACTGATGGAACACAAGTAAGGTTATTAGAAAACTATAAACATGCAAAACATAACTGAAAAATACTAAGTCACTCTGATCCATAAATAACTTGAGCTGTTTTTGTAAACAGAGATAGTTATTTTTGCAATAGCAGGTGTGAAATTACAGTAGTAGTAATACTTCCAGATCAGTTTTCCTAGATGCCTCATTTCAGGACTCAAGCAAACATGTATGCTTTTGTTTTTAAGAAGAGACTGTACCTCAGGAAGATTACATACCTCAAAAAGAGTTGCATAAGATACATTCTACAATCACATTACAAAGTTCTGTTCCTTTTTAAAAGGCTTCAAAAATTAACTGCTTTAGTAATTTGACAAATACTTTGTATTTTTTCTTTTGACTACTTAAAGTATCACAATTTTAATCTCAAATGTTTTGTAGAAATTCACCACTGAATTATAATTAATTTATTAAAATCTGAGTGAAATCTCAGGAAAGAAAATACAAAATTATTTGGGGGTTTTGGCTTGGATGGGTTTTATAGACAGGTATATAGATTTATTATGTGACAATTTTTCTCTGGTGTAATAGAACCACTACTTTCATTTCTTAAGTTGTGAAGAAGAAAGAGAGTAACAAAAACTTAGTTTGCCCAGGCTCCACAACAAGGCAAACATCAGGAATATAGCTTAAAACAGATTAAAGTTTTAGCTAAAATACCAAGAAACTGGGCTAGCTGAGTACAAGGTAAGCCATCCTTTTTTAAACATGTGCAGTCTGGTCTGATTGTCTGAACTCTCCAATTCACTTCCTTAGTTGCTAGACCTACATGACCCTTCCATTTCATCAACAGCATAGAGGTTGAGAAAGGATATTGTCTCCTCACTACACTCCTTTTCCTATACTCCTACACAAAATTAGCAAATCCTTTCTTAAGAGTAGTCCAATGATACACAGCATCACTTCTCTGTTCAGATATTAAATTCAGCATACACAGCTGTCAGTTGTCTGCAATCACAATCTAAGCCAATTGCTATTTCTTGCCCCTCTTAACTCAGTGCCATTGTAAATGGCAAAGCAAATCCAGAAACTGATTCTGTTATGTCATCATCAATACAGGTCACAATAATATGTGAGAAAGGAATACTATAGGTATTCCAAATTTGCCTAATCCTTAGCTCTACCCTCTTCCTAATACCCACATCACTTCCCCGAAGTATACAGTAGTCCACATGTCACCCCCTCCCTGGATAACAAGTGTGTGAAGGGTATCTAGCCATCCCATTCATTCTACTTTATTAATCAGGGAAGAATAACTGGGAACAGAAAATCGCCTCACCACAGAAATCTGTTCTGCTTTGGCTAGACAAATCCCTGCCTTCCTATAATCTTGTATTATGTTAATTTATTTAGACTACATAATTCATTTTCAGTTACAGTGGAAAATAACCATCTCAAGTATTAAAATAAAGTCTGCAATTCACAGCTGAGTAACCCAACTGTTGTAGCCACCTCCTAAAATCCTTTAACTTTCATGCGAAGTCTGTAAAGTCCGGCAGCCTGTGCATTCCTGTATCCCACTTGGTTTTGAGGACTGGAGTGAGTTTTCTGTTTCTCTTTTGGTGACGGGATTCCCAACTTGTCATCCAACCCAAAACAAGGGAAGGAAAGAAGTTTTAACCATCTCTTAAATACCACCTTGCTGCCAACAGAAATGAAACCATGGCCCAACATTTATAAGGCACAAACCACATCTCTTGCGCTTCTGAAACTGAACTGAGCTTTCAAAACTTGAGTATAATGACAGACTTGTAACGGCTTGCCTTTCGAATTACCCAGATTTTCATTATAATCTGCAAATAGGGGAACGTGCAGTGAAGGAGAAACAGCTGATCACTACCCATTATCTCTTCCTATTATTTCCTATTTTCCTCCTATGAATTTTCCTCCTCAAGTACTGTTCCCTGAAAACGTTTTGGAGCAGGCAACAAGAAGATAAAGCCAGCCAACAGGTAACTGTCATTCCAGGAAAATAGTTAACCCATTTGCTCTGAGGATTCTGGCTCAATAACATCCTCAGTTTACAAGTCAATGCTAGATACTTAAAACAAAACAAAACAAAACAACCCCACCACCCCCACTACTACACCCACACATCAGCTAAGATCTGAAGAGATACAAAAATCCTCAGGACTAAAGGAGAAAAGTGTATTGGAGGTCCATACCAAGAGGTGGGGCCTCTCAAGTTTCTGAGCAACTTAGGCCTGCCTTGTTCACTGCCAGGGGAAAGTAAGACAAAACATTAGTCTTATCTAACTTTAAAGTGTCTACACCTGAGCAAATTGTTGAAGGCACCTTTACAATCCATACAGTCAGTGGAGTCGACAGCAAGTCATTTGATCAAATATAAATGCTGACCTTAGCGTAAGAATTACCGCTCTCTAGACTCCATTGATTGTATTGATTTAATTTCTACAATACAAACTTAGAAACCATCATATTCAGACGCCTACCCTGTAGACATCTAGGCAACAATGAACCCACACCAACAGACCTTTAATTGCTTCACATTTTTTCTTTTGTCTCAAGCTTTATTCTACTAGGAATTAAAAATTACTTTTGTTTTAATAAAGCCATTGTCAGTTTATACAACTGGCCAAATATCAGAAAATAGGCAACACAGACACACAAATTAAACCAGGGCTACACAGACATAATAGTGACTTTACAAATAGCTGTATCTGAAGACTCAATCGAAGAATGAGGGAATTCTAGCATTTCATCCCTAATAAAAGTAATAAATGAAGCTACAGCAGAGATCAAAAGATGGACAGAGACATAACTGAAGCCATACAAATTTGATAGAGCTGCACACATCAATTGAGTAGGTCTTAAAACACAACAAGTATTTTAAACCAAGAACAGTTTTTTGCCTTGCACACAGTCTGTTAGTTCTTTCCACCTGCTGCCACACAATCTACCATCACAATCGCAACTTCCTTAGTGTATTGCGTTTGTGTGGCAAGATTTTGGTAGCGGGGGGGGAGGGTGGTGTTACAGGGGTGGCTTCTGTAAGAAGCTGCTGGAAGCTTCCCCTGTGTCCAACAGAGCCAATACCAGCCGGCTCTAAGATGGACCCACTGCCGGCCAAGGCCGAGCCCATCAGCGATAGTGGTAACGCCTCTGGGATAACATTTTTAAGAAGGAAAAAAAGTTGTGGGGCACACAGAAACGGCAGCCGGAGAGAGGAGTGAGAACATGTAAGAGAAACAACCCTGCGAGCACCAAGGTTAGTGAAGAAGGAGGGGGAGGAGATGCTCCAGGCGCCGGAGCAGAGATTCCCCTGCAGCCCGTGGTGAAGACCATGGTGAGGCAGGCTGTGCCCCGCAGCCCAGGGAGGTCCACGGTGGAGCAGATCTCCACCTGCAGCCCCTGGAGGACACCATGCCGGAGCAGGTGGGTGCCCAAAGGAGGCTGTGACCCCATGGGAACCCCGCGCTGGAGCAGGCTCCTGGAAGGACCTATGGATCTGTGGAGACAGGAGCCCATGGACCTGGTTTTCTGGCAGGATTTGTGACCCTGTGGGAGACCCATGCTGGAGCAGTGTGCTCCTGAAGGACTGCACCCCGTGGAAAGGACCCATGTTGGAGCAGTTTGTGAAGAACTACAGCCCATGGGAAGGACCCACATTGGAGAAGTTCGTGGAGGACTGTCTCCCGTGGGAGGGACCCCACACTGGAGCAAGGGGAAGAGTGTGATGAGTCCTGCCCCTGAGGAGGATGAAGTGGCAGAAAATAACGTGTGATGAACTGACCGTAAAACCCATTCCCCGTCCCCCTGCGCTGCTGGGGGGGTTGGTAGAGAATCTGGGAGTGAAGTTGTGCCCGGGAAGAAGGGAAGGGTAGAGGGAAGGTGTTCTGAGATTTGGGTTTATTTCTCATTACCCTACTCTGGTTGATTTGTAATAAATTGAGTTAATTCTCCCCAAGCTGAGTCTGTTTTGCCCATGACAGTAATTGGTGAGTGATCTCTCCTGTCCTTATCTCAACCCACGAGCTCTTTGTTATATTTTCTCTCCCCTGTCCAGTTGAGGAGGGGGGAGTGATAGAGTGGCTTTGGTGGGTACCTGGCGTCCAACTGGGGTCAACCCACCACAGTGGAATGCTGTTCTGCATTGAGAAGGAAAGATACAGGGAGTTTAGAGGGTCTGGGGTCTCCAGAAATCAACAGTGTTGCAAAGACTGGTTGGAAATCCCTTGGAGAGGTCTAAGTGAGAGAGAGTATGTAATTATGTATTCCATAGCCAAGATGCTGAAGTTTTCCCAGGCTTTCTTGCCTCAAGTGGAGTCTGGGGGAAGCTACAGCAAGTAAAGGAATGCCAACATTTGACTGCCTTTATTGGGAAATGAAGGTGATGTCAGGAAAGCTGCCCTGCCCTCTCATCTGTACTGTAAGGTCAGGAATGAGAAGTATAGGCTTCTTGGAGCTTAAAATGATGGTTGGTGAGGGCTTGCCATACTTACACTTGGAGGATCTTGAAAACTGTGACAGCGTGAAAGGCTTGGAGATAGTAAGAGATTCTTCTGTGAGAAGGATTGAGTTGTGAAGTGACTGCTTCAATTAACACAAACTGCTCCAACATGGGTCCTTTCCACGGGGTGCAGTCCTTCATCTCCAGCGTGGGTCCCCCACAGGGTCACAAGTCCTGCCAGAAAACCTGCTCCGTGGGCTCCACTCTCCACAGACCTGCAGGTCCTGCCAGGAGCCTGCTCCAGCATGGGCTTCCCATGGGGTCACAGCCTCCTTCAGGAACCCACCTGCTCCGGCATGGGGTCCTCCCCGGGCTGCAGGTGGAGATCTGCTCCACCGTGGACCTCCCTGGGCTGCAGGGGGACAGCCTGCCTCACCATGGTCTTCACCACAGGCTGCAGGGAATCTCTGCTCTGGCGCCCGGAGCACCTCCTCCCCCTCCTTCTTCACCGACCTTGGTGTCTGCAGGGTTGTTTCTCTTACATGTTCTCACTCCTCTCTCCGGCTGCCGTTTCTGTGTGCCCCACAACTTTTTTTCCTTCTTAAATATGTTATCCCAGAGGTGCTATTACTATTGCTGATTGGCTTGGCCTTGGCCGGCGGCGGGTTTGTCTTAGAGCCGGCTGGTATTAGCTCTGTTGGACACAGGGGAAGCTTCCAGCAGCTTCTTACAGAAGCCACCCCTGTAACCCTCCCCGCTACCAAAACCTTGCCACACAAACCCAATGCATCCACACAAATGGAAGTGCTTAAAATGGTGCAAATAAGACCCAATAGGTCTATGTGCATCTTTCTCCCAACTGCCTATGCATTCTGTAAGTAGAGTGAGGCAATACAAAATATTAGAGAGAAGCAGCACGTCTTACAGATGTCTTTATGCCAGTCCTCAACCTCCTGAGCTCACTGGCTCAACTCAAAGACAAAGACTGTCCCTGTCAAGAACAAAAGCAATTGGTTATGCACTAACTATAGCATTCGCATGAGCCTTGAAACTGCCACCTTCTAATATTCTAGTCATTGAACATAAACTTGTCCATCCTATTTTTTCATAATGAGAAAGATAGAATGTAAGGACAGAGGGCTGTTCCTAAACAGCAACTGCTGAAGCTAGGATTAGACTATCTTAGTGGTAGAAAAGACTTGGAGAAATCATGAAACCATTCCCTTGTCCATCAGATATTTACTTTTTTTTTTTTTTTTTGGCAGGGTGGGGGGATTTGGAAGGAAAAGACCACCTATATTAGCAACAACAGACAAGTTACATAGAATGTCAATGCTTTCAGGGAAGATGGAACAGAGGAGAGTATCTCACTAAAATTTTAGCAATTCTTCAAAGTAAAACCTTTGTAAAAAATGTGTATTTTAAATAACAAAATTTGTATCAGCTATAGTAAAGGATACACATTTTGAAACAGTAGTTTTATGTGTTCTTATTTATAAATCTCTCTTCTGTATTCTCTGTTAATATGCAAGATCCACACAAAACAAAAACTACAAAGTTGAAATAATATTTTACTGCATATGGCTAGTCTTAAACTGACAGAACTTTATTAATTTGAGATTGGGTACCTCATGATTGATGACAGTCCAGCCACAAGATGAATCACTGTCACTGGAATTTTCAGACATTTTCAAAGCACACTGCAAGTAAAAGTAGATTCTTTTAACATGCAAGATATGTAATTTCACTGCTCTCTTGAAAAAAAAATAAAGAAAACAGAAGAATCCAAATCATGATGTTATAGAACACTATACTAACTCACAAATTGTTATTCTGGAATTAAAAAAAAAATAAATAGAAGTTTAGAATGAAAATATATTCTTTTGTATGTTTCCTATTATCTTTTTTATACTTGGAGAAAATATGGCTTTGCTAGGTACACACCTATTTTAGCCAGACAGAAAGCTCTTAGACTAGATAAAACACACACACATGGCTAGCCAATAAATCAATAACCAAGTTTAAAATTTGTCTTAGCATAATTGTTTAAGACATGTTTCAGTAAGTTAAGTCATTTCTGAATCGTTACATGCACAGGAACTACAGTTTATTCAAGAAAAACACTGTGGTTTTTTTGAGAAGACACAGATTAGGATCTTTTGGAACTAATTCTCTTCAACTACTGAGCAAAACAATGTTTCATGTTTCTTTCACTCCTTTCAAGTACTCTCAAATATACTAATTCTGAAGAAAATTGAGAAAGTACCTGAAGAGTACAAAAACAGAACGAAAAAAAAGAAATCTTACTTGTTACAACACTACTGCATGACTTTGGTTGTTATTTTCAGAAGAGAGCTGTCTGGCTGCAGCTGCCAGTTTATTTTTTCTCCCATACCAGGCATCCAGAGTATTCATTATTGTTACGCATTCAGATTATTTTTTGAAGTTCTTAACTAACAGAAAGACTTTAAAAAAGAAATTTAATGCATTTCTTGTTCCTTAAAATAAAAATATATCAAGTTGCTAAATAAAACTTACTATAGATTTATCTTGGGGGAAAAAAACGTTCCCAAAAATATAACAATTTCCAATCAATTGTGTGTTACATTACACATCCAATGTAACAAAACAGCAAAAGAAATCATGGTTCAGTAAAGCCTCTATAAAATGATGATTATATTGACAAAGCAGAAAGTTCAGAGAACTTCAGACATCTGTTTTATTTCCCACACCAAGTTACTTCCGGTAAGAACACGAAGAAAAGCACCTATTTGTTTACACTTGTTTGCTCTCTACTTTATTATCAATCCTGTCTTTACTCCCAGTTTGTTAACACAGAAAATATACACAAACCTTGAATAAGAACACCTAAATATGCCAGTGTGGCTAGAAATTTGCACAAAAAAATACAAAACTTCCAATTCCATTTAGGTTTCTTACAAAATGTGGTAAACATTTGTCTCATATCTCTGCACTATGGTAGTTATCATATGTTTTTCTAGTATAACACTTTTTCCTCATCAACTTCAACTAATGTATTTGGAGTTCCTCTGTAAAAAAGGCAATAGTGACAATCACAACCACTGTTTATAAAGCAAAAATATTCACTAACAATTAACTTGGGTATCAAACTTACAGAGAAGCTGGATTTCCATTTATTATAAAGCCCTGCTTTGAATACGGTTGTAATTTTCTTTGGATGTTTTTCTTCTTTCGTTAGAGATTTACCTGGAATCTCAGCTAGGGAACATCAGGGCTGGGGAGGGGAGGTGGGGGGGTGTTTTGTTTTGAGGGGGGGGAGGTGTTTGGTGTTTTGGGGGTTTTTTTTTAATCATACTGTATCCAATCATCAAATTTTTCATTAAATCATGATTTTTTTTTTTAGTCATACTTCTTCAATCATCAAAATAACAAATGCCCAAATGGCGAAGACTGAGTTCGAGAGTTCTCACAAGACGGTAACATCTGCTTGCTGTCATTAAATTATTTTTAATTTGACCAGGCATTCAGCAGCAGCATTCCTTCCAGAAGAAGGTAACTACCAGCACCAGGACTTGCCACCTATCAGAAACATCGCTGGCTATGTTGCAAAAACTGTACTGGTGATCCGAAATTATCTTTTAAGAATTGTCTTCAGTATAAAAACATTCCCATTTAATTATTCTACAGTTCAGTGAATAGAGTGATCTTAAGAGTACCAAGTTTACTGTCATTGAAAGCCCAGCCTTTTGCGTAACCACAAAAAAATACAGTTTGGGGCAAATGTAGTACAAGCAGCTACCCAGTCCTTACTAGCAAGTCTGATCTCCACTGTGGAAGAAATTCAGGCTCTGGTTTCATAACATGGCAATTCCAGTTTTAGTGCATCTCAGTGCTAGATGAAAAACAATGAAGTCACATAATGCAAATCCTTTAACAGACCAAAAAAGAAAATAAAAATCTGTTGATACAAGCACATTTACAAATTTTGAAAGGGCAAGTTGTAACAGCAGACTCTGTGCTGGACATTGTAACGTCTGCCTGCCTCTGGCTAACTCAGCATTTCACCATGGACCCTGGCTTAATCAACATATATGCTACCGTGCTCTCCTTCTCCATCCAGATCACAGACTGACAGGTAACTAAGCACTGCCTAAAACCAGTTCTACTGAATACACAACCATGGCCTCAGGCTCCACAGAGCATTAAACATCTGTCTTCCCTTCCCAAACTAAAGCTTCAGGACCTAACTATATGGCTATTGGCATAATAAAAAAAAAAATTAAAAAAAACAAACAGAGAAACAAGCAAACAATCATCATTTTCTATTACTTGCTGGCCTTGATAAAGGGCCTTGAGTTAAAAGTTACTTATCTTGCATCCAACCAGAATATTATACTAATACCGCATATTTAATACTGCATTAATACTGCACACCTGCATACAGGTGATCAATCTCCAAAATAGAAAGTTTTTAGTATCAAGAAAAAGAATGGAATAAAAAAGAATAATTACAAAATCACTGAGGTTTACAGGTAGAACTGCTAAATTTACCAAAGATGACAGATAGATAGCATGACATCAGACTGAAGGGCATCTCTAGGGTTGCTGTATTCTTACAAGCACTTTCAGCAAAAGCACATGAGTAAAACAGCTATCAGAAGCAAAGTATTTTATTAATTAGTTAGCTCTAAAAGAGCAAAACAGCCCAAAAAGCTTTAATAAAAAAATACCTAGGTACACTATTCCTAAACTTCAACCAACAGCTAGAACAAAAAAATTATTTCTGTAAAAGATTAATAAAACACACATAGTCATAACTAAATCCGAGGTCAAATCCAGTCCCTTAGGGAAACTGAAATACAGAAGACTAATCTGAGCCCAATAGCTAAACTGACCTACTCACAAAATCTTCACCAGTTTGTATTCTCCACCACCAAATGACAAAGACCCACTAAGAACCTGTACACTTTTCCTACTCGCCCAAATGTGCTGGATACAGTTGGCACTACCTTCGTAAATACAAGCTATAAAAAAAAAAAAATAGCTTTGGGCAGAAATTAAACAGACATCAAGCCTGCAAACTTCCTAACAAATCAAGATGATGCTGATGGGTTCTAGTCCAGTAACAGCAAGGATAACTGGAGAACACAGTAGAGTATTCCATATCTCCTGTATGTCAGGCCAAGCCAGAAAAAATGACTGGAAAAAAAAAAAAAAAAAAAAAGAAAAACTCACCCCCCACAAACAGTTTCACTGGTTTGGCTTCTCACTAAATACCTTTATTGCCATTATTTTGCAAAAGTAAGTTACAGTCCAAGTTCTTCTATACTCCAGTTTAAACTGCAAAGCTGATTCTAGGCACACAAATATCCTACACTCTCAGTGACATAGCCTTTTAAATCTCTACCTAGACAAATAAACATCCATTATATTCAATCTCAGTATTTTTTTTTGGGGGGGGGGGGGGGGGGGGGCACAGAGGGAAGAGGGGGCATGGAATCAGAAATGTGAAGTACTTTCCTAACTTTAGTGAAATGCAACCCAGAAGCATAAGGTTTAAAAATTTACAGCCATATGTATTGTTGATAACGTAATACCAAGTTATCCCATACATCTATATGTAAAAATAAATATGAGATACCACATCTTACTTATCCCCTGTGAAGCAGAATAAATACCAGTCTCAGAGAGAACCACTCACTCCAGTCTAAACAAGCCCCTAAGTTCTTCCATCTTCAAAGAGGATTTCCTAGACTAAAAAAAACTCAGTAAGTGTTGACAAAGAAAAAGATGAATAACAAGGCACCAACAGGAATCGGTGTTCTTTAGAGTCTGCTGTGCTGTCATTCCAAGTAAAAACTCACGGTTCTCTTCTACAGTAGCTTCTTTGTTGCACAGCATAAATAAAAACATGTTACAGCGGTATTATACCGCAGGGTTTTCATGCTAGTCTATTATTTCTACTAAGCGGTTTAATTTCTCGCCCAAAGTAACGCTATTCTTCATCAATATATTTAGCAACCCATACGCCGTTTCCTTGCTATGATCTTCAGCGAAGCAAATGTGGCTTCCAAAAGCCAACCCATCCCAAAGCCGGGCACTCCCTGCTCAGCACCCGCTGCTTCCCTCTCGCAGGTGTTAGCGTAACACACCTGAAGCAGAAAGCAGCACGCTGCCAGAACGGTTAAAGCAACAATAACACAATTTACGAAACAGAACACCTTGCGTCAGCCGGACAGACAGAGGCAGATGATGAAAGAGAAGGAAGTTGGCAAACGCCAGCGCCCAGGGCCAGGGCCAGGGTCAGGGCCAGGGCCGGCGCGGCGGGGAACGCCGTCCGCGGAGCCCGCTCGGCCCCCCCAGAGAGCCTCGGCCGCCCCGCAGCGCCCCGGTTACTCGCTCCCCGCGACCAACCGCGGCTGCCCCGGCGCCGGCGCCAGCGCCCCCGGGCTGTGCCCCGCTCCGGGCAGCCCCTCCGCGCCCCCGGCCGCCGCGCTCCCCGGGAGGCTGCGCACCGAGGCCAGGTCGGAAGGCGGCAGCCCGCCCACCCACCCCCAGGTAGGCCGCTCCCGCCACCTACCTGAGCGCGGCCCCCGAGCGGGGCCCGGCACACACCAGGGGCCGCGGCCGCCCGTGACGCCGTCAAAAACAACACCGACCCGCCCGGGCCGCGCCTGCGCGCGGCGGCGGCGCCCCGCAGCACCCTGGCGACCGTAGTCCGCGCCCCGCCGCTCGCCCGTCGGCCCGCCCGCCTCGCGAACTACAGCGCCCAGGGTGCACCGCGGCGGGAGGCCCGCCCCGCCCCGCCCCCCGCGGCGCTCCCGCTGCTATGGCAACGCCGCGCCGCTGAGCTCGGGGCCGAGCGGCCGTCGCAACCCCCGGACAGCGGCAGCCGGTAGGGCCGGGCCGGGCCTGCCTGAGCCGGGGGCGGCGCGGCGGGAGAGCTTCGTGCGGAGGAGGCGCGGGGGCGACGCGAGAGGGGCGAGGGCAGCGGGGCGGGCGCGCCCGCGGGGCGCCCGGTGGCGGTGTTCGTCCCCGGGGAAGGGAGCTCAGAGGCACCCCCGGCGCCGGGAGCGTGGTTCAGATGTCATCGCAGGGTAACCAGGCAAAGGGACAGCCAGCCCTGAAGGGACACGCTCCGTTACGTGCCAATAATGCTTGTACTAAGGGAAAGAAAACAACAAAACAAAACAAAAACAAAAAAGAACCACCCAAGAACACCCCACTGCTCCATAAGCTCCCCTCCACACACACACACAAAAAAAAGGATGCAGTATATGGACTAGAAGTGTTTGATCCCTCTAGTCTCAGACAGGCGGAAAAACTCTGATGACTGTGAATTAACTGATTTGGAAAGTTTCCCAACAGCACAGGATCGGAATCAGACGCCTGCAGCCATCCCGCTTCAGGAGAAGCTGTCCTTTCCTGAGAGCCACTCGTGACTGGGGGTAAGGCAGCTCTGACCCCAACCACGCACCCAGACCACATCTCATTAACAGGCACAACACTAACAGAGTAGATCCTAAAGCCCAGAGATTTAGGCCCCAGCAGTGCTCTAATGCTGGTGCAAAAAATAAACAGGAGGCGACAACAGGCCTCATTAATAAACAAAGTAAAGGGAAAGTCAGAATTTCTTACTGATCTAAGCTATTCTGTTATTCAGCTATTCAGCTACTACTGAATAATAATAATAATATTCAGCTATTACTGTTCTATCTAAGCTAGCAACTTAAATGTTTTCTTCATCTCTTACATGATTGAGAAACAAAGAAAAAAGATTTCATTGCACCTCTGAAGAACAACAGGTTTTGAATGGCTTGCTCAGCAAAACTAAGGGAGGTACCTTGTTCAGTGCAGTTTTACTGCATGCTCATCAATACCGCGTTAGGGCACTTTCCATGAACACACTAAGAAGTAGCTGTCATATGCTACTTCAGTCCTACAGAGGAAAATAAATAAAAATGCATGCATGTGAACACGAGCAAGGAAGTACAGTCATTTGGACATTTCTTTACTCTACTTTATGCTCTACTTTAGCATACATATCGCTGTGTATTAGAAAAAGAGAAGTCCCTCTCATTCATATTTTTATTATCCATACTAATTTTTTCTGCCACACAAACTAAGATATTTTCTATGCTCAACATTATCACTAATGCAGAAATTGATGCAAATTCCAATTTTTACTATACTTCATAGTCAACACGAGTCCATTTATCACCATCCACAGTTTACGAAATAAGGTCAAAAGTCAGCAGTATTAAGTTCCTCACTCTCCACTGTGCATATATTTCAATATGTATCTTGAGCAACATTTGCTCTGACCACAAACATCTAACAGACTTGAAATGCTTTGCCCTGTTATTTGAAAGGCTGAATTAAAATCCATCTCCTTACTAGGGAAAGAAGATGACTTCTGCTGAGAAACTGCCATCAAGTCTGAACACAGAGCAAAACCAATCTCCTCATCTGCCTCTCTGTGCAAATCCTGGCAACCCGGTGTTTTCCTGTATGCTGGACCCCAAAACACTCATCACCAATGGTTCTTCGACAAAGCCTCAGGTTTTACTGTTTAAAACAACTTCAAGTGAATATGGTGCTATACCACCTGTCTCACAGTTGGTTCCCTGTATTTATCATCCAGTGGATCAAACCTTTTCAAAACACTTACTCGCTTGTGGGTCATTTGAAGATAGTTATTTAAACACTGCTATTGACAGAAGTAGAGTATATGACTACCCCAATTTCCAGCATACTCTGTAAAAATGCATCTCCATCTTTTTGTCAGACTTAGACCAGACACTTAGCTTTAAGAAAAGAAACCTATTATTTCAGTCATTCTGGGAATAACTGTCTGTATCTGATTTATTTTGGTTTTCATGTCTTAACCCCAGCCAGCAACTAAGCAGCACACAGCTGCTTGCTCGCTTCCCCTCCAGTGGGATGAGGAAGAGAATCAGAAGAGTAAAAGTGAGAAAACTTATGGGCTGAGATAAAGACAGTTTAATAGGTAAAGCAAAAGCCACGCACGCAAGCAAAGCAAAGCAAGGAATTCATTCACCACTTCCCATCAGCAGGCAGGTGTTCAGCCATCTCCAGGAAAGCAGGGCTCTATCATGCATAATGGTTACTTGGGAAGACGAACGCCATCACTCTGAGCGTCCCCCCTTTCTTCTTCTTCCCCCAGCTTTATATACTGAGCAAGACATCATATGGTCTGGAATACCCCTTTGGTCAGTTGGGGTCATCTGTCCCGGCTGCGTCTCCTCCCAACTTCTTGTGCACCCCCAGCCTACTCATTGGTGGGGTGGGGTGAGAAGCAGAAAAGGCCTTGACTCTGTGGAAGGCCTACTCAGCAGTAAGGAAAACATCCCTTAATTATTAGCACTGTTTTCAGCACAAATCCAAAACATAGCCCTACACTAGTTACTATGAAGAAAATTAACTATCCCAGCCAAAACCAGAACATGGGCTGAATAAGATGTATCAAAAAGGATGCAGCCCATTTGATGATACACTTCTCAGTCAGACCTAAACCCATGAAAATAAAACTTTTTAAACTGGTATCATAAATGTGGAACTCTAATTTTTAGAAAGAGTTAAGTGCAAGAGACATCGACCTGAAGGTTTACGTGTTTTAATTAAAGTATTCTCTGGTTTTAAAACTTAAAGTCAGTCTCCACATTCCTACATCTCAGGACACTAATACAAACATAATGCATATGACTTTGATACGGTGTACACACCGTCAGCTCGGGCATGGAAGTCAGAAGTTTAACATCCATTTGCTCCCAGTATAATCAGATGAAACAGGCAGATATTGTTCATGCCACCAAGCACATTTGATTCCCTAACGTCTAAAGGGGGCACTTTTTCTATTTCATAGCAATAGAAAAAGGTGCCTGTCTACATCAAAAATAGCCTTGACTACCTATAACAAATAGCTACGATACAAATAGCCTATACAGATTGTTCTAATAGCCTCTGGAACCAAAACAGAAAATCAGGAACTTAAAACCAGTGCCTGCTTCTTTGCATTGTCTTCTTCCCTTTCCCAGTGTCTCTCCTCCATAGCCTCCTTAGTCCTCTCAGTAATTATATGAAAGAAAATAGCCATATATTGGCAAGTATACCATTACACTCAACAGAGGCACTAAAGCTCCTGCACTGCCCTCCTTTCATCTGGTATAAAAAAGTATTTTCAGCCCCTTCCATTGCAATGCAGTAGGTACCTGTAGGAAAGAAGGAACAACAGCTATCCCAGGCAGTTCTGAGTCACCTCAGCACTCGTCTCAAGGCTCCAAGTAAAGCAACTGGAAGCAACGCCTGCCACCTTCTCCCTGTTCCAAGAGTATAAAATTTACACAGAATAACATATATCTGCATAAAAAAATTTCTTCTTCTAAAGACAGAAATCAGTCATAAATGGTATTCCTGATGTGGAATTCCTGAAACAGACTGATGTGGAAAATTCAGAAGTCTGCTAAAACTGCTACTGAAAGGAGTGTAGGGGAAATGGTCACAATTTGGATAGAATGCCTAACAAAACAGAACCACTTCAATTCCAGTGTTTCAGGTTGTCATGGTAATACGAATGCTAACACATACATAAACAGTACTATCCAGAACAACAGGTGCAGGACTTCAAAGCACACTGTCATGCTTCATGTCACTTTACAACACTTGTAGCCTCACCAGGATGGTCCCTTTTTTGAGAATCTTTAATCACACCAGTATTCCTGAGATACTGGCCAACGTCAACAGAGTACAAATTAAAATACTAGCTCAAGAAAAATATATATTCTCACATAAATAACAAAGTTTTTTTTATTTAGAATATGCTTTACAGCTACACTGTAAGATTACTAACTGTAGCAGGATGGAAGAAGTCAGTCATATTCATTGATAGGACAATTTATCACAGGATCAATTTACCACTACACTACAATACAACACTACAGGTTTATAATTTTTCCAATTACCTTGTTTGGTCAGCCCAAACAAATGTTTCAAAATAGTCTGAAAATATTCAATGTACATTACTTAATGTTAAAAAGAGTGTTCTGCACTATATAAAATCTACCTCTGCTTCCAGGTGGAGGTTTTCCAAATTAGACGCCTGAATTAGAGTATCTAAACTCACTGTCTTAGTTTCAGATGTGCCAAACACTATGAACAGTAAGAGGAAAGCATGTAACTATAATCATATAACACATAACTGTTTCAGCTTTGGTGGAGAACAGAAAGATAAGAAGGTGACAGGTGTTGACTATATGGAAGCTACTGAAGTTGTTTGAAAACCCATTGTCTAGATTCAGAAGGTATTTCCAGACAAATGTTTCATTTAGTTATGAGTAACTTTAAATCAAGTACCAAAAGCATGTTTTAATATTCAGTCCACCAATATTTCATAGAAAGCAAAAATATGACAACTTTCTATCAAAATGATATAAAATATATGTTTGTTATAATACCATACTTTCCAAAAATAGGAATTCATATATCCAATCGTTTACCAATTCTGCAGGTGTTCTGAGTGAAACAGAAAAATGTCTAGTTAACAACATATTGAAGAGAACTAAGATTCCTTCTGAAGCCCTCAAAAGGCATCCCTGCCAAAAAGTTCCTTTTTTTTTTTTTTTTTTTTTTTATTTTTATTAAGAATCTTGTGTTGTTCCTTGAATTAGGTGTCGAATCTTCTCAGCATCTTTTTCTATAGTTTTATTTTTGGGATCAATCTTGAGAGCTGCTTCATAATCCTGGAGACCTAATATAGATACATTAATAAGAATGTCAGTCAATAATGCAAGACCATCCTCTTTAGCAACTGACTGGAAATAACTGCTCCCTAGTCATATATATAAATTATTGATCTTGAGTTTTGCTATTGAGCCAGATGGACTCAGAATGACATTAGGTTTAACTTTTGTCAGTAAACAAATTCATATTATGTTTATATTATTTTACAAAACATTTTAGTGGAAACACTACTACATAAACATTTTCAGGCATTGAAATATGAAAACAGAGCCTCTTCATTTATATATTTTATATATATATATATACACACACATATATATGCATGCATGCATGCATGAGGGGAGTGTCCAAAAGTGTTCTGCAGAAGAGAGAAAAACTGAATGACAGAATAAAAGTGCATGAAGACATGAAAAAAAAAGACATGAACTGTGAATACTAGAGCTTGAGGGGAAAAAAAAGTAAACCATGAGTACAGGAAGTATAAAAAAAAAATTAAACAAGATTTTATTTTAAGCTTTCCAAGTGCAAATGAACCTGTAAGGGAATGATGAAGTGATTCAGAGGTAGAAAAAGGTAACTGATGGGAAAAGCTTAGTGTTTCAACACTGACATTCTGAATATTGTTCACTCTCTATTATTGACTTTCACTTGTAAATTTGCCTTATAAAACTAAATTGATACTCTTGGAGAACTCGGTAGGAAGACTTAATTGAGGTATTTTCACACAAATCACATGTACTGAAACATTTTGCTTATCAATACGGGTTTCAAACATCGTTTTACAAAGATAAGTTACTAAGCTCTTCACAAGCAAATATTTTAGAAATATTCCAGGTTATTTTAAGTTAATTTGTTCTATAGTTGGAAATACCATAAATATAATTTCAAAACCAACAAAACATTGCTTTATGAACAGCAAAACTAGTGCAAACTAGTTTCATATCAGTTTGCATCCTACATTTGAATGCTTCCCAATGCAAATACCTCATTTCTGACCTCTCATTTATTCCTCACTAATACCTTCCATGGCCACCAAGCTGCCATGGTCAATAGTTGGCCATTATGCACAGAAAGCCTGATTACCCAATAGACCAAACAGAGGATACACAACTCACTAAAGCCTTTTCCTCAATGGAAAAACTAATTTGTACTCCTTAAATTATGAGTACAATCAATTTTCTTAAAACTTGTAAAGATTTTTCAAGTGGAATTGCAATTAGCCAGTAAATTAAATAAATAAATAATAATAAAAAAGAAATGTGGTAAACAGGTTCATAACAAAGAAAGACATAGATTGTGTAGGCCTCCCTTACTGTCCCTCCTGAAAAAATAAAGGCGTGAGCAGTCTCGTTGAGCTAAACAGAATTACTTGCATGTCACTATAAATCCATATGCATGTTTTAAAAAAATCAAGGTCTCACCTTCAGTATATAATTCCAGCTGACAAAATGCTGTTCCACGTCTCACATATGCTTTCACTCGAGCATTCTCGTTATCAGGAACAGGTGGTGTCAGCAGTTCTAGTGCCTTTACAAATGAAAACACCCAAAATATTTAGAGGTAGATTTTCCGTAATTTTGGTTTTTTCTCATTTACACACACTTTTCTCACCTAATTACTATTATTATACAGTAACATAATAGCTATTCAAATAGAAATAGAAAATAACTATTCAAATTTAACTATTCGGCTTGTGAATCTAGTCATTAAGATTTGTATCTGTCACCCCACAGTTTGCTAAATAGTTTCATTGCCGTGACAAATACTGTATTAAATGTTTCTTACAGTCAAATAATGTATTCTATTTTCATACATGATATTACATACCATGCTACAAAAAAAAAAAACCACTAGCCCTAAAAAAGCATAGGTGTTGTAGTAGTAGTTACTAGAAAAAACAAGTTTCAAGCCTCAAGTACTTAATAGTTCCAAAAATAGTAACTCTGGGAAAACTTTCTCTGAATTATTCAGGTGCCTTTAAGATCACTCCTCTCATTGTTTCATTCATGGACCATGGCTTCATATCAATTTTTAATCGAAAAATTTTGAATCGCAATAATAAGTATTTACAGATCTGCTTGAAAGAGAAGCATCACTGTAATAAATCACAACCATGTATAAGATGACAGTCTGAGAACCTATATACTTATACCTTAGAGGAATCTTCAATAGCTTTATGTAAATTTCTCAGTTTAAGGTGGCAAGCAGCACGATTCAGATACAGTAGGGGAAGCTTATTGTTTAGCCGCACTGCGAGGTTATATGCGTTTACAGCTGCAAGATAGTTTCCTGTTGCAAACATTTTGCTAAGTATAAAACAAAAAGTGAAATGTGCACTTAAAATAAGGTGATAAATCACAAAATAAATATCTAATTGTTGTTAACAATTCCTTTTCAAAAATCTGAAGTTTTAGCAGCTTTTCCCTGGAAATGGCCATTTATAGCCTTTTCTGAGACCAAAATAGCTGAAGTTCAGTCAAACTTGATGCTGACAACATAGCATATAGACACACAACAAAAATAGTCACTGCTTAAAAGCAATGAAGAACAGTAAGAGGTTGACACATCTATGCAGACACAGGACTAATTTTGAAAGCTGTGTATCTGATTATGATTGCCTAATCAAACCTTTCTGTATAACACAGCTATATAAACATACCAATATTTTTATCAAATTCCTGAAGTTTTAGACAGATGTTTAACCTGTCAATAAACAGTACAAATGAAAGGAAATCCACTGAGGTATAATATTGAACTGACTTAACTGCCCTCATAGAAGAATATGCATTATGTGTTCACAATGATTTTGTCCATCACGAGCTTCAGCAATTGCATCTCATGACTTTATCAGATTCAAACCCCATAAGCTGTCAATAAATTCTCTACTATGTAATCATTCACCATCTGTGTCTAGGATAAATAGAAAATATCAAAAGCAAACAATAGACACACACCATATAATTAGTATTTCATTTTAAATACATCTTCAAATGGAATCTAACTTACTTTCCTTTATTCTTTAACCAATCTGGATTCTTCTCCTCTTCTTTTAAATCTTCCAGCTCAGACAAATCAGCACTTATTGCTCTTCGAGCTTCTGCTTGTTTACGTAGCCACTGTAAATATACAATGTGCAAGTATTATTACTGAAGGAAAATTCAAATCCAAAAAAGGATTTTGCTTTCATCTCTTCGCTCACCCCTACAAAAAAAATTCTATGTGCCACATATTTTGGACAAAGAGAAATATTTAATAATGTCAGATACTAAAAACTTCCAAGTTTCCCCAAATATTTTATTACTATGTGAGAAGTAAGCTTACTGCATCACTAATACGTTTTTGTTTGCTTGTTTGTCTTGGCACTTCCAAAATGAGTCTTTGTGTTCATTCAAGAGAGCTCAAAAGAGCTAAATGTGAGCTTCTTTTTAAGAAGACAGAACTTAAAGAATCTTAAATATAACAGTAAAGACATTTCAAATTTTGTACTTCAAGGTATTCAATTAATATTGCTGCCTTTTTTTTTTCCCTCCTGAGAAACAGAACATGCTATTTATTAATTTGCACAATGACATGCTTGGTGAAAATAATTCTTATATAAACGTGTTTCTCTAAATCTTAATTTAAATAAGACTGCCTTCCTTGGAAGGTAAGACTATTGTGCAGGTAACATTCCTTAGCACAGGTAACATTTTTGTCAACTTACTGAATACACGGTAAATAATTCACCACCTTGGAAGACAGTAGAAGCATCATACTAAAACAGAGAGCAATCCTAACCTCCTCTTCTTCTGCAACGCAAGATTCTCGCAGAGCTGTAGGAAAAACTCGTGACGTAAAGTTGATTCTAATTGTAGCAGCAGATCGAGGAGCTGGTAACTGTTCCTCCTTTAAATTTTCTGAAAACATGCTATAGGAACCATAACCTATGAAAAGAATTGGAATACTGAAAATGAAAAATGAAGCAAAAGAGATTTTTCTGATTTTCTACCAAAGTCCAAAATACACCTAATTTAGAAGTTCTGCACATTAGAAGTAAACCTCTAATAGCTTGAGAAAGGTTTAGACTTGTTCTTTTGAAGGGAAGGTTCAGAAAATGCTTGTTCTTGCTGTATCTTGCCATCTATTTACTGGCTACATTACCTGTCACAAATGAACTTAAACTCCTCTTACACCACTATCTCTGTCACTTATGTGATTCTCTGACAGGGCAACTGCGAGAGCTAAAACTAACCTTACCAAAACAAACAAACGTTAAGTATTTTCTGTTGTTTTAGTTGTCTGAATTGGCTGTCTGTGGGGCCAAGACATGGGATAAAGAGAGGAAGGAGATTGCGTGTTTCTATGAAAACCAGCAGTTAGGTAACTTAGGGTAATATGAACTCCAACCTCAAAAAGTCTGCATTACACTGTCAGGCTTTCTGTTTTTCTTTTCTAAAGCTTCGAACAAAACCTGCCCTTGTATTTCAAAGACTTAAACAAGAGCTAAGAACTCACATGCTTTAGCTCGATAAATTGCCTGAAAATAAAGACACTGAAGTAATTGCAGACTAAAAGAATTAGTTCAGTATGGTGGAGCCAAAGATAAATGATGAATTAGAAACATCTAGGAATAAAGTTATACCCACACTTTGAAGAATGATAAAATACACTTCAATAATACAACCTTTAGTAGGTTTGAGTCGGGTCTTAGAAGTTCCTTCATTAGGAATCCTAGTTTTGTTTATTTTTTCCTTTTTCTTCTCCTTTAATTGCTCTACTTGATATAGTTCCCCTTCTTTTTGTACCCTCTTTTGTTTCTCAGCATCTTTTTGCTGTTTTTTCCATAACTCCAACTCCTTAGTGACCTTCTGTCGCTCCTTTTCTTTCAGATCTTCAATTCTTTTTCTTTCTGCTTCTTCTAGCTGTTTCAATGATAAGCTTATGAGATATGTAACATCTGATAATAGTAAGATGACTAAGTAAAAGTTACCATTATTTTCCCAGTTTCCTATCCCAAATGTAACATCATCATTAATGTGATCATACAAGCAGAGCTATGAAAGATGCTTAAAAATGATTGGGAGAGTAAAGATTTCTGAATTAGCTTTTAGAAGTCATATCTTTTAACTATATACTACCATTACTAAGGTATGATCCAGAAACATTCAGAAGTAAGTTTTACTTGTAAACAGTGAAAATCCTAGCCGTATTCCAACACAGATCTCTGGAATATACAGGAATGTAAAATACATGGCTTCATTTTAATACACTATTTCTTATTTCTCCTCTCCTCTTTGAGATTATTACATAGGCAGAATAGGTACAACGTTGCTCCTAAGTCACTAACTGCAGAACGTTTTGGTCCAAATTGCATGTGCAATCTTAAAATTTCATTGTATACTTTAAAAAATCCTTTTAAACACAAATGAAGTGACCAGACATTTTATATACATAAAAATTTGAAGAAAAGACCGTATCTTAAAATACACATAAAGTGCAGATACACACACACACACACAGAGATACACACACACAAATGACAATGAACAGCAACTGATATAAAATATAACAATGAATAAATAAGATTAAAAAAAAAAAAAAATCAGTATTTTTGACCGTAATTAATGACCAAACACTTTTGTGGCCTTGGCATCAGTGCAAGATTAGACTTTTGCTACATTACTGTAGACCCCTCCCAACTGACAAAAATCTGCGCTCCTCACCAAAAATTTTCAGTAGTATTACTGATGGAAAATAGTAACTTCTAAGTATTATTTTCTGTATAATTTTCATATTTGGTAATAGGTATGTTTTAAGTATAATAACAAGGTTCTCTACCACTGTAATAAAGATGAGTACATTCCGTATTTTTTAAGTTATATTTAACCCAGCAGCTGCCAGAGTAGTTCGTAATTGTTTACATGTATATGTCTGGTAGAGTTCCTTCCAAGCTTACCTTCATTGTGGCCTCCAAAGCATGTTTTTTGTGTTCCTGTTTTGTAACTTTTTTTGCTTCTGCCTCCTCTTTTGCCTTTTCATGGGCTTTTAGAACAGCATTCTCTCTTAGATACTGCAGTTTCTCCTTGTTAGCTTAAAAAACAAATAAAAACTATTTGGTAATTTAGGCCTGAAGTTCTACTCTTACTTACCATATTCATAAAAACAGGATTCCTTTTGCTACTTTGTCTGGGAAAACGCAACATAGTTCAAATTCCACAAAGCAGTCTCTAACAAGCCCATCTCTAAAAAAGAAAAACTAAGATTTGCTTACACACAAAATGTAAGTTTTACAAGAAACATTGTTTTGTTTTGTGTGCACTAGAACCAGTAGATGTTCTTTGTTTCCATATACTTTCTAACAATAAACAACAAGGTTTAACTTAGCAGTTATCTAGCAGCAGAAGTTTCACATTGCTTATTATAGTTTGTCAAGTTTTGGCACAGTCTGGGTTTCTTACATGCAATCTACTTTTCACAGTAGGGAACTTACCATTTGGTAGAGTTAGGGAATCCCACATGGCCACTTCTTTTTTATACAAAGTGAAGAAAATGATTCCATTTCCAATCTTTGCTGTGCTACTTGTGTCATCAATAGGAGCATATAAAATGGCTTCAAATAAAAAGGGAGGGATGCTTACCTATAAAAATATAATGAATTTGCAATATTATTTACAATTTTTAATTAAACCTCATATATTCAAAATACTCAGTACAAGCATACACTAAACCTCAGGAAAGACCTGCTATTGACAAAACTGATCCACTTAGTATCCAGTACGGAGGTTATATATTTTACTAGACCAGATAAAAGAGACTGAAAAAGTTGGTTCTTCAGCACTGCAACAGAAGCCACGGACCTCAAATTTAGAATTATTGTTCATAATATAAGTAGATGCATATAATTCAGGCCATTTATGAGAGAAAAAGGCAGCCGCCACCTATTGAGTAGCAAGAGCATTAGTGTGGAGAAGAACGAACAGCGGTGAAGCCATTACCTCTGGTGGGACAGGCATTTAAGAGCCTGCAGCATACAAGGGGAGACTACAGATTAAATACTACAAAAGCTTAACAGCGCGGCCGCGGTGCGTTAAGCGCGTGCTTTTTAAGAGTCACGCCAAGCCACAGGCCCACCGGCTCAACGCATCTCAAGGCAGCGACGCCGCACGACAGAAGGCCCGTGAGACGAGCGAGGCCGCCCCACCTTCAAGTACCGGTCGGTGCAGAAGATGTTGGCGGGGGTGACCCGAACGCCGCGCAACGGCAGCGAGAGGTACACGGCGGAGCCGCTCTGCCGCCAGCTGTACTCCCGCAGCCACACCGGCATGGCTGCGCCTGCCGCTACGGGCGCTCCGCCGCCGTTGCTAGGGGCGGGAGAGCTTCCGGTGCTCTCCGGGAACACCTCCGGGTCCCCTCCGCGCTGCCCCCGGAAGGTGCTGGCAGACCCAACGCGCGGCCTTCGCCAGCGGCGCCCCGCACGCTGGCGGCGGCGGCGGGCTCCCGGGCTCCCGCGGGGGTACCCCCGGCCGGAGGGGTGCCGGACTCTTCGCCCCCTCCCCGGCACCGCGCTCCTGGAGCGGAGTCCCCGGGACCCCACGGCTCTCCTTCCCCGCCGCTGCCGAGGAACGCGGCGACAGGAGCGCGATCCGCCGGGCGGGGCGGGGCGGGACAGCGGCGGGCGGCGGTGCCGCGGGAACAGGAGCCAGCCCCGCCGCAGCCAGCCCACCTGCTGACGACGGCGGCCAGGGGCAGCCGCGGCTCCCGCCCTGCCCGGTGCGGAGCCAAGCGCGCAGCCGGGGCTCCCCAGGCCGCCGCGGTGGGCAGGGAAGGCGGGGTGCTGGCCCCCGCGAACGGCGGAGCGGTGCGGGCCGCCCAAGCCAGCGAGCGGCGTGCTCCTCCCCGCGAGTCCTGTACGCGGTTCCGGACAACAACAGCTCCCCTGGGGCTCCGAGGAACAGCGCGGGAAGCTAAGCACACGCGTAGTACCTTGGACTTTCTAAAACTTGGCGAGATTAGTTGATAGCCATCCTGCCGTAGGTACTGGCCCACTGACTTAGTCAGACGCGGCGAATGGAGGGCACGGATCTGGTTTTCATCGCTTGCGCCTAAGCAGGGCAGGAAGGAATGCAGCTCTTGCTATCCGAATGCATTTCCATAAAGAGACAAGCGGCTGATAGTTTGAGGATTTCTGGTAAAAACTATTAAAAGCTGAGGACTGATTTAGCAATACACTGAAACTTCCAGATGTCCTCTAAAAATAATTAATTAGGTCATACTGGCAGCTCCCTGCTAAAATAGTCTCGCTGCCTATTTTGCTGTCTTTGCCAAAAACTCAGGAGGCAATTTGCACATTGTTGCTCAACCTTCCTCAAACAAACAGTAACACTGTATCTGCCAAAATAAAGTCTAGTAGACAGAAAGCAACTGCTTCTGGGGAACATGGGTTGAAAGGAAAGCTAAACAAACACATTTGGATAAACATCCAGGTATGTTTAAGTTCCTCAAGAGTAGACAATTACTTAGAACTATTTGGAAAAAATCCAGAACCAAGAAGTCCAGTTTTCTCCCTTTTCTTTTAAAATATGACCAAGAAAAAATGAGTTTAACATTGCACACTTTTAGCTAAGATTTCTGATGTGTATCACTGAAGATTTAATTTTTATGTTCCATTATCTACATTCCAAAGTAATGTTCAAACAGTAGTGGTTATTATTAAGTAGTATATATAGAGAGAAAGGATATCACAGAGGTTTAAAACTTTTTCAGAGCAAGAAATCCATCGTAACTGATAGGATTGCTGGGTTATTCTCCACCCTCACTCACCTACATCAATATCGTCTGGATGAATGCTTGCATGGACTGGAATCTGGGAACTGAATTAAATTCCTTATTCCAAGGGCATTCAGAAGTACAAGAAGGAAGAGATTTAACTGAAAGTCAAAATCCTTTGTGTATTTTTGGCACATGTGACTTTTTTTTTTTTTTAAAACCTTCCACAATACATATTTTCAGACTTACAGTAGGATCTGCACCATGGTGTAAGGAGCCTTGCTGTCAGCTGCAGCAGCAAATGATGAGACTTCTGTGGTTTATAGTTCTGAACCTAGACTTAAACCATGATGTGTCCATAAACAGACTATCAGTCTAAGAAACTGTAAAAGAAAATAAGTAAATAAAAGCTGAGGAAAGATTCTCTGAGACCAAAACTACTCCTGTTTGTTTTAAACCTGTCTTGTGTTACCTTTATTTAATATCTCTTAGTTGTCTGTATTGCAAGACAAACTTCAGGCAAGTGTAGACAAGGAGAAAACAAGGAAGTTCGAAACATTCCTTCTGTGCCACTCAGTTTTTTATGGACCTTTCTCCACTCTTAACAGATGTTCTTTTTTTCCTAGAAAGACACTTAGCTTACTTACATTTCTTTTACATAGCTTCATCTTCCTTGCTGACCTCTGAAGCCTTCCCAGTTCTACTATACTGAAAATGGAGAGGCCAAAACTGCACACAGTAGTCAAAATCCTATTTGCCTGCTTCCTACATGAAGTAATGGAAGAGTTGGGGTTTGGAGGGAATAATGTTTTGTTTTGTTTTAAAGCAGGGTGTTCCAATAGCAGCATTGGCTAGAATGATAATATAATAGTAACTCAAAATCTCCTACCACTCCAGAATGCAGCTGTAGTCATCCACAATGCATCCTTCAGTTCTGAGGAGTTCATTTCATGGACAATAGGTCTTAGATTTGTTGAGTGCTGGTCTTCTGCCTTGGTCATCCAGGTGTCATTTTTAGTTTAATCACAGAATATACTGAAATGAAGCAGCTTATTATTTCTTCCTGCCAGAAAGAACATACTATGTATACACACTTTACAAGACAGGACACAGTTATGGTTACCTCTATTTGGTGTTCTCAAGTTACACAAAATAGCTCCGTAACATTAACAAAGAAGTCTCTTTACTTAAAAACTACACCTCCAATGCAAAGCTATGTCTTTCACTTGTAGAAGACACAGTAAATGTTATTAACACATTCCTATGTCGGAGTAGCAGATTTAGCTGCTAAAGGACACAAAAGGGACGGAGCAAGGTTTTGGATCAACCTTAAAAGTCTTGTATCGATGTGTATCTGCAGAAATGCCACCAGAAATGTCATACACATAAATTAATTTTCCTCAAGTAGAGTCTGTTTTGCCCATGACTGTAATTGGTGAATGATCTCTCCCTGTCCTTACCTCGACCCACAAGCCTTTCATTATATTTCCTCTCCCCTGTCCAGCTGAGGGGGGGAGTGATAGAGCAGCTTTGGTGGGCACCTGGCATCCAGCCAGGGTCAAGCTACCACACTAGCTTACTTGGACAAATGACTGAGCTCTCGCTATGACACTTTGCAAAATAAACCAAAAGAGAGGTCCATTCAGGATCTCTCTTCTGTTGGCACTAACTTATCAGTCAAAAGTGCAAGAAACTTTATAGTGAAAGGAGATAAAGTTTTCCCTGGTATTCTTAAATTCCCATCTCCTGTGCTATGAAGGATGGAGATTTATATTCCAGTCAAATCTTAATAATATTACTAATACTCTGTATGCCAATACATACATCTCTTCCAGGGGTTGTTTCACTTCTAAATGGCTTCAGAGGCTTTAATATAGGGGGAGAGGGGGGAATCCTTTAAATAGTTTACATTTTCTTGTCTTCAATTTAATAAATAACCTTTTTTCCTCCCATTCTTTCTAAATTCTCTCTCATTTCTCTCATCCCTCCACATTTTTAAGAAGAGCTGCTATTTATTCCAATGAACTGTTTTGCATGCGTGGCTTAGGACCACCCATAGCAGTTGCTTTTAAAGATTATTGGCAAGGTACTGATTTGGTATGTGTTAGTTCTGGCATTTCAACAAACAGGAAAAGCTTAGTAATAAATTTATAAATTAGAATAATTAATTCTTTGCATCATCTCTTCCCAAGTGCAGAAAGCTCTAAAAAATCTGTTCAGCTAAATGGTGCCTGAGCCTTCCCTCCCATCCTGTAAGAAAGAAATGGGGCTTATGGTGCAAGACATCTTCTAATCTGCTTTGAACTTACTTCAGATTAATACCTTTACAGAACAGCGGACCTCTCCAAGAGAGGCAGGAGCCATCTTTTCTGATCAATACCACCTCATACTGTTACTTGCAGGATTATGCCTAATCCAAATGCATTCTCACAGGCAAAACATTAGAAGGGTTAATCTAGGCATTACATCAGCTTCATACAATCAACAGGCAAATTCCCCGCAAAAATTATCTTTATTTTAAAAGAAACTGAAACCAGACAACAGAAAGCAACAAATTACATACAGTGCTGGACAAAATCTACCATATACATTTTCCAAGAACGCTTGAATTGGATTCTGATATATGTTCTTCTAAAAGGTAAAATATCACATCATTATTAACAAAAAAAATAAATGTCAACAATCTTAATCAGCTTATATTTGCACTGTTTGGATGGCAGTAGATTGGTAACTTGCCTTTTTCAACTCATCTTTAACACTGAAAGGAGAATGTGGACAAAAAAATTCCAAGTCACAAGGCCCTAAAGAACACTGTCTGCTCTAAAGGCCACATACAAAAGCTTGGAGGACAGACTGTCTTTTAAGTAAAAATCCCTCAATAACTGCATATTATTTCATGTTTCAGAAAAAACTATCAAGGAAAAAAAAAAAAAAAAAGAAGAAATATATTAAAAGCTTGCCCTCCGTAAGTTATATGGAAGTTCAGATTTAGACCATCCTTTAGAAGATGAGTGTCTAGGAATAGATACAACATCTCTCATTACTCCAATCCCAAACTGTCTCCAATACAGCAATTCCTGAATTACAGTGCACAAACCTCCGTGTAAAAAGGTGGGGTTGGATCAAAAATTATTTTGAGACAGACAATGTGAACATGAAGAGGAAAATTAATCATGTACAGCAAACAATACAAAAATAGGTATTCCCTGTGATGTTGGGATAAGCCATTTCTGAACCAGGAAACTGAGGGCGACATTGAATACTTTAAGCTATAGGCAGCACCTCTAAGGGGCTGAACACCATTCAGAATTAATTAACTCAGAACTGATGACACACAACACTAGGGCACTAAAGGGACCCTTTATTTCCATATAAAGCATAAGCCAACAAGAAATCAGAGGAGTTCCATACAAACAAGTGAATGTGCATAACTCAAGATGTAGTGTAGGATAGTTATATTGCCTTAAGAGTTCTGCTAAGTACACTTTATTTTCCAATTTTAAGGAAGAATCTATTCTAATATAGAAAGCTTCAGACAAAACTTAGTAATTGCAGAATAACTTTAAAATACATCCAGTTCTACATCCTCCTGCATATATCTAATCACAACCAATAGATACAAAAATTACATGTTTTGTAAACCAAGTAGAGTGTTAGAATAGAATTTTCACACCCATGAGCTTATTACCAAATGTTCACTCATTTGTCAGTGGATAATATTAAGAAATTCATACTAACAGTTATGGCAACAAAATGACAATGCACTTAAGTGCTGCATGTTCTGAAAAGTAGTCAGTTTTAATTACCATGAATTGCTACCATCTCTCATACCTCATTCTATGCAAGATACCATGCCAGCTACCAATCCATAAACAATAATGTTTCACATACTTCATAGAGTAGCTTAAAACACATCGTGATATGAAATAATCTGTATTACATAGTAATTTAATCCCTGGCCACAGGGTTAATGTTGGACAAAGTCTGGAAACTTTTTTCCAATTTGAATTACATACATTAACTTTGCCACACACCACAGCACTAATGCATGTATTACTTCAGACATGCTCTAATTTAAAATCAAAACAAAAAAGTTGTTGCAAAAATACATGTCACCAATGTGGAACACATTCAAGATTGTATAAAAAGTACTGAACTGATATCCCAAAACAGGTATATTTAAGCAGTACATAAGGAAAGATTAGTTTTAATATGAAACAGTCATTTAAGTCACATACAACATGATAAGAAGCATGACTTCCTTTTTTAAAAATGTTACACCAATACTTCTACTGCCAGGCAATGTTTATTTATAAAATGAAAGGGATATATTTAATGCAGCTGTGTTACTGTATTAAGTTGGAATAAAGACAAATATTAAAAAGGTGCTACATTTTAACACCATTGATTTTGTAAAAATCTCAAACCATAAAAAGCATTTCACTTGCAAACAGCATAGGCCCCAAACTGCAAACACTTTGAAATGTTCTTGACTGTGTGCATGCAGTTCCACTGACTTTGTTAATTCTCACATGCTTGAAGTTAAGCCTGAAAAATGTGATTACAAAACTGGTTCTCAGATGAAAAACTTCAGAGGTCACAAAGTATGTCCTTCTTTGAACAGCCCCCCACATTATATTTTTGTTTTAAATACAGCAAATTTTATTACTTTTTTCTAGTCTCTTTCATCTGAAGATCTCAAATAATAACTAGGCCTCTAACCACCCTCGGGAAGTAAGCATTAGTGCCATCTTCTGAAAGAAGAGATTGAGGCACAAACAGTTAACCTTGCTTGTCTCCAGTTGTAGAAGGGATCAGTAAAACAGCCAGAAACAGGATTTTTGATATCTACCCTCTAGCCTATAAGCAGCACTGTCACTTACTGTGACACCAATAAAACAAGTATTTTAAAGAGCAAATTACGTATTTTCTCATTTAAAACTGGTCTCTGGCAAAAAAAAAAAACAAACACCTAAGTATCAAGAACAGTTCAATCCAGTTTATATCTGTTTCCTTCAGCCGGGGGCTGGCAGGGGGAGAACATTTTGGGCAATAGGGGCTGCATTTCTGACCACGATGAGGAGCTATTTCAAAAGGACACAGGCATTTCCCACCAAATGTTAAGGTTTGTAAGATTTACAAAAACTTTGCAATATTTTTGGTGTGCAGCACCAGTACAGTCTAAATCACTAGTAATGAAAGAAGCATATGATAGTTGAATACAAATTGTTTCTTGTAGAGTACTACAAAAAAACTCACCTATTCTAATCAACCCTCCCTCCCACCCACCCTTCTATAACTAATTTCTAACTCTAACCAGCTGATGTTTTCCTAGTACCTTACTAACAAAACATGATTGTTGTTTTTCCTGTGCATACTTGAACTACTACTAGTCAATACATGCAGAGAAAAACAAACCAAAACCCTCTCTATAGATAAAAGAGTCCAGGTATGCCAAGAGTGTATCAGTAGGGCAAGCATATTGGCTGGATGACTTTTGGAGATCCTAATCAGTCATATCTCTATGATCAGTGTGATAACAAGTTTGGTTTTGTTGTTAATTTGTTTTTATTTGATATAACTGGCATTTGCTAATGCCTTGAATTTGTAGGTTAACAGACACAGAAAGTTTACTTAACACAGTACCAGTTTAGAAAAACTGAAATAAATTGTTAGTTTCATAAATACACAATTTAAGGTCTTATAAAATGATATTCCAGTTGATTTTAAGTTTGTAAGAACACTATATTTAAATTCTTATGTCTTGCTAGCTAATATAGAAAACACTTGCCTAACTTCAGGTAGGGTTGAGGAAGAGATTAAGAAATACATGGCTATTTTAAATACAATGTCGGCTCCAAAATGTTAAAACATTGATTGGACTTCTGAAAACAAATGCCCTGAACGTCTTCTCACAACAGGAATGGGGTGTGGGAGTGGGAAAGGTATAGTAAACAGTACGCTTGGGTAACAATATCATCATTGGAGCTTTTGCTGAATTTTCACTGAGCAAAATTTTTTATTTCATTTACATTGCTGTAGGTCTAAATCAGCTCCATTACCTTCACAATGCAAATTGTTGCAGAGATAAAACTGATTCCTAGAGGAACAGATCTATCTAAACAAGGTTTGATTTAATTTCTACTTTAGATACCAAAAGCAAATTCTAACAGTCAGTCATTCAGAAAACTACTGAAGAATAAATCTCTCTAACAGAGGTTGTTGCTTCATTGTTTTTTTGTTGTTTGTTTTTAAATATCACACCTCTAACAAAACAAGATTAAGTTGTACTAAATAAAGCAAATAGTGATGAAAACAGAAGCTCTGGATCTGCATTACACTTTCTTTACATCTCCATATAGGAAATCCTCAAGATATGAATTGTGTCATTTACACTTCAGACTAATTATTTCCTTCTTCCTGATGAGAGGCAAGACACAAAAGGAGGGCAATACTGCACTTCCCCAGCAAAACAGTACGTAAAACTTTTCACTTTTAAAACAAAACAATGACAGTTATGTTGATCTGCACAGTATCTTCCAGGAAAGTACCACAGTAGAGCCCATTTAAAATCAAATACACTGGTGAACTAGCAAACAGACCTTAATTTTCACTCATTAGCATAGCTTACCATAAAAACTACCTCTTCATACAGACAACTGTATTCTGTATAGGCTCCTACATCATTCATCACCACAGATCTGAACAATTTATCACATTAAGGAACGTGACTAGTACCTGTAATGCTCAACATAGGATTTAATTGCTGACTGTTTAAAAACTAGAAGTTGCCAGCACAGTGGTATTACAAGCAGAGTCTGTTATTACAGCGCCACCTTTTATTAAGTTAAAACAACACTTCTCTATACAGAAACACTCATTTTCAGTTGCATATGCAACTTTATCACACTGCTAAGGCTGAAGTCTTCAAGGATAGATGTTTCCCCACAACAGAGCAAACAAACAAAAAAAAAAGAGGGGGGTATTTTTGAGATCAAAAATAAGATCAAATTACCCATATTAAAATAGAATTCTTAGCATCGCACTTGAAGCTCTGGTGCCATTCATACTTGTCAGTAGGATATCAAGTTTAGCAAAGAAGCTAAACTTCCTATTACTTGCTCCTGATGTAAACTAAACTCAACTGATGTGAAAGCTGTATTTTTCTTCACCCTAGATTTCCCACCCCCTCACTGCAGGACTGGCTGAGGCAGTGGTGGGAATTCAGTTTTAAGACTTTGCTGGCCAAATTATCTTGCAATTTGGAGCCTGTGCTGAGCACACTCTATTGCTTTGCACCCTCCTTCATGCCAAGTTGACTGTGTAAGCTCAGGATGACCAAGCAGGCTCTAGTTGAAAGCCCAAGAAGATGGGCAGGACTTTCCCTGCACTGGTTCATTCACAATTCTCAGGCAGCACAGAGATGGGAGGCTAGAACCATCAATGAGAAAGGATGAGAGAGAGGTGCATGATTGCACAACTGTGACAGATGCAGAGACTGTATCCTAATGCATGTGCTTCAGATAAATAGTTACTTATGCAACCCTAGCTTTGGTGTTCTCTGGATTTAAAGCACTGGACTTCATAAACTTGATGTGTTCTTTTTCCAAAGTAATCATATTTTGTAACTATTTCCAAATACTGCAAGACCTAGCAAGAGTCTTCAGCAAGTAAGTATTTGCTGAGAAATCAAAAGAGATCATTGTCTTTTCGAGGAAATATAAATGCGTAAGAGTTAGCAGGTTTCATTGTGTTACTAAGCATGAAGTCATCAATTTTTGAATAGTGTGTTAATGCTTTACTTCAAAAATAGGAAAAAGCACATATGAAATTCTCTGTATTTTCCCTAAAATAAAAACTATCAGTACTGCACATTCCTCCATGTCATCTCCACTATATTCAAAGAAAGGACAGCAAGAACATTAGTAATGGACATTCACACACACCCCCCACTCAAAAAAAAAAAGTAATGAGTACTTGCAAATATAGTACCATTAAAATCAAGCACTAAATGCTAGTGTTAGTTAACACATTAACACCAGCAAATTAGGGGGTATTCATACAGGCACATTTTTGCCTTCAGTAAAATTGTCAATGCACATCCTACTTCTGATCAATTGTCAGTTATGTTTTACAGTTTAATCAGAAACAAAAAAACATTCCATCCTGTAAAACATTTGCACACATAAAACTAAGAGTACAAAAGCTGAGATGGAAGTTTATGAATGAAAACAGACTAAGGAAAAAAAGATGACAGCAATCAAACACAACCGATTGTCTGCAGAAAGCGAAGTACCCAATTTGTAACCAAATCTTCGTAGCAAGTATTTCAACCACTACCACCAATTCACATTCTTAGCCATCTGTATTCAATGTAGGTGGTCCTGCAGTCTCTCTCGTACGCATTAACTGGACATCTTTGTCAGCCATGCAAGTATCACAACCCCATACTGCTGATGCTTCTGCTGTAAGAAGGCCATAAGCTGACTCGGTCATGCCTGTACAGATCCGATGAAACCATTTTTGACAAGAGGCTTCACACAGGATGGCATCCTGGTCATCATTAACTTCATGTGTACAAATCCCACATGGATAGACGGGTTCAGAGGACGAGTGACCATGACGACTGGGATGAAGGGGTGTTTTGCTGCTCTTTTCAGAGTTGCATCCTTCAGCAGTACCTCGAGGCTGGCGGGACTTACTCTGAGTCCCATTTGAATGGCCAGCATTAGTGTTATCAGCATTATTAGAATGGCTATTATCCTGATTTACCACATTGTTTCGAGTAACATTTTTTAGGTCACTGTTACCTTGACTTACAATGTCCTCTGTCCTGTGATGATGCTGATGAGCAGCAGTGTTCTGGCTGGATGCCTTGCTTGCACTTTGACTAAAGTCTTGCTTTTGAGCTGATGATTTTGTCTGGTTGTACGTGTTTGGTGGAGGAACAAAAGAATGGTTTGACTCTAGCTGAGAATTTGGAAAATTTGGATTGTTTCCAGGACCAAAGTTAGATGGCATGTCAGGGTGAGGTATCTGACCAGAATGACCAAAGTTCTCACCAGGATTTGGTCTGAAATGCTGACCAGGCATATTGACATTTTGATTTATCTGACTACTACTATAAGGTGGTTGATTCCCAAAACCTGGGTTATCATGTGGACCAAAGCTGAAAGAGTGGGGTCGGCTAAAACCCATTCCCACAGGGTTTTGAGGAAGGGGATGTGGTTGGTTTCTGAGGGAGTAAGAACCACCATATGGCGAGGACACTCTGGGCAGCATGTGAGGTGGCATTCTGAAAGTGTTATAGCCTCCAAAGCCAGGATAACCAGGATTACTAAAATATGGATTTCCTGAAGGAAGTGGTTTATAAGACACAGTATTATAGTTGTCATCAAATGGATTTGCAGCTACAAGGTGGTCAGAACTTGGATTCAGCGGTGGAGCATATTCAGATGGAGGAGGAAATGATGATCCCTAAAAATATTTTAAATACAACATTTAAATTAGTTTTAGTATTTCCCTGCAAAACAGACGAACCATAAAGGTCCTGGATTAGCAGTACTACTGCTAGAAGAACTGTTCAGCTGTTGTGTAAAGCTCACCCACTGTACCCTGCCAGGCTGTCTGAAATTTCAGTACAGAAGCAAGAGAGAAGTTTGGGCTCCACATAACATGGTGATTTATAGTAATCTCAGCGTTTTAAAAATTGTGCAATTGCACAACTATGCTTCTGAAAATACTACTTGATATATGACTTCTATTTCTTAATCTTTTACATAAGAAAAGCAACAATACAGAAAGCCATATATCACTTAAACACAGGCACAAAATATTTCCGAATGTTGAAGAGCAGATTTAAAGCATTTCCTTAGTTTCACTTTGGGTTCATTTTACTGAATATACATCTCTTAAGACACCTGACTTCTATGAGGGTATACAAACCTAATATTACTATAACGCTAAAAACGGTATATAGAATACAGGAGTTGCATACAGGAATTTTCTATATTCTGTGTACCAAATAGAGGTGTCCCTTATGAGCATTCAGTGATGTGGAAGGTCTGCAAAGCATAGTCTGTAGGTATAAAATACAAGGATTTCTGGTTACAGAGCATAATCAACTGTTTAATGGAGCCCAGAGGCTGTTTAAATGTCATCAGAGTAGCCATACAATTGAATTTCTTTCTAGACTAGCCTGTGGGGAACATCTAGCTGCT
Organism: Haliaeetus albicilla; assembly: GCF_947461875.1. NCBI lineage: Eukaryota > Metazoa > Chordata > Aves > Accipitriformes > Accipitridae > Haliaeetus > Haliaeetus albicilla. Next base: position 13,726,718 of record NC_091494.1, on the reverse strand, counting down.
TCACCCTCACAGTAACTGTGCTCACAGAAAGCTTTTCCTCCTAAATACTAATAAACTAAGACTGAACATTTTTTTTCCCCCAAAAAAATTTCTGCTGTGCTGCAAATTTTGAACCTGTAAGAAAAAGAGAGGAAACTAATCTGCATGTCCTCTAGAGTTATCACCATTCCAGAACACAGGAAAGCTCCACCAAGAAAGAGGTCTGAAACCCCTAAATTAACTGAATATATTTCTCAGAGCATGTTTCACCATGACTACTTTAAAACAAAACAAAAATTAAGGAAACAGATCCACATCTCAATGGAATCTGGACAGGCCTAACAAAGTGATTGTTCGACCTACATAAACAAAATTACTCTCACTGGGCAGTACCAGATTAACAGATACTCTCACTCAAAGCTGAATGAACACACAAAGGAAAATTCTGCACTACAGATACCTAATTGCTTTAGATGTTTTGTATTCAGGCTTCTTTTCTGAAAGTAGAAACTGTATAGAAATGCCAAATTGCAGGGATTCACTGGAAAGGAGCCGAACCTGCCTCACAGCTTTTGCTTGAAAATTACTTGGGGAATATACCAAGAGTTTGGTCAAAGCATTAACAAACTGTACTGATCCATTAGCCCACAAACCTACACATATAGGAATAAAAGTAAGAGGAAAAGTAGTCTCACAGCAACTACTCATGCTGTACAGATTTCTACCAATGGCTACAAAGTCATTAAAAGAAAGTCTGTGTCTGAATCAAATCCATATGGTAAAATACAAGTTGTTGCAGTCTTACTGTGCTCCTCTCTTTATAGGTCTTTGGCAACCTACAGAGATTAAAATAACTTCAGTGAGAATAACTAGTATTATCAAGATTTCAACTTCACAGTACAAATGAAATATTTTGTATGTAACTGCTACTTGTGAGAATAGACTGGTATTCCGAACAATGCAAGACAGTCATAGCAGCAAACAACATCTGAGTGCACTATTTATTAAGAATCAAAAGAACCAAAGGGAATTTACCTGTGTATTTGCTTTGCGCTTTTTCTTATCAGGGCTTCCAAGTTGTACTCCTGGTCCTCCTAACCCATCCAATCCGCTGTCACCACCTACAAAATTTCAATCAGTGCAATACTGCATTAGTTTTCTTACAGACTGTATTTTAAGTTTGCCTCTGTCTGTCATAGCAACAGATATCTGTTACAAACACTGAACTTGCATTAATTCTGGTGCCTTACATTGCAAATCCTTAAGGAGTGAACATCTGGAGGTAAAAGTTAGCATACGTTGCATACAGCTATCTTACTCTATTACCACTTTAATGCCCAATTCGTGCTCATTACAGTTGGCATAAACATTTCCATTTATTTTATGTTTATCTGTCCCTTGGTTCTTAACATCTCCACTTCACCAGTTAGAAGTATTTCTTGTTTGCATAATGCATAAAACTTTCAAAAGAACTGCTGAAAACTACCCCTAAGATTCACCTCCTATTTAACTTTCACAGACATAGCATTTATCAAACTCACTACACCAATATACAACAGTACGTTACAATACGCCATGAAGGGAAAAGCAAACAGTAATAGATCCATGAATGCAAACCACTGAAAACCTATGTTGTTTAGACAGATCTCTAGTTTATCAAATTGAAATTTCACTAAATGCAATCCAACAAAAAAAGACACCTGCCAAAAATGAGAGGGGCTCTAAGTGAATCTGCCCTACTCTGCAGAAACCTCATAGAATAATTGAGCACGGATGCTCTGGCACAAAAAGAAGTAGAGAATGTTCATTTTATCAATCGCTCAATCAGACTTGACTTTGAGCAATACAAAGAGATATCTGTACTTCATCTGGTATTCTTCTTCATCATTCATAACAGTGGGACAAGCTGCCCAGGTTGTATAAATTGTGGCTTTCATTTTTAAAACCCTAGCTAGACCATAGACCAAAAAAAAAAAAAAAAAAAAAAAAAAAAAATCTAGCACATTCCTTATTATCCCAGTCGGCCTTCCTTCATGGGGCTAAAGTGGGTTTGCCACCATATGGGAATGCAAAGAAAACCCTGAGCTGAAGTATGAAAATCACTTTGGGGTGATATGAGAGCAACACGTGTTAAGATACTAACATCATTACATTAAGAAACGGTATGTTAATTCTGTTTTCTTTTTTTCCCAGGGCTGTTAAGATAATAACTTATTTGCTCTTTAAAAAAAAAAAATAGTAACAGTATAGGACAGTAAGAAGTGGGCAATCCAACCTTAAAAATTTACTGTTATTTGTTTAAAACTCGTATTCAGAATACATGTCAAACTTTACCAAGATGCAAGCATAGAGCTGAACACATGGGTTTGTCTTTATTACCAAAGGCGACCTGAAGATAACTGTGAATTATCAATAGTAATACGCAAAGAAGCATAATGTATGATATTACGCCACTCTACGTTAAGACAAGTATTCTCAGCAGACAACTAAACCAGCTTTAGGACTATTCAATAAAGTAACACAAAATCTCTTTTCACAGGGAAGAAGCAGACCTACTGTATACAGACTGAAATATCCAATAGTTATGTCAAATACTCCTGATCAAAGGAAGCCTGGCAAATTTTCACTTCTAGCACTTCCTTCCTCCTCCCCTCCTTTTCTGAGGTTTCAGGGAATTTACCAGTTCTACCTCAAGTAAGAATCCAGTTCTGCTTCTGCTTTAATAAGTTCCTTTCGGCTTTGGCTGCCACTGTTGAAATTTAATTTCATTTTTCATTATACATAAGGAAGATACGTGGACATCCCAAATCAACACCCATCAAATTTTAAGTCTGAATTTCAAAGACTAAGGCATGAAGTCATGATCATGTTCTCAGAATAAACTCATGCTTGAGCATAGCATATCGCAGTGTAACCCATCATTAGAGTAACCAGGGATTACTCTTAAAAAAAAAAAAAAAAAAAGTCCTTTTTGCCTTGATTTAGAATATAAAATCCTGCATATACTTGGCATGCTATGAAGCACTGGCACTGCATTAACTGTAAATACTAAATAATCACAGCATAAAGTTTTACATAAAGAATGATGGCAAATCTCCCTTAAATTCCAAGTCTATCAATCATCTTCTTGATAAATTATTTGCCCAGAACTGTCCCTGCACTTTCCTTTAGCTTCTTCTCCAGCATTCCTACACATTTATCATAAATTCAGTGGGAGATTGTACTGTGAACACTATTACCCACAACTGCGTAAAATACACTCCTGTTCATGGTCCTGTACTCTTAATGCATAAAGAACGTTAACCACTGATAGCAAAACATCATAAATATACAGATTTCTTTTAATAAATTCAACAACTAGCAGCACAGATATTAGTAAATCTGTGATCAAGTAGAATACTGAGGATCATATGCAAGTGCTGTTGTACAGTAGCATAAGTTAAAACTTTATAAAATTATGTATAAATTCCCTCTCTGGGATATCATTCTTCAAAAACATAAGCATATGAATATTAGAATTCCAGTGACAAGTTCCACCGATTTCTACATGAATTACTTACATGGGCGAAGCCATTCATATGCCTAGGTTTGCAGAACTGAGTCCTATGTCTGGAAAGGTACAAAGCTTTTGTATTTGCAGTTCTCACTGTGTGAGGCCAATGATTTAATTTAGCCCTATGAACTTATATTTTCCCTGTGGATTTTATAATGATTTAATTTATACATGAAAGGAAACAGAATGTTAGTCCTAGCATACCTCCAAAAAAAGAGTGAATAAGGGTCATTTTCATGCAGCCAAAATAAACTTTCCAGAAAGTCACTTTTGGTACCTACCACACAGACTTATATTAAAAGGTGTACTGAGCATTTTGGAATGTTGCGCTAAGGGTGCAAAAAATTATTTCATTGTACGAGACTAATTTTCCAGGAAAAAATACAATCCTTTTGACTGGGACATCACATACATAATGGATCTAGAGATATAAATACATATTTGATAACTATTCCCTTATTAAATAACAGATAAAACTTATTTCACCCATTTACATTTGGGAAAAGGAAAAGAGGTTAAGTCCCGTATCCTTGTCTACTTCATACATACACAAGACAAGATATTTCCACTGTTAGTCAGGAGAACTGCAACTTGTAGTTTTATTTACATATAAAGAGATTATGACTTTGCATGTAATTTACACCATACTTAACATACTGCAAATACACTATGGAGTATTTTCATACTCACTGACAAATCTCTGTCTGGGTTTTTACAGGATGGATGCCAGAGTCTTTTTAAGCAGTGCTTTATCTCAGTAAGAACATTTTCCCAAAAAACATAAATGGTCGAATAAACTTTTCATTATAGAGAGAAAACTAAAAAGAGTCTAATTTCAACCAGATTTGGTGAGCCTATTCTGTGGCCCTGATATTGTAAACAGTTTTGATATTAAGCTGTAATTGCATGGAACTCGGTGGGTAACTCTGGCATGTGAAACTGTATGTGCTTAAATGTTTGCAGAATCAGGGCTCGAGAGTGAAGGAGTCTAATGAATCCCAGTCTCCTTTGTAACACTGCTGCGTATTTTCATTCTCTCATTCTCAAGGTTGCAATCCAGCTGTTACTAGAACAGTTTTAGAAAAGCAAACTGTAAATCAGTGACAACATACATAGCAGAATCCACACCTATCCCCACTTACCCAACCCTAAAAAAAGCTTAAAACATCACGAACAATAGAATTCCAGGGGCAAAACAGGAGGCAAGGAAAAGAGAAACAATAAATTGCAGATCTTACCATTTTGCCATGATTTTCACCCAACTCGGTCACCCTAGCATCTTTCATTATGTCATTCAGAAATGCATTTCTGTTTTTAAGGACTACAAGGACACAACTACTGCTACGTAGACTGAAGTGCTACTGCCATTAAAGTCAGTTGCACAGCCGAAGTCAAAAGAGATACCGTATTTCTACCCTTCTCCTCACACGTTGCAAAGAAACGCATACTTCAAACCTCACTAGAGCCATACAACAGCGCTATTAATAAAGAACGCTATTTCGATCAATCTTTCATTTCCCGAAAAAAACAGAACCCCAACTAGAATCAAGCACAAGAGCAAGACCAGGGGTAGAAGAGCGAACACTCAAGTGTAATTTACGGGCTCCGCATCAACACCAACTCGGACATGTGGCACAGCCGACGTATTCCCTTGCACCAACAGTATGCACGCTGCATACTAATGGGCACCACATCCAGAAAAACACAAGAGACACGGCCACGCACCCCCACGCCTCCACTCGCGGGGCACACCCGCGCGCGCAGCGCGCCCCGAGTTTTGCATTTAAAGGCCCCGGAGGCTGCGGGAGCCCGCGGGGCCCGGCCGGGCCCCACCGTGCAAACTTAGCGCGGCTCCCGCGCCGCCCGGCCCCGCCGCCAGCCGCAGGGAGGGACGGCGGCGGGGGCGCGGGCGGCCCGGCCCGGCCCGGCCCAGGCTGCGCGGCGGCCGGCCGGCTGGCTGGCTGGGAGCCCGGCGGGCATCGGCCGTCGGTCCGGCCGGTGCGCGCATCCCGCGGCATCGCCAGCTCTCCCTCCTCAGGGGAGTTAGGCCCCAGCAGCGGCCACCCCCCCCCGCCCGGCCCGGCACTCCCCGTACCTCGGGATCTCTTCAGCGCGATGGGGTCCTTCTCCTGTTCCGCTGACATTACAGACAGCAGCGCATGGCTCCCAGGGCGGCAGGAATCGGGGCTCTTTGATGCTGCTGCTGCCGCCGCCGCCGCCGGCCCGCACCCCGCCCCCTCCGCCCCCGCCTCCTCCGCTGCCGCCCCCGCCCGCTGCTGCCGTAGCCGCCGCCGCCCCAGTAGCGGAGCTGCCAGACTTTGCAAAGTTTGGGCGCGGGAGGGCTCTACGGCGGCCCGCGGCGGGGGCCGGGCGAGGCGGGCCCCGGCGAGCGGAGGGCCGCCGCCCGGGAGCTGCTCGGGGGTCGGCGGAGCGCCGAGCCGCGCCGGGCAGGGCCCCCGCGGGCTGCGGGCGCCCGCCTCGCTCGGCGCCCGCCGCCGGGGCTGCCAGGCCCCGCGGCCCCGCACAGCGCCCCCGCCGGCCACCAGCGCCGCTCACCGCGCCGTGCCCCGCTCGCCGTTGCCAGCCGGCGCCCGGGCCCCCAGGGGCAGCGGCGGCAGCTCCCGCGGCGGCGGCGGCGGCAGCGGGGCGCTCCGCGGGGGACCCGCCATGAGCGGCGGCGGGGCGCGCCCCCGGCCCGCGCCGCCGCTCGGGGGGGGGAGGGCGGCGGTGGGGGGTGGCTGCCGCTCGGAACAAAGACGCCGCGTTGGGGCGGGCTCCGCCGGCGCCAGCGACCCTCCTCCGCTCAGCCGCCGCGGGCCTGCGGCCGCCGGGACAGCGCCGGGCGAGGCGACGTCCGCGGGTCTAGCCCCGGGGCGGGCTCGGGCCGGCGGCGCGCGGCGGCCGAGGGGCGGCGAGGCCGGCGCCCAGCGCCCGGCGCGCGACCGCTAGGGACCGTTGAGCGCGTGTGAGGGCGGGGGCCGGGGCACGAGCAGTCGCAGCCCTGACTGGAAGCGACCGCGGCAGGCGGGAGCGAGGGCTGGGGCCAACGCGCGCGGCCCCCTCTGGTCCTTGCTTGGCCGCAGTCAGCCACGTCGACCGCCGCACCGGCAGGTGCTTCTCAGAGCTGGGCCGGGGCTGTGCTCCCCGGGTTGTTAACGGCTTCACCGCCTACCTCTCGTGCGGCACGTGCTTAACGCGTTCTTCTCGCCTCCAGCCCGCAGCTCCGGTTCCTCCCAGTCCACCGGACGTTTATCTGAAGAGCTGAAGCACCGTGCACCAGCGGCTCACCGGCAGGTAGGTCCATGCTGGCTGGAGGACCCTCTTCAAGGAGGGGCTCCCTCCATACAGGTATCGCCCACCAGTCTGCCCTTTGGCCTGAGGAGAGACACAACCCGTGGGGCCCAACTGGCGGCCCTCACAGTGTTGGTAAGCGCTTCTGAACCCTTGAAAAACACAAGTTGATAGGTAAATCGCTGCCGGTGTCACTGTAATTTTGTGGCAACGTACGTTCTGCCACAGTTTGCCATCTTCTGAAGTGGCTGCATTTCAGAGACATAGAGAGCCCTCATCCTTGATCAAGACTGTTAATCAACTGTATTAATAATTATTCTTTTGAATAAGGATTTATCCTCCCTTAACTGGGATAAAAGTGTCCACCTGTAAAGTATGGAGTTTGTTCACATACCTTATTTCACAATACCTAGCAGTGCTATTTCTTCACATACCTTCTTGTTAGATGGATAGTTGGTACTTCTCCAGTATTTGGAACACTTTTACTGAGGGGAAAAAAAAGTGGCATTTCTGTAAAGGTTAAGGTATCCTATGTTTTTGCTTTTACGTTTTGCATGTTTAACTAACTAAAATGGAGAAAGTAATTCAATTTTTTTATGTCAATTTCTGCCCTTCCCTAGACATCATTTTTATTTGTCCACAGTTTCTTACTTTGCAGCAATCCCAGAATGCGTGTACCTCAAAGTATAGCGTATTGCCAATATTCTTGTGGGATCTGCTGGTTAATTTTGTGTAATCTTGCTGAAGAGAAGTATAACCTGTTATTAGCAAGGTGGGTGTGAGCTAGTCTATATTTGGAGGAAGATGTGTCTTATCTGTGAGGAGATTTGCATTTTCTGAGATGGAACTCGCTGTAGGCCTAGATGATTCTCCCAGGACTGCATGAGCTTTTGTGCAAGGCTGCCTTGTAATAGCATGTAGACTGTAATTATGGATGCGCAGATTGATGTCGCTGAGTCTATAAAGGTTCCTAGGGGGAGATTGTCTGCATCAGAAATGTGAGCAGGGAATTCAGATTTAACCCAGTGCTCTAGTTGCAAAAAATTCTGTCTGTTTTGCTGTTCATCCAAATTCAGCTTTAGCTTGTACTCAGGTCTTTAGTGAGTGGTCTCTGAGAGTCCTGTTGGACCAACTTTACACTTCTAAACCTACATTGGAAATGGCTGATGCAGCGTCTGAAAGGAATTAATTTACTTGCTCAGGTGCCTACATTAGCATCTCAAATATTCCCAAAAAGTCTATGAAAGTTCTCATTATCACACACCATTCACCACCTGACAGCCTTGCTGCTCATTGGTTGTCCTTAAAATAACTGCAACTTTTCTTCCTCTCAAAAGTTGGCATTAATTAAGAAAGCTTAGGAGTACCTAGTAGCAACCTCCCCAACACCTAAGTGGAGGTTGCCAAGAAGAGAGAGACAGGCTCTGTACTGAAGTGCACAACAGGAAAATGAGACTCAGTGGTCATAATTTGAAATTAGGTTCCAACTGGGAAGGGGGGAAATTGGTTTGAGGCTAAGCAAGCACTGGGACAAGAACCTAAAGAAACTGTAGAACCTCCATCCTGGGAGGTTTTCAAGACCCAGCTGGACAAAGCCCAGAATAGCCTGGCCCAAGTTCAGCATTAACCTTGCTTTGTGTAGGAGGTTGTTCTCAAAGTCAAGACCTCCCAAGGTCCCTTCGAACTATAATGATTCTGTCATTCTGAAATAATTTTCGTTTTAACAATAACCAACCACACAGAAAGCTCTTGCTCCCTGCCGGAGGACTCAGTTGTGAACAAATACTATTTAATATTTTATAACTTACTCTGACTGTTGAAAAGAGTAGCTTTGGTGAGATGACAGTAACTTCAATCATGTGTGACACATCAGGCCTAAAAATGTTACTAAATATAGAAGAGCTGGTTTTGGTAACTTCTAGGTTCCTTTCTTTCCGCATTCAGGTTGAAAAGAAGGCTGCTAAAAGAGCCTTTTTGTACAAATGACCAGTAGGGAAAGGAAGTTCTTTTACTGATTGTTGTCATAGCATCTGAACATTCAACACTGCATTACATTATCAGGAGAGAAATATCAATGAGACATGGATCCACAACAGATCATTAACATTTAAAGGATTTTTACTGCATCTTTTCACATGTATCTACTGCACAGCTCCGGGGCAGAGAGCAGCATAGAAGCCCATTTTAACAACATGTGAATGTATGCAAATGTGCTAATGAAAAGAATATAAACACCTTGGAGAAATTTATTGATGTTTAAGGAATTCAAAAAAGGAAAAGGTGAAAGACTTGTTCTGTTTGATTTTATGGGGGCCAAGATTTCATCCCAGAGGAATAAAATTAGGAAAGAAAAAAGAAAGCGTGACATCAGAAGGAAAAAAGCTGGAAGCTGGCTGAACTGTGTAACTCTGCCACTTCCAGTACCAGGGGAAAATACAAAAGTTTTCCTCTCATGTAAGCCATATGTGTGTGCTTTATTTTATAACACAGCTTTAACCTGTCAAGGTACTGTAATTTGTCAAGTCGGCACAGAAGATTTCCTACACAGTGAGCCAGAAATGCCCCCTTATGCAATGGGCATGGACCTGGGAGTCCAACAGGCTCATGCAGAAGGGCAGTATATCCAGCTTGCGTGGGCAGTGTTAACTTATGGCACATGGCATGACAAGATCCGGTAGCAGCTGTGCAGGTTTTCTGGCATGTGGACACAGAAGCCAAGCAGCCAGTAGTCTCTCTCCCACCTGGACAGAAAGTGTTGAGCTGGAGAAAAGGCACACATTTAAGGAAATTTGGACTGTGGTAGCCTTAGTTCATAACAGTCTTTCAGCATCAGTAGATTTGATTCCCCCATCTGCTCTGAGGGAAGAAAATAACTCATTTTTCTAAAACGCCCTTTTTCATGTTACACAAATTAAAGTCCTAGTTCTGCAAACTTGTACATGTTTCACAATACTACTGTGATAAACAGGACTATTTATCAAGGCGGGAGGGAGTTTCTGTCAGGCCTGAGTCAACGTTAAAAATCTGGTTTTGTTGTTACGCTGGAGTTACATCTCTTTCTCCAGACTCATTTGTTCTCCTCTGCATCTCCCTTTTTCAGGGTAGTAAAACTAAACACACACATATTTGTAAGTTACACAGAGATGTGCTTTTTATGCCTTTTTAGTCTAGCTGGATATGCAGCTGGTATTGCTCTGGAAAATGTGTTAAGCAGGTCCCTTCTGGGTCTATCAGATGTAGAGCATCTCTGCCAATCTCAGGGATTGTAACTAACTTAAACAGTTTGAGCACAAGTCATTGAAGCTATTTCAGTGCAAATTGCTCGCCTACTGGTGAATGCTACATCTGTTATGGTGATGTAAACCAGGTCTCATGAGCCCATGTCTGTTTCATTTCTGCTTTTAATCAACAAAAATTAAGGCTGTCTAAACTTCTGCATTAACCATTCATCCACATAATATAAAGTGCAAACCAAAATCTAATTCATTATCTGTTCATGTTTCATGTTCATGTTTAATCTGAAATGAATACAAAACTCTTTGTAGGGAAGAAGTATAGAACAGATTGCTTTATGAGTTCATCCATGAAAGAATATAAGACTTTTTTCTGTAGTCCATTGCATTAGTTTGCTTCCATATGATGCATGATATATCTTGAAATCAACTAAAAAGCCTGAGAATGATCATGCCTTTGTCTAATCACATAGCAAATCATTGGCTGATGAAACACATTTTTCTAAGCTTTGCAAGACAAGTTATTAGTGGACTGATCAAAAAATGTCTCAGAAACATTGTGTACAAAGGGCACTATAGTGTCATATCTATACTGGAACAAAATCTTTGAAGTTCAAAGCAAGCTCTTAGACAGTTCTGAAACTTAGTAAGGCTAACATTTCTTTTTTTCAGTGCACACTTACCTTTTCAACTCACAGTTAAAATACAGCCATGCTCAAGTATTTCAGGAAAAAAAAAAACTTCTACGCACTCAGATACTTTTGCCAACAACACATATGACTTCTTATAAAGTTAAAACATACAATTTACTAACAGTTCTAAACTATAAAATTTTATAGCTGATAGGTAAAAATTAGTAAGTATAGTACCTAAACATTTAAAATATAAAGACATTGATTATCATATTTATATACCAAAGTACAAAAGTTTTGACAAGAAATCCTCTCTGTGTGTGCATATATATGCATTAGAAAACCCTCATTTGATCTTCAAGTCACCAAGGAACATAATTTCTTTCCCTTTTACCTCTAGGATAAGTAAAAGGGAACTTCAGTTTGCCATGTTAACATTATCAATTAATAAATTTTTAAAAGGGACAAATACACGTTTAAGAAACCTTTGACCGCCCCTCTGCAAAACAGACTACTACCCACTCAAAGTGGTTGCGTGTTGAGCAATGAATAGTGAAATGGGGACACTCTGTGGGGAAATGAAAGAAACGCAATTTCTGCACTTTCTGGATTGTCATCTTTAATCCTTTACGTTTTCCTGTTTATGGAAATAAGATTTGATTAAAAGAGAGGCAAGCATTTAATTCCTGCACTTACTCAGTTCTCTCAAGAGCCCTTTCTAGTTTTCTGCAAAGGCCATGCTGATCTTTGCCAATAATTGGTTAGGAATCTGCTCTTGTATCCAGGCTCTGTCAATGACTTTGCTGAGAGTCAAAGTTACAAAGTTTGTTGCTGTAAAAACCCAAGGAAGCTTTGTCCTATGCATCAGTGCATTTTTAAGTAAGTAATTAAATTTAGGCAAAGACTCTTCTGCGATTTGCATTGCAAAATTGCCACAGTGAAATCTTTGCCATAAAACTAAAGGAGTGGTAATGCTAACTCTAGAGGTAGCAAAGCCTCATGCAGAACAAGCTCTCCAGGCTTAGCACAGTTGTGTGGGTATTCTCTCATCTCAGCCCTGTGCCTCAGTAAGAGCCTTGGACGGGCACAGAGCTTCCTGACCCATGCATATCTGCTTACACTAGAGGGAATCTTCTTGGATACGCTGCCTCTTTTCTCTTATCCACCACCAACAACTTTTTTACAGTTTTGCAAGTCATATTTATTTGATAAGATCTATATATTACAGAAAGTTACACACACACAAATGCATTTGTTTTGTTTTATAGTCTACTTTTTATGGTTTTGGAGAGTGCAGTTCACAGGGTGCTGCCTCTGGGATGCATTGGACCCATTGAACATTGCTGACTGAAGTCCTTGAATTTCAAGCAGTAGGACTGCTTGTCCAGTCCAAGTTCAGTACATATGGACACTGCAGCTCAGAGTATCAGGCAGAGTCACTGAGAGAATAGCAAAGTCTCCCCTCAGTACCTCTGTAGACTCTTCTGGATTATGTGATACCACTACATGCAACTTCTAGCCACACCACAGTTGCTCTAACCCTAGTTACATATGAATAAATAACAGCTTTCTCCACTAAGGAAGCAAATCTGTACCTCATTGCTATAGTCAAAGAGCACACGAAGGAGTAGATTTAATCCATGTGTTTGTGATTCACTGTCTTCAATAAAAACTGACACATATTAGTAGTGAGACAAAATAGTGACGCTCAACTCATGATTACAAAACTCAAAGTCAGATTTAAAGGCCAGCTGGTTTTGATTTTACTCTACTAGTTTCTCTTTGGAGGACTCTGTATTGGGGTTTATGGAGTACATCTGATCTCTCTAGGAGGGACATGGATAGTCAAGAATGGGGACAGATTTTAGCAAGAACATGTCTGTCAAGAGATAAATTAATTTTACAGCCATCTCAGTCAAATTATATCACTTGCCCTTCCCTTCATCCAGATCAGTAGTTGAGGTTTTCAACTACAATTATGTCTCTGAATTTCAGAACAGGATGCTCAGAAGCCAGCTCTGTGTTAAACAGCAAACAGGACCAAAATCTTAGTACAAAAATATCATTAATGTTTGTATTGGGTGTAAGTGGCATGGTTTTGATAGCAGGGGTGGCCTCTGTGAGTACAGACCAGGAGCAATAAATTAATCTTCACAAGTCAAGTCTGTTTTGCCTGTGATGGTAATTGGTAAGCTACCTCCCTCTCTTTATCTTGACCCATGAGCTTTTTAATTTTATTTTCACCCCATTCTGTTGAGGAGGGGGAGTGACAGAGCAGCTTGGCGGGCATCTGGCAGCCAGCCAAGGTTAACCCACCATAATGTTAGAGACCTTAAAGTAAGACCTCATGTATTTGCAGTAATTACCAAGCATTTCCACAATCAGGAAGTAAGGAGGAAATGTAGTTAGTAAACTATCGAGGGGACTGCTACATGACCTTTTTTTTTTTTTTGGCAACTATAGCTTAGTCTTAATTTTTAAGGAAAATATTTACTGGAATGCAGTAATCAAACCTCTGTTTTGAACAAGTAACTATGAGTAAAGGAGATCTGCTGGGAAGCAGGAACCAACTAGTGTCTGAATTTGGGGGTTTGTAGACTACAAAAGGAAAATGCAGCTAAAGCAAAAAAAAAAAAAAAAAAAATCACAAACATACCATTGTTAGAAAATGCAGTAAAAAAAGCCACTATGAAATCTCAGAATTCTGCCATCCTTTAAGAGGAGATAACAAATCAAACTTAGTTACTTCTTTTGTTTATTGTGCAACAAAAGTAGGAAAGAACACAAGAACAGATAACTAAATATGCCTAAGTACACTGTGACCTAGTTACATAGATGCTGCACTCTCCCATTACATCTCAGAGCAGCTTCCCTAATCCCCAGGCTAAAATTCATATGGAATCCAGGATTTCAAGAAAAGAATGTGGAACTAATTATTTAAAATATATGCACTATCTGTCCGCAAACACCAAACTGGATTAAATTGCTTGACATGTATTATGCCTAGTGGGTACAATTCAAAATCTGAAATTTACAGACAGACATTTTAGGGTGCTATACATCTGTTCCTATGGGAATCCTGTCATCTAGTTATCTGCAACTGCAGGACTGGGCTATAAGTTTTGGCCCAGCTGAGCTACAGGAGAGAAACCTCATCACAAACTCTTACAACCTTGTTGAATGCTAAACCAAGTTGTGGAGTGCTTCTGTTAAAAGGCTGTTTCCAGTCAACCCAACTGCAAATGGCAACCTCATCACTCAGGCTGAGACTTGTGTGTCATAGGAGATGATGCAAGCCAGCACACTGCTGGGTGCCAGGGTACTTACCCCATCTCTAGCCAGTGCTCAAAAGCTAATCACAGCGGTAGTCCAGGCTCATGTAAACCTCTGAGCCTTTACAATGGCTGAAGTGGACTCTTGGGTATTGACTGTGATTCTAGGCTGTGCTACAATGGCTTCTAATATGCAGACCTTCACTGATTTTATCTTACCATATGTAGGTCACAAAGCTAGTGATGCAGTATATAAAAAATAAGAGGGCGCTTTCCTCTTTAATATAGTTACTTTTGTGTAAAGTGTTGTAAAAGTCAGTATCAAAATTCTTTCCTATTATGAACTAGAGGTTGTCTTGCTTTTGATTTTGCAGAAGTTTAATTGAAATACTTAGAACTCAAGCTTGGAGTTAACTTATCCTTTGAAGTTGGAAATCTTGATCTCAAGGGATTCATTCTGCCTTGACTGTGGGTTTTGTGTAAAGCAAAGCCAGATTGTTTTATTTGGTAGAGACTGAGCAAGCTGTTACCGACTTCTAAATATTCAGGATCTATTCCAAAGCATGATGGTTGCTAACATGAATGATATAATTTTTAATGGAAATTAATTTTTTTATTTTATTTTACAGTCTGTGCTGTAAACTGCCTTACTTCCAACTTCAGTTGCATGACCTAATATAGGCAAGGCTACAAGCAAGTAGTTCAGTGGGATTGTTTTAAGCTAATATGACTGTAAACTGCAGAAAGTGAGGAGGCAGCTTATATTAAGCTCTGTCACTCATCACCTGGTGATAGCTTTCAGCAATCCAGAGGGGTTAATTTCCTAGATCAGCACACCAAAATTCAAATTGTTAAAGGCTGTAGTAAGCTGTAGTGTGAGCAACACTTTTCCTGCTTTCATGTGTTGCAACCCCCTGGCAGCCTAGCCAGAAATCTGCTGCTTTACTCATGAAATTGTTTTTTTTCCCCCCAATGTATTGCCATGCAGATAAAAGGAAATTCAAAACCATTCTATTAACATGACCCCTGGGGAGTCCCCAGTCTATTTCCAGCTGAAGCAGAATCCAGTGTTTTGGGCACTGATTTAAAACTTCCCATGGAGCAGCATAATAGGAAACATATCTTTAGTCACCCTCAGAAATTCACTTTCATCCTTCAATACTGAGGATGATTACAGTATCTAGCATCCCCTGGACCCACCTGGAATTTTGGTCAACTTCCAGTGATGCTTGAGCCATCGCTCCAGAGAAACCCTGAGGAACTTGGACCATTTTGCAGCACTGCTGGAAGACCATCTCAGCTGGTTCTTGCAGGCCAAACAGGGATTCACACCTGACAGTAAGGGCAGAAGTCTCTCGAAGAGCAACTGTCACCCAAATGTTTGCCAGCCCCCAGACCTCTATTACCAGCCAAGGAAGATCCTATGGACTAGGGATAGCCATGCATAGTATATCTTTCACCGAGGCACAGCTAGATTCTGAATTATTTGCATTTTCTGTATGTCTTAATGGTGTATTCCTGTGTAAATAGGATTTAAATAAAGCTTACACTACACTTTCAGGTAGAAACAATATGGTATCTCTTTGTCAAATCTGAGCTTGTTTACCCAGGGCTCTAGCATGCAGTTTTGTGCAGAGAGGAATCCCATCCTCTTCACTGTGTGGGGAAGAAAAGGTGAAGCGAAGTCTTAATATTTAATTATAGAAAGAGTAGGACACTGCAACATGGACAGCAATAGCATTAGCACCTACAGCTTCTCTCTTACTGGCAGAAGATACACTCTACTGTCCAGCACTAATCCTGAGACCATGATTGCAGATGATGGAAAAAAGGGGAGACAGACTGGGCTGCACAGTGCCAACATGTATTGGAAATAAGATAAAGCATAGGTTAGTCCTACTGATAACAAATGCTTGTGCATCCCCAAACAGAATACCCAACTGGATTTACTTGTAAATATTAAGATAAATAACTTAAGAAATAAATGAAAGGAAAACAGATGTCTTTTTTCATATATAACAAAATGCAAAGTCTGGACTTAGGTGCAATGGAGATTCCAAATCTGCAGTCACCAGAGCTCCAGATTTGGTGGAGAACTGGGCTGGTTTTCAAGACATACATACCCAGTTTAGACCTTGCGGCAGCCAGTTTCTTTAACGTGTGGTGCTCTGCACAGTATTAGCAGCCAAATACAGGCACAGACTCTGCTTCTTAACAGAGATGCCAGTGTCACCTGCTGAGTGGAAGGATGAGGATAGGAAGAGGAATTAACTCATAAAGAACTGCTGCTCACCTGTTGTAGTACAAGGGATGTTTCACATACCGCAATCCTGATCTGTTGCCAAAACCGCAGGTAAAGTCCTTTCGCTCCCTACTCCCCTGCTTTCCTCCTTGCTGGGGGCCAGACAACCTGCAAAGCATGGCAGAAAGCTGGCCTTTGTATTCCAACGTATTGGTCCTTTTATCCAAAAAACAGGTAAGCAAAGATGGCAGATCGATGTCACTGACAAACTAAAGAAAGAAACAGCAATGCTGTCATTTCAATTAATGTGGCCATTCAACGTAAGTGGCCCACAGAGCTCACCTGTCTGAAGCTCAGACATTCAGGTTGGTGGCAGACTGCAAGCACGTAGCACAGCATCAGGTCAAAAACCAGGGCTGTTTTAAAGCTTTCCTTTGCAGTAATAACTCCTTGACAGGTGGGGCTTTACTATTTATTTATTGCTATTGAGAATGAGGACTCTGGACTGTAAAATGTACCTGTACTAACCAGCAGTAACATAATCGGGAACTGCAGTTGGTTCCTGTTAGAGAAAGAAGAGCATCTCTGGTGGACTACACTGCTAGAGCTTTTGTATCACTGGACAGTCCAAGTCTGAGTGCTCCCTAGCTATTCAAAATTCTTTGTTACCTTTTACAATTTATTTACTATATTTAAGATTTATTAATTTTTTACAAATACTCTGTTAAAATACTTTATTACTTTTTCAGTATTGGTCTAATTTTCTCAATTACATCTGAATAACAATATTTCAGTGTTCCTGTATTTGAACATACAGAATAAAGAATTTTGGATTAGAGTTTGTTTTATAAATAGTCACCATAGCTGGTGCTCTAATACTCCCACAGATAAATGTCGTATAAGCTACCCACCTAGGCAGAACTGTTCTATAAGCAGACTCTGCAGCTAAGAACAGCTGTGATTCATAGAGAAGCATGATGAGGCTTTTCAGATTTCCTTTGTCTTCTGAGAATTCAAAAGGAAAGAAAGACATCATGGTTCTACTGTAGAATCCAGGCAGCCCAACTCATTAGCACTGCCAGATGCTGCCAGAGCAGAAAGGCTCTGTCTCCTACAGGCGCACACAGCACCCTCTCTCTTAGGGGTGCCCTTAAGTGACAGGGCACATGCCTCAGAGAGGGTCAAAATAAGTGAAAATAAATGTATTCAGAAGCAGTCATTTCCTGGACATACAAGAAAGTTAGTGAACACTTATTTCAAATCTTCAATTCCCAATACTGTGATTTCAAAACTTTGAAATACCTGTGAAATATCTTTTCTTTCCCATTAAGTATATTCAGTGCCAGTGAAGAGTTCCAGTCTTTTAGGGAACAATATAGATGAAAAACCAAAGTCAAACCTACCTAAGGATTGTGAGAGTTCAGATTCCATTGCTGTTTTGTTTTTTTTTTCTCCCTAGAGACCTTGTAAATAACAGCAGTAATTACTGTGGTTTTATTTCCAGTAGTGTAAGATTTGGGTGGGCACTACTACTCTAAATCCAACTCTGTACCTAACTCTCTAAACCGCCTAGCCAATTTTTCAGTTGCTTTCAAGTGGCAATCGGTAATCAACCTGCTGGCAATAGAAACCTTTTAATCCCTACAGAACTTAATTTCCTCACTAACTTAACTTGACTTTCATCCAGAATGTAGTCCTTTGTAAAAATAGCAGTTTGCCTTTTGACCAACAGCAACTGCATTTTCATAGTCTTGTCATATGTTGAAATACCAGGTTCAACATTTAGCAGGTGTAAAAATGTTGGGAAAAACTCTGCAGCGCAGCTCTGCAAGCAGCTTCCCAGACTTTTGAGAACAACTGTGCTGAGAACCACATCTTCCACACCCAATGAAAATAAACCAAAACAGATCTTGCATGGGTGTTTGACAGTAGTGGGACACAAATGGAGTTTTTAGGTGGGAAATAATTCCAGGTACAAAAATGATACATGAATACATGTTTGGGAAGGTTCTATGAATTTCAGTGATAAGGCATGTGCAGTTTACTCTCTACCTCTTTTTATGATTTTTAAGTGCCATCATCTCCCTAGCTGCTCAGCCTAAAATGAGACACTGTATTTATATCTTCCTTGTTTTGAGCCACTCATCAGAGACACTGCAAATAAAATATTTATCAAGTAGCACTTTTACTAAGGAAAACTTTTATTTCAACTGTGCAATCAATCAGTATTTAGACAGCAGTTTCATAAACATTTGGCATTTAAACTTCTATTACTTTTTGGCATGACGTTGGGGTAGTATATAAACAACCCTGGAGGGGAAAAATGAACCAACACACTAGGTAACATTTACTAGAATGCTAGAAAAGGAAAAACAAATCCACATTATTAAACAAAATAGTTTTTAAAAGACATTAAAAAGTTACATTCAAATCAGGGCAAACATTAGCTTCCCTCATGCAATGGAATTCACAGAGCTGATCCCCTGAGACAAATATAAAATTAATACAATTCAGCTCTATCCTCCATTAGCGAGTCAGCCATTGCTGCCCTTAGAAGAAAATGGCACACGGAGTGAAAGGATCCAGAACACCACAATATGAGATACATACCTGGCTCCTACACTGGCGATTCATTCACAACTTTATAAAAACCCAAAAGCCAAACAATCAAAAAGCAACATTTGTGTATGTCAGTTTTTCATATACAGTCAGTCTTTACTGAAAACATACCAGGCAGATGCAATGTGGGTATATGCAACCATGAAAAGCTGAAAACTTCCAGAAGGAGCACAGCTCACAATGGAACCAGAGGGCCCAACACAGCAAAACCATAGCATGTGTTTACATCCCTTTTGAGTTATTTAGGACCAGTCTCAGTGTAAATCTAGAGGAATTCCAAAGAAATAAACTTACTTGCACTTAAGCCAAATTGAATTTGTGTTCTTTTCATAAGGGCCTCTATTAACAGAATGCAATTTGGTTTTGGACTTGTATTGAAGAATAGTATTTTTGAAACACGTTTCAAAATATACAGTTACATAAATAATATATTTCTAACTTAATGTTATTATAGAAAGGTACTCAATATTTCCTGCAGACAGTCAAATTCCTCCACTTTAGAAATTGCTTGCTATTAGCAGAGCTGCAGTTGCAGCAACTACTAAGTGTGTAACAATTGTTCAAGCTAAGAACTACTTCTTTAGCAATTACTAGGTGTAATTCTGCTTTCAATTTTACCAGAATAACTTCAGTAAATTGATTTCTGTGAAATACCACCAGAGTTACACCTGTGCAGCTCTCTTTTCAGTTGGTGTGAATGAGATTTTTGGCTAAACACAGAGCGCCCTACAAAACCTACCAACATTCCCCATGCTAGGAGATGGACTTTTGCCTGCATGAACTTCATTCTGTAACAAATAAGATGAGCAAGAGCTCTTGGTCTTAAGGCTTACAAGTTTGCTCAGGGTAACATGTTACTGAGACCCAGCAGTCCATGGTAACTATGCTTGCATACATCAGGTTGCAGCAAATGGTAAGTCATTCAAATTGACTTAGTTTGCAATGAAAAACAGGTAAACTCACTTGAAGTACTCAGTTTACTACAGGCTAAGACTGGATGCATGGAGAGTTACAGTGGACTTCTGATGCATGGTAACTTATCTTACAAAAATGCATTTGCCAGTGGAAGTTTTAACCATGTAAGAATTCCGGCCTTTAAAAATAATAATACTGTGAAGATTTCAAAAACAAAACAAAAAAACCCAACAAAAAAGTTGATTTTTTTTTTTCTGTCCAGACCATGGAAACTGAAATAAAAATTAATTCTCCCATTGACTTAAAAAGAAACAGGGTGAGGACCCTGATTTGAATAAGGCAAACAAGATTTAGCTCACAGTCTAAAGCAAGGGAATAAAACCAAAGAGGGAATGAACTACGAAGAGTAATTAAAAACAGGTAAAGAAATCTCTCAATACCCTTTTCAGTTAAAATCTCATAATTTATACAGAAAATGCACAGCTAACACAGGAAATTAATAAAAGCAATATGTAGATTTTTCAAGTCTCTCTTACAAAAGAAGAGCTATTAAAAAAAAATAATCAACTGATAGGCCCTGTTCTACACAGCATACACATTCCCAGTTCTCCTAGATAACTCCTGAAAGATGAGAATACTTCTTATTTGTAAAATATGAAGAATGTACACAAGTGTAACTTGTTTTGGATCCAGGTCCTGCAGAACAGGCATTGCTGTTGCAACTGAAGGGCATAGTCCTCACATGGAAACACAATTAGCATGGTAAACCAGTTTCAAGATTTCCTTTGTAAGTTTTGATGCTTTTCAAGTCACATCAACTGTAACATTTTTGCATTCTTTTTAAAGTACAAGGGTTGCATATACACTCACTACATCATCCATGGCTCCTTAGTTCTTAATACACTTAATCAATTCACATAGTGTAACACTAAATTCCACATTTATGTTCATCTTCCAGAACATATTCAGTAAAATTCATAACTAAAAAATGACATTTTTTTCTCCAGGACCCAGTTTCTACAGACATAACCACAAAAAAAATACCGGAAAACCTGAAACTATTCTGCCAGCTCTTTCTAGGCAAATGGAATGAACAAAGTTTACATATGAAAAACTGATTTCCTTAGACAGTAAACTTTTAAGAAAATTAATATCTCTAATATCATATCTATAATTACATGTGTTGGCTTCAAGGATAGGAAGCATTTAAACTTAGAGCCCAATTTTGCACTGTTAGAATCATGAAGGATTGATTCTGCTATTGAGTTCAATAGAGAAAGTATCAGTTTCTACGTAATTTTTCTGGAGATTCCTTTGCTTACATTAGTGGAGCTTTCAACCATAAGACAAATTTTCTCTCACAAAATCCTGTGATATATTAGTAATAGGCCATGAATTTTGAGGAGAACATGGGTTTTTGTTCTGTAGTAATCACGACTATATGACAAAGGGAAGCACATGAATGTAGACTGGGTTCTGGAGAAACATATTATATTTGGTTAACATAAAAATAAAGAAAAAGACAGAATAATTAATGTCTAACTAAGCTTGCCTATATGCTGAGGTAACCTTAAATATCTTTGGTTTTCTTTATTTGCTGATAAAAAGTACCTTAATAAAACGTTAAGTAATGATTAGAGCTCTGGATGCACTGCACTCTAATACACTGAATATTTTCAACTCTTTGGCTATTGAAGTTAGAGCATCTATATTAGATTGACAAAATTTATACAAAGTCTGTTTCTCCCAAATTATCCATGGGTTAAACTACAGAGTGGGTCTCTGGAAGAAAAAGTTTAGGATTTACAGTATTTACCTGTAATGAAGGTCATAAAATTACATCCGATTATCAGTACTTACAGCAAACAAGTCTTTGGAGAAGCAGTTACCATCTGCATATCAGCTTTTTCTGAATGAAACTAACAAAAGAGGCTACTCTGAAAGATGAAGTGTGAAACTTCATGCTACAGTTACACATTCTTAATCTAGTTTTGATTAATTCACACTTTACCTAACTAGAAACAGTACTCTGCTGTACACTAAACATTCTGCCTGACAAAACCAAAAATAAATCTTTGGTGAAAGGGTTTTCTTTTTTCTTCAGCAAGTAGATAAAAAACTGTTCAAAAATATTTTTTTTAATACTGTATTGTTGATGAACTACATGCTGGAGAAAAAAAATTACACTTGGAAGTCTTTGGAGATATCTGCTGGTATTATTATACCTTTCTTTAAAGGCTCTTGTAACAACAAGGTAGTTAAAATCATAGAAGCATACAACTCATCTATGCAATCAACTACTACAATCAAGAAGCCCTGTTGGTTTTTTGTTAGTAACTACTTATACAATAAAATGTATTCAGCTCTTCAAACCTATAGCTTTTAACTAGTTCAATTATTTTTGGACAATATGTGGCTTCCTTCTCTTCTACAGAAAAGTCTTTGGTACAAGATTATTTTTAAAGCATTTGCAGCAAAACTGTTACAAAAAGGTGAATGTGTACTGTCTGGTTCAGAACTAGCAAACAGTTACAAGGTAAAGAACTACAGTAACTAGAGGCCGATTCATCAACACAAAACAGAACAGTAGGGCTTTTTGATGACTTCTGACCACCTTTTGATACATGAGGAACAATACAAAAGTCAGCCTGGCCTGTCTTAAGGGTGACATCTTGGCCCCAGTAAAGTCAATGGGAGTTCTGACAAACTTAAATAGAGCCAGGAGTTCCTATGGTTGCTTTCTCACAACATTACATTTTAAACATTTTTTCTTTTAAAAGTAAAAACATATGCCTAATTTTTTTTTTCTTTAAGTAAAACAGGGAAAGAGGAGGAGTGGAGAAGAGGACTGGATATAGATACAGGCAAATTTATAACATTGGATGATTCCAACCTCCTCTCTCTCTCTCCCTCTCTCCTATTAAAAACCAAACCATGATACCCTGTCAGTTTGCTCCACGTTTCCGTGAGGCAGCTCAAAAGTAACAAACTGTTCCCTGAGTACAGGAAAAAACAACAACAAAAAACCCAAAAAAACCACTAGAATAACTTTTAAAGGAGGTAGTATAAAACAGGAATTGCATGGGTTCAAGGCAGTAGCAGTACTCACCTCTTCCAACAGACTCTTCAACTAAAGCTCTGGCTTTTTTATTTCTTACAGTAGCCTAATCAGAGTTTTAGATTGGCATGTGGGTAAAGTCACTCCCTGAGCTAAAATTCCTGGCTAACAGCACACTAGGCGAAGGCAAGGAGCAGGTTCACATCCTAACAAGAGCTCTGAGACATACTACGATGCTAGCAGTGCTTATCAGCACTCAAAGCTGGGTAAAAATGAACTATAAACTCATGATGCAGTTTACTTAAAACATCTAAGAAGCATTTAAGGCATCTTTCTGTACTCCAAAGCAATTTATGAATACTAAAAAGGCATAAGGCAAATCAGTAATTTCATAATATATATATTGCAAGGCACCATTGCTAAGAAGTAATGTGATACTAGAATACTCAGCATTCTTATCTATTCCATGACTCTCAGGCAGAGCTAAACTGTTTGGAAATGCTGAATACTTCTTCATTTTGCCATGCTTTTTAGCATTAAGTGTCAATAAAGGGGCAACATTTGTCACTGTGGGGAACCCAACATGTCCCAGAGCCCTAAGGATATAGCATACATCCTGTCAGCAGTTGCTGGCACAAGTTTCTGGGGGAAAGGCACTACCCTAGGCTTACTGGGGTTATGAGAAATCAAGAAGTACAAAAGATTTCATGTGGCTGTATACGTGGAAGCACCAACTCCGGTTTTCCCAGTTTTTAACATCCTCTATGTCAAACACATTAAATTATTACATTTTATACTCTGAGGTTTCCTTCTTTTTAAAGACAGAGCTTCAGCTAAACAATCTTGTTCACCTACCTATACAACTCCCTGATCACTGAGCAGACACACGTGCACACACACATTCTACACACAACTGAAAACAAAACAAAAAAAGAACCCAAAATAAAACAACACTACTAGGAAGTATCATCAGTTCCATAGCTGAGACCAACTAGAACACAAATGAGGTAAAGCAGTCATCATTCAGAGTTCACCTCTTGGCAAACTGAGGTAGATAGTCAGCAAAAGGGCCAACAGCCTTCCCTTTGCTCCAGTGACATATTTTTAACTTTAGTCAGAAATCTTCACTGTCCTTTCACATTTGTTGACCACTGAACATTCAAAATGAGTGAGTTTAAAAACAAACAAACAAAAAACAAACAAAAAAAAACCCAAAAGAAAAAGAAAAAAAGAAAAAAAACATTCAACAGAGATATGGGATCACCTGCTAGGTTAGTCAGGCTTTCCACAATAAAACTTTGGCTCCCTGTTCATTGTCCTTCGAACAGACATACACTGTAAGAATGTCTGGCGTGGCCTTAAGGATGTCAGTTTTGGACTGCAGAGTGTATCTGAAGAGGTGAGGCAGGAGTCTGGTCAGTAGCGAATGGCAGAGGAGGCTCTGTGCAGTTACTTATGGCAGGGCTCATCACGTTCGTACCCAAGTCACTGCTTACAAAAGGACTGGTAGTGAGAGGGGTGGCACTTGTCATAGAGGAGATGTGTATCTCATCGTTGGACTCATGAGAAAATCTTCCAGAGTCACCGGTCTCATGGCTTCCTTCGCTGTTGGCTGAATGCTCCGTATCAGCAACAATACTGAATGGCACCTGGAAATTAGACTGCTGGCCAGGAGAGCTGGGGGAGTCATCCTCACTGATCAGCACAGTGGTACCTGGCTGGTACAGACACACTGCCTGGACAAATCTTCTCTGAGGCTACATAAAAAGCAGAGAGAAAAAGGTTGTTCAGCCTCTGAAAAGCTGAGCTATAATTTGAATTTTTACTGCATTTCCTATCTCCTATTCTGCCAGAGTGCCTCTAACAGCATTGGCTTGGAACAATCTGGGCTTTCCTACAGGAGGTTAAAAACAACCAATCTCAAGTCTTGCTCATACTTTTCCATAATAGATGAAATAATCCCCTCTAGCTAAGCATGGCTAATCAAGAATGATTTCACTGGAGAGATCTGAATGGTATTTTAAAAACATACTTGGTAGAGCTCTCTCCCATCCCTTCATCCATATTCTTTAAGCGTTACTCCTTGGGTGGTAGCAAATATTTTTCTTACAGAGGCATCAGAAACATGCAGCTGCTTCTGGAAATATTTTGGAATACGAACTTACAACATGGATATCAAGACTTCCTATTCCTTAAATATACAAGAGCACAATACAAGTTACAATTCAATAAACATTAGTTAGATGCCTCATAGGTGTGAATTTGCATGATAATGTTCAGGATTTGGTTTAACACTTCAGTTTTAAACTGTTATTCTCATCCAAACAGCAAATGTGTCCAGACCAACAATTTCAGAAGCCAGACAGTTCTACTCAGATTCTCAGTTTCTTCAGTACATTGGGTAAATCATTTAATTTCCCTCTTTAGATTTCTCTTCAGCAAACAAAGTTTTAGTTGTCAGGGTAGGAGGGGATTCTTTGTATTTTTTATATTATTTTTATTTATAAATACATATTTAATTTGTACTTATATTTATACAAAGTCTCTGCAGATGTAGTACTGTAGATGCTATGCATAGACCCAGTACACAGAAATCCTTTTGCTCGCAGATAAAAGGGCACAGGCATGAAAGTAATCAGTGAACTGTAAAGAGTTATAATATCTGACAACTTGGGACAGAAAATGAAACTTCCGTAAGACTTTACTACGAGGTAGAACACCATCAACCTTAACACAACTGAAACTATCCAATTAAAACTCAGACCACTACTTATGCTTTTCCATAAATAGAAAACTACCTATCTTCCTTTGCAAACACAGGGTATTACAGTCAAGATTGCTCATCTCTGCCCAATAGACCAATTACCTCCTCAGTCTTCACCTTCTTAGTATCTTGGAAAAACAGCCACCTTTTCTTGCAGTTAGTCTTTGTGACAGGCCCATAGCTGTTAATAATCAGATCAGATCCCCCCTACAATAGAGGAAGACACACAGACATTTATTTTAACAAACTAAATTTCTAAGATATTTGAAAATATTTTTCTATTCCTACCTATTGGCTCCATACTGAAAAGGAATACAAATGTCGTCTTAGTACTCAGTCACGTTTTTGTGGTCTGGCATTCATCTACTGCTCGAGACAAGTCAAGACCAGATCCACTAAGTCTGGCAAGCCCACAGGCCAGACCCAACAGCTATAATACTGCAAACACACAGCAAAATATGCCAGCCACTGCTCTTGCTCTACTACTTTGAATGTGACCATTCATAGACATAGTGTCTGTGCCTGTACTGGGGTCCATTTCCATTTCCCAGCTCTTGCATATATTGCCAGGGAGCAGCTCCACTCAAGTTTGCAGTGGGTACAGAACAAGTCTTAAATCAGTATGTCTGCATGTGAAAGCAAGGCCAATGTGGTTTTGTCACACCGGACTCCTGGAGTGTAAGGTTCTGCACCTCCGCTGATACATCCTGCCAGCTAGATTAATTTATAATATGACCAAATATGAGTTTATAAAATGTAACATTGTCTTACCAGTAAATATACAGAAAAACACTATTTTCTTTAACACCTGCTTAGCGTCATACTTGACTAGATCGTGCACAGGCACTTACTGAACTAGGTGCTGACAAGGACGCTCTCACCTATCTCCTTTTGGACTAGCAGAGGCCACCTAGCAGCCCTAAGTCTATGGAGCTTTTATCCTTTGATGTTGTGCCAGAGCCAAACTCTGCAACCTGCAGAGTACAGTGTAAGACAAGTGTATTGAATCAGATCTCTAGCTGAACTTTAAGATTTAAAGTCTTGAAAATTTGACCCTGGATTGCCCAAACTTGTGCTTGCCCCATTAAAAAACCTCCTGTGGATTTGTAGCGTATACATTTTACTTTTGATAAGGACTTGGATGTTATAGCAATGAATTCTAAAGAAAGATTTCTGTTTTGGGAGTGAGTAAAGCTCACAGTACCTTAGCATCGATGAAGCTGTTTCCCACTATCATTGGCAATAAGGATTCCTCATTCTCTGCAATTCCTTCAATACTCTTCTCTACCTCATTAGCACTGGCTAATGAGATGCTGTTATGTGACAGCTGGTCAGTGCTTTGCTGCACAGGTTTAGGAGCAGATGTTTTCCTACACAATGTTAAGCAGGAATAAAATTGACCCACAGGAAGAAAATACAAAAAAATCAGGGATAAACTTCAAAGCTATTATTAATCAAGTAATATTGGTATATTCTTGGTGTTTACATTTGTTATACGATACTCCTAACTCTCATGGAATTTAAATGTTATTACTTGTGATAAAAATAACATGTGCTTCCAGTTAATCATACACAGTAGGCTACAAGCTTATGTGCAGACAGGAATTGTCATGATTAGTAATATTACTTGGAGGAAGTAACCACTGATGATACTAAGACCTTTCTACCACACTACACAAAGACTGTCTCCCAATCCATATTTTTTCCTGCATGTATGCTAAAAAGCCCTTGTTACTAAAATATACTTTCAGACAGTTTTTTAATTTATTATTTTGAGCAACTTACATTTGTTCTGATCCCAAAGTTATGGGCAGACTCACTGGATCAGTTTATGCCTCATAGCAGTTCGTGACAAGACAGACAGATGGTGACTTGCACCACTGCAAAGAAACTGCATCATGGAACTGCTTTATGTCAGAGTTCCTCTTGTCCAGCAACACCAGAGGGCTAAAGCCTTGCAAACCAGGTCTGGGCAGGCTGGAGGGTTAAACAGCAGGAGCAGATGGTGTAAAGCAGCATGCTTATCTGACTCAAAAGGGGTTTTTTATTTGGAAACGTGCCTCATAGTTGTCAAAGCACCACTGACTCTGTGGGTTCTTCATTCTTTTCATTGGAGAAGGAGCTCAGGTAGAGTAGGAAGAGCCAACAAAGTGCTTTGTTTCCACTGCTGGTCAGAACAGGTGAAGAGACAGAGTACTTCATAGATTTTAGCACTCTTGGAGAAAGCGGCATGTCCCAAGAATCACTGCATTGAGAAAGAGCTCAATCTTCAAGAACAAAAACATACCTGGCTTTACTGCGATAAATTAAGATCAGGATGCAGATAAGGATGCAGGTCAAGGCTATGCAAACCCCAACAACAATGCCAGTCATTGATTTCTGGTCCAGATGGTAATAGTCAGAGTAAGCTATAGCAAAAAAGAACACAGAAAGTCTCAGTAAATAAGAAGAGTTACCCCTTGCTCCCTGTCAGGAAATTAATAAGGTTACAGTCACAACCACAGAGACAAATGCTTCCTTTTAATGAGATTTCCAGACCTTCTCTGTCATACATTTTGACACTTTTGAAAATAAAATTTGTAGACCAAACAGAGGAGTGTATGCAGTCCTTGTGTGGGAGGGGAAGAAGGGACTGCCGCACACCACAGCCTCTTCAGTGACCTACAACATGGAGCAGAGGAGCTCACTCCAACCCCTTCCTTACAGGGTGCTACTAGACAACAAAAGGAAAAGGCTTGGAGAATTCCAGCCACAGTCACCTAGGAGTGTTGACTTTGGTTTATGCTTTGACATCATATGTCTATTAACCTAATCCTGAGGGCATGACGCTATTTGCTTATTCAGGCCTAAAATATAACTGAGTTCCAGGAAGGGAGAAAGCCTGAGCAAGAAAAATCCCGGTGTTTTAATCACAATTCAGTGTGGAGCAACAAGGAAAGGTTAAAAGGTTCATGTACCTGAATAATTACTAGCTCTTGTCTCCCCAAATAGCTTTAAAATCTGTAACAAGTCACCAAGATAAATCCCATTCTATGTCAGACAAAGACAATGTGTTCTTCCATTCTTATATGGAGAAAGCACTGACATTATCTTAATTTTCACAATGTAACACAAAGTTTTCCCCAAAGAGCTCCAGGTGGGGCTGACTTCTTTGATGAAAATATATGCTGGTGTATCACTGACTGACTCGTTGATTTGGGTTGCTGGAATACCAGGAACCAGCACATTTCAACAGATTTATTTGAAATGCTGTCTGGTTCTAACTGACCCAGTGCTACTGGTACCTCAAACCAAATAAAGGAAGTGCCTTAGAAGAGTGGCTGCAAAGTTGGTATTGATGTAAAATTCAAAACAGTTATGTATTCTCATTTGAAAGACAAACTTCCAAATTCTGAGCAAAAGAATTAAACCAATTCTGAGTTGAACTGAGATAAAAATTCCAAAATGGTTTCATTTAGAAGAAAATGCTACACTGTTAGGACTGCCTCACATAAAACAGAATGGTTTACCCAGAAAGCAGTTCCAAGCTAAAGCAAACAGGGATCTTTTTTCCTGGTACTTGTGACAGCAACAATCAAAACATTGCTACTGACTTGTAGAATCTCCTGAATCCAGGCGTTTAGGTCTCTGATTAGACTCGGATGTCGCCTTTGGCAGGACAGCAAGTTCTACCGCATTTGAGAAGGGTCCTTCTCCCACTTCATTGGAGGCTGCTATTTTGACCAAGTAGACATTTCCTGCTACAAGGTTTTCCAGCAAAGCCATGGTCATTGCTCCTATGAAAAAGTTTGATAAAAAGTTCCAGTTAGACAAAATCTGTGGGAACAGACTGAGATTTAGACAGTGGGACCTACACTTTCTTTCCAATACGACCTCCAAATCTTGTTTGAGGACTGCAATCGTTTTCATATGTTCTAACCTGTGTATACAGGGTACAGAATGAATGCTGGGGTTGCCTGCTTGTCCCTTCTGTCCTTTCTCTCCATACTGTTTGAACACGGCACACTATGAAGTGCCAGTATAGTTCAAAACCAAGAGTCAAGTATTGGCTACAACACACAGCATACTAATCCTAAATCTAGCGCTAGCTGCATTTCAGTGTGATAGTGTTTATGTTGTGATCGTATCTGTGAAAAGAAGCTCCAAACATTAACCAGACTTTCAGGCAAAGAAAGCAGAGTGTTAGACCTCTCTCATATACTAACTTATGTGCCTCTCCTAGATCCACTGTACCATAAAGGTGAATGAAAGTTTCAGGTTCAGTTTATCAAATTTCAGGTCTAGTTGGTAAAATGAACAGGACAGATTTGAAAGAGTACATTATAGCACGCTTTTAAAATAAAATTAAACCCTATTTAGACTTGCGTAGGCTTCCTTGATTACTGTGCATCTAAGCTGTGCTACTAAAAATATTACAGAAAATGTCTTTCTCGCATGCTAAGGATTCATTTCCTAAAGTCCCTGAAGGCAGGAAAAACAGATTAAGAACATAAATAGGATTCACTTGCATTGTCCTTAGACAGGCAAAACTCCTATTAAAGTCAGTGAGAGCTTTGCCTGTCCAGGGACTGCAGACTGCTGCTTAAAATTTCAATTCCTTTCTAAAATGCCTGTGTTTCTTCCTACCATAGAAATATATTGCTTTTCTTTCCCTAAATAGTGGCAGTTACAGGACCAAATCTATCCCTTGTTCTCTTTCACATACTCCACTTACTTTCTCAGAGTTAAGTCTAAATTTCAACCTTTCAAATCAGTTTCAGAAGTCAGAATTTATAGTATCATGGGAGTGTATAAAAATGTAAGGTTGTTTTGTTGACAGAAAAGATTATACATTTGGCAAAAGGGAAGCTACTTCAAAAGCTATTTTGGCTCTTCCATCAAAAACACCCATTAGCTGAAAGCATTTGAAGTAAAATGTGAGGTATCTGTAACCAAAGGAGCTGTAATATCTAGCACCAGCAAGGGCGAAAGGTCACGTTTCAATATTACAGGCTCTTTCCCACCAGCTCCTTTCAAATCTGCTGCATTGCTAAAGCAAGTAAGCACTTTGTGCTGATTTACTGCACACCAAGTGTGTAAAGGCTATAACTTCTGATCTACTTGAAGAGAACTAGAGAAAAGGGGGGGAGGTGGCTAGAAGATAACTCACATCACGAATCACCAACAAACTGCATTTATATTTTCTAACTCTGCCATGCCTAGCACAAGCTCAGTCAAATTAGAGGGTTTTGGTTTTTAAGTTGGTAGATTGGTAGAAATTTTCATGCATAAACTAAAGCCCATGCTAGGACTTTTATAGGTGGTAGGGTTGATCTGTGTTTTTTTGTTTTGGTTTGCTGGGGGGGGGTAATTTTTTTATTTGGGGGGCAGTGTTTGAAGGTATGGGAAAGGAATGGGGTTAAGATTTCACAAATCTTCTGCAGAACAAGTTTAGTCTCAAAACACAACAATGCTATTTATTGCATAGGGTTAGCTGATCTTATCAGAATAAATGCATTAAAAACTGCAAACCCTGCTTTTACGTCAAATTACCTGTGAAGGACTATCACAGTATTTGCCCAATTTTACTTCTACATACTAATTTTCTTTCACAGACTTTTTCATCTGTACTTTACCTAAGAGCATTACAGATTGTCCTAATATGTCAAGATGCCCAAATTCCATGCCATGCCTCAAACCCCAATATATCTGTCAAAATACAAAATTAGTGACTCTAACATTGATGGGCATAGTAATATACTGAGATTTATAGGTCTCCATTTGCTCATTCCCTCCAACGCTTTCAGTGTGGGAACACATGAAAATGTTTACTGTTATTGCCATCCCCTCATCCAAAATATCTATGGTAAAATACTATTTGAGATGCTATTCAGTTTCACAGCCATGGCTGAGCTGAAGTATATACCTGAAAGCAATTCAGCCACTTTGCTGCATACAACAAATACAGCTTATCATCACCAGAATGACAAGATTTATTCTTCAAATATAAGCTCTCTATGAATTTAAATCTGTGGGGTTTTTAGTGAGTAAAAATTATTATTAAATTAGTCCTTTAATATAAGAACTTTACATCACTGTTTCTTTCAATAATTTAATGGGACAACTTTATGTCACTGTTTCTTTGAACAATTTTAACAGTGAAAAAACATGGGCTCTAATCTTCCTCCTACAGTTAGACCTCATTGATATTTCAGAGACTAGTTATTTTTCAGAAATTTTGCTTAAGATTAATAACCATTTTGCTGTTATTCTTCACAGCTGACCATTCTATTTGAGGCCAGCCTGACAAATACCATTCTGCTCCAGCAAAGACAAAGCAGCTCTGCCACATTTCAAAATGGCTTAGTCCTTCATCCTCTCTTCAGGAGCAGCACAAAGGACAACCACCATCTCTGAACTAAACAGTTCACTCTCACTGATGGTGAAATTGTCTTCTGTGAGTGAACACTTACTAAGTTTTATGAATTTTCTCCACAGAAAATTTAAAGCCTCACTCTGCTGACAACTAAGCTTTCAGCCATGAAACAACACAGAACAACAAAATAATAACTCTTCCTGGACAATCCTCTTAAGTAAGCTACTCAAGCACGGCTTCAGTCTGTAGCACTGAGCTTCCCTCTCTGGTTTAATATATTATTAGAACATTATCTATTCTGAACTGCCTCTATTTTGAATACCAACCAAACAGTAAAGGCCTTTTTCTTTTTTTATGGCTGTTGTGGTTTAACCCCAGCCAGCAACTAAGCACCATGCAGCCGCTCACTTACTCTCCCCCCACCCACTGTGATGGGGGAGAAAATCAGGAAAAGAAGTAAAACTCGTGGGTTAGGAATGGTTTAATAGAATATAAAAAGAAGACACTAATAAAGATAATGATAACGCTAATAAAGTGACAACAGTAATGATAAAAGGACTGACACATACAAATGATGCACAGTGCAATTGCTCACCACCCGCTGATCAACAACACCCAGTTAGTCCCCAAGCGGCAATCCCCCCACCCCCACTCCCCGGGTTTATATACTAGATGTGACGTCTCATGGTATGGAATACCCCCTTGGCCACTTTGGGTCAGCTGCCCTGGCTGTGTCCTGTGCCAACTTCTTGTGCCCCTCCAGCTTTCTCGCTGGCTGGGCACGAGAAGCTGAAAAATCCTTGACTTTAGACTAAACATTACTTAGCAACAACCAAAACCATCAGTGTTATCAACATTCTTCTCATACTGAACTCAAAACATAGCACTGTACCAGCTACTAAGAAGACAATTAACTCTATCCCAGCTGAAACCAGGACACTGGCTATAGTAGAAATCTGTTCTTGATGCAGCTTTTCAAATCATAGTATTATTCTGGAAAGTGTCTATAAAAATTTAGACTATATCTACATTTAATCACAAAGATGTGACTGCAGTTCATATCGCCATACTTGAGTTACTGTTAGATTAGCTAGCTGGGGCTCAGCGGTAGAACAGAGCCAGAGAGTTAAATTGAATTTGCAGAGCAATTTACTGGGAGTAGGGGAAAGTTCATTAAGCAAACTGAGCTAACTGGATTGGCAGTGATCAAAAGAAATATATAAACCCATATAGCCACATTTATAAATTTCTTTCTGGAGAGCAGGGCATCTCGGAGACTTCAGATTTGAAAAAGTGCATTTACAAAATGAAACCATCACAATCATGGTTACAACAGAACTAAGATGGATGTAATTGGATTTATGAAACATTTTGATTCACATGCACACACTGAGCTCCAAAGCAACACAGCCCTTCTCCCCTCACCTTCTGAGTATTAAATGGTTTTTAATACATTTTCATCACAACCATGGGAATAATTCTAAATTAATTATAACTTTTATGTGAATGCTTATATGAATTTCTTTCTTATTGTAGTCCAAGGGAGCTGAAAGTAACAAAGCATCTTATAAGTAGCATCATTGTTAGTCCAGTTCATAGGTTTATGATTTTAGTTTACCTTCTCTGTGCAACACTTGCCATTCCCCAGCAATCCAAGACTTCCTGGATGCATAGAGGATAGTATATCGTGTAACAACTGTTTCAGGACCGTCAGGTGGCTTCCAGGAAACCAAAGCAGTATCATCCTCTATCAAAGTCACCTTCACTCCTACTGGAGGGCCAGATGGTGCTGTGAGAACAGTAACACAATGCTATTAGGCTAACCTAATTTACATGCAATTAAATTGCTCAGAAAGAAACTGATGTGCAGACCTAATGGGTACTGCTACACCACAGATGAACAACATATAAACAAATACATACTGCTTCTCAAGAGAAACTCTCCTGTTAACTCTGATCTGGTCAATAGCTTAGATTTTGTGAAAGCAAATTTCATATTTTTCCTTCAACTCCAGAAAGAAACAGTTTCTTACAAAAAACCACATCATCACCCTGCGAACCATTACCCATCCCAAACATTGCAATGCTGAGAACATGAAGCTGAAGTTTTTTAATTTTCACTGACCAAGCTGACAGAAAAGCAAACTAGAAGCTAGGGCAGTAGATATGTAATATTCTTACAGTTTCTAAAATGTCTGGTTTTTAAAATACACTTTCATAATGCCTATGAATCAGCCATGCCTGTTCAATACATATTTTAAATTTTTTCTTCAAGTTATTTCCATTCAGTTGGTGCTAATGTTGTAAGTATATCACATTTTACATAAAAATCATTGCTGATTTTAGGTAGATTTTGCAAAAGAATTTCACATTCCCAAAACAAGGATTTTCCTGACAGCATTTTTCTGTCTCTCACTGAGAAGAGCAATATCTGTATCTCAGAGGTAAGTATTTCTCTCTCCTACAGACAGCTTAAAATTAATAAGCAATTTTTTAGGCCATTTGGGTTACAGAGCTTTCTTTTTAGAACCATGTGGTCCTCTCCTAGTGTCTTACCTTCTGGAAGGGTAGTATGGTAGACTACCGGACTCCAGGGACTGGAGAGCTGGTCCACATGCAGCCGAACTGCAAATTCATACATGGTTTTTGGCTCAAGACCTTGAACTAACATGTGAGTCTCTGACCTGTACAGATGAAGGAATAAAATAAATTTAACACCAGCAATTGACTTAAGATCCCAAACTCAAATGTTATCTCTTAGTCACTGTGAGTAGATTCTCACTGTCAGTTCAACACAAGACAAACCAGTTCAAGTCCAGACACATACTCCATCTGCACTGTCCACCTGAAAATGTAATTGTACTAACCCTGGAGCTCTCCGGAGCATACTATGTCTGCTATCAGTTGACTTGAGCTCCAGTTTTCACACAGGTTGTTTGGAGAGCTGATACACAAGCAAGTCCAAGAATATTATTGCCCAGATCACCGGCAGGTATCCCAAACTTAGCTTTTTCCACATTTGTCCGTAGGACATTATGCTTCAAGATGGAGTAACACTTAAACTACAACCAGCACCACAGCTGAAAGGCACATGCTGTCGGCTCCATCAGCTATTCCTGATCTGCTTCTCAGTTCACAGAACAGACGTAGGCTATGTGTGCAACTTCCCCTTCCACTTCTGGCCTCTATCACCTCATGTGTAGGGGATGTCTGTAGAATATGAATGTTCCCTACTCATCTTCTACTCATATTTGGTAATTTAATGATTATAAAATTGATTATGTTAAT
Source organism: Haliaeetus albicilla (assembly GCF_947461875.1). Lineage (NCBI taxonomy): Eukaryota > Metazoa > Chordata > Aves > Accipitriformes > Accipitridae > Haliaeetus > Haliaeetus albicilla. The sequence goes on along the minus strand of NC_091494.1, from coordinate 13,691,517 downwards.
TGTAATATTGTAGTTTACTATTTGATCACAAAGTCAATTGTAGACGTCCTGCTTTACTTTGATTCTGGGGGCAGGGGGAAATCTTTCATATACATCAGGGTTAATTCCAGGTGATAATACCCAAGTTGAGATTAAATCTCAATTTAAAATGGTGTTACTCTACAGATATTGCTTTATTAAATCTCATTTAGTATTTTTGTCTTCCATACTGCAAAGGCAGTCACCAATATTTGCAATAGTCTCATCCTATCACGAAGAGCGGCATTTATTGCTATGCTCCATATTGCACACTAAGAATTTTACATGGTGATTATACTGTGTCTAATCGTGAAGTCAGGAGTTATACAGCAGGGGATGTGTTCTTTGAAGAGAAAACCATCAGTATTAGGATGGAAACTGTCTTTTAGACGGCATTTTTCTTATTTAGAAGGCTTGAGTAAACCCAAGTGTTGAGGGAGCTACACACATGTGGATTCTCTCAACAGCACCATGGCTCCCAGCATAGGCAGTCACAATGGAGCAAAGTCTTCTGCTCCCATACCGCCTGGGCAGAGAGTTGAACCCCAAGCCTAGGCAGAATTTCTTCTCTATTCTGCCACTCTGTGGCTCACGCATTGCTTCTCTGAAAAGCAACCTGTAGTTCCTACTCAGCTTTCTCCTGGCAGGGTGCCACACACTCAGGAATGTGGCATTCCCATAATAACATGCTCAAGCCCTCAAAACTCAAAAATTCTTGTTTCCTGTCTTAAAATCAGACACTGGGTAAATCCCATCTTTTCCCAGACAAGCTACCTATAAAATAGGTATTCAATTTTATTTGGCTGAAGAAGAGCTTATAATTAAATTCAACTTAGACAGCTAAAAAGACATTAAAAATTCAAGAGCTTCTCCGGGGATCCAACACAAGGATCACAGGTAGAGAATTAAGCTGTTCTACGAACATGTCTTAAATAAACCAAGAAACAGAACTAGCAGCCACTGGGCAAAACACACAGTCCTCTAAGGGAGATAAAAGTTGTTATAGTAAAAGGCTATTAAGAGAGGGTAGGAAGAGTAGAAACTGAGTGGGAAGGATCTGGAAATGGGAAACCAAGACTTATTAGTAGTGCTGCACTTACGTTTGAAGGTAGAGAACCAGAGAAGCATTCTGCAGCCCCACTGGGTTGCAGCGGATTGTGTAGTTAATGACTTGCGCAGATGTAAAGGCAGGCTTTCCCCAGTGAAGGTAGATAGAAGATGAAGTGTTAGCTTTGGCATAGAGGTGGTGAGGAGGTGGTGGTGGTGGCACCATGCGATCACGGACAGCTGTTTAAAACAAACAAGGAGCACAAATTATTTAATGAACTGTATACAGATACTGGTAAGATCAAGAGACAGGTCTGAGCCCACAGGTTAGATTCAAATCTGCCCCTACCCAGCACTACCTGGGTATTCAGACCCAGGAATCTGATTCTAGCTATTAAAGACGCCTCCTAACCCAATACATGTCACATATTACTTCTGTAGTCCCACTTGTTTAGCCAAAAACAAAGTCAAAACTATAAACAGAGACAAGGAAGAGAAATAAATCTCTCATAAGATACATGATACATCACTGGTTAGCTGATGCAGACAATCTAATAGGGGAGGAAAGTGTGCTTGGTAGCTATCTTGTTTCCTCAGCTGCAGTTCATGAACATAGGAGACTGTCTCGGTTGCAGGATGACTAGGAGAGTATTTGTCACAGATATAATCTTTCTCGTTCTCTGTTTTACACTGAATTAATTGATTATTTATAGGTTAAAAAAACAGAGCTGCTGGGACCTTGAAACAGCTCAGTTCTTAGTAAATTCTTCGTGTATCTACAACACTTACAGACACATCCTGGAGTGCTGACTGTTTGGTCTGCCTGATAACCTTCTTCCATACTGTTATATGCGAGCAGCCTTACATGATACTTTCTTCTAGGATCTGCACAAAGAGAAAAGGAATAATTAGACTCAAATAAAAAAATAAGGACTTTCAGACTTCTACAGATAGTGAGATAACTTGATTCTCCTGCAAGTTTGGTTCAAAACTTGTCTGCTACAATCAGCAGACTGATGAACAGGCTGGATGCCTGGAAGCCTGTCTTTTCTCCAGCCCTGCAAATTCCCCTGAATCTTTGCCCAGAGTCAGTCACATATCTCCTAGTCTTGCTTTTGATAGCCTGAAACAGAAGTTTGTAACAGAAATCAGTGGGAGTAGGATAAATATCACATTTCTATCTGTAACAAAATCACACCTTCACAGCTACAGAGCTAGATTTCATAGTATGATTCAGCATATTGAAAGTGCTTTCAATCTACATAAAGATTTGTTAAAACAAATAGCCTGAGGTCCACAGAAACCAACATTTATTTCTGGATAAGCAGGCTGTAATGAAGCAGGGCAATCAAAACGAAGGCAGGAAGACAGGACTCAGCAAAGAAATGGGAAATATTTTGGTTCCCGGTTCCGAGAGGAGGTATACTGTGAAACAATAGTGATTGTTAATAATGCCTTTCGCATTAACTTCCACATGTTTTCTTGAAAGCTGGTTCTGGCATTCTTAGAAGGTCACTGTTCCCAGCTTGAAGGGTCTCCCTATTTCCCTTTCTCTGGCCACATCTTTGGGTACCCATATTGCAGTTTGCTGCTTCTCTCAGTTCTGTTAATGATACACTGGCCTTGATCCAAGTGAAAAATTACTACAGAGAAATGATTTAGAAGCCTTGAGCTTTCTGTAAGTGGAGATGGCGTGGGGTACCTGCAGGTGATTAGAGTGCAAACCACCAGGATGGCTGCACTGCTTCTCCGCAGCCTACTCCCTTACGATGGTATTTGCAACAAATCCCTTCCATACAATGATGATTTGCTAGGTGGTAGCGTTTGCTACTAGTACATACAAGCTCTTCTGGGTTCAGCTAAACTTACCCCAGTACTGATGTAGGTACTAGGACATTCTCTTCTATTGTCATGAACATCTTTCCTTCTGTTAAGATTTTCAGAAAGTTCAGATGTTATATAACTGTGCTGATCTTGTTTATTTCTTTTTTCTTGCCCTAAAATACCATAATATTATCCCTTCCCAAAATAAGCTCTCCTCTTTCTCATTTTAGCTGAGATTCGATATGGCCTCTCTCATAAAATAAGCAGGAACACAAATCCTTGACATTTCTTCACCACAAATACTTTTGTTTACATCAGATCGTTAGCTCCCTCTGCAGTCTCTGCACCAGCAATACAATCTCAACAACTCGATTTATGTTTCCATAAAGACAGCGTAGTGATTTCATAATAATACATTTTGTAAAATCTTTTCATATTTCTTTTGAAATAAGACAATCTTTTTGCGATGTAGTTACCTACATCAGCTTTAAATGAGATACCGCTAGGTAGAGTATACATCTCTATGTATGTTTATTTTTAAAAGACTGTTTTACTAAAATCTAAATACAGGTGTAAAAGAAAAGGTGTTCTTAAATTTGGATCAAAGTATTTCTTTGATGTGTTCAACACTAATGGTAGAATGGGCAAGAGGAGCCCATTCCCATTTTCAAATAAACTTTAACATCACAAGTAGACAATACAAATAACAAAATTTCAAAAAATGAGATTTTTTTTAAACTAGAGTAAAATTCTCATTTGCTTTGAAGGTTTTTTTCACTTTACATATCACTTTAACAACAGACATCAGTTGTTCCGAGCCAACAAACTAAAATCAGAGAAAAGGAGATGGACACAAACAGACAGAATAACCTTAAGCATGTGATAAAAGAAAATATGGAATTTTAATACTGAAAATTCAGAAAGATAGTAAGATATTATATGTAAATCATTGCAATATCTTAAAAATTTGTAAAAAACAAAAGATGTGTGAAGGGAAGGTGCATTTAAAAACACTGAGCCCAACCAAAAAACTGCACTTCAAAAGTACCAAGTGATTTAGATACATCAAAATCAAATTATAGTGGCTTATTGAGGCAAATTACAGCACGCATCTCAGAAAAGCAGAAATATATACCTTCCCAGGCTTCTTAACCTATCGTAGGAATACATATATTTAGCATGTAACTGAAATACTCAAAAACAAAGCCAAAATTTTAATAAGAGGCCCTCAAGACATCTTTAAGATCTCAGTAGAATTATGCTTTGGAGGTTGTTATAATAATCGATTCTCCCATCCATTCTTAGAAGAAACTTGAATTCCGGTACTATTTAGCAGACTCTTGAACAGATTCCACATAAACAGGTAGCATCCAGCTGGCCAAGTGTCACAGTCTATCTTTTTCTTTACAAGTTCCTGCAGAAGAGACCCCTGCTGCATTTCCGCAAGACACAGAATGACAGACACGACAATTTATCATCCTGCTGAGCACCTTCAAAAACTCTGTGCCCTTTGAAAGTGGTCACCCAGAACTGATCATCTTCACTGTGAAATGAAGAATAGCTAAGGTCTAGTGCCCTGCTGAGCTGAATGAGGAGCCTGTGAGGTCTGTTTATCCTCATGGCCTTTTTTTTTTTTAAAAACCTGAATTCCTCATTAACACTTGATCAGGGGGGAGAGGAAGAATAATGGGATGTAGAAGAAAAGCAAAAAATGTAACTCCCACAAAAAAAATTCACTTCTTTTTAAATCTTATTTTTAAGTGTCTTAACACTCTACATTTAGAAAAAGCACGATGTTGAATACCATTCATCTTACTCTTGTATAATGCAAGTTTCAAAAAGAATTATCTTTATATAGAAGAACCTGTTTAAAAATAAAGCCTCCCAACTAGTCTTTACCATTTAAAAAACAAGGTTATTTCCACTTCAGGACATCATGGTTCAACTGGTAGCAAGACTAGTTCAATCCAAAAGTGGTATCAGAATTTTTAAGATGTCACACATTACTACTCCTATCGTTGAGAAACCATCTGCTGGTATCTGTAATTGAGCAACTGAGGAGGGCTGCATTATGTACTGCCCTAGAAATGCCTAAATGTTATAGTAATCCAAAAAGGAGAATATAAGAGCATACTGAGCAGCAAAAGAAATTGATGTGAAACTTGTTTCACACATTACATGTATAACATGAGCGAAGACCAATTCAAAGTACTTGCTGAGACGGTGTTCCATGTTGAGCATAGCTTCATCAAACGCAAAACAAAATAGCCAACAGCCAAAGATCTGCCTCCGGTTCCAACAGATACTTGCACACTATTTGTTTTATGAAGTGGTTGAAAATATTTTTTTGTCTGAAGTAGCCTCTGTTTAGAATATTTTTAACAATTGTTAGCATCATTTACAGGCTTATGATATGATTTACTCCTCAATGGCAATCCCAGTACAAACTTGGCATAAAAGCCAGACACATCCTTAGAGAGAAAACAAACTTCAGGATCTTTCTTGCCTTTAACCAGCATAGGTATCCTGAATCGTTTACACATAAATCATTGATAAAAGATTGGGGATAGCTTGGCCACCTGGGGGCCTGACAGTCTCAAATTTAGTGTGTGCCATCCATGCACATTATACAGCAACAGGAGGCTTGAGAGGCTCAGAAAGCAGGGAAGCGAGTATTGAGGCCATCAGTCATGCTCCTAACAGACCCAGAAGTAACACATCTTTCCACAGAAGATCACTGCTATTCAGAAAAAAATCAGGTGCAGTGATTTGCTCAACCCATTCAACACCTAAATTCAGTTTAAGTAAAAAAAAACTCGCGTCAAGATTTCACCTCCACATTTTCAAACTTTCTCTGAACAGCTGGTAACACTGAGTCATTTCAATTAATTCTCTTGCAATTGCCAGGATTTGTGTAGTGGTTGAAGGCTTGTTCCCAGACCTAAGGTGAACTCAACCAATTCTGTAGCCTATTTACCCACTGGCTGAATTTTTTAAAGTTAATTTGTTTCTGTTGAATATGGTTTGTTTTAGTTTGGTTTTTTTAGTGCTGCTGGTATTAGGCTGTTGTAAAATTAAGTGTCACAGCACCTACCTACAGCTTTTTAATAGGCATTTTTATTGTTATGACTTAAATCTGCTGGTTAGAAAGGACGCAAAAACTACACTGTTTGTACAAATCAAGAGGCCAGCACTGATGTTGGTACAAACATGCTAGAGCTAATTCATAAATTTTATTACAAGACTGCCTCTGGAGTACACAGAGACTGTCTTATAAGACAGTATAGGGGGGAGGTGATAAGCTGGCATAGTTTCACATGGTACAATGGATCTGCCTCACACACCCTTTTTGTATAACCAAAACCTGTCAGTATTAAAAACACATGAATAACAGTTCAACAAAAGACACAAATTTTGCCTCTGGTAATACTACTGCTATAAAGTAAGAGTAGGAAAAAGCTAAATATGCCTTATATTGATTAATTTCAAATTATCAAAACAGATACTGTCCCAAAAATCACGGTTTCACAATTTATGTAGGATCAGCCTCTTTTTCCTATGGCAGTTTTTGTAGGCAGAGCACTGCTCCCTGATGATACTCCTGTGGAATCTCATATCCTGTCATTTACTCTCCCATAAAAATCTGCAGTGAGCCATGCAGATTCAACCCTGGTAGGTCTTTCAGCAGCAAGACACGTGGGGGAGCCTTCTCTTTGTTTTGCGAGTCTATGAATAGGTTCCATACCTTACAGTAAAACTATGGCAAAGCTAAACACTGCAAGTATAAGCAAAAAAATTAAGTTGAACTATCATTTAAAACATGGATTGTAACTTGGAAAAAACATTAAACATTACAGTAGCTGAAGCTTGGTAAGAGTTTGGATGACAATGATTTACTTGCATATCTTACTGTCTTAATACATTCTGGAGATACAATCTTAAGAGACTATGTTCAGCTTCTCAGAAAGCAGATAGGAAGCTCATAGCAGTTACTGTGTTAATGCTGTAAAAACAGATTCTTCAAGAAAAATACCACAGTGCACTCAGATGTTCCAACCCTGGTTGTGTGACAAGTCATTTCATTTCCCAGCATGGGGGGAGAACCACAGCTGTTTGTCTGTCTGGACACAAGAAACTGAGAGAAACTGCAAAAATATCATGAAGAATTGAGAGTTGGTTCATTAGCAGTCCTATTGCTCTACAGTCCATTGGAACATCCACATTTTGTTGCACCAGCTCAAAGTTATTCAGTATTCTTTACTACTGCCATCAGCCTTGCTTCTACGTAAATCTTCATTTCTCTTCCAGTAAGGGGAGAAGTTGCTACTCCAAAGCAGCTGTCTGTCAGAAATGCTCATATTCAGATTTTCCCATTTTCTTGTCCAAAACTTAAGAAGTTAATATGTTCAAATTATATACATTTATTAGTTAAACATGGATTAAACATACAGAGCCCAGTTTTGAAAGCTTAGAAAAATATAAATGGTCCAGTAAATACATACACAATGGTAGGCAAAAGCAACTACAGAGTTGTTATCTTCTCATGCCAGAAAACTAGTTTTAGTGTATGTTAGTGTATTCCATGGAACTCCATTGAGTTACTGACTCAAACATAGTTCTTCAGTTCTTCTAAAACATTGAGACAAATACACAGAAAAAAAACATAAAACAATCTGGCATTGTTCCACAGTAGAATAAATGGTGCTTCTGTTGACACTTGCTGGCCTCTGAAAAATACCTACTGAAAACCCAGGTTTTGCTGTGATGACTGCTGTAGCAGCTACCATTATCTGGGGGGTGGGGTGGAAAAAAGGTCTTCTGTTTTGAAGACATTTCCCTAGTGATAAAGGTGACATGGGGAGAGGAAGAAACATCTCTCCCACCAACATGGGTTAGTTCCATCTGGTAGAGTTATACCTCATTACTGCCAGATGGTGTCCTCATGCACTTCCAATGAACACAGCTGGAAAAACTAGAGGCATCAAAGATTAAATGCCTGTATTAGCAGTTAAACAACTAAAAACAAAAATGTGCTTCAAATCACTTTGCAGCTGGTGAAGTACTTTTTAATACAACTACCTCATTCTTAAATTACTAAGATTGCACAGACTGAACTTTTAGGAAAAGTTACTAAGAACAATAAAGTCACTTCCATATTCACAATGGAACAAAAAGTTCTCAATACATTCTATTACATAATTAAAACCCTCTAAGCTTAAAGCAGCACGACACTAACAACACAGCCAATGAAAAATCCTAATCCATATGTAATTCCATCCGCCTTCTCAAAAGAATACAGAGAAATGCAAATGTCCTGATTACATTTTAACATTATCTTCAAATCAGTTTTCTGCAAAAGACCAAACTGAGTTTATCCCATTCAGATTTTTATAATCTGTCTTCATAGGATTCTTATATTCCAGGTACATTTAGAGCATTAAAGATAAGTATAAAACTTGTAAGAGCAGGTTCCAGTACCACATTGTACATGAGACATGCTCTGGGTAACTGTTCATTCAGCTGCAGCTTATCTTGAATACAAAATGAAGAGTTCTAAATCAAGAGTGTTACAGAGCCATGTTTGCTGATATCAACAGCCAAAATTTTGGCTTTCTGGCAAATGCTTCACAGAAAGCATCTGTTTACAGGCTACTTAGCCAAGGTTACAAGAGAGTGTAATATTGCAACCCCTAAAAGCCCTGCCATTGTTTCCTTCAGCTGCTGCATGTTTGTGAAGCTCCGAAGGCCTTGAAAGGAGCCAGAGCAGAGCCAACAGGTCAGGGCTAGATAAAATTAAGAAAGAATCTGAGGTCAGACCATGAAAGAACTTTTTTTTTTTTCCACCCCTCCAGAACAGTGAGTCCACCTCCAGCAGCCTTTCATTCAGTCCTGATAAGAAGAGACAGCACTCCACAATCTGGATTTCAGACTTTTTAAGTCCTCTTTGGGGAGGGGAAAAGATAAGGAAGCCCAAAGAAAATGGACGTTTTACTATCATTTACTGTTGACTCATTAAGTCTGGATACTGAGCATACTTTCGTACCTGTTTTGAACATCCCTGCTCTCAGCACTTTAAAAGGAAAGTATTGATAGAAATAAAAGTATTGGGGGCTTTGTTCTTGTTTCTATAAGAATTAGGATTGCACAGAATTTCTAGAGAAAAAAAACCAAAAAAGTTCAGTGGCTTGATGTTCTCAGTCAAGTTCAGTGACTAGAAACAACTTCTTAAGCTACATCCAATGCGGCGATTCTAACAGCTGGGGAAGGGGGATAAGAAAAATATTTCAGTTTTATTCTAGCTTACATACAAAATTTAGAAAATACTTTTTTCCTTTCAATTAAAGGTATCAAAACCACACTACACTCAAAAGGCTGAAAAAATGGTTGTTCTAAGGACAAAACTTCTGTGGCCAAATGTCCATTTTTAATTTAATCTTTTGTGCTGCTGGATTTTTTGTGTAACCTACAGGTCCATTGTTGGGTAGTGGTCCGGCTGGATAGCTCATTGGTCTGGTTTGCCAGGGTGACTGCGCTGCCCCCAAGCCCGTCCCTTCAACACAATAAACTCCAGATAATTATTCAAAGAAGAGGCCAGCAGCATGGGCTGCTCTGACATCGGGTCACGGCCTTTGACATCGAATCTGGGGCTAGCCAAAGTCTGCTCCAAGCAACTGAGGTCCAGGGGAATTATTAAGGGGGAAGGGTGGGAAAGGAAGAGCACTGAGAAATACTATCCTTAAAAATGTACTTTTGAAGCAAAGTAATGTAAATACAGCAGAAACTTATTAGGAAAATAAGCAAATACATTTCAAATACATTAGACAAAAGGGACAGAGAGAAGCGCATCAAGCCAAACAGTAACGTAAAGCCGGGAAGTAGAAGGATGATACAGATTCAGGTCTGTTCCTCTCAGAAGCAGGTAGTTCCTCTCAGATTTTTTAGTACTGGATTTTATTTCTCTTTTCTAAAAAATGCCCTTTTACCTTGCTCAAGTACATATGATTAAGCAAATAAACACAGTTTAGCAATCCTGTTCTCTTACGATTTTTTAAATCTTGTCAAGGTTCTCTGGGTATGTAATTTCTAAGCATTATTACTAGCTTCAGATAATTATATTTAATTACTTCTATTTTTAAAGGAGTTGGAATTTCAATTTCTTGCATATTTTAAATAACAACTTTTTAATATCAGATTAAAATAGTCTGAGAGGTTACAAATTGCCAATATTTTACATTTCATGGTTTCTTTTTCAATTTAAAGGTAACTTTAAACAGTTAGATGGAACAAAGACTGTCTGTAATACTCATGTTTTCCTTTGCAAACCAAATAACTGAAGTAGAAACTAAGCAGTTTGTTCTTTGTACAACATTGTAAAAGTTTATTTGGGTAGAAAATAGAACATATGACATATGTGAATTGATCCAGCTAAATGGTCTGGCTTTCCACGGCTTTGGATGGCTCGCGCTTATTTGTCTAAATCTGAAAAGGGTCTGTATCCCTTTTGTAGCTTTGCGCTATCCCCTTAGAGGGCCCCAGGACAAACAACACCTCACACCCCCTTGCTGTAAAAACATCACCTCTCCTACTGCCCACCATCAGCAATAGCAGCTTTATACAAAAAAAGCGTGGGGGGTAGGGCTAGCGGGCAGGATGAATTCCCAGCATACAGCATTTTAGCCTTTTGGAGGCTACGGAAACAAGAACCATCTAAATGTCTCTAATCTTTTTAAAAATGAAGCAAATCTCAACGATTTTAAATTTGCCCGATTTCCTTACGGGCATAGAGCATTCCCACTACGCCTGCAACGTTTTCAATCAGTCCCTGTGTTTCTCTTGCACTTCAGAGAACCGGTAAATTGCACAAGCAAAAAGCTCTCTTCCAATATTATTCTAACAACACACTCTATAACTAGCAGACACCCTTATGTTAACTAGCCTGGCTCACCGTTTTCAAAGTGAGCCCTCGAAAGCTAACTTGAAAGCAATACCAGAGGCCTGGACAAACACCTAATTTTGATCTTTTGTGCTCGTCTTTTCTTCTGAGAGACCTTTTCTTTTGTTGCTGCCCAGTGGAAAGCACATAGCTCATTGGTCCTGCTTTGAAAGATGAGAGCGCTGCCCCTCAGTCCACCCCTCAGAGCACAATCACTTTAATGGAATTATGTAGAGAGGCCATCTCTGGAAGAAGAAGGGAGGGCGAGGGGGGGAGGGAAAGAGTGTCCGAAGGAGCCAGCAGAGCCTTAATTACCCCCAGTTACTAACACAGATACGTCCACTGAGAATTCACGCAGTGGTCCAAACAGGATGTGTCACCCCATACAACAGGTTCCCTTACATACAGCAACTGACCCACACATGAGTGACAGAAAACAGTTAGTGAATCAAACATTACAGTAGAGGATCAGGAAAAAAAAAAAAGAAAGAAAAAAACCCCACCCAAATGCTGCTACAAGCACCCCTCAAAACAGGAGTGTGCTATAAAAAGTTCTTTTCCGTAAGATGGAAGATACTGAAAAGATGATCTCAGTGAAGACCAACATTTCTGGGTTGCAGATAGGAAGGAAGTTTAAACAATTTGCCTGATCTTCATGCTAAGAGGAATGCTTCCAGAAAACGCATCTAAACACAATGCAATAAGCACTCTACCAAGTTTGGTTTAACATCTGTTTAGGTACCAATCTCTATCATACATATGCACTGACTGCCTGACATCCAGCATCACCTTACAACCAACACATTTTTACACAATGACAAAGGCAATCTGTTCACAGCACCCAAACTTTCCCCTGAAGCTATGAAATAAATTTTCTTTCAGAACCAACATTTTCTGCTGGTCTGTCATGGACTCCCCATGCCATTTTGACCCTTTTGTGCAGCAAAATGAAAACACTATCTATCATTACTTGCACCACAGTGACTTTCTAGGAGGTGCACGGTTTCATTGCAAAAACATCTGTGGTCTGGTGACTCTTCTCAGATCTCAAGCTTTAGGAGTTGTGCTGTTGCAAGCATGACTGCAAGATGCAAAAGCTTTGTGTCAGGCAACTAATTAGTCTGTCTCTCTCCTCCTCCTTGAGAGGGCAACAAGAAACTGCACTAAAACACATTCAAATTGCTAAATGTAAAACAAGTCAGTCATGACAGAAAAACAAACAAAATACATGCAAGTAGAAACCACCACTATCTTTTTCTTAAGGCATGCATGGCCTATATCCAGCTGCATCTATAATTAGGGCCCAAACTTCAGTGGGACATTCTGTTATTGCAGGTGTCAAGGGCCATGTGTGCTCCGCTCACACAGCGCTCCGTTTTATTTGTCAGACACCACCAGGTTGCGGTGGTGCACCTCCTTGACGGATACCTCATCTACACTCTGTGTCCATGGGCTTGCTGGCATGCACAGTTGTGTGAGCACTGAACTATTATTATACAGACACTTTGCAGATGTAAATAAAGCAACTGCTTAATGAAGCTCAAAATTTGGCACCCATTTGTTGAATACAGGGTGGAGGGGCAAGTTAACCTAGAAGGCTGACAAGATTTATAGTGAATTCACTAAACCGACACATTTGTCATAGACCGCCCGTTAGTCTGATACACATTTACTGCTTCTGATATGACAACTCTTATACTTCATTTGCTGAAGTTAAATTCAGATGCATTAAAAAAAAGCTTAAAATGAAGGCTGGCATCAAGCTTCCTTTGTACACTACTTTTAATGCAAAGTATTCATTGAAAACTCAGCATATAATGCTAAACAGTTTCCAATCACACAGGTTAATAAAACAGAAAGCAGGGAAGTCAGCTAATAGCACTTGTAAAGAGTTCAGCTCAAATGCCTTAGGTCAGCAGGTCATTTCACCTGAAGTGTGGTGGCATGAGGACACAGGTCTCCATTTCCTCAGCCATGAAATGCATTGCAGTATCTCTCCCCATACATGAACATGTCTGTTACTTTTCCTTCACTATCCTCTTAGATGCCTTATTCTCTACAGCCTCTCTGACTGGTTGCGTATCTTTGACATTTAGCAAGGGTATTCATTTTAATTACATTTAGATTATGCTGAACTACCTCCCTAGTGGTTTGGCGCAGCAGTGTTATTTTTAGCCTTTACATTTTCATACAGCACATCCTGGACTTCTAAAACATGCCCTGAAGAAAATTTCCATTTGTAACGATAATAAAAGTATCCAGGACCCTACAACGTCCTTGGCTCTAATATGCACTGCTGTTATATTCAATGGCACACTGGCATGAGCTATTCATAATGAGTTTTGTGGTAGGAATTTGCACAGAAAAGTTTATTAAAAGAACACAGTAAGTGACAGCTTGTCACCAGGCAATGAAGCCAGATATACTACATACTTATATTCCTTCTTGAATGCTTTCAATGAGTTTAAGTTTGGTACAAATACCCATTTAGAAGGCCAGGAGAATTTGCTTCTCTCTAAAAATGCTACTACTCATCTCCACACAGATTCCACCTAAAACCATATTTCAATGGCATCTTGTGTTCACATCTTTCCAGGCCAGGACTCTGCTCTTCTAAGATAATTCACCAGAAGGATTACTCAGTCTGTGGCAGCAGCTGTGCAAGTTAATGTTGTTGCTGCTTTTTGTTAAATACATGTTAATGGTTTATTTGAAGACTATTTAATTAAGGCCAAATTTCTAGAACAGTATTCTTGAAAGCACCACAGACAGATCTTGCAGGTGGTACAAAAGGGGTCAACATGTGCAATCTGAATTTGGACCTAACATTGTCAGGAGCTCAGCTCCTTTACTCAGAATTCTCTGAACTGTATTCCGAGTACTAATATCCTTCTACAAAAATGTTGTTTAATATCCATATAAAGAAGCATCTAAACAAGAAGAGTAACCTGAAAGATTTCAGGCTTCCTGAAACTTCTGAAAATCTTTGGCTCTTCTGGCTGACAACACAGCACCTACTATTTCTTTTACACTTTGTGGTATTTTGTAAAGACAAAAGTATATCCTCGCCCCCCCCCCCCGAAATGGATTACAACAGGTTTTTTACAGTAAATACTTTTATAGTAAATTTACTACAGGTAAATACTACTGTACTTTAAAGGATGCTCAGAATAGCAATAACAACATGGAAAAGTAAATTACAACTTTGTAGAATCTGGAATAGAATTTCAAAGATTATGTGCTTTTTTCCAAGAATGGTTTTTATGTGTCTAAAGTGTTTTCCATAATTATATACATGGCAATTTAGTCTGGCTTAAATTTTTCCTTCAAATTGGTTTTCTTTAACTTTTTTTTTTTTAATAAACAAAATCACTTCTCATGGGAAGCAATGCTGTTGTCATCAAAATGTTTGACCACAGACCAGTTGTAATTTAAATCTTTCACCATACCTGCTGTATTTTTTAATTAGTTTTGTGAAGAACAAGCATTGAATTCATGTCAAACATTGTATTAACAAACTGAAAAGTACAGATTAAAAGACTAGGAGACTACTTATAATCAAGGTTATTTTTGTTATCTTTCCTAATGCATTCAAGATTTAAATCCAAGCTATATTACTATCTTGATTGAAAAAGGGAGAACAAAATTATCTTGATGTAATTCCTCTGCATATGAAGTTTATACAATACTTAGAAAATGGAAAGCAGTCTGACTGATTGATTACTTAAGTAAAATAAACACACAGCTACTTAACTCTTAGCTAGCTATCTTCCTTTGTACAATTAAAAGGGTTTCCCATCATTCATTCAGTTTTACAAATGCTGAGTTGAGCCTGCAGTTTGATGAGCACTTTAAACCAGCACTAGCCAACACTGCTGCTGAAAGAAGCCAGCCTGCTTCCCCTCACCCTTCAGCCACTCACTCCTGCCACAACCTTCGTTTGCAGAGTTATTTTTCATTCAGGCCAATTTCCCACCCTGTCCCTGTGCAACCACACAAGTGTTAATGCAAGCACAGAGAGGAGCAGCACAAATTAGCACAGACAGGTACACAAGGAATGTGGGGTGTTTTCTTCCAAAAGTGCCAGCTTTTGCTACTTTATTGAGCTCCAAGTTGCACTTTGATGAACTCTGAGAACTAAGCAACATCCCGAAGCAACAGAGCAAGCCACTGGCAGAACCACCTCGCTATTCCCAGCTGTGGCCAGCTGGTTAGGACACAACACAGCCACCGTGAGTCTATTTCATCTTATGCAGCCTGGTGAAATCGTGAATCTCAAACCTATCCACACAAGAACTCCAATGATAGAATAGCCATGTAATGAATTTATTAATAAAAGAAGTTTCCCTCAAGGGGGAGCTGTTATCTAATAGACTGAATGCAAAGCTGGAAATCTGGCAATTTACAGCTCAGTTCTGTCACTGATTTCGGCGATATCACACTCAGTTTAAACCACCAGTACTCGAGAAACTCCATGAAAATGGCCCTTCTCTTCCTTGTGTTTCAGGTACCCAGTTTTTAAGATGGGACAGTGAACACTCATCCACCTGTGAAACTCATTGGAATGGTTACAAAATGCTGAAATAACATAGAAAGGTGGAAATACAAATAACTGCCTAAAGTGTTTTTTTGTCACACCACTCCAGGCAGCGTGGTTCAGCTGCCTTGCACGGAGGCACAAGGGACAGCACAGGTTCTGGGGACCCCCAGGGCAGAATCCTCCCGGCTTCAACAAGGTGGAAGATGACCTTTCAGAGGCTGATCTTCCAACAGGGAGGCTCAAGCAAAAGAGGCACTGCTGAGCCAGCCAGAGTACCCTAGACTTGTGCCTGCATTCTGAATCATGCTAAGCAATTCACTTTTCTGTCCTACAACTTGACTGTGCTTTGGTGGTTTTCTTCAGGTATTTTATTGGGTGGATTGGGAGCATGATCTGGCTGTCATTTCTGAAGGACAGGGATGGTTATCACTGCATATATGACACAGCTCTGCCAATCACAGCCCATGCATACCTGTCTACTCTGCTTGGATAACATACAAAGATTTAATACATCCAAGCCACCCCTGAGCAAAGTTTTCCAGCACAAAAAGCTGGTAGGGAGTGCTACAGCTATGGGTTTTCCAAGGCAAGTGGTTGTCATCAAGGCAACAAGGACTGATGAGAAGCTAAGAGAAATTAGATAAAGGCAGGTAAGAAGCAGTAAGAAGGCAGCCAAAGGACATGAATAAACAGGCTAAGTTGGGCCCACATTAACGATTATCATGGAAAGAAAAATTAATACAAAGGACTAATACAGTAAGAGGTATGCTTCTGATGGAGAAGTGCTGGACTACACTAAGACAAAGAGGATCAGGAAGCCAGAAGATACCCTATTTTTCTCCAAACAGTTTCTATATACACATGCAAATTTAGACACACAGATACGGAGCGAGGTAACAGGCTATGAGCAAATCACTCCCTGCGTCTTAAATACACAAAGGAGAAAGTGGGGAATTGATGGGTAAATGGACACAATGCACAGTAGTGCAACACCTACCCATCTGCCTCTCTGCCCCCATATAAACCATCCTACCGTATTGCTTCTTAACATCTCCAGTTCAACTGCCTTAAAAAAAGCCCTGGGATCTGATATACAGACCACATTTTCAAGATATATTTGCATGCAATATTTTAAGTCTCCTCCTTTGTCTGAATATACAAATATGTCAGTTGTACAAAGAGCCACAGCACGCACAACTGGATGCACACAAGAGGCAGAAAACTCAAGTCTTTAACTGATCTACCAAACAGGATCAAGAATGTATTTCCCTGTCCCAGCTTCTGCAAACACGTGCAGAGACAAGTATTTTTGTTTTGTAATGATAACCAGCTTGAGTTGGGATACAATATTCAGCTATGATAATGGTAAAAACACCGTGAAAGGGAGTATAAATGCTGAAATACACTTTTTATGCAAAAGTTATTTCTACTAAACTTTTTTCCAAGGCACAAAAAATTCACAGGAGAAGCTTCACAGCAAGAGCTGCTTCTTCCAACACAAGATTGTTTTTTTCCCCACTTCCCACATACCCTCCCTTCATCTGCCACAAAAGCGTGACTCCAGGCAAACTGAAAAAAAACCAACATTGACTTTTCCACAATTGCATCTTTTCCCAAAATAGAAAAATGCTTCTGTTAGCAATAGTGCCTTCGTGGCAAATATATAACCAAGGTGTTACTCAAGGCAGGAAAGCTACCAGAAAACATATTAGCTTAGCTTTAGAAATGCATTTACTTATCATGAACACAGAATTTGCAAAGAGCCCATACTGTTACCTTTCCCATACAACTATCACAAGTGGTAAGGTGACCCAAAAGAAGTTAATGAAAAAAAACTCAGGAGAAATTAAGTTAACATTTGATCACAACATCTGGATTGTTGTTTAACAAAGGAAGAATACAATTAAAAAAAAAAAAGGAGGTGGGGGGGTGGGGGGGTTAAGAAATGTAACTAGCCCTGTACAGCAAATGTTTTCTTCTGTCCACTCTGAAGTCTCTTTCATGTGCTAATGGTGGCATTTTTTTAAACTCTTCGCCTTTGACTTACTCAGACCTTTAAGGACCTCACACATCTAATGGTTCCTCACATTCACCAAGAACAATCAAGAGAGGTCTGGGGGTTGACATGCAGTATGATTAATGGACAATGTTGATTTAATTTCCTATAACAGGAGTTTTCTCTAAGCTTTCTCCAAGGAGCAGTTTCTTTGCAATCCAGGACTTAAGTATTTTACTAATGAAGTCCAATAAATAGCAAATTAAATAATGCTGTCTCCCAGAGACAAATCCTCTCATTTCAGGAAAAAAGGAAGGAAAAAAAAAAACCAAAAACCTACCATATTTAAAGTTCTGTTTAAATCTTAAAAAGGTTGCATAGCAGAAATGTACATAGTTGTTGGGGGCTTTTTTGTTTGGTTTGGTTTATTTTATTGTTTTGTTTAAGAAATTTGAGCAATTATCTGGTCATTCCTGCCATTGTTAACTGCTTGCTCTTTTTTTCTCTTTAAACAGGGGTACTAAATTTCCACTTCCAAGAAATTAGTCTTTATTGGTCACTTTTACATTACAGCTATTAAAATGTATACCATTACATATTCATTGTAATACTTAGAAACATTTCAAAAAGCAACTTTGAGGGTTTTTATTTAAAATAATTTACAACTTTCTTGATGTAAGGAGTGATCAATATATCCTTTTCATGAAGCAAATTTTAACCTTCAGCTCCAGCAAACGAACAATGAAACACTATTTGCATACATCCTAACTGTTACTCCATCAACATGACACAATTTCCCAACTGAATTCCCACACAGGTTTAGATTGAAATGGTGGAATTTCTACCCTGAGAACGCAGAGCAGCAAGAGCATTTCCTGCAAGATTCTAATTGCTTTCCCACCATTGAAAATTTTACCTTTAAATACTTCGAAGACAACACATTTTGCTTTACTATAGGCTGGCAAGTTATCTTGCAAGAGTGCAAAAGATTTCCCCCTCCTATTTCCAAGGCTTTGCAGTACCCTTGATTCCAGTTCTTTGAGTTGTGACACAATTAGTCTGATGTCCTGAGAGAAACAACAGCATCCGACTCAGTTATGGGGACAGCTGATAAAGAGACAGAAAGTCTCTCAAAAATGGGCAACAACCCTCCATGCTACTGGAGTGGGCCCATGGAACATAATCTCTCCTGTTGCCTTAGTAAAGTCTGCATCTTCACATTTTTACCTTTAAAATTGCTACAAGGCATTGTCCCAGGAAATAATGAAAGTTTCCTCATCCTGACAGCTCCCACTAACTCTTTAGAGAGTCAGGCTTAACTGGTCTTAGCACTCCATTTTGTTTTTTCAAGTACAGTACATTCAATCTTTATTCTGCACTTGGGTATCTCTTCCCTCACCATGTCCTTCCCCTTTAAAGAGCCACTAGCTTGGGAAGTTAAAATGAATTACTGCAAAAGTCAAGGCATGTTTAAATTAGGATGTCAGGACTATTCTCCCAGATAAATGGGTTCAAACTGGAACAGTTCAGAGAGCATGTTCAAGAAGGTTACATAAAAATATATTAGGCAATCCTTCCAACACACAATCTACCTGTTTCTGAAAGATCTTAACTGTCAAAGAGAGCAAGAATGCATCTTTCTGACCCAAGACTAAGTGCTTAGTATGTAGACAAATTAGTAATTGTCCATGAGTTGTAGGGCCATTTCATAACTCTGCAGTTAATTCAAAGAAAGCCTAGAGATTCCTCTTAGTGTCTGTCATATGTAACATTTTAATCACCACCAAAACCAGTTACACTGCTAATGCAGATGTTACAGATTTCACTATTCCAGTGCCTACTGAAGTTGATTACTGGCTAAATCAGTAACCTATTGAAAGGCTTGATGGTATAATTTAAAACTGACAAATACATTAAACATTAATAAAAGCTTTCCATTACAAATGAACTGTATGAAAATAACATTTACTTTCAAAAACCAAAAACATAGGCAGAAGTAAATGTGACATGATTTAAAAAAAAAAAGATAAATCCAATTTCTTCAATAGAGGCAAACTTAAATGCTGTCAGAAAGAATATATGACAAACTAATCTTTTTTTTTTAAAGAACAAAAATAAAAGTGAAAGTATATAATTATGATACAAATCTGCAATATTGCACAGTGCAAGAGAAATAATGGCAGAACTACACAGGAAGGAAGGTACTACATTTTTAAAGATGTGGCACTTGAACTGCATAATAAGTATGCAGCATTAGCAGCTGATAGTTAACTGGCCTCTCCTCAGCAAATCTGCTCAGAACAAGCTGATATTTATCTAGGATTCCCACTCAGTCCTGTGTAAGAGTGCATAAATAAAGCCAAGGCGAAGACACAGTTGTTGTAATGGATGCCATGCCAATAAGCTCCAACAAAGGGCCACATAGTTAAACACAAGCTTCAGTTTTGCTCAGTAAGAATTCAATTTACAACCTGAGAGAATCAATTTTTCATCTCAACAGAGCAGCATCTGCTTTGATATTTTGCAGATAAAAAAAGTTACAGGGTAATAAAGCCCCCTCCCTTCTCTCTTTTAATCTATGAGGGTTTCTCCCCCTCCCTTTTTAAATCCTGAAAGAAAAACACAAGGAAAAATATCATATGCAGATATGCCATGTCTGCATTTGGAAGACAGGCTCATTTAGAGTGGTGACAGGTCTGCTTTTCATGATTATGAAGTAAGGAATGTGTGTGTCTTGTTTATTGACGTGTAGTAGAAGCACACTATCATACCAGGACTAGGCAAGAGCTCGCGTTTGTTAAGTACAAATATACATGAACTGCCACGTTTGCAAAAGAGAAAGAGGTCACAGTTAGCTGAGGAAGAGGTTGCTTTTAAACATGCCCAGTCTACTTCTAGGGCTTTTGATTTTATTCCTGTGCAATGTGACCAATTCCTCCTCCCCTCTCTCAGCAAATTCCTTATGTTTTAGCTGATAAGTAGTAGCAAGCCTGTTACACACAATCAGGAGAATTGACAGATAAGAGGTTTAGTTTAAGGATGTAATCAGCATGAGTAAACACTAGACTGACCCAGCTGTAAACAGTGGAAATAAATGATAATATTTGTCCTGGTCACCTACTGAGCTATTAGACACTTTTCACTATGTAACAATGTAAATATAATGGCTACAGTATATACAGCATACAGTGCTATCATCTGGTTTCCCAAGCAAGAAAACTGAGCTTTTAGTTGATCTTTATTAAGAACTAAAGCGATTTCTGACCTTTTTTTTTTTAAACAGAGCTGTAGTTTGTCTAAGTCAACATTTCATTAACTGTGAATGTCTGATCTGATATAAAATACCTCAAGCAGAAATAAAGTATATCTGTAATACTACATTATATTTTACTGAATGCCATTTGAAAACAGTTAACTATGAAATAAAAAAAAAAATTTGAGTGTTGTAGGAGATGACCTGTGTTTCTTTCACATCATTTCATGAAACCTTAGAAACGCCTGGCTCCTTGAATTTGTATGGGAGTCCCAAACTAAATTTCCATAGTAATTTATAACCAAAAAACAGTATCAATTCCCACATACACAATTTTGGATATCCCAGAATTTTCAGATACAAGTATGTGAGACTACATTTTGACACCAACAAAACCTGGGATAAAACTGAAATTATAGCCCTAGCTATCAGAAATAGCTACATTAACACATGTAATGGTCTTACAGTATTCCTTCTCAATATTACAGCATGTGCAGTTCTTAATGAGAAAGATGTCATCAAAGCTGTCAAAGATGTCATTAAGTTTTTAAAATTCACATTTTTCTAGCACATCCACTTGCAATATGGTGCAAACAAAACCACTGTGTCATATCTGACCATCATATCGACTGCTTTACAAAACTTAATAAGCACTTTTACAGAATTATTACAAGAGACACGCGGGTGACACGCATTAGACAGTTGGAGAAATTCTTTGCATTGACTCTTCTTACACACCTTTATTCAATTTCTATAGACTGTAGAATCACCTTGTCATCTTCGCTGCCCTGGACTAAAGCTTAGCTATAATTATGGTTCTAACGTGATAGAAATAGATCCAGGGGAAATTAAACAACTGAAGGCCAAGTCTCCAGGGGAATGCTAAGTGTAGTAAGTAGTTGGCTAATTCTTCAGCACAAGCCCCCTTTTCAGAGGAGGGTGCCTTGCAGGGTCACAAAATGTGTCTTTGCATCATTTAGACTTTGACAGATTCTTCACTTGGAAACTTTGTTCAACCTGAGGTGGGCAGGGAAATGTACTTTCCCTTATTTCTCCTCTCTGCAACTGGAAAGAGGTAGGACATAAAAAACCTTTTGGGCAGGAAAGTTTTTCTGACTAAGAGCAAACTTTCTGGAGTAAATCGCACAAATGAGTCTGACAGAATCTAATTATTTTTGCAAAAGACGGGGGCAGGGCAAAATGCCACTGGGTAATGTAAAACTGGAGTACCAAGAGAAACAGGAAGGAGTCATGACGCCCCTCATGTTAAACAGCTTAGATGACCCCAGTCAGCATATAAGAAGCTTTCCCAGAGAGAGAGCTTGCAGTCTCTTCAAGCCTCAGAGGAATCACTAATCAATTTTTTTATTTTACTTTTTTTTTTTTTTTTAAGCCGATACACTCCCTTTCATGGCCATCAAATGACTTGGCAGTTTCTGCCCAGTCCCCTGCAGCCTGCAAGCACCCCAAGCCCTGGGGAGCCAGCAGTGCTCCTTGGGGGCTGCAGCTCCCAGCGCAAGACACTGCACTCTGCAGGCTGTCCTGGGGAGGGGCCTTTGCCAGGGAACGAAAGGTCGAGGTATGTGGGCTCCCATGCTCAAGGCATTTTCACCAAAGCTAACAGACCAGTTTTTCCATCCCCTAAGGTGTCTGCCTGAAAACGGTTATTTAGTGCGATATCATCTTGTATGCAACAGAAACAACAGAGCACCTAAGGTGCGCGCATCTCTGCCACAACCTGCTTGCCTCAGGGTTTAGTGTTCCTTTAGTGAGATCCTACCTCAGCCTTGTCACCAAAGTGCAACTTTCTGAAATACTGTAACTACCATCAGTCAATGCGGTACAGCTCCCAGACAGCAACTACAGAAGAATGAATCAGCAGAGTGAATTCTTGCTTTCCTCCCTCCCTCCAAGGGTAGAAGGCATTAATGGCACAAGAACATGTTGCATTCCTCCATCACCAGTGGCATTCATTTAATTAATTACTAGCATGATAAGAACTGAAAAATAAAAAAAAAGTTCACAGAGGGAGACTTCCAGGCAGCTTGAAGAATATTGTTCTTGTGTTGAAGCATCAGAATTGATCATGCTTTCTTGAGTTTGTTAACCAAGAACTAGAATTTTATTTTATTCTCCCTAGATGTAGGTTCCAGGATGAGATTCCTATCAGCATTACAATGTAGTTATGAAGAGTTTCTGGCTCCAATAAACCAGGTAAGCTTAAAATGGGTTCTTCTGAGTCACTGACATTCTTGTATAGGCTCTACCTTCCTACTGGTCATATAGCTGCACACACAGTGAGTTGTGACAGGCCAACAGTCCACCTAGCACAGAAGTGAGTACCAGCAACATTGAGGCAGAGATGCATATGCATGTACTTAAAATACTCTTTGAAAAAAACAATTTGAAGACATTTAAAGGGGGAGATGAGCTTCTTTGGACACTCCCTTTGTTTTAACTTTCAAGCTTTGCCAATCCCTCCCTTGTTGCACAGCGAGAAGGTTCCCAAACAAACTCTTCCACCAACAAAACTCACTTCAACTTCTGAACACACATATTCTGAAACATTACAGAAACAGAACCTGTACCAGCAGACTCATCAAGTCTCACAATGAAAGACTTTCTGTTAGAGAAAACTTTCTAGAGCAGGAAGAAGCAAAGGATGAATTAAAAATAGAGACAAAAATGCATGGTATGCCCCCAAGGGTCTGCTCCTGTGGCAAATTCAAGTAATAATAGAATTTTACACTGGACTAGGAAATGGCCTGCTATTGAAAAATAAATGCCAAGACCTTTAACACAAACAAATGTCTATATGAAACTGTGGATATTTATTTTGAGAATGGCAGCCCTGACACTGATCAGATCATTTAATTCTATTTACATGGTGACTATCATGCTAAATAATCCAGTTTAAAAATACACAGAAGTAACTGAGTAGACCTCCACTGGAGTAAGAGAGGTTAGTTCTCAAAAAACAAGGTAGGAACCAACAAGAGATTAAAACATACAGCATAATATTCATATTGCTATATTTCATGTTCAATCACTGTAACCTATTTTACACTAGCATTACTGATTCTGCTTTACCTATCACATTTGTCCCTCCATCAAGAGTCCTGTAGATATTTGTAAATCATTTACAGTAGTTATATCAATGCTATCGACCATCCATGCAATCAACAGTGCTTATAATATCAACGGTAATGTTCTCTTTGATTAGAGAATATTATGAATTCTGATTTTGTGATGCACTTCAATTGTCACAGAGTAAGTGAACCATCTTCTTTAAATAGAGAGATTTTGCACAATTGGCGGTTGTCCCAACATCTGCAGGAAGTTCCATGGAAAGACGAATTGACATGCTCCAAATGTCACTAGAAGTCTGTCTGCAGTTTATTAACTATGCAAGAGAACAGGGAATAGTAGAGCAGCCTTACGTCATGACAAACTAAGACATGAAAAGGGAGTGTTTGGAAGCCACATAACTTCAGTGGCAACAGATAATGCATGAGAAACTACTCCATCTTTGCCACTGGGAAGCACCTAGTACTATCAGCGTATTCTTCCAAGTTCGGAATAACATTTTCTCTTGACCATGTTATCCAACATATATGAAACCAAAAATCTTAAAACACACCTTTCCCCTTCAGGTTTCACACTCACAGTATTCTACTAATTCCTGTAGCTCATAATGAAGACATTTATTTTAAAGAGGCTGTCAATAAATCAGTAGTTTAGTGTCCTCAGGAGAGGCAAATGGATGACAGAACATCAGTCTTCAAAGCCTCTGTTCAGTTCACGAAGATTCAGTTTACCATAGTCACAAAACCTAGAGCAGTGGCTTGCCTCGTTTCATCTCTAAATTCAATCAGGTAGGATCACTTACTAATAAGTAACATTTTAAATGTGAAATGCATAAATAAAATAACCTTGTCCAAATGATTTAGATTATTCACAAGAAATAAAAAGGAAAGCAAATCAGTCCCTTCTTAAGCCGTGGACGTTGCTACAGTCTTTGTGGGTTTATATATTGCACATAATTTTACCTGCTATATTCTCCACATGTGCAGCTGCCACAGGCAGAAAAAGGTTGGTTGTGTACTGTTTTCTAAGAAATAATTTAGCATGCACAAGTATTTCAAACAGGCAGCTTCTCAGTGGGCAAATACAGTAGTCAGACAGGCACTGTCACTATGAGAAGTCTGTGTGAACTTTCCAAGCTTCAACATATGTAATCATCTTAGCAGTGGAAAATCATGACCTAATCAAATTTACTGTGCCAAGTGAGTCTTTTGTAGCTGTAGCAATTAATGCCTTTTTCTGGAAATGCTACAAAGCAAACAAAAATAAGAAACCAGCAAAGAAACTTACACAGGAAAACTTCCCATGTTTATTATACACTTCAAATAACTCAATACATCCCATTAAAAATAAAAAAAGATGACTTCTACTGAAGTTATTTGAAAAAATTCTCTTCAGTGGATATAACCTATGCAGCATAAATTACACATATGCGAAAAATATAAATTACGGCAATCAGATTATATAGGATGTGTCATGTTTTTGTCACGATATTTAGATACTTAGAATTATGATAAAGAATAAACACTCAACACATCACGTGCACCATGACTGAATAGTTAACTCAAGCACATGAACTCTTCCATGCCCACACTTCTTGTAATTCAGTTAACAATGTGACCATGTGGAAGTTGTAATTTCCCAAACTCACTTAGGTTTTGTTTTTTCCTCTATCCACATGGTTACTAGAAAGGAAAACACAGATAATATACATTCTAACATAATTTTGTAAAATAATATTTTAATCTGAGGAGGATTACTGTACTGAAAAAATCCATATGATGTGGATCACACAGTTAATAATTTTGCATGTGTCTGAAATTACTGCTTTGTAACTGCATAATGAGAAGACAAAAAAAAAAAAAAGGGGGCATTTATGTCCTAGGACACACAGACACCACATCCTTTCAACTCACTGCTCTTTTGTCTCACAGCTCTGTTAAACAGTCAGCTGCTGCCAGATGCTCTGGCTAGAAATGGTCACAGATGGTCAGTTGTCCACTTAACAGACCAGAATGCTCTCCTCAAATCTACCCTAAAATAGTATTTCAACTGTATGCAGCAGATGAGAATATCTGAGCATGGTCAAGAGGCCATTTGACCTAGTTCAGACTGCAGGTCAATGTTGATAATTTAGTCATGATTAATTCTCCACACTACCCCTAAATAAACACACTTCAAACACTAAGTGTCAAGTCCTATATTACTTTTGCTGATTACATTATAGATCACATCTTTTTATGAAAGAAATTCTCAGTTACATATGTAAACAGAAGCACCTTCTACCTAGGGATGATACCAATGCATCTGAACTAATACACATTGCAAGAGCTGCAGGAGGAAACAGAGTCAGGTAATCAATGGAAAGACTCCAATGGGACTCAGCAAGCTCTGTGCCCTAATCTTTGTGCTCAGTCCTGCAAATATTTACCAGTACTCCTTAAAAATATTAACAGGCTAATAACATGCACAAGGGCTACTTTCTATTACAGTGAGCAAGCAGTGCTTGTTGTGCAATACAGCTGTGACAAAGGCTACAAATAACAGATAAATAGGGTAAAAATACCAGAGAAAAATCTTTGGTATTTTGTATTAAACTTTCACTGTTACTAGATCAGGCATAAGTACACAAAAGCTGAAAAGCCTGCATATTAAAATGAATATTAAAAAGACATTTCATTTACTAGCAGTATTTACTAACTGTAAGTTCTCTATCTTGTGATAAGTAGCTGGGTGTCCTTCTTCCAACTTACACAAGATTTACAAGATCTGGTTATCTAAGTGCTGTGCAACATATATTTTGGGAGAGGATTATTCCATCAGCAGTATAACTCAAGCCTGCAAAACTTACTGCTGGGAAAATAGATGGCCAAACCTAACATTGTTGCCTTACAGGTCTAATGATTTAAGCTCTCTAAGATGTCCTTTGACTTTGCTGTCTTCCAGAACGGTTAAGAAATATTTTATATACTCACCTAAACCACTGACAGTATACTCAAGATCACTGGCATCCAACAGAATTGGTCCATTCTCCTGTTGGCCTTCTTCCTTATAATACAGCTTGTACCCTTGAATAGTTGCAGTGTCCTCAGAGTCCTGCTGCCACTGTACTGTAATGGTTGTACAGTTCATCGGCTCCAAACGCAATTCAGGAGACTTTGGTGCTGGTTTTAGAGAAATATATATAATATTCTTATGTTCTAGAAACAACTAGTTTTCACGCAAAAATCTGGGTGCCCATCAGTCCAAAGTTCACTCAAGACTGATTCTAGCTCATCTGTGTACTCACATAATTATTTCTTTATTATGTCATCTGACTCCCTATAAGCTAATCTAACAACTTAATTTAGGATAAATCAGAATAGAAACATTTTTTAATTCTGGATCTTAATATAGAATAAAATTTATAAGGTAGTTATTTTCAAAGAAAAATGAAAATACTCCAAAGATATTTATAAAATTACCTCCTGTTTTAAAGTGAGCCAGAGCAGATGCGATTAACAATAACATCACACTTTGAGAGCTAATAATTCGTTGTAGTACTCAAAACTCAATGAAATCCAAAGGGGATGGATGTGGACTACAGCTAAAAATTAAATTACAAATTCAAATCTACATCATTTTCAAGCTATTCATGCAAAGCTGAATGCTCTTCTCCATGACATTACTAAATAATAATGTAATCCAAAGCATAATTATAACAACTTAAATTAGACTTCAAATATCAAGTCAATTTTCATATTCAAAACATGTGCATTTTGTTTGTAATACAAACATGCATGCTTCAACTCAGATTCTTTAAGTACCTGTACACACTGCTCATGTGTAATGTTCCAATTTCTACAGAGGTATTTTACACTGAACAACAATGGGGTTTGGGGTTGTTGGATTTTTTTTTTTTAATTCCAATTATATAGAACAGAAGAAAACTGTGTTATCACTGGAAACGAGTCTACAAGCTAAATCATTTGAGCAGCTCACAAACATGAATTCAAGTTTCCTGCCACCGTGTCAAATATGTGAACATCAACATGTGGAAACAATCAAAGATTGACACCAAAATAATTTATCAGCTTTTCCTTCTTCTGTCATGTATAAGGCCTTTCATAAGACAGATTAGTTCCTCTTCAACTTTTGATCCTGAAACTATATATTAGCTGCATTTAGTTTATTAAAGGAATCAGAATTTTTTTAACATTATGCACAGAATCATGGTTAGAACACTATTTTCTAGACCACCAGAACAAGAATATGTAATGAGAAAACCTATTTCACAACCTTGCGCTACCTGTCAGAAAAAACTGTAGCCTTCAGATGAAGCCTGCAGTTGACCCCATCTCTAGGCTGCTGGTAATGTTAAGAATTACCTTTCACACTTGTAGCTTTGGGAGTCCGGTGGGAAGTCCACAAAGATGCCTCTCCCCAGCCAATCCTTGTTGCAGCAGTGATACGAACCAAGTACACACTGTCAGACCTCAGGCCTTCGAGGAGATACTCATCTGAAGTCCCTGGAAGCTCCAGGACTTGGACTTTGGTCTCTGTGCTGAGGCGGAAAGACAGACGGTACAGGACCACCTGACCTCTCCTGTATTTTGCAGGAATTGGCAGCCAAGAGATGAGAATATCTGTAGGACTCCTGCTTGTCAAACTAATTTCAGGAGCTCTCAAGGGAACTAAAATGGAAAAAAAACCAAAACTTTTGAGCTCAGGGAAAAGAGAGATGGAAAATTCTTATCTGACACCTTAGCCTATGATGATGTGCCAGTAACGTTAACAGTAAATAATCCACAAAGTTTTGTAGATTCTTGTTTATTTTAAGGCTAACTTGACACTGCTTGTACTTCTTACCTTCTGCACGCAGTATAGCCTTAGCAAGCTCCTTTCTGTAAGGACCTCAACATTTCTTCTCTTACTGCTGTCAGCAGTAATCAAAGGCAATCAGCACCTTACTGTTCTGACAAACTGACTGTCAAGGTTAGATGCAACAGCTTAAACTGAGAGTCTAGCCAACAACCTGTAACACTGAAGACACAGTGCATGTTTTCTTCTGCCAACCATGTAATGAGGGTAGTAACTCCTGGCGAAGAGAGAGGCAGACAACTGGAACTGGCAATGTTCCACACTGCCACAGCTTAACCCTGTCAGAATTTATTAATCAATTCTAATGAACTATACTAAACAGTTTGTTGTTGCAATGATGTTCAGATTCATTAAATCTCTGCACAGAAATAAGTCAGCAGGGTTTTTTATGAAATTCTGATTCTAATAACAAGCACATAAACAAAAAGAAACCAAACAAAAAATGTTATTCCAAATGGTCTCCAAAATTTGCAAAAGATGCAGTGGGTGTGGAGTTTGAGTCACGTTTCAGATGCTCAAGAGACTAAATCATAGGCTATCATCAAATTCTCAACACTGAGGGAGTTCTTAAAAACCTAGAATAGTTATTTACATCATTTAATGAAACGTCTTTCAACATAGAAAAAGATGCCCTGTAATATATATACAATGTTGCCCTGTCAGAATGTTATTTTATTATGTTCCTTTCATTAGCTGGCTCAGTCTTACATTGTGTGCATCCAGAAATCTCATTGATGTCAATGGAAATCTGGGATCCTCAAGAGCTGTTAGCACTGGATTGCACATTTCTATTCAGTGCAAATAAAAATGTTCACCTAAATCAGTGGTATTTGTCTTACCATCTTCAAGGGTGTGCTGAGTCACATGATCTGACATCTGACTGGCTCCCAGAGGCATATAAGCTACGATATAGAAGGTGTAGTTACTGGCTGGTTCCAAGTCATCAATAATGTAATGGGTTGTATCATTTCCAATGACCACTTGGTACTCTTCATTATTTAAACCTGGCATAAAACAAGGGTTAGACAAATAAAAATTCCTGACAATCCCTAAAAGTCACAGTATCTTGGCTTTAAGACCTTACAAAGTTATTTCATGTTCTTCCCCAGCCTACCTCTATTTTTTCAACCCTACTAAGTAAAAGCTCTTTTATGCACAGGAGTAACTGTGTCTTGCTGTGGTGTAGATTATGGTGTTTCAGGATTTTCCTGAATAAGGGATGCTGAATGCAATTCTAAACCCTATTTAGAATTAGTCACAACAAACTGTGCTCAATGTACAGTAACACAACAGACAAGCTCTAATAGCCCTATCATTCATACCAAACTTCTAAATCTATTTGTTTAGAGTCAGGGAGGTTTTTTTCAAAACCTATTTACAGAGCCTTTCTATAGCAGACTGCGAGGAATGCAAGGGCTCCAATCCATCAAAAACTGAACAACCCCCCCACACCCCCACACCCCACCGCAAAAAGAAACAAACAGAAAGAATTTATTCAGCAGAAGGATCTCATTTTAGCCCTGTGAATTCTATTACATTTGATCAACACCTTTTTTTCTTTAATTTGGAGACAGGCCAATAAGAACAGACCAGAATGAGCTTCAAAAATGTTTGGCTCTTTAGTGAGTTGTTAAAGGGGAAAAAAACAAAAAAAATTCTCAGCAATTCACATTAAAATATGCATAGAAACGCATGCAGCAGTCCTTGTCTTTGTTGGGCTTTATTCCTATAGAGGAAGGCTATAAAGTGGAATAGGTGTGGTGAAAGCTGCTGTGTTAATGAACAATTCACACCAAGTGCATGTCAACTTAATCAAAACTCTCCAAGAGCCAGCTTCTCCTCTTCAAAACTGAATTTATAAACAAAACGAAAGGCAAATTCCACCATTAAGTTTTCCCACATTTATGAATTAACTTGATAGCATTTTAATTAGACAAGATTACGAGCATCTCACAACAGACTAGTTAATGGCTTGTTAATTAGGAATTGCAAGGCACGATTTCTGACCTGCTAAACAAGATCCTTGAGCTCAAATTAAAAGGACTTGTTCTCTCAATGAATGGATTGCTAGGCCTCATGCAGAGGCCCTAATGAAACAGCCATAATAGAGAACAAGGCTTGCCTTCCACCACAATCAGTGTTCCCTTTGTGCCTTTTCTAAATCACTAACAAGGAATTAACACACTCCAACATGCACGCTCATCAGACCCTTATTCCTCTTGCTACTATGACCCCAATTTGAATGTAAAATATTCTGCCTAAAGAAACAAAAAACAAAAACACAAAAAAACCACCTGTTAGTTTCTTCAACTAACTTGATTAAAACACTAACTTTTTTTTTCCTCCAAATAGGGAAGAGGACCTGAACGTGTTTGTACAGTGAAACATCAGAATACTCGAGTTGTGAAATTACACGAGTGATGGTATCTTTGCATTAAAACACCTACCACATTGTGAAGTCTACAGAAAAAACTCTACAAAACGGCATGATTAGTGTATTATCCTTAGACTTAACAAGCACTGGTTTTCTTCTGCAATAAAACATTCTTTACTTACACTGACAAATGTGGTTCCTAGCTAAAACAAAAGAGCAATATATGAACATAAATGTATGAAGTAAAAATTTACACATAAGAAGCTTTAAGCAAGTAAGATATACTCTAGTTAAGATACATCGGAGATCATTTTTAATGTTCATTAGGGTCTGAAACGGGGTGTGAGCGTAGACTGAGGAAAGACAGGCTGAAAGGAATAATGAAAGCAATACATTCATACAAACCATTTACATTAATACATAATTATCCAGAATTCTTACAGAGTAAATAAGGTATTGACAATGTCAACAGTCTATGTTACCACCTCTATGGCCTGGTATGGTGTGAATGTCATCAAAAGATTTTCCTTAATATTTAATTTGCATTTCTTTAAATATAGTTGCTTCTAAATTTACATTAGAGAGATGGCTGATGTGATACTTTCTTACAAAGGCATTTTCTATGTTTTTAATAATGCCTCTGATATGTGGACAACATCCTCAGAAAGGTTTACAGACTATCACTTAGAAAGCAATTATTTTTACAGAAGTGCAGTCCACTAGTGTTTGAAGCTCAACATTTTTTCTACAAAACGAGACAAAAGTGTTTTTATGTCCTAATGCAGATCTTCTGGTACTACCCAATCACATTACCAAAGAAAAAATGCATGCAGATCACCTACATTTTGATTCCCACTGCTTTAACTACTCCTCTTAACACAGCCCTCCCCACTCTCCCTCTCTGGATTTCTTTACTAATGCAAAAGGACACAAACCAGCATTATATTAAAGTAAATATCACAAGATAGTCTAGAAAGATGAAAAACAGGTATTTGAGAAAGCAAGTTCAAATAAATCAGAGTTTTTGTTTGGTTGGTTGCTCTTGTTTGGAGTTTGTTTTGTTTTTTAAACCAAGACAAGCTACAACCTCATTTCACAAGATATAACCTTTGGATAAGCAAGTAAATAAAGCAGGGACTGCAAAACAATTTTGTAGAAAACACATTTCAGAAGATACCTCCTTTCACTAGCATGCAAGAGTATTTCCTGCACAAATACACACTTCCTTAAGGACAGTTTTCTAGTTGTGCTGGTTTTGGCTGGGATAGAGTTAATTTTTTTCATAGCAACTACTATGGGGCTATGTTTTGGATTTGTGCTGGAAACAGTGTTGATAATTCAGGGATGTTTTCCTTACTGCTGAGCAGTGCTTTCACAGAGTCAAGACCTTTTCTGCTTCTCACCCCACCCCACCAGCGAGGAGGCTGGGGGTGCACAAGAAGTTGGGAGGGGACACAGCTGGGACAGCTGACCCCAACGGACCAAAGGGATATTCCAGACCATATGATGTCATGCTCAGTATATAAAGCTGAGGGAAGGAGGAGGAAGGGGGCATGTTCACAGTGATGGCATTTGTCTTCCCAAGTAACCATTATGCGTGATAGACCCCTGCTTTCCTGGAGATGGTTGAACACCTGCCTGATGATGGAAATTGGTGAATGAATTCCTTTGCTTCACTTGTGTGCATGGCTTTTGCTTTATCTGTTAAACTGTCTTTATCTCAACCCACAAGTTTCCTCACTTTTTCCCTTCTGATTCTCTCCCCCATCCCACTGAGGGAGGTGAGTGAGCTGCTGTGTGGTGCTTAGTAGCTGGCTGGGACTAAACCATTACACCAGTTTTCTTTGAAGCTACCCAGTCTCTGCTCTACACACTAGCACCAGACATAACAATTGCCCAGATAACTTATCTAGTGTGACTTTATTCATATTAGCTTTAAGAGGTGGTTGTGAGCACAATATCTCAGTGACTGAAAGTGTAGGAGGTAATTTCCCACACCTCTTGTTCTCACTTCCTTTTAAAACTCTTTCCTTCCCTCCTTCAGACAAAATTCTCTCGTGTCCTGAACTATCCCACTTGCAAAAGCAAAGGCAGCTATTCCTGCATCAGTATTAGCATAATTAAGTTGTCCTTCCTATCCTCTGCTTAGCAGATGGCAGACTGGTATTCCACACAGAGCTGAGCATCTGCAGTCCTGTCCTTGAATAAACCACTTACTGAATAGAAATGGGAAAAAAAAAAAAAAAAAAAAAAATCACTCCTAGAAAACAGAGCTGCATCATAGCTTAGTTTAAGCCATGCACCTAACAAATTTTCGCAATCACTTCTCCTGCTTATGAAAAATGCCTCTTTTCTACCACCTTAAAGATTACCTTAACTTAAAGCAATTACATAATACTAAGGGATTTTAAAATGTCTAGTTACTCATTTTTATTCCAATTATCCATTCCCTTTTACATAGAAATTTATATATCATTTCAGACACTGGGTGAAACCATTCATGGCTATTGCAGTATATTTTAGAGTTTTAGTATACTTTTCTCATTATAGGAGACCAAGGGGTGAAAGGAGAGTGGATTTCACCATTCAGCCAATATTCATTCTAAGATAGTTAAGCCAATAAAGTATCAATTATTCTACTCCAAAAATATATGAAAGCCAGTAAAGTCACAAGAATTTGGGGATCTAGACAAAAGAGCTATCTCTGGTGAAAAGTTCAACTCTGTAAGCCTCCAGGATTCTGTTGTATGCTCTGTCCTTACCTGCAAAGCACACACATGGAAGAGGGTAGGCAGGAGCTCCTGCTGAGGACAGAGGGAAACCCAGAGAGCAGTATGGAGACCCCGGGTTTTAAAGTCCATTCCTAACTTCAAAATCTGCTCACTGGAGCGATCAGACAAGGGTGAGTTGGAAGAACACTCAGTCCCACAAATAAGATGATGTGGCAAAAGCATTTTCCCCCAAGCATAGCTGTTGATTACATTATGCGTTTATATGCTGGTATGCTGTGATACAGCCCTGGTTATGAACCATTCAAATCTGACAGTTTTTGCAAGGACATTCAAGTTCTTACCACATACTAGTAGTTAAATAGTATTTAAACCAAATTGCTTACCTTCTGCTTTCATGTAATGCACGGAGTATGCAATCACTTTGTCTGAATTATACAGTGGCCTCTCCCATGCTAGCAGGATCGCTGAACTTGACATCGTTTCAGCATGGACATTGTAAGGTGCACTGGGTCTGTCTTCTGACATAACTACAGTAAGCCTGGCCCTGGAGAGAATAGATCCCTGGCTATTCTCAGCCATGCACTGATAAATGGCATCGTCTTCAGGAATGATCTGGTTAATCACCAATTTACTGAATCCAAAAGGAAAAAAAAGGGGGAAAAAAGCTCACATCTTGGATAAACTTAGCTCTACATAATGCAACAACGTTATGTTTGTCTCTGCTTCATGAGTTTAGTATAATTGACTTACATGCCACAAACTCTTCTATTAGAAATGGATGTGCAGCTGTGAAATTTAGCAACTTGAAGCGTTCCTCAAAACCTGCCATGTTTATGTTTATGCCTGCAAAGCCAGGCACAGTGAAAACAAACCTGTAAATCTATTCCCTGCCCACAAAAAGCAGAACCTTAGGGCTGTCATTTCTTAACCAGCTCTTTAATATGAGCTGCTCACTCTTCAGAAGTAGTGAAATGGAGCCTCAAACAACTAGCAAGATTCTGGTCTCTGTTACACTACCGTAGATCTAGAGCAACTCTGTGATGAAACTCTTCAGTTTCCCCCCCCAGGTAAGGCAGTGATCACAAAAGCTTTGCTGAGAATTTTAGGTATTGACTAATCTGCATTCTTTCTGCCAAGGAAATGTCCATAACTACATTTAATGTCCAATTTCATGTTTACTTGAGTTACATCTTGCTTAGCTATGTTTAGTTACTGGAATTTCATCCTTTGGTAGCATATCACTAGCACAGCTCTCATACATCAATTGTAATCTTACCTGTTGTACATTTTTATTCTACCATTGGAGTGTATTCTCCTTCCATTTTTTAACCATGAAATTTTGGGAGCAGGATTTCCTTCTGCCTGACAAGCAAAACGAGCAGTACCAGCTCTAGGCCTTGTTAAACTTTCCGGCCATTCCACAAATGAAGGTGGAGCTACAGATAAGTAACAGGGGGAGGGGGGGAAAAAAAAAAAAAAAAAAAAAAATCAAGCCCCGACAAATGCAAGGACAGTCAGAATAATAATGAATTTTCCACACACAAACCTCTCTCCTCAGGCCACTCAAATACATATACACCCATGCAGAAAGCACGCTCCATGTCAACAAAGCACATCTGTTTAAAGATACATACTATCTGCAGAGATAGCAACATTTCTACACATTTTTGTTCATGGATTTATGCATACAAACAAATCAAACTCCAGCCTATGACATACTGCTCACGAAGCATACATATATATTATATTTCTACTTTGTTACAGGATTCTTTTTTGTGTTGAAAGCCTGTCTTCCCAGAGCAAATATTGCACCTGGGTATCTGCAAGTGCAAATGAACTGCTAGTTTATAACTCAAACATTGAGTATATGACACTTCTCATCTAAGTCAACACACAGAAGGCAGCAGCCGCAGTTCTGTGATCTGTTTCATCTCTGCAGTCTCCCTACAGCCCTTGGTGCGCTGTTTGAGATAAAAATTCAGCCCAGTACATAGCACAGCAAAGAACAGACACAAGACGTTAAAACACACTGTGAAGTCAAAGCAGGCTCACCCAGCACAGTGAGAGTTGCCATTGCTACGGTGAAGTTTCGTGTGCCTGGAATAGTGGCTCGACAGACATACACGCCTGCATGCTGCACCTTTACGTCAGAGATCATGAGGTTGCCATTTCCAAGGACACGGGTATTGAAGACGTCAATGGACTTATGGTCTATTTGAGAGAGTGGGAGAAGTGTGGTTACAAGGCTGTTCAATGTATCTAAATAACTTATCTAAATAGGGTTGCCTAGGCAGTTATGGCATAGATTAGAGTTTAAAAGTCAAAAGATGCAAAGGGAAATCACTGATGAGCTTTCAGGGGTTTCCATTTTGCATTTCCTTTGCTCTTCACTCTAGCCATCTGACCATTCAGATGGCTGGGTCTCACCACTTGGTTAGTGGTTTATATCTGAAATTCACCATCACAGCTAAAAAACTAATGCCATTGTCCCGGTTAGCCTCCCCAATTGCCTTGCACTATGATTCAGTGCATCATCCACATCATCTCTACAAGCAGGGATCATCTATCACCTTCTGAATTATGCTATGGATAAAATGAGTATATTTGATTACTATATATTTTCTTCTCTTTTCACAGCTTTGTGACTGTTAGACAAACAAGTAAGAAAAAAGTTACCTATGAGAGCCACTGAATCAACCAGGAAAGATATGTTTACTTCTCCCACTTTTAGAAATAAAAATATAGGAAAACTTTTCATGATTTGCTTCTACAGGTACAGTCCTGAATTTCACATTTAGGTACATGTCAGAATAAAAACAGAGGTCATTTTCATGGAAAAACGCAATGCACTGAATGCTATTACTGTTATTGCATTCCCTCTCTTCTCCCCTTCCAGGTAGACTACTCAGGGTTTGACTGTACCTATCCATGGTCCCAATGGCCCATTAACACAAGGTCCAAATCACGTTCACATAGTGCTTCAAAGAAGAAGAGGGGGAGAAACGTTTACAGGATTGTTTCATAGCATGCAACCACTCCAACCTGCCCTAACTCACCACTGATGCTCCTCCGAGTCACAGAACCCCGGAGGTCACTACCCTACCCAGCACTTTGCCCACACTGCACTGGGAGCAGTGCAGGATTGACAGCAGAAGCAGGGAGTCAAAAGCCTCAGAAAACCTCAGGGCTTCTTAACAGCAGTATGGAAATATAAAACTGAAAGCATTTCACTGATCCTGCCCTAACCTACTAATAGCTACCCACTACATGAAGCCTTGAAACAGTAACCTAATTGCTGAAATCCTTTCTTTCCAGTTTCACTTCCTCTCCACAGGCTGAAGGTCATACGCTGTAATTTTAAGACCTACCTAACCGGCTCCATGAGATGATTGGCTTTGGATTCCCTGTGGCTACACACTCCAGTATGACAGTTTGATGAAGAGATGCCGTAATGTTTTGAGGACCAGCTATTATAGATGGCTTGTGTAAAGGCTTCAAGTCTGAGGCTTTGGAGAGAAAAAAAAAAGTTAAAAAAAAAAAAATCAAAGAAAGTGAGAACAGTTAAACAAAAACTCAATTAAATATGAAACAAAACATGACTTTTTTTTAAGGATGCTCAAAATTAAATTTACACCAAAGCCTTATTTCAGTAATTGTGGATACTTACACTGAACGGTATTTTAGCCACAAGGTACAAGCAAGCAAAATTATTATTTGGGCAAGTGGTTCAGAGGACAGTTACAGCTCTTCAACGCATGTAAGTGTTTTTGCTGTAATGTAAAAAAGAATATGCCATTGAAAAAAATCTCACATGGTGAGTACCTGGAATAACACTCAGCACTGCCTCAGTGCTTTTACGTCTATTGGCTATTGTTGTGGCAATACATCGATAATTCCCAGCATCCTTCTGTTCAACACCATAGATTTGAAGAACTCCTGTAGGTAGAGCGGTTATCCTGTGAGAGAAACAAAGAAATGTAGATAAACATTCAGCCAGTGAACACCATCATGGAATTAAGTACTACATTTACAGCCATTGCTACACTGACCTGGGAACAGCAGGCTGGAGACTCAAAAACATTCTCTATACATGACTCACCTCCCCACATTTCTGAACTACAGGCAAGATTCCCCCCAGCACCACGATGAGAGCAGAGGAATTTACTTTCAACAAGCAGATCCTTCTCACCCTCAGCATACTATTCAGGTTGGCTAATTTTTGGCAGCAATTTCTGATATACTGACATAACTGGTATACGATTCCCAGAAACCTACCTATGATTTCAATATTTATGTTTCTCTTTTTACCTTCCTTTGCATGCTAGGTATCTTAAACATGTTCAACAAAAATTACATGTCAAGAAGGATGGGAGTAGGTTCAACAAATACAATCTGGACAGGGAAAGAATCTAGCAGGGAGCAGGCTGTATGCTTCGAGTTAATCAATTGAAGAGAAGTACCCCTGTGCAGAATTTCCCTAGCATTAAGTGTTTTAACTCAATTTTCTGTACATACAATTCTTTATTGGCCTTCTAAAGAAAAACAGGTTCAGCATCAATTCTTCTGTGAAAGCAATCCTGCTAGTTCAAACCACCCCCACAGCCAAAGTCCACCTATTCTGTATCCCACAGCAATTCCCATTCCTGAGGATGACTTGCATACAAAATTCACCAACAACAATTCATAAGTCAATGAATACTGTGTAGACAATAGTGGGTCATTCTGGTCTGCACCCATAACAACTATTTAAAATTAATTCACAACATAACACAACATAACTACTAGCTATTTTAATAGTTGACATACTACACACGGAACCTTTTTTTATGTAATGGCATTGCAAATAATCAGATTTTCTTCTTGTAGCAGGCTCAAAATTATCACAGAAAATAAATTACATTCTAAAACATGCAATTCTACATACCTGTCCATGACTAAAGGTAAAGTTGTTCGATTCACTTCCCATGTCACAGTAGCAGGAGGGTTTGCTGTTATTTTACAGGCAAATCGAGCTACTCCACCTTCCTGTACCTCAGCTGAAAGTGGCTGGACTTCAAATGCAGAAATGGCTACAAATAAGAGAACATCGAATTTAAAGGACTAAAGCAAGGAAAAATTCTTAGCTAAGCCAAACTCCAGATCATAGATCAACTTGCAAAAATACCCAGAAATACTTCAAATAGTCCTCTTTTCTACATGCAAAGAAAGATAGGTCTAATTACCTTGCCAACTTTGCTCGATAGCATCGTTTCCTTGTTTGAAGGTTTACTTAAAATAACTTTGCTTTAACCAAATTCAATAAAAAAATGTTTCACTGAAAATGAAAATGACACTTTCAAATAGAATTAAGCATACAAATTGACTGGCATGCAGCTGGAAAGCATATCAATTATTAAAGTATCAAAGCTGATGTCAATTCAGCTAGTTTGGGACTGGCTCCACTACACTTAAAAAAAAAAAAAAAAAAAAAAAGAAATTGACTGCAATAAAAAATTTCCAAAACAACTTTTGGTTCCTGACAGTCATATTTTAGTCCTTTAATAATACTCATTTTAGTAAAAGCATTTGCAGAGTTGTACAAGCTCACGTTTGATAAGAAAAAGAAATTAAAACCAAAAAAGATCTCAAAATAAGTTTAATCATGTAAGAACACTTTCATCCCAACAGTCCAAGCAGTCACCAAGCAGATGCCTGATGCACAGAGCATCAATATAATTTTGAGCATTTACAACTTAAGGAGTTCACAAAATTGAGCGAACTGAAATGGTAGATCAATAAATACCTTCCAGCTAACAGACACCTAAGAAATTGATCAGTAGTTGGATTTCTTTGCTCAGAAAATAAAAGCCAAAGGGAAAGGAATACAAAACCATCTAATTAATTACTTATTTACTGCTACTTACAACATAATTAACAGAAAGAACAACTCTTCAGAGGCAACTCCTTTTAGATAACTCACAACACAAATAATTCCACACACATTTTCACCCCTTGTAACTACAGAGGGAACAATCTCTGCATAAACTCAATGGCAATAATTTGTTGGTTTTTTTTTTTAATCAGATTTCAAATAAATTTCTACTCTTGTATAAACTATACAGAAACATGTTTTCAATAAATAAACCAGTATTGGTAAGTTACCCATCTCTTAACATTCAAGTTTCATGTTGAAAGAATTCCTCTATTTTACTTGTTCATCAACTGAAATGGTTTTTCCTCCTATTTACTCTAACATGTTCTCAATAATTTCCTTCTGCATAGAGGACACATACAGTACTGATGCACAGCTCTAATGAATGCTCCTCACCTCCGTCATTTTAATACTACTGCATAACATCAATAGATTAATATTGGAGTGTGAAGGAAATGTGACATCACCCGGTTGCTTTCCCCTCCATGCACAAATTAACTCCTAACATAGGCCTAACTACATAACTTAAAGATTCCTATTCCTAGCATACCTATTTCACTTCCCAGGTCAGAATAAATAATTTTTTTGCACTACATTCCTGTAGTTGCATCAGCACTGCAGGAATGAGCGTTCCTAATCATACCAGCAGAGTGAAAGCATTGCAGCTTTTCGAACAGACCTACCAAAGATTGTGATTAACAAGACAACCAAACCGCCTTGTACAGCAATATCACCTGAAAGTAGTTGCAGCCACATGATGCAAACACTGTGGCAGTTGGAAACTAGGTCTGGGACGTCAAATGTGATTCAGACTCCCAGGACGCAAGCAGAGATGCTCCTGGTATCCATTTTTACAACCGGTCTGTGCTTTTGGCAACAGGTCCCTACAGCCCCAAGCACAGTCTGCAGTCTGGTCCCTGCTCATCTTCGCCACAGGCAGAACCAGTCTCTCTCACCAGCAGAATTTAACCCAGTTCCCTATGTTCCACTTCTTGTTCTTTCTTTCCCTTTTGAGTAGTACCAGGTTCAAGAACAAACAAACAAACAAACAAACAAAGCCCACAACTTGCATAAAGATGTTACAACATAAGTCTTACATTTAAAGCCTGTTGGGGGGAGACATGAAAACAGTTCTCTCCTTAAACAGATTTTCTTTTGATTGCTAAGGAATCATCAGAAGAAAAAAAGAGACTTAATAGTTCTTTCCCTACCTACAGAAGCTCAGCTTCACGAACAGAAAGACTCAGTGCAAGTCAAATAACCTGCACATACACCAGGTTGTTCCCGTAACTTTCTGGATTTGCTTCCTGCTGAATTTGATGTAGTCCAACTCTCCTGTAGTTTTCTACCACAGAAAGGGGGGGGGGGGAGCATCCACGCTTGTCTTACTTCCTCCCTTCCCTCCTTCTCCATTCTAATTCCTCTCTACACAGACAACACGTGTTCACCTGGAGTCAGAGTATCTCCCTAGTGCTGTTCTTAACAGATTTTCTAACAGAAAACATTGTGCTTTGCAGTATGATGTAGCAAACTAGGCAAGTCTGCTTAGCTTTCAAAATAAAATCTCTAGGAATGTAATAAAGGCATAGATAATAAGAACACCACAAACCAACATAACATGAGTTTCAGAGCCATCATGTAGCATAGCTGCACCACACTGCCAGTGGCATAAGGACAGACTATTTTAACAAGGCAGAAAGATAATTATAGAGTCTTATCGAACCAAAGCTTTTACACAACTTTAAAAGTTTCATCTCCATCGGAACTATAAAATCATACCCAGAAATTTCTTATATTGGTACGATTATTTAAAGGGACAGAGCGAGACACCAGAAACACAATATTTGGTTTTCATTTATGTATATAAAAAGAATGATTTCTTTCCATGCATCTGGTACGTTACAGCTGAAGATTAAAGACAGAAGTGAGACTCTCAAGAACTACAAAAGAAACTGAGGAAAATTAGTATTTCACAGAACACAAAATGTCATTGTGATATGAAGCAAGAACAGATTCAGCTATACTATTTAGAAAATCCAATGAAAGTTGTTAATTGAAGCTGATATTTAAATAACGTATTTCCACCAACTACAGAGAACTGCACAA
Source organism: Haliaeetus albicilla (assembly GCF_947461875.1). Lineage (NCBI taxonomy): Eukaryota > Metazoa > Chordata > Aves > Accipitriformes > Accipitridae > Haliaeetus > Haliaeetus albicilla. Next base: position 13,649,839 of record NC_091494.1, on the reverse strand, counting down.
AATCTTCAGAAAAACTCATTAATGTCACTAAATGTGTTTTTAGAAACAAAAAGTGCCCACTTATCTCTCATCGAAATTTATATTGTTTATCAGTTTAGCTCAATACTTGCTCCTGCTGTATCTTGTTTCCTTACGCAAATCTCTGGTTTCTTCTTAATTCTGACTTTATTTGTTCCAGTAAAATCTGTTTTTACAAGTCTATTGCTGTCTTGTGAAACCTGACCTCTTTGTAACAGGCTTGTTTTCATGGCAAGCACTGATACCAACTCAGAACCCCAAGAACAAGTCATTAAAGCAGTGCTGTTAAGAGGCCAGAGCTCTATAAAATGGATAAGAAACAAAGTCTCAAGAGACATACCTTGTTCCCGAACACAACCCTGCAAAATGCAATAAACGTAAGTGCTTTTTTATTTGAGTTTTCCCCCTCTTCTCCAGTCTATTTAATCATTTTGTTCCCAGATTTATAGCCAAAAGAAAACAATTAATGTTACTCTAAGAAGCTGATGATCCCATCCTTTTTAACTTGCAAGATACCAAACACTGCTTACAGAAGAAGAAAACAATAGCTAGAAACTGTATTCACTTTTAGAAATTCATGCAATTTTTGTGATGGGAACGTGTGTTTGTATAGTTACTTTTGAGTATGAATATCTTTGATTGCATAAAAGACACAGTTCTGTCCAATAAAGTTATCTATGCAGAGAGAAATCAGAGTTCAGTTCTGGTATGAGTTCCCTCATTTACCATTCAGGCAAATATCCACAGGCTCAAAAACCAAATGATTACTTGCTGTCACACACTGATTAAATATTAGAGAAACACTGCTGATATCTCCTGCACCATACATGGATTGAATACTATCCTGCATGCCTGCAAAAAAATTTTGTGCACCTAAACAGGTTTACATAGATTTAACTATTAAGCTACGATAAAGTAAAACTTAAGAAGCTCATCTCTCAAACCTTTTTTTGTTTAAATACAGCAGCAGTCCTTTGCTCAATTTAATTAAAAAAAAACCCAAAAAACAAAAAACAAAACACAACACACACCCACTTCATTCACTCCTGAAATGAAGTCCTGAAGCTCATTCAAACACAAGTCCAGGTGACTTGTTCCCTTACATGCTGCACTTTCTACTCACACATTTTGTGTCATTAAGTGATTTTCTGAATGAGCTTTCTTAAAAGGCAAAAGAAATTCCAACAACCTATATGTTTATTAGTGTTAAAGCTTGCTGGTTTCATCAGAGCTGACACTAGCCCAAGGCTGGACTGCAACTGTGTAATAAACTGAAAGAATAGAAGATAAAACCCCTGAACTGAAATTATTCCCTGAACTGAAACAGTAGCACAGAATTGGATTTCATCTAGCCAGAATGCAGCAAATACTGAGAAATTCTTCAGCACATGATACCGACTGCTTAAGTGTTTCTCAAGAGATAATGGCCACTCAGATAGATGAACTGCTCAGGTGGAAAGAACAAAAGTGCATAATGCCATTTGTAGAACTTATGTGTTAATGCTATTGAGAATTACACAATAGCCCTAACCCTTCAAATGAAACCAAGAATCTTTTCCTTTTTTTTTGATTCTCAGGTGAAGAGGTTTCACTTAGAGAAAATGAACTTGTATGTTAAAAAAAAGCTACGGCTTTTTCCGAAGAAATGGATTTCAGGACAGCACATGACAAATTTAATATTGAATTTTCTCTTCTTGATGTAGTTTTCATGATGCTCGCTCTCTCTGAAACAGTGTTTAAAAATGCAACAAATGTACACGTGTATTACATTCTAGTACCGAAGCCAACTTGCACATATTTTCCTGGAGTTTAGTGCAATTTCTCAGTCTTTGCAGGAGCAAGGCTTAAAACAGGCTATGAAAGGAATTCTGCCATGCTTTTCAGCTATATGGACACATATTTCCAAATGATTTGCTACTCAGATGGCACACTCTGGTCTGGATCTGGATTGGGAATAACCTTTACATGACCACTGACAGATTCAGACACACAGTAAGACTACAGACATATAGCTATTGTCCCCATTTCTCATGAAGCAGTTGGAGTACACAGAGCTGGAGCTGTCATCAAGTGATCTAATGGGTGGATCTTTGCCAAGTTTCCCAGGAGATGCTAGTAAAAATTAAATAACATATTTTGGAGCTCAAGTTCTACTTAGTACATACAGTTCAGAGGTGAATGTCACACAAATGGAGCAATATGGGTAAAGTTTTTCATAACTGTAAGTGAAAAGGGATTACTGTGAAAGAGCATTCACAAGCACAGTGATTTCTTACATTCACCCCTAAAATTTTAATCAAGTGTTGTTTGACCTAGAATTATTATTTTTAACATGTGAGTCATAAAAATGAGAGATTTCAGGAGAAAACAGAACCTGACCTGTAAGGAAAGATTAAAAGACCTGGGACCTGATTAGCTCTGGGAAAGGCCACTGAAGAGAAAAGTGACATTCTTACAAATATACAAAGGAGATATTAGAGAGAATAGGGAGCGATGACTCTCATTAATCAGGAACAACAGAACAGAAAAAGCAGGAAGAGGCTTTAGCTCTAGCAGGGGAAGTTAGGTAAGGTTGCTAAAGGGAAATGTATTAGCAAGGAGCAGGCAAGCAAGGGAGGCAATACAACTGCTAGCAAAAGGGGTGCCTGGGCTGTTGCCTGTCCACCCGAGGGCAGTGACACTGCTCCTGCCACTTTCCTCACACCAAATGCTACAGTAAAGATCCTTTCACAAATAAAATAATTTTGTCCTTCAGAAACATCCAGAATCTATTAGTGTTTTGTTTTGGTTTTTTTTCCCCCCAGGCAAACACACAGTTCAGAGTAGATTTGCATGAAGAGGCTTTTCAGTATTCCAGCCCGCCACCTCCTCTCCTCCCCCTTCCCTTTCATTCTTCTTTGCTCTTCAGAGCTTTATCAGTGTAGTACGTTTTACATCAACAGGCCCTAAAATCTGTGGATATAAGATAATGAAGCTAGTGCATAAACAAAAGGATATCTAAGAAAGAGCCAGTGCCAGAAGCACCTCTTGGCAGAACATGAGTGTCAGTCAGCAAACGATCCCCTAAAGGATGATAGACAGCTGAAGTGTGCCTCAGCTCAACCTCACCTGGAACCACTATTGCTGGACAACGGTTTGTACACTTACTATTCAACAGCTGATGCATTTGAGTAGCTTCACCAATATCCTTACACATCTCCATTCTTTTCAAGCCAAGTAAGTCAATAAACTTATTTCTGAGAAAAAAGTGGCAAGATGATCAACAGGTACAAAAGGTAGCCTCTAATGCCTCAACAGCTGTTCAACTACATTGGAAAGAGGAAGATAGCCCTACTGATTTTTAAAAACAAAACATCAACCTACTTACTTAAAATTACATATTCAGGATTTGAAAACAAGTTGAATTGGAGATAAGTTTTACAGCAACATAAACCTAAACCTTTCAATCCAAAAAAACCCCTGACTTTCTTTAATCAGTATAGGCTGCAGTCTACAAATGAGTGCTGCTTTTTTCAGAAAGACATCTGTGCAAAAAGAACAAACACAACGTACATGTGGAAATTCAAACCTTTAAAAGTAGAATATTATTGCCTTTTTAAAAATTTTATTATGAAGCAGGATATAACCTGTTGTGTTTCAATTTAAAATTAATAGTTTTAATAAAAAAAAACCCTAAAGCCAACTTTGTCATACAACATACAATGATCATAGTTTCATACTGAAGTATGGAACCCTAAACACACAAGGAAAATCTCTTCAGATAGCTGTAAAGCCTCATAAAATAGGATTTCTAGGATGCAGATAGATGACAGCTCGAGGTATTTAAAATGCCATATTTTTAGTAAGCTGCTAAGGAAGCAGCTTATACATCAATTCATGCAGAAGCACATAGTCTCTAAATGTCATCTAAGAGGATGTGTATTTTGCTCAAGGAGTTGGAAACATGCTGCTCCTAGTTCACTAAGAAATGTGGCTACAAGTCTGATTAAATTATAACTTACAGTCTAGATACAATACAAACATCTCCTCTGCATTATTATTTAAAGCCAATATAACATCCTCCCAATCAAGTCGCCAAAGTACCAAGAATCTCCCAACTGATTCTGAACATCTTCAATTACCACTAAATATGAATATAAAATAGTGGATATGTTCATATAAAGCATGAACATCAGAGAACTCTAAATTCTAGCAGAGACTGCCTTAAGGTTCTTGATCTAACATGTCCTTACAATTCACTGTGTCATGATGCACTCAAACAAATTTCAGTAACCATTAGGCTGCTAGACCAAGACCAAACACATGGACCAGTATCATTTTCTTGTAGTCTCCTGTCAGAATCTGTTCATTGTCTCTTTTTTCCTACTTAAATTGTGAATTTCTTGGCACAGGGACTGCATTTTTTTCTGCATTTGCTCAATTACAAGCAAATGCTGCCTTCTGCGTGTCTGAGACCATATCTCAGTTTACAACAATCTTAAATCCATTAACAACGAACCTGATTTTTCCTTCCCTCAGGTTCTCTTCCCATTTTTTTTTTTTTTTCAAAGTATCCTTTTCAAGTTTCTCTTCATTAATGCATGTATCATTCATCAGGACTACCATACTGAACATAGGTGCTACAGTTGATGAAAGGGATTATAATGCTCAGCTTTTCCTTATACATTCCTGTTGACTTTTTTTGGTACAAATTATATCTGTTTTCAGCAAAACACCATGGACAATTCAGGTAACTCCACATCACTGGCCCTGTCTGCTCTGCAAAAAAACAGAACCTGCAGTGTTGTGGGTCAGTGGAGAAGTGAGTAGGACCAAGATTGTAAAAGAAAATTTGCAAAGTGTCAGCCTGACTTCACCCAATGAATAAATCTCCTGTGTTTAAAGAAAATAAAATTTAAAAAAATAGAAGAGGAGAAAGAGGAAAACAAATTGAAAGAACTATTATAACTATGTTCAAGTCCCTGTTTGGATTACTGTAGTTAATTGCACCTCTTACACAGAATAAGTATGCACTTTGCAAGTAAGCACAAGTAGATTCAAAATTGTAAGTCATTCTGGAAAGCAACCAGACAACACTCTGCTGTTGTCACAGTGGAGGCATTGCTACAGCTGCAGCAGCAGCAAACTGAATTTTACTGATACACTATGATCAGGTGAAGACAGCAGTACCATACTAAAGAACATGTCTTCATAGCATTATGAGCTAAACATCTGAGGAACAAATCATCTGACATCCTCTTTATTGAGCTGGATAAAATCCAGCACAATTGGAAGAAAACCTAAGACAAAGTATTAAAAAAAACAAACCCCACACACAACAGAGGAGGAGACTACTTGTTAGATTTTGCTTCTTGCAAAGCATTCTGGTTTAACTGGTCCTTCTCTAATTCCAATGATCAGACTCGATTTTATCTTATTTTGCTTTTCTTTGAAATACAACCATATATGTTAGCTTGGAACCAAAACATTAGTCCTCCAGTCTTCTTGACCACTCCAGGCATAAGAACAATATGCTTCTGAACTACAGACCTCCTGCAGCTTAGATCATAAATGCAAGCATCTGCAAAGACTTTATCTTCCTCCAGTCTCACTCATTGTCTGCACAGCTATTTTCCTCCTCTTAATGGCTATTATTTAAGGCAAACAACTGACTTTGAGACAGAACTGAGTTCCGTCTGTAAGAAGTGATATCATACAGAACACATTCGGGCCTTTTAGGCAGAAAGGAAAAGGGTCAGTTCATTCTGACTGTTATAAAAGAGTAAAGAGAAAAAGACTATAATTCAAACAACATACTGATAATGGCATTCTTGTAAATTACCAGAGATTTAATTCTTCTGATAAATTGTAAGTATGGCTTTTTCCCTAGTGCCAGCTGTTATTTTTAATTTCTGCCAGTTGTTGGAAAAATAAACTTAGCTAAAATACATTTTTTCTATATCCTTTTATTTTAAAGAAATATTCTGAAATTGCAGAGTTTTGTACTACTAGCACATAAAATTTTAGTTTAATTACTTATTTTTAATTAATAACCAAAGAGGTATACAGTGCCAAAAGCCCGACAATTAAACTCGGAACAAAATGAGTCTTCCCCCTGGCCCCCCCCCCCCCCAAAATCTGAAGCATCACTAAATAAATAAATACATAAAATCAACAAATAAATCATACAGGATGCTGACATCACTGCCAAGATGTTCAGAACTCAATGAAAATTCTGGACAACACTATATCAGGTGCTTAACATTTTACATTAGAATTTTAAAACTGTATTTTTTTTTTCCTCTGTATTAATCCCTGGCAGTAAATGTTATCACACATTGACATATTAATGAGCTGAGAAAGCCTAACAAAAAGCAACTGATAGCAATAAAAGAACCAACCAAGCCTCCTCTCCTTCTCCCTAACATCTAAAAAACAGGGAGGGGACTGTAGTGTCCATAAGCTCATCCTATGCCTCTCCTCAAATTCATGAATTCATAAATTAGGGCTCTCAAGATGGTTGTTCTTCTCACTTGCATGCTTAGAAACACCTGTAGTACGAAAGGGAGGAGAATGCTGACCAATCTTGTTCCAACTACTCAGACACACTGCATGTGCTGCACACCCCTGCATAACTGCAGGAGAGAAGAGCAGAATATTGCATATTACTCTTATCTAATACTCAAGGAAGTCTTGATTACAGGTTGAATCTCTAACACCAGTATCCACAGATTTTAATGTCCTTGAACTAACCTGAGCCCAACCACACCTTCAGTCCCAGTAAGGCAGTATGGACCTATAACTCCAACTGCCTTTCTTAACATTTCAAACAAGCTTTTCCAGACAATTTCCCTTCCAAAGATAACATACATTATAAAGGATTATTGAAAGAGTTCATCACAATTTTAAAATCCATACAGGTGTGTGTTTATAGATATATATATACACACACACACACATATTCACACACAGTGTAACTGGGACAGTTACAGAAACCACAGTCTTGAAGCCATCCTACTTCTCCTCACTGATACCTTGGGAATAGCTTTGCTAGAAAGGCACCTTGTACCCTCTAATCCAAAATTAAACTAAACCCTTTTAATGTGCAACAAGGAGATTGCTGCTATTAATCCCTGGATTTTAATAAGGTACTGACACTCAACTCTTAGACATGACTTTAAAAATCAGTATTTGCTTGAACTGTCTGGAAATGTGGTCATCCCTGTTAAAGGGCATTCATTTTACCTTTCTGTTTTGTTTTCCAGCTTCATATTTTAGCTTTAGTTTCTGCATCTTCTTTGTTCTATCAAGCTGGTTACTAAGAACTCACTCTTAAAAAGAAGACAGGATACAGACCTAAGATTACATGACAGCAATACGCTAGTTTGCCATTAGTGAGTATGGCATTTAATTTCCCAATATGAAAAGTAAAATCATTTTCCTGGAAAACCTAGAGGATGCACCATAAAAAAGAAAAAAAAAGGAAAAAAGGACCTAATTCAGATATTACATAACAGAAAATAAATATTTTAAGGAAGAAAGAAAAAAAAAGGAGAGAGATGGAATCAAACAAATTTTAGTGTTACATAAATAAAAGGACTCCTCAAACCACAGTATCCTGTCAGTTTAAAAGCCCTTATATAGCCAGGTGTACAGTTTTTACTACAAACATTGCTACAAAGCAAGGCTTGGTTGGCACCAAGTTGGTGTTTCTACATGCAAAAATATTTCAGTACTTTTCAGATTCTTTGTTAATACCTTTCTCCAGAAACATCTGAACATTCAGGTCAACAGCTAGCAGAGAGCCTTTTCACAAGACAAAAAGCTACAGAAGAACTACTGTGCTGGCAGGATGAAAATTCTACAGAAAAATCCAACTGCACATTTAGCCCTAAATCTATATTGCCAATACCTCAGAAAAATCAGGAGGTTTTCCTCAAGAATAGTTTTGAAAAATGCCTCTATAATCACCCCAAGTGGCAGTGAAACTGTCTTAAAAGAAATGTTTATACCTTGATTTACTGAAATTAAACCTGAGGAAGAAAACCCTTCCCTTTAGCAAATAAGCAAATGGTTTAAGTTTAAATACATCAAAACTTTTTCCATGAAAAATTCTAGTTCAAGACAAAAATGTGAATTTGGGTATGGTAACAAGTCATGTTTCCTTTAGTCCACACTGAAATGAAAAGTAGTCGCAGAAATGCAAATAATGCTCCCTTTTTTAATAAGCTCTCCCTAAATTGTTCAGGAACACACAGAACAAAAACCCCACAGCCTGCTGTGTATACTGGAAATATCAGCAAGCAGGATAGCATTTAGCCTGTGACCGTGCTATTTGTGAAACAGATTACACTGTGTATTTTCACAGATATTTCTTGAGTTAAACGTATTTCCAGAATAAATGTAATACACCAATTTTCTCTTCCTAAAATTAAAACAAAAAGATACAGAAATGTTTCTCTATGACTTTACCAATATGAAGAAATTCTTAGACTGTGATAGTATGAACACCATAGCAGCAGTTTTGAAGACAATAGTTCAGAACTGTATTGAAAAAGAAGTCTAGTCTCAGGCTGTTACCTTAGAGCATTACAATTAAATAATAGGGAGGTTAAATGAGACTGAAACAGCTGCACTGATTTGACACTATCAATAATTGATATGGGACACCTATTAATATGTCTATCCCAAAGATTTTTCTTAACCTTTTGCCATTTAGAATCTCCTAGCAGGTATTTTAACATTTTAAAGAAGGTAGATTGGAATTACAGCTTGTACAGAATGCAATCATATTCTACAGTGATCGTTATTATTCTGATGCTTTGGAAAACGCTGTGGAGTGGGAAATTACACAGCTGCATTTTTAAGAGCCACTAGCTTAGCACTACAACTTGGGTTCCTCTTCCCTTCCTACCATTTTTTTTTCCTAAGCCAAAGGATAGATTTTGTCAAAATGGGATGACATTTTGGGAGCTACTGGCATAGCTTATTGGCATCCATGCACTTTATGTTGACAAATCCAGACAGTTTGAGAGCCAGACGTTTAAGACTGCTGACACATACTTCTTCATTTTTTCCAACCTGTTTACCAGTAGGAGTCTTATCCTTGATTTCAATAGGCTTTGAGTCAGGGCCTTACCTTAGAGAGATAAGACACCCTTTATTGAGAAAATACCGTGCCTCCTCAATTCTTTAGATGATGTGTGTATTACTCCAGAACTCCAGCATATATTGCTTTGTTGGTATCAGAAGGAGAGAAGAAGTAAGACTGGAAGGGAAGGGAGTTGTTCTGGTTCGTTTTACTAATCTCTACAATTACTTTTTTTATATGAGTGCAAAATATGTCAATACTTCAATAGAAAACACAAACTTAAACAATAAAAAAAATTTTTTTTAAAAGTTCCAAATATTGCAAAAAACTAACAAGAAACCCCATTTCTACAGTGTGAAAGACAAATAAACACACACTATGAGCCAGGTTTGGCCATGAAATTTGACATTCCCTATAGACAAAACTGATCCTTCACACCACGTGCTCCTCACGTTTCAGTTCACAGAATAGTATTGGCAGGTTGTAGGCAAGGAGCAAATCTTTGAGGCATTAGTCTACGAGACCCTCTCAAAATCACATTTTGAGTTTTGAGGGACCAGAAACTGCTCTGCACATAGGGGTAATTACAGAAAGCTTTCACTGATAAATACCAAGGAGACCCCAGATGAGGTAACGAGTGAGGATTTGGGCCATCTGCCCTTTCTGTTATTCTCAATTCATTACCTCTGCTCTGGACAAATCTTCTTCAGGGCCCTGACTGCTAAGCTAAAGGATGAGCTCCTTTACAGAGCTTACTGCAGTTTCGCCTTCAACAAACTGCCAGTCAATTACATCTGGGAAACAGTCTGCTCTGCTAAAACTTATGGTCACCTTATTGCAAAAACATTTACTTCTAGCCTACCATATACTTAGTTGCACCACTAAAACTAAACAGAGAGAGGGAAGTGTGGTAGAGAAAGGAACAGGAAAAGGAAGAAACAATGGTATGTTTTATTTTTTCCTTTCCTCTCTCATATTTTTGCCAACCTGCTGACAGATATCTAAGAAGTATCATTTTTAGACGATTTCCAAACTAAGATGCAGATCATTAGGAATTACTCTCCAATCTCTGATAAGAAGGGAGAAAAGGAAATAAATCATTAGCTTCATATATAAAAAACACACTTTTAAAATACAATGCAAAACTGTTTCTTTGTGCATTAAAATCTTTACACAGCAATGTCCATGATTGCCACCCCAACCAAAAAAAAAAAAAGGTAGCTTTTGCCCAGTCACAAACTAGCCACTACTTTTCTGGTACTGAAGTATGCTATAATATAAAGGCAATGAAATGGAGAAGCAAAGAGGTCAACAGCCTGAGCACCCTGGAACAAAAGTTCCCTTGGAGACGTCAGCTGCAATCTCATTTGTTTCCTCTAACACTTTCAGGTCCCCCCTGCTCCTTTCTTTAAAGCTCCTAATTCAGTGGCGGAGAAGTGATCACTTTAAAAATCTCTGTACAGGAATAACCAAGTCTGAATATGTCCACTGAAGATCACTAAGCTCTCCACTGTTTGGGTTGGGACTAGATTCTGTGAAAGTGTTTCTGGCCACACACAGACACACACACACAGACACAGTTTTCACCACCAGCTTCTCAAAGTTAAGTCCAGTCTGAAGTTTTGTATGTAGTATTTTCTCTTCCTGAAAACTTTAAAGTCAAGTAGACTATTCTGCACTGGGTTTTTAGGGAAATGTACTAATTTATTCATTCTTTCCTACAGTATCCTCTTATTCCTTCTTTCTTACAATATCCTCAGAAAGTAGGAATGTATATTGTCATCTCCACATACAGTATGGAAACTATTGTGAGCAAGTTTCTGATCTATCCCAGTGCAGAAAGCCAAGAGAAGAGGAGGACTCAAATGGAGGCATGCTGAAGACAGTTGATGGAAAAGAAGAAACTTTACAAGATAAGGAAAAATTTCCCTCCCCCCAGTAAGAACTGAGAATAGCCTTTTCCTTGTACATCTTGACTTTCCCAAGTTTGTTTCTGTTTTCATTAAAAACAAAGCAAAACTTTCTTCCCCTCTTGCAAGAGCTCTTTAGAAGTGCAAGGTCTGGAGACAGGGTCTCACAGACCAAATTATCATCTTTGGCTGCTCCAGAGAAAAACGGCAGAAAAAAAGAACAAATGAGGCATGTGGTTCTGGAACAGCCTCTCTTTCGTGAGGCAGTTGTGGAAATGCAACCACTTCCTACACAGATGGACATCACCGGAGGCAGAAGCAAGCCCGGCCACGGCCATTTAACTACTGTCTCAGAAGCTTTCAGTCCTGTAAATATTTGTTTTCTGGGCACAGGACACATCAAATGGCACACCAGACTCTCAACGTTTAAACATGTGGCTGTCTAAGCATTCCTTCTTGGGTAAAACTGTGAATTCAAAATTATTATATTAAGCATCACCATACACCAGGAGTCTCTATGATACTGATCCATTTTTTCAAGGATAAAAGCAATCATTTCATCTTAGGATATATTGTACTTTATGAAAGATGCTCTTTCCTTTTGCTAAACAGGCAGCGTATGTTCACCGTAAATTTTGGAAAGCGTTAACCTTAGCACTAGAAGGAGTTCATAATTAGCATGTCTGCTGTATGTTAAGAAAAAACATGAGAAGAGTTAAAGAAAATTGGCTCCTCAGAAGTGGATAATCACCCTTCAAGAAGTTTTTTTAAATGCAGAAACATGCATGCAGGAACAGAGACGTACAATTTGACAAGGTAACTATTAGACTGTACTGTTCCCTCCTCGCTTCTTCAGGCCACTGGAACAGACACACAAGCTTGTTATTCATGACATATTAACATAACTGTGACAATAAATGGGATCCTAGGCAGCACCAATGTGCTAGAGAAAATAACAGGAGGATCCTAACTGACATACTACCAACCTATGAGCACCTTATTTTACTGTTTGTTCTCCAGTCCATCAGATGCTCTTAGAGCCACACTGAGATGATGACCCAGGAGAACTGCAATGCGGGTGCATGCATCAAAATTCCCAATCTGTGAAGGAAGAACATAGAGGATAATACACCCAAGTCTTTCCATTTTACCTTAGTCAAAGCAGCTAATTATATTGCAACAACGGCACTTTCCACCTCTTGCAGCTATGTGTAAGCTATTCACATAACCACATATATTGCCTTACTACACCTCAATCATTTACTAAGTGGCAAAAAATACATCACTGCCACCCCTCCCAACAAAACCAGGCATACATATCACCTCAGGAGTTTTAACTAGCACTATTTTAAAGGAAATAGAAGATTGAGGTTTAGAAATATGTGATTCTATATATTCAACAGTTTATTGATGGTGTAACTGACATACCCTACTGAATCATGTAAACAAGCATGAGAGATTTGATCTTTTCACTTTTGAAGGCATCCTGGCTGGGGTTTTCCCTTCTCAGTCTATCTATCATCCAGGCAAGTGTGTGGCCACAGAAGTGCACAATAAATGCTAACACACTTACCGACAAATTCCCCTCTGCTCTTCTGCAGACAAGAAATGTAGGAAATAGTACAGAAAAGGCACACAGTAAGCCACATTAACCAGCTTCAAAGCTGTTCTACTTGTGTGGCTGCATGCATTCAGGAAAAAGAACACACCACTTTCTCCCTTGCAAGGGCTGCTTTCCTTCAGCAGTTTGCCAAGTGATTGCCTTCTAGTATGTATGCTTAATCCTACAGATGCCTTTCTTTGGAGTTGTTGCCATTCTGTGAAGAATTAGTTCTGCTTAATAGCCCAATGTTGCAAGGGGAACATCCAGCACAGTTTTGCACTTTATGACATGAAGAGAAGGATCAGAACAGAAGCAGGCTTGTGCAACAAAAGATGTATCCCTTCACAACTATCCTAATTTGGCATTAAAAAAAAAAAAAACACCAAAAAACAAAACCACAAAGAAAAATAGAAATAGAAAATTAAAGATTTACTGCTATGATTCCAAGGTTCCTCAAAGAACAAAGAGCAACAAAAATGTAATAATCACTAAAGCTGCCCCATTCTGATCAATGAATTTCACTGCAGATGCCAGCAGAAGGGTAAGACCTCTATTTATCAGTCATGTATCTCTAAAAATAAATAAATGCTATTCCTGGCTAAAATAAAACAAGACCCTAAGTAGAATGCAATACTCATTCTTCACCTCACCCTGCCCAGCTCATCAATCAGAGGAAGCACCACAGAGCGCATCCCAGTACAGGAGCGGGGCCCCACACATTCCTCTGCTGCGCCGCCCACCACTGCGCCTTCCCTCACATCTGGGGGGAGGCAGAGGAAGAGGTTTCGTTTCATACAGTGGCAAACTGACACCATCCACATATGAATGAGCGTAAGCTGATATGGAGTTGCTGTAAGTCGTCAGACTGTCAGAAACGCTATCCCTGAGAGATATGAGCACTCTCCATTTTTTGCTTAGTGTTTCAGAATCAGCATCCTAGGATGAAAGACACAATTTCACTGCAGAACACTGAGGAGAGGCACTGGGAATTCAAGCCCTTCAGCCCCCTGTCCAAATGTCAACATTGCGGCATTCCCATGGGGAAAAGAAAGAGATGCCTCCACTCTCAAGGGCCAAACGCCTGCAGCAAATTTCCCTATCACCAAATGCCCCCCTACCACATTACACAGCCCAGAGAACTCTCTCCAATAACAGTCTTTCTACAGAGGGTTGTAACTAACAGCAAAATTCTGAATGTCTTGAAGTTTGAGAGCAGCAGGGAAAAAGGCAGAAACAAACTTCACCAAAAAAAAAAAGTAACAAAAGGCATTGTCAGTACTGCTTATTTATTGAAGTTACTTAAATCCTCTAATTAGATGCTTATCTGAATATTTCCGGAGGTAAGGGAGGAGGAAGAGTTTACAACTCTTGCCATTTTCACATAAAACAAATCACAAGTGTGGCTTCCAGATAAAAATCATATTGCCTTCAATGTCACAGAAATCCCTATATTTTTCCCCAGGTATATTTCTCTCACTCCCTTATGCATCTGGAAAATATCCTGCAAATTTGTTCTGCATGCACCATAAAAGCCCTCATATCAAAGGCAAACAGAAGAAATCAAAAAATTTTGTCTTTAGAGGAAGTTACCTTGCTATGGGTGTTGACTGCTTGTGTGGGAGGCAATAGTCAGACTTCCAGTTTGCCCAGTCATAGTGCAAGCAAATAGCCATGTTCTACTAAGTAGGTAATACCTCTGGTTATTAGAGTGCTTATATTCGCTAATACACAACGACAACCCATTTTCCTTTTCCATGATTTTCAAAAGTTCATTACTTATCTCCAACTCAAGGCCATGAATCAAAGCCACTAGGAAGGCACCAAGGGAAGTGTTATCTGGGGCACAGAGAAGCCAGTACCTCAGACATCATGCTCCAGCCTGAAACAAGCAAGCTCTGAGAAAGGGGACTGATCCCCGGGAAATGAAACCACAGACATGAAAAGAATACCACCAGGCCTCCATGAAAGAAGGAGGCCTATTCAACAGGTGTTGTACTTATCCCAGATTTCTGACACACACGTAGAGGTGTGTAACAGAGGAGAGTTAAGCAAGGTTAGATTATCTCAGACTTCCTTCCTCTCTTATGCTCTTAAGATAGTTAAGCCACTCATTTATCTCAACAAGTACAAAATTCTCCCTTTTCCCTCAAAAAGAGGGAGAGAAAAGAATACAACAGACCAAGCCTCACCGTATTTTCTTCTAAATTATGCACTTGTACTTCCATCAGCAGAAGTATAACACCTTGGCCTGAAGCCAATCAGAAATCCCTCATAATGTGTTCAATAAGCCAAATCAAAACAATACATAGCTTATGAGAGTGGGGTAAAGAAACTTGAAGGTCATATTTCATCTGCTGCAGCTCATCATGTTCATTCAAACGGAGGCAGAAGGTTAACTGGTGGGATCCGCTCTTTAATGCCAGTTATTTCCAGTGGAAGAAGCTAAGCAACAACGTTCTTTTCTCAGTACTTCATGAAGAGGATCAGCAAAAAAATCCTAATGCTAAGGGAACACAGCCCAGCTGAAGGCAAGATGGACAGAAGAGCCTGGCAATGCAATGAAGAGGAAACACACCTCCCTAGTGCAACTCAAAGTTGGTTTTTGGACACATTAATTATAAAATTGAAAACCTGATTCAAGTTTCATAAAGCATGGAAACACTTTCCTCTTGTTTTAAAAAAAGGGATTCTAAACCAGCAGAAAAATGGACATATATAGCACTCTTGCACATTTGGAAAATGCTGGGTTTGTACAATAAACTTTTGTTCATCGGGTGAAAACGGGGACTTGATAGAAAATACCAAGTTCTACCCTCAGCTTTACAGCTGCCTGTGTTGTCTGTAGGAAAGTAATTTATTAATTTGATCCTGTAGAATTTATTCTCTTCTCAGTTTTCTCCACATCTAAAACAGAGGTAACACACTAGTCTTTTACTTTAGGCTTTTCTGGATTGCTTAACGCCATGCATGAGAGGTAGTAGGAGCATTAATATTCATATATCATACACATTAAAACTAAGAGTGAGATTAATAGAAAGTAATATTCTTAACCCTCTGTCATATCAACTAATCACAAAAATCTAT
Organism: Haliaeetus albicilla; assembly: GCF_947461875.1. Classification (NCBI taxonomy): domain Eukaryota; kingdom Metazoa; phylum Chordata; class Aves; order Accipitriformes; family Accipitridae; genus Haliaeetus; species Haliaeetus albicilla. Next base: position 13,634,154 of record NC_091494.1, on the reverse strand, counting down.
GGATTTGTTGGCAAAAAAATGGTGGGGTGGACGAATCATAGAAAGGAGGGGGGGAAACAACAAAAAAACCCCACAAAACAAAACAGCCCTATTGCACTGATGGAATGGAAACGATCTGTCCCTCTTCATGAGCACCACACTGCGCTGATAAACTAAATCTCTCTTTGATTGAAGGCCAAATTAAAACAGAGCAATGCAGGAACTCTTCTGACCCAAAAGTAATCCACTCAATCATATAATGCATCCCCTTCCTTTTAGTAAAATGAATAGCCCTCCATAGAACCTTTTTCTTCCTTGACAAGTCCTTGACAGAAGAATGTGAATCTGGACAGTTAAATGAATCAATCACCAGCTGCTAGTCTAGGGCCAAGATGGTGAGCCGAGGGGCCTGCCGGAGTTCACTGACCACTGGTCAAAGCAGGACAAAGGCTTCGCCTCTATGAATAGCCCGCTTCTGGGATCCAAAGGTCACTTAGCTGCCTTGGAAACAGTCCCCTTTGGTTATTTAAAGTTCTCAGGCTATTCTGCCGCAGATATTATTGTTTCAGGTGGTCACCATCTTCCCTCTTCACAAGTTCGTGAAAGGCTAGGCAACCATTATTTAGGTAAATGCAAGACAATGGTGAACAAGGCAGCAACTAAATAGTGAGGAAAGGAACAATTAAAATAAGTACAAATAATGCTTTACATTTCCTCATAATTCCAGCTTCTTAACATGCCTGTGAAAAACATCTTCAGATAAAGAAGATCCCAGCACCCAAAGGGCCAGATCCCCAACAGGATTCAGGTGCGTACCTTACACTGAAGGCATGAGGTGTTGAATACTTCACTGCCTTTGAGATTCTTTACATAAATGTGTCAGGAAAAGGAACAAAAAAAGAGTATCAGGGGTTTTCTCTAGTCATGACTGCTGGGCTGTATTTCCAGAAAGCTGCCCTATAGCTCAAGGTAAGACCTGTAGCCTAACAAGTAGGTCATACTCCAGGCTATGTGCTGGAGTAAATACTTGAGAAGATAGACAGACCCAGGTGAAGGAGGAGGTGAAACCCACAGATCCTAACTCCTCCACATCACTGGAGCCCACAGTCCTTCCTGGCACCTACCTAATACCATGCACCACAAAAAAAGCTCTTCTCCCATATACTTGCAATAAACCCAATTTCCTCTCAAGTCAGGTCACAGAGAGAGTGAAGGTTGCACTAACAAACACCAGAGAGTGTACAGGTGAGCACTCACCTAAGCCTTGTCCACACACAAGCTGAAACTGTAGTCAAAAGTATAAATTAAATGTGGGGTTTGTTAGTACTGTGCTAAAATGGTTTCCCAAGTCAGATTACGCTCTGATAAACAATACCACTAACAGGCTTATAAATGTTGCTGCAGACCTCTACAGTATCTTCACTAGTCAGTAAACCTTTATATAAAAGAAAAAATTATCTGAGGATGACTATTATGAAGTTAAAGCTATTGCTAAATACACACTTGGACACCAGCCCATGTTTTGGTTGAATCAAAAAGTTCTGATAAACATATTTAACTTGTCTCAGAAGTTGTCACAGTGCCCTCTGTTACAAGTCTCTTTTTCCCTGACACCCTGCCTATATTAAACACTAATACTTTCAAGCATATTTATTTCCTTTTTTTGCTGCACTACATACATCACTAGATAAATGAAGCTAACCCCTAAACCTTCCCACTAATACAGCATTCAGTATATCTGCCTCTTACATGTGCGTGTATACACAAACATGAGATGAAATTTCCAAACCCAAATGCTCAGAAGTTAGGAAGCTGAAGAAATGAAGCTGCTTATGTAACTGATTTGCTCTGTTTATATACATGCTTTAGGAAACAATCCAACTGCACAACCACACTTCCCCCACTATTCACAGCACCAAATGAATGGTGCTCACATAATGAGCATCTATTCAATATTTTGTTTTCTCTTCTCTGTTCAGTGTGTGGCCTCATTCCTTATTTATTACACTCTATTAAGCACTGCCCTGAAGACAGAGTTATTAACTTCCCTATGGCCTTTTCTGCAGGGCTCTGCACTACAGTTCTTCACAAATGTTAATGCATCTACTCTCACAACACCCGAGATGACGTTCTATTATTATTTAAATTTTACTGTTGTGTACAGACAAACAGTTGGCTTGTGGCCCAAAATATTCACTAAATTTAGGTGTCCAAGATAAGACACAGATCCTTCACAGCACTCCATGTGTTGCAACCACAGCTCCCCCAACTTGTTGCAGCTCCAATTGATCAAACCTCAGAATCTCACATCAAGCACCAAGACCAGTAGAAACATGTAATCACAGACTTCCCATGAAAAGTAGGGACAAGCTGACTCGTGTCACATATTGTAGAAACTTCTGGCTGAAGCAGTGATACAATTTAAATCCTCCAAAGCTCCCCTCACTGGGAGGGTATTCTTTGTCTTTCTGAAGTTCCCAATGGAAGTCCAGAACTCCTGGGTCCACATTCCACATCCTGAAATATCAGCTGCTCCGATGGGCATGCTCTCTCAAGTCAGTCTTTGCCAGCCCCTCAGTCCTCTCCCACTCCCAACTTGTACCAATAGCAATCTCCAAACAGAGCCAACCCAAGACCTCACTCCACAAACTTTTCCTTAGTACTAGCCGCTTCCCACCAATGCGTTTCTCTTACCCTCACTGACCTCTAGACACATGAGACCACTCACACCTCCACCTCACCAACTTCCCCTCCCAAACATCCTCTCCAGGTAATTAGACTGTTGTTTTCACTTAGTTCAGCTTTCGATGCCAGCTGTTTTCTCCAGGCAGTGTTAGATCACACTGTAGCTCCTCATTAATTCAGAACAGGAAAAAAAGGCAAGTCCACAGCTGCCTAGGACTGCTTAGAGGGAAAGTCCAGCTCAGTGTTCACAAGCAACATGCTCAGCACAAACAGCATCTTCTGTGTCTCTATCTAGTCAAGCTGAGTAAGTCTGTGCTGAACATGTGCAAAAAAAAAAAGTTTGAGAGTTTTCCTCAGAACTTACATGACAACCAAATTTGCAAATATATTCATAGCAACAGCAAAAGCTACTTCCAGACACGAAGACCACTTCCCCCAAAAAATCCCATGTCTCTGTTCCCTAAGTAGCCATTCCCATGCTATTATAGTGAAAAACAAAAATACAGAAAAAACAGCTTCATCTTAGATTTGTTCTAGGGAACAGGATAAACAGTCCTGCAGAAGCATACTGTATAAAAAAAAATTAAAAACAAAGAGATGGATACTGACATGACAAATTTCTATGCAAAAGGTTAGCATGTCAGAAACTTAGCAACTACAGTACTGCAATACAAATATTTGGTAAATTTAACAGCCGATTGCCACCAGCCCCCTTAGAATAAGATCATCATTTGCACAAAACAATAGAGCAGAAGAAAAGTCTACCACTGGTATTTTTTGCAAGAGCCATGATTAAAAGCACCAACATTCTTCATCTCTAATATGCAACAATACTTTAGCAGCTAATTCTCTTTCTTGGGGTAGGTGACGGAAAGACTTTTTACATCTTCTCAGAAAATCATGGGTTTTTTTTCCTGTTGATACAACTGTAGGCGCTGCTATTCCTTTAGAAACAGTCCTGCTAGGAGGACTATAGCCAGGCCCCACTAACAATTCAAACCTTTTCACCTTACCTAGCACAAATGTTTTGATGATTTTAAATCAAAATAACACCTGAGAGAAGTTACCTTCACACTGTTGTTTCCAGAGATGGTCAGAGCTAACCTACCAGTTAGTAGCTGCTAAAAAGTAAAGACAAACTCTTCCCAGATAGTCCCAAATCCCCACTACTCTTGTCTACTTACCTCCAGCCAGCTTAACACAGAAAGCCAGTTCAAATCATCACAGCTAACTGCATTAGTTAGATAACTATCTACCTTAAAAAAAAAAAAAAAAAAAATTTTCTGCCAAGTTATCAATCGGATGAGCACCACAGACTGCACAACAGATATGGCATTAACTGCGTCCTATTCTACATTTCCAAAATTTCGGAACTAGTGTCAGCCACTTGATGTTTAAAGCATGATTTATTGTTCTCTTTTTGCAAACTTGTGGACTGATTAAACTTCTTTATATTCCATTGCAGTTTCCTTTTTAATAGCTTCATCTTTATGTCATCAGTGGACTTTCGTATCTAGTACACACCAAAAATCCCACAGGCTACTTCTAATGAAAGGCATTAAAGAAAATGTCAACATTATAAACGTTCATCCAAACACAAAGCACAGATTTTGAATGTGCTTCATTCTCTCAGTAGGATCTACTTCCAGTATCGCCTCTGGTGCATAAAGTGTGATATGCCTTTGACTTGGCTCTTGAAGTAAAAAAAATACTGTTTCTAAACTGAAATGTAATAAAATTCTTTATGAGAAATGTTTATTATATTGTTAAAATTTACCATTTTCAATAAAATCTCTGACCATAAAAGAGCCTAATACATACCATGTATGTCATAACGATACCTATTAGCAGGTTAGATATGTCACCTTTTCTGCAGAGAAATAGTTGCCTGTGGTTATTTTATGATAGATAGTATAGGGTGGGTTTTTTTAGTGTGCACAATTTTTTATTATTATTGTTTATTTATCTTAAATAAAGTCATGCAAAACCAGTAATTATACTGGGGGGAAGGGGAGGAATAAAGCACTGTGTGGATTTCAGGGATTCACCATCTGAAAGCTTTTATTCTTCCACAGTGAAGGAAAGTTATGACCTTTGACATGTGGCCATGGTGCCAAAGAAACTGCTCATAAATGTGTGTCAGTAAAGAAGCAGAAATCAATAAATTCATTTAATCCAGTGAACTATTATGTAGTGAGACACAATATATTTTAAAGAGCCAACTGCTCTACTCTTTCTCTCAAAAGACACAAATTTTATGTAATGGATTTTTGGATATTCAATTTTTGGAAGGTTCTACAATCTGAACATTATCTTTGACCCATTAATAAATATTTCAATCAGTTATGCCACAATTTATTAGTACATTTATTCCTGTTTGAAAGATTGCTGATACAGTTGGATTCAGGTAGCACAATAGGAACACTAGCAGGTGGGCAGATATCCTATTAACAACCTCTACCATTATTAGAGACAGCTATCCACAGGAATCAAACACAGGCAGGTGTTAAAAGTGCGTATTTTTTTCCACACCGGGTGCTCAAGAGCAGAACAAATGAGATATTGTTCATCATTCCAAACATAGTGATTTTAAAGGACCAAACAAAGCACTGCTTTACAACATATATTATGAATGCGTTCAACAAAGCATTTGGTCATCTACCATATATTTTATGAGAATCAGCAATAAGCAACATCGGGTAAAGATGATGACCATTAAAAACAAGTACTAAATGCCACGTGCTGGGAATGTCACAAAACTCCCATCAATGCTACCAAGAATTCCATAGTTAATTTCTTGTACACTGTAGCAATGCTTACCTCTTCTAATGTTTAGTATATCCAAGAATTCCAAACAGTAGAAAACATAATTATTGCTAGAAATAAAGTACGCACCCTTACAAGGGGGGGGGGGGGGGGGGGGGGGGAGAAAATAATATTTACTACTGCTAACTGGAATAAACAAAAAAATTCTACTAATGAGAAACAAAAACAAAACAAAAAAATCCCCATACCCAATTTTGTCTCCACTTCTTAAATAAATGAAACACTAATTTTAAGAGCATAGGCCAATGCATCAGAATACAAACTCACATGTACCTGTTCCATGAGCCACTGTGCACAGAGCACTGTGGATTTGTATTATGATCATTTTTACAATAGATTGATCGTGTGATAAAATTGAGCTGCCTTCCTGGCACAGACTGGCTGAACTAATAAAAGCAGTATCCACTTTCAGCCTCTATTGAAGATCAATGATAAATCTGCTTGCAAACTGTGGGCCACAGGGCTGTTTGCATAAATAAGCATTAAAAGCAAGATGAAAAAAGAGCTGGTCATATGCTCACTTATGCTTTTGGGGAGGGGGTGGGGGAAGGAAGTTTTACCCTTGTAATTGGGGACATGCTACGTACAAAGTTTCTCTCTCCTCAGGCAAAATGACAGAGTCATGCCAGAACTCCCAGAGAATATTTCCAGTTAACATCAATTTGCCGGATGTCACAGACAAGTTTAATGAACAAAATGATAAATGTCTGTCAATGGCTTCATAAAGTCAACGAATTCTCATTACAAAGAATATACATAATGCACAGCCCTGCCTGAGGGACATGTTACAGTTATTAGAGGTTTACTAGACATCTTGATGTGGACAGTGAAATAGTAATTTAACAGTTTGCACTAGTTAATTTGCTGATAAGTTACCTAAACAATTATTAATAATGTTGAAGATTGTACAAGCAGGAGTAAGCAAAAAAATTATTTAAAACTCTTCTGTGTGTTCAAAGACCTCAAGATTAATTTTAAAGTTTCTTCGAAAAGGTAATGTCTTATTTGATAACTTCCTATTGTAACAAGTTGTAAACCAAAAAAACAATACTGTGTAACACAGAGAGCTGGTTTTATGGTACATTGTAATGGCCATCAAAACAGCTTTTTCTTAATCATAATTATTATTTGATTTAGAAGTGATAGCCAGACCACTTAAGATATTACACTTCTGTCAAATCATTTTTACCTCATCTAAATTTGGGGTCAAAACAGACCTCAAAGTATCTTATGACACTTCCCTTCTCCTCCACAGCTGTGAAAATAAGCTCCACTGGAAAACAGTACCTCCTTCCAGTCATAGGACAGGAATAAGAAAGGGGAGGTCACCAGAAGCAGTTTTGCGAATCCAGAACAATGATATAGCATACATGTGACAATTTATAAAGAGAAAAAGGAAAAAAAAAAAAAAAAACAAACAACTACATGCAGCAAAAGTAGCCTGCACCTGACATGAGAAAAAGAAAAGACTGGGAACATGGGAGAGGACACAAATGATGAGAAAATTTGTAATATTAGAACAGATCAGCAAATAAATGAGAAGTTTTTCTATTTGATAATTTTTCCTCTCCATTTTAAGGTGTACAGGAAGTGAGTGTCTCTCAGTAAGCTTAAAAGAACTGACAATCCCACAGTGTAAACAGACTGATGACTTTTATGATTTTAGTGGGAGAAGAGAAGGCTGACCATTGCTACTTCACACGAGAAACTCGTGCTGCAAAAGTTGAGGAGATATAGAAGAGTAAGTTATTTTTTCTAATCCTATTTTACCTTGTTTTGTCTTTAATCTGAAATGGCTCAAAGGAGAGAAAAGAAAATAATCAAAACTCAAAACCCTCTTGACTAGAAGATTCAGAAAGATCTTAGGTGTAATGCAAGATTTTTAAAGTAAGCCATGTGTATCTATCGGAGTGTCCAAAGATGAGGTAGTACACATGTGGTAAAAATTACACTGATAGAATAAAAATCTAACATTTTTTCTACTTTTATAATTCTATCAGTTTGCCAGTGGTCCCATTAAGACATGAAGGTTTTGCACAAGAAATTCCAATCTACTGAAATGAGAACAACGTAAGCAATCAATGTGAACAGGATTATTATCTGAAGATGCTAAAAATCAAATCTGAAGATACAGAGTCGCTTCTGTTCACAGAATCCCCCCCAGTTTCCAACATTCATGCATCACTATACACAAGATATACATCACAAGCTGTAAAGACTTAGTTTAACTGCCCCCTAGCTATGTATTAAAAGAACACCAGATGACATGTTTAATGCTTGTAGTAACTTTTACGTATCCCTTACCCCGGTCAATCAGGTGACTATTTCTTTCAAAACTCTCTCTCATACACAAATCATTTCAAAATGGAACTACCTCACCGCAGAGCTGAATAGCAAATTTCCATTACACATACTTCTAAGACAAGGTAAATTGTTGCTATTATTAAATTTGAAATCATAATTTTAGTGTGTTCTGAGGCTAGAGGACTAGGATGAGGTAAGTTTTGCTGCTTTGTCATAAATGTACCACTCAGTGTAGCTTGTAGCTAGAGACAAACTCTTTTCTCCTTTCTAAAATACTGTATTTGCCCCACCTAAAGCTGTGATTCAGAAAACTCTGCCAATTTTGGACAGAACTGTAAACTTGCACAGAATGGACAGGTTTGTAGAAGGAGCTGGGACAGAGTGCATCACATGTTCTGTGAGCCTTGCAAACCTGCACTCCCATGACTGCAGGAAACTACTTAATGAGGTTTCTACCTGTTTTCTGGTTTTATAACAAAAGTTCTTGCCTGTTCCCAATTTTGCTAGAACTTTGCAATCAGTGCATTTCCATTTATTTCATATTCCAGAAGCCATTCCTCTCCTCAAAACTTTGCCTATGTGCAGAAACAACTTCATAAGATCAGTTTCAAATAACTTACAGGAATAACTGCATATTCTTACTACTTTAGTCAGAGGAGGAAATCAGTTTATACAGATATAAACCCAAGAACCTCAATTACATTAGATTAAATAACTGCACTCCCTGCTGACTTTCTCCCTCCCCAGTAGCTAAGTCCCCAGTAACCCTCCCAGAGATGGTGAAGTAGCATCTCAGTACATCGTAACTTTTGCCTCAAATAACAATTAAATTCTGATAAGAGCTTTGGATATAAAGCTTGTTGTCAGCATTCCTACATCTTTTATAACATGTTCATTTTCAGTATTTCATTTCTCATGCTGCATTCTACTGGTCTGACATCTGGTAAACGAGAAGGTACTCACTGAATACTATCACAATTGCTGCAATGAAGTGTTCAGGCTAGAAGCAAATGTAACCACCTCAAGCTTAACTACTGAAAAATTTACAGAGTTTTCCCATCAGCTAAACTCGGGCAATACCCGGACCACAGTGGGAGTTTTAAAAGCTGTTTAGTGTAACAGTGGTGCAGAAAGACTGGGTAACCCTTAAATCTTTACCCCATAAAACACAAAGATTGCACATTCTGACATTTTTGGGTTGTGCTAATAAGAACCTAAGTGAACTGCATGAGCATACAGCACACCTATGTGCATCTGGGGGGAATGATACCTAGATCCTATTCCCGTAAACTGCAGATGCACTGATGTGTCAGAAACCTCCTACCAGAAGCCCAACAGGGATGGGCAATTGAGAAACAAGCACTTTGGAACAGGGCCGTGAGATAACTGTGTTATCCAGATGCTACTTAGTTTATCTTGCCTTTGCAAGCGTTCATGTTGTTAAAAACAAAAAAACTTCCACTCATCTGAGCAGATCAAATTTTATTTCATTGGAAAAAAACCCCAAACAAACCCTAACCAGAATTACTGTTGAGAGTTATGAAGCGAAGTAAAAGCAGTAAAGAAAAATCTGTCTAGTACTGCTTATTTACATTTTCCTCTAATATATTAGGAAGGCCATCTTCCCCCAAAACTTTTACATATAGAAAAAACAACACACAAGAAGAGGTTACAATAATAAAGTAAGTTACAGACAAACCCTCCACACTCCGCTGGTTTCACAACCATCTCCTTCTTATGTCTGCTGTTTATCTCCATCTATTAAAAAAGTAACAATTTCATCCATACAAACAAAAAAATGTTTCCACTATAGATGTGGGTCTTGTAAGGCTGCCAGATGGATTTCTAAATCCCAACACGGATCACCTAGAATGATTTTTTTTTTCCACCTCTAACTCAATTGTTGAGACAATCAACTTTTAAACGTAGACACTGCTTAAAATGCTGCTACTTAAAAGCTACATAGTGGTTGACCCTAGTAACTAATGTTGACCATACAACCCACACTTACTCAACAAAATGTGGAGACTTGACATTGTTGATTACTTTTTCACTTAGGTGGTGATTACTAGTTATAAAGACTGGAAGTAACCAATCCCAATTTAACAGCTGGGCCTACTGATGAAACAGAAAAAACAATGCAAAACTAAATAAAAGATTATGTCCACAATTTTGGAGATAAGATGTGGAAAAATACAAAATCCTGAGGAAAACACACCAAAACGAAGCACAAATTTGTCCAACAATGGAAATGACCATATTTCTGTAGGAAAATGCTTAGTAACTTTTAAATTCTTCCCCCAAGATTCTCTTTTGTCATTGTCTTAAATTGTTCTGCACACCATCAATAGCCACAGCTGTTAAATTGTGAAGATGTGACAACAAGTCTCCAGGCAAACAACTGCTCAGAGTGAGATCCTTTTCTTTAGGATAATCAGAGCTGGCTGACAAAAGGGGGCCTTACTGAATGCCCTTTCAACAATTTCTACACCAAGAAATGCAGAGAGAGAGGGAGGGGGAAGAAAGGGAGCAGTGGGGGGGAGCACCACACTGCAAGAACAGAACAGCATCCTTTGCTGCCGTGCATTGCTTTGCAAGTAGACAAGAAATCTCAATTATTTAGTGCACATATCACACGTATAACTTGCACCAGGGAAGAACCGAGTGCCTCTAGTCACAGCTCTGAACAACTTCTAGCACGGTACCACGTTTTCCTTCAACATTTCTCACGTAGGTGAAGGTTTTATTAGCTACAGAGTACACTGCCAATAAGACTGAGTATTCCTTTAAAAAAGAAGCTGGTAAAAACTTTATACATTATAAAGTTATGGTGATAAAAACTAGTAAAAACCGTAACAGCTTTGGGCTTACTAGCTAGGAAGAAAAGCAAGGGCACGAAACGCCTCAGTTTGGCACTATGCTTGACACAAATTTGAAACCGAAGTGTTGAGGAAACCCGTAAAAAGCTCACTTCTCTAGTAACATGGTAGTGGAAACAAACACTGCTCATGTGCACTAAGTAAAGTTTTATACATATTTTGTCCTGGCAACAATGTAAAAGCCCATCCCTTAGTCTGTAGAAGAGCTCTTCCAAGTGCAGACCAGTCATCGCTGAAAGAATAGGGAATGCCCTAGTGCCAAAAAAACCCACCAAAAACTAGCAGTTATGTCTTAAATTAACGTTGACAATTTCTTTTGTAAAAGTGTTGTAGAAGTTCAGGTCAAAAGATGTCTGGGGGAGTTCTGGAGGAGTTCTACAGGAAAATCCTACAAGAAAAAGAGTTAAGAAGGAAAATATTTCCCAGTTTTCTTATTTCTTCAGTGTATCTCAACTAAAGAACAAAAATCTTACTGCTCTTATTCACTGTTATCAACTGACATTGCCGACTGAGACGTTAAACATCCTCCTCCTGCCTTATATACTGGAATTTAAATGCACTAAGGATCAGTCATGTGCACTCTCAGCTTAGAAACTGATTCTCCTCTCAGGACATCCAAATCAACTAATCAAAGCAATAACAACAAAGCAGCACTTGTAAAAACCTAAAGCAAGAGCTTCCTCAAACTGTCTGTTACCACACCAGTTCTACAGCATTAAGACTTAGCTATCTCTTTTAATGCAAGACCATTGTCTACAACTGCCATTTGCCATTTCGCCTCCACTTCAGTCAAAAACCACTTCTGCCCCCTAACCCCACCCTTCCATCTCAAAGTTTTCCCTCTCTCCATTACTATTTAAAATAATTAAAACTACCTTTGAGCTCTATATGCATTTGGACCTGAAATGATAGATTCCATACAAAATGAAAATTATATTGTTAGACCACAGCTATTAATCCCTTCATTTAAGGCAAGATATTAAAATTAATTTTAAAAAAATTGGTAGCAGAAAGGCAAAATTTTTGCCTACGCACATGTTCCATAAAGGCCACAGTTTGATGAATGTTTACTTTTGCAACAGTCTAAGTTTCAGTAGCCTTCCTCTGTCCCCACTAAGCATTCCCACCTCCACATCATTCCTCTCAGTTACGCCAGTGCAATCACTGTGAGTGGCTCTGTGACAAACCGCATCAGGGAACTCATCTGGGTTAAACACCATCTTTTGTTTTAATTCTATTATTTTAACCCAGATCAGTTCCCTGTTCAGTTAGCCACATATGCAGCTGTGGAATGCAAGGAAGGGCACAATGCAAAAGTGGGAACAAACAGCTGGAACAGTTAAGAAAACATGATTGTCACAGTACAGAGTAAGGCTCAAGTGGATGCACTATTAAGTGCAAATATTTAAAAGCAGAGCAAAAGATGTTAAGATATCAAAACATAAATATTGCCAATTATTGGCACAACAGTGGGACCAGAAGTCACATCACTGCCACAGCAGGTAAGCAGAATTGCAAACTCTCCACAAAGTATAGCCTGCTACATGTAAAAGGCACAGAGCTTCACAAACTGCAGTGCAGCATGCACACGCAGTTTCCCTCCAGAGGCGTGTTCCCAGAAGCCTTCTGCGTGCATAACCTTTCCCTCTTGTGAAATGTAGAAACCTGTACACGAAGAATTGGGGTTACATTTCCTGTAACTCACAAACATTAAAATCAATTCAGCCAAGTTACAAGAGGAGAAAGGGTTATCTAGGAATGCTCCTACCCATCTGTATATATCCCATCCAACCATCTTAGGACTTCAATTTCCACTTTTTGTGAAAAGGAAATAAACAATGAGCATCCTGTCCAATCACTGCCCAAAGCCCATGTTACTAGGTTCAGAACATGATCCACCTTCTCCATTTTTTCCTAATGCTACCTTATTGGAAGTCTAGCTTCATTTTTAAGACAGAATCTTAGCTAACTGCAGTTAAATAGTCATAATTTAAAAATGCAGGAATACAAAAATCTCAGCTGGTTTATTTTTGGCTGATTCAAAGTTGTACCAAAAGTGCATAGACTTTCTCCACAGTCTATATTTCTTTTACATTCCATTAAAAAAATACCTCTCTTAGTAGCAGTGGCAGCAGTAAGTTGAATTTTGAGTAAGTCATACTCTTCACTATCAGCATTTTACCCCCACATGTTGCCTCACAAAGAACCACATTGGAACCTCCTCCTCCTCTCCCCCCACGTCAATTAGCCTACTTTTGAAGCAACTACAAGCATGTACCGAAATTAGTATTTTTACTTAAGCAATACCTCAGCCCCACAGTTTCCTTTAAAAAAGTAGGGGGATCTCACCGAAAAAAAGCCCTAAATTAGTAAAATTCTTTTGTGCATGGATGAGCAACAGGAAAGCAAAGCCTTGGGGCCTCTGGGGAGGAACCCTGTCCCCGCAGACCTACTCTGATGTGCTCGGGAGATAAGGCTCCATAGTGACACTTAAGGAAAGGCCTGCTCACATTTGAATTTCTGCATTCCTCAAGAACAATTCATGGCAATCACTAACTTTGCAGAGGAGCTACATGAAAGCTTTGGCCAATGAATGAGGGTCATCTGCTCTTTATCACAAGGGTAAACCTCATCCTGGCCAGTTTCTAACCTTTTAACCCTGTGAATTCTTAATTTGCACATGAATAATGGAATTCTTGCCACGAGTGCAACCTTCAGCTTCCAGTTCCTAACTTTAGAAACCAAGATCTGATCTCCTTGTGTGTTCAAATCTTAAACTCTTGGACAGATTAAAGTTTTTGATTTCCAAATGCAACACTAAACATTACAATTCTGAAGCAAAAGACAAGCTTACTGGCAAAAGCTCTGAACAGGCAAAGTAAAAGAACATCCTCGCACCCTGCTGCTACCACTGACTGAAGAGAGCATTTGCTTTTTCCTCCAAAGAAAGAATGCCCATTTAATGCCTATTCTCTACCTGTTTAATATGTATAGTTCCTCCTGTACCCTGACCACAAGGTAATTTGCCTTCGCAGCAACGGAAAACTGCCTCTAAAAAAAATTATAAGCCTACAAAATCCCCCACAAAACTTTTAATTTCTTTCACTTAAAATATCTGCAAAGTTCAATCAAGTCACGATAGCAGGCAGAAACACTGTAAAAATGAGATATAAGACTAATTTTGCACGTGTTTTATGGGCTTCAAAATATAACGATACAAATTACCACCTTACCTCACAGCTTTACAGTAAAGATGACATTCTGAAACCAGTCAGATTGGAATATGACTAAAAAGGAGAGACTGCTACACAGGAAAACTTCATGTTTGGCCACTAGTTAACCACTTAATCGCTAAGTCAACACCTACTGTGATCATTATGGATCCACTATCTCTTCCAGTTTTCCCCCAAAGCCACAGGAAACCTTTCAAGTATTCGAAGAAGAAGAAACCTTTTGTCACAGTCTTACAGGGGAAGGGGAGAAAAAAATAAGAAAGTAAAAAAAAAAGGGGGGCTGGAAAACAAGAGTCTCACTCCACAGCATGCAACCTATTTTCCTTGGTGAAAATCTTTCATTATCAAAAAAAGAAAACAAAATTAAATCATCTTTCTGGTGAAATAATGTGTATGTGAGACACAAACATATATAAAAGTTCAGTACTGTCTGAATAAAACCAGATACTACAAGTGTATTACTATGCTGTACTACTATAGTGCTCTGTACTATTCCAGAAGTTCTCCGATACTGAGCACAGACCTCATCCTGCAACGTCTCAGGTTTAAAATGGCCCTCAGTTTTCCACAGTCCTACACACAAAATCCATCAGTTTTGCTTAACATTTATTAACAACAACAAAATTTCTATCCTCTTAAGAAAGGTTTTCTTCAGTCTGTCTATTAACGGTGCTGACACTCTGAGACCTAATGATATGAATTTAAAGGTTAATACTTCATTTTTCACCATTTTATCAAAAGTATCCAAGAACTGCTTAGTCTATTAACCCTGTATGTGAGTAAGATGCCATGACACAAAGTAATAAGTAGCCAAGTTTTTGAAATGGAGAGTTCACAGATCAGCCCCTTACAGCACGTGAAAAACCTGTCACTTAACATGGAGCCACCTGCTTCCAGGCTGGTTTTCAACTGCCCAATGCTCTAGCTCACTGAACAAGGTATTTCACACCTTCCTGGGCTATCTTATGGACAGTTTTTATAATCAGTTCAGAAGTGCACAGGAAAAACTAACAAATGTTAACATTCAGACATTTTTTTAATGTAAGCTAACGTACCAACTGTATTAACTAGTTTCAGACTGAATTTGGTAAAACTTGCAATTTACAACCAATATCAAGTTTCCATAGAGGTATCAGCACTACAGTTTTGTGCAACTTGCTACTAAGAACAGGGTTGAAGAGGTCAAGGGAAGCCTTTTCCTAATAGATTAAGTTTATCAGTTAAGTCCTATTACAGAGGGAACATGAGAAGACTATGTAAACTGTGTACTCTCTGTGTTGCACTCTCTGTGTTGCACTTTCTTTGAAATGACTCCATGCACTTTCAGAAAGCAAAAAAAGATAATGTTGTAGAAGCAGCCTACTGGCAAAGCTCTGCACTGGCATGGAAAAAGGCATGGCATTCAGTTCCTAACACACATCTCTTGCTCAACATGTTTAAAGATGCTAGGAAAACAGAGGGCAACGCACACTCAGGGTCAGACTGTTAAAGCCATAAAGGCACTTAAACACAACTATATCCTTCACCATTCATCCAGTAGTAGGGAGTCACCCTAGAAACATGACTCTCGCTTCCTAGTAGAACCACGTAACAGGCCCTTACGGTCAGTTCCAGAGGACCCTGAAGCGGTTCCAAAAGGGACAGCACCTGCATCTGCTCAGCTGAACACACATCTCAGAAAAGCGAGGGCGTGGTAATATGACCCTCACGGTTGCCCAGAAAACCTTTCCCCTCTTTCCCCTTTCCAAAGACAACCGCCTTTATTATCATTCTGCCCTGCCCCAAGACGGCACAACACAACATCAAGCTACTGAACAAGGAATAATAACTTTTTTTATCAGATTTGTAGCTAACCCTTGTAAGGTTGCCTGAACAGGACTTGAGAACAAGACCCAGGACTTCTGTAGCAGGTTACCAGCATGGCTCTGCATCACCACTTGCTCTGGAGACCAGTGACCCGCATTGAGCCACCCACACAAGGCACCACTGCCCAAGAGGTTTCACAGGTGGCTGCGCCACTCTTGCCACATCAGGGACTCAAAGAGTTTTGCTCATGATCTTTTAACATTTCAAAGGAAACAAAGGTTCTGTAGAATTGACTTGCTCTTTGCTTTTGTAATTTGTCTTTTCGGGTACATAATCAAAACAGTACGTTGTTGTGTGCTGTTCAGGGAATTGCTGTCACAGACTCAGGAGCAGGTTAATAAACAAGAGCTGGAACTTACTTGCTAGTGTGAGGTGGCTTTTTTGACTGAGAATGGCCCCATGTTTGTTCAGAGCTAAGCACTGGTAAAATCCTTCATCGGAAAGCTCTCCTTTCTTTCCTTCCACCTCACTGATATATAACGAGCCATTGGATAAAGTGTAGATCCGTTCATTTTCAGATACTTTGCCTCCGTTTTTCAGCCACGTAATAGTTATAGGAGCTTCACCACGGGCCTGGCAGTCTAAAACTACCGGATCCTTCCTTGACACAGTAATGTCCCGAGGCTCTTTCACAAAAAACAGTTCGCTAAAGCACCACACTCCTAAGGGAGAGAAAAAAAGATTTCACCTGTGAGTACAGACGTGCAAGTTACCAAGCGCACTCGTGAGCTGCAAGTCATCTCGCTGAACCCGCAGCACAAGGTAAAACTACAGTTACTACAGGCTGCGAGGTCCCCGAGCCCTCCAAACTCAGAAAACCCCGGGGAAAACCGTGGTTGCTGACTCCAAGCGCAGTACAGAAAGCCAGGCGCTTGCGTCCTAGTTTGCAAAGGGCTTGTGTCAAGGAGCTAGAGAACCAGAGCCTCCAACACCCGCCCAGCCGTAACCAGGGCTCAGCGCGGGAGGCGCTGGCTGTCGCGGTGAGCCCCGGCGAGCCCCGCGGGGCCGTCCGGCGGGCACGGGGAGCCGCTCCGCCGCCGCCGCCGCCGCCGCCGCCAACCCCGTCACCGGCGGGGGCTGCCACACAGGTGCGACCGTTACCGCTGCCGGGGCAGCGCCGCCCAGGGAGCCGAGGCGCCCGAGCCGCTCGCTAATTTTACAAGCCTGCCAAAGGAGCCGGAGCAGGGCGAGTCGTAAAAGGCTAATTTTACAAGAAATCGTTAGCGAAACCCCCTCCCCGCTACCCGGCCCCTCGGAGCACCCACACACAGCAACCCCCCCCCCCCCACACACACACACCGGCTCGCGAGGGGGCGAGCGCGCGGCGAATTAACGGTCGCTCACCGCCCAGCGGGGTGGTGGGGGAAGTCACCCGCCGCGCGCGCCCCGGAGCGAGGCCCCCGCGGCCCGCTCGCGCCCCCTGCCGGCGGGGCGGGGCCGGGCAGGGCCGAGCCGGGACCCCCCCCACCGGGCCCCGCCCGCCCCGTCTCGCGGCGCGAACAAAGCGCGGGGCCGGTTCCCGCTCCCGCCGGTCCCCGCCGATGCCGGGTAAATAGAACCACGTGCGGCGGAGCGGAGCCGGGGCGCGGGCGGACAATGGGCCCGCGGGGCGGGCGGACGGACTCACCTGGCAGCGGGAGGAGCAGCGGGAGCAGCAGCGCCCGCAGCAGCGCCCGGCGGCGGAGCGGCGCCATTTAGCGGGAGGCGGCTGGCATGCCCCGCCGGCCGCCGCGAGAGAGACCGGTCAGCGGGCGAGGGGAGGAGACAGGGGACGGACGGAGCGGCCCCGGAGCGCCCGTCCCGGCCCTACTCTCCGCATCTCGTCTCCATTGGCCTTTGGGGAGGAGAGGGGCGAGGGGCAGGGCCGGGCGGGGGAGGAGGAGGAGGAGGAGGAGGGAGGGACGCCGCTGGACGGGGCGGGCCGCGGCGGACAATACCGCCGGGCGGGGGGGCGGCGGCGGGACCCGCCGGCCCCGCGCACGAGGGGCTGCGGGGTCCGGCGCCATCTGGGCCGAGCGCGGCCGGGCCCGACCCCACCCGACCCGACCCCCTCCCCCCCGGCCCGGGCGAGCGCCGGCGCTGCCCCGTAGACGCGTCCTCTCCCGGACGGCGGCCGCTCGGGCAGCGCCGGCGCCCAGGGGCAGCTCCCCGGCTGCCCACCGGGACAGCCCCGAACCGGCCGGGTTCTACCGGCTCCGGTACTTCGCGGGCTGGGGCTGAGCCCCCTCCGGCCAGGGGAGGAGCTGCCGGCTCCGCCGTACCCCAGGGCGCAGGGTTCCCCCGGGACGCCACGAACTGCAGCGCTCTCCTCACCGGCCTGGCGAGCATCTGCAAAACGTGCGCTTAGCCGCGCCCGGCTTTACCGAGGGTCTGTGCCAAAACTAGAGAGCTGCCCGCCCGGGGCATCCAACGGGGGAGGTGCTCAGCCCCAGCCCCATGCGGCGGACCCTGCCGTGCCCGGGGCAGGTGCGGGGATGTCCGGGTTGGGCAGAGCACCCCCGTGCCCAGGTGAAACTGGCTTTCCCACGCACGCAGGCTAGTTTTTGGATGGGAACCGATCGGAAATGGAGTGCCAGTTTGCCGGTGGTTGTCGCTGACCCCTTCGTACAGCACCGATAAAACCGCTTCCAGATGGCCGTGCGGGGCAGTGAGCTGCTGCGGGGGATGAGCTGCCCTTTACTTGTCGCCACCAGAAAGCAGCCATAAGCGTATCGCTTGCTGAAACGCAACCTGAACGGCAAGCGTAAGGTTTGAGATTCATGCTGTCGACACCCTACGGACGGTATCATCAAATCAAATGCTGCCGCTATCAATTTAAGCTTTCAGGTTCAGTCATGATTTTACTCCATGCTTGCAGCCAGTGATTTCTGAGCTCTTTTTTTGTCTGTTCAGAGTTCTAGTTTCTAAAGTTACCATGTAGGAAGGCATCTTCTTACTCAGCAGATTTGCCCCCTGTTTGCATTGATTGTGAGAGCTGCTGACTTCAGTGACAGGCAAGTTTTTACTGCTTTTTGTTCCTGCCAGCACCGCAAAGCTCACAGAGCTGGGAGCTGGCAGCCAAACTTGGTCCCTTCTGCTGCATCATCACTGGGACTGGCTACAGCCTCAGTCAGTGACTCCTCTGAAAGCCTTGGGGAGGAAATCGGAGCTATCTAAACACAGCGTAAGCCATAGTTTGACCTATATCACCTTCCTTACTTGTCAAAAATACATGAGCAGAAGAGTACAGCTTGCTCTGATCTTAGCACAAATTTTCAGGAAAGGTAGTCAGGAAAGATTTGCTTTATGTGCAAATCAGTTACCCAAAAGGCATCCAGTTTCACAATCCCTTTGCAGAGCAGAACCGCACATGCACTGCTTTGGTGTCCAAATAGGAGCAAATACGGCAACAGGATCCACTTGACCCGTTTTTTTTTTTAATCTTCCTCAGTGTTTTACTTTATCCAGTCACAAAAGTGTGAAATATGAAAAAAGAAAGTACCACTAGCGATTTTGTTTATATTCTTTTTGAGTATTAATGATTAAACGTTCATTCTTTCTTGTGGCACACTCACAACTTCCATCTGCAGCTCATGCTGGTAGTGTACTCTCTCCTGCTAAACTCTGGTTGATCAGAATGACCCGAATTTGAGATTTCCTAAATGACCTCAACACATCTAGAAGACAAACACACCAACAGGGAAGGCATTACGCGGTAACATTTCTACACCACGTGCTTTGGTCAATTGGTGGAGAGGCTGAAACTGTCCCTGGTTAGATGTAATGTCCTTTCCCTGAAGCCCTTTGCTCTGCACAGCAGGGTGCTCCTTCCTGTGCAGCACTGGACACTATCCCACCCATCCCAGGAGAGACACCTCCTTGCTCATTTCACCAGCCCTTTTTGAAGCAGG
Source organism: Haliaeetus albicilla (assembly GCF_947461875.1). Classification (NCBI taxonomy): domain Eukaryota; kingdom Metazoa; phylum Chordata; class Aves; order Accipitriformes; family Accipitridae; genus Haliaeetus; species Haliaeetus albicilla. Next base: position 13,614,492 of record NC_091494.1, on the reverse strand, counting down.
AGTTGGTCCTAGTGAACCAGGGGACAAAAAAAGCCAACGGAGAGAGAGCAAGTTGTAGTTCTACTTGCGGGCTGGTTTCCATTAGCTGTGTCATCTGTGCTCACTGCTGTATTCTGCTGTGGTGGGGAAACCGCTTTACCGGCTCCCCGGACTACGCTGTGCCAGCAGGAGGTGTCGCCTCATGAGATCAAATGCAATATTTGTCTTAAATGGCTTAACAAAGAAAAGTGCACTCCTTGTGCCTGGGTCTGGGCAGCTGCAAACACCAATATTTCCATTTTCACATTCCTGTTGAGCAAAACAAATAAATTCCTTAATAGAATTAAGCAGCCCTTTAACTAGATGAGCATAAAACTCTCTCTCCTTAATTTGTCAGAAGTCATTATTTTAACACATTTTCCAGTAATTAATTGGATTAGAGATAGTACGGACTTGCAATAACATGTCTAAATTCATACTTCACTGCAAGCTGATAAACCCATTGAACCACAGTTTAAAGGCACTGCTAGCCATAACTTTGTCAAATACACCATGTTAGTAAATATGGAGCCAATAAACACAATTATCTACTTGGCTGACCATCTCACAGAAGCATTATCTTGAGAAAGCCAGAATAGCCATCCAGGATGAGTACAAGATACTGCCAGCCAACATAAACAAAGCTATGCCTACTTTGTTGCAGGGCAGCAATTTTTCTTCTTTTTTGCTTGACTCGATCTGCATTTTTGGCATATGTGGGAAACTATGCAAACTTCCTCAGTTTTTGTAGTTCTTTTCAGACCCATATAAACCCTTTTCTATGCTTTCTCTTAGATTTTGGGGTCTGCAAACAAGCTGCACACTTCCTTCAAAGAAATAATAACTTGTAATACTTTAGCAGTCAGCTCCTCAATGCCTTAAAACCCAAATCAGTAGCAAGAGCTCTCTTTGAAGTGCTACCAACAGCTGGAATAACAGCATGCTGTCCAGGTTGCTCTCTGTAAATAACCTGATTTACCTTATGCTGCATTTCAGCCTCAGCCCTGCCAAGCCCAGTTTATATGTTTCCTGAAAAGAAAGATTTTAAAAATCAGATTGACATGAAGAGATCTAGCTCAGGGCTTTGCTCCTCTGCTCTTCTGCGTGTGTGTGAGGGCAGCTGTCAATCTATCCAGGACTGCTAAACTTGGCTGGGGCCATAAAATCCAGAATTTTTGTCCCATTATGAACCAGCAAGGAGAGAGAGGAGCTTTCCAAAGGTGAGCAAAGTCTCATGACCATGGTGTTTATACACTTTGTCTGAAATGTCACCAACACCTCTAGAAAGAGAACTAATAGGCAGGACTCTTCCCTGGATCTTCCCTGGGATCATAGAATCATAGAATGGTTTGGGTTGGAAGGGACCTTAAAGATCATCTAGTTCCAACCTCCTGCCATGGGCAGGGACACCTTCCACTAGACCAGGTTGCTCAAAGCTCCATCCAACCCGGCCTTGAACACTTCCAGGGATGGGTGGAACATAGCAGCCTCAGGAAAAGGAAAGAAGCTGAAAATTCACCTGTCTTCCCAAGGTGAACTCTGTATTTATGAGATCTCTGCAGCCACAAGCCTGAAGTGGAGAATGCAGTTTCTTTCCAGGTTAGAATAAGATTCTTCTGGTGTTGGACCACCTACGTTTCTTTCAGCTTAAACCAGAAACAGTTCGATTTGGTCTGTGGTTAGTTTTGCACTAAGCATTTCAGCTCTACCCGAGACAAAGAATAGCATCACGTTAGCGCTCTCATCCCTGTGGTCTGGGGAAAGCCATTACAGCAGCACGGGTGGTGTTTGGCACAGCCACAAACTGCCTGAGCTGGGTGCCCACATGCTGCCGCGTCCCACCTGACCTAACAAGCTTAGAGATGAGAAAGTGGCTTTGCCCACATGATCCATTCCCCCAGTTTGGCTTTGCGCATCTCTGCTGTAACACCGTAATGTTGTGGGACAGAAAAGGATAGGGATGAGCACCCATGGGTGCGAAACAGGAGGGGGGGGGAGAGAGCAGTTTAAGTGCCCCCATTGCCACATGTGCAAACACAACACTATCCTCAATTAGCTGCAGCCTGTAAGAGGCAGTAGTAGGGTCCTGGAGCCTAAGTCTATTTTCAACCAACATATATAATCATCATCCCGGCTCCCAGCCCCACAGGCTCAACCTTTCCCTGCTACCAGTGCCAGGTCCCAGCTCATCCTCTGGCTCTGCCGGCAGGTCACCGCAGGAGCTGTCAGGTGTCACTGCTGGTGTGAGGGAAGCTGTAGCTACAGGCACCCAGGGCAGAGGAGAGAGTACAATCACCATGGGCTGCTTAGCACGGCTACGGCAGTATTGGAGCTGCCGTCATTTTTCAGGGCAGGCTGAGAGCAGCGGTAATTGCTGGAGCCCTATTAACTGCAGGGGAATTATGGCAATTTGCACGGGCTCAGCTCTGCCTTCAGTTGGTGGAGTCCTCAAAACCCAGCTAACAGGCTGCCACAACCCTGCACTCCTGGCAGGGTGTCATTAACCCTTCTTCTCAGGGAAGCCCCTTTTTTCTTTACAGTTCTTGCTCTGAGTGTTTTTGACCTGGTGTCACTGTAGGCACATTTAGACACTTTCTTGTTTCTCATGCCCAACTCCCGACCCAATTACAACTGTATTCGCAGATTTACAATATGTTAAGCTAACTCTATTAAGACCCACCATACAAATGTTTACTTTCAGCACATTTGGTCACTTAGTGGATTCTTGCTTCATTTTGAACCTGTGTACAGTTACCATCTCTGTTGCCTTCTCAAAGGAGATTCACTCCTTCTACGAGCAGATGGGCAAACACACCTTGGGCTGAGCCCTTGGGATGCTAATGAACTTTCTCTCCAGGGAGCCTTCCTGTCCAGGAAAAGCACACCTCCCTGACAAAGGGATTTTAACACAGATCTCATCTGGTTATAAATCAACAAACACCGAAGTAAAAGGAGTACAATTATTTGCCACACTAGCTTCCCCTCTGCTGCCCGCCCCGCTCTTCCACAACAGTGCTCCACTAGCCCAAATTGGTGGGTACCCCTCAGCCAGGTTGTTTCACAGTGCCCCAGAGGCAGCCTCCAGACATTTACTCCCACCCCTGAAGGCTCATCACACCAGAACGAAGAGGGACCCTGCCATGACTTTCAGCAGGAGAAAGGACACCCCAACATCCTCCCCTGCTGCTCAAGGTAACTGCAGGCAGTTCGGAGGAGTAACCTCACAGGGATCTGGCAAAGTGCATTTCTTCACTCTCCCATACCTGTTCACTGCAGTTGGAAGGTGTGAAAAATACCTAAGTATTTTTGGTCAGTCACTCTGCTCTTTCCTAGATGCAAACCATCAGGTCTTCTTGGTACTTTTAACAAACCACACAGCTACAGCTACAGAAATAAAGAGTACACACCTGAGGGCATACCTCATCCCAGATGCACTCTTCCCCTAACACACAGCATAGAGCTCTTACGGGGTGGAGTTTGGGTTTACCGCAGCTCCATGCTCTCTCTTCTGGCCCTCACGTCACAGCTGATGCTCCACTGCCTGCAGTGAACTCCAGATACATAACCTGCCAGAAAACTCTTCTTTTTTTTTTTTTTTTTTCTTTCAGTAGAGCTTGTTTTCTCCTGGTTTTATCTCCCTAACTTGGCTCTTTGTAGTGTAAAATGAATGCTGAAACACCAAGGGTTGCAACATGCAGCTGAAGATATGGCAATAGCATGGGACAGCAGCTGCCCTGACTCAGATCAGCCAAACCACCATGAGTGTTTCCCAGGCCGGGGCAGCCTGCATACTTCTGCCATGCCACCTTGGGTTCTCACACAAGGTGCTGAGCGCTGTTTAATTCCTCTGACCTCAAGGATGCTCAGCACTCCTGGGATGTAAGCCCTCGGTGCTCGGCTGTCTCGGGGCCAAAGCGACAGCAGATGGGCAGCCGCAGCTGGAATCTGCGCACTGAAACACATGGAATAACTTCATTAAGGGTTTATGTATATGTGGAAATCGCAGCAAGGAGCAGGAACAGCCAGCAGGTGGAGAAGAGCTGCCCCATAACCTGCATTTGCAATGTATATATTTTTTAATTGGCTCAGTACAGTCCCTTCTCTCAACCCTTTCCCCAATAAGAAAACAAAACAAAATCTGGAAATGCTGCAGTACTGTACTCTCGATGTTATATTCCATAAATCAAAGTGTTAATACACTTGGTCGATACAATAAGTATCAGACCAAGAATAACTGAACAGAAAGAAAATATCTCCTAGGTTACCACTTTCTATGTTTGAGTCTACAAAGGAATCTCTTGAATCTTCCAGAGAGGCAGCTTTTTGTTAGTGTCTTTCTTGCTTATCGTGACGACCCACTGTTTTGCAGCTATTTGTTTAGCAACAGGCATGAAATACGGTCTCCTTTCATCCCTGTATAAGTTACCTTCATTCTGCTGTTACAACAGGAAATAGGCAAATAATTTCTGCCTCTTTTCCTCTATATGTTTGCAACCAGGAAACAATTACTAGAAATAAAATAAATGAAAAGCAAGGCAAGCCAGAGGCTGACTAGCAGTTGGACATACTACTGAATATACCATGCTACAGATAGCTATTTATTTTTGCTGTGAAAGATCGCAGCCCCTTCCTTTGTCTTTGCTTTCTCAGCTTGTTAACAATGCGCTCTCTCCTCTTATCTACAATTTATCCCAAGGAACTATGAGAAAGAAGGATTGGAGGAGGCTTCCTGCTGCTCTTGTCCCACTTCATCTCACAGAGACATAAGGAATTGCTGGTCAGGGAGAGGCCACTTCAGCCAAAGCAGCCTGTGCCCCATAGGTTTATCTCCTTGCTGCCAGCACAGCTCCCTCCAGTGCGCTGCCCTGTCATGGGCGAGCGATTGCCTCTCAGGAGTGTGAAGATAAACAGATTTGAAGCCTTCAAGGCATGTTCCCAGCACCTCCTCCCCCTCACATGCACGCAGGCTCGTCCTGCAAACGCCCCCACGCAACAACACGGCTTTGGGGATGGGTACTGAGATGTTTGAAGGGCCACGCAAAACTGTGACTTACACCAGAACAGCTTTACCACAAATTCGGGCTGAACCGCTAAAGGCAACACCCCGGTGAAAGGAGCGAGCCAAGGAGGGGGTGAACCAAGGGGAGCCAAAAGCTGGGCAGCACGGGGGTGATTTCTTTTGATGCTGAAATTACTGCCTCCATCAGCTGCAGTTGCTGGGATTTTATCTCAGCTGGGCTGCGGGAGTCACTTGGAAGCCCATGGGGATTTCTCATATTTTAGAGGCTCTGGAAGAGCTGTCTGCCTGGTGCTAGACAGGACCTGAAGGCAGGAGGCATGGCTGATTTCAGCTGTGCTGCTATCCAGTATCTAATCATTACCCCAGGATTACGTTTGCTAAATGCTAAATAACATTTTGCTATTATTTATGTTCAGATACCTCTAGAAGGTCACAGTGGGCAAATGCTGGCACATGACAGAACTTGTATTGGGCAAATAATACACATATAGAATACACACCATGTGCATGCCAAAATGTTCATGCTAAGTAACTAGGAAAAAAGCGTGTGTGGCAGGGGAGGAAGTTTTATGACAAGTTAGCGAGTTAAATTGGCCTAATGTGCTCAGTTGAGGAGCAGGCCAGTGCAAGTCACTGAGTAGAAATCCCATCTGGAGAAGCTGGGGCCACAGGGGCATCCCATTCAGCATCAGCAAGCTGTTGCAGCATTCAAAGCGTGATGCCTTAGCCTAACTAGAGAAAAGAAAACCTTCAACATGCAGAGAGCAGTCCAAATCCTTCCCTGAGTATTAAAACTCCTGCTGGCTTCAGGAGGGGCAGAGATGGACAAATGCCCTTTCCAAGGCATCCTGAGCAAGTTGCAGCCCCCTCCCTGTTAACACCTCCAGCGTGAGATACCGAGTCACATCCTGCAGCTCAGCCTGCAGCCCCAGATAAACTGATTTAGCTGCTCAGTCTTCAAGTTAGATACAGCATGATTAGGATTAATTTCTTTCTACAGTGCCAGATCAACTGATCCAGCCTGTTTGTACCTTAAGAATCAATCAGATAGCTAGACTTTTCCAGTACAAAAAAGTTTTTACATAACTGAAACGTTGTTCGCTTTCCTAATTCAGGTTTCCATAAGTGTGCAAAAAATTACAACTTCACCTCTTTTTTGTTTAAAAAATTACAGACATTTATATAAGTGAAAATTTGATCTTAGAATGGTTTACAGTCAGACTTTGTATTCTCAGTGTGGAGAACAGTAAAAACGAATTATTTTGAAAAAAGGCATAATTTTTAGCTACACGTTAATAGAGCTCAACTATATTATTTTTGCCTTGGATGAAGCAGCACCTCTTACGTTTTGATAGCTAACTTTTAATTACTCTGAGAGAGGAACAGTTGTAATGTTCTGATAAAGCACAGAGAATTATTTTTTACTAACCTGTGAAGTAATTATTCTGTGAGTCTTCAGCGCAGGATATACATGATTGCTTAATACTTTTTGCACAGGATGCCTATAATTATTGGACTGAGAGCCAACATATGAATGAACAGCTTCTCAATCCCCTGGTTTTTGGTCCATTTCTGTAAGCCTACATAGAAAGGAAGGCATTTATTTAAAACTCTGCATTACAGCAAGCAATAGTGCATGAACAACTAATTAGGAATAAATCTATTAAAGGATGGACAACTAATTGCTGGGCAGCAATTCACAGAACAGGGGAATTAATAACTCCATGAAATGCTTTCCACAACTGATTTTATTGTATAATATATCATCAGGAGAAAATAATGTATTATAGCTATTCAAAGTAAAGAAAATATATTCACAGAAACCACAGCTTCAGCTAGAGTAATTCCTAAGCTCTTCTATATAGCAACCACCCAGAAACTCTATTACCTGGGTGAAGGAAGAAAGCAGGTTTTCAGGGCAAAGGGATGGCATGGCATGGCAAGGGTAACCTCTATTAAAGTGGCATAGTTTGTCATATCTGACAACCCACTGAAGAAAGTTATCAGTAGTTAAGGGCCTGACCCTGCATTCCTTAAGTAGACAAAAATCCCTTTGAAGTCAATGAAGCATCCTGCTCAGATAACTGTATCAGGATTTGGCAATTAATGAAAACTTTTAATTTCCTAAGTGATTATAAAAGGTTTTCCCTGCAAAACAATTATTACATGTTACTCACAGCAACTCTTTGGCAGTGTGGGTTTGTTTCCAGCAGCTCTTGCAGCACAGTAACTGTTTTTCACTAACGAGGAATTACCAAAAGTCAGAACCACATTGTTTTCTATTTGCATTGATCTGCCTTAAGTGTTCTTCTCTAGCTGATGTCTAGTTGAAGGTTTTGACAGCTTTGCCTTCAAAAGGTCAGTAAGCAGTCCTCAGGGCAATTTGATTTAAACCTTTAGCATTTTGCATACTCCCAAGCAGCAATGCGTAGTAGGACATGTATGTTCACAGCCTCTGAAAGGTCATGCTTCCCAGCCCTCAAACAAAACCCAGGTCGGAAATATTTCAGCTTGTAGAAAATATCAGAAAAGCTATCAGACAATTATGAAAACATTTTCCATTAAATTAAACTCAAAAGGGCTTAAGAGAAACAAATTGTGATGTATGTTTTTAGACTGTGGTGTATTTCAACAGAAAGTTTTACATTCTGTCACATTTAGGAAGGCTGCCTTATCTGTCTTTCCTCAAGAGACATGCTCACTTACTTAAATGTCTGTTCAGGTTTTCCAAGCCACTTTGCCTCCCTCCTCCCTGAAATCCCAAGCCTCTCTCTAGGATGAAAACCTGAAACCTACAATGCAGAATTTGTTTGAAGTCTCATTAAGCAAGAAACCTTAAATTAAGGACAGCTCAGCAAATTCAGAGTCACGTGAATGTAAACCAAGCATTACATGGAAGTTCTCCTTCATTATCCCCTTTGCGAGCTGTTTCTAGTCTGATTAGCATACTAATGATATATGTTCCACATAGAAAAAACAATTAAGTCTCCACTTCAAAGAAAAATGATTTAGTACAAGAGTACCAAAGCTTGTGCTTGCATCTTCTACCGATTTTGTGATACCACAGAGCAATATGGCAGCTGTTAAGTGCTTAATTCTCATTTATAACAATGGAAGATGGTAGGTGTTGGTTGCCTTTTAAACATATAGACGTTTCAATAAGGTGCTTCTATGGCACTACAGGTATGCATTCTTGGTAGTGGTGGTCTAACTGCAGATAAATAAGTGAGCTCCTTTCAGTTCACATCGTAAGAACTGCACATTGATTCCTTTAAAGAAGTCATTCATTAAAAAGCGGAGATATTAAAATAAACAGCCCTAAAAAAGCAGAATCTCATACAAAGAAAATAATTTTATAAAACTGGATGTGAAGAACCCAAGCACCATGACAAACTAATTAATGAAAAACAGAAAGGAAGACACAAATAAACAGGCAGCATGAAGAACGGCAGGCAGAAGAGCCTGGTCTCCTAACGATTGACATTCTTTTTGACCACACAAGAAATAACTAAAATGAAAACAGTATTTAAAACTACATATATTGAGTTTTAATTACTTCATATGCATGTTATCATCGTAATTCTGTAATTCCCACTCTAGGGAATGGGTAAAAGTATCATGTATTTGCTAAGTAACATTGAAGTCGCACTGAAAAAAGTACGCAAGAAAAAAAGGAAAACTGTGCTGATCCAGGACATGTTTCACAATGATGGCATGCCAGAGGCATCTGTGGATTTCAAAGAGACACACACAGATTTTTGTAAAGACACCGTCAATTAGTGAAATAGCACCGAACTGTGCTATGGATTTACAGAACAAATCAAACGTCAAGGCACTAGGTAGCTTGCAAAGTAAGTTTAGTATGAAACAATGAGGTTAGAGAGGGAAAAATAGGTTAGAGAAGGAAAATGAGTAGCCTACGCTCATATATTTTGCCTGGGTTTGATGCATAAGTACCCAACCCTGTCTCTAGTAAAAAATAATTTGTTTAATAGGCTACAGATGTAACCTACTAATAGTAATTAAAAATAATTTAAGTCACACGTCCTTCGAGCAGCATAAGTGAAGCCTCAGTGGTGCTTAAAATAAATTATTGTTTTACCTTCCTACTAACCCACAGCTATGCCTCATGACGCAACAAGAATGCTGAAGAATCGCCTGTACCACCTTGAGAAGTGAAAGATTTGATACAAATAACACCCAGCCTAAAAATCTGTCAGTTGAGAGAAAGGAATTTTGAAGAAAAAACCCACAGCCCCCACTGCCCCAAACCTCAAAGTTACTGTTGAATGCTTCTTGTTCATACCTACAGTCTCATTTCTGTAACACCAGACTGCAAAGCATTTCCACATACATGATAACCTTTGGAGTAAATGAGAAATTTTAGAGAAAGACAATTTCAGACCAAAACTCTTTAAGTCAATACAAATCAAATTATTGACCTTGATTGAAAAACTAAGCAAACCTCACCCACAGCAGTCTAAGTAGACCTTTGAAGTATAAACAGTTTATACTGCAAGCCTTCGCTGAGGTTGATCTATGTACTTTACCTTTTTTAGGGTAAATAAATTCACTTCTTTGACAGCATCGTATTTATTTATTCAGAAACAGAGACACCATTCGCTATACAATGGCAATAACTAATACACAAATAAATGTTACCACCATCCTTATTAAACACGAAACAGAAAAGGCTTAACTTCGCCAGCAAAGTTAAGCCCCTGAAAATTTTCCGAGAGGTTTTACGCTGCCCTTGGGTGATCAGACCCCAACCTTCTAAGAAGCTTGCTGCGTAAATCGCATCCCGCTGCTTCCCGCCCCGCTCCAGGTAACGGTAAGCACCGGCTCCCGTCACGCTGCTGAGGCAACGGGGGGGGGGGGGGGGGGGGGGGGGGGTCGGAACCAGGAGGATTTTTGGTCGGTGGGCCGAAAGCCGTTAACCGCCCCCCGAGAGAGCGCGCGCGCTCCCGCGCGCCCGCACCCCCCCCCCCGGCGCGGCAGCCGTCGCGGCGGCGGCGCCCCCTGGCGGCCTTCCCCGGCGCCGCCGCTGCAGGGCGGCCTCCAGGCGCTGAGGCGGCGGCCGGGAAGGCGCCGAGGGCGGGCCGCGGAATCGTGCTAAAAATTAAAAACAAACACAAACCCCAAAACTAAACACGGGACAGACTCTCAGTTCTATTTTTCAGGTTCCATAAAAGCCGGTTGGAATCCGTATTTACCTGCAGAAGCCAAAGTGAATGGCAGGGTACAGGTTTGCTTACAGCTCTCAGGCTTGGAGCAGCCCAGAAAACCACTACCACAGACAGACACCCGTGAATTTTCAGTGCAGTGTTTTTAAAGATGAGAAAAGTGAAACTGTTCCTGTTGCAGCCATCTTCTCCCTCCTATTATGGTCTAGTCCCTGCTCCAGAATTAGCATCTTGCTCAAGTCTCCCCTTAAAAGATAGTTTCTTCACAGATCTATGCTTTTTAACCAGATCTGCACAAAATCTCTTACCAATGTCAACCCTCTATACTCCATTTTTCAGCAGACTGGTACATTTAGCTCTTACCTACCTGGGAAATTTTCCTGCCTTACCCCTCATCTGGCACTGCTGGGTGTTAAGAGAAATTACAGTGTAACAGAGATGGTTGTTAACACACGTGGAAGCAGCTGTTAAAATCTCATCTGTAATGCCATAGTAAGATGGCTGCAGCTGGCACACAGAGCCATACCAGGAACAGTGTTTCTGTTGAAAAAAACAGGTAAGTGTTCATAGTAGCAACTTTGGAGTTGCCCCCCCAAAATCTAAGTGTATGTGCTTCAGGGAATACGGAGGTGTGATGTACAGAAGATAGAAGTACGTTGGGACATGCAGCGGATCCAGGAGAACATCTCCCTGGTTGGCCAAGCTAGCACCCTTGTTTAGCTGTTTGTGACCCCCTCCAGAAGCCTCGCACATTGCACCCCCTCACATTGCTCTTCCCGCAGATGTCAGGGAGTTTAGCCTCCTATAAGAGCCAGGGTTTGCAAATCTGGAATTCCTTGAGATGCTTCAAAGACCACTCTGCCCACTTCCTCATGACAAACAGGCAGCCTGTGACAAGTCCTCACCAGGATGTTTCCCATACTGGTGTCTCCTGACCCATGGTGTCTCCTCTGACCCAGACCCACAAAGCTCTGTACCAGCCTGTCACCCCTTCCACAGATCTCCCCGCATCTGAGCGGCTCCAGCCATACCAGCCATGTCTCTTGCTCCTCCTCGTCTTCCTCTGGCTGCCTGTGAGTGTGTTCAGGCACATGAGGTGGGCCCCCTTCAACCTGTGGCATCCTCCACAAGGGCTGCCTCACTCCCATCACCCTGCTCCAGTACTTAGCACCACTGACCTCTCTTCTCTTACTTAACCACAAGCTGTTACCACCATTCCTCAACAAACCTAGTTTAAAGCCCACAGAAGGGACTCTGCAGTCTTATCACCCACCACTTCTTGGCATGAATGTTTGGTTCAGGCCCATCTGGCTCTGAATGCTTCCCTTAATGCAACTTGTTCCTTTCTTCATCTATTACAGCACCATAGCCATTTTGTAAATTCATATCCAAGGGTGGAGAAGAAGCCCTTCTTCTGATGCCAGAAGTCACAAGCTTCCAGCTTCACCCATCTTGGGAATCTCCATCCACCACCCGCCCTGTAGTCTCCAGCTGCCCCTTCTTACTCCCACTGCGTGGTTTGGCCTTTTGTCTGTACAAGGTCTCTGCGAAGACCCTGATGACCTCTTGCTGTTCATCCTCCCCAATGTTACAAGTCTGCTCACTTCTCCTGTAGCTCTTTCATGGGGCGACTCAGTGCCTTGCCCACAGCAGAGCTCCTGCGGGCAAGGCCAGCCCTGCCCCGGCTCTAGGAATAGGTGCCAGGTACTCCCTGTGGCCCAAGACCTGGCAGCAGCATCCTTCTCCAGGAGCTTCCACCCACACACCAGGGCTGCTTCCCCCAGCCCTGCGGTGCATCCCCATCACTGCTGGGCAGTCCACGCTGCCTGGGGCAGAGTTTCAGGGCCCCTTGCGCACCCCTGCCGCGCTCACCACTAAAGTCTGTTGGCTGTGCGCTTGTCGACCATCTGAGAAGGGTGTTCCTACAGTAGGAGAGAGGAGCCTGACCCTCCCTCAGCAGCAGTCAGCTGGCATTCCTGTGGGGCCTCCACCTTTGCCTGTCTGCCGTGTGGGCTTTCTAGACTGGCCATACAAAAAAGGCTCACAGCAACCTACAGCTTTTATAAAAACATGGTATTACTTTTTCAAAGACTGCACGTCTTGGGAGCAAAACACTAGGAAACAGCGCTGCTGTACCTCAACACTTATACAGAAGTAGTGGAACTGCTGTCCCGGTCTACCTAGGAGTACTAAAATTACTGAATTCTTGCTATTTCAAGACTACCAATTTGCACTTCAAAGAACTGAGTCACAACTTACTAGAATAAACTTTTATTTACTGCTCTCAGGATCCTTATTTTATGCTTTATGCAACAAAACCTGCTACATTCAAATCTATACAGATTTACTGATATATCATTCATGTTTTACAAAACTGCATATAGATTTGGGAAAATTGTATAAGTTACCTTTATTTACATGTAATATTCTCAGCCCTAACAACCTAGTCAAAGAATAAAACAAAGTGGGATTTTAAATATCCCTTAAGACCTATTACATTTGTTACATAATTTACATATCCTTATAGAGAGATGTGCTACACTTCCTTCTTGCATATTTATAAAGACTGTGACTAAACAGAAATTTGCTGGCCAAAGCTAGGTACTGTCATTTCCTCAGATCATATTGGTAATAAAATGTTAAAATTAGAGCAAGCCAGGTATATAAACCAATTTTTATTTTTAGAACCAACTTTGCTAATCCTTTTAACCAGCACTTGCTCAAAAAAAAGTTTTAACATTAATACAAAAAATATCCAAATTTACAAAAGAATTCAAACTAATATTTATATGACAAATTGATCTACAATAAATTGCACATTGTTGGTTATGACTTTGGTTATACTGTATTAACAAATTTGGTTTCTAGACTAACAGTGGAGAAAAAAAAATATAAAAATGCAGCTATAGAAACTAGCATAACCTGTAAACATATTACAGAACCAAATTCTGCACCTGGTTACATGTGCATAACCTCCACACAGTTCAGAGAAGTCTGCACATATCAGACTGCTGAATTTGGCCCAGAAAACCCTGTAAACATGTTCTTTATTGTTACGTAGTGCAATACTGCAAGAATGGATAATAAAGGCCTCTAACTACCAGTAACTAATACTGAGTGATATCCATACAAATTTCACTTTCAGATTAATTTGTTGCAAAAGGCTGAATTGAAAATATTATCCATCGTTGAGCTACAAATTTATCAAGAAAAAGTGATGAAAACTCAATAAACCAACGACAGTATACAAATTCAGACAAAAAATTGATATAATTTCTCATTACAATTCAGAATTATGCTGCTTGTCTGTTTTATATAAAAATTCTGGTTTTGTTACACTGTTTTAACAAAAGCAAGTTAGAAAAAGAAATCTAACAAATAAAATGTGTCAGCAAGTCAATGTTCTGCAAACTGATGGCTGATAATGCAAACAAATACTTTCCAATGCTTCACCTAATATGCTGTATTATAAGGTGCTTTGGGCAGATCTGTAGCAAACAGCCTGAAGCAGCACAGATTATGATATTGCATTACATGAAGTTTGTTGGTTTTGGTTTTGCTTGGTTTGTTGTTGTTTGGTTTTTTTAAAAACAGTTTAACAATTTCAGTTGTTCCTCTTAAAGCAGCAATTCAAATTTACACCCCTGCAAAGATTTCTTCACAGTTTTACTTCAGTAGTTTACTGCAGGACAGTCTGACAAATACTGTAGAAGAGGCAACTGCTTAAAAACATTTTAGTTTTTTTACTTACTTGGCACTGGCCCATCCAATGTGTATATTGTAGTTATTAGCAAAGTACACAAAACTGTGAAAATGGCAAAATACATTTTCAAAAGTTAGTGAATTTTTAATATTTACTTATATTACAAGTGATACTATCAATAACCATGTGACTAAATACAATGGTAGTCCCTGGAAAATTCAAATTTGTTTGTAAACCCTTAAAATGAAATTGCAGCACTGGACTGATACAATTCATGTCTGTCTTAATCAACCCCATCAAAACCCTGAGTATTTTCAATCGCTAGAAGAAGTTTATCCCATAAATCTTCAAATGAGTCATATGGAGGCAAATCCAAGCGATTAAAGCTGAAAAACAGATGAAAACTCTTAAGTATTTTATCACTCTTACTAAAGGCCATAATTTACCTAAATTAAATACTCACCAGGTATGAGCTCTTGGCAGTTTTTCAGGGGAACCCCATTGTTCAACTGTAAACAACTGTGGTCCGTTTGAACCTGCAGAAAAGAATACATCAATTTTCACCCCATTATGAGATTTTTATAATTAGAAATTCAAATTATGAAATATTTTGGAGTTTTGTAATCCAATTCTGACATTAGTAGGAGCTATCTATATGAAGCAAATACAGTCTACACTCAGTAATGGTCAATAATCCCAACTCACTTGTATTTTTAATTATTTCTTGCTATATCTTAATTTCAAGAGACTTTCACACCTTAAGCTCAGAAGTCTAAGACCCAAATGCATATGCAAAGTAGTTGGCATGGAAAATTTTGTGCAGATGATAGTTTTATAGTGTATAAGTTTTGCATGTAAAAATTTAGACATGTTTATCACAATGTGCCAAGTTATATAACCTGGCAGAAAGTATTCAGTGTCCACCTTTACCTATGCAACAACAAAGTAGAGTAACTGAGAACTTTTTGAAACACGGTGGCTGTATGTGTACTCCAGGGATGTACACAGGCACCCAAGAGAAGTTTTTTGGCTAGCAAGTCCAACTCCAGATATGCCTGTGCCTTCAGCAACTCTCTTATGGCATGTTTCTGAAAGTTTCCTGGACCTCTCAACTCTCGCCAAGAGGATGCAAAGGGCATTTTGTAACCATTTCCTTAAGCTGTTGAAAGCATTTGTGCATGTCTGGAGAAGACTGTGTAATTAAAAAATATATATAAAAAAAAAATCAAACCACTATCTTGTCAGAGAACAGCAGATGATCTCTGACAGTGGGTGTCCTCTGACTAGTCTACAAGATGACCATCAATATAGTTAGAGAATTGTACTGCAAGGCAGACGGCTACCCAAGTATGAGTAGCCTTCTGCTTCTGAAATGGAAGATGTGAAACGTGTTTCAGATTAAATATGAGCAGCAGTAATGAGAACAGGTTGATCCAAGAATACATCTGAGGTATAAGTGCTGTGGAGTACCTTTAGACATGAAATGAATTTGGTTTTATAATGCAGGCAGACACCTTCCCTTTTTTTCATGACTCCTCCAAAATGTTGGTGGTTTTTTTGACTACGCAAGTTATAACTGACAATTCAAAAATATTTCATTTGTGGTTTTAGAGAGCCATGAAAAAAGAAATGTATACATATTCATAATAAAATGAAATTATATTATAACAACATGTAATAATGCACATTGCAGAAGTGGATTTGGAAGATGTTAGCCAACTTATACAAGAGGCGGCGGGGGGGGAACAACCAAACCAACAAAAACCCCAAGACAATTAATCCCAAACATGAAAATAAAACAAGGGGGAAAAAAACCTTTCACAACTACTAACATACACAAAAAGGCAGGAAATACCAATCAATACACAGAAACTATACTTCAGACAAGTCTAGTGAATGAACTAGACAGATGAGAGCAAACACTGAGCACTTCATCCTAAAATATTATCAGTGAGACAGGTATGTCAGTAGTTGTGGGAACACTTTCAGCTCCTCTTCTTTACTTTCTTCTTTGGGATTACATGTTTCTTCAATGCAGAAGGCTGGTTAGAAAAAGTAACTAGTAGGAACGTCTGGAATAAGGATGAGGCAGAGAAGTGGCTCTATGACTGATGGTAAGAAAAAACTCCCTCTTAATAGCTAGGTAAGAATAAGTTTGCATTTTAGCTATCCAACTAATTAACTAAAGGCTGACAAAGCAGGGTAGGGGGAAGACAAGAAATATAAGAAAGCCACGTCTCTTCAGTGTCCTAGTTCTCAAACTTGGGTGGATTTGCTCCCAGACACCAAGTACTCCCTTTTTATGAGCAGAAATTTCTCTCTGGGCCACAAGAGGGAGGTCTCCCGCTAGAAAGCCAGCTCTAGGACCGCAGCCCGAAGGTGGTAAGAACCACATGGGCAGCCCGGCAGCAGCAAGAGTCACATACCAACACAAAGCACTGAAGAACCACCTACAGTTCTCCAAATACAAGCAGGTACTGGAAATGTGATTGTGTTCATTACTGGGGTTTAGTAAGGATGGCATGCTGGCCACAGTAAAGCAGAAATAACTAAGAGAAAGAAACAAAGCACTGTGCAAGACAACTGTAATTAGATTTTTCATTAATGAGTAAACAGAACTACAGCAACTGAGACTTGACCAGAAGACTGCCCAAGGATATCCTAATCCTTGGGAAGAAGGGAGCCAAGAGCTTCAACAGTTTCTTTCCCTATATCATTCCTTAGTTCTATCTCTGGTAGTGTGTTTAGACAAACAAAAAGCCAGAGGCAGCAGAATTCCGATTGGGTTCCAATGCGATGAGCATGTGCTGTAACTCCAACAGTACCAAGGTTCAGGTGCAACAGCACACACATGGCTCAAGTCTGCTGAGGGCACTGTCCCTCCCATTGGAACTCACAACTCATTCGCTGATGGAACAGAAAAAATAAACTGAGTATTTACAATTAAAATGAAGAGATGGAGAAATGGGGACACATGGTGGGTGGTATTTGTTCACAATTCTAGTGTTTTATAAACAAATTTCTGTCTTGTTTACAAAGAAGGAAATGTTTATTCAAATATGCAAGTCAGGCTATTCACTCATTTGCATAGGATCTCAAGCACTTTTAGCCTTAATAAAGTAGTCTGGCAGAAAACATAATAGCTGATGGCAGCTGAAAACAGACTTCCCATAGGCAAAATACCCCCATTTGTGGGCTGTTCTATCTGCTTCCCTGTGGTTTTTCCACAGTGGGTTTTCTGGCTTTGGTGTTGAAGTCTGCTCCCCAGTGCCATCCGCTTGTTTCAGTCTCTGCATTGTAGGTTCACTACTTTTCTTTTGGCGTTATGTTTAACTGGTGTCATTTCAGTGGTCCTCTTCAGAGTATATCCTTACAAACAATTGTATCTGTACAACTGTGGCTTGTGAGCAGATAAATGCAATTGGGGAACTTAGGTGAATGTGAATAACTGCTGATGCTAGCATGTCTTTGCAATCAGATCTCGGATAAACTGAGAATTTTCTTCAAGCTCAATCAAGTGTAAACAGGGATTTTTGCAGCTCTTTAGAATTTTAAAAATCCACATTCATTTGAGGAAGTCCTATACATCTAAAAACTTCCAAAACCAGAATTAATATGAAGCATTTACAGAACATAGGAAACGTGATCTAAGTGACTCTTCTCTAGCTTTGCTTCTTATAACTGCCAGTGTATACTGATTTTTAAAGCAAAATTTGAAAAATAATGTGCTTATGTTTGAAGTCAAATATCACAATGTCAGCATGTTCTGTTACTTGTGAGTATAATCGTAAGTACTCACCATACAGCTCAGCAAACCCATTCATAGGTACACGGGATGTGCCAGTAACAAATTGAAGTAATCTTATTCTCTTTTCAGAGTCCATCATTAAGACTGCCTATGTAAGATAATGATTCCAATTAAAGATTTGGTTTTAAATTAAGGTTTTAAGCTAGCAGATTTATGCAACATAGTTTCTATCTCTAAATCATTATCCTTTATATATATGCAGGTTTTTTTAGTGACACACATAGTCTACTTCTCTGCTATTGCTAAAAGCTATGAAGTCAACAATTTTTTAATGGCACTGTAACAAGAGTACGGTTACTGGCTTAGCAGGCTGTTAAAATACTTCCCTTGAAGATTTGGCCCCTACTTTCTTTGAACTTTCCTGATGTTATGAACTAGCAGCCAAATTCCTGTAATTTATTAAACAGAAAAGTTTAACACCTCTTTAATGGAACCATGCCAGAAAAAACTACACAGAAATATTTTTAACCCCAGTCAGACATGAATTTTTTTTGAAAAAGCAAGTATCAGTACCGTATTTACATTCTTACCATGCATCTCATCTTTAGTTTTCTTACTATCTTTCTCAGGAATTTTAATGGTCAAATATTTACCTACCTATTCATGAATCACAGGATAAACTAGCATAGCTGAAAGGCAGCAGCTTTTGAACAGGTTTTAAGTAAAAAAATATTAGAAATTCATTATATACCTTCCAGAACCACTGTATTACTTGATGGTTTATGTTGTAGCCATTTTTGTATTTTGTATGTAGTTTCCAATCAGCCACATCCACATCTCCCAGTCCACACATTAATAACTACACAGATAAAAAAAAACAAAACAAAAAACAACACCACCAAAGTTTAAGTCAGTAACATAAAGTTTCAAAATAATTTGTTTTCTTTTCCATTATACACTTACCTCTAGCTCATTTTCATCAAAAATTTTAATCAGATCCTGTGGTATTAGTTCAAAAAAGCCCTGAAAAGGAGGGAAGTTTTTAAAAATCAAGTCAACATTATTTAAGCATTTTTGTTCACTGAGAATGGTATTTAGATGCTTTAGTAAACAGAGCCAAAGCAATACATCAAATACAGATGTTTGGACACCAGCAGTCCCCAGTCTGGTTATAGTACTTTTAATTCTGACTTATCTCACATCTTTATTGTGCAACAGTGAATGGTGAATTTCTAAGTCTGAATATCGTATATGTAATATAATTTATACAAATAAGGATAAACCAGCTAGTTTAATTTAATTCTACTAGTTTGATTTAATTTTCATTTCTGCAGAGTTCATTAAATAGCTTGCACTAAAGCTAAAGCTGTCAGCCAGGATTGAGAAATAAGCAAATTTTTCAATATGAATTAAACACCGCAGTAAAAACATACCAAAAATATTTTTATGTCTGAAATAATTCAACGCTGACACTACAAACAGTATCACTGTCTTTTTTATACCTGTAACAACATTATCTGTGGGTCTTCAGGATGCCCAAAAAAGCTCATCTTAAGATTAGATGCAACAAATTCTTAGAATTTCTTTTGTAATTAAAACTATACCTCTTTAAAGGCTGCCATTTGTTTCTGCACTCTGCTCACAAATCTCCACTGAATTACGAGACTGTAAAAAACCAAGACAAAAACATTTAAAATAAAAGCAATTCATATACAAAGCAACAACTTCCTTTTGTTAATACAACTAACACACAGCCCCTATTACTAGAGGGGAAATCCAGTGAGACACATTGCACGTAGTGACCACTACTTACTGAATGTAGTCTCTCTTGTTCTTGTTGGTGACAACTATTTCTGATCCACCACTTTTCAGTTCATGTTGATGGGTCTAAATGCAGTACATAGAATAGGTCTTAAATGAGATAAGTATGTAATAGAATTCATATGCTAATATTAGGTAATTTAGTTAACTTTTGAAGACTGCAGAATTTGAAAACTATGAGAAATAGAACCAGTTTCACAGGTCACCTGAAAAAATAGACTTTGATTGATTTAAAAAAAGTATTATTCAGGCATGCCAGACTGCAATGGGGCAACCTCAATTTTTTTCTGACCTGCTACAACAGATTACATAAGTTCGCACACAAGTTCTCAGTAATGTGGTCTTTACTAACCACATATTCAGTGACCCAGCCTTTTTTCCAGATCTCAAGGAAAAACACTTACAGAACAATTTCAGCAATGGTCCCAATAAATAAGTGAAACAATATGCATATCTGTTACATAATGATTTATACTACTAGAACCTCAGTAGACAAATACCTGATTTTCAGTTCATTACAGATGTACATTTTCATGCTCCTACTTAGGATCACTTTAGTTACACAAGACCACAAAGGCTATTATCCTACTTAGATCTAGTTGGCACCCCTAATTTGGAATTTTTATTCAAGACCTGTGGTATTTCTACATGACTTATCTTGGATAGCTTTCTACACAGCAATGAACTTGTTTATTCCATAGTTGTCTAGTACATGTTAAGAGAAAAACCTCTATTATTATCTCCCAGTGAAATCTATGATTCCTACCACTTCCAAAAGAGCTCATCCTTTCCAGCCAATCACATAAAACCAGCCTCTACTCCAGATTAAGTAATGGGACTATGGATATCTTAGTCTCAGTTGCATTCACAGCAACAGCTACATTTCAATACAAGTATTATTTAAGAAAAAAGCACATCCTATTTTTTAAAGCTCTGCTTATTTCCAAGTCTTTTATCACATCACAGCCAGGCTAACAGAGCACTGCACGAGCATGTGCCAGCTAAAAGAAGCAGCTGAGTGAACAAACCAACATGACTATGAATGAAGGGTTTTGCTTAATACCATAGAGATAAAAATCAGCTAATTTCACAGGTCAAATGTTTTCTTTCATGTTTTGTCTATTCTACTTTACATAAACATACTAACCTGACCAAAAAGTTCTTCATCAACTATAAATCTGAGGTCCAGTTCTGTTGGATCATTTTCAAGAATCCATCTCAGAGAATTGTAATATTCGCTATCCTAAGAGAAAGAATTACAAAATAGTAAATACAAAATAGAGTAGGCACCTTTTAAGCTACAAGAGGCTCCATTACAGCCCAGTGAATGCTGCTACCTAGAATAATCCTGTATTGGATGCAGAGACTCTGCAATTATACAAAGCTACAAAGACATTTAAAGATGTTTGAAACCTGAAGACTCGGCAATCTCAGGACTAAAAATCTCTCACGCAGCAAACTGGTGATAAGATGCCAAAGCATTATCTAAATTAACGTATTTTGGACTCGACTCTGCCTCTCGTCCTGTATTTATCTTCCCTGTATTGTTAGGCATTACTACGAAGAGCCTCAGAAAATTAAAATTAAGATAAAGCCAATCGCATCCTGGGCTGCACCAAAAGAAGCATGACCAGCAGGTCAAGGGAGATGATTCTCCCCCCTACTCCGCTCTCGGGAGACCCCACCTGTGTTCAGCTCTGGGGTCCCCAACACAAGAAGGACATGGACCTGCTCCAGCAGGTCCAGAGGAGGGCCAGGAAGATGATCAGAGGGCTGGAGCACCTCTCCTATGAGGATAGGCTGAGAGAGTTGGGGTTGGTCAGTCTGGAGAAGACTCCAGGGAGACCTTGTACAGGCCTTCCAGTACTTAAAGGGGGCCTACAGGAAAGATGGGGAGGGACTCTTTAACTGGGAGTGTAGTGATAGGACAAGGGGTAACGGTTTTACATTGGAAGAGGGTAGATTTAGATTAGATATTAGGAAGAAATTCTTTACTGTGAGGGCAGTGAGACACTGGGACAGGTTGCCCAGAGAAGTTGTGGATGCCCCATCCCTGGAAGCGTTCAAGGCCAGGTTGGATGGGGCTTTGAGCAACCTGGTCTAGTGGAAGGTGTCCCTGCCCATGGCAGGGGGGTTGGAACTAGATGATCTTCAAGGTCCCTTCCAACCCAATCCATTCTATGATTCTACAGTACTGAGAAAAAAAAATCAGGACACATCTATAAATCTATTACTCAGAAACAGACAGGAACTATATTCTGTATTCTTATAGGACAGCAAAAACAGTATTAGATTAAAGAGACTGAATAAAAATCACCCTGCCCAGGACTACTCTAGGTAAGAATCATTATCAGGGGAACAAACAAACAAGAATATTGTAAGGACCATGTTTTCCTCTAAAAATGTTACATAGCATCACTCAAATATTTTCAGTCTCTGGAAGTATAAGAATACCTTTCTTTTTAATAATCAAAAGACACAAACTAATTTAAAAAACAGGTTGAGAGCGTGATCCCAAAGATGTTTATTTTTAATTTTAAGAACACTAGTGTCTAAAAATATTTTAAGAAAACATCACAGAAAGTTTAGAGTTAAGTTTTCAATACAGCTTAACTGACTTAAACCAGAGTCTAGGTCTCTCTGATTTTCACTGGAAGTTTTAATTCCTACACAAGTTACAGACTGTGCTGATTTTGGCAGGGCATTCATTTTCTTCATAGTAGCTAGTGTGGGGCTATGTTTTGGATTTGTGCTGAAAACAGTGTTAATAATGCTGAGATGCTTTCCTTACTGCCAAGCGGGGCTTACACAGAGTCAAGGCCTTTTCTGCTTCTCTCGCCACCCCACCAACGAGTAGGCTGGGGGTGCACAAGAAGTTGGGAGGAGACACCGCCAGGACAGCTGACCCCAACTGACCAAAGGGGTATTCCAGACCATATGACGTCATGCTCAGCATATAAAGCTGGGGGAAGAAGAAGAAAGGGAGGAGGTCCGGAGTGATGGTGTTCGTCTTCCCAAGTAACCGTTGGGCATGATGGAGCCCTGCTTTCCTGGAGATGGCTGAACACCTGCCTGATGATGGGAAGTAGTGAATGAATTCCTTGCTTTGCTTTGCTTGTGTGCGCGGCTTTTACTTTACCTATTAAACTGTCTTTATCTCAACCCATGAGTTTTCTCACTTTAACCCTTCTGATTCTCTCCCCCATCCCACCAGGGCAGGGTGGTGAGCAAGGAGCTGTGTGGTGCTTAGTTGCTGGCTAGGGTTAAACCATGATACAGGCTTATAAAAGACGTAGCCTAAAATTTCTTTGAATCATGCAGTTTCAAACCTTCACGATGTCATTAAAGATATATAAAAAAGTTATTATGAACATGAAATCCTAACATACACGATAAAGCAAATTACATACCACAGACTCCATATCATGAAGCGTTATTGGTTTTTGGAGCATCATCTTGTAAAAAGGACGAATAAAAAAGGCTTTAAAGAAGAAGAAATAAATTGAACAGTATGTAACTTACAATTCAAAATATGCACAGTATTAATCTAAATATCGTATTACATAAAATAAATACTAACCATCCAAAAGTTTGCCATGGTAAACAGCCATTCCAGCTACACGACCTATAAACTTGAAATAAGAGAGATGATCTTCATTGCAAAGTCCAGAGTTTGGATTGATCTGCAGAGTATAGTTATCTCTGAAGTTGAGGGAGGGAGCAGGGAAGAAAAAGAAAAACAAAATATTGTACTATTGGAACAGTCTCACATTTGAAGATCTGGAAAACATCCCTGGTTAAATAAGGTATTACTTTTCATCAGGTTGAAAGAATAATCATAACCGGATTTATAAATCACTAATCTAATATTAAAGAATACTCAATAGAAGATTCTATTAGCACAGTAGAAATAGAAGTTTTGAAACACCATTAACTACCTTTGTAAGTTAGAGATATACCAAAGAGAAGGGATTAACTCCTATTAAAGTAGTCAGAGTAACATTCTCTGTATTATTTGTTAAATACTGCCTTTTCTGCAAGTAACAGATGGTTGCAAGCATATGCTTGTCTATGCAAAGACAACATGGCTTATGTTAGACTGCTGAAAAAAAACAAACAAACAAAACCAAACCAAAACCAGGTACTGTCTCCACATTATTCTTCTGTCAAACAAAGAACTAGGTGCAGAATATTGCAGTTATTAACAACCCTCCTATACAGTTTAGGAGGTGAAAAAAAGTAATTCCATTCTTAAAGTATGTATAAGAAATACAACTGATCTGCTTTCCCTAACTAGTCTGCATGTCTTCTAGACCTGTATTACTTACGTAGCTGAATATTCAAACAATCCATAATAAGGATTAAACATTTCTTTAGAGAGAAGGAAGAACCATTCCCTGGCCACTCCTCCATAGTCTAAACCTTTTTCACCATCAAATTCAATCCAAAGTCTTGCTTTAAGGAAATCTGCTCTCTTTACAGCTATAATTCTTCTATAAGAATCTTCAAGGATTGTTGTGCGATGAATTTTCATTTCAAATCTATTTGGAATATCACTCTAAAAAAAAAAAAAAAAAAGAAATTAAAATATAGAATAATAGAACAAAACCCAGCATCTTTTAGTCTTGCAAAGTATGCAAATTCTATAAACAAAGAATGGCACACAAATCCTTTTCTTAAATAATTTGGAAACATAACACAATATGATTGACAAGAGGCTCTATTTACATACAATTCAACTAGCATGGAGAGTTTCAAAGTTCTATTTCACACCAAGAAAACAGGGTTAAAATAAGTTCTTACTGGTAACAGCATATGCTCAGTTGTTCTGCATGCAGCAAGGCATGGAAACTATTTAACACTAAAAATTCATCACATTATAGGCTTGATTAAAAAAAAAAAAAAGCTCAGAGTTTATAAATAAA
Organism: Haliaeetus albicilla; assembly: GCF_947461875.1. NCBI lineage: Eukaryota > Metazoa > Chordata > Aves > Accipitriformes > Accipitridae > Haliaeetus > Haliaeetus albicilla. The sequence goes on along the minus strand of NC_091494.1, from coordinate 13,590,071 downwards.
ATTATTTTAGAACAATTTTACCGGATTTATTTCACCTTCTAGTTCAATATTCTAACTATAAGGCTAGGTGTCCTTTTCTCTTACTTAAGACATAGATGACAAACAAGTATTCCTACAATATTCAAATAAATATCAGTCCACTTAAAATTTGAAGTCACAGGAACAAATCACAAGATTTATATTTACTATCATACAGGAAAATATTTAAATAAAAATATCCAAGGAGCTCATATTTGCTGCTGAGCTTTCAGAGTAAGCTCCTAATAAACCAGGAATAAAACTTTGCTGAATCATTAAATCACTATATGAGAACAGAGTATTTTCTTGATTTCACTTGTTTTCAGCCAGTTTATTTCAGCAATTACTTCAGGTAAAATAGAGAAATTCAGTGAAAGTGGGAACAGGAAATTTCAAGTCATGTTGCTCTATGACTAGATTAGGATGATGCAGTGAAACTCAATATATTTCAAATTCCAAAGAACTAGTCACAGTCTCAGTAGAAATAATGAATTTCTGAATGCAGAAATATTTAATAAATCACTCTGAACAGCACGTGTTCAGATATGCTTCCTTTTTATTTTCTTCTACTCCTTAAATAATCTATCCTAAATTAAAAAAAAACAAAACCAGAATGCTGCATTTAAATGTAATGCCTATTTATATTCAACAACAGCTTGAGCCAAACTACAAACAAAAAATAATTACTTGGGGTGGGGCAGCACATAATTTGTCATTTTCCAAGTTGCAAAATACTGTGCAATATTATATCTCTAATTTACAGCATGGCTGAAATATGTAGGTCTTTTTCATCATTTCGGAAAGCAGTAAATATTCCTAAACTAAAATAAATAAGTAAATCCTGGTTTTAGTTGCAAATGAAATTTTCAGAAAAAAGTTGAAGCAATAATAAAATCAATTACTAACCTCAAACTTAGCTGATTAAAATAGTATTCAATAATTATATCTCAGTAAAAATCAATCTGTTCCCCTAATTGTCATTTTGGTATTTGTGAATGCTTAAAATGCAATAGTAATGTATGCTTTAAAATCTACTTGTGTATTTAATTCTTGAATTACTACAATTATATTGTGTGGCTGAGCTGTCTATCACTTCTCAGATTAGTATAATGACATTTGAATGAATGCCAAGCTTGTTTGACTAGGAACACAAAAAAATGAGGTGCACATATAGTTGTGTACAATGCTCAAAATGCATTAGTGTACAGCTCAAAATGCATAGGTTTCAGAAAGGGTAGAGACAGACTTGGTACATAAAAGGTGAAGTATGGGTCTGAACTCAAAGGCTATTATTATACATATAAAATATCTCCCAAGGACACCAAGTTTGATTGCAGTTGTGCAAGACTCATTGTTATCTGGATATCCAGATGCTATTTACAGTCTTTTATGCTTTGTGTTATAAATATATCTGGCACTGCCACTTCAAAGTAGAACTTGCAAATGAGATGCATAAACTTAAGATTTTAAGGTGATAACAATTTATTAGTCATCTAGCCTGACCAAGATGACAGTACAGATTTCTATCTGGACAGTCTAAAATCTAGTTTGAGAACTTCTATTTCCATATTCTGAGTTCCAAAAACTATTATGTGCTAGATCAGTAATTTCCAAACTCTTCTGTTGCCAGCCTACTTCCAGGTTCACAATTTTTTTAACCTTTTAGAACTTCTTCTCTTTCAATCAGATTGCTTGCAGTCTCATCACTGCATAAAGTCACAAACCCTACTGTTAGGTTAAATGCTAATTGTTACCAAGTTGCTGCTTCACATATGTATTCGTGATCAGACAGTAAATCTACCTTCCCTAAGCAGGTTACAAAGTTCAATTTCCTTTCACTGTAACCCAAGCTTTCCTTTGTTTAGGGGCATAAGTTTCTTAACCTTCTGTTGGATTACTACTGATTACTAACCTGTTTCTTCAACTTCTTTCTGAAGAACTCATACTTCCGCTTATAGTCCCTGGAGTAAGGCACAGCCTTTGAAAAAAAAAAAAAGGGGGGGGGGGGAGTGCTTGAGATACTCTAACAATTAATGTAATATAAACTAGTCTATATTTGTGAAACGTAGACCATGCATTTAAGTTCTCAGAAAACAGGAATACATGTTTTACTAAGTATCAGGGGAGACTTTCAATTTATAAATACATGGAGAGTTCAAAACATCTGGAATGAAAAGTACTTCTTTGTTCAGATCATTTGTTCTGATCAGTTCATAGAATTTATCCGATGTTTTACTATTAGCTGATGTGACTGACTAAGATCACTGACTGGCCCAGATCAAAGTGACCAAAATGCCTTTGGTGACTTACATAACGCATAGTCTTTCCTTGCTGTATCATGACAGACCTGGCTACAAACACCTCTATTTTCCATGGACAGAGAAGGTTGTTTACATATGTGGGCTATTAATAAACACAGATATCAGCTGAACACTAAAACCCATCTATAATTATAATGTGCACCGTCTTTGCAATTAGTACGGGTAATTTTGCACTTTGGATTAAGTATCAAGGCTAGATTATTGTTTTTCAGTTGGAAATTTATTCCACCCCTTTTAAAGCCATTTTCTTTTTTTTTTCTTGGGTGTTTTGTTTTGGTTTTTTTTTAAGTTTACTTCATGAATTGAACTAGTATTATTTTGGACACTGTGGATAAAAAAAAAAATAATAAAGTTTCTTACCCACTTCAAATCCCACCCCCAGCCTATAAGGAAACTTTCTTACGACTCTGCAAACCAATTTTTCTTTTTGGCATTTAAAGACCATTTCCACAGAAAGCTTTCTAAACAGTCTTTAAAAAGAAATAAAAATGCCTTGTTCAAACACCCTGGAAGTTTCATCTTCTAGACTGAGTACCTGATAAATGACAAGAGTTTGTCTGGATTCTATTAACAATATTCTTGAAAAATATGTAAAGCTACATAAGGAAAGCTTACTGGTCCAGTTATTGCCACATTTTGCAATCGAGGATCCTCCCATTGTGTTTTCTTTGTATCTGCAAGACATTTCTTAGTTAGTTCTGTTAATTTAGATAATGTTCAGAAACAAAAATGATGAGTTGGGGAAGAATACTACATTGTACATACTGTGGTTTATGAAGAATATTCTTCCATCTGTGTGAGTTCTCTCTTCCCACCCTGGCTGTAAGAAGGAGACACTTTTAAATAAATTTCTGACTGTATAGTTTGCATAGAATTCAACATGATCTGCAGCTGGGGGCATTCCCCCCCCCCGCCATATACTCTCAGCACTGGAATTCAAAATAGACTATTTTTTATATCAAAAAAGCAGGCTGCATTTTCTCATGTGCAAGTTTCAATAGTGCTAATTTAAGTATTAAAATTGTTGTATCTGCAAAACAAGTATAAAATGGTTTACTTACTGGTAATGGGCCCAGGTCTACTGGATCTAGGGATCTCCTCGGATGAACAGAAATTTTCAGTCTTGGATCTTCCTTTGAAAACAAAACAAGCAGCACGTTAAAATCCTCTTGTTTTGTTTTGCTTTGCTTTTTTCCCTCTTTATTAGTGATCGTGTAAACAATATACCTAGTACCAACTAGATAACTGTTGCATATTCTGCAGCCAGGTAGTTCCCTGGGGATTCTCAGTCCTCCAGTAGTTTACAATCATCTTCTAATGACTTCTCACTTTATTTTGTATATATGTATACACACACATATATACATAAGTGTGTGTGTGTGTATATATATATATATCCTTCACTCGATTCAGTTTTAGTGTAATTGAGTTGAATTAATCTTTCCACATGGTTTCTGGCACACCTTGTGCTTTTTGGGTTTGGTGGTTGGTTTTTTTGTTGGTTCATTGGTTGGTTGGTTTGGAGTTTCTTGGCGGGTAGGAGGAAGGTATTTGTATTAAATGAGGTCTTTCCATAATCCTGAAGGAATGAGTATTCATTTTTAATCAATTTAATGCATTTCTCTGTTTCTCTTTCACCTGACAGTAATACTGACCTACTCTTTAAATGCTGAAGTCCATCTATTAGCACTGCCTAGTGATATGCAGTGACAGTCTGTGGAATTGTAGCTGTATAACTCCCTCATCCATATTGTAGCTGCATCTGGCCTGCTTTCTTAAGAATTCATAGAAATTTGCATTGTGCACTGTACCATATGATGAATTCAAGGTAATGGATTTCCTGTTGAAGGTAGGTTTGCAAAACTGACTTCTGCTAACCGTGCATATAAGCTATCACAGTTTTACAGTTATGACAGAAGTGTCATTTAGGAGATGCTTTACATCTGCGAAATACATTCCTATAGACATCAGTATTTTCCTCCTTCCAAGCTAAACTTTCAAGTACCAATACAGTTTGTAAAATTTGTAATGTTCTACTCATGATAGATATTTTAAATGAATTTGCATTTTTATTACATATGTTCCTTAACAGACATAACACAGCTATCTTGTCACTAAAGAAGTCTACAGAAGCTTGCTGAAAGCAGCAAAGCTTTGACTCGACAGGAACTAGAATTTCAGTCCATAAGAGCAGTTTTCCATTACCCATGTTGTAGTTTTGGTATTGTGGTCAATAAAGAATGGTCTCCCACTGGGCGCATGTCGGACTTCCCAGCCTTTAGGGAGAAATCCTTGCTCCATTTCAGGCTGCTGCTGAGAAGACTGTTGTGACGAATCACTTGATGTTGCCTGTGGTTGTCTTCCTATAGAAATACTTTGCACAGCTGACAATTGACTTGTTTCCATAGCACTCTATGGTAAATGACCAAAAAAAAAAAAAAAAAAGAGAGAAATCAAAGCCCTGCAGAGCAATATATTTTTTCTATTAGCCTATATTTTTGACTCATGAAAGCAGTTTCATAAAGCAAGTGCCAGACAATACATAGATTTGTTTAGTCTAATATCAACAACATTGACTAACAATTACTGATTAGGGTTAAAATAAGTCTTTCAGGTTTCTCAATCAGCTATCGCTCTCCAGAAGGGATTCTTGGTACACTAATAGTAGAGTGACTTGCCATAAGTACTACTGTTCCTAACTCTCGTTGCATTCTCTCAGCTATTTTCTGTAGTGCTTTACCAGTTTATGCCTTTCGCATGTTCTATTTCAAAGAGGTCTCTAAACTTTACTGATATTATGTGAGATGTTTAAAAGGTTAAATTAATAAAAACATGAATAAATCAGAAGACAGACAGTACCTGTACAACTGGCTTTATCCAGGTAGTGGTTCTAGAATTGTGATCTATATAATACGACCTCCCTTTTTCATCTTGTCGTTCTTCCCAGCCTGGGGGTAATCCAGATGAAGTAGGCAGTAACTAAATATTAGTGATAACAGAAGAAAAACAATTAAGAAAACCATGAAACTGACTGTGAAAAGGCTTTCCTCTGTCAAATTAAAACAACAAAACAAAACTATAATCCAGAAGGTTCATGATTTTCACAAACTGGATAAAACAGAAAAGCAGTTTTTAAGTCCTTGCTGAAGAGTGTGAAGTGACAGAATTTTTTTTTTTTTTTTTTTTTAATTCAAGTTCCTCTTCTAAAAGGATTCATTTATATAGCTGGTTTAGACATGGCTGATCCAGCCTAGTACTTCCAGCTATGAGCTCACAGCTTGCAGTGTCACCATGAAAACAAAATGTACGGATGGTGGTACAGCTTTTAATTACAAAGCAAACAATTTGAAAAGCAAAACTTCTATCTTCATGGGAAGACTACTTCTTTCTGCAAGCTCTATCCATGCATTAAGCTAACGGTAAACAAAAACCAGAGCTGGAACATGAAAGCTTTACAACTGAACTCCAATATCGCTAGACTCGTAATCACAATTTTGTCAGGACAGCTGCCAGAAGCAGAAGGCCAAATCTCATTTAGAATGTCAGCACGTAATACGTAGTTTAAAAAAAACCAAACAAAAACCAAAAAACTTTTACATGAAGAAAATCCTTCAGCTTCTCTGCTACACAAGCCTGTGTTTTTTGGAAAATGACGTACCACCGGATGTGCAGGCTGCTCTTCAACTCTGTATGTTTGCAGACTACCTCTTCTGCTGGAATGGTTCTTGAAGTAGTGAAGAGGAATGACACATTAATTATTATTGCAGCTTTAAGGATGGCAGCAAACAGTCAACAAAAGTTATCACGCTATAAAATATTACAGTTTTTATCTTGAACAAAACATCTTATTTGTTTTGAAACGTCAATTTAATATAATATTTTTGAAACTCCTGTTTTAACACCGCTAGAAACATTAAGTTCACAGTATCTATTACAGCCTTAAAACAGAATAATACAGAGGCTTGTGAAAGTTCTGAAAACCCTAACAACAGATGCTTTGGCACGTAAAATATTAATTGCAACCAGTTACATTACAATTGAATTTACAGGATAGAACTTACTGCATTATCTTGTCAGTAGACTAAAGCCTGTGGTATATCAGAGCTAACACAACTTTTCAGAGAGTAGATTAAGTTAATAATGACAAGATATGAGAGTCTGAGACATCCAGTTTGACAAGAGTAATTCAATCCCCGGACTTTGCATAAGCATCCGCCATTCTGCCTAGAGCCATATTTAGATCTTATTTGTATTTCATCTTGCTCCAGAATTTCCCTGATTATTTGAAGGATTTTTCCCCTATCTACATACCCTTTTTAGAACACTTCAAAGAAAAGGCATGATTAAATTTTTTAATTTATTTGGGGGGGGGGGGGGGGGTGATGGAGGTGAAGGGAGGCAAGACTATCATTCTAGTTGGCTCTTGCAAATAATTTGAGCAACATCTGCCTCTACCTTTGCTTAGGCCACCCAAGCAAGCTGAAATAACAGTTTTCTTGCTATCCATAGGATTCTCAATAGCAGAGATCAAATAGAGTTTTGTTACTCTCACTTCACTGTTTCCAGCAACACTAGTGATGCTTTTGCACAAACTTAGAAAAACATTACCATTCCAAATGTAAATTTGGAATTGACTTTCTCAGCATCACAAAAGCTAATGATTTTATTTAAATACCAAAATCTTACAGACTAGATGATCTGGGTCACCTCTATAGGCTTTCCTCAATGGACAGTGGATTTCTCAAGCCACATATCAGGTTACAAGGCTGTTTGTGGAGCTTGGGTTTCACAAGACAGCTGAGCTTATTTGATTGCTTGCTACCACCAAAAAGACAAGTCTCACTCCTGGCTATGTACTCCTGCTGCTTCCCTTTGTCACTGTAGTATTTGTCAGACAACCTAGCATGCCATTTCAGCTTGCTGAAACCACAAAAAAACAGAGTTGGGGGAACAAGAGAATAGTTTTCTGCTGGGTTAGAAAGCTGAACAGACTCACTGAGAGGTCACACAAGTTTCACAACTGGCTCAACGGCTGTGGAACTGTATAAGTGAGGTCCCTTTTTGACTGCTATGGAGTCACCAGGTTTACTCAGCCCAATCATAAAACCTTATCCCAACATTCACAATGAAAAAGGAGTTATCTTAAAGCTTGTCATAGTGGGAAAAGTAACCAATATAAGCCCAACTCCCTTAGAAACAAGCTTTCAGGATATAGACAGCTTCCTTCACCTGTAGTTTTCTGCAGCACTCAGTATGACACTAGAATAAGAGGTATTTACAGACTGAAAAATAATTCACGCAAGTCTGCTTTAATCTAAGGCAGAAATTAATATAAGCAAAGTGGGGAAGAATATAATGTTTGCTTAGATGGGTTCTATAGTAAAAAGATTGCTCTTAAATTCACTGCATTCAAGATGAAATTAAAAATATAATTGTTAATATGAAGTATTTCTGGATCTAATTCTATCAGTAGTAACATTTTGTCCCAAATATTATAGGTATTTCTGTACATTAGAAAAATGAGAAAAATAATTTACAGTATAGGCTGCTGACTGGCCAGTAGCTGAACTTCCAGAGGTAGTAAGTCTGGTATTCAAATCTTCTGCAAGATGAGTCTGTATATCACAATTACTCTGTGAGAGAGGTATTTGAAGGTTCTGATTACTATACATTGTTGCCTCATCTTCAGTTATAATTTCCCAGCTCTTTAAAAAGAAAATAAAGAAAAAGCGCTTTAAAAAATAATTCCAAGTTACAAATAGTTAAGACAAGCTTTTTTACTAGATTAAAAAGTTACTTGCATTTCAGAAACATTTAGAGATTGTTTTTACCTCAGGGGAATCTCTGTTGTCTAGATTTTCTGTATCCTCTGATATTTGTCGCCGATGAGTGAACACATGCTGGGCCTCCAACTGCACACTACTAATATCTGCAGCAGCTATATTGTCCCTATTGGGGCGGGGAAATCAGCATACAGTAGCCATATTTTATCTTTCAACAGTAAGCTAGGCTAACAGCAAAAACATACATTATAGTCATTTTGGCAGAAGAAAAAGAAACAGTCATGAGCTATAAAAGTTAATGTAAACTGTTTAAAAAGAATAAGCATTCATGTCAGCGTGAAGTGTAAGTTAAACTGAAGAACCAGATAGCACTCCAGGTATTATTTTTGTAATTCACATGCTAAGGCGGCGGGGGGGGGGCGGAATCTGAAAAAAACAAGGTAAACAAATTAATGCAGTCCCTGCTGGGAAGGAGGCACCAGGCTTAGAGCTGGAAAATAATTTCCTTTCCATTACTACAGTTATTATCTCTTACAATTGCAACCAGTTTCTATTTGAATGCATACTTCCAGAGAACAGGAAGAGTACTGTGCAGTTAAAATGATCACTAGCCAGTGACCATTACCTGGGGGCTTGAAGGTTAAGCAATGGAAAGCTTTCTACTAGTTCTCAAGCTGTTCACTTTCTAGCTCTCCTTGCTTTCAACATAACTAGAGTTAACTAGTTACACTAGTTAATATAAGACTTGAATTTTCGGGCCAAAAGACATACTGAGCAGTTGGTCTTTTCCATTGTGTTCTTCTGAACTCATGATTGACATAGTAGGTCCTGCCGAGGATGTCTTGCCTTTCTTCCCAGCCTGAAGGTAGCGGAGGAGATTCCTGCTGCTGCTGTTGTGGCTGGCTGGCATCATCTGGTTGGTCCAATATAATCCACCCAGGCTAAAAGGTATAATGTTAACCACCTTTAATATTACCAAAGCTGAAAAAGTATCTCAATTTATTAAACCACCCCCCTTTTAAGGTACAGTCCCACTACATCTTAAGCCAGTAAGATTGGATCCGGGTTTTATTGTGTATATTTCTCATTAAATGATAGGACAAATTATGCATGCAGAAATCTTACTTTTAATTCAAGTTCCTTAAACATATTAGCATCAAAAGTTGTTTATTCCAGGAAAGTAAACAGCATTCACATAATAGATTAAAAGAAGTAAATAAATTTCATTTCATACATATGCTGCAAATGTACTAGTCAGATGAGCATACCATTTTGTAACAGAAAGTTTAATCACAGCAAAGGTAGTAATGCTGATTAGAGTTAAGTCTTGAAAAGAAATCCATTGATCTAAATTGGATGTGCTTACAAAGATTACAAATGTAAAGTAGTTAAGATCGAAATATCCCTATAAATTGGAGAGAGTTGAAATTCTAAAACCAGCAAGATGTCACTGTCTGGCTGGCTGGGGTCACACAATGTTAAACTGCAGTAAAAATACTGGGCAACAATACTTCCATTAATTCTAAAACAAGACAAGTTACACAGACATATGGCAAGTCAGTACCAGAACAAAACCAGAAGTCTAATGTATGTTTTCTTTTTTAGATATACTGACAAAGCCACCCCTTTAGTTAGAAAAACTGCTCCAGAATTTTTATGCAGACTTACAACTTATACAAGATACAAGTAATTGCTTTTGACTGGTTTGTTTCTAAAACACTGTATAGCTTAGTGATTCCTAACATTCATTTTTACTGTAAATACCCTTAATAGCTGAAGACATTTGCTAGGTTTTTCAGCAATAAATACATCTTTTCGTACCTCTAATTCTTCAGCCTGTTCTGTGGTTTCTTCTTCAGACCCATTGCTTTTAGGTAAATAAGTCATTTTTAATCTAAGGTGGCCTTTAACTCTTGATTTATGGCTGCAGAAGAGAAAATAAAATGTTCTTATTGTGCACTTGTGAAATTGTTACCTGGAAATAAAATAGCTGAAAAAGCACAGCTACAGGATTATTCTTAAGTTTCTTAACACAAACTTGGCTTTTTATAGTTTAAATTAATGAAGTTCTACAATGGTATTGAGTTTTTAGACTACTGAATACACCTTGATATTATGTACCATAACTGGAAACCTTTCTTTTCAATTCACTCTTCTGAAAACTTCCCTAGTATCCAATGCATAACAATAACGAACAAGAAAATAAGAATAATGACAATTTAGTTCATATGATTATAATAATTTGACTGTGTGTAGACAATCTATCAAGCATTGTTTCAACCTACAGGACTACTTTTCCTAAAACTTTAAGTTACAGCAAGCTCATGTACTTCAGCATCCGCCCCTCTGTATTTAGCTTAATGCATCATTAGAAGCCTGAAAATAGGATGTTCCCATTTTGATTTTATTTAATATTTTCACTTGGTAAAGAAATCTGCCAAATTATCTCGTCTGTTTGACTATTGGTATAAAACGAAAGAAAATAAAAGTCCTCAAAATATCACTAGTGAGTCAACTGGATACCTGCACATCATCTTATGAAAAGATAAAAAAACCCCAACACATCACTAAAGTCTAACGCTTTGCCTTTTTTTTTTTCCATGCAGAAAAAATGATTTAGATTTTCTGATATCCAGAAAAACATTTCATGTGTCCTGGTTTCAGCTGGGATAGAGTTAACTGTCTTCCCAGTAGCTGGTACAGTGCTATGTTTTGAGTTCAGTATGTGAAGAATGTTGATAACACTGATGTTTTCAGTTGTTGCTCAGTAGGGTTTAGACTATAGTCAAGGATTTTTCAGCTTCTCATGCCCAGCCAGGGCACCTGACCCAAACTGGCCAACAGTGTATTCCATACCATGTGACGTCCCATCTAGTTTAGGAACTGGGAAGGGGGGGGGGCGGAATCGCCCCTCGGGGACTGGCTGGGTGTCGGTCGGCGGGTGGTGACCAATTGCCCTGTGCATCATTTGTACATTCTGGTCCTTTTATTACTACTGTTGTCATTTTATTAGTGTTATCATTATTAGTTTCTTCTTTTCCGTTCTATTAAACCGTTCTTATCTCAACCCAGGAGTTTTACTTCTTTTCCCGATTTTCTCCCCCATCCCACTGGATGGGGGGGAGTGAGTGAGCGGCTGCGTGGTGCTTAGTTGCTGGCTGGGGTTAAACCACGACACATGTTGGATTATAAACATGTTCATTCAGATCATATTTTGGTTTCAGAAAAGCCCACATCCCTTTGAAAGAGGAGGTAACCTGCTATCTTACTTTCCAATACAATAGTTAAAGTAATTCATTTCAGATTATTAACATGTTAATAATTCTTACTCAGCTTGAGGTATTGGGAAGGTAGTATTCTTATTATTAATATTTCTGTCTAAGTAAATGCAAATATGAGCAAAATTGGAGAACATGCATAAACAATACTAAAGCATCTAAAAGTTACATGATTTCAAGGCAGAAAAGTGCCTGAAACTGTGACAGTATCTCTTACTACAAAGTATTGCCAAATTCATGTGGTAGCCACTACAAGAAGAGGTCAGATTAACAAGCAACAATTTAAGTTAACTTATTTAGAGACAATAAATATTATTCTTCATTCATTTATAGGATAGGAAATGTTACATTCAGAAAGATAGGAGATCAAAATGAAACTTGACAGTCACTAACCCTGTTAAAACCATTGATCTCCTAAAAATCAATAAATGTAAAATACTTCAAAAATACTTCTGCTACCAACATGGCTAAGAAAGATCTACAGATCCCACATGTTTTGATGTTATTTCTAAACTGGAAGCTATTATCTGAAAAACATTGACATGCATTTTATGTATTTTATTTCTAATAAAAGTTGCTAAAACCTGCTCAGATTTAGGTTAAGAATCTACATTTAAAAAACAAACATGAAATGCATAACACTAATATCAGTGTCAAAGTGTTACCTATCATTTAAAAATTCCTTTGGTTTTTTTTTTTTAAACACAGGCCTTCCTAAAAGTTAAGTAGCTTTTCAGTTTAAGTTTTGTTATGTTTGTAAACAAGGTCACATGAAACTGCTTACTTGAAACAGGCAAACAAAAGACACAGGAAGGCAAGAAACAATTTCAACTTGAAAAGGTATAAATGAGTTATGGCATAACATTGGTCAGTGATTTCACTGTTCAGCAAAACAGTAAATTGTTCAGATGAAGTTATAATGTGAATTATATCATGGCCTGAAGAAAAATGGTTTATTCTTACCAAACAATGTGTAAGTTTCTAAACAAATGCTGACTTTCTAGTAGAACTACAAGTATCTTACTCCACTGATGCTCAAATTTCTTTAATGAAAACATAAAAATTTAGACAATATTTAGATATGTACAAGTAATTACATAACAGCGTTGTTTAGATATGAAAGTTAGAATTTTTATGTGGCATTTACTAACCTTCTTGGATGAAGAACAAAATCCTTGAATGTATATGGTCTCTCCATACTTGGATTTTCTGTCTGGAATAAGACAAGTTTTTTCAAGAAAAAAACTGTATCAAACACTTGAAGCTAAACAAAATTATCAGAAATTTACAATGAGTTTCTTTAAAGGCCACATAACATTTTAAAATTTAAATTATAGGTTTAGGTACAATTAATAGCAATACCAGATTTAATCTTACTAGTAAGACTAATTCCCCAGTTCAAGAAAAAAACCCAACCTTTCAGTGTATACCTATATTACAGTTTCTAAAGCACAGACAAAAACCTGTTTAGCCTGAAGTCAGGAGACAGATTCTCAATTTTCACATTTAAAAGATCTACCATACCTCTGGGTTTTTTTCCTCAGTATTTTTCAAATATTTTTTACACAGAACATAAATAAAAAGCCATTTCTAGCTTTAGGACTTGGGAGATAAGAAGAATAATCACAGAAGAATCCATTCTGAGAACACCTCTGTTCTGACTCACGAAAGTGAAGTTGCTCAACAGAAATAAGCACAGACGTAAAGAGACATAATTTTATAAATATACCTCCCAGGTACAGGTAAAGAAATATTTATGAGGGATCATTAAAGAAAACAAAGATATTTCTTTTTCTGGTTAACATAAATATTTATAATCCATCTGAAGTTCTGCAATTCTTAAAAAAATTTGATTTTGACAATACCGTATGTTTAGAAACATTTGTAAATCTCTAAGTCTTCCCCACCCCCTTTTTCAGCTGTTTGTAAATTCTGTGGAGTAACTCAAGGCTGTCGTTAATCAATGCATTTTAACTCTTTCAATAAGTACTGTATGAGAAAAAACTTGCAATTGCTATATTTGTAGGCCTTTTAATTAAGAACAACGGTACATGATGCAGTCCTCAAAGGCTGAACTAGTTCCATAATAGTATTTTCAAAAATATCTAATATGTGTCAATGTTTGATTGGAAAGAAACAAAAATCCAGGATCTAAAGGTTAGACATTATTAAGTTAGAGTTAGAATTTTATTTGCAACTGTTGAACTTTGTTATGAGAAAGTCCTAAGATTCAGCTGACTAAATTTTACTGAATGTGATAACTATTACACTGAATCTCAGAAAGAAAAATGCTCTCTTGTATTTCAGACATTTCAGTGTAAGCTCTTATTAATACAATTTAGAAATACTACATTCAAGTTGAAGTGTTCCACCTTCACTGAATTAAAATGCAGATCTTCAATCCCATAACGATATATGTATTACACTGGTGTTATCTGCAAGGTCAGGTTCTATACTTATAAAATTAATTGTCTTACAACGAAGGTAAATACTTCTTTGAAATTAAAATGGAATTAAGCTTGGCTTTTGGTTTTGTGGGGTTTGGGGGCTTCCCCCCCTCACCCTCCAGCATTACATTACTTCTACCAACACACACACTAAGACACTGTGGAAATACATCACAGGGGAGAGAAGAAGAAAAAAATTATCTTCTTAATCTAAGTTTTATAATTATTTTTCTGACTTTCCAAAAACAACAGTTACCTTCGATTCAATGCTAGATTACACTTGGATTAATACATTTTGGTTTTGGAAAGAGCAAATTCATATCTGCCAACTATCTTACTAACTTACTTGCCAACTATCTTTACTAATTTACCTTGCAGATGATTTGCCCTTTTTACATGTCCCTGATTACCAGCTCTTTTTAGTTATGAACAGCCTGCATTTGCATAGTATCAAGCAAAACTAAAATTGCATGTAATAAAGAATTTATAAACTGATTTTATTTATCCAAGATATATTTACTTAAGTAAATGAAAGACTTTCAAAAAATCCACCTATATTTGGGCCAATAAAGTACAATGGATTTAGATGGCAAGACCAAGTAATTAAGAACAAGGAAACAGGAAGACGGAAACAAAGAGGAGACAGGGAAAAGTCGACGTTTGAGGAAGGTAAGAAAATAGCCATGGAAATACTCAAGTGAGGCTCTATAAATTAGTTCGGGGGGGGGGGAATGCACCAACATCTCCCAAAAGACTCCAGATATGGCTGTCCAGCTTATTAGTGGGAAGTGAAAACACAGACAGTCTTCTCCAGACGGACATTACAGCTAGTCTTTCCCAGACACCTAACCGAGGGAGAGGAGTTAACGTGATCTCACATCCCAGTTACAGTGGGAAACAGGACATACCTGTAACTACTTCCAACACAGTTCTTACTGGAATGAAAGAACAACTGCTCTTGGAAAGGCTTTGCCGCAGTTGTTATCCTATCTTTGCTGATAAATCTGTTAGTATTTGCTAATATTTTGAGACCTCAGAAGAAAATGAAAAGGCTTACGTATTTCAATGTTCTTGGTGATATTTCTTTAAAACAACATGCTTTGCAAAAGGAATACAGAAACAAACAAACAAAAAATAATGTACACAGCAACACTAGCTCTATTTCCCACTTACCCTCTTCTGTATCTGTTTATGGGAATAAGGAATATTAAAAGTAAATTTGTAGACTTTAAAGAAAATATTTTAAGAAATATTGCAATAATTACAATCTCTTCTTGTCTTTAAGACTGTTTCAAACCTTGCATTTTTATTCTTGAAAAAGCTAAAAGTACTCCTAACTCTCGTAGCAGCAGAAACCAATATGTAAACACAAGGTAATCTACACCTTTTGATAAAGATCAAATCCACAAAAGAAAACCAAACAAAAAACCCACAGAGCAGGAGAATTTAATCACCTATATTATCAGTACAGTTAACTTCCTTAGATGACTAATACAGTTGCATACAGAATCATTTTTCTCTTTCGCAGTCTTAAAACAGAAACAAACAAACAAAAAATACAAACCGGTAACTGATAAAGAGGAATATCCACTTGCCCAAGAAAATCATCTCGAGTCTACAGAAAATAAAAACAAGCAAAAAACACAGAAAGTTTAAAGTTGCAAAGTGTTTTAAAAACATTGTTCCAAACCCTGATAGCATAGTAATGCTTTCCAAGAATTTGAAGACACTCTTAAATTATAGACAACAAAACTTGTTCTGTACAGAACGAGTTCTGATTGACCCAACACTCAGAGCCTTGGACAGTTCTGCCTTCCTCAAAATAAATGAGGTATGAGGGAGCTGGGGGTGGTGATTTAGATTGTTTTTTAAATCATATAGACTAATGGTAATACAACCAAGAGAGAGTTGTTCAGCATCAGGACTAAGATGGTCAGCATCTCCAGTAGAAACATCATCCTAAAGGGCAAAGAGTAAAGGCATTCTTTCCCCTTAGCTGTTTCAGTAAAATAATTGTCTTGGTATATGGTTAGGCAACTAAACATTTATCACGGATTAACACAGAACTAAAGACTTTCCTCCTAGGAATGCCTGACAATTTCTAAAAGCCTAGACAGCTGTTTAAAACAGACATACATATGAACTTTTTTTTCTTTTCAAAATAATACAGCTACTGTCAAAAATAAGACAAAATAAGCAAAAATAAGTTTCATCTGTGATAAGTGCTTTGGAAGTTCCAGCAATTCCAGCATTCCCAAGCCTGGCAGCAGGAGCTTCAAGTTTGGCATTTCCCCTACCCTCTGCCCAACATTCCTGTTGACACCTGAAAATGTGCTAAAATTTGTTATATCTATGAAAAAATACCATTTGCCTACACACATTGGGGAGTTTAGCTTTAACAATTAAAATCTGAAAGATTCTGCCCTGACTTGGATGTCTGGACTGTCTGACTACGACTAGACTATGAATGCCGGAACTTTGCAGCCTGATTCCCTCCAGCCTACACTGTAGTAGCAGGGTAGGGACTGACAATACATGGCATCATTGTACAGTTTACTTTTGATCACTGATTTTTGCCTGCCAAAGAAATTAAGATTTTAGTAATTTAGATAATTTCAGTATTTGCCAATAATCACTGCCAACAGTCAAAGTACTTAACTTGACTTCTTACTAGATTACTGGAGCATACGCGGAGTTGTTTCAAGTTCATTTGTGATTTTAAAGCCTTCACGAACCTCCACAAAAGCAAGAAAATTTATTATATGGGTCATTTAACATGAAGACATATCACTGCCTGTGTGCTAAAATCAAGAGGGCATGAATATTTTAAAAGGTGTTTATAAGCCGATAGCATTTTTCAAAAATCTACACTATAACAAGGCTACGCTTTTTCACAGAGACAGAGTAAGGAACTGTGAAAGTCTTCAACAGTGTAGCCTGTGCAGCCTCTGGATTTCTAGTCTTCCCGATTTTTCCAGCCAACAAAAGATTTGATGCCTATTCTTTCCTAAATCTGTTGGTGTACCACAAGCTTTTATTCAAGCTCATCACCCAAGGATTTTGATGGCTTTCTTCCATAAAACCTTCCACTATGAAGCTCTGCATCTCACCGACATCTATTCCCTCCACCTCTGGGCAAAGCCGTGTGTTTCACTTTTCTTCTAGCAGTCCAGTTCTACTCATTTTTTGTCCCATTGACGGCATTCTCCATTCAAACAGCTCTGACATTAAAGGCCATAGGTATTTCTTGAAGCAGTTCCTTCTCCCTTAATAATTCTGGTATTCTTTTTCTTTAGCTCTGTTGTGCTAAGTTTGTCCATTTAATTTTTAAATCATACATGTATATGGAGAACCAGTGCCACACATTTGTATAAGCTCTAATTTTTACACCTCCAAAAAGCACAAGTAGACTGCAGAGCTTGTCATAGATGATAACATGCTAGAAACCTAGAGATACATAGCTTTAATTTGTAGTGTGTACGTCTTATATTCAGATTTTAGGGGGGGGAAGGGGGTGGAAATAAAAAAAACTACCCACCTTTTTAGTTCACAAACTCATTTGAGATAGAAAGCCTCAACAGGTTTTCACACCTGGAGAGTCTGAAGCTTCCCTGAACTACTGAAGGAAAACTTTCTGTACTATTATAGACCACAAGCTTCTGGAAAAATATAGCTATCATTTTTGCCTATAAGGTTCTTTTTAAAATGGCACGGCACATACCTTAGACATGTTAAAAGGCTTAGTATTTGTAAAGTTCTTGGCAATCCTCAAGTGGAACATGCCTTTCAAATAAATTACTGGAATGTGGGACAAAAGTCTGTTGTATTTTAGAAAACCTCAGAACATTGTGTTTGTTACCAGCATTATTTTAGTACAGGCTCCTGTTATTCACTTTATTATTCTGCTGTCTCTCCTGCTATTTTTAGCACAGCTAGCCTCAATAACCAACCTTTAACATTACCTTCTCCTCCAGCCAGAGAGTAAAATCCTCCAGTGGAGATTTTTTGTTGACCTCCAAACAACTAATACATAGATCAGATAGCAGGAATGCTCTTTAGCAATGTCTCTCGCTATGACAAGCTGACTAACTGCCTTCAAAGAAGCGCCAAAGAAGCTTTGAAACAGACATCAAACACGTTAACAATTAAATGCCAATGGAGTTGAAACTGTTTGGATCTCTGTTTCATGAGAGCAGGCATCCCAGTTTTTTCCAAGACAGACAAGTGGGTCAGTTGTTCTTGTCAACTTCTAATTTCTTAACAGCCAGAGAACTCAAACTTTCTGCTTGCCAAACCATAAGTGCATAAACCTCAATTAATGCCATAATACACTAACAAAGAGGCCTTTTATTTTACTGATTCGTTGGTTTAGTCTATAGAAAGTTATTAAAAACATGTGAGGACAGACAGCTGCTGTATACAATACATTTAAAGAACTCTAGTGAAATGCCAAAGTGAGTGCTCAAAGAGGAAAAGCACCAGAAGAAAGTAATCCAGTCCAAAACTCACTTGCATCTATTTTATGAATACATACTTAATAAGCATTAACAGTTAAGATTTGAGATTTTTTTTTCTGCAATTCCCATCAGAAACTGGATAGAAGGAGATTTTAAACAGACATGCTTATCTGAGTCACACACTTAAAAGCAGTACTGAGAACATTATCCATAATTTACCACGTTTGAAGACAGTTAACTGAATTTAATGCCTTTCTTAATTGCTTTCTTAATTCACAGTGCCTTTTGAAACAGCTCTTGTAGAAGACTGGGGTGTTGAAATAACAGGTATTTTCTCTACCAACTTCTGTGACTAATTTTTCTTGGTGTTAGTGCATGAATTAGAACTTACGTACATTCCCAGTCTTTTTCTAACTAAACAGACAGCTAGTTGTGCATAAGTTGGTCTTCACACAGAAATCTACAACTGTATGGCAAAATGAGAAAGCATACAGCTTCTACTGGAGGGAATATAAAGTATCAATTGAAACTGAAAAAACAAACAGTGATCCTGACTATCGCTGCTTAAGAAAACAAGAGCTCAATAGATCCCTTATAAAACCAACATTCTTCTTGCTTAAACATCAACATTAGTTACAAGCTTGATGAGAATGAAAAAAAAAAAACCCCCAAACCAACCCCCCCCCCAACTTTCCTGAGCTACACTAGCAACCAAGTATTTTTTTTTTCATGCTGCGCTGAGTATATTATTTGGTTCTCTAGAACTCTAAATCGAGAAAAGTGAGCTTTTTTCTTCCATAAAATACTGCCAGCATATGCTATTCATGACAGGAAAATAAGTTTAAAAAAAAATTCAATTATGTTAAGATCTTACCAAATTCATAGATTCTAAAAGTAATGTTTTCTCTATCTTGCAAAGCAATAAATACTTTGTTGCATGTATTTTTAAGGGGTAGAGGTAGATGGTGAGAAGATTTTTTTTTTTAATGACACGTAGGCATTTCTTTTTAGTTGGCATCTATGATCAACTACCTATGATACTGAGATATAAGAACCTACCAGCATTTTCAAAATAGAGAAGATACATACTGTTAGATCAATGGTTATTATGCAACATATGTTTCTGCAGGACCTTCAGCCCTGCTGGCTGCTTCAACAGCAAAGTGTCAGCATAACATGCCTCAGCAGTTTTATCATCTGTTTAACAGACAGCATTTAAAAATGACACTGAAGTTATTTTCACTAATTCTCCCTCGCTTCCAAAGAACTGCTTCTCTAAAAAGACCAGAGCAAAAGTGTCATCTGCTTCTCCATTTACAGCTTACACTTTTTATATAGAACCAGAATCTTATAGATAGCTTCCTTAAAAATTCATATTTAGTCTACAGTAATTTTATAACAACATTCATATATTACTCACCTCAGTGTTTGTTAGTTTGAGAACTTGTGCTTAGAAGTTCATTAAAAAAGCAATTTAAGATAGCTTTTTTATTTTGCATACAAAAACTCATTTTCACCTAGGTCACAGGAAGACAAGAAGTCATCTAATATAACGAAAGCATACTTAAGCACAACATAAACAGAGAACAAGTCAAAAGTTAGTAACTTGCATATTTTATTCATCAGGAATTTGACTTCCTTTCGTTTTATGGATGGATGTGCCAAATA
Organism: Haliaeetus albicilla; assembly: GCF_947461875.1. Lineage (NCBI taxonomy): Eukaryota > Metazoa > Chordata > Aves > Accipitriformes > Accipitridae > Haliaeetus > Haliaeetus albicilla. Next base: position 13,570,099 of record NC_091494.1, on the reverse strand, counting down.
AGCTACCATATAGAAAGCAGGAATATTACATTTTATGAAAAGTCAAGAGCCAATCCAGATTTGGCCTCCTGTGTTAAACCAGTCAACACTCAAAAAAAAAAAAAAAAATTCAGAGAAGAGTACCAAATTTAATTAGGTACTATTTCGACAATCCATTCCTTACATAAAGTCAGTTAACTTCACAGTACTATAAAAACATAAAACTTTTGCATCTATTTGTGGAAGCTTTTGTGCCAAATCTTAAGACTTCAAATAAATTTTGAAAAACAAACCCCTGTAGTAACAATTCCAGGTGCACTTTTGCCTTCACCAATTAACACCACAAAGCTTAAAACACTCAAAAAAATGTAAAACCCTATCAAATGTTAAACTGCACATGTAATTTGGCCCCTGAAATGAGCAACAAACCAGATATGACAGATGTTAACCACACTGGCTAATCAATACACTCAGCCAAAGGACTCAAAACACAGTCAACAACTTATTATTCAGAGCAAAAGGGAACAAACAGAATTAAAAAAAAAAACAAAAAACAACCAACACCCTCCACCCCACCCCCCCCAAAGAAAGAAAGAAAGAAAGAAAGAAAGAAAGAAAAAGAAAGAAAGACAAACAATTTGCCTCCAAAAGGAAGACAGAGAACTGGAGCATCTCTGCATCATGGTCTCCCTCCTGGGAAGTTCATTAGGTCCAGCATAGTGCCACACAGATGCACAACATAAGGTTGACCCTGGAAGCTGCTTTTTCCAGCCCTAAATATAATCTTGAATAGTTGGCCCAGGCTGAACAAGTAACTGACCCCTTCTAAGAAATTTCTGTGAACGTGGACCAACAGCAAGGCTGGATGCAGGCTGAATGGCCTCAGCCTACTGCAAAGTTAGTCCAGCAGTTTTCAAAAGCATTCTTAAGTCTACTGTTCTCAGCTACTGTTGATCCAAATTCAACATCAACACTAACTCAGGAATTCCCCGTGCCTTTGTACCAGCGCACAGCTAGCAGCCACACTGCAGTTTTCCATGCTCTTCTGCACACCGCATTAGTCCTCAGGCACTGCTGATCTGAACGGGAGCTCCAAGCCCTACCTATTGACCTCTCCCAGCTCCAAGCCTAAGCCTACTGCTGCCAGTCCTAAATGGAGGCAGATGACCTGGCTACAGTAGAACTTACCGGTTTGTCTTAGCTGTGCTATGCTCAGTTTAAAAGTCCTATCTGTCCAAAACCAGTCTGCATGAACTGACCTTGGATGCCTCAACCTCTGACACAAGACAACTACAACACAAATAACCCCCCCACAATTACAACAAAAGCGGTATAACAATTTATTTCAGATAAGCTCAGCAACACTTCTTACTAAAGTTACACTACAATCCCCACGTTAGACATCGATTTTATTGGCCTATAATTTGCCAGATGTTAACCACTTTGGATTTATTCTTTATAGGCTAAATATTTGTCCCAAATCGAACTTACTAGAAACAATGATTACTGCAACAACTGGCTAAGGTAGAAACTCTATTAAAAAATAAGTAATCTTCATAATAAATTGTGGAAACCTTTTTCTTTGAAAAGCCCTTGTGCTTTCACGTTACTGAACAAGACCTTCTCCCTCACACTAGGAAAATCACAGATTGCCAGAAAAATCATCTAGGTCTAAAAGAATCCAGTTGTACATTTCTTCCCACATTCCTCTTACTGAGTAGCTGGAGCGTCTCATTTGCATTTTAATACGCCCTAACTTCAATGACTCCAATTCAAATTTGTATGTAATTTCAGCCAGGAACTTGCTGCTGATGTCCTTCTTAAATTCTGTTTGCTTACGTTACAGTTGATACAGCTGAAAGTGACCCAAGGTCCCAAACAATAATTGCATCTATCTGTAGACTTTTCAGTTTACCGTAAACTGCCATGATGGAAAATAGTGTGATGTACTCTCTTGAAACAGAGATGATTATAGATCCATAAACCAACACTGAAATGAGCTACAAACATTTTGCTGGCTGCATTCCCAAATCAGCATGTTCTGTTCGTCACAGGGAGTGAGGAAGAAAGTTCACTTGAAACGGAGACACTTAACAGAAATGCAGGGCAGTCCCCTTAAGACAAGGGTGAAAGTCAGTCATAAGCAAATGACTCATCTGAAAAGGCCAATCAGTTTTCTTGCTTGCTCAATCTGTGAAATTCATCCACTTCTGGAAGATGAGAAAACACATGTTGGAACACAGAAGAACACTCTCAGCCCAGGGTGAGGGGAGAACTTGAAAGAGCATTTCTACCATTTGATCTTAGGTGGCTGCAAGGGCTGAGCAGGCACCAAAGAGCCTAGTAGTCAGATCAACACTCTGTGCAGCCTTGCATCCTTTCCCTAGTAATGGCCAAGAGCAGATGCTTAAGGAAATAATAAAAGCAGCAGTTAAGAATAGTACTTCCTCAAGTATATCCCCCAGTTTCCAATGAATAAGTTGTCATGGACTTTTTGATCCTGACATAAAAATACATATTGAGAATGTAATACCCTTTGATGGATCTTTCTTCAACTTATCTAACCTCTTCTTAAAATCCATTTCTACTTTTGGTATGCACATCTTGCAACACTGAGCACAGCAACACATAAGAGAATGTATTTGTTTTATAAGAGTGCATTCTCTGTTTAAATTCACCTCCCCTGAACTATAGTTTTATAAAACTCCCTTTATATGACTTTTTTTTTTTTTTTTCCAAAGCTGAAAAGCCCTTGGTCTACTTAGTGTCTCTGCACATAAAACTTAGCCCAATCTTGTGACACTTCTTGGTATTTTTCTAGTTCTGTTATACATGCTTCCTGAAAAAGGATGACCAGAAATATGCATGCATGCCATGCACACATATGGATTTGTACAACTCCATAATGGTGTTTTTAATTTTGTTGGTTTATTCATTTCCTAATAAATCCTAACCTTCTATTTGCCCTTCTACTGTCAACAAGATTTGACCTGACATTTTCAGTGAATCACTCACCATGACATAAACTATTTCCTGACCTGTATGGGAGACCCTTACTACACATGCATCATTAGCTGTTTTTCCTCTGTGTGCAGCACTTGGCATTTATCAACACTGATTTTCAAACTGTCCATTCTACTGTCTAGTCACTCACTACCATGAGATTTTCTGCAACTTCAGAGGTGACAATTTAATTCTTATTTTTGTTTCTTTTCTTTTAATTACTTGTCATCAATGACAAAGCTTTTTTCTGCACTTATGTCTTGAGAGTATTTTTCAGACTTTCTGCTAAGGGTTCTTGTCAAATATTTTGAAAAGCTCAGTGTCCTGCCTTAACCAGCTCACCATCTTCAAATGTCATTGCTTAGTTTGATTTGTAAGACAAAACTTCCTTTTATGAAAGCAGTGCTCAGTCTCCCTCCGTGTAACACAGAGCATATCATATGTCTACTAATTCTATTCCATGTACTCTTTCTTCCAGACCTGCCTGTTGCAGTAGCCTGTAGCTCCCCTTTTGGTCATTTTAAAATATCAGGATACTACTTACTATCTTCCTTCAGCAAGGGAATCTAATAGATTAAAAGATTATTCATTATAGTTAGTATTTCAACAATTTTATAGCTGAGCTTCTTGACAATTCTTGGGAAAACACCTGCAGGTACTATTAGTTTTGTTCGGGGCTTCTGTCTTATGCTATAATGCTTATGAAGACTATGATTTTTACATCACCATAATGTTTTCCAAGAAATGTTTTTGTTTAACCCAAAGTGTTGATCTAATTTCTCACACAAAGCAAAAAGTATGTACCATTCAAAAAAAAAAAAAGTTTATAGCAATGATCATGGTCTCGTATCTGAGAGCCTGCAAGTTATTTGGCTAGTTAGGTTTAAAGGGAAGAATGTCTATCTTGCCTTGGGAACAAGTTTTACTTCAACACATTCTTAACTGTATACTAAGCCTTAAGAGACAGAAGAGCTTATAGCTTGCAGCTATATTAAAGAAGCCATACCATCAACGCTTCCCACTCTCTCATGGTAGATTAGAAGGGCATTAATCAACCTGAAGGCTGGATAATTAAATATTTATATAAGTTGTTTCAAGAGCTCTGCTCTGCATGGTTTTGCAGTTTTAGCTTCCCCTTTTGTTGGCATGAGAAACCTACCCAAATGCAGTTCAGCTGCAGACTATAAACAGAATGAGGTTAATCAATTTCTGCAGAGCAAACACAAACAAAACTCCTCCTTAACATGTACATGTAGTGTCTGCTGGTGACTACAAAGCGCTAGAGCTTTGATATATAGGGTTATTCAAGTATTTTGCTACAGCCCAGACACTGTTCTTTACAGCACAATCATATTCTGAAAGTTACATATGGGTCACTGTTGCCAAATACAACTTGCCAAAACCGACAAAGAAAAATTTTAGGGATGGAGCTGATACCAAATAATATTAATTGATTGCTTCCTTTGCTAATGCTTCCACAGAGCAACCATTCACAGCTAGTCTTGCCTATAAGGTTTATCACATCTTTTGTGCATAATCTTTTTTTCCCCCTGAAGAAGACTGCTAATCAAAAGCTAAAAACATGAAGAAAGGTGGAGAAGCAGCTGTAAGAAAATGTTGAATTTAAGCAAGATGGAAACCAGAAAAAAATTGGTACAAATTATCAAAGTACTACAGGTCATTGTTATATAAAGGATGAAAGTAGGAGATCCCCTACAACTAATTATAAATTGTTAATTATTGTGATTAACAGTTTCCACCATCTTCCCTTTAATGCTTTGATGTATACTTCAACTTCTAAAATTTGTCTGAGACAAAACATAAATAGTATTATGTGATTTAAGTCTAACATAGTTAGACATGATTCCTCAGAAACACACCACCTTCCTTTCAACCCCAGTTCTCCTTGACTGAGCTGATATACCATGACACAGCAATGTGCCATAGAGAGTCTTGTAACATGATCCTTCAAGATATGCAATACTGAACAATACAAAAATTATTAGGTGATGAGGTTATTGTAGCACAGTAGCATAAAGAGATGTCAATTTGTGCTTTGCCTTGTATTGCCTCTATAATCTTTTGCTTCACTTGCCCCTTTTTCACCTCACTTCCTTGCACAGATTCGGGACACTGATACCTGTGCAACCCCTTTTCTCAATATGCAAAGACGGAGATGGCTGGAGATAAGCCACAGTTGTCTTCCCCTTCTCTTGGCACTTCTCCCTGGTTGGACCATGATCTTCTGTGAAGGAGTTTTGCTAAGACAGAAGCTCTACTTAAAGAGGGTGCAAGACAGAAGACAACCTCAGACTATTCAGTGCTAACTTGTGGTGCAGCATTTATCAAGGGAATCAAGATGTTCCAGGCACAGGTTCTGGTCCCCTCAGCATGTTCGGATCAGCTGGAAAATAAGTTTGTGAAGAGAGACATCCTCACACACAGCCCCCTCAAATTACTGTTTGCCCAGAATTTAAATCTAGTTCTGAAAGATTCAAATATCATCTCCTTTTACAAATACAAAAGGCAGAGTTCCAGAACCTGGTGAAAAAAGCTCGAGAGTTCCAACTAAAGGTTTTCTTCACACGAACCTGACAGTAGAAAAACGTTCTGGTTATTTTGTACCACCTCAGAAGTTTTTTTGCTTCAAAACACGTTTCATTCACTAGAGACAAAACTTGTGTAAAATCACTTGTAAACAAACAGACAACACCACAATGATTCCCTTAATTGTATAAGAAATTATTTTCAAGGTATACAGTGCCTGAAACAGATTTGCAAGTACATTTATGATATTCACATTATCTAAACAGCAGTGATACTGATGGGGAAGGAACGGATAATGCCAACAGGGATGTCAGCATAATATTATACTTGTGGAAGAGATTAACACAGCTTTTTTTTTTTTTTTTTAAAGCTTGTTTACGGTCTACAAGTGGAACTGTAGTCACTACTTCTGCCTTCCTCTGTACCTCTTAAAGTTTACATATGCAAGATTACATGTGAACTGTTTCCTTACTCACTCCTACCCTCCCAGTTCACAGCTGTGATGTCAAAGTGCTTTAGTTGCAGATTTATTTCTACCCTAAGCAAGAGATAGATGCGCTGAAAACACATTAAAAACAGAAATACAAAGTCCAGTACAACCTTCAATGCTGCAACCACGGACTACCTCTTCCTCCTGCTTCGCATAAATGAAATTCCACTGTCTACTGCAGAACCTATTCAATATGTTTCCAGTAAAGATCAGCAGTGGTATGTGGGTCATCATCATTTCACATTTTTCAATATAATTAAAAATAATCTAACGCTAGTTGTCACAGAAATGGTGTTTTGATTTTGATTTTTTTTTTTTTTTTTAAAGTTAGCCTTTAACAAGCTGTTGATTATAGAAAGCAGGAAATCTGATACGAGGTTGCTGAAGGCTAGTAGCTAGGCACGTAAGAAAAGAATGCATAGACCTTTCACTGCTTCAGACTCTGGAGTCTCTGACCAAAGCACTGATTTGATTTCATGACTGCTCTGTACAGATAGCTGACATTACTAAATGCTACTCCAGTATCAACTTGTTAAATTTGAACCCAGACTCAGCATATCAATATACTAGGCCAGACTAACTGGAGTCAAGAGAAATATTTTGGGAGTTGTTTATTTTTAAATGAGTCACAATACACCATGATAATTAACTGGACTATATAATTCAATGATTGCCATAGAATCTATTATATTTGTCACAAAGACTGTAGTAGTAAATACAATACTATTTATCTATTTTATTCCAGTGAATTGCTGAGCTGCTATAAAATCAACTATGGTTTTTGCTTGGTTTGGTAGGGGAAGCTTTTAAATTTTTTGATAACATGTTTTATAGGCTATTCAGGAATATAGAGGAATGCAGTAAAAACTGAATTTACATAAAGACTGAAAGGGCCATTTCAGGCCTGAAAGGCTCCTGTACCTGTTGTTACAGAAAGGAATCTAAACCAAGTATACTGCTATAAAACCTTTAGTGTCCAGTTTTCTGATGTCAGAGATCTTCTTAATTTGTAGTAGATATGGCACAAATGTAAATATTTGCAAATACATGAAAAGTACAAAATAACTACAACAATTTGGGATGCAGACTGTTTTTTTCAGTTTTTTATTTTTAAACTTGTCTCTCTCATCTTCTAGTCAGAAGATGAAATCTTAAGAATTCAGGAAGCTTAAAACATGCTGCTACATTAACACAGTAAAAATGCTCAACTAGCACTGAAGCATGCTATCAAGTGCTTTAAAAAGTTAAGTCTCCTCAGATATGTCAATCCACTGTAAACACCGCTCTTGAGAACTGAAACAAACTATTGTCAGTCCAGTGTCCTGTGAGGTTTTCTGGAATTGTCTGCTAACAATCTAATCCTGAACTTGGATTCTATCTAAATTGAATATATTAAGATTTACCCAGTATTAAAATATAAAATATCTTACATATCAACTGCCATTAAACACAGAGGCTAGCAGTGCAAGTTGACGAGAAATGTACTTGACGTGCATGACTCAACATGTTTTCCTTTTTACAATATACTTTTTAAAAATAACTAGATCCAGACTACTTAAAATATGTCACTTTCTGTTTGTGCTTATCGTGGAATTTACCATCAACTTTAGAGTTTGATTTTGGGATGAGGAATCACCAAACAACATGCATAGTGATTACCTGTGATCCACTGTGAGTTTTATAATGAAGCTTAAACATAGATCACAGTTTTACAAGAAGGAAAGTGCATTTTTCTTCAAACTCTTTTTAACCAAAAAGCAACACAAAACTCCAAAGAAGTCAGTAAGTATCGAATCATCAGGCACTACTCTAAGGGCAACAACAGACTGAAAATTACAGGTTAATACCTCCAAGTTAATGATATTACTAATTTAGAAAGGGACATTCATAACTATAGATCTTTGGCATAAAGCCTTTTGCTTAAACAAACATGTTAATTACATGGTAGCAGTGTCAATTCATAGAGAATGAAATCTTAAAACAATTTTGGTAAACTTTAATTGTTGCACTCTTATCTGCACTCACAATTAAAACTAATATGTAATATTTAGATCATTCAAGTCTTCACAATGTTATTTAAACAAGTCTTAAAAATCCACATTTCGTGTGGCTTATGCCTCACTAGCAATATAAACTGCCTTAAGAGTTAATAAGAGCAAACACACTTCTGCAGTTTAGTTGGACATGAGTTTCATTACCAAAATATATATTTAATATAAGCCTTCTAGAGCCAAGTACTATAATTTGAACAGCAATGTTGTTCACAGAGGTATTAAGTTACAGTGTACTGCTCAGGGTAAAGTAGTGGTTGGAAGGAAAAAAAAAAAAAAAACAGGAGAGGAAACTGAGAATTCCTGTGGTTCAGGGTGTATACAGAAACAAACGGTATTTACAGTTTCTCTGCTCAAATATTACTTATCCTTAATTCTACACACAGCAAACTGTTCTGTAAAATAAAGCCTATATGAAACAAACCTAAAAGATTCTACAGTAATCCACTCATTTTTACCAATTTTATATGCAAACAATTTTAGTAATTACTATTAATTTACTGAGAAGTTATGTACTTAAAACTACAAAACTTCATCTGAAGTTTAAATAATTCCCATGTCTAGATAACTAGACAAGAAAATCCCTTTGAGTTCATGTAAACAGGAAGTTATTGTTTATAAGATATTAAATATAGGTATTCACTGTAAGACCTATTCACCCGTGCTACTGTATGTACCATATTCTAAGAAACAAATCTAAAACCCAAATGTTACAGGCAATATAAAAATTAACTTCCTAATGGTGACAGTTTGACACCATTAGGAACTTCCAAAATCATGGTGTTTAAGTCTTGATTGTGAATGTTATTATTTTCCAGTTAAATTTCAGCTGTAAAATACTGTCAAATTTTTCTATAAACCAGAACACTCACCTTATGGGGCCTCCACAAAGAAGTGCTAGACATTTCCCTTTTAGAGGTTCCATATCTTTTCTTAACACCGGTTGGTTTTCCTTCATTCCCAGGTTTGAACTGTATGTGCAACTGAGACGTCCTTGCACTATGACACTTGTATTTAACGCTGGATAAACAGCAAGAAACTTTTTGACGTGATCCTTCCAACGAAACACTTCTTTGCAAAACATGGTGGGTTTTGCTTATCTGTGCATTTGGTCTTTCTAGTTCATTTATATTAATCTGACATTCTGAATCTATTTTTGAGGGTAGACATGCAGATGTGCTATGTGTCAGCTTTAAATGAGGGTATTTTGCACTGGAGTTCAGATTTAACTCTGGACTGCAACAGCCATTAACCATTTCACTGCTCGATGCAAATGCTCTTTGAGTGAGATGAACTGAAATACATGAGAAGCCATCAGACACTTCTTCACAAGTTGCCTGCTCAGAACTATTCAAAATCAGACTTTTGTGCTGTAATGATGTGTTCAAGCAAAGTGGTCGAATGTCTCTGACTTCGCCAGAAGAGCAAACTGTTTTAGACAGTCGAAGTCCATTGACTGCTGTTGAAAGGAAACCCTTGGAAATGGTTTGATCTTCTTTTTGTGCCAGCTCACTAGGAGAAATAATTAGTTTATGGGATGTTTGGTAGGCACCTCTATGTGGTAGTTGACCTGAGCTTACTGGAGAAGCTGGAGGAGTACTGGAAGGACTCCTAGGGAATATAACCAGTGATGAACAACGTCGCAGTGGAATTTTAGTCTTCTTCCTCACTGACAAAGCATCTTGGTCAAAAGCAGTATTACTTCTACACAGAGTTTCCTGAGATGAGTTGTTCCTATAGGGATTACATTTGTTTGCAGTGCTTCTATATGAAGAATCACCATGCACAACACTACTACAGAAAGTACCATCACTTGTCGAAAGAGTGCCACTACCACTGTCACTGACGACACTGTTACTGTATGAACCTCCATCACTTGTAGTACTTGCACATGATCCGTAGTCACTGCCAGCACTGCTGAACGATCCACTGTCACTGGCTGCAATACTGCTAAGACTACCATTGCACAGAGCACTATTGCTCAGAAGGCTATCATTAGATCGATGATCAACCACAATTCTAGCGCCACAATTTCCTTCATTACCAATACCAATGAATGAAGTGTCTTCACCAGTAGCTACAGCATCACCAGATCGAAAACATCCACTACACTTTCTAGACTGTAGGGAAATGTGCAGTGAGGTGCTCTTTTTTATTTGCAATGAAGAAATAGCTGCATTTTCCTCTTGATTAATTACTTGTTGCATTACAGGTGCATAAGCAACTTGTCTAGGAGTCAGTTTCATTTGTGTAACATTCGGTGCAGAATTCTGCGATTTTTTGAAGTACATACAATTGTTACTATCCAAAACATTTTCAGAGGTTTCCGATAAGGGATCTGTGTTGCTTCTTTGGGTAGCAAAATGCAATCTTAATCGTCGTGCCATTTGTTCTCATTTCCACGCATGTTAGCAAATGAAAACCACAAAGATCCTTCAGCAGAAAGGCTACAGGCAGCTGCACAGAACCTAGAGCTCGTACATCACAACAGTAAAAGTCCATAAAAGTTGCAGTCTTTGTCCTAATTTCTACAAGATACTAGTGTTAAAAAAAACAAAACAAAACAAAACAAAACAAACTGTACCTCTTGAAATAAGTCAGCCATTTGTTGAACTGCAGTTTCTGGATCGTCTTTGATTGCTTGCAGTCAGAAAGCATTCATTTACAAAGCACTTACATTCCAATGACCTCAGCTGCAACACACTGACAAACACTACTGACCTTGTTTCAATTATACCTTCTGTAATTTGCATAAATGAATACAATAATAAACTTCCAGTAATTCCAAGTTTAAAACGGCAACTCCTGCTGCAGCTGCACTAGCTGAGTCAATGTGTCCGTACTTTCCTCAGCAGCGTATGACTACTAATATTTTTACCCATAGGTTTAGAATTACAGGAAGTTGGTAGGAATGAAGTCCCATATAATTGAGTATCAAGTCGAGGATTGAATTTCCAAATAGTAACCATGCTAGCAAACTGCTGAGGTCTGAATTATGCATAAACCAGTGAAATAAGCCTCCTCCCCTTAAAAAAAAAAAAAAAAAAGGAAAAAAAAAATAAGTCTTTCTGCACTATTTAAATAAAACTTGAAAGAGATCTGGCATTATCTTGCAATCTACACGCTGTTAAGCAATCACACTTTCTGAAGATGTGCACACAGTAGAAACCTCTCCTGCCAATTAATTGTTTTCAGTGAGCTGCAACTGAATTAGAACCACAAAAAGTTATTCTGATTAATAACTTGGCATTTATTTTCAGCCTACCATGTTAACTTTTTATTTTATATTTTAACCTTTCCACCTTACAGCTGTCAAACGCAGAAAGAAACAAACTATTCTTACAAACTGAACTACCTCATCTTGTTCGCTGGAAGCCCACAATAAGCGGACATTCATTAGAGTTCAATATGGCATGCAAATATATGACCAGCAACACAAACTTTAGAACACTGAGCTAAGTGTGCTTGGTAATCGTATTTATGTCTGTGCATAATCACAGAAGAAAGCTATTCTGTGTAATTACATACAAACTGTCTCATACATTCATAGCTAATTACTAATTGTTTTTATTTTTTAAATAAAATGATCAGCATGTCAAAAAGTTAATACACTGTCAACTCTTACAAGAGTAATGGGATTGAGAATTCCTACAAAACGTTTCACTGGTTCATACCGTCTGAAAAGGTCCTTTGCTGGCACCTAGTGGGACTTTTGAAAGAAGACAATCTTGCATCTTGCTGTTAAGTGGGGTTTTTTGTTGTGTTTTGGTTTTGGTTTGGTTTTTGTTTTTTTGTTTGGTTTTTTGGTTTGGTTTTTTTTCAAACAAACATTTGGCTATGAATGTACTTTGGAATACAGAAGCCATATATGACGCAGTACTAAATGCTACCACACTAACATGAAATTACTTAGTGCTGCTGAAAAAGCGCAAACAGAAGAGAACACTAGGCCATTTATACTTTTATAGGTCATACTACTAGATTTTTTTTCTGCTCCATATTTATTTAACCTTTACTGTATTTTAAGCTAGAAGGCAGTAAAATTAACATTTATACCTCCTTCCCAAAAAAGAGCCAAGAATCAAATTCACAGTACCCTGTTTGCAAGCAACAAATTTGTTTTCTAATTATACTCTGGGGCTTACTTAACCTCTGTTACCTGAATTCCATGATTAGAATGCAGCAATAAATGAATACTAGCTTATTCATAAAAAGCCAACAAATACAATAGTTAATTTATTTCGTTATGCTTTACCAACTGGACTTCTTCTAATGTTATATGTTGGAGGGGGACTGGGATGGGGAGAGAAGAGGAAAAAAAAATACCATAAAAGATTCTTTTGGTCACAGTTTCAAAAAGTTACATATGAACTTCAAGCAATATATTAAAAACAAACAAACAAAAACAACAAAAACCCCCACCCCTAAGATAAGTGAGTGAAGAGTAAAAAAATCCATTTCTTAAAGCTCCTTTTCTCTCCAACAACAAATTTATTAGTAGTACAGTTTGTAACATGTTAGTGTTGTACACAACAAATTGCAACCACTGCTTTTAGTAAAAGAAAGCAACACTTTCCCCCCCAACAGATGATCTGAAATGTTTTTCAATTTTACTAAAGAATTCCCTATGAAAAATTATAAGCTGACATAATTTGGTAACTTAGGCTTAAGAGCTAAGTGAAATTTCTCAGCATGTTTCTCTTCCTTAGCTATAACTGTTTAGGTATAGCCAGCCAACTACTGCTTCCTTAGTCAACATAAAATGGTTTTTAAAATGCAAAATTCTATCTTGCTGAATTAGAGTGGACATAAATTAAAATTAATAATGTTTTAAAAGTACCAATAGCTCCATTCAAATCTTAACACCACTGACTTCTTCAGTATCAATAACAGATTTTGGCACTTCATTTGAAATACACATAATTTTGACAAGTTATTGTAAGATGGAAAGAGATAGCAAAAAGTCATCTAGTCTCTTCACTGGTCCATCTCATAAGTAGTCTCACTGTCCTTCTTGACAGATTTTTCTAATGTGTTTTTAAAGACAACCATAATCGAGGACTCCACAAACTGCTCAAGCCCTTTATTCTACTAATGGTTTGCAACAAGTCAGCAGAACAAACTAGATTTAATGTTCCCTTACCAAATCCAAGACAGGCAATCTTTGAAGTTTTAAAGCTATTACAGAATGATTTTAAAACTCCAATTGTTGGCAATATAATCAATGCAGCAGGACTTTGCAGAAAAGTTTTGAGCCCGGTTTTCAAGAACACAAAATTTCTTAAAAACGAAAAGGAGAGGTTTCAGACTTCAATTTATCCCCAAAAGTTACAGGGAATAAAAGCAATTGGGATAAATTTTTATAAAGAGGAAATTATCCATAGTAAGGATGGTCACAAATGTAAAACAATTTCAGTTTTATCAGCTTGCTCACATCTAGAGTTTAAACAGTCATCCAACAGATAGAAGAAAGAAAGGCTGATTAACTCTGAAGCCCAGTAAAATAGTGGAAGATAAAACACCGTCCGATCATAGCTGCATATCCTAGTAAAAGAGTGCAAGGCACCATGATTTCTGACATGTGAAGATGAATTAACAGAAGCGGGGGAGCTTGTCAGCGCTAAACAACAATCACAGCTAAGGCAACAATTTCATTTATTTAAAACAGCTCAAGACATCTGGGATAGAAACTTAGCGTGGGAGACAGCCTTTTCCATTCACCGAATGAGGAGATGGAAAAGATGAAAAATAATGGTGTTATTGTAGAACTATACAGTGACTTATGAGGTCATGATGCTTTGATCTCTAAATATAATCATACATTGGAAAAAAAGCACCATTTCCAAGTTGATGCCAATACAATGTTTTATTGGTTCCTCTCCCATAAGCAAACAGGTCAACTTATCTACTCTAGATTAGCAAAAGAATGCTAAAGAATTCTCTTGGTGGAAACCACAAAGAAAGCATTGGCCTTCCCTCCCAAAAATCAGGAATCTGACTTTCTAATCATGCTTCCTGCCTTCCAGGGGGTGGCAGTAATGTTCCAAAGGCTAATGGACAAAGTACTTTGACCTCAGGAAAAATACACTGTAGCCCATAACATCATGTTGACATGAACATCCGATCATCCTGAAAAATCATGTTTAACCTGCCATATAAACCACAAATGCTGGTGATTCCCTTTAAAATTGCTTTTCAAAAAATAAAAGACACACCATATTTGAAATACTTGGGACAGGTAATACCACCAGTCAAGAAGTAAATGGGTTTGGGACTGTGTAATGCCTCTAACCAAGAAACAACCCTCTTCTTTCTTAAATCTCATTATTCCAGACAGTTTGTACTTATATTTATATACATTTTCACTCTTCCCAACTTTAGCAGAACAGCACCTCCATAAAAGACGCAATGGATTACTGAAAATATGCAGAAAGCATTAGGAGAAAATAGTAAGTTTTTCATAGCCAACACACTATTCAAGCACAAAGAGCTCCTTTATAACAGCTGTCAGAATGAAACTGTGTTTGCAGTACAAACTAAAGAGCACTCAATCCCTCCTATTAGTTTCGAACTATTGCAGAAGGAAAAGATATATATTCTGGTGATAAGGAATGTCTGTGAAGTGGCCCTAGGATGCAAGTGTCATGATTGTACTGCTACCAGCCTTACTCATTTACAATAAAACATACAGACAGAAAGATTGGTAAACAGACATCTTCACACATAAAATGAGAGCACGGTCAGAGGAGGAGTTGTGATTTCACTGAGAAAATAAATGCACAAGCTATCTGTATCTTACTTGCCATTCAGAGAGTGACAACTATCTACGAGATCACAATCCACCATCCACTTGTTAAGCTTTCCAAAGAAAATGCACACATACTTTCTTTCACGCTACTCCTCACACACTGAAGAAGCTTCTCACACTGTATACAGATATCTACATTGTCAATACTACTTTGTTTGTGGGAAAAATAAATATTCAGTGCAGAGCTTTCAATATCAAAGAATTTGGCCATATCATTTGAAAAGCATTATAAAAGAACGATGCTTTTATGAGTTAAAGCACATTAGAAGTTAAGAATAATATAACTGCTTCAGAGCACCACAAAGTGTGGTAATGTCAGATAAGTAAACGAATCGGGTCTGCCTTTAGTTTTAGGTTTCATTATAGAAGTTAAGGTTGTTTGGTGTGGTTTTTTTATCCATGTTAAATCCAGACAAACTTACTTTCATTCAAGTCTTTGCACTTGAATGAATAACATTGCAATATTAACACAAAAGGACCTACCAAACGGTTTTCATCAAATACTTCAAAAAGGAGTCTGTGTTTCTGAGGATTAACCTACGAAAAAGAAATACATTAATAGTTAAAATATATCCTGAATTCCAGCATTTGACTTCAGCAAAATCTCTATGTTTATGCAGGAGGAAAGAAATACATAAGACCTGAATTAAACAGCAAATCTACACCTTGCCACCATTTCACTATGCAACGCATTTCTATCAGAATCCATGAGCCAAGACTGGTGCTATCCCAAACTGTTTTTAAATCCATGTTCATGTTTTCAACATTCATGGAATAAAGAAAATAACATCAAGACTGAAAATTTAACTCTGGCACAGATAGAAATGTTAACAAATGTATTTCTAAGGAAAGCAGTTTGTGAGCCTTTTCGAACATTAATTATAGACATATTTCTGATTTTAAGCTGAAGTACTGAGAAAACATTTTTCCTAATGTGTTAATACAATATCCAACATAGGTAATAAGGCTGTAAAAACACTTACTCTAAATAAGAGTTCTTCGTTCCACTTTGGGTTTAAGGACTATATGTGGGGGGAGGAAAAGAGGTAAAAAAAAAAAAAGACAGACAGCATTGGTTATAGTGACAATTCTATATTGGGGTCTTTTTTGATGTTTTAGGTCTGTTTTATCCCACATAACAATCCACTTATGAAGACAGTACAAAATCTTTAACCTTGCTATTGCAGGTAAACAGTGTAAGACTCCTATGACTTTTAATACAGTGCAGAACGGAGACAATTTATGCAAGTATTCTCAGATTTTGGTTAATGCCATGGATGCAGAGAAGGGCTCGTTATACAGTCCAAATCAGTTAATATATGGCATGTCTTCAGTAATAATCACTGCCTTTTCCTCAGTCCACTATCCACATTGCTTAAATGCAAACATACATTAATCCTGAAATTATGAACTCCTAGCAAATGCCAAATCTCTCAACAACATAATCTAGACAGACCAGGCACAGGTGGGCCAAGCAATACCACCTGTTCACCTAAATACATCTTTCAATTGTGGCTATTTTTAAAAATACTAGAGATACTTTGAACTCTCATCATAGCTAAACTAACAATTATCAACGTGAAGGGAAAATGTGTGAGTGATCTCATAACATAAATCACAGCCACTATCTGAAAAGAATGATTTGGAAGAGTACTTTCCCTCTCATGTACACAATTTTTTATTTTTAGTTGATCTAACATAAGTTACCAGTACCAAGACCAACTTTTTCCTGCTGGTATTCTAGAGAAACGGGTAGTACCATGATTCAGGTGAACTGTCCAATTTGATGTTGAAACACAACAAATTGTGTTTGTTTCAAACATAGCAAAAATAAAAGCTGTACTCTTGCAAGAAGAGAGTAAAAAAGCTGTACTCTTGCAAGAAGAGAGTAAAAAAGCTGTACTCTTGCAAGAAGAGAGTAAAAAAAGTTGCACAGCAAGAGAGATTCTTATATCATTAAAGATCTCAGAAAACCAGAACAATCCAGCATTTCCATGAATTATGCAGTTTTGAATCAGTTTTCACCTTGTATTCCTTAGTGTTTCTCTACCTTTCACCAGTATTATTGAAAAGAAAATACCAAAATAATGCCATGAACAGAGAAACAGAGTAGGTCAGGGAACATTCCTTTCCCCATGTCCATTCACTCAAGTGACATACTAATTCTCGTATTTCTGTAGTATTAACCTTTTCTCTAGAGTCTGATCAAAAAAACCCAAACAAAACCACCACACCCACAAAGGTAAGATGGCTAACCTTTTTAATAGTTTTTGTCTGAACACTGGTAAGGATTCCATTCACTGGATCATACACTGTCACTTTCACATATGGATCACTGGGAAGGGGAAATAAAAAGATAAGCATGCTGCTATAGATCCTTTATTGTCAACATTACTAGCAGTTGAGTTTTAAATGGCTTAAATTAATAGAAGCTATGAAACTAGCAGTTAAAATTACTTTATGAACACCATACACACTTGTACTTACAATCATTTTCTAAATAGTTTTAGAGAGAAAACTAAACATTGTTACTGACGATGACCATACTAGCTATGCCATTTTATATTCCATATATTACTAAAGTTTGATTCTCTCTCCTCTTTCACAGTTCTTATTTAATGAGAACAGATTTCATAAATCCTCAAGAAGACATGCATGAAAAACATAAGCTGTGATTGAAAGAGCTTGAATTATTGAATCTCTTGTTTTAACAATTTAAAACACCTGGAATGTGAGGTACTCCCTTGAATATGCAATATTTTTACTAAACATTCTATCAGTTTCACAGAGTTTGAGTTTAACCTGAATTTTTCGGTTAATGAAGGTGTCCTAATATGGTTGCTTAAAATGGCCTACCGCCTCAGATTTTTTTTCTTCTTCCTGTGGTACAATAAACAGCAGATTATATGAATATCTACTTTTCATAGAATCAAGGCATTCAACTGCTCAAACAGACTAGTAACAAAAGGTGACCAAGACTGTCTGCCATACAGCAAAAGAGCATATGGTTTTTACATATTTAAGTTATGATGAGAAAAGCTGCCCTATTTTTGTCTGAAGTAAAAAAATTGCATGTGAAAAAAAAAAATGAAGAGAGACTGTCTGGCTTTAAGGAAAATATGAGTATCACAAGAGAAATTTTTCTAATGCTAAACTGATGTCACACCTAACAATTTTGCTAGTGCTAAAATAACAGCATTCCCATACATATGCCAAAGCAGCTGACAGCAGAACTAGTACTAAACACATCAGTACTTCTCTAGACCCTCTGTACATGGGCCAGAAGAAAAAGTAGCTTTAGTACAACCTGCATGCTGCCACTTGCCAATTCTGTAAGATCCTACAAAGCATTTCAAAAGTCTGATTTTTCCCGTGGTAAATGTTAAACCACTTTGGTTGTTTCTTCCCTTATAGGGATTGTTAACTTTTATATTTGTACATACCCAGAGCCTGCAGCCACTGACATGGGTTTACCACATCTATAGAATTGGTGGATGCTGCTCCTCTGCATGTAATTTGAGTTGAAATAGTCTTGTTGCTACCAGCGTTTAGTGTTGTGTTCATTCCAAGTCTTTAAAGCACAGATGAGACAATTTTGATTATAACTGAACTCTTGTTATTTTAGCTGCAGTCTATCTGAAGCAAAATACATACATGTATCTATCCTCCATGGCAGAACTATTTTACCACGCAGAGAATTAAACCTTCCCACACATTGTTTTGCCAATGTGTAAGATCTCTCCAAGTGACTCTTGGGCAAGAAAACAGATATCTTCATGTTTATATAGTCTCCGATTATTTTATAATGTTACCAGTTAAAACAGTTCTGATTTTTTGGACAGAGGCACAGCACGATTTACTAAGATCAAAACAGCTGTGGAAAAAAAAAATAAAGAAGCAGCTGCCCCTTAATACATTAACAACATATATTCTTACCTGGCTCCTAAGATATCCTTCTTGGCCAGGCCAATTCCAGCTATAACCTTCACCCTGACAATACGTGTGTTCTCCTAAAATGCAAAATAACATATTCAAGATGCATTCATATTTTTCGGATCTATTTTTGATTTATAAAGCTACAAGCAATTATTGGCATAATTTTGAATTTACACTGAAAACTATAGACTAAGTAATGCAGTTACTTTGTCCTATAGAAACAGCTCTAAGTTTCAATAGCAAATTTATTCTACCTTTACCCCTTTTAAAGTCTTATCACCATCGTATCCACATATGACAGTAGACACAGAATCCAAAAAACTGGGTAAGTCAATACAGTAGAGTTTGGGGTTTTTTAAAGTTCATTTTATTTTGTTTCTCAGCATTCTAAAGGAGTGGGATATTGTTTTGAGTTAGGGTGCTTAATCCCACAGGACAGGATTGTTAACCTAGCATACAACTGCTCCTGCCAGCCTTCTTTCCCAAATTCCAAATTGTTCCAGCAGTAGCAGTCACCATTTTCCCCCAGTGAGCCTTGCAATACACTTGTATCAGATTGGATGCACTGCATGTACACACATGAAGATCTTCTCCTAGGGCAATGGTAAGGGCAAGCTGCTATTGCCACAATTCAAAGAGCCCAGTGACTTCTACTGCTCCCAACTGCTCACTTGAAGGCAAGCATCTGGGAGCAGTTTCCATGAGCAGTTCCCCTGTTTCTCAGCAGGCAATTCTTAGCCATCTTTTCTACAGAGTAAGCAAGGACCTTTGTGAGAACATGCTCTGAACAGCATAACAATTTTTGGTGCACATGGGCATGATCTGTTAGGATGCAAGCAATGGGTTGCCTTTTACATCTCACTAGCCATTCAAGCAAGTTCCATTAAACACTGACAAATGCGTATGAACTGAGCAAGTTTTCACTTAATGGTATCTCCGCATTCAGAGGGTGGGAAGTAGATTCTGACCATAAATTTATTTCCAGGGGGGAATGAAAAGGGTATCAAAATTATCAGAACAGGTTAATAAAGCAGTAAAGAACTCTGAAAAAGGGCAAGAGTAAAGAATTCTTGCATGTTTTTATTTTACAGCACAGAGAAGCCATGCTCAAAATATTGGGATTTCTGAAATGACCTGTCAGCAGGGTATGAGATTTTTGAAAGCCAAAAAACTATTTCAGTTACACGTTATTCAAATTACAGCTTCACAGGAGTGACATAAGTGATTGCACTCCTCCTGTTAATTAATACAGCTGTGCAGAGTCTTACATGGCTCATCTGATAAGCTAGTGAATTCAAGAGGGGAAAAAAAATCCCAACAGCTGTGACCATGTCAGAAGAAGAAGACAAATGAGCACTGTTTCTCTGGAAAGCAAAAAGATTTGCAAATGAAGAACTGTTTGTAGGCAATGGCTAGTCAGAGACACTTGTGAGGAAAGCTGATCCAACCTAGGTGGTTAAGGAGTTAAACAGATACCAAGAGCAATGGGTGAAGCACCAGATGTTGTCCCTGGGGCCTTCTTGAATTCCACATATGATTGAAAGTGCCTTCAAAAGGAGACTTGTAGGAACACTCAGAAAGTTTGCTTTATCATTGGTCTCCTATATAACCACAGGGCTGGACTCCCTAACCAATACCAATTGGAGGCATTCGAAAAGCTAATGGAGAGAATTGAATGCTAATCCTGAAGCAGAGACTACTGGCTAACAAGGTAAAACTAAAAACAAACCACTAAACAAATAGAAAATTTAAAAAAAAAAAAAGTAAGCAAGTTTCTCCCACCCTCTATTGTTAGAGATGATTGCCAGGGAACTTATATGAACATCTACATATCCACTTACTGACGAAAGTGTCAATCGGCCAAGACAATTCCAGCCAAATCACAAGTCTATCTTTCACCTTCACCTCAAAGAAAATTGTCTCCTACTAGGAAATCTAATAGTTCAGAAAAGAAGGACCTAACAACCAACCTCAACCAGCACTGACCACTAGTAGGTGTCCTAAGCCTTCAAAATTCTTAGTCATGATCAGGCTTTAAGGCACAGGACATTACCAATATGTTTTATGACAGTGTGGTCGCAACAGACAGCAATAGAACTGACCAGATTTATGAAAAAGTAAGTACAAAACTACGTTGGCATCAAATTAAGAAAAGCCATTTGTTAATATTTTTATATATCACAAATATCCTAAAATGTCCACCCTTGTCTTACATTCCAAAACAGCGTCCAATTTATCTTCTATCAATTACTCAGCTTCAGTGACATTCAACATGAGAGTTTTGGAGACTACTCAAGTTGGAGTACCACATGTGCATTTCTGCTCTCACTGAGCGCTTCTGCACTTGACTCAGTGCACCACTACCCTCTCCCAACAAGAGGAGGGTCCTCAGTCACAGCCCATGGGATCCAACTTACAGAATCCAGCTTGAGAAACAATCTCACCATCTCCTTCTCAGAAAAAGACCAAGAGCAGATGTTGGCGTAGGATACTTTTTCTTGCATCTGCGTTTAGTTCCTTAGTCCACAACCTTTTCTCAGTTACTCAAGCATGAGAAAAATAAAGATAATTAGATGCTTTTGGGCCCAGGCATCTCAGTCAGGCTTAACAGGGCATTAACATAGTCCACATGGGGGAGATCCCAGAAATAGGATCCACACTCCTCAGATTTTAAAGTTGGCTTAATCACGCAGTTTGTTTACTGGTATCATAATAGAGATCTGAATTTATCTGAATGCTATTTTACAGAAAGACAAGTTGCTTTGTACATGACCTCAGGAAACTAGAAGCCGCAAACCTGAGGCTGGCACGCTGAAGGTTGATTTAAACATGCCTTGCTGAAAGAGAGAGTATTATTTGTTTGGGATCAGTGCCAAAATAGGATAGCTACAGGATTTTAGTTATCCCAGCAGAACAACTAAGCAAGCTGACATCTGCTTATGAACTGCCATATAGAAATATCCTTCTAGATTAACAAAAACATTTTAAAAAAATAATCTGCATTGTTCACAACAATCTTCCCCACGGACCTCTTTTTTCGCTTTCACTTTTTCCACTAACTGCTCTCATCCCCCAAAAACCCACCACACACATTTTTGTGTATTTATTAAACTGTCAGGTGATACTGAAGGGTCCACTTCTTTTTCCAAGCTATAAAGACTAGAACATTCAGCAAAAAAACCCACGCTAACACACTAGGGCAATACTTAATCATGAGAGATTAGGTTCCCCATTCTCTGGTCAGACTAGTGTGCAAGGCAGATCAGATGAAATTCAGACAGCTCGATTCAAATGCAGTCAGAATTGCCTTACGCTGGAAGGATCCATTATGCTACCACCCCACACATCCTGAAGAGGCAGAGAGGCCTGCTGACAGGATACCGGTCTGTGCTGTGACCATATGACCTTTTCTCCCCACTCACTGATGACAGGCAGAATTGCTAAGGAACGGCTGCTACAGCTCACAAAAGCCCAAAACACACTGATCTCAGAAAGCAATGAACAGCCGAAGAGTTCCAGGACTGTTTGAAGTTAATTGCATGCAGTGAAAAATTAGGCAATGCAAGCTCTGCACCGAGACAAAGCATCAGATACTTGATTCTGGCATCCAGAGGGAACAGGTCCAAAACCAAAATTTCACAGTTTCAAAGGCAATTTTGAACCTTTTCTTCTTCATTCACCTTGCTGAGAGATCCTTATTTGCTGCCTTCGTAGCCACACATACAAGAAATGGTGGATCAGTAACTGCTTCTGTAGATCCATAGGCAGCTGCACTTTAGATTGTTTTCATGGTCCAAGAAACACACAGGCTGCAACCTGTACTTATATTGTCTGTAAACTCTTCCAAGCTCGCCTTGCTACTCTTTTCCACCACTGTGGTGCTTGCAGTGGTTCTGGTGGCATAGGAAGGCATAGGCACCTAGTCAGTAACCAGGAACACACCATTTATGTCTAGTAGCACTGCAGCTTGCCTAGGAAACTGCTCTCAGACCAATTTATCTCCCCAATAGCCTCTTCCTGGCCATAAATGCCTACCCATGCTTTTGCAGTTCTGACGGTAACTTGAAGGGGTCAGTCTGAATTTTTTTCTGTCTGTACAGCTGAAGACAGGCACATTAGGAGTCTTATAGGTTTAATGCCCTGGTACCCAGCTGCTCTATAACACAGACATGCACTTCTGAGAGACATACACACACGACAGCCCATTAAAGGAAGCAGCTCCGGACACAGAGTTGTACAGGGGTTGTTTGTATAGATGGAGCAAGGACTGCCAGCCACTTTGGAGGCTGGAGGGGAAAGGAAAAAAAAAAAGGGGGAACACAATAATGGCACACAACACACCATCATATAGAAAACACAAGCAGATCATTTCACCATTAAAACTGTGAACTGTTAAGCTGTTCCCTCTGAGAATACAAGTACCCCAATACAAATCAGGTAAAAACAGTGTGGGAAAAGAAGTATTTGTTAAACTACTGAATCTGTCAAGGAGTGGCTGCATACAAATGAAGTCCAAATGACACTGAGTGTTTGTATCAGTTAGTCTGGTCCTAACAAATTCAAGGATAAATTATTTTTAGGGGTTATATAATATTTTTAAAAGCTGAGGGGTGGGGTACATGGGGGGGATAAGGCTACCACATATTACAGAGATTGAACTGTCCAAAAATTCTTGGTCCTATTAAGTCAGACAAAACATCCTTTACAGAGCTAAATCAATAAGTTAGTTATCTTATTATGAACTTCCAGGTTTTATCATTATTCTATTGTTAGTTGTATTAGTATATTCCAAAGTACATGTTCAAGATTAACTAGTCAAAATACCTGGGTCTGCTAACACATGCCATTTTCACAATCTCTAACAATGAATCTGTTTACTAACAGATAATATGTAACAAGATGATGAAATAGAAGGTCTCCAAGCTGATATGTAGACAGACAATCAATAACTTAAAGCTTTAAAGGCAATGCCTGCCAGCCTGTGATACTTTGAACTGACCGTAACACAGAAATCCTTTTTATGTATGCTTATTAAAATAGTTTTAAAATGCGTTCTCTACTCAGCAAAGCAAGAGTCAAACTAATAAAGTGACCACTTCCAGAAGTGGATAGTGTTTCATTTCCACAAAAGTCACTATGAATCTACCTAGATTCAATGAATATATATTAAGGCAAGAAGTTCTTGAACTGTTCATTTTGGGCAAGAAAACAGCATTTGGAAAGAAATTTCAAGCTTTTAAGGAGTTTAAACTTGCTCACAACTTTATCAGAATAGAATGTTCTTGCCTGGGTTACAGCTGTTTATAGTCAATGACTATAAAGGACTGTCCATTCTCACCCCCATCCTTCCCAAATTCACACAGTAGGAAAATAATGCTAATGACAACTGGGAGAGAGACTTCTGCTTTAGTGGTGGAAGTCCAAGACAGAGCAGAAGACAGAAGGAAAGGCACATGCAGAAAGAAAGGGTAAGAAAGAAAGAAAGCACAAATTAAGAAATGGTGACATGGTGATGACTATAGTACAAAACACTGAACTAACCAGAGAAAAATGATCAAGTGTGAGCCTTGTCTGAGTCCCCAAAGGTAGACGTCAGTCTGTGAGTGTGCACACATGCGTGTCTACATATCCACGTGTGTGCATGCAGTCAGAGTGCGTTGCCAGTTCCACAGACTGTAGATGATAAAATATTTCCTACACAAACTAAATGTGGTAAGATTCTATAATGTTACACCAGCAAGACACATTTACCTTTGCCAGTCATTCATGTCTGCAACATCCAATAATTCAACTATGAACATACTGCACTACTAACTGTTCTCCTTCACTTGAACCATAAGACAAAACACATAACATGCTATTATCTAATTCAGTGGCTATAAAGGCACTCTCTGATATTAGTGTAAACACTTCAAGTCCAAACAATTTTACAGGAGTTTTCAGCAAGTTGCAATCCATTTCTCAGGTTGAACAATGATTCCTGATACATCCCAAAGCTCCAGCACGTGACTGATTGGAGCCACGCTCAGATAAACAACTACCATACAGAAAAAGCAGTTTGACATGTAAGATATAAAATTCAGATAAATTAAAATAATTGTATGGCAAAAGAAGAGACAGGTTTTTAATTCGGAGAAGGGTTCTTCAAAGTACATATTTGATTAGTATTGAAAAATTAATTTTATTGGCTTTCCTATTTTAGGCTTTGGTTCAAGTTTTGATTTTGCTTTTTTAATATACTTCTACAGAAAAGATTCATACCGGATGCAAGGAAACACCAAAACCAAGATGGTTAATCTAATATAAAACACAAAATGGTAGTATCTGCTGGACTACTAGACAGCTTTTTTTTGAGGAAGCCAATATAAAAATGTCTGAGTAGTCTAACAGTGAGCACACTTCATAGTAAACAACTGCTCCAGGCAATAACATCCTGTTATTCTTTTGTTCCAGCTAGATAGGTCAAGAATCAACTACCACTAAATCAAGCCAAGAAAAAGAGCATCGAAGGGCATTACAATGATAAAATAGTACAGCAGCATCACCTTTTAAGATTCTGGTAATATCGGGAATTATCTGTTAAGGCTTTCTTAAGCTTCATACCACATCTGCATATAATGCAAAGATAAAAAGAGAACAGAAAATTCAGATTTGGGTATGTGCCAATAAGGCAAGTTGAAATAAAGGTACCCATAGTTTGGAAGTTCAACACTGAAACCAGTAAATAGCCTGGTCCAGTGAAAGAGCATAAAAAGGAAGGAATGTGCAACAGGCTGAATGTGTTCTACATCCCATGTAGAGCGATCCCTCCCATCCCATGTACTGAGGTCCAGAAAGTCAGTAGAGGGGAAGAAAAAAAAAAAAAAAAAAAAAAAGAGAGATTATCATCAACTATTATAGAGTGTTCTGCAGAGCAGATCTACACAGACTGCTGACGTCATTAAGGAACAGCTATAAACAACAAGATGAGTTAGGACACTTGCATACGTAGAAGTGCACTAAAGCCAAGATCCCGTTAAAGAATAAGTACTAGCATAAGAGATACACACCATGAATGTATCGTTTCTTTTATAGCATGCTTCTCAAATCTGTGAGACATCTTACTCAAGGTACCCAGCTTTACCCTACTAGTAGCTTGTATTTCAAGCACAAATTGTCGATTAAAGACAGACATCGTCACATAAAAGGCTCTGAAGCCTAGGAGCAGCTTGGAAACAATGCTGGAAGATTATTACAGCTAAAGTGACTATGTATTCCAGTTGAATAGACAGCTTCTTGCATCTGCCAATTTTAGTAGATGACACTGCTGTGTTTCTATAAGTTAAAAAAACCCATACCTTACCAAGTTTCCTAGTCTGTATCTCCCATCCAAGAGCACTTCACTTATTTCAAACTGCATTAAGTTTGGGTTTTGTTTTGTTTTTTTTACCTTGAGATCCTTAGTGAACAATAAAAGTTATGTTTGAGTGTTTCGCAACAAAACCATTGTTCCTTAATGGAGCAATAAGCAGTCTTTTCACCTCAAAGAAACCTTTCAGAGTCTGCATGATTAAGGATTTGGCTCTTCTATTACCTATGCTGAGGTTAGCATAGAATGTTTTCCCTTAAGCGGTCCAGAAGATCTTGACATTTTTCACCTGTCTAACATTAAAAACAACATGTAAGAACAAACCTTCCTCATATATTATAGAGAAAGAGGTACTAAGAATTTTAAATAAAATTCTTTAGATCTTAAACAAAAAACTCCAACACGTAATTGTAAGATCAGGATGGCTAAGAGCACTTATATATGCTATACTCAGCTTGAGCAATTCCAGCAGGAGACAGATACAAAGTTGACAGCATGAGGAATAGGCCCAATGAAGTTACCGTTAAAAACTTACCATCTCATTTGAAAGAAAGCATTTCCCACAAATGGTGAGCCTTAGCTGAAGGAAAATAGTTCCTGCAATATTCAGACCTTGCAAGTGAGACATATATGTTCGGTGACCTCTAAAGGATAGTAAGTTTTGTTTGCGTCACCAGGTCATTTCACCAGGAGGTGGAAAGTGCGAAGGAGACTTTGCCATCTTGACCATTCCGTCACAACCCAGAGAGCACCCTCTTCCCCCTCTATGGCAACCAACAGAGCCAAACCATTTTTCTTTGAAGAAATTCCCGCAAAGCAAGTTTTAGATTCAGGAAGATTCCTATTATAGAACTACATTAATCAAATCTTGTAAACATAATGAAAGTCATTAACTTCAACCTGCCAGTTACAGTCCAGTCTTACTAACTCGCTAAAAGAACTTAAACGTTAATTGTACCATATAAGCATTTTGTGTTCATAAATAAGGAAGTCTCAACCTTCAAGATGGCTATTGCTACAAATTGTATTTAACACCTCCGTTCGATTGCAAAATAAGGAAAAGATTCAAGAAGACAACAGTCCACTAATGGAATTACCAGTTTGTCAACAGAATTTTACTTTAAAAAAAAAAAAATCCAAAACAAAAAACCAACAACAACCAAACCACTTTTCAACATGTGCAACCCAATATTCACAACAGTCAGTCAGTGTTTGTTAGTTCAGTGTGAAAGAAAGGCTTTAAAAAACAAAACAAAACAAACCCAGGTACATAAAGTAACTTCTTGAAACCATCAGATCTACACAAATTATACTGCTGTTAAAAAAAAAACCAACAGAAAAACAAACGATCAAACCCAAAACAAAAACAAAAAACCTGCCAAAACCCCAGACCAACAAGCATCACCATTTCTACAAGCATCTAAACTATTCCAGATATACTGGATTCCAGATCATGCCTTGCAATGGGAAAGTCCTTCACAGCCTAGAATAAATTCAGAGCATTTCTGAAGCACAGAGGCATGCGTGTCTGTTTTTTTCTATGAGTGCGCCATGTAAGAACAGAGTCAAATAGAGCAGACATCTGGTACAGAGGTGCTGGGGAGGCCATAGGGTTTGAAAAGGAACAGAAGCACTGGGCTGCCTCAAGCTCAAGCACAACAAATGAGCCAAACAAAATTGCTGTTTTCATCAGAAGCAATCCAGAGGAAGACTAGCCCATGCCAGTCTCCAAAGTAACATCTGAAATATTTCTCATCAGCATCATCTCAAAAATACAGCAATGTGAGAAGGGTTGTGGGGGGTAAGGTATGTAGAAGCAGAGAAGACAAACCATGTATCCAAGATATTCAGTTCACCAGCAGCAAGCTAAATAACCATTAACAACCTACTCCAGTAGTACATCCTAAAGGAATATAAAAATATATCTAAGGCTTTCCAGAATAAAATACCATATGCTTATGAGAAATCTTATGTGACCTGCAGAAAACAAGAACAGTTGCTCTACATAGGACAGCTCTCAAGTGACTGAGAAACCTGAAATGGCAAATGCATGCAAGTGGGAGTATATTTTTGCCTGTGAGAAGTTCCCGTTACTAGTTTGCTCCCTGAAACAGATCAAACATAACAGACACAATGGATCAAAAAAGCTACCTAACTATCATGTTATTTAGGCAATATAAAAAAAAAAAATAAGAAAAATAAGAAAGTCCTTAATTCAGGTTGGGAGTGTAAGAAATCTAACATACAGAAATTTTTAAATTAAACAGGCTATGAAATACAAGTATATAGCCAAGCAGCATCACTTTATTAAACGCCATTCCAAAGCCCTACAGTGCAAGCAGATATTTTAACAGAAAACAGAAATAAATACATTGTCATTCTGGACAGTTCTTTAACAATTACATTTTTAACCCAGCAAACCACTGAAAAATGTAATTCCTTCTGTAACCAAAGAAATAACAGAGCATTAGCTGAGATATCAATGATTCTTCCTTCAGTCTTTGAAAGATCATTCCACAATTACTGTTAGAAAATGCTGTATTTAGTATTGCAGTCAATTGTCACAAAAACACAGTAAATGGAAGTGAATAGCTCAGTGTCGGAAAATGCTTGGTCAAAGTGTTTAACCAACAGAAATGCAAGTCTTAGCAACCTGAAAGTTTTGTATTAGAAAGTCCCTCGGCCAAATACCCTGTACCTATGGACACCCCACCTCAACAAGCACATTTAAGAGCACCAGCAAAGTTACCACTGCTATGACAAAGAAAAGCAGCAGCAGTCATGTCAGTCTGTTCCTGCAGATCTGAACCAACACTTGCAACCATATGCAAAGGCAGACGTATCCTGAGTATGCAAGAACAGGCACAGTTACCCACTTCACAGGTCAAGACAAAGTCTGCAGCAGTTAATGCTCCCAACCTGAGGCAACCTGAGGCAAAGAGCACTGCGAGACAAAGTCTGACCTGGAGGTGGGAAGTATACATTAAGGTATTTCTTTCCTCTTTACAAAAAGTTAGAGAGAGGATAAAAAGTAATTTTTAAAAATATTATTAGATCTCTTTATTTTTCTACATTGAGATTGGCTGCAGCAAGGTGTATAATCTGTTCATTTGCCTTTTTTCTATACACTATCCTGCAACGTAAAGTAATTCACAATAAAAAAAGAATTCAGAAATGTGATCAGCATTCCGTTTTAAGTCTAATATCATTCTTAGATTATAATAATTTTAGCACGTTATTGCATATTCATCCCATTAGAACTTTTGATGATAGGATCATAAACTATTTCTTTCTAAGAGACAGACACCTTACTAAGTAAACAAAATTGGTATTGCTCACAAACTACTATTTTGTATTTTCTCCTGTCTTCATTTTTCAGCATGTGACCCTAGACCTTATTTTCCACACACTGCCAAAACCCTGCTCTGAATACAGAATTATTAGTTTTCCCCATTGACTTTTCTAGTGCTCATTATTTCAACATGCAACTAAGTCATAAGAGTCCTGTGGGTGACAAAAGGATACTATATCCATTCTGCAGAAGAAAAACTGAACCAGAGAAATTAAGGACAACTTCATTTGCTACAATCAGGCACTGAAATTCAAATACCTAAATACAGCATATACAATAACCCACTGTATACACAATAACCTCAGCTACAGCGTCCTTTTCACCCCAGCTTCTTCATCATTTTGTGTCAGCAACATCATATTAGCCATCTATTAAGTCCAAGTGACTAATACACCATTAATCAAGAAATCTGGAATAAATGCATAACTTGGGGGGTGAGGAAGAGGGGGAGGGAAAATCCACACTCTAATACTGCATTCAACTGCCGCAACAATTAGACCAACTTCTCCTCACCCTCCTTCATTATTTTACTTACCATTTATTTATAATTATTATATTTATCATATAATGGTGCGCAATAGCTGCAACAAGTAAAGAGGTTTTGCGGATAACACCACTTTCTTTTTTACCAGACAGTTTTGATTCATACTCCAAGCAAATCCATTTTGCAGAATGGGTCACAGAGCAACCCTGGGGAAGCAGCAGTGTGCAGACATAAACTATGAAAAGCCTGCAAAACAAGGGGAGGCTTTTACAGAAAACTCCTTGATGCTACTTTCAATACAATTTGGGTTTCTGACTTTGTGTTTTTGTAGTGATTGGGTGTATTCAATCCTCCAGATTTAAAATCTGGGAAGACAAAAAAGGACAACTTCGAGAGTCAGAATTCTAGTTTCCATTCTAGTACCCTAGGCAAAAGCAGCTGGCAGCAGTTTTCCTATAACCATAAGATCATTTGTTTTGTCATTTGTGCATGCAGAATCACACATGAAAACTACGAAGACGACTAAGCAAGTTCTTTACATGTGAAACAATAAGCACCAACTGAATATCAAAGTGTCTGATCATAAACAAACTACATTTTTCACATTTGCAACTTGAAAAAGTTTGGCTAAGCTTTTGAATTACAAAACCAGTTGGATCCAATAGATTTGTTACATCTTCATATTTTCTCTCCCTTCCCCCAGCTCCTCCAAAGAAACACATTCATAAGGATGGAGAGATGAGAATCGTTCAATTTTGACCAGATTTCAAAATACCTTCCCCACAGCAAGGGAAGCTAGAGAAACAACTAAAATGACCAAAGTTTAATAAAATAGAGAACCTGAGGCATGGAATGTTTTAGTCCAACTAGACAGCCTCAAAAAGTTACTAGCAACTGCAGATAGGATCTTGCAATGGGAAGCACTATGCAACCCTTGCAGCATGCTGTGCTAATTTTCTATTAGAACTCCTATGCAATTCAAATATTAAGATGAAGGAAAAAAAAAAAAGAAATCATTTGAAAGCTTTATAGTTACTTCTCCAGCAGTAAAGGAAAACTTGAGAAAGAGAACCATGCTAACAGACTAGGAATAATATTTAATAGTTTTGATAAAGTGAATTCCTGCTAATGATGCAACAAGTGTGCACTGACACAGAGATCATCACTGCCGGGACACAAAAATTGCCGATCAAAGACAGCCTTGGTTAAATATCCTGCTGGCTCAAAGACAACATTACTGACTTCAGACAGATCACCAAAGAGCTTTCGGATGGATACAGCTTTTAGTCTTCCTGTACCTGCAATAAAAAAAAAAGTGACCTTCTTTCTTCTTGATAAAGTTAACTGTTCCATCAACATTCTGGCCTATGCACAAGCCACCGTTACGATGCAAAAGCCCACCCCGCACATCTACCACTTCAGCACAGTAACAGGTACATCAGTATCAGCCACCTTCCAAAGATCCACGTGCTCAGGAACTACGACCTGATGACAGAAGTCGCTGTAGAAGTCACTTTCAGTTACCCACGAGTTTATTGCAAAAAACACCTGAACGCACCCCCGATTTCATGCTCTCGCTAACGGCAATGCAGAGAAAAGCACCGTCGCTCAGGCCCCAAACTACCTTTTGCATCGTTTTAATCCACGCACCGCCTCAGCGGTTCAAATGCTGTCTGTGACAAAGCCTGAAACAAAGACTTTATTCTTCAGCACCGGGGGAGGGAGCGGGGGGGAGAAGAAATCCCGCTTCACCCATCTAGCTCCGTCACGAGGATGTTGCCCAACGCGCACGAATTTCTCCGTCTATAGGGGGAGGCTCGTACAGCTTTCAAAAAGCAGCCTAGAGACAGGAATGCCGGTGCTAGGAGACACGGCAGCCGCCAGCTTACGGCCCTCCCCGCGGCCGGCCGAGGCTGGCGGGACGGCTCGGCTGCCGGGACGGAGGGGAGCTGGCAGGGGGCCGCCGGCGCCGCGCTCCCCAACTCCCAGGCGGGCCCGCCGAGGCCCCCACCCCACCCCACCTCACCTCGCCTCAGCCCTGTTCCCCCACCCGGCCGCCACGCCAGACCGCTACGGGCCCGCAGGAAACCCCCGCCCTGAGGAGAAAACCGCCCGGCCTGGCCCGGCCCGGCCCCGCGGGGAAGCCGCCGCCGCCCGCCCTCCGCGGAGAAAGGAAGCGGGAAGCGCGGAGCGGAGGCGGGGAGGAAGAGAGCGGTCGCAGGCCTCACCTCCTCGCCCGGCAGCCCGAACACCTCAACAGGAGAAGCCGCCATGGCCGAACAGCGCGCGCTCCCCGCAGCCCCGCCGCCGTGTTTACCCGCCGCCGCCGCCGCCCCGCCGCGCGGCCCGCTGCCGCCCCGCCCACGGCCCCGCCCACAGCCCGCCGCGCGAGCGAGCGAGCGAGCGAGGGAGGGAGCGGCGGCCGCCCCCCAGCACGGCGAGCGCGAGCGCGCGCCCCCCGCCTCTCTCCGGCCCCCCGCCTCGCTCGATTGGCGCAGAAGCCCGCGCCACCGCCCACCCGGGAGGTGACCGCGCCTCCCGATTGGCTCTCGCTCCGCGCCCCGCCTGGAGACACGCGCCGCGCGGGCAGCCCGAGGGGGCGCGCGGCCCCAGGCGCGGGGCCGGGCCCGCCTCCCGCAGCCCCACCGGCCGCCTGAGGGCCGGCTGCTCGCCCCGGGGGGGGCACAGGGTCCCTGCCCTGCCCGAGGGGCACACCTTAGCTGGGTCGTGGGGTGAATAAAATCGTTTTTCTAAAAATTTTCCCTGTGGTTTACACCGTCGGGGTCTTTTCCACTTCTCTGAGGGCCAGGCACAAGCTATGGGAGCTCTTGCCTAAACCCCTCGCATCCAGGGAACCTTCTGGAACGGCAGAAATTTAGGGAAAACTGAGAGAAAAATAATCGTTGTCAATGCGCAGAAGGGACCTTGCCTGCCAGGACGAGGTAGCGCTTGCTGCCTTCCAGGGTACTGGGAGGAGGAAGTCCCTGCTGTGTGAGGAGCTGACCTGACATAACACCCGAGCAGGGAGAATGCCAGAGGAGAGAAAAAGATAAACCGTAAAAGCCTTGTCTGAAATCAAAGCAACAATGTTGGAAAGACTTCCATTTTCCTAGAAAAAAAATCTACACCCCACGCCCTGCCGTTCAAACTTAGGAGTGGTATAGCAACACGTTAGTAACAGAGCACAACAACATTTCAGCTGAACGCTGGAGGTGCTTGAGATCATTCCCAAATCGCCATTCAGTGGTGCTTCCCAGCCGTTACCCACACTCTCCTTGGAAGGACCTCGTTCCAGGATGGTTTTGTAAATGGCTTGAATTCATGCTGCCTTCAACAGCTGCCTGTGAATCATTCAGGAGTGCCCCCCTGCCCACCAGCCTTCCCAGCCCACAGAGGACAACAGGAAGAGCTCTGCTAAAACAACTATAAATAAAGTAGGGTGTTCTAGCCTGAGCTTTGTAGCCGTAAGCCTTTCTACAAGCCTGAGCCAAACTCCCCAGGCGCTGCGCAGCCCGCGAGCGCAGAGGACGTACCTTCATCTTAGGATGAACATGTAGAAAATCACGTGTGTCACGAACAATAAACAAATGTAGCAGCACCTGTACTGGCAGGGAACCAGTGTCTTTTGTCATCTTTCAGCTCATCCAGCCTGGCCCCTCACAACCTGGGCGACCTACTTCTCTCATCTTCTGATGAGAAACTCTACCCTTTCGAAGACAAACACAGACCCAGGCTCGGCTCTTCAGACGGTGCCCCAAGCAGACCACAAAACACCTAACTAACTCCACAGCAGGGCTCAGGCAAGCCTGTGCCCGTTATCATACACATTTACACTCTCTTCCCAGGGCTAGCAGGAGGCTCCGAGGATGGCGATGTCGACAGTAACATCAGTTTGTGCATGTCCCAAAATAAATATAGGGTATTACCTATGAAAAATCAGGTGAGTGTCTGAGAAACAGACAAAGTGCCATTTGGGCAAGTGTCTTCATAGTCATGACCCTCTATGAACAGGTAGATTTACATGGGGAAACAATGTCTTTTATGAGACCAACTGATAAAGTTCAGAAAAAAAGACCCAGATAGGCTGTTGGGTAGTTCAAAAGAAACAGCCCCCTTTGGTTTCTGGATCAAGCCTCTGGCCACCCAATGTCTCTCTGCAGTTCCCTTCACTCAGCCTTCCCTACAGCACTCCCCCAGCACGAGTTTAGAAGCTTGTCCAAAATTAAGTGGGAGGTTCCTGGGTGACAGCCAAGCAAGGAAAACCTGCCTAAGTTACAGCAGGCATGATTTCCAGGTCCAGTTACTTTGTGAAGCACTTGTTTCTGTGATTGAGCCTCATGTTGATTAGTATATTGTTCTTAACAGCTTGCTAGAAAAAGCATGTGGGTTTGTGGCTGTCGAGCGTGAATACCTGGTTTTGCAGTGCTGCCTCTTACACTCTGTTAGAGTGTACAAACCATGTCAGACAGAAAGCATCAGACCCTCAAAAGCTCATGGGTTTTTTTTCAAAATTGTATTGCTTACTCTAAAAAAAGATACTGGTTTATTTCTCCCTATAAATCTCCTACTACAACATTACTGTCACTTGCCTGAACTCTGCTCGTCTGTTTTTCCGCATTCTCAGCCTCAGCTTTTCTGTACACTAGAAGGCTATGAGAAGAAGCACTCTCTCCTGAAGTCCTGTTTAACAAAGGTTCTGTTTGTGAATATTTTATCAGCACATTAGTTATTGGGCTTTTTTTGTAAGACTCAAACATTAAATTCTGAGTAACATGTCATTTCAATAACCCTGAAATTTGAAATAATTCACTTTTGAAATTTACAACAGGGCGTTAGCACACTCAATTTGTTATATTACGTTTTTTAAGTAGCACAGTATAATGCAGCCCCAAATAAGATCTCACTGATTCATTTTTTGTGTGGAAAGACCGCTGATTGTCCAGAACAGGAGTTACAACACAGTCAGATCCCAAATCCGTAAGTAGATGACCTGCTATCAACAAGGCTTGTGTTTCTGGGTTTTTACCCAGAGGCATCCATATGGTAAGATAAGGTCTATGTGCATTTTCAGTGGGATCAATAGTTATCTTCAATGTTCCAGCAAGATAACTAGCAGTTCATTCAAAATAAAAGAATTTTTAGTTATTCTTTTACTTGAAAACAGGGGGAAGTAAAACCACAGTCTGTTTGCTAACAAACATTCAGTTCTTATGTAAGATATATATCTCCAGCATTTAATATTTTATGGTCTTACACAATTACAGACTAATAATGGAAAAGAGCTCTTCCTCTTTCTGCAAATAATTGATTTTCAGTTGCAGAGAATAACCTGCATTTGGATCATCTGAGCGCTATGGAACATTTTAACTGTATATCAAGACCATTAAAAACATATTAATATTTTATCTCATTACTCCATCCCAATAGTGAGTTCTCATCTGATAACAAAGAAGTTTGACTTCTCTTGCCATCTAAATTAACCTTCAGTCCATGAAAGATCAAAAAATTACAAACTTTAAAAATATTTTCCATCTCTCAGATGATGGTGTTCAGCCTGATAGACCCAATCTGTGGTCTGAATTTTATATACATTTACAATATTTGGTTTCCATCTTTCTTTATCATAAATGTTGTTATAAGTTGAAGAGATTCCATACACTCTAATATGCACTGCTTTGAAAAAAAAAAAAAAAAAAAAGCACTGTTCTTAAAGGAGGAAATAATGTGGGGAAAAGAGATTGATTTCAGAATTCCAAGGGGTTATCATAATAATATAATCTTTATCTTAAGAATATATATTAACTATAGTCATGGCTAAGTTACAAAAGCTAGAACATCAAGTGACATCAAAGTATGTTTTATCTTATTAAATATAGGATACACTTTTGCTACAGAGGATTTTAAATCAAGTTGGATAAATTATCTTCACTGCTCTGCTTTTTAACTAAAGGAATCAGAAGTAATTTAAATCACAATTAAATCCTGGTGCGAATGACACATACAGCTTTCTGTCCTATTGTCTTTTGGTTTACTGAGTCATACAATGGAAAATATTATGATGAACCACTCACAACGTCACAGTGGCAGGTAAATGGCAAACAACATACAAGAGGGAATTAATAGAAAAAAATTTATATTACTAGTGAGTCAGTGCTATGACTAAGAGAAGTAAATACCTATTGATAGCCTAGTAATCTCTGTTTCTGTACTACCATGGCAATGACTCATTAATGAGACTAATGTCAGAGATAGTTAAGAGCCCAAGACTCAACACTCTTCCTGGCTCTACAGTTACGTGCAAATACCTGCCAGATCCTGGCATTTAATACTAGATTTCAAACACCATGATAACACAATGCAAAACTGATACAAAGATGAAAGTTTAAATTTTGTAAGCAAGAACTTCAGTCCAGTAAAAGTCACCCCAGACTGACTGTTGTCTCTGCATTGCATTGCAACTAGACTGCTGTTAACTCACACTCAGGTTTTCACCAGGCCCTTACTGCTCCTTTTCTTTCTCAGTTCTGCAAAGTCACTGGTTCTGTTTTCCTCAACTTTTCTTCTTTCCCTTAAAAGCAACATATCTTCTGTTTGGACACGTGTTGCTTTCTGCCTTGCCTGCTGCCAAGCCACTGCCTCCAGCTGTCTCAAATCCTGCAGCCCTAGTTGTCCCTGTGGGATGACAGCAAGGTGTGACCGTCACCCAGGGACAGATCAGATGTAAACCAGAAATTCTCCACTCAAGTAGCATCTTTTCAGGGCAGCCTGCAGATGAAATTTAACACTGCTCTCTAAGCGTAGGTCTGTGTTCCCAAGGCACTAACACCTGCCCTGGGCCATCTTCGTCCATCCCTGTCCCCCACCCCAGAGATCCCTGTCCCCCAGGAAAGCTGCTGAGATCCCCAGCTCTCACAGGGAGAGGCTGTGAGAAGGGAAAGATGTAAGAAATGTTTTTCCTAGTTTCTGTGACTAGTATAACAGTTTACAAGCAATTTCTTTGGAAATCTCTCTGGCTTGATGAGCAAACCTGCATAGTAAGAAGAACAACTATGAAGGAGGTGGAAAGTCACACTCATTTCGTGCATATGCATTTGAATGAAGTGGTAAACACTTGTCTGAATCACCACCACTCAGATGTCATCTTTCTCTCCCTGTTTTCAGCTTGAGGGGGAGGAGAGCTGCCAGAACAGAAGCCCAGAGGTGCTGAGCTCCAGTCAACTGCTGCCACAGTGTTCCCAGCTTAATTCACCACCAGTGATCGATCCCATGGTTAACATGATCATTATGGATATTTCTGCTAACAGCTCAACCCATCGCAATGTTACAGAACTAACATCTTTCTGGGGATGACGCTTTGGGGCTTTTCTTCTTTAAATACCTTGAGATTATCATTCTCCATATCTGTATGAAGTAGTATGTGCTATATGCTCTGCCAGTGCCTAAAACGTCGCTAAGACCAGAGGAAGCTGCTGTTCTGACTCGTTGCAGCACTCATGCACTCCTGTCTTTTCACCCCTCATTTTCACACAAGATGCTCCTTCTCATAGTGTTTCTCCCTTATTCCATTAAGAAAATGGAAATAGTAATTGTTGTTTTGAGCTGGTTTTAATTACTCCTGAGTTTTTTTTAGTGTTCAATTACTTTTGAGTACACAGATTTTCAATGTGTTGTCCTTGGTCCACTGATTGGCTTCCAATGAACTTGAAAGTGTTGCCACTGGGAATTAATTACTGATAAGGCTGAACTAGATGTAATAGCACACCATCCAAGAAGTGTCCACACATCTTCAGGTCTGGCTGGCACAGAAAGTAATCCCACAAGAAAGTACTCCTAAAAAACAGGGTGTCTGACAAAGATGTAGGGCTTTGTGCATGCTGTAAAAGGATACCTATTAGTGAGAAGACTATTACCTCTGCCAAACAAAGGGAAAAGCAAATATCCTCCTGTATTACATAGCTACCTTTTGTAAATGTTATTTATAGAAAAATGCCACTTCAGGTGATTTCTGAAGCAGCAAAATAATTCTAAAGTTTTGTGCAGCATAACAGGTCTTCAGCAATTCCTTATTAGTAAGCACTGAGGTCTCCTATTTTGCTCTTGCAGAGACAGCCATTTTAGGTTCCAGCATTAGTTTTGCTTTCCACAAGTAATTCTTGTCAGAGTAGATTTTAGTTATGCCATTGGCATGAGAACCTCTGAGCAGGGCCTCTTGGACATGGGCACTTCATCTCCCCTCTCATCTATACATACTTAGCAGAAAGGATTGTTCCGATTTTCAAAACAGTTTGAAATAGAATCAAATAGCATTTTGCTCTAGTCGGAAGTAAACATTATTTATACACAGCTTTTTAAACAGCACATTTCAAAATGCCTCTTCTTGTCTCAGAGCAAGGAGGAATTTGGCCTGATCTCTCTGGGAACTGATTATCACAGTCCTTGAACAAGTGTCCTGTTGAAGTACTGATATGGAGCAGGCAAATTGAACACTCAAGGGTATTTTTGATGGAGAAAGCAGATGAGTGAGTCCCAATCAGTTAGTTGACGATGTAATACAGTTATACGGCCATGTTTTCCCATCCATACTAAAAAAAACAATGAAGAATATTTGAGAAGAGGGAGCCCAATAGCTCTCTAAACTAAGCGTGTTGAGAAGTATAGATGTGGAGTGATGGGTAGGTCAGCTACCTGAGGAAGGCTGCAGGGAACACATCTCTTGATTTCTACTAGCCACTCTCCTCCACACAGTGCTCAGAAAACTGGAGGCTACAGATGGACTGAGCCCCAGCAGCAGCCAGGTAACGCTCTGTTCAATTTAGTCTTCACAAAAATCCACTAGAACCAAGTTAATAACGGGCCATAAGGCTATCAACTCCTGAATAAATGGAGATGTATTTTCAACTT
The DNA here is from genome assembly GCF_947461875.1 of Haliaeetus albicilla. Classification (NCBI taxonomy): domain Eukaryota; kingdom Metazoa; phylum Chordata; class Aves; order Accipitriformes; family Accipitridae; genus Haliaeetus; species Haliaeetus albicilla. The sequence continues at coordinate 13,531,200 of NC_091494.1, read as the reverse complement.
CCTATGCATATCTTTTTTCCTACCTTTAAGATACATGAAGGCTTTAAAAAGAAGTTTAGATTATTTGGTGTAATTTCTATACTACCTTGAAAATATTTCTACCAAAATTGGCTAATTTTATGCATAGGTAGGTTAAAATGGAACCTTCTCACAAGCTCCTGAGACTCATTTCCATCCTTGGGCCAATTTTTCAAGTACAATTTTAACATCTGTGTCAAACCCCCCCCCCCCAATGCAATAGAGTATGCTCCAGATCAGTAGCATACTGCTGCCATTATTTGAAACAGCAGTCTGAGATCCACTGAAAATTTGATTCTATTAGGCATCATCTAATTAGGTAGTGTAGATAGGCAAAATGCCAATGATAAATAACTTACCATCAACATAAAGGGGAGCTGACAACAGAGGAAAGATGAGCCACAGGGACTAAAATGCACCTTTTTAATGTCTGCAGAGCTGAGGCATTACCAGACATAAAAATCTGGTCCGCAGGCCCAGGAAGGACAGACTCAGGAGGAGCCATGACAAAGCCATTGGAGAACAGATACACAAATGTTCCAAGGCAACATATCTCAAGTATTTACATCACTAGTAGGGTATCTATCTCCTACATATTCAAAGCACATAGCAGAAATGTTATGATCTACCAGGAACCAGAGTCAGTTGGTTATATATTCTGCATTAGATCAAGGTGATCTTCTATTTTGGGTATTTAAACACTGCAATCTGCACAATGAAAGTGCTGTCTTTTTAGCACTGTATGTTTTCTAAGCAAATTTCTCCATGGCCTCAGTTCACTTTTAACTTAATTGAACTGGCCTTACTTAGTTTATAATTTACCCTTTTTTCTTTTTTTAACAAGTTGAGCAGGCAAAGCAAAAGGGACGGTAAGATTTGCAATTTTATTCGGTAATGCTAATTATGCACGAGGAGGTGCTGGTTTGTTATAGTAGCTAGAGCTAGCACTATAAAGAGAGAACAGTATAGACAGTCTTACATACCTTCAGATCCCCAAGCTATGCAGCACGGAACCAGCCTCCGATCCACATGCAGATCCTGCCCATGGAAAGGTCACCCCATTTTGGTCATTTGAGCTATTACCGGATTTTCTTACAAGAAAACAACCCTGTTCATCATTTCTACTGTCAAGCAGAAAGGATGTTCACATGAGAACTTCTTGCTGCGCTTTCAGAAAAAGGCAAGGACACACAGGTGGCATAATCGCCAGCACCGAGTGGGAGCTGCCCACAGGCTCCTCTGTTACAGTTACCTGGCCAAGTTTACCCTGCAGAGCACAGCAGAGGCCTGGGCATATCCAGGTTGATTGTTAACTGTTACATGGATCACTAACTCCTTGATGTGTAATGGTCTTCTGGTCTGGATGATTACAGGTAACTATTAGAAACACTATGCAGCTTAAAAGTTTTACATGAACCACTAAGTTTGCAAGTTTTATTGCACTCCCTTAGAAGCATTATTCAGAAACATCTTAAATGTACATCTTAAGCGTCCAGTGGCTCATTTCTTAAGTTTGGAATTGCTTTTCAGAGTTATTCCACAACTTGTAAGCCTCACTACACATTTTTCTCGTACTTCTTCTCCTTATCCAAGCTTAATTCGTGCCATTTGTAAGAGGGGGAGGAGGGCAGCAAGATCCAAGTATTAACCATTAAGGCCCGTTCTTTCCAGTCTACAGCTGAGAGGTTCCAATTAAAACCCATTATTACTTGAGATGAACTATCATTTTCTAAAATAGCCTTTTATATCTCCTACATTATATTCCATTTCATTCCTTGGGAATTTTTAATTTGCATTTTTTTGACTGTGGAACATGGAGAAAGCATGTCTGTGAATTGTTCATTTAGAACTCTTCTTAAAGCTTGTTAATTTAGAATCCAGTGAGATATATTAATAGCATACTCTCCAATGTCATGTTAAAATTAATGTGTCTTTCTGATGCTCTTTCATTCATGTTGTCTCATTTATGTCTCCCTGATGATTCTTTTCCTTTACTGATGAACCTAAGTGATTTTGTGCCACCATCAAATCTGCCACTGGCCAACTCATCTCAGCACCTCTGTAGTCTGGGATGGAGTCTGTTAACCAGTGCTACCTTTTTGGCATGAAAACCCAAATATCCTCACCCTCATTTTCTCGTAGCCAGTTTCTGCCTTGTGGCAATACTTTTCCATTGTGTTCACATAGGCTGTGCTGGGAATACTGCTGGGTTTACATACAATTTTACAACCCAATGAAGGACTCCACAGATCAAAACAGTGTCTTTTCCCCTTTATGGCAGCAAGCCAACCTGCACCATAACACTACCTTTTAAGAGTGCTTTACTAGCGTAGAAAAGCAAAACCAGCCAGGCACCGCCACTGTGGATGGCTATACCAGCAACAGGATGTTGTATGTCACAACAGCAAGAGCCACCACCCAGACACGTAAGGAACACTTTGACCAGCACCCACACCGGGATGAATGCGGCACAGGAACTGCACATGACGACAGCTCTAACCAGCACGCCTATCACCACCACGTTCTGAAGTACAGCCTCAGCCAAAATATTATTTCAATGTTTGATGGCAAATTTGAACTGTCAGGTTCAACTGCAAGCTGCAGCTGGTTTTATCCCCCAAACGTAATAGTATCACCACACAAGTACTTTCCACTTAAAGGGGATACCTACAGAAATGGAATATAAAGTGAATGGTCAGAAGCCTATTACCACTAACTTCTCTCAGGAGATTACTCTGAGAGCACAGACTGATCAAGGCATTCCAGCTAGGAAGATTCACCTTCATGGTCAGCTTTAAATATATAACTGGGCTCAGCAACTACAGCAAGCTGGCACAGCTGGGCAGCTGTGATTTATCTTCACACAAACTAGAAAGCTCTGTATTTTAGGTCAATCTTAATGCACATTTTCCACATTAGAAAAAAAACCTCCAGAAGTAATTTTAATATAAAATGTTTTTATTGTTTCTGAAAACATTTAAAAAACAATTTTTGAGCACTTTCAATAAAAAAAATAACTGAAATGCTACTGCAATATTCAACTACTGTAGTTTCAGCAGTACAACAGACAACAAAACACTGGGGGAAAAGGGGAGAAACTGGATTTCCTGCACTAAATGAAAACGTGGAACAGGGATTTTTCTTTCCTTACGGTGCAGTAAATAAAGCACAGTATAGTACAAGACTATTATATGAACCTCAGATGCACTGCACAAGAAACGCTTTCCTTCTTTTCAGTTCAGAAGTCAGTGCTTATTGCAATTATTTGCAAATTATTTACTTCATGAATTCTTATCATGATAAAATGATGCAAAAATGTTTTTCAACACCAGAACAATAAAAAATAATCCAAGAAAGGAACATATTCAACAATAACTAAGCTGAATTAGTTAACATAAAAAAGTAAATAACTTGTGAATAACTATGCTCACCTGGTTAACACTGAACCAGTTTCAATACAGCAAAAGAATAAAAAAAAATAAAAGTGGTTACAGGAATATATCTAGTACTGTACAAGATTAAGTCATTAACACTCATGCACGTTTTGTGATCATGTATTAACATGGTGAAGCAAACTAAACTTAATTTTTCCTGCTGTAATATTCTCATGTAAGAGAATAAGAAATAGAAATATCTCATTGAGATCAATGCACATTGCTACATAAGACAATTTCACCTGTCACTTTTAATGACATTTTGCCTTTTAATAATGAAACACATTAAAAAGGGGGTTTTTTTGTTTTGCTTTTTTTTTTTAATCTGTGGGCCGTATTTGTTGCATTTATCCTAAGGAATGTGCCTGCCACAGGTTCAACAGAATTTTAGTGCAATATATGAACCCAGAAAGTTTGCTGGACTAACCAACCAAATTTAAAGTGTTTGCTGCAATACTGTACACAGGGTACAAATTCACTAGTTTGTATAGTTTAGCAAAAACTGCTATCAAAATAATTTCTCACGTTAGTAGGAAGCCAATAATGTAAACAAGGGGTCAGAACTGTCTCAAATTCTTAGTTCTGGAGTATCTGACACAGACAGGCTTCCATTTGTTAGAATCACAGAATTTTCCTTTGGGTATTTTGCATACTTTGGTGTGCAGTAGTGCTCTGTCTCAATGTATAGTAAAGAACTAATTAGCACTAAGTACAGGGACCTAACATTATTAATTATAAACACCAACACACAAACACCTCTAAAATAATACATACCAATGTACAAAGCTGTGCCTGTGCCTTGGATTTTACTTGAAACAATCCTTATCGAATTTAACACTTCTTAAATTAAACATATATTTGCGTTAAATCCACTGATTATAGAATATTTCCACTAATTAAGTTATGTGTTAGGCCCAATTTAATGCTTGTATTTAAAAATAATTTTAAACGCACTTTTAAAAACCTTTGGTGACGGCTGCATAATTTAGAACACATCAGCTTTAAATCTACTCTTGCTTTTCTGAGAAATGTTCTTAAAAAACTAGTGGAGTTAGGCAAAAACTTACTTCCCCCAAGCCCACCTCAGTCTCAGTGTTAGCGACCTGGAGGTGAGACCAGCATGTCATGCAAACACACGGGCTGCTGCAGCGCACGTGCAGCTTCTCCCCGCAGCACCAGTGCTCGCGTCCTCCCCATCACTCTCCATCAGAAAGTAGGTTTCACCTATTCACAGTAGTGCTGGCACTTCACACAGGGTCGGGGCAGGGGGGGGAAGAGGGGTGCTGAGCGTCACTCAGACCCAGCGAAGTCAACAAGGTAACAGGAGGTTCAGCACATCTCCGGCAAAAGGCCATGGGCAGGTAGAGATCTCGAGCCCTGCCTTCAGCAACTTTCGTCTACAAGGAAAATGGTTCAAGCCTTACTGACAGACACCCGGCAAGATAACAAGCAGAAGGCTACCATGCAGTTTTTAGTCTCCTCTCCATTTCCTTAACAAAACTTAAGAGAGTCACTTGGTCTTAAAGGAAGCAAACCACACTATCACACGTATACGTGCTTCAAGGAGGGATCTGAACTCCAAGTTTATTCCTGACGAAGCGGCAAAACTTCTGACGCAAACACAGTGAAATCAGGCCCCCATTAAGGTGCTATAGCTTGGCACAACTGTTTGTCCCTGCAGAAGAGGCCATAGACTGGTGATAAACTGGGGCAAGAGCAAGAGAAGCTGTGGTACGCCAGCATCTCAAGTGCCAATGCAGCAGCACAAGTTGAATCAGCACCGCCAAAAAAATCGACCAGTACTGGCATCTCAAGTCATTAGCAAAAACTGAAGAAACAGAAGATCACCAAGACACTTAAATAAAAAAAACCCCACTAATCGCCCCAAAAATCTAGGGGGGCTTATCATGCCTCCCCCTTCATAAATTCATGACCACTCATTCAAAGAAGTAATGCAAGAGAGGCAAATGTTTTCCGCTCTGTTTCCTGTTTTGTAAGTGTTGGTTCACAGGAGAAATAATCAATTTCATATTAAGCTTAAGGGCAGGTATTGTAGCACCCCCAGCGCACCACTTCTTTTGTAAAAGCTTGCCTCTTTCTAGCATCAGGGCCATGGCCGGTTAAGTACCCCTCTCTTTTGACCATTAGAGAGATGCATGCCATGCTAATAAAACAAAAGGTCTTTTTTTGGTTCAAGTGAACTAGTGAGACCGAAGTCTAAATCTCATTTTCCAGAGGGGCAGCTAAGGACTTCTAAAAAAATGATTCACCAGTCTTGTCAAATCATGTATGAAAATGGAATTCAGGCTTCTAAAACAGTAAGTACTTCTTTTAAAAGAAATTTTTTCTAAAGAAAGTTCACGTCTTACTGTGTATCTGTAAAGTGCCTGGCAGTATTATGGCTCTATATGAAATATTTTTAGATCAACCACATTTTCTAATATTTTAATCATCTTTTGTTTGAGAGAAAGAGAGCAAGCAAGACAGAAAGGCTCAACCTACTGAAATGCAGAGAAAAGAGCATCTTCCTACACTCTCCATTAGGCTAGGAAAGAGCAAACTTAAAAAATGACTGTTTAAAAATAGTATTTTAATGAGCTCCAGCAGCTCTTTTATTTAAAAAAAAAAAAAGGAAAATATCACGTTCCTTCTCTAGCATTGATAAATAATTAAACAGTACCTATCACTTTAAAATAGGGTGTTATGCCTAGATTAAATCTCAGTGCTCAAAATCTTTTTGCATGAATTTTACCCAATATAAAAACATTGAAGTGAGAACTAAAATATCAAGTATGTCATGAATATTAATGGATAAAATAACTACATAGATTTATTTCTCTTAAATAAAAAATTTAGTGCATCTTTCTTTTTTCCTTGATAATTCCTGTTAGTTTTTCCTATCTCTGCATTTACTAGAGATGTCAATGGCACCAGCGCTACAGAGATTTCCCACAGTTCACCACTGAGCAGTGCTCAAGACAGCTACACAACGATCGGGCACCTGCATGTCACCTGGTTCACTTGTACCCACTCCCCACCACCTACCTATCTGCAGGCACTCTGCATTTCAGACTTGAACAACAAAGGTCAGTAAGGATCATCTACTAAGAAGTAACAAGCAACACAAAATATGGAAAGCCTACTAACGAGCTCGACTGAAAACCCTCCCCAAAGCCTCAACCATAGCTGTCACTGCCGACTGGCTATCAACCACATCTTTATTTGCTACAATAAGAGAAGTTGAATGGGAAACACTATAAAATTCAAATTTTAATACTGGCTCTTTGACAGCCCATCACCTTCAGAGATTTGTTTAAAATTGGTAAGACTACCTTTTCCCTGCTGAAGAATGAGCAACAGGTACAGCAAACTTTTTTGAAAATGCCACAATACATAGCAAGTGTTTCTGCTGCGGGAGGCACTTCCATTAAGACAAATACAATACGTCTGTCTCTTAGATACAGTGTGCTACATACATATTATAAAACAAGATTAACCCAACATTTCAACAGCAGGATGATCCTTACTCTCCATCCACTCAAAACCTGATGGAGTCATTGAGTTAATGGATTCATTGCAGATTTGTTGAAACAAGGGGTCATTTTTTAATTCCTCCAGTGTAGCATCATCGTCTTGTCCCTGCTGACGACCTGGATCAAACAGTAGATTTGTGTCTAAAGTGTTCAGATCGTTAATGCTGCCTGAGAGCTCGGAAGACAACCTGATGTCGCTGGAAAAGACAGATGCAACATTATTGAGATCTGATGCCACCTGATTCACCAGCTGCTGGTTTGTTGGCAGACTGTCCTCCCCTAAAAGGTCTTTTACAGTGCTGCTAAAATCTAACTGCTGCTCTCCAATGTCTGATTGTGCTTGGTTATCTCCAGAAGAAAAACTGATCTGATCCGTGCTGCTGTTTTTTGTGAGGTAATTTGGTGTTTGGAATTCATAAACTGAAGTGCTGGAATTGATCATATTTTGTGGGTTGGCACTAGGAAAAGCGGCGGATGTCTCTAAAATCTGAGTGAGATTCATCCTGGCTGTGTAATTTGAGGGCATGTTGTTCATTCCCAAACCTCTCACTGCATCATCGCTATCAGAATCAAGTTTGTTTAACAACACATTGGTTATTTTTTTAGTGTTTGTTTGTTTCTGAAGAGACGGGAAGGCCGTCTGCATCATCACAGTCAAGGGGACTGACTGGCTTCTTTGCGCTATGTTATTGGCACTGGTGTCCGCATGGATATTAGCAAATGCGTTGTGAACTTCAGGAGTCACTGGACTTCCAAAAGGTGTCAGGTTAGAGCGTGGTATATTTGAAACTGGGTAAACAGTGCTTCCACTGAGATTACGCTGGCGATGGACAGCAGGGCTCACGCTCCGGCATCTCAGACTGTTGTTGAGAGAGGAACCAGTTCCTTTGTTGTCCAAAGGAGCAGGAACAGCAAAGCCCTCTTGCTTGGTGGTGCTACTGACAGGGGCTGCCTGGTGCTGCACAGGTGAAACGGGAGTCACGCGACCAAAGTGGGTATCGTGGTGGCGTGGCTGAGACTGGTACGACTGGCCAGGAACGGCAAAAGCGTGAGGTTTCCTGAAGCGGTCTTCCACCAGCTCCTGATAGCTCGTAAGGATGCCGTGGTTTGCAACGGACGAATTGCTAACGCCACTGTAGCCGTTATTCATCCACTCGAGCTTGGTTTTGTCGGGATGGGTAGCCATAGGCCGCTGCATCGGCTTCACGGGGCTGCTTGATATAATGCTGGCATCATGGTAAGCCATACTGGAGCTGATGGGAGTAAACGCAAACGGGTTTCGGCACTCCACAGGACTTGGAGGGACGCTGCTACTGCAGTTCGAATGTGGCGTGCCGATGGGCGTATGACGACTGCTTCCTAGAGCACTGTCTACGGGAGTCGTCTGAGCCAGCCTCGAACAAGGGCTCTCTCGGGACATGTTCTGAGATCCGGCGATCATTTCAGAGGTGGGTGTTGGAGTCGGGGTGGGGGTGGGAGTGGGAGTCGGGGTGGGGGTGGGAGTGTGAATCGGAGTGCTGTTGTTATGGATCGAATGGTAAAAGTGCACGCTGCTTGGATGAGATGACACGGGAGCTCCTTGAGCTGCGGTCTGACTCTGAAGTGCCATTCCTAGACAGCCACCATAAGGATGAGAATTATTCATGGACATTTGCTCCTCCATGAGCACCAGCTCCTCCACAATGCTGTCCTGGGTAAGGTCATCATCAAATGAAAAGAAGTTTTCGTTTGACTGAGGGACCGTATGTTCAAACTCTTTCAGCTCAGGCTGCAGAGGTAACTGATTTGAAGACTGTGCTTGTATTTGACCCAGGGAGGAGTCCTGGATCTGGCTCTGTAACTGCTGGTTGTATGCATCCTGCTGTATACCTTCACAGTGCACTGGCTCCCATGCCGGTTCCTGTAAGTCACTAGAGCCAGAGTGCCCTGCAATAGTCATAACACTGATATCTTGCTGCTGTTCACAATTCACAGATGCAAAGTCGGAGGTTTTGGTGATATGGTGCCATGTATTTGGGTTAAAGCTGCCATCTGATTTTGAATCATTTTCTACGATAAACATGTTTCCTTCCAATTTTACTTTTATATCTGGAGATGATGCTGATGCAAGCTGCGGTCCTAAAGTAGAATCACTGGTATTTAAATCGGTGCTCAAAGAAAGCTCTGTTGCTAAGGTTGCTGCAGCTGCAGAAGGTACAGGTACCACCTTCACAGGTACCTTGCTGGGAACTTGAGCAAGTGTTGCCGTATTGTCACTGTTAGGTAATGATCCAACCTTTGGAGACTTCTTAACACTGTTTGCTTTTTGACCCTCCACAGCATTACCAACTGAAAGCTGCTCCACCAGTGGTTTCTTTACAGGTGGTACCTGGGAATCCTGAAGTGTAGAAGGTTGTCGCTTTCTTGGACTTTTAGTGCATGTTTTGTCTTTAATCGTAGACTCACCACTAGGAGGTGAACCGATGCTGGTGCTGGACAAGTTTTGACTGGCAACTGAGAGCTTTAGAGTGTTTTGATTATTGCCTGCTGAAGAAACTGGTGTGATTTCATTAGATTGTATTTTATATTTGGTCCCTGTTTCTTCAGCTCCCTGATCACAGCCCTTAACTGGTTTTGCCTCCATGACATCATCAGCTGAAACCTTCAAGGTTGCAACCTCAAAATTAATTAGTTGAGCAGGAGGCAGGTCAGGGGTTGCCTTTATGGATTTAGACATGTCAGAGCTCTCTTGGCCCTGTACTGAGTTGTCATCCAGTAATGCTTCTGGTTCCATTTTGATCTTGACTGCAGGCGCAGCTACAACAGTGCTAGGCTTGGATCCTGGAGACTGAAGTGAAACGACAGATCCATTTTTGATCTGTGGACCAGTCCTCCCTTCTTCCACTGCTCCTGCACTACTGCTGACTGAAGGCGTCTGTTTGACGGGCACACTACTGCTGCTTGGGGCAAGAGATATTGCTGTCATTTTTACCACATTTAAAGAATTCACATGTGGAGCTGGCACAACAGTCTTGATTGGGCTACTGGTAAAGAGCACCGTCGTGGGAGAGCGGATGGTGAGAGCACTGGTATTTGCTGGCTTGGGTAAGATCTGCGGGTAGCGATGCCGGGCAGAGCGGTCACCAACTGGGCTGGCGGGAACATTCTGGGGAGTCTTTGGTGACTGCTTGACTGATTGCATGTGCTGAGTGACCACCTGAACATTGAGCGGCAGGACCTTGCTATCAGATGATCCCATAGGACTTGGAGACGTCACCAACTGCCTGGTCCTTGGCACCTGTAGAGAGAGAAAAAGCAAAGGTGTGGTGAGGAAGCAAGGAAGCCCCCAAAGCCCACAGATCACCTTATCCCCAAGCATTTCAAAGGTGAAGGACAGCACAGCTCAATACACCAAAGCTAGTGAATGTCAGTTTGAAACAAAACAAGCTCTTCAACTATATACAAGACAATTTCTATTTGTCTGCCTAAGGACTGGTAGACAGATATATGGCCTCAATTTTTAAGGCATGAGGCACTGGTCTACACACTAGCCCGCTCTTCTGCTAATGAAAGGGTCATTCTCATAAAATCCTTCAGCACATGGAACAAAAAGACAGACATACAAAGGCTAAAAAGGAGAGGATGTGTTCAAAACACTGCTCATTGTTAAGGTTTCAAAAGCAAGTTAAATACAAATTCACTATCAGGCAGAAAAATTGACTTACCTATTGACATTGACAACAAATCTAACATCTTAAAAACAAACAACATTCCCTCCCAGCCCAGTTTTGTATGGCTGAAAGACAAGTATGTTCCAGACTACAGACATTCATGCAAAAATAAAATTGCTGCTGTCACTAAACACACCAGGCCTATGAAAGGCTATTTAGATTCCATATTAGGGGCTCAGCGACCCACACAGCTGGTGTCAGCTCTCTCTCTTCTGGTTAAACTTCATCTCAAGGGCAATTATTTGACATACAACCTTAATTATTGCTAGCTGAAATCCCACTGCCAATGACTTCAAAGACAAACTTGGCCTATGCTACATGATCAGAATTCTGCTGCTTCTGTATCAATCCTGTAATTCATGTGGTATAACACAGTCATTGGGACAGAAAAGCATCAAGGGACCCAAGCCTTTGAGCAGAAACCATTTTTCTCTCCCACTGACCACTGCTTAGTTACTGGCAATTTACAACCCTTTCATAAGGTGGTTTCTCTGGAGAATTGCTGGAGAACTTTACCGGTATCGGGCTGGGGACAGCTGCCACAACAATGCCAATAGGTGGAGGAGACAGAATTGCAGGACTTCCATTAGATATACTGGTCACACCGTTGGTTGCAGCGCCTTCTGTTTTCTTTGCTGGAGACTCTCCTGGCAAAGGAGACTGCAGTTTCTGTTCTTGTTGCTTCTTCTGGATCTTACGCTGCAGCTGCTGCTTGGCATCAACAGGAGATGGCAGAGTTTTCACTTGCGGTTGAAAGGAATTACTTTCAGCAGTAGGTATAAAAGCCGAGGGCTGGGGGATCCCTTTTATTCCTGAATACAAAAGAAGAATGAATTATAACCACACATACCCTGTCCGCTGTAGTGCCACTTCTGTACCTAACCACACAGAACACATGGCAGGCATCTCCACAACCATTCTGGGAACACCTCCTCCATGAGGTGCTCCCATCCACTTCATAGTCAAATCTATTCAGTGTTTCAGTTTATTTCCAGATTTGTGGCAAAACCTCCATCTGTTAGACAAGCTGGGCATTAGCTGCTAAAATACTATGTAGTGGCATCTTGTTTCTAGGAATCCCAAATTGCAACTTTTGTGTCAGCAAAATCTAAAAAACAATGCATTTCATTTAACTGACAGTAGAGGGCAGCAGATATGTTTTAGATGAACTTTCAAAATTCATCATCTACTGTGTTTGTTTTGTTATCAATGTCTAATTTAAATGAAATGTCTAATTTAATGTCAGATTTTAGAATGAAAAAATCTTTCCAGAAAGCTGTGGGTCTGTGTCACAGAAGAGCAGCTCTGAGCAGATGATATTACCTAATGCCCAAGGCATTAAACACAATGCATCTAATATATCAGAATGGATCACAACCTGTGTGTGATCAGGGCTAGTGGTGAAAGAAGAGCAAGAGAAGTGTCCAGGGAAAAGAAGGAAAAGGTGAAAAAACTATGGAAATTAGAATGGGAGAACGTTTTTTCTGGAGACAATGCCTTTGCTGATCACAAGCCAGCAAGTGGTGCTTCCAGGGAGAAGAACAGGGAGATAGTCTCATCTGTGCAGCTGGTACCAATCCTCCTCACAAAATCACATCACATTTATGATCTTTTGTTTATTAACAGTCAAGAGGATTAGGTCTCTCAGTGACCAACTAACCCTGTCGAACTGCCCCTCTAAAAACACTTTAACATCATTTCATTTACACTTTGCAGGTTTCACAGTTTTTAAAATAACTCTTAATTATAAATTAATCTATACCATTTTTAGGACAAGTATTTGGTTTTAGATATGCAGTACATGCTTAGGAACTGTGGTTTGGGAGCCCACCCTCTCAGCAGCAGCCTGCATGTACCATCAGAGTTTGAACACCACAACATGTCTTCACTTTCACAATTCCTTCTTCATAGAGCATTGAAATGCCCAAATATATTGAAATTGCTGGAAAACAATTCATATGTGTGGGCTGGATACTGAAGGCAAGTAACATTTACAAGAAAAAAAAACTCAAGAGATTTTTCTTTGAAGGTAAAAGTTTGCTTTTTCCTCAGTTATATGCACATGCACACTGTAATTCCTTGTGATAAAGAGGAATGGGAATATTTTATTTGCCATTCTAGAAAGAGCCTCTCCTGAAATGACTATCCAAGCCACAGAGGCATGCACTGGAAATAACTGCCCTTTTCCTTGAAGGAAACCATCTTCTCTTGAAGGAAGTAAGGGGGAGAAACTACGTAAGTTGAAGAGCTGTACACATACCCAGGATTCCTTCCAGCAGTGCGGCAAGCAGAACCAATGAAGCCAAGCAACAACAGGTAGAAAAGTAGCATACAGGGAGCAAAACCTGCCACTGCCAACCATCAGCTGCAAGTTGCCATAAAGGAAAGAGAGCTGGAAGGAGAAGGAACATGATCCAGAAGGGGATCACCCCAGCCTACAGCTCTGACCACCAGTTTCCATTTGGAATTGCCTGTCTTAAGGCAAGAGATTTGCCTTGATCCAAACACATTTTGCTTGACAGGCCTGGGCAGAACTTCAGAGGGAAGTCTGGGGACATGTTGTGCACCTCCACTTTCCTCCTCATCCTTCATTTTTGTAATTAACTTCATCCACAGCCACAAAAAAAACACTTTAAATCATTAAGTGACTGATTTTGAGCATGAAGAAGGAAACATAGAACACAAAAGTAGATGTACAAACCACCAAATCGAATGTAGGCTTTCCCAGAGACTGAATAGAACAGGAATTCATCTGATGTAGCAAAATACAAGGTAACTATTCTCTTCACCTCAATCCTTAACAAAGATTTGAAATCGAGTGCTGGAATCTCAGTCACACAACTGCCCCTGGAGAAGGCTAGGCTGTCCTGTTCCTCTCAATACCCCTCAAGCCCTTATTTGTGTTGTGATCAATAAGAGCGGCAGCTGACATGCTTGTACTACCTGACAATGATCAAACATCTTAGGAAAATCTGCACCTGACATATCAGAAATGCCTATAAGAAAATCTGTTCTTGAAAGAAAATTAAGACAGACAATTGTTTCCAAATTAGGGCACGTTATCAGACAGAAACACAGCTACACCCACAGTTTGTCTACAGACCAGCACTGTACCGGCATCAAACTCCTGATCTAGCGAAGTACGTAAATTCAGCACAATTATTCACATGCCCTGTAGTGTTTTAAAAGACCAGGGTCCTCACTGGAGTAATGGGAGAATCACAAACTAAACCTGAGACCACTGCTTGTTTTCAGATCTCTTTACCTAGACTACCAGCAAGAAAAGCAATTTGCAGCAATGTGGGCTAGAATCACATAAATGCATGCTCAATGCTCAGTGTTTAGAGTTTGCCCTGAAAAGAACTGCTTCCTCAAGCCAAGATGTTACTACTCTTTAAAAGAAAGATCCCCTATTTCATCAATTCAGAATTAAGTTATCTCATTACCTGCTGGTGCCCCTGCCATTACTGTTAAAGCTGCCATTGACTTGGTACCAATATAGTGACTTTTTACAAGGAAACGAGCCAATTCCAAGACTGTATCAAAAGGCTGGCTCAGCACTTTCTGGGCCCATTCACAAACAAGCCGGCAGGCCGCAGAGACAACTTCCTCATCAGGACTTTGCAGCTGCCCAGACGGCTCCGCTCCATCCAACTAAAACAAAGAAACAAAGGAGGACAGGTTACTTTAATTTTTAAGGGTCATTAAGACATGAAAACAAAAATAGAGAGCAAATGATGATCAGAAACAAAGAAAAAGTTGAGTATGTATGTTCACAGTTTTTCATGAAATTGGGAGAATGAGATCACATCATCAATATCATCCAAAATTAAATGTCTTAACATTAATCTACTGTTTGTTTCCAAAGGCATTATATGGAGCTGACATTTCTGGAAGAAAATCGCAGAGAGAATCCTAATATCTGGACCATCAACAATTGATGCTCCCTGCATCCAGAGTCTTTTCAACTAAGCAGCCACTGTTACCCAGGAAATGCTTCTTTCACTGGGGTTCCTCTTTCCTAGCATTGACTTAACAAAAAAAAAACAAAACAGTAAAACCAAAACAGAATCAGAGTTAAAAAGATATAGCTTGTGAGTAGCAACAATATGAAAGTCCTCTTCACCTCCTAAATTAGTTCTTTTAATAGCACCGCAGTACATTCTGAACTTTACAGAAAAACATCAAACAATGATTCAGAATGGAAGTATTGTAAAGAAAAATCTTAAAAACTACACAGGTCTTCACTTTGTTTTCAAAACTTCAGACAGAAAAACAACATAATAAATGTTAATTTGCAGAAATACATATAAATAGGCAAGTATATATACATCATACCCCATCTCCAGTTTTATGAAAGTCAAGGTTGGGCAGTGTTGGCATATGCACAAAAGCCTTCTTCCTCAGTCCACTGTAGCAATATGTGAACAAGAATTAAGGTCTAAATCATCTCTGCTTATTAGTTGCGGGATATGAGGAAAGGGCAGTAATTCCTTTAATACCCCTCATAAGCTTTATAAGTGAACTCAACAACAGATCTCAGAATTACTGTCATTAACATAGTCTCATTGCTAGCCAGAATCAAGAGCCTATAAATGGCTGCTTTCTTGGGCAGGTCGTTGGGCTTCTCCATCTCTGCAGAGGAGCAAGTAATGCTGGGCATTATGAATTTTGTTTGATGACTTAGAAGAACCACTAAACCACACCAAGTAGTTTCAATTAGCTATTCAATATTTAAATCATTAACAGAAATTTGGACTGAACAACCTTCCTAAACCAGGCCTAAAACAAGATGGAGAACGCATTTCCAAAAGTTAATCACTGTTAAAAAACATGTTCCCAAATCTAGGTTTTACTTTGAGTTCTTTTTTGCCTCTTTTTGCTAAATTTCCTGACATTTCCTTCTCCTAAGGGACTTCCACAAACTGAAGAAGTTCCCCATGACAAAATAATGTGACTGATGAGGACATTTCTTCCTAAGATTTCACACAATTTTTGTGCCTCTCTCCCCACCTGTGGTAATTCTTTAAAAATATGGACACAAATACCCAGATTTGTTCTTACACTGATCTCATCAAATCAGTACACAAAAATATACTCTCTCCATTACTCTTACTTGTTTATAGGTCTAAAAATCAAATCAGCCTTTTCTCCGCTCCACAGCATTACTCTGGGAGTTCACATACAGTGTCTCTTCTCTGTGACACACAAATCTTTTTCAGGATCACTAATTTTTCACACTCTGTAAATACGTCTGTATTTCGCTTTTCTAGACCATGGAGTTTGCATTTGTTTGCATTAACCTGGATGGAGGATAATTAGAGTAAAATAAATGTAAGGAGGCTAGGTACTAAAGTAAGTGTGAAATAACATCACATTTTAATCATTCTGAATTCGGAACTTAAGAAACAGAACTGAAAGAGAACCCCTGGGTCAAGCTACAATTACAGTATATGGTTTCTTCCTTAAAACTTCTCTAGCTCTAGGCGGAACATCCCTACTAAGTTTTGGACTCCACTGCTAGATAATCCAACACTGTATTTTATGAAACAATTTAACTAACACATAACTTCATTTACTACTACATGGAAGGTTTTTTTCCTCTATGGAAGAAAAAGAATTCTGGGCTGCTCACTAGCATTTAATTCTCTCTGTAAGTGCATGTTTCAAGTGAGATCTTGGCAAAGGCCAGTATTACAGTGCGTCCGTATCATTACTGCTAGTTCTTTTGAGTGGTTTTTAATTAGAGCCTACAAGCACCTTGATGCCTTTTGGCCTTCTAATGCTCTCTCTCCCTTGCTTACTGCAGTGGCTTAGCCTACCCAGCATGTCAGAACAGAGGAAGAGTCGACCCTGGGGGTTGCAGCAGGCAGCAAGTATTACATTACTTCATAATGGTTTCTAACGATTCTCAAGGGGAGGTGTAATTCTCAACTTGGAAAGGACAAAATTCTTGCTGACGAAAAAACTTACTTTGAAAATCATTAACAGTTTTTGGTTTTTAACGGAACACCACAAAGCGTGCTGAAGACTCGACAAACTGCAGCTCAGACTCAGAAAAGCCTGAGAAAAATTCACATCCTTGTAGCCTTTAGACTTAATTATTGCATTTCTTTCCTAGCAGAGCTTCTTGCCCCTACACTGAAGCAGCAGAACACCAGTGGTATGAGCAGACTTTTGCACAGCATTTCCCCCGAATTCTTCACAGTGGCTGCCTGCTAACTGATAAACTAATCTGTCCCAAGATCTGTGTATAGTTCTGCCTGTAACAATTATGTCTAGTTACACTATGACAACATCAGGTTTTAAAGTACTTTAAGGTTTGTATTAAGTTACAATTAAATGGGGTAGGTTTTGCGCACCCTGTGGGATGGACTATTTCTCTAACACAGGGAAGGAGATGGATTCCAACTCTGGGCCCAGGGAACAAGACTGCAGTCAAGAGAGAGAGACAGTGCTCCCCACCCTAGAAGCTCTTGCTCTGAATTGTCTTTCCTATCTCAGGAGGTCTGCACTGTGCAGTGAAGGAAGCCGTCTCCCCGCTCTGACAGCAGGACAAGGCTCGGATCGTGCCTTCCAAGTCTGAAGCCAGCTTTTGTGACAACTTCCCAGTTCCCTCCTCTTTCAAGCAATACTAATGGTTGAGGAAAGGCCGTTTTAGGAAATATCTGTAGCACAGCTTAAAAAGGAAATTTGGCTTCACAACTAACTTTTAAATTACTGGTGTGCACAAGTATAATATAAAAGCAAGAAGTATTCTGATAATTCTGAGCTGTACTACCAATAAAATACCAGTTTCTGCACATAAGGCGAATTCCTTTATTCCAATATCTCCCTTTGCACTAAATGATAAAGCTTCTTTGATTCCTTGCTGCTGTGACAACTAAGCATCAGAACCTAAATTTAAGTACTTGTTTCCAAAGTTATATTTTGCAACCTAACATTACCACAATTAATAATTTTTAAAGAAAGTTGGGAAAGTGTCTGCATTTTTTTATTTAACATTACTTCTGCATTTAGCTAGTAGTTAAGCCATAATGACAGATGTTCTCCAGACAAGTGCAGAAGAAGTTCCTGAGAAGCGTTCTAGCAAAGGATATTTTGATTTGCCTCTTGTGCCTAGACGACGGGCCTTCATATTTGGAAAGACATTTTTCATGATCTTTCCAAAGTCAGCAGCACTTAACGGGTGGTAGCCAAGATTGTCACAATAGCTCCTGCAACAAAGAGAAAGAAAGCGTGAATGGAATCAAAGTTAATACAAGAGGCCAGCCTGCATGCTAGACTACATCAAAGGTTTTCAAAAGAAAACACTTATACCCATCCATATTTAGAACCACATTTAACATTAATGAAGTTATCCACAACGAATTGTATGCATTAAAAATGTATAAACAGAGCTATTAATACCACAGTTTTTGCCTTGTTCTCTACTGAGTTCAAAGACAAGTCATGTGGAGACATAACAAGTAGTGGCATTATTGAGAGCACAGTTAAGATTTACTCCACAACTTAGTTTGAAGCATATGTTTCAATTCACTTATTTTAGGACATAATAAAAGCAGAGACATTGTTCTAGCCAGAAGTACAGCTTGTGTGTGGTAAGGCCTGAAGTCCTGCAGGAATATTTGAAAAGCAGTAGGTAAGAGATTTGTCAGTGTCCAGAGAAAGATTCTGCCTACACAACCTCAATTTAATAGAGCTTAACAGAACTGAATTTAATAAAACATACCTTCCCAAGAAGCCAGCTTCACCTTTATAGGTGTAACATAAACACGTACTGAGGACCTAGTCCTCTTACCACCATACCACTACTGAACTGTGAGAGCTGCTTAATTATAGACATCCTTATATTCATTAACAGTCCTAAATTAACAGAGATTTCAACTGCCTCCGCAAATGTAGATCTTCGTGTGACTGAGTATACAACCTGATGATATAGGGGAATAAAGCAACAAAAGGTAATTATTTTGCTAAGTTTACTTATTCTAGTAAAATGGGGACTGTTATCTGTCTTCAGTTCTCAAAAACAGCAGAAGGGATTTTGTTTCAACATCTATTCAGATGTGTCAACATTTGAGATATTTAAAAAATATCTTGAGGCAGAGAACAAGAATCATTGATTTTGCTGCAAAATGTGAATGTTCTGGACAATCGCAAACGTGTGAAAGCAGAGGAGAAAACCAGAAAATGCTCTGGAAGGTTTACCTACATAGCAAGTGCTTAAGGCTGCACAAAAACATGAATGCCATATTGTTTTTTGCTCAAGAGCCTTGTGGTATTTCACAGATGTTAACGTGCTAAGGCCCAAAACACACCATTAAAGCATTCTCATTCAGATTTCCTACAGTCACAAGGTCAGCACCAGATAGCAATGACCTCCTTTCCCATGAAGAAGAGATGACTGTACACGATCACGTGTGGGCATCAGCAGGAGAGCACAAAAACAGTAACTTCATACACCACATTGCCTGCTACTCTAATTGGGTACGTACATGCAAACAAATCTCTGCTCATAAAGGAAGAAAGAAAGAAAGAAAAAGCAGGACTCCTGAAACAGGTGTTTCGTTCCCAGCATCACCTAGTAAAAACAGTAACAATTAGCAATGGCATTTGCATCCAAGTCAGCCAGTCAAAATGTCTGCTCTGAAAACTGTAGCTCTATAGAAAGCATTATGTACTTTTTCAGATACTTCCACTGCATTTACTTTCTCTGTAAAAATATTCGTTATTACAGAGTAAGTATCTGCTGCTTTTACGTAGGTATCCTCCACTTGGAAAGCACCACCACAAATGTAATGATTTTGATGGTGATAAACAGCAGGATTTATGCTATTTGGTTCTGACATTTCCCTACAGAGCTTGCGTACGTCTGCTTTCCCCAGCTACCAGGCCACTCCGTCCAAACCAGGAGATGTTGCCTACAACCTGGTATACAGTAGCCATTAGTCTAGTTTCTGTATGGGACATCAAGAAGGTTTTTATCCAATTTATATACCAACGTATTTCATTTCTATGCATGTCAGTCACAGAATCTGGACTCTGGATACGTCCCTTTGAAGTTAATACAAAGGAATACTTCTGCCTCGCTGCACCCTCTTAGGAATCAGACATTGCTTTATGTGTAATAGATAGATCTCCGCGCGCTTTTTTTCCCCCCCTTGCATCTTGCCAGGCTCCAATGGATTTTAACTTTATTCTGAGAATTCCTAAAAGGTGGGTCTTTGTCACTTACTGATGCTGATTACAGGACTTTTAAGTCTCAACTAGCATGCACAGGAAGGCTCTCTGAATTTCTCTGCCACAGTCAGCAGTATCTTTGAAACTCAACAATGTCAGCAAAACAAAATAAAAAAAAATAACGCAGCAAAACAACAGGACTAGGGACCTACCAATCAATCAACTTTTAAGTTAAAATTATTCCCTCCCTAGGAGAAAATAAATAAATAAATAAATCTGTTCCTCAAGTCTAGCACATCTGTTTCAAAACAGTTTCTTGCTAGCAGCAAAGCATACACTTACGTGGTCCCCTCGTATCCTTACTGGCAGCTCCTGCAAGCTTGTGATTTTTGAGCTATTATTATTATCATGTAATTTCAGTTTTCAGACAGATCATCCCATATGGCCCCTCCTCCTCCTGGCTCGGCCGAGAACCCTCCATGTCCATCTGTGGTCTCTCATTGACTTGACAACACACACCAGGAGTCTCTTCCCTGAAGCTCTTCTCTCTGCTACTTGCACTCTTGGCACATTGCTGAGCCCAGGAGCTGTTTTGCTTATTTGAAGGATGGGTGGGAAACAGATGGGGGGAGGGTAGGTCTATGCAGAGACAAGAATGACAATGGACACGTGGCTGCTTATGTTCCTTTGTACAGAGCTCCCCTAGGTGATAAGGAGAAAAGGACTTTTTTTTTTTTTTGGTAAGATCTTAAAATTAAATGTACTCAGGACATAAAATACACTGGGAGTGCACCTGAATTAAACCACAAAAAAAGATTAACCAAAAAGCCAATGAAGAAGTCAAGCTATGCAGCTTAGCTTACATAGCTTCCTGGGCAGAAAAAAACATTATGAATAGGAAACGATGAAGAACCTATTGCATGAAACTAAACAAAGATCTTGGCTTATCCAATCAAGCAAAACAACTGGTCTCTGAAAATGGGTTAGAGTGAAGAACCTGAGGAAGAGCTAGACTCTCATTAAGCTGATGAACAACACTGGCATAGAAATGAGTCAAAAAAAATCAGGTAGGATGGAAACCAGGTGTCTGAAAACCATTAGAGAAATGAAATTGCAAGTCAGACTCGCAAAAGCAGCAGCAGAGGTGGGAAACAACTGCTTTAGATTGAGTTTAATCAGCTTTTAAAAGGAATATATAGGTAGTTGTTTACAGCAGAGGACTGAACTTTACAACACAATAGGTCCTATCCCGTTCCTATCAGGAAGTTTTATATAAAAACACTGGTTAAGTGCTATCAAACAAGACTAGCATGTATCTTGTGTCTTTTATTTAACAGACATGGTATTACTATACCTACTGCCCTCTTCTGTGCTACCTTCTGAATATTCTTCTTTTAACTTGTTGGTTAACACTCTCAACACTTAGCACACATAATAGATACATCAGGTGGCATCAAGTGGCCCAACAGCCAGTAAAGCAAGGATTAATGACTTACAGACTAAAGGAAAGAGATACAGGATGACTGAAAGACCTCCTAATCCGTATTAAGCATAACAAGTGAATCTTCAGGGCACCAAACTTAAATATGAATCAACGACTTTCCTTGCGTCACTGCAGTAGAAGCAAGATAAGAGGACCCAAGTGTTTACTGAAGGCTCAACAAATCATTTTGTGGGCAAACAGGGATTTTTGCCTGCCTAAATACTGCAGGACTGCACTTAGACTCAAAATCCTAATTCTCTAAACTCAGCTAAATCTACACCTGGCTGCCTCCAGAAGGGTGTTTACTGATAGGGAGAAGATACCCAAGTAAAACTGACTTACAAGAAAACATTGAAAGGATTTGATGGGAAGCAGCATCCATTCTCTGCAGGCTAGGTAACTTGTCAGGCAGCTCCCCATGAGTTCCCATAATATTTTCCAGACTGTATTCCCCCATAACTCCCAGAGGAAGCTGGCAGATGAACCATGCGTGCCCGACAGAAACACAGCTTCCTACAGCCCAACTTATTCTGTCAGTGCAGGCAGCATCACAGCACCAACAAGAGAGGTGAACTAGCTCTCACCTACCTCCTTTCTGAAATTCAGCTGCAAGCTCTCAACCTTCCCAAGTGCTACTGCCTTATATTATGATGCATTTTTCATTTATTTTATCCCTTTCAAAAGGGAGATGAATCTATTTACTTTTATCCAGTTAGAGACATGAATTCACAATTAAATAGAAGAGTAAGAAAACAGAAGAGTCACTGTGTTGAATAAGCTCAACGAGAAGAGGCTACTGAAACATGGAGGAGCTGGAAACACTATCAACACTTGCCAATGGTGGACTTGGTGGAGTGCAAGCTTCTGTCTTTCCCTCTTCATAGAAAAAAATACATGAAAGGTGACACAGAAGCCCAGTAGTTTTGCAAGATTTATTTTGACCAAAATTTACAGTAGGAATTGAGATGCTGGTATGATGCGGCACTCTTCTGAAGCCTTGTGACTCTGATTTATATGTGCAGAGTGCATAAGCTTGCTCACTGCGAGCACATGCAACATCTATCTTTGCACATAGAGGAGAGAAATGGTAACTTGTTAATATGACAGAAGTGAGTTTTGAGAGGTCTTAACACCCTTAGGTAAAAAAAAATAACTTATCGAAACTAACTCTCTTATCTATTTATATGCCTGTTTCCCCACCTCCCACTCCAAGACTTCTTTTCCTTTGGTGTGCAAGAATAATTCATGAAAATATTCAAAGAAACTGAATGTTTTAAAAACAGATGCTTTCAAAGGAGAACAGATTCCAAACATTTGATATTTTCCTGAATATTTGCTTACCACCCTTATTTTGTTAGGGAAAAAAAATACAATACACAAATACTTGATGCAGCTACATACAAAAGCCATCCAAATTTCACACTCCACAATCTGTAGATGATGATTTTTCCGGGCATCTGCAGCTTGGCACAGCATGGAAGCCAAGCAGATTTGTTGCTGAAGCAGGCCATAAATTATTTAATAAGAAATATATTTAAGAATAACGCTTCCATCTCTCTCCCGCACAGCAGCTGCCGCTGTTGCTGTGTCTGCGCAAGCGGCTGCTGCTTGGGGATTGGCCACCCCAGCACGTCTGTGCCATTGGCTGTATTTCCAGGCTGCGTCACCACTCCAGTCGATGGCAAGACTTCAGAAATAGGTGTGTGCATGTTTATCAACCCCAGGCAAGCGAATGCCATCATATTTCAGCTCAGTCAGAGTAAAAAACTTGACCAGAGAGAGTTAATTAAAAGGAGGTATTTGCAGAAGGCAACCCTGCCATAACAATTACTAAGGGCTGAATCTTGTAGGCACTTAGGAGAAGGGATTCAGCTCGCTGCAAATTACTGTAATCGTTCAGATTATGGAAATATTCATACTAGATCATAAATCTGTTATTCATCTTCAAGCAAATGGGCTGAAGATGATTATTTTTTTTCCTCCCTGTAGGGAATGTTCTGTAAATGAATACAGATCCAACTTCCATCAGACAGCTCCCTCTCCCTTGCTACTAATCACTTTCTCTTTACATGGTAGCTTTGAGACTTGACAACACAGACTCACAGTGGCCTTGGTTACTGGTTTCATACATATTCAGATATATCGTGCCTCTGTAGAAATCAGGTTTGCTGCAGGAAGGTCCAATATTTATGCATTATCCTGGAAAGAAAGGTGTGGCGGGCTAGATCATATGTGCAACATAGCTGCATTTCCAGGAGGAACAATTCAACCCCTCATCCTTGTTAAGGCAGTCATATACGTACGTATATACAAGTAGACCAAAACGTACTGTAAGATAGTAACTGGTGCTTTTTACCTGTGCCGCTCTATCCACAAAACAAAAACAATATTCATACAGTTATTTACTTGTTAAGAAATACTTGTACCTTTCCTTCAGCATATATAATGCACAATTTAAACATCACAGTCTTATCTTCAGTGGCAGAAATAATGAATACAGTTTGCCTCACTGTAGCTAGTACATTCTCAGGTACATTAGTATATAAGGCCTTGTTCTCCTGTATCCACTTGTACATGTGTATCAGTGGAGTACCTGTACAGCCAGTGTCACAGAACTACCTATGCTTGCTACAGTCATATGTATGGATCCAGTCTGGGAGCACTCACTTGTATTCATCGTAAACCTCCTGCTTGGGAAGGGAAGTCTCAGGGTGCTCTTCCAAGGTGTTCCGTATCCACGAGAAGGCGTGCATCTGCTGGGCACGGCTGGACGACATGGCGATCTGATCGCTAGTGAAAGAAGAAGCAGTGCCAATGAAGACTTCGCTCCATAGCTCCTCCTCAGTTACAAGACTTAATCATTTTCTGCCTACACAGGTGGAGAGACACCAGAGACAACGAGGGCCAGTACCTCACAGTTAGGCATTCCTTGAGGCGTGGGCAGCAGTTACCACCCTCTTTCATCCACAATTTAACGAAGAGACTCCACACTCCAGTTCTTGACTGATACACAGCCGCGACTAGACAGTGATGTGTGAGAGTTCATCTACTTCCCCTCTTAAATCTATTGCTCCTTGCTGACTACCTCTAAGCTTTTGCCCACTCAGTTTACCAGCTGCCCTTTGGAAACTCCCAACTTTCCCAGCAGATGCTCAGAGTGCTTCCTGCAGGCACCTGCCTGCCTATAACCATCCTACCGGGAACATATACTAATTTTGTGATGTTGTGATCTGCAGGTTGGTTTTCTAGACCCTCCTTTAGTCAAACAAATGTCACCAGAAATACCATTAGTTCCTTCTTTCCCCCACCATCACATTTGTGGTGCTATATTATCACTTCCTACATAAAAAGCAAAGGAACGATTACACTTAGGCTGCAAAACACTTCCTCTGTTGACTCTTGCATTTTAGGAGGTTTATATTTACAAGCTATTCATGCACTAAAGATTCCAAAGTTAAAAAAACCCCAATCTTGAGGAAGAGAAGAGTCCTTAATGTTTAATAAAGGCTGCTTCTGCTACCAAACATGTCATGTGAATGATTCCTCAGCAGATAAGTGCCACAGGAAGTAAAGTATGTTTTCAGTATTAGCTGCTCACATTCACACACTCACACACATACCTTTTGTCTCCATTGTTGGGACCCGAAGGCAGCTGAAGGTAGAGGTAGAGTTTCTCTAGGTCTGTAAACTTCTCAACTTCTTGCTAGATAACAAAGGTGTTTTGGTTAAAACAAAACAAAAAAAAAAAAGGGGGTGAGGGGAGGCAGGGGGAGAAAAAGCAAACAATAGAGTTGAGCTTGACAGCTAAAAACTGTCATCTGACAGTGCATTCCTAAATAATATAATTTTAAACAAGAAAATATTTACTTATGTGAAAGAATGTGACTGTGAACACTCTGGGACTAGAATGATTTTCTATTTTTTTTTTGCACACCGTCACACACCAGAAAGCACTTGTCACCATTACAAAATTCACATGCAACAAAAACAAAATCTGTAAAAATGTCAATAACAGATCACTTCTGTAACCAAACATGTAACATGAAAACCTGTCTTCTCAGAGCACACATGAAGCACCTCTGAGAACGCAGCATCAAAAAGCAGCTATGCTGTAACAACGTGGGATGTCAGACCTGATCCTGTGATCCACTATATAGTAATAGTTACGCATCACAGAGTTCAATGAAGACTATGAAAATCTATCTATATACATATGTATTTTTTTTTTCCTTTGGAAGTCAGAGTTATTGAACAGGTACTGAAGACAAGCCATTCAGTTAGCATGAATCTCAGTGATGCCAGACTCTCCCTCCAGAGGATTCCAGATGGGGATCAGACACAAGGGGGAGTTTTATCTGGTGCATGCGAACAGCAATTGCTACATACAAACTAGCTTTTGGTCATCTGAAACCAGCTAGGTGGACTTCGAAATACTAGGAAAATCAGTTGTGGTAATGTGCTCAGGTCTGCTCAGCAGCAGTGTGAGTAAAGCCATGCATCAAGGACCAAATGGGTTCTCCTTCAGGAAGACACTGCAGAAGCAATGCATGAGGTGGTACACCATCAGTACAGAGTCAAAGACTCACATGATCCCCTTTTTAAGTCAGAATACAGCTTTTGGGTTACAGTTAATTCTGTTTTCCTTTACTCATGTCTTACTGCCAATGTAAGCTTTTCCAAAAGCAAGGGAAAAGAAGAGAGCGGGATCAACAGCTAGTGATACCTGGCTGTTGACTTCAGCAATGAGCAGAATAGAGAGTGGGGAAACTAAAAAACCTAAACTTCACTTCAAACCGGGACTCCCTACCTGCCCCAGTCCTGTCCAGATACACTTTGCTTCAGCTGGCCCAAAATTAACAGCAGTACTAGAGAGGGGCGAGCTCCCACTTCCCCTCCGCCAGCTTTGCACCCAACGCACAGGTCCCCTCCCTGACCCCAGACTCTGGGCAAGGACCGGCAGGACGTGCCGTCCAGGGAAGGGTGCTGGCAGAGCACGGGGACTTGCTAATCCCTGCCGTCTAAACCCACCACAAAACTGCTCCACAGAACTGGGCCACCAGCGATGCGACAGATGTTCTCAGAGCCAAGAGAAACACTTCCAGCAGCAGCCAGGTAGCAGACACTGGATTGGCTGCTTTTATAAGCTGCAGCAAACCACAACATTTGGGTTTTTTTTTTTCCCCTCTGATAAACTCCTAAAATTTGCTGACACTGATTTCTGCACGGCTCTACAGCAGCTTATGCAGCAGTGGTGCTCAGACCACCAAATACCCAGAGAGTGCATTTTGTCAAATTCTCTGTTACTCCTTTCCTGCATAAATCACAGCATTTAGACTGGTGGGTTTTCCTTTAACAAACCCATTACTGAAAAGATCAGCGTTCTGCAAAGAAATAATTTACAGAAAATTAATAATTTATTTATGAAAAGATAGAAATTTAACAACTGAAAAAAAATTTGCACTTCTTTATTAGACCTCCTCTTCTTTGAGGAACTTAGCTGCTTTTTGTTTTAAACAGCAAATGCCAAAGCAGGACACCAAAGGACGCAGTTCAGGTGAGATTACCTTGCATGGTAAGTGCTAATCCATGCAGCAAAAGCATTCCAAGCAAAACAGAAAACCCTTGATGACTCTGACACTGAGGTGGAAGACAACCTCTCACTTCCAAATCTAATGTGCCATAGTGCAACATAAAGGGCAAGGTTTTAGAAGAAATATTAAACCTTTCATCAAAAAATACTGAAGTAGTCTCAGTGGCCACTGCAGTTGAAGCAACTTCTGCTGTGTCCTAGGAGAAGGAAGGGGCTGCACAGAAGGGCCCTATCTGAGCCATGGAGGCTCTGCTACACAGGCCCCATCCATCAAACACCCTAATTAAAAAAAAAACAAAAACAAAAACCAACAAAAAAACCCAACAATGTATGTGTAGAGAAAGAAATTTGCCTGGGATTATGTTAGCAGAGCCTTTTCCAAAGGATGCAAGCAAGCCAGTGACTCTCTCATCAGCAAAACTGCATCCCTAGAGCTGAGGCAGCTGAGGATTATGGCTTTCTCACATCCTCAGCAGAAGCAGCTGGACAGTGATATTATCTCAGTGTTTTCACTCAAAACCCACTCCTCTCCATGCCTGGCCACAGGCTGCACTTTTCTGCACAACCCCTCCAGCTTCCAGTGATGGCTGCAGGGAAGCCCTGGTGAGGCAGGACCTCCTCTAAACAGGAGAGTTAACACACAGCCAGGAGTCACAGGCAGTTCACAGAGGTAATCCTACCTGGGTGATAATTAGATAAACCTAAGCTTATTAGATGAAACTGAATCTATTTAGAGAAAAACCATCTTAAAACTGAAGAAGTGGCAGTGAAGAGATGGAGTGTGACAGTCAGTGCAAGCAGATTCAGGAAACATGTTTTGCTTAATTTAAAAATTTGTTAAACATTTCTAAAACTCTCAAAACCTGGTTTACAACCTCGATAAGTACAACGACCTCTTCAACCTCAGCTGACATCCACCAGTTCTCAGTGCTAAAGGTCTGATGAATTCAGTAATAACTTTGTTACTGCAACTGTTCAAAGTATCAAAACTTTCAAATTTCTTAATGCAATCGGAAAATAATTTGGGAAAGTGTAGGAACATTTCAGCAGGCCTACTGACTACTGACCAAGAGATTCCTTCATCCTGAGTTTTTTCTTTGTGCTAAGTTGGATGCATATGAAAATTAATAAGAAGAAACAAACCACAAAATATACTCTAAGTTTTCTCCACCACCATGCCCCAAATAGGTCAATAGAGTGGAAAAGAATCAGAGCATCAAAAGGAAGACTGCGATGCTGGCATCATCTTGGACAATTTCCCCTTTGCGCAGCCTGTTAAAGCTTATGCTACAGTAGTTTTAAAACCCATACAGAATGTAAAATGTCTGGGGAATCCTTTTCTGCTACTTAAAAGGATCTAAGTAACAATTTTGCTTGAAGTTTCCTGACCTTGACTGACTGGTTCTATCAAACCAGATGAAGACTGTCTAATTCTCCAAAGGCTATTTATAAACTGTATTTCTTGAAGCTGCATTAGAAAAATGCGTAAGCATGCTAAACTGCTTGCAGGACTGAGGTGTAGAGCCATCACAAAGCACCACCTTTGTTACTCTTGCTCTTCACACGTTGTATTTATTTCCTGTAATTGGAACCACATTAAATAAAGGAAGATTCAGTGAAGATGGGGAGCAAGCAGCGTTCATACTTCTTTTCACAACTTGGCTTCAATTTAGCCAAAAATATATAAAGTACTCAAAATATCTGAGTGATCTTATATTCTGAGACAGAAAAACTGAGGACAAAGAATTAGAAACCACAAGTCACAGCTAAGCAAAGACTTTCAGTAACATATAAAGGAGCAAAGATCTTTGATACTTTTGCTTTGACAGTTACCAAATATATAGTTCTCTACAGAAATGTACAAAATACGTAGCAAACAAATTAAACCAGAGATCCTTTTATATTTACGTTATCAGTGACCACATAGATCTGCTCCAAATGAATCTGTCCTTTTGCTGCCTAAGAAAGACACAGAACAAGGATCTCTTAGGAACAGATGCAACTTTCTTTTTCATTCTAACAGGCATTTTGATTGAGCAAATAAACAGCTGTGAAATAAACCATGATGGCCAAAATGGTGTGGGCTGGTTTTTTTGGTTTTTTTGTTAATAAAAATAGCAGGGTTTGACATCTGGTTCTATTCTGAGACACACTAACTAGACGCTGAAACTTTTCGCAGCACAGAGACAAAGATCAGCTCAACACAGAATGTGGTTAAGGACTTAATCTGTGTTGTAGGAAACATGAGTTTATTCATGTTCTTGCTTGAACCAGAAAACCTAAAGATTTGAACGTGAGACTCCAGAATCACAGAATATCATTTAAGGTTTCCTGACTTTGGTTCTCTCTATCTGGTTTTCTCTGACTGCTGATCTACTGTCGGGTCACAAATGTTAGTGAAGTTTCAGCCTAAAGTTGTCAAAAGGGTTTACCATGGGAAAGCTCCAGGGAATGTGCTTTTTCTGGATGTTTTAAAGAAGAAAATATTTTGTCAGAGCAAACTTTAAATATGATAGAAGAATAATGTACTACGGAATGATTAGAGGACTTACAACTTCTGTAATGAACACAGTGAAAAACGGCATTCAAATTTGAACTATTTCGTATTTCCACAATGAAGGCTGAATTACAGGTTATTTCTGTCCTCAAGTTCTGGTGAAGAGGAGCTGAAGGCCAGGGGCAGTGCTGCAAGCTTCTTGCAAGACTACTATTTTAGAGAGCATGGACTGATCTTAGTATTTCTTTCCACTTTTTGACTATTTATAGATAACTATACTCTAATCGAAGTAAAAAAGGCTATGCCAATGGCAACATAACTTGCACCCACTGGCAGACTGGTTCTAAAACTTGTCATAGTTCAGCAGAACAAACATCTACTATTTAACAACCAGACTAAGAATAGCAAAGTAGTCAAGCAATCGTCTCCCACTTTGTGAACAGAGAAACAAGAAGCAAAGGTTAAATAATTTGCTCAAGGTCAGACAGCTTGTTGGAAATATGATCAAGACAGAAAATAGCCAATACTTGAAACAGAACCTACTATTCTAAAAAGCTGCTAATAAATACTTTTGATATGGTTTATCTGAACAGAAGCAGATTTCAGGTGCTAAATATTCCAAACAAGCCCTAAAAACACATGGCAGCTTTGTACTGACAGTGTCCAAGCACAGCTGCCAAAGCTTCACAGAGCTTCTGCCTGTCTCCTGTAGGGCAAAAAAGACAAGTGACAAGCTACCACCTTCTCTGCAGCAGGACCAAGGCACACTGCTTCAACAGATCTTACACACTGCTGCTGCCCACACTGTAACTGCTCCAGCCATCAGCAGCTTTGGTTTTCATGGCCATCGATCCAGCACACTCTCACCAGCACTGACCTCCTTTTCAGAGGACTAAGGAAAGAAACCTTAACCTTCTTGCTGAGCAATTACATGGAGCATACCATTTTAAAAATCAGGTTCAAGAGTTCACTTAGTATGTGGCAACAAATATAACAAGTGAAGTCATAAGAGAATCTACTGCTAGACATGTTTACTACAGTTAAAAAGATGTTATAATGAATTTTTAATGGCTGTTTACACCACAATTCTTGCTAATTATCTTTTTTGGATTGCACAGCATACAATGATTTTCTTATGATCTTCCAGAAACTGACAGTATGTCATAATGTAAATGTGCAGTATAACAACTAAAAGCCAGATAACTTTGGTCTCTTGTATGAGTAACTGCAGTCCCAGTGCCCTTATACTAGATGTTTTCTGTAGTCCTCTGCTGCTAGCTACCTGCCCAACAAAGGCTACTGCCACCACCTTTGTTTCTTCTTCCCATTTCTCTCTTCCTTGCCATCCTGTGTTGAACTAGGCAGTGTATGTGCTAAAGAGCTTTGTGTGCAGTTCTGCACCCTGGGGCTGTAACTGGTGTTACCAAACACAAATGGCAACAAGTGTAGCCTGATTTTTCTCTACTGGTGTTTTTTCTTTGAAGACTGCCATCAAACTGATCAAGTTTAAATGCTTTAAGGTATCACCAACACCTCCCAATATAACTGAAAGCTAGTCCCAAATCTCCTCCTTAGAGTAAGGAGGGAGACAAGGGACAGACATTGTCCCTTTATGCTTCATGAGACTGATTCAAAGGCCCTGAAAAGACCGTGCACTTAAAGGAAATGTTCTGATCTGCCCATAAGCTTGGAGTTGGACTTTCTGCAGGCAGCTGGCACCCCAATTACAGGACCGCTCTGACAAACCCATACATATTCCACCAAAGAGGCAACCTGCTCATCTACCTTCTGCAGGAAAAAACTGGACAGGGCTCCAAGGAAAGCTCCAAACAAGTTACATAGAGCTATATAGTCATGGCCTTTTAGTTTAACATACTTCGAGATCTGTCTTGCAGCTCATAGCTTTCCAAAGCAGGTAAAAATGCAGATGCCATTTTGCCAGAATTCAGCTTAATCTTTATTTCCTGAAACTATTCTGATCTTGGATTTGTCTTTTTTAAACTACCTGAACAGCATTAGATCTACCTTTGCTAACCTAGAGTGGCTTTTCCACTGTTGACAGGACTCCTCTGAACTCATCAGCAGGACAGAGGAGGCAGCATCTGGAACAGAAGATTAGACCATCAGGACACTGCTGCTCTGTTCCAAGTCAAGCTACGGAGACTGCTCTGCGTCCAAGAGCACTATTAAGAAAAATAACTCGTTCATCCAACGGATGAGACCTACTCAAATGAATGGGCTCATACGACCTGATAATCCCTACCTCAGTACCCTAGGTGCGCAAGTCTGCAGAATTTAATGCAAGAATAGTCCTAGTGTAATTCCATTTTCTTAAAATGGATTTTCAAGAAGCAGATGACCATTTAACCTCCTACTTACTTACTCCCTCTCTGATGCTACTTTAGGAAAACCTACCCCACTTGCCCATTTTTCACCATAGAAAAAACGCGTTACAAGAGTTTTACAAGTGCAATTTTGCAATTTGCCCTTTTACCACTGAAGACTCACAAGCAAAAGAAATTAATATCTTAAGACACCTGCTTTGTGTTCACAAATGTCAATGAGGGATGAAGTAGACAAAAACGACATTTTTGCATAGCTATTTTAGTCGGATGCATCCAAGAATTTTTAAGCACAGGCAAAATTGGGTCCAAAGTTTGTTTGCAATACAACAATACAGCTTACTTTAAACCTCTTACCACAATAAATTAAGACAACATTTTAAGGAAAGAGAATTCAGTGCCATATGAATTAGCCTTTGATAATGTGACTTTAAGGAGTATTCTTACTTAGCTCAGCCATACAGCTGAACAGATTCTATTTGATAGTATCCAGATGGTTGTCTATGTCATCTTTTTATCTTACCCGCTGGTTCCTTCTGGATGAAATGCCGAAGGTAGCAAGTCAGAATAAGCAGTCCCTTCCAGTCTTAAGATTTATGAACTCAGACTCTGATTTAAACAAAGTCACAACCTGCTCACTATTAAGAACAAACAAATAAAACCTCTTTCTGAATTAGTGCTAGATATTTGCTTCCCAGAAATAATCTCTGATCACTGCCTAGAACCTGTTATTTTAATGCACAAAGGAAGATGATGTTTATGCATTTCAAGAGCTTTCCTTCTTCAAAAAATGATATATCTCTCTGTCCTAAGTAGTACAGCAGTGCTAAGAGGACCTGTACTGTTGCACATTTCTAGAAAGGTACCTGAGATGGTGTGTAACTTTTGAGGTTAGCAAGTTTTAAAAAAAAACAAACCAAAAATCTGATAATTATGACACCTGCAAGATTTTCACAGACCAGGATATTAGTCCTGGTTTTGTGCAAACATGCAGTTCAATCTAGTTCCTTCCTTAAAATGTAGTACTGGCCATGGATTGATTTTTTTTTCAAGGAAAAAACAACAAAAGCAATAATCATTGTCATTAAAGGCCTAAAGAGCAATGGAACTTGAAGGCACAATTAACTTCTTGCATACTCTGATCTGTGCAACACATAATCTTGCATTTAATAAAATCATGCTTACAAAAGCAGTAAGTCACCTTTCTGTGCTGTATCTATACTGACAGTTCTACAAGTGGCAATCACAGTCACTTGCTGCTGGCAATGAGAGGTCAATAATTCCATGGAAAACAAACATCATGTATTTTTTTTTGGCAACAGGAACTGATTTTGATCATGTTTAGTGGTAGTACCTTAAAGCACTGCTAAGGAAAGGCTTCATAATAGCTGTCAGTCTCCAGAGCCATCTAATTTGGTCTTGCAGTTTATTAAATATTAAAAATCATTCTGGAGTTGTACTTACCAAAATGCAGTCCACTTTAGATTGTACAGTTTTGCTAGACGCAAGGGAAGAAAGAAAGAATAGAAATCTTGAATTAATCTAAACAGCAATGACAAAAACATTACATATTAGAATTTCTATCACTGTACTAGAGGCTTAATCGCCTGCTGTGAAATATCCTGCTAGTCTATGGAAGAATACTCATCCAGCTGTTTTTTTGTAGGAAGTCACCCCAAACTTAACTGTTTGTTAGACTTCTTGCTGTTTTGCTCTTATAAATAAGAACTGTATTTCTTTTTAATGAAGCATCATTGCAACTGGGAGCTATTATCCCGAGTTGCAAAGCAGCCAGGATGGATGTCACTAAAAGCTCTTCCACAATTCAGATGCCTTTTACTTGTTCATCTGTAAACACAATTAACACCCCCCTCTCCCCACACTTCGGTAAATCCCACCAATTCAAGGCATTTATTTCTAGCTTTCCAAAGAGCTGCTACAAAGCAGACAACTGGTATCCCACTGGCAACTTAGGAGTTTTGCATGTTAGTCTCACTACCTCCCAGTTGGCTTATTAAGACGACATTGGGTGGGGACTGAATTAAAGTATGCCATCAATGACCTCAGTACATGTGCCAAGGAGTGCAAACAGTATGGAACTTATTATACTGCATATAAACACACCCATAAGCAGTTTTTGTGTTTCTTAAGGGTGCTGTATTTCACATGCTTGGTCTGACTGCATTAGCTGAAGGCATTTTATCACTGCTCGAAGAGGAGCAGGAGCTTTAACATGCAAAAAATGAGTCTTTACTGCTGGCCACCTACTGAACAAGAACTAAACAAGCATTTTTGGAGTTCAGGGAATGAATCTTTTCCTATTAGAATGAAACACAATTCAGTCGCCTGTTAGCGCAACAAAACATCTCATTTCCAGTTATTTTACTTCTCTACAGGTGCTACCACATACAAAGAAAGGCCGAGTAAGGCATCTGATGGATATACTAAAATCATAAGTAAGAAACAAGCAAAACAAACAGCTCCAGTGTATGGGGTGATAGGAAACAAAGCTACTGAACCAGCATCAACTGTTGTATCAGATGCTGAAAGAGGCAGGAGCTTGGTTGTCCTGCTTGTTACAACACCTCACCTTGAAACCAGAAGGTCTAAAAATCTGTTCTGCAGGTCCTGCTAACACTGACGCCCCTTCCCATACAGGAACTGCATATGCTATAGTGACATAATGTAATAAAAAATTTCAACAGGTAAGAATATACGACAAGTCCACTGAAGCAGATACATCAGCAGACATCTACTTCAGCTGACTGTGTAGGAGAAGACAATCAGATGGGTCGCCACCCAGGAACACCAAGAAGGGAGTAAAGCAGAGCTGTTGGGGATTTGTGAGCACAGGGAATGCTAAGGATGGTAAAAATCAGAGCTTTTCCTTGCCTTAGGGAAGACACTCACATCTACCGTAGCAACTGAAGAAGTTAACCCAAACGTCATCTCACTCTTCAAAAACCGCCTTACTAGAAAAGTCAAAGGACACCAAGCATGGAAAACTGCTGCTGCTAAGAGTTATCACTGCGCCTGACCCAAAGCTGACCAAGGCATGCTGACCAAAGTCATGCTGAGACAGACGGCTGCTCCAGCAGCACTTCTTTCACCCCAGACTCCACCTCACCCCACTGCCTCCTGCCCTTGGCTCGGACTCACAATCCCTGTGCTGCTACAGACCCACAGCCTCTCCTACAGAGCAGCGCTCATGGCAGCAGGCAACAGAGCTCAGGCATGTATGTCCATTTTTGTACCTAAACCTTCTCTATGGCTTCACGTCCTAGCTTAATCATGTTAAGAAAAGCAGCATGGAGGATAAGGGGTTGTAGGGTACAGGCAGATCAAACTTAGTCCAAATACAGCCTCTACTCTACAGACTTCCAGACGACATTGTGCACTAGGCTTTTCAGGAGAATATGCTTCAGCCAGCATGGTTTCCAGGTTCTGCCAAGCTGCGCATAAGCACGCCCATTTGCATTAATATCTTCTTCTTGCAAAGAGAAAGAGGCAAGTTGCCAGGAGGCAGCTGGGCAGGAGATCCCTAGAGCTGTCCTTTTATCTCCAAATATCAGTCTGAGTCAGTAAATGTAAACTAAAATTTAGTTCAGGTTCTTCCAGTTGTGACCTCTACTCCTACAGCACCAATCAACAGTGTCGAAAAGCTGCAGCAGAAGAGCAATAACAAGGCCAGCAAATACAGTTTCTCTGTTTCCTTTTCGTCAACTGGTGGCACAAAAAGGATAGTCAAGTTCATGTCCTCCAATCTGCAAGCAGATGTTGTGACATTTTAAAAGGCAAAGGTCCTATGGCTTCAGCAGGGATTAAGCGTGATGTCTATTTTAACAGCAATTTTTTTCATCTCCTGCTCCATGCTCCCTACTACACTGGGAGGACATCATCAAAATTTGTTAGTGGTAAACTGAGGCTTCTTTCATCCCAACCAGAGCACAAGTTAACCAGGTTAACATGGCCTGATTCTATAAAGCCTGCGCCTAATGACATAAATGCTTCTTATTTACCCACCAGTGGAGTTGATCCATGTCAAAGTCAAGCAACAGCAACCCTGAGGACCCAGCCCTTTGACTGGGAAGGTGCTGGGACAGTGACCTTCTCATGGTCCTGAGCACTGCACAGAAAAGCTCCACCTGGTGACACCACAGGATGCATCTCCATCAAATCAGGAGATAGCAGGACAAGTGACAAAGGTTGCAAAGGAACAGCTATCCCAGTTACAATGTTATTTGCCACTTTTGTTTAGTTCACCCCACTTCTTCCTTCACTGACAGGACAGATGTGTTCTGAAAGCTGAAATTTCATTTACAAATAAATAAGTCTGCTTTCTGTCTCTTTCAAATGCATCCCTTACCTAATTACTACTGCAATTACAGTAACTGCAACCAGCAATCCCAGGAGCAAGGCTGAATCAGGCCCTACACAGAGCTGTTTCTAACATTTGAAGGCTGCTACCCACACGCTTTGCTACACATCTAAGAACAGCTGCAGGAGAGCGGCAGGGGTGATCGATGTTCTCACTAATGAAAATAACCGTCTGAATCTATTAGGGACCTGAGCCCATTGGAAAACTAAACTTAGAAACCCTACCGTAAGCCAACAGCCAGCATTGCTCCTCCTGGGGGCTTGCTGTGACTCACCCCCACCTAGAAGCACAGCTGACACTACTCTCTCTTTCGCAGCTCTTCATGCAACAGTCTCCCTGAAGTTGAACTAGTTCACTTACTTGATCTAGAACTTAATTCAGGCCACTTCAAGCAGTTTCATCCAGGACAAGAAGGTGCCTTTTTTGATTCTGGGGGTATCTGTCTCTTATGAGTGATAAAGGTGGCTGGTTTTATAGCTGCCTTGGATTTACCAGCTTGCACCAGATACTGACCCATCACAAGAACGTGGGAACACAAAAGTATGTATCAAAACTTTCTCAAAAAAACAAATTAAAAAAAATAAAAATCAATGACACTATCACAACCAACGATCAAACTTTTGTTTGGTGGATACCACCGTGCAGACTGTTTCAAAGTTAAGGCACACTGAGCAACTCAAGAGGGACACAGTCCTGTTCTACTGTCTACAGCAACGCTCCTCAAAAATGTCAACTCCGTCCCGACCACCACCAGCCTGGATCAACCTGCTCACCTCTGAAGAAGTACCATCAGCCACTCAAAAACAAGAGCCCATCTTGTACTAAGTAGTAAAATGGCAGAGAAAAGGGGGTTTCTTAGCCTGTGGTTTACAGAAGCATAGCATGGTGGCTCCCTACAAAAGCCGCTGTTTCATGGAGACCCCAGTCCTATGTCCTTCCAAGGAACATGCATCAGCTGCTTTGAGTCTGCAGCAGAAAGCCTTTACTGGAAAGCCTCCAGCCCATCTTAACAGCCTCAGCTTTTGACTTAACCTTTAGGCCCAAGACCTTTGAGAGAATCTTGAAGGTAACTTTCAAAGGCTGCAGTAATTTAAACTCCTAAATGCTGAAGCCACGTTGACAAACTCCTCAAAAGTATCTTGGGGAGGACGAGGAGAGGGGAAATCAGACTAAAGCATTTCCTCAAACTACTCTTCTATCTTATGCCAAAGTATGCATGTCTGCTTTCCCTGACCTATTTATGTATTTCTGCTCAAAACAGCCCCATTTTAACAGCCCCAACTTGGCATGGGCAGAATGAGTGTGTTCTCTCCCCAGGTGTGCAGCTGGGTTTACTTTGCACTGAGGAAGAGATGGAGGGGAAAAAGCTGGGGGAGAAGGCAAGGAAATGTAATTTTTTTCAAAGCAGCATAAAACCAAATGCTGCCAACCTTCCTCTGATTAAGCAATACTTTACTTTCAGGAATAGGTAGCTGAAATACGCTGAGCAGTATGGGACTATTGTATTACAAGAGGTGGCAAAATTCATTTGCTCTGAGCACAACAAGTATTTCCTTAATGCTGCAAATAGTAAAGCCATATAACCGTAAGGGATACAAGAAGCTTTATGCCTGCGAGACCAGAAAAAGGAAGGTGGTTGAGAGGGGTAAAAGAAAGCCCTCAAACTTACTAGCTACTGCCTAGTTAACTCTAAGCCTTCCCAAAGCCTGCACAGCCACTGAAACTAAGCCTTATCAGCTTTCCAACTGCCGATCATTCGCTCCCTATGAAAGCTAGCAGCGTAACAAATACCGGGCAAGCACGCACACACGCACAGCGAACACGCTGTATGAACATGCACCCGCTGCAGCATAACTCCTGTCCTGGGACACACTGCACAGAGGAGGACGCTGGCGAAGGGGCTCCTGGTTGTGTCCCTGGCAGGAGTGGGACAGCAGCACCTCCAGGACACTGCGGTTCTGCTCAGGCAGGGGACCTCCCAGTCCCAAAATTCACACGGGACACGGGTCTCATCATTCAGGTACTAGCAGTGGACTCAACCCCCAAAGATAGAGGAGGAAGATGTCAACAACAGCAACGAGTCCCATTCAGCAAAATTCAGGGGACAAGTGGAGCCACGATTTATCGTTCAAAACATCATAATGGTTTGACTGCGTGGTCAAACCCAGGAAGCCCAGAGTGATTTTTGCATTTTAAGTTTCATACCACCAGTGAAGTTGCCACAGATACTCTGTATCCCCTTCAGCCCAAGACTGCAAATATCTGCATAAACTGCAACACCCTCCTGAAAACAGCCTCTGTAGCTGTGTTTTGCCTGCTTGGTACATTCTGGACAGCCTAGGGAAAACATTATTTCTGCCAAACCCTAATGCAATTTTTGAAATTTCCATCACTGCTAATAGCTGTGCCATACATCACAAAGACAGGATACAACTCATGACCTGACACCAAGAGTTCCCCACTGCAGGGCTCCCCGTTTCCAGTACTCACACATTACATTATCACCCAATATACAGGATGCAGCAAGAAAAGTTGCAACTAGAAAGGAAAACCCCAGTGCATAGTTACTTATCATCACCACTGTTAACTAGTTATCATCTCAGATGGTAAACCACCTACCCTCTCAGACAATTAACAAAGAGAGAGGGGAGATTTATAAAGTTCTAAAATAAGCTTTCTTCAGAGAAGAGGAAAAAACAAACCAAACAAAAAAAAAGTAAGTTTTTTCTTGAGAGTTCAGCACAAGACCAGCAACAACTCAGCACAGCTCCGGTGGAGGAATGGGAGCAGGGGCTGTTCAGGGCCACAGAAAACCCTCCCAACTGCTCACTCACAGCCCATGTGTATGACCCTAACGCTGTATGGCGACACGCTGCTGCCCCAGTATTTTCACTCAGGTATCTGCAGACAAGCCTTCTGTATGAGAAGGAAACCCAAGACAGCGGTTAGAGCTGTCTGCCAAGGAAGAATTATTTTGGCCACATGGCCTTTTAAAAATTACTCAGGTCTGAAAAGCCTCTGTTTCCCACTGCATCAGTCCCCCCATACAATCTCCAGAGGTTGTTTGTCAAGCTATTTAACAACAGGGTTTACGGGTAGTCTTGAAAGGCTCTGTCTATGGGGAGCAATATCACATGAGCACTATTTGCCAGGCCTGCATCTCCCAGGCACAGGAGGTATCTGGGTATTGACAGCACCCAGCTTTTTCCTGTGCAGTGTCCTGCTGCCTCTTCGCCTCCTGCAAAAACCCAGTTAGCTCCCAAGGAAAGCAAGTTAGACTCCACTACTAAATACAAACAGTGACAGTTTGGGCAAAGTCATCTTTCTGAAAGCCATGTTAAAATACAGAGGGTCATTATTAAACTGACCACACATCCTTTTGGAAAGATTTTGATTATCTCTTCCACAACTCTGATGACATCAGGTGACATTTAAAAAAACCAAACAAACAAACAAAAAAACAAACAAAAAAACCAACCAAAAAAACTATTTACTCTGCACACTGTGAGGAACCACTCAATAAAAGGATTACCAACCCTATTACAGTAAGTGGTACTATCAGAAAGGTACTATTATCACACCCTCACAACAAGTACTGGGTCCCAGCAGTGCCTGCAGAATTCAGCCCTTAATTCCTAAACTCACTGAATTAATGCTTCTCTTTCTTGGACTAAGAGCTCTAAATTTATCTTTATATAACCTTCCATTCAAAAGCACAAAGAAATGTTAAGCTGGAGCCAAGGATCGTCTAAGTAGAAAATTACAAAACAGCCGCCTATGTGTGCTGCTACTCAATTAACATCTTAACATATGCCATGTTACATTGTCTGGCTTGGCTCACGTTGATAAAGAAGTAAAATGGCTGTAAAAGCATTTCAATTAAATATTTAGAAAGCAGAGCTGCAAAAGGTTGAAACATGTTCGAATTAGTGAAATGACAACTATATATACTGCTCAGCTAATGGAGTAAGAGCTTTTGCTAGCACAGGTTACTGAGAAAGGAAAGCACGCCCAAGCTGGGCATGTCCGCAAGTCAACCCTGGCATCCCCAGAGCTCAGGACTCCCCTCCCATCCGCACCTCTCACCCTCTGGCACGCAGGAGCCAAAAATCAGGTGGCTTCGGATGCCACCTAGGGGCTCTCTCCCTGCCTGCACTTCTCTCTCCCCTGGGGATAATTCCATGTCACGCCTAAGAGAAAAGGCACTTGAACCTAGCACAAACACAAGCAAACAGAAGCAAAACACTCAATACAAGACAAACTAAATCTTCCAGTACTCAAACGCAGATATATTCTTACCCCAGATAAAAGCTACAGGGGCCACAACTGCATCTTGGAAGCACATGAAGTATTGTTATTTCCCTAAAGCATAAAAATAGCCACAGAGTTGTGTCCACTGGAAATGTAGAAAAGTGTCCAACTCTCAGGCCTCAAAAAGTAAACAAAGCAATTATTCACCCATTTGTAAATATTGGCTTTTTCAGCTTGAAGGCAGACTCCTCCTGAATCCAAGTCAAACCACTCTTCTCAGCAAAATAAGGAAGCAACAAGCACAGCAAGCCAATAAAACAGCGCAACAAGGGCGAGCTGCAACCATTTCATCTTCCCTGTAACCTAATCTACCTCCTTCCACCTGCCAAAGAGAATAAGCCAGACCGGTTTTCCATCAGACACAAGAAGGAACAATGCTGCATCACACTGCTGAAAAAAGTAGGAGATCAGCATGCCACAACATTTTAATTTAGCGCAGGTTAAAATTGGTCAAATGCTTGACTTCAACACTTGTTACTAAAATAAATGCAATTAAAATATTTCGTATAGGATAAAAATTTAATCCCTTCACCATTTCTGACACTGATGATTCTATGAGTATTAAATAATGCCAACTATACAAACAGCTGAACAAAGGAAGAAGATAAGGCTGCTAATGAAACACCCAAGTCTCAAATGTAGCCCATTGTAATGAACTGCCAAGAAATAATTAGCCAGCAGACATCAGAATACCTACATCTGAATTTTAGGTCTATAAGCATCTCTTTTAGCTCTCTTAAGAAATCTAGCTGTATTCAACGCTAAAGGCTTATGCCACAATTCTTAAATTAACTGGGAAGAACTTGCAACAACCACACACTGCCAGGTGCTCTATTCCAGCAACAAGACAGTCATTTAAGTTCCTGGGGGTTTTTTACATTTATTTAAATACAGTATTTTGCCACAAGTTACTTTAATGAACTCGTAGAAGAGACAAAGAAAATCCTTTTACACAGCTCTCACCCTGGTTCTTTCAGCACTGCTCTGAATTAAAATCAGTGCGTATTGTTATATTCAGGCAGGACTCTCTATTCCAAGGATGCAATGCCCTCCGTACATTATGTGGGAAGATAACATGACTTCAGAGGAGCTGCATCCTATATTTATTACTAACAATCTACATGGGGCACTGCAGGGCGTTGTTCTAAGATCAGTCTGCAAGGATCAATTGCCTAGAAAGGCTAAATACAAAAAGCAGAGGGTGATCTCAAAGCGACATGAAGAAAGACTGCTCAAGTAGGAACCTAATCTAAAATATGTCCCACTAAAAGCAGAAAGAATGGATACAGTTGCCAGATAGGCAGGTTTGTGGCTAAATGGCAAATCATCCATTCCAATGGCTCATGTATTTCACAATGAAAACTTCTGGTTTTAAAACTAATTATGAAAAAACAAATCAATCTTTGGTTGCTTCTGAATTCAGTCTACAGATAGCTAAAAGATCTGCTGTGGTATTTTCAGCTATGGTCAGCAGAAGCCTAATCACAACATTATTACTTAAGGCTAGTATTTGTAAGGGGTCTGAACTGGAGATCCTATAAAGCATGATGAGATTTTTCTCAAGCCTTTGTCCCACACGGCTCTAAGAAAAGATGCCTAGTGAAACTAAAGGGCTGACACTCCTCAGCAGCACTTTAAGGGGGGAAAAAAAAAAAAAAAAGGGAGGGGGGAGCACACCTACAAAACACACATGCACAAAAATGTTTCACTTCCATGCCTGCAGAGCGAACAAGATAGCAGGAGGAAGGCAGCACCTTGCTGTGTATCACAACCTGCCACAGGGCACAGACCTGGTCCTCCGCTGCCTTTCCCTTGAGAAATGGTGGCTACAGGCGGCTGATGGCAAAGCAAAACAATACTCATACTCACCAGAAAATAGCAATGGTTCTACACTCTGCTTATGTTTAATACTCGCCAATAAATGTACAAATCTGTATAGGGCTATGTTTATTGTACATAGTTACACAAAGCTCAGCTGAATCCAGTATAAAAGCTTCCAGTGTTAGCAGCTCTACAGCAATGCTTCCCTACCATACACATTTCCCAAGGCTGGCGCAGGTGCCCGGATGGCAGATTTAAGCCTGCTGATAAAAGGCACATTTCTTCTCTATTTCGCATTATTTCCTTCGATGTTTCCATAACCCACAGCTATCCTACTTAGTTTTTGTTAACCGACAGGTTTGCTACTGGTTGTACCTCTTCACTACCCTATTCGTTTAGTACCCAGGGAGGTATCATCTGGTCAGCAGTGCCATAACCCAGTCCTATCCAAGCTCTTTTTTGTGGCTTTACCCTGAGTGAGCGCCAGCCTGCAGAGCAGACCAGACCCTCCTGCACTGCCAAGCCCAGTGCTGAGCCCCACACACCACTCGAGTCCCACCAAGACAAGCCAGGACTCAGACACCCCACACAGCCGTCCCCTCTCGAAAACCTGCAAGGTCAACAGCTGAGGTGTCCCATTGTCAGCCCAGAAAGGAGCCCCAGCCTTCACACTATGCTACCATCTCAATGCTACCTGGGGCCTGACACACGCTAGGAAGCAGAGA
Organism: Haliaeetus albicilla; assembly: GCF_947461875.1. NCBI lineage: Eukaryota > Metazoa > Chordata > Aves > Accipitriformes > Accipitridae > Haliaeetus > Haliaeetus albicilla. The sequence goes on along the minus strand of NC_091494.1, from coordinate 13,488,178 downwards.
AGCATTTCAAGGGCTGCAGTAGGGCTGGTTAGCCCTTCACAGGCACTGCACTGGGGAGGATCAGCTTAACCCACAGGGCCTCCCTGACAACGCTTTTGTCCCTCCTCCATGCTGCAGACATCCACCTCTCCCCTCCACATTGAACAGCTCACCCATACGCATCAGCCTGTCTTTCTGCAAACCAATCCAGCTTTTATCTAGCTCCCTCCCCCCGATGCTGTTTGCAATGTCCTATTACCTCCACTTCTGCCCCGATCTCTGGACATCTGCATTCCTCCTCCTCCTCGCTCCCTTTCCTCTCATGGGTGTCCACCACACAGCTCCTCTGCACCCTTTTTTCCACTTGAGGAACCTGTACCCAACTGCTGACCTTGGTAACTCCCAAGGAATGCAATCCTTGCAACCTCTTAGGTTTCCCTGTGCTGAGTAATGCCCCGAGTATCTATAAGGACTCTCCAAGCATCTGCCTACTAAAAGGGTCACTTCTTTCATGCTAGATGGGCATGGCTTCACTGCCACGGGAAAGGCAACTTCTCTCCCTGACCTGTGCCACACCGCTCACTGGCACATCCCATAACCCTACTCCCATGCTTAACTTTTTTGTAGAGGTGAAAATGTAAAAGCTGAACGTATGCAGGATGAACACGGCACTGCTGCCTGATGGTGACAGCCATACAACCTCCCGTTTCAAAAAATTCCTCCTTCTTGTTCAGCTGCCACGGATTCTTTCAGGCCTCCGACCTTCAGTCTTGCACCTGCACCCTGGGGCATTCCTCACTCACCTCTACTTACCGGCTTCGACCCACTCCAGACAAAGAAACTGTCTGGTCTCTGCAAATAAAAAGCTGCATGTAGCCAGAAGTCTCTTGCCTACCTCAAAGGTCAGTTCACTGAACACTAAAGCAGTATAACCCATCAGTTTTCCATCCTCTGTTTCTGGGGATAAAAAAAATTAATCCTAATTAATCTTTTTTAAATGGTTTTAATCCCTAAACTAGGATCTTCAGAAAAGTTACAAACACATGCTACTCCAGTTCTCAAGCATTTAGTTTGGAAAGCTCGAGTTCCCCTAGCCTGCAACCCAGGTGAACTTTAGTTTACTTGCAGACTCAAGAGCTTGTCTAAACTTGTAAGCTACACTTGCTTAAAATTAAAGCTGCACAAAATTTAATTAAGTTAAAGCCGTCTATTTCAGTCTGCACCTACAAAGCTGGATTTGAACACAACTGCATTCACTCCTAGTTGGTAGCTTAACAGTGTCAAACGAGCATCTTACACGAGCCTGCACTGCAGGACTGGTTGCTCCAACCCAAGATTATGTTTACCAGCTCTCAGGCTGAGGCATCCATCAGGCCTGTACAGCTTCACAGCAGCCAGAACAGACAACACCACTGCCAGCATTGCATAAACTACAACCGCAGGGCAGACAAGCACCATTCACTCACTCACCTTCACTCCACCCACTGCCTCCTTCACTGCTAGGCCACCTCTGCGGCCGTGATGAATGAACAAGGAAGTCTATCAGATCATTTCTCTCCTCTAAAACCTAATTTATGAATGGAAATTATGAACAGCAGGCATCTGACCAGTACTTAATACCCTACAACTTTAGGATTCAGTACTCCGTCTCCTCTGAACAGAGGACGATGCATGCGGCCAGTTCATTGCAGGCAAACTGTGCTACACCTGGCTCTGCCACCCCATCCTTCTGCAGGCAGCTGGGGGGGTGGGACCCAAAAAACTGAGAACTTAGCCACTGTCTACTCAAGTAACATACCTGCTTTGCAGGCACAGCATTGTCCATAAGCACTTTCATATCTATTTTAAAAGTTTTCATATTGTCATGGTTTTCTTTTAAAAACATAGCAGAGGGCATGCGACCTGTCCTAGTACAAGGTACTGAAGCCACAGCCACGCAGTCATCGAGTTTAGCACACTATTAAGACAATTTGTAGAACACCTGCATGGATTCATTATTCATAACATGTTCATTTCAAACATCCTCGGGAACTGCAAAGTTACAACACAACTTACTTAGTAAAATGGTCAAAAAACAGAAAAGGCTGCCCTTCATTAAATCTAGAACAGATTTCAGAAAAGCTGCATTAAACTTCTGACTTGCCAAAAATCGTAGCACCAGAGAATTATATTTAAAAGAATTATATATTAAGAAAGCTACTAAAGCAATATTCACTGACATAACTGCACTGTTGAAATTCACCTGTAGGCTGCAGCACGTAACTGCCTAACATCTTTCAGCATCTAACAATTTACTGAACTATGCTTGTATAAAAGTCTCACACTAATGTTACCCCCAATTACTTGCCTGATGGGTCCTTCCAGAAGGAGATTGTGTCTAAGAGCACTACAGAATTGACCGGTCTAGATGTTCATTCCTGTGAACCACATCATGCATAAACATGCCAGTGGGAGAACGGATGTCTGCATTAAGGGAATGAAAATGTCTTTTCCTGATTATTAACACAGTTTGATTTCAATTTTCAAGGTGAACTATATGCTGCTTTGCCACTCCCTTACTGAGCAGCTAAACTAATCAAGCCAACTCTGCAGCTCACCTTTCTGAGTTTGACAAATTTAGTTAAGAACCATGTCTTCCAGAAGAATACAATGTACTCAAGCTATCTCCTGATCCTACATTGGGCCTAATTTGCCACAAAGCTACTGGTATTTAAAGTATTCAGTGGTAACTAAGAACTTTACTGAAGAGACAAGAATCGCTGTGAAGTGACAAATAACAATTATTAGGTCCTGCACTGCAAACACCCATTGTAAATCTTTTCACCCTGAACATCTGGAGCTATTGGTTGACAACATCCCAGTACATACGTATGTGTCTAAGTGTTCACAGAGAGAGGGCGTCCACACACTGAACCACTGTACACACAATCTAAATTTTGTTTTTCAATCAAGCTACAATTTTCACCAACTTGAATGTACAAACCATGATGGTACATGAACCTCATGTTCTTAATACCTCCAAGAGAAGTAAGCTACTAGCAAGAAAAAGATGCAGTCCATGGGGATATATGCAATGAAAGCTAAATGGGGACTGCTTAAACTTACTGGTACTAAACAAAACAAAAATATGATCTTGTTTTTCATTTTTATTCTCAGCCTGAAAGATCAAGAGTATTACCACCTTTTTAGCCATTATTAACCAGAAAAACTGACTATTCATAGTGTACATTCAGGCATATATATACACAGGGTAATCAGACACCTAGCTTCTACTCGGAAGTAATCAATAAGAGATTGTCATCTGAGTATCTTCATGGATCAGAGACTTAATTATACAGGTAACCAAATCTTCAGGGACAGCATTTTAGCACTTTTTGCATGACAGAATTTACAACATTAATTTTCAACTGAAATTTCACTGTAAACTGCATTTAGATAAACTTTTGTCCGATGTAATTAAACACACACAAAGCAGCGTTTCAAAATTGCTGTAAAAAGAAAATGTCTTATGTGCTTATGTCTCCAGCACATTTGTTGATTACTTCAGATTTTTTTTATTTGACTCAGTAAGCTATCTCTAATTGTTAAATACAACTGATGGTTTCTGTTCAAAATATCCCTTTCCGTATTTTTAAAACTAGATCTGTCAATCTCACTTCATTCACTTGTTGAATGGAAGAGGCAAATACACTTTTCTCTCAGCTGCCAATTCATTTCTCAATTTTTTACGAGTTAATCATTGAATTATGCTACTGAAATCAAGCATAATAAAGGTAATTCTGCAGAGCAGGCTCCTGGAGCCAAAAGCTGGCTTAGCTTTTCAGCAAACTGTGGTTCCAGGTGTGCAGCTTGAGATTACTGCCAGTGAGTAATTTGACTGTCTTTTAAATATCAACTAATTTATTTAGTTTACATGACCACTAATAGCAACTGTAGGCCCTAACACAGCTCATCACTTATAATCCTAACAAGCTTAATTAAAAAAAAAAAAAAAATCAAACCGTAAAGAAAATAGGCAAACTTTTAATGTACCCTTAATGAAAGAAACACCATACTTTGTGCTTGGATAAAAGGCTCCTGCGGCACAGTCTCTGACTCCTGTAAGATTATTTCTAAACGATTTTTGGCCTTTGCTTCAGACAGTCCCATCACAGCAGAAAGAGCTGCAGCTTTCATGCAAGGGCTGAGCACCCGCCAGCCGGCCTCGCAAGTGCCTCACCCGCAAGCTACCAACTTTCCTATAATCAGCACAAGGATCAGGGAGCAATCATTTACCTTTCGTTGAGAAACACCACGAGAAGCACAAAGCGTCTGAATATAGTGTGGGAGATGGCAGCGGTAGGCGGACGACGCTGTGTAGGTACCAACAAGCACAGCTCCCTTCGGCAGGGCACCCATCCTGCAAGGGTGCTCCCTCCAAGGACAGGCATCGTCTTCCAGAGGAATTACTGCCTGCGCACCGCCAGCACAGACAACAAACCAGTCCTGCCAGAGGATGTCCAGCCCTGAAATAGAAGCCTTGAGTCCCAATTTCAGATTGCCTCCGGACACAGCACTCACACAGCACCCGGAACCACCTTGCCCAGTTGTTCCCCCATCTTAATAAGCATCCAAGCCTCTCGAGTACTTTTCTCCACTGAATTAGCAGTAAAACTAGCACGTGGTTCTGGAGGAAGGAGTAGTCACTATTTTTCAAACCAGATTAAAAAAGGACTTAAAATTCCATCCACAAAAAATATTAAATAAACATTAAAACTTTTCAATTTACAGGCCTTCAAACAGTTACTGCTTGTGATACTGAGCAACCGCCTTTTAAGTCTGTATTTTAGTATGGCAACAGTTCTGAAGAGGAAGGGAGAAATCACACAGGAATATTTCACTGAAGTCACAAAGACTACTCCAAGTATCTCCAGGTGATTTCTAAACAAAGGCAAGAAGGCGGGGAGGAAAATGCAGCAGAACAAATTGCCCATCCTACTATCCAGCACACCTTGCTCACAAGCTAATTCTTGTTTGTCTGAGGGAGGCTTGAGGCAGCCACTTCCAGGCAACCTTGTAGCAAGAAAAAGTTCCAACGGCCTGTATTGCTGACAGCTTTAAAAATAATTTATTTCACTGTTTTATAGGCAACCAAAGTAATGAACTGTCCAGCGCAATCTAACTTCTTCACTGGCAGGAGTCCCAACAATCTTATAATGGCACTTAGGAATCTTTGACTAAGAAATACGGATTGCCTCCCTGCCTGTGAGACCATCCATCAAAAAGGACAGCCATGTATCATGGACCTTGACATTTAACCACAAATTTCCTCTCAGGGGGAGATATGAATGTGCCTCATTTAATAAATGAGCTCTTCCCAGGAACAAGATTTTCTTCCCAAACTTGAAGTACCTGACAATCAGTAAGCGATACCATCTCCAGGGAAAAGCCGAGCAGGACCCGCCGCTCTGGAGGAGCGCAGGTATGCCCCAAGAAACCCACATCCATAGATACACCCGCAGACACATCCGCTACCTGCGCAACCGCCACACGCCGCGTGTTCATAGGTTATAGTTAGAAAAAGGTAACGGCTCACGTAGCCCGAGCGACAGATAAAGACTCGACCACTCACTGGCGGCAGTACCGAGCAGGTCCAAAGAGAGCCTGGTGGGTCTGCCACCCACGGGAGGCCCCTCCGCCGGGACCCACGGAGACCATCCCCATCCCCAGTCCCGCCTGCAGCAACACCCGGCCTCCCCACCCTTTGCTGGTACCATGTCACTGCAGCAACCACAAGCAATTAAGAACAAGCAACAGGGAAAATATTCGGGAAGTTCCGAATGTTTTTTTCCACTGTCTTAATGATTAAACGTTCAACAACAGAAAACACTTGGCAGCTTACTGAAAGCCTGTTGATGGCACAGCAGCCGATAACAAGCACCCTACTTGATGACAGATAATCCTTTTTCCATTAAATCAAGAAAGCATTAATATTGAGATAGTGGCTAACTCCATCTAGAACCAAGCGAACCAAACCCTCAGAATTCCCAAAGATCTGAGGGAACACAACAAAACACCCCAGCACTTTCATAGTTTTTAGATGTATTTAGGCATTCTTCTCACTGGCTTGAAAGTACCAATTTCTGCTGGCCTTCTGGTTGGGCTCCTTCTGGGTGACAGAGCACAGCATTTTCATTTATTCAATTTACCTTTTGAATAACCTGCTAATAACTTTTCAAACATACAGTCCAGCATTCTACCTGGACTGCTCCAGAGGCAAGCTAGAAAGCTACCTCCACTCCTCATCACCACAGTTTAAAAATAAGGAGTTCCTTATTTATACACGAGGCTTTGTAATATTAGATATTAGAAAGGCTTGAACCAAAAATCCAAATTTGGATCCTGATCTGAATTTTGCAGCTCTGGCCCTTCTCCAAATACTTCTGTTTGGCAAGCAGCAGAGTGGAGTAACAAGAGAAGGCAACATACACAAGTTAAGGGATCTGTATAAAAACACTAAGCTCAACCCCTGTTCTCAAAACTACACACACACACACACAACCTAACAAAACCACCCCAAGCCCCAATTAAATAAAAGATTAATCAGTGCTTCTGTATAAATCTGATCACCCAAACCTGAGCAGTACTGTCATCCCACTCAGTTACAGTATTTTTTCTGATTTATATGGCACCTGGAAAATTTTAGGGCATGTTTCTAAGTGTTCCTTTCAGATAGAGATTTGGATTCCTACTCGCCAACGGCATAGACACGTGCAAGTCAAACAGAACTGCCCCAGACAGCAACCCACCCAGCTACAGAGGCCTGCAATGACAATCCTGCAATTCTGTGCTTATTAAGAACTCATTAGAAATGCTGCTCTGAATCACAATGTCACACCATCCAACTTGCTTCAACGAAGGGAACTCCTGCAGTGGAAAGTAAAATGTTTATGAAACAAGGAATTGCATATGTTCAATGCTGTGAAGTCAACAATTTAATGCACTTCTATGCATTTTAAATGAACAGCAGTAAAACTTAGCCAAATATTTTATTACTTGAATATTGTTTTTTCCCCCGTATACTTTATTAGATCCTATTGTTTCAAGGAACAAAGACAAACAAAACCCACAAGCAAGAGTGAAAAATCCACTCTTCCTAAAAGCAGATTTACAAAGATCTTTTTTCTGCAAAGCTATTCCATCCAACTCAGAGCCAGGATATTCAATAAAACCTCAACTCCATTCTCAAAAGGTTACATAAAGGTCAGCATTCATTTTATTCAGGTTTATTTTCTAACCTTGTAAAAATGCCTGCAGACCAAATTGGCTTCCACACCTGCTGACCTAGAAACTCCACCACTGTGGTGGCCGTGCCCCGTTTTGGAAGGTTGCTTCTCCTCCCACACCAATCTGGCACTGACTGCTACGTGACACTGACCTGCCCGCTCCTGGCCGTCAGCGGCCTGGAGGAAGGCTTTCCCAATAGCAAGGGGATACATTTCAGCAGAGAATAGTAAATTTTTTTAAGCCACTTTGGTGAGAAGGAATTCTTCCAGGAAGCTTCCCCCCCAAATAGGAGGGTTTCCTGCATACATGAATGTGTCGTAACAGATAAAGGATGTACCTAGACCTCGTTCAAGGGAATGCAAGATCTCCAAAACAACCCACAGAGGGGATGGAGCAGCCATCCTCCAGGAAAAGAAGTCAAGTTGAAAAAGTGACAAATGGTGTAGGGATTTATTTCGCCCAATTCAAGAGATCTGCACCACAGATGGTTACACCCTGACACACAGTTTAAAAATTTGTTTACAGTCAAAGAGAAATAGGCACATAAAGTGATCAGATGGATTGTTTTATGGAAACGTCCTCCCTAGGAGATGGCCCTCACCTCAGAAGTGCATTTTTCTCCACAGTGGCTTCAAGGGAGCTACCTTGACCAACTCATACAGAAACAGATGGGGTCAAACAAAACAAATTCCACTTTCTGTTCCTATCCATTTGGGGAACCAGAGTGTGAAGGAGAATGACATGCTGCTAAGTGCTTTGCCCAAGGATGACTGACTTTCCCTGAAATCATCAAGAACTACTCTAAAATATGGTTTGCAGCTCTATTTTTTCCTATATATTTGACTGCTTATACACCATATTGGGAAATACAGTCAGGACAGGACAGTCTCACCATCACCTGTGAACAACACACCTGTGAACAACAGAACCATAGTAGAGTCAGTGAAAATTGGGTTAGTGACAAGAAATTTTTGCAGTTTTACACAGCCTCTCTTAGCTGAGGTGCTCAAAGTACTTTTTCAAAGGAGGTAAATACACTTCTGATGTTACACAGATTTAGTGAAATGAGTGCAGCCTGTACACCTGTCAATGATAATTATTAGCTCTTGCTCACAATAATTAGTAATCTTTTACTGAAGAATTTTTAAGTTTTGTTTCCCACCTCCAACAATGAATTAACCAGGACAGAGGAGGGAGTGGTGGCTTGTGCATTTTGGGCTGGGGGCACAGAATAACCACAAAGAGTCTGTAATCAGTTACAGGAAATCTTAAGTTCTCCACTCAGTCTTGACAAACCATTTAACAAAACACAGAAGGTTGCGGGTTTTTTCCCCTCTTATTCCCTGTTTCCCTCTCCCAAGCTACAGAAAGGGAAAACATAGATGGATTGGTCTACAGATTAATCCAATCTGACTCAAGAAATCCGTGTTTTAAAAGAATACATAAAGTGTGTTACAGGAATTTCAACTGCAGAAGAAAACTACCAAGAAGGTGTTTGCATCTGCATTTGCAAAGAGCCTGACAGACATACCTTGAGCTTCCCTCTTCATTGCCAGGTATTTTATTAAAAATATCAAGACCATCAATCATTTTTTTTGCTGACCTAACCATACAAATAAGTAGCAATTCCTATTACGAAAAATCTCAACGACATTTCCCCAAATTGCAGAACGTTTGCTCTGCCAACAGCTAAGTGACAATCCACACTTGCTGACAATGCCTAATGAGGAGTGATGGATGCAATTGCAGGAGGGAGCAGGAATGATGTAAGTCATAAGAAAGAACAGAGCCTTCCAAAGATTAGAAAATATTGGTGTTACAATCAGCTAATCTGGTCTTATAGCAAGATACCAAGAGCCCAAAACTAACAAGGGCACAATCTACGTCCTACTGCCCCTTCAACATGAAACAAACTGGGCCTTAGGACATATAATTTTGGCACTGCCTGGCCTAGCTCATGTGGTTTTCCAATACAACTTCTAGCTATAAGAGTGATTTGAGGACAAAAATTACAGATGTGAAACCCACACCCACGTCCAACTGAAATGGCTACAAAAGCAATGCTTTGTGTTTGCCACTCCACACCGCCTGGTCCTCAGCTTGGTTTACACACAAGGTATCAGGGAGGGGGAGGAGAGAAATTAATCTCTCAAGCAGAATTATTATATTCAAATCCCAACAGATGCCGTTAGGACAAAAAGACCCGAGATGCAGACAAGGTGAAAGAAGCTGGGGCCAACCCATGCACATATGCAAGCACCAAATTACTATTTACAACAGTAAACAAGTACTCATTGAAGAATCATCACCAGTTATTCGCAACAGTGAACAAGAAAACAAACCCGTCCGTTCCTTCAATGTTTGCTGCTACAGACTGGATTTTAGATTAATACAGTGAGCAGAGAGGGATTAAATTGCCTAAAATGGTTGGTCTTTTTCTTTCACGCCAGCAAGAGCAGACTCTCAGCCGACACCTTCCTGCCTTGGTCATCTCCACATCTCAATCCTTGTGCCACACTGCTTTCACATAAGTACATCGCGGGCTGTCTTCAGCTATAGGATATTCTTTGGCAACTTAATGTAATATTGAGTAGACTCTCTCTTCACCATCATGTGTTTGGGTACAGAAACATCATATACAAATAACACACATTTGGTAATACAGGACCCTCACCCGAAGAAAATAATTGAAACCCCATTAGTCTACATGCTCAGACAGCTGACTAAGGAGGTTTTCCCGCCTCAGGCTCTAACGTCTGGACAAAAAGCTATTAATAAATATGAAAGCTTTAATGAATCTAAAGGGAAATAAAAACAGGCAGATTAAGGCCCAGTGTCCAGCGAAGACCAGGGCAATTCACAAACCCGCCCAACCTGACACTAATCAGCCAGGCTGGGCTCCCAAAGACGTGTTCTCCCCGTCTAGACTTCTAATCCGTCAATGGGAAAAGACATCTAGTATTATTTCTGCCCATTTCATCGACACCGTAAGAACACATCCAACTGCCTCAGCAACTCACATACGCAACACAAAACAAAAACGGACACCACTTTGCTGGATGTGTTCAAGTGGGGCAGACAGGAAAAAAATGTGGTTAGACAGTGATGACCTTTAACTATTGTAATCAAACAGCCATTAAATACCTGTATGTGATGTTCTAATGCAAATAAATACTTCCTGATTTGTCTTTAAGCACAGTTAAGCAACTCTTTTATCTTGCCCTCCTCGGTCCAAACTAGCGGTCACTTTATATGCCAAAAAACAGCAACAACACAAAAAACCAAACTGGACTCCTAATAAGCACATTTTTAAGTCTTCAGTACATACACTGACTGTGCCTGCAATTTTAACCAGCAGGACTTAACCTATTGTTTCATTTTAAGGGACTCCACATGTTCACAATTACTTGAGCTACTTTTGTCAAACTACATTTTAATTTAATAAACAGAATAAATTAAGTATGAGTTGAGATAATGAATAACTCATTGTCCCGCTCGAGGCCTACATCACACACTATATTTATATTTGTCTGTACAGTGGAAGGACAAGCACAGACTTGTTTGTGATCCTTAAGTCCAGTATTTCAGTAGCTGCTATATTTTGCTATACTACTATTTTCATTGACAACACAATTTGAAGACTGAAACTTTTTTTTTTCTTTAAACAACAAACACAAACAACTAGAAACATCCATCCACTATGCATAAACGCGTAGGAGAAAAGAGGCGGGGGGGGGAAACAATACAGAAGAGTACTAATCTAGATGTACTAAACCCTTTGGGAAGCAAAGGTGGAATTCAACACACCAACCTGCCAGCACACACAACTGGCACGGCAGAGGAAGAGGGGAGGAAGAGGAGGGAAGACAGAAAAGAGGAAGCTCTCTTCTGCACATTACACCTAGTTCTGTTAACAACAGAGCACTGCCATTTTCACAAGCAGCCTTCCACAATCTCTCCCACTGTTTATCCATCACCAGTGCACACAGCACGCACTGAACAGAATAGCAGATCCGGGACTGCAACTAGAGAAGACGACTTTCCACTGTTTACTCCAAGTGCAGCATGCACGACTTCCCTGGCCACGCTCCTCAACCTTGCTGCTCAAAAACCACCACCGCATCTACATGAAGATGCAAATTAACATTAAACTCCAGCCTCAAATGAAGACTGCTTGATCGCAACACAGAAACACAGAATTTCTATAGTCCCAGACAAAAGATTTGAAAATATCAAAGAAAAGGTTTTCTCATAAGAAACAGCCTTATCTACAAATACTGCACTTCAACAGTATAACCCGCAGGAAATGGACACTGCCTGGAAGCAGCAGGGAAGTCCCAGCCCCGGGCAGGAAGCAGGTAGCCAGGAGGAACGTCTGTGAACGTACCAGGAGACAGGGCTGCAAGGTGCTGGCAAAACCTCCACTGGTCACAGGCCCTTGGCACCAGGCGAGCCACTTACACTGGGCAAAACACTGCATTCCTCTGTACCAAACCTGGGCTCAGGCTATTCATCAAGTTTACCTGAATTAAATAAGCAGCCTTCATTTAAAAGGCTAACGTATGCGCGCTTTTTCCTTGAAAAGAAAACCCATAATAAAAGCAGAGGTTTTACTTAGTAGCCATTTTGTCTTCAACTTGGACATGATACCTAAACCTGAAGGCAATGTAAACATGCTCTCTGAGGCTCATTTCCAAACAGCACGTTCATGGAAAGAGAAAAAAATACAGAAAGGCCATCACTAAATACCACAATAAATTAGGAGGGTGTGAAGATTTTGTGATCTAAACAGACAGGAAATTCTGCATTTCGTATTCCTTCTCTAGGTCACATTGCAGAGAAAACCAAAACAAAAGGTAGCAAGTGTGGCTTAAGGACAATGAATTATTATTTACTGTTTAAATTAAAAAAACAACCAACAAGAAATGCAATTTCAGTATGCCATACAATAAAAGAATCTGAAGATAAAATTATATTTAGATTCTCTTTCTTTTCCAGCTACATGAATTCAAGCCATAAAACCTAACTATAGTATGAAGTAATAGGCAAGCTAGATCAGTACGTTTTTATTAGGATGAGGACATGTATATAGATGTATATACGGTGTGTACATATAAAGGAAAACATTATGTATGAGTAACCTATATTTACAACTCCCAACTTTCACAATACTTTATCAACTTCCCCAGACAAAAGCAGCTTTTAAAAACATACACAAAATACAAATGCTGCAGGTGACAGCCTCTTGCAGATTTGGGGGGGCGGGGGGGATTAATTGCAGGGCAAGCTAAACTCAATTTATCTCTTTCCCCCAAATGAACACAAAATAAATATTCTTAGGTAAAATGCTGGTTTACTAAGAATTTTGTTTTAATTTTCAGGAAAAAAAAAACCACACCAAACCAAAACAACTGGATTCCTGTGCAGGAACTTGCAAACCATCATCACAACTTTCAGCCAAAATTGCATTTCGACTGCCAGACTGGAAACTCGGAAGAACAGAGGTTTACGGGGAGGCTGGAAAAATGCACCCTTACTGCAACGCTCTGCATTCCCTGCTGCATCAACATTCTGTGCTGGGAGTCTCGTGTGAACGTTAAAAAAAAAAAACAAAAAAAAAAACCACAGACGTAAAAAGAGAGGGCCGTGTAAGATGCCGACTGATACGAACGCCTTCAGCAGGTGAGATGGTTCCCATCCGTCCGAACGGAGCCGCTCCGTAATTGCCGTGACCGCTGAACACAAGCGGGCAGCACCATTAACCCACCCCCGGCGCACGGCAGGCTGCCTCGATCCTGGAAAATAACAAGCACCCGGGCACGGCAAACAGCCGCGAGCCTCCCGACCGGCGCACCTGCCCACGACCACGCGTGTTTTCCGCGCGTCTGGGGACGCAGCCCCGCGGCGCGGGGGGCGCGCGCAGCTCCGCGCTTCCCCGCACAAAGGGGCCGCGCCCCCCCCCGCTCTCCTCCCCCCCCCCCCCCCCCCGCGCCGCCTCCGCGCCCGCGCAGCGCCCCCACCCCACCCCACTCCCCCCCGCGTACCCCAGCGCCGGCCTGGGGCGCAGCCGACGCGGGCGGCGCGGCGGAGCCCGGCCCTTACCAGATGGAGCTGCGGATCTTGTGCTGCAGCGCGCTGGCCTCGCCGCCCTGCAGCCCCGGCACCAGGGCCGGCAGGGCCCCGCCGGGCGCGGGGGTGCCGGCGAGCCGCCGCAGCGGCTGCCCCTCCGGCTGCTGCTGCTCCTCGGCCATGGGGGCGCGGCGGGCGGGGGACGCGGAGCGGCGCTGGCCGCACTAGGCCTCTGCCGCAGCCCTCGAGTGAGTTGCCTTCCCCTGTTGCCCGGGGGACATCACGGGCGGAAAGCCGAGCCGCGTCCCGCCGCTACGCCGCAGGATGGCGAGCCCGGCTCGCGGCACGACGCATGGCGGCCCGGCCTCCGCCGCCGCCGCCCCCGCGCAGGGTCGCTCCGCGCTCCCCCGCCTCGCAGCACCTGGCCCGGCTCGCCGCCGCCGCCGCCGCTCCTCGCCCCGCGGCCGCCGTGCCCGCCCGTGCGCCGAGTGCGCAGGCTCGGCGCTGCCCGAGCAGACGGGCCGCCCCGCACCGCCGCCGCCGCCGCTCGGGGAGGGGGCCGGGGGCGCGGCCGGCGGCGGCGAGCCGGAGCCGGGGGGCGGCCTCTCCGATCGCCCCGGGCCGGAGCCCGTGGGACCCCGCCGCGGGGCGGTGGGCTTGTCCCAGAGCGGTCCGGCTCTGCGGGGGCTGCCCCCCCCCTCCTCCGCCTCCCGCCCCCCCCGCGCGCCGGCGGCGAAAATAACACGTGTGTGTGTACGTTTTTTGTAGATAGAGCGAGCTATATAATCCACGTAGATGTGCACGATTTATATAGGGTGCACCGAGCGCATGCTGCGCACTGGAGACACGTGAACCCCGCTCCTGCGGCGGCGGCATTACATCAGCTCGCTGCACCACAGCCGCCCGGCGCCTCTCGGGGTGCTCCCTGCATCGTCCCCTCCCTCCCCACGCGGGCAGTGCTCCCGAAATCCTCGCTTGTTTAAAAAAAAAAAAAAATAAAAAATTAAATTCCTCACATGTCCCCGAGGAAGCCAGCCATCGACACGGGGCCGGTGGCAGGCCAGGCCCTCCCTCACCCTCAGCCTTCCCGTGTGTCCCCTGGACATTAAATGGGGCCATGGTGCCATTAGTGCCACGGGCCTTTACCCCGAGCTTTGACGGCTCAAGCTGCCCCTCTGTTGCCTCTCTCTTCCCAATCCCTCCAATTCTGGTAGTGTTCTGACAGGAATTCACCATTTTCCGCGCTCAGCACGCAGCGGGGGGGTGGACGCACAGGTACCCTTTCTGAAGGTGGTACGCAAGGATAAAGGAAGGACTTCCTAGCCTGCGCTGGTCACAGAAAACATGGGCCTAAGGACAACAAATAATGTAAATACACACATCGAGACATGGCATGGCTAAATTTAGGAGATGAATATTTGTAAATTTCTATGCCACCAACCAAAGCGAGACTTTTCAAAAATAAATCTTTGCTTATGTTTCCCCTGCTCCAAAATCAGAACATTAATGGCTATGGCAATGATAGTGACTTTCTTCTTATAAAAACCCTCATCAAAAACACAAAAACTAAGCTCTCTTGTTCCTGCCTCTTATTAAAAGCTCTTTTTTTTTTTTTTTAACTTTAATTGGAAATTTCTGAAGGGCATCCAAAAAAAAAAGAGAAAAATTCAAGTAAAAATTGTGATCAGAAGTAAACAGAGAAGTAATCAATTTAAAATCCCTAACCGCTATAGTTTTTGCATAACCTGGCACAGGAAGCAAAGGTGAATGTCCTTGGTGATATTTTCTAGTTTTGTGGCAATTTCCACTTAATACCAATTGTATCAACACAGCCAGGGTTGCCTCTGTTGAGATCTTTTGTTGAATCCTGTGAAATCTGACTGGCCAGAGCTTAACCCACAGGGATACCAGCCCTAAAAACGTTCCAGACAATGCATATCTATCAGTCCCAGATTGAAATCAATGGGCCTACACAACAGAATAAAGTTCAACAGATGTGCATCATGTTTGCAGGATCATAGACTATTACAATAAATTGGAAAAATACACATCATTTCAGTGTTGCTTTAGTCTAAACCAGCAGTTGGAAGACAAATTTATTATTCAGTTCCTCGTGAATTTAGTTCCCAGCCATGTCAAATTGTAATCACGCTTATTTACAGATGTATGGGCATCACATGACCAAAAAAATAGCCACATCTCTTCTGCAAAAGCTGCCATGCCGGGCACAGGCTGGCACCCCGAGGCCGCCACCACCGCTCTGTAATCACACCGGGTGTTTTAGAGCAGAATGTGATTAAATTGGCACAGAGATTAAATAAGTGGGCTAGACTCCCAGGTTACATTTTTGTGCTGGAAGCGGTCAGTGGGCCTCAAAAACTATGTCTGTATTCCCATATCTCACCATCGATTCATCTTTTAAAAAAAAAAAACAAAACACTTTTTTTCCTGTGCTTTTTTGGTGTGAAACCTTTGAACTGTTAGCCAGTTTCTATTACTGGGTTTGAGTAGTAGGCCCAAAGTAAGATCGCAGAGAGGCCCAAAATAGCATTGGGGTCCCATTTTGTGCAAAGAAGAGATTTCCTCCTCGGGCCTAGCAGTAAAGAAGAATTTAACGTTTTTTTCCCAGCATGATACCTGAAAGCAATGGGGCTGTGTTGCGTACAGGTGGAACAGAGGCCCACGCTCTGCTCTCCAAGGGCCTTCTTCATATTAAGAGTAATTCTCCCTCGGTGCTTTCCTCGCGTTCCCTCAGTGGGACTGAGCGCAGGGTTTAGCGCAGGTTTGTTACATGCCTGTTTTAACACTGAGTGAGGAATTTTTCCCGTTATGCAGTAGGCAGGCCCATAAATGGAGGCCATTTTAGCTGGCTCTTACACAACCAGCTGAACTTGCCTTGTGTTTCATATGGTCTCTGCACCTGTGCAAAATGGGTGAAAGAAAAATGGCGGCATCTTATACACAGTTTATATGGTTATGTACAACTAAAGCAAAGAACAAATAGATCCAGAATAATTGTGTAAACAAAGAGCTTGTGCTGATAGAATTAACTTGAAGACACTGAAGGGAATTATTTAATGGCTAAGAGATGAACCTGAACTCGGATGGACTGACTGGAGACCTCCGGGGAATATCCACTGAGGACCACTGCAACCATCTGCTGGAGTTCCTGTACCTAATGGCTCTGAACACCTTTGTTTGATGCAGAGACTGAGCTCCTGGTCAGCACTGTGTAAAAAACCACAAAAAAAGTAATACAAAAGAGTTAATTTTAAGTCCCATTACTGTAAACAAAGGCATGTGTGAAAGTTTAAGCATGTCAGAAACCTGACCAGTATTTGCAGGACCAGGATCTTTCTTCTTCTTTCCCATTTTCCAAATGTCTTTTTATTGAAGAGCACAACAGCTGAGCTCAGAGCAAGTAGGCTGGGGGCTTCCTGTCCTCCTTTCCCTTTCTGCAGTGAGATCTTGCTCATCTAGAAACTGATGTTGCTGTATTATAGCTAAAATTCCTGTCTTTTCTAAGTCAAAAGCGCTGGAAGCCTGCTGTGCCGGACAGATATATTCATTAGAGGATCGTCTTCAAAAGAGAATGAAAGAGCTGTTTTGGGGAAAGAAAGAGCCAGCTGTCTGCACAAAGACAGTCTCCACGGTGTGGTCCTGTGACAGGTGGGAGCTAACTCCATTTTGCCAGGTTAATTCCAAAAGCTACGTTTATTTTTCCTCCTTTTTCTAGAGCTTAGGATCTAATGCAAGCCCTCTCTGCGGGGAAAAGTTGTGCTTAAATACTGTCTAACCTGTTTTCCAGGATTTTCTCTACTGTACTTTAGTGTGGCTTTGTTTTGTTTTTTCTTCCCTGTTATGAATTGTCTCTGACAGTCAGGGAATATAGCTTCTCATGCTTTCAAGGAGGAATGCCTTGCGTCCCTTTCTCCAGCTCGCAGCCAGCACTGAGGGGAAGGCACTTTTCCCGCTCTCCTGTCAATAGGGAGGGATCTGCCACCTCCTGTCTAGCACAGGGCCAGAGACCTGCACACTCAGGGACTCACCTGAGCTATGAGGCAAATAAATAATGAAATCTCACTATCTTTATCCTCAAGACAAACATAAAACATATTCTGTGAGGATAATTGACTTCAAAGGCTTGCTAAAAAAAAGACACTTTCCAAAAGCTTTAAATGCTGGTTCAGTGAACTCCATTTTGATGCCTTTTTGCAACTCTCCTTCCCTAGGGATGTCTGTTTCCGTGTATCCTGAGCTATGCCAAAGACATCTCCCTGTGATTCTCATTGTTTTGTTATCTCCATTCATGTGTAGCACCTGTAAAATGAAAGGGCAATAACTAGTAATTCACCTAGCCAATTTTAATGAATACTTCAGCTTTTATAGTTTCAATTATTAAAAAAAAATAGCCTAGGAAACCTTCAAACTCATGTCATACCAAGTGACAGGAGAAACCGGGCTGTGTTCAAACCTGGCAGTCAAAAGGTGGATATTTTAATTGTGATGAAAGCCTGCTTGACAAGAAGTTTGCCAAGCTTTGCTGGGTCTTGCAGCATCTGTTTGGAGTGGGTGCAAGTGTTGTATGGTAGGCAATATTGCAACCTGGCAAATAATGGGAAACATTAAAAAAAAAATGCTAGGGAAGTCTGAGGTAGGCCCCATGATCATGAGTCCTTCTCCAGCAAAGAAAGAGTATTAGCTACCACTCTGACTAGTTATAGAAACCATTTTCTTGGTAACCACAGCTCCAGTTCTCTGCTTTGCCATCCACTTAGTCATTTATATCTCTGCAAGGCAGTTTTAAGGTGCTAATGACATGGGTATGCAGCCCTTACTCTGTGCAGATGTGGACGATCATCAGGTGCAAGACAGCAATGGCCCAGGCTCACACAAGCCTGGCTGTATCTTGCCATGGTCAGTCAGACAAGAAGTATGGCGTTTTGCTGGGTTACGACAGAGATCATTTGCATTCTGTAAGTCATGATTAAATTCCCAAGGTCCATCCAGGTTCTTTGATGATACAGATAGTTTGAAACTTTTCGTTTCTGTAGACTGCCTCCTGTATACAGTACAATAAATCTTTGTCTCAATGTAATGTCAAATGGGCTCAGCTGCTGAGCTTGAAAAAGTTGAGTATGGTGTTCCTATATTCTGCATGCTTGTCTTCAAGCTGGAAGAAATCAATAAGGAAGAAAAAGGCGCCAACTACCACAGTCTAAGAAAACTACTTAGAAGGGGTAGTGGGTCATGAAAGTGGTGATTCAGATTATCCTGTACAAGGCTGATGAGCAGGAAGGAATGGCCGTCACTGAAAGAAATACCAAAGTTTGATACTGAATGAGGTTTTAAACAGAGACATCCTTCCATTTTCAATGTTGTTGAATACTTGATGCTCCTGCAGGTAGAAGTTAGGGGGAAAATATTTTCAGTCAGACCCCAACACAGATGCCTGATCTTGTCAGTTGTCTCTTGTGCTGACCCAGAGGCTCAGTTTTAGGGAGATTCTGACAGAATCAAGGCCAAGGAGAGATAAATACATGCAAGTTTCATGTAACAAAGCAATCAACACTTCAGTCTTTTCTTGATTTTTTCCCTTTTGAGATCCACTAGTAAACTGGAAAGGCACAAGCATACTAAACATTTCCTACCTGCAGAATGGCTTGAGTGCAAGGAGGGGGCCGCCTGCACAAAATCACGACCCAGATAAGCCTCACATGGTAATGCACTGGCTCCAAGTATCTGATAGCAGAGGATGGGAGAGCACTAAATCCCCAAATGCAAAGCCACATGGCACAGGAACCATGAATTTCAGCTACATTGGTCCAAGCTCTGGATCCCCAGAAAACCTATGGATGTCCTTAATCTTACTGCTGCCTGAAGGAATCTTGGAGGATTTCCAAGCCCTACGGCCTCCTGAGAAATTTGTTTGCATTTTCTCCTGTATGCAAATTGGCAAGGCAGTGATCCAGTGATACACAAGTGCTTGCAATTACAGCATTGCACTTTGATTCCCCATCTTGTAAGCAGGCATTGTCGTGAAAGATCAAACACCAGCCTGAGGTCACATTAAGGATTTTTGTTGTCAGAGAAGTTGCCCCGCAGAAATGGAGGAAAAGGAAAATGCTACCTGCACCTTATGCCTGTATAGCGAACAGGTAAAGCCACACAACAGTACGACGCCATAGCCTCCCATTTTGTCTGTCTTCTTTCAGCTTTCTGTCCCTGACAAGACAGTAGGGTGTCCTGTCAAAGATCAAAGCAATCGCATCTCATCACTACTGGTTTACGTCCATCTGGTTTTAACACTTCAGTTCTTCTTGGTCAAAACTCCATCCCTCCCCCTGCTCATCTTCTGGCCGGCAGCTCCACCACCTCTGAGCACCACCTCAGGACCCTCTTGTCCACGAAGGCTTTTGCCTCAAGGGCTGCTTCACGGACTCTTCGCAACCTTTCTGCCAGCAGCTACTGCACCTCCAGCATCATTGGTGGCTGCTGAAGGCAGCGCTGCCCATGCCTGGGAGCGGTGCTATCGGTGCCTCGTCAGGACGCAGCAGGAAACGTCTGGCCTCCACTCCGTCACCATCTGCTAGAACCAGGCCTCTTCTGGCGGGGGTCCAACACAAAGTAAATAGAGTTTCACAGCCAGATTTCAAACAACAAAATAACTGAGAAATATGGCTCACTGCTCCTGCTTTTCAAATTCAAAACATGGAAAGTCCTAAAAGCAAAAATCCTTTATGGATCCCAAGACCTTTTGGTTGCCAAATGGGTCCATTGCAGCTAACACTAGGGAGAAAGTGCAGTGATGTAGCAATTTTAGTTGGCTACACTTAATTAGTTCAATTTACGCATTTGCTAATTTTTAAGATGATTTCTTCCTCAAGATCAGTGATGGAGAAAAATTAAATCATCAAACTGGAGACTGCACCTTGCAACATTTGTATGGGAAATTGTACAGAGATAGAAGAATTCTGAATCTTGCTACTGTACAATATTTTTCATGGTATAGGAGAGAGAGAAGGACTCAGTGAAGTGTGAATGATTTTTTAAAAGAACAGATTGCCATGTGTTTTAAAATAGGTCAAGTTTTTGGCCTAGTTTCCTTTAGAGTGTCCCTTAAAGCAATGGGGTTTGAATATCCATGATAGTGCCATTGCTTTTTTTTTTTTAGCCACATCTATGTGTGGCTCTAGTTGTAGGGCAGAAATACTCCAGCATAAAACTACAATGGCAAAGACCACTTGTCTCAAGCAGTATTGCTGAACAAGTTAAACTGAACAGTAAAATCTCAGCAGTGGCTGCATTTCATTCTTACGTGTAATGTTACTCTGAAAAGTGACTAAGAAAAAACAAACTATAAAAAAAGGTGATGGCCAGTGAAGCCAACACCTACAGACCAAGTCCTGTCAAACTTGACTTATTAACTCTCCAAATGTCAGGAGGGTTAGCACCATTGTTTGCTTTCCATCTTTAAATTGATTAAATCAATTTATTAACTTGATTTAAGTAGAAAGTAGAATTACAATAATGACACTTAGATTGAAGATAGACAAGGTGGTACTTATAAGAACAAACCAAGGCCACCTGTGTTGAATGGAGATAAAATAGAACGGTCAGCTGTCAAAGCAAAAAGAAGCTGTATGTGTACATTTAGATTCTAAAAAAGAATGTTCAAGATATTTAAAGAGGGAGAAAATTCTGCAACCAATATTAATTGATACAGAATAAATACCATCTGTCTTCTATGTATGGAGCAGTCTGGTACATATATTTATGGAAGCATCTTTGCTCTGTGAACATAACTTAGGTATAATACACATGTATTTATGATGTTACACAGACTTAATTATTCAACATAATACACATACCAGTAATTGTGGTTGGACTTAGTGCAGCTATGTGGAGTGAGGCAGGACATGAGGAGGATTTCCTCCATCCCAGAGCCCTGGAAAAAGGCTAGGTACAAATCAAGAGTGGTTGTGCTTGGGGAATACAAGGACGGGACTTGTCACTCTACCTACTCTCCCCTGAGGCAGAGGCGGGAGCTCAGGACATCCTTATTAAGATGCAGGTTCTTCTCCCCACTAAGCTGATCCATAAGGGATAGTGCCCTTCAGGCACAACCCATTTAAAATGTACCTTGTTGTAGTGAAACTCTCGATTGACCTAAAGCACAGCTAGTAATAAACATTAGTTGGCTCACAGTGTTGTACAGCAATAAACATACTGAAGAGCTTGTCAGTGCATGCTTTGGGAAAGAAGTACAATCTGGAACAACAGGGTCTATACATACACTTGGAATACAAATCTTCTGCAGGCTGTGGACTTCATTATGAAAACCGTTCATGATTCCAGTTAAGCCATGAGTGAAGGCAATGCGAAGGCTTGTCCGGTATTCATCCCACTATAATGTGGAAAGATAAATCAGCCTTTAATAATGGAGACAGTTTTAAGAATACCTTTGTTTTAATGATTAACATTATTTTGCACTGAGATTTGTAGTTGTAACCACCGTCATGGACTGGAACTTTTGTTTTGTACCTGTTCCTACTCTTCATCCTTTGCTGAAGAACCAGCACGAGCTGTTACACACGTGGCTTTGTGTGTACAGTTTATGACATAAAAAGGCTCAAGAAGGGGAAAGAGGATCTTTCTTTTTGCAGAATTTCACAAAGTGCAGGAAAAGTCATCTAGAGAGCTCCCAAGGACACTGATTTGTGAACAACTTTTTTCACACATTACTCCCACTACTTCTTGCGAGACAAGAATATTATGCATACAGATCTGGTTTGAGTTTTCACCCTGGCAGTTCCTCCCAATATTGCTCATATATCAAAATCACTTTCACTTCATAATTGATCATAAACTCTTCCAACATTATCTTTGTCTGCTACTCTCTAAATAATTAACAAAGATGCCAGGCAGATCTGGACTGCATTTGATAAGTAGCAGGAAAATGTTAGTATCTCTGCAAGGATCCCACTTCCAATAGCTGGCAAAGACTTATCCTGCAAAGAATCCCACTGAAATGTCTTCCTCAGCATGGATATGTGACTGCAGAATTACTCAATAAGGACTGGTGGACTACATCTCATTCATTTATAATCTGAATCAAGTTGGGAAAAAAAGTCATACTATCTATTTGCATTGAATACGTTTATAAGCTTCACAGGGAGTTTTCCTCACCAGCACAGAACTCAGTGGAGCATGGACATTATTTCTTCTTATCAGGGTAAGAAATGTAAGAAATGGAAGACTGATTTATGATAGTATACGTAAGTCGAGATTCTTAATGCCTTCATCTACCTTTGTAAGAAAGTTTGCACTGTGTGGTCCCAAAGCCAGCAGCACATCCAGATTTCAGGTGCAAAACAGAAGCTCAGAGTGGAATACCTGTTATATGGGACATACAGGATAATTACATTGCATGCTAAAGTAAGGCAACTGGCTCAGCTGCCTGAAGGACAGGATTTTATTCTGTGGGGCTGAAGTGGGGTTGGAGCCAAGAACATTGAAAAGAAAATGTTGTTCATAATCCATCTGGCTGAAATCTTACACTTATCCTATCTAGGCACTGGATCTAGCTCAGAGCCAAAATTAGGCTATCAGGAAAGGTACCACGGAGGTGGGGATGAAGCCAGAGAGCTGTTGAGGGAACCCACTCCATGGGCAGATAACATGTGAACGGGGGTGGGAGGGAAAGGTTGGGTAGCGGTTCCCATGTCAGATGAGTGTGGCAGTGAATGAGTCAGCAATGGTGGTTATAGCCTTCTCAGTACCCACAGGGATCTTTGCGGTCTTAACCAACGTGTTTAGATTGGATGCTCAACCTAGCAAAAAACCCCACAGAGAAATCAGTTTAGTTAGGAGAAGAATGGCATCCTTTGTCAAGATGCTTTATCAATGTCTTAATTAGTTGAACAGTTACAATATCACTACTCTTACAAATCAATACCGCATACAGCCAAGAAACAGCTGTTCCCATACTATCAGGCTTCTAACATTTCTCTAACAATTCAAAAGAAAAACGGACTAAGGTATAAACTTCAGTACGAGAGCACACTTCATGTCCTCTGCTATTTTTAAGTGAACCTAAGCGTTGATTGATGTATTTAAATAGCTTTTTAATAAATATTAGGTGTGGAATTATGGACATTTAGATAAAAGCTGCCATTTTACAACTGCTGTCATCTGGGGATAGGAGGAAAGTGTGGAGATTATAGTTGATAAAATCCTAGACTTTACTCTTTGGGATGGTGCTCAGAGTTTTTCAGCAGTTTTCATCTGAATAACCTCTAGTGGAGCAGCTCAGTTTACAAACCAGTGCACTTTGCAGCTGGATGTTTTATACCGCCATCAGAAGAGTAAAATAAATAAATCAGTAGGTCACCTTCCTAACTTGATTTTCCTGAGGCAGATTATTTTCTTTCCTTCACGAAGCAAGGAAGAGATCTCTTTTAACGTCAGGAAGAAAGGAAGTAGGGGCAGCTTTCTCTCTGGTCTTAATTTTTGCTTTAACCCCTAAAATGAGTTGATCGCATCTTGTTCATTGAAATTTCCCATATTGGGGACGATGGGGCATTTGTTTGTTTGTTTCAGTTTTTAAAAAGTCTTCTCCCCAGATTTTGGCAGATCCCAAGCTCAAAAATCTGACTGTCTAGCTCCAGTTTAAGAATATTGCTGTTTACACAATGTTGTAGGGGCCAATTAGCCAAGTGTGACATCAACCCAGGAGTAAGCCTTTTCTCAGATATAGGCTGTGTTCTGACCACGTTCAGGAGGTAGGAGAAGTAATGTTTAGTCCTTTTATTAACACAGCAGGCACCCAACTTAAAGCTGTGCCTATTTAGGCTTCTAAAAACAGTTTGCACTGAACGTGCCCTCTGGCTTCCTGGCAGGGCTACTCCCATACCAGTAACTTGATATACTCGCTCATGGTCACCATAACACCAGCCAAGCACACGGAAATAAGAGCATCTTTAGAAAATACCTCAATGGGTTAAAAAAACAGCAGGGCACAGCTACCAAAGCCATGTCTGAGATTCTTCCCTCTGCAGAGAGGGGGCTCAGTACCTTCTGGCTGTTCGCTACTCGAAGAGGAAAAGGATGATTGTGCAGATAGCAACTTCTTGCACAGAAAATCTGTTTTCAGAATTGCAGCAACTGACTAGTTTGAGTAGCTTTATTCCTCCAGCACTGAGGTAGGAGAGGGGGCAGAATGGTATCTGCTCTGCTAATGGCACACAGAATGATTAAATGCTACAGGCCCAGATTCTGCCCTTACTTACTGGTGCAGCTTATAGCAGATGATGCAGTTGCACAACCATGTTAGAGGACAAACACTGTCATGGCAGAGATACAGAGCTTTATTACTAGTAATTTAACTGTCAAAAAGGAAACAATATACTGCATAAACACCTGGTAGGTGGTTAGAAAAGATTATGTTTTTAACCTTATCCACAGTGTATTTAATCTCAAATTACAGATGCAGACATAGAACATACTGATGTTACTTTTAAACATACCAGACTTGCCTCACTGTAAGATATTTTTGGGTTTTTTCCTGAATTTTTCTAATTTTGAAGGATTTCTTGAATAGAAAATTCTACAATCGCAGCACACAGTTGCCTGTTGTAAAAAAATACTACTCTGCTTTTCAAATTTCCTCCCTTCCTTTCTAAAAGCACAGACAAATTAACAAAGAACAACCATAGCTTAGTCATAAAAACAATCTGTCAATATTTACATGGTGCTCCTCAATGGAGCTCCATTTCTTGGTCTTTCTTTGCTGGCTTGATACTTCAACTAAGCCCAGTATGCATCATCAAGCCCTGGATCTAATAACATGTGAAGATGATATTTTGAGATGCATTTGCATTAGCAAGTGAAAATCCAAAGGGAGTGAGGAAAAGTGTCCTCAGCATGATTCAGAATAATTGTTGAATGAGAGGTCAGGATATAATAGGAGGGGAAAAAAAAGCAAAGAAAAAAAAGGCAGGCAACTAGACTCCAACTAGGGAATTGAGCAGCTATGTGCAGTGATGAGAACGCCTGTGGGTGCATTTGCAGCTTCCTCAGACACTGACTGTAAAACTTTAAATTGATTTATACTTCTGTTCAAATAAAGATGCAGCTAAGACATAGTTATGTCAGGTCCATTTTAAACTCTTCTGCTACTCTGTAGGTTTTTGATACCACTTTTTTGGGGTCTAAGCAAATCCTTTTGAGAAAGAAGAGAATTGGGGCTTGAAAACTCCCAGCTACAACAGCTGGTGCCCTAAGCACCGTCTGGAAGAAAGAGCAGTTTAAGAGCTATCAGATTGCTTTTCCCTCTCACTGGCATTACAGCTTCATAGTTCTGACTTAACTGGGGATCAAACTTCGATATTGATAGATATTTCAGCATAAATATAATTTCTCACACCAGAACTGGGGGCTTTTAGTGCAATAGGAGCAGGCCCACTGCTTTAGCAGGGACACCAGTGCGAAGCAAGTGAATGCTCTGACTCTGTTTCTTT
Source organism: Haliaeetus albicilla (assembly GCF_947461875.1). Lineage (NCBI taxonomy): Eukaryota > Metazoa > Chordata > Aves > Accipitriformes > Accipitridae > Haliaeetus > Haliaeetus albicilla. The sequence continues at coordinate 13,462,343 of NC_091494.1, read as the reverse complement.
TTCATTGCAAGTACATAAGCGCTGCTGTTTCTGAAACCCAATTACTATAGTATTGCAAAGAATAACTCAGAGCAAGTATGAAACCAAAAGTACTGCCACATAGACGCAGCGTACTTCTTTCAGAAGGTTTCTACCCAGAAGCGTGATTGTTAGCTATGCAAGTCTCTCTCATGCTTTTTGCCTTTTTTTTTTTTTTTCTTTTTTTCCCCATCATTCTGGAAAACCTGCAGTTTGGGGACTAAGCAAATAAATTTTATACCTGGAACAGCTTTATCACAACTGATTAAATGAGCATCCTTTCTGTTTCTTCACATTGAAAATCTCTGGAAAGATTTTTACAGATATTGGGGCTGGTGATATTGCACAGTCAGAGAAGGTATCTGGAACACAGCACGATGGAAGTGCTTTCAGGGGCAGCATACCTGAATTCACCTAGTGAACTGGTGTCTGAATCCTCCAGTTCAGGGAGCAAAAATACGACACAAGGCATCCTATATCCCACAAATGGTTCCAAGTAGTTTGTTTTCCAAACGTTTCCAAGTGGCTTGCTTATTTTGAATTTCTCAGACACTTATGGGTGACATAATCTTAGCATCAAATTATTTACTGCCAAGTGTGCACAAGCCTCTTCCCAGAAGATCTGGCCTGGGGGTGAATAATGTACTTTGTGCATTTGCAACACAATTACTAGTCAGAGCAGAGTGCATGCACTGCCCTGCTCTGCAGTTTGCCTCAATTCAGACACTCGCACTCAAGCTACTTGGGTAAAAGAAGCAGCTTTACAATTTTCCCCATAGTACACTTCCCTCCTAAAAATCTCCCACATAAGCATTCTTACTCCTGCAGCTCCACCAATGCTAGGAAGTGTGGGAGGGCTGGCATTTTTGGCACAATAATATTTGGACCCTCTCTACAGTGTCTGCTCTGCTCCCTTGAATACATTTGCAATTAATCAGAGGAACTTATGACGAAGGGTGGTCTGCTGTGAAAGGTACCCAGTCCACTTGGACTTAATATCCCCTCATTTCATGTGGATAATGATGCTCTCTCTCCCCCTGGACTCCCTCTTTTCCTCAAAACTGCTGAACGAGGAAGACTAGAAGTTGAGTCTGAGGAAACGGGAAACAATAAAAGCTGTGATCTACTTGTGAAAAGTACTGTAAGAGAGCCAAGCTCTATATTATTATATTGTCTAATATACTGTAGTAAAGCATTATTAAAATTGAAGCAGTTGAGTTCATTTGCAAATAGGTGATGTGTGGAGATGAACATTCTTCAGATTATCCTCATTACTACTTTCATATGTTACAATGATTTTCATATAAACATCATATCATCTTATGTGATATGTAGTCAAATAGCTGGAATCCATTAAAACCATGCTCCAGCTGTGCAATCACTGTCCTCACAAAGATACCTTTTTACGTGGGGTTAATGCCAAGAAGAATCCACAGCTTCAATTGTAAGAACATCAAAACATGTTTTTTATTGCAGAAAAAAGCATTTGCAGCAATTTAAAATATCCAGTCAAGACCACACTGCTAAATCTAGATAATAGAAATCCTGGAGAAATTTGAGCTAAATCTGTCTGGATTATAGCGGTGGGATTATCTGAATGCTAAATTACTGTATATGTTTTACTCACAAACATGAGCACAGACAGTATAGGAAGATGGATGACTATGCAGATCGCAATAAAACCCATCCCCAAGAGACTTTTTCATACACTAGGTAAACACCCCTCTCAATTTATCAAGCATTCTAGATTGAATTAATGCTGTCATTTACTTCGCTGTTGCTGTGTAGAGGAATATGGTTTAACTTGAATAGCTTCTTTAGTATCAGAAAAATAAATGTTTTCTCTGTGCATCCTTCACAACACACAGTGTGCAGGAATATTAATTGGCTGCTGTGTTCGTATAACTGAATTAAAGAAAATACAACTGTAGTTTAGTGTGTAATCAGAAAACCAAATTATATGCAATATTGAAAGAAAAGATTAACCCTGGCTGTCTTGTTAAACCTTCCCTTCCCCTCCCCTGTTGTTTACACACCAGTGTTTCTGGCTTTCTAAGGACATACAGTGAATGAACCTGGATTGACCTGACACATAGCATCTCTCAAGCTTTCCCCTTGAATGATTCACAGATGTGTGAGCTGTAACCAAAAAAAGCAAAGAGGAAAAATGCAGGGTAGTGTAGAGGCTGAGTGAATTTGAAAGAGGTGATACTGTCGGAGTGTGCCACGCCTGAGTCTCTCCTTCACTACAAGTGCACAGCTACTGACTAAAAATACACATTCCTTCAGCTGCCAGTTTAGCTCAGTTTGACAATTCCAAGTGAAATTACCTTCAGTTATGTTCATGCAGGAATTATTCTTATTATTCTGCTCATGCGCATTAGTTTTTATTGCTCTTTGATGCTTTTTTGCTATCTTGGGTGGCAATGCTGCATGTCCATGCACCATGCAGTTATGTGGTAGGTGAAGCAATCAGGAGGGCTTTCCCGGGAAAGAAGGCTAGACAGTAATTGGTGCTTCCTGTGAACGGCTACCAGCTGATGTAGATATGGCCACTTTCACTTCCTCCTTTCTCATTCAAATAATGTATGTAGCTCTGTAAACAGATTAAATACAATTTTGGATCCTGGGAAACTGTCAATGTAATCCTTTGGTCAAAGTATAAACAAACAAACAAAAGAATCGGCCTTAGCCAGAGAGTTCAGCTGCATCCAGATTTTAAGATACATAGTTTTCAGCAGAAAAAAAATTCAGAAAGGGCTCCAAAACCTTACTTTTTTACTGAGAAAGAGGGACTATTATGAATAGATGCCATGGAAATTTGGGCATGATAGCTGTTATTCTCAAACTGTGCACATGTGCTAACAGATTCACAGTGTCAGCACTCTCTGGTGTTTGAGATAACAAAATGAGGGTTCCATTCTTCAATTTTTCTCCCTCAACCAAAGGATTAATTTCTCACTACTTCTGCCACTATTTTGTCTGCTTTTGTGATGAACGTCTGAATACGAGTTGACCTAGAACACAAAAGCTTGGTTGTTGCATGAACTGTCTGTAGACTAGTGCTCTCATGGAGCTGAACCAGAGGTGGTAACAATGAGATATTTTAAGAGTAAAAGGTTAAAGCCACCTAGACACAAATATCACAGCACAAGTGGAAAGCTGAGTTAATGAGCTCAGGTCTACCCTGTGTCAATGACTGCAATACACACTGCAAAGAGTCTAGACCACACAGCATCAGTCCCAAAGGTGGTCTCAGCATCACGGTCTCTGCCATAAAAATAATATGCAGAATAGAAAAACTTGAAAAATAGGTAAGGCAAGTGAAGGAGTACAGGTTGGAAAGGGCTAACATGAACACTTTTTTTTAAACCGAGCTAAACTCATGTATAAAAGTAAATTCTGAAAGAACTTGGAGAGAGACAATATGGTTTCATACCATGTTACTAATTTAAAGGATAAATACTTTGGGGGATTGAAACATTAGGAAAAGATTTAAAGGAAAAGAAGAAATCTTATTAATCTCAAACAGTACAGCACAGCCATAGATCAAACAATAAAATAGGGCGCTTCATATTACTTGCAGGAATGCTAGATATGTTTCTCCCATCTCTTATATATTCACTATGAAATTCGTTCTACTGTAGCCCAGACATAATTTAAACTATTCCCTCTGCCAGGAGAAACCGAACTTTAAAGGCAAATATTAACTCAACTAGCATGTCTGTCTGGAAAAATAAGTATGTTTTGATTAGCATGAGCAGTATTTCAGAAGATGGATCAATTTCCATTCAAAAGGAGATGAAACAAATTTAGAAATCTGATGCAGCAATGTAGTTAGATAACAGCTCACATGCTTAGCACTATATATGAGCTTAACCACTTTCCTGAAACAGAGTTCCAACATTACAATAAATCTCCAACAAAACTCAAATCTTTGTCAGACGAGATCTACAAAAATATGCAAGTTAGGAAAAATATGTTTTCAGTTTTACACAAGTAGTGCTTTCTTCAGCGTAGCCCCCTCAGATCAACAACTGCCTTTGTTACATAGGTAGCTTTGTAAAACTCCACTGACACAAACCTGGACACTGCTCTATAAAACACTGAATGCTCAGACACACGAGTGGTTCACACTTATCTAACAGTTGTTCAATGTGGCCCAGAAAAGAGGTAGTTTATTTTCATTTCCTATTGGACAGCTGACCACATAAGGAAAAACACAATTATACATGGCATGGAATAACATTATGCACAGCTTTATGGTTAACATCTACACAGTTGGAAAAGCTGCATGGAAAATAAACCATGACCTTAGTAGAGGTGGTTTCTCTACTACAGGCCAGCACTTAGTCGTGGTGCCAGGGTAGCACAGGGAAAGGATGCATGACTGCTGTTCATGCTGTACTGACTTCAAAGATAAAAAGGAAAAAAGAACTTATTTTTCACTGCCATTACTTGCTTTTTTCCCCTCTTTCACAAACAATATCTTACAAAGATATCTTACAAAGTCCTTAATTTCCCATTGTGTGCTGGTTAAGTGATTTCTTCTCTTCCTCTTTCTATGTGCTTGATTTGAAAGACAGTCATCAGGCAAACCTCCACTAACTGCTCATTGCTCTTTCACAACTGATGTGCTAGACTCTTAACAGCTCTCTCTTTGCTGTCCCAGTTTGACTTGGAGACCCTTTTCTTTAGATCATTCACCAAGGCTAAATGAGCTCTGACAACTATTTCTGGGATCTGTTTTCCTTTTCCTCAGTTTGTGTGATCTCTAGCATCATCTCCCAAATCAGGCAGAGAAAGTTCCTTCTCTGATTTCCTCTGCACATGGGACAGACGCTATTTTACTGTGCCTCAGGCCAAGTGAATGGAGCAGAACACCACACATGAGTTACTCAGGCCTACAGCAAATTTGTTATACAGCAAGAGAACAGAAAACAGGAATGCTGCAAGCGATCCCCTGAGAGTTGGTACTGTCTCAGAAACCTAGAGTCCTCTGCTAAGAGTTATCTTATTAGAAAATACTAAGACGATTTTATTGTATTCAATATCTCCTTAATGTGCTTTCAGATTGAAACTACTCCTCTTCTAATTGAACTAATTAATCTTCTAACATTTAAAATGAGGAGAAAGATTAATTAATAGACGTCAGCAACTTTACATGACCAGCATCACACATTACTTTTAACAAGATGGTCCCTAAGAAAAGAGTCTCAATATGTTTGTTGTCACTGAATGCATTAAAATTCATGTTAGAGATAATGACTTCCTCTATAAATAATGCCTTTACAGTGAGTACAGCAGCTTTTCATGTTGCAGGTTATCAGCTGTGTGTTTTTTTAGTGCACTTTTGGACTTTAAGTTTGCACTATCACCTACAATATAGCTGTTAGTTCAGCCTGGTTAAGAAATTATGGGCAGGTGATCCTCACAGAAGTGAAGTCACCATTCTGGAGGTATGACATAAGTTTATGACAATCTCAGTCTAGAATTATATTATTTTAAGTTTTAATTCTACTTAAGTACCTTTTAAGGCTCCATATACAATGAAAAGAAGCACTACAGAATCATGTTTATAATCACAGCTGTTTAATATGCTGATTTTGCATTTAAAAAATTATTAAATGTAACTTTGCATTTAATGCTTAAGTGTAAATTTTTTCATTTACTGATACCAGCAATGATTTTTCAATTAACATTTTCACTATTCAAGCTATCTGTTTACAGTGAGAATCCAACTTTTCTTTGATAGCAAACATTTGCTTTCATCTCTACATTCTACTTTCTGCTTCCTATGCAGTGGCACAATCTTGCAAAATCTGAGTTCCCAGCACTGGAGAAAAATGTCCAAATCTAAGTAAACAAAATAGCTCTTCCAGTGGATCTTTTTCTTTTGATCAGGTTTTAGTGAAAAGAATCCACAACCTAGTCTTTGAATTTAAATGCCTTTGGAGTGCTCTTTTTACTCAGGACAGCCAAAGGCATAAAAGCTGAGTCATTCAAAATTAACATCAGCCAGTTTTTCTTCTCTCCTACCTTGTTAACCAAAGGTTCAGAGCATTTGAACACAGACATTCATTTAATAATGCTAATAAATTAGTTGACAATAAATTTTAAAGGAAAGCACAGCCTTTTACCTGCCACTACATTGCTTGTACATCTGTCCTATAACATTGAATATACACCACCTATATTAAAGTAGGGATTCAACTTTGGGAAAGAGTACAGTAAGGAATGATGGGACAGAAGCAAGGGCATTTTTCCACTTTGTTTGGATATGCAACTAATACCTTTTGTATTTATGTATTAGTTTTTGTCAGGGATTAGAAATCTTAGAAATCTTTGTTGTTGGTTTTTTTTCAGAAGGTCTTCTCAGTTATCTGTTAACTGTTACCTGCTGAGGCATGAGTCCTGGGAAAACCTTAGCTGGGAAAAAAACTGTTGTGAGCACACAACGGAAACCTTTAAATCTTTATCAGATGGACCTAGCCTGGGAATTTAGCTCAGTATGCAGTCCAGGGTTATTTTTGCCATAGGTAGTTTCTTCAAAAGACAGATGTTTCGCTGTGCCTGATTGTCCCACAGTAGTTATGTCCAAATTCTACCTATGCATTCCCTCCCACAAAGCAATTCCCATTAGAGAAGCCCTGCTTTAGTTTACGCTAACTCACCCATTACTACTAAGGCTGATTGCTGTGATGATACCCTGGCAAAGTTTATGAACACACTCAAGATATGTACCTTTCAAAAGACTCAGTCCAATCTGAGTTCATGTATAGAAAACAAAAGCTTCTGTGCCTTTCCTGGTGGCTCTCCTCACATCAGAGATGTTCCCTAATGCTGTACTTGGATCTCAAATCTGAGGGACTCCTTAGAGTGCTGTGGGGCATCTGCAGCAAGAGCTGACTTCAATGGCAATTGTGGGGGCTCAGCATGCCTAAAAATTAGGCCTTGTATTTTTAAAAGCTATCAAACATTTTGTTGTTAAACTAACATCTTTTTTTGTCTGTGGCAGAACAACAAAAAGAAAGCCCCTAAGAATTTCTGCTGGCTCTGCAATAAAAACAATTGCTGTCGGCATTTGTTTATGAAAACAGGCAAAAGATAACAAACTAATGTTCTTGCCCCAGCCGACACTGAGCTACACATCTTTTGCTACAGTTAGCAAAAAAGTTTGTACCTCACCTAAGCTGAAATAATTTTCCAATGCAGTTTAACTAGTTAGTTTAACACTTGTTTAACACTAACAAGTCAAGTGCGTTCACACTGGTGGTTTACACAAGGGCCATGTAGGTTGACTATTAATCCATTTTATTACACTGGAAAAAGTTTTCAAACAGGGAGTAGGCATTAGCAGGGAAGCCAAGGGCTGAACTGACAATATAGACTGAATTAGCATTTATTTTACCAAGCAACACAGAAAAGAGCAAATGCCAAAACATGTGTTATTCTAGTTTAAGGCTAACATTGAATGCTAACATTGACACATTTAAAATGTTAGAACTTGTTTGTACTTGTTACATAATAGTAATTTGCTTGGTGATGCCACCCTATATTCACTGAATATTTTAGAGCCATTATGTCTTAGCCTGCACTAAATGAAAAATTAATAAAAATATGCAAGTTGATAGTAAAGGCCAAATATGTTGTGATAGCGTCAACACAGCGAAGTAGTTTTGAAAGACCTCATCTGCATTCACCCTTGATACGCGCACATGTGGCAAGCCCCATGAAAGCAACAGTATAAAAAAAGTGTTTTCTAAATGAATTTTACGCTGTGTAGCAGAACATAATCTTCCAAGTGAAAAGGAATTGGATACAAGTGATGACACACCTATGCAAATAAAATATTCATGAAAAGAGCAGAAGAGTATTTGGCTCTTTCAGGCGCTGCGGTTTTTGGTACTAAATACAGGATCGGATTTCTTACTGACAACCACGGGGACAGTAACAATAAACACAGGCCAGTAATGAAGGCTGTGATGAACAGGAATAGCATGGATAGATTTGCACTTGCTCCTGTTATAACTTCAGGGCTCTGCATCTAGGTGACAAGATTGTTTCTTTTTCAGTGACGACTTCTTAAAAGCAGCTTGTTACCTCTCTTAAATTTAAGTGAGATGACGTTGTTTTCTTTAGACAGAGATCTAACATGTAAAGTGAAGGTCTGTAGGAGTCCCAGTGACCAAATATAGGGAAAAATAGTTAGCCCAATCTTATGTCTAGTTTGCAATAAGTAAATGAAACTTGGGATCGCTGATTTGTTTCAAGTTACGTAGCCTTTGTTTGAAATAGGATGAGGAAATCTTCTCATTTAGGAAAAAACTATATACTTCCAGAATGGACCAATGAACATTTGACAAAACTATCTGGTAGTAGGGTATAAGGGACTTATTTTGGTCAACTGATGACATGCAAAATTCTTTTGTTTTTTTCTAACATAACTTCACACATGACAGTATTTCAGGTAGGAAATGGTATAAGATTTCTAGTTTCAGTAAAATGAATTATTACTTCGTAGCTTCGGGAACAAGCTAGGAAAACAGCATTTGTGTATGTTGCAGCAGCCCTTTAAGGGTACCCTCCATTAGAAAATGTTGTGTCTTACACAGTAGGAGGAATTTCCATCATCAGTGAAGGGTATTTCCCTTTTACTTTGACATTGCCATGTTCTGAAATCCTCTGAACCACTGTACTGGAGGACCATGGGCTTTTTTATTCATTTTCCACGTGGCAGACTGTTGCATTGATAAACTAACTTCTCTGTTTTTTCCAAAAATACCAGCTACTACTACATCGAAAAATCATACAATTGTCATAACAACCCAGTAATATTACAGTGGCCACTTTGAAGAGTGGTCTGAAGAGTATTTGCCAAACCTTTTGATCCCTAGTAATCAGAACAGAAGTGCCCAAAATCCGGAGATTAAAGGATTAGGCCTCAAGAAAGACTTGTGGTATTTCAAGAAAATGTGACTGATGCTCACCACTTATTTTTTACAGTGCTGATGAGATTTAGTGTTTAAGGTCCTTTCCTGTTCAGACATAAAAGCTGCTGTAATCAGAGTATTACTAGGGAAAACTACTCTGGTTGGGGATTCAATATGTTTAAATTGTTGAGCCATGGTTATTGTTTGGATTAGGTTAGGAAGGATGATACTGAAATAAGTAAGCCCCAATAGTGCAGCAAAGCAGAGGAGAACAAAGGAAAAGGTTTGTATTTTTAAATAGCAATCTGGATAGCCTAAGTACGCTGGTTATAACTATATATATATATAAAAAAAAACTTAGACCAGCCTAGAGACTAGTTATTGTATATGTCTACACAGCTACTAGAAAGAGAATAAACACTTCCATTGCAGTGAAATCCATATGAAAGCAAAACTGGAGACACTGGAGATGGAAGAGAGTTATTAGGTCAGCTTGACCATCCCCCAGCCCCGTTGTCCCTCAAAATCTACGTGCTCGGTTCCCACATACATCCCCAACTTCTGCCACACAAAACTTGACACAAGCAACTAACATCCATCAGGGTCATTCTGCTAGAAAACAAAAGATATCAGGCTATACTGATGGTAAACCAGCCTAGGATATTTGTCAGTAAGGTCTAAAGATTTTTTGTGGACTTTATATATCCAAATAGCTAGCAGCTTTTTCATAAGAAATACATGGCTATTAATAATACTTGGTTGTCTTTGTATTTTAGGGAGCCATTAAAGATGCAAGAGAAAATATCAGCACAAAAATATGTTCTGATATACAATCTTGCCATTTCAAACACCATTGGATTATTATTACTGATTAGAGGGAAAAATCCAACAGCTGTCTGGGGTATTCCCTCAATGTCTGGATTATTGATTTAATAGCTACACATTGTCTAGATCCTACCACTCCACTAATATTTGAAAATGCTGTGCATGAGTTTACATTATTTTTTTTCCTATTATTGCACAAAAATTATCTATTTTAGTCTGATTTTTAGGTGAATTCAAGATTAGCTGTTTCTTCAGCTCCACACAATAGGAATATGAAATAACAATTGTATCTTTTAAAGTAAAAACTAAGATGAGTATTTAGAGCTAAAAAAAAATAAATAAATCCAAGTTTTCAGAAAGCTGCTAAGTATTAAATTTCACCTACAGTTTATTCCAAAATTCTGCTCTTCCCTCCCTCCACTCCAGGAAATTGGAACTGGAAAAACAAAGCAGAAATTTAAGGCAGGGAAACTACTCAAGTGTGAAGGGGCTGTAATCATTACAGTTGCTTAGGTTACGGTGATACACTTTGGATCCAAGTTTGACATCCTCTCTGGTACATTTAGAATAAATAAGTAAACAAACAAACAACTGCCTGCTAGCTTTAAATTCTTTGCCTTCATCTGCGAGTGCTGCAGTCAGCCTGTCTCTGGTTTATTTCCTTATGACTGGGTTCAGCCTGCACAGGCTGTTGTTTTTGTTCGGCGTGAGGCTCCCTGTGCATGCCCTGCTTGTGAAGCATGCCGATAAGAGGCACGGTGTGAACGGCAGCTTATGTCATGTGCACCACAAGATATGGCAGCACTGCTGCAGTGGAGGCAGCCCCGGTGGTAACACAGTTCTCTGAGTGTGCCTTGGATTGCTTTGGATTCTCCTGCCTAAAAACATGGGTGTTGATTGAGAAAAAGTCCCAGCGTTCAGACGTGACAGCGTAAATGTAGTGTGGTAGACGCTCCCTCTGTGACCACTTAACCCAGAGCAGGGTAATCCAAGCAGTATAGACTGTCCTGGTCAAATAAACTAGCATACAAGGAAGAATGACACACTTTGTGTTACATTGCCTTAGTGAAGCACCCCTCTTTTCTAGGATGGAGGTACAGCAGCCAGCAGCAAGTCCTGTAAAAGACTTTTCCTTCTAGAGGTGGAATCAACAGAGGTAGTATTCTACTACAGGCCTCTCTCATATATAAAGTTTAATTGAATTTAGCTCTACCACGTACCGAAGACAAAATATAACCCTTAACATGATTATTGGTTTAAAAATGGTAAGCATTTTTGCATATATGTGATGCTATTTATTTGTTTAGCATGGGCCTTATAAAAAAAAAAAAAAGAAAAAAATACTTGAGCAAGGGTATCAGCTGTTGTCTGTTTGGCCTGATACATTTGCAATGTTTTTTATGGAAGAAAATGTTGTCCTAAACCACTATTGTTCCTCTGTTTCTGACAAGTAATGTGATATACAGTGAAATCCTGTCCCTTCCTACAATGTTTGCTGTTATTAGTATTCTAGGTCTCTACTAATGTCACAACTTATGTGATAAGCATGGAAAATTCTGTATAATGAATCTTTAAGCCAATAAGAAGATATTATGAACAAAAAATGTGTCTAAAAGTGTAAAGATAATAGCTTAATATAAAAATATAATGCTTTTATATTTTTATTGGGGAAGGAAAAGGAGATCACAAAATTTCTGCCTGCAGAAGGAAGAGGGCCACAGGTAACAATTATATAACCCATGTTCTTTGGTCTAATCGAAGGTAAACACTGTATATTGATCCTCAGTGGTCTTATGCAATAAACTATTCTAACATCATACCAGCTATGCACACCTTTCTGTCCTGAACCACTTCTACCAGCTACACTGATTGAGCTCTTTGTTCTGTGATCCACCTCCTCCTTCACTGGAGGAGCAACAATGGCAATGCAGTGAACCACTTAATTTGGAATCTAGCATTTCTGTTAGGGCCATTTAATTCTGAGATCTTATAATCCTCAAAAAACAAAGAAAAACTGAAACACTTGGAAAATACAGAATGATGATGTACTACTCTAATCATGGAGGTCCCAAGGAATAGGTCCCAAGTGCAGCTCATTATCATCACAAACATTGATCTGTTTGAAATCTGCATCTAATCTGATGTACATTTCTTTTCAAAATGACAAAAACATTTTGATTTTACACTCATGATGTTTGAGTCAACTTATAAAAAATGATGAAATGGAAAATGGGAATCTGCTAATAAATAATTTTGGCTAAATCTTATATCACACCAGTGCTACGCTTTCAAATGCCCCCCCCCCCCCCTTTTTTTTTTCAGATAAATACTGAGGTAAAATTTTCTAGCTCCTTATGTATCTCGCTATTGGTTGTTGTCTCTAATATAAGCCTATTCTCTACCCAGTTACCAGCTATGTATTAGAGAATTAACCACAACTGTTAAGGTCACATCAGGTCAACTTTAAAGTGATAAAACCTTAATGGAGTAAGGGATCAAGAACATAACAAAATGTCTTATTTCCGTTTTCCACATCTCTGGAGAAATACTTTAAAGTTTACTAAGAAATACTTATCTAAACATACTAATCTTTTCATATTATTTCAAATATAGGTAGTTGAATTCTAAATCCAGTGATACAATATTACAATAAAATAAGTCATATTAAATAAATCATGTTGTGGATCTTAGAAATATTGTCCAAATCTGCAATCCTAATATATATGTATGTTGTTATTCCCAGAGGGCTCTAAACAAAAAGAACCTTGTGTTGCTATGTTTGTTAACATATTTAATAATTTATGATATAATAAATTACCCCTCTTTTGTTTATTAAGACTTAGCTAAAAGCTGGCTAGAAAACCAGTGGCTCTAATCTCTCTAATCTCAACCACTGATTTTGTTGCCTCAGTATCTAACTAGCAGAGATCCTCTAGCTAGTACTTTTGGCATTTTTAAGGTGTTATGATCTTATAGGACAAGAACTTTAAAAACAGTAAAAATATTACTAAGATGATATTTTAGTTCTGCAAAAAGAACTAGTACTTTTCGGGGGAAAAAAAAAAAGTTGCTGTTTGGAAAGAGCATGTTTGTCCTTGTAGCTTTCATCCTGCCAACCTTGTTTCCCTTCTCTAGCTCCTCTGTTTCTCTTAAAATCCCCCAGAACCTCACTAAACCTCACTAGAAAGGTTTCTAGAACCTCACTTTGGTTATGATGCTTTTACCTCCCGTAGAATCTACAACTTATTTCTTAACAAAATCTGTCTTTCCCCTTGTGGAGGTTTGGTTTCTACTATTGACCTCGCTCTTTCTTGTTTCTCCAGATCAAGAGCATAACTGATGGAGTTAAATTCTGCATATCTTTTTTTGAAGGCCACCATTAACATCTTGCTATTCTCATTAGTAACAAAATTTAAAAAATTATTGTAAGGGACTGACTTCTTGGCTAACATTTTTTTCAGAAACTCCATAACTTTTTTCATAGGCTCGCTCTTTTCCCCCTCCGTGTCAATACCTTTGTATCAACATTACCGTTAAGCACTTTCATTTTCTGTATTGATATTTCTATTTTTTGCCTTCCACTAATCACATTTGTCCTGTCTTTCATTTCACCTCCATTTATCCCATTACACTGCATGTCTCAGTGCTCACAGTTAATCTCCTCCAAGCATTTCTTCTGTTTTGCAACTAATACTTCTGCAGAAATCCTTTAACTATGCACAGACCTTCTACTTCCAGTCAGCTAAGCCCTTCTGATTTCCCCTGTGCAAATCTCTTCGTTAAAATCATATACAGTCCATGTAACTCAGGGAATAGAACTATATTATTCTTGCTATATAGATACACAGCTACCTGTATGGCGCAGGATAGCAAGGCCATTGTCGCATGGAGGGGCAGCATCCATTAGAAACTTAGGAAACTGGAGTGAACGAGCAGGTGAGTGGGAAAGCGACAGATGAGAGAGGGAAGAGGCTCGTGGGTGACTGGGAAGAAGAAATGCAGCAAAATCAAACTGTGCAGGGGTGAGGGCCAAAAATAATGGAGAGATTCAAACGGATGTCAGAGGACAAGGCTAAAAACAGACAACAGTCACTGAAAACTGGGAACAGAAAATGCAGAGACGACAGCACAAAAGAGCAGTAAACAGGGGGGTACAGTTGCCCTAATGCTGCAAACGCACAAGTTTAATACACTGAAATTAAAGGACGGCGGCAGAACAATACGCAGCAAGGCCAAAAGGCTCGAACAGAAGGGCTGTAATAAATATTTATTACAATAGCAAGCGTAAAGCCACCTCAGACCTTATCATTTCCCCTGAACCCATGGCGGCCCAGCACCACACCAGCAGCCCGCTGATCCCGGGCCTCTGGTCGGGGGTCCCGTCCCCGTGCCCTCGGCCTGCAATCGCTGTCACGGGGGTCCTGACACGGTGTCAACCTGGCACCGAACTGTGCACGGGAAAAGCGGACGAAGCGTTTCAGCTTCTCACCGCCTGGCAGCAAGGGAGGAAACGTGGCTGCCCCGTCCCCGCCCGCCGTACCCAGCAGCGCCAGGAGGAGGCTTGGCGAGGGCTACCGGGCACGGCGGGGCGGAAAGCAAGCCGTCAGGGCGGCCGTCCCTCGGCCCCACGGCGGAGGAGGGGACGGCGGCAGAGCCGCCACCCCCGCGGCGGCGGCCGGTTGCCCGGGCGAAGGAGACGCCGGGCAGCAGCCTCCGCGCCAACAAAATGGCGGCGGGCGGCAGCGGGGTCCGGCGCGGCGGGGGCCTGCCCGGGGTAAGGCGGCGGCTCGGGCACGGGGAGACGAGCGGGGGCAGCGGGAAGGGGCGCGGGGCAGGGTGGCGGGGCTGCGCCCAGCCCGCGCACTAACCCGTCCTCGCCGCAGGTGCGGAGACCGCCCGGCGGGCCCCTGCCGCCCGCCGCCGCGGCGACCGGCGTGCTGAGCGGCGACTTGCTGGCCAAGGAGGAGGAGTACAAGTAAGGAGGCGGCCGGGGGCGGTGGCCAGGCCCTGTCACCTCAGCCTTATCCCGCTCGCGGCTGGCTGTCCTAGAGGAGTTACAGTTAATCCCCTGTATCCGAGTCCCTCAGCTAGTTTCCCCCAACGCCTGCGGAGGAGAGTAGCGAGAGCAACGTTCTAACTTTCTCCCGCCGCGGTACAGCCTTCCTGCTGCCCTCTTACACAGGCTGCACGCTGCTCTAGGCCTCGCTTCGATCCCACAGCATTGGACGGCAGGTTTTTCTGCATTTAAATCGCCGGCATTACTTTTAAATTATGAATATATAAGTGCTTAAGCCCGTTAGAAAAAGCTTAAAAGCTGTAAAGGTTGCGACAAATGCAGCAGGAGCACATGTAAAAGCACTCGCTCAGTTACCTGTCAGTTCTCAGCCCTTGTGAACGGCGAGGACGTGCAAGGAGCCATTAGTCACACTGCGTGAAAAGCTGTAAAGTGAAGCATGCAAGAACACAGCTTATTTTAACCTGTACATAGCTGTAGTGACACATTTTAATTTTGCGATCAAGTAATGCAATAGTATGTGACTCCTTCCCCAACCCCTGCTGCTAGGTATGCACCTAAGGTACGGACCGTGCTAAAAATGGAAAGTGTCGAGGAAATAGATACAGAATGTGTATCAAGCAATGACATGGCCAAAAACAAGGACACCCTTTATCTCTCAGAATTATAGTCTAAACCTTCCTGTTTAATGGGCATAGGCGTTTTTTTACTATTAATTTGACAAAAACCTCAGGAAATTGTTGCAGTGTAACTTTGTTAATACTCTGCCGTATACTTCAGTGTTCCTTTGTAGGAGTTACTAAAATTTCACTTAGTTGAGGCAGAGATACTGTTATGCTTACATTTATTTCTTTTAAATCTTTCAAAACCTTGGTGACAAGCATTCTTACTCTTTCAGGCGACTGAATGCGGAATTAGAAGCAAAAACAGAAAAACTGGTGCGTCAGGCTGAAGAAGTAATTGTGAGTAGGTTATGCAGACTGTTACATAATTTAGCCTCAGTTTACATGCACACAGGGTCTCGTTTCAAAAGAAATTATTTAGACCATGACAACTAAAAGTATTTTGGTTTCAAATGCAATCTAAGCTTTTAATTTTGTTTTTTCAAAATTGTAAACTTCTACTAAAAACACTTCAAAAGATGGGTTTTATATAATTTCATCAGGTGGGTAGATGTTCACACAGATGTGTAGAGCATTTGTGCAGATATATACATAAAACCACATAAAAACTTGATTAGTTAAAAAATTATCTGTAGGTGGTTTTATGTCTTAAATACTAAGAAAAAAATTAGTGTATGAAAACCAGATACTGTTGCAGTAACATGCTAGTGAAATAGGATCTACATTGTTCAAGCTGAAAGAAATACAAAGAATAAGCAACAAATAGAAAATATGTAGTTAGTAAGAAGGAAGCTTTCTTAAAAAGAAAATTTTCCTGTTTATTGTCAGTATTCTCTTTTAATGTTGGTGTGGCTGTGTACCAGATAGAGTCAAGTTTTTATATGAAAATTGGACAAATTAAAAAGGGAACGGGGGAGATATAGTTTATACCCAAAACAGTTTGGAGAAGGTGTTCCGCATATTAGATATATGCATTGTAAATACACTCAAATAAATAAGGCTTAAAAAGCAAATTATTAAGTCTTCTGGAAAGCTATACTTAGATGTACTTTTCCAACTGTTGAAACTTCATTTTTATTTCCTGTGAAAACATACTCTTCTCTTGAGCTGTGACATGCTGAGGCTAACTGCTTGACATTTGAACAGAAGCAGATGAAGCGGCCAAAATAGTATCTAGTCTCTTTCCTTTAAAAAACAGCAACAACAAAACAACTTTTTTTTTTCTCTCCTCTCTCTAAATACAGCAGAAGATAAAATATTTTAGGACACTTAATATACCACATGGCACTGCCAGATTGCACAGATATACGTTTAACAGCCTAAGTTAAAAACAAAAAAAACCAAAAAAACAAAAAACCAAAAAACAAACAAGACACCGAACAGGACAACTGCATTTTGTTCTGGATTATGCTTCCTAACTGTAACTTAGGAACATAGAAGCTGTCTGAACATTCAGACTGAATTATTCTCCAAAGTCTCTCACATACAACATATCAGTGTCCAATTATGGTCATACTGGATGAATAAAGATTTATCTTTAAGGCTCGTTGCACAATATGGAAAATGGAAAAATTGTTCCACCTGCTGTGCATTTGCTACTCCTATATTTTAGACAAAAAAAGAGGGAGGGTAACAGCATCTCAGATGATGTTCAGCTGGGCAAAAGTTTTACAGGCAAAAGGCAATTACTTGTTGCAAAGCAGAAATAAATGTTGGGGGATAGCAATGGCATTTTAATTTTTAGCCATCTTTTCCTGTGTTTGAGAAGTTCTTTTCCACAGTAGACATAGTTTCCATTCTTTTCCATAGTAGATGGTAGTTTTAGTGATCTGTGATTTACAAATATGTAATTAATTTTTAATGGATTATATTCTCCCAAAATTGACTACCTTTTTTTTTTTTTTTAAAAAAAATAAAATAAATAAAGGCAGGCCAACAGGAGATACTATCTAGACCAGTTTCAGTACAGACTAAGTCATGTGAAGACAACAGACAGAGGTATGTGCTTTACAAATACTGCATATAATTAATGGGGAATCTTTCACGCTGATCCTGCACACCCTGATTTACCCCTAGTCACGCTCCTGTTTTATCTATCTTTGCAGCATAGTGGATTGGGGAAGTCTAAACTTTTTCCTATTATTTGAAACAACTGATACTAAGTAAGTGTTGTTATTTCAAGGAAGTCTTAAATTTGCTGAAATGTTCTATCTAGCATGCTAAGTAGTGCTGACATCTGTAAAAAAGCAAGGTAAGGTAACAGGTTTCTTTGCAGCACAAAACAGTAGACACTCAGCAGCAGATGTTTTTTAACCAGTTCAGCTGACAAAGCAAAGAAGTAGATACTGGTTCACATTTAACTTGGCCTAAATGTTCTTGGGACAGGAAGTGCTTGCTAAAAAAAAAACCAAACCAAAAAAACCCAAACAAAAACCCAAACACAAAAACCTAAGACAGACAAACGTTCAGCTGCCACCCTCTGGAACTTGGATATCATTACACTTCTGAGGCCAACATACCTTTGGCCTGTATGAACATAGTTACAAGTGTGAGTTTTGGCCTGTATGTTCAAACCAGTTAACTCTGGAGTGGATACATAGCAATATTTACTTAGTTGTTCAGGGGCATTATTATTTATTTAGTTGTTCAAGGGTTTGTATATTGATAGTACAGGAAGTGGGTAAAGTTAGGACTGACTAATACACAGTTTATCAAGGATCTGATCTGGTAGGTTCCTAAATTTATGATGCCACTAAGCTGGGTAACAAAGATACAGGGCCAGACTACAAGGTCTTCAAATGTTAAGCTGCAGTTGGGAAACTCTTTTGAAAAGTAGATGCAAAAGTCTGCCAGAGATAGTAAAATAACTACTTTTGTGCAGAGTAAAAGTGAAAACAAAAAGTGAGGTCTTTTTATGAATGAAAAAGGGTTTTTTGGTACACAAAAAGGTGTGACAGCAAGTCTGTGATAGAAGCCTGGCTATACTGGCAAAAGTTTGCTCCTATAGTTACAAATATTCCTGAACTATTTTAAAGCCATATGTGTCAGTTGTAGAGGGGAAAAAAAAAAACCAAACGAAGAAACTCCATATGTTATCAGTATAATCATGCTTTGCAGACAAATTCTGGATCTTGCTTTAGTTTTATGTTCTGTTAGATGGATTTTGAACAGTAGACAGAATTTGAAGAACTTCAAACTGGAGTTGAGTTATAGGGCTGTTTTATGAAGTAATGGGATCAGAGGATTCAGCCCCACAAAAGGATTTCACAGCTTTGATGGTATACATTTGACATAAATGGGAGTACTGGAATAATTAAAAAAAACACTGGCAATTAACATGTCAGAGTAGCAGCTGATCTACCAATTACCTACATAAATTAAAACACCTTAAAACAACCACAGTCTGTGTTCTGGTAAACATTTATGTGAGAGAAGAATTGAAATACCATGCTGTAGTGAAAAAAATTAGAAATGTATGCTAGGAATTAGGCACACGGATCATCCATGAGTGAACATTGAGGCCATTCAATTAGATTAGTTCCAAGTATTTAATATTTAATTAAATTTTTTTTCCTTTCAAAATTGTGCAAGCAGATAGGCCATAAATGTAAAGGAAGCACTTCAGATATTTTTGAAATATCCATTTGAAATTTCCATTGATTCCTTTAAGGAGAATGAACACTAAAGCAACTGGAAACAGGGGAGAAATTGAAGCAAAGAAAGAAGTAGTATTGGGGGGGGGGGGGGGGGAAGACAGTTTAAGAGAAAAAAAAAAGTAAGTAAAAAAAAAAGGCAAAATATTTCAGTAGTATTTAAGTAACTCTCCAAGTCGGTATATATACTAAAAGAAGTTGTTCTGGAGTTTTTTAGCATAATTTTTGCAGAGAAACTTGAATTACATAGAGACAAAGCAGCTCCAGTGACATCACATTGAAATCAGCTTTTGTTTACACTTTCACTCTACAGAACATTGCCAGGCTCATGGCAATGGGAACTGTATGCGCATGGGCAAGCATGCTATAGGCTCTGAATAGGATTAGCAAACACAAAGGGTTTGCTCATGCACATGCATCTCGTGTTTACATGCAGAGATGGAATTGTTAAACATTAGCTTCTGTTTCAGTGTTGCCACAATACTCTAGCTACTTATTTGTATACCTTTTCAGTATTTACATATTTATTTCACTTACCAAACAACTGTAGAACTGTATTATGAGGTTTTAAAAATGGGTTGTCAGGTATGGGGAAGAGGAAAGAAACCATTAAGGTTAAAACAAGTTTGAGGAATTTAGTGAACAATGAGGGTTTTTTTGTTCTGTTTTGCTTTGTTTTTTTTTTTTTAAATAAGTCCCTGAGACAACAGATACAGTAGGAACAAATTAGTCTATTGATGGAAAGAACATTATTGTTTTCTTGAGTGTAGAGAGCGTTGTATTTTCGTATTTTTCAGAATAACATGTAACTGCTATTTCTGTGGCAGAAAATCCTCACCTTCTGCATGCTCCTAAAGCTAGCCAATGGGAAGGAAGCATGAGGAAAATAGGGTAAATAGACAAAACCTAATCATCCTATGCTCTTGAAGTCTGTTGCCAGCCACACACAGATGATTTCTCCAGGGTTGGTTTTTTTTTTTTTTAACTTATTAATAAAATATGGAGCTTTGTGCAGATAATTTTCGTTGATGAATGGATGTCTGTGAAATTTTTAAAGGCAAGATCTAAACATTTGCTTAAATGAGCTGGGCAAAAAAATTGAGGTGACAATGTGCCTGAAATTTAAATTTGATTCCAAAGCTTTAATAAGCCAGCATTTTAATTGAAATAAAAAATTATAAAGGGTAGTAAAAAAGTAGCTTTTCAGTGCAATAACACAGATCCACGTAACTCATTCTGAAAGCAAAAAAGTTACAATATGACAAGAAGCTTGACCTGAACAGTACACAGCATGCTAAAACTTCCTTCTTGTTTCTAGGAGATTTTAAAAATAATCATTTAACCTGAAGTTCAGTTACTAAGCAGCATGGTTTCAGCCAAATAAGCAGATAGGAAGGCTGCTTATTCTATTCCTGTTTTTTTCATCTGTAAAATGGATACAATATTTGTAATACATATTTCAGAGAAAAGTCTGTGAGGCTTAATTTATACATTGCTCCCACCTCATATTCACTTGATAGTCCCTGTCAATTGACTTGACAACAGTCAGTCTGAGCATACAATTGCACTCCCTTGTAGGATGTAGAGGGCACTGGTTTGTATCTTAATTTTCTTTGTATTAATTCAGGGATTTGTATGTCGGGTAGGTGTATTAACCACTGAGCTGTTGGTGATCTTTGTTAATGGATTGTCAGTCTCTCTTGTTGAAGCTGATAACATGCTGCATACTGGCTAAGTACTCCCTGGTACAGGGAATCAGTGATCTTAACAAGCCAGTAGTTGCAGCAATTACCTGAATTGCAACAGACAAGATTCAGATTCTGGTACATAAGTAAACTGTTGTACTAGATACCCTAGACTCACCAGGTGGTTTAGATAGCAAATGAGGTAGAATGGAAAGACAGAGAATGAGACTAAATTTGTGATTGAACTTAGTATATGTTCCCACCTTAGGTCTATTGCTTATTCTAGACATTATAAAAATGTTATTCTCCCAATTCTGACAGGTGGGTTGAATTTTTATTGTAAAATGTTTATTTTGTTACACATGTTCAGTGAATTTTTATTTTTTTTATTTTTTTTCTGCAGAGATCCACTCTGTCCTGAAGTTTCATCTCTTAAACACTCACATGCCGAGGTACCAAAGCTATCCTGGTTAATTTCTCTTCTAGTATAATTTCTACACAGTACTTCTGGTTTTGAGGCTGTGCTACACTGGGGACTTAAATGGGTGGGACGCCAAAAGGAAATGATGTTCAAAGCAGTGCTACAGGGACAGTGTTACCAGGGTTTCTCAGTGCCACTGGTGGTTAAGTGGACTTACATCACATTTCATTTTTATGTTCTATCTTTCCTCTTCTGTAAAGTATTGGCAGAAGTGTTCAGTGTTTTGAACATGAAATTAAGAATTCCAAGTGCAAAATATTAGAACATAATTAATCTCTTCCTTTCTCCCCTTCCCTCCCCCACCAGTAAAACACTAAAGGCAGTAGTACTGCCTTCTAGATGTAATAATAAACAAGTAGTCAAAATAACTGAATACAGGAAGAGAAATATAATAGAAAAAGGAGACTGAGATTAGGAACAAACTCAATAGTCTGTAACTACAATTACATTGAATCTTTTATGAGGTGAGCTAGAACTTCCAAAATACTGTCTTCAGTTATTTATCAGAATACAGTAGAAAAAAACCTAATTTTTGAAGAATACTTATTTGGGTGAAGGTAGCAAAAATATTCTTAGATCTTCCTTCTACAGGGAATTTATAAGATTAAAGTAATGCATAAAAATAGCATGTTTTTGAAGGTACAATAAGCATTTTTCAAAGAAATGCACTCTGTTGACAGTCCAATAGTTAATACCTTGATAATAACCGAGAGCCTTGCTTATGCATGAATTTATTATGAGTATGTGTGCAAAAACTCCCACAAGCAGATGACTATTGGATGTATTATAATTTGGACATATGGACATAAAAGTTGCAAGATAAAGATGAGTGCAAATAAAACTGAAAGATTGTGCTTTTGAAAGTTTGAAAAGTATACTTTGAAAACTATCCTTGAGTCTGAATATATGAAAAAAACCAACCCACAACAAACACTAGAAAAAAGTAACTCCTAACTAATTAAAAAAAAAAAATCACTGGTTTCTGAAAAAAATTTGTAGCTAGCAAACAAGAAGAAACGTGCTTCCACGCCCACGGCTCAGAGCAGACCATACTCTGGAAGTAAGGGAAAAAGAACAACTCCAAGGTATGTTACACACATCTCTTTTTGTTCATAATAAAATATTTTAGTTGCCATTTTTGTCTATCAGGTTATTTTTATTCATGTATGCTTCTGCATTTATATATATTTGTATAAATAAGCATATCAAACTTCTGGTCCTCCTCAGTTAGCTCCACCATGTAGCTATCTCTGTTCACTTGCATAGAGCACCAGAAAGTATTTGTGAACATACGTGATTAATACTACAACAATGAAACTGTTGCTTTCTGCTCAAGCACTCTCAAAGCTGACAGCTAAACTCTTTTAACTCCTTCAGTGAAAGTATGCCTAATGAGCATACATGTGGGAAATACATAATCTGAGGCAACCTGAGAGAACACACTTAGGTGGTGCAGACTGAGTTGTGATCAGACTTGGGATGCGAAACATGAGGCTCTTGAGGGTCTCCTCTATTTTGGTGAATCTTGGGCTCACAGGACAAGAGTCAGTAATAGTACCACAGCTTTCAGGGGTTTCAAGCTGAAAAGCTTCAGCTCTGTAGATAGCACATTCAAGGTTGTAAAACTAAGAAATTGAGATCTGGACAAAAGAAGAGAGTAGAGAAATGCACAAAATCCTGGGAGCAAATTAAAACTACCACCAGATATGAACAAATACCAAAATAGGATGAAAATTGTCTGCAAGGTGGCAGAACATGGATCTGACACAGGCCGAGGTTGTCATTCAGGACTTGGAAGTGACTTGTGGACCCTTTGGACCTCCCTTGCGCAGTTCAGGGGAGACTGTTATGCTGACACCACATCATGAGATTTAGAAGTGGAATTGTGCAGATAACAGGACTTGCAGGGTGAACCCGAAGTTGCGGGAGAAAGTTAGCAGCTAGGAATTTGAAGGCTGCATTGGGATGAGAATGTATGAGAATAAGAATTTAGGAGCTTCAGATCCTGCGGGAACTAATGTCATCTTTTTGTAAAAGAAAGCTGAGGAGATACCCTGCGTAGCAGATACATCACATACCTTGTGTTTTGGTTTTATGAAAACTTTCGTATGCAACTTCTAGGATCAGTGAAGTTTCCTAGGCCAGGCATAATGATACAGAAATTGCGGTAAGGTGGGAGTATAGCTAGAGAGGACAGAGTTCTAGAAGTTAACATGTGTGTGTGAAAAATATCACAATTTAAAGCAGAGGATAGTAGCTAAAGCCAAGAGAACATTCCTCCGTTTCTTTGTTTTACTCTGGTTTAGTTATGAAGTTGTTGGATGAGAAGAGCATGCCAAAATATTTTCAGCACAAAATGGTACTGTTTCTCTGCCTCCTACATTATAATATGTAAAATCCTGTCATTGTTTATGTGGAATACAGTCAAGGTATCTTACATAAAGAAAATGAGAAATTGCCATCAATGCACCTTTCATATTAGTGCAAGCAATGAAGTTGCATTAAGTAAATAACTCTGTATACTCTTAAAAATAGAAAATATGCTATATTTTTGTAAATTTTTTTTATTATAAATTTAAAATCTAGTGTTTGGGGTTTTTTAGTTCAAAAATAAGAAACGTGGAAGTACAAAGTGCCGATGATGTTGCAGTACTGGAGGATTGCATGGATTTTTCTTTAGCAAAAACAATAAGCAAGATTGAAGAAGAACTAGAGAAAAGAGGCTTACCAGATTGTCTAGATGATGATATTATTCCAAGCATTGGAAATGAAATCGGAGCAGGTAGGTTTCCTCCCATCATTAAGTACTTTTATTCTTACTTCCTGACTGTTAGAAATGGGTTCTCCTGGGGAAAAAAGGAAGAGTTTCTGTAGGAATTACAGGAAAAGTTCTAAAGCCCCTAAGTTAAAGGAAAAGAAGGTTTTTCTTCTTTATGTAGTCTTAGAGGAAGATCAGGTCACATACGAATAGTCATGGGAAAAAGTGAATTTTTATCTTGATTTCCAACTTTGTAGGAAGATGTTTGGATGGTTACATGTATTGAATATGTGCATAACATTTGATTCATTTCACTGGGGGGATAGAAATACATGATGCTAAGCTTGTTATTTCCAAAAAGATGTGCTTCAGTCCTTTGCGCAGATCCTGCCTTTAGAGGACGAAGCCTTTCCTCAGATCAATGCTGTGGATCTTAGTAAGTGACTTAAATGAGGTAATGTTTCGACTACAGTACCTGAATGAGAGTCCTCCAGATACTTTCCCACTCCAAATGGTGTATTTATGTTTGTCCTAGAAATAGAGTAGGAAAGCTGATTGCACAATTTGCCAGTGAAGCTAAAGACATGATACACATCTGTCTTTTTGGCTCTGGTGTGATAAAAGTGAGTTTGTGTAGTTTCTTACAACGCTAAAGCAAGCACGAAGTCAGAGATTCACTGCAGTAGTACAGAATGCACAAAACCTCTTCTTCTGATATAACAGCTTGATGTCAGCAACCATGCCAACACAGAAATAGCTTGATTTCTAACCTCATGTAATTCTGTGCACATCTTCTGTTAATAAGTCTCCCAAAACAGATCCTCAGATATCTTCTTTATAGTTCTTGTTCCTGAAGTAAAAAGCAATTGTTTTGGACTGCATTGGAAGCTTACACCAAATAAATTCAAGGTAACTCAAGAAGAGTTTTTACTGGTGTCTAGTAATCAGGTCTTGTGGACTGAAGGGCATGTATTGTGAGTATTGAGACTTGTTTCTGTAACTTTAATGATGAAATGAAAATACTCTGGATTGCTTTTTGCTTTTTAAATTTGATACTGACTATTTAGAACACTGAGTGCCTCCTTAATATGCTAAATAAGTTATTGCAGAGCATGCTAGCAGTGTCAAACTCACAGAACAGTTAACAGTTTTCAGAAGGAAGTAGATGTAGATACTAAATAAGCCCCGTTACAGAGTGAGCTGGCTGATCCCTTAGTGAGAATCTTCTAGTAACGGATTCTTTAAGCTTATGTGCCTGTGCTAGACTTTTTAGGCCAACGTGCTGATAAGGTTCTATAGCATTGTCCTTTCCCTAAGCTTCTCACAGTGCTCTTCCTGGCCTTAGGTTCCGTATCTTTATTTCACAATCACAAGTCATCACAGTGGAACCATTTTTCTGCCAACACAGTAGCTTAAACATTATTTTTATCAGGGGCTGTTTTTGTGGGTTATAACTCAACTCTGCAGTAACAAGCAATGACAGAAGCACACAAACATGTAGAAGGCTGAAGATGAAGCTCTATTTTTATCTAATATACCCACACACATATGAACAAAATACCTGAATGTGTTTTTGCACTTCATGTTAATCTTCAGGTTATTGCAAGAATTCAAGACACCTCTTCTTTCTTGGAGAGTATCAGAGTCTCCTAGATGTTCTTTTCTTGTTTACTATTCCCTCAGCTGTTGGTTATTTTATAACCTAAGACCATCCTATTAAGTGATACCCCTCCTCCTTATCAGCTTCATCAGGTGATTAAAATTGACCAATTAGGAAGCTAATTGTTTAATTATCTTTACCTCTTGTAAGAATTCATACTAATTCTGGATCATAGCCACCTCCCAAGGCTGATCTGGTTCTAGTCGTGGTCTTGGATTTTCAGTAAGGTTTACTACTAAGTACTCTTAATGGCACACAGCTGTCTTAAGACAGAAGAGAAGTTGTCTGTGGACTAATAGCTGAGTAAAAAAGAAAACAAAATGGTAAAAAGAAACAACACTTTTTTGCAGGTAGTGGTATAGCCGTAGGGTCATCTGTCATGGAGTTTACACTTACAGAAAAATAATCTGGAAAAAAGGAACAATAGCTGGTAAAGAAATTTGTATATGAAACAACAATTCTAGGATAGTTAAAACTGACTGAAGTGTTGTAGAAGAATCTCATAGTACTGAGTGAGGTGATAGAATGGAAGTTTATATTCAGCATTAAAGAGTGCAAAGTAATGTTGATAGAAGAAAGAACTCCAATTACACCTACTTCTGAGCTGGACTTTATTTAGTTACTACTAATTAAGATGTCTCCAAAAGCATAAACTTAGTGCTTGTTCACAGTGGAAAAGGCAAATTGATTGTTAGAAATCCTTCAGAAGATAACAGAAAACAAAATACTGTACTGTTATCATTATGCTATTATGTAATTGATGCTACCCCATCTTGAGTATGACACACAGTTCTGCACACCCCATCTCAAAACCAGGATGTAGAACTAGGAAGGATACAGATAAGAGTATATAGTAGCAGTTAGAAGCATGGAACAACTTGAATTTGAATCTTCAATTTGAAAACAAAACAATTGAAGGCAATATGAAAGATTCTGTAATGAAAACAATAATGGTAAAGGGAAAGCTGTCCTTTTGTAATGCAAACACTAGCAAATGCCACATTAAATGGGACTTAAAGCAAACTATATAAAGTGTTTTTCTTTCACATAATGCATAATTAAATTAGCCAACTCATTGCCACAGGATATTGTGAATGCCAAACTACAATATGTTTTATGAAGAAAATCAAACAACTTAATAGTATAGAAGTACATGAAAGAGTATTAAACTTGATGGCTTCAATATGGTCTCTATCTCAGGATGGCCACTAGTTAACAGAAGCTAGCAAGGATGTAACAGGAGGAAAAAAGTCTGTATCTTATTTTTTCATGGTGGTTTCCTAAATCCTACTTATTATTGGCCTGGAAGGTGGGTGAAATTAAAAGAATTCCTATTAAAGCAAATGAACACATATACCCATCCATCCCTTCACATTCAGCTCTAGATACTCCTCCTCCACTTTATTCTTTTCCCCTTCTACCTACTGTGAGTAATGGTTATTCCTATGTTGCTCAACTTGATCCTCATACTGTTGCCATGCTTTGTGCCTGTGGAAGTTCAGGGGGTTCCTTGTGAATGATCTGGGAAAAACATGGGGAATAGGGAGTAAAAGAACATACTGTTCACACACAGCTTGTTTTGTCATGACAGTAGTACATTTCTTAGGTGTCCAAGAGCAAGAAAGTACTTCATTTGAAAAAAACATATGATTAAATTGATTTAATTTTAAACTATCAATTGAATAATGTTAGCAGTGTACTTCAAAAAAGCATAGACTACTGTGTGGGAGGGGCATTTACCTATTAGGAGAGTTTTGCAGTCTACATTTAACTCCTTGTTGTGAGCAGTTTAAAACTACTTGCCTGTAACTACACAAATTTCAGCTACAGATTGATTGCAATGTAGACATACCCTACAATGTAGTTTTCTTGACTTCAGTCTCAAGGAATGCTGTTATGTATAGCATAGTACAACAAAAGTTTCCAGTAAGTTTCCATTTTGAGGGTTACAAGTCTTTTACATTTTAAAGATGTCGAGTTTTATTTGCCTGTTTCTTTTTAATAATTATAAACAGTCTAGTGTGTTTTAAAAACAAGAAGATGAAAGTGAGTTCTTACATCAGTCTTTCTTCTTTTCTGCATTGGATAATGAGTACTTGTGGATATTAAATGTAATTTTTTATGTTCACAGAAGCTCAAATCAGATTTCTTAAGGCAAAGTTACGTGTTATGCAGGAAGAGCTGAATAGTGTAGTGTGTGAATGCAGGAAAAAGGTAAGAGCTGAGTTTTCTTATCTGTGGAAGCGGAGTAGGTTCCCCTTTAACAAATAATCACAACAGAGTTCCCTCAACCTTTCCTTTTCATGTATTAAGAGCTAAGGTTCTATTTTTAAAAATTTCCTAAGATTTTAGAGTCAAGGATAGTAATTTCTGTTTAAATGTGATCTTGGGCTAAAAGCTTGTGAAATACACTTAATGAAAAAGCATTTGAGGCAGGAAAGAACAACTGGGAATGAAGATGTACCCCAGCTGTAGGGACACTGTGCCGCTGCAGAGTGCAGTGGCCATCACTGCTGGGAAGGAGAGCGTTACCAGAGCCTGAGGAAAAGGAGGAGGATACGGTAGCAGTCAAATACAGATTTTGATATACAGAGAGAAGATGAGTGGTGCCCAGAGCTGGGTGATAGGAGAAGCGGGATGTTTAGGGTAGAATGAGAAATAAAAAAGCTTGAGAAATTTAGTCAGGTGCTTGGTGGAACAAAGTGTGGAAACAGCTGATCTCTGATCTGTGATTCACTATAAGTGGAATATTGTAATCAAAACAGAAATCAGGCTTTCTCCATTCTGAAGATTACACTTGATGTGGAGGACTGTATTTGGAATTACGTATTTGGGCAGATCAGACAGGAGTTAAGGCATTCTGAAGCCACACTGGTATTTTACTGTTGGAGTGTAGTACAAGTGAGTTCTATGATCTGCACTGTCTGGCAATATGTTTACAGTTCTCTTGAACTGTAAAACCTTAAATAGTTTGTGTCTGTCTGCCAGAGGGGTCGCCTCTTTTTCATGCATTTGTAATCAAGCAAGGTTTTTGAACTAACTTTCCATTTTACACAATTAGATTATTCTTAGTTGTGGTCTCTTAATTTCAGAATGCTTTTTTCCACCTATTCCCCAGGCCTAAATATGATGATGACATTCAGAAAACCTGGCAAACCACCTATATGTTTTCTCTCAAGCTTTTAATTTAGAGTTAAGGAGCAGGATGATATTAAATAGTTTTTTTTGAGATAGGTACCTGGAAAAAATCTTTAGAAGGAATTAGATTTTGATATTTTATATCTGTACTTTATACTTTTTTTCATTTTTATCAATGCAAATGCTTCTGCATTTCAATACTTCTATGCTGTGGTCAGAAGAAATTTGTTACATTAGATTTTAAAGACATTTTAATTTTCAAATCAAATATTATTTTGTCGATAGCTATTGAACTTCATCATTCCATGCCAGAACTCCACTACAGAATTTAGTTGCTGTAGCAGATGACAGGAGACAGTCTTGTACCTATTCTTGTCTTGCTCCCATAGCACTCTGTATGTAAATGTATCATTTTGGGTACTAGTTTCTCTGGTGTGAAATATTACATTCAGAAAGTCACAAAAATTTCATATTGGCAAAGCCTTGAGATAGATTCTGAGTTTTGTTCCAATTCACAGTCCTATTATTATAAGGAAGCAGTAAATCTGTTTTAAACATAAAGAAGTGGGAGTTTCTGAGGTGTGTGCAGTCACATGAAACTTAGGGTAAAGCACATATATTTTCCAGGTGAGAAGCATGTATTCCTAAGGGCTGAGAGGGCAGGAAAGAAAGCCTTGTTTTCATAGAAACACCATTTCTGTATGTGTCTTGATTTCTTTTTCTTAAAGAAATGAAGGGCATAGTGTATCTCTGAAATAACCTACATTAGTATTCACTTATAATGTTTAAAAGGTTATAAAAGAAAAATGCCTTGAAATGATAATGCTTAATGTGGGATGTAATTGCCAGTAGGGCATGAATCTAATAGAGGATTCACTTGATGTTAAGAGAATCTTCAATTTGAATACTTGATGTATCCTGGATCATTAGCTTGCTTTTAAGTCAAAACCAGATAATCTCCTAAAACATAATGGATTGATTTATCAGTAATTATATTCTCTTCTTTTTCTCAGAATTTTTCCTAATGTGTGCATTTAGCTATTCTCACAAAAATGTCACAAAATGTGTGCCACTGTTAGTCATATTATTCTACAACATTTTGATAGTTAGTTCTCAAAACCTTTGAACTATGAGAAATTAAATGTTTTACATAGTGTTACAAGACAGTTCCAAGTAAAAGACTGCAGAAAATGAAATGAGAAAAGTGTTACTGTTTTTTGAAGTATTGTCCTGGTTAAATTAGTGTTTTGTTTTCTTAGTTTGTCTTAGTTGTTTACTTTCTTAAAATTGTTGTGAAATCCATCATGAAGGATCTAAACATTTAAAAATAACATAATTTAAAAAAATCGTTATCTCCATATCTGCAATATGTATATTTTTACTGCCTTTTATTTACAAAACATTACTATTGCATTATCCTACCTCTTCCTTGCA
Organism: Haliaeetus albicilla; assembly: GCF_947461875.1. Taxonomy (NCBI): domain Eukaryota; kingdom Metazoa; phylum Chordata; class Aves; order Accipitriformes; family Accipitridae; genus Haliaeetus; species Haliaeetus albicilla. The sequence continues at coordinate 13,432,121 of NC_091494.1, read as the reverse complement.
GTAATTTAGTTGGGGTTTTTTTTGCTAATTACTGTCAAACAGGATGATGAAAATCAGAATTTAAAAACTCGGCTTAAAAGTACTGAAGAAGAAAACACCAGACTGCAACGAACAATCAATATGCAACATTCTCAGACTGAAAAGTACAAAATGTTGTCACAAGAAGCAAACAAAAAAAGTGAAGGGCTACAACAAGAGGTCATTGCGCTAGAAAAGGTATTGCAGAAATTAGTCTCACTTATCTCACGAAAGGGAAGAAAACTCATCAGATCACCCTCTGTACCCTAGTTTGATAGATTCGTATCCAGTGATCCCATTAGCATTTCAATCTGTGATAATAGTTTTAGAAATTGTATTTTTAAATGATCTAACCACTTTTTTAAAGGAAGAAATAATGTATTTTGATTTTCTTCTGCTTCTACAATCATATATTTCTGTATTTTAAAATTAAATTATTGTGTAAAAGACCCACAAGAGACAAAGCAACCTTTTCAGAAACTGCTGTCAAATTCACAAAGGAATCTTGAAAAATACAGGGAAATTTTATTTTTCTGGTTTTAATTATAATTGTTAAAAATTAATTCTGGTAATAAGAGTGTTATTGTAAACTGTAGAACTTGGTGAACATTATAAAAAAACCCACCTGCAGCTTATAGTAGTATCTTCTGCAGGTAGAGGGAAGGATGTGTCTTTGTTGTTGAAAATGGACTGTTTGAAAACCAGCCGCTCCAATTTGGATTAATCAAAATTAACCTGGCTCCTGCTGTAGGCCACATATGCAAAATTGTGTATGTGCCTAGTTGTAGCAGATGGCCTGCATACACAGCTTTGTTTGTTTGGAACTTAGATTCTAAGAGCAGCATGTGTTTTTCTTTAATTACTCAGAGCTAGAGAGGTTGACTTCAAAATCATGTAATAAATATAGTATTGTGTAGTACATGTAATATAACTAGGAGAATGTTTCACTTAAAAATTTTGGGAAAACAGAACACAACTCAGCCTAACAAAGTCTTGTCATACTTCCATTAGATCATACTATGCATTTGTATAGGCATGCTTTCATCTTAAATTTCTGTAGTTCTGGCATTTTAAAACTAAAATACTCTAAGTTCGTGTGTTCTTTTTGTGCAGATACTTGGAGGTTTTAAGTAGCCTGATTATTGATTCTGTCAGGAAAAATATTCAATACTAGTATGCATACTACTCATTGGCTCACAGTAAATATAGCTAAGAGATTTACAAAGTCCATTCTCTTAATAGAATAGATAGATTATATCCAAACCATCCCGGACATGTTTGTTTAACCTGTACTTAAAGCCTTCTGTGATGGCAGTTTCCATAATTTCCTTAGTCTATGCTGGTTTGTGCTGGATAAACAGAAAGTTTATCCCAGTATTTAGGAGATGTCTGTTGTGATGAAGTTTATTCACTTCTGTCATACAGCTACCATATCCAAAATATGGTTGGTTTCCTCATTTGTCTTTGCTCAGGATTTGACATCCTCAGTTGCTTCAATTATTTGTAATGGGCTGTGTATTCTAGAATTTCTCAGGGTTACTGATCAGACATGATCATGATAGATAGTGGTAGTTCTTTAAAGTACTAAGAAGGCAAAAAAGGCAAGTGTATGTAACGAATGGTTCTCTGCTAATTCAGAAGTTATTTTACATATTTTTTCTGATAGAAAAAATTATCTAACTGCCAAAAACATGCATTTAAAAATAATTTTGCAGTAACTACTTAAATCTCTTATGGACTTAGCAATCTGAAAATTGTTTTATTTTTTAGGTAAGAAGTATTATTCAACACTATATAATAAATGTAGTTGTAGACTAATTCTAGACATATGTTTAAAAACAATTTTCTGTGAACACAGGCCTGAATTTGTACTGCTGTGCCGCAAAACTCTCAAGGCGCATACTTTCAGTCTAGTGAAAGTTTTCTGTATAGTTGAAATAGCACAAATGTAACCTTGAATGATATTTGCGTTGCTTTTGTTGTGATCTCTGTTGCAACGTAAATGATAGAAGACTTAAGTTGTGATACGTGCTTTCCCAAGCTTCCTTAGATTAGCAACAATATATGCAATTTCATTAATCCCTGAGCTACTTTTTTTGTATGTGCCTAGGCTAAGATTCTGATGTAGTTTTCACAATTTACCTGAAACATGGTAATTGAAACATGGTAATTTGTTTGTTATTTTTACATTTCCTTCTTTTGGTGTTTGGTCTCTGTGAACATTTCTGCTGGAACACCCACCACAGGCAACAGCTGAATTCTGATGCTCCCCGAAAATTCCATCCTCTTCTTTTCAGCATTCCTCTTTTTTTCCATCTAGTTGGTCCGATAAATGATATCACCTCTCCTGTCTTTTTTCACCACCTGTCTACAAGAACATTCCTTCCTCTGTGTTCTCTCTCACTTGTTAATTCAATCTAGTGATAATGTTAGATAAAGGTCAGGGAAACACTAAAGTAGTGCTCTTACTCCTTTTAAGGCTTTGTGCAGGGATTTTATAATTTGCCTTGAAGAAGGGCTTGATGTTAAGCAAACATTATCTCTCAAATGTTTTTGGGGGTGGACAGGTGTTGCTGAGCTTTCTAAAGATAGAAGTGCTGTGTGTGCTTGCTACTGGGAGGAAAGAAAGCTTGCTAGGAGCGTTAGTCACGGACGAGCTCTCCGGTATCACACCCCCCCTATTGATATTCAAATGCCCCAGCCATGCCGGAACAGTGGGGAAAATCCAGAGATTGAAATGGGATGCAGTTTTAGAACACAGTAGTTTTTTTCTCCTTCCTAGAGAAACATATGAGAAAATTAATCCAGCTTTTACTTAAAGTATTGAAGAATTGGCAGAAACCTTGCCTACTTACAAAATAAAATACTTATTTCAGGCATTTTTAAGATGAAAAACTTGGAGTCAAATATGTTTAACAATATACCTTCACTGGATGATTTGCAAGCAAGTCCTTGATAAGGTATTACATATGACAGTAAATGTCAAAGAGCCCTAAAAGTTTTATTAGAATTCTTTCATTAAATTATATGATTAGCTGATACATAATTTGCATTGCATGCAGACTGTTTTTTTGGTCATTAAATGCTTGAAAGGCTATATTCCAAAGCTTTTCATATTAATGCAGAATAAAATACCTAGCACAGAAGATTTAGTTGACTCTATTCACAGCTCCATCATCTTGATACAGGACAAAGAGGTTTGTGTGCTGTGCAGCTTGTTTTCTTTGGAAACATGGGTGTCAGTTTCCAGCAAATGAATTTGCATTCCCTGATGATGCACCTGCACGTGTTCCACGGAGGGGTGCTGCTGCCCTACTAGCCAGGCTTTTACCCATCTTTTTTTAATCAATCAGATGGACAGGCTAGTGATAAAATAAAACTGTTGAAGCAACATCTGTTTTTGTGAACTCTTGGAGGAGACACATTCACCAACAGAGTTTTGGAGGATTAGTGAGATGCATCTTACTCTCCTGTTTTCTTCATCCATTTTGGCGAAGATTCAAAGCTTCCCAGAAATACCTGTTCCAGCCATAACTTTGCCAGAACATCTTTGCTGCATACACTTGTCAATTAGTATGTATTTCTTGGAGAAATTATGTGGAAAACATAAGTAACCACCACAAGAGCTGGTGTGGAATTGAGAAACTACAACAATTACTCAGAAATAAGGCAGTCTGAGGGCAAAAGGTTAACGACAAGCCCCCTGTCTACCCTTATTTGGTTAAAAGAATCTTTCTGTGCCCATTACTAAAATTTTTTTTTAAAAGTCTATTTCTTTTTCACAAATGACAAGATGTGCTCTTTCTGCCAGAATTGTTTATTTCTTCTACTTTGTCTTTTATCTATATTCCCTGATCTTTAATCTCATTATTCTGTTCCTCAACTTGGTCTCTTTTTCTCATTTCCCCACTTACAGGACTATGAAATACTATCATCAGAGAAAAGAGGGAACTGTTTTGATTGTTGCCATAAACACTTGATGAACTACTTTCTGCTAGATGAAATAGTTACTACCCTCAGCCATCTTCAGTAGGCTGGTTTAACTTTTTGTTGGTAATTGCATGTAGTAATCTGTGGGGAAGAGAGGTAAAAGGAACAGGTGGGGAGAAGCAGCCCGGAATACTAGCCGCCATTCCAAAACCTGCCACAGAGTGGACATACCAACATTTTTTTCTCTTTTTCTGACTGAGCATACAAGGTTTTCCAGTCAATTCTGTAGTCTTACATGATCAGCTCCACAATTATTCTAACAGAAGTTTAAAACAGATGCATTCTCTAGATTTCAAAGGAGAAGGGGATGTTTTAACAGTGGAATTAATGGTCTTTGAGACAAATTCTATCTGCAGGCCAAAGTCCACAGACTCTTAAGTTTTCAAGGGTGAGCCTTGCTGTCAATGTGTTGTCTGTATGGGATTCATTAAAATACCGTTATTCATAATGTTTGTTTTTATCCTTTGCTGCTTAAATAGGAATTGGAGAATCTAAAGCGTGTACAAAAGCAGGCTGCAATCAGTCAGAGTGCAACAGAGGTTCGCTTAAACAGGGCCCTGGAAGAAGCAGAAAGGTATAAAGTGGAGCTGAATAAACTGAAGCAAAGTAACAAGGTACAGTGGCTTAGGAAACCAAGTTCCAGTCTGTAATCACTCAGTAATGCTAGAATGAGAAAAAAGGCTTGGGCAGCTTTGTAAGCATTGTGTCTCTTACAGACAGTCCCAAAATTAACTTAGAGCAAGTCACCAAAGGGCTTGGTAAGTTTTCTTGGCCAATGCTACTGCAACCTATGCAGGAAGAACAAATTTACAGAATAAAGTTATAGCCTTTCCGATTATCCCCATTTATGTGAAAATTAGATGTGTTTAGAAAAAAGGGAGAAGTACACATACACACCTAATATATACACAGGCAAACCATGGCTGTTATCTTTGAGATTTTCTTTTCTAAGTTTTGACATGGGAATATTTTGGTTAATCCCATTTCTTTTCAGAAATGTCACGTGTGGCTACCGTTTTCATTTTGTTATGTAATGCCAAGTTTGATTAGTTAAAGCACCACCTTCATAAATAATACATTTCTCCTTTTCTTCCCATGGTAGGATGTAGCTAACCAAGAACTCAAAACAATTGAAGAATTAAAAACAGAAAACAAGAAACTGCAGAAACAAAAAGGAGAGCTAATGACAGGTTTTAAAAAGCAGTTAAAGTTAATTGATATTTTAAAGAGACAAAAGGTAAGGACCAGAGTACTGTTATATTTGAGTTAACCTCTATCTAAATGTATCTGTTGTCAGGTAAGGTAGTCATGTAAACGAGAGCCCCAAGACAGGGAAGTTGCAATGCAAGGGACCAGCCTCACTTTTATTAGTGCATATTGCTAACATTCTGCTTTATAGCAAAGGCTGGTCTTCTTTTGAATTGACCCCATTCGTAACTTGGAACATACCCTGTCACAGTACTACTGACAAGCTTTAGGACCAAGAGTATCCATGTGTTCAAATACTGTTCAGGTAGTAACAGCAACTTCCTTCGGTGCTGTGTCAGTAAAATCCATTTTAGCGTGCTTTTTTTCAGATCCCCCCCCCCCCCCCCCCCCCGGCCCATTACTTGTTTTATCAGCAGCTCTAACAGCATGCTCTCCCAGGAGTGAGCCATTACATTTTAGACCTACATTTTTCCTGGGTTCTCAAAGTGTGTCTTTCTCTATCAAGATTGTTTCTTTTTATTGATATTCTGAGATGTTCTGTACATGTACAATTCTGCCCAGGTGCAGATCTCATGTGTCAGACAAAAAAAGAATAGGAAAAAAGAAAAGAGAGAGTACTTACCCTAGGTGTGAATTTACTAGACTGAAAGAGGGGAGTTGTTATCTCCATCCTTTTGTAATTCCTGGAAGATCATGCATACTTTGAATCACAGACAATGTAGTAACATCTACATGGCTGCATGGGTGTTCCCATTCACACTGCACTTGCTGCTAGCCTTATTTTGAAAGATTTGATTCTACATTCATTTCATATCTCCGTCCATTCCTCTCCCTCAGGACATAAAAGGGAGGCCAGGGGCTACTGCATTTCAGGTTCTTCAGCGGCTGAAGCTGAAACTGAATGGAGGGTTGGGAGTAGACTACTTGCTGACAGTTCATGGTGAACAATTAGTGATGCAACTTGCATAGAAAGGTGTTGTAATGAAAAGTGGATTAATACTTCAGATAGAATATAGCTAAAAATGTATTTAACTATCATATTTGATAAAGCTATACTGATGTCCCAAAAAGGAGGGGTGTTTTGCTTGGAAAGAAAAACCTCGGATGCTGCAGAGTGGGTAAATACCTTATATTTCTCAAAATGTATTTTCAGCATAGACCTGTCAACTGAGCTTTGATAGTACAAATTGAAAGAACCTGTGAGTTTACATGAAAGGCAATTAAAGTGAAAGGAGTGTCTACTAAGAGAGGTTGCCCAAATCAAACCATTGTCCACGTATTGATAGATTTAGGTCTTACTAGTTCCATCACACCTTTCGCTTACCAAATACTTGGTTGGGATTGTGTGCTATCATTTGTATCAGTTTTCCTTCTGAGGCTGCATGAGACACATGCAGAGCTATGGGCTTCACAATTGTCTAGACAGGATCTTAACATCATAGAGTAGCTCACCTCTAATTGCTTACTCTGCTGAATCTAATGTGATTCATTTTGGGATGGAGTTAATGCGCTGCTTTTTTGCACTCTCAAACCGAAGTTGCAAGAGCTAAAGCAAGCAATGTATGGTGACTTGTTGAGCAGAAGCACCTTAGGAGGGCCAGCCTTTGAGATAAGAAAATAGAACATTTTATTTACCCTTTGAGCGCTGCAGGGATCACCAGACATTTTGTAAACACTCTTGAAACTGTTGAACACCGCCCCCCCCCCGAGGAAGAATAGTTCTGTATGAAGTGGCAACTTCATGTAACAAAACAGACATACTTATCCTAAGAATGGGGAACTGCAATATGGAATTACGCCCTTGAATCTGGAATACCTCTCCAACGCAGGACAAAGGTGGATAGGTAACTGGAATGAGAGGAACTGGGGCTGGTCATGCATTTCCAGTGGAAGAGAATTTTTCTGGCAGTAATAGGATGCAGAGGAGATCCTAGGGATTCAACTAACAGAAATAGTGCTAGCTTAGCCTTTGTCTGGCCCTTCTAGCTCAAGTTTATTTTGAGAATGAAAAAATACAGCATTCACTCAAAATCTACTCTATACATGAGGTAGCTCATTGTCCTCTGGAACATGAATTCACTGAAATCGGTGTCAAAGGGTAGTATTTCTGTTTGACTGTGAACCAAAAGCATAGTCATAGTCTCCAAGTTCACAAAACTTCACTAAATCTATTAAAAAAAAATAATGAATACTGTATCAGAACTGCAGATAGTAGAGGAAGCCACTTTTACCCTTTCTTACAAAAAAACATTATTTACTCACAGAAGCAGGATGCTGTTAGCTGTCCTTTCAGAACAGACTACGACTGGAAGAGCCCAAAAGAGAATGGTGCCAACTCTGCCTTTTATTGCCTCTGGCAGAAGGCATAGGGAAAGGGCAGTTAAAGCTCACGTGGACTCAGCAGACGTAGTTGCCTAAAGAACTTCAAGTCTGTTTCACACAAGCCTTTCATTGAATGAATGAGTAAAACCTGATTTGGGCTATTTGTGTAGTATTTGTGTGGCAGATTCAGATGCCCATAGCAGGGACAGCTCTCTTGAAGGTGAGGACATGCTGCCACATGAAGAATAATAGAGGGGGAAAACGTCCCCAAAAGGTACTAAATATCACTAGTAGGATGAGTTGCAGCTGGCAGCAAGTAGTTGCTGGTGTTCACTTGGTCTTTTCAGACCATTCCCTGCTTGTCTTGAGAGAATTTAATAGAAAATTTTAAAAAGGATTAAGGGAAGTTAGTCTGAGCTTTACAGACCTGGAAGGTGTTACACTGCCTGTGGGTACTGCAATACACTTTGTTGTTGTTTTGAACTGTCAATATGTCTAGATATAAAAAAAACTCCACAATAGACTCCTTGTAGACATGAATTGTTTCCTGTTCTTCAAAACAGCCATTTAATTAAAATTTGCAGTAAAAACTATTTAGCTGGGACACTTTCCTTTCCACTTTGAATAATGATAGGTAAAGAGATGATACTCTGGTGTGGTGAGGAGGACATGCGGCACAGCTGTGACATCAGCTGGAACCCAGGGAGCTTTCAGGGCTTTCCAGGTGCTGTGCCTTTTTGAGTGGTAGTTCTGCACAAATATACTGACCACTTATTTTCTCATCAAACATTGATGATCTTGATGACATATTTCCAAGCAGTTGCATTATTTGAACAGAAATTAGCCTTATTGCAAGTTTCAAAGTTCTGTTTGTTCCTTTCAGTGTTCCATTTAAAGTAATATGCTATATCCTGTGTAGTGCAAATACAAACTCGGACTACTGTATGATTTTTAAACATATACAGATGTAAGTCTGTGTGTATGTGCCATAATGGACCATAGATGTATGGTGTGATACATGGCAACACAACTACCATTGGTCAGGTCCAAGTATTTCTCATTACCATGTAGTACAGTTACTCTTTGTTTTATGATGATTATTAATTTTTAATGGTGTTATATTATTTCGTTAAAATCCTCATTTAACATTAAATCATGCATATTACAAGTGCTAGCATACTGAATCTTAATCATGTATTTGATTTATAATAGCTTTAAAGTTAAGCTGTATATTGATCAGCTTGAAAGAATGCATACCAGTTTTTTTATACGTGTTCTTTAGAGGTCACAAGAGTTGTCAGATTTTCAGTAATTTCCATGCCTTATTAAAACTGAGATATTTTTAATGCAATATAAGGAACTAAGAAAAGCTATTGGTCCTGTTTTACTGGAGCTGAAGTTGCAATGTTTTAGCATAAAATTTACCACATTATCCCTACGCTATATATTGTTGCAGAAAAATATGAATAGCAGCTTCAGCTTAAACGTGTGAACATCCATCAAAGCCATAGTACAAAAAACTAGAATGATAGATTTGAAACCCCTTTCAGCTATTCCAATTATACAGGATTTTGTATTGGTCATTCACACTATTTTACCTTCTGCTCCTAATTTTTCTTTTTTCTTTTAAAGATGCACATTGAAGCTGCTAAGATGCTTTCTTTTACTGAAGAGGAATTCATGAAAGCTCTTGAGTGGGGAAATTATTGATTCCATAAAAAAACAACTTCTGTTTGAAGTACAAGTCAGACAGTACCTTATTTTGTCTCTGTGTATGAATGCTTGTTAATAGTTAGTAACTGTACATCCCAGTGAATTGATTTTGTTGATTTTGCTTATGTTTAAATTGTTTAACTTCTATAAGCCTGATCACTTGTGTTGTAATATCATATGAAATACAAATTTTTACTGAAGTTTCAGGCCAAACTGTCCACTCTGTAATGAGCAGAGAAGCAGAGACCATGCAAGGAATATTCCAACAAGTGAACTTTGCTATCAGTTTGCTCTGTTTTATCATTTAAAACTATACCTTATCTAAGGTAATATTCAGTCCAGAGAAGTCAGGGTTTAGTCTCAGAAAATTCCTTGTTGCAACAGAAATAAAATAACCAGTGATCCAGTTGAGAAGAAAATGTCATGTCCTTTTTAAAACACGTGGTTGGAAAATTGGCCTTGTCTGTTATCTGTAACAGATCTCCCCTCAAAGCTAGTTGGTCCAGCATCTAATTTAAGCACCACCAGCTCTTTTATAGAAATGATCATAACTTGTTTTAGCTATTACATCTTACACCCTGGCTGGCAAAAACATACATGAGACTTGCCCCTCACTATCCAGATAGACTCCATAATCTGATACAGTTGTATTCTGTAAAATTACTACTTTAGTCAAGGTGAAAGTATTAAATCTTTCCCTGGCCATCAGTTGCTGCTTTGGGATGGCTCCATATTCACATGTGCTCTACAAGCATTACATCCTTAAAAGATTTCATTATGTCATCATTATAATCAAGAACTAGATAAAAGTTTGAGTGTAGATGAGCTGAGCATATCATGTGTACGTTAATGAACGGGAGCAATAAAAGCCTGTGCTGCTTGACTGAACCTCTGTCAAACCTCAGCTATTTCAATGGATTCCTCTCTCAGAGTAATTGGATAGGAACATGGCACATAAATAGTAAGTTTATGCACTGAAAGAAAGGTATAAATGGTGGTTCTGACCTCAAAATGGAAAAATGTCCCTGCTTAGATCCTACCAGCAAAGTAACATGAACTAACAGCAAAACAAGTAACTCAGCCCTACCCCTTTGAGATGAGACAAACTACATTTAGATTAGTATTTTAATAATGTAATGCCAGTGCAGGTACATCTTTAAATTACAACCAGAAATAGTGCATTAAGAGAATCTTATAGTCCATACTGAAATACACATGTGAATTTACGCTAGCTTAGGTTTCTGCAGAGTTGCTAGAGAAATTTTTAACATTGCTACATCACTAACTGAGAATAATTGAGAAGTCTGTAACAGTTTATTGAGGAAAAATGCAAGTACAACATACACTTAAATAAAACTAACTGCTTAGCAGTTTAGAACTCCAGTCTTAAAATGGAGACTTTTTATGATATGAAAAAGGAGTTCCTCACTGCTCACAGCAAATGGAAATTTTCATTAGAAATCAGATGACACCTAGTGGCAAACCAGGAGATGAGATGGGGGAAATTTCAGCTCTTTTCTGAAAATGCATTACCTCTTCTCTTCTGATAAGCCAATCTAAATTCCTCTCCAAGCATGTTAACGTCATCTTCGTCTTTGAGTATTCCCTACAATAAGGGGAAAGAAACACATGTCAGAAGGCAGAACAAAGTAGAGAGATTAATACGGATCTCTCAAATTTTCTATGGAAGTGAATGTAATAGCTTGTATCCACAGTATCGGTGTTATCTTTAAAACAAACAGCCCTGAAAACCATAACAAAACTTCAATAGATGAGTTTCAAATTGGTGTACTTGGTGCTAACCTAGAACCGCCTCTTTTCTTCTTCACGCAAATGATGATGAGAACCCCGTAAAGATTCCAACAAGAGCACTGTACAAAAGACAACATCCATCTGCATTCTCTTTCTAATAAAAGTGATTATAGTCAGCACAGCACAGGTGCAGGTTTAGTAAAATTGAGCAACTGCATTGAAAAGAGGCACTGGCTGGGGTGGGGCTCTATCTCCACCTCCAGTTGTGTTGAAATTAGCCCATACAGAGAAATTATTTTGGAAACCAACTGATACTGAGCAACTTAATCAGAAACTATGTTTTGTGGAAGGGAAGCAGGGTGAACCCAGAAATCTAAATCTCTTAACTAATTCTAAATTAATTTTAGAGCTAAAAATGTGTACGACCCACAGAACATACGTTGCAGCATTTAGGAAAAAAAACAATTACAAATTGCATTTATATTGGAGACTTTAGAATTAGATAGCCCTTTTCTATTTAACCATTTTGAGTGAAGCAACATGATGTATGACCACATGATTCAGACACAGTGTTGAAGCAGAGAAAAGGAACAAAGTAGAACATCAATACCATGGAACAGGTATGATGAGCTGTGGACACTCTGAAATAGCCAAGACTTCCAACAACAGTAAACTCAAACCAGAAAACTGTCAAAATATTGCCAATTTGAGTTATCCTTTAACTGAATCTATATTAGAAAGTAACTCCAAATTTTACAAATTCATGCACCAAATCTGCATATTAATATTTGAATAAAAATTATACTCTGCTATATTTACAATGTTTTCCAGTATTACAGAAAAGAATTTCTTCAAACAGTTGGATAATTCCCACCCTACTGTAGATGCATTTTTACATCCCTAAAGCAGCTCTCGGTTCATTTGTGTACCATCAGGTTGTCTTTCCAATTATGAAGTGTAATACAAAATAAATCGTAATTTCTTTGTATTACAGTAATTCCTTCCATCTTTTTAACTTTAAAAAACACAAGGATGAACAGAGCAAGCTTTGAAATGCTTCTGTAAGCACTGCAGTTTATTGCACTGCCACAGAGAGGAGGCCTTGTTTCCATGGTAATAGAAGACTCAGAAGACAGCCAATACAGTAAGAAATTGCTCCCAAAACTCCAACTGAGAAGTCTGGTGGAAATGGGCTTCAAGATATGGGGGACCCCTTTCTAGCTAAAAAAGCCCTGCTTTACAACGTGGATGCCATATTCCAAAAACTGGATGTGCAAAGTGTTGCAAAAGCTTTCAGCAAGTTGTGTGTGTACAAGGCACCAATATTGCAGCAGAGCCCAAAGCCCCTCACACTGAAAGAATTTTTCTGTAAATTGCTTCCCAAGTCAGAAAGAAAAAAGGAAAAGGTGAGCACAGGAGAGCTGGCACAATAAGGACACTCACTGATTCCAGGAATTTACAGAGTTCTGCAACTTCACTTAAACTATCCAAGAGAAAACTGATTTACAGGACAAACATTTAAAGCATTTAAAATACAGTTCACTTACTCGAGGAAGATAACCCAATAATTTGGACGCATGTTCTTTCAAGAGTTTCTGTCTCTCTTCTTCAACAATTGCACAGATGTTTTCTTGCCTTCTCTCCTCTAACTGTCTTTCTTCAAGTTCACGCTCCTACAATAAACAAGTTTTTGTAACTGTTCATTTCCAGCTCTGTGAACACTTGTTTCCACCAATATCTGCCATAGTATAAAGAGAAACACAAGTTTAAACAACATATGTTTGGTAACTAGAAAAAAAAACTCGGACAAAACAGGAGACTGAATGGCAAGACATGGGGCTAGTCTGCTATGTAAGTGTTTGGTCTCATACTCAAAGCTCTTTTAAAGGTATTTAAGTTCTGGTTCCTTCTTGGTTCTCAGACAAGTTAGAATGTTCCTGCCCTACTGTTCTAATCCAGGCAAAGGAGAAATAGGCATGTATTCTCATGCTGATGACTAGGAACTGCAATTTACATTACACATGTGATTTATACCCTATAAAAGTATAAAACTGCAGTATAGGATTTCATGACTTGTTTTCAGTTTATGCCTTTTCTTCCTCAGATGGTAACTTGAGAGACTTAATCTAAAATCAAGGCTGGGACTTCCCCTTCTCACACATCACTATCAGTGTTACTGATCAGGGACGCTGAACTGGACAACAGTTGTGTTGCCGATCCGTTGTTCCTGAAGAGATATTTGCAGATCCTGTCAGGTATACAGGGGTCTACGATGTTGCTGACTAACCTCTTGAGCCACCAAAAAAGTTAGCTCTAAAAAGACTTTTTTCTTGTCAGCAGACCAAAACAAAGGCCCGCTTCCTTCCTGCACATTTCTCTGCAATTCCCCTGGTCACCTTTCCCTAGTAACAATTGCCTTGTCACTTACGGCAGCAGAAGTATTCTCATATTGAAACACTTTGGCTCAAACCAAAGGCAAATGTGAAATTCCTTACTTTATCTGCAATAAACTGTTTGTGACGGTCTTCAATAAGTTTTTCCACAGCCCTTCTGTGTTCAAGCTGTTTCATTCTTTGTTTCTGAGCATTCATCTGTTCAATGCGATCATCCTCTGCAAACTTGGCCAACATCTGTTGTCTGAAGGCTTCTTCCTCTTCTTGCATAACTTGTTGCACTACCTTCTTTAAAGCAAATTGCTCTTCATATGTTTGCCTTAAGTCTAGGCGTTGCTTTATTCTTTTTTCAATTTCTGCCTATAAAGGAAATTTAATAAAATGCTGTATTACTGAACATACTTTGGAAAATTTTGATCATCAGCAGCCAATCTACTTGATTTATCTTGGAATAAATTTACTGTAGCTGTTACCTTCTAGCATAAATAACTGGAGCAAACACTCCATATCTGACAGTGCTCTCCAGTATTAACTGGTTTGGCAAATGTCTCAAGATGCTCAAAATTTAAGTCCAAAACGAAAGATTATTTTTTCCCACTAGCATGAAGTGGATCAACAAGACAGTCATCCTGAACAACTCTCTAAAAATAACAGTTATCTGTCTCAGCCTGTGTTACATTTTGTCACCCATTAGCAAGATAAGACAGAGTGTAGGCAGACCTACAGGAGAAAGCAAATGGGACATGCAAAAAGCAAGCACTTAATTCCTACTTAGCTTAAACCTGAACTTAAAAGTTACTGGTGTTCTCCTTCATGAGACAAATAAACATATAAAGGGGACCATAAGAGTATTCAAAACCTTCAGCTGTCTTCCTGGTTGAAATTAAAACATAAATACATTAGGAATGACAAAGGAAACTCAAAGGACAGAATTTTCCCTCCAAAACCTAAGCTAATATACAAACTACTTGTCTGACTAAGAACACTTAGGAGATAGTGTTGGAAATCAAGACTTTGTGCCAGAACAGAATTGAAAACAATTCAAATTCATTTAAGACACGTAAAACCATGTCAGAATTAAGCTTTTTGCTTTGAGACAGCTCGCTGACCAAAACGGGCTCAAGGAATCCCTCAAAGACATCCCAAAGTCACAAATAATGCTGCAGACTTAGCAAATCCAAAGCATAGAAAAAATCCAATCCAACACATACTGGTCCACGAACAACCCTGCCAGCATTGTTAGAGGAAAAGTTGTGGAAATGGGAGTTATGTGGTCTCTGAAGAGCATCCTCAGGTGCAGAAGGAATTGCACGTGGGATATACTCTCACTAAACATTCTTTAAGCATCACAACTCCAGTGACAACGTCCAAAGACTGAAGGAGCACTGCTCCATCACAAAGACATCAGAAGAAGTGAAGGGACAGAGAAAGACTATGTAAAATACTGTACCCTGCATTCACTTCATTACTTACTTTTCTAGATCAGCAATTCAAAATGGTTTCATTTTCTCTTTAGATTTTCATATCTGGTCTGTTTAAATTAGATTAGTCTACCCATAGCTACAAGTGCTCCATAAATTATATGTTTTCCTGCATATACACTACTATTTTTATTTTATAAAAAAGTTTCATCCAGACCAGCTCAGCTAACCTAAATGTTCTGCAGGAATTATGGCAAACTTGCAATATTTCTCTCCACTTGCGTTTTCCTTTAACAGTTTATGCATAGGTACACATAACGTACATACGACATATAAAAAAACCTGGTATCTGACAATTACGAAAATATCCATATATGTATCTGCAGGAGAAGTCCAGGGAACATAAAATGTTCCCCCCCAGCCCCCAATGCACAGGTACTAGTTTATCTACCTGCCAGCACTTACCATCTCCTTTTTTCTTTCTGTCTCTGCTTGTTCTTCCAGATACAGCTCTTGGCGGCTTTGTTCCAGTTCTTCACGCTTCTGTTGTTCTCTTTCCAGATTCTGGGCAATCTATTACAAGAAGGGAAGATTTCTAAATAAAAGATAAGAATGTACAATAGTTTTTTTCTACAATTTCAATTTTTGATACCATGCTTTGAAGTCTTTGTTTTTTCTCCTCAGCGTCTCGAACTTTAGCCATCCGATCTTCTTCCCTTTGTCGCTGAATGTTGGCAAACTCCATAATTTTCTTATGTTCTTCTTCCATCTCTTCCTGTTTCCTTCTCCTCCAGATAGCTTGTTCTTTTTTAAATTCTTCAATATATGTCTGAGTTGCTCTCATTTTATCTAACTTCAGTTGTTTTTCCCTATAGAAGATGGAAAAAAATGTTTAAATAATTATGTAACATACTGCAGAGTAACATTAAACAGACCATATGCTCATCATTAACAGTATATTCCAGAGACTAAGATTGACATGACTTTCCTTACCCATTCAGCTGGAAACTAGGTACCTAAATTAAAAATACTTCATTAATGAATTCCCCCAAAAAGGGAATCTCATATCTAACACCTTTCTTCAGGACAGGCTATAGACATAGCTATTCACTACTACTCCATTTTATACATACTCCATCAAAACAGAAAGAAGAGAAGGAAGCCCAGTGGCACCAGAATCTTCTAAACTTTTAATTTATTTATACTAAACTCTTCCCCCACTACCACCCTGCCCTCAGAAACCTCCTTTCCTATCCCTGTCCATAAGACAGGCACACAACACATCTTATGAAGAGGCAGGGACATGAGGCAAGGCAGAAATCTGTGATATACGCAGTCATTTCCAGCATGATGGGCCCAATGGAAGCACTCCTTGAAATAAACTGGATTTCGTATTTGGGGAACCAGGACATGAGATTGACTGGAATAACAAGAACATTCTGACATTTAAACAGCAAAATCCACACAAGTCAGTCTCTTGTTACTAAAATGTGACCAAGGAAAACTAAAACGGGCCTTAGCCTATGAAATAAAGGTATACAAATTAGTTTTCTGCACAGAATTATGAGAGTTGCTTTGTTTTAAATTAATAAATAATACAAATTCAAAGTAACTAACATTTCATCTTCCTCATAGATCTTTCTTACAATTTCATCAATCATGAGTTTCTCTTTTAGAAATTCTTCATAAGCATCCTGCTTCCTCCTCTCTTGTTCTTCAAGCTGTTTCTCCAGTTCTTGCTGGTACATTATTTTCTCCTTGTTTCGCCTCAGTTCTGCAGAACTTTCTGCTTTTATTACCCTTTCATACTCTTCCTTCATCTTTTGGGCTATTTCACCCTCACATTTCTATAGGGGAAAAAAAGCAATACAATATTCCTTTTTACTCTGCTAAAACAACTTGTAATGAAAAAATACACAGTATAATTTACTGCATTATAAAAAAGGAATGTTTTCCACCTCAATCTATAACTGTAGTGCCTTAACATGCTTAATACCTTAATTCAGTAAGTAGAACCCTTGGAAGAGAACCCTCAATAGCTAAACAACCGGAGGAGAACTAACAATACTTAAAGGAAGCTATATGTTGAATGAAGACAAAGTAGAGCGTTTGGCATGAGTGAAATGAGCTCACGTTGGCCTAATGACTGGAGTGTGATTTAACTATGTAGAACATCTTCAATAAATGTGTTGTCTTTACAGCAGTTTGCATAAACTGAATTTTGTATAAAACATTAACATAATTGGAATCACCTGCCTGATCACCAGTATTATTCTATACGTAAATAGAAGTTGACAGTTCTTTCTGAAGTTATTCAGATATATTTTTAATAATAGTAACATTTTCAACAATCTGCTTCTGAGGCAAGGACTCACTCCCATAAGCAGTTACTGTACAAAGCGTATCATAGTTTTAACTTGGAAAAGTACAACAAAAGCAGTAAAATAAAAACTATATCCATTCATACAGCTTAATTTACTACTATTTTGATTGCAATGGCAAAGTAAACCTTTTTCTTATAGCTGGTTATTACCAGCTAATTAGTCCTTCATAACACAAAACATATTTTCAATAAACACTGAATGCTTAAACCTAACACTATTTTAGATAAAAAGGTCATCTTCAAAGGAAAAAACTTCAGCACAGTCCATACAAGGAATTACAGCACTCAGGTGCGGGGATGCACTGTGAAGCTAATTACCATTTTCTCATACTGTATAGCTTCTTTTTCAGCAATCTGTGCAGCTCGCTCTTTATTCATATAAGCGGATTTTAGCTTTTTTTCTAACTCTCGAAGTTCAAGACTGGGGGAGGAAAAAAAAAGAAATTTATCCTAAAGAGAAAATTTCGATCACTATTTAAGCACAATTGAAAAATATGTATTTTTCAGGGAAAAACTCAATTTTAGATTAAAAATAATGCTCTAATAAAAAAAGCAGAAAACAAAACCTGTTTTAAAATCTACATTTGTACATATACGATCAATAGTTTTGCATACTTTACATCTAAGTATATAAATACATGTGTACTTATATAAACACGTATGCTTATAGATATGTGTAAGTGTACATATATATATAAGCATATATTCAAAACGAAAATTTTGTGGATCAGAGTTTTTCCTCTTATTGACAAAGTTTGCTTAAAATTAACTTTTTACCATACCGTTACAGGTTTGTGTGGCACAGTTGGTTTTTTTGGTAGCAGGGGAGGGGCCGCAGGGGCAGCTCCTGTGAGAAGCTGCTAGAAGCTTCCCCAGCTCCAAGTCGGACCCACTGCTGGCCCAGGCCGAGCCCATCAGTGATGGTGGTAGCACCTCTGGGAAAACAGATTTCAGGAGGGGAACCGGTAGTGAGCAGGGGGATTGGGATGTGAGAGGAACCCTCTGCAGATACTGAGGTCAGTGAAGAAGGAGGGGGAGGAGGGGATGCTCCTGAGGAGGTTGGTGCCCCTGCAGCCCGTGGTGAGAGGGCAGGCTGTCCCCCCCAGCCCATGGAGGGGAGCGGGGGAGCGGAGGCCCCCCAAGATGGCTGTGACTCCATGGGAAAGCCCGCGCTGGAGCAGTGTGTGGCTGAAGATCGACCCGCGGAAAGGACCCACGCCAGGGAAGTTTGTGAGGAACTGCAGCCCACAGAAAGGAGTCACATTGGAGAAGTTCGTGGAGGACTGTCTCCCGTGGGAGGGACCCCACATCGGAGCAGGTGACGAGCAAGGAGTCCTCCCCCTGAGGAGGAAGGAGCGGCAGAGACAAGGTGTGGGGAGCTGACCCCAACCCCCGTTCCCCATCCCCCTGCGCCGCTGGCAGGGAGGAGTTGGAGAGAACCGGGAGTGGAGTTGAGCTGGGAAGGAAGGAGAGGTGGGGGGAAGGTGTTCTAAGGTTTGGTTTTACTTCCCAATATCCTTGTTTTTGATCTGACTTGTAGTAAATTAAATTGATTTTGTTTTCTTCCCCAAGCTGAGCCTGTCTTTTGCCTGTGACCAAAAGTGGGGAGTGATCCCTCCCAGTCCTTAACTCGACCCACGAGCCTGCCTTTATATTTTCTCCTCATCCCACCATGGCTGGCCGAGAAAGGGGGGGAGGGGGGAGCAAGCGAGTGGGTGCATGGTGCCTTTTTACCAGCGGGGCTTAAACCACAACACATACCTTGATATTAAAATAACTTTTCCTTCCAGGTCAGATTCCTTTCCGCTTCTGCTACAATTTTCACAAAGTCTGTCTTGTCTCCACATAACTTGGATGACCTCACACTGTTCAGACGTACACCTCCTCCCTTCCCCTCGTTTGTCTCGCATTCACCTCCAACACACTTTTCTGATAGTGTTCACTGATACCTGGAGCAACCCCTCTGATCACAGCCTTCTCCTAAGCACTTCTCAAAATATACCTTTTCCTGTGTTCTTTCCAGTTACAATCTTCTCTGCTGTACAAGCCTATTCTAAAAAATAAATTGTGTACCCGATTTTAGCATACTAAAACTTCCTCTCCGTCGACTGAAAACATCTCGTGCTACAATCTTACTGCACCTACCGTTTAGTCCAAAATGTGATCAAGAAAAAATGAGCAGGAGCTACACAGCTGACTGACTACTTCCATACATAGGCTGTTCAGAGTTGGGACTGATTTACAGTAACAGCTAATTCAGTGATGTAGTGAGAGTTTTGAAGCGTTACCTGTTCTCTCTTACTTGTTGCCTCATCTTTTCATCTTTAAGTTTCTCGCGGTTCAGCCTCGCCAGCTCAGCTGCCAGCCTTTCTTCTTGCTCCAGCTGCAGCGCTCTCTGTTTTCTGCTCTCTTCTGCCTAATCAGAACAAACAATTTCCATAACAACTCTCCTCCCCGCACCTGCAGGCGCATTTGGAGGCAGACAAATTGCGAGGCTGTGTAGTCAGTACGTAGTTTCTGAAGGTGAAAAGCTTTCTAAGGGAGAGCCGGGTGGAGCTCTCCCAACAGCGGGACCGCCTCTCCTCGGCCCTCACCCGGACGGACACGCGGGTCTGCATTCGCGCACACACACCCCACACCACACACACCCCCCACACACACCCCCCACACCCCACACGCAGAGGCTGGCGGGGCTCCGGGCCGGCCCCTCTTACCCGCAGCGCGGCCTCCTCCAGCCGCCGCTCGCCCTCCAGCGCGGCCCGCAGCCTGGCAGCTCGCCGCCGCCCGCCACGCTCCTCCGCCTCCGCCGCGGCCGCCGCCAGCCCCGCGCCCCGCTGCAGGGACGCCTGCGGACGACAAGAGGGAGGCGGTGCCGCGGGCCCGCCGCGGCCGGCCCGCCCGGCCGCCATCTCGCTCGCCCGCCCGGCCGCGGAGCGCCGCGCCGCGCCGTCATGGCAACCAGCGGGGCAGCCGGGCGGAAGGGCGGGGAGCTGTTTTAACTTCCGGAGGAAACCCGCCGCGCTGATTGGCCGAGAGGGCACCCACACACCCCACCCCCCCGGCCCTAGCACGTGACGGGGAGCCGCCTCAGGCGGGGCGGGCGGGGGTTCGAGGCCTCCTCGTAGGGCGCCCAGCGCTGCCCCCAAAACGTGGGGGTTTCGGTCTCCCGACATTTTCCTACGTTCGCGTACGTGAGGGAAGTGGGTAAAGGCAGTTTTCCAGAGGAGAGCGGCCGGAGGGGCAGCCCGTGCGGGGTGGCTGGCGCGCATGTTCATTCCCCCCCCTTGCCCTGGAGAGGTAGGAACCCCTAAAAGTTGAGCACGGGGAGTTGGAAGAAACAGAATTACCAAAATACGTTAAAAAGAAAAAACACAATTCAAGAGCAGTTCTTCAGTTAAGGTTAATGCACTTCACTCACCTGTAACCACAAAACCTAGGTGGCAGCATTTAATTGAGAATTTCTCTCCTTCGTAACTATCATGATGGATCCCGAAGAAGTATGGGGACACAGTCACAGGCGAGAAATCAAAAACCGTACCATGAACATCACCAAAGTACATAATTCTACATGATTCTGGTAAGGTTGCTTGTTATATAGTACACCTTATTTACACCTGCTAGGCATAAAGGAAAACCCGGCCCTTAGATTTTTCCCGAGGCAGATCTTACACAGAGCATAGCTGCTCGCTCCAGAGAGTCTCTGTGGACTAGCTTTGCTCCAAGGAAGGAAATCAACATTCTGGCATCCAATTTCACAAATTCTGCCCACCCACTTGTACCACTTTTCTCACCTTAATTTTCCTTTCTACAAAGTTATGTGAAACTGAAGACATTTAAGCTTATTCAAAGTAGTATTGAAAATTCATTAATGTCACCTACTTTATAAAATTAATTAAAATGAATAAAGCTCAAGAACACCTCAGACTTAGGTAAGAAGTAGTCTCTATGTTCCTATTGATTCTGTGCTAAATATACCTATATCTATATATTTATGGGATGAGAATGCTCATTATTTTAAATCAGTTCCTAATCTTTTACAAAATCTCCCAGATTAGTGGAATTCTTTGTGAAGGTTTGGTTAGTCTTTGCCCTTTTCATGAGAAAAATGTTTTCCCACAATGCTGGGGGGGAAGTAAACTATAGGAGACCATGTCTTTAACTCAAATGATACAAGCAGAGAGATGAGACAGAAAAAAAGATCATACACGTTCCCTACTACTTCTTTCCAAATAGCGTTACCACTACAGCGCTCTTGAAAAAAAAATCAGGTTCTTCAAAAGTAGGCAAGGAAATAAGTCAATGTCAAAAAAACCTCTCCCCCAATGATTCCAAAGTGTTGACATAGAAAGAAGGAAGTTTTAACTATACTGGCACAGCACTAACTTTCAGTGCTTAAGGTTTAGAGGTGGTGTGGGCTGAGGGGGTAAAGGTGCAAAAGATACTTTTGCTGTCCCTTCTCCTCAGTAAATAGCTGTATGGCTCACTGCAAACAAATGGAATTTTCTTTCTTACAAAAGAAAATAACAAAATCAGGTCCCCTCACTTCTGGAAATTATTGCAAATAACCTTCAGATGTAAAATTCCATCTTTGCTCACATGATGTCCTCATTTGTAACAGCAACACTCTAAAATGAGAACAGAAGTATGCCTTGATTCACTCTCCAGGCAAGCAAGGCATTTAGACAGAAAAGTGGGAGTGAAAAATGCTTGAAAAAACACACATATATCAGAGACCAAGTCAGTTCACAAAGTTCTTTTTAAAATTAAGAGAGGGCTGGTGTTTGCACGTAAACACTATTTGTGAGCAGTGTATCTTTCACAGAAGGGACAGAACACAGCATTAATATTCAGTAAAATCCCAAAGGGAAAATATATTGAGGTTTCCAGTCCCCAGTGCCTCATTGTTCTTTTATTTCCCATACATTTCAGATTTGCCGCAGTGTGTTTAAAATGTAAAGAAGAAAAATGCAAAAAGAGAATTTTTATGCTCGATACCTTATGGCATTTTGTGCTCTGAAACTCTTACCTTTAATGCCCTGATAGTTTTCCCCAACATAAATTAAGCCACAGGGACACTTCAGTAAAAATACTGTGTGTGCAGATTTCCAAAAGAAGAAAAGTAACCTTTCCGCATGTACCATCAACCCATGTAGAGATTAGGGAGGGGAAAATACTCCAGAAATTCCACAGAAACAGCCTATATACCCTTGTCCTGCTCCTTTAGTTAAATTGAATACTTAAAGATGGAAAACAATAATTTCCCCCCATTCAGATAAAACTGCTGGTCTCAACTATTCTTGAGAGCATCCTCAAGAATGGCAGGCTCCTGTCCTAAAGCTTGGCCATATTAATTTTTTCCCTTCTATCCAGCCAGAACTTCCCTTTTTCACTTTGCAGCCACTGGCCTCTCAGACTCCCTCTGTGCTTCTTGGCAAAGAGACTGGCTTGGTCTTCTCGGTGCCCTCCCCACAGCGGCTGGCGGCTGCTGTTCGGTTCCTCCCCCCCTGGGGAATTGACTGCACCTCCTTGTTTGGGTTATCTATCTGCAAAATTGCTGGGGGTGCTGGCATATGGGTACCGCACCTGCACCTGGGCAAGCGTTTCTGTCCTGTGCTGTCCTAGCACGTCCTGTTCTCCTCGTCGAGGTCGTCTCAGTTGGATGACCCACCTCCACCTGAGCGGGGAGTGTCTGCTTTTACTATTTCTCCCAGCTGTGCAGTCACAGCAAGTTGCTGGTCCATGTAGTGGCCTCCCTCGTACGTTCTTATTTGAACGTGGTTATCAAACACTGTGTTGAGAAGAGGCGTATCTTTTCTTCATATCAAAAAGCACACCTCCTTGATGGCACCGATTAATTTCTCAGTTAAAGACCTAAGAATGTAATGCTTGCAGAACAGAGTTCAGTCCAGGCAGAGACAGTCAGTTCATCTGAAGGAACACAATGAAAATGTACTGGTTTTGCAATCAGCTGGCTCAGACTCCTTAAAAGTCGATGTGTTTATATTTAACTTTTATTTCCATAATATAATTTAGGAAGTTTTTAGAATAACAGCGAGTGAAATATCTAATTTACTATAGTTTCTAAAGGAATGAGTTCCAGCTGCATAATTGCTATTAAATTTTGTTGCACACAGCATTTCTGCTTGCAAGCAGCCTGGTTACAGCTTACTGGTTAGTGACCTGCTTCTCATTCCTTTTTCCTAACAGTATTAAACACTCCCACGGCCTGAAAAGCTTCAACTAACCAGCACCCAACTGTACAAATGTACACTCAAATTCAGCAGTCCTTTCTCATTGTTAACATAGCATATTAAGAAATGATTCAGTTTTCAGTCTCAATATCACCACCTACTGATCAACTCAGGACAGAAGAAATGAAGACTGCTGAGGAATGAAAAATTTTGCTAATGATAAAAATGAAGAAACGGAGCATTAAAGGGAAAAAGAAATCTCCCTCTATTTTAGCAATTTAAATTGAAGGCGATGCAAAAGCATACAGCGGAAAAGGTCATTAAATGAAAATGGTGAAGCCATTTTGCAGGTTTACCTTTTTTCTAGGGGGTTTTACCAGATGATCGTAACATGACACGGTGACAAATACATTCCAGCTGAGATAAAATATGTAGGTCATGCTGAGTTGGCAACATTATAAACCACTACTGGGAATAACATAGCTTCTCTGTGAGGTAATTTACCTTCTTGGGATGAAAAGATAAATGTGAATTAACAGGGAAGAGTCTGAAATGTCTGAGCTGTGCTACTGATCTACTAGAGACCTAGATAAGTCACAGAGAAACTAATGCTTGCTTTGCTTGAGTTTAGTGATGGATGGGATGGCAGATTTAGCAGTTAAGGGGCTATCACTGTCAAGAAAATCTTAGCACTAATTTTTTTTTTAAAATTATCATGCAGTAGTAGGGAAAATATGTCCCATGGTAGAAGTGATCTTTTACTTATGATATTATGGACTGTAAAAAAAAAAATTACGAGGAACAAAAATACTCAGTGCTTCAAATATGATCAACAAAAATACACCTGTTTCTGATGAGAAAAATGTGGTTTTAATAAATATTTACCAGTAGTATTGAATTTTCAAAGAATAAAGAGAATAAATGTAGAATCTCAAGCCAGAAAGGATGTCTGTGCAAAGGACACAAGAACAGAAATTGGTCTTATATGAGTGCCATGGTCAATACTTTGTTTCTGGGCTTCCATCTCTCCTCTGTCCTACTGGTCAAGAGTAAAGCCTGTAAGCTGTGTGTCTAAAGGCTGACGTGAATAAAACTATCAGAATGCATTTATAGCCACACCATGGTATACATGTATTTCTGGGTAAACTCTTAGCATTTCCTATTAGTATTTTTACTGATTTATTCAAGCTTATAAAGCACCCACCTATTCTTCTAAGGAGATACATTGTTTTTAAATACTGAATACATAAATTCCAAAGAGCCCATGAGAATTTTACTGCAGAGTGACATTACACTCCAATACTTCTTACAGTGGGTCTTTTTTCTGGTTTGACATGAAATAATTGTTATTCTGGTTAAAAGGGCAGGCTAACAGCAAAACATATTTCTTAGGTAGTTTGTAGAGAAGATCTTTAAAAACAAAAACTGTAGTGCAACTACAGTAGATTATTCTTCTGTGCAGGCAGAAAGATAGACAGTCAGTTCCAGGCTTACATGTTGACAAAAATCCTTTTTTCATCCCACAATCTCTTAGCTCCACATAATTGTTGTCATTTCTTTGTTTCCGTATTAGCAACGCCAGAAAACATAAGTGCTTCTTGAAACATGCAGCCCAAACTCTTTTGATGCTGTAAAACAAAAATAAGTAATTAGGACACTATTTCATAACTCATATTCAAGTCTCTCCAGCCACCATTCAGCCTTTCAGGATTTGTTCATGCCTTAGGCCCTCTGACTGTTTCTTTCATATTCTCTTTGGGTGCTTCTGTTTGTCTGCAGCTTCTGTCCTGTTCCTATTACTCCAACCAATAATAAGTTTTTGCCTTTCTGCATCCCTCCCATTGATCAACATTATTTACATTGTTAAGTACTTTTTTAAGTCTCCTATGTAATCTATAGTTTCTTATTATTGCCCTGCTTTAATCTATATTGCAGTTCAATTTCTTCTTATAGGTAACCTGAAAAAAAGGCAGCAATTACACCATCAACATCAACAGAGTTTTGTACAACACCCATTCAGTGGACTTGGAAAATGACCTTTTATAGCAAACAGCAAAGTCTGAGCTTTCTTGCCAACTGGCTGCCTGGCTAGTAGATGTGTTTGGATTATGGAACAGGGCATTTGTTCTGTGCATTTGGCACAACTTTGCTAGCATTCAGTGACTAAAAAACAATTGGAGAGCCATGTCCACACAGTGGTTCACGACACTTTTCACTGTTGATAAAACAGCAATTTTGTGCTCCAGAAAAAATTCACCAGGGAAGTGGTGAATTCCCTCTGTTCCCAGTCTCTAAACCTTCAGCATGATTCAATTGCTGGAAACCAACAAGCCAGGTCTGTCGAAAGGGCACGTTGATGCGGGGCAGCGAATAGCTGGGGGTCACAGCACTGCCAGCGGCTCAGTGCCGAGCTCCCTCCCTCGCACCGTGCTGCCCTGCACACTGTGGATCTGCTGCTCAAAAGTGGGGCTCGCCCAGCTCCGAAAGCTGCGTTTTGTCTGCTTCTTCGCAGTCAGACTCTGAGCAACACCCCAATGGTAACTCCTATACGCAGGAACCTTTGGCAACTTTTCCCCTCACCAGCGTGCGCTCCAGTTCATGCTGTCGCTCCGCACACGCTCCAGCAGCACCAAGGGCAACCAAAGCTGCACGCTGTTTCCACTGAGTGGATGACAAGCAGGCGGTTCCCTCACCTGACCCCCGTCAAATCGTCGTAATTATATTCCCGTATACTCTTTTCCTAACTCTGACCTCCTCCTTCCAAAACCTAGAAGTGCCTGTCCTACGGGTTGTGAACATGGGGCCCGTGCCACGCTGCAGACAGCTGCCTGCTCAGGGGCAGGACCACCGCGGTCTCGCCCAAATGGCTGTGCTGTGCATCACTCCCTGTGTCTGCTACAAAATGTGCTCATTCCTTCTTAGTACTGACACGATCAGACAGCTGGTTCAGAGGCACCAGCTAATTTTGGTCTCCGAACAACTGCAGGGAAGCAGGGCCCTTTGCCGTGTCTCTGTAGAGAAGGAGGTGTAGTGATACCATAACTACTGTTTTGCTTGGAAGGAGAAGAGAGGATGAGGGGAAAAAGTCCTGTCATTTCACTGAGAAAATTTCAGGTTATCATACAGAAGTGCAAAAACTAAAGAGGGCAAGACTATAAAAGGAGTTCCAGCAGTAAGCAACATTCGCTTCCCATTTGATATCTTAAGACAAGTTGCTTACTTGAAATCAGAAAAAATGTACACACATGTGCTGTAAAAAGTAACTATAGAGTTTGTTAGTGTGTATGCCTTGCACAATAAGCAAACTTAGTTTTGAAATAAACACTTGCACTGAAATTATATTTCTATAATTTATAAATCAAACTTTATCTAATGTCCTACAATTGGACACTACCTGCAGAGTACTGTTTAACTACTCTGAACATTTACACACTTATCTTTTAAATATCGATAATGCCATTTTTCATTTACACGACATGAAGTCCCACAGGGAATAATTATGATAATAAACCTTAATGATTCTTGCAAATAAATGATCAAACAAAATTGCTACTGTTGATTTATATTAATGGATGCCTTCAGGAGGAGATTTGTCAAGATGTGCTGCTTCTTGAATCCCAATTCATCTTATTTAGCAGAAGAATGTACATAGTTTGTAAAACAGATTAAGTGTTTAAAATACAATGTGTTCATGGAGTTTCTGCAGTTCAACGTTCAAACACTATTGTCATTCCATATGGCAAATGTGCATTAAATGGTTTCTTTGTATACAGCTTTATTCCATCCTTTTTCCCTGCTTTTGTCTCTTGTGGCTAAAATAGTCCTCCACTTGCAACCGTTTAAGATAATCTTCTGTTAGTCATGTAAGAATCAGTGATCATTTTCTGTCCTAATAGATGAACACTCCTGCCAAACAACTTTCGCTGCAACGAGCCTAGAAACATTTTTGGTGCTTTAATAACGGCACATCACCTGAAGCTAGTGCCGTACAGCATTTTATAGGATAGGTTAAGATAAGCACTTACTATTTTTCTTCTACTGTCGGATATGCTGGAAATTCCCAGTCCCCATCCATCTATACTTTTGCAATTTAAGAAAGTTCATTTGGAAAACATTTTACATCCGCTTCCCTTTTAGATAGTACATAGGTTTGAAAGTAATATCAATATGTTTCTTTTACTCCTGATTATACAGGGCAGGACATATTTCACAAGTGTGGCAGGAGAGCAAGCTAAGGAAATAACAGGAGAAGGAAGTTTATGTATTTAAACTTTACTGCAGCTAGAAGAAGAGAATAAGCACATGCTTTATCTCTTCAGCGAAACACACACATACAAGTGCAAGGTGGTGGGTAAGGTTAGAACCAGGCAGAGGAAGCAAAAATGCAGCTCTGCAATAGTCCGTGCCCAGTGGTGAGAGTCATACAAGTAGGCTTAATTGTCTGCTTGAACAACTTTGTTAAATTGACAAACTCCATCAGGATAAGAGCAGAATGAAGACACACGATATTTTTGCCCTTGAGGGAATAATATGTGTAAGTAATCAGTAATTTTCTGAAACTTCGACCCATCAAGAGATTTTTTTTTTCTTTTTTTCCTCCTGCTTGTCCAAAAGTTCAGTTTCAAAGAAGAGATAAACAGGCTGGTATGCAAAGATTTTCTTTGTCTCATACTGTAACATGTCATTATACATCCAGCTGAAACATGGCACTAATTTACTCCACGCACAAGGAAACCAATAACTGCAGCACACGGATGAAAGTCTGTAGTAATACTCTAGAATGAACTGCTGGTTTGCACTACTTCTTCAAATAGAAACATTCCTCAAAAGCCTGTCAGGTAAGTCTTTTCCTTTTTAAACTGGGGTCTAATCTTGCACACCCTGAAAGCAATGGAAATTCCAAACATCAAAGAGCTGCCTTATTCATACTAATTTTCTTACAGTTCGTGGAGTAATAATGCTCAGATTTCTCACTTCCACTTTAAACACTGGTACAAAAGTCTTTCTTCTGCAATGCAGAGTACCACTGCTGCACGTGATGGTGGCGTTTGCCAGGCCTACATTTCTGTTCAACAATGAGAAACTTAGTCTCGTTCTGTTCATCCCTTGCACATGGGTTCTTCAGCAGCTCTCCAAGCAACTAGCATGGGGGAACATCTTCAAATATGTAATTACTTTTTGTATGTGACAGCAGCAAAGAGACTTGGAGCAATTATTTGGATTGTACACACATAGGGGATTACCCGTACCTGAATTTTGGCTTTGTGTGTAATTTGCTGCATAGCATTCAGAAAACTATTTTATCTTACTGCATTTTTGCTTGGCTGCAATAACGGTTGTCATACTTGCAGAGGAGCAGCATCATACGGATTAATATGTTTATACCAGTTCGGCATCTGAATACGTACATCAGTGCGTATTAATAGCCATCACTGTGCTACCAGGACTCACACTTCGCCAGAAGCATGACTGCCATTCTCATCATCCTCTCTGGTCATTGCAAGTCGTAAAGCAGTACTGGTCTCATAGTCTGATACAGGCTTTCTAGGAACAGCTGATGGCCCATTTTCCCAGGAGGTCTCTAGGGCAGTTTGGGCTCTCAGGTAAACCCAGAGCGGACAGAAGCACCACGCCCCGAGCCACAGTGAGCTGTGCTGCAACTCGGGAGCCTTAGTCCTACCTGCAGCTCTCTGTGCCTCAGTTTTTCTAAAAATAAAATGGGAGTCATGCTTATATTTGCTTAGTCCTTTATTAAAGCTAAAATTGAACTTGCTGTTTATTACTTTTTTGTTACTTTGATTTCTTTTCCTGGAAGATGCTCTACCAGAAATTGTGAAATTTTCTTCCTTTAATTCATTTAAATTAGTTTCTCTCAGCATAACATTTTTCTCTCCTCTCCCTGGGCAATAGCCACGCTTCAGAGAAGTGAGTCTTCCGGCAGCATTCCCTCCCGTTTTGGTACAAATGCCACCAGTGAGGACCTGCCACCCTCCTTGATGCCAACAGAGCAGAGATGTTTCTGTTAGACTGGCTCCAGCAAGGATGGAAATCCGAGCTTTTGTATGTTAGCTCCTGCAAGCAACAGAAAAAAAAAGGAGCAAGAGCTAGTCTGCCTACCTTTTTTGCATAGGCTTTCCATTTCACGTAGGCATCCCTGCAAGACCTCATACCTCCACAGAGTGGTAAATAAGCGCAAGACAAGGGAAATAACGGAGACTTTTGCTTCTAACGCAAATGGCTGCTCAGGACAGTAATAGCTGAGAGAAAAGCACTGAATCATTTTTCACTTCATCTCCACTCAGTAATGCATAGAAAGTGAATATATAAATACACTGAAGGAAAAAAACTATTAAAAAAAGCAGCAACCTTAGGAGGTCAACACTGGTTTTGAGGGTCTATCAGGACAAGAGATCCAAACTCTGCTAAATGTCCACTAACTTCAGAAACTGAGCTCATCCCCGTCTCCCTAGCACTTTCGGAACTAGAAGATACAAATAGAAGTAACTCAAGCTCCTCTCTTCCCTCCCCACGTTGTCGTACATGATGAAACCTGCGGCAGTGAGAAAGCAGCACAAGATGATGAACCAGAGGGATTTGGGTGTGTGCTACCTCATACTAAGCCACACTTTGTAAGGGATTTTTTGTCCCTCTTTTTACCATAATGTGTCTAGGGGCTCAAGGACAGTACAGCAATGACTTACAATGCCACAGCTAGGGGGACGGGACATGTCGAAGAACAAGAAATTCCCTCCCTTTGCTACAAGTTTGCTGGTCATTATGTTGGTCCCACATAACATAGCTTCAGCTGCTAAACTGCATTGCAAGAACACTAAATGCTTTTTTCAGTATTGCTCTTCCATGCTAGCAACTGCTGTAGTTACAGAAAGGTATTACAAAACCTGCACAGAGAAAGGCTGTATCTACTAATTCCCAAGTGGGGAAATGAGAAAGTTCAGCAACTTCCAGACCATGACACAGTGTCCATTCTGGTGGTGCGTGTTAATGCTGACAGCTTTCCCCTTATACATATACTAGAACTAATCCATACCTTTCTAACTCAGAGCAATTTCCTGTCCTGAGGAAAAAGTGTCTTCTCATTCTAAATCCGCTTTAACGATTATGCCTACCCCATTCCACCGAGAGTGTTCACAGGGAAGAGACGTTAATCTATTTAGCTTCACGAAGGGTTTCTCTCTGACACATGCTCTTCTAATAAGCCATTTATCAGGATGAAGGGTGATCCCGAGAGAGTGCAGACAGCAGGACAGCCTTAGCCTGAGTGACAGTCTGTGCAGCAGAGATTGACTGTAATGAAGCACAGAATAAACGAGACGACTAAGAGAGTACAAGAATCAGTGAAAGTTTTGAGTTCACCTGAGCAGCTTACTGTGCAGCACAGATCTCTCATCGACTTATAAATGTTATGTGGTTTTTTTTTGGTTGCAAAGGATCACCTAAAACACACAGAAATCTCGCACACAAGAGAACGCTTTCTGCTTTATTGTCACCCATGAGAGGGTACCAGCTTTTAACACAGAAACACTCACAAATTGTAGGTGGACAGGACACTGGCAATTATCTGGTACGACCCTCTGCTCAGAGTTGGGCCAGTTTCCAGCACGTTGCGCTGGGTCTCAGCGCTCTGGGATTCTCTAATTCCTTTTCCGTTGATAACCTTCTGTAGATACTCATCATGAAATTTCTTTCTCTGCAACTGAAATCTCACAACAGTGTGGATATATTGTTTGGGATGACTCTTGGCAAAGTTCAAACTGTAGCATCTCCACTTGAGTCTGAAGTCAGGTTACTGCCAATGGACAGAAGCAGGTATTACTGCCAGTTATATATGCCTACCTTAGGATGAGTTCATGTCAGCATCATTCTCCACTGTCTACTAGTGGAAAAAAGATCAACTCTAACACAGACGTCTGTGGACAATGACTTTCGTCCACAAACATCAGGCACGTAGTCCTGAGGTGTACCCTAGTCTTGTTCTTCATTCTGACAAGTGTGAGACTCACTCTCGACGTCTCTGCAACATCTTCATCGTACTCATCTTTTGTTGGAGTCTGATAGAAATTGATAAATGGAGACTGAGGCTATGAAAGGAGAGAAGTTCTTAGTCAGTGATAACAAGCTACGAATGTAGAAAGGAACCTCACGACTACAAAACCTCACTGCTAGAAAAGCCTGACTACAGCGTAGTCATCTACCACCCCACCAACAAGTAAGACTCGTTAAATCTTCTTGTCCGTGGATGATCTAATGAATTTAAATACACCATTCTGGTCAAGAAAAGAAATCAGTCACTCTTCCTTCTGCAGATGCTAGTATTGAAGTGTACACAGCAAAATGACACACTGAGTCAGTGTTCCCTGTGAGGGATGTGGTGGACAGACATTCATATTACTGGAGTTATCATACTTTCAGCTTTTGCTAAGTTGTGCTATGTGCATCAGTAAGCATTCTTGCAAAAGCACAGGCTAACTACGGGATCACAAGCACAATCAAGAACATCAAGCTCAAGAAAGTAAAAGCAGCAGGCAAGCTGTACTTCCATATCCTAGGATAAAAGAATAATAAGGTAACAAAAAAGCATACCTTATTTTTACCATTGATACAACAACTATAAATTTGGGTTGGGCTTCTGCATGCAGCTGTAGTAGAACTGAAAAATAACTATAAGGGTTGGAATTAAAGGGCCAAAGGTGGACACTTAAAATAGCAGCATGTTATGTCTAGCTCCCTAAGTAGCTAACATCAAAAGTTAATGCGGACTAGAACAGATTTTACTCAAATTAAGTATTTTACATCTTGTCTTTCCATTACTGATTTTCCTCACAAGACTACTAGACCAATTACTAAATTACAAAAGTTATATACAGTGTATAAAAGTAAATATGATACTCCGACTCAACAGGCCAGCAGGCCTTTCTGCCAGCTAAGTGGGCAACACTGCTTGTATGGAAAGACTATTTGCAGGGAGGTAGATAACACTGACTCATCTAGATTAAGCGATTCTTTTGCTCTCTGCTCATTGAGGAAGGGAGTTAAATAAGACACATGAAAGCCTGACTTCCTACTATAATTTAATTTGTCCAGCATTGCAGCATGCATCTTCTGCAGATTAGATTTTTAATGACTACCCCTCAGCTAATCTCCTAGTTTCAACTGGTGTGCAACATCTGATCTGTTGGGACCACAGTACAGTGGACACTCATCAACAAGACTTCAAATGAGCCGAGTGAGGTGTTGCGAGGAACATAGTTGTGGCAGCAGAGAACTTTGTATGTTTTAACAGCTCAGACTGTTCAGTCACCCTCCCTCACCTTTACTAGCCATTGTACCAAAGCTATTCTTGATTTCACTGAAGTGGAGATACAAGGCTGGCATCCTGAATTGCCTGCGCTGTTGATCAACGAAGGCAGACAAGACTGGTTCACTAGGAGTCTCAATCAGACATCAAGTTAAAGAAGCCATTAACACATTTGCAGACCAAAGGCCCTGGAAATTAATAATCCCTGAAGCAATACAATACCCACTCGACATCTGGCTAACCCCTCCCAGGAAAAAAGATAGCAAAGCCATGATTCTAGCTAATGTAAATCAGAAGAGATGGGCTGGAGGAGCCTGTGACTAGTAGGAAGATACCAGAAGCTATATAAACTGGCAGCTTGCTCTTCACTTGCTCTTAGTTACAGCACTAGAAGGGTGAGCTAGGTTCAGTAATAAGCACGCAACAAAGTTCAGTCATCGACTTAATTTCTGATAATTACCAAAAAAAAAAAAAGGAGATGCTCCTTAACAAACAGGTATTTGCCTAGTTTACAGAAATTCTCCACAGTACCATGAAAGTAGCAGTCGTTCCGCTACGATTATTAGAACCAAGACTATGACACCTGCAGTAGGATGGCCTGGAAGTTACTCCTTCACTGGCTGCCCAGGCTACTCAAGAGGTGGAAGTGGAGGCGTGCGACAGGGACCCTGGCAGGCACGCTCTGCTCCTGCTACGAAGCACTCCAGCACAAGGAACCTAGAGTAACAGTCAACTAACTACCTGTTACCTCAGTAATCCTTCTTCTAAATCCAGTCTTCTACCTTTGAAAGCTTGATTCAGTCAACTTATAAAATTAAGGAAAACATTCTGCATAGAAAGGTACAGACCACCAGCCACATACATACATTATCTGTCATAACCGGTTCCTATATTATAACAATAATATATAGTTGCCTTTTGATTGGCATAAGGACTTAGTTATTATACATCACTGTTCACATAACTAGTCTTCACTGAAAACTTAGGGCGAGCAGGGACTTTCTTGCCATCCCGACAAGGCGGCCACGGTTGATAAAAAAAAATCATATATAAAGATAGCAAAACTAGTAGAAACCCCATATGCACAGCAGCATACCACAGTCTTTTGTCTATATTAATTTTTACGCTTTAATAGCTCATAATCCTAGGACAATAAAAATGAGTTCTTCTGCTACCCACAGTATCTGATGCCCTCCCAGTACCACCCTTCCAACTGATATTGCAGAAAGAAAAGAGAAATACTGGAAAAATAACAAAACAGAGCATAGTAAAAATAAAATAAGTTTGCAACAGAGATGTAGCTTATTTAGCACATTCTTTACAAAGAGCAGTAACGCAGAAAAACAATGATGGGCAGAGATGGTTATCCAGTGGTCTGTAAAAAGCACAATTACCTGCGTTAGCTGTGCCAATTTAGAAGACACTGAGGCTTATGGATGAGCCCATAATCAACAAAGCAATGCTCCTCTATTTTCAACCTTCTTGAGGAAGGCAATAGAAAATGAGAATCCATTATAATTCTAAAAATTACTATGAGACATTTAGCATAAGCCAGATATTCTCCTCATGGGGAAGATTAATGATATTTGAAAATCAGAAATCCATAAGCTATGCAATGTAACGGTACAGCCTACTTGATTGCCAGACCCTTTAGGTTATAACATATTATGTAGCAGTTCTTCTAGAAGCTCTTCACAAAAAAGTTGCTGGCAGGGGTGCAATGCTTTTTTCATAGAGCTCACTATGAATGGAGTCACCATAACTTGTTAAAACAGATATTAGCTCTTCATCTGCTTAAAAGACTATTTTGAGAGGGGAAACATGTTATCTTACCTTCACACACCTCCTTAGAGTACCAAAACTTTGGTCAAATAGCTATATGGCTTTCTGCAAAATGCAGCAGTGTTCAACATTCAGAAAGAAAACAAACATTCCAGGATCCAAACTACATTGGAATTTGGATCTCATGATTCAGAGATGCTGGGTTTTTAAAGTTTGTTTAACTTAACTTCAGTATTTGAATCTGTATTTAGATACGATTCTCAAAACTTTTACAAATAATGGACAGTTCAGAATAGGATTTCACATTTGCTCTGGTAACAAAGAATTAGTTAAAAATTTTCTTTCTACTCACCTGGTAAAGAAGGATTCCAATATTCTGCTCTTCTTCCATACATTACTCTACCCAGATAATTTTAAAATCACTAAATAATTACAACTTCGTAGAAGATATAATGGTTAATTTACACTTTTGCAAACCATTAGAATAGTTACTTCAAAACAGAACATTACGTTGTTTGTGAGAGTGGTGGAAAAACCAGCTTTACTTTTCCATAGCAAAGGTGGGAAACCACTGCACTTTTAAAGTCAAGCCTGGTAACTGGTATTTTGAAGGTTATTCATATGAACTGCAAATGAAAGACCATTTTCAACCATTTGCAGTGCAGGGGATATCCAAAATACACATGCAGAAATAGGTAAAGAAACTGAGTGTTTACATTACAGCTGAAGGGTAATTTACACACAAAAATATCTGTATTGTAAAGCTGTGTTTAAAATTCAGCATGTTTAAAATATAATAGAACTTTGGTAAAATAATATATCCTTCCAAGTCTCAATCATCTAAGTGGGCAAGAACTTTTTGGGTCCAAGAGACACTCTTTTTCTAGAGACTGCCTCCTTTTGCAATGAAATCTAAACTACAGTTAAAAACATTTTTCTTAGCTAACTACAAGCCAACACAATAGCATTTAGCTAAACCTGCAAACAAAGCAAAACAATACATCCATGGATTATTTATGCTTTTCTAGTAGTTTAAAGTTTAAATCAATTTATTGCAGACTGAGGCAAGCAGCTGGACTGAGGACCTAAGGTGAATAAAGCACTGCTCTGCTTTCTTAAATGAGTCAAACCTGTGTAGTGACTGGAGGACGCCACGCATCTCAAAGCTCCGTGAAGGTTATGTGAAAACTGGCTACAGCTTTCAGCACTAACTCATCAACTGCCATGGGGAATTCTGCTTAAGTACAGAGTGCAGTGCATGGTTAAGTCTATGTACTTTTCAGAACGTCCCTAAAGAAAGGAGGCAGTTATGACGATACTTGAAAGAGAAAGGACCTGACTGTAATTAGGGAATAAGCATGCATTAGAGATTTCTAAAATTTAATTTGGATACCATAATACATCTCAGTTCTCTTTCCTTAACAAACAACAAGAAAAACTTCTGACCTAAAATAAGCTTCTATAAAAGCAGATATAACAGCTATTACTCAGCCTTTTTATTGTACTATTACCCTGAAAACACCACTCAGATATATGGTGTTGTACTTGTCCTACAAATATATGACATAATCCCTACCCCAAAGAATTTACAATTTATATATTATAAAGTCTAATTATCATGTAAGCGTAAACCAGAAACCCTCCTACAAGTGGCAAAGTTTTGAAAAATCAAGATAATTGCAACCACAGGACATTCTGATTTATGAGTCTATTTTTAGAACGGTACAGCCTGATGTGCTCTAAGCTTTTTTTATATTTGCATAAGTGCTCTGTGATTCCTCCCCTGAAATTTGTGCATATGCTCAGTCCATGTGAAATGCTACCGCTGGCAATTGTCATAAGAATTAAATCCCTCTCAAGCTGTTTACAGCTCAGCACTTGTCATACTGCTCCCCTGAGCTTCATGGCTGGTTTCTTCTTTCTCTGGCTCTGTGAAAGATTTAATTTCTTTTTGTTTATGTGTGTACCTAGACTTGCAGGTGCAGAAAAGAAAAAAATGTTGTATCCAGATGAAGCTGCACTAGCATACATACAGCTGAAATTAAGGAGAAAAACTGTAGCAGGTAAAACCAACTTTGTCATACAGTATTTAGTATGTAATAAATCTATCATGGTTCATTGACAGGAAGACTGTTGAATTCAGTTTTAGGAAGACCACAATATTTTACAGTTTCTGTCTCTGTGCTTTTGCAAAGAGCTTTTTAAAGTCTAAAGGTGTTCCAATTATTCCTATTTTCAATTTCACTAATATGTTCTTGCAGTGGTTATGGACTCCATCATCAATACAGTTACTGCGTACCAAGCTGTCTTACCTCATTACTGAATTTTTTGTCCCTCAGGAAGTTTTATCCAGATTTTCACCCATACTTTGCAAAATGTATTGTTAAAAAAAATTGCCCTCTTGCTTCTGTAGTAATAGGAGAAATCATTCCCTGGTTTGCCTATAAAGACTCTAGCTCTAATATCTCAAATCACATCTAGTTAAGGTCTACTTCACTTTAACAGCACGTGCAGACAGCCTTTCCGCAATCAGAACGGCTGCTAATTTCTTGGTTCAAGTTCACCACATGCTTTGAGACGCTTTCTTTAGACATGCGTGTTCCTGGTCAAGTAAGTTTACTCGCGCAACTATGTGCAGAATAATGTGGGTCTTTTGCTAACTTTTTAGATCGGCATCTGATGCGGAACCCACTCGACTTTTAAAAAACACTCCTGTGAAGCCTAAACGGATTAATCTGCTTTTCTTTTAGCTCTTTTCAGCTTCAGCAACTTCCTCTAGAGCTTCCACTGGTCACGGTGTGGAAGAGTCAGAGCAGTGGCTCTGTGACATGACCTCAACAATCACAGCGCTCTCCCTGCTGTCGCAGTGAGGAAGACTCTTTTATATATCTTTGTTGGTTTTTCTCTGGATTTCCAATTATGACCAAAATAAATTAAAAACCCCTTTCTTTCTCCAGTGAGGTTCAGCGTATTAGAAAGGGACCATGAAATTGGTGACTACTAGATCTACAAATACGTAGAGCTATTTCTTCTTTCTAAACGCTTCGATTTTATGTCTCAGCATTACTAACTTTACTGTGCACAACTAAAATATACACTGTCAAACTGATGGCAGAGCAGTAAAGATATGTTTGTGTAAAAAAGGAGAGGAAGTCCATTTCCTATGCTAGGCAAAAGAACACCAAGATAGTTAAACTGAAGCTGCTTTTACAGCATCCCCAAAATGCTAAGTGTTGCGCAAATAAAAAAGACAGCGCTGACTTAATATGGTCTCCAGCAAGCATAAAGGTTTCCTACTCTGTGCATGTTCTTTTCAGCGGATTAAATAAAAGACAAGAGACCTCAGTGGATAATACGCGTGAGATTCAGAAAGCGCTTTTCACCTTCCCTGAAGAACATACAGCAGTGAAATATATTTAGCTTGACGGACAAGAATTATTACTTCATGTTTAACTGAGTGAAGTTTGTCAATTATTACCTTTACCTAATCGTTGTACGTTATACTCAAGAATATCAGTTTACAGTCAGGTCAAATCTCTTTCTACTGTGAAGCAACGGATAAGAGACAGTTTGGTCAGATACTGCACAGAATCTCATATTTCTTGATAGAGACCTCTACTCTCATTAACTAAAAGACTAAAAGCGGAAGTATTTTGCCTGTACATGTTCTGTACTCCAGTCACACTAAAGTGCCCTTTTCCCGCTGCTTCTTATTGATCTTTTATTGCAATAAAGCATCTCGACAATCCAACGACACTCTTTGTTTGCTGCTCTGTATTTTTCTGGAGATTCTGTTCAGCAGAATTCTTACCAGCTTTAGTGTCCCCTATAAGGAAGAGACTGTGGCTCTTACTGCAGGGAATCAAATGTTCAGGGTGGATATATTTCACCCAGTCTAATTAGGGGTAAGCAAGAGCCTGATCTTTAAAATATTTTTTCATAGTTCACCCCCCACTTGCCTCATTTTATGCAGGGTAACATACAAATGATATAAAATAGATGTGATCAAGAAAAGTACAAGTGGATTATAATCTCTGTCAAACAATGCATTTTACTTTGATGGAAAGAATCAATGCGTTTGTAAGGACTGTGTAAACACATCAGCTAAAGACTACATTAATATAAAGCACGTATATGAAAAGTCAACAGCTACATTTTTATTACTGCCAAACTACAAGTGGCAATTGAGAGGTAATAGGATGTTAAAAGCCTCCAAGATACCACTGCTAAACAGCAGGTCCCTAGTGCTGTTAAATCACTCTGTGAAATCTCACAGTCATGAAGATGTCCGCTTTCATGCAGAATCCTCTTTTGGTTTCAACAGTGAATAAGCTTTCCCATATATGATAGGGTCTATAGAACAACTGTACTAGGAAGGTCCAGCATTAGCCTGGTGGAGCTGCACAAGCCTGGGAGCAGTTTGAGAAGTCCAGCTGTGGAACAATGCTTCCCAAAGCGCACAGGGAGGCCCACTTCCCTAGCGCATACCTCACTTACTTTCATGGACAGGAGAGATGAAATCCCATTTCCCTCCGCTGAGTAGCTCACCTAGTCAGAAGCACATCTGGATTAGGAAAATGGTCTAATTCAAGTATAATGGCAATTTTACGACTGTTTAGACAACTTTGTGCTCAAGAGAGCTTAAGGATTGTTACTGAATTCTACCCTCCTTTTAACATGATTAAAAAAAAGACCCCTTTTGTTCTTTATTTCTCTGTTCATCT
Source organism: Haliaeetus albicilla (assembly GCF_947461875.1). NCBI lineage: Eukaryota > Metazoa > Chordata > Aves > Accipitriformes > Accipitridae > Haliaeetus > Haliaeetus albicilla. Next base: position 13,392,907 of record NC_091494.1, on the reverse strand, counting down.
GCATCTGGGAAAATAAAACCTAGTTAAGTTTTCATTATAGTTGCAAATAAACAAGCATGCATTTGTACAAGACAAAATAATGGCAATGCAGTAACAGTCCGATGTAGTTAAGAGTTCACCTGATTTCCTATACTGCCACAACTTACCATCTATCAAGTTCAGTTTTTATAAAGGTTTCTTTTCAGGCTGAATTCTTAATTACTCGCTGTACTAGGCTTCATCTATCAGTCCCTCCATTCTTTCCCAACTTTACTTAGTAGTAAGATTTCATATGTAAATAGTTAAAGTACAAGCGATGACCATCTTCCTCGGTAAGCAGACTAGTTTAACATCCTACACAGTAACATTTTCATCTTCAGAATTTATATTGAAAATAATGCTTTTGTAATTGCAGTAGGGTACTGCTATTGCAACAAGCTTGCTTGGATGAAAATATATGTTGAATTTGGAGATATCACATGCATTTTCTTATAATTTTTAAAAGTTTTATTATATTATTTAAGCTTTTACACTGGAGGATGTACAGGTCATAGTCAAGAAAGGTTTCTGCTTTCGAAGTGGCAGGAGTTAATTGAAATATACAAAACTAATAACATCTCTGGACATCCAGCCATAATAAGCAGTTTCCAAAGGAAGTGATCCAATAGCTTCATTACTTGCAGCTGCTTGGTATACTGAAAGCTCACTGTGTTTATTCCTCTTATGGAAATGCTTTCCTGGCAACAAAGTAGGAATTTGTTTACAATTCCATACAGACTACTGCAAAAGTTATATTTCTTAGGCTGTGTTTTCCTTTTCAGCAGCCACTGAATGGTCTAAACTGGCCATGCTGGCCTCTGCTGCCAGTGGTGTTTTTTCAGCATGATCAGGTCCATGATTTAGCTCAGCATGTACAGGCAAAAACGGTTGAAGTGATACTTAGCAGCTACAGAGGTAAGGGCTGCTTTGATCACTGGAAATGTTCTTATAGAGTCAGACCCTTTAAAGCTTTGTTTTAGCAAATTGGTGAGATTAAACTGGACTCCACTTGTAAAACTCAGCTACCTTCATCTGAAAAGTAATGGCTAAGTAAAAGAAATTATTTATAAGGCAAAATTCACTTAAGTCTATTTGTGGTGGTATAGTATGATAGTCCAAACAGTTTTGGTGATGCAGAATTAAAATGGAAGAGAATCATCTTTTTCCCCTCAACTGTATCTGTGGCCATGATAGAAAGATAAACTTTCAGGTACATAGCCCTTCTTGGAATTGTGAAACTGAAGCAAACTGCAGCAAAGTACAAGCTGGGATTAATTATTTTGAAATCTGTTATGTTCATTAATTTCTCAATTTGAGAGAAAAGGCAGATTAAGCAAGTAAACAGCACAAGACACTATCTAGTGGAGAAACTAAGAGAGTTTTAAAACCCTACAGGATGGGCAAAGAAATACTACGAAGAAGAAGAGTTCTGGACATAGTGGATTATTTTACATTCCCATCCACAAGTAATATGCATTAGTTTTGCGAGGAAAAACTTTGGTATGTTTACAGTATTTTAAATAAAGGTTGTACTTTGTATTGGGTTTGTGGGGCAAGGTTTTGGTAGCAGGGCGGTTACAGGGGTGGCTTCCGTGAGAAGCTGCTGGAAGCTTCCCCTGTGTCCGACAGAGCCAATACCAGCCGGCTCTAAGACGGACCCACCACCGGCCAAGGCCGAGCCCATCAGCGACAGTGGTAACGCCTCTGGGATAACACATGCAAGAAGGGAAAAAAGTTGCAGTGGGCACAGAAACTGCAGCCGGAGAGTGAGAACATGTAAGAGAAACAACTGCAGACCCCCAGATCAGTGAAGAAGAAAGGGGAGGAGATGCTCCAGGCACCGGAGCAGAGATTCTCCTGCAGCCCGTGGTGAAGCCCATGGTGAGGCAGGCTGTCCCCCTGCAGTCCAGGGAGGTCCACGGTGGAGCAGATCTCCACCTGCAGCCCGGGGAGGACCCCATACCAGCGCAGGTGGATGCCCAAAGGAGGCTGTGACCCCATGGGAATCCTGCGCTGGAGCAGGCTCCTGGCAGGACCTGTGGATCTGTGGAGAGAGGAGCCCACGGAGCAGGTTTTCTGGCAGGACTTGTGACCCCATGGGGGACCCACGCTGGAGCTGAAGGACTGCACCCTGTGGAAAGGACCCATGCTGCAGTTCATGAAGAACTGCAGCCCGTGGGAAGGACCCACGTTGGAGAAGTTCGTGGAGGACGGTCTCCCTTGGGAGGGACCCCACACTGGAGCAGGTGAAGAGTGTGAGGAGTCCTGCCCCTGAAGAGGATGGAGCAGTAGAGATGACGTGTGATGAACTGACCATAACCCCCATTCCCCGTTCCCCTGCACCACTGGAGGGGGTAGGTAGCGAATTTGGGAGTGAAGTTGTGCCCGGGAAGAAGGGAGGGGTGGAGGGAAGGTGTTTTGAGATTTGGGTTTATTTCTCATTACCCTACTCTGGTTGCTTGGCAATAAGTTAATTTTCCCCAAGTTGAGTCTGTTTTGCCCATGACAGTAATTGGTTGAGTGATCTCTCCTGTGCTTATCTCAACCCACAAGCCCTTTGTTATATTTTCTCTCCCCTGTCCAGCTGAGGGCAGGAGTGATAGAATGGCTTTGGTGGGCACCTGGCATCCAGCCAGGGTCAACCCACCACATACTTCCATTTCCTTTTACATCACGAAGACTGCCTTCTGAGGAACCCAGAGGGCAACTGATTCCTTTTAGCAAAAAGAAATAAGTTTTAGGGTATTAAAAAGTATGTTCTGCTTTAGTAAGTTTGTCTTACTAGTTGAAGCTGAATCAATATTAAGTTCCAAGGAGGTCTATAAACAATAGAAGTTCTGTGCATTGAAGTTTCTCTTATAACAAACTTGAAGAAACTTCATAGGTCATCCTCAAGAAAGGTCACTATCAGCCTTAAAACAGAGGATGACACAGCCTGCCTTGATACTTTCTGCTGTGGTACTTAATTAGCCTGCTATCTCAGACAAAGGTCACTGAAAAGTGACAAGCTATATTGTTAAACTCTTCAGAAGAACTGACAGAACTTCATTATTTAGCAAAGATTAATACAATGCCACTATTCAACAGTAAGGCATATTTTACTATATTAATATAAACCAGCATACAAGCCACGTGTTAAAAGCTTCTTTTTGGTTCCATCAAGGAAGATCATACAAGCACTCATCTCCCCTAGGATAACTGGTCTTTCTATGGTCTCAAGAGGGCATCCACGGAAAGAACACAGGAGTGGAAAGTCACACAAACAGAAGAAAAGCTTCCCTAGCATGAACATGTTGCCTTAGGCTCCTTTTGGGAATTCTGATCCAATATGGGTATCTAGAGCTCTTTGCTATCTTTCAGAGCCACTGAAGTTGGATTGGCCCAACTGCTCTGGTTCCTCAAGTTGCAATTTAGGAATCGATAAAAAAAAGCTTCACTCTAGCAGATAAAGCAGGTTAACCAACCTGACCTGCATGTTGCACACTACTATTCAGGATTAAAATTCTGAACTTACTTTTGCTTCTTCTCTGTAGAAGTGTCTTTTGCTTTCCATTACCAGCCAACAACTTAGAAGCTGATTATACACCAACTGTCAAAAGAAGACGACATTCCAAGATCTTACAAAGGACTGTGATAAGGAAAAAGAACCCATTTAAACAGTATCTAGCAAGTACACTGCATTTCACTAAACAGCCTAGGAAAATTACACCACATGCCATCAACTTGCTAGCTTCAAGAAGTGAAGTCTTTCCAAGAAGATTAAATGGAAAGCCATAAATCTCAGCTGAAAACCTGAGAAACCGGTACACAAAAATTCAACCCTCATTTCAGGCAGCAAACACCCAGGTAATTCAAATATATACAATTCAAAACCTATTAAGTATTCATGTTCCACTTAAAAGAGAGGAAAGCAAGGACTTCAATTTGTTGCTAGAATATCATGACAGGATCAGAATGAAAAAGTCACAAGAGGCTGTAAGAAACAGACCTGCAGGTTACTGTCCTTTAGTCAAAAGGATTAATTCTTAATTATACTATTTATGAGCAAAACATATGAAGGTTACATTTTCAAGGCTACCACATTATCAGTATGGGACAACTTTCTTTATAAAGAAAGATACCACTATATGCTACCCCAACAAAATTTATGGAGAAAACAGCTCTTTGGAATTAAATGCCTAACATTGAGTATTCAGTGAACTAAAATATGAAATGGAGTTTATTTACATTAAATTCATAACCTAAGGGATTCATTTAGCAATGCTACTTATTTAAATGCAGATATACTTATAAAATCACAGTTATCCTTGTCGTTGTCACAAAAACCTCAGACTCTCTCAAATAACACTCTGAACAGTAAAAAAACCTCAACAAACTCAGCACATTTTTACATCAATAAACACATTAGCTTTATAGGACCTTGCAGGCATAACAACTACATTAATCTCCCTCAAAATGAAATGTTTCACAGCTAAACATTTTCCACATTTTTTTTAATCTGGTGCAATACAGTAAACATCAACTTAACGTGGTTACTTTGGGTCAATGAAATGACTGAAACCAAAATTTTAATTAAGTGTCAGAGCTAGAACAGTGATTCAAAACTCAAAGGAACATAGCAAAGAACTTTCTGCATAGTGTCTGTAAACTAATATGAAATACCAGTTAACATACTTTCCCTTTTAGCACTGAATTACTGGGGAAAATTATGTGTAAAAATGTTATGTTCAAAGAAGATGACATGCTGGGGTTCATCTGAGAACTGCCCTTTTGAGCTGCATTAAAACTGGCATAAAGGTTTTATTAAAAGCACAAATCATTCAAGTAATCGTAAAACATACTTACCAATTATTTTTTATTAGAGGCATATTAAGCATACATCAAAAAATGCAGGACGCAACTAGACAAAATAAGCTACAAGCCTCAAAAAAATCAAACACTAATGAAAACAAAAAGAGAACAATCAGGTATAAAATTCGCCCTATACAAAAATTTCTAAACAGTCTCTAACAAAACTCTACTGTGACAGCCTACAGCCACAGTCTTTGGTAGAATATTAGCATATCCTACAGCATAAAAAAATAACTGCTTTCTACATGCCAGCATATAAATAACAATGCTTAAAGCCTGCAGAAAAGCTTGAAGATCTTTTATTTAAGGTTTTGTAAAATATCATGTGTTACTCGGGATTCTCTACCCTGACCTTCAGTTTCTAATGCCTTCTGGCAGTAAAACACAACAGAATGTGATTTAACACCTATTGCCAAGGGTTCTTCTTTCTCTCTCCCCATTTCCAGGAAAAGCGGATGTGGTTTTGTTATAAAAATGTTCTTGTTTAAAATACATCATCCAATACTTAGAACTCAGTATGCACTGTGATTTGATCTGATTTTTTTTTCCCCTGGGTTTACTCATCCATTCTGTTAAAGAAAAACTGAACCGCAGGTAAGCCAAAGTTTCTTTTCCAAACTGCACAAGGCAAACTGAGACACTGGCTGCACTTGAAGCTCCAAGTGACTGAACACTCACTGACCATAAACTAATAATGACAACAGTTTTCCATTAAATGCAAATAATGAAGATAGCATACACAAGGCATATGATTTCCTTAAAAATTAATGTTATCTAAACAACCTGCAATGGTTATTCAAACAAATATGGTAAACCTCTTGAGATGAGGGGAAATTGTGATTCTAGTATGGATACCAAGAATTAACTTTAAGTTACTGTTTTTTGGTAAGGCAATGAAAACTTCAGGTAAAATGTCTTCCCAAGTACAAAAAGAGAGGTGGCACAGAATAAGAACTACTGATGGCTGGATGGGTAAAAAAAACCCCAAAACTTTTAAATGACTCAAAAAACTGAATTATATGCAGTTACGTTCAAATAACTTAAAGTACATTCAATGTAACTTGATCTTCTGGATTGACTTCAGCCAAAAGTACCACTTTAACTTATCTCTAGGAAACCTCCCAAATAACATGACAGAGATTAATCTTCACAATTACGCAGTCTCCTACAGTGTTTAGTCAGCAAATGAATTACTTCATATAGGAAAAATTGTAGTGAATTTTAGTTGTTCTCCTTCACAAAAATACCATGCCACTGTTTTCATGATATACCTTACTTGCCTATTTAAAGCTATCTGATGGGTCTTGCTAGAACAATCCAGTTCTCTCTCACCTCTTCCTTTGGAAGGGCTACTAGATATTTGGGTGTTTTATACCTAATATTACCTTTTGTATAAGCGCTCTTTACATTGTTGGAAACAAACAATGCTTTACATATTAAGTATCTGAGAATATATATATACTTCTGCCAAATATGCAGATTTTTCAATCTGAGTTTTATTTTCCAACTTTTCTCAACAGTGCATGGCCAAATTCTTCCAAATTCTTATTATTAAAATAGTAAATGTTTTAAAAATTTAATTGCATAATAAAAGACAAATGTGAGTAATTTACAAGCAAGTATCATACAACTGCTTCCAGCTGAACTTAATCTTTTCCAACACCACGTATCAGAGTGTTATTCAAAATATATTATTTGCATGGAAGATCATCAATCAGATTAAAAATACTATAGAGATTTCTCTGGCTTTAAACACAGATACATTCAGGAACTCCTTCAGTAGCATACACATCAAGTTCCATAGCTGATTAAGTCCTTTAAACTGTCCTCATTGTGATGCTGTATTTTACAATCTTCCACGTGTATATGTATGAAGACATCAGAGTCATTAATCATGCCTTGAGTTAACAATTTCACTAAAATCTTTAAAAAACAAAAGAATGCTGCAACTTATTGCTCTCAGCTTTTTCGTGTGTCTTGTTATTTGAAGTTCTTAAAGTGGCAGATCTTGAGGAGCTGTAACTACGTAAACTGTTCCACTTTTCTTTTTAAAAGTCTTCTAAACCTGCATAGATGAAAATTAGGATGCAATTCAAAATTTAAGTCATATAACTCTTTAGAGTTTGAAGAAATTTTTGAGATGTTGAGATTGATGTTGTTTATTTAGAGGCTCCAACAATAAGCTGGATGGTCTCTAAATTTTAATACTGTTGCTGATTAGACTCATTTAGCAGCTGAGCCCAGTTAACCTAGGAGGACAGAGCAGACTTCAGCTGCATGCTAATGGCCCAGAAAAATATCTCTATGTAATCTGGAAAAGTTAGCACATCTTACCACAATACACAGCTACAAAAATAGGTTTATGCATAGGCACTTGCTCATTTAGTTCTAAAAACCAAACACCCCACCCCCCCAGCAAACCACAGCCAAACAAAAAACCCCACATAAGTCTCAAATTCACAATTTTAAAATGAAATAGTTTTTGGGAACTGTCACTAAATCTTTAAAAAAAATGTGGAAAGACTATGCCCAAAGTTTCAAGCTGAGCATAAAATTATGCACAAAGACAAAAATTTTGTTGCAAATATTTACTCAAAAAGTAATAATTTACAGCAGTGCTTTAACAGCTGTTCAAAACATTTAACATTCATTAGAAACAAAACTGTAAGTCAAAAGCACATTCTGAATGTTTCAAATGGAGCAATGAAGTCATAAAAGCAAGCTACTGTTAATATATGCATTCCTACAGCTAGCTGCTAACTAGAAGACAAAAAAACAAAAAAACAAAACCAAAATGAGCAGCCATCTTCCTGTACACAATTTAGACTTTGTACAAAAAGTCCTGAAATTGAACTGTACAATTCTACTTTATATGCCCTTGTGTCCTTCTTGTAACAGTTAGCCAGTAGCAGCTGCAAAATGGCAGAATACATGCCTATTGGTGTTTCCAGTTTGGGGTTTTCCTTCTTTTTGCTTAGAACAGTTTTTACATTAAACCGTACTTTGGTGTGACTTACAGACCATTCCTACGGGTCTATGGCTAAGAATAATTAAAACAATGGTAAAAGCCTAACAGCTACAATACTTTCAGCAGTATGTTCTACTTTATACAATTATGTTCGGTATTTCTGCACAGCCTGCACACTGAAAACCCCACAAATATATATTTTTATTGTAATAATTCCACTTTCACTGAAAGTTTATTAAGGTAAGCTTACAGCCTGGCAGGATTACACCTGTACAGAGGTGCATAGATTCATATAATTCTGTTTACATGCTTTTACAGACAGGAATGTGACACCAAGTCCAAAGGTTTATGTTTACCCAAATTATCAGCAGACCAATAACCATCATTACAAGTGTGCTCCTTTTCAGCATCAGAAGCGAATTCATACTGAATTCCACTGTTTAGTGATATTCACACTGAAGGATTTAAAAAAATATTTTCTTGGCAAACAAATCACCTTATCATGGGCTAGTTAACTATAAAAATTAGAATTTACTCCTCCTTTCAAATGTCAATCTAATAAGATATATCACATCCAAGAGACAGGAAGATATATTTGAACATTTTACCTTTTGTAAATTTAGTCAGTTCATTTGTACATACACATACATGCTATCTTCATATGGAAAACTTCCCTTTAGAGTCTCTTTCTCTCCTTCCCGCTCCCCTCCCCTTTTTATTTTTAATAATTAGCATCAGTGAGCACACTCATCAGGAATGGTCCATGGTGTTCTTACCATTGTTTATAACAAACAATAAAATTAACAAAATTTCAGCTTGCTTCATTTTCATCTGTCTTGTTTACAGTTGTTTCCATTCTGTTGGGACTGCTTTCTTTAGAAGCCTCATCTGTTTGTTCAGAGAGTTGTCCAGCTTTCTTTGATGAAGGTGCAACATTACCTTTTTGAAGAATTTCAGTAGCTTCATGCTCTAGTACCTCTGATGGAGTCAAAGGCTCCAAATGAATACTGCCTTGTTCACTAATGTCTGAACTAATGGATTCGGGTTCATCTCTTTTTCTCAAGAACTGCTCAAAACTAACATCTTGACCCAATGTTAGTTTTAAGTCCCTTGCGTTCATTGCTGAAAGTGTAGTTTCATCCAAGCTACGTACTTTAGTCTGCTCATTCAAAATAACGTTATCTGAACTTTGGCAAGTTTTCAACTCACTTTCATCATGAATAGATTTTTGTTTCTCATCTACTAATTGTTTGTTATTATCTGAATCACAACATGCTCCTTTCTCATGCAAAGAATTCTTTGAGCTGTTGTCAAGGAGCTCCAAACTAGGAACATGTTCTGCATTTGACAGTGATGAGTTTTCTTCATTCTTTTCAACAGATGCAACTTTTTTACTTTGATTTCTATTGCATTCTTTTGTTTCATCTGAAGAGTCATGCTCTTGTTTGCTGAAAAAAAACCAAAACAAGTTATTGTTATAACAAATGAAATAAAACAACATATGGCTGTACTCTGCAAAGTGACACTCAAAGTGGTATTGTAGATTTCCTATTTGGTATTTCTCACAAATTTTCATAGCAAGATGGGCTGAATTTAATTAACAGCTGCATTTTTCTTACCTACTTACAAACTCAGCTTTGTATTTAGCAGTCAGTTAGTACTCTTTAGTTCTTGCACTTCATCTCCAGAAAGGAAGGTTAAGTTGTTCCCTTTGTGCAACATGGAATTTTCCAAAATAGTGTTAAGTTCCTCTACCTGCACAGCCTCTTCAACACAGAATCAGATAAAACTACCTGGAAACTTTTGTTGATGATGTGCAAAAAAAAAAAAAAAGCCGCCAGTTCATACCTTTATACTGACCAATTGACTTGCAATACTAATGAGTAAAGTGAGAAAAAAAGCTAACAGTTGGAAATCTAAATAACTTAAAACTAAAATTTAGTTGAGCAACTAGTTAATCTGTGAAGTAGCATTTTCAGTCACTTTTCAGAGTAAAACTGTATGTTCATAAAAAGGAAATATAGATCAGTACTCAATTATGCAAGTTAAAATGAGAATCTTACTGTATAACAGAATCTAAAACACAGCTATGAACTTTGTAGACAAACTGATTGTTTAAACCTTGTATTATTTCAATAAAGCCACATGCATGCAATGCTTTAGAGTGACCAGGGAAAAAAAACTAAATCAGAATACTCCAAAGAAAGACTGAACTGTATACTTCAAATGACATCTGTACCCACAAAAATACAAAACAGTCTGGTCATATTGCTATATACAATTTGCTCATATGTTCATATTCCAACAGTCAAAATCCTAAATACTAGTTTCTAATATTTCTCTTCATTTGTTATAGGAACACCAACTTCTCCCATCCTTTCAGTGATGGAGCTCAATTTTTGCTCTAAAGATTTAAATTTGGTAAAAGTTTAATATAACTTCTAACCCATTCAAATTTTTTCAGAATTATAAGTAGCTCAAATTACCTAAAATGATGATGGTGACAGACAAAAGAAAGCAGGCAGGAAGATGGAAGAACAGTTGGCCTGGTCTCAGATATGAATTCTATATAGGAAGTGAAATTAGGAAAAAAGTCTCCCAAATTAAATTTTAAAATTTAAAAATTAAATTGAAAATAGCCTCTGAACAGTGACATGCAGACAAAAGATGTGTGAGAGATATTATCATATCTCATTAATCAAAATGCATTTGTACTTTATTTCCTCAAATAGTTTCAAAATGGGTTTGAAATAACTTTTGGCAAAAACCACTTTCAACATCCCCTAAGCACAGACAGTTCCAGGACTCTTGAAGGCAATAACCAATTTCCTGCTACCATGTTTTTATGATACATTTTCAAGCTGAAAGTCTAGACATGTTGTTCTACTGATCCAGACATCTAAAACAATTCATGTGATTCGCCTACATGCTAAATGATATTGAGTTCTACAGAAAATGGTTATTCTGGAAGATGTGCTACATACTACAAACATTCAGAAAACTGTTTTCAAGTTTTACTTTCACTTAAATAAACTAATCCAAGAATATTCCATTTCCTACTTTGAATTTAAGTCAGAGGAATATTCTGAGCAGGGATAAAAGACTGCTGAGATATCCTTGAGTGGTGAAAGCTTACCAGTCACTGGGGTAGTCACAGGAATCTTTTCATCGTGTTACACTGATTTTTCATTCATAAGAAGGAATTAACTCAGGAGATAAGCGAACCTCTTCACCAAATTACAACCTATATTTGCTACTTGTGTCAAACAAAGAGGTTCTTTTCATTTTTTGGGCTATCTAAACCAGTAAATTACATTCTCGAATTTTCTACCCATGTTCTTCTCCTCCCTCTCAACTTCTACAGAAAAGGGGAAAAAGGGTAATATTTGAGGGAAAACTCAAGACTAAGTTCCAGCACAAAAGCCAACACTCAGAACCACTTCAGCTGTGGCTGACATAACTGGTCTTGCCATAACTGTTCCTAATTACCTCATTCCAGAGAAACACTTATGCTACACTGAGCCATATAAATGCTGCTAAATATTTAGAATTGTTTTCATATGAAAATCCAGTCAACTCTATGAAACAGTGTATATACACATGACCTTTAGCTACTACTTTTCCACAAGCAGCTTAAGGGTGAGGTATAGTTGCAGAGTTAACAAGCACAGTATTATGCTTTATGTGGGAAGGTTTGAACAGATACGCAAAAAGGAAAAAAAAGTTAAAATAAAGGGATGACTAAAGCATCATTAGCACACAGAGAACAGTGTTTCCACGCTGGAAATCTCAGATGGATTACATGTATGTGTACACACACACACAAGATTCACACTGAGAAACTCTTCAAAGGACAAATCTGCCCTTAACACACAAAAGGAATCCATCACAGTCTCCCTCACCTTCTAGTAACCAAAATCCCAGCTTCATCCAAACCCAGACTCTCATTCTCACTCATTTTTGGCAAAACACAAAAAGGGAGGGAGAGGAAAAGTGGAGGAAGAAAAATCTGTATATATTGATCTCTCATGCAGAAAAAGCTGTCTCTGATGAGCATACCTTCCCATGAGTAATTTATACCAATAAAACAGAGTATAAAAATAAAATTGAGCAAGTTTTTGTGCAACAGTCACCATCACAATTATCCATAAAGAACAATGACCTTTTAGATTGCTAAGCACAACAGTAAGTTAATTTAGATAGAACAATTCTCCAACAAAATAATTTACCTCTGCTGAGAACTGCAGATGAATAAGCAAACCCTAGCAATTGTGAAGCACTAAAATCTGGCAATAAAAAGAAAAATCATATAGGATTTCAAGAAATCATTCTGTTAGTAAGTCAGTAGCTGAAAAGGAATAGCCTTCCATAAAATATTAGGAATGAAACATACTCTTACTACTCTATGTGCAAACAATACTTGTTACAGTGTAAGAAAACTAAAAATTCAGGCATCAAAAAGAACAGAAAATGTGAGAATGATAACTGTATTACATAGAAAGGAGGATCTCAGTGAACAGTTAGAATGTAAAATCTGACTTTTGTTTAATGAAAACAATGAATCCATTTTCTAAAGCATGATACAAACCATGGCCAGACTATCAAATATGGGCTATACTAATGAACTAGCTGCCATATCATCTGTATAAAATAAAATTTTAGAATAAGAGTAGCATAAGACATAATTTTGGATCCAAGAGATGAGTCTACCAGGTGCAAACATACACCCAACCCCAAGCTACAGAAGCCTAGAAATTAAAGGGACTTATTTTCTTTTTCTCATTGTAAAGAAAATGTAAGATTTAGGTGCCAAGTGAGACCGAGGGAAGCTAGGCTCTGAATATTTGTTGTTTTAAAATCCTATTAGCTCAAGTTTTTTTGCTGCTCTTTGCTAGACATATTTTATTGTTTTTTATTGGTATTTTATATTAGGTTTTTAAAACTCATTCAGGGAAAAATTCTACAGCAAGAAAGAAAAAATCATACAGCTTAGAACAGAACTATTAACAAGTGACATGTACACATCTGCATAGAGTAGTTGCAAAGTATGTGCAAACACACCTTCAGTCTATGGAAAAGCATTTCTAGGTAACAAATCCTGTAATACAGCTGCATTTACGTTAACAGTTTGGTGTGAAACAACATTATGGTTTTGAGGCACATTCCTTGATTGTTCCCACATACTGGATTGGTTTACAGAGCAGTCCTGGGACAGGCAAACTAGATTTTTTTTTTTGGAGAAAAATGAAGGGGAAGCTCTGATCCACAAGCACTCCAACTCCTAACAGAGCTGGGTCCTGAAGAAACCAAACCAACGGATGTTCCACACAGCTCTGCATAAATGTACAGTATAGGCATTCTGTCCAGGGAACACAAGTCTGGTCTAAAATAACACCTCTGAACCACAGTGCAGTGAAGATGCAGGATTCTCAGAATCAGCTGCTTTCATCTACTGATCTGCTCCTGCAGCACTAATTACTTGCTAATATCAAGATTACTACCTTGGCTTAATAACAGAGGAAAGTGTTTGAGGACTGACAATCTCTGGTGCTAGAGCTACAATACTCCAAATGTCTGCCTTGAAGTCCATAAAGTAGTATCAAACAAAGTTTTAACAGAAAAAACAGAACATATTTATATATTAAAATTATTTTTGTCTACTTAAAACACAAGCATAGGAGAAAGTAGTACATCATATTCAGTTAGAATTGAATGAGTGACTGTTTACTAGTCTGTAGCTTAAAGACAGAGTTAGCTTCTAATACCTGAACCATTTAGTCTCAATTCTTAAGCAAGCATTTTAAATGAAAGTAAAATTTCAAATTATTTGGCCCCCACAGCACATGACTAGAATAAAGAGACAAAGCAGAACCTTTTCTAAGAAGGAAAGTAACCTACAGAGAGACTCTGAAAGCAGTTTGCTTTTTCTTTTTTTTTTAAGGCACTATAAATGCATATATAACAAATAACTACAATTATGTTTTGACTAAGCTTTTAAAGGTTAAATTTGCACCAACAATTGTGAAAGATCACTAAATAGAATAAGACATTTCAGGCTGTGGGATCTGGAGTAATAATTTAGATAAATTATAAGAAGTATAAATCTGCCCACAATACGCGCCAAAAGAAATATACAAGATTTCAATTATTTCCCCAGACTGACATAAAAATTCCACCATGTTGCCTATTTTTTTAATTGTAGAGCTGTAATTGTTAGTTACCCAACAATTTGACATATTTACTCTGCTAAGAATTTGGTTGAGTATGCTTTCCACAAATGACATGGTTTTTTAAAAACCTAAATGAATACCCAAGAATTAACTTTTTATACTGCATTTTAAAATTGTTTCCCAGTTGCCCCAGTAATACTGTTAACTCATATGCAGTATTATACAAAATGCTGCTTCTAACAGTCTGTACAATGTATTTAAAGTCTTATGAATCTTGACTAATTCGCAGTTTAAACATTACTAAGAATGCGTTTTGACACTTGGAACCTAAATTCTGCACGTCTTGTTGAGTGAGCACATTATGACCGCCATTCAAAATTTTCTATGATAGAAAACACACATTATGAAAATACTAGTTAAACACTTCTGCCCAATTACCTGAGAAATAACACAGCATGTGTTATTTTATGTACTTGATTTCAAGATGCAGCTGATCATTGTATTTACCTTTCAAAAGTTGGTGTTTCTGTTTTTCCTTCAGATAAACTAGGTCTCGAAATTTTCTGTAATAATTAATGATATTTCTTTTATTTTACATTCATGAGCAACTCATTGTAATAAAAAGTTGTAGAAATATTTTCACACTGACATACCCATAAATCTGCTATGTAGCACAGATTGAGCATGGATCTTACTACAGGTGTTTGCAAACAGTCTTCCAAGTTAAAAAAACCCAACAACCAAACAAAAAAAAACCCCAGAAACAAAGCAAAACTTTAAAGCAACTCTTGTAGGCTTTTTTCATGTACATAATTTCAATTATGCCTTATTGAAAAGGATGCAAACTAAGTCTGGGCAGCTTTTTATTTGGAGGGGAAAACAAAAATCTGAACTAAACTTGTGTTTTGCTATCAAAAAAAAAAAGCAAAAAAAGCAAAGGAAAAGCAAGAAAGACACAGCTGAGGTTAGTGTATTTTTTAAGCATTACACTACAGATGCTATTACATTAAGTGTGAGTATAAGATTCTTAGCAAAATGCTTGTCACAGAAGAAACTTGAGTCTCTATTAAAACTTACCCAATGAAATAACTTTTTAACTCTAAACAACATGAATGCAATTCCACCCCCCCACACACCCCACCCCCCCATTTTTAGAACAGTAGAAAAGCAAGTAACTGAAACCTGCCATTTGGAAACAGCCACACTTGTCTTCTAAAAGCATCTCCTATGCTATAGGGCATCTTGCCCATATAATCTTATTCTCATTTAGGAAATTGTGCCTAAGTGACAAAATTAAGAAATTAAACCTTTTGTCTGTCTGAATACAACTATAAGTCAATTTTAGTTTTAAAATAGAAAAGATCACTTTACATAAAAGACAAATGCTTTAAATGATTATTTGTATCACAACCTCTAAAATATTTAAAACTGTGTAAAAAATGTTCCATATTTTTAGTATAGTATTTTTTCCCCCACAGAGGTGGTGTATTGTGTTTCAATGAGACCAAATTATGTAGCAAATGTTTGAAAATTGTATGGCAAAGCTAAGCTTATTCTATCTTCTAAAATACCCTTTGCTATACTTCTATCATACTTTGTTATATTTCTGTCATACAAAACCCATACACATATGACCCATGCTAAGAAACACTTTCCAACTTAAAATTATTGCACTCTACTTCTCACTACAGAACCTCCTTCCCTACCCCCACAATCGTCCCCTGCCTTGGCTGACCATATTGCCCCCTGGGAACTACCAGGAAAGGAAGATTTCTTGACTTATCTCTCTGAATTTTAAATGCTATGTTTTTAAACAACCTGATTTATCAATTTATATTTTTGGTTCTTCAACACCCTAGGGGTCTGTCCTTTGACCTCCTACTGTGTATTTCAACAAATAGATGAAGTGTCAAGCATCTGGCTGCAGCAAAATAACAGGCAATTCCATGGCACCTTGGGAAAAACAACCCGAGGTTGCACATGGCACAGACCAGACTGAATGGCAGCTCACTGTTCCAGAAAGTCTTGCTTCAGAAATCCTGTAAAAGCTCAGACAGCTAACACAAAAGTAGCCTATTCTGTCTGTATTCTCCATCTTTTCCAACCTTAAGGGCTAGGGTGTGTGGGTTGTTTTTCTTTATTTTGTTTTTGTTTGGGTTTGGGGGGGATGTTGCATTTTTTGTTTTATTTTTAAATGAAAGCCAATATTATGGAATACAATTTTGTGGAGCAAAAAATGCAAATTCGACATCTTCTATAATGCTGAAACACAATATGGGATGAAAAAAAGAAAAAATGAGAAAACACATCTGAAGTGGTAATGGAGTCTATGGCAAGAAAAGGTGCTACTGTGTTTCAGAATCTTGCTTAATGCTGCTGAATGAAGATGAACAGTCTTCTCACATGTCTACGAAATCATTGCTTCTGTTAACTCACCAACCCCTTTGCATTTTGGAAAGTAGGCAAGCAGTGTTACAAGAAAAATCTTTACTAGATCTGAGGACTTCTCCTACTCTCTTAGTGGCTGGGATTTCTGTAACAGATTGCCCTTTTTGAACAGCAACAGAAAGGCAACTTCTTAGAGAAAAAAAAATAATTCTGTAAAATCAGAATCCAAAGATGGTATTTTTGAAAAAAATTAAGATGTAC
The DNA here is from genome assembly GCF_947461875.1 of Haliaeetus albicilla. NCBI lineage: Eukaryota > Metazoa > Chordata > Aves > Accipitriformes > Accipitridae > Haliaeetus > Haliaeetus albicilla. The sequence goes on along the minus strand of NC_091494.1, from coordinate 13,376,251 downwards.
TGAGAGATCATTTAGCTTCCTGATAGGCAGAAAGCAGGGGAAAATTTGTACCTACGCCTAGGAAAAAAAAAAAAAAAAAATCAGGCCTGAAGAGGCATTTCCAAAGATTTTCCTCTTTAAAGAACCACCAAAAAAAAACCCCCAAAACCCTACCTCAAAAAGTTACAGTTCAGAGTCAATATTTACCCAGATCCCAGGTTATATTTCAGGTCAATTTCCAGGTTCCCTGAAGATGAAGATACATAAGGCAACTAAACCATTCCTTCATTGGAGCCTGGCATACAAATCAACCAGAATGGACTGACTTGAAACTGGATGGAAATATTTGGGTGTGGAAGACATACTAAAGGTATCCCTCCAACACTGCTATATCTTTCTTCTGTAGTAAAACACAGAAAGCTAGATTTTTGCACTAAGCATATCTTCTGAACACCATGACCCAGTAGTGTACGTACAGTTAAAAAATAATTGTCTTGGATCTTCAAACTAGTTATGAAGTTCAGAGATATTGTTAGATTGTGTGGAGAAAAGAAAAGACATTACCTCCAACTTAGCTTCTCTTTCTCTAATGGAGATTTCGGTCTTTAACCTAGTGGACAATGAATTAAGATTCAATGTTTTAAAAAACTGTATGGTTAAAATAGAGATAAGGATGAAGATACTTACAGTAAGAAAGCAACTTGGTAATCTGAAATCAATTTTTAAAGTTGATACTTATTTTGAACTTAAACATACTTCAGAGTTCCAAAGTACATTTCAGAATTGAAGTGTTTTATTTGGTATACAGAAATTGTAAGATAAAATTGTTTCATGTAACCTGTTCCAGTTATCTCACCTCATGAAAACCAGGAAGCAGCAGTCTTAAGATGGTTAGCAATACTTTTATTCTAGAGCTTACTGCAATTCTACATAAGGAATAATCTCCTCATCACAAAGGCCTTTTAAACCATGACTGCAGTATTTAAGATCCAAAATGCTCAATTAAGTGCATAAAGCTACATTATGACCCAGCAAAAGCATTCTGCGAAACAAGATCAGTTTTCTTTTCATTGTCTACCATAACCCAAATACCCAGAAAAGAGCTGTAGTTTACTTTTTAGGGCAACTGTAAAACATTGCAGCTGACCTCCAACTACTACTTGGAGGAGATACTTCCTCAAAATACCTTCACTGGCACAGTCCATACATTAGATGAGCTATAAATTATTTAAATTTATTGACTTTTAAAACCACATTAAACAGCTTATCACATCATCACTAAAATTGATTTTCTGTGTTCATATAAGAAAATGCTATCGCAGAGATAGCAAGAAGTATGTCTCCTACAAAACCTTGTGAAGTCATCAGTTCTAATATAAAATCTAACCTTTCTAAGGTTTCCTATAAAAAAAAAAGAAAAACTGAACAAAACCCTCAAAACTGCTTATGCCTGTATCTTCTTTGTTGATGGTGCATTAAAGGCAAATTTAATCTGCTGAAGTATGGTGCTGTCTCTGTTATATTTAAATAATGTTATTAATCATAAATTAAATGATTCACGACCTCAGCGAATCTTAATGGTTGTCTACAAGGTATAAAACACTTCACAGAAGAAACAGCTTTACCAAATTAAATTTTATGAAAAATGTATACTAGTATTAGATTGGTATCTACCACATGTATTTTCCTAATTTAATCCAAGAAAACAGTGCTAAAACCAGACCTTTTAACGAATTTAGCACATTTAACATACTTTCAGCACACCATAAACACCTTGTAACACTAATATTACACTAGCAGCTAACCAACAGCTTGGACTGTAGCATAAATACCCATTTACAACTATTTTAATCATTACATCTTAATTTGCAATAAAAGATGGCAAAATAACTACAAAGAAAAGGATTGTTTTAAAATAACGTTGCTATGATAGAATGTAACAATGCTCATTCTAATTAACAGTAAGAAAAATGATCAGGGTAAATCAAATGACAGCACATTTTTTGGGTCAGGGACTTGAAATACTCTTAAGTATTTAATCATGAGTAGCAATACCAGTAAAAGATGATGCAGCACCTAATATTTAGCTTAGCTTCACTACTTCCATGATTTTTATGCAGGAACTTAAGCAAATATGTTGGAAATAGTAATTTATCTAAAAACAGTCACTCTTGAAAGAGCAGAACAATTTAGACACAAATAAATCAGATATTGTATATCCAAGGACAAAACATACTGTTGTTCTTGCCTGAATAAATGTAAGTTTTGCCACCAAAATAAATGGGTATGAATTGGATCCAATATCTGTAGATTGTTTTAAACACACTATAAGCATTATTTTACATGATCAAATTCTGATAGATTTCTGTGGTCATGTTTTATAGCTTATAAAAAAAGGATTCAGACTGACTACTTTATGCTGTTTCAGAAGTGAACAGGGTTTATAACAAAGATGTGGTTATCACAAAATGTTAATATGGTTTATTTTGGATTCCTGACATATATTCTCAACTTAATTCTGTTTAGGAATAGTTTTTAGAAAGTAGTTCCTTCTAGTTTGTAATTAGCAGAATTTTCATAAATGGATACTAAATCATAGAAAACTATTGCCTTGTGATGTTCCCAACACTTTTAGAATATAAGAAATCTTAAATCCAATAGTTCTCAAACAGCAACAGAGGCAATGAACTTTCTTACATCTGTGGAGCTACAGTGCTTCTGGAAAGAACATTATGAAAATAAAACAAAGTTCGTAACAATCTCCGGTAAGTACAGCCTGCTGGTCCACAATTTCAAGCAATTTTGAAATCTCTCTAGAAATCTCCAAAGATTCTTTATTCTACATAAAAATAAACTTCTAGTCAAGAACAATGAAAAAATGCCCCTTAATTGTCAATTCCTTAAAAAAAAAGGCCCCCAAAATGTAGCAGCTGAGCACAAAATTTCAGCTTGATTGAGATACTCAATAGAATGGATTGGCCATGAAACCAAAGAGACTCAGAATAAAAGCCAGGTAAGAACATTAATTTAGACACCTTAAAGTCTAAATTCAGGTTGATGTGAAACTTTATTTGATACATGAGGAGTCACCTAGGACTAATGGAAGAGATCTGGAGTCAGTGAAACACATAGACTTTAAAATGCACAGTTGTCCTGGTTTCAGCTGGGATAGAGTTAACTGTCTTCCTAGTAGCTGGTACAGTGCTATGTTTTGAGTTCAGTATGTGAAGAATGTTGATAACACTGATGTTTTCAGTTGTTGCTCAGTAGTGTTTAGACTATAGTCAAGGATTTTTCAGCTTCTCATGCCCAGCCAGGGTACCTGACCCAAACTGGCCAACAGTGTATTCCATACCATGGGACATCCCATCTAGTTTAGGAACTGGGAAGGGGGGGGGAGGGGAAATCGCCCCTCGGGGACTGGCTGGGTGTCGGTCGGCGGGTGGTAAGCAATTGCCCTGCGCATCATTTGTACATTCTGATCCTTTTATTACTACTGTTGTCATTTTATTAGTGTTATCATTATTAGTTTCTTCTTTTCTGTTCTATTAAACCGTTCTTATCTCAACCCAGGAGTTTTACTTCTTCTCCTGATTTTCTCCCCCATCCCACTGGATGGGGGGGGAGTGAGTGAGTGGCTGCGTGGTGCTTAGTTGCTGGCTGGGGTTAAACCACGACAACAGTCCAAGCACAGATGGAAGTATTCTTATTTCTGAAATTCATGCAGTCTCATTGCTTTCCCTGCTCTCGCATATTAAAATAATGTATATTTGCACAAACACACAGAGCTCAAATCATGACCAACCGTCTTCCCAGCGATCTGTCATGTTTTCTTTCAACCAAAGAGTTACTGCCACAGCTTCTTTGGGTAAGTACTGAAACTCAGCTGGAATCTTTTGCCAAACATCCCTTTTTTGTCCACACCTAACCAAAAGTAACTTTTTCTAGGATGAGTGTAGCTTTAAGATTTTCTAGAAAACAACTTTGTTATTTAAGTGGCTCAAGGTACATTCCAGCCACTCACCTGAACCATACCCAGCATTATAAATATAAATCTATTTTACAACGAAAAGCATAGAAAGCTTTTTTTTTTTAAAAGAACTTCAGCTTTTAGCAGAAATTCCCCATTTTGAAAGATATACTCTACATAGAGCCAATGATTCATAGAGCATAATCCTCCCCCAAATATCTGATTGTATGAGCATTTACTGGGAAGGTACATGTGAATGCATAGTTAGAGAAGAAAAAGCTGCTTCTATGCTATGGTGTTTTACACTGTTAACAACTGAATGGGAAAGGAAAGATGGTGACATTCATGTTACTTGACACTGTCTCCAGTTTCTCACCTGTAAAATGGGGTTAGCAATGAAAACAGCTACATAAGAACTTAGCATCATTATCATGAGTAGTGAAGTGTTATGCACAAAGCTGCACAGTTACAAACATTTAACGCAATAACAGAAACAAACATTTGCTTTCTTGTCAGAAAGACTTTCAAAACAAAGGTAATACAGAATTTGCTAATCAAGCAAGGTTGCTCTGCAACTACACGTCTTTTAAGAACCCATAATGCAGTGACACTCAACATCCTAAAAATAACAAAAAAGAGACAGGTTAAGGTACATACAAATGAAATCTTAATTCTTTGACCATAAGCTAGATTGGTTACACCATGCATATTCATGCTCTGTCCTTGCAGATGTGATCCAATATTTTGCATTATTCATGTAACTCTGTAGTTGTTGGGACCATCAGGGATATTTAATATCGAGTCAGGCAGGTTTACTTGCATGGTTTAGTACTGGTTTTATGTTATAAGTTTTCCACATGAGTAACTTTTCTCAGATCCTCACACAAATGGAAACAGGATGCCACAATGCCAATTGTTTCTACATGAACTATTTACACAAAGCTGGCAAATCTGTATGCAGCTTACAAGCTTTTTAACTGCAAGTCTGAAACTTAAAAAAATTTCTGTAGCAAAGCTGTAAAAGAACCAAATGATAATATTCCAAATGAACATTCAAAAGAGGTATAATTCACATAATTTCAAATTGAAGTATCAATCTAGTGTGATTTCTGGGAAATTCTTAGAGAACATTTCTAAAAGCCATGAAAATCTGCAATCATATTCCAGTTTTGTTGTTGCCAGAAACCTGAACGAAAGTGAAATATCACAGATTCAACTTCCTCTGAAATGCAACAGCACGTTCACAATGAAAACACAAACCCACTATGCTTTTTTGAATGCTGCTGTGTCAAAACAGAAATAAGTCCTGCAAGAAAAACCTGTAGTAGGTAACCAATGCTTGAAGTTGAACAGCAGCATTCAAGATGGAACACAGCTTCTGTCAGAAGAAAAAAAAGTAGCAAAAAGAACAACGAGGCTTTAGAGTACTGAGTAAGCGTGCAGATGCTCAATCACAAAATATGCATAAGAGACAATGGATGACAGAATCCTTGCCATTATTAGCAATACCACAGTGGCTGCAGCAGCTCACTATCACCAAAACTGTTACTGTTTGAATACTAAAAGTGAAGAGGAGAAAAATACCAGTAAAAATGGATTAATCTCAGAGAATTTGATTATGCAGAAAAAGGAAGTGCTGCAAATCAAGAATAGCTTGCATTCATCGAAAATAATCTCTTATAACTAGGAGGTTATAACAGTGACTGATCTCAGAATAAGATTAGCTCTATCTATTAGGTTGCTTGGAAGCTAGTAAATAAGAGATCCAACCAAGACACGTATCCACTGTAAGCAGGAGGTTGAGTTTGGAGGAACACTAGATGTTCATCATGACAAAGGGAAAGCTCATCATATATCCAGACAACCTGTTGATGGATAAACTTGCCATAGATAATCTAGAACTAAAGATGAAGTCAGAAGCAGTGAAATCAAAAGCAGCAGATGTCTCAGCAGCTTGAGTAGAGCATCCTTGAAGATGAGAGATGATACCAAAAGAACAAGGTGTGAATGAACTGTAGCTGCTCCACCCTCAGAATCAAGGCTCAATAAATGTATCTGCTTCCATCACATGGTTTCCTCCTACAGTATTTAGGAGCAAAAAGAAGCTTAGCTACCAGAGCAAAGCAGCTAAAAAATTCCTTTGGTCAAGACTCAGTTTATGCAGTTATATGCGACAGAAGTAATTCAAAGCGTATTTTCCCACTATATACTGTAAAGTCATTGGCAGACAAAAATGCAACTTACTTGAATATTAAATAGATCACGACTTGCACGTTTTAGTGAACACCCAAAGAGAATGACAAAGCCCTTTAGTTTCAGAAGCTAGGATCAAGTTCAGAACAAAATGGGCTTTGATGTCAACACATATATGTCATCATTTACATACTACTCTAGCTTGGGATGATATTGATAGACTTGAGCAGCAAAGAAACACTGCAAATGAGCAGCAAAGAAACACTGCATCACATAAGTGAAACTCCTGGTAAGCCTCTCTTCAAAGGAGTATAGCCCCCAAAAAGCTGCAAGTCAATGCTGCAAAGCAGAGAACATTATCACAGAAGGGCCTTTGCCAGACTACAATATTGGGAGAAAAGACCAGACCTGCTGCCTAAAAGATGCAAGAAGAGAATACCACAGCTTCAATCCATGAAGAAAAAGGAAAAGGTCTGGTCAGATCCTTGTTCGCTTACATACCAAAATAATCCCAAGCTGGACTGGGTTCAATTTTCTGGTCCACAATGATGTGTCAGTGAGCCAAGGCAGTATAGGATACCTGCTCACTTTCAACTCCCCTGCAACAAAAATGTCTGCTGTCAGTTCATTTAAAAATATGTTAATTGTTGCGCAAAGCAGAGAGTTGAGCATTAGAAGAGTACCAGCATAGTTATCAAGCCTTATTCCCTCAGCACAAGGTGGATCACTAAACAAACAAGGCAACTTTATGTAGAGTAACAATTTAAAAAGCAATTCCTGCTGGAACATCTCCAGCTAGGTTATCTGTATTACTAATGGCAGGATTCTGGTCCAAAGACAGTCTCATCAACACTACACAGAGCTCATCGAACATGTCTGGTCATTAGCAATAAAGATGAGTTTTACAACACATACAGACAGTTTGATATATAATAAAAGATACCAAAAGATACCATCTGAGAGATGCAAGAGAAGATCCAAAAGCATTCAAGATTGTAACTGTGAGTCATTGTTTCTGACGATGAAGTGATTCTGAAGAGCCCCATAAACAAGTCATACCTCATTGAATTATAGGTCAAAGAATGGAAAGAAACATTCATAGATCATTGAGAAACTACATAGCAAAAGTTATGAATACTGTCTGCCAGCTCCTCTTCTTCCAAAGCAAACCACAGAGTACCATGATGAACCATCCCACAAAAAGATGAACATTTTTGTGTGCACTCTGTACTGCAAATAATGAATTAAAAAAATCTGCTACACAGGTATACTCATGCTCTTAGGTTTAGCAAAGATATAGAATCATAGAATTGTTTAGGTTGGAAAAGACCTTTAAGATCATCGAGTCCAACCGTTAACCTAGTGCTGCCAAGTCCACTACTGAACCATGTCCCTAAGCACCACAGCTACACATCTTTTAAACACCTCCAGGGATGGCGACTCAACCACTTCCCTGGTCAGCCTGTTCCAATGCTTGACAACCCCTTTGGTGAAGAAATTTTTCCTAATATGCAATCTAAACCGTCCCTGGTGCAACTTGAGGCCATTTCCTCCTGCCCTATTACTTGTCAGAGAATTAGCATATGGAACAGGACGAGATTTACTGAAATTAATGAAGACTATGAGCATGACAGTTTCAAAAAGCACCATCACAGATGATATCACCTCATGTAGTACCAGTAACTAATCTTTGGCCAACATCAGAGCTCTCAGAAATAATGGCTATCTGCATCTGTCCTAATCTGACAGTTTGCAGAAACAAACCTGCACATATTCTTGACTCCACTTCAAATCTCTTCAGGGCTCACCCATTTGTTTCTAAGTAATACATACTTTGTATATCCAACATTCTTAAATATTTTCATATGACATTTCTGTAATACATTTAAGACAACAAGATCCTTGTGCAGTACTGACAATGGCCTGCCACAACTGTATCTCATTCCCCACCATTCAATACATTCATAACCTTTCCTTACATATAGCTCAGCAAGTATTAATTTCCAACACCTAATTCCAGCTCCAAGTAGAAAAGCTAAAGTTTTCACAGGTATCACAGCTCAACACTTTATTTTTCCATTGTTTGAGTTTCACTGAAATCTTAACTGTTAAAGGACACAAACCACCCTGGATTAATGAAGGGAATATAGATCACCCTCCTAGATGACTCTTTCCAGTGTTTTGTCCAATTTCAATAGAAATTTCATTTTTTTAAATGGCTTTTTGGGATGCTTTCCCAAATTAACTTCCTTCTCTTCATTCCTGCCAGAATATCTTCAATTCTTTTTAATAATGTCTATTAGTCATCCCATCAGGCCACCAGTTTTATTCAACTGTATCACAGGCTAAACAGTTACTAATAGAGGTTTGAAGTTTATAGCATGTATTTTGCTCTACTATTACTCATAGCCAAAGAAAAGCATTTCTATGTTTGGGTCAGATGACAGATTATTCCAGTACACCCTCTTACTGGCCACTTTATGGAAACTAAGAAAGAAAATACTTAATAGTTATGAAATAACCTATTGGGGATATTTCCAACACTCAGTGAAGGCTGATTTATGCTTAGAGGCCTAAGAACTTCTTGCTCTGCTGGAAAAGTTCTCATCACGCATAAGAATGTCTAATGCCTTTTAGAATCCTGCGATGGGCTAGATGGACTCAATGACACCTTGCTGTTGAATCAGGGTTAAACTATTTTCTTCCATCTTCTAAAAAATCTTTCTTTACAGTCTAATTGACATTTTTGTTCCTGTGTTCTGAAATGGTTTAGAGGGAATGCAAATGTTTGATTCAACTGACACACCTCTGAACCTTCAATTAAGGCATAAGTAGGCTCACAATCTACACTGTAAAGCCTCAGGTACTGTTTGAGGATAATCAAGGATGGCTTGGCACATCTGATTCTTCTAAGGTTAAAAAAACCCCAAGCAAACCCTGCAACACATCTCCACAATACTGCAGGTTCTTTTTCAAATCCTTAAAAAAACTGAAAGCCAAAATCCTCATATTTTTTCTTCAGAAGTCAGAATTAAGAAGTTAATACAAACCAGTAGACCTCTGTCATATAAATAACATAATTTTGAAAATAATTTCTGAGTATTTATAAAAGACTAAGACTTAATTTGTCCTACTTCAATTAAGGTCACTTTTTTTTTGGTATTCATATTAATATTACGTAAAGAACACAAACCGCTCATTTAATAAAGCTAGTATTAAAAGCAAGTTGAAATAACAGTCTCACTATGTCTAGACTTAGAAGTCAAGATTGAGAAGTTCTAATACTGCAAGAATTAATATCTCTTTGGCCAAACTTAAAAACTTGGTTTTGATTTTGGCTGCAGTAGGTAATCATTTTATCTCCTCATTTTTGTAATTGTGGATGTGGTAAGAGCAAAAAGCACTAGTAAAGTAAGGGTCTATGTTCATCTATACATTTCTAATCCTTTGAAATCCAAAAGAAAGCCAAGTTCAAAGTGCAAATTTTGCCCATCTGTCACTACATTAATAGAAATAAACATTGAGCAGTAAAACAAAAACTTACTCAGATACTTGTTCAGCAGTTGGGATATCTACAGAAACTGAAAATAAAAATAAAGGATTTAATTAAAAATATTTTAAAATGTGGAAATACAGAAGCACTCACTTTCAAATTGAAGTACAGAGAAATCATGATAATGCAACTGAAAAAAGGAGTGCAATAACACAGAGACATCCACATGTAAGTATTCATATATTTTTACTATATAAAAAAGACACTATATGTACTCACCTTTCTCTATAATAACTTGACAAGTATGAGTGTGGCTTTCACTCAGATGCGTGGCCATGCTATCTAAGCCAGAAACATCAGTCAGGAAATCACAGTTAAGACACACTACAGTCACACCTCTAGAGAAAAGAAAGTAAAAAGGAAGTATAAATACAACATGACTGTGAAAAAAGTTTTCTTAACTTACAGCAACTGGTCAGACTATAAAAAAAATTAAATAAAATTTCCTGCAACTTTAGATGAGATGACCCACAAAACCATGTTCTTACTTTTTATACTGCAACTGGCAATCCCTATCTGACCAGGGCATATCCATGCTGGATGTAGTACAAAGAACACCACTTCAGACAGAAACTTAATCTGTAAAGCATGAGTTTCTCAGTTTTGGTGGGTTTTGTTTGTTTCTTTTTTTTGTTTCCCCTCATCCCCTCCCCATTTTGCACATGATGTATAATTGCAAAATAAAGAAATAGAAATATTTTTAAAAACTGCTCAGAGTTAAGAAAGAATTGAATAAATGTGGGCAAATAACAAATACATGTCACTGAACAGAACACTGCTAGTGGAAGAGCTAATGTTTTTATTTCCCTGCTCTTTCTAGATTGTGGAAGCTTAGAAATTCAGGAGGCTCTAATCTCATTTAACTAATCAGTTCACTATCAGAAAGTAGAAACATAATGATGTAATTGAAAAAAGCCAAATTACCGTAGCTCTTCTGAATGCTTCTTATAGATCCAAAATCTTTTACTTGGACGAGCACTGTGAAAACTAAATATAAGAAAAAATTACCACTTACACTGGGGTTTTTTTAGTACATTATTCCACATATCCCCTACGCTGTATGCGGTACTGCAATTTGCTTACGACAAGTCATGAAAATAGAAGACTCCATTACTGACCTGTGTTATTCTAAAACATTAAATTGATGAAAATCTACAGGCTTGTGAATCTCAGCTCTAGTTTAAAACACTGGCTCTCTTGTAAATAACGAGTTTGGGAGGGGCAAGGCTTAACTTGGTCAGCACAGTCCTGCAAGAACATAGTTACATTGCTTTCATCAGCAGTTTAACTCTTGAAGCACCATGGCTGTAGCTATACAGCGCTCCACAAAGGAAGTGAAGCTTTGCTGAACTCACCCTTCCTAAAGGGATGGCTTTAAATGAGGTAAATCAAATTCTCAGACCACCTGTAAGTTATCTCATATGCAGGTTAAGTATGTGCCAACACTGTATTCTCATATGAAACAACAAGTGAGCAGCTCAGTACAGGGGCTGCTACCAGAGAAACACCCTCCAACAACCTTCCTCCTCACCAGCCCTTGCTCCTTACACAAACCCAAAAAAGGTGTTTTTTGGATGATGATAGGTGCTGCAAGGGGTCAAAGCAGGGGAAGCGTTAGCACATCAAGGACACAAAGGACAAAAGACTGGCTATTTTACTGCATGGTTGAATTTGACAACACCCAGAACAAGGGCAACAACTCTCCCCTTTGGAAGTAAACTTTCTCTTGTACAATCAGAATTAAGCACATTAATTTCTATTATTTTTTTAGACCATGCAACCAATAGGTTATAGGCATAGAACCATGTAAACTATTTCAGCCTAGGACTTACATAAGCATTGAAATTAGTATGAACAGGTCCATATATAAAATATAAACAAAAACTTGTAAAGATGTAGGTCATAAATTCAAGAATTCTAGCATTCAAAAATGCCAAGGCATTTTATATATACATGTATTTTAAAAGACAACTGCATTTCTGTATTGTTCAGGGTGCAGGATTAACAAGTAAGTTTTCAAAATTTTGTTTTACTGTCACTGCTACGTGATCTGTGTCTAATTATTGCACAGTATAATTCTACTGCTCTGAAAACTAACACATTTGTTTTCTTAACAGGCTTTTTTACAGCTGTCATCACTAATACCCTACACTGCCTCACAATCAGTGACAAATGTCCTGCAAAATGAGACATTATTTTTACAGATGACCAGAAGTAGTATAAGAAAAAGCATCCACTTTAGTATGCTATTTGAGACATCCTTTACGTGGTATTCTGACCACAGATTTCATTAGCAATAGCTGTGGCTGTATGCATTTAGCACTTGTAAAATCAGATGAGGTATTCATTCTGAAACCCAGAGAACATGCAACAATTAGTCATTATTTGTTAAGTGTGGCTGAAACAATTATGGAAGATGCCATAGAAACTCTGAAGCACAAGATAGAACACTGCCTGAACCACTGGATTTTTAAGGCAAAACAAGAACATGGGGTTTAGGTCCTCATTACAAAGTAGAAATCCAACCTTACACATTTCCATGCCAGTCCTATGACCCAGTTCAAAATTCAGCTAAAAGAAACACTTAACACACCTCACATGAATTTAGGAAGTATTTGATAACCCAGTGAAAATTTCAAGGAGTTCTTACCTCATCATGTGATTCACATAGGCTTTGCTACAGCTAGTGTTGTATCTGCATAAGCTACAGTGGACATAAGCAGGAAAATGGCTTGCAAAATCTTTTATTTCCGAGTAACACTCAATGCATTTGTGAGCTCCCAGACGATACCTAACAGTAATATGTAAAAGTTAATATCAACACTTTAAGGTGAGATAACTATTTCAAACTTTTTGCTTTAAGTCAGTAACAAGCTTGCCTGCATTAGGGAAAAAATGAGGAACTTAAAAATGTATCAGTTAAATACTTATTACAGGTCATGTTAGTACATATGAAGAAAACTTCACTTTTTTTCTTCAATTACTCTGTCATTATGATGTCAATAAAAGACTGAAAGTTAATGTAAGCATCTGTTATTGGCCACTCCTGGAAACAAGATACTGCAGTAGATGAGAACCTCAACTTCAGTTGCTGCTGTTGTCTCTACGTACTTGAGAAGGATTTTAAAGAAATGCTTCATGCACCACAATGCAGAGAAAAAGCCTTTGGTTTTCCTGCCCTCCCTGATATTATCCACAAGCTTTGAAATACCTACAAAGCAAGAATGTAACCCTGGTCTTCCCCAATTTTGCTGGCTGGTTTTGGATGTCTCAGAGCTACACACTGTGAGTGTTAGCACCTTATCAGAAGGGAGACATCTACAATCTTTGACAAAGAAAACTGCTAACTCATCTTAGCCAACGGAATTATATTCTAGTCTATAAAACATCCATTAAATTATCAATATAAGGATAGCAAACCCCAGTAAATCATAAATATAAGGACAGCATTCTCCCAACAGCTTGCTTTTACTTTCTTGATTTTTTTTTTCTTTGGTAGCTCCCCAAATTAAGGTCCTAGGACATTTAAATAATGGGTTCAGATAAAACCCTTAAAAAAAATTGAAGGAGAAAAATACTTTTCTCTCCATAAGAAAACTTGCAAAGAACACCCAGGCAGATGTATTCCCCTCCACAGGTCACTTTTAAACATAAATTTGCCTAATGAGCCTGTATTTCAAGAGTCTGTGGCTCTGTGCACAGAAAAACTCTAAGTTTAGAACAGAAAAATTTCCAGAACATCTGTTCTCCCATCATAAAGTAGTCTACCCCCAACAAAATCCTTAAGTGAAGATTCAGAATTATAATCACAGTACCAGTATGTGAAAAGTTTATGCACCTGCTTTTTCTGCAAAATGGAAGTGTCAAATCTTCTGTATTGCAGTATTAGAAGTTATCGAAAGGTAATTAAATGATCAGTTATTTATATTCAAAGTATACTTAAAGATACTTTTAATGCTAATATTTTACCTTAAATTATGCAATGCCGTATTTGTAACTTCTTTTTTTTTTTTGCTGTTGGTCCATGCATTTTGCTTCTTTGATGTAGTTGGTTTTGATTTTGCTTTTGACTTATTTGTATTAGATTTGTTATGATTTTTAGTGGTTGTATTTTTAGCTTTAGGTGATAACTGAAACGTGGAACTGCTTGTACTAACAGAAGATGTAGCTGATGATCCTGACTGAAGAGATCCAACAGATGCTCGAATAGTCACCTACAAGTATGAAATTATAAAAAAAATTCTATTTAGATTTTAGCTTTCTAAGTTCCCATTTCTATTTGTCTCAAAGTTTAAGCCACTTTAGGACAAAAATCATAGCATAAGAAACACTCTTCAGAGACTGCTTTGAAAAATATGAAGTACTTTTGATTAGAGTAAATCTAACTTCAATAGTCTATTGGATGCTTAAAAAACTCTTGTTTTAGTGGAAATATTTAGCCATGACCAAACACACCGCTCTCTCTTTAGACCTGCAACTGGCTACATCCTGCTTGCTTAAAACAAAAAAATGTAGCTGTGGAAAAGAAACAGAAGGATCAGGCCAATTAACACTAAGAATATCAAACAATCCACCAATGCCTGGATTTAACAAAAGCCTTGTGTCTTGTTGCCTCACGATTAGCCAATCTACTTCCTTCAGATATTTTTGCTCCTCATCCGAGACCCCCAAGGACTAATTCTGGTTTCTGACCTCTCATCTGGCACTATCACACTCCCTTGTCTTGCCCTTAAATTTGGTTCTCCAGTTTTCACTTCCAGCGTGACTCCTAATTATACTTCTTGCCCATACTCGTAGTTTAGAAGCACCTCATCTTCTACACCTGGTTCCAAGCATTTCATTCTCATCATCTACATCCTGTCAAGGTCTACTAACACCAAAATTCTAACATAATCTAAGCTTTTATTAGATTATGAAGACCCTGAAATCTTTAGAAAATTGAGGTATTGTCACAGAATAGAGGATCAGTGCCTTACATTCTGCCAAGCAACACAATCAACATGAACTTCAGTCATTTTTCCTTCCTGATTCTACAGCAAATGAACCGTAAAGAGCTGATCAAAATGTAAACTTTCTTCTTCCTTTCAACTGAAAGGACAAGTATCTTCACACTTCATTAAAAAACTGTAGGGAAAATGTCCTGAAATCTACAGGAAATTCTTAGTCTAACTGATTGCTTCTCAAAATGGAAGAATCATTTAAAGATAGCCTAAGTGTTCTGAAGGGACTCAAGTTTACTTCATAAAACACTTAGCAGAAAATTGTGGGGTTTTTTTCCCCTTCAAATGCTGGAGCTAAAAAGGACCTGGTGAACTCAGTTTATAAGCACACATTGTCTATGCACTCTGTATTATTTTATGCCATGACTTTCCACAGGTTGAAAAATCTTTCACAAGAAATGATGCAGACCCCTGAGACCAACATCCAGACTATCTCCCTTTCTCCTAGCACAAGAAAGGATAAACGTGAGGAGAAAAATTAACCAACAGCTCAAGAAAGCAGCAGCACTGACTGGACTACTGGCATATACATGTATGGAAGAATGGGACAGAACAATGCCACAGATCACCAGGAAGAAACCATAAACTGCGCCTGCCTGGCAATTCTTGCAACAGGAGTATGTTTTAGAGTGTTAGTTTTAGAGGTGGAAGAAAAAAAATTAAAAAAAAAAATCTCTGCTTTGTAAAAGAAATGAGAAAAGCGCTTCTTTTTATTCCACCCCTTTCTCTACCACTACATTTTTTTCCTTTGTCCCCTCTAATTTTCCTGTATTAACACCTACCTTTGTTCCAGGAGGCAATCCTTCTAACTGTTTGGGTTTCCTAAATGTTCGGTGATGCTGAGTCTTGTGATCCATTTTTTCTTTGCACGTCAAAAATTGCAGTCTGCACTTAGTGCAACGGTATATTCCTTTTTTCTTTTAAAAATGGAAGACAATCTATAGTAAGCATGAATGTCATGATAAACAAAACTCCAGCCCTAGCTTGTCTCAAGCAATGGTCATCCAGTTTCTAAAAGATCAACTGGACAAACTCCTAACAGTGTACAAAGCCAAGATATTGTGTAGGAATTAAAGACAGAATATTCAAATACTTGAAAATGCAAAGCAGTATCATTACTAAGAGAAGGAGGAATCAGATTACCAGTTACAAGATGACACAGTACGTCATAATCTTTTTCTCTACTTTGAGAAGTGAAACCTTTGAGTGAAAGGTTTGCTAGTAATCTCAAGAAAAGCAGAACACATCACTACAACTTCATGAAGAAACCAAATAGCAGAGATATTCCCTGAAGGATATTCAGAGATTTTTTTAAACAGGGAGCTGCTGTCACACAAAAACATGACAAAGTCTTAACAATTCCCTTAAAGACTTTTCAAAATAAGCAGTCATAATTCATCTACCATATTTTATTAACTATTCTTATCCAGTAACAACCATACAAATCAGTTACGCTTTTTTCCCCAGAGAGATTCATTACATATATTTAGCATTTTTCTAGCATTAAGGATTGAAAATATCTGCTTACCTGATGCCTCATGTAATGATGCATATACGGTGCTCCGATTTTAATTACTTTGAGACAAAATGGGCATAGCAAATGTTTTGTATTTTCATGAACTGTTCTAAAATGTGTTTCTACATCTGAAAAAGCTGAGGATCTGTAGTTGCATACCTAAAACAAAAAGTTTGACTTCCTTGTTAAAAGTTTATTGACAGTAAAGATGGGGGTGGTGTAATCTAAATACAAAACAGTTACTCTGAGATACCTGGCAAACATACGGCATTTCACCTGGCTTATGATTGTCCTTCATATGTTGCAAAAGAACTTGCTCTGTTTCAAAGGATAATTCACAGATTTTACAAATCGCTAGAAAAAGCAAAAAACAAGAAAAAAGTAAAAATTCATTTGGGGTCACAAGTAGATAAATTGTAATACATGTGTATATGTGAACTGTATGTATCTATAAAGGTAAAGCGATCTAACGATTATTTTACTCTTCAGAAGAAATTCCCTGTACAATTTCAGGAAGCCAGGAGTGCAAGGCTGTTAAACAACATGAATTCCTGCAGTCAAGCTTTCAATTAAAAAACAAAACAAAACGCTTTTCAAAATATTTTTTTTCCATGCACACTGCTCTAACATAAATTGAATGAGTGCTCAGCTCCTATATTAAATCTCAAGATTATTACTCTTAAAGTACAACAGCTTTATTCTGAAGTTACAAACCCGCAAAGTAAAAGTCAGGAAATATCTAAAGATTTTAGGTCACAAAAAGATTCAGTGTGATACAATCCAACTTACTAGATGACTCATAAGGCGTGTGTGTACTTTCAATGTGGCACTGCAGCTGGAATGGGGTGGGAAACTGACGGTAACAGTGCTGGCAGGTGGTATGGCTTTCCCAACTTTCACTGCTCTGCTTCTCAAGCTCTAGATGATGCTTCATGTGGTTCATAAACCTTTAAATGTTAGTAAATAGGTGCAAAAAACTACATTTTAACATTTACTATACATGACATATCACGTGCAAGATGTACAGGATTCTTTAGAAACTTTACTTTGTAAGGACTTCTGAATTTCAAAAAAATCTAACTAACAAGATCATTAGAAAAAAAAAACTAACGAAGTTAAGCAAGCTATGCCAGAAATCATCTTTCAAAGCTTAAAAAGAAATCCTGACTATTATAAAGAACATGCAACATATCTGAAACATGTTCTAAGACTAAGCATTTTTCATGTTTGCTTAGACAAAATTCCTGCCTTGAAATAAAGGGAAATTAGCGAAGGCAACAACAAAACATTTCAGCTGTTCACACTTCACCACCATCAGAGTCTCAAAGCCACATTCTGAAACAAGGGTAACTTTAGCTCTGCTGAAAACCATTGAATAGCAAGAACATATCTGCAATTAGGACATTACAGCTTTATCTGAAACCACCTCCATCCAAAACTGGCAGGGTTCCAAGAGCTGTCTTTGTATAAAGCATTTATGACTGAAGTTGAATTATGAAGGGCAATTATCAAAGAATGCCACTGTGCAGTTGACAACCAAAAGAGTAAGACAAGCTTGGTGGTATGTTACTGCTTCAAGTTACCACCTTTTCCTCATTAATATCCACTTATCTGTAGTAGGAACGTATTCTGGCTGAGAAGTCTAGGCACCCATGACAGCATTGGCAGGTCACAGTTGCTAGTGGGGCAGCACAAACAGTGCACAACGCACTACTGTTAAACTTCAAAAACTGTTCTATTTTGAATGTGCTTCATTTAGAACAGCCAGAGGAACTATTAAATGTAGGTCACACTCACAAAAGGAATGTAGTTCTCAAAGTGGTGACCTTGGAATTGGAAAAAACAAACGAGCAAGGAGAATAGTCTCTTGAGCTCAAGCTTCTAGTATCATGCAGTTGCTTAAAGGAAAAAAAAGAGAAAAAAAAAAAAGAGCTAACTGAAGATATCCAAGTACCTAAGCAGAAGAAAGGAATTGACACTAGTACTGCATATTGCCTTAACATTATTTCAATGGTATATTCAACCACAGATCTTTTAAAGGAAGCAGGGGATTACCTGCTGCACATCACTTTGTGCTTTTCTGAATTAAGGTCCAGAAAACTTCCACTAGAAGTAGAAAGATACTATGTATTTATTTTGTCCACTATAAATGATTAAAGGTGTAAAATATACCTTGAAATAAAAATTCTGAAGTTATAGAACTATGGAATACAGCTACAAAGTTACAGCAAAAATTAGTGTGGCTGAAAGTAGACTCTAGAGAAGTTCAAAGAAAAAATTAAGTGCTTATTTGTAATGACTTGCTGTGCAACACATAGGCACCATAGCACCAATAGCTCACAATATAATGCCGAGTAGAAAACAGTGTCAGAAAAATATTCTTTAAAATGAACCCAGTATCTTAATAAAGTACTCTTTCTGTGGACTACTTTTCATGATACTGCAAGAAAGGCTTATCTGAAAAGTATTATGCATCCAAAACCAGAAGAAAAACCTCCTGGCCCATGTCAAACATTGTTTATTGCTCTTAAAAAGTTAAATTGCAAGGGAAGAAATGCCATAATTAACAGGAACTATAAAATCACGAGAGTAAACTCTTTTGAAGTCTAACAACATGCAACGTTTTCAAGCTGCTTGGAACAAAATACTGGCACTTTTACTTAGGATTTACACATACTTAATGATTAATAGCAAATTTAATGCTTCTAACTACAAGAAACTTTTATTCAATAATATGGGTCTAATGTTAGCATAAACCTGTTCATTTTAACTTGCAGACTGTGCCCTTTGAAAGAATAGTCCATTTTTGAATTTTACATTTCGCTACTTCAGCTTCCCTTGAAGAATGCATATAAAAAAGTTCAATGACCTTAACTTCCAAAGGAACAATGACATGAACTTGTCTACCTATTAAAACAGCTTACTGAAGTTTTTTGCAGCATTCAGAAGTAAAATTATTCCATCAAAATAACAGATGTTACATAAGTAAACCACCAACAATTAGTCATTGTGCATCCCTAAAGGGAATTAACACTCGCATCTACTGATATCACCATCAATCCAGATGGCAAGTTTTAAAATACTTTGTGTTGCCCTTTCTAACTCCAAAGTCCTACAACTGCTCTCATTAAAACTCTACTGTTTATGCGAGACACCATTAAAATTTGTACTCTAATCCGTAAAAAGTTTAAGTCATGGCCATACATGCACAGTAAAAATTAATTCAATTTCTGTTCAGTCACCCAATATTATTAGTTTTCAAGAAGAAAAAAAATTCTATTCCAGAGAGACAAATTTTTAATGCATGAGACTAAGTGCTATGGGCTATAAGTGATTAATAAACAACTAAGGAAGTGAGTTCAAATACCTTATGTTATTTTTAAGAACTTTCAGACAACTGAAGCACTTAAATGTCGTATGCGTCTTTTGCTCCTTTTGTATCTGCTGGGTGTCACCTTCATGTTTCCCATAATAAAAGTCGTTAACTAACATAATCAATTTTCCTTTCTCAGATTCAGCAGTCTTGCTTGTTGTGCTCACACATTCTGTTTTCGCCATTCCCAGGAAAAAGTTATTTACCATGTCTGGACAACAATACTGGATGGAAACAGGGAAGAGACAAAGGCATCAGTCTCTCTTACCAAACTGCATCAATGACAACAGCATTTTAAAAAATGAAGCCACTCACTAACTAGAGCTAGATGCAAAGCCCAGTTCTCTGACATACCAACTTTATTGATATTCACATATGGATTTTGAACAGTAACTGAACTTTAGGTCGTGTTTAGGTAATAAAACACAATATATATTATAAAAACTGGAAAGATATTATTCTCAGAGGCTCATGTAAGATAAATTTAAGTTAGAATCAGAATACCAGTGTTGCCTTACTCATTAGAAAAACATCTACTGTGTTTAATAATGAGAAAGAGAAAAGCAGCTTTTATGCAAGTATTTTGCTGACAAGCATAAGTTTACTGAGAATTTAATGGAAAGTTTTTATGTTCTATTTCTTTGGGGAGGACATATGTTGAAACGTGCAGAAGTTCCTTCCAGCATTACTGAAAAATTCAGAAATTCTAAGTCACAAAATACACATTGTTCAAGTTTCTTTATGTCAGACAGTACATAATGAATGCTTAACCCAATAACTATACTATGAAACATAACACTTAAAAAGTATGAAGTACTTCATACAGAAGATGCTACGAAGTTTCCAACAGTGAGCAAAATTAGAGCGTTTCAGAGGACAGATCTTTCTCCTGCTGAATAATGGTTCTTATTGTGCCGGACTACTTTCTATAAGCCTACTAGGAGTTCATTTCCTACTGTGGAAGTGTAACTCAGTATATTTATCCCATACAGTTTAACTAAAACTTTAATTAAATAATACTAAGCAAACCCACTCCTTCAATGGTTCTTTCATTCGGTTGATGTACAGAGTGCAAAAGCTATTCTCTACAAATAATGATTAGAGAAGGATAAAACCCTTGATATTTTTCCACTGTTATGTATGTTTCTTAATTGTATTTTGAAGCTGAAGAGCACAGTAACTACTATTTAGGGTATCTTAAGCGCAGTAGATCAGAGTGATCTGTGTTAACAGTAACTCAGAGCTTCACACTTTTCTATTACACAGTAGTTCATGCTCCCTTTTGCATGGGTTATACACATTGTATATAGAGTGCAACACCATTTCTCTGCCCCCTGAAATGGAATACATATGCCTGAGAATTACATGAATCTTCCCCAAATAATAACAAATATTTTCCAGGAAACAATGTTTCCAGAACCAATAACAAGTAGTTTCATAAGCAGACTAAGTGATGCTCAGTTTCTGAAAGCTTTGTTTCTCACAGTGTTTAAGTATGAACTACAAATTAAGTTTTTCCACTCAGCTTAACAACTTTTTTAGCTACTAAGTGACATATCAAGATGAAAAGGTAAGTTTACACTGTCATCTTTGTCTCAGTAGCAATCTAACACAGATGTGGGTCAAATGGCTGCCTATTATCATAGGCACTTACCTTCATCAAATTCACCTGAATCTGGCCAATGGTTCAAAAAGTCACAGCTGTGGCAGAGAGAAATCATACAGAGACAGCAAATATGCCTCAATTAATTGGAAAAATAAGGCAAAAAGTGGCAAGATTTAGAGCTCCCTACTCCATTTTTCCTCTCCACAACTACAAGACATTGAGCATTTGGACTCTGCTTGATCATAGGCAGAAGCCAGACTATCTTTATATCAAAACATGGCACTCTTTCATAACCAAACAGAAGCCCACATAAGTTTTTTATAATGTCTACCAGCCCCAAAAGATTTTACCTTCATATGATTTTTTAGAGGATCCATAAGATTGAAATGAATATTGCACTTTGGACAAGCTCGTGGAAAAGGTCCTCCATTTTTAATGGTGCTTGATGCAGCATTTGTACCTGTAAAATTTGAAATACGTTAAGATTCAGAATTCACAAGCAGAATACTCGATTTATTATTAGTTATTCTAGAAAAATATGTCATTTCAAATGAAAACTATTAGCTGTAGTAACCATAAGCAAGGTTTTACAACCATCTTTTAACTACCCTTCCTTTTTTCCAAACTGAGTTTGAGTTTGTTCTGTTTTATATAGGCCTATAAACAACTTTTACAAAATCTTAACGACAAATCAGGAAAAAATGGGAGAGGGTGAAGGTAGCACGATAGAGACAAAGCATTAATTCTGTGAACCACCACCCCCCGGATAGGATGGATTTTTGATGTTTTTAAGAACTTTAATTCTCAAATGAACTTGTAAAACTTGTTTCATGCCATGACCTGATCATCATCACAATAGGATTCAGATAACTGGTTTTGGGGAAGAATTTCACCATATGGTTCTCAATGATGAGAATATTTCCCTCCAGACAGTTGTTGGAACCTAGGCCTATTCAGATGCATCATTCCTGTTGAGCAAAGGTGTCTTTGGAGAACCTGGAGAGTAAATCCTCTAAATAATTACTCCCAGTAGTGAAAGGAAATAGTATTTCTCTTATCAACATAAAATGATTAATAACTTTTGAGCAAAAACAAAACCAAAAAAGCTTTGTATTAGCTTAAACTTTAATGAATAAACCCAGGCTTCCAGGTTTCTCCAAACTGCCAAAAAACATCAGAGCAGGAGCTACTTTTCCAGATGAAGTTCTCTTGCATTCTCAAGTCATTCACAGATCTGGAGGACTCCAAGCTGAGCAAGTAGTTTAGAAGAAGAGGTTAAACACAGGAAGAGTTTTAAGTAACATCTCAACTGTAGAGTCAACTGTACCCTGTCAGGGCTATGACAAAATGTAATAAACACACAAATACATCCACCTTATAACAAGGGAATGAGTAAGTGTATGAATTGAGATGACCATGCAACAGTATTATACATTTTTTCACAAAAATAGTCTTGCATAGTCCATGAGATAGACATGAATCAAACAGTATTTTTCCTTGGAGGTAACAGTATTGCTAAGAATCATAATTAAGCAGAAAGTCCTTCACATGAGTGGATGGCCATGCAAGAGATGTACTGCAAAACATTGCTGCAAGTCTTCACTATTATGGTTTCTAAAACACTTTGACACGTCACAGCTAAGTGCAAGCTGAGTTGAAAGAAAACAGGTTCTGCAGCAAGATCTTGTGTTCTGCAGTGCTTCAGTGCTGGATTCTGTGACAGATTAGAAATTGCTATGCTAGCATGTTAGAGACAAACTCATAAAAATAAGGTTCTCAGGGAATATGATCTACTTGTTACTACATTTAGTAAGATTCCCCGGTTATCTTTTCTGTATTTTAGGCTGCAACACAATACGTTTTACCCAACACAGGGTGGAGGAAAATTTTTTGCTGCAATATGCCATGTTATAGCCACTTCCTTCTGGTTGCTGGGGAAGAGTCTGATAGCGAACAAGCTGCAAACAAGACATGCAAAAAAAACCCCAATATGAAATGATTCCAAACAACAGAATCACACTGTAGGTAGCTCCTCATTTTAACATTATAGGAGAGAGTATGTGATTGGAAATATCTCAAAGTCAAGAGTAAATCTTCGTCCATTACAATCAGCTGGAAAGCACCTTTTGGCTCAGGAGGAAAATGCACCTAATTATTAATACACTGAAACAGACTACCTCTCTTCTTGTAGGCAGGGGAAGGTCTTTCAAAGAACATCCTCTCTTTGAAGCTTAAATCCCCCTCGTCCTTTCCAACTGCTATTTTAAACTGTATCAAAAACACTGCTGCAAAAGAAAGGGGGGAACTGCAAAACACACTTTGCAATAGTTAGTCAAAATACAGAATCACAGAATAATTTGTTGGACCTGTCGAGGTGTTTTTGTCCAGCCTCCCACTCAAAGCAAGTCCAACCTTATCAGGATGCTCAGAGCCATGTCCAGTCAACTTCTGAATATCTCCAACACTGGAGATTCCACAATCTGAGTCCTTGCTGCCTTGCCTGACATTCCTACAATAATTTTTTTTTCTTCCTTTTACCTAATCAGAATTAGTTGATAAATTCAGCAGTCACAGAATTCTTTCAATCTTGATTTTCTGGTTAGTTGCTTTTTAAAGTTTCAACTCTCTATTCAGTTCTTTGAAATAGAAAATCTGAACTGAGAGTATGAGGTCGAGGTGTTTGTTTTGATCATCTGTCTTCACAGCCACTAAACAACTTAACTAATCATTGCTTTACAGAATTCAAACGTACCTACTAAATAACAAAGGTCTAAAATTTGAATAGGTAATAACCTACGGTGTATTAATTTGTAAAGGTATGTAAATCCTTGCATAGAAAGGTTTTTCTTATTTTAAGGCATAAGAAGAGTTACTTATTTACATTGCCTTAATAGCATTAATAATACCAATCAACTTAAACATTACAAGAGCACTAGCTTTTTCCATGAAACAGATGCATGGATTGAGAGCTAGACCATTTGATCTACCCTACCTTTTGAAGATACATTTTGTGATGGTGTTACTGTTGGAGGAGAGTTAACTGTAGGTGAAACAGCTGAATTGCTTCCAGCACCAACCTCATTAGGCTTGGCCTTTTTTGCAGTTACACTGTTGCCATCAGAAGTAGCAGGACGCTTAGATACAAAACCACTCTCATTGAGACCTACAGTGGTTTAAATTAAAGAACCTCAGTTTTTTTTCCATAGTATATTATGAACACATTAGTGATGCCTACACTTTAAAGGATATGTAAAGTCTACATAAAGCAGCTAAGATTTCCCTAAAATGATAAGCCATACAGAAGTTAAGAAAGCAACATCCAACTCAGTCTGAATTTCTAAGGCCAGTAGTGGAGAAAAGGGTAAATGCAAAGAGACACAGACCCATCCCTGAAACCCAGTAAATCACACTCTGACTACCTGAGTTTATTTGGCCTACTTTTCACATCTTGACCCACACTAATCTGAGAAAAGGCGAGTTCCGAGAAATAAAGTTAAGCTAAGGAGCTAGTTTCTGCAATGCCCACTATTTGGAACAGCCTCTGCCCTTCTGATGAAAAATGAAAACAGTGTTGTAACTTCTAGTGACTGATCACAGCATACCTATTTGCTCTTCAGAACAGTTGATTGACTTATTGTTTGCAGTATTTCTTCTAAAAAAAGAAAATCACTAAAAATTAACTTGGAAATTCAGAGGTTCAGTGCCTGATTAACATGCCCATCAGTACTTGGCTCCATCTTGTCCTGAAGCCCATGTCTCTGTAAGATTACCCTTGATGATGTAATCTCAATACAGAGATCAGTCCTCAAGTAGACCTGAAAGAGTACCAATAAGTCTGAAGTGCCAGCACAGGCCTTGTAAATCTCTCACAGACTGCAAATAGCCTTAAGACTGTCATAAACTATGACAAGGACCAGACTCCAGTTCCAGACACAATGATCTGAACTAAGGACATTCTTGTTCATTCCCCTCCCAATGGTCTAGCTGCTCCAGTGATTTCCTTGGGTGTAACAAGAAACTGAATTAGTATCTTTAAAGTCCTCTCAACAACCAGAGATAACTTGTGTCACATAAAATTAATCAACTTCTCAGAATAAATAAAAGCACCCCCCTCCCACCTCCAAGTTGTGTTTACTCAGTGATAACTATCTACACCTAGCAGTCTGGATAGTCTCCCCACTCACTCCACAGAGGCAAAGACTCCCAGCAGGGAATACTCACATTTGAACATCTTGGAGAACTTACCACACTATGCCTCATATACAGGAAAACATAATTCACTGCTATATACGTATTTAATCATCCTAATGTTCTCCTTTGTAGCATACCTTTCCTTTCTGACATAAATGAACATATTAAGCTGAAATGTCTCACTCGGCTTTGTTTGCCTAAGGTAATTAACACATTCACAAAATAAACAGGTTATTCATTGGATACTACCACTTCCCTAGGGTTTTTAAATTTACTTATACTTGCACTGTTACACATGTGAGCTGGTTATATTGACACATGTGTCTTGATGAGCCAAAGGCTTCCATAGAGTTGGCATGACTTTAGCATTCTTCTGTATCATAGAGGCTATTTGAGCATCAGGCCATCAACCTACAGCAGGAACTGCTGCTGCATATTTAATTACGTGTAGTTGTGTAATGAGGGCCAGGGAAAAGACAGAAGGTCTGACTGATTTTAAAAGAATCTTCAGTGAAGTATTTTATTTTACTGTAGAAAACCTGATTTGGAAAAAAGGACCATTTTTACATGTTAACAAAATTGGTAACAATTTCAATTAAAAAAGCTTGACACATCAGTGACCAAAAAAATTTGAAGACTTTTATATATTTATAAAAGGTGAGCATTCTTAACTCAGTTTATACAACTCTGATCTAATTAAATTCCCTCTTTTAGAAGAGCTATAATAATAATAATAGGAGAATCTACGCAGATTTGCATTTGAAATCTGCTTTTTGTTCATTTAAAAAAACCTTTAAGCCTATTTTAAGAAATAATCAAACCAATTCCAAGTATCATTTAATATCTAGCTGGTATAAAATCAGATTGATTCTTCTTTTCATCAAAGGGCCTCTCTCAGCTGCTGCATGGACACAAAAATTCCTTGGATCACCCATGTTCCAGACTAGTTTGTTCCAGTCCTCTACCCAGCAGACCACACAGCTGAAACTGTCAGGGACCCCAGGTACTCAAGACAGCAGAGAAAAGAAGCAGTCAAACAATTCTTGTCTGGTTTTCAGGCTGCTCAGGAGTCTATTACCTTCACTTCATGCTATTAGTGAATATTTTTGTAAATATTTTGTAGCTATTACAAAACAGTTGGCTAGACTCATACACACAGTATTATTGTGTACAATATCTAAAATGATTGCAGGAAAGAGCAAAGTATACTGGATGCAGTATCACCTTGCTGACAGGTTTCTAAACACGCAACCCTACTGTAAAATCCTTAACACTGTTATGTGCATCTGTGCTGGCTGGGCCTGATTTTATGAAAGATGGCAAAAGACATTAGAAATGGTAACCTAGAATAAAAGCATCAAATGTACTCTGGTAACAGTCAGATCAAATTAACAGAATGGGAACATGAAAGCCAAATTGTTTCAGGCCTCTGTTGCATTGTCCCTCACCAACATCTCCCATTAATCTAGTGCTATGAATTCATGTATACAGTCCAGTCAACTCCTAAATACAACAGAACAGTTCTTCTATTGGTTATGGCATTTTCTGGTTCCCCCAAGTGGGTAAAGTCTGTGGGAGAATGATCTCAAAATATTCTCGGAAAGCAAGCTACAGTTTTACATACATCCCTGGTGCCCATCCAACCTGCAGATAAGTTAGCAATGCTGTTTAACTTAACACCACCACCTATTTAGCAACCTAACAAAATAGTTGGTTAGTGTCAATTAGCGGCTTGTCATTTCCCTGCTTAGACCTCAGAAATAAATATTTATGCTATATTGAGCTAAAAAATGTCTTTAATGATCCACATACAGAAGTTAAATTGTCCTGCAGAGTATCACAGGCCAGTTCCCAAAAGGATTCTGCTTTTAAATACCATATTCCAGAAAGTCTTGTGCCCACAGTGCTACACATGTATTAGAGTAAACATAGCACCAACATAGGCAAGTAGGCACCGGCACATAGGAGCAACACAAACATAAGCTGTTATGTGACCTCACCATGCAAACCAAACCACAAAATACGCCGACGCTTCCTCGTTATGAAGTGAAATGTATCTTAAATTTGCCTTCTGTATCATATTTGTGTTTCAACCCACAATTATAAACCTTTCCTTTCAATTTCTAAATCCTATTGCCACCTCACAGAAATAAACATAGACTAAGTATGGTATATTTAAGATGCTTTGAAATACAGTCCTTGATGCTTTTAAGTATTTCATTTTTCTCGATAAGAGACTAATACAAGTAATTTTTAAATATGCAAGCAGGTCTCCTAAATTAAAAAACAAACAAAAAAAACCCCCAAAACCCCAAACCAAACCGACAAACAATTACACTTTAATACCTGTTCTTTGAAGAACAAGGGTTGGAATACTGAACCTTGCAAGAAATAAAACTTTTGCTTACTTCACAAAAAGCTATTTAACCCAGTAAGACAAGAATAAGATCACAGAATAGTTGGACACATGCAAGTAAATAAACTACCAAACCTTCATTGATAAGTATCTGGAGTGAAACTAGAGCCTAAACTACAGATGCAAAATCATCACATCAAGCAGAATAAACTAGCAATAACTCTGTTCTACATAACTTGTTAGTATGACCGGTTGGGCCATTCATTGACATAACCTGTTACTTCCTGGAAGAATCAGAAGTGATTGTCATTTGTAACTTATAGACTGAATGACAGGATTTTGGTCAGTTATTACAGAAGTACAATCCTTCACAAAAGAGAAGGGAAGTCCCAAGTTATAGCCTGTTTAAGATTGAACACACTGCACGTTTCAGATCTACTTTATCTGCTGTGACACAAAAGAAGGTGCTTTCTGGTTTGTTTTTAAATAGGTTAAATAGTTTCTGCTGAAACACAGTTTAGCTAGTTGAAAAAAAAATTTTAGTTG
Source organism: Haliaeetus albicilla (assembly GCF_947461875.1). NCBI lineage: Eukaryota > Metazoa > Chordata > Aves > Accipitriformes > Accipitridae > Haliaeetus > Haliaeetus albicilla. The sequence goes on along the minus strand of NC_091494.1, from coordinate 13,347,968 downwards.
TCAAACTATGTACTCTTTCCCTTTCCCCTCCTTTTCAGACAGGATCCTTTTGATCCCATCTGCTCCAACTCCTATATATAGCAGTCAGGAAACCAAGATCATCATCCCAGGGAACCCACTCAGCAGACTCAAAAAGTTCTTCTGGTACTGTCCACAGCTCCTCTCTTGCTAAGTTATTCCTATTCATGCTAGTCAAAGAGTGCTGGATATACTGAAAAAGAGCCTTTAGCGGTCAAAAAAATTACAGTGGATCTGGCAATACTTTTTTCCATCTAAATGAGGATTTTAAGACGACATCAGTTGATATTACAGTCAGTCTAATGTGCTGAAAAGCAAGCCTGACAACACAAGGCTCCAAAGTTTATTTCATTAAACATTATACAGTGTTATGTACAGGGGGAAGAAAAAAGTAGCTATACTATGTTCTAGAAATCCTATTTAATGTTATAAGCCAAAGATCTGCACTACAGTTAAATTACATTAGGCTGTTTCTTTCTCTTATCAACTACTACAGTTATACCCACCTGTTACATTCACTGCTGGCCCAGTCTCGTACTGTGGAACTCCCGAGTTCTGTCTCACACCAAACAGTATACCAGATGTATTATCTGGTGCAGCTGGTGGAGAATCCATAATATAATCCTAATAAGATATTTTCAAGAGGGAAAAGAAATTTGAGGTTTAACATTTTTTTACTTGCAGGCTTCAAAGGGTTTATTTTAAAAACATACGATTGCTTAAAAGTACTCTTAAGTACTCAGCTGTAAATCAAGTTAATTACAATCTCCCCAGAATAGTTTCTTTCGACATTTTAATAAGTTTGCAACTCTCATCAGTGGTTGTTAATTTTTTCATAGCTGTGTATCAGAATAGTAAAAACAACCATAAGACCTAGGAAAGTCCATTTTATGAAATATTACTAAACCTGTTTGAATTGCTAATTGTAACTGCTTTTGTTCAAAAGTCTGATGATGATTCAAATTATACTCAATTGTTTTTCAAAAAACTCTACTACTTTCTTCCTTCAACCCAAACTCAGGCATTTGCCTGTTACTCTTGTGTAACAGCTAGCTGCCTTGTAAAAGATCAGAAAACAGAACTCAAAAGTAGCACAAACTTGCAGCAAGCAGAAGCTTCTCAAAGCAAGATGATATCAAATCAATCGAATTCTGCTAAGTGGTCAAACTTTAATGAAACTAAAACTGTATCTATAGCATGTTGACTGGGAATGGCACTCATTTATGATATAACTAAGGGTTTTTTTTCTTTTATGTAGAGTAATTTCGTAAGAACTTCTGGAAATAATACAATCAGACTCTCTTTTCAAAGCACAGCTAACCTAAAAGTTGGTTCATGTTTCTCAGTGCCTTGTTACATTAAGTTTTGAGCATCTCCAAGTACAGGTATTTTCTTACCCTTCAGTTTAAAAGGTTTGCCCTTTAGTACTACATATAACCTAAAAAATTAAATAGTCTATATTTCTTGGCTCCAACACTGGAAACTGTTAAAACTAAACACCTTCACTGATCACTTAATAGATAACATTTGGAGGGAAAAGAAACATAAAATTTAGTTCTCTTTACAGATATTCAAGGTTCGGGGGCAAGGTAGGAGAAACACACTTTCCAAGATTCATCAATATTGCTCACATCTTAATATGCCATTCACCCCAACACAATCAATCTGAAACATGAAATATTTTCAGCAATAGCAATAAGGAGTTAGGAAAAGCCTTACAATAGAGTTAGGTTTAATTTCAACATTAAGGAATGAATGGCAAAATACTGGCACTTGATCCTTCTACTCTGAAATAATTCAATTGGTTGCACTTCATCAAGCTGTACTGTGAAACAAAAAACTTGACAAAAGTAGCTCCATTTTCCTAGAAATAATAATAAAAAAAAATCACCCAAAACATACATAGACTTTGTCATTAGTGTATCCATGAGACAAAGGCCAAAATACTTTTTACTGTAAAGATCAATCTCATAAAATGCTTCCCATTCACAACTTTGCTACTTATTTGAAAACATCCCTGTGGAAGTTATCACATTTTTAACTACCATCATGATGACTCAACTTGATGGAAAGGCTAAAGAAGTGCACAGATTATCATACCTGTATGTGTACTTATTTTAGGACTCCTAAGTACCAGAAAAGATTTGGGGGGGGGGGGGGGGGAAGGAAGATGCTTCTCCCCATCCCGCCCTTTTGTTGTACATCTCCTAAATGAAGACCCTGCAGGACCTTAATGATAACGAAGAGCCATTCTCTCCTCTGGTGAGTGACCTCACCCAATCTAACCAAATTAAACAAATGTCCAGGAGTAGTTGTGGAAATAGTTACTAAATTTCTCTGCTCTTTTGTTACAAGTAACAGCTACATGAGCTGCAGCCACAAGAGAGCAAGTGTTACTGTAGCCACAATGGTTTCAGGCTAGCCAGTGAAATTACAAGCGAAGCAGCTTAGCCTGCAAACCCCTCTTCAAGCACAACTAATGCTCAGGTGGTATGCCTGTGGCAGGCTCTTAGGTGTGGAGGTCTATGCACACATGTACATTTGAAATATGACCAACAGCTACACACAAAATCTCCTTCTCTTACTACTCTGTGGTTTGTTCGTTTTTATGTGCTGCTAACATTTTAACTTTCTTCAAAAGAATAGCCTGGATATTTTGATGGCATGTGTACATCTCTCTAGTATACACTAAACGTATTTGGTGAGCAAAAAAGTTAAAACAGACATCCTGGAAATTCAAAGTCTCATAATTTTCAAAATGTCCTTTTCTGTTGACAATTATTCTTTTCATACAATTTGGCTCTGTCATTTTAACGTACAGAAAAAAAGCAGTATCTTCCCCTATGCTTTAAAAGGCAAAAATGTTTTAAAGAAAAAAACAGAACAGCTTTACCACATCGATGTAAAACAAACAAAAAAAAATCAACCTAACATGTACAGGTGCTCTCACATGCAGAAAGACAAAACCCAACACCTTTATAAATTAAGTTTCTAGGGCTCAAGTGAAGAAAAATAATCCACCACCACTCTTAGTTTTCCAAGCAACTAGTGAAAATACTGGGTTCATACTGTGCATCCTAGATTTCCTGTGGAAACCAACATGATAATTGGTAACCAAATCTACACAGAGAAATTACAATGCATGGTATTGGAACTTTGCTCTCCCAAAATCAACTAGGAACAAGTGGAACCTGGATCACATTCAGACTGAGGAAAGTGCCTATTAAGTAGGGGAAGATATGGGCAGAATTGGCTGGGGCTTACTGGAGAGTATTCTGAGCACTGAATTACAGAAAATCTTCACTGCTAAGAACAAATTTTTCTTGAAGAAGAGGATAGCCCTATGCTATCATATACAATAGCAGTAGCTCTGACTGAATTGGAATTGCTGTAAACAGTACGACTGAAGCCAAATTCAACTCAGAATTTCTGGAACTGCATTAACGTAGTGCAGTAACAAGAAAACAAAACCTAGATTTTTACAGGAAGTCAGTGAATCAAGCCTGTGATTGGAAAGAGGCATTTCAGTAATAACACTGGAATACCAAACATTGACAAAAGGTAAATTATAGACCTATATGTTATGAAAAGGAGGAAATATGTGTTTCAACCCAGCTGGTGGTCAAAAGCAATCAGTTCGCACAGAAAAAACGTTGACATCCTGAGATTAAAAAATATTGCACCATATAAAGAATGCAAAGGCACTCTGAAGGATGTTCAGCTAAAAAGGAGTCCTGACACAGTGTCTACTCATACCTCACAGTCATCTTCACATCACAATACTTTAATTTCAAAGGTAAGTTTCACCATCTGGAACCTGAAGATCCAAACATTAAATATTTCCCAGAAAAACTTATTTGAAGCCCTTGCCACTCAGGAAGAGTCAAATTGGGAAGAAACAGAAGATGTGTGAACGAAAATGTCACAGAATGCCCAAGGCAGAAAAATCGTCAATATAAAACAGTGGCCCCAAGTGAAATAAAGACTAGATAAAGGGGGGGTTGGGAAATAATCCAAAAAACCTAAGGAGCTCTTGAATGAAGACAATTCAAACCAAGGACATGAACCAAAATATAGTTACTATACATATGACACTAGGAACAACAAATGACATAATGTGGCAGGAGTGATATTAAAAATCACAGAACTTTGCCCAAGACACTAAACTATAGCACCCCCCTAAAAAAATAAAGCACACCAAACAATCCTCTTTCCCCATAAAAAGTATAACATAATCAAGTGGCAGGAACAATACAAAAACAAGAAAACAAATTATTCTAGGTAAGGCTGAAATTGGAAATACAATTCTGAATCTAGAAAAGTTAAGTTGAAGAGATGGAAGATTCACTTTCACCATGTCTTAAGCAAGAAAAAAACCCCAGGAACATCTTCCTAAAGGTACTCAAGAATTTCTTAACATCCAAAGAATAGGATGTTACATTTTGGATAACTTAAAAAAGTTAAGAGCTCATGAAAGCCATGATCAAAATGTCAACACTGTAAAGAAACCATATAATAATTTCAATCATAGAAGTTTTAAGAGACCATAGAATATGTATGCACTGGATATCACAGAAAATGATGCATTGCTTTGTAGAGCATGTCAGTCTAACTTGGAATAGACAGAACTGATAAATACATGGTTAGAGATCCTTTTCCATGCTGTGTACCTTGAAAGTCCTATTTCAGGCTGCAACTTCTTCAAACAGGTGTTCCTCTACTCTGCCAGGGAAGAGCAACAACCTGCAGATTTTGGCAAAGTAAGACTGTAAAACTTAACTAAAGTCTCATCTGTGAAACTCCTGTTGAAAGTAAACTCGATGAATGTGAAAGAACTCTCACAAAAAGAAGTGCTTTGTGCACAGTGTCTTTAAAGGAAATCACTGTCTCAGTGAGTTATGTCCCACTTGCTTACACCTTTTGGAGATGTTCAGCTTTTCTAGGTCTGTTTACCCTAAGGTTTTCTAACAAAAACAACGTAGAGGCCACTAGCAGCTTTATCTAGTAGAATAAAAACATGAGCATCTATGTGCAAGGGAAGTAAAGGAGGGGGCTTTCTTTTGCAGTAAAGATTCTGCAAGATACCCTAACACTCCTTTGAAGGATTTAATAAAGCATACTATGTCATAAGTAAACATTTATAAAAATAAAATTCACAGACTTGAAACATGTAAAGTAGCAGACCTTTCTGTATTCACCTGTCTTGCTTTACAAAGATAGATTTAAGAGGACTCCAGAGGCAACCTAGATATCCTACTGATATCTGGACTTTTGATTACATCATTTTTTAGGCCTTCTTAGAAACAGTGACAGACTGATTTAGCTAACCCGCTTCACTAGACATGTCCACAATTTCTCTCTGCAAACTAACAATCAACTGCTGAAGACTCAAAATTGGAAAGTATGAGTTCTTCCCTAATGAATCTGCCAGAGATTCAGTTACCCAGTTGATAGGCAATGATTACATTGCATTATTTTTCTTAAAATACAGCCCCCCATCAGCAGTGCTTTAGCCACAAGTCTTAAGAACACCACCTAGTTCTCATGTTTTAACGGCCTTATTAACTATGTTCATTCAGACTGATTGCCCTGTTCAGCAATTGCAGAATACATTAGGCTGCATGATTTTTATTTATACCAAAAGACTGACAGCTGGGACAACCACAGGTGTATATATTTGCAGGGACAATGGAGATGGTGCCTACTGTCAGGCTTCATTCATTTTAACCTGACAGTAGTAGCTAATACTATAGGCACATTGTCTAAACAGTTTCAGCTTAAATTATTTTCAATAAAGGTATCTCATCATAGTTTACCTCATAAAAATGTGAAATTTTAATCTTCATTCTTTATCTCTCACAAATGTCCAACAGCTAAGGCAACAAAACCAGCATCTAACTTGACTCCCTAAAGTTTTCATTCTGAGGTTCTGTAGCAATCCAGGAAGATCTATGATACATGATGTATGTGCATAATTCCCTTGGGCTTTTAAAACAAAATAAGTATGTCATCAAACTGTTTCATCTACTGACCCTGCAACTTTTGGTTGCTTAAGTCCTCCTTACCATACCACTGTTTCATTACAACTGCCATATGAACCGAAAAGCTTAAGAAGTGAAAATCCCAAGAGAGGCACTATAAAAATCAGGTCAGAAAACCACAAAGTTACTTTAAACACCAAATGCAAGCTATTAAAAAGTGAGATTAATTTATCAATACAGAGGAACTGTCTCTGAGCAAAATCTGCAAAATTTAGAGAATGAGAATTTCCTTCATTTCTCCACATAACATAAACAACATAACCTAAATGGTACTGATTTCTCTGATGCCCAAGATTTTCATTCAACAATTGCAACAATTCCACTGTTACTAAAGCTATCATCTTTGAGCCTTGCAAATCAGTATTTTCAAACATGTATTTTAATTCACCAGTGCAAGGTTATGGTCCTAGAATCTTTACAGTTTACATAATGCTAGTCTATAATCTAGTCCAGGTCTTCAAATTACTAGACTGAGTCAGTATGTTCCTCATTAATTTATTCACAAGTAATTGCACCTGAGTATTTTACAGTTTGAGGGAATAAAAATTTACCTGATTGAGTATTACAGGCTGTGCTGTTACAGTAGTCACTGGCCTGGATACAGGTTGAGCCACTACCGGAACCGTGATATTTCTTGATACTGGTTGTGTCGTCACTGGAATGGTTACAGGTCTGCTGACAGGCTGTGATATTCCAGAACTTGACCCAGGCATCTGTTGTGTTGATAAACATCCAGCAACTGGTCTCTGCAGTGTTTGTGAAGTTCCTGAAACATTCACTGGTATAGACAATGGCTGAACTGCTACAGAGCTAGCTGTAGGTCTGGATACAGACTGAAAGACTGATGAAACAGGCATGGCACTGGGGCTGGAGGCAGGTGTCGCATAATGGTGACTGTCAGGCTTGAATGTAGCAACTGTACCTGTTTACAAAGGATTCCAAAGTTATCTTTATATAATTTTGCAGTCAGATGTTTCATAAGTGTTGTGGATTTTTTGTTTTTAATTACCATATTAGGACAATAAAGTACCTCTACTGGGTGCACCATTCTGTATCCCCCTTCGTGATGAGCTGAGGTTGACTCTGTTCAATATATCTGTCAAAAGTTACATTTATCTTAATTGCAGTTAAATTAATAGCTTAATTGCTTTTCAAATTAAAAGTAGCATTCCTATCCACTAATTAAGCCAATTAGGATTTGACTTATAAATTAGAATATAATTTTTTAAAAAAATACCTGGCAAAACAAAGTGTCATTTGTACAAATTAAGATACATTCTTCTACTCCCCTTCTCTTAGGTTAAGCTAGTTCACTTAAGAATCTCAGTTTTTATTTTCTCGCAGATAGATTAACACACAAGTAAGAGTGCAAATAAAAAAAAAAAAGAACACTTCATAAATATTTAACTTTGCTGATTATAATGCATTTATTCACTTCTGTTTCTCATGTACATAATAAATTCCCCAAATACTAGAACTGCTCTAAACTAAAGGAAGCATTTGCTCTAAACTGGTAACTACACAATTTGCTTTTGTATTACAGGAAAATACAGCACTTACAAACTTGTTTTTAGACATCTCCATTTTCCAATGTGAAAGAAAAATCAACAGACCAGCAATCAAAGGAGCTGTGCTGGAATTGCATTACCAGAGGACTGATTTTCTTACATATCCTACATGGCAGTCTATGACCAGAGTTCTAGCTCATCAGAAACACATGGAATTTCTTAGATTTGATGTTTACTCCTTAACTAATGCCACCAATATTTCCCAGCTTTTTGTCTTAGTCCGGGGCTTCGCATGATTCCAGAATGTTATAAAAATATTCATCAAATCAAAATATTTTCCTACCGCCAGATTCTCAATTCCGTTGGTGTTGCTGTCAAGTTTCTTGCTCTGACATGTGAAAATATGCGTATGAAATGAGATTGATCCTCCAATATCTAACCAACAAGGTTTAAAGTACCTTCTCAAACCTGGGTAAAATCACATCAGGATCTCAAACAATAGATCTTAAGACTATCTACGCATTGTGTTCTACAACCTTAAGGCTGTTTCCACCAGCAATGGCTCATCAGTATATACTACTCAGGCTGATAAATCTAATAGCAGTAGAGCTCAGAAGATCACAGCTTGCAGCCTGTCACCGGCATTTAGAACATACCAATAAAAAAGCAGCTGCAACAAACAGATCCAAACAGGTTCCCATTTTTTAAGATATGACAAAATTTTGTCCTGTAATAGTAATACTAGTTTTACTTCAACACAACAGTAACTATGAGCAAGCATTAACTTAATTCAGAATTTAGCTGAATACATACTTTTTTGTGTTTGTTAATAAATCTATACCTCACATTTGAATTCCAGAGTTAAATGAAACTAAAACCTTCATCTACCGACAAAAAAAAAGCTATCCTAAAAGTTGTCTCAGAAAGCACATTCAGCCTCAGACAGTCTGATATGCACACAATTCATATCCTAAAATACAAAGGTAGATTTTACTGTATATTTTTAAAGGTGTATTTTTTAAAAAATAACATTTCAGGAAGTCAGTGAAATTATAAGCTAGATTTACATGACAACTAATTCATCATAGACTTGATATGCCCTTTCCCCTCCCCCATCAAAGTGTTATTTGTCCTGTTTAATAACACTGAAGTATAAGAAAGCTAACATGCAGAACAACATTTTAAAGTAGCAGCAAATTTATCATTATGAAAAAGGAAACAAGAAAAATGAGCAGTAACTATAGGGAAAATGAGCAGTTGCAGGAAATGGTAAAGGGAGCAAAGTGTGAATTACTTTTCATCCCAGTCAAACTAATCCTTCGGTACATGAGAAGAGACACTTTATCGTACATGACACTGTGCCAGCAGGTCAAAGTTGGGATTTTAACTATTTCCTTCAAGTTTTCCACACCAGTCTGTATAAAAACTGATAACTGCATTGTCAGGAAAAGGTTAAAAAAATTGCAATGTATTGCAGAAAATATACCTTTCAGAAAAATTAAGAACTACTAGTGAGTCTCCATTTGTCATCTAATTTTTCATCTGATCACACAGGAATTCTCAGGTAAAAACTAAACAACAGTGATAAGCAAAGTTGAGTTCATTGTGTCTTGCCTATCACCAATAACAAACTGAAGCCTGACTAGTGCCAGGTAGTACTACTTACAAGCCAGAGAAGAACTGAGGTCATTCTTCCATAGCTGTTTTTGATAGTGAAGTAGAAGATTACAAAGAGAAAAGTTGAGGAAAGGGAAGGAAAAGAGATAAAGTAAAAAGTTATACCATAAGTGATTTTACTTGTGTCAGGACCGAGTATGGACAGCACTAGAATAAGATGCATACGTTTTAAGTCTCTATCTTTTACCTGAGTTCTTGAAGCGCTGAATCATATCACAACTACGGTTTTCACCTGAACTATTTCTATCCTTTAAGACTACAAAAAAATCTTGAGACTACAAAAAAATCTTGAGACTACAATGACTGCAATGAAACTTGGCATATTTGTTGTTCCAACGTATCCCTACTGCTTTAACAGTTGTTCTATGTCATGACCTACTGCCAATGACCAACAGCAATCCAGAGGTCTCCGGACCTTTCAGAAAACAGTAAGGGTATTTTTCAGTCCTTCTAGAAGTTTGTAACTGCAGAAAACTTCTTGGAGTAATTTTAAAATATTCTTCAAATTTTCAAGAGGATATAGAATATTTTTAAAATATTCAAAAAGATTAAACCTTAAGAACTATCTTTGGGAGGGAGAACTTTAACATCAGCTTCATTATTTCTTTAATATGTAAAACAATTTTCAACTTTTTAAAGCTAGTTTAAGAAGCATTAGACTTACTATCCCAGTAAGTAACAAAGTAAAATAGAGTTCAGATGCAAGATGGAAGTATTGTGAACTAAAATGACTGAACAGCTAATAATAGCTCCAAAGTCCATGCAGCAGAGTGTGACAGAGAGCCTAGTTTAACATTTTGTCTTGAGATGCTTCACTGCAAACTATACACCTTCAGAAAATGACTATAGAAATCCTGGATACAAGCATAGCAGAGATGAGGCAGAAACTGAAAGCATTAAACCTCACCAGGCAGTCTTGTGTATTCGACAGCTAGAGAAACCTTAGGTCAAACCTCTGAACAACTGATTACAAGATGGCCACACACAGAAATCAAAAGTTTTATTACTAAAATTAATTTAAATAACAAAAATAATGTTCTCCTTTACTTACCTGCTAAAGCCCAAGCACAGGACAAACATGGAATCCTGACACATCTGCTGTCATCACAACCACCTAACCTCACTCCCTGCGCTAGGAGAAAACTACAGAACTCGATGAAAAAAACTCTTTATTTTACAGGGGATGAATGAATTTATTAATAAAAAATCTCTTACTTAACAGAGAGGCTTCTACTATTTTCACATTAATCGCTTTTCCTGATTGTGCTTTTATTATAGACACTTAAGACAGTTACCTTGGTTTTGTTAGAATGATGTCCACCAACACACGAAATGTGGGGTGAAGAAAAAAGAAGGACCGTAACATGAAGACTTAAATTCATGCACATTCCTTTAGGAGGAGACAATTCCAAGTATCTAACTAAATATCAGCTATATTTAGAGCAATTGCATGCATGGTTTCAGCATTGTATATATTGGATTTTTAACCATATTGTTAATGCTAAAACCTTCAAACGTCCTTGTTCTGACCTTAGAGATTTAAGATTAGAGGTAGACAGAGCTGTGTGTAACCTGGGTTTTAGGACAGAATTTCTTAAGAATTCCAATTTTAAGTATGACAGCGACCTAAAAAACAGCTTTAAGATGTAGAACTTCTTAAGTATTACTGCTAAAAATTCTGTATTTTAAAAGTAAGTTTAAAGTCTTATACCTTGAAATACCTGTTTTAAATTATGGAAAATGTTATCTTACATGTACTAGCTGGCTTCGAGCTTGAGATTTCCCCAACAAAGATTGGCTCATCATCATCATCATCATCCTCCTCCACTTCTTTCACTCTCTTTTGCCATGGTTCTAGCTCCTCTTCTTCACATTCCATAAATAATTCTGCCATCTTGAGACTAGACAGTAAAAAACAAAACACACATACCAAAACATTCAGCACTTTCATGAAACAAATGTTTCACTGTTCAGTAAAGATTACTGCACTTGACAATAATTCCCATAGAATAGCCTTTCTCACCTGCTCCCCCCACCATATTCTATACAGGCTGAACCTGATCTGATATAGGTGATCTTCAAAGATCAACACCACATCACCTTTCTGATAATTACTTGAATTCTCATCTTTGCCGTTAAAGATAAGAAAAGAGCAAAGGTATCCTCCACATAATTTAAGCTATTTTTGTATAGTCCATCAGTAACTATCAGAGGGAGCCTCTGACACCACAGTGAAAGGTATCTTTTAAAGAATACTCCTATTCCAGGTAAGTGATTCACAGGAATTGTGAAGACCCTACTATGAAGCATGTAATATACCTGGCACAAGTGAGTTATTGGAACACTAGTTACAGCTTTATTCTCTTTACATCTAAAAAAACCAATCCAACCCAAACCCCACCAAAACCCACAACATACCACAGCCCCACAAGTTTTGTAAGGTTTTGCCAGCGCTTCCCATATAGTCACATTTTCTTTAAAACCCAATGAAAACAAAACAAAATTTCCCCAAACCCACACATCAAAAAACAAAGCACCCACTAAAAAACCCTCAAACAAAAAACCCCCCAACAACAAAACCCCCAAACCATACCCACAAAGCATTGCATAGTGGTTTAATTATCAATTTGGACTTAATAAAAATTTTGCATAGATCTCATTAGACTGAGTCCCTTGTGCTTGGAGACTTGCTCTTGCAGTAAGGAAAAAAAGTAATGCATGAAAATAGTAATGAAAATATGTAGCCTTTGGAATTAACCACATTAACATCAGCACCTCTAATCACAACTGGGTTTATTTGCTTTTTTAAATAAATGGTGATGGCCAATGAAGTTTTCTTCTTTCTTTTCACATCCTCTAACATAATCTTGAAAGTATTTCTGAATAATACAGAAAATATGAAACTTTCAGTTTTCTTTACATACACTACTGATAATCCAATTTGTAGTAAGAACCAGTAATTTCATAAAATCACAGGGCTGTCTCAGCTATAACCAGGATCAGGATCCCAATACAACAGTGTTTGCTTTGCCTAAGACACAGAGCTTCATAAAATTCAATGTCTCCATTTTTCGGTAGATTGGAGGGGAAACAATATAGTTTTGCATGAGGAACCCAACAGTAACTCCAGTCAATATAGGAATTCCTTGAAATTCATGAACAGTTAAGCACATGAAATTCAATTAATCATTGGACTATTTTGACAAAAAAGTGAAGAATATCCAAGCAACGTTTCTGTTCATGAAAGCCACAATCAATAAAAGAATATTTCTAGTCTTATTACCAGGCTACTGCCAACAAAAAAACATTAGCAATACTTCTCTTGTTCTTGCGCTGATGCAACACTTACCTGACAAAGCAAACTAGTTAAGGAAGCTTGACTTCCCACTATTATGCAGTAATAGTTCTCTTACAGTTTAACTCCCTAAACCTTATAGCCAGGGCACCAGACCAGCACTAACGTTATGATTATGTCATTAAAGACTATCAAACCTTATACACAAGGTGACAAAATCAAGATTAGATTCATAATCATAAACTGATATTTTAAACTAAATTATTCATCTTGTAAGATGACAAGGGTGTTTATTCAACACATTTCTCTGTACAATTTCTCATTATTTTCTCCTTTCCAAAAATATTTCAAGAGCAACATATATATTAAACATTGGGTCATTTCTTTTTTGAAAGTATAATTATGCAAAACTAAGAATACCCCTCATCTATCAACAGTGTTTGAAATGGAAGTCTTCAGCACAGGCACAGTGAGAAACTGTCTAATATCTAATAAGAGAAGACAATTTCAGGATAGGAGTAATGAGCGGCTAGATTTGGTGATGGACTGTAGAAATAATTAGTGTGCAATAGCTTATCACAGGGGAGCAGTCAGAATTGTGCCCCTACTTGCATTAAAGTGCATGAGAATGGGGCTGCTGGTGTTACATGCTAAGTCATGGGGACAATAGCAAAGCTATACTCCTTCCTTCCTCCATCAGCTCAGGGTGCTGAAGTTAAACATGGTGCTAGGAAAGAAGAGAGTAAGACACTAAACCAGATTCTTGTCACAGGAAAAAAAGGAAGAGTTTGAAGCCAGTTTCCACTTGACAGAGACAACTGGGGCCATGTGCCAGGACTTGGCAAGAGAATCAAGCCTGACCCGCCTCTGTAGAAGGACATCCCTTAGAACGCCTCTTCTTTACTAACACAGTGGCAAAGTTTATTAGACCTCAAGGCAAAATGAAAGACGATTTTCAGAAACTTTTTTCATGGAACTGACAACATAAGTATGAGTTGTGAGTTATTTAAAAAAAAAAGTTTTATTTGACCTCAGGAAAAAAAATAATCAGTTATAAAATGTGCTCAGAGAATACAAATGAAAGCACATGCAATTTATATTTAAAAACATCAAATAGGCACTAGCAATCTGTATGTTAGCAGAATTCTAATAACATACATGTGATAACCTCAGCTATGCTATAATGCAGCTTTTTTGTTTGTTTGTTTTTTACACAGTTAAAAGTAATTTCATAACATAGGCATGGACTTTTAGAAAATTACACCAACTGGTGGCAGCTCTTATGGACATTTCATTTTATGAATCAGGATGTACATATTTAGTTATTCTCAAAAGGTGACTCAAAATGTATGGCAGCTTTAAAAAGGCAAGTATCATTTCAGATCTTTTAATCCGATTTTTTTGGCTTCAAATCGTAGCATTGAAATAAGCTATCACCAAATTTTTCCCTGGCAAGAAAGCCAGCCTAACGAGTTCCCACTCTGCTCCCTCAGTTGTGCTAGTACAACTTTTCACAGGACTACATGACGTGAACCACTGCAGGTTAAAAATAACCTGGCCCACTAACAGTTTTACTGGCACAACTGAGAGGTCAAAAAAAAAAAATCTGTGGCCTGAGCAATCAAAGTTGCAGTAAGGGGGAATGGATTTGATTGCAGGAGGTGTGCAGGAACTGGTCAAATGGTCTCCACTGCCAAAAGAAACATCTACATCCATTTTTAGAGTACAACTAGCTTCCAAGTTTTTGGCTTCCTTAACTATTTTAACGTAGAAAATGTATTCCAGGAATCCTGCTAGTGGTTGCTCTCAAAGCCAAAACCAACAGTGAATCCTTCCCCCCTCTCCCCAAATAATTCCCTGCGGAGGTACAGATGCCAGGATAAAAAAGGTAAACCTATTGACTATAGACTTTATTTTCCTCATTTTTTAATATGTATAAACATATATACAGATTCGTACACACATTTCTTTAAAGGTAGTCCATGGACCTGAGAGGTCCAAAACTCCAATGACATGCTATATGTATATAATCAAAGAAAGCATTTAAACCATTGTTCTAGGCTAAAAAGTGTCAAAATTGTGAAAAAGTTCTTTAAAACATGCAAAAAATATCATTAGATTATATGAAGATATTGCTTTTAAAGGCAACTGCCCAGCAAAAACTAAGGCTAGTCATGAAAGTTCATTAGGCAGGTGCAGAGAATCAACAACCTGCAAAAAGAAGTCCATGGAACACTATTACAGTTACTAGACAAGCAATGAACTAAAAATCTGATACAGGACAAAAAAATTGAACTCATTGCACAAAAGAGCAATAAGCTTCTGATGAAATAAGTGTTTTAAAATCACTAGTCTGGACATCTTTATTTATCGTGGTGATTACATTTAAAGATACCCAACTTTATAAAAAGCCAGTTGTATTTATAACCTGTTTTTTTTGTTACTGTTAGGATTTAAAAGCAATCACACAGAAACAACAAAAATGATACAAATATTAGTAAATGTAACAAGAGTGTAACAGCTGTAGTGAAAGCAGCAGGAAGTGATCTGTAGAGGTGCACCTTAAAGATACACAGAAATCAATACTATAGAAAATAATGGCAAATGCAGCTGCAATAACATTTAGTTACTGAAAACCCATTTATTACTTTAGATGCAATTCACCTGTTCCGCTCTTAAGGTCAAGTGAGCTTTCCAATACTCAATACTTGTTTGGATTGGCTTAAAATAACTGAAACCAAATCAGTAGTATGAAATTTGTAGTGAGCTTAAAGAGTGAGGACACCTACGTTAACCAGAAAGTTCTCAGACTAGCCTTGTTTGTCATATTTCCGTAATAGTATTTTCAGTGAATTATTCGAGCACTTTCTTCCTCCCATTTAATAGCTACACTCCATATGCACAGGGAAGTTACATTATTCACGACACAGATCATACGGTAAGCACCCAGATTGTATTTTTCAGATGACCTCTCATACATGCACATAACTTTGCACCATGTTAGTTGTAGAAGAGCGTGCAATCCACAGCTTCATCGGGACTGCGAGCAACTGTATTTTTACCGAGTGCTGCATTTGTTTCAGCAGCGAAGAACCGATGACCGAGCTGAAACTGAACCTGAAAGTTTTAAAAACACGAAGTATAAACCACCCTCCCTCAAAACCAAACCTAAACAGCCGACACTACCCTCTCTGCCACGAGACAGCATAAGCTCCGCCTAGGGAAGGGCAATATCGCCTTTGCAAACCGCTCAGAAGTTCACACCCCCGAGCTGCGATGGGTGCGAGGCCGCGGGAGGAAGCCAAGTCCCCGAGGGCAGCCGAGCAGCTGCCGCTCCGCCCGCAGCGCCCCTGGCGCCGCCGCCTCTGCCGCAGCCTGACCGCCCCGCGTCCCGCCTCCCCCGTGCCGGGTGACCGCAAGGACTCGACTGAGGCTGCAGGTTCGGGTTTGGACGAGGCCCGCATACCACAGCCGCGGCGGGAGGGGAGGAGGCCCGGCGGCAAGGCCGGCTCCCGCTGCCAAAGGCCGGGGGCCCCAGCCGCGGCCAGCCCCTGGACGGCGGAGGCAGGGCGAAGCGAGCCCTGCCTGGGACTCCCCTGCCGGGCGGACGCCCCCCCCGCCCCCCGTTTCCCGGCGGGGCCCCGCGGGCGGCTCAAGGAAGCCCTCACGGCCCGGGGTCCCCGCTCCACAGACGCGAGGGGGTGCAAGGCCGCGCTCCGACCTAAGATGGCGTCGGTCTCGCAGGCGACAATCCCCCCGCGGCCCGCTCGCCCGCCCGCCGAGCGGCGGCTCCCTCCGCCCGGGGAGGCGGCAGGCCGCCCCGGCCGGGAGAGCCGAGGGAAGGAAGGCGCTGCCCTTACCGTACTGCGCGTCCGGCGAGGCCTGCGGCAGGCCGCCCCGCTCCCTTCCTCCCGGGCTGGCGGGGGGATGGGAGGCAGCCGCGCTGGCGGAGCCGCCTCACATCGCCGAAACGGGGCGCCCCACCTCAGCCGCCGCCAGGGGAGGGAGGAGGGGAGGGAGGGAGGGAGGTGGAGGTGGGGGCGGCCGCGCGGCGCCCCGCGCGCTGCCTGACGGGTAGAGCGCGGGTCAGCCCCACAGCGGCGCCTGCTTTCCGGCAGCCGCGGGGCGGGGCCGCGCCGGGGCCGCGCGGGGGCGGGGCCGCGCGCCATGTGCCCGGCCTCGCGCCCCTTCCGCCAGCCGTCCGGGCCGGCCCGGCCCCGCCCGCCCGCCGCCGCCTGGGCGAGGGCTGACAGGGCCAGCCGTGGCGCGGCCAGGTCCACGGCGGCACCCGTGGGCGCGGAGGGGGCCCGCCAGCAACATTCGCCTCAGCGGTGCCCCGTAAGTAGGCCCCGCTTGCCGAGCGAGCAGCTGTCCCTTTCTGCGTGCAGGGACGGCGGGCGCGGCCGTCGGTAGGCCACGACGGGCAGTCAGGCCTTTCCTTTGCGGTACAGTCGATCACAAGCAGCAGTAACTCCGCACAGCCGTGGGGCCAAACAAAAGCTAGGGAAAGCCCCGAGCTGACGTTAAATGCGGGCAACTGAGAAGGTAACGCAGAGTGCGTTGCTGGAATAGGTGGAGTGTAAGATACTAGACTGAACGCTGTTCGGACTGGAGGTTCGTCGTGTGTCTGTGTTTTCGTTGTGGGTTTTCATAGCCATTTACCCAGTGGGTTAAATAACGTAATCAAATACGTAATCATCTGTTCCAAAACTTTACTGAATAAAATGTTCCTATTACTTTCAGCGGGACGTCACAAAACGGGTAGATGAGGCCTTAACTGGGCAGTGAAGCCATGATCGCTAGAGAAAAGAGTCCCGGAGCACAGTATGGCAAAGAGCTGCGTTTTCACTGACCTCAGAATTTGCGCATGAAAATGTCTGAATCGAAAGGTGACTAAGAAATTCAGTTTTCTCCTGTCTATAGTGCTCTCTCACCCAGGCCAACGTCTGTCTAAGAATGCTCCCAAGTTCAGATTTTCTTTTTTCCCTCAGTTTTGCTGTCCGTTCTACCCTAATTAAAAAAAAAGGAAGTGTGATTCTTCCTTTAGTAAAATATGAAAATATTTCTGGTGAATTTTGAAGGTAAATAATGGGAAAGTACTTAACCATATGTCATCTGTATCTCTCAACTTTTTCAGCCCATACTTCTCACAAGTTACTATTGGTGATCTCTGCCATAGCTGCCTTCAGACATCCTCAATTTATTTACTGCAAATTCTTTCTCAAATATAGGTATTTTTCAGAAGAATAAGTGAAGCATCTTTCTCCTTGTGAACTTAAGCTCTAAAGATTTGAGTACTGTGCTTAGCCTGGAAAATATTCTGTTCATTTTCACTATTATCTTTAGATGATTGCAAAGTACTTTGGAACCTCAGAGAAGTGAAGAAAAAAATTAAACAACATTAGTAATTAAATAATTGCTGCGTAGTGATTATGCCATTAAATCATTTGGTTATTACAGTTTAGTAATTAAACAATTATTAAACTATGCCATTCTGCCAAAGTAGGAGGAAAAAAGAGAGAGAAAGAAATATTCTTGGTATTTGGCAGAAAACAGAGAAAAAAGAATGGGAACTAGAGAGGGGAACTCATTTTAGACAGAAGTGACTGCGAAGAGAGAGGTATAGTACAGTTATTTGAAACATGAATTTTCAACTACTTGTTTACCTACTGAGAAGTCATTGCAGGTGTTTATGTTGTTTTTAAAGCAAGATAAAGAGAAGATAAGGATTACAAGGTAAAACATTGAAAAAGTGTGAAATTACATAATTAAGATCAACTCTGCACATTTAATTTATTAATTTTGTGCATTCTGAAGGTGCACAATTGCATACTGTCTGTTCTGCAAGACCCCTACCTAAGTCCTTGGACAAATTGTTTGAATGTCATGTTTTTGCATCGTCCTACAAAGCCACATGAGCAAAACAAGTTTACCAAGTGAGAATTAATAAGCATTCACAACTTTGAAACTCACAAATGAATGAAGGATAGCAAATAGCTCCCATAATTACAAAAATCTGTTCTTTCCAAGGTTTCCTCAGTTTATAGATGAGCATCTTAGCTAAGCTTAGTACATAGTTAATGAGAAAGCCCTAAAACTTTGTGTTGCAACAAATAATTGGTGACTAAATAAAGAAAAAAAGTTGAATGACATCTGAAAAAGCTCTTTCTAAAGAAGAGACTGAAAACAGTATACTGTGATATAGGTGAGCTGTGTCTCCTTAGGGTGTGAAACTTCATAGACTGCATCAAC
Source organism: Haliaeetus albicilla (assembly GCF_947461875.1). Classification (NCBI taxonomy): domain Eukaryota; kingdom Metazoa; phylum Chordata; class Aves; order Accipitriformes; family Accipitridae; genus Haliaeetus; species Haliaeetus albicilla. Next base: position 13,329,177 of record NC_091494.1, on the reverse strand, counting down.
AATGAAGGTGCCTTTCTAATGTTCCTCATCAGCCATGGAAATGACATGGGAGGTGCTCTGGTGGGGGGAAATAAAAACAGGGATTCCTACCCTCCACATTTTAGTAATAGTCCTTGGCAGTTATCATTACAGTGAGCCAGCAAATTGAGGCAATTAAACAACATACTCCTCCGTGGTGTCCTTGCAGTAAGAAAGCCATAAGGAGATACACCACACAGGAAGATCTGTATCTCCTGTAGTAGAAGCCAGTATGATGGAAGACATGCAGTACTTAAAAACTGCACGTTCTGGAGATGCCAGCCAGAATTAAGTACCGTGAAGGAACACTGCATTATATGTAAGAGGAGGTACTGATAAAGTAATGAGGTTTTAGCAGGGCCATGCCTGAAAACTTACAGAGAAAACTGCAAACGCACAATATACTCTAAAAGAGAAACTTAGCAGAAGCTGATTACAGAGAACAATTTTAATTCATGCAATTGGGCGGCATGCATGCACTGTTGGCTATAGTATTAAAGCTGAGCTCGAAAGCTAACTATTCTGAATTACTTCATCTTAGACCTACTGGCTTGTGACTTAATTACTGAAGAGACATTCCTTTCCCTTCTGAGAGTTATTGACAGTAATCTCTCATCAGTTTCTGGTTTTTGTCTCAAAAGCATTGTCTGTGTGAGAGAAGTCATTTGATTGCGATATCCCTCAATGGTCCAAAATGCTTCTATTGCTTGCTGCAGGTTAAAAAAACCCCACAAATAAAAGCAAGTTGCATTTGTAAACTAAAGACACTTGCTAACATAGGCTAACACAGATGCATGGATGTAGGCAACTAGACACATTGACACTGTCAGCTCTGGCAGCTGTTAGACCTGCCAGTCCAATCAAAACCCAAAGTCTGTTAGCTCTTTGTATTTTGCTTCTCCACTGCCATTCTTTTTCTTTCTTCCCAGCAAAAAAAATTGCAATGATAGATTCATAGATTCATTCTAAGTGTAGAGTCTCTGTGTTGTTACTGTGATCTGCCCCTTCTGCTCTGCAGGTCTTTTACTTCTGTTTCTCAGTTTTTAATTGCCCACTAAACTATCATTTGTTCTGTCCCAGGGGTCTGTTCCCCCACATCACCCTGTATCGACAACTGATGAATTAGCAGACAATAGTCTCATTTTGACAAGGCATACAGAAGTTTGTTAAGAAATCGCAGAAGCTGGTAGCTGTACTGCTCACAACACCAGAGGGTATAACTTACTTCCTGTCTTGACTCCTCTGACTTTATGCTGGTAGAGGGACGAGTGCAATAAGTGCGAAATTATGAATACAGCTATCAACTTTATTCTGCCTATCAACCAGCAGTTGTTCATATTGTTCTTATTTTGCTTATCATATTCAGGCATTTTGAGGCAAGAGTCAGTCAGCTAAGCATTAGGATTTTGCACTTGAGATAGGCAAAGGGGGGGGCAAATTGGAAACCAAAGCATGTCTTCTGAAGTAGTAATTAATAACTAGCAACAAGCAACTTGCAAGACAGCAGTTGCTCTTGATTGCTTCAGCTCAAATGTTAACCAAAAAAAAAAATCCTCATATTGATTCATAGAGACTAGAAAAGAATTAGGCAAGCAAATGTCTATCTGTCATTGATTTCTGTAACCAAAAGGCCCAGTATAATAATTCTCAAGATGGTCATCTGTTTTTCTCTTACGGAAAAAAAAGCTTGGGGCTGGGAAAAAACAATCCTCATACTCTTTATGTCAATTAGCAGGTCTTTAAACAATGCATTGGTGTCTGCAAAAGGTGGATGATTACTTTTCACCCTGCTTTTTAACTTGATGATCCTTTTGATTTTTAACCACAGCCATCCCATCCATATGTAGCTAAAAGGCAAAATCCCATCAAGTTTTTTAGCAACACAAATAGTTTGGTTGAACTGCTTTTTATTTTCAGATCAAGACCAAAGAGCTAGATAGTGGGAAACCAGGAATTGTAGTTGATACTTTAGAAACCTTGCTATGCAAGAACAGCAAAAATATGTGCTTAAAGCATATAAACCACCTTACCTCTTACCATGAAATCATAAGACAAGCTAGTGTTTTATTCATCTGTAGTTACAGGCTGATTTGGAAAACCTTTAACCACGCCATTAAAGATTCACAAAATCAGATACACGTTACAAATTATGTTATCTTTGGATTAAGAATTTATAAAGAAATTCTTAGAACTGTTGCTATTGACATTCATCTTGGGAAATCCATTTTGTTACTATGATGACCTAACCAATTTCACTAGATTGAAAGAGTCTTCACTTCCCCAACTCTCTCCACAAGAGAGGTGAATGTGAAATAGTAGCCAAAAAAAGGGAATTCACATTTCTTACCTGAACTAGTAACAGATGTCACCATAAACTATTTGTGCAAGCCTCTTACAAGTTTATAGATTTATAGATTACATAAATATGGGGATCAGTTAAGCTACCACCAGCATGCAGACACCTCTGTCATAGAACTTGGAGGTCAATGTAACAGTGCCAGCAGGATTCCAATTAAAGGAAAGTGCCATATACAAAGAAAGTGACTGGGAATTTAAATAGGGATCATGAATGTACCTACACAGAAATACAAGCAGAGTACTAGGAGAACATAAAGTTATCAAACTTTTTAGGAAAACAGACCTTTTACAGATTAAAACTTTACAGTACATTTGATCAGATATTCCCTTCTACTCTGCTGATACTAAAATATCTTACTTAGTTTTCAGTTTCAGGTTGATATTTAAAAATGAACTTTGAGTATTTTCTTCACTATTGATTTGGTAAACAAAATTAATATTTGGTGAGAGTAGCTGAAGAGTAAAGAACTTTATAGTATGTTCTGAAAAGTCTTGAACAAAGTCCTGAAAAACAAATTTTAGATGTGGCTTGAGTTTAACATAATGCTGCCTTATTATTAACATCAAAGTTTACTTCATCAGAGTTACCTAGGGAGATTTTGAAGATCCCATCACTGAAGATTTTCTAGAGTAAGTTAAAACATTTAAGCAAACTTGGTACATTTGGTGCTACTAAGCTACTGGGGGAAGTGCTACTAAACTACTGTGACAAATATACCTAATGATGATTTTTTTTAAACCCCTACTGAATGAGGACTTCATGTTGTATCTGGTCACTATTTGAATGTAATCTGGGAATCAGAGTGCTATTGTCTAGTTTTGATTTTGTGTTAGTAAAAAATCTACAGGGGAGTGAGGAAGTCTTGCTCATTAGCATTGAAGTTACAGGTTTGTTTAATATTATTTGTTATTCTTAGAGGCACTACACACATACAGCAGGTACCAACCCACATGACATTGCAATTGGAGCTGCTGCCAAAATTTTGTTAGAATGGATATGTTCAGAAGGCAAGCCTGTAAATACGAATGCACAAACAGATACTAAATTAACATCTGCAAAACAAACACTATTCAACCCATGTATGGTTTACTCAAGTAATCAAGTATTCCATAAGGTATGCTTGTAAAATTGATTGCATTTAGTCTGCTGTGGTTTGTTGTTACAGTATCATACCTTCAGGATTTTGGCACAAGTATAAACACTAAGGGGTGATCTAATCTGTTTATAACATTATTTTATAATGTTTGTTAGGCATATATAACATGTTTATACTTTCCTTTTTGAGACAATATGAAAAGTCTAACATGCAACCCTGAAGAAAGCATAAGCTTCCAGTCTTTTAAACTTCAAAAGTACGCTTCTGTAAATTCAGAAAAAAGCCCAAACCAAACCATAAACTGTCTTTTTAAACACTTCCAACATACCTTCATGCAGAATAATAATAATAATAAAAAACATTAACATCTAGGACAGTCAGTTTCTCTTCAGCATGCATGTATTTTCTCCTGTCAACATTACTCAAACTCATCAGATGAGAACATACCCTAAACTGCTTGAAGTTACAAGAAATGTTTCAATTGGATGAGCTCTATCAGAGTGAAAATGGCTACGAACAGAGCCATTGCTATTATAAATCTAGGTTGTTTATTTGGATGCAAAAGAGAAATATTTTGTAAAAAAATTTTTGTTTCCAGAAGCTTTTCATGGTGACTTTAGGTTAAAATAAAGTTAGTATATTAACATTAAGAAATGTCTTGAAATAATTTAATTTTCATTTAAGAGACTGATTTCAGAAAATTGATGCTATATACATCCATTTATCTATTGCAACTGTCCAGTTCTCAGACCAGAGACACAGGGCATACACCTTGTCCATTGGATTCATTTTTATCATTCACCTTAGAATGAATTCAATCCTAGATGTCTACTGTTGTGTATACTCCACATAGTAAAGAAAATCCAAGCAAATAACTACTTGGTTTAGCCTTTGCATCCACTTCTACTCAATTAAGTAATTCAGTAGTAAAGAACATTGTTCCACTGGGTTGATGCCAGACATTGTTATAATACTTGGCAGAAGCCTTAAATAGCATGAAAAGTGGCATAATACCAACTCAACATATGCCCGAGAGACTCTTGTTGAAAAATGACACTACTGGGTAAAGTTTACAGTCATATTTTCTACTCTAAAAAAAAAAGGGGGGGGGGGGTAATATTTATTGTATATTTATTGGAGAAGTTGTCTTCTTGACAGCAATTGCCAGGTCATACTGCCAACTGCTATACTGCAAGAATCCTACTGTTAGATTGGTTTCTCTCTCACAAGCCTTGTCAGAGAAAGAAAGGGCATTGTACATTACTTTACGAAGATGCTCTAGTTCATTAGAATACCGTGAACAGATATTCAGCAGCATGTGCCCTTGTTAACAGGAAGTGAAAATTTCTCCTATGATGCTTCCTTTTGTTGTGATTTGTAAAAAATTATTAACTTGTTATGCTAGATATTAGCCATTCTTCATATAGGATCCCAGAAGCAAACCGCATTGTGTTGGGCAGACAAAAAGAGGATAATTCCTCCAAAAAAGAAAAGACAAAAAAAGTGAGTTAAAACTTGTAAAAGTACAATGCTCCAATGCAGCTTTTAAACTATTGCAGATAGTACAGGAAGTGATAAATGATGCGTCTGCTTTGGAACCATAAAACAACTTATGTTGTGTCACAGCAAGTTGCTATTAGGAAGATTTTAAAAATACCTGAAGAATAAACATAGAAACATATCAGCTCCTAAGCAATAAGTATTTTCTCATCATCCAAAAGAAACAAACTACTAATACAGGAATAAAGAAAGAAAATCTGTTAAATGTAATATTCCTTTAGTATAATATTATTCAGAATTTTGGCTGAGGTATCAGCAACTGGGCAAATCACTGTAAGGAGAAAGTGACACGCTTTTGGATGGTTAAATTTCTTTATATTCTTTACAAGTAATCATGTATTTGCCTAGCAGTTTCTGTTCATAAAACTAGAACTGAAACTGATTTCCTGGCATTATCATCACATCTGTAAATTGTGTGCATGAATTCTGAGAAAGTCTGTGCCAATAAGTGATTTTTATTTATCAGATTGGCTGCCAAACTGAAAGAAAAGAAAGTGTTAAGATAACAAAACAGAAAACAATGGGGATTGCTGTTTTATCCATTAGCCCATTAGTTTACAGTTTGTAAAGGGGGACCCCACAGTAGTCCTAGAATCAACACTTCCCACGGGTCTGATCTAATCAGAGTTTTGCAGGGTATTTGGGGTGTTCTTCTCTGATGTAGCTGTTCCAATTTAAGAATGTTAAATGTCTACTTGAACAGGGATTAAAAGCTGAGGGTGCCCCACCTCCTCAGTTCCTGGTTTACACATCAGGTTTGAGTTGTTCTGACTCAGTGAAAACTTATGTGAAACAAAACGAGGAGGTTTATTCCAAAATCCTTACTAGTCTGAGTGAGGGGATCTCCTCAAACAGGAGAGGGGACTAGGCAGAGGTCTTCTCTGCCTAGTGCATTCTCCCTGATGAATGCACTAGTGTCTGGATTTTTGGATGAAAAGCAGCATCACTTCCATCTTCCTTTTCTTGCTTATCAATCTAGCCTGTCATGTCCTAAGATTTTGCATTCACACTGCTGTATGAAGTTTAAGAACCATCAAAAGCAAGCGTTGGCCTCTAAAACATTCTCTTTATTTCATGTATCATTGCCTTCCCTTAAGCTGCATTTTTTGCCGGGTTCCATTGAGAACAGTCTCTAGAAGATGAACATTTTCTATTCAGTTTTAGAAAGTTCCTCTGTATGAATGATAACTTTAAAATGGTAGAATTATATGTTTTTAAAAACTTTGTTTTAAAAAAATGATTGTGCTGGGTTTTTTTTCTGGTAAGTTTTCTGATCCACTGACTGCTATTTATAAAGTCAGAAACTGTCCAACTGCCCTCATATCTACACAGCTGTTTCCTTTTTGCCTTAATATTCAGCAGAGTTGACTTGTTTATCTTTCCTTCAGGCTCCCTCATGTTGGGCAGGTAGTGTTCTTAGCAGGAATTATTGTATGCCTTGAAGAAAACTTAAGAAACAAAGTTGTAAGCAGCAACTCTAACACAGAGTTAATATTGTGAAGGCTCTCCATCATCTCCAGATTCTTGAATATTTGGTCCTTGACTAAAATTTAGCCAGTTTGTAGTTCCTTTGCCAAATTACAAAACAGAATGCATGCTTCCTACCTGGACTACATGTGTCTGGCAGCCTGGATATGTTTGTACTGCAATCAAAACGCAAAGTCCATCTGAATACCATGGTGATGCATACTTCATTGGTGTTAATATTGACTTAGCTCTGAAGCAGACAAGGCAATCATTTGCTGTGCAACATCTCAGGTGTTCTAAACAGCTTGAATGTAAATCATATTTTTCATGTAGAAATGTGGAGGAGGGATCAAAAATTCATATAATTAATATAATTTCTTATTTATTCCTGTACATTTGAATAGTAGTATTAACATTACATTAAATTTGGTAGAAACGTCTGTAAGAAATGGATTTTTTAAAAAATGTCATTTCTTAAAGGTTAAACTTTTCATTTGGCTTCTTAGACATATTTAGCCTAGTTTACTAAGGAAAGGAGATTGCAATCATAGCACATATGTGCCCCGTTAATAGGTTTTGAGCACTGATTTGAGACAAATTTGATAAAAGGGTAGATACACCTTTAAAGTAATTAGGAGCTTAAAATTTTTGTAAAAATAACTGCTGGGTAGAGAGTACCCATACTGAGAGTTAGAATGAAGAGATGCTCATTCTATCCAGAGAGAGATCTGAGAAATGCCACCACTGTGGCTTCCATCAATTTGCAAGCAAGACTCGGGTTTCATTTGCTGTGATTCTCATAGACCTGAGTTAACAAAGGGAGGGCACCATTGTTATCCCAGTAACGCCTGAACTCTGAGGGCAAGGATGGCACATGAGCAATTGGAGTCTGAATTGGCTCCCAAAGCACAACTAGAGTCCAAGTGACAGTCCGTGTCATTCTATCACCCCTAACATTTATTAGTTGTTTATCACAAACAGAATTATTCTGCTGACTTGTGTATTACTTTTCTGTATCCTACAAGTATTCTTAAAATAATAATAATCTTACTTAAGTCTCAAACTAGAACTTACAGCTTTTTTTTGCATTACACAGCATATGGAAGAGGGAGGGAAGACACCGTTTCTGTGCTAACCTCACTTCAAGTCAATTATCTTTGTTCTCTTTCCTTTTTCTCAACAGCCCGTAGTGCTCCATTTCCTCTCAATATGCCCTATTATTATCGCAGCTTCCAGTGTTGCAAAAGTGCATAAAACTAGTGAAAATATCCTTTAATTTCTCACTTCAAATTCTGTGTCTGGCCAATGTTACTTTTCATGCCAACCACAGTAAAGATGATAGTTCTGTGTTGTAGACCCACATAATGGGCTGGTAGCAATGGAGACCAGCATAGCATCAGAGCCTGTAGCAATGAAGGATTGTAGAGCTAAACCTTAAACAACAGAGAGAGTTATAGGAGAGTGAAGTTTGATGGATGCTTTTTTGATCTTAGAGTGATGATTTACAGAGAGAAATTGGAATTTTCATATGACATTGCGATTAAAAGCATTGCATTGGTACCAGCTGAAAGTTCTTGTGGCCTAGGACAACAGAAATGCCATTCTGGTGTTACAACAGCTAAAAAATAACTTTTAATTATATGAACAAGCAGTATTAAATTACAAATAACAATGCTATGGCAATAAAATCCATCCTAACAAACAATACAGGTAAGCAGAGGCTGCACAGAATTCTTTAATGGATCTTGGTCATAACATTCTACAGCCCACAGATTTCTAAAAAGGTTTTTTTATATGCCTGCAGCAGACATTTGCAGGGTGATTTCCTTAATTGTGCTAATATATTAGTACAAATCTATGTGCAGTAAAAAATAATTTTTCTAGACTTTTAAGTATCTAGCAAAACACTGAAGCCCTGAACAATTTGTGGTTTGTAGTTAATTTCATTGTTGCAAACAAAAGTTGTCAGGCTAGTAGTTTTCTCTAGTGTCCCGCTTCTAGTGTATGGTTTCACTGGGAAGCATTAACAATGAATCAGTCAACTGCTCTACTTTTATTTAGGCAGGTGGAGTACAGATATTAAACTTCTACAATAAACAGATGCCTATCTGAATTTGACAGAATTTTAAAAAATGGTGTTTTTTCATGTTTTCTAAACTAATGTGAACACTGTGCATATCCTTTACTACAAGCCAGGATTACTCACCAGATCTGCCAGTCCCCAAAATTATTTTTTTAAAAGGCCATATACAAGTCATTAAAAAACAGCTCATCCCTTTGAAGGTTCAAGACAGGCTAATGTTTTACTTTTCAGGAAAGAGAAGGATGAAATATCAGGAAGCAGTGGTATATATAGAGCAGTGATACTTAAAGGCAGCCTTCTGTTCAGAATTATTATTATTACAGAGAAGACTTTCATAGTGCTGCAACTTAGGTTACCATCATTGACAAAAAAATAATCTTTAAATAAAATAATCTTCTGAAAGTTAACAAAGTGGAATAGACTTAAAAATTTAACAGCACACCTTGCTTCTATCAATGTATGCTGTGTGAATTAAAACTGCAACTTTCAGTTTGACAAAATCTGAGTTAGCTATAAAATGCCAATACCCTGACAAAATATATTAAAAAATGCACCTGTGAAAAATTAGGCATTAATTATAAACAGTCTCTAATGGCTTAAACTACAGGACTGCTCTTTTAGTTCAGTAGCAAAGTACTCACTTGGGAAACTTGTGATATCATTTTAGAGCAGTTTCTCAGATGAATTTTCTATTTCAATAGCTAATTGAAAACAATTTGCAGAAGCAGCCACGTTCATTCACATTGTTAACCACTTAATGATCTATAATGGGGGAGAGATCTAGCTCCCATGGAATCATATAGTCATCTAATTCATTTAGAGTATGTTCAATTTGGAATTATTTTGAAGAGGAATAAAATGTATCCACCTGATAAACTTAGAATCATAGAATCATTTAGGTTGGGAAAGACCTTTAAGATCATCGAGTCCAACCATCAGCCATGCCCACTAAACCATGTCCTGAAGTACCCCATCCACTCGCTTTTTGAATACCTCCAGGGATGGTGACTCAACCACTTCCCTGGGCAGCCTATTCCAATGTTTGACAACCCTCTCAGTAAAAAAATTTTTCCTAATATCTAACCTAAATCTCCCTTGCCTCAACTTGAGGCCATTTCCTCTTGTCCTATCTCCAGCCACCTAATAGAAGAGACCAACATCTACCTCACTACCCTTTTAAACATCAGAAATATTTAAAGCAATATACTTTCAGAGTCCAAACCAGATATTGTTGTGTCCGTTAACAGAACATAGCTTCCTTACCATATATAAATCCAATGTTGTGCTAATTGGATTTAAAAAAAAAAAAAATTTACTATAGCATATTAAAATAAAAAGTATTTAAGTTAGAAAGGTTTCTGCAGTGTCTTTCCTGAGATTTACTGTTTTGGTTGCTTTTCTACTCAAGAATTTTACTTTAAAAGTGGTAACACTCAACATAGATGACTAACATTATTGTAAAACCTTGAATAGCATTGTAAATCAGAAGACAGCAAAACTTACTGAACAATATTACAGAAGAAGCAGAAACTTGATGCCTTAGATGTCAGGAATGTATTTTCTATAAATAAATAGAATTACGCAAAAGGATGTGTGTTGGATAAGAACTGCTTCTATATGGATCCGCTGCCAGGATTGGGAACTTTGTCATCTTCTTGGGATAGGATCAAGTCTCTTGGGTATTTTTACAGTTTCCAGAGGAATACTTTGAAGGCCATTATGAGGAGCTGATCAGCGATAGGTACCCTTTTGCATTGATCAGTTATCTTTGGTATAAAGCGGAATGTTAATGGAATACACAATATTTACAGAAACAGTAATGATGTCAGTAATGATTAATATCTGTGGCAATAATCAGGATTTTCATAATTTTGTACTTTTCAGGAGTAGTGGAAAATGTTTTAGAAATGAAATAAGAGTACAGCTATGAAAGTGCAACGTATGTGTGTCTAGACCTAGGAAAAAATCAAAGATAATGTAGAATTACAAGGGAAACATTTGCATTCCTTTACTTTTTCAGTTGTTTGGTTTTTTTTTTCTGGAGTGGGTAGGTTGGTAAGGCTCTGATTGACTGAACACAGCGCTGAGAGCAGAATAGAATAGCATTCAATTCTTTCAAGTTAGCTATTTAAAACTATAGAAATCCTAGTTTGCTAGAATGCAGTCCTGGTTCTTTTTATGAGAAAACTGGGAGCTAGAATGGGAGGCTAAATGTGAAGAGTGACTATTTATTTCTGAGAAAATAAGGATCGGGGGGTTTGGCCCAAGAGTATAACAGTTCTATTCTGGTTATAGGGGATATTCAAGGATGAAAAAACATAGATTGAAAGAAAAAAAAAAGTATTGCGATTGATAATAATTTCTATTTTAATAGCTTCTGTCTCAGCAATTAAAAAAATCTGAAGTGAAAGATTGTATAGTATTAATAAAAACCTATACTTGACAATAAAAGAGAATATGATTATTTTATATATTTTTTTAAAACAGATCTTGATCTGATTGAAAACTGTTCTAAGTCTAACCCTCCGTGGTTAGGCATCTCCTTACCATAGAGCTTCTGACTGGAATGTTTTCCAGGCAGATGGACAAACTGTTTGCCTATGTCTGGTTTCCTAATACTGAGTTAAAAAAATTGCATGTTCACAGATTAAATTTATATTCCTGGTACCTGCAAATTTAAGAGCCACATGATAACATAAAACCTATTTGTGCTCTTATTAGAGGAGATTTATTGTAGAAATCTTTGTTTTCCACATCAGCAACCTCATTTTTCCTCCAAACTTGAATTTTAGAGGACACCAAGAGAACAATATCAGATGCCATAAATTAAAGTCCTGTCTGAAGAGAAGTGAATGAAGCAACTAAATTAAGCAACTAGAAATTAAAGCAGATTCAGAATAGCAATAGTTCTGATTACATCAGTCTTGAGTTATGGTTTTCTTTTATGAACTGTTCCACATAGATGTAGGGCAAAGCATCTTCAGAATTTTTTCATAGTGAAAAAAACAATTTAGTACTCTTTCTGGCTAACTACTTTTTTCTTTTCATCAGTCCTGAAAGAATCAATCATCCATATGTAGCATATTGCAACTTAATTCCATTTCCTAATTCCCAGTAGTTACAATCAATGCTAAGAACATGCTGCACCTGATTTCCATGTTTTTGTGAAAAACAAGATCTTAGACTTCATGCTCACCATTTGAGAAATACTTTAATTCTTTCACCATTTTCAAGGAAACCACCTCTCCAATGCAAACATCATGCTTGGTTTCTGATTATTCTTCTTGGACTTTTTTATAAGGTTTATTGAGAAAGTGTACATTATGAGAGTTTTAAGGAATACTCTTTGAAATAAGTTGTCTTTTTTGACTAGCGGAAGGATTAGATGCTCTCCTGGCTGTATAGCTGTCAGCTGGACACAACCTCAAAATGAGGCTGAAGAACACAGTGAGGAAGAAGGGCCTCAGTTAATGAGGAAAAAGGCTTCAAAAATGCCCTTGATGTGCTTTATATCTGCAGTGGTCAAGATACAGAAGAATAAGAGATGGCCGAATGGAAGCTAGAGCGCAGCAGATAGCTGGTCTGTGACAGCCTAATGGAGGTGGGAGACGATACATGTGAGATGAAAATCAGCTTCTGCAGCAGCAGTCCCAGATGGACTGTTGTGATTTACTGAGCAGTCAAGACTGTAGAAACCAGTGACTGACACCCTGCCACTGACCTGATCTTTGTCTCTGATGGAGCTGAGAAAAACTGGCAGCAGAAATGAAGGTGGGTAGTTTGTTGTTGATTAGGCAGTGCACTTGCTTTTACTACATGGGATGAACCATGTATTTCACTTTGCTCCAGCAACTCACAAATAACTTCATTTCATGTGCTTTTTGACCACTATATAATAAATTTTACTTACTCTTAATGCAGCCTACCTCTATGGTTGCTGCTAATTTATTTCTCTGTCATATGAGTAACCTTGTTGGTCTCACCAGCTGTTCTATAAAGAAAATCTTTGTCATGATCTTCCCCTTCCCACAGCTTGTTTAACATTGGTAGAGCTTGACCTGTATGTAACACAGCCCTAAGTTTGTTGCAGGCTTTTCTCTGCATATCTGCCTATGAGCAGTGAATGTTTTGGGCTGCTGTTCTATTGTTATATCTTGCTTATATCAAAATCCCACACAGATTTGCTACATTTTTGAAGTGGCCAATAAAATTTTCATTTCAACCATTGCAAATATACTTGCCAACCTAGAATTGGCTCTTTCAGTGGGAAAAGCTTACCTTAGGAGCCACAAAGTATTTGTCCTTCTTTTTCCTTCCATCACCTTGTAAACAAAAATCTCTGTTTTGCTTACACCAGGGATTTCTCTTTTCAAAACCACCAGTGCCAAGTGAATAATCTAGGAGGCTTTCCAGCCCCGTGTTCTTGCACTGACTACCAGAGATTACAATAATCTTCATTCAGTGGCTTAACACATGAACAAAAGATCTCACTACATGATTCTCAAAGTCTTAAACCATAATGTTTTGTACTATTCCATTTTCTAAGAATATTAGAAAAATTTGTTTTAAATGGTGAGCAAAAAACCCAGAATATTCTGAGGGGCGTTATAATCTGCAAGAAAAATAACCCATACAGTAAAGTATTAAATCATAAACTTACTTTATGTAGATGAACACTAACCAAAACCTAAATGGTCATTTCAATTTTAGGCTGTAATCAAACTGATCATTTTGTACCAGTGTATTTTTGAATAATATGTGGACTTACTGTATTAAAAAGAAGATGGAGAAAGACCTTTTTCACTGGTGTTCATGTATAGTAATCTAGAAAGACTGTATTGAGATCTTGAGAATAGCACTTGCAGACCTATGACTGCTTTAGGAATTCAATACCATCTGTATGCTCTACTAAGGTGTCTTTGCTACAGGTACATTGTATATTTTATGATACTAAAGAGGCTAACAATGGCGCGTGCAAGAAGGGCACATTGCTAATAATCCCAATCCCTTTAAATATTTAGGATTCTGTCATATTTCATAATCGGAACATAGAAGTAACAAATTAGAACAACTTCATGCTGATGAAAATTAATGATTAAGTATTAAAAGCTGTGAGAGTAAGCCATTGCTTGAAAATAAAATCCTTGAAGGGAGAGAAAAGATGCAGTTGCCATCATTTGCAAATGTTTTTTCCCCTTGATTTTTTGTTTTCCTATAGCAGTATTAGGACAAGAGCAGAAATTCCTGAATGCTAAACTGTCTGCGATACTGAAAAAAATTATTTTATTTCTCTCATGTTCTTTCATCTATAAAATTGAAATATTACTGCTTATATCGGCTCAGGGCAGTTCTCATCAGAAGTGGTAAACCTTAGTACTACCCCTTGGCTTGCAGTAATGCCCCGTACATTTTGCACTGAGTCAGACGCTGACACAAATAATGGCAGCTCTAACGCTATTCCAGTTGAAGCAATGGATACAACTCTTTGGCTGTGTAGCTGTTACCACATCATGAGATTGGAACTATTCCTGACAAATTGGATAATACTAACAGTGAGAGCTACAGCCTCAACAGGCTCCAACAAAGAATGTATTTGAGCTTCCCTCAGCTCTTAGGCAGTTTTTAAAGGTTTAGCCAGAGATCCTGACAAGCAGTACAGAGCTATGAAGCTATGTCCACTGTTCAGCAACACCTACATGGGAGAAGGGGAGTGGGATCTGGAAGACTTGTGGGAATGCCAGTGCAGTCTCCACTATTTAAGCCACCCAGATTTCTGTTTGCTCTGTGCAGTGAGATCAGAGCAAAGCAGACAGGCTAAGGCTGGGCTTCACAAGTGTTGAATAATACTGAGTATAACTTTGGATGACAAAACATTGTCTATTTTCCTTTTTTGAAGGAAATAGATACAAAAGCACTAGCATTTACATATTATAACTATTTTCTAGGTCATCTTTCTACTAACAGATCAGTTATCAGTAGTCAAATTTGAACTACTTTCTTACAAAGTATTTGCACCAAAAATCTGTCATAGCCCATATATGCCTTTGTAGGGATCTACAAAGATGGAAGTAAAATATCTCCAAATATAGTGTAGTATATTTGTAGTTTGATATATAGTATATATAGTAGTTGGATGTTCAAGAAGTTTAGGAATGTTCTTGCATCTGTATTTTAAATCTTATGACAGAAAATGTGTCAGTATTTCCAAAAGACAAAAGAACACAATTTTTATTATTGGATATCCAATGGATTTTACACTGTATGAACATTTTGTGGACAGTTGACAAAATTATTCTACACTTTACTTCTTTTGACTTCAGACTTCAGCCTTCTTCAATCTGGAATACCAGTATTTTTGGAAAAGTATTTTGTATCTGAACTTTAGCAATAGAAGTAAAAACAGTTAAGATCCTTTCTTTTAAATCACAAATCATACCCAGTGTTAATTTGATATGGTGCAGCACAGAGATGTCTACAAGTAGTGACTGATTCAATACTATCCATAACACATTTTTCTATCGTATGCTTCCTTAGTCTGCATATGTAGATGGTGTGGATTTCCTGGAATTTTGATGTACACATTAAGATTTCTGTTTAGAGTATTTTTTTTTTCATGTTTACTTGCTTTGCTTAATATGAGAGGAACTACTTTTAGATTTAATATTTGCTGAATTAGGCTCTTACACGCTCAACCAAAAAAGCTGATAGTCTTAGACACTCATGGAATGTTAAATAGCTATTAGACAATGGTCCTTGGGGACAATCTAAGACATCCTCTCCTTAGCAATATGTTAATGTCCCACAAGCTTTTTGAGTAGTGTAAGAATTTCAGATACTAACTCTCAGCATTTGATCTATTTGTTGATCTGGTTATGCCTGTGAATGGCATCAGATAGATGAAATATAATGACAGAAGATTTATAAATGCTTGTGTAACAGCAGAAAGACTTCTAAGAAACAGGGTAAATCTCTGGGCCAGCATAGGCAAAGCTCCAATAATATGGCCAAGAAACTGCCAATTAGTTGTAGTTACTGATCAACTGTATGCTATTAGCTGTAGGTGTTAAAAACAGAACTCTTGCTAGAAAAATCTAGATGAGAAACAATAACGCAGCATAGAGCCTATTTTCAAAGTAGGTGTTTCAAAATATCTGCAAGATACGTCGTATCTTCCTTTATCACCTGCTCAATGCAAGAAAGAAATGGAGTGTTTCATGCTGGGATTTATAATCTCTGTGGACCATACCATGGTATCAAAGATTAAGTCAGCTACCATCTGCTCCATTTTATGCAAAATAGATGTGGCCCTTGAACTTCTGGCAATTTTCCAATTCAATCCTCCATGCAGATTTCTAACACTCCTGCTTTCCAGGATATCCTATTATTCAGCTCAGACGGTAAATTTTACTATTCATGGTCAACTATTTGTTGACCACGCAGACTGTGGCAGGGCAGAAAGGTATCTATTCTTGATTTTTTAAAAAAATTTAAAAAAAAATTAGGAGAATGTTCTGAAACAGTGTATATATATATATATATATACACACACACACTTTTCATTATAAAGAAATAGATTCATTCTTTACGACCAGGTTTCGACAAGTGTTACAGGAGTGCTTAATTACTAGGTTTTACTCTCTTATCCTTTGATTATTTTTTTTAAATAAATCCTGTTGCACTGTTAACTTAAAATTAAAGACAAAGGGCTTAAAAACATGATTAGCAAACAATTCAAGCAAGAAGCCTGATGCAAACAAATATTTTAGAAAACTCAGCCATGTAATTGCAGGGAACTAATTTTGATTTTATAGAGAACTTGCAGAATTTGAGTTCCTTTTCAAAATATTATTCAACTTCAATAATGTAAAAGGGTAGTTTGTCTGAATTGTCAATACCTCTCAAAGATCTTAGTTAGGCAGTTATATTTTTCCATTTATCTTGATGCTGGCATTTTATTACCTGTGGTTGAGGTAATACTTTATAGTTACTAAGAAACTTGTAATAAATATATCTCTTGAAAGATTCCAGATGTGGTGGAATGCTGTGGCTCTCCATTCAGAATGTAATGCAGATTAAAATTGTGTTTGTTCTATTTCAAGTACATGAAACATGCTATTGATGTTTGATTGCATATAAAAAATCCACTTGTGTTTGGTTTTGCATTTATTAAAAATGAGCAATAGATTATTTTTTCCAAAAGTCACACCCTCATCTGCCTGTAAAATTATTTTTTTTTTATTTTAAAATGTTGGAGCAGAACATGAAGTATAAGTCCAAAAAGCCATAATTTTTTTAAATTACGTTTCTAAATTTTGCTACTTATTATCAGGAAAGATAGGAATCAAGAATAGCAAGCATAGAAAGGTGAAATTAATTCACCTTTTGAACTCCCAATGTGCTCATATTTAGGATTTGATCCTAGTAGTCCTAATCAGTTTATCAAATCCAGGGACCCATTCGTATAAAGTCCATGATAGCAGGGGTTTCTTATCTTCAAAGAAGGAGAGAATTCAGAATCTCAATACAAAGAAAAAACCCGTACTCCTGATAAGAACTGTAAATCTTTCCTTTGAAGACTGACACTATGAAGGATTCCTGCTCAGAGAAGCCAGAGCAATATTTTTAAGTAACAATGCCTGCACTTGGATGTCATACCCTACAAAATGCAAATATTTAGATGACAGAGTATGCTAGAAGCTGGAACTTAGAGGAGCTAAAGCGGTTACTATAGCAGACTCAATTAAAACAGTGGCAATGCTGGAAGTGGCAGTCTAAACAGAACTCCCATGGTTACTGGCATTTTCAATTTGTTGTCCTTTCACTCTCATCATAGAGACCTTTATGTCACAGTGACTACTGATAAAGGAGCCCACAGCACTCCTGCAATAGTGACTCCTGGTTTGAAGGACTGATGGCTTTTCAGAGGCATTCATAGTTTAGCTCCTTAAGATAGATTTCAGCATGATGCCAGGATTTTAATTCTGCAGTGCATTAAATAAAAAAAAACCCAAATAAAAAGAGCAAAGTATTAGCCATATGACAGATAATGCCCTTCTTCTCTATGCAATTTTTTTTGCAGAATGTTTACTTTTCAGACTATTATCCTGACTGACAACAGAAGTTTTAGGGCTCAAGTAGGTCCAGGTGCGTATTTACTGTCACGTCTTTCAAATGCTGTTAGTCTATTGTCCCGTTGTTAAATGTTAAGTCAAGAAGTCTGTAAATGCTATGGGGCATGGAATTTGTGAAATTTGTGTGCAGGACAAGTAAGAGACTATGTGCTTCCTTTTCTCTGTACTTGTGAGATCCTAGAACTGAAAGGGATGCAACAGAAAGTGTTTGGGAAGACTCCAAGGAGACTGTACACTTTTCCTCTAATGTTATCCTCCTGCTATCTCATTCACTTCCAAATTGTGCAGTTTTGTCCTTTAAAATTTTCGCCAACTTCCTTCCAAGAAATGTTTGAGCCCACAGGACAATTTTGAAAATGTTTATCTTCAAAAGTTACTAACTGAACTTACTTTAAAGGGGAACATGGCTGGCAAACACAACAGAGAAGTTATTTTTCCCCTATAATGATTTAGCCTTTGATGCATAGACAGATGGTCATGATCTCCTCCTCCTCCACCCATGGATTTTTCTAAATGACACCCAAGTTTTTCTTGGCAGCAGTTAGAAAGTCTGGCAAACAGCTCACTTCAGCTCCAATTATATTGACCACATTAATGCAAAAGATCAGCAAATGAAATGTTCCATATTCATTTGGAAGAGATGAATTAAAATTTGCAATGAAATAAGATAAATGCAAATTAGAAACAAATGCCAGCTACTTATGTCCACCCTTATATCTAAGGATTTACTGTGGCCCTTTTTTTTTTTCCACTGAGAACAAATGCTTCTTGAAGGCATAGGATGTTAACTCTCTTATAGTACTTGTTAAGGCAGTAGCACTTAATAGAATTCTATTTCTGAGAATGTCTTCATAGGCAGAATAATACCCATTTCCTTTGAGTGTTTTAAGGAATACTAGAGACTAACACTTTCCCTCCATGCTCCAGGGACACCAACTCTTCAGATGAATGTTATCTCTAGATTTATTATCAAAGCTTTTCACACTTGTCTGTGCTTGTCACAAACTCTCCTGGGCACAGGAAGAGCAACCAGGAATGTGACTAATTCCCTATTCAAGGGCTTCTAGCTGAATATTTTTTCCAAGGCAGTACCTACCATCCAAGGTACATTTCTTTTACAAGGCAAAAATAAGGAAATCTTGCTGACAGTACTTTTTCCACCCAGTTACAGGCTAACTTCTTGCTGGTACTGTGTGCTGTGGCAACTGCATGTTAGCTCCTGTCTGCTAGTAACTGGTGGGCAGGTTAGTACTTCTCTACCAGTATATGGGCCATCACAAATAGCTTTATCTGTGGCAGCTAAATAATGTCCTCTAGGGAAAGGTATATCTTTAGACAGTTATATTCAAATTATTTGTTCACCATCTCTGTAGAAGGGGCAGTAGGTAGAATGTCTTCAGCATCTGCTGTATATATATTTAAGTAAATGTAAAAAAGTCTCATTAAATAAATAATATTTTTTCTAATAAGGTATGCATACCAACAAGTTACACCAGTGAAGATGTCTTGTGATGACAATTTGTTGTTCTACCCAGACACCCAGACCATTTCTAATTCTGAGTCTGATTCATTGGCATGAATGATGTAAAATGAATTGTGCTCAAGGTGTTCACAGTTCTGAGCTATCTAAAAGAAATTCCTAATTCTTAGATACTAAGCTACCAAACCAAAGACTTCTAATCATTCTGCTTGGCAGAAAAATTCTGTGCTTGTATAACTGTTTAGAACAATTGGACCTGGGCAACTGTATACTAATTCCTAGCATTTGTATTTACGCACACTACAGCGAAGTTATGAATCAAATCGCTTCTTTCAGGTCTCTGAATATTTTAAGGAAATGTCCAGCATTGAATCATAGACAACAGGATTTGAAATGGCATCTTAAACCTAAAGCATGTCCAGTCCTACTTTTTCATCAATTCTTATCTTTGCCATAAATATCACACCCTCCTATGCTGTATATATTCATTACACAGCTGCAGCTCCTCCTCTAAGCTAGCTAACGCAGCTGTAGCTATAGAGTGCAGACCAGATGGCCAGTCAAAACCCTGCTTCCTATTGTCTGCAAAACACAATAACTATTGCCAATAATCTCTGCTTCTGGGCCCACACCTTGTGTGTTTTAACTAACAAACACGACTGTTCTTTCCTCAGTCAAAAACTGGCCTGTATCACATGTTCGACACCATCATATTTCCTTAAAGACTTTTTCTACTGTTTGATTAGCATCCTCAATTCATTTTTTCCTCCTTTTTTTGTAGTAGAAGAGTTTACTTTTAAAACATAGTCCTTTTTACCTATTTTAGCCATGCTGTGCAAAGGAGTTCTGCTGGCATTAACTCCTAAAGATTTGACTATTTCAACTAAAGAGCCAAAAAAGACAACAAAGGTGGGGGTTTTTTTCTCTCCATACTTTACACGTGTATCATTTCCACAATAACAGATACATAATGAAATGATGTACAAATTAGGAGCAAATTCAGAAATGAGGAGTTACAGATAGCAGCAGTCTTACAGTATGAAATGGGTTTGGCAGTTACTCTACAGCAGTCAGTGGAAGTGTGGCCATCAACATGAGTCAGCTGTCAAGACTCATGAAGGGGAATAGTAGCAACAGCAGCTTGTAAAAGAAATGGATAAAAGAGCTTGCTATACTGAAGAGATAAGAAAGGGGATCATTTTTCTGGTGCTATAGGGAAGGGGGGTCTTGGTGTATTAATGCCTCATGTAGCTTTATACTGATAGGGCTGGCTAAATACATACTCAGTTTTTATTAAGGTAATACATACAAATAGTTCCACTGTCATAGGAATAACATTAAAAATTAGTGATCAATTATTTGCTTAAAAATTGATTGAGTTTTTGTTTTTGTTTTTTTTTTAGAACTGCTATCCACTAAAAGGAGTTTGGAAAGCATATTTAAAAGTCTAAAAAAAAAATCACATTCTACTCACATTTGGAAGCGTAACATCAAAATCTCTAGTTTTCTGTATCTACCTTTTAAAGTGAGCTATTTTGTTTGCAAATTCTTTGTTAAACAAGTGCACTCCTCCAAGCCAGTACAGCTGAGGCCTCTCTGTACAAATATGCTTAACTCCATGATCTCTGCAAGTTTTATTGCTAATAATCTAATCACATTTCATGAGTCCAACCAGTCATAGTATAAAACTGATTTTCATGGCCTCTCTGCTGTACCTGTTGTTCCATTTTCACAAGTATAAACTCAGTCCCCGAGTCATTTTAAAGTTATTAGTCATTTTAAAGTGGAACTGTTGCTAACCCCTGTGCTCAGCAGTTCTTTCTTTTTATACTGTTCCGTTTGAAGGGAAGCCAAACAATTTTGTATGGCTAGCTTTTGAAAAGGGGAGAAATATTCTAACACTTCTGAATGACACTTGATCTCTAACATCTAGGGGGAGAAAACAGAGTCTAAGGAAGCTGAATTTTAGACTGTGTTTGTTTGGAACATACAAAGACAAAGAATGTTTTCAACCCGAATACTTGTGATCTTTCTCATTCTTTAAAATTACCCTTTCTTAAACCAGTAATGCCTATAAACACTATGCAGCAAGCAGCAGACAGTGCTTGTCCTTAGAACATTTGAAAGAGTAAAACCACCCTGCTAATTCCACAGAGAATCTTCTCAGCACCATCTCTCTCCTGTGAAACTCCTGCAGCTTTATAGACTCACTTGAGTTAACAACACCCACCTATTCAAGACCAGAGGTGAAGATGTGCCTGTGGGGAGAGGTGCTGGCAGACAGTTCTGCCAGTGGCAAGGCAGCTAGCTCAGTCACCTCTGCTGCTCATTGTGCAGTACAGAGAGGGACAGATGTGGTCTCTCATTTAGGGCAATTCCAGGATGTTAACATGTAGTCAGCCCAACTCTTTTAGATGCCTCCTCAAACACACCCTAGTCAGGATAGACATGAAACACTAAGTAATTTGTTTGATTTTAGGTATCTCATTTTCACCATTAGGCTATGAATGTCTAGCAGCTTCATACTCTCAATGGTCATGAGGCCTTGCCCTGTTGAGTCAATTACAGTTATCCAATCTCAAAGTAAGAGGCATAAATCATATGATGACTACATTAGAGAAGGTGGTTTAATCAGAGAATCACAGAATAGTTGAGGTTGGAAAACATCTGATTTGTATATAGTCCAATGCCCCTGCTCAAGCAGGGTCAGCTAGAGCAGGTTGCCCAGGGCCCTGTCTCCAGAATGGAGACTCCACAATCACTCTCAACCTATTCAGCATTCAGTCATCCTCACAGTAAAGTGTTTCCTTATGTTTAGATGGAATTTAATGTGTTTCAGTTTGTGCCCATTGCCTATTGTCCTGTCACTCAGCACCACTGAGAAGAGTCTGGCCATGCTCTGCTTAAAAAAAAGGAAAGATATATTCCTGATCCTTCTGAAATGTAATTGTTTACTAGCACCTGGAAATACAATCTACCTTCAAAATGACATAAACATGGGTAAGAAATGATGGGGTAAACCTTCAGTCATGATAATAGGAAGAATCTTCCTGCTGACCATCCTGAGCACTGCTTAGCAGTGCCTATAATGAATCAACAACTGATGAAGAGTAGCATGAAAGACAGCAACCAGCCTAGACAGTAACCTTCCTCATGGCTAGGACAAAGGCACTCCTTAGTGCAAGAACTGCAAGAAGTCTTGTTAAAATGGGTAATTCTTTACTGTAGCAAATTTCTGCTAGGTAAGGAGGCACGAGGAATTGGAGGAGTACTACAAATTATCTGCTGTTGTAGTTACACTTTAACAGATGTCAGCAACCTGGGGAATGCTCTAATTCTTCTTACTTAGCAGTGACCCAGAGGACTAGGGTCACCCTCACCACCCTGCCCTAGGGTGCTGTAGTCACTTCCCTGATTAAGATTGGCAGTTATAGGTGGTGAGCTGTTGCATCCCATTTCACTCATTTTATGCTTGCTGTCAGCCCCGTTTCTGGTCTTTCCTTACTGACTGAGGAGCACAAAGAATTCGCAAGCCTAGAGAATCTGTCCCTTTGAAATTATTACCTATATGAAGTAAAATGCTATGAAGAAGTAATGTAGCTAAAGTGGCATCTAGTGATCTCATTCTCACTAGTCTTAGTGAAAATTTCCCTTTTTATTGCAAGAAGGCTTTATTATGCAACAAAGAAATTCAACAGCTGCCAGGTTTAAATGGTGCAAAACTTAGACACCTGATGCCACCCATAGTTCTGATACTGAAATGTGAGCCCTTAAAAAAACCTGGCAGACTTCACAATCATAAAGCCACTGCTCAAAACACTTAGAAAAGATCTGCAATTTTATATTAACTCTTGTATCGAAGAAATTATCGGATTTTTCTAACTGTCAGGAAGCCTAGTATTTTTTTTTTAATATGAAAAGGCATGATTAGAAGTTATATTTTTTATAATTTATTGAAAAAAATTGATAGATAATCTTAACTGCACGAAAATAAGGATTGCCAACACTTGCTTAAATCAAACAGAGTTCAGGAAGATAATGTGCAAGCTTCCCCCATGCAGTGCTGCCAATAGATTTCAATTCTACCTTGAAAAACACGTGCTATTTTAGCCTTGGGCTTCTCTTTCCATAGTATTTTTATGGCTTAGACAAATATACACCACATTTAGAATCAAGTTTTCAAGTCCTCTTTTCTAGAAAGCAAAGCTTCTATTGATTCTCATGAATCACAGCTGGGGAGGGCTGCAGAAGGGTGCATGAAAAGATTGTAGTTGGTTTTCAGGTGTCAATAATACTCACATACATACTCTCATGATCTTTCAATGTGATCTGGGTAGTGTGTAATTTCAAATTAACCCTGAAAAAGTAATGGTTGTATCACCACTTTTACAAACCCTGCATACTTCAGAGCATGAAGGTCAAAACTAAAGGAATGGCTTTTAATATTATCACCACTTACATGAATTAGAGGCTCCTTGTGTTCTTGTACTGCGTAGGCTATTCTTTAGATGGAAGAGTTTGAATTATAGAGTAGCATTTTAATGATACATACAGCCTCACAGAGCCTTCTCGACTAAAGTAACTGAAACCCAACATGGATTAGTCATATTTCACATCCATATTAGTTGCTGTGATTTTTTTTCCCCAGTAACACTTCAGTAAGTAACTAAGTCTATACACAACCATGCATATGTGACATACAGCACTCACTTGCCTAATGCAAAGCATATATACCTGGAATAGGCTACAAATTCAGGTAGACATCTAAACCTTTTGGCCTGTAGAAAAGAATGTAGTTGCTTTAATGTACAGTAAATGAGAGACTGAGACTGGGGCCACTAAAGATGAGCCAACTGTAGCATTGTCATTCATCGATCTTGCGTTAGGGTAAAGGTACAGTGGCAAAGAAACTCCACAGTTGCTCAAAGTATAGTTGCAAATTAGCACCGCTAATGTTTGTAGCATAGTTGAATGTTGACACCATTGCTGCTCTTAGCAGAGAGTTGAGGCAGGGAAAGAATTCTTTTCTCCTGTTGACTGCAGTAAAGCTCATTTAATTTAGGCTTCACGCTATATGAGATACAGCAAACATTGTTTTGAACAAAATGCTTTCAGCAGACTTAACAATAAACCTTAGTGGCAATATGTTTGACATGCTCTTGCATTTAATATACTATAGAAAAATGGCACCTCATAAAATTATGACTCATTGCTAACACTTCACTGATAAACAACTCCGTGAGACTGACGTTGTTTGGATGCAAAAATTTTGATTAGTACTTAACTCTTTAAAACATGTTTTAGAAGTTGTAGTTGAGCAACGGATGGACAAGGTAAGCTGCCATCCTGTCCAAAAAAATCTCTGAACAGAGAGCTTTACATTTTATAAAAAACCACCGTGTTTGCTCTGTTCTCTCACAACAAAATGGGAATGTAACAGTCCAGACTTAAAGGGCCAGGATGGGTCTCAGTCACAAAACACATTTCTTGCAGTAATTGTTTTCCACTAATTGTCCCATGGCTTATATTCTAATATATTATAAAATAGTCATGTGTGTTATTTAGAACAGTTCTCTCTTGTCACATCTTGCTATTTATTACAACAGTAACTACTTAGGTGGTATCACATACTGTGTACTTTTGCACGGGTCTGTGTAGACTCCAAAGCTATCTGGGTTCCTGAGCAAATGGGTACAAACTGCAAGCCCAGAAAGGGCCCATCAGTCCAGCTGCAGCTTACCCTTCCATCATGAGTGAAAACTTCATTTACTTAATTAAAAGCTTTCCAAGTTTCTAACACTACAGGGGTTCTTTTCACAGTGTCTCTCTTTTGGAATGCAGTTTAAACACAACATCAGGGAACAGCATGAGCAGGTTGCTCCCTAAGGGAAGTTGAGCTGGCAGCTAAGGGGTGGCTGCAGTGCACTCTGGGCAAGGACCTCACTGACAGAACACAGTCTCAGAGCACTGGAGACAGGCAAGCAGCGCAGCATGGCAACAGCAACAGGTCCCATCAATAGTCCAGTGATCATCAGGCAAGACAGGATCCAAGGTCCATCAAAGGATGCACTACAGTACTTCAGGAACAGGATCAGCAGCAGATATACCTAAGACACAGCTTAGAAAAGGACTGAATGGCCCACACTGAGCTTAAATGGATTCCCTGGTCAAAGGTGTGGGGAGACCTCAGATGAGGCTGATCAGAGCAATTACTGAGAGAGTTTATAACTGCACTCAGGGTCCTGACACAGTACATGCAGATTTTGTGGTATGTTTTTTAAGCTGGTGTCTTTTTTTACCATTAGCAATATGAGACTACACATGTAGAGAAAGGAGGAGAATGTTTATACATGCTTTCCATTCTCTAGATTCGTTGTTATTCTGGAACAGCTTTTAGATATAAATCACTCTTCACTGTTCTTGAAGATACCTAGGATCCTTTTCTTCTTCCTGTGACATTTGGTGAGTCATTTATGAACTTGACTTCCTTTCTGATACATGCTGCCTCAAATGCCCATGAGCTTTTGATGTCCCTTGCTAAGTGATAAATTGCCTTATAACTATTTCCAGAATGTGATAGAATCATTTTGCCTGATTTCTCTTGCTTTTGTGTCCATGGATGTTTTTAGGAAGCTCACTTAACTAGAACTGAGTCTATATTAAAGAGACTCTATACTCAAGTAAGTACCTAGGACATCTGTTAAAAACAAACTTTTATTTAATAAATAATGTTTTTCTCAATTATTTTATAATATGTCTTTTCAAGTATCTTGTGCTATAGTTAACATGCGTATAAATATGTGTGTAGGTATATATGTATATAATCAATGTACAAGTGCAGTGACATTCTCACGCATAAGTGGTCTGTCATGAAAACTTGCATTTAATGTTAAAGACAAAACAATTCTAAGAACCAAGAGTCTACCCTAATCACAACACACTATGAGACAGGAAGGAAAAACAGGACTACAGAAGTACAAAAAGATGGCAACTGTTGTATATGTGTATGTGGTGGGTTGACCCTGGTTGGATGCCAGGTGCCCACCAAAGCCGCTCTATCACTCCCCCTCCTCAGCTGGACGGGGGGGGAGAAAATATAACAAAAGGCTCGTGGGTCAAGATAAGGACAGTTTAATAAAGTGATAGCAAAGGTTGCGCGCACGAAAGCAAAGAAAAAACAAATGATGTTATTCTCTACTTCCCATCAGCAGGCGATGTCTAGCCACTTCTCGGGAAGCAGGGCTTCAGTACGCATAGTGGTTGCTCCGGAAGACAAAATGCCCCCCCCACCTTCCGTCTCCCTTAACTTAGCTTTTATATCTGAGCTGACGTCATATGGTATGGAATATCTGTTTGGTTGGTTTAGGTCAGCTGTCCTGGTTATGCCCCCTCCCAAGATCTTGCCCTGCCCCAGCCTGCCATTGAGGGGGAGCAAAAATGTTGGAGAGACAGCCTTGATGCTGTGCCAGCACTGCTCAGCAGTAGCCAAAACACTGGTGTGCTATCAACACCTTTCTAGCTACTGATGCAGAGCACAGTGCTATGAGGGCTGCTATGGGGAGTATTAACTCCATCTCAGCCAGACCCAATACAGTGTACACAAAATTAAATGAATTAATAATTCTCAAAAATAATGATAAGATTTTTTATTTAGAAGTAGATATTTGCTTTATACATAAATTGGAAACATGGATTATTTTCGCATCCTCTGATGCACAGGAGTGAAACCTTGATATTGCCTAAAACTTTAAACATAGTCAGGTACTATCTGACAAAGTGAGCACAGTTCAGAGTTGAGCCCTTTGGTATGGATATCAGCCATAGTCAACAGCCAAATCTAGTCCTAGAAGGCTTTAGCAACAGAGAATTCTGACAGTCTTCCTGCACACAGTGATAGTTTTCCCGGACAGCAATGACTAAAAGTAGAGGGAATATTGTCTACATCAAAATCAGCACTGGTTAGAAATAGGTGTACTCTGGTGGAACCTTTGTAACTACAGTCAGAACCAGGAAGGTAATCAGTGCAGGCTCTAGAGGCCATTCATTAAATGCTTTCTGAGGCTGGAACAGATAGGCTGTGCACTTCTAGAAGCTTTTGCACTGCACAGAAAAATACTCTATTCTATTGTGGTTAGTTATTATAGAAACTTACATAATTAGTAGTCCTGTATCAAGTGTAGTGTGACTTGCTGTACGGATTATTAGAAAGACACAAAACCCACTGGAAATAATGTTTTTGACGTAATCATAGTCTTGCTCAATGTGGGTTGAAATGACAGATTTTTCTGAAACTGGTCCCTCTACAGGAAATTGATAGACTGGTAACCTCTTTAAAAAAAGTGGGCAACAGTGGGAACCACTTCATAAGTTCTTGAAGGGCTAATAGGCACAAGTAAGAAAATTCAATCCTACAATACAGGAAATATGTCTCTGAGTATACTGCTTCAAAATTGGAAAATATTTTCACTCATTGCCTCATCTGTTTAATTTCTAACTTCATTGGCTTTAAAAAAAGTATTCAGCCTTGTGAATTGTTCTGTGATGGAATTTGTATACAAATATTTACTTTATTATACTGATTTATATTCAGTGAGTGGGATCTCTTATTTTACAAAATTAAACTATAACATTATGGTGATTCTTAATGTAGTATCTCTAAAGAAACAATTCCTTTTAATCTTCATAGAATACATACATAATGCCCATAGGAATAATTCATAAAAATAAATCACATTGACACATTCCATGATGTCTTGTAAGGCCCTGCAGGGTGGCAGTGGCAGCAGCCAGTTTTATTTAGCATGTGTCTATTCCCCCAAAAGCTTTCTGTCCTAGTTTTAATCTGTCTTTATATCATGCTAAACAAACTGTTTTGATTTTTTTTTTCTACAGTTGAGAGACTATCTGATCTTTCATTTGTAAACTTCTTAAAGGTTGACTGTAGGTTTGAGTCATCATCATTCTGTCCTCTGTGAGAAAGTTCTATGTACCTATGGCAGTTTTTCATGCACAATTTCCCTGCTTATGTGAGGGCTTAAAAGAAATGTTAAATGAACTAATATGAAGAATCATAGGATCACAAGATCATGGGATAATTCGCGTTGGAAGGGACCTCATAAAGTCTATGAATCCAATGATATATGGGGATGACCAGCTATCCTAGGTACAGCAGAACTAAGTCAGACCAAGAAGGTGGCACTGAGCAGGTCACAAGACTAGTATCATGAATATCATAACATAAAGGTAACAGTTGTGGTATTCTCTTGTGTCATGGCAGTTAAGAATTGCTTACATACCAAAGTATCACTGTTTATCATTAACTGGTAGTCTGAAAAGCCATCCCACAGGAATCTTTTCTTGTGTCAAGAAAGCTCTTATAGGCTTCTTAAAACTGTTTTCTTATCAATCAAAATAAAGCCTCTCCTATGGAAAATAAAATCTGAAGACCTCTTTTTTTCAAAGTTAAGCTTTAGGTATTCTATGGCCTTCTTCCCAGACTTGCATCTATACTGGATACTACAGCTCTGGACCTCTTAACCCTCTACTGTCCTGTTTGGGTATTGTGTATCCTATAGTGGAGAGGTGAAAAATATGCTCTGAAAATGTGAAATGCAAATAAGTAATAACTCATAGTAAACATCTATAATGTTTTATTTTATTTATAAACTACAAATGCCCAAATAGCCATAAAATTTACTGTGAAGAAATTTTCCTGCTTGTTTGGAGTTGTCCAAGAAATGGCCTTGTCTCACAGAGTAAGGAGTAAAACATTTTTACTTTTAGATATACATACCTCATGCTATTTCACCATTCCAGTTTAACCACCATAAATGCAAGACACAAATACACAGCTGCAGCATAAAACCAAAAATACCCAACAAACATCACCTCCCCCCAACAAGCAGGTCTCACTTAACTGATATTCTAATAGTTCCTCTTTTGTTATTTGATTTAAGGAGAGTTTAAAGGCTATATTGATAATAAGTTGAAACATATGTTTTACACTGTTTTTATGTTATCAGGTAGAAGGTGTAACCATAGAAACTGTTTCCTATTGAAATTAATACATATTTTAAAACATGATCAGAGAAAGAGAAATTGGGTGAGTGGAATTTTACATAGAAAAAGAAAGTTAAATTTATGGTCTCTGCATACAAAATATTTAGAATATCCTTGCTTTCACAGGTAATAGAATCTTAAGATTTTTAGGTGTTGTACAGCTGTTAGGAAATGCAGGTCATATGTATATATTCTAGTAATACTTCTACAGGCAGTAATTTTAAAGTATATTTCTCATAAAGTTTGAGAAGATACTTAAAGATGTTGTAGGACAGTGTCTCTTTAAATCTTTATGTATGAATTAGCAATAATGAGGTTTTCTTAGGTGAACATTGTTAGCTTTTTTTAAATGAAGGTAGTATATCCCTAGTGGTAACTTGTATAAATTACCTAAGGTTTTTTTCTATGTACATCTATCCTATAATCCAAAATTAAAATGGTCATATAGGCATGCAGAATATTACCCGCTTCTAGTTTTAAATATTAAATTACATAAAACCTTTTTTTACTATGTGTTTCATTTGAAGATCTTACAGATTAGTTCTTCTTGGCATCCCTTTAAGGTTTTTGTCTACTCTTTTTTTACAGGTGAGGCAACTGAGATGAAGAAAATTCAACTGACCTATATAAAGTTACTTGATTATTGGCAGAGTTGAAAGCCCAGAGAGAAAATCATAGCTCCACTGAAGAGAAACCGAAAACTTTGAGATGGTTCAGGAGGGCAAGATTCTGCTACAAGTCTTCTATCTGCACTGCTAAAATATTTTCCTTAACATTTAAAATCAGAACAGGAATTGTAATATTTAAAGCTATGAAATGGAAGGCAGTATTCAAACTTATTTATGCAAACAGTAGCCTTTCAAAAAAACTTAAACTGAGTCTGACATTGAAAAAAATTTGCAAACTGGACCATAATTCTTGCCTGCCAGAGATAAAAGTATGGTCTGAACTTCAGCTTGGGCTCAGCAATGCCTCAATTTTCAGTTCTGAGCCAGGACCCCGATGGCAATGCAGCTGCTCAGGTCTCTAGTAATAATCACTATCAACAATGAATGTAAACTTTGGAATCGTCTTGAGCTATACAACTAACCTGAATTTTTTGTGTGGTTTGAAAAAGAGGGGATTAATACAAAACGATGTTAGAAAGAAAAATCTCTCAACTTTGAAATAACAATTTTTCTTATGGAACTTAATGAAAAATTTCCACATGTAATATGAATTATTTTGACAGGCTGTGATGTTTGTGCTGGAAATGTTACTGAAGGGACTCTAGATGGCCTATACTTTGGTCCTCCTTTGAAGCCAACAGCTTCATATCCATTGACTTCAATCAGAACAATATTATGGCAAGTACATTTCATAACTGCTTTTATTCTGTCTTTTCTTTATGGAAGATATGTTTATGCACTTGCATTACCAGTTCATCTGTTTGTCTGTCTTGGCAATAACTTTTAACTGTATTTAATAGAGGGTACTTGACTCAAAGATACTAAATCCCTATAAGTTTCATGAAAATAAGAATCTGGGTAGAAGACCCCAAGTCCTACTAAGGCAAATGCAGAGAGAGACTGACCTTTAACCATTCTGCCTGGTCTGCCCAACAGCCAAGAGGCAACAGCTTGTATATAGGAGCAAACTAACTATGAAACCCTGGGCTAATCACAGTATGTTCCATATTGTAAAACCTTAATTTTACAACTAGAGATAAGGGGATGTAAGGAAGGTAAAATGACTAAAATCTCAGATTTTACCAGAAATCAAACTCGGCCTTTAGACCTTTCAATGGCAATATATTTATCCTGTATTTGATGGAGAACAAATACAAATCCTCCCCCTCAAGACTTAGATCTCCTTTAATGACTTTCAAATAGTTGCCCTCATGGGATATGTTTGCCCCATTGACAGTATTAAAAAGTTTCATTACTTGCTGACTCTTTTTTTCATGATCTCTACATGTACAGCTGCTGAGTAGTTAAAATAGTTCAATGTGATCTAACAAAATTCATAAAGGATAAGCCCTCCATAGCCATTAAGAACAATAATCAAATGCAACTTCTTGCTTGAGAAATTCTTGATTTTCTTACTGGCAGAAGGGGGAATATGCCAGAATCAGGATGACTATGCTCATGCCTGGTTCTTCTGAGTGTCCTGTACTGGCTAATGATTGTTCTTTCTCATTACTGCGGAAACAATGCAATACCAGGAACGGGCACAGGGCCAAAACCCATCTCCATTCTCCAGAATCCCACTGAATAGTCACTACATTGAGAACATATGAGACATTAAACTGAAAAGAATAGATACTATACTGGGTTGTTATGTTGGAGATAGTCTACTGGGCTAGGTGGACCTTTGCTCTGAGCAGCATGGCCTTTCTTATGTCCTCTGTTCTTACAAGCTGTTGAAACTTGATTAAAAGTCATCTTTCAATCAGAAACCTCTGTGTGACACGTGCCAGCTCTCTAGGACCTGCAGCTAGGGTAGGATTACCTGTGATTTATGACAGCTCAGGAAGTTATAACTAGTGCTGTTAGTGCACAGAACTGAAAGCATGAATAAGCTGTTTAGAAAGTAAACCCCTCCCCCAAAAAGAAAGGTAAAACTAAAACCTAAAAACTTCACTTTCTTTGAGGTGTACTTTTGCTCTAGACTTGAGACCTGTATGGAACTACCTACCGCATGGTATAACCTGCATAATTTTCTATGTTAGTTTCTAGTTCGAGTGCAAGCTCATAAAATTTCTGTTAGGCACATTCTTGAATAGGATGCTGTACTATTCTGTAGCATCTGGAAACTATGTAGTT
Source organism: Haliaeetus albicilla (assembly GCF_947461875.1). Classification (NCBI taxonomy): domain Eukaryota; kingdom Metazoa; phylum Chordata; class Aves; order Accipitriformes; family Accipitridae; genus Haliaeetus; species Haliaeetus albicilla. Next base: position 13,297,120 of record NC_091494.1, on the reverse strand, counting down.
GCAATAAGTATCTGCATGTGACAATGTCAAAACCATGTGAATGCATAAGATGCCTCATCTACATATGATAAAAGAGGGAGTTGGATGAGATAATGCAAACTAGTTCATCAAAAGCATGGGTACCATTGTTGAAGTCATCTGGCCTTGAATATTTGCATGTCTGTCATGGAAATATTTCATGGTCAAAATAGCAATATGCTGTATACAGTAATCCTATCACATTATTTTTCGTGAAACTTTTTTTCCCCACTCTGGGATGGACAACCAGGATTTTCTGGATCTTGGATAGTCAACTATCTTCAATAATTGAGTCAACTCCCCCTGATTTTACTATGTTAAGAGCCACATAAGGGCAAATTATGAAGGGTGAGATACATTTTGTGGAGCTCAATCCTAAATGATTCATGTAAAAGGAACATTACTTGTAGTCAGTCAATACTTCTATGAACAGAGCACTTGCAAGACTGTTCCTTATTTCTACAAATATTTATATTAATTAGAATGAAACTATAAATACATATGACAAGGAGTCTACCCACAATTGTATTCCCAAATGAAAATCAATCTAATGTGCTCTGCAGATATTGTTGGACAAAATAATCATGGTAATATATGAGGAGGGAAATAGTGGAATATCCACAATTTTCTTCATATGAGAGTCCACTTAAGATGAGGTTGCAGTACTCTTCAAAATAGAACTTAAAGATATTTTTTTTCCTAAAACCTTAAAAAAACCCCAAACAAGTGACAGAGAACAGTACTAACCCCAATGTATTGTCACTCCACTGATTTAAGGAATGAAACTTTCAGTGTAATTTAAAATGTAGTTCTGTATGTGCTTGGTATAAAGAGTTCCTACTAATCTTCAAAGCTGTGATTTTGCTCTGTAAATTTGGTCTTCTCTGTCATCCCTTAGTTCCCCAGAATGCATCATCTGACAGTCCATGAGTTGTGTGAGGGACAGAACCTGTTCCCTTCAGTGCCAAGGAGGGGATTGGTGTTCGGTGGGAATCTTACGCATGAGAGGCCCATCTGGGACTGGCTGATGAATGGCTGCAGTCAAACTTCAGTTACATTCTTTCAAGCAGTTCTAGAATGGAAAACATTATCTGTGGGCTATATGGCTCTTGATTACATTAAAGCAATTATTTTCTGGCTCCTGTGAAACTTTGGAGGTGGGGAAATGTTCAAAAAGGTCTGTGTAAAACAGATTGCTGGTTCCAGCTCCCAGTGGCAGGCAGAATACCAGAAATTGTTCTGCCAGAAGGGAGGCTGCCTGAAGTTACCTTCCCCTGGCTTTTGCATCCTGTGTCTGGGTTCTTTGATTGCTGGCAAGGATTGACCTCAACTAGTCTTTTCTTCTGTAGGTGCACCAACATAGCCGTCTTTTTTTCTGCTTTAATCCCCCTTTCCATTAAATGTGTGTGAACGTGATCGCCTCATTTTCTGTGGTTGAAATTCGCAAATAAGTTTATGATTTATTCAGGAAATGCATCCATCCGTGTGAACACAGTGTTGTCTGCAAGTGATTTCCCTAGGAAACCAAGCTAAAAATGGTGATACTCATGCTTTACCCTCTGTGCCATTTAACTCCATTGTGACTATCTAGCCAATGCCTTTCAGTGTGAGACACCTTTTTGGTGAAAGATGCTTTGGCCGAATTGCTTTTGGCAGTAATACTTATTCTAGGGATATTTCAAAACTGCTCACAGTGAACTGCATGATGCAATTGATCTTAAAAATTTGTAGTGAAGGGCATATAATTTACATAGGAAACTTAAAACTTTGTATTAATTTCCTCACTGAAAATAACTCCCTTTTATAATCTCACTGATGTGATTCTTTGTTGTAATCTGTGTCTTCTGAGTTTATAAATGAGTTTTCTTAAAATGAAGGACTTCAGAGCGGTGCGGCAGCAGAGCACCTGCACTCTTTTTGCCAGCAACCTCTGTCCCTCCAGTAGCTGAGCCATGCTGTGCCCCGCAGCCTGCCCGTGTGGCTGCACCAGCTCTCTCCAGTACCACTTCATTGCTGTGGTGTTACTCGCTTCCTAGAAAGAACAGGTATTGCCATGCTGAGGGCTCCGGAACAGAAAGGTTGAGATACACTGGCAAGAGGAACTTTTTTTCCCCAGGGATGTCAACCTGCTTTGGATTTAATGACTGCTTTACTTAGGAATATGTTCAGGTGCTTATTTAAATTAAGGTTTGTATCATCCTGTTTTTTGTTTGTGGGTTGTTTTTTTTAAAGTTACCTTTGAAGACAGTATAATTTGGGATTAATTTTATTAAGCTAGTGTAAATCTCCTGTGACTACTTATTTCTTCTTAACTAGGAAGGTACTGTAAAAGCAAGAAAACATCATGTTGCTTTTAGCTTAAATTTGTTAACTGTTTTTAGTTAATTTAAAAAAGGTCGGCCTCGACAACATAAGCACCCAAACCACCTCCTGCGCCAACTAGAAGTCGCTTTTCGGTTTGAACTGTTGAGCTTCATTTCTTGAGCTACAAGCAGGAGGATCAAAGTTTCCCGGAGCACACATGGCCCCCGAGCTGTGCTGCTCTCCGCTCCGCTCGTATGGAGACCTTATGCTCCTGCTTAATTCCTGGCGGGGAGCGGGGAGCCGGCGGCAGGACGGCATCAGGGAACGCGGGGAGTTGAAGAGTTTTCCCCGCTGCAGGGACGAGCCGTTTCGCGCGCCGGCGCCCGGGCAGCCCCGCAGCGGGACCCCGGGCGGCGGGGAGGGGACGGGACGGGACGGGACGGGACGCGACGCTGCTCCGCGCCCCCGCAAGGGCCCTCGGCGCGCCGCGGGACGGACAAGGCAGCGCGCCACGGCCGCTCCCGGGCCTCGGCGGGACGGGACGGGTCGGGACGGGGCCGGACTCCCCCCGCTTTCGTAAGCGGGCCCGGGGAGGGGTCAGCCGCGCCGCCCCGACAGCCCGAGGCGAGGAGCGGCCCCGGCCCCTCCCGCCCGCTGGGCGGCGGGTCGCACCACCCCCTCCGCCGCCGCTCCCCTCCCCCCTCCCGTCACAGCCGGACGGCGGAAGGATAAATAGTCCTCTCCGCATTGTTCGGCTCCGCGCAACTTTCGGCCGGGCGCTGCGGCGCGGAGCGGGGGCTGACGGGGGCCGCCTCGCCGCCGACCCCGCTGAGGGGCGGCGGTGCGCCCGGAGCCGAGCCGAGCCGGGCTGGGCGGGCGCGGCTAGCTCCGGTCCCTCCGAGCCCGGGGAAGCGAGACTCGGCCCGTCCGGCAGTGCTGGGGGCGGGCTGGGCTCCAGAGCCGCGGCGCCGGGGCGGCTCCGCCCGAGGGACCGGCCGGCGGGCTGGGAGCAACTTCCCGCGCCTGCCGGCGGCCCTCGCCCCGCCGCCCGCACTGATGTGCCCGGCGGGCGCCGGCCCCCACAGCCCGCCGAGCGGCGTTGGCGTTGCCGCCGCCGGGGTCTGGCCGCGGTGAGGGGCCGGCGGGAGGCCCCGCTGTGGGGACGGGAGAGGCCGCCTCCCATGGGGCCCTCCCGCCCCCCCCCCCCCCAAGTCAACTTTCCGCTTTTGTAAGAATTCCTCCTGTGATAGATCGTCCCTTTCGGCGAGCTAAAGCTTTTGCCCATTTCCTGCTTAGCCAGAAGTACTTGTCGGCGAGCGTTTTGTCAGTAGCTGTCAGTGCCCCCACCGAAACAAACAGGTTTTGACTTCGCAGCAGTCGACCTGCACGCTCCCTCTGGTCCCCTCGTAAGTAATCCTGTTTGGTGAGAGGTTTCGCCACTGTAGTCTCCTGCAAACGTCCTAAATCTTTCCTACTGTAGAATATGTTACATAATATATGTTATATAATTTTAATTACTGCGAGGTAAATATAGCAGGCAGCAAGTGAGGCAGCAAATTCAGTTATCTGTAAGATGGGCTGTACTGATAACAGTAAGCGCTGCGCAATCATGAGGCTTGGTCATAGGAATACAGCTGTAAGCTCATTTGTAGGATGCTTTTCCAGCGCCTGCTTCGGAAGGAAGAGCTGTAGGAAGAACACGGTGCCTCCCCAAGAGCTTAATCCAAAAGTTTCATGCATGACAACAAAAACATCTTTTAATTAGTTTTCATTGGCTTGAGTCAGATTCCAAGTGACCCCAGAAACAAGTCAGTAAGTCCCTGCTAGTTGCAGGAAACAAGGTGGTGTTCTCCCTACTGCTGACTCCAAAATGAGCATTGCTCTCCGTACTGGGAAGTCTACTGGAAGCAGCAGTAGAAAGGATTCAGTGGTTTAGGTGAGGGTGGGAATTTGTTACAAAAAAACCCCAGCAACTGGAGCAGGAAAGGAGGTTTGCTGACTTCTCCAGGTCTATGGATTTGCTGAGTGATAGCATTTATCATGGATAAATTGCTGGCTGTGGGTGCAGGCTGAGCAGGTACGTGTTGATTTAAAGGAGCCATTCCAGTGAAAACTCCACCCTGGGTCAAATGCTCTGTTGGGGAGCACCCTAGGAGCTCGTACAGTTTGGGTGGTGGTGGTGAATTAACTCAGTGTGTGTAAACTTAAGAATCAATAAACCAAAAGGAGACATGCAAGCTTAATGATTTTATTCACACAGGCGTGATACATTAAATAGTAATATGGAATACATTTTCTCACATCCCTGAATGCACAACAGCTGTCTGCTGTATCAAATATTTTTCCTTTAAGGAGTGGGTGGAAAGCAATTCATGAAGGCTGTGGAAGCACTGTATGCGTGTGATTATTTTCAGGGGGTTGTGCTCAAGTGATTTGGTTTTTATATTCCTCTTAATTTTTTTATGTCCTGTATGTAATTCTTCATTTTCATGGTCCCGTTGAAGCATGCAGAAGAATGTTGCCATCGCCATCTGGCAACTAGCAATTCCCTGATTGCACTGGTTGGTAGCTGACCATATTGATGTTGGTAGATGAGCTGTCAGGGCTGTTACCATAAAGATTTACAGTTGTGTCGTATGCTCTGTCAGAGTCTGGAGTTCACTGATGATTTCATGTGCATGGGTTTACCTGTCTCTTATTTGCACTACTCCGTGAAAGACCTAAGACTTCTCTAAGGAAAGGGTATTTATCCACAAGACTAAAAAATTCATTTATCTTGATAGAAAATTCACTGATGATAATATGGCTGGAAAAGCATCTTCAGGAATTCAGCCCTGATTGCTGGAGTCCTTGCTCACAAAATCACTAGCAAAAAGATTGATGTTTATGATTGCTCCTCTATTTCTGTGCTGTCCATTTGATCCGTTGCTCCGTAGGTAGTGAAGACAGGGTGTTAACAGTCGCAGACGACTTCAGGCAGGCACTTCAGCCTTCTGTGTAATGTACAAGGAAGGTACCGTTGTATCACTGCAAAGCTGGAAGTTTTTCATTTTTGTATTATTTGTGTGGTATGGTTACTGCATTTGCACATGTGTAAGGAAAGAACTGTAACTAGGGATTGAAACAGGAATGAAACTGGAAGTATTTTATTTGTTACAAATGGAAAACTTTTGTAATTGTCCAAACCAGGTTTAAGATACCTATTTCTTCAAATGTTTTTAAATGTTTATGAAGTCTTATTTGGTCATATTTTCTCATAAAGACCTCTAAATAGCTGAAAGCAGAGAGTTTGTTTTGGATTTTTGTTGGTGGTGGTTTGGTTTTTTTTTTGTTGTTGTTTTGGTTTTTTAACGTTGACCACATTGCTTTCTGTTTCATTTTCTGTGTATGACTATGGTGGAATAAGCATATGCAATGCTTTTTTTTTTTTTTTTTTTGAACTCCTATATTTGCAGTGAACAGGAAGAATTTATAGGGAGTGGCAGAGATGAAAGGGTACCAAGTAGCAGCTTGAGAAAGGGGTTGGGGATTCTGAGAAGGGGTGAAAGACAATACTGCATGGACATAGAATATTGTGCCTCCATCTTTCGAGTGTACATGTTAATTGTGATGAGTGTTACATGAAGAGGAGTTAAAAACTGAATAGGTTAAAGATTCCAAATCTCACCAGTGTGGCAGATGATGTTCAGTACCCAGGAAACATTAGGTTAAATATCTTTTTAGAATTTTATTGTAATACAGGATGTGATAGTTACTGATCTTTCACAACTGTTTTAGTCAAGCTACCTGCATGAGTTTCTTTTGAATTTTCTGAATTGGCCAACTTATTACAATTTTGGGTCCCCAGAGCAATCTCCTGTAGGTCAGACTCACAGTATATTTTGGGCCAAAGCATACTTTTCCCTGAGAGGCCTTGGGTACTTGCTAAGTTGTCTGGCATAATTTCTGGAAACTTCATGTATGTTCTGGTCGTTTTTCTACAGGTGCCTGGAAATGAAGTCATCCCATAGAGATGTAATGCAGAAGAATGGCTGCTATGGATGTGACTTTTGGTAATGAGCGTGTTTACTGCCAGCACCTGCATGGGAGACAGTGACATGTCATTGTGGACCAAATGGAATATCTTACAATATTTTGTGTATCTTTGAATGCTATGTCATGGATTATGTTGGATATATCATCTTTCACTCGAGGTTTCTAGCTGCAAATAAAAGCCTACAAATGTGAACCTTAAAACCTGAGGTCAGAGGGCAAATAAAAAGTACTGTGTTTGAAATTAAGTTTTAATTTTAATACAGTTACACATCAGTACAAATAATTTTTGGCATTATTGCTTCTACTTTCTTTAGATTTAGCCAGTTGTCTAATCAATGCTTATCAGTGTTGCAGCTGTACTAACCGGTACTGAGTACCAGTACTGGTTGAAAAGTAACGCTTCAAGAGAAACAACAATATTTTCACACTATGTAAATAGGGGATCTTCCTTGTAACTAGAATATGTTAAAAGGCATTCCTCATGAAATGTACAGTGATCTCTGTCACTGGGTGCTTTCCTCTAAAATGAAGTGTTATTTATACATCAAAGGGGAAAAGTACACATTTATGTCCCTCAGGGGCACGGAGAATGGAAGTCATTGTGTTGGTATTTTAATACAAATTGCTTCCTGCATTTCTAAGTGGCAAATATATGAATATTCATAGACTCACAAGGCCAGATGATCATCTAGCACACAGCCTATACGGGAGGAAAATGGAGGAGAGTGTTTTAAGGCTCCAGAATCTCCAGTTTGTCTTTGCCTGAGGGTGGTGGTAAGTTTGTGGATCACCCTCCACTACCTCCGGAAGGTGTCACAGTCGGGATCTGGAGGTGGGAAGAGTTGAGTTGGAAGGGACGGGCACGGGGCTGGAGAGCCCTCTGGACAGCCTGCTGCTTTCTGAACCTGGGGGACTGCCAAGCAGCAGCCCGTGAGGGATGAACGCTCCTCTCCTGAGAGCGTGCCTCTCCTGAGCGTTTTAGGTTCTCCAGGATTTTAAGTATCCTTTTTCACTGCCCTTGTGTTTTGTACGTCCCCTCGCTCCAAAAGAATAATATGCCAGTAGCTGCAGAGATGACTAATGCTCACTTTCAGAGGGAAGGGTCGGTAGCCAGGGTCAGAAGAGAGCAGGCCAAGACGCAGGTGGTGGCAAGTAGGTGCCACCTGGGGGCTCTGCAGGCTTGAGAGACGTGTGTGCAACTGAGCGTCGGGTGTGCAGCGGGATCACCCTCCTCGGCGCTGGGAAAAGCCGTGCACTTCGGTTAGGCCGTTACGCTGCTGTATCCGAGCGGCGTACAAACATGAAATAAACTCGCCGGCAGGACAGACTGGTGGTGCTGCCTTCTGAGAAGGAGATGGAGCACAAAAGAGGGGTTCGTCTGTAGCAGTGGCAGGACCCGAATGAGGGCTCGGGTTCTTCACGCGCTGGGTCCCGTTCCCGCGTGGAAACCGTTGGGCCGATTCACCTTTGGCATCGCCCGTTTCAGAGCGCTGCAGAGTTGGTCCGAACGTGTGGTCTCGCAATTCTTGCGTGAACATACGTATTTGTATGCTTTGACGTGTTACCGTTTTAACTATGCGTTTAAGAGGAAGCTGCTAACGAATGTTTATAGCTTGGTGTAAGTCATACGCAGTTTCATTTTGCAAAGCGAGATGGCTATATTAAAAGTATTTAGGCATATTTTAGGGCATGTGGATGCCGGGTGAGCGTGATAGCGTATTTGGGGCGTTTGGGGCACGTGCATTGCGGTCGCCGCTACCTGCCGAGGTCTGTGCTGGCCGTTTGGGCGAGCTGGGGAGCGGCGGCGAGGGGGTCTGTTCCCGTGCGGTGCGTGGTTTTGGGGTGCCCGTTGCGGGCCGACGGGTCCCGCTTCTTCCCGCGCCGCCGACACCCGCCCGCCGGGGCTCCTGCGCCGCGGTGCGGGCGGAACCCGGGCCCAGGCCAGGCCCCGACACCCCTCCTCCCACCCCCGCTGCTAGGGCGTCCCGGCGCCGCGCTCGGGGGCGAGGCGGGTGCCGGGTCGGCTCCAAGGGGTGCCGGCGGGGCGGCCGCCAGCGCGGCGGCGGCGGCGCCTCCCGCCCGCCCCCGGCCGGTAGGGGCGCGGCGCGTCAAGGGTTAAGGCCGCGGCGGCGCTCGGCGCGGAGGGATACGGAGCCGGAGCCGTGAACGTGGTGCTGAGGCTCTGTAAGCAAAAAAAATGTCTGCCTGAGGGAAACCCACAAGTTCCTTCTAGTGGGGGGGGGGGAGCGCTCGGCTCGTCGCCTCCCACCCAGCCCGCGGCCCGCCCGCCGCCGCCGGACCGGCCCTGGTCCCCGGAGCGTACAGGGGGCAGCAGGTAAGTGTGGGCGGCGAGGGGCCGGGAGAAGTTGGGAGAGAGCAGTGGGGGGAGGGAAGCGGCGGCCGGGCGGTCGCAGGGGCAGAGGCGGCGGCGAGGGGCAGGGGGCCGCGGCCGGGCGGGAGCGGGGCTGCCGCGGGAGAGGCCGCGGCGGCGGAGGAGGAGGCGCTGCTGGGGACCCCGAGGGGCGGCAGCCGGGGCCGGCTGCCCGGGTGGCGGAGCGTGCGTGCGGCGCGCCGGGGGTCTCCGCCGGCGGCGGCGGCGGCGGGCCGCGGACCCCGGGCGGGCTGCGGCGCCCGGCCCCGGGCAGGAGCGAGTCCCCGCGGGCGGCGTTCGAGGGGGGCGCGTTGCCCGCCGCGCGGCTCCCAGCGCTTCATAAAGGGTCGCGGCGGCCGCAGCCCGGCCCCGGCGCGCCGGGCGCCTCACGAAACTTGGAGGGGAGCGGGGCTGCGGCAGCGCCCCCGCCGCTCCCCCACGGCGCCCGCCGGGCACAAGGGAAAGCGCGGACCCCGCCGCCCCTCCTTCCCCTCCCCCCCCACCCCAACCCGCGCCGCGCGCGCGCACGGCCCCCCGCCGCACGCGCATTCCAACCCCCCCCCCCTTCCTCCCCGCCCGCCCGCCCGGTGGCGGCGCGCGCGCCCGGCCCCGCGCCGCGTGTGCGCGTGCGGTGCGCGGGGGCGGCTCCCGCCCCGCCGCGGTCCCGAGCGCGGAGCGGCGGTCGCGGCCCGCTGGGTGGGTGGGGAGAGCCGCCACCGCCGGGGAAGGCGGTCGGCGATAATGCCGGGGCAGAGATGGCTCTGCTGAGGCGCATCCAGCCCCGCTTGTCAGCCCCATTGTTGCAGAGACAGTGAGTCACTTAATCTCTCGCTAATTCCCCGGACTTCGCTGGGCCGCGGCTGTTTATTTGCTTTCGCTTTGCCTGGGGCGGGGAGGGGGGACACACGGACGGACCTAATTCCTGGCGGCGGCCCCGCTGCGGCGCGCCTGTGCCTTGCGCGAGGTGGGGGAGAAGCGGGTTGAGGGAGAAAAGGGAGCCCGAGGAAACTTGGGGCGAGTTGGTTAGTTTGGGGAAGGGAAGCTGCTGGTGCCGATTCCCTCGGTCCGCCCGGTGAGGCAAGGCGAGCCTCCCCGGGGATTCCCCCACCCCCGCCTCGGGGGGTGCAGAGAGGTACCTGCGGGGGTACCGGAGGCCCTGCTGCTTCGCGAGGGGCCGGCTTCCCAGGGCCGGGGGTCGGCCCCAGTCCGGCGGTGAAGTACTACTGCCTGTGCCTCTCTCCCTGTGCCCTAGAAGGTGATCGGAGGAGCGGAGGAAGATGAATTCCCAGCAGCAGAGGATGGCCGCAATAGGGACTGACAAGGAACTGAGCGACTTGCTGGACTTCAGTGCGGTAGGACATTCTCCGAGGTCTTCTCGTGACTTCGGCGTGGTAAAGCGAGCCGAGGAGTAGGGGCAGCAGTGTGCAGGGCTCTCAGCTGGGTCCGTCTCAGCCAAGTTGGACACCTGAACTTTGATGTAATGTCTAGACTTCCAGATTTAATACTGGGTCAATTGGTTTAACTGGTTAAAATCAGGCTGACCCAGTGATGGCATAATCTAATAATTAACGTTTGTTAAACTGGCATGTGGCACTGGTACTTTGGCTTTTCTTTTGGTTTGTTAAAAAAAAAAAACAAACAAAAAACACTAAAAAAACCCCCCAAACCCCAACCCCCAAAACTAATGCTCGTAAATATCAGAGGTTAGTCATTGATAGTTTTGGCTTAGAAAATTATAGGTATTTTCTGTGTGATATTTTTAACAGATTTCAAAAAGGTGCTTGGTGTGTAAACATAGAAAACTACTGCATCTCAAAGCTGTCTTTATCCAGTGACTTTAAACTCACAGATCAGTAAGAAATATACTTTGAGTAGCAAAATTTAAGATAAATAACTATTTTAAATTGTCATAGTAGTACTAGGTCTCCTTTTAACTTTATTTTTTTTAAGTTGGTTGTGTTCATGTAGAAAAGAGATTTTGGTGGGTGGTGTTAATTGCAAGGAGTACTTTAGCTTATTGGTTTTATGGATCTAAATGTGCATCTTGCATTCTGTTTATTTTCTAGCAGAAAAATGAATCAAATAATTGCTTCCTATTACAGGTTTTTTTTTTAAGTTTACATCAGTTACGTAGCACGGAGTTTCAAAGCCAATTTAAACACATCTTTTTTTTCTTGTTTTGCAGATGTTTTCCCCACCTGTTAATAGTGGGAAAACCAGACCAACTACGCTAGGAAGCAGCCAGTTCAGTGGATCAGGTAGGATGCATCTGAGATACATAAAGTTCATGTAACCAGGTCTTGATGTTTTAGCTTAGTCTTCATGTGGTCAAAGTATGGTAATCTTTCATTTGTACACATTCTCATAAGACGTTCAGGTTAACTAGACATGTGCTGTTTTGATCTGACTTTGTAACACATTTTGTTAACTTTAACCACAGTTTTCATCTATATTCCTTAGAATACTTGGCCCAGTACAGTAAAATATTAAAGTGTCTCTAATGTGTCTAATACTGGCATACAAGTTGTCTGTTTACCTGTTGCGTTAAAAATGAATGGCTGCTTTGTTTTTGTTTCATAAAATGAAACCTACCTGTTCAATTGACACATTTCCTAGCCCCTGTATGGAAGGGTAAAACATGTCAAATGCCAAATAATGAAATACTCCCGACTCAAGGATATATTTTAAAATGCAGTTCTTAAGGAAAATGTAAGGCTAATACAATTTTATGGTACTGTGTAGTTCTCAAAGTCCTGACAAATAGAATTCTTTCATGTTGAACCTTTATCAGGGTATCTGGAAAACAAGTAACTGTATTTACCGGTTGCATGTATTTTGTGGCTTCAGTGCCTTCATTGAGGTCCACCTAATGGCCGTTCTGAGTCTTTTAAGATAAGCCGATAAGGGGAAAGAAGTGCAATTTTTTTAAGATACTTTGTATCATTCTTGTAAAGGGTATATTTATTACTACTTACGAAAGAGAAACTAAAGTAACTTTTTGATAATGTGTTTTGTTCTTTTTTTATGTATGCTTATTTTCTCTGAATACAATGAAGTGGTATTTTTGTTTTTATGAATACAGCAAAGTGATGTTTTTGTTAAGGTTAGTGAAAATAAACTTTTAGACTACCAGTAGAGGAGTGAAGTAGTTGCTTGAAGTTGTGCAGTAACAGTGCCTGTTTGCCCCTTACATTGTCAGAGCTGTTACTTTAAGAGTTCAAATGACACCTTGCATTTTAGTGACAATTTAGAATTTTGTTTTTAAAAGCATCTTAAAACTTCTGAATTGTGTAATTTTGCAAACTCTTCAGAGACTACTTCCCATATTTCATTTAAAGAAAATATGTAGCAAATGTTGTAATTGTAGCATACTTGAAGAAGCGTTTTACATTTTCTCTTCTGAGATATAGGTGGTTTTACCTTGCTCTTTGAAAGTATGTGAAGTTTAAATTATTTGCAATAGTAAGACAGCAGATCTGTATATGATATAGTTAATATATTTTTTTTTTCAGATACAAATATTCAAGACAGTTGTTTCTCAAAAGCTTGTTTTAAAAGATATTCAGGGAGCTAAAACTTATTGTGGGGAGGACAACCTGAGCATCTTTTCCCCCTGTCCCCTGGCTTTTCCTGAACAAGTAGAATAACTTTCTGTTGAATAATAAAGCTTTCATTTTCAGTTTAGCTCTTAGATCAGTCTTAGGTAATGTGGCTTGACCTATTTGTAGGTGGTGGTTCCCCTTCTTTCCTTGGATGGCTCAGAAAAAGAGAGAATGCCAGAATACTTAGCTTTTGGGGAGAAACAGTGTTATTGACTCCTTGAATTTCTTCACCAATGTGATGTGTCATCACATAGATACCAATCATGAACAATACACTGCAGCTGTCAGGCTACAACTAAATTCCCCTTGGAAGAGATAATGGTATATAGTTGTGGGTTTTAATTAAAAACATTTCTTGTTGTAGAGATTTACTGGTCAGTGGGATTATATGCCCTAATTCTTGTAATGTTATGACCTAAGCCTTGAGCTAGGGGGATTACTCTGCAGGAGTGAGAGGTGACAAACTTTTATATTAGTTGTGTTCTGAGTCAGTGTTAAGTCTTGTAGAAAGCCTGTGTTAAGATCATTGACGAACTGTAGGCATTTAACTCTGATTTAATTGTGATGTTGCTTTAATTTCAAGTGTTCCGTCACTTCTAGGACAAACAATGTTTGAAAACTTTTTTCACTGCTAGAGGCCACTTTTTAAAGAGAAATGTGAAAGGAGGAGGTATTTATTCCTTTGAGCTACCTAGTACCAAAAAGCACAGTATGCACAGATTCCTAAAAAGTACTTTTAAAATTTTTTCCTCAAATACGGAATGATGCTACCTCTTGCAGAGACTTTCTGTGAGTCTGATGGCAATTACAGAAGTGAAGCTTGCTTCAGTATCTTTCCCATTAAACTCAGTTGTTTTATTTTTCTGTTGTCTTTACAAGCATACTAAAAGCAAGTGTTTTCTTAGTTGGAATAAGAATGTGTTTATTGTTTGTTATTATAGAACTCCCTTTTTCTCATTTAAATTTAAGCAAATCTGAGAACACATTCTCTGCCAACCCCCCTCTCCCCCCAACCTATCAGTGCTTTGAGATGCAGCCTGATGGCCCCCATTAAGTAGGTGAAAATCAGCTGCTTGTCTGCATGGCTCTTAAGAGTGTATATTTCTGGGAAATCTGATACAGAAGGAAGGGATGCTCATGATGCATTTTCCTTACCGCCCCCCAGGCCCCCAGTTTAAAAGGATAAATTAGTTGCTGTTCAGGGATGGTGAAGTTCTGTTTGTTTTTCAGGTGTGGCTTTGTGAAGTGTTGGAAATACTAGGGTGTATGTTATTAATTCTGATGTAACAAGCTTGATCTGGTATAATTCTGCAGTACTTCCGTTGATTATGCTGTAAAAATATACATGTAATTGGATTGCATAAATAAAACAGCTAATATGATATCTACAATTTGTAAGAAAATACTGTCATGGATTAACATATGAACATTGTGTTTTGATTAAAAGATAGCTAAAGTCTGGTGTTGGGGCAGGCTTGCTTTCTACAGGTAAATCAGTTATGAATGAAAGCTGCAGATGAAATAAGTGAACTAATCTGATATAGTATCTTGTGACAGTAGGTTGTGTAAGCTGCTGATGAAGTCAAATAACTTGGTCAGACTACTGGTGGAAATAAGCTTATTGGAAAAGTAACCTGATATGTAAGTCAGTGAGTTAGGCCACAAAATATTCCTTGTCATACCTGTTGTAATTATCTCTTGTTTAAAACAGAACTTCCTATTCTTTTCTCCTGCAAAACCAACTTGTGAAGATAAAGCCATTTCTGTCTTAGAAATCGTAGAAGGAGAAGGCAAAGGTCAGAGATGTGCTCTGTTGGCCTTTTTAATCAGGCTTTTTTGCAGATTTTATTTAAAAATTAAAATTTTCTGTGTTGTTACTATGGTTAATAGCAGTGTTTATGATTTACAATGAAATTCTGCTTTTTTTTTGCTTTTGTCAAAACCACAAAATGTATGCCAATACAAACCTGGATGGTGACCGATTTTGCCCAATGCTCTTTATTTATTACAGTAACTTCATTAAAATCCAGTCGCAGTATTGAGATGCCTGCCATAGGCAATAATAATGCAATTTTCCTATGTTTCCCAGTAGGTTTGATCTCAATTTCAATATTTCCTGCAAATGAAATTTTTTAGTCTCAGGTGTGGTACCCTAAAATACATCCCCCCCCCTTTTTTTTTTCTCTTCTAAAGAACTTCTTAGATGTTAATATATCTGAGACAATATTTTCCTACGTGGCCTGCTATCTTCAGTTTTTGTCGCCTCCTCATTGTACCTATAGCATTATTTTTGTATGTGGCTGTGCACATGCATATGCAAGGTATAAGTCAAAAAAGCTGAATACAGACAATGTGGATGTCTAACAGAAAACAAAGTGGTAAGAGTTTAAAGTAAGAGGTACAGTTCAAGAGCTAAGTCATCAAAATATGACACTTGTCTTGCTTGTAAGAAGATTCTTATGAAGTTCATGAAAAATGAGTACACACATTTGTGCATGGACAGCTTTGGGCACAAATCTTGTGTGTACCCAGACATTCCTCGAACTAGACCTATATGCAAAAAACCTTTGAATGTATCTGTTTAGATATCTGTATCAGTTTGGTCCCCTTTTATGCAAATTCAAGAGGTTGCCCTTTCCACTGCTCTCTACTAATGTACTGAGTTTGTAAGGAATGGATTGGGATAGGCCACTAATTAGTGGCTTGATGCAAAGACCATTTAAGTTGATAGCCTGCCATTAACCTGAGTGTCCCTAAATTAGGGCCATGTGTCTTGAGAGTGGACACAATGGCAATTCTTTAGCAGGTCTATTAAGTTACCAAACAGTGTTTCCAAAATTAGCAAAACCTGACTTGATTACTGTTTGTCAGTCCAGTAAACTCTTATTTCCTTTTTAGTTTTGCATCAGCAGTTCCTTGTAAAACAAACAGACAAGCAAACAAAAAACCCAAACAAAAAAGCTTGAGAGAGTTACCTGGGTTGGCAGTGTTTTAAATACTGTGTTCATTAATGTACAGCAAGTGTTAAAGAGAAAAGGCACTCAGCCTTGGAGGAGACTGCAGAAAGATGAAACTTTATGTATGCAAATAGTGCTCCTCCTAACCTTTCAAAATACATCATTTTTTTCTTCTTTTTACCAGAACTGTGATTCCGAAGAAGAATCTGTTCTCTGATATTATTCAATGTGTTTTTCTGCTGCAGTCTCCCATTGAGGTGTAGGAAATTTCTAGTGCTCTCCTAATCCCTGAATTAAGGAGTTGATGAGAGGTCTGGTGTAGTCACATAGTCTGGTCCTACAATGTGTTAGGTCATGACAGACTCCTTAAAAAAAAAAAAGAAAAAAAAAAGTGGAAGGCATGTATTTCAGAATTCAGTCTGTATTTCTGGTTTTGTCATCCAAAATATGTTATGATCCTGTGTGTTTTTGTTTGCTGTTCAAAAGGAGATGAGTTTATTGTGTGTTAAATGCCAGAAATCTAGAGTGGCCTGTTAAAATAAACATTAGGTCATGCAGCTATGTGGCTTTTTTATTATTTTTATTTTTGGTATTTAGGTTGTCCTCTAGCTCCATTAAAAGTGAACCAGCAGACCTGGTAACCTGGTATTTCATCTTGGGTCTGAGAGATCCTAAATTCTGTTGTCTTCTGAAAAGCCTGGGAAAAGCTGTAGAAGCCTTGTGCTTGAAAGCAGAAAGGTACCCGTAGCTTCTTTGCCCTCTAGTTGTTTTTAGGGGAGACCCATGGATTACCCTTCAAATGGGCCAAATACAAGTGAGCTGAAAATTTCAGTCTGGATCCCTTACCTGTTGCATTTAGAAACCTAAAAGGGTGATACAGTGCTAGTAAATATGTGACTCTGCAGCTTGCCTGTTGGCAGCCTCTGTCTCACTATTGCTGCCTCTTTTTCTCCTCCCCTTCCCTTGCCTTTGGAGAGATAAATTATCAGACACTCCATGAACAGTCTTGAAAAGTACAGCATATAAAAGGGCTAAGTAACTGCTTCCATATTCGTGTTTAAGAAAGAGAAGGGGAAAAAAAAAAGTTGGACAAATGGAGGGAACTGATCACCCAACTTTAAAGCAGACGGTCTCTCACAAGGTGTTTGTGGTCATGTGGATATTGAGGTTTTTTGTGACTTAAAAAAAAAAGGGGAGGGGGGTGGAGGGAAAAAGGAGAAGTTACTGGAACAGCTAGGTGTTCCGAATCTAGCTTGGTGAGTAGATAAGTAGATGTTTGTCCGTCATTTATTGCCATTGGCTATGGTTTTGAAATGGCTGTTATCACTTAAGGTGATGGTATGAACCTCATGTCAATTGGCCAGAAATTCCTTGCTGTTTTCCAAACAGCTAATTTTAGAATTTTTAGTAGCATTTGGGCTGTCTTCCGTTTAGAGATAAATTTGACACTGTTAATAAGGGAAACTGTAACTTTTGCTGTATTGGCATGTAGAAAGCATTCTTTCAAAAAGTTAGTCTCTTATTTCCAGCAATTAGTTTTCCCTGGGCGAGAGCAGTGATATGATCGCTGTCTTTACAAGCACAGCATCTATCCTCCAATCCCTATATAAATGTTACTGTGTCACAGTGCAAGTAAGATCTTTGCCATGTTATTTCCCGGTGGCTTCAAAATGTGTGGGGTTGCAGTAGTGCCTTGTCCTTTCCTGATGGGGCACCTCCCACCATCACCCTCCACACTAGCCAGTAGTAGCTCTTTGATCTGCCAAATTTTTCTGATCTATTGTAAATGATAAAGAGTATCCAGATGCTTTGAAGAGTGGTCTTACTGGCATGGGGAAGGAATATGATTTGAAATTGCCTGTTGCTGTATTTTTTGATTTACCCAAAGAGCAGTGTTGATATAAATGTAAACACGAGGACTAAGGGTTTGGGTGAAGTGGAGGAAGAATCCTGAAAAGAGTCTGAGGAGAAATTGCGTGTTATCTAAAGAATTCCTTTTCTTTAGAGAGAAGTATAAATGAGATTCTTGTGTATTTATGTGTCCTTTAATGGCAGCTGAACTTGTACTCAGTCCCTTAATGACTATAGAACTTTTATTATGTCTGTAGCTTTTGCTAAGGTTTGGGGTTTTTTTTGGTTTTATTTGTTTGTGGTCTTTTTTTGGTCTTTGGCAAGGGAATTTTATGTTAAAAGCTTGTCATTCATACATACATGCCAAAGTTCCCCTTCCCCCCACTTCCTTCCAGCTGTCACACAAACAGGACTTAACCCCTTAGTCATTTTGTTATCAAGTTGGTATGACAGTTGTTTGTCTCAGATAATTCTATTTTATCCATAGTTGAGCCTATAGATACAGTTATGATTTTCTGTTTATCTACTATATACTGTACTATAAACTTGGTAAACTGTATTTTCTTTAAGTTGCTAAAGATACAGTATAATTTTTCATGGTTGAAAACTGTGTGTATTTATTTATAAACAGAAGGATGTTTAAGGCACTAATAAAACACTATATCACTTAGTAGGATTGGATTTTGTGGAGACTAGTTTTAAAACTGAAAGATGTGCATAAACTTTAGGAGTTTACTAGACCTCTTGAGCTGACTTCTCTTGACTGCGGAGATGCAGGGGTGTTTTTTGGTACTCCAATGTTGAAGGATTATGTTTTTGGGGAATAGCGTTGAGCATTTTTAGAAGCTTTATAAAATTTCTTAAATTACCTATAGAGCCAGACATGATCTATGTGATATAAATAAGTCTTCTGTGTTAAATTTCCTTCAAAATAAATATTAGTTTATCATATTTGAAAGCTCAGTTTCAATAAATGACTTCATTGAATGAAGTATGTTCTCTAAAAAGCTTTTTTTAGAGGCATTGTCTAATTTAATGTGTTAGCAGTTCTTCAGAAGTATATAGCAAAACTTGAACAGTTTTATGTGTTCTGTGAGGAAGTCACTAAATTTAAATAGTTAATAAAGAAATAAGAAAAGGCACTATTTTCTTCTGCATGTGAGTTAATTGATGGGGATTGTTGTTGAATACTCATAACTAGTTTTAAATTGTGTATATACTTTAACGGCTTTTTTGGTCATTAAGCATTGTAAGAAACGAGGGAAGAGTATTATTTCAGTGCATAATTACAATTCTAAGGACAGAAAATGTATTTTTAATATCTCTTTTTTTCTGTCTTAAGTAGGGTTGGCTACTCCTTCAATTTGTTGGTTTTTTTATTAATGTGAATGTCTAGAAGTCCCCAGTTCTATTGTATAGCTCAACCTGATGATTTGGAAGTACTTGTGGACTTTTAAAATATTACAATCCATTATTTACTAGTTGTTGTAGGGACAAGTTTTTTTCTTCTATTATGAGTCTAAGATGAGATAATGATTTTTTTTTAATGTCTTGAATGAATGCCTTGTCTTTTTTCATTTGTAAAACAAAGCTGTGTTTGTAAACACAACATTCAAAAACATAAAGGACATACTTTTTTGGTGAAGATGTTAACGGAATACCAAGAATGATCAGAAAGAGCAGCTTTTGTTATATTTAATAATATCTCACTGTCTTCAGAGGATAATCAGGCTAAAATGTACCCAATCAATCTTCAGGACTTTGTTAGATTATTCTTGTATGCTAGGGGTGTGTGGGTTTTTTTTTTAATTTTTTTGGAAAGAAGGAGCTGGAATTGCTTTAAATGAAATAAACTTCATGTTTTTACCAATGTAACGCAGAAAAATATTGATCACATCAAAATAATTGTTGCTGGTGTTTTAAAGAAGGACTTGGAATGGAGGGTGGAAGAGGAAGAGACTGGATAAAAAGGGCTTACTTTACAGCCCTGTTTGTAGGGTAGTATTCTCTAGGAATGCTAGTAAAACCTTAGCATAAAGCTAAGTAAGGTTTGTCTTGGCCAGGGAAGTTGTATGCTTCCATATTAGTGCTATGGAAAAATTAAAAACCTGCTCATGCTATAGAATTACATTTAAAACAGAAGGAAAAAAATTGTACATTTCTTCTATTACACACAATTTGTCTTTATTGGTAAGTGGAAAATAGGTGGATATTTTTTACATCCAGCTGACAGTTTGAATTAATTTTTTTTTTTCTGAAGTAAATCTTGTTTACTGCTGTGGACCTGATTTCTTGCTCCTGATCTTCTACAGAGATTGCTTATATTGTTTTTTTGTAAGCATATGAGATATTAGTTATGCTTTTCAAGTCTGTTTTTTTTGGTACTGCAGACTGTTTTCTTTCTGTACCAGTTGTAGCTGCAGAAATGGTGCTAATCTCCATGTCTCTATCAGGTTGTTAGTTACGTGGAATTCTAGTAATAAGTTGAACCACTTGCTTTTGCTGTTCTACTTTCCTTTGCATGAACAAAACTGCAGGAAACATTTTGTTTGTGCCTCGTCTCTGGAAGAGCTCTTTGCTGCTGATGAAGATGAAGCAGTGGTAACATGGACAAACTTCAGTTAGACTGGGCTGGAGTTTTATATGGAAGTGTATTCTGAGCCTTGATTTGTGAAAATTACATTGTAGATGGTGTATTTTTTCCCCTTTTTAGATGTAAAGATGAATAGGCAGAACTAATTTTTAGAAAAACATACCTAGTAAAACAAAATCAAAATTTGGTCATTTCTAGTTGTGTACGTTTTGCGGGTATAATACCAACTAATATCAGACCATGAATGTGCATGTTCTGTGTGTTAAATTAAATTGAGTTTAAACCAGAGTTTACCCTTAATTCAATGTAAGCAAGAACTTAGTCTGTAGCATTACCTGGTGTCTGTATTGATTCTGTTTAGAGTATGACCAAAATATATCGCTAATTTTAATATGTATATCGTAGTCTTTGGAGAGTGAATTAATATACAGTCCTTCTGTCGTCTTCCATGTTCAGGTTTTACATGCAAAATCTTTAGTGTATTGAGTGGTTCCAAGTCTTACCTAAAATAAAACCTGAATGCACATTGGTGGTACTATCTGCATTTTTAACATCTGTCTAAAAGTCCAAAATAAACCGTTTTTTCACTTGAATGAGGAAATAAGAAGGGAACCAGACAGAAGTTTTAGAACATAAAACTTACTGAGTGTGATTCATACCTATTAGTATATAATGTGTGAGAAAAACATAAAGAGTTTAATTTAAAATAACATTGCTTTGCAAACTTGGTTTCTCTAGTTCTGTTGGAAAACATGTTTTCCAAAGCCTAAAAGATGTAGATAAATCCATGATAAAGTCATTGAATTTTGCATTTTGCATGCTGCAGGGATGTCTTGCAAGCAAATATCTCTTGAATTTTCTACTGTGTTGCATTAGTGTTAGTAGGATGCTGTGGAGAGAAATATGCTTCTGAAAATTTTAAAGTATTTTTAGTCTTGTGTAGGAGAATGGAATTCATTGTTTATATTTTTATTTTTTGTTTATTTGAATGCAAGATATTATTGTCTTGGTGTTATCCCAAGAGCTATTGTGGCCGCTCTGTGAAATGATTAAACCAGACAGCTTTGCTTGTAGGACAAACATTTTTTTATATTGTGATCTTTCGATGATTTTCAATGCGACACCTATCCCATTACAGTTTCTTTATGCAGCAACTTCATGAGTCATAATCCTTGCGAAAGAACACAGCTTAAAATAATCACTGATTGTTTCTTTGCAATTCTGTTCACTGCCCACTGCAAATAAACAAGAGCAGAAATGACAGTATCATTTAATCCTTTAATGTTGCTTTTGACGTGCAAAACATTCTCTTGTAATAGAGAAGTAATCCATAAGGAGGGTAGCTGCTCTTTCATCTTCCTGAATGCTAAATGAAGCCAAGGCTTTTATGAAGAGATGGTGATTTAATGAAGATGACCGAGTTTTGGAGTAATGAAAAGCTTTTGTATATTTCTAAAAATGGTGCATGGTGCTTACTACTGCAGAGTTCAAATGGCTGCATTTTCTAGTATGTCTTTGCAAGATTAGTGTTTGTGATGCTTAGATGCAAAGTGATTGAATGGTACGGTAAATCAAAAATTTTTCCCTTAGTTTGATTTTATAAAAGAAATGCACATCTCTGCCACTTAATGTGTATAAATGCATGTAATGTCTGACATGTGTTCTCTGCTCTGTGTAATGCTTTTATTTTGGTAACCTTGAAAATATCTCTGATATCATATTCCCTTGCCAGAGGACAGCAATAACCACACAAAAAAGTGGAGCATGAACTTTGTCAATATTACTTATGACAGGAACATCTGAATTAGATATTTTTCTTGCAAGTACTTGTAAGATGCAGAATTTAGAAAGCTCGTCAACTCGGAAAAAAAACCAAAAAACAACCCCCCCCAAAAAAACCTCAAACCAAAAAAAAAAAAACCATACAAAAAACCAAAGCACCTCCCCAAAACCCAAACAAACCAAACCCCCCATCTTTTTTCCCTTTCATTTATTTCATTGGTTTATTTGGAAGATTTTTTAATTAATCTGTAATATTACTACATGCAAAACAAGCTAGATAATGCCTGATACTTCAAAAGAAAGCAGAGAGAGGCTTTAAAGGATGAGAGCCCATATCCTCTCCAGAACATGCTCCCCCAACAGTCTTTCAGGCCTTCATGAATCAACCGAAGGGCCTTATATTTTTCCCTTTCTGTAAGTCAACCCCTTTTTCTTCCAACAAGATTTTAAAGAAGGTTGTGATTCTTTACAAAAAGTTTCTATGTTAGTCTTCAGTATATGAGCACTGTACAGTACAACCAGAAGTAATCTTAAAGGTTGCTAAACTATTTTAGGGTTGCCAGGAACGTAAAGAATGCAACCACGTTGTTACATTTCTCATTGTGTTACAGGAAAGATATATTTGACCATCTGGGGTGAATGAACTTAGGTGAGCAACAGCAGGCTGGTTTTTTGAAAACTGTCATGTAATAAAAATGCAGAAATGGCTATGTAACTTAAATTTCCTTCTTATCCTTTTTAATGGTTTGAATGGCTGGTCCCTGTGTAGTAGTACACAAACTCTTAGAAGTGTAAGAGTGATATGTATGGAACGGATGCTTAAAACTCTACATGTTACGTGAATAAATTTCAAGACATGTCAAGGCTGTGCGTTTGTGAATACGTTTCTGGGTAGAAGGTGAAGCATTGTAAGAGATTGCTTTTGGTTTTTTGTGGGTTTTTTTTTTGAGTGATGCAGTAAAACCAGAGTTTATATTTATGTATGTTCATTATACTCATTAAACCCACTTTATTTTCAAGGTACTTGTTGAGTACGGAACAATGGTTTCAATCATCTGCTTACTTACGATGTACTAACAATTCCTTTTTCCTTTTCCCTCATCCTGTTAGGGGAAATTGGGATCAGAGAAGAGGTAAATGCCTACATATGGGAGATGCTGTGTAATGCAATTTATATTCTATGCTAATGGTTATATTCCTTTTGGCCTTTGAATAGTCTATATTTGTTTTATAAAATGAATGGCATTCTTTTCTCCTAGATGCAGCTGTTTATTGGTAGGTAACTGAAGTGCCCCGTGAACTATCATCAAAATAAACCTGTTTTGTACCTTATATTTCTGCAAGTGAAAACTGGTGTGTATATGACAATGCGACTTGTGCTGCAGTGAGGAATCAGTCGGAGTTTGGCCATCTCTCATGTATATGTCATAGGTTGTCTCCAAATTGGATACTGGAGAACATGCTGTTGCCATAGCAATGAAAGTCCTTTTGAAGGCAGCATTCTTGGCAGAGCTGTTGCATCTCCTCAAGTGCTTGGTGCATTGATCTGAAAGTACCTTGTCAGTATTAGGACATAGCTGTAGTGAAAAGAGCGGGAAGTATAGATTTCTTTAAAATACACGATCATCTTCTTTTCACAGGTAGTTGTTGCTTGAACCCCCCAGTTCATAAAGCTACAACTTCTTAAAATCTTATGCTGTGAGCATTTCTTACATTTAACATACTTAGCTTGAATGCACATGTGGATTGAGCTGCTGTTAACTGTTAACTAGTTTTTATTGCACAAGTATCACTGTATGACTTCGATAGCTTCCTGCAGTACTTGTCCCTTTTAGTAGTTGGAAAATATATTTTTAGAGAGTTTCCTCCATGATTTTGGTTACCGCAAAACAGTTGTGAAAATATGCTACTTTATTTGTAATGCTTTTCAACTTGATGGTTTTCTTTTTTCTAGGTAAAATGGTTGCCTTGCTCCCGTATTAGTGTCGCATTTAGGGTTTCATAATATAAATAATGGGAGAGATCACTTGTGGAGATGTAAAGTTCTGTACTTATTTAGAAAATATACCTTACATAGGATCCCTTTTTCAGCGAACACGGCTAGATCTTTGTGTACAAATATTTCCTCCTCAGTGTGGTTTTGTTACCAAATTAAGAAGAGGCTGTGAATTTCTTGTGTCCCATCAGATATATAATTTTTGATAAGTGAGGTTTTCTTCTCCAAGATGAAGTGTAGGCGTTCAGAGACAACTTCTATAGTGCAGATACTCTAGACAGCAGTAACATCCATTTCTACATGTGCTGTGAGGATGGAGTTGATTAATTTTCTCCCTATTTAAAAAGATCAAACAATTTTTAAACTGAGGAACAGAAAGACAAAGTGAAAACTTTTCTAAGTCAGGAGACAATTAATGTGATTAACGCTGTACAGCATATTCTTTCATGTGGACTGGGATTTCCATGTTTAAGTGTTCCTTTATTACTGAAAAAGTCTCTAGAAAAGAAGACTTTTGAAGTCACCAATATAGATTGCTCCATCCTTTGCAGCTTTTTACGTAACACAGTCTATAGCTTTATCACTTTCTTTGAAATAGTAGATACAGATGAGAATTAAACAAACAATTCTTTTTTTCTCCTTCCATGTGAAATTAAGGAAGAATGAAATAATTAATACTTTATTTGTACTTGAAAAGAACTTTCTGCCTGCCGTAGCAGATGTGTGCATGTGCCATACTAGTGATCTTTAGCTTGGGTTTGGTTTTTCAATCCCTGCCCCCTCTTGCCCCTTTCTCAGAGTAGGAAAGAAGTATCGCTTCAGGTTGGCTTGGCCTTGGGAAGCGTTACTGAGCTGCTGCTCTAAGCAGTTTAGACAGGACTTGTTACTTACAGTTTCTACATGTGTTGGTCTAACCTGGATAGACAAGTCATGGCGTAAGTGACCTTGGCATGGTGACCAGATCTGGGTCCGAGGAGAGGTCAGGATTGATTACACCGAGAGTGTGAACCAAGGGAATTAGACTCTGCAAGGTGTCTGTTGTTTTCCCTTTTTAAGCAAATTTAATGCTGCATCAGCAGACATGTACTGAAGCTCTCTAGCTATCGTTGGGAACAAACACAACATTAATATCTCAAGTTTCTTCTAACTGTTTTGCCAGTTGGTCTCAAGTCATGTTTGGGGAAAAGAGGTCTTGCACAGCTCCAACAAAAGTTCTATTTACGTGTCCTTTTAGTCTTTGAGTCAATTAATACTGACTGAGTAGACACTGGTTTTGGACTTGTGGCAATAGGTTCACTGAAATACATTGAGATAAGCTCACTGTGTTCTGAATATGTAAGTATGTATTAATACTGGCCTGATTTTGCCAGGCTTAGCAAAGATAGCATTTAAAATTAGTTTAATATGACAAGTTAGGTATTTATCTTTTAAAATTCTAATTCTGAAAGAATTTTATACTTGGATGACTGATTCTAAAATTAAATGAGCAGCTCATGTAATTCATGTAACAAGCTTCTGTCTGAGATATTAAATACTTTTCAATATCCTTTGGTTTTGTTTCTGTCTATGCTACTGTTTTATCAGATCCGTTAATTCAGTATTCCATATCCCTATAACTTATGAACAAAATACAAAATTCTCAAAATGTGAATTTTGTTTGTCATAATGACTTTTAAAATGAGAATTCCTATCTAAAAATTCACTAGGAGTAGCAGATTGCTAGGAAATATTATTACTCACGTGATACTTAGTGCTGTTATTTTTGTAGTTTAAATAAGCTAAAGCAGACATGAATATATCCATCAAAAACTTTTGCCAAGATTGTATTACTGCATAATGAAGAGAGGATAATCTTGAGTTTTAAAGGACATAGCAAAGGGGCAAAATTTCTGTTCATATCTTATTGCATAGTTCCGATGTCCATTTGAGGAACTGCTTTTTCTTTTCTATTTCCTGGTTTCCTCAGTTGTAAAATGAGGGCTGGTGTTCACACTGTAGAAGAGACAGTGTTTTTTAACTTCTTCAGTTCAGGGAAATGGTGGACTTGGAATGGGTTGATAGGAATAACTTCATATGACCCAAGCAGCACATATTTTCAGTGTTAATATCCACTCCCTCCTGTTGTATATAATGTTTATGTCTCTGCTTGTTTAATCTTTTACTTAACGTTGATAAAATTTTTGGGTTTTTCTTCTTCAGTTCTTACTGTATCTAGTAGAAAGCTTTCAAAATCTAAGTTTTGTTATTTAAAAATGTGAAAATGCAGATTTCTGTCTAGGACTCATAGCAATGTTCCAGAAACTGTTTCAGCACACCTTCACAGATTACATATGCTTCTCATTTCTGTAAATTTTATTTGAATCTAATCTAAATAAGAAGTGTAGATAAATATATTTGCCTAAATTTCTTCAAGGAAGAAAATAAATAGTCTAAAAAGGCTTCCTGATACATAAACAGAAAACAGCCCTGTCCATAGCTATCCTTTGTATTTAATGGATTAAATTCACTTTGACAGCTGTATATATGTACCAGTGTCTAGCCTATGGCCATGATCTAATAATCACGGATATGGTAACAAGTCATCTAAAAAGATTCAGTAATCAAGTGGGTTTTTTGACAAAACCTACTCTGACTGAAACAAGAAATGAGGCTGTGTTAAATGTGACTGCATTTGCTACTGTGCCTGTATTCTGAATACTAATAAATACCCTTTGGGATGTCGTAGACAGAACCTGCACTTTAACAGAGATGGAAAAGCTCTACAACAGCATGTGTTTTAAAGTTATGAAACAAATTTGATCTAACCTAATGATCATGAAGAACTTGGTTTCAAAACATTAATTTCTTCTTCCCCTGAAGTGCTTTTTAACTTGTTTGTTTCTTCTGTCATAAAAATAGTTGCATACCATCAAATAGAGCCTTTTGTGAAACACACAATTCTTATATCATAATTCTGGTATGCGAAGGGAAGTTTAAGAAGTACTGATGAGTAAATGCATGTCAAAGGGGAAGACCTCAAGCACTACAGATATTTTGAAAACATACTTTATATACTAACAGTGTGCTTTGGTCTCGATTACGTTTGACTAGTAAAACCTACATTGTACATAAATATCCCTTAAGAGAAAAACAATGCCTTGGCCCTTGAACAGTCCTTTGTAACGCAAAATTAAACTAGTGTATTTTGCTAAACTAGCATGTTAAGACTGTTGTTTTATATTTGGTTCTAGCTTTTGGGAAGAAAAAAAGCTGCTTTACATTCTGTAAACCACAGTAAAATCAACCAGGTTGGGATAAAAACAAGTGTTCCAAAAATTGTAACTTTGTTCTCACTTTTTTTTACTTTAAATAGAATTTTTGATACAGCTAGCAGGATCAATGTTTTAGAAAACACTGAAGGGGGAGAGAGTGTGAACCAATTTAAGGAATTAAACATTGCTTTAGGAAGGTGAATTAACTGTTCACCCCAATTTATAGGTTACATTTTAGCAACTTCTGAATGTGATACTTGTGAGGCTTTTTTTTTTAAATAATGTCTGCTTTCTCATCTTTTTGTAGTTCAAGTGATTTGAGCTACTTATTTTTAAACTTCACAGCAGCTTTTATGAGAAGTAGGATGTTTGCACTGAAGCTAGTATTTGGGAGACACAGAAAGCTGGGGAAATCAGGAGGTAGAAGTATCTTCCAGTGGAGCCCAGAAGATTGATCTAGTTGAAACTGTTAGGTGGGAAGGTTATTTGCTTTTCCACGTGCCTGATTTGCAAGAAACTTTAGGGATTCTTACAACTTTATTTGTTGTTAATGTGCAAGGTATACGTTTGATCCTTTGCTGTTTTGTTATTGTAGATAGAGGTCTTCAACTTGTTCTTGAAGAATATTTGTTTGAATTAAGTGGTAATGAACAGAATATGAAAGCAACTTTCATATTTATTTTGGCAGGATTATGTTATCCAAAAACTCAGAACAAAGCTTAAGATCATCAACATTTATAAAGAGTGATGTTCAACTTTGAAGCTGGGAGACAAAGAACTGTACTACTCTGCCCTCGGCATTCTTCATGCAGATGGCCACGTCCATTCCCATGCAGTTATTACTGTCCACCACCAGGTTTCTGTTACTGGTTTTGGTAGTTGGGGTTGTCTTTGTTCTGGCCTTGAGGTGGAGTACTTCTCAATTTCTGAATTAATTCTTTTTAATATGAACTTAGCTCTCGATTCCAAGGAAAAATAAAGATGACCTGTTAAAAAATGCTTGGTTTTGGTAACAGTTAGTGGTGCTGCTTCTAATAGTAAGTATTAATGTAATCATTAAGACTTTCTTAATATAATTGCCATTGGGTAGCAAGAAACACAGTAAAGTTAACTTATTTCGCACAGGGTAGATTTGAATTTATCTGTATATGTTCAGCTGATGTTTAATAATTTTTTAACTTTCTTTGGTCATTTGCATTCTTCTAGACTTGCTTTCGTCCATGTCATTAACTGCTTCTGGGTACACATGATTCCTCCAGGCATTTGTACAATATGAACCAAATGAATGCCAGTCCTGAACATTGTATTTTGTGTTGTGTTTTTCACTTTCAGTTAATCTTTCTAACATATCTTGATGGACAAAATGCCCAGGGACAATTCAGTTAGCTTTCTCTTTCATTGCTGTTCTGGTGCTGTGATTTTTTTTTTTTTGATACAGTGGTGTCTTGCAGAAGTGATATTTTTTGTGTGTGTGTACAAGAAAAGAATACATGATACATGGAGTGGTGTGGACAGAAATACTAAGAATAGTGACAGTGTTCTGAAATATATTTTGATTTACTTTTACTGTATGTGTATTCTTCCAGAATGCCTCAAAGGAAGATTTTGATAATCACCTTTGAGCAGTTTCAAATCTTTTTCCTTTTAAAAAATCACTTGTGTTACAGTTTCTTCTCACATGTATATTTCTGGAAATGTACAACTGACGGTGTAATTGGGAGGCACAGCAGTGTCTGCTATCACCCCTGAACCAGTGACAGATTTAGTGTTTTGAGACTGCACTCTCATGGGGCTAGGAATAGGCTTTTAAATATGTTTTTAGCCTGCTTTTTCCTCTGAAGCCTCATGACTGATTGACTTTAAATGCAGACAGATTAAAAAAAAAAAAAAAGATAATTATTTGTTTCCAGCCCTTTTGGGAAATGATCTTTGAAATACACAATATATGGAACTAATTGGCATGCATCCGGAATTATACTACTGAGAATGATATTATTATTTCTTCTTAGGAAGTTTGTTGAACTTATTCAGATAAAATTTAACAAGATAGGGAATGACTTCATTTCTCAGAAGTCTGATACCTTTTCTTTGAAAATCCTGGGCACCTTTATGATGAAATGCAAATTTGGTATCTGTATCTGTTGTATGAGGCTTTTTTTGTTTTCCTTTAAAAAAAAAAAAGCTTAAAATGTAAAGCATGCTTACACTTGTGAAATACCATGTTGTGTTCTGTAACAGTAGTAGTAATGAACAAACTGGAAGTGAATAAGCACTAGAGGTATCTAGTGTCCCGCTTCTGTCAGCACTGAAATGCTGGCCACCTTTCCTCCTTGATCTTGCTCTATCACGGTACACAAATGGGCTGAGGCTGTGATGTGGTTGCTGAATCTTTAATTCTGGTAAAATCTCATTTCTCAGGGAAAGGCATGTCTCCTTTTCCTTTATCCAAAACATTTTTAGTCTTTGCGTTTTGATTGTTATCTCTAAACACCTGTGGAATTTTAGTAAGCATTTGCTAATTCAGTGAAATTTGTTAATTTTTGTCAACTTTGTCACTTTCCACTTACATAATCTTGGGGCTTTTATTTTCTTTTAAGTTCTGCCAGGTAATCTCTGTGCTGTAACTTCTTCCTTTGAGGGAAGGTAACTGTGTGGATTTCTGTAAAGGGTGTCAGTGAACAGAAGTTATTGGCATACTGGCTCCAGTTGTGCAAATAAATCTTCTGTTGCTGTCCCACAGTGAACAAGCGTTTGCTTAAGTGGCTTGTCTGGTTTTCTTCCTGCCTGCGACTGATAGGAGTCGAGCTGACTAAAAGCCATTTGCTTGTACAGCTAGCATTGCACACGTGGTGGGCCTTGGTTGTGTTTTACTTTCTGTAGTGAACAAATTCCTTCTCTTACTGCCAGCCTGGTTTTGATAGCAGAAAGAGGCTGTTAGGGTTTGGCTGTTCAGAGGCAAAGAGCTCAACCAGGATGCTAGGGTTTTTTGGGGTGTGGAAATTTAGGTTCAGAAACTTTGTCATCTGCCTATCCATAACTCCGTTCTAATGGCTTGGGGCAATGCCAGTTATTTGGAAGTTGTTGCCTCTGACCTTTTGTGTTTGTTCAGTAGTCATTCACTCTTTACAAGATCATTTGTAGGGAAACAGAAGTCCAAGAGAGGTGTGCTTTCATAGATTGTAAATTGTTCTTTATTGCTTTTTGGACATGCATGTGGCCTGATAACCGGAAGTGCCTTGCAGATGCCTGTGTATGTGGTAGTGTGCCAGGAGGGAGCTGGCTCTGTTCTTAAAGTACGCTCTTCTCAAAATGCCTCTGACATACTTCTTCAAGTTGGAGCTCTGTTTTAATAGGACTGTTCAAGTGTTCCTGTGCTGGATATAACACACTTTGGCCTTTTTGTCTTTGGCCTTTCTGTTTTGACTTTCTGTTTGGAGATTTTGATGACTTCTCTTAGCGCTTCCCTCTAGTGTTCCTTAGCATTAGAATTAGTGAAAGTAGTCCTAGGAAAGCTTTTGTGCTCATTTGTTTCAAATAAAATTTAATAATATTGCACATCCATAAAAAATGTTTTCTGTAAAATGTGACTTGGAGCTGGGAATGGAAAACTTTAACTGTCATGGTAACACAGGGTGCACTGCAGTGGAGGAAGTGTCTTGGTAAGTGTAGATTTTTGTGAAGTAGAAGTTTGGTGAGTGTGCATACGTTTCTGTGGATGTGACTTCCCTTTCGTGTTGCCAGTCTGACTGTGAAGGTACTTACATGTAGTAAGTTGCTGCATATTATTAAAAGAAAAAAAAAAAAAAAAATCCATGTTCCTTATGCAACTTCTGATTCAGCTGTATATATCTGGATGTCTGTAGTTAGATCTGTGCTTTTTAGGAGTGACAAGTTGATTAAGAAGTTTGCCCTTTGGTTTTATATTGTGGCCTGTGACAAGTTGTTAAAAAATACCTCTCTCAGAAAGGAGCTGTACTTAAAACTCTGCTTTTATTATGACAATTATAAGAAATGGACACCTGGCTGTGGGTTTATAATCTACTGAAAGGCCTGCATGTCTTTTGAATTCAAAT
Organism: Haliaeetus albicilla; assembly: GCF_947461875.1. Taxonomy (NCBI): domain Eukaryota; kingdom Metazoa; phylum Chordata; class Aves; order Accipitriformes; family Accipitridae; genus Haliaeetus; species Haliaeetus albicilla. Next base: position 13,266,287 of record NC_091494.1, on the reverse strand, counting down.
TAAAAGCATTAATATATTTTCTGCAGAATTGAGTTTTCCTTTTAATTGAACAAACAGAAGAAAACCTTTTAGGTGCTTCAGGTTATAGAAGGGAGGGCAGTTTATAGAAGGGAGGGTTTTTTTAATTGTATTTTTTTTTTTTTAGTAGATGGTGGCAAGAATGGGCAACTAGCTTGCATAAGAGTATCCTTGTTTTAGTTCTTCCTCCTCAGCACACTATATGCATTGCGCATGCACAATGCCCTCCTGTTAACTCTTATAAATAAAATGGAATTTATCTGTGCATCTATGGTTTGAAATGTCATTTAGAGAAATAAAGACTTTGACTGGTGTTGACTTAATTGATGTTTTGATTGGACAGACAACCAGGTGTGAAGTCAGATGATGTTGGCTTTTGTTTTAGGCTCTTAAATTATTCCCCGCCCCCCCCCCCCCCCCCCCAAGCCTGGGGATGATTCATGCTGAGATATTAAGGCAGTATTTATTGTATGCTGAAGTACAGTTGTACAATTATTTTAATGTAAATTTAGTTACTAAATCTAGCTAAGAGCAATAAGTAAGTAGGATGTCAGTAGAAGAGTCTATATGCTGTTTCTCACTGCTGACAAATCTGTTTTGGAAAATTGGTGTCATTACTAGTCTAGATTATCTTCTGTAGGATTGTTTTCTGGAGGGATGCAGATGATGATACAAGAATAGCCATGTATGTACGGGGTGGGCGTGAGGTTAAATATGCTCAAAATTGCAAAGGTGAGGAAACAACCCCAAATATTCCTGATACTTACAGGTTCACTGTTGTACTTATTGTTGTGTACTGGTAGAGGGGATATGTGATTGGAGTGCAGGAGTGTTGGGTTTTGGTTTTCCCCCCTCTTTTTACTACCATTACTTAATGAACTAATGGCTACAGTTCTTGATATTTATTTAGTCTGCCAGTTTGCTTTTCCCATAGAAGACCGTAATATCCCTTTTTCACTGCATTCGAGAAAAATAAACTGTTTTGTACTGAGTTATGTATTATTACTGATTAAATCAGTATTATTACTGATTTCTTTAAGGGTACTTGACATGTGGCTTAAATTTTCCAGCCGTGTGCTATTACACTGTAAAAATGCTGTCATTTTGAGAAGTGAGATTTGCAGGAAGGAATCATATTATTTACTAGATAAACTCAAGTGTTATCTGCCTTGTAACTGTTATATGGATCATAGAAACTAGAACACTGCTACCCTAAAACTAGTCACTTAAACATGGCTGTTTTATAACTGATGTAAAATTTTCAGCTACATCAAAAATATACCATTCTGTTGGTGTTTTAGGTACTAAGCTTTGTCACAATACCTTCATTATGAGCTTAGGTTGGTTTTCCGGATCGTATGTAGTCATCAGGCTTTACATTTCATTTATAGAAAATGCTTATGAGCACCTTTTAATGTACTGTAATCTCATTAAACCAAGTTACTGGTGTTTTGCGTTAGGTTTGTTCTTTGTATCCCTTCATGCTGAAGAATATAGTTGATCATAAATATAGTCTTGACTATTTTTGATTTAAAAAAAAAAGATAGCTTTATAAGTACTTTGAATTTATATTGGTATTACATTTTGTTGTGTACAAAAAGTAGTGCTCTGTTATGTATTTACAGTTCTTCAGCATCTGACTCTAAGTTGTATTTACTTTTAAATTAAATATTTTGGGGAATGTTTCATTTTCATCTAAAAATGTTTTATAGGGTAATATCAATGTCTGTTCCTCAAAGGTATAAAGTAGTTTGATGGTGATTCTCATTAGAATGCTTTTCACTTCTATCCTTGATACTTTTCTGTAAATCCTTCTTTAACGGTTCTTGACATTGCTACCTCAAGGCGTTGAGCCAGCATGTGCAGTCTCAAGTAGGCAGACCCAAGTTCGAATCCCAGACTGCTTGCTCGAGGAGGCATTTTGCTCAAATCCTTAGGGGAATGTTGACCTTGTCTTTCTTAAAAAAAGTGGCACCTGCTGGCTAACCAGGAGGGGCTTTGAGGGAATTTGGAAGAGGGTACTTTGGTCTTGGTAGCCTGTGATACGAAACTTAGGGTTGTGAGGGCTGAAAAAGTACTTGGCTCAAAGAATGGATGGATAGAAAACAAACAGAAATTATGATCCTTGGGAGAGAAGCACTGTTTTGATCCATATCTGATGCTCTTTATTCAGGTCTTGGCACTCAGTATGATTTTCCTTGGTGTTCCCTGTTTCTTGTTTCTTTTGGATTGTGCTGCAGAACATTTGGACCACTGGTGTGCAGAAGTAGTGCCTCAAATAGGTTATGTTAATTAAAACAAAACAATGTTAACTTGATTATTTTGAAGTAAATAATTACTTTCTTATAAAGCAGCCTAATATGGAGGGATCTCAGCAATTCTCCAAGCTGTTAATTTTTAGTTTAGTAGAATAAAAATAGACCAAGGAAAAACTCGTAATTTCTGTTTGCAAGGTCAGTATATAAAATGCTATTCACAGCTTTTTGTCTCATTTTGTAGCTTTATGGTCTGTGTATCTAATGAAATGTAATATATTTGGTAGGGAGCAATGAGATTTCATGCTGTTATTTCCAGAAGATTGCCAATACAATACAAAACCAATGTTTGTCTTTTTTGTTAGATTTACATAGAATTAATTACAGCTATTGTGCAGTTTTGAGCCAAGAGTTGAAATGCACAGGACTGTGTTTAAGCAGAGTTCCTTTCTCCTCATCCCTTCACTAAAAAAATAAAAATTTAAATCTTCAGATGCAGAAGAGCAGGTTGTATAGAAAAGACGGGCAATATAATTTGTATTATATAAAGGTCCAAATCAGCATTTTTTTAAAATAGGCTATTGAGTTATTGAGTATTAAATTCTAGACTGCATTTAGTAGGGTAAATTGCTTATAATTCTGGAAGCACTGATCCTGATAGGAAAGGGTGATAATTAGTTTCTAATATGGACAGAATTGCTGTTATTAGCTGTGCTCCACATGTTTGCTTCCCCCGTGGCATTCCTTGGGGTGCAGCAGATGGATGAACAAGGGGCAGAGGTAAAGTGTGCCACGATCGGCTGCTGCTTTCCCCCAGGGATACTTCTAGAATGCTGATCTCTTCCCCGCCCCCCCCCCTTGTTTTTTTTCTTTCTGTTTTCTTTTTCAGCAACTTTGCTGAGATGTATCAGAATTAATTTATGGTATTGCTCCTTTATAATCCATTAATCCAACCATTTAGTATCAATATGTTTATGTCTTAAAGGATGGACTGTTGTATGTGTGCTAGTATCTTAAATCTTACGAAGTCAGTATCATGCTTAAATAATTTCTCTGTTCCAGGAGGTTGTGGCATTGATAGTCTGATGTTGCCTATTACTGTTATCTGATCTTTTGTAACATGATCAACTCCTTTTTTAAGTTGGAAAAGGGATATTATTGTGGCACCTGGATGATAGAATGGAGACTGCTATTGAGAAGAATTGTCCTTTTTATTTAAATCTATGCAAGTAATGTCTGCTCTAATTTTCCTTTCTTTCTGCTCTTGATTAAAATGCAGGCAGAGGTTGTGTGTGGGTTTTCTGTTTTGTTTTTTTATTTTTAAAGCCAAATCTATTCAAGGTAGTAATGTAGACCACCTTCCCTGTTTGCCGTCCAAAAATGTAGAGTCTTGCTTAGGTAAGAACAAGAAGAGGCTGACTTTCCCTTACTCGGGCTAGGAGGAAGTCCGGCATTGATGCAGCAGCTCTCACCTGGTCACATACAACTTGAATGTAAACTTGTGGAGCACATAACAGCTTCTTTACCTTTTGGAGTGTACAGTGTGTAGTGGTTTGGGGCACTGAGATCTTCTCTGTAGAGTTCTGTGGTACTACCTAGTCATCTTGGTGTGCACTGAAAGCTGTCAATCTCTCACTTAGGTTTCAGATTGTTTTGAAATGGGGTGTGAAACTGACCGTGTTTTTGCTGACTTACATCTGCCCCTAAAGGCTGCTTTGGAGTGTTAAAGAAGGAAAAACTACATTTAGCTAGGACTACTAGAAGAGATTATACTGATCTGAATTTTAATAATAAAAAAAAATTGAACGTTTAGACTCCCTGAATTGTCATGCAGGAAAAGTAGAGAGTAAAAGCCAAGCTGCTGGCGATAGTGGTACTGTTTTGGCAACTGGTTGAGTATGTGCTAGTGCCATAGAAAATTGCAAATTGAAGAGAGCAGAGGCATCTAAAAAAAAAAAAGCATGAGAGGAAACTGAAAGTAATTGGTCCTGGATTAAATAAAGTGGAATAGCTAATAAAATGGAAGTCTACATATTAAAAACAGTCCTGGTTTTGGACTTTAACTAACTTTTAAATAAAGGTAGGAATCTCCATTAAATTTGCTTTCCATCTGAACAGATAGGGTGGCGATGGCTTAGTAGACATGAATGAAACTGCAGTTCATATAAGTTTACCAGATAAGAGAGAATGAAATCAGGTGGTTTGATGTCAGGCTATAGCATATGAAAGCAGTTGAACTTCATATGTTTAATTAAAAGAAATGTAAAACCTTTCAAGTGTCTAATGATTCTTCCTTAAATCTTTATTGATACTCTGGCCAGAATTTTGTTCAGAGTGCCTTAAATACATGTCAAATACCTGAAAACTGAACTCATGATAGTTATCTACTTGGCTAAACTTGAATTTCACTGTGGTTGCCAGACATGTAGTAGTTTATACTGTTGATCAGGGGAGAAGAGATTAATGGCAGCGAAACACTGGATTGACCCAACCCAGTGCTGGGTGCATCATTAAGCTGGGAAGGGGGAACCCCAAAACCGTTCATCATGAATGATGGCAATGAATGCTTTCCAAGAGACCGCTTCCAGACAAAGTGGCTCTGCTCATATCTGTTTGATTTTAAAATTCTTTTTGTCTTTTAATTTTCCTTTGATGCAGACAGTAGAGAATATCAAATATGGTGCTCGAGAAAATGTTTAGGCTTGTGGAACAACTGTAACTGAAGGCACTTACCTGTGATAATGAAATGTAGCGTTCAGCACGGAGAATTAATGGGTTTCCATCTTTGGCTGAATCTTTAGTAGTACCATTGTTTTAAATTAAACTATTTCTGGAATAAATTTCAAATTCCTCTATGTATGAGTCATCACAGACACAAATAGGTCAAACTTGAAGTAAAAACAAAAGTTGTACTTTCCCTGTGGCTCCTTTTAAAAAGAAGTTTGGATGTTGGTGTCTGGCATCTAATGTTGAATGAATACCTCTCTTCTGTTTTATCTCCCTTATTCTTGCACCTCCTAAACATTCTACCACAGTATTTTGTGTATATATATTATAATAAATCATTCAGTAGAACATTTGCAATGTTGTGCTTAAACACTAGTACGCTGCTGTAGCAGATCATGAAAATTTGCAATTTGGTTTTGTATTCTTAAATTAGGGATCGCTTTTTGTCTGGACAGTCATTTTATGAACACTGATTTTGCTGATTCTGTTGCCCATATGCTAACATAGGGAGAGAATACTTCTAAAGAAATATTGCTTTTTCCTGGAATTAATGTCTGCCTCTTGCATTCTCAAATCACTCATTAGGAAGAGTGGCCCTGTTGCAGGGGTTTTTTTCTTCTTTTCTTTTTACGATGTTATACTGTCTCTCTTTTTAAAAAAAGTCTGGTAAAATCTTTTAACTTTTGGTGATGGAGCTAGTTTATGACTTCTACTGTGGTTAAATTGCTTCTCCTGAAACTGACTGTTTACTAAGAAGTCAGAAGAAATGCTGTTTGCAGTGATGTAACTATTGATTTCTCCAGTATGGTTTTTGGCAGTGTGCCAGATAATAATGTGTGATTAATAAATTCTACAATACTTTGATGTGTGGGTATTTTTTTATTTGCTTTAATTTTTTTCAGGTTCAGCTTTGGCCTGCATCTTAAGAAAGTTTGTTTAAATGGTGAGATGCAGTCTTATAAGAAAGAGGAAGAATACTTCTGTATTACAGCTCAACCATTTGAAACCATTTCAGAGATTCTGGATTGTCTTCATGATCAGTGAACTTTCTCTAGCCCTAGATCAAATTGTTTCTACTCTTAATTCCTTTCAGGTGGTTTTTGTTTACAACTGAGACAGAGAAGCTTTTGCTGAATTCTTCATATGCATTTGGGAACTTGAGAGAAAACAGTGTAATAGAAAATCTTACTTTATTGGGAAGAGAGTGAACTTTTCTAGAGCCTTTTCTAGAAAAGGATACACCATCAATTTGGAGAGGTTTATGCAAAATTTACCTTTGTGTATCAATATATAGCTGCTTAACTTCTGTAAAGAAGCTGCTTGGTCAGGTTCATTCTTTTGAAGTGCTAAGACAGTCGTAGCATTGGAAGTTTCCTGTTGGCACTTTTTTGGAATCCACAGTATTCTCAGAGAAATTAGTGACTTCAAGGTGACTCTCCATGGTTAACTTTGCAAGTTTGTCACCAGGGACATCAAATTTGCTGAAAATTTCTCTGTTTGGCTTATATTTTTTTACAATTTTGCTGTGTAATTTCAATAGAAAAATACCTTCTTCTGCAGTTTTAAAATGACTTGTGAATTTCAAGGATTTTTTTTTCTTTCTTTCTGGTTTTAACCTAGATTCTTGAACTGGAATGACTAAAGGAAGTAGTGATTTATTTGGATGATAGTTTTTATATATATGTGTGTGTATATATATATATATTATTTTTTTAACACACACACATATATTTATTTATTTTCTGGACTGTGGAACCATTTCAGACTTTTATATTTTCTTTCAATGTTTTTCCTTGTCTGCTTTTGCTACCACGCATTACAGATGTGGGTATGCGGTGGAAATCTGTTGACAAGGAAATTGCACCTTCTGTTTGAGGTTTGCAGTGTTTTTAGCACAGTGACTGCAAGTATTTTTCAGTTGAAGACTTATAGAAGACATCCTTTATGAGATAGGATTTCAAGTAAGTTTTTTAATAAATGCTAATCCACTTAAGGCTCTCAGAAATGGCAGAGTACTTCAGTGCCACCTAAAATTAGGTGATACTGAAGTTGTAGTCACCATATGTTCTGTCACCATATGCAGCAGTTCTGGAAGTGATAGTGAAAGATCATGTTTGCAAGCTATAAAAGTGTCTTTTCCAAACTGTGATGGGCAATTCAGAGTAGTATGTAGCCTGGCATGAAACTGAGGATGCTGCTGTTATTGGTACTATTGGTAGTCAGCAAAAAAGTTTTGCTCTGAAGTAGTCACTCTGTTATTTGATAGCTTTACTGTGATCTGGACAGCGTGAGATATTTAATATTCAGATCCCGCACTCAAGTAACTCCTTCACACTCTGGCTGCTTAAATAGGCTGACGAGCGCAGAGCTCCTTGATGCAGGGAGTTCTGTTGATAGGATTTCACAAAGGTCATGTTATTCAAGGAACTTTTTGCTTGCTTGTCTGCATAGTTGGATAACATGAGTGGGATGGATTCCTTGTTTTTAATGCAAAAAAATTCCAAATAGCCAAGACTATGACTTGGCAGAAGCAGGTTCCTAAACAAATGCTTTGTCAGATCAACTCATTGACTATTGCTGCTCGCCTCTGTCGTGTAAGTGATTGTCTGGAGACTGAATTGTTTGTGTAACTGATAGCCAGATCCAAATGCAGTAACAGGACATGTATTGAAGAGGTTGGAAACTTGGAGAACCTTGGAGAAAAACTATTCCCCAAAGGGAAGGATTGGCAATCAGGAAATAAATAATCTGTAGCATGTCCTAAAGACCAAATACAATGGTAAACAAACATTTAAGAGAATGCGGTTCAAGTATTTAAAAAACAGTGAGTTAGCATTCCAGGGTGAAACACAATTTTGTTTAAATCTACTCTGTTCATATTGACCCATTTCACAGCAAAAACACGGTTTATGTGTCCTAGTTGCTAAGCAAATATGGTAACTTTCTCCTGCCTCATAGTGTTGATGCCTAACTGACTATTTTTTGAAAACTTATGAATTTCAAACCAAAGTTTTGTAGATGAATTAAGCATTAATGTTATTGCTGGAGGCTCATTAGATTTATGGGGTTTTATTTTTTGCAACTAGATTTTTTTGTGGAAAAGACAATAATAACTGCGAGCCTTTCCTTTTCAGTTACATAACTTAAAATCAAGTTGCTTCTCTCTTCTTCTTCATGCAAGGAGCAACTGCATCTGAAATGCCTGGGTCAACATAGAAGAATTACATGTAACCAAAAGCAGCAAATCAGAGATTTTATGTAGCAGATGTTTTCCGTGCTAGTTTCCTGCTGAAATCAAGAGAAAGTTTTGATTAAACCTGGTATCTTCCCTGGTGTGTGTCTCATACACTTTCAGAGAAAAGATGCAATGACTGGAATTCTTAAGATCCTTTTTACCTTGTAGCATTTTAATAATAACATGTGTTGTTTTATATCTAACTCATTTTCATGATCTAGTAAGATATTTTAATTGTTATACAGTATGTATTTTTAATTTTTGAACTGTTTGAGCGTGTCTTGGTCTTCCAGAAAGACCTTTTACTATAGCATATACTTTTGTGATATGAGTTGAGCAAAACTCTGTGGTCTAGGAAGTAATTTTACCATTTGATTTAATATGGAAAACTTCATAACGTAAATTTGAAAGTAGACTGTGCCATCTATATATTCATTTTCCTAAGCAATTTCCTGTAGAAATTCTTGACACTAAATTAATTAAACAGTTAATCACAGTGGTGGCTCTTTTCTGCCATAGGAAACTGGTTTTATTCAAGTATTACTCCTGTGATGAACCGGTTCAGGAATTTTGTTTGTTTTCATCTGCCTCCACATTCTGTTAATCAGAGCAAAATTATTCCTGTGCTATTTGTCAGAAGGACAGAGGAGAATACATGCATGTGTATAGATGCATTAGATTATCATTATTCAACACACGTAGTATAATGTTCCTCCTAAATAGAGAATTTGACATTTTGCTTCATTTTTACTGATATGCTTTTAGAATACTGACCTCTACAGGTGGTTCATTTGTCCTCTTTAGACTGCTGGTGGCCTTGAATTACTTCTGTTGCATTTGAAAAGTAAACAAAATAAATGCTGCAGAGAGATTATTCCTTTCCAATGAGGCTGACAACATCAAGGGACAAAGAAAAAGCTAGTAAAAACCTAGCTAGAGCAGTTAGCTCTTATTTCCCCCTACCTCTCATCAGTAGCATATTGCCTCCCAGCCCCCATAACTTTGTTTTGTGCTATAACCATATTTGCAGTCACTAAGTTCAGACAGAATGTTAAACTTAAAAGTATTCCATAATTTAAGAGGGTTCATGAAGTTGATTTCTAGACTTGTTCTAAATACTTTTTTGTTGTTGAAATACGTGCCGTCTGTGGAAACATTATGTATCATAGTGCTTTAGTTAACTCATGAGCTTCTGTAGGTTATCCATTCTTTTTTTATTTTAGTATCCTTTATCCTTTGAGGATAAAGTACTTTTGCCTGTGCTTTGAGTTGCTTGATGTAATTTAGATTCAGTTTGGAGTTCTCAGCTGCTGTTAACAAGGTGCTGTGATTGAGCTAATCAGCCCTGCTATGAACTGGCTATAGTCTGGAAGCTTAACAGCCTTAAGATTGCTGCAGTTACAGACTTCTAATTTTGGAGCTGTTTTAAAAATGGCTTTGAGTGGATTTTCTTGTGTAAAAGATGGCATGTACATAATAATGACACTGTTGTAATTGTAGTCAGTATTTTTCTTAGGCCGAATGTCTAGTCTGATAGACTTGTTTGAAATACAGATGTTCCCTTCTATAGTTTTTATATTTTCTGTTCAGCAGAATATTTATTATTACAATTTAACAAAATCTTGTAGACCTTGTGTTAGAATGAGAGATGTGGGTGTGAAGGAGATGTAATTGACTCTAGATAGAAAAACTGTTAAGTACAACACTAGATCGATGCAGGCATCACATCAGATCCTTCTGTTACTTGTCTGTAACTGGCATTATAGATGGCATTACTCCGGGTTTAATCAAGTGCAGTGAGTATAGAATTTTGGCTTCAAATGTACTTCATTCTTAATGGAAAATAAGATGAAATGGCTTAGCTTCATCTGTATTTTTTGTCTTCTGTAAACTACTAAAGTTTGGTTTTACAATGAAAGAGTTAAGAACCTATATTCAACTGAAATTCTGTATGAATAGGGTGTATTAGATTTTTAAGACTTCTTAAAAACCTAATTAGGCCTCGGAAAACTTACAGGCTTCACAGATCTTAAGAGGCCCTACCATGTGTGAAGTTTTCTTCACTTTGAACCTTTTTTAATAAAAGTGGGTATAGATTGTTTCTCCGTGTTTTTTTTTTTTGTCTGTTATTCTGTCATCTTTTTATTGTAGTATTTCATAGTATTTTTTTAGCTTTCCCTTGTTTCTCCCATAATAGATTCAGCATTAAGATAATGATACACACAGAGTCCTTTAGGAAAATTAAAACTAAGCTAAAGACATCTTGGGGGCTGAAGCGTATACAATGTTATGGTTTCTTGATAATTGGTTAAGAATATATATCTTATTCAAGGTAAGTTATGCCCTGATGCTTAAAAATTCAACAGTGAACTTGAAAATGTAAAAGGAAGTGGCTTCAGATTTACTTCTTGCTTTTTTTAAAAGAAAAGCCAAGCAAGGAGTAAAATCCTAATGACAATCCATGTTCCATAATCTATAGTTGATATTGTAATCGGCGATGTACACAGAATTTTTTTTAAAGTCCAAATTGCATATATATATATATACACACCTGAGTGATGTGCATGTTTACTTCTTTTGTGTGACTTCTTAAATATAAGCTTTACTTCTTAAGGTACATGCAGTGATGTAGAACAGAATTGCTACTGGAGTACTTGAATTTTTACATTTGTTTCACATGCATCCTGCCAGGTGCCTTAATGTGTGTTTAATTCAGTGGGCTTTCATATCACTTGTGAAAATTCAGGCAAGTACTTGTGTTGGTTTGTCTGTCAGGGAAATCCCACGTGTGTCTGGGGAATGGGCACAAAAGGACACAATGTCATCTAGTATAGCCCTTCAGTTATGTGAGCATATCACATTTGTTTGAATTCAGGTGAAGAGGGTTTAGTTATGAATTCACTTCAATTTACAAGTATTTCTTAATTTTCTTAGAAGTATGTGGGCCAGCCTTTTCTAAAGGAATATGCTCTGCATTTTTAGTCCACATGAACACGTGTTGTGGAGCTGTATGTGGTGTTTATTCTGAATTGCCCTATTACATGTGTGAATCTTCAGAACACTCTCTTATATCTGGGAGGGAAGGTCGGTGTTTTTCTTCTGAACCTATGTCAGTAATCCTTCATATATAAATTGGGTTGTGAAGAGACGTTTGATGCCTTATTACCCTTTCACAAAGTGTGATCTGCAAAACACTTAAGTAATAATATGTTGAAGAGCAATAATATGCTTTGTGTTTGGAATATAAGAAATTCTTCCCAAATACCAAGTCATGGTTGTCTCTTTCAAAAAGGCAGAAACTGCTTTTTCATTTTTGTTATTTTATGTGTTTAACAGAATGTGAAGAGTCTGTCTTCTGTTAAAATTATTTGATAATCCTTATAAACAGTAATATTTTATTTTTAGTGACTGAGCAAAGCTGGGCACCTACACAAATTTCATTGTATTGGAGTGTTGGAGTTTGAAAAAGTAAAGCATAAAGTGAAGCGAAGTCTGAAAGCTGTTGCCAGAGCTAAAAGCAGTAACATAAAGAGAAACAAATGCATGATACAAGGCCAACAAAATTTGAACTTAAAGTCACCAGCCAGAGAGGTGATGTGTTTAAATTGGCTTGTTTTGGCAATGCTTAAGATTCTAAAATACAAAAGAGAAAATGGGCTATAGTAATTCATAGAAGCAACTTATTTGGCACATGGGATCCAAGATTTGTTTTGGCTAAAATTCAGTGTAGTTAAAAATTTTAAAATAAAGATTCTTACTTTTTGTCTTTTTAATTACAGAAGAAACAGGGAAGGAAGTTTCTTGGGCTTTGTTGCCATTTACTTCAAAGTAATTTACTCTTCCTCTAAATTTTGGCTAAAATTCTAGCAAGTGAATGATAAAGTATGTGTGAGTGTTCTGGCAGTGTTGAACTTCCTGCTAACCTGTTTCTACCCTAACACTGAGCAGATTTGATATTTTTAAGATTTTATGAAGTTTATTGGTGTTTGATGTAATTCAAACATGCATTTATTCAGTTATTTTTCTCATGTGCTGGCATGGTATCAATGGTCCAGTAAAGGCAGTAGTCTCAAAGTGGACTGCAGAATTTTACACATCATGGCACAGTGATGTCTTTTCTTTTTTTCCCCTCTCCCCCTCAGAGGTAGCGAATGTTTGAAAAGCAATGGGCTGACTTCCCTGGTCCTTCACCCAACCCTGACTTTGGCACTGTCTGATTCTCATACTCTCCCCTTCCTTTCTGCCAACGCTGGTGGTGGTGGTCTGGCCTGGTAGTGGAATACTTTTGTGAGCTAATCTGGCCAGAAGCCAGCAAGGGGTTTTCTTATGGTTCTGTTTTCTACTAGTTTCTTCCTGAACTGGTTTACTGCAGGACCCTACAAAACACAGGTGCTAGTATGAGGGAGGAGGACACAGAAGCCAGGCTATGGGCCATGCGGACAGCAGAGTGTTAAGGGAAGCAGGATGGCCTCCTTTGGGTGGCAGCCAGCCCTTAGCTGTTAGTAAGACAGGCTTGCGTTTGCATACATAAAACTTGACTCATAAGATGTTGTCTGGCAGCGGTTCCTGCATCAAAATCCCTTTAGAGGAGTTAGTAAATGTTGCTTGCCTGTTTGAAGGCTTATTTTGCATGAGGAGATTTTGTACTGCTGTAGCTCACACGTTGGCTAACAGGCCTGCTGGACGCTGTGCTGGCAGTGACCGGCGCTCTGCAGTGCTAGGGAGTTGAAGGGTTTTAGTATCCTTCCGCTTTTTAGTCTTACTCACCTGTAATATTAAACTTACAGTATTTGTCCTAATTCTACTGTAAAATCATTAGCTTCTGTGTTCTGATTAAATATTCCTGGAGAGAAATCTGTTCTTAATTTTAAGGTGTTAAGTTTTATAGGAATGAAGTTGTAAGACTATATGATGCTTTTGTAGGAGAGACTTTTAAAACATCCTGGGAGGAGTAATTTAAAAAAAAAAAAAATTAGTTATTGATGGCTACTTGCTTTTTGACTATAGACTATTCAGGTTACTGTTTGCAAATGTTTAATACCGTATTATTGTTGTAAGAAGGATAATTACCAGGTAGGGGTGCTTTTCACTACAGAAAGGCTGTCTACCACACTTTATTGGCTTTCAGCATTTTCTAGCTATAACCTACAGAACTGCTGTAACAGCATACTTTGAGAAGCAGCAGCAATTTTTTTTGTTTATTCAAAGTGCAACTTGTCCTCATTTAAAAAAAAAGAAAAAAAAGGTATGAGTGCACTTTGTAAACAGCAACAGGTATGTCAGTTCAGCTGTAATGTTGTTAGAGAATGAATGCAATTTAAAATGGGGTTACTTGAATACAAATTCCAGTTCTAACTTTTCCATCAAATTTCTGCTTCTGAAGTGTGTATGGTTTCTAAGTGCATTTTATTAAGAGTGTCTGAGCTCATGTAACACTTGTTATGAGAAAAGCACTGAAAACTCACATTTCTATAAAAAGTGTGATATTTAGGATTTAAGCCAAGGAGAAATGTTATGCAGTCTAACCAGACTACGGAGTACTAAACGACAAGCTAGTAGAAGAAATTGAAGACTTCACTGCTCTTCCTTCTAACAGGAAAAAAAGTCTTTCCTTTGGTTAAGATGTAAAGTTGGAGAAATCTTGACATCTTTGCTAGCAAATGTAGGTATTTCTAAACTAATCTCCACCAGATCCAGATCCTGTCAAATTTAGTAGTTATTTTCAGGAATAGAAAAATAAGTTATTTTTTTAGTTAGTGTGATACTACTTGAAGTTCTTTTCAGAATAGTTGGGTATTTCTGCTAAATTAGTAATGTTAAACTGTTGTAATTATTCTTAAGCTTTTAAATACCATAGTGCTGAACAGGGAGTCTTGACTACCCTAGAGTTGTTACTTCTGTGTTACTGATCCTCTAAAGGTGCAATTTTTTTGTTGGAAGGTAATCTTTCCAGACTTAGAAGCTGTAGCAACATGGATATACTAGCAGAATGTTAAAATGTGGATGATCCTGAAGTACAGCAGAAATTAGTAGGTCACTTAACACCTTTTGATTATGAAGGAAGAAACTGGTGAGTACAGGTGTAAGGCAACTTATTACTTAAATGAGCTGTGGTGAGACATCTTGGTTCAATGGGAGGAACAGCCCTTCTTTTAAAGAAATGGAAAAAGTGGAAACACCTAATAAACAGAAACAAAAGTTTTTTGCCAATTGAAGGTAAACTAGGCTCCCTCAGACAAAAAATTTGCGGCAGTACTGCTATGTATTAGTGCAAGGTCCGTTCACATCTGGCAGTGATCTTCCTTCCACCTCGTTTGTTGATGTAGGAGACTGAACTGTATCATATCAGCTTTCCACCATTGTGGGCACACCATCATTTACTGCCACTCACACTAAGGGAGCTGTCAACACAAAGCCTGCCTGCCTGACTCAGCAGGCAGCTAACAGCCCAGGCAGCAAGGAGCTAGATTCGGCAAATCTTTGGGCAGAAACAATGATATCTGGGAAACTTAAAGATGGGTTTCTCTCCTTTGACAGAGAATGTCACGTTTTCGTACTTTGAGAACGAGGCTCAAAAATACCAATAAAATCTATGTCAAAGAAGTGGTTCAAAGAAATGTCTCAAAGTTGAGGAAAGAAAGGTTTCTTGGTTTTTTTGTTTATTTGGGTTTGTGGTTTTTTTTAAGGTATCTGAGGGCCCTGCTGGCAGCACCGGCTGTGCCAGATCTCCATCGTTTGTTCAGACTGGATTCTGGCTATGACTTTTGGAAGTAATGGAATTATTGAGAACTGTTGGTTTTGAGCGTCTGCAAAAGAACATCTGGCAAGAGCTTTACTACGTTCCAGCTAGCTTATGGAGGGGGAAGCACTAGTTAGTACAAAAAGCATACTAGAAAAAGTAATCCTTGATACTTCAGGCTAATGGTAACTTTCATCAGCTCAAATTCTCAACTGTATAAATGCAGGTAGAGATGCTTCATGAAAGTTTTTAATAGTTTACTTTAAACCTCTTTTTTTCCCCCTCCATGCCTAAAATAATAGAAGAAAACACGTTTTGCTCTAGGCAGTTTTTTTACTGAGGGAATAGGTGCTGTCTTTCCCTTGGACAAACCAGCAGGGCACTTCATTGTACTGCAGGGCAAATGGTGAAGCCCTAACCTTGTAAAAGCTTCTTTCTTGGATGAAAATGAAGTAGTATGGAGGGTTTCTACTTGATTTTTGGCAAAAAAGGAGAGAGATAAGTGAGCCAGGTTCTAATAATTACCTAAGTCAACATTTGCTATGTTTATTCTATTGTTTTTTCACATGTAACGTGGAGCTAGCCTACCACATCTCTGGTTTGGATGAACAGATGTGCAGTGCTTGTTTATCCATTAAGCATTTTTCCCTGTTTAAATACTGAACAGATAAACTTTCTTTTTAGATGTTTAATGCTGACATGTTCATATAATAGACACTTTTCCCCAGCTGAATTGAAAGAGCCAGAATTCTCTTATGAAGAGCTTATGTTCACACAACTTCTGCTTTGTTCAGTATTGAGAGTCCAATCCTGTGGGTGAGTTCTGTTAGATGTGCTCTTTAGAACAAGTAATAGTAAGAAATCTTCTCTTTAAAGATATGCCTGTCTAGAGGTAAACCTGAAAACCTTTCAAACGTCTTTGTATTCTGCATGCTTGTTTTATAAAAAAACAGTAAGATGTTAGTGTGTTGTTTTAATGTGAGATGCCATGCTGCTGTTAGTGGATAGACTTAGATTTCAGTAGTGTAAGGCAGCCAAAAATCTGATACAGAGGTACTATATACCGTAGCAAATTATGGGTTTTCTTCCACATGCTTTTAGCAAACACCTTTGGTCTGGATATTCTGAAGATATTCTGAAGATCAGACTCAGACTTCTATTATCTTGACTGCATATCTGTAAATATCTTTGTTTCCAGTCATAGAAGTGTAAATGTGGAATTGTATTGACATTTCCTTGGCTATACTGTATACCAGACTTGCCATTTTACTTAAAGCTCAAAATCTTCACTCACTAAGATGCCAGGTTTTTGTCTTGATACTTTATTTCTCTTCTGGTTCGCCTACATGAACTCTGAAATTCAAAATATATGATGTTTCTCACAAATTTACTTTTTCAGCTCTTTTTTTCCTCTCTGCTCTTAAACTGCTTGATATGTCAGAGGGTCTCTTTTTCCTTAAAAGGTTTGAGTATTAATAATGCATTAATGATCTTCTAAGTATCAGCAAAGTACTTTTAATTTGTTGCAATGGGATAATTTTAATTGTATGTGTGTAAAGATGCATGACAACCATCAAAACCATGAAAGGATACTGACCCTCAGGTTGATCTTGGAGCTTGTTTTCAAGAGGGTCAAAGTTTGCTGGACACCTTGTGATACAGTAAATGACTGAAAGCAGTTTTTCTTAACTTTTTTAGACATGTTAGAACAGCTGTCACACTTGCAGTGTTTTCTTTGTTCATGAGAGTTAGTGCCTCAGTTACGCACAGTGTAGCTCAGATTGTATTGTGTTCTGATGCCTGAATTGGCAGTTTTCTGTACTGCTGTAATACAGTTGGTAACAGTAGCTGTTGACTGTGTGGCTATATTTGAATATTTTTGGCCTGGTGTGTGCAGTCTTGTGACAGTGGCCTTGATTTGATGTATATATAAATATATATATATATATTTAAGTGTGTGGTTATATAAAGCTCTTAAGTCATAACTGAAGTAACCACAGGAAAATATGCCAGTAGAATGGATTATTATGATAGCTACTATTGTACAGCTGAGACTTGCTTGTTAGAGCTGTTCAATCTGATACTTCATGGTTCAATATAGAGAGGAGAATAAGCAGCATGATGCAATTTAATAGCAGTTTAACAGTCTGTGTGTTTGCATGTGAATAAAAGCTCTGCGTTGTATCCCTGCTAAGGGCTTGATCTCTAAGCTGGTTTGCTTTATTCGTGTTTGTAACCAGGGAGGCTTCAAAATATACTCTGTGTGTGCACACATGTAAATATTATTTATACACAGGATATATCCACAAAGATTAGCATTTTAATTTTTTTTTTAGAAGTTTAACCTTAAATTGGATGGAAGAATAATATTAAAGCTTGTATTAATATAGGGAAATTTCTTTTCAGGGGCAAAGAATAGCTTTACTGTGTTAGTGCTTTGAGCACCCCTGTGGATTTGTAAGGAAATTTGCTGTGCCCCCCTCCCCCCCTTTTTTTCTTTAAAACTAGTTTAAATGCTAATTTTTATAGTTTTCATCATTAGCTTATGCTTGAACTGTCGGAATAAACATACACAAATAACAAATGTGTTGCATACAGCATATTACATATGGTTTTGTAAATATGCTCTCCTCTTTGAACTGTACCTAATGTACTTTTTCTGGCAAGATGGGTATAGCAATGTGCAGGTTTCTAGTTTAGTACAATTTGGGTGGGAAATGCCAGTTCCAATTTTATTCTGAGCAGGTTGTATTGTATTTAAAGTGTCCAGGCCATGCCAGATCACTTGGTGTGTTTGGTGATGTGATTTAGAGTTTAGGAAACAAGAGAATATGACGAAAGAGAAGCAGGTAACTTCTGACATTTCTGTAAAAGCGCTGCTATTACAGGAATTAATAACCTACCATTGTTGTTCTTAGGGAATACATGGGCCTTATTACAAGAAATGAATAGAATTGTTTGTGAAATTAAGTTAAAAGTAGTAATTGCCTTTTTTTTTTTTAACAGCAAATTGTATTTAGGTAATGAGTGGAAACAAATCTAAAACGTACTTGCTAGTTACACAGGAAGTGTATTACCTGTATGGACTTTTGATGTTGATAGACACTGTTAAATTAAAGCTTTTTATCAATTTTCCTGAACCAGCATTTTTTTCCATTTTCTTCTGACTTTATACAATGTAAGTATTTTGTTGTATTAGAAAAAGTTCAAGTATACACCCTGAAGTTGTATTCTGACCTGAGAAAATACTGTTCTTGCAAATCATTTTCTGTATGAAAGTATAGGTTTTAAACAGCTTTCCATAAAGAGGGAGTTCAATTTGATGATGCATTTTAGGTTACAACTGATTTTTAACACCGGTCAATGCTAATTTTGGTCTAAGGTTTGGTTATTGCCTGGGCAAGTTGTGTACTTGTACATTCTCCTATTTGAATAATTTTGTTCTACTGAAGTTTTAATTGTGATTGCCTATTCTGGGGATATACATTAACTTTGTGTAGCATATCTTATTACCTATTCTTAAAGTAATTTCCCCAGTAACTGGCATAGGGGGTGTTTGTTCTTTGCTATGTGAGATAATTGTGCTCTGGGGTTCTCCAGGATAAACAGTGTTTCCAAAATGCAGATTAATTAATTTACTACTATTAATAATCACTGTTGATATTTCAAACAGATATTACAAACTGATCTTTGCAAAGAAAAATATTCAAATGGCAGTTAATATTTTATGGGTAATAACCAAGATAACCAATGTCTCCTCAGGGTGGCTTCAATCCCTGCGGCGCTTCGTTGCACTCTTAAATGTCTGCCATTAGAGGTTGTTAGTGAACAACCTCAACTCTTATGGTTACAAACCTGACTGGGCAGGTGGGGAAGGATATTGAAACTAACAGTGAAGCCCAGGAGAAATCTCACTTTAAGACCACACAATGGATTAAGTGTTCAGCCTGCGCCTCCCTGGTTCAGTACAGGGAGGAGAGTGAGCAGCATCATGCAATTTAATAAAATTGTCTCACGAAGTTTCCTGAAGGAATTGTGGAATCCAGAGTTTGTACCAGACAACTGACTCCGGATAGTGTTTCTGTGACATATCCATAGCACTTCCATTAATCTTCTCTGGAGCAAAAGGTACAAAAAGGGATACTGCTCTGCTACTGGTGCCTCTAATAAGCAATTCTGTTAGTGGGGAGGAACTTCCCTTTTTGATCTGGAGGGATGGGGGGGGGGGGGCGGAACTTCTTATCCATATGCTGTAAGGCAGTCAGTACATTCTCCAAGAAACAATATGGATTGAGATTTCAAGTTTCTCCCCCCCACCATGCTTGAAGTACTTCCCCTTGCCTTTCCTTTGGGGGCAGGGGGTGGGTGGAGAGAAAGCCCTCTATTTATATAGTTTGAAATGAAAGACAAAACACTTTTATCTAATTATAATGTTGCATCTGAATTTATCCCAATGACACCTCAGTGGTTAGACTGTTGATAGGTTGCCTGGGTTTCATTTCTCTTCTCAATTTGATTAATACCTTAGCTTTCTATATTTTAAGCCCACCACATCTATTTGATATATATTGTCAAAGCTGCTTTTGGTTTTGAGTGTTCCCCTCCCACCCCCAGTAATAAATGTGTATCTTGTCTTTACTGTTTATCTGACTTGTAAATTTCAGGTAGTTTGTTAGAATATAAATTATTTTATTATGTTATTAAAAATACTAAGTCTACTATAAAATGAGAAATATTTTCTATTTGGAATCAACAACAAGAGGCTGAGAACTAGTAGTCTTAACCTACTGAAATTTAAAATTTTTAATTGAGATAGCATTTCTCCATCAAATAATGTTTCTCTTTGCATCCCCTTACTAGAAAGTCTAGACCTAAAATATAATTTTAGGTAATAATTTGTATCATACTTCACAATAGACTGTTGCAATATAGGGTCTAATGGTAGATTGATTTGTTTGGGGGTCTAAGATGCAAAATACAATCAACGCTGTTACAGTTTGTGCTCCAGGTTTTTTTGCAATTGATTTCAGTTGTTGAATCTTATCTGAAGGAATATCATTACTCTGAAACAAAATTGGATAAAGAAGCTATAAAAGATAGAAACTCATACCTTGAGTACCTAGTATAACAATCTACAATGTGATTTTTTTGGTCAGATCATTTATTTGATCAACATCATAGCAGATGGTAACCCTATAAAGTATATTATCTTGTTTACACAAACATTAGAGCCTGTGTCTCTTGAAATAAGTTTTAAATATGGTCTTCTCTGTCTTATACCAGCAAGAACAACCTTCATTTCAGTTTGATTGTAAGATCCATTTTTTTTTATTAGGTGAATGTTTGGACTTGTTTCTTCAGAATGAATACATATGTTGAAGTAATGATGCAACAGGTTTCTTCAGCTTTTCTTCTAGAAGGGCTTGAAATGCTCACAGTGCCATCTTAAAAGTGACGTTAAGCAAAGCCATTTTAGAATTCAGTGCATAAAGCCAGAAAGCATCCTCATGACTGCTTGGCCCGATCTTCCAGAGGTGAGTGAGGAACACTCAGCCTTTCCTGTGGCCTGGCTGGGGTCCTGGATTTGGGCTGTGCCCTGTCTGCGCAGCTGGCCGACAGCAGGGGTGATGTCCTGCCAGTCCTCCCTGGGACAGCCGTAGTGAGTGCAGTGGAGGTGCTGTGTGAGCCAGACCAGCCACAGACTACCAGCTGAATCTGCTCAAACAAAGGTCAAACTTACTGAATTGCTCCCTAAACTACAGCTATCTGCTATAGAAGTAGCCAATTTTGATTGAGAACTACGAAATCAACTCATGAGTCATTTCAATTGCTTTCCATCCTCAGTACACACTAAATAAGGAAGTGGGGGTAGAACCTCGTTATGCTTCTGTCTGCCTGACTGCATTTATCTGTGTTACTAGACCTTTATAACATGCAGTTGTTGAATTTCCCCCTTTTTTGTGTTGCCTAAACAGATTGAGATACTGCAGCCCTTCCCTGTGCAGCATGTTTTTCAGTGCTCTGCTAACTGTCACAGCTTTCCCATGCCCTTTAACATCCATGATGAATTAGTGGATACTGGATTTGGACACTGCATTTCCTTGTGGAAGGGGTTATATGAAGGTGGTGATCACCCTAGCTCTTCCATTCTGTTTTGTGTTTCCCAGAAAAACACTTGAACGCTTTTGTTGATGCTTTTGATGACACTTTTGCTTTGAGACTTTATTGAATTTATTACCACAGATGACTCCTGTGTTCTTTCTTACCGTGTGATCCCCACTTCAGGCTCTCCTCCCATCTGGAAGGTGTATTTTATGCTCCTGGCTCAAACAGAGCTACCTTTGGCTGTATTGAAGTATGTGGTGTTTGTTTGTGCCCAGCCCGCTAGAGTTTGTTTGGGTCTTTGCTTCTTGGAGCTTTTCGTTGTTTTTCATCTGTCATGGGTGGAAAAAATGTTAGTGTACAAACCAGAACAGATTCCTTGAGCGCTGTAGTAGGCACGTATCTGATTTCCTGGTTGAGTGTTGTTGGCTAGCTGGTTCTCTGCTCGTTTGGTGTGTGCTATGTTGATCTGAGGGTCCAAGGGCGGCAGGGGTGTTGTTCCAAGTCAAATCCAGATGTCAAGCAGCAGCAGTAAGTCAGAGTGCCAGTGTTCTGTATGTAGTGTATGAAATTCTTCCTTGTAGCCTTCAAGGAGCTTCTAAAGTGTGAATGCCTGTCTCGTGTGCAAATTCTGATTAAAGGATAGGTCCAGATGCAAACCTGTTTTGGGCTTGTAAGAAAAGAAAAAATGCTGCATGAAAAGGAGGAAAAAGACACCTGGCAGAAAAAAGGAAGCATGTCGATACTCCTGACTACTCTAGCTAATCGAACTGACCTTTTTTAGAAGAAAGAATTCTGGGAACTATTTAGAAATTAGTTTTCCTCCCCATCTTACTGTTATATTTTTAGAGCAGTTTCTTTAAAAAATTTATTTGCATAAATCAAATGGTAGAATTAAAATAATGAGAATTTTTAGTTATACATGTGCTGATTTAGCAGAACCTTAACATAAGTCCCTATGTGCCACTGACTCAAATTTTTAAATGAGTAACATGTTTTACTGATCAGGGGTCATGCATCTAAACACTATGCATAACCGTTATCTACTGACATATTTCCTAAATGGGTTGATGTAACATACTGCATCTTAGACTTTCCCAAAGACTGTCTTGCAGTAAGGTGTTTTTCTTTTCTTTTTTCCCTCCTCCTACTATATGTCTCTTTTGAAACAAAAGCAATGGAAGACTTGTTATGATAATCACTGGATTACTAGGGCTGTTGTTTCTGGCAGAAAAGAGTCAATTGTGCCAAAAGATTACTTTTGCCTTTGTCAGTGCCAGCCACGACTTTTTACTCAGCTCCTGGACCAGTTACAATGAAACAACAACAATGCTGTCAGCTGCAAAATGCAGCAAACTTCCACAAACTGCTGGCTCAATATAGTGGTGGTTTTGCATTTTCAAAGAGCATTCTCCAGCCTTGGGGATCTTTCCTGCGGTACACAAAAGGTTGTCTGTAGGTTTTATCTAGGTGATTGTACTGTACTTTCAGTTTAACATGCCTTCTGCAGACTGTCTTTGTCAAAACAGTATTTTGTAGCGTCATAAAACACATTTCTTAAGGAAGTAATGATTAGAATACTACTACTCCATAGGTAGTTATTTACAGTATTTCCTTGGATTTTATTTTGTAGTGTGGCTGGTATGAGATACATACGTGAAAGTTTTACAGTTGCAATATAAAGTTAGGGCTTAGGGGTGATTGTATGGAGCACCCTGCACTGAGCTCTTATTTATAAATTGTGACACTTAGTTCTTATTTATAAATTATGACATTATAAAGCTTCATAAATAGTTATACTATACATCACATAAGAATTTATGCTCTATATCAAAACTCTTTATGGGAGAAGTTTGGGTGACAGGAAGCTTATGAGTTGTGTTTTATAGGCCAAAGTGTGTGGAAACCTGCAATTTAGGATGGAATTGTTTCACCTATTAAAAAAAAAATTATCTTGTGATACAGATAATCAGGAACTTAATTACTGTAATAGTAACCTTATCCTATATGAATGAATTTGCTATAGGAATTCAGGTACTTTTGCAATTATTTGTTTTGGAATGGGGTTTAAAGATGGTTTGACCAATTAACTTTGAACAGAAAGTAATTGGAGAAAGTGTTGGCAACAGTATTTCTAATTGTTGGCTAGATAATACATGGGATATATCTTCTGATACTGAGTTTAAAGATCTCCCTATTTTTCCTTCCCCTTCCTCTTTTGAGCTGTAACCTGCATTTGCATAAAAGGAACTGATTCTAAAAGAACCGTTATAGAGTTAAAAAAGATTCCTGTTTTAGTAGGGCAGACACCATGAGTTTCTGTGGGGTTTTTTTTAAGTCATTGAAATATAACCAGTCTGTCTTGTCTTTTTCCCCACTTATGCTAAAATATCTTGCATGTCATGTAAAGACCAAGCAGGGGAAATAATTTCGCACATTTTACAATACTTAAGCAAGACATGAGAGCAAAGAGTAGATAACAAGTATACGTTTCACAGTATGTGCTGCAATATTCAGTGCTTAAGATGCAGGATAAATCAGGCTGTGCAAAAAGCCAGGCTAACATAGTTGTGCTTGTTTTGTTACTCATGCTTATTTCTTATGGATTGGGTAGGGCAGACACTGCAGATTGGCAAATCTTTTGACTTCTTATGCTCCTGTTTTCAGCAGCTGCAGGTGTCCAAATAAGTAGGTTGCTTTGTAGCCAGCTTCATTAACAAGGAAACTGTTCATCTTTTGGTTTTAGAAATACTGCTTTAGGTATACGGAAGCAGATGAATTTGCTTTAAGTGTATGGAAGCAGATGAATTTGCTTTCAGGTTGCATCAGAGAACATTATGCTTTTACTATCTTTTCTTATAGGTCTGTATGTTTCTTTTTATTGCTAGGTATGGATGAGCGAACAGGTGCCACATCCTGGGGAACAAGCGGTCAGCCAAGTCCTTCATATGAATCTTCAAGGGTAAGGTTCCCATATAATAATTCATAGTGAAAGTTTATGGGAAAGTACAATGAAAATCAGCAGATGATTTGGCAATGTTTTTGAAGGGTAAGCTCCTTTAAATATACAGATTAGCATCTTTTATAGACTTTAATGACTTTGATAAGCTGCAATAGTGATGCACATTACTAAGGCTAAAAAATATATAGGTTAAGAATTTATGAAAATAAACCATACATAACTGTATACTTGAATGATGACCATGCATTTTATTTACCTTATGGTCAGAAAATGAAAATAGAAGTCATGTTACTTATCCAGGAGCAGATTTATTGGCAAAGTGTAGGGAATGCTTGCCTCTCCATTAACGTTAGCCAGCTATAGTATGTGCTGTGTCACGATGTTGGACAGAGGCTTCTCTTTTTAAATACTTTTCTCCTGTTCCCATTGCAGCTTCATCCATCCTGCTTATTGAGCTAAAGGTTTTTGATAGTATCTAATATCCTAAAATAACATTGCCTTTTTAAAACTCAACTCAGTGGTCAAAAGCAAGCTTTCCCCTTAGGAAATCGCATTCCCTTTCATCTACTCAATTTTCTTTTTATGAATATCTACTCCCTAAAAAGTCAATGAGCTAAGTACCTAATGAATTAATTACTAGAAATACGCAGCATAACTGACGGGCCTAGTCTAAATAATCTGTTCTGATTTCAGTACCCTTAAGCCAGAGAGCTGTGTTAGGTCATGTACCTTTGCAGCTTTCTCTTGCTATGGAATGAAGTGAGTAGGCTGCAAGGTCTTGTCCAGCTCACTGGATATTGTTAAAGCCTCTGTCTGACTTTGGAAAAGAGCATTAGAAAGATTTATTATGAAGTCCATTTTATTATGATTTATTATGAAGTCAATTTTTCCATTGATCTTTGGTAAATAAATTATAATAAAAAGATAGAAGAACTTTATGGGTTGCAGAAGTACTTCTATGCAACATAGAAGTTAGGCATTCTTTTAAAATATCCTGCATGATTTAAGGCATGAAGCCCAGCCTTTAGATGCCTTTTCTACATTTGAAATGGAATCTTACTACACAGCTTTAAGTAACTTGTATATTGTGTTTGGTATTTTGAGACACATCTATAATGTTGCTAATCAATTTTTATCAATCATGACTTAAGCTGACCTAACTGGAATCTGAGCTTGTGATTGGTTGGCTGCATGGCTATATTAATCACTTTTTTTTTATGTTAGAGGATCAGCTGGCTAACATTCCAATAATGTAAAGTCAGGGTGCCTGGTTGTTGGTCATCTTGTTGTTGTTTGGGTTTTTTGTGGGTTTTGGGGGTTTTTTTGTTTGCTTTTTTACTATAACTGAAGGTCATGACTAGGAAATTCAAACACTAGTCAAGAATCAAACCCTCCACAAATTATACTATAATACCCCAAAGGTTGGTGCTATTTGGGTGTATCGTTAAGAAAAGCAAATGTAAATGTAGGTTTGTTTTGAGCCCTGTGGAAGGCTTCAGAAAAGAGAGATGTTAAATTCTTTTACATGTCAGGTGTCCCTCTCCTCCCACCAGCAACTGTAACTTGGACTTACAATAGTTTATATTTTGGGGGGGGGGGGGGGGGGGGGGGAGGCGGCAGGAAGTGAGACAGAAAAAAAGACATTTATCCTCCCAGCAAACAGTTCTTGCTGAATCATAATTTGTTAGGACAGTTTCAGCTAAAGCCATTTGGACTCTAGCCACACTGAATATATTGTTAAGAGTTGATGGAATCTATCCCCAGAATGTTATTGAAGTATTTCTTCCTCTGCTGGCTAAGTGCAGAGGATTTTTCTTTTGCATGCTAGTAATTTGAGATGATACTGAGAGTTCATTCTGAAGCACCAATTATTTACAGTTTGTGATTTTTTTTGTTTGTTTTGTTGTTTGTTTTTTTTTTAAGAAAATATGTTCATTTTTGTTTAAACTGGAACATACTGTTTTAATAGGTCTTTCCTAATTCAAGCTAAATAAGTTATAAAGTATGTTTATTTTAGAGAATTTGCAGTTAATGCTGTCTGATTTTTTTTTGGAAAGTTAGAGACTTAAAATACTGATACGTAGATTTATTTCCCTACTTGTATTTGTGGCTGAATTTAATGGTTTTTATAGTGTGGCTTTGTGTGCATCAGTATAAAATTTAGAACAGGAGAGGACCAAATACTTGCATACAAACTTGCTTGAATTATAAACTAAAAATGAAATAAGTGGGTTCACTTCTCTCTGTCTCCCAAAACAACCTTTTGTATATTTTGCCTTCCCTTTAAAAAAAAAAATTCGTTTGTTCCTGTAGTGTTGAGGTGGTAAAGTTTTCTTCATTTTTATAGGGGATTTTTTTGTCTAAAGGCAACAGAAATCATGGCGGTGGGGGGAACCCTAGTAGCCCTAAATTCTAGTGAAAGATTATTCTAAGTTGAATATTTTTGCACATGTCTTCCTACATGAATTTTATTTTTGAAAAACCTGCTAAATGATATAAATTTAAGAGCAAGTCTCATGTTAGCACAGAACATGACATTAGACTGTCCATGAAATTTCTCTATGGGGTCAGCTTAGCTGTGAGCTGTTGACTCCACAGTCTTGAAACATCGGCACGGCAGCAGTTTGTGGCAGTGTCACTGACCAGGTAGTGGATGCTGGTAGGTTTAGATTTTCCTGAGAGCCTGGTGTGGTTGGGTTGTCTTAGGAGGCATCAGCCTCTGGTGCTTGGCTTTGGAAGATTACAAAACACATGCATCTCCTTGGTTTTGTGTAGTAAATCATTTTCATACACTGAGGAATAAGGAAGGCCTGTCCCACAGAGTCAGGATGGATATTATGCTGAATTGATGTGAAGTGGCTGTCGAAAGGAATTCAGAGGGTTTGGCTGATGAATACAGATCTTTGGCCAGGCCCTCAATACACCTAAAAATTTGGTAGTGGGAGGGGAAGAAAACCTTTCTGTAGAGGCCCTGCAGGAAGCAATAAAGAATGGTTGTCTGGGATGTCATTTAAATGACAACAGTTTTCTTTTAAAGAAAACTGAATTCCTTTTACAGGAAAACTCCATTCCTGTGTTTTCCCCCCAAAAAGTGATAAACACTAGAAATATATACTGTCTGTATATAGAATTGGTAATGCTTAAGAGGCACAAATTAATTCATCTTATGGCCATGTTCTTCTGCAAAAAAAAGTAGAACAAAGGAAGTTCTTCTGCATCAAAATCACTGAAGAAGCACTGGACTTTGTTTACCAGTCTAAATCAAGTTTGTATGCATAAATTTTTGGTAAGATGTTTGGTGTTTTATTTTTTGGTTTTCTTTCAACAAATGAGACACATTACACTACTGGTTCAGAATTTTGAATAAAGGGAATTTCTGACTCCTACTCCATATGCTGCCAGATGAGATGGCTCTGAGGAAGATGTAAAATGAGTGTGTGGGTCTGTATTGTGAGAATATAGATCAGAGTTTCTCAGGAGGCAGGGCAAATGATACACCTAGCCTTTTACATTCCTAGGTTATTCGCTGTGGTGATTAACATACAGAGTTTAAATAAGTTATAATTGTCTTACATGTTCAACTTGTAACTTCAAAATCCAGTGCTTTTCCTCATAATTTCAATATAGAATGTTATTCTTGTCCTAATTGCTCTACTTGCCTGTTTACAGGAAAATGGCAGTCTTCATGGAAAAAGCTCAGACCTCTCCACAGACATAGAAAAGTTGAAGCCTCAAGAGGTACCATTTATTCTTTTTATCTTGTGTGTGATTTTCTTTCTTTTTTTAAAAATCTGCGTGCAGCCTACTACTGGAGTTTTCCTTTAAAGTTCACAATACAGTGACCAAATTATTTAAGAATTTAAACTGTTGGCCCAGTATTGGCTGGAATTTCCAAAGGCACATAAAGATAAGCAAATTTCAATTAAATAGAAATGGAATTTGGTGATAGTTAAGTATATACCTCTTAAAGGCTAATTAAAATAATATGGTGAAAGACTGGCTAAAGCAGATCTTCCCTTCCTGTCCTTTCTCAACTCCTGACAAAGGTCTGTTCACGTTAGTATAGATGGTCTGATTGTGTCAGCAATGATGCTTAAGGAAAGAGCGTAAGTATAGGGCAAATATTTTGCGACCTTTACTGTCATACTCTCCCAACAAAGCCCAGCCCTTAGGGGCTTAGGAGATTTCCTGGATAGAGCTGACCGTTTGGACATTGTTCTTACAGCTGTTGGTGGACTCGTTTTCTGTGAGTTATGGATTTTTCTGACTTAGATTACAGTTTTGGCAATAATTACAACTGTTTTGTGGCAAAAATATTGATGTTTTTGTCTTAAGTGTGCTGACCAGTGATTTAACTGATTTTCACCACGTTCCTGTGTTCTGAATAGTAATGATTGGTTGTTACTGATGTATTTCATAATTTTTATTCCCCCCCCCCCCGTCTTTATTTTGTATGCCACTTGTATGTCTCTCCTCAACTAAATTGAAGAATCCTAATCTATTGGTCTCTGCTTGTATAGTAACTTCTCCTAACCTGTGGTTAGTTCTTGGTGCCATTCTCTAAATCTTTCTGCTTCTTCTGCATAACTTAAGAGTTAGGGTGATTACGGTTGCATGCACTAGTCAAGATGAGGGTATACCATCAATTTCTGCATGACATAATGATACTTTCATTCTCTGCTCCTTTCTTACTCATAAGTCTTGCATATTTTGACTGTCACTGAGCTCCGAAGTGATACTGTTTAAAAAACTGTATAGAAAAAGAATAAGATTTTTTTTTTTGTACAGTAGTTACCACATTATGATGTTGAGTTATTTTTTAACATGTTTCTTCTGTATTTATTTACACCAAATTTTATCTGCTGTTTTATTGCCAATTTCATGGAGAATTTGCTTTGCAACTCGGGACTAACATTTAGTTAGGATTATTTTTAAATGTTTTTTGTTATCAGCAACTTTACTATGTCTTTGTTCACCCACTCCTTTTGATTTATTCATGGAATTGTTGAAGAATGTTGGTCTAAGTACAGTTTTTTGGGGAAGTGGGGAAAATGCACTGGTAACTTCTTTTCACTGTGAAAACTGGAGATGTATTCCCGTGCTTGGGGTGTTTGTTTATGCATTTTAATCTTTCGATCAATAGTTTAATTCACAAAAGGTCCTTCTCTAATATCCCGTAGCAGTTTAATTTATTTTAAGAATCTCTTATAATACCTTATTAAAATATAAAATATTCTTATTTCAATAGTGTTTTGAACTAATGTTGAAGGCTGAGAATCACTGTAGGCTTGAGAAAACCTTATATGAGCCTTGTTTTTTCATTACCTAATAATGTTAGAGTGTTCTAACACTGAAAGAGCAGTGGGTATTTGTATTAGAATTGGCTGTGACAATCTTAAATTTGTGAAAATGTACAAATTGAGACATTAGCGGCTTCTGTGTGCAAAATCTCTTTTGCATAGGCCAAATGTTTTATTAGAAAAATGAATAATTTGAAAATACATATACTGTGGGGGAAAAAAGAAAAAAGTAGGAAAGCTTTATTTTTTTAAGAGGAATAATTCAGGTATGGTAATTAGCAAGTCAGTGGAAGTCTATGAAGTGCTGATGGTCTTGCTTATTCTTGAGTGATTATATTGAAGTCCATATACAATACTGTGTCAAAATTTTCTGTCTCTTGTGCTTGTTTTTCTTCCAACTCTCCAATCTTTCTTTGACTTCTATATGTGCAACAGTAGTGGTATTTCAGTGAATATCTTCTGGTTAATGTATATGAGTCCCTCCCTTATCTGAGTGATATAGAGCTAGAGATATTTTTGCATGTATTCATAATCCCTTGCATTAGAAGGGTGACTGGCTCTTAGTGTATGTTGCAGAGGACTGTAAAGCTGCTTTTTGAAAGCCTTGCTCTACTGAGCAATTCAAAGCAAATTCTGAGGTACTTGAACCAAGTAGCATGTTTGCTGAACAACGATAGCATTTGAAAGTTTTGTCTTCCTATTGTGAAATGATTCTCAACTTTTTAGCTTTCCCACTTTATTTGGAAGTTGTAATTTATACTCATAACCTAGCAACAAATTGTTATAATCAGTTTTTTGGGATAAACGTTGTCTTTTAATTAAACATTTTTCTACCATAGTTTTTACTGCAGTGTGGCTAATGATTGCTTTTATTTCATGAAGAATAGTGGTCTGTGAGGTTTTCTTTCATGGTTTTGATTTTGTTGGAACATGTCCTTGCAATAAAAGGAGCAAGTTAGTTCTTCATCTGTTCAGATTGCTGTCTCCAAATCAAGCCTTTGCAATAGGAGCAAGTTAGTTTTTTATCTCTTCAGATTGCTGTCTCCAAATCAAGCAAATCCAAAAATATTTTCCATAAGACATTTCCTTGCTGGATAGCCTTTTTTTATATATGTGCATAATAATTTTAACTGTTAAAAATTTAGCATAAATTAGCTGAGGTATTTTTCTTCCAGAAATGTGAACTGTGGGTGTTTTAAGCATCTTCCAGCATGTATGTTGCACTAAAAGCTGTGAGTGTACATTTTGACCTGATTTAACATAGAATCTAGCTTCAGTACTGAGTATGCGGTTTATCTTCCTTTTCATTTATGTAACTCTGCTATATAGCTACTTGAAGCCAGAGTTGAACTGATCAAGATACCACTGCTAGATTTTGTAGCATCAGTCAACAGGTTGTCAACAGGTTATGCCCTCTATTGTATGTAAAAGACTCAGACGTGAATTGGAACCTGAAATACTATATGCCCAAACTATTCTCCCCCCACACACACCAGTAGTACTTTTAATTTGCAAAGAAGTCAAAAAATAGTAATGAGATAGCAGGTTTTGAAATAGTATTTTATACCTCTTAATCTCAGGTACATAACAAGAAAGGAAGCTGTTAAATAGCAAAACAAGACAAGAGGGACACAGAAATACAGTAAGTGTTATCAAGTCTGTTGTATTTGTGTCCTTTTTGTCCTCTGTTGGTTTTTTTTGCGGGGGAGGGAGGTTGTTTGGTGGTTCTTCTGGTTATTTGCTTTTCCTGATGTATTCTATAAGTAAGCAGATGATTCAGTATGAAATCAAAGCCAAAATTAAATATCCCATATTCACTGCACAGGACGCTTTTGCAAATGCAGCTTACTTTGTAATTTGATTTATGGGCAGCACTTTTCAAAGCAAGTTCTGATATTTAAGTTCTGAATGTTTTAGTTAGGTTTTAAAGTATTGTCCTTAAGCATTTATTGTTAGTAAGTTGGCTGGCTATACTTGTATTATTTTATTTCCTGGTTTGTTTATAGCTTAGATAAGAGCTAGAAAAATCTGGTTTCAGTCATATGAGCTGCATTGGAGAAGTGTTTTTTTTGTTGGTTTTTTAATTGTTTTTTGCAACTACTGATCATATTGAAATTAGCATTGGAATCTGTTCACCAATTAGTTTTCCATGTGGCCAGGGAATTGTCCCATTACATATCATGTTGATATTTGTCTCACAAGAGTTGAGAGAGGTGTAATTGACCATCAGATGCATAATTCCCAAAGTTAAGTTCCTGTAAATAGATTTAGAACTGGAGAAAATGGTGATTATTTCAAAATAGATTCCTTGTTCAATGTGTTATGTCCCCTTTCCCCTTCCAAAGCTTTACCAGGTTAAAAATAAATAACCATGTTTTCAGTTCTTATTATATTCCATTCCTGCACAGATAGTTTTCATCTGTTTCAACTTGATACATGGAAATTAGCTAATGAGTATTTTTAGAGCTCTGTTACAAAGTATGTTAACCTATTGTGACACTTGGAGGGTACTTGTGAAAGCTCTCTTGGCTTCTCCCAGTAATACCTGAAATCTGGGGTAGTGATATCTGCTAGTTTTCCCCTGTGTAGCAGGTGACTAAGTAAGGTATAAAGCTACATTTCTGTCTTTAGGATATTGGAGTGGAATGTTAAAACCTGCTGATAGTGAAAGGGAATCAGAAGTAAAACTATAAAGTGTATAGCTCCTTGTTTCTGGTGCAGTTGGGTGATCTCCATCAGCTAACTGCATTCGTTCCTCTGTTTAGTAAGTATTATACAAGTTTTTTGCACAATAAAGCGAGATGGGGTTGAAGTACTGACTGTTCTCAGCAGCCTGGGAGATGGCACGCACAGAGCCTGCAGAGGGGAGAGGTGTTTGTTTCCTGGCACATCAGATGGGTCTTCAGCTTGTTCTCTTAGCTTTTGTATTGTAGCAGGCAACTGATAGTAATATGGATGAAATGGTGCAAGGAGTGTGAGGAGTCTGCTATCATTGTCTGTCTGCTCAGCTCCATGCGTGCCCCCCCCACCCCCCAGCCCCGCAATTTTTCCTTATTTAGAAAGTTATGGTTATTTTCTGTTTGACCTGTGACAGACTGTCCTGGTTTCGACTGGGATAGAGTTAATTTTGTTTCTAGTAGCTGGTATAGTGTTATGTTTTGGGTTCAGTATGAGAAGAATGTTGATAACACACTGAGGTTTTCAGTTGTTGCTAAGTAGTGTTTAGACTAAGTCAAGGATTTTTCAGCTTCTCGTGCCCAGCCAGCGAGAAGGCTGGAAGGGCACAAGAAGTTGGGAGGGGACACAGCCAGGGCAGCTGACCCAAACTGGCCAAAGGGATATTCCATACCATGTGATGTCATGCCCGGTATATAAACTGGGGGAAGGCTGGCTGGGAGCTACTGCTTGGGAACTAACTGGGCATTGGTTGGCAAGTGGTGAGCAATTGCTTGCTTTGTATGTTCTATTATTATTATTATCATCATTATTATTATTGTCATTTGATTATTGTTATTATCATCATTATTATTTTCTTCCTTTCTGTTCTATTACACTGTTCTTATCTCAACCCACAAGTTTTTTTACTCCTCCCCCCCGATTATCTCCCCCATACTACAGGGTGGGGGGAAGTGAGAGAGCAGCTGCTTGGTGCTTAGTTGCTGACTGGGGTTAAACCATGGCGCAGACTTGCGTGTTGTCCTCATGGAGGACATTGGTAGTGTTACACCAGAGACAAGCAAGTTGCTGGATGCATTTATTATTGGTTGTGTTAGAAAAGATTTGGTTGCTGAAGAAGCTGCTTTTAATTTTAGTTTTTGATTATAATGCCGGTTGGTCAGATTTTTTTTGTTGTTGTTGCATAGGTTGATACATTGTTGATTTATTATGTTCAGCTGCAAACTGACTTACCCCATAATTCCCCATTCCCTCACGGAAAAGTCTCTGTGCACATCACCCTGGTCCATAGAATTACAAAATATGGTCAAGTACAGTTTCAGCTGCAACATTCGAGCTAATAGTTTGTTCTTGTAGAGTTGATTGGAAGGTCTGTATTTTCACACTTAAAATTATTCAAATTGTATGAAGTAATTTATTTAAAAATGATAGACTGAATTCTTAAAATACAGTTGTGTGGATCTCTGACTCTTCGGTACTGTTTGTCAGAAGCGTACTTGGGAATGTATATGTTTTGCTGTCTTGCTGTGTCTTTCCCTGTTCCTCTGAGGTGAATACTTTGTAAAATCATTTTGGTCACTGTTTGGAAACAACATTGTTCCCAACTAATAGCTTGCTGCAGGACTGTTAGTGATTTCGAATGGAGTGTTGTGGCTTAACCCCAGCTGGCAACTAAGCCCCACATAGCTGTTTGCTCACCCCCCCACCCCGGTGGGATGGAGAATAGAATCAGAAGAGTAAAAGTGAGAAAACTCGTGGGTTGAGATAAAGACAGTTTAATAGGTAAAGCAAAAGCAGCACACGCAAGCGAAGCAAGGAATTCATTTACTACTTCCCATCAGCAGGCAGGTGTTCAGCCATCTCCAGGAAAGCAGGGCTCTATCATGCATAATGGTTACTTGGGAAGACAAACGCCATCACTCTAAGTGTCCCCCCTTCCTTCTTCTTCCCCCAGCTTTATATACTGAGCATGATGTCATATGGTATGGAATATCCCTTTGGTCTGTGGGGTCAGCTGTCCCGGGGTTAGTGTCCCCTCCTAACTTCTTGTGCTGGTGGGGTGGTGAGAGAAGCAGAAAAGGCCTTGACGCTGTGAAAGCACTGCTCAGCAGTAATGAAAACATCCCTGTGTCATCAACACATTTTCAGCACAAATCCAAAACATAGCCCCACACTAGCTACTCTGAAGAAAATTAACTCTATCCCAGCCAAAACCAACCCATGGAGTTGTACCATGACCTGTGACAATGTGATGTTTCTTGGTGTTCAGTTAAGAGAAATTAATACAGTGCAGGTGACCCTCAAGGCAAAAAGGAAGAGTACTCTTCCCTGGATTTATTTTTAGCTTACCTTCATTTTTGCAAGGTTCTTCCTGATCTGTATGTTCAATAGGCCCCGCCAGGTTTTGGGTTTGTAGTCTTTCCTCTAGGAGTCATTGACAAATATATAGATTCCATGACTGAAAATACTCTTTCCAAAACAAAATGGTTGTTTATTTCTGGAAACACGTGTGATCATATAATCTTTAAATTAGCTAGGACACCTTGGTATTGCTATTGCCCAGAGCCTCTTGTCTAATCTTAAGTCAGTGACTCACCACAATGTTTCTGGCTGTAGTCAGTTTCTCTGGGTCTGTCCCTCTGCCTCTTGCTGTCTCTGTATCTTGCTTTCTCTCCCAACTTCCCTGCCTTGTGATTTTTCCTTCTTTTTGTCTTTAGAACTCTCAGATTAGTTTGGAGAGGCAGATAATTCAAAATAAAGTGGTTTTCAGTGGTAGATTCACTGTTGTTCATTTACATGTTAGTCATTTACATAACTTGTTGTCTGATTCATATAATCATAGCCAAATTTAGCTTGGAAGGGACCTCAGTATTCCTGAGTTTTAAACAATTAATATTTGTTAAGGTCAGCCAAGCTATAACACTCAAGGAATCAGAAGCAGCATTCATTAAATTTAATCTTTTGGTCTGTAGCCATGTCAAATTGTGAAGTCAACCATTCATTTTAGTGGAATTTTAATGTCTTAAATTTAAAGGCAATAATCGAGCTATATTGTAAGTTGCTAAAATGCAAATACCTATTTACTGATCTGGCAGCTTGGTTATGAGCCACAACTGGGTCTGATTTGGGTCTATTTCCAGGGACTTGTGTAGGAGAGGGCTTTGGGGATAAGGGAAGAAAAACAGAGAAAAGAAGCTTGTTTTGTCTGGTTTAGTGGACTTGAGCAAGTAAAATGCTGTGTGGTAGTTACCCATACAGGAAGAAGTTATTCCATGAAGTCAATAAATGCATGGGAAAATTGTGTGCCATGTAGTTTTAGTGACTTCTTCATTTTCCGAATTCTACTCTGAAGTGGATATAGGATGTTGTGCTTACTTAAAAACAAAACCAAAACACCCACAATTTGGGTTAGGGTCAGGAGTACATTTTTGTACTTATGTTTATGCATGGACAAATCCTGGTGTAATTTCAGAAAGTAATTACTAAGGGATGATAGTTTATGTTTTTGAAGTGGAAGCAAAAGGGAGAGGATGATTCTTACAGAACCCCTGGAACCAGTCCAGTGAAAAGGGGTAGGAACAGTGAGCCAGGGGGGCTTTTTGGCTTGTTCTTAGGTGAGCTCTGTGATTGACTTAAACCAAAATGTCAGAACTTTAATGGTCATTGAAAGACATGGAGTTTTAGGAGGTTAATTACCATTTTATTTTGTAAAATGGGGCATAGACTCATTGTGTCAGGCCTTTCCTTATGGTTTGGTAGGGTAAACATGCCTAGTAAGGAGTGTGTTTTCTCTCTTTTTTTTTTTTTTTTTCCATTTCCTCTTCTGGGTCTTCTAGAATAATACATTCTGTAAGATAATTTTCAGGTGTCCTGTATACAACTATTTATTATTTTGTCCATAGTGTCAGATATTTAATTAATTTGGCTGTGTTAGCATACCTGCGCATGGAAAATCCTAATACAGATAAAGCCTAAACCACTAGGACAGTTGGGGCACCTTACCCAGAAGAGGTGAGAATGAAAACTGTTGTAATTGTTGATTTATTTTTTTTTAAATTGATGGACTTAATTTATTGGAATGATTAGAGAACATCAGTCTAATCCAATGAAATACCTGAGAAATGAATAAAACGTTAGAGCATTCAGTGTTGAGAGTGTCTTAGCTACTCAGTTAAATTGCAGTACTAATTAGTAGTAGTCTTTCAGCTGCATTTCATGATAGGCATTATTAGTAGACAATACTTGTTGCTTTTATTTGTAGACCTATCTGTCTGTCTTTCTGATCACAAACATGCAGTGAGACTGAAATCCAGGGAGAGGCCTGTTGCAAAATGAACGGTGACAACATTACAAAATGCTGTAAGAGAGCAATTAGCCCGCATTAGACTTTATCGGGGCTATAGCAATACAGAAAGAAAAGTTTTGTCTTCCTTTGGGAAGGTTAAAGCTTGCTTTTGTAGTAGCTATGTAAGAGGTTGGAACAAACAAGATGGTTTTGAGCTTACAGCTATGGCATCTAATCATATTCAAAACCAGTTTTTTCTGTAAACAGAAAAATGCCCTGAGCTATCTGCAGTCTATTCAGAATAGGGTGCTCAGAACAGAAAATAAATTTGGTCAGTAACTCTTGTTTTGCAGACTTTTTGCCAGGTACTTGCTAAATACTCAAACTCTTCACTCTGCATGCTAATCCGTTGGTACGTTTGCTGGGAAGCAAAGTTGGCAGAAATGGGGATGTGTACTCAGCATGGAGTGTCTCCTTCCAGCCTTCTGATGTCAAACTTGCCTCGCAGGTAACAGTAGGTAGCAATCCTCCAAAGGGCTTTGGAAGCCCACCTGTGGTCCAAAGAATGACATCACCAGCCTGTTCCATTAGAGTCAGGTCAGAGTACATATCCTCAAATAGTTCTACCCAAGAGGGAGAATAGCTTTTGGCATAAGTAATTAACTCCTGTTTCTGCTTGGAGCCTGTATCAATCTAGCTACGATCAAGTGAATCCCCTTTCAGAGAGTAGTCTTCAAAATTGTCATGAACTGAAATTTCCTTCTGTTCTTAGAAGGAATGAAATTTGGTGGTATATATTGTTGAGTCTTCTTTAAAACAAATTTGAAAAGGGGCTCTGATAGAAATTTATATAATCCCCCCCACCCCCCTTTTGCTTTTGACTTAAGGGATGAGTTCAGATGCCAGCTGATGGTGTTTTCTCTTTGTTACTCAGTCACACAGGTGGGATGTACCTTTTAATAAACTACTGTACCTTATTGGTGTTGGCAGACAGTCTTTTTAAGGCTCTCAACTGCATTCTTCTTTAAGTGGTAAACATATGTTGTCAATTTGTGCTATCATATTTGTTAAATACTTTTTTTAAGCCTTGATTGTATGACTAGAAGCTTCCAGTAGCTTTTCAGAAGCTACTGGAAGCTTCTAAAGTTCTCATCTATGATTGATTACAGCTCTTCCCAGTAGAACTTTATGCTGTTTATTATGTAAGTTAACAATACAGATGTAAAAGCAAGGGATAGTATCAGGAATGCAATTTTATTTGAAGTGCAGCTTAAATGTGAAGAATGCTCTGAAATAACTGTGTAATTTAAATCATCGTCCTTAGAGCTCTTCTGATTTCGCTTAATTTGCTTTTGTGAAGTGCAAAAGAAGTTTGTTAAATCAAAACTGCATGTGTTTGTGGTTATTTTGTATTCATTTAGTGTGGGTGAGTTATATGTGGGAATCGGCGTGGGGTTTCTAATCCCAAACAAAACTCTGCTGCTTGAGCTGATAATCCATAACTCATTACTAAGACTGAATAACTGGTGTCAAGGATGGTGGCCATGTTAAGACCTCTTTATGTAGGTCCACTGTAGATGAAGGCTGAGAGAGGTTGCACTTTGCACAAGTGTAAATTCTGTAATGCATGATAAAGAATGAAATGCCTGACAATTAATTTTAATTAGGAATTGAATTCAAGTACAGAAAAAATTATTCTATTTAAAGTGCTTGCATATGCCTTAGTACATTTTTCCCCTGGTATAGTAAATGTTCTGTTTTCTGTGGCTTTAGTGTTGTGAAGGACTTCTTGGAGCATTTTTCAGGTAGATAAAGTAGTTGATTGGTCTAGTGGTGTAGAAATACAACTTTGATGCTGAGGTAATTGGATGCAAGTACATTCTAGGAAACTGAGAGGGTATATGAAAAGAACATGATGTAAAGGATTATTTGAAGGAATTCTGATGGTAGAAGGGAGAACATTCCTTTCTGTGTAGACTACCTACCCAGTTCTCCAATTTCTCTATTTGGGGGGGGGGGGAATGTGCAATATTAACTTGAGGAGGAGCATTATTAATCTTGTGCATTAAATACATTGTGTTGCATGATGTGTAACCATGTATGAAATGAGTCTTACTCCTGTTATGTTTTCAGTAGTTTTATTATTTACTTTGTAAATAAAGATCTCTTGGAAGACTTCAGTTTCGGGGGCTCATCTAGGCACTGCTTTCTGAATGACCGAGAGATGGATTTTGTTTTATCACTGATAGTGTCCTTCCTGGTTTCTTTCTTTTAAAAATAAAATATAGTTGAAGTATTGTCTTAGGGAAAAAAGCTTTAAAAAAACCCACAGTCAGTACAAGCAGAGAGCCAAGTAGGAAGCTACCTACTTAGAAGCTTTATTCTTTTGGTTCCTCTATTTGCAAATTTTTGTTTCTTTATTCAGCAGATTTAATTTATTTTTTGTTTCATTTCAGCATAAAAATAAACCACATGTGGTGACCTTAGCTAGGAGCCACTCCATTTCCTTGGCAGCTGCTGCTACACGCTGCTTGTCTGACAGACGAGGCTAGGTCATGGTTACCAGAGGACACCCTTGTGGTCATAACCAAGTTGTAAATGTCACTAAGATTGTTTCTGAATGCCTATCACATGTGTATCGCTGATTCTGAAGTAGATAAAGTCAGCCGAAGATTCATTTGGGAGTTGGGACTCCCAGAAGATTACTTTTAAAGCCGAATAGCAGCAAGAGTTGTGACATGCATCCATAAGCAGTGGTAGCGATTTGACAGTTATTTAGCCCTTAGTTACTAGCCCTTTGGTAGAACTGACAGCACGCCTGCAAAGATAGTGAGGCCTGTTTCAGCCCCATTAATGTTGTCTTGAATGTGAGCGTGCAGTCTGAAAAAATGATAAATGTTCAGTGATTGATGATTTTATAGTCCCAGGGCACTTGGGTTGGTTTCTGGTAGCTGTGAACATCCCCCCCCTCCCCCCCCTTAATTAGGTCTGAGCTTTAGGTTTCTCTCTGCCAGACTTAGAGAAGTGAGTAGTGGGAATTGTGAGATAAGGCTTACAAATTTTTTTCAAAACTTTGGCTACAAAGGAGGTGCAATTTTGGGTGCCAGGTCTGTCATATTTTGGTACAGAATAAGTGATTCAGTGCACATCTGATCAGTCTAAGTGGCAAACACTATATTCATACCTTTATATGGAAAAGCTGAAAGCATTTTGAAGTGTACAAAAGAGAATGTTAAGTAATTGGGTTAATTAAATAACATGTGCTTCCTAGGGCTTCTGTGTTTTCCGTCTCTATACCTTTGGTGCAAACTTTCAATAAGCCAGTGTTTCCTGACTGCATAAGGGTCACTCCAAGCCTGCTAAGTTCGCCATACTAATGCTAGAAAAGTGCAAAACAGTATTTTGGTTTGAGTGCTTGTTTGCAAATCAGCTGACAAAGTTGTTTATTTAATCACTATTTTGAAGTAAACCTTTTGTCAGTAAGCTGTGCTGTTTAGTAATGTGATAGTGTCAAAATGCCTATTAATCTGTAACAGTAATAGCAGGCTGCAATGGGAAATGGAATTTCTTCTTGTCATTTGCACTAACATTTTTTCCTAATGTCAGTGACTCTTCCTGACCTTTTTACTGTGTTGTTTTAGTAATGCAAACAGAAACCTTAGGGAAAAAAAAAAATCAGTTGTGAGTTCTTCAGACTAATTATACTGTCTCAGTGGTTAGCGACTTAATGCTAAGAGGATTCAAATATCAAAATATCTCAGTATTATTCAATTTTTAGAAATATTGTCCATGAGGATGCAGCTTATTAAGAAATTATGTGGTTTCTTCTTGATGGGGGAGGAGGAAAAGAGGGGGAGAAAGTAAAATGTGGGCAGGGAATGATTTCTGTGAGATAGACCCGAAAGCCAACTTTTGTGATTAATGACCAATTGTGACTCTGCACATTTAATTAGGAAAGTGTCATTACACTCAATTAGCAGGGCTGCCAAATAATCTGTTTAATACTCTGGTCTTTTTTTCTCTAGGGTTTTGCAGACAGTCCTCATTACAGTGATCACTTGAATGACAGTCGATTAGGGCCCCATGAAGGATTGTCCCCGACACCTTTCATGAACTCAAATCTGATGGGTAAGTAGGTAATTCTTTACGAGTATCCCCTCAAAGCCTCTTTGGTCAGAAAGAGACATTTTTCATTCCCTTGTCTAGGCCTGACATGTCAAGCATCTGGAAGTTGCTCTGTTTCTCATAGCAACACTGACTTTCCTATTGAAATCTTTTTACGTTGGGCAAATTCCTCATAAAGGCCATTGTCCAGGACTTTTTAGAAGAAGGAACCACCCAGATTTTCTCAAGTTGATCTAGAAAGCTGGTATATTTGATTTGATTTTTACATTTCTTTTGTAAATTCTAAATTATTTTAAGGCTAAATTTCCTTAACTTTTGCTGAGAAGACATCTATAGCAATTTTTAATTTGTGCATTAAAAAAAAAAGAAAATTATTTTTCTAACACTATGGATTCCTGAACTACCTACCAATATGCTTTTAGGCTTTTCTTCAGTTAATAATTTGAGGGCTTGCCTCTTATTTTTCATTTTCTAATTTCTTTGATATTTGTTATATTAGAAATGTTGTCACTTCTGAGAAATAGAGGCAAACTCTTATTTTGCTAGGCAAATGTTATTACTGCTTCCAGGCCTGTGGGTGTCTGACATTTTCTGCTTTTGAAACTGGAGAAACAAGGAAGCAAAATGTGTATTATATTGTGGGCTTGGGTATTGAAAGCTTTGTCTTTGTTGCCTGCACTTTTGTGTTACCTGAAACATGTTAATGTATTGATGGCATTGTTTGAAACTCTTCTTTTCCTTATTCCAGTTTGAAGCATAAAAATGTTGATTTCAAAGTATTTATTACTTGGCAGTACATGGTCTTGGGACAATTTTTTTCTCTTGCATCTTAAACTTAGGGATTACTCTGAATGTTTATTCTGAATTTGTACATTTGACATTGTTTCACTTGTATATTCTGCGTCTTGTAGACGTGACCTATTTTGTGATCTCAGTATTGTCCTTTTAAGACATAGCCATGGTAATCTAAGTGGATTACCTAAATCCAAATCCTGGTGGTCTGCAATTTCTTTTGGAAATCTTTCTACTTTGCTCAGTCTCTGTTTACTACTTTAATTTTCTCTGAAGTAGAGGCTAAGCACAGCTATTGCTGAAAACAGAATTTAATTTAAACCTTCCTATATGAACATAAAAATATGTAATTTTAAAATGACTGTCTCTAGAGTCTTTGTTTAGAAAGAGTGCATGTCAATTGGCCAATGATACTTATATCTGAAGACAGTAAAGCTAAAATGTAGTTCCCCTTGGTTATTTTGATAAAGCGCAGTAGAACTTCCCTCCCAATACTCTTTCAAATGTGTTGTCTTTTTTTAAATATGGGAGACTAAAAAGACAAATTACTTCAAGCACTTCTCCAGTGTTTTGATCAGTAGCATGTATGGAATGGCTCTAGGCTTTGTAGCTGATACTGATTTTATTTTACAAAAATACATAGCAAAGTTTGATTTTTATTTTTTTTTTTAATTTGTATTACCAAAGGCTAACTTCTTGCTCATGCTTTTATTTTGAGCCATCCAATTTCTAAACAATATATGCCTTTAAATATATGAAGAAAATAATTGGTACAACTATATGTTCTTAGTTTTTCAGTTTTATTGAAGAGATGGCTAGGTGATTCCATTAGACATAATAGAATTACATCATTAATACAGATTTGAGAAGCCTTCATTGAGATTGTTTTGTAGAGAGAATTAATGAATTGCAATATGTGTATGTATCAGTCATTTGCCCAAAGCAGCTGTAAAATGAAATAGTTTTGTAATGCTTTATGGCTAACAGTTCTTGTAGATGTTACTTTGTTGGAGCAATAGTACTTCATTTCCTTCTATATGCAGCAAAGAATTATAGAAAGCTTTCAGTATGTATCTCTAAGAAATGTACCTCAAAATGCTAAAAGTATGCTTTTAAAAGTATTCCACCTGTGTGTTTTGGTTTGTCATAACAAGAAATTATATTAATTTTACTTATGTTACAGTATAGGATGCAGCTTTGTATATCATACTTTCACAGCATGAATTTTTGCAGCATATATTAAGTTGATGCTGAAAGGTTGGAGAGAGGAATGATACAAACTACATAAAAACATTGAGTAGTAGTTTTCTGTGTAGTACTACTATCTGTGTTTATGGTTTTCTGTCTGTTATTGAAAAGAAAAATGAGATGTTGTCTTAAGTATTTTTTAGACAAAAAATGTTACACAGTTTGTTAATATCAAATTGTGGACAAGTTCCCATAAACAGAATAAAAACATCCATTTTATTAGTTACTGTAGATGATATTTAATGCATTGATTGATTATTCTGTGATCTTTAGAGGCTAAACGGAGATGGAGGCTAAGAACATGAACTTGATGAGCTTATAGGAAATATCTCAGTAGGCTAATAGTGATGGAGCATCTGGGCTTCCACGCTGAAGATCTAAGAAATACATCCCTTCCCAACATTTTATCATGACTGAAATACATCTCTGAAATAGTTAAAAACTATTTAAAAAAAAAAGAAAGAGCAACAATATATTTCACCATTGCTGTCAACACTTAAGAGCACCATTAAAAAAAGAATTGTGTGTCAAGGGGATGTTGTTATTTTGTGTATTATGTTCAGCCGTAAGCATATTTGCCTGAAGAGATGGTGGATTATAAAGTGCCACTGTCTTTCATGATGGAGCTCTCAAACATTTTAATGATCTTGTACATTGCAAAAGAGAGAAATTTTGTCTAACAAGAGTTGATAATGATTCAATAATGAACAATTTGCCACAGAAAGATGCATTTCCATATTCATTTAGATATTTTTTGAAGTGTTTTGCAGAGGAAGTAAAGCTATTATGTTGGATTGGTTAGCGTTCTTCACTAATGAATTCCAGAATTATCCTGTTGATTTGTTAGTATAAAAAAAGAAGGGCTGTTGCTTGTATTTTAAGTAAAACCACTGAATCCTCTTGGCACCAGCATAGTTTGTTGGTATCCATAGAGATATGTAGAAAATCAGGCTAAGATATATTGGTGGTATTGTAGCTCCATTTAGACTTGATAATCTTTGCTTATTCAACACTTTCTCTTTTAATTACATTCTAGAAAACTATTTACAAGGATACGATATTCTTTTCTCTGTAATTCTGCTGCCTTGTAGTGCTCTGCACTTGCAAGTAGAGGTCAGTTTTTTGCTAGGACCCTTCAAGCATGTGGTATTGTATCTTCTGTTGTACTGTTCCCTGAACTTTATTCTACTGAGCTTTTCTGCTTTTGCTTACCAGAAAGAAAGCAAGCAGATCATTCTTGAGTATAGCTTAAAGGGTTTTTTGTTCGTCGGTGTTGAAAATTTGAAGTAGGTGACTTCATTTCTTTTGTGTGTCTGTCTTTCCACAAGAGGTAGAAAGGATAAAGGCATAACTTTTGTGCTCCATGTTCATCGTCTGTGTACTACACAGTTCCACAAACTTGTACCTGATAAAAAGTCATTAAAAAATTTAGTCAATAGTGAGTGAAAAGATGGTGGTTGAACATAAGCTTGCTGTGTTGAAATTGGTCACTTGAAATAGAGATCATTCTTCCAAGGTTTCTTTCACTTCCTTGTTTTCTCATTATTCCTTTAACTAGTTGCTTTACAGTTTAATTGGGTTAAATTTTAGAGCTCAGGGTGTTTCTGAGCTAGCCACAGGGCTTGAAGGCCTGTCAGCAAAGGTAACTGGAAACTGTCATAATCGGAAACTCTGAATGTGTGGGAATGGAGGATTTTGTATCATTTGGATCTTCCTGACCTCACCTACTCACTGACTCTAGTAGATCAGCTGCAGGGTTGTAGTTACTAGTGTATTTCATGTCAACTGTTGCTGTTATAACACTCACCTCTGTTAGTACCCTAGTGAGGTAGTGACTGTGCTCCTCTTCCTAATGAACTAATTTCTGCTTCATGCTAGGTATGGCCATGATATTTTCTTATGGCCAGCATTAAGAGTATGAAGGACCTGACAATGCAGGGAAGTCAAGACATACATCAGTTCGTATTTACGAGGA
This sequence comes from Haliaeetus albicilla, assembly GCF_947461875.1. Lineage (NCBI taxonomy): Eukaryota > Metazoa > Chordata > Aves > Accipitriformes > Accipitridae > Haliaeetus > Haliaeetus albicilla. Next base: position 13,221,848 of record NC_091494.1, on the reverse strand, counting down.
AGGGAGTGAGTAGAAGCTTGTTACAGTAATTAGAGCTATAAATGATTCAGACTGTTAATCAAAATAGTTTCATGTACTCTGACTATTTATACTGTGAATACAAAGGGTAAGCCTGATTCTTGACCTGATTGAAATAAATAGGTGAAAGAACCAAACAAAGTACTCTCTAATGGAAGCAGAGTAATACATTTTTGGTGGGGTTTTTTTTTGCAGTGTGGCTTCCTTTAATGTTGGTTGTACTTGATGCGCTTGAATCACTTGGGTAGTTTGTCATCAGGCTTCACAAAACAGGGTTTGCAAGTAAATTGCATCTATATATACACCATTTATTTTACCCTCTATTAGTGTTTAACTGTCTTGTACCAATGTAGCAGGTGGTTAATAGGTATGTGCTGGGTAGAAATTGCCATGTGGAGCCAAGGGTGGCAGGAGTGTGCTTGATGTGTTGAAGCCAAATTCCATGAATTTTCAAAGGTAGTCTCACAAGCTACTGTGAAACTAAAGACTCGTTTTGTGGATTAATCATATAAATGAGCGATCAATATCTGGATTGGGGTGCCTTCTCATTTTAGAGGTACTGTTCTCTTAATTGACTTGATTGCCTGATTGTGTAGGTTTGTAAGAATGGCTGCTTCTGCTAGTGCGTCTTTCAAACTAGTGAAATTATTAGGTCTAATTTTTATTGTAAAATCTTATTTTTTGACTTGTAAGTTAAGCACTGCAGTTGGCTTGGATAGAGTAGGAAGTATTTTAAAAGATGAACATTAGGGGCATTTTTTTGAAGCAACACAGTAAATAGCTGAAGCCTCTGTAAGCTTTCCACTATTGATACTGTTCTTGAACAAGCGATGTAAGCCTTTTAAACCTTAAATTGGGAAAGGTTATTCTCAATAAAAGGAGAGGCTAGAAGGCATGCATTTGAATTGTTTCTCAGTTAAGAATCTAACTAATCTTCAGGAAAACGGCTAATTTTCTTCCTCAGTAGCCCTTCAGTACAAGACATTTGGAATCTAAGAGATAGAGCTTATTATCAAATGCCTTTATGATGGTGAAGGCAATAGTAGGAAGCAAGGAAGTGTAAATCGTTATTAAAATGGCAAATGTTAAGAATGATGCCATTATAGTTTTTGCTATGAACCTTGTTTTAATTACCTTTTAGGAAGGGAGAGGGCAGATGTGAGCAGTGAGTTGGCAGACCTTGTGTTTGTCCAAAATAATAGTTAGATTTCCTTGAATTGCCTTCTGTAGTCATTACTAATTTAACACATGGAATAAAATAGGCATCACAACGGAAATGATCTCCAGAGACATGAGTAATGGCAAGATTGATCTGAAATAATTTATAAGCAGTTACAACAGTATTAACTTGGAGAATAGTGGGGACAGAATATTTTGTATCCTTCAGAGAATTCATTAGGAAGAAAAAGGAAAATGTTAAAAGAAGAAAATGACAAAATAGAGGCACAACAAAGATTGTGGCAAGCGCTTCAGTTCATCTCATTTATAGGAGCAGGGCAGTAAGTTGAAAGAAAAATGTTAAAGGATAGCTAATAAGCTTCACATAGTGCATAATTATCTGTCAAATATTATTGTAGGCTAAGAGTTCAGAAAAACTTTTCTTAGTAAAAAAGATGCGAGTATAAGATCATCCACAGTTACAATACTTAGGGGTACTGGTCTCCTGCTGTAAGACGTGGGTCCACCACAAGCCATAGATTGTAAACTTCCCATGCTGGAAAAGTTCCTTGAAATTCACTTTACAGTAACTGGTGTCATGCAGTTTCACAGCATTACATTTACATTTTATCAAATCACTTACTGTTTTGATTATTAAAGCTAAAAAAATCAAGATGCTGACATCTGTATGTAATACATCATGGCTACTTTTCCCAAAGTAAGTGTTGCCATTGCTTCACCACAGTAAAGCTTCATGTTTTGTTTCTTCAGATAGGCTTTTTTTTTTTTTAAATTAGTTTTTTCCAAATCATTGTGTATAATGAATCCGGCAAATGGAAGATTTACATTTAAATTCCTTCTAAGAATGTTTGTTTTCCTTTTGGGTCACGTCACTATGCTTAATTGCTTGATTGACACTGGTTTTATATACTATAGATTAGCTAAAAGCCTAATATGAACCTAATGTGAATTTTGTAGTATTTGGGGTTTTATAATGAAAATTTCAAACCCAGAGTAAAGTTTTAAGTTAAATTTCAATGACTTCTTCCCTCTTCCAGATAACTACATGTTATTATTTGCTTCATCTATGAATATATAAAAATCTCCATTAAAAAATGGAGGTCCTGCCCCTCACTCCTTCCTTTTAAATGCTAGCAATCTTTTTGTTCTGGGGTGTTTCTTCATTTGGCTGTGTCCCAGCTTTGGCGTGGTGTGTTGAGCAGAGGCAGGCTCTCATCAGTCGTACCTGTAAAACCTCGGACCTGACATACTGGTTCCTGCTGGCGCAGACCCACTGATCTGCAGGCTCAGGCTTTCTAGCGATGTGATGTTTTGTATCTGTTGGTACAGTTTCAGATTTATCTTTTTTCTTTTCTTGGGTTTTTTTTTTTTTTTCCTCCCCCCAGGTATTACATTAAATAAATTCCACTCACACCAAAGAATTGCTCTCATCTGCTCTTCATTTTCCTTTTGTGAAAGCTAATGGGTTTCTGGGAAATTAAATTACACAGTCATTTAGTGACAGTGCTAAGTGCAGGGCATTTTTACCCTTGGGTTTTTGCTCACAAGAGTGTGTGTTAAGCTTAATTTTCCCTTCTGTTTACAGTAATATTTCAATCAAATAGCTTTCCTAACATTTCTTTAAATACAGTCATACCTCAAGGCTTTCTACAAGTGTAGCAGGGGGCTGGCATCCTTTGTAATGTTATGCTGTAGCAGGTGTCCACTTGTGCTCTCTTCCCCTTGAGACTTTCATCTTCTTCCTAGTTAGCAGCTGCGGCAGAGGGGCCCTAACAACCCTCCTCAGGTGGTGCTCAGGTGTGGGTCTGCCAGGTAGGTGTGTGGTCGGTCGCAGCTGCCTGCCTGCTCCCCTGCCTCCCCTCTCTGCCTTCGGCAGCGCCCAGCGCAGGGCGGTGAAGAGAGGGGTGAGCAGGTGCACAGTGGTCGGCCTTCCCCCCTCCCTGCCGCTGATCCGCTGGCTGCCGGGAGTATGCCGGAGCGTTGAGGCAGTTGATCCTTAACGAGTGTGGGTAGTGGTGTGCAAGTTTAGAAGATTTTTATCATCTCCAAATCAGAATTGGAGTTGTTTCCAGACTTAGTGTGCAGTGCTGTGGTTCAAGGAAAAACCCAGAGAAGTTTTTTCTTTCTGCCAAGTAAGGAAGTGAAGAAATCTGTCCTTGAAAATCCATCAAACTGTATGATTTAACATTGTGCTAGGAAGAGCTGCTGATACCTTTTCACTGGGTACTACCAGTGCCACAGGTACCTTCACAGGACTCACAGAACTCTCTGCTAATCCACAGCACGTCCCGCAAGCAGAACTTGCAGTTCTGGTGGCCCATGGGCAGTAGTATTGCTTGCACTGTGCGCTCAAGGGAGAAAAAAATGGGACCTAGTTTTAATCGTGTTGGAGGAAGATTAAATGTTGCCTTCTTCAAAAAGGTCCCACACTTAAACCCCGAATTTTTGTCATACTAGGTCCTTTTGAAAAGCCAGTCTGGGAATTTAAACATGCAAGTCTGTGGCTTTTAAATTTTGAAATATCTTAGTTCTGATAAAATTTGTTCTGCAAAGCTTGGTTTTCAGTTAATGCAGTCTAATACGTTTGAGTGTTGATTTATTCACAGTGTACTCCCCCTCTGAAAAGGGGAATAAATAGTAATCTGATGAAATTTTTAAGTCTTGCGTTTCCTCTTTGTTATAACATGTCAGTTTAGCTGCTTTAGGATATGTTTATCTGTTACAAGGCTCATCAGTGCATGAAATGCTGAAAGGGCATATTTCTCTCCTGTGGTTCCTGCCATCCCTGGGCACTTGTAGATGTGTTCCAGTGGATGGGATCAGCTGGGTGAAGCTGTAGGATTTTAAATTGCAGTCTGTCTGAAGGCGCCAAGCTCCTTTCCAGGGAGAAGGGAGGAGGGGGTGATTCTTTCCCATACTGGTGATGTAACTTCCCCATGAGGCAGTTGCTTAGGGATCTACATAATAACTATTATCCTGTTCAAATAGGAGACTGTAGAAAGCTCACTGGTGATTAAAAGATAATTTTGTAATTTTTCATGGCTTGTCTTTGTTTTGCAATAAAGATGTTTGCTTATTGCCAGGTGCATAAAAATCATTTACTTAATCTCTATTTCATTCCATTAATTTTTTTTTTCATTCTTGCTTGCATGTAGCTGTAGCCTGTCAGTTGCTAGTAGTCCAGTTTTTAATAAATGCAGCAGCCTCTATCCAGTGATTAAATACTGAACTGGTCAACCACTATGTTGTAACTAGGCTGCTTGTGCCAAAACAAGTGGCTTTTGTGATTTGGGGCATTATAGTATTTGCATTAATATGATTTGAAGTTGTTAATATTTTCTTTAGAGACTGGGTTTTAGTGAGTCAAATGGTTGTTCCTGCTTGAAACCTGGCTTTGTTTAGATACACAGACACCTCAGAGAGGAAGGCAAAACAGGTGAAATTGAATGAGTGAGCCTATAGAAGATGTAATTTTATTTTTCAGGTGCATGAAGGTGTTGGACCTCTAATACTATTGTTTTTGTGAGTTGCCTGAGTGGTCACTGCATTTTCGCTAGAGTTATAAGCTGCTGTAGGTGTGCAATGCTTCAACGATATAGTGGATTAATAGAACAAGTATCATGATAAGAAAACAAAATTTTTAAAAATTGATTTAAAAAATAATGTTTGGATACTTTGACTTCAGTCCAATATTGCATCAAAGTTTTGTTTCTGAAAAGTGGGTGAAGGATTTTCACGTAACAGAAATGTGCAGAAGATCAGAGAAACTGCAACTCATTCTGTTAAGCTATGCTAATATCTTGCTTTATTTGTGAGGCTTTCTTGGTTGCCGTCTTTTTATGCTTTCTCTGAAAGCTAACAGCACTCTGGCTTTCAGATGGGTGTTCAGCTTCTGTCACTCTAATGCATATATGTATATTGGGAAGTCAGCTGAAAATTCTGCGGAGTTATTTCTTAGGCATCCAGATGGAGGGTCGCTTTGAGAAATAGAAACCTTGTTATCCTTATGTGTGGAAGCTTCACCAGGATGCATTTGGTGGAGGGAGGGTGCTGTTTGGTTAGGAGTTTTTTTTGGAAGATGCTCACAGGGCTCCTCCATCTGAAGGTGAAACAGGAGAGTTGATACATCATTTTATGTGATGTTGTGTTATACACATAATTTAAGAAACTGACAGTATTTGGGATTACTGCTACTGATTCCTTTAAAGAAAGCAGTAGCCTTAAGTTCAGTGATTAAATAAAAAAGGTTCATTGAAATGGGAATGGGGAAGAAACATGGTGATTACTATTGAAATAGGTTGAGACTGATCATTACAGTTTTTCCTAAAACTGCTGAGGTCTGGCCATGAGCCTTAAAGGTAGTTGGGAACCAAGTGCACTATAATATGTAATGTGTCAATTCAAATTGGGATTGTACAGACCATGTGCAAAACCAATAACTGTAACAAAATTTTAGTTTACTTCCCGTGTAATAGGGACCTCAAAAATAAGCCTGGCACTTTAGGCACAAATGCAATACAAATAAGGTGTCTTGCAATTTCTTCCTCTTATACAATGGGACATAGAAAGCAGAAGTCTTGAGAGTAATGTGTGACTTGTTAACAGTCTTGTAAGCTTCCAGGGTGATCCCTGGGGTCTGCACTGAATACCTATGTGCGTGACTGTATCATAAATAAATTTGTATCCTGTTTAAAAAAAGTTCTGCAGAGATAGGAAAGTGTGTACTTGTACACTCTTTATCAGGGTACTGCAGTTTTAAGTACATTTTCTGCATCGTAGGAGCGAAGTGAGGTTTTGCCTTACTATTTTGCTGTGGTAAATAACACTTCTGTTTCTGACTGCATTCATTTCTTTCCTATGACATCATTTATTTGTTTCACATATTGCTAGTCCATTACAAGCTGTCACCTCAAATTTAATTTATTTATGTATTTGGAATCGAAGTACTTTCCAACTTAAACTACAGGCTGATTGACCTGCTTAATAAATGTAAATAGAGATTTACAAAAATTAATTCCTTACAGAACCATATTTCTTAAATGTCTTACGTATCTTAGAAGTTGCATTGCCTTATGAAATATTGTAGAGAATCTTCTGATCACATCACCCTAACTTCACAGGAGTTTGCAGAAGCTCATATGTGTGTTATACTATAGAAAGCATTTAGCACACCTTAATATTGTACCTATCAGTCAAAAAATGAGATAAGTTGTTTTATCTTTGATTTTAGAGGAGATTTTGTTTCCATATAGATGTGTTACATTATTATACAGCTTCAAGTTTGAAAGATACTGAAATTGGTGCAGATATGCATGATCAGAAACTGAGCTCTTGCTTATTTTCTGGGATACAATTCTGTCTTACTTTGTACTTAGAGAAATGTCATCCTTTCACCTGACGTGAATTAAGTCTTTCTTCACAATGATAGGTGAGGTGATATTTTTTTCAGCAGTGCTATGTTCTGTGGCGAAAGATCTGCTGATATATTTTGCCATCACTGAAACAATTTTTCTTTACATCTTCTGGGATTGATATTTTTAAGCTAAGATAAATGTCACTGGCATTAATAGTGTTTAAAATATTGTTTTATAAATAATAAAGCCGAGGAATCCACATGCCGCTTTTTTTCAGGTGTCTGAATCTTATCACTTTCCTGGGTACTTCGGGTTGAGCTGTGAGGGCACAACTTGAAGTCACTCCTTCATGCAATGCTCAGTTTACCTTGCACCGCTACATTGTTCTTCCTCAGCATACTGGGGGCTTGGGAGTTATTTTGTTTTGTTTGATTACTGAGAGTGGTGGGAGGAGGAGCGATGATTGTCTTCTCTTTCTGGTGCTTGAATGCATTTCCTTTAATTTTTTTGTTCGCTGCTTTTATTCATCAATGACAATTTATAAACAGTGCATGTTTCACAATGATTTCAGCCTTGAGTGCCAAACAACTGTATGATTTTGTTCCTTTGTTTGACAGCTATCTGGCAGTAAGCCCTGTGCACAATTGTAATGAATATTTTTGACCAGTATATGTGTATATTCTTTAATTCACTTATATTTTTGCTATTACATTAGAAATGTATCTTCCTAGAAATGTGGTTCAAAAGGTACATGGTAAAAAAACAAACAAACAAACAACTTTGTAAAGCTCTTAAACAAATTGAGTATAAACCTGTTTCTTCAGTATTTTGGAGTGAGGAGTAAAGGGAAAGGGGCCAGGAAAGAAATACTGCTGTTTTCTGTTGGTTTTAGTGGCACAGTTGCAAACTATGAAAACTAATATGTTTTGCTGGCAGAAGGAAAAAGCCCATGTGTTTCTCCAGTTGGTAACCATTTTATGTAGGATAGTTTGCTTATGTATACACAATAAACAGTGGGCTTTCAGCAATATATTTAGAACAGAGTCAAGGTAAAGAACAATTTTTTAAATATAGAGGATTTTCTGTATTGATTTATCTCATTTTACCTACATAGAAGAAAATTTGGAGCACAAATGTCTTGAACTCAAGATACTGACTTTAGCTGGCTCTTTAGTGCTTGGTTGACATTCTGCAATATGAAGGAGGCAAGCTTCCCTGTTGATTGTACTTTTCCGAATTTCTGTTTTGTGTGCCTCCTCCTCTTTCCCCAGCACAGACGCAGTTGGTCTCATGATAGAGACATAGTGCAAATGCCAGTAAACCGCTGTGAAATAAAACACCAAATTGAAAGGCAGTGATTCATCGGGAGAAAATGTTATCCAGGTCCCAGTAACTGAAAGCTATGTTTTTAAAGTTGCCACTGCCTTTCTATCCAATCTGTCCTGTTTTCTTGATGGTACTTTTATGTTGCTTTCTTGTTTGCTAATGCAACACAATTATGAGTCATTGGTCCAATTTATTTTCTTCAAAAAATGCCAAAACATCAGAGGTAGAAAATAATGTAAACTTTAATTTACACTAAAATCATCAACAGAATCATCTGTCCTCAAAACTATAGAGTATAATTTTACTGTAGTTTTACTGTGCAGTTAAACTTCTATTTTTGTCCCTTGAATGCACCCATCTGGATCCGTACACTGTTACACCTGAGGACTTCTACCAGGCTCGCACTCAGCTGCACTTTGGGATTTTTCCTGTCTTTACCTGGCTTGTCTGTCTTCCTTGGTCTGTTGACTTTTTTGACTGTTTTAAGAAAGGCCATTTTTTGTGCTTTTGTGCAGATGTCTTGCTCTTTGTAGATATACTTTCTTTTTGTTTCCTTCATCTTAAATAAAAAGAAAATACAGTTTTAAATCTGTTTATGCTCTGTTGTTACTTACAATATGGTACTTACTTGGCTATAGTACCTGACTGTTGAAATTTAGAGCACATCATTCTTCACATTAACTCCATTTTTTTTGTGGTTCTTTCTCTGTGCTCCTGTTACTGGCCAGCGCTATCAGTGGGATACTGTGGTAGACGAGTCGTTCTTCTGTTCCAGTGTGGGTCTTTTTGCTTGTTTGTGAGACATTTGTACATTCAAAACTGGTATCTTCTAAGTGGTTATTAAATGCAGGTTCTGAACAGGGGTGCTGTGTAGCACAGTAAGTAGTCTCCTTCACAGGACTGATTACTATGCACTAGATTTGGAAGATCAAAACTCTTCTCATATTGCAATGGAGGTGTAGTAATGCATTGTCTGATCCTCTGTTAGAAGAGCTAGAAGTTGTGGTGAATGGACAAGAGGATAATAAAAGCCGCTATAGGAAAATATGTTTTAAAGTGGAAAAATAATCATTTATTGATGGCCAACTTCTAAAAAAACCTGCAAGGCTATGGCTTAATTACATTGGAGGAAGGAATATGAGCCAGATGTTAAAACATCCTTCGGTTAGACTCTGAAAGAGTGAGTTTGAATGCAAAATTAGTAAAAATTTGCTTATTTCTATGTTTGGTCAACAGCATGGCTTCAGACATGCTGAAGGGGAACTTCACAGTTTTCCACTGCAAAAAGCTAATTCATACACACATTTTCAGTGTCCAGTATTTTGTTACTGAAAACATGTCCTTTACTGAAGCTTCTGAGATGTGCGTGGATGCTTTTCAGAACGCTTGATCCCTTGTAGCATGTACCATACTGCTCAAGGCAAGAATCTTTAGATGTCACAGTCATCTTGCCACACATGATGAATCACTTTGCCTAAAGATTTTCTGCCCACAAAGCCTGTGGGGTGGCTCTGTCTCCCTAAGGATGTTCTGTTCAACTAGCCATCTGAGCTTACTCTGCTGACCAGTTTAGAAAGTACTAAATCCAAACTTTTCCACATTTTATTTCTGCTCGTAGATAACAAAAAGGGTCATATCACGTATAAATATATATGCAGAGGACATGGCTGACCAAAATCGGAAATAAGGCACAAAAAGAACTCATTGGGCTTCAAAAAGACAATATTACTTTAATCTTCTTTTGTTTGAAGTTTTTTTTAATTATTATTTAATTTGTTACAAGAATCATGTCAAGTGATTGTAACTGCAGGATACTGTCTGAAATGTGTTTTCCTGGTTTTTTTTCCTTCTTTTTTTTCTTTATTGCTAATAAACCAATGTGTGTAATGAGTTTCATAGCTTTCCTGATTGTGTCTCTCTTTGGATACATTCTTTGGTTGTATTGGCCTGCAAGACAGAATTAGTGGCAGCTGGTAATAAAACCTGAAGTTTCAAGATACTGAATAGATACCTGGTCAACTGTCTCCTTTCAGAGGTCCATAAATCCGCTATGGGGAGCCTGGGGGACCACCCTACAAAGAACATTTTAAAAATATGTCTTAATGTTTTCAGGATTTAATGCAATTCATGCTTTTTAAATAGTTCAAAGTTTGTAGCAGGTAAACTTAAATTCATATCCAGTTGTTCAGTTTTCAAATTCAGTGATCTAAAACGATACGCATTGACTATTTTGTTGTGGCAAGATGCATCTTTCCCAGTTTTGCAAATTTATGGAAGTAGAATGTCAATAGTAAGACAAAGGAAGTGACAAACTACAGCAAGTAAATTTTATTTAGAGCTTTTTTTTTAATTCTTAATTATTTATATTCTTACCCTTCCTGCATTTTTGCTTTTGACTGTCTTTTTGAAAATATGTATTCCCGTGTTCTCCCTTTCCTGTGTGATCAGTGGAATCACTAACTCCCTTTGTAGCCTGTTCAAGGTCTGTTGTCATGAGGATAAGGAGGTCGCTCTTCGCCTTCTCTACTCCCTCCCTCTGAGAAACTTTACCTGTTCTTCACCAGCAGACTTTTGCAGAGATTTTAAAAAGGGAGTGGAAATGTAACTGTGAATTACTAGATGGCCATATTTCATCTTTTGCATGCATACACAGAACCACCTTTTCTAACTTATGCTGCCTTTCTCCTTTCTGTCCTGTTGATTCTTTTCAAATATTTGCTTAAATAAGCATTGTTAGGAGAGCTGCTCATCTATTTTCTGTTTTGGAAGACAATTCCCCACCCCCACCCCCACCCCCCACCCCCGAGGATATTGATTTTCTTTTTTCTTTTTTTAGAACAACTATCCATCTTGTGGAAAATATTTTCATTATCAAGAACAGCCTTTAAATATAAAATAGCTGTAAGTGGTGTAGGCATTCTCTCTGTCATAATTTAAAAATCCTTCTTATTGTTGAGAATGTGAAAGATACCAACTCCTTAAGATCCAACTCAGTAACTACTGTAAAAACAAACCCCAAAACATTCCTTATACCTTTTTAAAAAAGAATAACCCCACCCCCACCCCCCCGCCTCAGTGTAATTCCAGCTCTTCTTTGCAGTGAGACTTTTATTGACAGAAGATAAATTCTTGGTCCTTTCCCAGATTTTTTTTTTTTTTTTTTTTTTTAAATTTCTCATTTAAAAATTTGGGTTTGTTAGCTGCAACTTTGACAGCTACTGGAAATTCTTAAATAAATGCAGTCTGTGCCATATTACAAAAAATGTATTGGAATGAAAATTTTATTTAATACCTGAAAGTGCAGCATGATTAGTTTTAAAAACGCTTGTTTTGAAGTTAAAACCAGTTATGCCTGCCCAAGGTTTAATATTCCTTTTTTATAATGAATCCAGCTGTGAAACCTGAATAGAAATCAGACAGCTTGATGCTAACAGCTGATCATAAGGAATCCAGTTAGGCAAAATGTAAAATGAATAGTTTTTGTTGACCCTGGGTAAAGCTGAGTAACATCAGTATAGATGATTAGATAAAAGGGACCAGTGAAGCAGTAGCTTGTATCTAAACTTTAAAGCATTCAATTTAGCTAGATTTGTATGTTTCTATAGTAGTTAAAGAACATTTTTAGTAGTGTTAAAGACTTTCTTTGGCTTTGAATGCTTAAAAAATTGCATTTACTAAGGGAAGTATATACCTAATTTTAGCTATGCTTTCAGTTTGCAGTTTTTTTCCATTGTTGAATGGAATTAGTAAAGCTTTTTTTAATTTTGAGCAAACGTGCGTCTTTTGCTTGTTAGGGTAACATTTGCATTGACTGCATCTCATTTAACCATTTTTACTCAAGAAATCACAAACTCCTTTCAGTCTTAGCTATCAATAGTTGTAAGTTCCAACACCTTTTTAGCTCTGTTTATTGTAAATACTAATTTTGGTATATTTGTGATACTGTGAGTACTTCTTGCAGAAATCCATTTCAGGTTAATCTTGCAACCAGTTACGATTGCACTGATGAGTTGGGGTTTTTTGTGGTGGTTTTTTTTTTCATAACTGTTTTGTTCATTGATTTCTAGCTCCCTCTTTCCAAACAGTGGTGCTTGTCTAATTTTTAGCGAATGAAATCAAAGCTACTTCTTACAAGATAAATTTTACTAATTTATACACTATATACTTGTGAATTATTATATATAATGTTTTATTAATGAACTTGCTTCTGTATATTTTAGGGGTAAGAATAGTAGTATAAGCAAATCTTCACTGGAGTTCCTTGCTGTAGGAAATATCTCAGGAGTTATGCATTGTTTCATTTCTGGAATAAAATTTGTGTTACTGTTGTCATGACTCCCTCACTGATTTGAACAAACTGATTCAAATCTGTTACTGTTCTGTTGATGTCCTTATAGCCTATATAATTTATATAACAGTTGGATCCCTCATACCTGTGCCATGTACTTCTTAAAAACTGTTTTCAGAAGTTCACTAAAACTTGTGCCTGGTGCATTTCATGCATTTCATTGCTTACAAGCCATACCACCTTTTGCCATCTTGGAATACACTTTATTTTGAAGTTTCTCTGATAAATCTTATCCTTTTGTGCTCTTGTTTCCATGTGTTGAGCTGAACCCTTGCTTTCTGTGTCTTTGCTTTTTTTAGGTAAAATTGTCACAAGCAAGTAAAACCTCACTCCTTTCCCACCTTAGTCAATGAGAGGCTCAGTTTTGTCAGAGGACGAGAAGAGGTTTAGTGTCTGGGGTGTGCCTCCTGCCAGAGACGTGTGTCCTTGGCTTCACTCATGTAGCATTTCAGCACAGGGAGGGCAGGTGAGGTGCTCAGACTGGCCTGGACACTTGTGCTATCTGTCCCCTTGTTCTCCCTCTTGCTTAATGTTTCCAGGTAAGGGTAGGCTTTACTGAGGCTTTTTCATTTTGGATGATATTATTTGTCAAACTCCTTCCAGCCCTGTCCATTGTGAATGTCGCCAGCTGTTAGGTTTTTGCCTCTTAAGAGATGTCAAGTCTGTAGCATAGCCATCAGCTTGCCCTGTGTTGCATATGAAGTGTGACTAATGTTAGTACTTAATTCATTATATGACATTTTTCATTTCTTTTCAAGAGCTTTCAAAATAAAAGAAGCTGAATTTAATCTAAAAAACCTGATCTTATTGAAGAAGATACTCTGATTTTAACACTGTAGGTTCCCCACATACTACAGTAATTAGCATTCTGTAAGCGCCCAGAATGGAACTGGTCATCAGGCCCTTAATTTAATGATTTATTGATTAATGATTTTTGTATTCTAGTGAGGGAGAACACTTCCTCATCTACTACTGGTCAACATAATTCTGCAAAAGTATGGGATTATTCCTTTGATATTACTCACGTTTGTTCTTTAACCCTTCTGTGCTCCTTTGTCTAACACCACCAAGTCTGCCCCCTTCTTATCGTGTGGAGTTTTTGGATTACAGGACTTGGGTTTGGCCCTGTGAAAAGGTGAATCATACCAAGACTCCCAATAGAGAGCAAAATGCAACTGCTTTTGTGCATTTTTCTGAAATCTTTGAGATAGGGAAGGGAGGAAGCCAAGAAAAGAAGATAAAAGGGCCTACAACAGTACAAATCACCAAATGATCTGGATTCTAGCTATAAAAAAAAAATCTGCTTTCTGCTTCTGACATGATTTTTTTTCCCCCTCCTTGTATTAATGCGTTAAAGCATGCTGTAGACCCTTTGTGTAGCCTCCTAGATGGGAAAGGAGGAATTTGCCATTGACCTAAAGCAACATGTAGTGCTAAGAGCGCAACCTAACAACTATACTTTTTTCATGCCTACTATACGTATTTCTCCAAGCAGTTCTCAGCAATTTATGCCCAAAAGCAAAGCTGAGGTGCTTCAGTAGATGTGACACTTGCCTGATTTAACTGTATAATCCAGAGGTGTCTGCTCTTCATGTAATCAATTTAGGAAAAACAAAAGTAAAACTAAGCTCTCTGATAACAAATGGTGGAGTCTTACCTACCTGGGCACTTAGAACATTCTAAATGTGCATTAGTCTTTTACATTTCATTTGCAACTCATGTGACTTTTAGCCCCAAGGCATAATGTAATTTCAAGAGAAGATGCACTCCTTGTCACTTATGTTTCCTGAGGATCTTATTTAACAGTGCAAATAATTAACAGTATAGTGTGACAAGCTCTGGCCAAAATGTTTCCATATCCTTATGTCCGTAAGGTTTATTATACTCCTAAGTCATCAATAACACAAACATAATTGGCCTTTTTTGCAAACTGTAGTCAAAAGCAGTCAGTGGCCTGATTGAAGTGTTGGTGTGGCATGATCGCATCACGTTGCATAATTTTTTTTATCTGCTTGTTTTAAAACTAATCTGTGATACTTGTTTTAAAAGAAAATAACTTTTTTCACTGAGAGCGTTGTACCGGTGCTCCTGTTTGTTTCAGAATTTTGTCTAATGTATCACCAAGTACAGAAGCATGTTCTTCTATTGATTTCCATCCCACTTTGTCCTTTATCTCTGCTTGCTTGCTATTGTTCAAGGGTTGCTTTGTGAAAGGTGCGAGCGTCGTGCACAGTTTATTTTGGCAAAATGAATAATGTTGCCGTTGATCTGGGTCTGAGCTGACTATCCTTCCTCGGGCAGAAGTTCTTAGCTTCAGGTTGTTTCCTTCTTGCAGGCTCTGCTCAGATTGCAGCGTGGAGCTGGTGGTTCAGCTCTACCCGGCACTCTATTAATATGCACAACATGACCGGTTTCAGGGGAAGGTTATTAGAATGCTGGTTTGTATCCTCCAGTGAATGAAATGATGTGTGATTATGAAGTCATCAGGCATGGACCAGTAAGGCTCGAGAGAGCCTCCCCCCCAGGTCCTGGGGGTGCCATTGATTGGTGACCATGTGTTTGTGCCCGATAGACTGTGAAATGGTGTGTTGCTACACGGCTGTGTTGCACCTGCGCCCCACCGAGGTGATTGATTGGTTTGGTCATGTGGAATGTTCCCATCTGGTCTGCAGTAATGTGGTTTTTTTTTTGTTGGGTGGTTTTTGTTTTTTTTTTCCTTCCTTCCTCTTCTCTCCCGTTTCCCCTTCATCTGCAAATAGCGAGCGCTGGCTGGGTAGTTAGAGCAGGCAGTTGCAAAAGGCTATGTGAGTCTTTGCCTTGAAAACAAAGTGGGGCTGCTGCAAGTGCTATTTTCATTTCTGCGAAAAGATCAGTCTGCAGTGTGCACGTGAACCGTTTTGGGACATCTATAATTTTTTTGAAAAACTGGGGGGGGATGGGGTACGAGACCCAAACCCCAAAACCTATGTGTTACTCTGCAGATTTCATACTGTTTTTACAAAAGCGCTTGGCTATTGTAATTAGATTACCCAAGTAGCAGTGCATGTGGAAGATCTTATTTAACCTCAGAAAAGTAGTAGTTTATTTATTGAAAACTACTGATGTTGCACTTTAAATGCCAAAAAATTATTTTAGTTCCTTTTAAAAAAAATTCTATAGTTACATTGGGCGGTCTTGTTTGATATTTCTTAATCTCACTCCTTTTTCATAATTGATCTATTCATTCCACTTAATGACTAATTACATATCAGAGCACATCATCAGCAGCATTCATCATTGTAGAATGTAATAATCAATGACATTTCAACAAAGGAAAAAATAAATATGCAAATAAGGACTCATTAACATTTGCATGAGCTGTTTGAATAATCACGTTGCTGACAAGGCTGTAATTAACAGAAATTGATGCTGAGTTCAGTATTTGATAGTGTGTTTTCTCAGCGTTTTATTGTTGTCACTGCGGGGGCTGGAATGAAGTTCTGCTCTACTTGTACCTTGACTTAGGCTTGATGTGATGGGTTGTGCCAGGTAGCAGAGGCTTCTGGGAGTCCTTAATTCATCTGTGACCTACACTTAATGCATAGAAAGATATTTTATTTAAATTACGGTATTGTTAATGAAGGACTGTTAAATTCTTGGTAATTATACAACAACTGAAGGCAAACCTTCTCTCCAAAGTCAGGAAAACTAAAAATGATTCAATTTTTTTTAAACTGAGAATCTTTTACATGAGTCAGGCACTTTGAAACTGTAGGATTTCTTATTTGCATTGAAAATGAAGTATTGATACAGTGGCTTTTGGTGGGGGTTTTTTTGTTTCTTGTTAATCTGGCACAGTGTATCAGTGTCAGGAGGCTTGAGCTTTATTGTAATTGAAAATCACTTGCTAAGGAAAATGTGTAATTATGAAATGTACAGTCTCTCTCTCTCTCTCCCCCCTCCCCTCTTTTTATTATTGCAACTTTATTCTACCCCCCCCTTCCCTTTCCTGAAGCTTCCTCTTTTTGTCATGGATATCAACTGAAACGCACAAAACACAATAAAGCTGTTTATGTCAGTTTTTCTGGATGACTGTAAGTGCTGATTATAACAAGTTTAAGGAATTTCCTTTGTTGAGTGTGTACCCACGCCATATGGCTCAACATGGAACATTAACTTGACAGGGATAATGGATTGTGGTATATGGAGACAATTTTGCCTGCAGCTTCACTATAACTCATTCTGGTTGGGGATCACAAGTTTATAATATAGGATGCAGCAAACATCCAGATGGATTTACTTTACATAAAAGAGTTGCATTTCTTTTTATTTCCTGCCTGTAATTGGAAAAAAAAAGACTTTTAAAAAAAGAATTAAAAAGTAGTAAACAAAGAATGGGTCTTATTCAGGGAAGAAAAATCTCAGTGAAACTGTGTATATATGTGGCTGAACTGTTTTGGATACACTGAAACATAGGTGAAGTGTTTTTACTTATACACACACAAGATTTTTCAAATAATGTCTCAAGTGGTTTCACTTTTCAAAATATTTCAGTATAGCTCCAGTTTGAGAAATAATGTTCTAGGATAGTGTGGAAAAAACTATTTGAAACAAATCTCTGACTTTTACTTAATTATCATGACTTTTTTATCTTAAGCAAAATGACCACTTAATTAGCATTCTGATGCTTTGGTAATGCTCTGATGTACCCTGTTTTCTTTTAGGAAAAAAATAATCCTTATAAGCTTTTTGTAATATAAGGAAGTAAAATACTGCTGAAATAGTTTAATTTGTTACTTCAGTGGTTGCCTGATATAGTGGGAAGTGTCCAAATGTCTTAGAGTGTAACAAAAGTCAGTATAAATCTAATGCGTCCTACTGAATGATCTGCGTGCCCAAGGTAAGTCCTAATTTTACAAATACTTCTACATCCAAGAGACTTTAAGCACGCATAATCCCATTAAGCATGTATGTAGCCGTTTGAAGGATCAGGGCCATAAATCCATATTTAGGATTTCAAATAGAGCTACATGAGATGGCTTCAGCATTCCTGTACACTTGTGATTGAGTTGTACTCCAAATAAAACTGGGTGCTTTGCTTACCTGAAAAGCAGGAAAAGCAGACATCTTTTAGATATCAGGTTTGGAGATTCTTTTAAAACACTAGTTTTTTGAGACTCTGGAAATCTTGACCTTCCTTATCCAAAACAGCTGCCATAAATTTATTTTTTTTCTTCAAGCCACTATCACATGGATATGAATTTGTTAATTTTTTTAATTAGCTGTTGAGGTAAGTACCTGAGCAGATGGAGAAGACATGGTTCATAGTTGGGGAAGAGGGATACTGGTTGTGATTACAATAGATACTATTTGTCTGTCCAGTCTCCCTCCCCCATTGCTGACTTCATAGGTTGACATCCCAATTTAGAATCTCTAATCATTATCCAAAGTTTCAGAAAGTAAACAGCTAGAAAGAATCTTCTTTTGAAAAGGGAGTAATAGAAAGGATCACTAACTGTTGACCTGTGAAGAATCTGTTTTGGGTTTTTTTTCATGTTTTCATCCTGCAAATAATACTTAAAGAGCTTCTCTGGGTTCATTCGTCTTCCCCCTGCATACCAGGCTGTATGTGTGATAATCACAGCCAGGTGGGAGTTTACTATGGACTTAAGGACATTGTTGCTTATATTCTTACTATGAGCCCCTTATTTGCTACTGCCACTGTAGTTGTAAAAAGACAGTCTCAGGAAAACACATGATACATCTTTAACATTTGTAATAAAACTTGCTCTGTATTTGAAGTAGAGGAAGAACCACATCATATCTACTATGGCAGTCAGCTGGTGGCTCTCTCTAATTTATTGTCCGCTGTTTGGGAAACACTAGGATAGGGAAATGTGCACCATTGTTGCAATAAACTTGAAGAATTTAAATCTGTAGATAAGAAAATTCTTTCCAGGAACTGTAAGGGGAGCTGACTATTTCTACCAGCTTCTGGACTTCTTGTCTCCTTTTCGGCTTCAGAAGGAAAATCAGAGTCAAAAACCTCAGCAAACACTTAATAAAATTGAAATTTTGAAGATAGCATTTTTGTCCTGTATCAGCATTTACTGACCTGCCAAGGAACTTCTGCAGTACAGTATTTGCAAAATAATATGAATGTTCTTCCTAGGTTACAGTGATGACTACTTGCAACATACATTACACTCCTGTTAGTAGTATTCTGTGAATGTGTAAGTGCTGTGTTGGCAATAAGAAAGTTTCTTTTTTGTGTGTGTGTGTAGTTTTTATTCAGCTCCTAGAAAAGCTACAAAAGCAGGCTTCACTTTTTTCTGATCTTGTAATCTGTAGTGGCCTGTGGGGAGCGCACTGATGTTCCAGTCTTGTTAATGGCTTAGTGTAAGGATGTTATAAAAGTCCAGTAGGTTGTCAGTAGAAAGGCCATCAATAGAAATTTATTAAGAGTAATGCTTGAAAGCAAATTCCACTGGCCTCTGACAGTAAGCCGCTGTAACACTCTTTGATCCTGAAGGGTCTGCTGAATCTCAAGTTGAAGTCAGTGGTTTGGGTATAAAGAGCAATGAATTTTTTATTTTTGTTTTGCTGATGATTTATTAATAAATATTGCTGCAGTCTTTGGATTAATGTTTTTCTTTCATGAGCTGTATTTTAAAGGAACTTGGTTGGAAGGGCAGTCTTGTTCCATTTTGGTATAAGGAAATGCCTTGAGGTTATATTTCCCATCTGATTATTTTTGGAATGATGTAGACATTTCTTACAATGCCATAGATAGATTTGATCGCTACATATGTGGGTAGCTCAATCTTCAGCGTGATTGGAGTACATTAAAACAGGAGGGGGAGCTCTCACCACAGCAGCAGCTGGGCAGAGTGGCGAGCAGTGCAGTACTTGGTAACAGCAAAGGCAGGAGGGGCTGCAAGAGCTACAGAGTAAGGGGAGCGCCCTGAAAGACCTGAAAATGTGCCAACAACTCTCCTCCATTTCAAACTCTTCTTGGAAAATTATCTTCGTGATCCTTCAGTAGTTAAATTTGGATGTTTATGTCTCCTTTCTTGTCCTTAAACATATGCATGCTGTGAGCCAGGACTTTGTTTCTTTGCTGGGAGAGGGTGTATTATTGCTGTATTTTATGGCAAATCCAGAAATGGATTTCAGTCTGTGTAATTTAAATAAATTAGTTTCTAGATCAACATAGCATTTCCCTGAAGTTGCAAAGTGGTTATTATTGACATGTTACATTTTCAATATTTTCAGGTATTTTTAAATTTTTTAAAAACCACATTAAGAATAGACTGAGATGACACATCCTTCTTTGTCAAATTTCTCTGTAATCGGTCTGCAGTCCACCATTATTCTCCTAAGTGTATAGTTTAAATTACATGAGCAGTCCCTCCTGAATTTAGTTCATTCATATACTTGTAAGTACATATGCGTTTAGTTGCTTTACTGAATTGTTGACTAAAAATGCTTCTAATAAGTGTGGAGTATTGTTTAGGTCCTGTTTTCAACATGGCTTTTAGAATCAGACCAATGTGATTAAGTCAAGGTGTGTGAAACAGTGGTGTGCTGACCAGTGTGAGAAGGTGAGTTATTAGCTAATAGGAGTCTTTCATCTTCCCCTAAAGCAGAAGACTGTCTCTCATGGTATCTTTCGTTCTAGAGAGAGGTGTTGTGCTTTAAATGCTCCTTTTGGGGAGAGAAGTAGCACTGAAAGCTGAGTGCTGTTCCTTGTCTCTGAATTGCCATATGACTTTCTCCATTTACCAGTTTTAAAATGGTCCCTGTAATATTTTTCTTCAACAACTTACTTGAAGCAAGTGGGTTGGAGTTCTAACAGGGAGCAAAGTTTGATATTCTTTGGCCAAAAATTTCTTCATAACTCTGGGGGCAAATGCTACTGTTACTAAAGTCTTGTTTCTGGTTATGTACTTTGTTCAGTAATTTGGAAGACTTTGCTTTAGTATCATTACTTGCAGAACTGAATAACTTTTCATTTCAAGACAGAACACCAGCAGCGTTTGAAATGTTTTGAGTTTGGCAAGAAAGGGCTTGTCTGTAAAACAATGAAATTGCATTGGGGAAATACAGTGCCTCTGTTCAGCTGAGGCGGGCTGAGGTACACTGCGAGCTGTTGTGAGCTGCAGCTGCATTTACCATCAAACACTGAGTTGGTGCCGATGAATGTTTTGTTTTTAGTGTCATGGAAACTGTGAGGCAAAGAATGGATATTCTATTCATCTGGGAAAATAGCAGTTCACTGCATAAAACATCAGTTGCTTCCAAAGCAGTTCTTAAAATAGACTTTGTGAATATAACCCTAAAAGTACAACAGTTTAAATCACCTCAGTACTACTTTGTTTTTCTATTAGAATATACATGTGAATTAACATAACATAGAAGGAGTGAGAGTTTTAAGATACAACTGTAGCATGGAACTCCTACAATGATTCGATGTTTTACTTTACTGTGCAATTTTTAATCTAAAAATTGAGAGGTCCATACATTTCAATAGCAGTCTTAATCCTTTTTATTACCTTTCTTCAAATGGTTTGCTCAAAATGGAATAGTTTTGGTCATCATTCAGTATCATTTACTGCTTCATGCAGCATAGCAAAAATCATAAAACTCACTGCAGAGACCAAGTATCCAAGAGAGTGCTCTCAGGGGCAGAGAAGCAAAGATGGTATGGAATAAATAGTGTGGGGTTTTTTTTAAATGCATGAGCATTTTTGCAGAGCCAGTATGTAAAGAATAATTAATTCAGTTGAATTGGAAAGTTTATATTTGTTTTGCTTAAATTTTAATGTTGGGGGGGGGGGAATAAGTATGAGATCTGAGCGTAAGCGGTAAAGAGAAACTAATACAGAAGTAGATATATAAAGTCATTGCCCCACTGTGGAAAAAAAAAAGGAAACTGAGAAAAGAAATTGGAGGAGCAGAAGTGATTTGACCTGAGTGACAGGAAGTTGGAGGGAAAATTGCCAGTTGCAGGATTTCAGAATCCAGGATTCTGGAATGGATGTGATACCAATTAAAAGAAGGGATGCCTCGTTGTGAGGCCTCCTTCAATGTCCAGTGAAAGCAGTGGGAATCTTCCTGTTGACCGTATTGCTCTCTAGCTTAGTTTTGTTTGTTTCATTGTTTGTTTGTTAGTGGGGGTTTTGTTTGTTCGGGTTTTTGTTGTTGTTGTTTTAATTGGGGGATCCAAAATTACATGCAATATTTTAGATATGGTGTAATGAGTGCTGAGTAGATGTGGATAATCACTCCCACCTGCTGTCTCATGTGCAGCTTGCCTTTCAAGACCACCGGTCCTTCTCAGCAGACTTGGTCCCCAACCTGCACCGTTACAAGGTGTTAGTCTATCCCAGGTGCAGGACTTTACTTTTGTTATGGTTGAATTTTATGAGGTTCCTGTTGGCCCAATCATCTAGGTTGTCTACGTTCCTCTGAATGGTGGTCCTGCCTTCAAGTATACTAACTGCATCTCCCAAATTGGGGTCTTTTGCAAACTTTTTTAGGGTGCACTCCGTCTTCTTCTCCATGCTACTGATAAAGACATTAAGCAGGACGGGTTCCATATACACTGTGTAGTTGGTAATGACAAAATTATAGATGCAGGGAGATTGATAAAAACATAAGTTTAGGTTGAAAAGCAACTGCATGAGAAGTAAAATAGGTGCTTGAGGTGCTGAGGCTTAGATGAGTAACTCAAGAGAGAGCAGGATCAAGAAAAGCCTTTTTTATAAGTGTTTATGACTGTTTAGTATCAAGGAGTAATGTGTAGTTGAGGGCTTACAGCAGAGATAAGGGCTTGATATGAAATGGGAAAGTGTCTTTGAAATTAATCCTAGTTTGTGTATAAAAGGCTCTTATAATAATAGGCAAGCTGCACAGTTCCCATTTTCTAGTGCAGGGAATTGAAGTACAAGCAGGTAAAACAGATAAAAAGATACAAAGTCCACGTTATTTTTACTTTCACTCTTTAATACTGTTTAGGCTTAGAAGGAGGATTTTTCACTTTGCAATACTTTCAGGTACTGTAACCATGTGTTTGTAACCCCAGCAGTAGACATTTGGGCTTTCCTATTCAATGCCTGGGGAGATTCCCTGTGGGATTTGCAAAGGCTGGTGTGCCTCTTGCAGAGCTGCTGAGACTGGCCAACAGGAAAGGTCAGGGTAATAGTGGACCACAGAAAGTTTCCATAACTGCTACCTTCCTCCTTAGGATAAATCTAGTTAAAGAACAGGAGGCTGTAGGGCCTTGTCTCAGTCCTGCAGGCATCTTTTTGCACTTGCCTGAATAAAAAGGCAGCTTGCTTTCTTACATGCAGTTCACAGTGCTCCACATCAGTGACCTGTCTTCAGTTGTTTCAATCTGCCAACAAGCTCTGAATTTCCAGTAACACATTTAGATTGCCAACTTGATGATTTAAAAGGGGGGGGGGGGGAGGGGGGCGGGGAAAGACTAAATCTAGGGGCAAGTTTTGAGTCATGTTGATGTCATGGAAAAATATTCAGTGATGATCCTCTGCTTATAGTTGCATTTTAAAACCTTGTCTGGTGCCTGGCTTTTACTCCTTTAATGCATTATAATTTTAAAAGAGTAATTAGATTATTCCTTTAAATTATTCTTTTAAAAGTCATCCAGTTTTTTTGTCGAAGGCACGTACCTTATAAGAGTTGGCTACATTGATAGTGTACTCTGCCAGCTTACAGTTTAAAAAGACACCTTCCCCATAAATTCAGGTTGACTAGCATTATCATTAACCTACTTAATCCTTTATTAATAAAATTCTATTTTGGTGGTTTCATTATTTATGATTTGCTATCAGAGGAATAAATTATTTGTGTAATCCTATTTGCTTATTTTAAATATTGTACAAAATGAACTTTCTTCCAGAGATCTTGCACTTCCTGAGTATTCTAAGACTAAGTAAAAATCAGTGTTAATATCTGAGAAAACACCTTGGTTTATATGTATATTAAAAATATACATTTTTTTTTTTTTAAACCTTTTGGAGTCAGGTTACCTAGACCTGCTGATGCAAAAGTGCAGAATGTTAGCAATTGCTTTTACATCTTCCTTGCCGTTGAAATATTTCATCATTCTTACTCATGTTATCATTTCTATAAAATAATTACCAACATTGCCATATGTATTCCTTCTGTTCTTAACATGCTGAGGAAGAGTGTTTTCCTCATCTGCTTTAGGTCATTTAAAGCAGCATAGTGATACCTCTGGAAAGCATGGGTAGCCAAGCAGAGAGGTAGTATTTATTGATATATGAAGTTTTATTCTTTAGTTCATTGTACAGCACACCATGTTCCTTGGTGTTTTTAAATCTGAGAGTTACATTCACCTTGACTATGTCTGGACCTGGGATGTTATTGTTAATGTTTCCTCAGTCATGTTCCCACGACTGTTATGATCTCTTATGAAGACTTTTTTCCTTTATCAAGAATGCCACTTGTCTCACCTCTCAAAATAAACAGTGAACGTGTCTTTTCCTTTGCAATGGTTTTGGTGTTTTTTTGTTGTTTTTTTGGTTTTTTGGGGGGGAATATGACTGTAGAAAAAAACAGTATTCATCCTTCAGGTGCCTTTGCAGTAGGGTAGCAGTTTTCATAAATGTATGGAGACGTGGGGTACATACAGATGAGGGGATGGTTTAGAGAGATCTATGTTTTTGAGTGTTTTTTTAGTAGACAGCTAAAAGTCCATCCTCTGTATAGCTGCAATACCAGTTTGCCTTTCTGCAACACAGTGATGCTTTCTTGCGCAATTATCTTCAATGTTTTGGGGCTTGGTAGGATTGCTTTCAATTTCTGGACAATCTAAAGTCCCTTACTGTAAATACTGGTTTTATACTGAAATAAGAGCACCTGTTTTAAGCTCTTAGCATTTTAGGTGCTTTGTATTAATTTAGATTATTTAACTATTTTTAATGGTTTTTTTGTTTCACCTTCTTTTGGCTCGGTGTGCTTGCATGCAGTGCATGTGTATAGTTAGGAGTTTTCAGCCCCTGAACAGGAGATGGCTCCTTTCAGGCACTGTCTTGTGAGGATTTCCCCTCCTGTTTTAACAGATAATTTGGTTACTCTGCGGTGTCCGCAGAAATTGTTCTCCTGAAGCAGTAATACTGGGAAAACACTTAACATGTTTTGTTTTCTTCTGAAATCTGTTTTAGCTTCTAATGGGGTTTTGGTGTTTGGTTTTCTGTGTTTTGTTTTGGGTGTGTTTTGTGGGGTTTTTTGTTTATTTGTTTGTTTGTTCAGTCTAACAGCTACTGCTAGTCTGGAGACCACAGTTTGGGAATACCTGATTTGCAAACTTCTATTTCTGTGCAGTTGGGTTGGCTGTATTGCCTGTGAAGGGTGAAGCTCGAATAAGTTATGCAAGTCATCCAAATGAGAACTGTCAAAACTTGTGTACAACAGAGTACGATTGTAATTATTTTTAAGATTTTATATAATTATATATATATATTTTTAAAAAGTAGTTTAGCAATTTGTAGTAAGTAGTGTCACCAAAATAATCTTTTAATTGGAAACAGGTGTAGCATTCTGTTGTAAAGTGTGGATTCTCTATTAATTTCCAATTATAAAAACCTCTTGACTTCAGACTTAAGAATGTACTTGATGTTCAAAGTCACTGATAGGAGCTGAGTAATGTTTGTCCTTAGATCTGGGACAAATTCTCACCAGGAGAGCAAGGGATGCTTTTCAAGTTAGTTGTAATGTAAGTAGCAACTTTGTTAGTTGCTTGAAAATTTTAACTAAATCCCTTGGGGATGAGATGAGGAAGATGGCAAAGGGAGAAATATTTTAATAGTCAAAGTGAAGACACTTGGATACTCTAGAAATGCATGGGGTGGATAAGTGAGGTGGGTAAATGCATGCAATAAAATGTCTTCTTGTCACCAGTGTGGAATGTGTGTGTGGTGTATTCATATGCATACTCAGTTTGGTTATTGTCTTCTGGATAGTGTACATCCCCAATTTCCCTCATTTTTAGTATATTTTTAGTGTAGTAATTTTTAGTGTGTTTCTCCCACTGGATGTTCTGTCTACGTATAGCACACATGAATGGGTTAATAGAGTGGTAACGTTATTTATGGTAAGGTTAGCCTAGGGTAGATGTAGTAGTGGAGAATTGAAACTAAATACACTAAACAGCTATTCAAGAATTATTTGGTTCACGGATACTTGCCCACATATGCTTGGGGGAGGAGGAGAAGAAAGGTCTTTCTTCATCTAAGAGATTTGTACTCCCTCTTTTCCCCTTGCCTTCAGTTATTCATGTGCATCTTCCTGCTGAGACTTCAGTCCCTTTTAGCCTTGCAAACATTTGATTTGTTACTTAGTGCAGTATAAGCCTGGTAAGTGGAGGGACAGGAATAGTACTGAGGAAGTAGCCTTCATGGATCAGCCACTGATGGAATAGAAATGTTCTTCGTTTGACATGAGCATATAAATTACAAGTTCATAGGGTCAATCCAAATATAATGTGGAATTTAGTCCACCCCTACCTCCTGTGTATTTGAAGTACATAAAGAGCATTAATAAATTGTTTTTATAGCACAAGATCTGTGCAGTGCTCTGCAAACTGACAAAATATTCCATCTTTTCTTAGAAGTACTTACAAATCAGTGGGATGAAAGTGTCAAAGGCATGTCTTTGGGAAGCAGGTTCTTTAATACCACTTCACGCACTGACATTATTTCTTTTTAAAATATTGTGTTAAAGAAGTTGTGAGAAATCCCTTGACTTCTGTGTTTAACATCTTAATGTACTCTTTAGATTTATTGCTTGGTCAGTTCAATCAGTAGAATTCTTACAGTGGAAGACACCTGCAAATGCCCACACAACTGTAAGTATAGAAGGACTTCTGAACTTTTCTAATCTTTGGAAAGCACAATGAAAAAAAAAGTTTTTTTCCAGATGATCCTGTCTAAATGTCAACAAAAGCAATAATTCAGTATTTGTTGTCTAAAGCATCATTCCTAAATTGCAACAGTTATAATGGGAAGTTGATTCCAGTTAATTCCAGGTTCAGAATTTCTACGTTTTGCATCATTTACATATGAAAAACAGTTTTTGCTCCAAATAAGACAAATAAGTACTAGGGCTAGATAGCAGAAGTATAATGCTGTCTTACAAATGAGAATTTATGGCATGGAGAATTCTGGCAGACCTGAAACTGGACAGTTAAATCCCATAAATCTCATTCAAAATCATAATCTTTTACTTCTTGCAGATTATTAGAGTTGTTCTTGTAGGATCATGGTCTTTCAGAATTTTGAGCAAAGAAGTAGGGGGCAAATCTGTAGTATTAAAATCAAGCTTTGCTAAACCTTTTCTTCTCCTGTCTGGGAAAATTGGTTTTAGAAGATGGCACAGCATGGGGGGGGGCGGGGGGAATATCTAAAAGAATGTTGGTGTTTGGGTTTGTTTTTTTCCCATTAGTCACAGTCTGTACATACCATTTCCTTATCTGTTTTTCAAGAACACATAGGCCAACATTCTTATGACTACCTGTATAGACTGCATTGCTGATCATCACTTGGGCATGGCATTCCTGGTTAAATATGTTTGTATTTTTTTTTCTTTTGTTCTGTTACTTTATAACAAAATTTTCCAGTAATGTGATTTTGTTAGGTATGAATCGCTTATTAATCTTAAGGTTCAAAATTTGGTTTAGGAGTTTGCAGACAATCCATGGTATGTAGGTTTGACTGCTTTATTAAAAGATAAGACAGTGTCGATAAGTTTGCAAGACTTCAAGGGTTATTGATTGGGAAGCTGCTTGCAGTCAGAAGAAGACTGAGCTAAGATGGAGCGTATGGTGAGATAAAGGCTAGGTTGGGAAAGTGATTACAACTGGGGACCTGCTAATCACTGACCTCTGTAGGGATCCTGTAGTTTATCACTAATCTCACTTGCACTTGGCATTTTCCTGTGTTGCTGCTTCATTGTTCGTAGCTGAGTGAGTAATTTGGCTTGGGATGAACAGGAGGAGGGTGCTGCAAGTCCAGCAGCTGCACTTCTTGGCACTGGCTTGTTAAACATCCTCAGTGTAGCCAGCAGCGTGCTTGGCACACGTTAGCCAATAATACTTAAACAAATTGTTGTGAAGAGAATAGGAGGTCATTTGTTTTATGCACTTTCTTCAAATTGTGTTGCTTCTCTGTTTCATTTCCATGTGTTTTGGTCACCATTATTAAAAGGAAAAACGTGCGTAATATTTTTACATGTATTCACAATATATACACATGGGTATTATGTACCTTTAAAATATTAGAGGTAAGATTGTAGGTATAAGGCAGATATTAAAACTGTGACAGCCTGTATTAATGAGTAGGCCTATACAGCAGTAGAAGAGGAAGAAATTATTCCTCCAGTGCTGTGGGAAATGTCTAGATATGTAGTAAAACTTTTATGGCTGCATGTGTCAGTCAGTCTTGCCTCTAAGAAGGCAGCAGCACACCAAATCCAAGGAGCAGAGCTGGTTTTCCATTTTAATCAAATGTAAATTTTTTCACTGTACTGAATAATTGCTGAATAAGAATTTTTAACACCAACAAAATTTGAAAAAGTAATGAATGGACCTGTACTGGAGGCAGCAAGGATGTTATTCTATAAAATTTGCGTACTTTCTTTCTACTTTGTGATAAGTTGGAAAGTGATATTAAGAGTTGTAGAAGAATGTTTACTTTGTTGGATGTTTTTCTTGCATCATCCACATGCACCTGTAAGTATAGCTTGTGCAGCTTGTTCCTTGTCGTATTGGGTCTGCATATGAAAAATTATTTGAATGTGTTAATTCTGTGGGTAACAAGAGATGGGTATTTTGTTGCTGGATACTTTGTTACTGGATGTGGATGGGGAGAAAACAGTGTAAAAATTGACTGCTAGCCACATCTACCAACACCAGTTTAATAACTTTTTAAATTCTCAAAGGCATCACCAATGTTTTGTTATAAACTAACTTTTGGGTAGGCTATCTGTTGTGACTGGTTAACAGTGTTATCAATGATGAAATGATGATTAGGAACTGTAAAAACATGCTTCAAGATTCACTGAAAGATGATTCTCTGTGCAAGTAGGGCAGACATACTTCATGTCTGACAAACAGAGCAGCTGCCAGCTGTGGTCACTGTAGTATTCATACTGGATGATAAATATTGCTTCATTAAAAAAATGTTGGTGCTTTCCATATTGCCAACCAAATAAATTTTTATCAATGCATAGAAAGATCTTTAGTTTATAAAGGGTTAATTCTGTGGGAATTGAAGTAATTTTTTGCAGTTATGTTCTGTCATCCTCTCATAAACCAAGCATTATCTAGAAGCAGTGGGAAAAGGCTGTTTTACTACTGGCAGGCATTTATAGCACATTCACTGAAGTAGTCCTCAACTACTGAGTTAATGTAGTGCAGTTTTCAGCTCACTATCGCTTTGCATCTTGCTGTTTCAGTTCATTCTGTGTTAAGAGTATTTAGGCTGCACAGCTGTTATACAGATAGATTTATTATGGAATACAATTCCTTGTGTAGTATTCAAAAGCTATATTAAGTTGTGAGCATATCATATTTAGACAAGCAGTTGCAAGAGAAAAATAATTATTTACTAAATGCTTATTAAAGTTTGAATTGGTACAGAGTGTTTCAAGGTTTTAAGTTTATGAAGTTAGGAAGTACTTGCGGTTCAAAATGCTTGGTGGGATTTTCTTGGCTGAGTTTCTTTTAACTCTGTAGTCCTTGGGCTTTAAGCCTGTTAGACAGCAATTAGGTCATTAAAGTTTTTGTTAATGAAAACACGTGAAACTTACTTAAAAAAAAAAAAAACAAACCCAAACTTATTCCAAGTTATTAAAAGATTCAAATGCCTTGTGAGTTGATCAGTGCAGATTTAACATTCTGTATATATCCAACTCAATCATTTTATTTTAGTGTGGCCAGCAGGAGCAAGGAGGTGATTGTTCCCCTGTATTTGGCACTGGTGAGGCTGCACCTGTGTTCAGTTTTGGGCCCCTCACTATAGGAAAGACATTGAGGTGTTGGAGCATGTCAGAGAAGGGCAACCAAGCTGGTGAGGAGCCTGGAGCACAAGTCTTATGAGGAGCGGCTGAGGGAACTGGACTTGTTTAGTCTGGAGAAAAGGAGGCTGAGGGGAGACCTTATCGCTTTCTACAACTACCCGAAAGGAGGTCGTAGTGAGGTGGGTGCTGGCCTCTTCTGTCAGGTGGCTGGAGATAGGATGAGAGGAAATGGCCTCAAGTTGAGGCAGGGGAGGTTTAGTTTGGATATTAGGAAAAAATTCTTCACTGAAAGGGTTGTCAGGCATTGGAATGGGCTGCCCAGGGAAGTGGTGGAGCCACCATTCCTGGAGGTATTAAAAAAGCATGTAGGCAAGGCACTTCAGGACATGGGTTTAGTGGGCATGGATGATGGTTGGACTCGATGATCTTGAAGGTCTTTTCCAACCTACATGATTCTATGATTTTTAAATGTCCATTGCTTTAGTTCAAATCCATTTGGAAGACAAAACTCTGGGATATAGAGCCACTGAAATATAACCTGAAGAAAGTTTTCCATGATGCTACTTTGTAAGTAAGGCATAGATTTGTTTCTAAAAAAACAGCATATAACTTTTGAAACATGAGTCAGGAGGTACATGATAAAGGTGATGAAGGAGCTGATGATTCACAATTGCTTTGTGTAGGAAGTCCTTCTGCACAGGTCTGATGGGAAGTGTTGGGACTGAGAAAACTGGCTAAAGTTGCTTTACTTCTCATGAATATTTTGTGAAAATAAAATAGGATCTGAAGAGGAAATAAATTTCACTTGGGCATTACTTTACCTTGCCAGCTGGTATGTCTACACACTACCTTACAGCCATGTTTACACAAACCTGTGCAAATGAAAACATTCAATGAGGATTTTGTCATTTAATAGTGTTTTTGCATACCCCTCTCCTTCCAATTAATGTTGGGTGCTGTAGTGAGTTTCCTCATGTCCCCTTAATGCTGAGCATTAATGTTTCTGAATTTCCAGTTATAACAAAAAAAGATAATATTTCCATCTGTGCAGTGAGCACTGACTGAGACAAGACCCTCTTGACAGAGGGTGGAGAGGGCATGATCAGACAGAGGGTATCACATACTCAACAGCAGATCTTGTGGGGTAAACCTGCAAGACATTTCAGGGTCTGCTTTGGCTTTCAGTGTCACTGTATTTCTGACATTTGCATGCTCATAAGCACTCATGTTCCAATAAGTTTGTTTTTTACAGTAACCTCTACATTTTTATGCTCTTCTGTCAATCTGTAGAGAATCTAAGTAATTAAGAAAGGTATTTGATAAGCTAAAAACCACCAAACGCATTATGCTTTGATATATTTGGCTACGTGTTTGAACTTTATTGGATGCCAGAGACTGCCGGAGCATTGATCAGACATTATGTATGGGACCTACCTATTTGTTAAACCAATGAGGAAGTCTTCTCAAACTTGACATTACCCGCCTTTCAAGTACTTGACTCACTTACTACATGGAGTAGTTGATAAGTATTTTCTCTTTCTATTGATAAGTAAACACTACCCCTGATGTTTTCTTACAAGGCTTTAAATAGTGAGAATAGCATTGTGCCTAGACTGGAGCAGCTGAAGTGTGTTGAAATGACAACAGGCGATTTGTAGTCAATACTCTTTCACTTTTCCATTGTGTTGATAGTGAAACCATCACGTGATACTGCCAGACAGCAGGATGCTGGGAAACCTTTCAGTGTAGTGTCAGTGAAGCTCCAGGGCCTGTTGATGGAGTCCTTCCTCTTCTCTCACGAGCAGCGTAACAGATGTGCTCTAGCGGTGCCTGGGACAGCTCACCTTCTCTCCCCTGTCCTTCTGCTATGTGAATGTGAAGATCGTGCTGCTCGCACAGTGCTCCAGTCTTGCAAAAGGCACAACAGTGTGTGCTTCCACAGTACAAGACAGAACCAGGAACAGGACTCACGTGTGGGCTCAATGTGTGTTTCTGTAGTGTGTGCCTGTTGATTTTTTTTGTTGTTGTTTAAAAATGTGTACCTTTAACATTGTGAAACTACTGCAGGTTTGAGAGTCGTATCTAAGTGTTTGCTGTGGGAATGTGTTTGGGAGACTCTCTATACAAAAGGCACCATCTTGTACTTGATCCTAGGTTGCTTTCCAAACCCTTCATTGAAAAGCCTGGCCGTTAGAACACAGGTTAAATATTAAGTTAATCCAGTTCTAATTCTTGATAAATATTTAGGCAGTGCAATGTCAGGCAGCCTTGACTTTTCTTGATCATTTCTTAGAACCAAATTTAGTATAGATTGGGCTAGCTTAGTCAGCTTTTTTCCTTTAGTATGAACCTGCCAAACTTTTTAAGTGATAACATTTAAATAACATGATTTTATGCATTCTTATCTAACAATTTTTTGCTTGCTACACAAACCATAATTTAAATCATAATTTTTCTAGTCTCTGTAATTGACTCTTGTACAAATATTTGTTTTAAAGCCTGCCTGAAATACTGCATACTTCAGTCGAAGTTGTTTATCATGTGGTATAAGATTCTCATTTTCTGGAAAGAAAATGCTGAGTCTGGTTTAATATGAACAGCATGATTCATCCTACTTCATATAATTTTGCATGCTAGGTATTTTATTTGCTTGGTGCCCAATAGCTGTTAGAGGCAAATTTTTTCAGCAGAAAAATGTTAACTTTCTTCCTCCCTTTGTTACAGCAGAGCTGCCATTTTTCAAGCAAACTATTGTTGACTGGACTACCCATAGTTATCAGGATGATAATCTTGCAGAGATGTTGTTCCAAGAGATTCAAACTTCCTCTTCCTCTCTGCTCATACAAGATGCACTTTTTAAATGAACAATAAGCATACTTCAGTTTTTCCTCTTACAAAATGACATTTAGGGATTTTTGGTAATAAGAGGAAAAAAAGAGAAAAACCAAAGGAAGTACTGTTTTAGAAGTGCAATTGCAATAGCATGGAGCTATTTATCACTGAAATGGGAATGTATAAGAAAGGCTACTTTTTCTTCTTATGAGGGCTGGATGACACATGCATTGTTTACAAAAGGGAATGCCTAGTTGTGTAAGATGACATTCATTTTCAAATAGATAGGTATCATGGCTTATTACTGCTTACCTTTGGATAATACTCTGAGTGGTGTTATGGGGTGTTTCATAGTTCTAACTGTGTCATAACTGGGGCAGGCATAGGCACTTGGTGTTTTGTTATGCACATACTTGATAACTGTCTGATTCTTGACATTGTTCAGCAGAGACTTCAAGATTTTTTTTAAAAAATGTTGCTTGATAAACTTCTGAGCCTTACTGGAGAACTTTCACACTAAGTTTTAATATATGAACATGCCAGTTTGGTGGCATAACCAACAAATACAGCACTAAGTAGTTTTTCTGCAATTGACAAATATATTGCTACTGTCTTGTGACCTCAGATAGCAACATCAGAGAACAACCACTCTGCATAAGGCACTATATTCAGTATGTGCTACCTACAGGCAAATATTGTATATATGGTAGAAGAGAGAAGTCTGTTTTGCTGTCTTGACCAGTTGTATTGCTTGAGTTTTGTACCCAACTGGAATGTACATGAAATGAAAGGATTTTTAAGGATTTAAGGGATGATTGTCAAGAGATGAATGATTCAGCCACGGTTTAAGTTTGGTGTGGGTTTTCTTGTTGTTCTGAATTGAAGTTTTTTTCACTTTTCATGTTGTTTTGTTGGTTTTATTTTACTGCTTAGTATATTCATTTTCTAAGATGATACCAGCTATGTGTTAGTTTCATGTAGGAAGGAGAAATGTCTAAAGGTGTCTCTACCTTTGCTTATTGATAATGAAAGGGAAGCTGGACCTTTACCCTTTTTATGTAAACATACTGATAGGGATATTTTATAACAATAAAAAATCGCAGTAGTTCTTTTTTACCGATTGGTTATGTAGGAAATGGGATTAGGTATGTCCTCTATTACAGTAGTGCTGTTAAACACAGATGTATAAAAGCCACTTTTATTCATGCAACTTAGTTTTTATAAGTTCACTATGATGCTAACAGATTTTTCTGAATTGCATTTATAAGGACAACTGATACAGATATCTAGCAGATTTTAAAAAGAACCTAATTTCCAATGTCTTTCTTTTATAGGAAAAACCTCAGATAGAGGTCCATTTCCATTGTATGGTAGAGATACGGGGTTACCAGGCTGTCAAGTAAGTATAGTGATGATTGAAAGCAAATGGAATAATCTTAACTAAAATTTAGTTTAAGTTACTTGAATGTGTCAGGCTACCAAACATAACAAACAAGAATGTCTTCCACAATTTGCAGAATAAATTTTCTGGGTTCTGTGTGGTCAAATTACCTTGCACTTGCATACATCTGCTTAGAGGGGATACTTTTGCTATGTGCAAGTAGAACTGGTTCTGTAGCTCATGAGTGCGAAGTCCTAAGTTTTTAGTAAAAGGGAGGTTGTTACTAGTCTGAACATATTAAGCAATGTGCTTCAGTTGTGTGTATCACGTCTTAACTACAGATCATTGTGAAATTAATTTTCTTATCCTTTGTAGTTATTCATTCCTCCAAGTCTGCAAACAGAATTGTAGACCAGTACTGACTGAACATCAGGATTAGTCTGTGAAACGCACATTTTTCACATATAATGGGTCAAAAAATACCAGTAATTGGTGAATATAGTTTGTTAGTTAACTGTTACTCCTGGTGGAGATTATGTGCATTTTTAAAGGAAAACTTACTACGCTTTCAACGTTTAACAATTAGGTTATCCAGTATAATACTGTATTATTTTGTGGGCTTGATAATATGTTTTTTAATTATGAAAACTTTCTTTTTATGTCTCTAAATCTTCATTTTAGAGTGAACATTTTTTTCCATGTTATTTCTAATGAGCAGCATTAAGAATACTCCATTGAACATTGTTTAAGTCTGTTTTGAATGTACAGGAAGTTTGAGTGTATAAAAAGTATAATTAGCATTTGATTACACTCAGTATTTGTTGACAGAGATTTAAATAAAAATATATAATGTTTTTAATTCTAAGAAATTCATTTGTTATGCTTGTTTTCTCAAAGAGGAATATTTTTCTAATTTTACTGTCAGTAGACTATTTGCTTTGAACTGATATTTTTAGGAACATCTCTCCTGGAGGATAAAACTTCGCATGTGAGTTTGACATCTTGGTTTTGAGTCTCTTAACCAGTAGTTTAGGAAGTGTGAATGGGCAGCACCATGTGGCAATGCAGTCCTAACATCACTTCCCCTGTTAAGAAAGGATCAATCTCACAGTCTTACTACTTCTCTGCAACACAGATGTGACAAACAAAGACCCATTTGTAATTGTAGGGGTGAGCTTTCAGTAATATTCTCACAAAAAGCAGTATACCTCTTTAAGTTCATGTTATGGACTTCACATCATTGCCAGTCTAGACAGTAGAACATTGTATTAGTGTTATTACTATTGTTCAAATAACTCCGTAGGTACTGTATTTAAATATAATAACTTAAACTTGACGTTAGTTTGGAAGCAAATTAATTTCCACATTACTCTTTCATTAAGTTGATGTTCTGTGTCGGAAAATGGGTTTCTGTTAACTTTACATAAAATTCTGTTTTGCTTTGCAGTAATGAATGTAATTTTTGTTGTTTGGCTTCTTACTTGGGAAAATACTTTTATATCTCCTAATTGTTTATACCTGGTACCATTTAATATTAATTTTTTTTACATGTAGGTATTTTAAAGCTAATATCTTATACATATTTGTTTCTATTAACATCACTTCTAATACAGTTTATTCCTTTGATAAGCTTCCTACTATTTCTTCTCCCACAGTTTCTTCCTTCTTAAACATTTTTAGTATGTGGGGAAAAATGTTGTGGTAGGTAAATCTGTTTTGGTTTTATATTCAGGGTAATAGAAAATGATCATAGAGTTAACTTTCAATTAAATTTTAATTAAATTTAAATTTATGTGATAAGTTACACTTTGTACTTTAATTTGGTTTTATCAGTTAAATCTGACAGCGTTTGAAATCATTTGCTAGCTTGGAACATGGTGGGATTTCTGAATCTTTTGGGGGGGGTTTTGTATTTTTCATAAATCCGTGGCAGTGCCTGAAATAAGCTCTCATTGTAGCTGCAGTGTTTGAAAGCTATCATAGAGAAGGTCAAAAGTGATCCTGAGAGGTCATTTTGACAATCCGAATGAAGAATCAGCTGCATTGTCTCTGACAGATGCTCATATAGTCAGTTCTTAAAAACCTCTAGAGATGGAGGAGACTGCATGACCACACTGAGTTTTGTTTTCCATTACTTAAATGTACTTACTCTTAAAAAGATTCCCTGATGCCTTATCTAAATATCATTGTAATTAAAGCATCTAACTGTTGTCTTACAGACAGTGGGCACAGAGAAGAATCTATAATCTTTTAAGTCTGTAGAGGCTGGAAATGCAGTAGATTATTAAGATGATAAGGAGTCCTTAGAAAAGATAAGACATAGATGGATTTAATTTTTACATTGGTGTGTTTAGTGCAGATTATAGTGCAGGTATGTTTTTAATAGCAGCTGTGTAACAGGGTCTATCTCAGATTGAAATATTGGTAGAAAAGCTTATGCTCTGCTCTAGATGTTCTCCAGTAGGTTCACAACCTGAGGGAATTCCAGTGTTTTAAACTAGGTAAAGTACCTCATCTAAAGCCCTACTATTATGGGAAACAGAAATTTCCTGGATCTTTCTGGCAACACTGTTAATTTTTTGCTGTGTGGTATTTGCCTTTTTTCATAAAAAATATCTAATCTTTGATACTTGTTTGATTGGTGATGGTCTAAAATTTCCCAATACCTTGTTATGGTAATGCTGGCCAGCTTGTCATTCCTCAGCCTATATTTTTCAGTTTACAGGTTCCATATGCAAAAATGCTATTTACTTTTTAACACATTGCTTCTACCTTCTCTAAATTTCAGTGCAGTTTTCAATTCCAGGCTTGCACTGCATTTGTAGATCCTTCTGGGTTGCTTTGTGAATTTAGTAAATGTGGTCTTCATTTTTCATCTAAGTCACTGATTTAGAGGTGGAATGATGCCCAAAACAGATGCCTGCAAAGTCTCAGTTAATACGTTCAGCTAGTTTTGATCATGAACTCCTAGCTACTGTTTTTCAACAGCTATGCTCTGTATTCAGCAGTAGTTTTAGTTGTCCTTGGTTCCTTAGTTCACCTGTGAAAGTAGTAAAAGCCTTATTAAAACAGCTCTTATGCTGAGAAGGAAGTGAGATTGGTTTTGTGTAGTTTATTCCAGCTGAATACATATCACTTCTTTGTTATCTTCTGGCATTTGCAGCCTATTTTTCCAGTATTCTTCTAAAAAAAAGAAATTTAAAATGTTGAGCAATTATAAGCCACTGCTTTTGTTCCTCCCTGAAACAAACAAACCAAACCTCATTTGTTTGTAGTCTCCGCACTCTCTCAGAACCATGAGTTTTCAAAAACAGTGGCTAAGGTTTCTGAAATTGTACAAATGGCAAGAGCCAGTCTTCTGAGTATCTTATTGGGTACAGATGAATTGAAAATACCTGACTTCTCCAAATACTCTCTAACCTGTTCTTCTCTTACCAAAGTTCCTTCCATATGTCATTGGGGTAAATGGCATTAATGACCTGGTGTGGATGTGTGATGAGTTTTAATTTTTACTTCCTATTAAGTTTACAGAGGGCTGGAATGAAAATTTAAGACCACTATCAACTGAAATTTTTAAGACTCTTACTGTCACTTCTCACCCTTTACAGAAAATTATTTAAGCAGTGATTTGTATGGACTGTTAGCTACCTACAGGCTTTATATTTAGGCTGTAGGAGTTTAAGTGTCATTGATTTTCGATGTAGCTTAAAAATCTAAGCAACTAAGAAATGTGATTCAGGTATAACATATAGTCACAAGAATGTAAATATGAATAATTTATTAATACTTTACCAAAGAGGTAGTGCATACTTTCAGATTTTATTTCCATTAGGTGTTTTAAGCAAGCCAAAAAGGAGCATCTTAGAGTATAGCACTTTGGACTGGGCCCATTCATGCAAGTAACAGTGTTGAATAAGGTAGTTGCATTTGTCTTAAGCTGTGTTTTTTATGTGGTTTAGTGTTAATGAGGTTAATGGTGTATGTGTGCTACATTAAAACCTGTGCTTGTCTAGTGCTTTGCAATAAAGTTCTGAATCCTCTTCCTTTTTTGGCTTTATTTCTACTTTACTGCATACTCCTTCTCGTTCTGACAGGTCTTCACTATATTCTGCACCTTTCCAACTCTTACTGCCTTTTTTTTCTCTCCGATGTTCATACAGTATATAGACTCTAAATGGATGGGTAAGATGACAAGTCAAGGCTTATGCAGAGCTGGTTTAGATGAGTATCAAAAACTTTTACCTGAACAAAGAATCAACAGCTTTTAGAAGAAATGTAAAAACTATATTTTGCTATCAGAATGAAATGCAATGCTACATGGCTTGACACAACATCTCTATTTCTGTTTTTGGATTGGAGTGTGGGGGGGTGTGTGTGTTTGTGATTTTTGTGTGGGATTCCACCATTCCTGTGGGCTGTGTAATAGCAGATTTGGGAAGGGCATCTTTTCACAAATCTTAAATCAGATATAGATTAAGTTTTCAGAAGGCTTCTTGTAGTAAAAAGGGTTTTCTTCACATTTGTGTAATTTAATACTGAGAACTGTAGCTTCTGTAAAAGAAATGAGATTAGTCTTCAGATACTGAATGTATGACTCCCATTTCCAATATCATCAAAAAGGTACCCAGCTGTCACTGCATATTGCTTTGACAGGTCTGAGCTCTAAGAAAACCAGGAATCTGTGGTATTTTCAAAGTGAAATTGAGATAAATGTGCAATACATGTGTGGCTGTTAGAGTAATTTTTCCAATTGTTTCTGTGGGTCTTCACAGAAGCTAACTTTACCCCCATGAGCCTGTAAGTGCCCCAGCTAATTGGCATAGAGAGAGGGGGATACACCTTTAGCCTAACAGTGCCTGTTCTCATGTGCCTGGCAAAGTCTGTCTCTCCCCACTGGCATCAGTAGGCTGAAGATAGTAAATTATTTGTGACTATCCCCTAAATATTCTGTTTTAATTCTAAACAATCATGCATGAAAAATAGACGTTATGGATTTTTTGACATGCGGAGATAACACATTTACCTTCCCTTCATCATAATTTCAAGTCCGCATACTATCCCATGCACGAGAAAGGAGATAAAATCGAGTGCTAAATGTAATGGATGTTAGGCAAGAACTGAAGAGGCATTCACCAGTTTTTGTTTAAAGTCTAACCTTTCTATAAGGAGACGTATCTTAATTTACCCTATTTTTCTAACTCTCTAATCTGTATGTTCTATATGATGATGGGACACTTTAAATGTTACAAAATCCATTTAGAAAAAAGTTTAATTGATGATAGATCTGTAGAATACATGAATGCTGGAAGGAGCTATGGATTATATTTACTAAATACATTTAACTTAGTCTATGTAAAATTATATATATAATACTGCATAAAATATATACTACTCTATATAGTACATGGTATATATACATATGCTACTATATTTCATGCAGTATGAAATATATATTACTACATAGAGATCATATGAAGAATTTACATGATACTGTGTATACTATATATATTGTATTTAGTAGTGGCAGAAGGATTTTAAACTCATTTATGCCACTATTATTGTATAAGTTTTGTGCATATTGGTAAGAAATAAGGCTGCTTCAGAATATTTTTTTTTAATGAAGAAAAAATTTCCAATAGAAAGCTGGTCCATCAGTGTTTCCAGTAATACTGCTACAGTATATTCCCTTCAATAGCCATCAGCTCTGCTATTGCTGTGAAGCTAATGTGAGGTGACTCATTTAGCAGCATATTATTGCATCATTGCAACATGATGTAAGGCACATCAGGCATTATTGAATTAGCCTGAATTTTGCAGTATGACAGCAGCATTTTATGCACATTAGCACCATACTTAGTGCTCCTTATGGGAATATACTTCAAGTAAACATATTAAAACATAATTTCAGAAAAACTTACAGGATTTCCCAATTTCTTCTTTATAAAGAAAAAAAAAATATGCTTCACTGGAATATTAAGACAGATGTAGTGGCCTTTGTGCATCTTCAGAGCATGTTTTGAGTTTCTTAAATTACTTTAAATGTATGCTGTTACTTGGGTAGTACCTTGGAGAAAAAATTAGCTGACATCTCCCTGATTGTTGAAGTAAGTTGGAACAAACTCATCCATCTTCCACCTTTGGTATGACTCAATACATAAATATTCTCCTCATCTGGTTGCCAGTCAGAGAATGCTAGATTTGTATATGCTTGACTCACTTGTGCTGAAAAATATTACAGAATTTAATACAATATAGGTATAGAGCAATGGGAATTCACACTGTTGGCTTTTTAGCAAAAATTTGTGACCTTTCTTTCTTTCTTGACTTACGAACAGCTTTCTTCACAATTTAATGTGGAACTTTATGAAGGTTTGCATCTTGTCTGCAAATTTAGGAACATATTAAAGAATAAGTTTACAAGCGTAAAAAACTGTATTTATTAGCTGTTACATCCTTCACAGTCTAAAAAGTTCATTTTATTTTTGTGCAAAAAAATACACTATAAGAACTTTGAAATAAACCCAAAAAATGCCTTTAGCACCAATTTCTTGGGCAATTTAACAGATGATCATTTTGGCAAAAGAAATGTTTGCAAGTGTATGTTACTTTGTGTAGTCAGTGGTTTGCCTCTTTCAAATTAAAAAAAAACTTTAAAGCAGTTTGTGCAGAATGCAAATCTAAAGAACAATCCTGTAGTGCTGGGGAAAATAGTATCTCAGAGCGCACGCTTTCTAACAGCCATCTCACAGGTTCAAGAAGTGTAATAAGAGTAGAACTCCAGAAATCTGAGTTGTCTAGGGAGAACATAAAAGCTCACTCATACTGTGCATAGGCAAAAATGGCAACTTTTTTGTCTTACAGGTGAGGTAGTGAGGAATATGCCAGCAAGAGTGAAAACAAGTGTCCATAGTAGGATGTAGATACCAGCTTGCTGATAGAGAAAAATTAATAGAACTGAATAGCACCAACTTAAAAGTATTTTTAATATGTTCATAAACTATAAAATTGTAATGTGTATATATTATAATGGAGAAGATTAAAGCATCAGGTAACATTAAACAGCTGGAAGAATAAGCATACAGACAAAAATGTGAATGTTAGGAGGTAAGAGTGTAAAACCGTATGTGGGAAGCAGAAATGAGATTTACTGACAAAATTGGAAAAGCAAAGAACAGTATGAAAAATGAATGCAGGAAGGAGCTATGGATTATGTTTACTAAATAAATGTTTTTACATGTATTTCATGTATACATGAAATCTGTATTCATGTATACATCTGCACATGCTTTGTAAGAACAAAAAACTTGGAAGTGGCAAGAGTGAAAGAAATCAGTGATTGTGCGTAGTGGGATAGAGTAGTTTTAATGGTATCTGACAGCTGAGATGTTACTTAAAATGTGTGAGTCAAAGAAGAAAAGGGTATTTGTAGCACATGTCATTTTAAAACGTGGTTGTTCTTTAAATGTGTATGAAGGCTTCCAAACAAGTCTTTCTTGGTCTGCAGTTACAGCCCCCGAATAGCAGCATGGCAGCATGTCTCTGCAGTTGCTTCTAGGATGCTTTGCTAAGTTTTTAACAATTCATTACAAGGGCTATTGTGTTAGACCACTACTAACATGCTTTATTGTGGCATTATATATCAAAGAATAGTGAGCACTAGATGTCTTGCTGGAAGATGAAAGAAGCAATGGACAGCTGTGTTGAACATAGGTATTAAGTGTTTCTTTGCAGGGCCAGTGAGTACTTCATACTTTCTTCTTGGGTAACCTGATGTATGTCTGAAGACTGCATATGCAAGCACTCTTGCACACATTCAGAGTTCTGCAGTTTTCATTTCTTCCTGTAGGAATTCTGTTCATACCCTGAAACTTTTTTTATTGCTTGTCTCTAAGACTTCTATCCATGCTTGGCTTCCTTGAGAGAAATGATTAGACAGTTATTCTGTGTTGAGGATGGGCCATCTGCTCCTATGATATTGTACTGTTATTGAAATATGTTTTTTAAAAAAAGGGGAGGAGAGGGGACTAATGAAACGGTTAAAATTAATAGAAAAATGTATATAGGTTGTCTCAGGAATGATTGGAAATAGGCGTATTTAGACCACACCTAGGTGGTAGACAGTAGAGGAAGTAATATTGTGGCAAAAGGGGTGCTAAAGTGTGGGTAATTCTCTCTGGAGAATGTTAGGCTAAACCTTGTAGCTAATGTGGCTCAGGTCCCTTCAGGTTTGTTTTTTTGTTTGGTGGTTTGGGTTTTTTGGGGGGGGGGGGGGTGATTTGGTTTTTTTTTTTAAGACTTCCAGGTTTATAAATAAGATCTTTAGGAAAAAAAGAAAACCAAACCATATATAGAGAGAATATACACTTCAATATAATTGCGTACAATAAGGAAAAATATGCATACTTTAAACATGGTAATTATAAAAAAGCATAGGTGCTATAGAAGGGCTACCATTTTGTACTTTAAAAAAAATTTTTAGAATTTACTTTGGTGCTAATAAAAGATGTCAGGTTGCATCAGCTATGGACCCACAAGTTTAGGGTTTTGATTTTTTGGTTGTTTTTTTTTTTAAACTACTGTATCTATTCAACAGCAACAAGAAAGTTCTTCCTGCTCACTGCTGGCAGTATGTTTGAAGATGCTTTAGATGGATCTTTCCAATGAGGCAGAAAAACACATGATATTCTGGACCTTTCTTATCTGTGGAGCCTTAGAAAACACTACAAGCAGTGGCACCAGTTGCTTTTCTTCCTTCCTCACATAGTTTTAGAAACAGTGTACAGAACATAATGTCTATTTAAATCCAAGTAATACTGAGTTACGGAAGTACAAAAAATTTTAAGGCTTATACATCTGTGGGGTTTTTAATACCAATATAACTTTAAAGCTGACAAACTGATTTTATTTTGTAAATTTTCTCTTTTTAATCTCCTCTTCTCTGACACCTTTGATATCAGGTGTCTCCCCAAAGCAGATTTTTACAGCTGAGCTATCAATCTCTAAGAAACACAGCTTCTGAAGGAAAGGGTGACACAATGTTAACTGAAGCAGCTGACTGGATTCTGCCAGCTGATACCATCTTAAAAGGGTGGAATAGGGAGGGGGATACATAGTTTAAGGGCAGATGGAATGTCCAGACTTGATTTTATTTTGCTTCATTTTACTTCTCAAGTAAAAGCAAGCAATATTAACTTTCTCTTGATTATGATTTATTAGAAGTGAATTACTTACTGTGCTATTGGGAAAATATATCCTGTCTCAGCAGATAAGGAGCCTGCAGAACCTTTTTAGAAAGTAAAAATGTACTGGGCACAGGCTAGATTTCTCTTTTCAGAGCTGGAGGTGACCACCTGAAGTTAATCAGGGAAGACATCCCCCGGAATGAAGTGGGTAGCAGGTGTTAGGAATTAGTTATAGTTAGGGGAGGGATGCTATTTATAAAAGGGGAGCAGCCCTGCAAAGAATCATTTTGCATGTCTTAAGCAGACAAACTGTTACTTCTCTTTTGCCCTTCTCTTTCTCACATTATTTAGGATTGGCAAATTTTCTTGTCTCCTTTTAATTTTTGATTGTGTTTGATTGTATTTAAGGTAATAAATAGCCTGTAAATCAATATATATAGTATCTTACACATTGCTGCATAAGGAAGTAAAAAGCATGTTACACCATGGAGTGCAGATAAAATTTCTTTGGTTAGTTACTGTTGGTCTCCAGCTAATCTTAACTGCCTCAGAGCTGGGTGCTCTGCAATTACAAATTTATGGTATAAATGGAGGATGGGGAAAAGATTAGCTCAGTTCTCTTCTCCCAGCCATACCTGTCTGTTTGAATGTGCTGGATTGCCCTTTGGATTTTCTTGAAGTATTTATTCCTCTTGTCTGTAATTACTCTAGCATCTTGAGCCACCATTTTGCCTTCCTTTCTTACTTCACAGGGAGATGAAGTCCCTTCCCAAACTTTGCATCTGCACAGATAACTGCTTTCAAGATGAATAGAGGCCTTGAGTAGAATTGGGAAGGGGAAGATGAGTGGTGTAAGCAGCCTGTTACTTAGCATTTGCTGCCTGGGATGGGCTAGGAGAGACTGTAGCTGGAGCAGATAGTCAGTGGATGGAAAGAAACACAAGACAGATGAGCCATTGATTCCTCTTCCATGGAACTAAACCATCCAACTTGCATTGGTTTCAGTTGTGTTGTGGAGTGCTTTTTAAGATGATAGTGTTCCTGATGGCACAGATTTCTATAGAAAATAGAGGGAGAGAAGGATAACATTTATTAAGGCGTGGGGGATTGGAGCCTAAGATACTTACCAGACTTGTCTGTCCATTTACTAGCACCCTAGTATTGGACTTAGCTTTCACTTGATCATATGTGAAAACATATGGGTCTTCCATGTTAAGTCCTAACAATTATCTGGTTGCTATATTAATGATAGTTTTTGAACCTTCATTATGTTACATGTTTTCTGACTTGGTGCTTAGAGCAAGTGAGATTTTTCTCTTGGTTGTGTGGGAGAGGAGATGCCCAGCTTTCATACCATATACATGAAACATTCTACTAAAGGTCTGAAATCTTTTGAAATCATTTTGCTGAAGATGCAGAGGGAGAAGCAGATGCAAGGATAGTTTGAGCTTTATAATATCCTTTATAGCCTGACTTCTGTAAATAAGATTCAGCATAAAATCTTTTATTATAATGTTGACTTCTCATGCTCATATCTTGTGATCAGAGGGAAAAGCAGGAAGGCTGGTACCAAAAAATTTCAAAAGTAGATGAATAACCCCTCAGCTGCCTCTCTTCTGACATTTTCCAGTTCTCCGCAAACCTTCTGCTTTTGTATAATAATCACAGTAAGGAAGCTGTTCAAACTACTGTTTTCATAATGTAGCAAAAAGATTCAAAGGCAAAGGGAGGGGAGTCTGACCTGTAATCACAATGCTTAGTAATGCTTTCCTAGAATTCAGTCAGCAATGAAAAAATACCTTGCCCGGGGGGATGAGCGAAGACAAGCTGAGCCAGCATAACCTCGGGGATTGGACACCAACATCAGCAGGGTGCCGCTTTTATAACTGTAAGACAGAATTTGTAGCCTTGCCAATATGCGGTATCAGTGCAGGGAGGCCACTATTGCAAAAGAGAAGGAAGGGAGTAATTCAAAATATTTGTATTAATCGAGTGCTTTAAAGCCACTTAGATGCAGAAGAAATACAAAACGTTTCCTTCCCTTCACATTTAATCTTTACTCCTCCCACTGCTTAAAATTACCTATATGGAATTCTGAATAAACTTCTTCCTTCT
Organism: Haliaeetus albicilla; assembly: GCF_947461875.1. Lineage (NCBI taxonomy): Eukaryota > Metazoa > Chordata > Aves > Accipitriformes > Accipitridae > Haliaeetus > Haliaeetus albicilla. Next base: position 13,177,070 of record NC_091494.1, on the reverse strand, counting down.
CTCTCCTCTGTCCCTATGCTCAGTCTCAGTATATTTACACATAAACAGAATTATCCATAGTAGCAGATTCTGCTTAGGTATAGACATTGAATAAGCAGCCCTTGGTGATCCAGAAGAGCTTTGATGTAAAAAGAGAATATATCGATACTTTGATATTTTTCAGTGTTAACATTAATTGGGAAGACAGTAAACCTAAATGTCTGTTATTTTGTTTATGATATTGCATCACTTCAGTATTTAGTACCCTAGGTAGCTGTTTTTTACTCCAGTGAGCTAGATTAGCCTGATTACACTGGCAGGATGCAGTTGATGGATGACTGTCATTATCTTCTCAAACCTGCGTGATACTTTAGGTATAGGAGATGATAATTAAATTTTCAAGAGACTACATTGAGATTATAAGATCTGAGTATTTTTTTTAAATGAGGAATATGTTTGCAGTTATCAGCATGTTGTTAGAGGATCTTCTCCTGAGATGTTTTATTAGCAACCCCTGATTTCCTTTAAATTGATCAAGAAAAAATGCTCAATTTATCATATAACACTTTAGATGTTGTTTTGGTTTTTTTTAATTCTGATATTTTCCTCCTCCTGAAATGGACCAAAAATGTATCTGATCAAATCTATTGGTAATGGCTTGAAGATGTACAGGTTAGCACAATATATTTAATGAAACCTTGTTTGAGACAAAACACTAGAGAGGATCATAATTAATGCCTCATTTTCTGCCAGTTGCTATTGATTACTCATTCAGGGTCCCTTTGTTCTCAAAATGGTGACACTGTATTTCACATTACTATTTGATGATATTCTCAGGATGAGATTCTTTAACAACATGCTGATAATTGCAAACATATCTCTGAATTTAAATTCAAAATGGACTTACATCATATGTCAGTGTTTTTTCCAAATTCAGCTACTATTTTAGAGTGCATATTTATTACAGTTTCCAAAGATTGGAGACTTGAGTAAAGTGGAATTTAACACTTCATATTTTGGTTATATTTTTGGCTTAAACTGCATGATCTGGAACTCAGGTGATGGGTGTTTGTGCAGCCCAAACCTCTGTACTGTACTAGTATCTCACAGAGGAATTATTTGTTAATGTTATAATTTTGTGGTAGGTTTTCCTTTGAAATCACAGTAAAAACATACACAACTGAACTGGGGGATTTTGCAAGTTTAGCAGAGTTTGACTTTCCATTTTGTTACATTCTTTTAAACTAGTGCATGCAAATTGTCAGGTTTATCTACAAGGCAAGATGTGAGGTATTAAGACATGTTATATACATGCTTTAAGTCACCCAAATGGCTCACTGAATAAGATGACATGTATGTGAAACTTTTGCTCTACTCAGTGCAGCATTTCAAGTTTACAGTAGGGCAAGGAATGCACTTATTACGTGCTCTATGTAATTCTGAGAAACAGAGAAATGCCAAGTGAATTTGTCTATGATTGTGTGGTGGGATAATGGAGGGATTTCATTGAGATGAATGCTTTTGTGTTACTTTACTTTTACAAAATAATGTATCTAAGCTCACAAATTTTAGCTAAACACTCAAGGTTGGTTTTTTTTGTTTTTGTTAAATTTAGACCATTTTCCTGCCTTAAATAGGGACAGCCTGACTACTGGGACTCAAAGCATAAACTTTTTGAAAAGGAAGCTAATGCAGAAAAGCAAGGAAAAATAAAATCTAGTTGACTAATTTATTGGGGGGACGAGGGGGGCAGTTTCAAGATCTAAGTGTGCAGTTGGTAAGTTGCAGTTCTCATTTCGCTGCCAAAGCAGCCTCCCTTTATTATGCCAGCACAATGGTCCTGTCATAATCAGTTGCATATAATGGGCTAATGCTTTTATTCTCAACAATATTATTCTTTTAATAGAAAATAAAAATGAATGATGTAAAGACATACAGTTGTATTTGGATTAAACTATTGCATAATTTGGCTATGGCTACACTAGAAAAATCTGAGTTCTTGAAGTGTTTGCTAATATGTTTGCATTTAAAAAAATGGATGTGAATGAGATTTAGACAAAGAAAGACAAGGCTAACTACCTAACCAAATACATTTGTGGAAAGGTAAAACCTTATATATGATAATGTAGTGTATGGAGTGTGTTTGTTAAAAATGTTTGTGTATTTTTCAGGATAGCTTGGCTTTCCTATCTACATATAGCCTAAATGCTGGAGAGCTGCAAGGAATATTACATAACGACATCTGTAGGCCTTTACTTGTCCACATTTCTTTTTTTTATATCAAAGAAGCGTTTACCAACATGTTAGAATTCTGCTGACTGGTGTCCTAGAAGTTCATTGAAGGCAGAGCAGTATTTTGGCATCAAGTTGTATCTTTGGGATTCTGAAGATTGATGGAGTTGGGCTGGGGAAAAGAAAACTTCCAAAGTAGTCAAACTTTTTCTTACTTCTGTGCTCAAATTCTTTGAAAGAATCAATTTAAAAAAAAAAAATTTAAAATATGTTGAGTAAGGAGCTTTTTTTATCTCGGGCATACCATTTTGATAGAAGCAAGTGGTTGATTAGCTTGTTAGGTTGAATGGAAGCTAACTTTGTGTGCACGTAAGTGCAGCTGCAATACGAAGTTACTTGTTTTCTGTGACAAGGGTGCATAAATACACCACCACCACACCCTCCATGTAGATATGATTCTTTTTCCCCCTCACCTCACCCTTGCAGTGTTTGAATGGATGACTCCCCTGCATTTCATTTTTATGGTAATACTTTTTAGGAAAATGACCCCTTTAAAGCATTTGTCTACATAGTGGCCCTTGTAAAAGCCTTTATTTTTGGGGTAAGGCCATGTCATTTCCCCTGAGGCTGTCAGAACTGTTTCTTGGTTTTGCTGAAAGGGATAAATTAGAAAAGTTAAGCAGTCATGTTTACCTCTTTCTCTGTTCTCTTTGGAATCAGGCTTGCTGTGTTCTTAGTTGATTGTAATAAAAGCCTTTTATTTTTTTCCTTTTTTTTTTTTTTTTTTTTAAGGCTGGTTCTTGAACACCCATTCCTTAGGGAAAATACTGCTTTAAATAAATTCTTGTTTATCTTGAAGCTGGAAATATGCCTTATAAAATCTAAAGAGGCAAATTTTTAAGGGTAATGCCTGTTTATTTGTAATGGTAATGCAGACAGGACTTGGTAGTATTCAGGAGAATAACCAGTCATTGATTATTCTTTAGTAATTGGATCCGTGCTTGGCAGATGAGGTTCGGAGTGAGCGTGAATGTTCTCTGTGGAGAATGCTGCAAACTATGTATGTAAGCGATCTGCCTCTGTGCAGGGACCTCGGGCACTTAGTCAGGAGAAGCTTGGTGCTGATAATACAAAGGTTTTTTGCTATCCTCAGTGGTATTTTTGTATTCCTTTCTTTATCAGGTGCCCTGAGGAAAGGATCAGTCCTAATCAATATTGCTTCTCAATTGGTTCAGACAGGCAGAAAAATCAATAAGCTGAACTAATGACATCTATTTTTATTTTCTTTTGGAAGACTGAGGAACAATTATAAAATTTTAAACAGATGCTTCATTCAATTGTGAGAATGGTGGAAGAGGTTTGTAGGTTTTTTGGTGGGTTCCCCCCCCCCCCCCCTTTTTTTTTTTTTTTAATAAAGAATTCTTACCCAAACACAATCTAGATCAGGAAACTTCTTTAGAGTGTGTTGCATAGCTTGGGTATGTACATACTGGGTATGTATTATATTACTTATACACTTACTTTATGTTGTTGCAGTAGCCACACTGCTTTGAAATTCAGGGTCCAATGAAAACGTCAAGAACTGGAATGCTTAGGACAAAAGCAAGAGTGGTAAATGTCGTGATGTAAAGGTTGGAAGTTAAGTCTGGAAAAGATAGAGACACATGCCTTTTTGGAATGGCTTGGTAGAAGTGAATTTAAGAGTTTTCACTTGTTGGTTTGTGGGGGTGTTTGGTTTTGTTGTTTTTTTGGTTTGGGGTTTTTTGTTTTGTTTTGGGTTTTTTTGTTGTTTGGTTTTTTTTTTTTTGTCATCTTGTCTCCCCTCCCCCTTAATGAATAGAGGAACAGAGGGACTAAGAACCCTCCCACCCCTTTTTTTGGAGGTGTCTTTATGGCTCCCGTTGCATTTCCAAAATCACTGCCGATGATCAGAAGATGCTGGGGGGGAGCAGGGATGGTTGTCTTTAACATGAATGGGATGTAGTTACTAATTGTGTTTGACAGCTGCTCTGAGCGAGCAGGGGCTGGTCTAGATGACCTCCAGAGGTCCCTGCCAGCCTCAGCAGTTCTGGGATTCTGTGAGTGGGACCTTGCTTCAGCTACTTGAAGTGACAACTATCACAATACTTCCTCCCCTTCCCCATGGGCTGTGTAAAGAAGTTTTCCTTAGAAGTTTTCCATCAGTCCTGGGTATTCTTGGGCTGAAGGTCAAGTCTTGGGCTAAGTGCAGAATTGGTTTCATTTCTTCTTTTGGACAGTGTTGGTTTGGAGGAACTGCTTTTCACAAAACATTGCCCAGGCTTCCTGCACAGTATTCACCACTAAAACTCTAATAAATGTTGAGAATAGCATCTTTGCTAAATTCAGACTTATACTATGTAAGCCAGATATTCTGATAATCATAATGTTTTCTGCAGAACAGTAAACTCTTAACTTTATTGAAGGCAGAATTAGGAAATCTTGAAACAGTCTATAAGCAGATTTCACACACCCCCACCCCCAATATTTTTCTGTATACTTTGTTTAAAGATCACCTCACTCCTTAAGGGTGTCTCATTTCAATATGAGTTTTATATTAACAATTCTGATTTAAATACTATTTTATTGTAAGAAAAAGAATGAAGAAATTGAGTTGAGAGGAAACTTTATTTTTATGCCTTAACATTTTTAATCATCATTAACTTTGTTCTTCAAACTGTGTGATAGATTTGTAAGAAATATTTTTTTTTTTTTAATATGAACTCTGGATTTTCTGTTAATCCCAGTGCATTGCAAGTTAGAAGGGATTTAGTACCTTACTGAGAGCCCTGTGAGTTAGCCTCACCTTTCACAAGTCATCACACCAAAAGAACCAGTTTGAATCATCTACAGTATCAAAAAAAAAAAAAAAAAAATTTGTTTATGAATGAGGGTATTCAGGCCTTAGAAGGAAAAGTGAGGAGAGGCAGGACCAGTGGCCTCTGCACATATTCCAGTCAGCTGCTATAGTCCTAGAAAGCAACAGCGCTAGAGCAGTTCCTGCCATGATCCAATCTGCAGGTGTGCTTTTTTGATCACCTCTGGAACCCATGGGTGCGCGTGAACTTTGTTGAGAGCGGTCTGAGGGGAGGAGGAAAGTTGGCTTGGGAGCAGTGGGGCTGAAGGAGAAATTTTAGCTAGGTGGCACCTCGAATTCTTTTTGGTATAAAAGTTAATCCCATCAGCGGTTTTTGTGTTAGCATCATCTGACAATTGAAATGTTAGCACAGTTTGAATGTAGGCAAGGCATAACTGTTGTCCTGCCATCTGACAGCCATGCTTTACTCCCTTTATAACGGGTAGACTGCACTACGTAATGACCAAGTATGAAGAAATCAAATCACTTATTTCTGAAGGCTACTGGTTCCATGGTGACCCTAAACCACTGATTCTGCAAATATTAAAAGCAAAATGTCTTTAGCTATGTTTTACACAGAGTGGGTGCTGCTGTATGAGGAAAGCTGTATGCAACAGCCAGGAGTGAAGTGGCAGTGAATGTGTTTTTACTGCCTGGTAGCATTATGTTTTGTGTACAAACAGTTCTGTGGGTTTCACTCTAAGTCTGGGGATTTTCAGACTAAAACCAGGCTAAGTATAGTATCAACCATGGAAAACCTATATTCTCATAAATCACCAACATTCGTTTCAGTTTCACAGAAGAAATCTAAATAATGTGAGGCCAAACAATATATAATGCACTTGCTAAGTGTTTAGAATGTTTTTCTATTTACTGCATGAAAAGGGAACGAAAAGGTTAGGGTTCAACTACATTGTTGGTTTGAAGTTTTTAGAATGTCATAATTTTTTATGTTCTGTGCATTAATCTAATCTGTTATCTTTTTTGTCTGCATTTGATTCTTTTGGACAATTATTCCATGCTTTTATGAATGTAATGCAATTCTGGATTTCTAAGTATGTGCTAAAACCTAATGTCATACTATAAACTCTTAGCAGTTTTTATCAGTTATGTTTATATTGTGTAATAGAAGAGGTGTTGCATTGCAAACTAAACAAAGTATTATGGGTTTTTTGTTTAGAATTTAAGACAGACTTGATTCTTTCAGATGTTTTAAACTGAAATGGTTATGTTTTTTTGGAGGTTCGCAGGCAAACTTGCTCTGCCTTTCTGAATTATGCTGTAGTATATTCTCTGAATACTCATTTTAAAAAGTCAACATGGTTTTTTTTGAACTCTTAAGACCTTTGCTGAAAGCCCAGTAAATTCCTATAAATGCCAAGAGCCCTATGTGTGGTTAATAGTTTGTTGGCCTGGTATATTAACAGCTGAGTTATGACAGAGCTTAATTTTACTTTTCTCTGTGTGTTTTGCAGTCTAGTCTGCTTCGGTCAGATATGGGGCTTGGAAGTCCAGGTCAGCTGTCATCCTCAGGAAAACCTGGAACACCCTACTACCCGTTTTCTGGTACAAATCAACGCCGAAGACCACTTCATGACTCACCAGCTCTTGGTGAGTAATATAGACAGTTTTTAAACTTTGGCTCAACATGCATTTCTGCAGACTTTTCTTTGACAGTTCTTTTTATATATTGGAGATTGCTCTGTACTGAGCAATTCAAATTACAGCAAACTCCTGTATAAGAGATAAACTGAAATTATTAACATTTTCTCTGAGATGCTAGTTTGGATTCAACACTGGTCAGTATTGCTTATAAAACAAACAAGAAACTCCAATAAAGCTCTTAATTGCAAAAGCAATAATGACAGATGGATAAGAGCTGATGACCAGCTGAGTGCCCTTAACCCATGCCATCATTAACTCCTGGAAATGCCTGACCTTGAGGTCATTACCATTATTTAGTAGAGGAAAGACACAAAGGGGAAACAATTATCCTTTTATATGCTAAAAGTAACTTTATTCAGGGCAATACATAGTTCATTGTAATTGGTTCAACATGCCTTTAAAGTTCTTAGCAATTGGAGACTAGTAGTTTATCCTAAAATCAAACTACCTTGCAAAATATGCAGGCAGGAACTTGCTTAAAAATTATTATAATCCTATGACAGTATTAATTTTTTATTCTGGAGATGCTTAGAGATAAATGGAATTTTAGTACTCGGTCATAGTCAGTGGTAATATTTCATAGCTCTGAAGACTTTCTATTGAATTAGGGAATCAAGAATGAGCCAGCTGTTCTATCATTTCTGCTGTAAGACTGTCGCGAATAATTGGTGTGCAAGTTTTAAAAAAATCTTTTTCGTATAAAAAGAGGGACTCTAACCTGATATTCTAGTTTAAAAGCTACTGTGGTTCAATGGTAGCATGTTGTGTCATTAGGATTATTCTAGTTATATGTTTGGGCTTTTAATGCCCCTCATTCTGTATAGCACTTCTATTCCATAATAAAATCCTGTTTGTTGGAACCATATAACTTAAACCATACTTTACCCAAAATAATCCTTCATCAAATGCAAATCGTTTCTTGAAGTAACTTTAGTATTGACTAGAACCGCAAACTCATTGGGTATGAAAATAGTCCTGAACATGCTTGAAACTGTTTTTTAAATCTTTAATTATAAAAATATGACTTTGGAACTTTACCTGTGTGTGTGTGTGTACACGTATGTATGCATTTTAAAATACCATTTTTGTGTAACTTTTTAACCTGTTGTCAGGACAACCGCTGTTCAATCTGGGGTTGTCATTCTTTACAGATGTATTTGTAAGTATTCATTTTCCTCAGAATGTGAGAAACAAACACAGCAGTCTTCAGATCTGTTTCAGAAGAGGAACAGTATAAGGAAAGTTCAGTGACATTGTTTGCTGCTTGGAAGGGTGTTTGAACTTTAATATTAAAGAGTTGGGTTTTAAAATAGTTATTTTAAGTTGTTGTGTTGTAAAATGGTTATTTTAAGTTGTTGATGTTGTCATTGTTAAGTTTAGGCCCCATTGAATCGGTTTTAGTGAGAAACTGCTGTAATAGTAACCTGCTGTGGTTTTGAGTAATGGTGGCTGTTAGAGCATGACTTTGAGTGCTGGACAGAGTGTGATACGGACGTGGGCAGAAAAGTTATGGTATGAAGCAGTCATTGAGGGACAGTCCTAAATGAGAGTGTCTGATTTTCATTATATACTTGAATATATGATTAAGTTAGTTTCTTGTGCAATCTAGATAGAGTTTGGTAAGTTCCAGATATTATTAAATCAAACGAAATGAAGCTGTGTGGTGTTTTCAGAGTAGTAATCCTATTTATTTTATTCTTTGAAAGAGAAGCTCAAGGGATATAGACCCGTTCAAACTGTTAACAGTCTGATATTCCTCTTTCTGTCATGGCTGAATCTGGGGAACTGTAACCTGGGACATAGCAGGTGGTGGTTAGAAATTTATGGAAATGTTTTTCCAGAAATGCCAGGAAAAGGAAGTGCACTTTTATCTTGAGTCATGTTTCCAATGGCTTGAGAAAGTATGTTTACTTTTTTTTTATGGACTACTTAAATGTTACAAAACCGCTGCCTGAGAATTTAAAGCAAAGTGGAATTATGGTTATTTTATCCCTGAGAAGGCATTGCCTGACCAGGATTTTAACAAACACTCTTTAAAATTGCTACTGAAGTTCATTGAAACCACCAACCAGTGTTCCCTTCCAGGTGACTCTGAGTGCAGCGTAAATATCTTTTGAGAAGTCCTTTTACTTTCTTATCAAACATGTCCTATGGGAATGGTCAGAGTAAAGATATCCAGCAGATATTCTCACCTTATCTCGCCTTTATCTTGTCATACCGTATAATAAAATAGTGATTAAATGTTCTGAATTAAAATAAAGTAATAGGAATTTTGTATTTTAATTGAAGACTCAATTGGTCAACTGTAGAACTGGTAATCTTACCAGATACTCATCTTCAGAACATCAGTTAACTTCCAATTTAAGTGTATACCATTCAGATTAATTTTATTAGCAGCTGACTAGACTGGTTCAGGTTCTTGATTTAGGTAGTGAAATTGCTGGGTACTTTTGTGGTTTTACAATAATTATTGGTAGAAGGAAGCGTGTATCATACTTCCAACTTTACTATTACATGCAAATTTGAGTTATATTGCCTTTATTACTTAAGTAATTAGGTCATTAGATTTGCTGTTTATTTACAACCTTGCCGTGGTCTAAAAGCTCGAGAAATTTACACCGTGTCATGAATTCCTTTTTGATAGTTCTGTCTTTACTCTGAAGCATAGAAAGGGATAGCATTTCTCTCACTAATCAATTCCATTTTCCTCCTTAGATATCTCAAAATTTTACTTTGTTTCTTAGCAAGTGTGTAGGGGCATCAGTGTACCCTTCAGTGTTAGTGTTCCTAGGAATGACTGCTTTCCTTATGGAAAGAATTGAAAGTAATTATTTAGCAAAGCTTTATTTTAGAGAAGAACATCAGTATGTTACATTCTTCTGTTGATGTGAAAAACAAATTTCATTGGCACAGAATAAAAAATGCATGAAACTGGAAAATAAGAAATCAATTGTGGAAAGAAAAAACTGTATAGCTTAGCTGTTTATTCTTTCTCATCTGTAATGTAGATACTTGATGAAATGTTGTTTTTCTGTGTACAGATCCTCTACAGACAAAGAAAGTAAGAAAGGTGCCCCCTGGTTTGCCTTCTTCTGTAAGTACTACATTTTTTTACTTATAGTAAACAAATTGGGCTCAAATTGTGCTCTCTTTACCTGACATACATACAAAGTACTTAACTTTAGCATTAGGAATTCTATCTGCTGGACATGAACAGCTAGACTAGATAATTGGGAGTGGTTCTGGAGTACTAAATACACATTTGATGTGGAATTTTTAGATTTCATAGCGGTGATTTGTAGCTTGCTCATATGCTCCTACCCACTTGTCCCTGTCATTTGAATTCCTCTCTTGGGAAGAGAGCTGGGCCAGGAGCTGTCAAAGAAGATCTCCTGTACAGGTCTTTTGATGTTTAATTAGTCATTATGTTGCTGAACAGGAGGACAGACAGAGATTAATAGCTGAGAATCTTAGAAATTTACATTTGTAATAATCCCAGTGGAGCTGAAGACATTAAGATTCGGAGGACATGTACAGCTCAGCTTGCCTCAGTAGGACTGAGGTTATTAATATGCATAAATCACCGAGTCAGATGTTCATTGTGAAGCCCTGGTGGATTTTAAAGCCTTCATTAAGCTTTTCCTAACTTCAGTCTAGCATCAGGAAAGCTTTCAAGCAACTAGTTTGTTGATCCCTCTTTGCTTGAAAATTTATCCTTTGAGAATAAAGGGCTTTGATGAAAAAGGTTGGAAGGGTTTTGGTGGAAAAATCATTAATGGCTGTGATAATCTAATGCTATAGGGGTGTTTTGTGGTATTAAATATGCTTTATTCTTAAAAGGAAGAAAATTGTTTATAAATGAATCTGCATTTAAAAATCCACGTGAAGTGAAAAATCCCCAGTGAAGTGAAGGACAGAATGATTTTTTCCCCTGCTCAGAACAAACAGGAGGGGAGGGTGAAGCTCCGCTGCCTTGCGGGGTACATCTCTTTGTTGTGTAAATGGATGTTGGGCTTTTATTTGGCAGTACTTAACACATGGGCGCAGGTGCACTTGGATGAGTCATAACTCAAAGACGGATAGGCTGAATGGAACATACTGCACCGGCAACAGTAATATAGTGGGAGCAAAATGGGTCTGATCTTTTTATTTTGTATTGAGTCTGAAGTATGGATGGTGTCTTCTAGTCCTTGCATCTCCCCTGTTCTTTCCTCCCTCTCTTTCCCTTCTCCCTCCCCCTGCTCACGGTGATATATACAGAAACCAGGATCTGAAATCCCGTTTTAACTGTACTTCCAGATGGAGCTGAGATAGTATAGATAGCCTGGGGCAGCTGTGCTCTGAACCTGCAGCCTACCTGGAAGCCAGGATTGCAGCTGCAGGCACTCTTAAAAGCTTTTGCTTGCATAAGCACTTGGGCCCCACTAGAGGCTGAATAGCTGCTTGATAAACAAAATGAACACAATGCCTCAAATCATTATTCCCGAGGCCAGGAATATTATTCTTCTTCCTTTCCTACCCCCCCCCCGCCTTCTTTTTTTTTTTTCTTGGGTTTTTTTTTTTCCTTCAGCAGCAGCTAAAAATAGTTTGGCAATTTACATTTTAACAGTTGCGTGTTATGTAGGGTGGCTTTACAGTCTAGCAGATGATTTCTGCTAGATTAACAAAAATATATTTAAAATGTCAGAGAAGCTAAAACACATAGCAGTGCAATTTTCATGTAATTTATTACTGTAATTCTAGGCGAGTAATAAAGCTTACATTACATGTTTAGTATTTAGTACCATCAGCCAGGTAAAGAGATCATTTTAGCGAATGAAAAATTTCTCTTATTTCTCTTACCAGGCTTTAATTTTAAGAAGCAGTATTTTTCAAATGGTTTTCACTTAATTCTTCTTCTGTGAGAATAGTGGAGACAAAAAAATGCTGATAAATTTTATTTGTATTAACATTGTACCAATCTGCACAATAAAGTGCAGTTACTGTGAATAATCAATTATTGCAATGCTGCAGTTTTTAAGTACTGTTTCTCTGTGTATCAATGCTTTCAGTGCTGAATAGAGCCTTGAAGTAAAATGACATTTAAAAAAAAAGTGACATGAGATGATATGTATTTGGAAGATGACACAAACCAAATTTCACTGAGCATCATAGGAAATTTAAATTGAGTACATAATTATGTAAGTGTTGTCTTTATTTTAAATATACCTTGGTAAGAAGTCAGAATGTATTGTAGGAAAGATGAAGATTGATTTAGCCAATAGGTAGTACAAGGAACTTTAATAGGGGAAGTCAAAAGAAAGATGATACTTAGTGTTGTTATACAAATGTTTGTTTTTTAATATTTCAGTTTCTAAAAGATGGTTTTCTCCAATCTTTTTGTGTTAGTATAGGGCTACCATGTCAACGGATACTCAACAGTAATTTAATTTCCTAGATAACAGTAATTTAGTAACAATCTTTTAAGAAATAATGATTTTCTTAAAAAAAAAAATCTTACTTCAGCTTGTTTCTTTCTCTCTTGGATTTGTATGGTATTTTCTGAAATGACTTGCTTTGAGGTTTATCTTTCTTCATGTGTTCTTATCAGGGCCTGAAGTAAAAATAGTTACAGAGAAAAGTGCTAATGAATTGTTTAGTTACTTTCTGGAATGCAAGTCAATCTGAACTTGTCCTTCTACTGTAAAAATGAAATGCACCAGGCAAATGCATTTTTAAGTTTTCCTGTTGTAAATTGCTAAGTGGTGAGTCATTGCCGAAAACATTTTGAATGTTGACATGCAAGCATTTACGTTAAACTACAACGATTAAATTTAAAGCCTTATGGGGAGGATAGCAACTATAAAATCAGTGGTTTATTTTTTCTCACTGTTGGCTCAAGCCAGGCTTGAGTGAACAGAAAGATTGTGATGTGCTGTTTATATTAGGGGAGAGGGGGGAATACTGTTCAGTGAGTGACATTGTCTTCAGAGATTCAAAACTGTTGTATTTCTGAGAATTTTTATGATTGTAGGAGTTACCTTAACTAAGCCAAGAAACTAATAACACCATGTGACTTGAAACCAGTTGTAACTAATCGGCAGGGCTGAGTTAGGAAGAGCTGTTCAGTGCACAGAGGGAGAAGAAAGAAAAGTAAGGCTCACTTGGAAATGCACAGGGAGATTGCCATCTAATTATGGATGGGCTATGAGCAGAAACATACCGTTTACACGTGTACTCAGAAAATATTTCAAATTAATATTTATGATTAATCTCATGATCGCTACTGATTATAGTGTTATAATTCTAAGAAAAACAATGTGAATATCATCATTCTTTTGCCATGTAATTAGTCTCACATAGAGAAATAAGCTGAGATATATCATGTCTGTTGATTTTTGTTACAGAAAATCAGCTGTGACACACAGGCACAAATATCTGATTGTTTTCTATGTAGTTCCATTTCTAATAACTATTTTGAGTATTTTAGACTTTCCACAGTACCTGAAACTATCAGTTAATATTAAACTTTAGACTGCCACTTATTTAATAAGAGATGGTCAAATTAATGTTTTGTAATACCAAGACCTCTTTCTAAATTCAAACTCGTTATGTTTGTCCTGGTTTCAGCTGGGATAGATTTCAATACATTTAAGACAATTTATAGCTTGATTATAGGGCTTCCTCATATATCGCCCTTTATAGTATGTGTAGAGTCTGTGGGTGCTAATTTATTGCAAGAATTCTTTATGAAGCAAAGCTAGAGAAAACTTGGTTTGTACACACAGAACTACCCCCCAAACATTTAAGGCAGTTCTCTTTTTGGTATCATGCTAGTCTTTTAAGACTGAGCTTGAGAAATATATTTCAAGATCTGTCTCATACCAATGGTACCAGAAGAAAAAGAATAGATCTTACTCCCTTCTGTGCTCCCTCCTTCCTTCATCCCTCCCGAAGGGTAAAAGGAGATTATTTGAAATGGTGGAGTGGAAAGGATCCAGTCCTCTGAATGTTTATCTGAAACCCAGTTTTGAGGCTTTAGTGTTTAGATTGTATTAAAAATAAAGTCCACTCAGCGTGGTGAATGTTATATTCTTTAGAGAATTATCCTCAACGTTAGCAAATTCAATGTGTATTGAAGTAGCCTGGTGTAAAGCAATATCCTTGGAATACTTTTATGAAGTCTGTGGCTCTGGATGAAGACTTTGGAGCATCCTGGGTAGATACTTCATGGGATATTTAACTGACTGTGAGGTTATGTTTAACTGACTTTCTAGTTTCTTTTTTTTTTTTTGTAAGTAAGATTTGTTCCCACTGGCCAGAAATGGTGTCAAAATGTAAAAAGCAGCATTTAGTTTGTTCAGAGCTGTTCTGAATTGTCTTGCACAGTCAAGGGATACGTTCAACTGTCACTTGTCTTTAATATCTAACACTCTCAAAGACAGCAGTAACTCGCTTGACCCTTGCTTCTGATGCTGTGCTGTGTTTTAGAAGGTGATTTTAAATAGCAAAACTGAGCAAATAAATCCTTATGGATAATGCAACACAGAACTTGGAATTTCTTCCTTGCGACTTAGTCTTTCATCTTCCCTTCTTCTGCTTTATACTTGTTCTTTTGTCACCTGATTCAAGGGATAAAGTTTTTGGGGACTTGCTCTATACTCCTTTTTAAGCACGGCATTCATCTGTGAGCTTGAACAAAAAGCAAATACGTAAAATATGCAACCCCTAAATTATGTTACAAATGAAGTAAAAGTGTTTCTTTGAGATTTTATGTTTATTAAGAAAAAGACCTGGTTTTCTGGATAGATTATTGTAGTTTTTTTCAACATGACCTTTATCTGAAATCTGTCTGAAAACAGCAGTAACCTCAGATTGTAACATCCCACCCGCTCTTTGCTATAAGAGAACATTTAGCCGTCATTAGACGGCTAAGCGGTCCATTGTAAAGTCCTGCTGTGAGAGTTCAGATCGAGATCTCACTGAATTAAGGTGAAGGTACTTAAGTAACCCTCCCTTAATAGCAATTTTTTTTATTGCAATCAGATCATTTTTCCAAACTGACTATGCTGTCATCTGACTGTGCTGAACTGTTGTGAGGTTGCTTAATTGAGAGATCTTCTCTCTGAAAATCCGTATATACATATGAGGGCTATATAATGATGTCAAATTATTTCTCTGTGTTTGGATTTACTGGAGAGACTTTATTTTTTAAGTTTTCACAACATATCAAAATGAGCATATTAGATGCTCTTAAATGGGAGTGCATAAAAGAACCTTAAATGTGCGCATAGTTCTAAAACGGTTATCTGAAAAAATAACATGACTGAATTGCAGCTCCTGTAATTTAGGGAGAAGTTACATTGAATTGTTGCAACTTCTGCTTTACCTCAAAGATTAATGTGTCCATTACCATAAATTAGTGTGGTGTTTTATAACAATAGATAAGGATAAAAGCTTTTTTGAAGACTATTTCTTAATTATCTTTTGCTTGATAATACTTGTGGTTTTGGTGGGAAGGCTTTTATAATCCCTGAAGTCAGCTGGGAAAGTAGTGAGCAACGTTGTGCTGCTGGACTTCTACCTGCTGTTGAACCGAGATGTTTCCTTTCAGTTGCTTGCTCAGCCCAAATGTTGGGCAGGTTGCTTTGCCTGTGACTGTGCCATTTTCAGAAATGGACAATACAAAAATGATTGCTTTTTCCAAAAAATGGTACTGAAATTAAAACACTGTGTAGTCTTTAAATGAGATTTCAGATGAAGATATGTCTTTACGCACTGAAGCGAAGAAATTGAATTAAATTACCTCTTGCTTTAGTGCCACAGTTTTTTGTAATGTCAAGACTTCTAAAGAAAGCAAGTTGTACAGTCTTGGAGATTTAGTTACAGGATTTCATACTGTTTGCACTGATAGCTAGGATTAGTTGTTAGCGTTTTTTCTTTCTGTAAGGAAGTAGTAGGCAGATTTCTAACTGTGGATGACAGAAGGATTGCTTGTTTGGCTTTTGATAGCTCACTCTGCTTCATTTGCAGAACAATTTTTGCAAGCAGCAAGTTAGAGCACAGAAGAAAGGGAGATATGCAAAGAAATATATGCTGAGGCACAATTAGCTCTCTGCATTTTGACGTGCAGTTTTCTAAAGCTGCTCTGACACTGAATTATTTAATAAATTCTTAAAGTGTGTGTGTATTGATGTATTAGGCTGGGCTCAGGTTTTGACTATGGAGCCACCTACAGGGAGATGACACAAGTGCAGGTTTAGCTGAGTGGGTTTGGTGAGGGGAGAAAGTGAAAAATACACTGTACTTCAGTAATGAAATAAAAGTTAAATGATACTAAGGTTGGACCAGCAGAGGGACCCCTTAATCACTTTTTAATTTTTCAAATAAATTTTCTTGGCCATATTGAGTTGATGTGAAAAGATTTCTAGGTAGTCCTATGCAAGTTTCAGTAATGCAGCCTTGCTAATTCATTTCGGGTTTTAAAATTTGTTTAAGGTCCATGCACATTTTTAGATTGGGTAGGTTTTTTAGCACATTTTGGAATGATAATTATCAGGCTTCTGATGGGATCATTTATTGCCCCGGGATAATAAACATATTTATTTACTTTTTAATACAGCTATGGGTAGTTAAAACCTTTATATAGAGGCTTTCAAACCTTAAGTGCTTAATATTTTCAGCAAAATAATACAACTTTCTGAATTAGAGCAATATCCTAGCAAAGTTTTATTTGAAAGATTTTTGAAACAAGTTTTAAAACCTCAAATAAATTGCTTTGTGTTTGATTCTGAAGAATGTGATATATAACACTTTTTTCCTCATTCTTTCCATTCTAGTAAAATATTTACGTAAAAGCTTAAACACCTGAAATTCAATATTATTTGCAAAAATACTGAAAGAGAAACTTCCTAGCTGTAGTTTCCAATTTAAAAAAAAAAAAAAAACCACCACTTTTTTTTTTACCCATATCTGTCATAACTAACTGGAGTTTTTTTGCAAGCAACCCCCCCGCCCCCCAATCAACCACAAAAAACCCAACAACCATCCCACAAGCCTCCCCCCCCCCCCCTTGTAATATTGCTAGGTAGAAGTAATGGGTAGCAATTAATATCAATTTCATTAGTGTTTGTTGTCTGTTCTCTATCCCTTCAAACTGTTCCCTCTTCCCTGCTTATAATAATGTCAATGTTAAATGTGAAGTTAAAGACAAATCTTTTGAACAAGAAAACCACCAAACTATTTTAGCTCTTGTGTAGATGAGTAAATTAATTTGCTTAAAACATTTTCCTTTGGATATTGTGTGGGTTTTGCCTATCAAATTTAGTCCACTGGGTTATTTTAAATTGTCTTCCATACAGTTAGTCTGCTCTGTCTCTGCTGAACAGCATACTTAGTGGTTGGTTAACAACAGAAGGCTATACTTCCAGGATTTTAAAATAAATTAACATTTACTTAAGTGATGAATTAAATAGAGGACAGTTTAATAAGCAATTTGTTTTCCCCTTAAAACAGCCGGGTTTGTTTCTTAAGGCTTGAAATCTTGCCTATTCTAACAGCTACTTTATGTGTGATGTTCCATGCATCCTTTACCAATGATCCTAACTCTGGCCTTTCTATAGTTAATCTTCATAAATATTTGGTTTTAAAATAAGTTATACTGGGAGTCCTAAGATGTCTAGAATTTTTTTTTTTCTGAATTGTTGCAGGAGAAGCAGCTCAAACTTACTATGTATATTTTAATTAGTGACAGGTTGTTCAGTTATAGGACTAATTTTCTATGAATTTGTCTTTTATCCTCTATTCCCCATTCTTTGCCTTTATTTCAGTGGGGCATCAGTTGGGGTCTGTCTCTTCTCTTCAGGTTCCACTTTTCTTAGAACTGGTAAGAACTTAATTGCTTGTGAAACTTCTGTTCCTCTGTCAAACGTGGTTGAAATTGATAGTAACTGCCAACCTCGGACAGAGTGGGGAGGAAAGGAGAGACTTCTAGGGCAGTTGTCTTTGCCTTATTTCCAAAGATAGCAGGTTAACCTAGCCCCTAAGAAATTAAATGGAAATTAGTAAGAACAATAGAATTGGTATCGCTATCAAAAGCAGGTTGGGCTCTTACCACGTTACTGTTTTTTAAGCAGGATTGAAGCCAACTCTCTGCAAGGAAACTCACGATACTTGGGTTTACACATCACAGTTGCTTTTGTTGGTGAAAAAGGAACTTTAATTCCTAGTTGCACATAATTAATTGGAAAAGTTTTTGCTTCCTGTTGTGTTTGAATAGAGCCATTTAAAATAACAAAACTGTGATAAAAAGCAATAACCTTTCTAAAGTATTTTGATATTTCAGTCTTCTTGTGGAATATGTTTGACCAGATGATGGCTCTTGTCCGTTGAGACAGTTACATAATTATCTTTCATATGGTATAATTTTCAGTGATCTGGAGAAATTATGTTTATTTTTTATAAACTCAAGTGATGGGTTACATATGCTTATTGTGTATTTGCTTTGTGGCTCTGACAAGTTGGACAAAAATGTTACTGCACATAAAAGTTTGTTTTCAGGGAGAACATGTGGTTCATTCACAAAACTGTGTTAAAACAGTCTTTGCAAGTATTCTCGTACAGGTAGCTTGGTTTATTATTAGATCAGTATTTTGCTCAGCATCAGCTTTCATAATCTCTTTACATACTTTAGAAATAGGCAGTTTATTGTTTTGACACACAGTACAGGGTCATGAGTGGAAACAATTCGGGCTACAAAGTGCACGTCAGTTCAGTGCTCCTCTGCTGACGGCATGTCTGTCTGAAATCAAGTTTAAAAAATTGGCCCTGTCTCCAGCTGACTTGTTTTGTCAGGCTGAGTCATAAGATTAACCCTTGACTTGTCACCAAGGAAAAATGGAGTAAACAACTGTACTCAGTACAGTATCGCTGATCCAGCTATGATTCATTTCACTGTAACATGATTCTCTTAAGAAAACAAATTTCAGAGCAGCTGTTGCTTGGCTTAAATGGGGATTATAAAAATTGCAACCACAAAACAAAAACTTACTTGGGACTTCACGAGCTTTTGGAATACTTATCTGGTAGTAGTAGTTCCTGCAAATACAGAGTAACTTCAAATTCTTCCTTTTTAGGTTTATTTTTCATCTATTCTGGTGCAAGTAAACTTCTGTGGGTCAAAGTTTGATATGCTTGATGGAATTATGGTTTGATCCTGTAAGGTGAATCGATGTAACAAATGTCCTGTGAGAAACAACGTTTTTGTACAGTAAATGTAGAGCAGATACAGTGATAAATTTCAAGCATTGTGCAGTATGATTTTATTCCCATCAATGTAACTGAGGGTAGGACAACTAATTCCCATTTTGGTAAAATGAGATTGTTATCCTTTTGATTTGTGGGCAAGTAACTCAGGAGCAAATTCATTTATTATCTCATTATGGAGGTACCAGTCTTCAACCTAGTTTGTCTACAGACAGCATTTGCAGTGGTGTTGTTCTGTTTTATTGATCATACTGTTGCTGTTGTCTTACCCATGTGATGGTGAACAATGTCAATGATTTCCTTGTACTGATAAATGTTGCGTTAGTAAATATTACCAGTTAATATTACCTATATATTATTCATTACAATTGCTCTGTACAAGTATAGGGCAGTTGTAATGCAGAGAAGCCCCCCTCCCAACGCTGCACAGTAAAGTTAGTTTTTTCTGCAGTAAGTATGTTTTAACATTTTTCCAATTGCTTGTAATATGGGTGGATGATGCTTATTATTTGAGAGGGGGCTTGATCATGCTCTTCATCTCAAATGCAACTATTTTGGAAAATTGAGCATGTGTGCGTGGAGGCGCAGTAGCAATTACAACTATGTTGATGATAGTCTTTACTTCAAAGAACTGACTTCAGTTACCCTAGAAGTATTTTCAATGATTTAAAAGTTTGTGTGCTTGAATTATTTCGGGGAAAAAAAGGGTTCTCTTACTTCTTCAACTCTTGCAAGCTGAAAGCGCTTTTTCCAGTGTTTAGGGTTTGTTTTTTTTCTAAGTTGTACGTTAGTCTGAATTAGTGATTTTAATCTAGTGTGCTATGAGAAGTAGCACATGCAAAGATCTGAAGATCTTTTAGCATGTCTCATCTGTAGAGTCCGGAACATTAGTGAGAAGCTTTAAGGAATGGCATTGTTAGCTGCAAATCAAAGCTTCTTGGGGACTCTCTGGGGACTGAAATGGGTCTTTGTGGTCCCTAGGGGAAGAAGGAAGCCGCAAGTCACTCTGCGGGCCTGGCGATTTAATAGTCTGAAGTATAGCGATGTTCTTTCTTGCAGCTGCTGCTGCTATGCCTTTTGTATTGGAGGAGAGTTCAGTTCAGATATCATTAGCTTTACTGCATAGTTAAGTAGTTCTGCATGTGTAGACTGACTTGCAGTAAAGATGCAAGTGTTCTTCAGCTGATGTCAACTTCAGGATGTATTTGCCAACATACTTTGAGCACAGTAGTCTCCCAGTTGATTGGAAGAGTTCACTGAGAAAGCATTTGAAGCTGGAGGTGTGAATATTTTTTGTCAGTGTGTGTATATTTTGTATATTCACAGACACTACAGTAGTTATGTCCTGAGATAATGGACGATATACAGAAGACCCACAAAGATTTTTATCCGACCATGGTATTCTACTGTATTCAATTTGTCACTCTTGCGGATCTTTTTAATTCAGAAGATTTCACTAACACGCAAGGTGCTTGGCAGAATGAACCAAATTTCTGCAACTCGCTTTCTTTCCCTGTAAATTGCTGATTTGAACTTTGCCCATTTTTTTCCTTATCCTGAATTATTTTCCTGCTTTTGTCAGGAGGGAGGCAGGGAGAACTCACAGTGTTGGCAGTCGACACAGAGGTGGAGAAATGTGGTTTTGCTTTAACCTTTTTTTCCCTGGATTGAAATGCGTATCTGACTTAATCAGGAGCTCGGTTAATAACCAACTGCATTCATATATCGAAAATAAAAAAAATGTACACTTCATTAAGAGTTAATGTTAGGTAACGCCACTGTTCAGTGGCAAAGCAAAAAGACTTAGCAGGCATAGATAATGTCCAAATATTGAGGGAATTTTTGTGCTGGAAGTTGCAGTCTGTTTGCTGTCTTGTGTAATTCACGTTCTTGTGATGTGCCAAAGTTGTCGGGGTCGTGTGTGTCCCCCCCTTCTCTCTTCTTCCCCGTCTTATCTGGGCACAGAACTGCTTTTTTCATACAGAAATGTATTCTACAACGTAAAGGGAGTCCGGGCTTACGCTTCCAAAGAACCATCGTACTTCGTGTACTGTGTCTTCAAAATGGATTTTGGATGACTCCACAGAACGAAAACATTGACGTGACTTTTTAATGATTATTAAGCCAGGCGTCTTGTGCATGCGTCGTCCTGGCGTTGGGGTCCGATCCCCGCCTAGGCTCGCCCGCCGAGAGGGCCGTCCGCGTCCCGCCGGCTCACGCCCCGCGGCCGGGGGTTCGGCTGCCTGGGCGCTCCGCCGTTCCCGTGGGACTCGCTCCCAGCGGCTCCCCGTGGCCTCGGCAGGCGTTCGCCGAAGTTGGAAGCAACTTTAGGCAGAGCCAGATGGCCGTGTGGCTGGAGCCGCACCAGGCGGCGTCTCCGCTGCCACAAGCGCTCTAATTAAATTAAAACAAAAAGCAGGAGATCGAGTCGCTCGGGCCGTACCCATTCGCTGATGCCTCGCAGCTCGCCATTTACCCTCGGTGGCCGCGGGCCCTGGCGCGTGCGGGCGGGTGCGCGTGCCCCCTCCCTCCCTTTTGGCCGCTTGGCGAGGTCCGGGCCGCGGCGGGCAGAGGCGGAGGAGCGGAGGGCCGGCGGGGGCCCCGCGCCCGGCCCTACCCCCGCGCCCGGCCGGAGATGGTTCAGTCCTGCTTTGCATAAGTCGCCTTTGAGGCGCTCCATGTGCGCGGGCGGCGCAGGAGAAGCGGGCGGGCGGGCGGCCGGGTGGATGTCGTGGAGAGAGGCGGTGCACTTCAGCCCGGCCCGCCGCCAGCCTCGCCATGTACTGCGCGTACCCCGTCCCCGGGGTGGGCAGCAACTCCCTCATGTACTACTACAACGGGAAGACGGTAAGGGCGGCCGCCTTTGTTCGGGAGCTGCTGTGGGCGCCGGGCAGCCGTGCTGGGCTGCCGGCCGCTCCTCGGGCAAATACAAGTTCACCGCGCGGGGGTCCCCCCGCGAGTCCGGCGCTGAGCCGCGCGCGGCCCCTCTGAGGGCGGGGGGTGCTTTCCAGGGGGCAACCTGTTCCCCTGCGGGAGCGAAGGGGTTGGGGTGGGGGGGTGGGGGGGAGGCGAGTGGTCTTTGAAAGAAACTATGCCGGGCTTCGTGGGCCGCTTTGTGTAGCGGGGGGGTGGGGTGACAGTCTCCTCAGTTCTGTACAGGAACACCAAGTCCGGCTCCGCGGGAGCGCCGGAGGGCGGCAGCCCGCAGCCAGGCGGCGCTCGGGGCCCCGGGGCCGGGGCCGCGCTGCCTGCGCTGCCCGCGCCGCTCCCGCCCTGCCCGCTCCGGACCCCGCTCCCGCTCCCGCCGGCTGCCGCTGAGGTGCCGCAGCCAAGTTCGGGTTCCTGCGTGCTTGGCGGCTTTTCCTTGGGGTCTGGTGGGGTTTTTTTGGTTGGTTGTTTTTTGTTTTGGTGGGGGTTTTGGTTTTTAATCTCTCCTCTTCCAAATGACTGCAGAGCAGCTTTCCTGCGTGCACCTCGGTAATCGCTGCTCCGGCTTGACCGATCAGCGGGTCCCGAGCCCTGGCCGTGGCATCGGTAACGCGCCGCGCTGCCGGGCGCTGCGCGGTGTGAGGAACGTAGCATCCGCTAGCCGGCTGCTAACGTTGTCTTGCCCAGAGCTGCTCGTTTCACTTGTAGGGTTTTGAAATGATCAAAATATTGCTACAACCACTGGAGGAAGGGGGGGGGGGGGAAGGCAGATTCTGAAAAAAATTAAATCTTCTGTTTATAGTTTAACTTTTTGGAAATCGAAGGGGATATTTCTGTTTCATGGTTGACGCTTAAAATTTTTAAGTGTATGTGACAACAGTTCTGATTTTTGTGTGTAAAAAAATTAGCACCCAACGGTAAATTTAACTGTTTTTTCCAGTTTGTGTTGTTTGTGGTTTAGCCCTTTTTCTGTTACAAAGACAACATTAAATAGGAAAAAAAGAGATGCTGATACA
Organism: Haliaeetus albicilla; assembly: GCF_947461875.1. NCBI lineage: Eukaryota > Metazoa > Chordata > Aves > Accipitriformes > Accipitridae > Haliaeetus > Haliaeetus albicilla. The sequence continues at coordinate 13,154,132 of NC_091494.1, read as the reverse complement.
GATCTTTTTTGTCGTGTGTTTGTTTGGGGTTGTTTTTTTTTTTTTTACTTCTGTTTCTCCTCTCGTGGGCCTATGTGAGCTTTGCCTTCATTAGTAAACTTTTTGCCAAGATTTTTATTCAATGATAATTAAACAATGGATTTTTATACTTATTAAAGACACTGTGTATGAGCTTCTTGAATAATAGAAAAGATACAGGAGGAGAGGTTAGGGGAATGAGTAAAATTGCTTGTCTCTATTTCATTTCCTTTGGTATAAATGCCAGCTGTCTTTCAAATATGAAATAATTTTTCTTTCATGTCTGCTCCTAGGCTAAAACAATCTGTTTGAAGTTTTATGTGAAGATATATATAAGACTTAAGTAAAATTAACTATACAATAACCCTGAAGCAAAGGGAATATAACTTGCATGGAGTTTTGATTTTATTCTTTCTAGAGCACAGATCACTCTGTTACAACATTTCTCTTTGTTCTTGTAGCAGGAAAAAAAGGCTTTGATCTTATTAAGTATTTCCAGGCATATAGTAGATGGAAGTGCTGGTACTGTAGGAGAGCATGGCTTGAAAATTGATAGCATGTGCCTGTTATGGGTCAGAGGTGACCTTTATGAGCTTGAAGAGTTAGTAAATAGATGACAAATCATATGATGATCTTATATCATGTTGCCCAAGGTTTTGGGGTTTTTTGTTTGTTTTTGTGTTGTTTTTTTTTTAACATCTCACTAGCTTTTAGCATTTTTTCTCTCCTAGGAATTCTGCAAGTTAAACTAAATTACTAATTTAAATATACACAAGGAAGATATGTGAAACGGGGGGTGTGGGTTTTGTCTTACAGTTTTTGAAGCACACATCTAGGTGTGTATGCCAAATCTTCATATGAATGTTTCCATACCATGAGAACAGTACATACCCTAATTTTGATGTCTTACTGCTTTTATTTGTAGTGTTTGATCAATTAGTAGTTGATAGTATGCACCTTATTGAGTTTGATATTTTTATTTAGATTATTGCATTAGATTTTGGATACAGACATTCTTTGATACTTGGTGATGTATATAAAATCTGATTTATTTACACACAGGGCAGTGGGAAATGACATAGAAAATGTGTGGTTTAAACTTTTCATTAAAAATGTTTTGTTCTTTTCAACTTCTTAAATTTGTAAGCCAGAAGAAAGCTTAGTATTAAGCTAAAAAAAAAAGTATATGAGGGCCCCAATAGATGGTCATGTGTGCCCTGGCACATAAATAACAAGTTTTAAAATTAAGTCGGGGGTTTTACTATTAGAATAGGTTAAGTTTTTGTAATTTCTGTATGTTTTGGGAGGGACACATGAAAATGAAAAGTAGTGTTTTAATACAAATCCCTTGCTAAGGAGTAAGATTTTAGTAATAGGTGTTATAAAAAAAATACATTTCAAGAATCCTCACCAAATTAAAAAGAAAAAAGATCTTAATCTGTTTTATAAATAAAATACAGCACTTGCACTTCACTGAGCTAGAAGATTTAGCCTGTGGTGTTTGGGGTTTTTTTTGTTGGGGTTTTTTTTTTTTTTGGTCCTTCACCTGTTGATCTATAGAAAATATTCTCAGTTTATGGAAGGCTTACAAAATTCTAATATAGAGCTTTTGGGGAAAAATAAATTAAAATGTTTATCTCTCTTTAAAGTTCTTTAAAGTTTTACCTTTTCTCTTTCATTCAAGAGCTATGCTACAGACCCAAAAGAATCAAAACACCTAACCCCCACTGAAAAAAAAAAAAAACCCTGGAAAAATATTTAGGTAGAAATAATAGGACAAATTTAAATTATACTTTTTAAACATTTTTATTTTATTCTTCTTTTTTAACTAATAAATAATTAAGCAAACTTCTTCATTCACCAGAGCCTTTTCATTTAAATTTTATAAAATGCAATGGCAGCAAAATAATATTTAAGTAATAGAAGTTTTATATCTTCTTTGCATAAAGAGTAAAATATAGACTTGAAAGATTTCCACTTTTTTCAGTTAACCTACAAGTTCAGAAATAAATTGGTTATTTTCTAAATGTACTGTAGAATTATTTTTATATAGATCGCAGTAATTTTGTCAGTTACCACCAAAACAAACATTTTAAGGAACAATATTAATTATATTTTATTTTGTCACCTACGACTACTATTTCATATGAGTATAAATTTGTGAATATATTACACGTTATTGTTGTATTCTGCGCATTGTATGGGTTAATTCAATATACCAGACTGTGTATGAGTATTTTTTATTATTGAATAAATATTTGTTTTTCTCAGCATAGGCTGAGACTTTATTGAGCCCTTTTCCAAGGCAGAGTTACTGCATCTTTCACAGTAGATTTCTACAAAATCCTATTTAAAAAGGGAGAAAAAAAAATCAGCAGGGAGATATATTTTGCATGTATGTAATGCTTTATGATTTGTTTTTTTTGTAAACTAGGTTGTATTGGGATTTTTTTTGAGAAAATGTTTTGTCTTGACAATTTTCAGAGTGTAAAAGGCGATTTATAAACGTGTCGTGTGTGCATACGTACGTGTGGGTATGTGTGTAGAGATGAATAAATAAACACAAGTATGAGTAGGTATGTGTATATTTGGGTATTTTTTAGTGGAGAAAATGCCTGTCTTGCAGTCATCGCTCTCAGAGTTATAGCAGAGACAAATATGTTAATAGTATTGCATGATGCTTAGATGACACGGCAGCATGCCTTTCTGTAGCTGTTGCACAATAAATAATGTATTAAGTCTTTTAACATCAATGCAAAGTGTTTTCAGTTTGTAAATTTTGGAGCAACCAGGTGCTAAAAAGAATTATTCAATTCTGTTTTTATTAGTACTGGGCCAGTTAGTATACAGGGAGAAAAGTACAATTAAAGCTGTTCTGTACCATATGCTGCCCACAGCAACTCAGACAAGGTCAAAGCTAACATTTGTAAGTCAGGACAAATATAAGATCATCTGGAAAATCTCTAGGGGTACACGGCTGTGGATGTTGAATAAAGACAGGTAGTAAACACTGGTCAGCTGAATTTTTTTTTTTCTTTTCTGTTCCTCGCCCTTCTCTTTCCCCTCCCCATCCCCCTAAAAAACGATGAGTTGCAATGTATCAGCCCAAGAGAGTTTTCCCTGCTCCACTCCATTGGGTTGGACTGCCAATCTACTGAGCAGTGGTCCCCTGCCAGAAGGCTGTCTTGTCTGCAACAAGCTTTATTGATGCTTTAAAGTGAAGGTTATGTCCATTTCCTTGGGCAAATGAAAGCAGCTAGGGATGGGATCAGGTGCTGTATTGGACAGATCTATATTTCTTGAAATGTGAGCGCCAAAGAGTAACACACACCCCTTTGCTCAGTGTGTTTGCTTTCATAATCACGTGTGTGTTGAAGTCCATTTGTAGAAATACAACAGTCTGTGTCGGAGGTACAGAAACTGAGAGTACTAGTGTGTTCAGAGAAGAAATAAACAAATGCAAAAGGTAGTGTTATATATACTACTGCATCTTCCTGTGGTCAATACTGGTGATGGGGGTTCCTTCCACAGCTATAATAGCCTTCTGAAACACAGGGAACTGGTTAAGAAACAGGCTGATTAGTTTCAGCTTTTCCTTTTTTTGTTTCCTTAAAATCTGAATTTAATCAGGAATTTTTGCAGACTTCGTTGTATGCATCCTTTAGTAACAGCACAGTTTGGAGAGTGTGGGGAAGAGACTTTACTTAGCAAATAAAATATGAAAAGAATCTTCAAGCGCTACATATGTATATTTATTTCTGGTGTTGTTCCTGCTGCCTTACCTTCTTTTTCCTCTGCTCTCTGCCTCACACTACAATTTAAAAAACAAAATCAAAAGAACAGACCAAAAGGTTTCCATATACTGAATTTGGGATTTTTGTTAAGTTTGCCTATCACTTTTTAACGTGACTTTAAGATTGTAATTTACTGGGAAAGAAGCTAGGAAGTATTTGTGCTATGTATTGTTGCAGTGGGATTCTGCATTTCAAAAATACCCAAATAGGTATGTATAGCATGCCTAAACTGCATAAACATTTATTTAAGATGGAATTCAGTTTAGCTACTTCAACGAGTTTGAATTTTATACCATCCTTAAAAATTATGGTTGGATTTGCAGACAAGACTGATGCTCTATTCTCTTAAAGGAGTGTTTTATTTTCATTCTGGGTGGTGAGAAGAGTTTTTAAAATGTATAAAGCTTTACACCTAGTATTGGAAACAAAAAGTGTGATTGAGGTTATGGTATACTGATCTTGTATACTAGGGCTCTTCATTTTATCATCTTGCTCAAATATCAACTAAACAAGAATTGAGGCGGGGGGGGAGGCAGCTTCTGTCTTGCTATTAAAAGGAGCATGGAAAACTATAGTTACTATTTTACATTCCTGAAGCTTTAGTACATGATTGTGTCAGAAATAGAATAAACGTGAAAACAAGTTTCCTTTTCCTAGAGCTGCCTTTCAGCAGAATTAGCTTTTGCCACAAAACCTGCAGATAATACACTGTAAAATTTTGCCACATGTACAAATCATTCATCAGTGCGCACTTGCTCAGTGCATGACTGATGCTGATGGAATGTAGATAGGCTACTTAGCAGAGTTTACAAGCTACAGAATAGGTTATCCATCTCTACTGGTTTCAAAAAATTCTGTCTCTAGCAGCTTGATAAATATTTTCCTGAACTTCCAAGAATTGTTAATATCTAGGCTTAAATGAGGAACATAATTCATAATTCCATAAACAGTCTGTGTGATGGGAGCCTTGGTCTTTGAGATAGGATGAGCTCATCGGAAGTAAGATTTGGTTGCTTCATTGCTATTTTTTAATCTTTTAACGTTAATATTAAACACTGATAAATATTTAAGAATTTGAAACAGATTATGGGAAAATTGCCTGAGAGGAGGTATGCCAACAGGAGGACTTGTAAGTTTTATATTTATTAAATGCATTTATAGAATGAAACTTGGAAGTTTACTTAGCATAAAATTTGGTAAACCCAGATCTTCGAATTGATGTTCACGTTATTGGCACTTGTATTAGTACACAGAAGCACACTGTGTAATCCTTTGATATGTTTTAGATATATGAGGTCAGTGTAACTTTCATGATAGTGTTCATTACGTATGTTAATCACCGGGGCAGATTTCAGAGCTGGATGATGCATTTTGTTTTGCTTAAACCTGATGTAGTAGAGATAATGTCTTCTCAGCTCTGGTCTGAAGTCAGCTCTCACCACTACCCCTCAAAAAAAAAATCTTAGTTGTCATCCTGCCTTTCCCACTGGAGAAACATAAACCAGTTCAGAGTGTGGAAGAGACCATTGTGGGTCTCTGACTTGATGTCCTTTACAACTCTCATTTGTCCCACTTCCCTCTGCGGCGGCTACCTACCCTTCAGAAGCAGTGCAGCATTAGGATTGATGTATATTCTAGCACAGCTCCAAAAAAGTCAAGCCCTCCACTTGATAAGTCATGTGAAAAAACCTGGCTTTGGCCTGTGTTTATTGGAAGGGAATTTCCCATTCATAATTGGAGAGTGTTTTGCTTGTCAGCATGGAGACACATCCGATGCCTTCAGGTGCAGTGCGTTTAAGGGGATTAGAAGACGGGCTCCTCTTCTACCTGCTGGAGACAACCCTTGTCAAGGAGACTCTGCAGACAGGCTGACCTTTTAACAGTATTCCTTGTCTTAGTGGGAATGTCAGCCAGGAAAAACTGGTTTGATGCCTCCTGGATGTCACTGTTATCAGTTTAATAGCTAAAAGAGGCCATCTTGAGCAGCCACGTCATATTTATAACTGCCTTACTCAGCTGTTGCAGAAGAGAAAGCCCTTTAACTAGGACACGGACCAGGGAGCTGTGGTGCAGCCATGCGAGCCTCTTGTGGGCCAGCAGCCACAGAGCCTACGTTTTGCTGGATAGGGGTCCTAGTGCATGCAGGGCTTTCAGCGTGAACAAACTAGTTGCCCTGCCTGGTACATGGCTTCCCGACTTAAAAATAAAATTTCGCCCTTTTTTTAAATCAACTCTTCTATTTAAAACCTTTGTATTTTGCATCTCATGGACTTCAAGTTAATCTTAGTAAATCTTGTCCTTTGCTTTTAAATTTTGTTTCTAGTAACACAACATAAAAGTTATGATTAGGTCATTAACCAGAAAAAAACCTGGCGCTCATCTGCAGGTGATCAGATGACATCAGAGGCCTGGTTTTAATTTGTGGGTAGTTCTGATTGTAACTAAAAGAGACTTGCTCCTTTTGTGGAATTGGCTGGCTATTTCCCCACATCTGGAGTTAATGAAGTCTTTGAGACCACATCAGTTGTGTTTTGCCGCAAGAACCCTTTGATCTGAAAAATCTAGACTGGCACAAGTGCAGCTTCATAACATTGCAGCTATGTTTTTGCAAGCTATGGTTAAGATACCAAAACAAGCAGAAACTATATAAAGTTATGCGTCTGTGCTAGGACTTTCATGTAGCTGTTTGGAAGGGCTTCTTTTACGTTAATATAATTTATAACATTTTTATTATGTTAATGGCTTGTACACATGTATCTGTAAATGATACATTTGTAGGAGTTTTTTCGGTTTAATTTCCCTTCTGAGATAATGTTTAATCAGTTTTTATAAATCACCCAATTATGTAAAATGTTAAAATTTCAGTCTGAAGCTTGTGTTTACAAATCTCATTGATAACGTTACAGTTTAAAAGAAGTAGAATTCGTCATTGTAGGTGATTTCGCATTAATCAGTGTACATCTCCATGGCAGTCCTAAATGTCATAAAGCTTTGTTTCCACTGCTGTCCTGTGACAGTGATAGATTATCCATCAGCTATAGCATATGCTGTGTTACTCTGCACAACAGAGAACTTGTAAATTAAGCCCAGTTTTGCCTAATATGTTTGCAGTCTTATGAGCGCGAGTATTTACAATTTGACAGAGTGACATTTCTGTTACAATATGTCTGAGGCATGGAATATACATGCATTCATCCTATATAGTAAATACATATGTACTGTTAATATTGCTTATAACATATTGTCATTCTGTCACTCTGGTAAGCATCTCTATTTTACATTTATTCCATAAACTGAAAATTTGCAAGTAAAATATTCAACAAAAGCTCCCCGTAATGCTTTCTTTCCTAAAAATTTTTCATTTCTGTTGATTAAAAAAAATCTTAAGCATGCAACTAAAAGTTGTGTATTTTTTCCACTCGACTTCTTTCTACCAGGTGCCTTTTTACCTGCAGCCGTTTTCATTACATGGCTCGTATCGACAGCTATGCCCTGGCTTGATTCCTTGTGCCCTTGTCCTGATTCCATCATACTGTAGTTTGATAGATTTTATTGAAATTCTGTTGATATAAAACGAGTCGAAGAGAGTGGTAAAGCAGTCCCCCTGATATAAAAGAGTGCTGTCTGCAGGCACATGCCCAGCCATTTGGTCTGACAACAGCAGGCTAGAAAAGCATTTGGGAGTGAGGAGGAGGGGTATTGGTATGCAAATGGCAGCGGGACTTACCCACTTCACTTTCTGAATATCCGTATCAGAACAGTCACCCTCCGGGAGAACAATGGTTCTCTTTTAGGGAACTTATGCTTTTTTGTTGGCCGGCTTGGTTTTCCTGGCCCTTTTCTTGCTTGGTAAACAACATCCCAGAAAGACAAGAGAGGTGAATGTTGTAGAAACATGCATGTGCCTGTATTTGTATAGGAAGGGATAAAAATACTCACTTTTGAATTTTGGGACATAGTGCACTTTGCAATTTGCAGTATGTAAGCTTTAAAGTTTTAAAATTATTCTTAATATAGGCATTTATGAAGCCTTATGTATTTACAAGTAAGGTGAACAATTAAAAAATGAAAATACCCCATTTTTTACTTTGTAGCAAAAAGATGCTCTGGTTTCAATGTTACATTTTTATATTCTTTGCTTCCATATTTGTTAATTTGCCTTTTTTTTTTTTTAAGATTTTTCTTTTAACATACACTAGTCATATTGCAATACTCACTATAGTGACCAAAATATTGGTATGAAGAAATAGCATTGCTTAGAACAACTAATGTTATGGGTAGAGTCCTTGAGTCTGTGAATACTGGCTTTGTTGATTTGACTTATTCCTGAATATGCTTTATATTTCTTCTTAGAGTTACTGCAATGAAAGACTTCTAATCATTATGTTAATTTGGCATCTTAGATTTTTAACCTAAGAAAATTTGTTGTTTGCATCTTGAGAATAGTCCTTCCAGTGTGGCATTACACTGAAAAAAGAACGATGCTGGTTTTCTTTAATGCTAGACCAGTGTGAAAAGAATTTGCTCGATGTTGCAGTTTTAAGATTATTACTCAGGACTTGCATTACATATATTTTTGATGAGTATACAAAGGCGTGCAAGTTTCTAAATAGATGATACAATAGTTGCATTAAAATCGTTCCATTTGTCACTGGATGTTCTTTTTACTTTCTGATTGTTGGGATGCCAGCTAATTAAATATTCAAACAGGCATACAGTTGTTTTAAAATAAAATTTGTTTGGGGCCCGGTTGTTTTATCTTGCTTTTTTTATCTTGAGCAACAAGTCTGTGCGAGTCATGCACTTAGAAAGCAAAATCAGCATTCAAGCTTTTATCAGGCCACCTGGCTGAGTTGGCACACCAGAAAGTGTGTTGTTAGGATCATTCTACTGTACTTCCTCTGTACTGTGGCAACTTGCTAAAAAGCAAATAAAACAAGGGCAACAAATGCTGCAGCTTGCTACACTGTTCTTTTTTTATTTGTGCTTTCTATCTGTGTCTGTCTGCTGTTACAGTTTTTTTTAATGCAGAACACCCAAATATTACTAACCTGCTTTTATTGCTCTCCAATATTTAGGTGTATGCACCATCCCCAAGTTCTGATGATTTCAACAGAGAATCTCCAAGTTACCCGTCTCCTAAGCCACCAAGCAGTATGTTTGCTAGCACTTTCTTTATGCAAGGTGGGTAAAATGACTTTATATGGGTAGATGTCACTTGTCCTTTAGGTAGAAATCTGCAGTCAGCCACTGTTGTACTGAATGAATGAGGAAGCGTAAAGGTAACATATTGTGCTAGAGCCTATGATTAAGTTTTATGTACTTCAGAAACAGTTAGATGAAGGGAGCTGTCTGTTGATTTAAAGTTTTTCTCATGACATTAATTGCTGACTGAAATTTAAGGGGATTATACACCAGGCCAGATGGACAGAATCCCCCATCCCTTGATTTGTAGGGGCTTCAGAGCAGCACACTGGAGAGATAGAGAAAAATGAGGTGAGGGCTTCTTGACTGTTCTGGAATTTGACTGTACAATATCAGCTAACAGTCTTAAGTTCTTAAATGCTTGTATATCCAACATGCCAAAAAAAAGGGGGTTGTGTTGAACAAAATGAGAGCAGAATTCATTTCCTCAGCCTCACGTCACACAATTAGCTCGTACTGTAGTCTGATGAGGTTTTGGAGCATATTGAAAGCATAGTTTCTCAGTATGGGAATTACAGAGCACTTCAGTTTATGCTACAGAAGGAAACCTGCATTGACACATGGGTTTAAGGCTTATGTAATGTAGTCATTCCAGTTACTTAAATCTGTTATGAAATGTTTTTATATTTTTATGGTACTAAGGTATTTTAGACTATAAATTGCTTATTTTGGTTAATAGATGTTTTGCACTGTATGTTTATGATGAGCTCTGCTTAGCCAAACTTCTCTCCCCTCCACCCCCCTTTTTATTATTTCTTTCAGTCTGGAATTTTTATCAACCCTCTTGATACAAATCTGGCCTTACTGAAGGTCTGTGTAATTAGCAGAAGTACTTGGTATTTTCTCAGCTGTGGTTGGATTGTATTTCAGCTATAAAGCCTCTGTTGGTTTTTGGGGTTTTTTATAAATATAGCAACAGTGTGGTGGCGTGAAAATAGAAGACGCAGTATGAACTGGTCACCATTTCCCTGCTGATGTTAGTCGGAGTAGCTGAATTCTGTATTTTTTAAAATAATTTTGTAAAGGAAAGTAGAACTCAGTGGTCTTCTTCATTAAATGTATTTTTCTTGTTTTCTTTTTTTTTTTTTTTTAAATAATAATTAAAAAAAAGATGGGACCCACAATTCTTCTGACCTCTGGAGTTCATCCAATGGCATGAGCCAGCCCGGCTATGGTGGGATGCTGGGAGGCTCCTCTTCCCACATGTCCCAGTCCGGCAGTTACGGCAGCCTGCACACACATGACCGTTTGGTAAGATATGCAGCACAGATTAATGTATTTGTGATTCTATATGGAGATCTGACTCAAAAGAATTCACTTCTTGTTTGCTGCTCATGTATGTCAGTTAAAAACCCAGTTGTCAGAAATCACAAACTTACTGTATTAGATTTATGTCCTTTTATTTGCGTCTCTTGTATCAATAGAAATCTGTGGCTGTATAGTGGTCTGTTCAGAGGATGGATGAGTCCCTTTAATAAAGAGCTGGGTGCTGTATATTTGGTATCTTAAAATATCAATATTTATTTAAAGACTACTTAATGTCTTATCTCTGTTTCTCTTCTCTAGAGCTATCCCCCGCATTCAGTCTCACCTACAGATATAAATGCCAGTCTTCCTCCAATGTCTAGCTTCCATCGTGGCAGTACCAGCAGTTCACCTTATGTAGCTGCCTCACACACTCCACCTGTCAATGGATCAGATAATATTCTGGGTAAAAAGTTCTTCCGGCTTTTTTTTAATTTTACAAGAAAATGAAATTTAGGGCTGCATGACGCACAAAATTAGTAAGATTTAATTTATGGGATGCTTGTAGATCAGGGGTACTGCACCACTGTGACATTTCTGTCCTCAGTATGGCTGAGATGAGGCAAATTGTTTTGCAGTCAGCTTAAGACTTACTGGTTTATTTGCTTTCACAGCCAAGCCTTTGCTCAGGAGATTGTATCCATCTAACTTAATGGCAATTATCCTTCCATAGTTTAGTATATATACATGTTAATATACATAATTCTGGTTTTGCAGTTTTCAGAGCTGCTGTATCACCAAAGTACTGTGCCGGAGAAAGGCAGGAGGACTGTTTCTTTGCAGAGCTTGATAAACTGCATCGTAAATTCCTCTCTTAACTGATACAGAGATTACTAAGTAGCCAGTATGGTGGCTGGTTTAGTCTCTTCCATGCTTACGTGGAAAGCATGAAATATAGGTTGATCATCTGTTCCTTGCACATACTTGCGCATTGTAAGATACAGCTGTAGAAATTAAATGCTTGTAGATTCCCTGTGTCAGTTCAGTATGATTTCCACTTCAGTTCTTTTTAAGTAAGCAGAATTTAGTTAGAGTGACTATATTGGCTTTGATTTTGGGAACGTGTTTTTTACACTCAGATCTTTAAACAAAACCAAGTTAATGAATCTGCATGGGAAATTCAGGTTGGAAAATCCAAGTTTGCCGGAAACTTGAAACAGCGAGTATTGCATGATTTGGATTTCTGATGTGACTGGCTTACATTCACATTAAATATATTTTTTTGGCATTAGAAGTTGATAATTGGAGAAAGGAGATTCTTTTAAAGGGTCTATCTTCTACAGTAAAGCAGATATTTCAGAGGATTCAGGTCCTTTCTGTGTTTCCAATTGGCAGGGCTTCAGACCTCCTCTTGGCTTGATGGTGTGTGGAGCAAAAGGGCATGCAAAGCTGCTGACATGCAACTAAGAGCAAGGGTGACAGAAAGCTTGGTGGATAAGAGCTTTTCAGGGATTTTCTAAAAGATGAGAGTACAACACGGGGAATTAGAGCAGGGGGAGCAAGGAGACACACAAGGAACTATTCAGTGAATTTGGCTTTAAGAATTAATGAAACGTGCAGCACTTCAGTGATAACCATTTAGAAATAAGCTGCAATAATATAATTTTCTGATTTTGATTTTCTTTTCACATTTCGTTAAAATTAGCCTGTGATCCTAGAAAATAATTTCAGTCTTTCCTCTAACTGCTTTTGCTTGTTGGTCATTAAGTTATCATGGTGATACTGTGTTTGACTTTAAAGAGGAGAGCATCTAAATTTAAATCTAATTGTTTTAATTGAATTTTTAAGTATAATGAGAACTGATTCTGTTGACACTAACTTCCTCAGAATATCCATTTAAAAAGTTGCTCAACTGTATGTGATGAATAAAACAATACAAGTAAATAAATTTCAGTTTTAAATATAAGTGTTGGGTTTGCTTTCCACGTTACAGGAAACAGAGGAAATGGTGCTGGAAGCTCACAGACAGGTGATGCACTTGGAAAGGCATTGGCATCTGTAAGTAGCAGTTAGAATATTCAGATCTGAAAGACATATTTTGATCATTGTATCCATTATTTATGTGTTCATTTTATAATATCAAATCAGGAGTTTTCATGTATGAAGTTACAATAATGTACTATGATACAATGTCGTACTAGACAAATGTCTATAAAAAACCAAGTGGAAAATGTTTTTATTTGTAGAAGACTCGTTCTGTCATCTTTTTTTTTTTTTCAGGTGATTGAAAAATTTAGGGCAGATATAGTTTAGAAAGTTGCTTAGACGAAGTAAAAGATAATCATAAAAACTTTAGGGTTTGGGGTTGGGTTTTTTTTTTCTGTAGTGTTCTAGTTAAAGACAAATATTTTTAACGTTATTCTCAGAGCAGATCCTGCCTCAAGGTTTAAAATGTTTTCTCAGTGGCCTTATAAAACAGAGAGGTTTTGAATGTTGTGTTGTATAGCTATAATTTATGGAGCAGCCTTTAAAATGCTGTATATGCATAAAGTTTAAACTCTTAACTCTTGTTGGAATAATGTAGATAATGTAAAATATTGCAAGTATCTTCAGTCTATAAGCTCTCTTTGCATATGCACACATAGAGCAATTATTTTTGCATTAATACAATCAGATGTACTTTTTATAAAACAGTAATTGATACTGTATAGCAGAAATTTCGGAATTGGGAGTGGTGGCTGGAACACTTTGTATTTCTTGCATGTAGCAAATAGGGAGACTAAGTCTGATTTAAAAGATAGAAATGACTACTTTGCAGCCCCAAAAGACCGTTTCTGAGTTGGATTCTGGATCCCTCACCTCATACCAGTGAATGCAAATGTGCATATTCGTGCAGATCCTGTTACCCTTGCATCCCTCAGAGGGTCATATGTTAAAAGATTACCAGATCTGATAATGTCTGTAATGTCCATATTGGGTAGGAGAACTCTGACCTACTGGCTTTGAGGAGAAAAATGTTGTTCCTGTTGCTTTTGGGGATTCAGCAAGTAGATAACAATTCACAAGTCCAGAGGGCAGTTAACACTCTGGTTTTGTCTGTTTGAGACCTGTCAGAAAAGAACTGGGATAATTTTTGACTCCTAGAAATAGCAATACTTACATACTTCAGTCTGTTCATTACTCTGCAGATGTATTAGGATGTCTGCTGTTCTGCAGCCTGACCAAAATTTCTGTTGTAAGGCTTGACACATTGGCCAGTTAGACCTGCGGGACTCTGTGATGTTTTCCACCGATCTCCTTTTTTAAATTATTTTCTCGTCCTTTCAGGTATTTTTTCCCAAGTCACTAGCTGAGAAAACCAGGCTGATGTTTTGAGGAAAAACTCTAAATATATTGCAAGTGGAAGTCAGAAATGTTTAATCTAACTGGTGGGTGGGCTCTGGTTGTCATAGAAACTTGTTTCTGTCATCCCGTGTTGTTGCTTGGCAGGAGCAGCCAGGTCATTCCATAAATCATTTCTGTCATAGCTGATGGTGATGCATTCCATCTGCTCTATCAGTGCATGCCATAGTCTGCACACTTCAAATCCCTTGCCTCATCCATCTGCTTCCCCCGCACACGCGCGTACCCAGCACACTTGTGCTTGTTGGGCAAGGAGCACCGTTCATGGTTGTGGAGAGGAGGGAGGTGGTCTTTCCTGCAGGTGAAGCTAGTGCACATGAATTCTGATGGCTAGTAAACAAAGAATATTTTTCTGTTTGAACAAAGTTTTATTTAAATACTGCGAGTGTCTTGACTTTTTCTTTCTAAGATGATGCTATATGCTTTTCTGTTAGGATTTTAAATGCTACTGCTGCAACTGTTGAGAGGAATTTCTAGTTCTAAAATTCTGTTGATGTACATCTCGCAATAGGCCTTTCATGTGCGAAACATCAGAGGATACGACATTTGTTCTTCAGTTTAGGTATTAAAGACCATACAGAATAGTATGTGATTAAACATGTAAGGCCAGATAATACATTTGCAAAGGTTCTTTTATTTTAGGTTTAAGCCTGGATAATTGTGGTCTTAATCTCAGGGTAGGCAAGAAAGAGAATTGTACATGAAAGTATTTACACAAAGTTCCCAAAGCCCTGTGGATTATGCATTAGTTTGGATAATGAACTAGTATAGATAGAAAGAAAAGAAAATCTGGGTATTCGTGCCATTTCTAATGTGTTTCCCTGAACATTTGCCAAACAATAACCCTTTAAGATTGTGCCCATGGAGGGTTATATGGCAGGAGAAACATCTGGTTTATTTCATTGCCTAATGCCAAATCAAAACACTTGGTCTTTAATTTAGAGGAGATCAAACAGGAGGACTGTTTAACTTTGTTGATTATATCAGACCTCTTTGTGATAACTTATGTTTTGATTCCTACCTCAGAACTAGGGTAAAGGCCTTTGTACCGTCTTGATAGTTAAATAGCCACTGGTCCCCTCACAAAAGAAAAGAAAATGTAGGGAAGTTGACTTCTAAAAGTAATTCATGAATTAAGTTTCTTTGTTGCTTTAGACTCAATAACATTAACATAACAAAGCCTAACTGAAATGTACACTGTAGTGTTTAAAAAATTGGACTAACAGCTCTGAGGTTTGGCTCTGCAGGCTCTCAATTGTGCGGCTTTTGTCTAAGAGCCTTTTCATTAGATCCTGGCATATTGGCACCCCACTGATTGGAATGGACCATGACTGATAGGAGGAGGAGTCTCATTTGTTGCAGTAAAATGAGTCATGTTACCGTTTAAGCCTGGCAGAAGGTGTCAGGGTTGTTCATCATTGGTCATTTAACAGCACAGTGGCCAGGGACTGCATGCAGAATGAATTCTGACCTTGTATTTTAGTTGTGGCTTTGGTATTAATGTAGGTTTTCTCTCTTATAAAATATAGCAAAATAAAATCAGCAGGTAGAGCAGTGGAAAACGACCAGTTTCAAAGGAGACTTCATCGCCTTTGTTCTGACATAATTTTAATTGTCTGTATCTTATCTGTCTGGAGCTCTATACAGTTCCCATACTGACACGCAAGATTCATTTTTATGCTGATGTACAATGCATGAATTTTCCTACAATGGTCTGAGGCAGTTTGTTCTTTTAAATATATTTGCTTTCTAGCATGTATGAGAAAGAAGAGGTATTTCCATTAGGAAACTGGTGGTCTTTTCTAATGAAAAAGTATGATAGACCACGAAGGAGCACGTGGTCTATTGGGTCCTGGTTTTGTCAGTTCAAAAAAATAAAATGCGCAACTTAACCAAGTCCCAGTTTATTGTCAGCTAAATACTGAAATGTTTTATTGTCTGTGTGAAGAGACAGCAGCCACACTGCCACTGAAGATTTTTTTAACTGCCATCTGATGACTAACAAATCCTGGTCTCTGCTCAAGTAAAACAGGTTTGAACTGATGACCTGTAAGAATATCTTCTGAAGTCCGTTGTCAGTCTCTAAACCTATTCAATTCCCTTCACAAAATGAATTTTCCAAGAATCTTGAAAATTTAAGTTTTAATTAAAGCTTTAAGCATTAAGTCTTTAGTTTTTATCAAGACTTTATAATTACATTAATAGAAAGGAATGAATTGTTGCAAGTTGAGGTTTAGTATCTCAAGGGAGTAACTGATACAGAAATACAAGAGAAAAACTGTGCTGCAATACGTAGCAAGGGCAACAAATTTCAGATGGTTTTTGTTCAGTAGGTACCAATCGTAACTAGAGCTGAATGCGTCCTTGGTATTTTCTCTTCTGAAGGATTAATTTTTAGAAGATAACATGTGTTGACTGCTAAAATCTTTTCTCTCTCTAATGTTTGGGAAGTCATTATTCCTCTGCATTTTCCTGAAGTTTTGTTTAATTATCTTTGTACTGTTAACTCTTACGTATATCGTTCTCCTTCAGTGATAAAAAGGCTGTAATTTTTGCTGCTGTTAAAGTAGAAGGAAGATCAGTTATACTTGTGTTGCTATCAAATACAGGCTGTGCTTATTTTGACAGCTGCTTGAAAATGAAAGTTCTCTGGACATTTTTAGAGCCTTGAGTGTAATAAAGTAGAGCTGTGATTGAAGGATCAAATTGGTTTTTTTTAATCAACCCAGCATCAAGAGTGACAATTAAAAGCATGAAAAGGAATCCTAATAGCTATGTTTTTTACTGTGTATTATGACACGTATTGATATACAATCTCTTTTGTCTGTTGTTAGATTTATTCTCCTGATCATACCAGCAGTAGTTTTCCATCGAATCCGTCAACACCAGTTGGATCACCTTCGCCTCTTACAGGTAGAGACAAGCCGTTTGTCAATAAGTTGTTTGTTGTTTTGAAAACGTCAGTGAAATCAGCAGTAGCTTCCTTGCATAATTACTTCTGTATTTTGTTTATTTTTCCGTTGTACTACGCCCAGGTTTATAAATCCAGATTCTTAAGTATTTTGTTGGAAGCATTCACTTAAATCCTGGCAACTGGCTTTGAAAATTAGCTTATTAAAGTAATCTTTTAAAACATTGAATGAGCATATACTATCACAGCTATGAAGATATCTGTAAAAATCTGTACCATTGGAGAGAAATAAGAGTGATTTGGTTGTTGGCGGTTTTTTAAAGCTATATGTTAAAACTCTGCGGCAGCTTTTAGGGATAAACAGCAGGTGTGTGTTCCCTCTAATGAAAATATAGTAAGCTGTAGAGACTATCCAGTTTTTACACAGGATAGCTTTTCATTCATATCTTCCATGAATGCTTTCATTCTATGGGAGAAGAATTTCTGGCATTTTTCAAAATAAATGCTCTGTATTGCAGCCACCTCTGTCACCTGTGTTTTGTGTGTTTGTAGTGTGAATGTGGGAAGAAGCATTCCAGTGTGGAGAAGAACTGGGCAGCTGCCTACAGCTATTAGTGGGTAGTGCAGCTTTCACAGACACTGTGGCCTCAGCTGTCTAGTAAAAGTTGAACAGCTGTTCTCCATATAGAGAGGACTGTGAAAGCTCCATTGACTTAAATTTGTTGTTTAACAAAGAACTAGAATTACAAGCAAGATGATGTAACTTTAACCCTGTTCTTTCCTATAGTACAATTTGTTAAATTATTTAATGTTTATACAACAGTCTGTTTTCCCATTCTCTGTTATTTAATATATCACTGCAGGCTCCTGGCTGTTGGTCACTTTTTTGCAAGAGTGTTTTGCTTTTTATAAAAAAAAAACAAACCCAAAAAAAACTTATGGTGAAAGGTGTACAGAATGACCATAGCTGAATGCTTTTGTAATCCAGGTGAATAAATTAGTAAAGTTATTGCATGCAGAATGCAGTCATATACATATGTATGTGAATATGCATATCTGTATATGCAATGTCACTCAGAAAACTTTCATCATTCATACTTCACTCATGTTTAATGGACACTGTTCTGGTTTTCTGTGGACTTAACGGATTAATGAATATCTGACATGGCATACCTGAGCAGCTGCTTTGAGCATTTTTTTTCTGTAACTGAAAAATCCATGTTGAATTGAGTAATGATGGAATTAATGGGATTTTTTATTCAGTGATTACAGTCAACAAAGAATGTTTTGTATGTCCTTGTTGTACTGAAAAGGCAGATCAGACCAGAAAATTATTATTATTTTCTTTTTAACATCAAAGCAAATACTGAAAATATTTTGTGGCTGGAAGAAAGAAGTCTGACATTTCAAAGTATTTAAAGTTTTAAAGATCCCAGTTTGAGTTCCCTGATTAGATACTACAGCTAATTTTGTAAGCATGCTAGCTAATTTCTTGTTTTAGAATACAAATTTGAGGTCCCTAAAATTGAGGTTTTCCCTTTGCTGTTGATGCCTTTGTCTGTTGGAACCCGTATCAAGTGTAAAACTCTCCAAAATTTGCACTTTGATTTGTGTTCCTTATTCTGGATTCTGATGGCTAAGACAGTAGTAGATATAAGCAAATAATACTGAAATCCTTCTCAGGCGCAAACTTAGCATCTGCTTTACAGTTACACCCTCCCACCCCACCCCCTTTAATTCCAGTGATACAGAATTTGTCAAGCCTTTGGTAAATTGCTCCAGTGGTTAATTACCTTCATTTATGAATCTGGACTTTTATCTTTATTCCCAGATGAGTCACTAAGAACACAGTGAAGCACAATGTAAAGTAATTACTACTATATTTATTGCTATTTATACTCCTGGTAGCCATTTTCTGTCCTGACCCAAAAAGTTATTGCAGATAAAACAAATGTTTTATGTATACTGAAATAATATATTTTGGAGCATTTTAGCCTTCATCGTGATTTTCCTCTTTTGCAGTTAATTCTTTGTTTATTTAGCATTCTTATTATAGATTTGACTATGTCATAATTTACTTATCCTTTAATTGTAAATTACAGTAAGAGCGTTTTATTTGCCATTTAAAGCATTGAGAGATAGTAACTTCATGAGACACTGAAGTATATAAGCTCATGTTTGACTATTTGGCTGTTGTGTTACTGAACAAGGACTAATGACATTTTTTTAGTAATTTAAGTAAAAGCTTTGAGAACAACATGATGAAAACACCCAAGTATTATGAGACAATAGTGTGTGTCTCATCTTCCCTGCCCTCATTTAATTTCTAATTTTACATAAACATGTCCAGCACTTAGCTTTCTGCATAGTTTTAATGATTGTGTGTATGTATGTGAAGTTTATATATGGATCTGAATGGTGGGAGCCTTGGTATTTTAAGAATCCTTGTCCCAGGATCAGAGGTATTCATAGGATTCGGTCGGTTCTGAGGATGCAAAACCAGCCCTCTGCTGACTCTGATGCGTGTGTTTGAAAGGGGAGCCAGAGGATTAGTGTTGGGGAGACTCTGAGAGTAAGAACAATACTACAGTGATTACTATCGATGACCCCTGTAAATCCTAACACTTGCCTGGCTTATTTGTTTTTTCATGCTGCTATGTTGGTGCTGCACTAAAAGCTGCAGTTGTTAATTGCAGGGCTTGTGGTGCCAGGATGCTTTTTAACATAATTGGTGGATTTCATGCACAAACTTCTAGGAGGGGGAGTGGAATGAGGAAAGCAGGAAATCAGTGCCATCTGGCAACCTGCGCAGACATGGAGACAGAGTACGCCACCGCTCAGAAAGAGCTCTAGCATTACTAGAGGTGTGATTAAAAACTGCAGGTTGCTGAGTTGGGTTGTTCCGTTTGAGAGGAGGAGTTGAGTATTCCCTCCCCCCTTTTCATTTCCTTTGTGAGAAGTCCTACTCAGAGTTTGTTCTGGGCTTACATTAAGGAAATAGTACCTTTTTCCATTTAAAAAAAATACCAGACTCATCAGACTAGATGCCCAGGTGTTGAGTCTGTTTGCTTTCTTTTCTTAACTGGTTGCCTTTCTGCTTAATATTCAGCTGATGCTTTATTGTAGGAAGTAGTACACTCAATCCTGTTAGTAGTGAGCACTCATTAAGGCCTTGACTTTGGTCTTGTCTCTAAACGTGGAGTTTTGACTGGATAAAAATTGGAACATTACACTGAGCTAAAATATTCTAAAGTTGTTTCATTAATGCTTTGCATAAATAAGTGGGACTCCAAGCATTATTCCCAAGTTCAGGAATGACAGTCATGCAGAGGGAGACTACAGATCCAGACCCAGAGTAGCTCTGTGAAGTGAAAATTGGTAATTATAAACTTACTCACTGATGTCGTTACATTTTAAAAGAGAATTCCAGCACAGTTATGGCAGCTCTGGGCTTTTATGAAATTGGAGATGGTTTGTTTTTTTTTTTTTCTAATTAGAAAGGAAATATTTAGGTATTTTAATGGCTATGCAAGCTGTACTCTTTTTGTTAAATAAAACCCTTTCTTTAAAAGGTAACTACTTGCAGCTTTCTGAACAAAGGAACTGTAATGTTATTAAACCTTTTCCCAGTTTTCCAGACGTACAGCTCTGGCTGTTATTGGAAGAACAAGCCCACAGGCTCTTCCTTTAATGAGCTGCTTTGGATTGTATGTCCATAATTTATTAATGTAATTGCTTTATTATTACATTTGTATGGCTGAAAGGAAGCTGTCTCTAATGGCCATAGAATTTCATGTAGTATCTTTATAAAAGATGCATTATTAGTTGGTGAGAAAAATACATGTTGTACTACTTCAGGCTTTGTTTTAAAAGTACCGCTTTATTAGTTATTGCATTTCACATTTAATTATTTTTAAATTTTACATGGTAATTAGGTATATTTATGTCAGGTTAGAATGGATATGTATTTGAATTTGCAGTGTATAGGTAACATGGATATAACTGTCAAGTTGTTGCACAGTCAGTGATTCTTTAGCTGCCAATCTACCTTAAATATATTTGAAATAAGCAATGCGAATAACTTGGGTGTATTTTTACTCTTCTAAACTTGGAATGCATTATAACCTAAAATGGTATAGTGTAGAACTAGACAAGATAAAGAAAGCTTTTAGATCTAGTTTCAGGTTTTCTTGTTTAGTAGAGCAGTGTTACAAAAATGGTTTTCCAGTTATCCTTAATTCAGTATCTATTTTTCTTTAAATACTTTTGTTGTATATTTTGACAATATTAAAGATATGTCTACATATATTGAATGTAATATGAAGAAGAAAGAATTCAGTAATCTTTTTATCGTGACACTGGCAGAAGGCAGGTATTTCAGATACAGTGTGTGTGTGTTTAGTCCACTTTTTTATGTTGAAGTACTTTGAAGATGTCACTGCTTTGTCATCAATAATGTGTCTAACTCTGTAGATGCTAGGATATAAAAATTATCCCTCAATAAGGCAGAATGAAGGAATTTGTCCTCCTTTGTATACCCATATGTTAGCTTACCTTTAAGCAGAATATATTGATTTTAATTATGTTGAGAAATATATTGTGTCTCTGCTTCCCCCTTATGCTGCATAAATTCGTGCGTTAACCTAGACAATTTTGACAGGTGCCAGTCAGTGGTCTAGGAGTGGAGGACAAGCCCCCTCATCTCCAAACTATGAAAACTCTCTACACTCCTTGGTAAGAATTGTTGAAAGCAACATAGTACTTTTTACTTAAGAGTTGAAGGCTTGGTTTTGTATAAATCCTGCATATCATTAAAGGAAACAGTAGGATAGCATTACAAATGAATTCTTTGCTAACAAATGGCCTGTTCAGTTGAACAATATAAGACGTGCAGGGTGTGTCTTTCACCATCTGTTCCTTGGGCATCAGGCTTCTGTGCTTGAGGACAGCTGGTGCTAAAGCGCTGTTATGAGATTCTGGTACCTTTTCACAAATCCATAGCTAATTCTTATCTAAAGTTCAGTCTGGAGAAAAGATAAAGACTTCATGCCTTCGTATTTACTTGTCCTTCCCCCTCTCTCCCTGAAATGGTAGTCTCTCGGGCTTGTTTTCATTACACTGTCATTAAAGTACTAATATATTTTATTTGTAATTACTATTGGTTATTGAGGAATGTTCTTTTAGTAATTAATGAAACATTTTACAGAAAAACACACAGGAAATAATCTACAGCATTGTAAATTTTCTTCTTTTGAAGATTCAGCAGAGGATTTACTGACTTCATTCTTAAATTTCTGATCCAGCATTGGGAAGGAAAGGGGAAAAATTTGAGGGAATGTTTTGATTACTTGTTAATATTTCTAGTTTCCCCGGATGTAATTTCTTTTTTTTTCTGGCTAACAAGAATAAATATAAGCTAAATCAGTTTTCTTTTCTTCAGTATTTTTGCAATTAAATATAATCGATACGTACATCTTAGAATCCTAACATAACTGCAGTGTTAAATATTAGCCTTTTCTTATCTTAATATAATCAGATCTCTGTTGCATTAACTTGACTAACAATTTATTGCTGACAAGCACATCAGCTGTTTCCTCACCTCTTTTTTGAATTAATCTTAACCTGTGCTTTGCTTCCTGTTCTGTCTTGACTTTGCCAGAAAAATCGAGTTGAACAGCAACTTCACGAGCATTTGCAAGATGCAATGTCCTTCTTAAAGGATGTCTGTGAGGTACTATTTCACTTTAGATGGTGCCTTTTTCTGTTTCAATTAATGCTTCCTTCAGATTTCCCATTAAAAACTTAAATTAGCATATGACCCATCTTTTGACTCCAGCATTCTGCTAAGTCAGTTTCTAGAGAGCTGCAATGTCAGAATTGGTTTTGCTTTGGGGTTTTTTTGGTCTTTTTTTTTAAATGACAGTAATTTTAAGACAGACTTTTCTGCAGTAACATACAGAACTTGCTTTTATTTCTGAAATACCTAATCTGTTTAAAGACCCATTTTAGAAAATGATAACTTAAAGTTTTGTCCAGTTTTTTTGGTAATGCAGGTGCTCAAAAAGCCACAGCCTCTCTTAATTGTTACCAGCGTGGTGAGGCTGATTTTATAATCATTCTTTCTCATCCTGTATTAGATAGCTTATTTTGTAGCACTTCCTTTTTTCTTTTTCATGCCATGTAATAGAAGCTGAGTAACATTAACCTTATAATAAGCTTCACTTTAAAAGCTGCCACCTATTTGTGGAACGAATGCTATCTCGAGCAATATCTCCAGATATCTTTGCTTTTTCCTGTTTGTTTGTAGTGCTGGTAAGGTGCTTTCAGAGTCTTTTGATACCGCATTTCATCTTCTATCTTTAATATCTCCGAGGTAGAAACTGTTATGGCATAATGAGTCCACAGATTTATTCAGTAATGGCCGTTACTGTCCCTCTTAAATCCCAACAGCAGTCTCGAATGGAGGATCGCTTGGACAGACTCGATGATGCCATTCATGTACTACGAAATCATGCTGTGGGGCCTTCAACAAGCCTATCAGGTGGCCATGGAGATATCCATAGTTTACTGGGACCATCCCACAATGGGCCAATTGGAAGCCTGAACTCAAATTATGGAGCATCTAGCCTTGTAACAAGCAACAGACAAGCATCAATGGTAATGCTATTTTTTAAAGATGTATATACTTATGCAAAGCAATTACAGCTGATGTATTTAAATTATCATAGAGCTTATTGAGTTAAAACTGGACTGTAAGACTAATATTTATCAGGAAGAAACTTCTGTGGATTCTTGTGGAGGAAAAGATGGCAGACGGCTTGCACCTGCTCTGGGTTTCCAAGTAGAGGGTTGGAGTGGGAGTGGGCAGAAATGAGGGGGAGGAGAATGATGGGAAAACTTAGACTTTGGCCCGGTCAGTGGCCCATAAAATCCTGCTGTGACCATATGCAGAAAGCTGAAACTTTCTGCTGAGAGCATTTCAGCTTATACATGCATTTTTTCCAGATGTGTAATAATTGGCAGAACAGTTTTCTCCTTGAAATGGTGAATAGGGAGATTGAATGGGAAAAGCAGTCAAGAAGGACTAAATTTCAAGTGTTCTGGTCTGGAAAAGCTGTTTATTGTAAATTGGAACTAGTCTTCAATAGCAGATGCTGGCAGAGGACTGGGAGGAAGCTGTTGGAATGTGGAACCATAGTGTGCGCAGGCTCAAAATTTAAACTTTTTTTTCTAAATGAAAAGGAGTTTAAGCACAGCTGTAGTGTAAGTAACAATGAAGAGGAAACAACTTTTAGATTAATCCCCAAGAAAAGTGAAATAATTCAATCCATCTCTTTTAGTTTCTTTAAAAATGTGAACTGTTCTGAAAAAATGTAGTTGAGCTTTTCATAGATCGGAAATATGTTAAAAGCATTATACAGCAAACGAAATCTATTTGTAGCATTGCTTACTTCCCTTTCTCTTCCTTTTTATTCCTCCCTTCTCAAAAATGCTTAAAGGAAAAAGAGCTTTTTAAAGCATGCTTATTTTAGTGGTGCCATGTGTTTGCATGTTTACAGCGTAATTTTAAAGACCAGTTACATGCTGTGAAATTTTCTGTTATAAAACAGATTCACAGCTGGGTACTGTGTGATCAAGGCAAAATTTCACCTATCATCAAAATAATTAGGTACCCCAATTGCTGAAGGGTTTTTTTTCTATAAAACAGAATTAGTTCCAGGCTCTCCCATTCGCACGTCACACATCCATTTATATTAATTTCAGAACCACTGCAGTAAACATCAAAAAGAACTGGTTACTTTCTGTAAGTTGCGTGTGTTTGGGGGCTTTTGGAGAAGGGGGGGTACTTTCCAAATGCATATCCAGTTTTAGGTTTCTATACAAGTTCACAGTTACTTTTAGTAATGAAGGAAGTGATGCATAAATTCTCCAGAATTTTTTCTTAATACTGCTTCATATTTAATATTTGAAGAATGTTGTTAAAGGGAAAGTTCTACAGTGTTCTGGGGTAGACTGACATTTCGTCATATAAAAGAAAACTTTTTTTCACTAAGTCTTAATGATGTGGGGTAAAGTGAGTGAAACTGCAGTTACGAACTTGTTCTCTGACTTGTAGAACCTTCCGATACTGTTAAGCCAGATACAGTCAAGTACAGATAGTCCCAAAATGTATATAAAAATCTGTTTCTTTTAAACTAAGCTGTGATTAATACTTTATCAACTTAGTTTTGATTAAAATAGGTGACAGTGGAAAATTACTCTCCAAAATGAATAAAGATTCCTCAGTCTGTTGTAGTTTGATGTAGTTGTATAACTTAAATGTAATACAGACTTGATTTATCATCAAGTCTATACTTGATTGATCTGTAGTTTTGATTGAAGGATGCTCGCTGTCTGTTAGAAATAAACTTCGATTAGGAAAATGAAAAAAAGATTTGCTTTTATAGTTCATCCGCACTGGGTGAAACAAGCTTGCAGATCAGTTTTGGCTTGAAAAGCGAGTCAACTAAAGAATTTCTTGGCTTAACCTTAATTTTGTTACATCAGAATAATTGGCTCCAACAGAAGGCATCCTGTCATGGCCTTGCCCAGTCCCCAAAGAGTGCCCTTTGACATCGTTTGCAATTGCAGGAACTCAGCATGACTTAGGATGGAGTCCTGAAATACATACAGTGAAGAGCTGGCTGTAGTGGAAACTGAATGGTTTAGTAGTGATGACTGCATTTCAGTAATGCCCCCCAAGTATGAAGTGTAATTCTTACGGTATTCAGTATCTATCAGTTTCAAACTATACTTATTTACTATTTGTTTTTCCTAAAATAGTAAATGTAGGAGAGCAGAGAATTTGACACACAACCTGAACTGTAAGGTCTAGACCTCATTCAGGTGTTAAATGCTGCTTTACTTTAGAGGACCTCCAATAAATTTCAAGAAAATAATGAGTATTGGCTAATGTAGTGAGAAATGTCAGCATTGGTAAGGGTGTTTCCCTATTTTGGTTTGACATGCTCAGAGGGTTTTTTTGGTAAAGAAATAGTCATTGGGATTCAGCACTAAAGGAAACTTCCTTGGGGGGGGGTGGGGGGGTGGGATGGGTTGTCTTTATACAAAACATTTTTGTTCTTTAGGAAAAAAAATAGAAAAAAAATTAAATTTAATTTCCCTTGAAGAAGATGATCTTGGCAGAAGGAGCTAGGAAATGAGTAATTTAACTCCTTTTTATGTAATTAGTGTAACCAGACATGGGTTTATTTTAACATTTGCTTAATTTTTGAGCCAGATTTATTTTAAAACTCTAGTTGACTTCATTTCCTGCTCACTCTGAATGGTCTTGTTTTCTTTTTAACTGGGCTGGCTATTAGACTTATTCAAATAGATTTTTAATATCTCAAACTCATCAAATATTTGCTAAGTGGCCTTTGAAGTTGATTTGTATTTTATTTCATGTATTATTGAAAAGTTAAGAAGTAATACTCTTTTTGTTCTTATTCAAGCTGCTTTTTATTTGTCATTGTAATACAATGGGAAAAGAACAGCCTGAATTGATTAAAAATAAATAAATAAAAGGCCTGGAAACTCGGTTAAGGATGAAACTCAATCCTTAAGTCACAGGGTTTTTTCCAGGTATAACACGAATCTAAGAGAATCGGTGATCTTCCTCTTTCTACCCTGTGTCTGCTCTAAGTATGAAAGCATGAAAGGGCAGTTCAGGCTGCTTTGCCAACACCAACCTCTGCTCTTGCTCAAAGCCCTTCCAGTATTAGCATTTCTCTGCAGAGATTATGTTCCCACTGAACAACTTTGAGCTGCCTGAAGTGTAAAAATCTTGATTCCAAAGCCCTTTTCATTGTCTGAATTATGCTTACCTTAGTTAAGATGAGTTAGTTAATGACCATGGCCAAACTGACCAGCTAGTATGGCTTGAAAAGTGCATGTATTTTTAAATATGCTTAGATAAGTCCTATAGCACATAACGAACAAAGACTGATACTTTTTTTCTTTCCAGTTTTCAAAAGGTTTTGTTGCTAAGAGTTCAAAATTAATAATCAACCTGAAGTGTGAGACGCAGAACCAATGTTAACAGGACAAAGGTTGTCCTTTCCCCACGTGTCACTCTCGGTTCTCCTACATGCAGCAGTGTGTCATCAGTTGCCATGATTTGTCTAGTTTTTATTTAGTTGTCAAAAATACTTAACTGGTTTTCTGGTTTCAGATCCCAAATGTTACCACTTAAATCAACTGAACTGAATAAGTTCTGCACTTTTTTTTTTTAAGTTGCAAGTCTGTGTGTGGCTGCAGGTTGTCCTGTGTGCAAGTCTTTCTTGAAATGTGTAAAAATAAATACAGTTCACGTGGTTGAATTAAAACAACTTACAGTCTTACATACAAAGTCTTTCTCAAACTGGGATTCTACTGAGCTGTAACTCGTTTGATTTGTTGAGAATCCTAAATACGTGTTAGGTTGTCATTATGTAGAGAAAATACACAAAGGTGAGCGATTTAAGTATGTTTTTAAAAAACACGGTGTCTGTGCTGATTGCTTCTTGGATTTTTCTGAAATGTTTTGCCTCTGCAACTGAAAACCTTAGTTCTATGCTGCGTGTGATAGAATCCAGGCTTTCCGCTCGTCTTCCATTTTGTGTGCCTGCCGAGTGTTTAGGGTTTACCTAAGAGGGACCATCGGAACAAGGCTAAATGAGCCCACGAGAGAACGAATCAACGCCAGGCTTGTTTGCTGGTACAGTGAGACCCCGCGGGTCGTTGCTGGCGGAACCCCGGCATTGTAACGGGCCGGTTTTTCACCAGGCGCACCCCAAGAGCCGCCCCGGGGTCCCGGGGGAGAGGCCAAGGGGCGGGGGGCGGGGCCTTGGGGGTGCCCAGCTGTATGCTAATACGGGCAGCGCGCCCCGCCCCGCCCTGCCCCGCCCCGCGCAGCTGGCGCGCCCGGCCGCCGCGGCGGGTGCCCCGGGCCGGGGAGGGGGGGGCGGGCAGCGGGGAAGCGGAATTGGCCGGGAAACGAGAGAGAAACATTTGTGGGAGGAATCGGGTTACAAAGGGAGTTCTGCTAACGTCACTATGCTGAAATAGTCCAGACCCCGGCTGCCGGCTCCTGCCCCCGCCCGGGCCGGGCGGCACCGCTTCTGCGAATGCTCCGCAGATATTTCACCAGTATGTTTATACCGGGGATGTTTATAGCGAAGAGTGCCCTGACGCCCGAGAGAGAGCCCGAGGAGAAGCTGTGGAGCTGCAAGGTCGTCACCACCCCGGGAGCTGGACGCGGTCTGCCCCGGCCACCCTTAGCGCTAGGAAATGATCTGACTGAGAGTCGCTTCTAAATACTAGTAATAAGACATGTCTCAAGCTCGTTTGTTCTGAAGGCGGTGGAGCTGATGGTATGAAATGCCTTTCAGAAGACTTAAAGGGAGCCCAAGGTTGCGCTCCATTGAAATGCAGATGGGGGAGCCTGTTTTTCTGTGAAGTGGGAGTCGAGGGAAGGAAAAGCAAACCAAATTTTCTCAACTCGATGTTTAAGATACTAAAGATCCAACTTGGTACCTTGAAGCAGTCACTGATTAAGTTGTGCTTACAGGAAATGGAGCTCTTGCCCTTCCTATCGGATACAGTGACTTTCAGCCAGTCTTTTGGTTTGGGGGTCTTTTTTTGTTTGCCCGTTTGCATTTTCTAGTCCATCATAGATCAGAGATAAAAATTCAAGTTGTGGTCAGTTTTGTAACATTTTAGCTCTTTAGATTTCTGCATAAATCTTGTTAATTTAAATTGTATGCTTTGAATTTGTAAGCCTGTTTCAAAGGACTGGAACATGGACTTGAATTCAGTTTTTATTTCTGATCTAGTTTCTACCTTTATCAGAACTGACTTCCTAATCTATCACTTCTAAATTAGCTCTAGATTTGAGAGTTGCCAGCATTCTGGCAGCTGCTATGTTTGTACACAGCTTTAAGAAATTTTTGCCTTTTTTAAGAAGTAGAGTTTTGGAACAAACCTGGCCCTGAAATGATTAATAGTCTGTAGCTTGAATAAAAGCACCCTCATGTGTTAGGACTAAGCATGACCAGAAGACTAAAATAAAGCACACAACCTGTGGGGAAGAATTAGGGAAAGACTCGTTTTTGGAAGTTCAGTGTGGAGAATGAGTTTCATGTTCCCCTTGTAAAGAGTTTTGTCTCATAGGCCGAAAGACACAGGCTCCACTCCTGACTCCCAGTGAATTCATGACACTCGCAAGAGCCAAGATGACTGTATCCATAGTAGAACTTCTCACAAACAAAGCCTATTACACACAAGGGAAGATAAAATATATTTAAATAGCAATAGATATTCCGCAGTATACAAGAGGAGATTTTCTGCAGAACAATAAATACAAATAGCAGCCCGGAATGACCTGATATTAGTTGTGGGTTGGGGGGGGGGGGGTGTCCCCCCTTTCCTTTCTTGTTCCTGTGTGTTAGCTTACAGGAACGAGTGTATATTAAACAAAGGATAAACTTGCATAAGGGTATTTATCTCTCTCTGGGTAAAACCCATACTAAGACATGAAAGGTAAAAGCTGCATTAATTACTCAAGAGGGATTCAAAGCTCAGCAGTTTACTAGGATTGAAGGATTTATTGAAAAACAGTGGTTCTCATGTGTAACTCCAGGCAATAAACCTATTTAATTAAAGGCTTAATCTTCTAGTTGACATGTTTGCTACTGTTCCATTAAAAAGCTTCATCTGTAGCCAATTTTTGTAACTATACAAATAATAGTAGAATCCTTCATCTTTGTTCAGTTTTTAACTGTTTAATTGTATTATCTTGCATATATTATAAATATTTAAAGGACTTTTGTGTCTTTAGGAATCAAAAGCTTTAAATAGTCTGCGTTCCAAATTATTTAAATACAGGCAGTGTGTCTTTACCTCTTTTTCAAACAAAAGACTATTCCTTTTTTATAGAGGTTTGCATGGATAACAGTATTTAATATTGAGCAGCAGTTTTTTAACAAATTTGCCTCTTCAAGCTAGGTATGCGCACTCATAGCTATCTTACATAAGTATCATTAATTCAGGTTTATGCAAAATTAGAATCTTTTAAAGACTCTTCATCTCAATGCTTGCTGCTTAGAAATTTAATCATCATATATTATGAAGGAGCAGATTAGAAAATACTGAGAGAGGTGGTAAGAATAGTTAGATGCCTGGATTATTTTTGTATGATAAGATTTTGTAATGGGACTAAGCTAAATGTATTTAGCTAAGGAAGGAGAAAAATGAGAGAGAATTATTAAAGTGAATAAAATAATATTTTTATATTAGATCCAGTTCTTTCTTAATCCTGCTTCAGCAAACAAGAAGTGAGGAGATGTTATTTGTACGTTTTGTAAATATATGCGTGTATGTATCTGTATACCTGAGTGTAGGGCGGTACACACACCTTTCCCATGTGGTGAAGACTATTATTCCCTGTCATTTTCTTTTAAGGATCAAAATGTTATAAGTACTAGAGTTGATAGCTGTAGTATTTTAAAGCAATCAAAGGTTAATCAAATCTTACATCCCTCAGGTATAAATCAAGGAGAAAATTCTGTAGTGTTCTGTGGGAAAATAGTGAAAATATTTTTTGCTAGGCTGCTGCATTCTTCCAAACAGGTGTTGGTCCCTGCTTGGAACACAGCTTAATCCAGTATGGCATAATCAAATGGTTTAGTGTAACAGCATCTTTCAACTAAATCTTTTACTGAGCTAGAACTTTAACTTGGGTCTCTAATCCAGTAAATATTTTAAGTCTTTTAAACTCCTATTTTTGGACTACTTCTTTGAATCATATCTTTAATCAAAATGTTTGCTTTGCTTTGCTTTAGGTTGGGACTCATCGGGAAGAAAGTGTCAGCCTCAACAGCAACCATTCGGTTCTTCCCAGTACAGTTTCTGCTCAGAGCACAGAACTTAATCATAAAACACAAGAAAGCTACAGAGGTAACTTTCTAGCAATATTAAATGCTGAACAGGGCCTGCAATAATCCAGAGCCAATAAGGCTGTAGATCTTGGTGAGCTTGCATCAACACAGGTGATAAGGACATAGATGATGTTGAGAAATAAAAATTAATTATAAATCTTATAAACCACCACTGTTGGGGATTCCTGAAAAAACTTTGAGGGCATCCCTGTCTCAGACTTGTCCCAGTATAGTTTCACCAGAAGGCTCTGCATTACAGCCACATTCTTCCGGCTTAAGGAACCGTAAGCCGTTTGCAGTACTGCCGCCACTTCCAAGTTGGCCAGGAGGGTTGCAGAGTGAGCTGAGGCCAGATTTCAGGCTAGCCAATAAAAGGAAGTTGTTCCACACAGGTGTTTACAGTTCCCTCAGTTTTTAGCCTAAAGAAGTAAGCTTATTCGTTAGCATGCTTGCACCATTTATGGAGGTATATGGTGTACATCTGGCCTGAGCCCAGGCCTCGATGTCAGTGCAGCTCTGCCCTTAAATTTGCATCCCAGACGTGAGGCGCAAATTTCCTTACTTTGCTAAACGTCCTTTTGTCTATAACAGTGTTTTTCTTAGATTAATCTGTTACCGATCAAGCTGCTCCATGAATTACGATCCCTTTACAACCCATGACACATGTCCAAGTACAGCAGTGTTACCGGGATTCCTCTTGTTTCTACAGAGTATAGTTCCTCCTGTTGTCTTCCCAGACTTCTGCTCAGCTCTGGCCTTCCATCAACAATATCTGCTTGAGATTCTCTTATAAATGTTTCACTCCTGTGATACTCATACTGATCTCTGGTTGCTTGCAGCATTGTCAGGTGGCTTACAGAGCCAGTCTGTGGCTATAGGTCCAACAGAAATCAAGTCTGAACATAAGGAGAAGGATGAAAATATACATGAACCTCCCTCATCGGATGACATGAAATCAGATGACGAGTCCTCCCAGAAGGATATCAAGGTCTCGTCTAGAGGCAGAACAAGGTGGGTTGCTGACATGACCTAGAGAATTTGTGCTTCATTAATGCTCTGTTGCATGTTGTCCTTAAGTTTGATACATTTATTTCAAGGCTTTTGTGTTACCTCAGTGCATATATTAATAGGCAGCTGAAATAGATAAATAGTTTGCAGTATTTCTATCTATTTAAATACAACAGAGAGGATTTTCTAGGAAAATCACCTGAAAAGTATGCATTGCCTTACGTTGGTGCCTTGCCTAATATCTGCCTGTACGTATAAGCAGTGAAAGATGCAGAGGGCCCTGCCCAGCTTTAGAGGATGGGAGAATAGAGATTTGTGATACTTTGTACCTGGCAAGGGCTGCACTTCTAAATGTGAGCCAGTTAGTGATGGAGAGTGGCAGCCTCATGACCCGGAGGCTGGGGTGAGTATGATAGGTAAATATCCTTTTTAAACACTTTGTCCCCTCTCAAGCCACGGACAAAAACCTGGAGCTGACACTGGGTAAAATGGATCTGCCTGACAGGCCTGATACAAGCATTGAAATTTGAGGTAATGGTAAACAATCAGAATTTTGCAACTACAGGCAGCAGACTCTATACCATCACATGTGTCTAATGGTATTTTAATGTATTAATTTTAGTAGAGCAGAGGTTTTGCACACTTTTAGACTGAATTGGACAGTCCTATATTAAAAAAAAAGGCTATGCAACTTAATATAATCATTTGAAGTGATAGAAGAATTCTAAATATAAATGTTTAGGTCTACACTGGGTATTAGAAGAAAAAACAGTTCTAAAATTGGCCAGTAAGGTCCTTAAGAAAACTAAAACTTTTTAATAAGCATGTGAAATTGAAAATTACTTGAATGCCTTTTTATATAAGTTGATATATTGGAAACTAGCAAAAACTATTTGTTGAAAATGATATATTCTTCACCTGACAAGATGGCTGAGATACCTCTTTATCTATTTGGAACATTTGTCAGTAATTGAGTGAAGTGGTAGTTTGGGTACGGCTTTGGCTTCAAGGGGCAGCGTGTTGCCGCCACTTTTACTAGAGATGTTTACCATCTGTAGACAATAATCTGTAGATATTCTTCAGGCAGAAACCATTTAATGTTTATTTTCAGGAAAAGGCAGGAACAGCAAGAATTACCTTGAATACTTAGAAAGTGTTAAGATATCAATGCTTATCTAAATATACTTCAATATGAAATGGATTAAGTGTGAAGAAGTTTAATTTCATCAACTGAAAATTTTGAACCAGTAGCAGGATCACTTGTTTGAAAATACTGGTGATATTTCAATGTACTTTTATTTATACTTTCTTGCAGCAGTACTAATGAAGATGAGGATTTAAACCCAGAGCAGAAAATAGAAAGAGAAAAGGAGAGGAGAATGGCAAATAATGCTAGAGAGCGTTTGCGTGTACGAGATATTAATGAGGCATTTAAAGAACTTGGCCGTATGTGTCAGCTTCATCTGAAGAGTGAAAAACCACAGACAAAACTGCTTATTCTTCACCAGGCTGTGGCAGTCATCCTCAGTCTAGAGCAGCAAGTGAGAGGTTAGTAGCCCGTCATCATGCCGTGGCAGTTTGCGTGGTAGCTTTTTTCATGGAACAGTGTTGGTCTCTTGAAATCTTCACAACTAGATGCACCAGTTACTAAAAGTACGTTTGCTGTTCTGTAACGATGTTGAAGTTCTTTAGGAGAAGCAAAGATTTACTTTAAAAAAAAGTAAGGTGGAGGGGGGGAGAAGGTGGGGGTGAGGTTTATACTTTGATTTCTTTTTTTTTTTCCTGTGCAATTAGCCATCTCTTCACTTATGTTTTCATAGGTAAAATTTACTTCAAGGTAAATTGCTTAATTAAAATATTGACACACCTTGCTTTAAGTTGTACCAAGCACACGCTTAGTAGTACAGAAGCTTTAGCAAAAATGAGATCTGTCTTAAGATGAACGCCACATAATTGAAATATTAAAATGTAGTGAATTTAACTGCGTTTACTTAGGTTTTTGCATTTAACATGTACTGGGGAAGAGGGAGGAAACCTTCTTCTACTTTAATTGAATCAGGGCTGGTTTTGCATGTATTTTCTGTCCCTGATTCCTTTAAATTTTTCCAGGAAGGAAATAATAGGCCTATGGGTAGGTGGAGAAGGAATTCTTTGTGCAGTTCACTGTCTTAAGGAAAGATAGTTCTAGGAATCATGTTTAGTTCTTCAGCTGTTCCATTCTCATGTGTTGGTGAAGCTACAGCTGACTTTTAACCTCCCTTTAAACTTGTGTCAAAGACATGTTAAAGTTCCGAGGCACCTTGCTTTTAATTTTTGGTCAGCCCTGAATTGGTCAGGCAGTTGGACTAGATGATCATTGTAGGTCCCTTCCAACTAAAATAGTCTACTCTATGCTGCTGGCACTTAAATGGATGAGCATCCCCATGTTTTGCTGTTTTGGGCTAGTGAATAACCATCTTCCTTGGTGTCTCACTGCTGGAAGTGCATCAAGTGACTGGAAAAGTCTTTCAGTCATAGGTGATGTCAGTGGTCATATTCGCTTAATGCTACATCTTTGAATCACTGATGTCACTGAATGATGCTAATGTTTTATTT
Organism: Haliaeetus albicilla; assembly: GCF_947461875.1. Taxonomy (NCBI): domain Eukaryota; kingdom Metazoa; phylum Chordata; class Aves; order Accipitriformes; family Accipitridae; genus Haliaeetus; species Haliaeetus albicilla. The sequence goes on along the minus strand of NC_091494.1, from coordinate 13,119,996 downwards.
TTGTATACTGTGTTTTCATCTCCATTTCCTAATTTGTGGCTTGCATTTTGCACAGGAGATCAAAAGCTTATTGAAAGTGACGAAGCAAATAACACAAGTTTATGTACTTTGTAGTAAGGATGAGATGCTGTTTTCAGGCGGTTTTACTGACCCAGTTTTTAATAAACGCACTGTCTCCAGTCAGAGTTCTTCCAAGGCATATAGAGAACAAGTTACTCTGCAGATGAGACCCCCAACTAGTGCCATGGTAAAGCCCTATTTTAGCATTTCTGACTTTGATCTTGGGAATTGTTTTGGTCTGAAAATGTTTGCCATAGTCTGGAAGATAAGGTTGAATATTATGAATAAGTCAGAATAACATTCATCAAGCATAGTTTTTAATGTTTAAAAACCATTAAGTCCATCTCTTCGCTCTCACAGATTCTGTAATCCACAGAAAACTCTGTGTGAAAATTAGTAAAATCGCTTTTGCCTTGGTCAGAGGTTGCTTCTGAACCTTATGTCTCTGGTAGAAATCTTCCTTTCAATGTACTTACAGTTAAATTGGACCTATTCTACAGGTAGTGTAAATTGAGAGCTTTTCCCTCCTCACGTTTACATCTCACCTTTCACTCTCTGTACATGTGAGGAAGCTTATCGCAAGCACACCGTTCCTCTTGTGAGAGGCTGTGTTCCCCATTTCCTCTCGCCCGTCTTTCTTTGCACCTGTTCTGTTCCTGAAGTGAGTGACCGGAGCTTTCTGTGGCACCCGGCGGAGCTTTCATCAGTGCATTACGTAATGGCATAAACAATTTCCCCTCTCTGCTGGCAGTGCAGCTTCTCATTTTGTGATTGATGCTATTCAGAATGAAACATTCCAGATTTTAAGCTCTAACTGTAGGCTAGCATTTTTATCTCTGTTTCCTAAGTCACTGTAAATTAACTTCCTCTCAAAGTTACCACATAATTAAATCTTTAAAGCTTCAAGGCAAGCCACATTTAAACAAAGAAACTGTGATTAAGAAAAGTTAGCAGGTGTTTTTTTTTTTCCAGTAGACTCTTTGGGAGTGCTCATCCTTTGGAAATGCATTAGGAGGCTGTTGATAATGACTTGGGTGAAAGCAGAATTAGCAAGTCCATCCAAAATTGCCTCTATCAGATTAGCTAGCTTCTACCCCTTGTAAAATGCAGAGGGGTCAGCAAACTGTAATTACTAGAGGGGCACCTGTGCAGTGCAAGAGAAGGGCTTGTGCTGTCTGCTCAGTTTTGGCAGTCTCCTCTAACAGTTAAAATTGTATCTGCAATCTTAAACTGCAAAACAGAATTCACTGACAGCTAGAAAAATACCTCCAAATGTTGATTAAATTCAACATGTGCTGGTAAAATGTATTACACACTTTTTGTGTGTCTTTCTGGCCATTGCGTTTTACATCTTTTATATTTTGATTCGTGAAAAGCCATTTTGAAGAACAGAAACAGTTGACTTTTAGAAACTGTCATTATTTGAAAACTAGATCCAAATCTCCATCTATTAAAGCTAATTGGGGAAGTGGAAACATACTGATGGAAATATCTTGATAGCTAGTCCACAGCTGGCTCTTACAAAGTAATGACTTTAATGTGAGAGGAAATAGGTTGGGGGGGGGGGGATCCTTCTGCTCTGTGTGACTGTCATCATTTTTGTTCGATTTAACTGAGATGGGCACAAGATGATTTCACAGACTTGAGGGTGTGAAGAAAACTATGGACTTAGGACATTCTACCTCCCCTGTTCTAACAGCAGGCTAATACTTAAGGTGAAGAAAGAAGCAGTAACATTACTAAAACTAGTGTGATGTCAGTAAGGTTGGTAAGACTTCAGCATACCAACAAAACACAGAAATCTCTGGTTTATATTGTAGATTGCAGGCAGTTCTTATTTTGCCCTTTAGCAACTTGTGGTGACAAGAGAGGCACTTGTTTTAAAGGTTTTTGAAGGTCTGTCTAGGCAGCTAGTAAAGTTTGTTGGTATGGGGTTTTTTGGGTTTGGTTTTTTGGGTTTGGTGTTTTTGTTCTTTTTTTTTTTTTAAATACCAGTTTAGGAGATGCCTGGTAGGATTTGCAGTAGTGCTCGTCTGCATAGCTGTCTTGACTACAGTGGTTAATGTGTCGATATTCCCTCTGGTGTATCAGTGTAATCCCTTTCCGTTACAGAACGAAACCTAAACCCTAAAGCAGCCTGCCTTAAGAGAAGGGAAGAAGAAAAAGTTTCTGCCGTATCGGCAGAGCCGCCAACACCACACCCAGGAAGCCACCCGGGCCTGAGTGAAACTACCAACCCTATGGGTCATATGTGAACACCAGCCAGGTACGCCTCTTGTCTAGAGGGGAATGGCTCTTTCTGCTTTTTATTGGCTAAAATTCAGGAGATCTAGATATGTTTGATCTTAGTTACTGAGCTGCTGCTAGCACCAAACTTCCTTATGCTGCTAAGTATTTTCATATCTCTGAGCATAAGCAAAAGCATGCAGCTTTGTTCAGTTTTATAATAAAACAAAACCCCAAGAAATTGTCGTTACAGTCTCTTCATTTCCATGCGTTGTTGCCAATGGCTACATCTCTTGGCTCAGGTGGCCTTCTTGGCATGACATCAGAGGAATAGTTAACAGCTTGCTAGATAAGCCAAGCATAATAGAGATGAATTATACATCTTTAAATGGTCTAAATATCACATTAGTTCATTTAAAAATCCATGTATTGTTTCTCAGTGCTGATACAAACACTTAGAGAGACTTCTCATCTCCAAGAGATTTGCTGTCTGGCTTAAGGCCAGTCATTCTAACTCATATCGTTTGCCCAACAGAGATTGCTAACTATCTTAAGTCACAATCTGTATTAGTGAAGATAGTTAAGATTTAAAAAGTAATGTTTTCAGCTTTGCAAGATACATCAGTGTTTCCAAAAGCCCCATGTAGTCCAGTACGCAACAGTTCATTTAAAACATGATGATGGGGAGGCCTTACAGGAGTTTGAGTCTTTTGGTTTGATTATGTGTTGTTGGTTAGTTGGGTTTTTTAAATAACTGAGAAAAACTTGATTTGGGGAAGAAAAAATTCTGAGTATTCTGTGTCTCTTAAAACAGTAGAACTGTTGCAACTTTAAAAAAGAGTAAGAGATTGGGTTCAATGCCCTTACTTTAATCCATAACTACTAAATTTTATGTTTTGGGAGGTTTGTTCTTGTTGTGTATATAGACTGTTTTGCTTCTATTTTAGCTTAAGGTAAAGGCATGCATCTTGCCAGAATGTATCCCATGGAAGTTTATTATTCCCTGGTGTTCCTTAGAAAGCAGCAAAATGGCTTTTAAACGAAGCCTTATTTGAGTTGGCACTTTTTCACCATCCCTTATAGACAGCTTCTTTCTTCATAAACAAACATGTTTCTTCAAAAACATGGTTTTTCTTTTTAGGAAAACAAGGTGCTTTGAATCTCTTTAATTTGTTTTATTTCATACCAGAGCAATAGGCTATTTCTAACTTGTCAGATAACTCTTGAATTGCAGCAGACTTCATGGTCTGTTCTTGCCATATTAATACAATGAACCACTTTCAAAAGTTTATCATATCTTTGCTTTTTTAATAGTAATGACTTTGTAAGATGACTAAAGTGTGATGTAGACATGAAAAGGCTGTCCAGGCTCGTTAGGTATACGGCAATGCGTACCTTCAACAGCCAGTGATTAAATTCAGTACTATCTCCTGCTTATTTTAGAGAACAAAGTCAAACACAGATCAAAGGTCTGAGATTTGCAGATCATTCTTTCTCCCACATCCAGGGAGTCCAAATAGAATGCTCCTGAGAGTGAAGTGTTCAATGTCATATTCAATATGGGTATCTCTGGGAAGAAGGATTTCAAGGCCTCTCAATGTGATTTTCTTTTGCACTTAACTGACTGAAAATGCCACAGTTTCAATCGGTTCTCTAGTGTTGATATATGCTCCTTACTGATTCTCTTCCTAATAGCTGTTTCTTCCCCCAAATTTCTTTCCAGAATTCCAGAATTATTGGTAGGATACACAGAAGGTGACCTTTCTTCACAAGGACACAGACAACTAACATTATATGAAGACACAAACCTGACCGGAGAAAACACTTGAAGCAAGAAACCCAAATGCAATCTTATGATCAAAGCTACTGGTCAACACCTGCATCAGGATTGAAGATACAAGATCTTCAGATAGAATTTCAGCCCGTGAAATACTCTGAACATATCATTCTGTTGCAAGCAGTGTGTCGCTTCTGCACAATCAGAGACTGTTGTGATCTCTCCACTCATTGTGGAAGTTGCCTTGTGCCTAAACTGAATTGACAAATGCATTGTAACTACAAATTTTATTTATTGTTATGGAACTGTAAAGGTCTACATATAAAGGGAAAAGTTAACATGTTAAAAGCTGATAAAGTTTCAGCTGGATGCCAGCATTTACTAAAGCTGTTCACATTCAGAGAACAAAGCAGTGACAACCGTCGACCCGTAGCATTCCCAGCGTACCTATTAGTGTCTTAAAAAAGGAAAGGAAAAGTCTTTTGTTGTCCTTTCCTCTCCTTTTGCCATATGACTAGTGTTTTCCATGCAATAGGAAACTATTCCTTGGTATAGCTTTTTTTATGTTATTTTTGGTCTCTGGTAATCTGAACAGTTATGGTCATAGTTATCCTTCCATACTGAGCTCCATGCTTCAAGCCAGTGAGAGGCCTCGTGAAGGCTGCAGGCAGGAGCAATACTGTGACCATAACATTTCTTGGATTTAAAAAGTGATTTTTATTTTCCCTCAGACTTTCCTCAAACTTTTTTTTTTTCTAATTATAAACAAAACCTTTTTAGGCTTCTAGGCTTCATAGTAAAGCTTGTAACGTGAAGTGTAAATTGGGTGGGGAGAATCTACTTTGTTAGAGTTGCTTTGTTTTCCGAGCAGTAAGTACTACATATAGTACATGTAAAGTGTTAGCTGTACGTAAGCACAAAATGCATTAAAATACAAAGGAGATTTTTTTCAGGCTGTAATTTTGGTGAATAGTGAAACCCTAAATTCACCGTGGCAGGTAGTGTGATGATATAACCACCAGTAAGGTGGGCTTACTTACATAATGGAATATAAGAGCAATGGTCACCAATTTTTCCTTACTGTATACATTAATTATCGTGTCATTTTTGTATGGCTTGTCAGTGGAGAAAAAAAATAGTGTGAATCAAATGCAAACAAATGACCCCCTTCCAAGCCATATTAGCATTAAACCTTTAAATGTTTCTCCACCAGAACAGTGTCCATAAGTATTCCTTTGTCACAGACGTGTTGAAATGGTTAAAGTCCCTTTGAACTTCCATGGAAACTGTCTTCCACTGCAATGACCATGGGAGGAAATTTCCTAAGCCAAGGTTGTCTGAGCCATTGTTTATATAGTGCATCTTTCATCACTGGCAATTGGTTCACACACAAAACAGGAACAAAACAGTAATTTTTATGAAATCATTTCATTTGAAAGAACAAAAGATGGATTGTTAAAATAAACTAATGAATTTAAGCTCATGTTTTGGATGGTTCCTAACAAAACAGTTTGTGGAATTAGTGGACTCATTTCTATTACTTTAATTTGCATATGTCATCAAATAACACCTGATTATATCTGTGGCCTTGTTCTTCATTTCAGTGTTTATCAGCTAAACAAATTTGTTGCTTATGACGTGTGAAAGTGATCACGTGCCACTGCCTGGCCTTTTTCCTTCTAAGCTTGTTGTCTTTTTGGCTATATTAGACTTTGCAGTATGCCCAGAAGCTTTCCTTCATAAAATAGAAAGAAAAAAACATTTGGCTTATTTTTCACTGTAGCTAGTCTTTTATACAATAATCTTGTAAGAAAATTTCTTGAATTCTAAATATTACTCTTTCTAGATTTTTGAAATCGAAAAAGTTTTCAGTAAAAAGTTTCTTACTTTATTTTACTATATTAGGTAGTAAAAATGTAGGGTTATTTACCATAACCTGTTCATTAATATCAGAAATTTACAATAGCATTGTAAGACCATAGTAGGGTTCTAGCATACCGTGTAGTACCTATGGAGTATTGTAAGAGCTAATTGTCCGAGATGAATTGCTTCTCATCTTGTTCTCCAGTTTCCATTGTTGGTTTATTGCAGATTTGTACCCTGTGTCAAATTTCAAGGTATTGCTGATAAACCTTTCCAACCAGCAGCAAGAAGTTCAAAAAAATTTCTGTCAATGTAACAGAAAACACTATGTATATAACATTTATGTAGCAATAAATGTGCCATCTTTTTTTAACATGGTAAATCAGTGAGTTTTTTAAATTTCTCTCTCCTCATAGGTAATGTGTTCCTTGAAAACCACCAGCAAAACCAGCTTCTGCCTTTATCTGAATAAAACCTAACATAAATTCTCAAGGTACACAGCAGAAGTTGCAGGCACAAGAGGTCTTGTTACTACTCCCTGTGAAGCCAATACAGAAATTCCCAGTGAACTGAGGAGGAGCAGTACCTAACCTGCGTTTGCTGCTGCACAGAAAGTGGACTGTGCAGGCAAATAGCAAACTGGGAGCAGAAACTGATCCCGTAGGCACATGCCTCCTGCTACAGCTTGTTCCCTTACTTTGCCTGTCCTTAAGATAGGTTTCTAAGATCTAAGGCCCTTTTGTGCATTGAAGTTCAGTGCTGAGTTACTTCTGAATTGATTGATGCATCTACATAGGTTTTATGAAAAAAGAGGGGAAAAAAAGCATAGCTTAGGCTTGAAAATATTTTCCACAATTTTTCTTTCTGCAAGTGCAAACAAAAGAAATGGAAGTGTACAATGTCCAAGGCATACACAGACAGTGTATCTTCATGCAATTCCTAGTCCACAACTGTTTAAGCCAAAAACCTCAAGTAACAAGCAGACTTTGTAGAAGCTTGAATTTTTTTCAACTATTCTCTAAAGAAGTATCCTTGGGAAAAGCACATAAAAAACAAAAGCAAATAGAGATACTGTATATATGAAGTTAAGATGTTTAACTGAACATGGTGTATGTCAGTCAGTATGGCTGATGTATACTGCATAGTTTCTAAGTCTTGATACTGTCTTTTGTAACCTTAGAAAATCTAATGATTATGTTGAGATCTAGTTCACATTGTAAAAGACTTCTCAGCATGCATATACAGGCAAGGTTTTCTAATGTGCCAGCACTTTTACCGCAGGCAGATCTCTAATGGGGTCTGGCCAAGTATGGGAGGTGAGACTCTGCCATGTAAGTATGTGTTTTAGTATGTTTTTAGCAGTAGCTGTGGAAGAGGTGCCCTGGTGCCTTCCCCAGCACACATTCTCAATTCTAACTTACTCCAGTAATAATTCTAAATCCAGCCTTCGAGCATCCATCATCGCTCCTCCCCTCTTTTCTGAATGAGACCTAAGATAATCTGGCATTTTCCCCTTCCTCATCTTTCCTTTACCATACTTCTGATTTCCTGTTTACATATACTTTCTGATCACAAGTCCTTCATCTTTTTTTTTTTTTTAACATTTCCTTCTTTTTTCTCCATTTGCTCTTTTTGTGTGTGTGTGTGTGGAAGAGATGCATGTTGGGATACCTTTGTTAAATGCAGTTCTGCTAGAATGCACATTTGGAATACTGTAGGAAAGCTTTCCTGTAAATCTAAAGCATTAGGAAAGGCCTAAAATGGACTCAATCTTTTTTCCTCCAGCACTGAGTAGATGCTGTTACAAAGAAGATTCTGGGTTCTTTATATAAGAGTTGACATTCCCCAAGAATTAATCAACACCTTCCCTGTTCGCATCTGGAAATCATGGCAGAATAAAATAAAATGCAACAGACAACCTAGCTACTGGATGGTAAACTTTGCTTTTTGTTTGTAACACTAGTATGTTATGCTTCTAATATACCTAACCTGCAGATACTAAAATGTCCTGTAAAAGGAAGAAATAATTTGTCCCAATTTTAAAGCCTGGCAGCATTTCAAGAGGGGGGTTCAAGAAGGCCCAACAGGAACGAAAAGCAAGCTGACACCTTCCTGACTCTGTGCAGACAAGATGTGGCCAGAGCTGAGAGCCACAGTGCGGCGGCCCTAGTTGGGGGCATCACTAACCCAGGGATGGAGGGTTGCATCCCTGGGGAGAGACACAGCCCTGGCTCCCGCCTTCCTTGCTGCTCACCTGCCCAGTGCAGTGAGGGAAAAGTTTCCCAGAAAGTGGGAAAATGGTGCTAACAGGAGACTACTATAATCCTTTCTTCTCTTCCCTTCAGGTCTCTGCTGTCAAAGAGCAGGTAAGTCAGGTGCCATTCATGGGGGGTGTTCTGTACTGTTTAACCATCATTCGTTTTACTGAAGTTAATCTCACTGTCAGCCTGGATGTCATTGCAAAACACTGTGAGTTTATTTCCTGGTTAAGACATGAATATAGTGTTCAACTGATACCGCAAGCAATTGCATGTGCATGTTCAGTATGACTTCAGCTAGTTTAGCTGTTTGATTGCAGTCACCTGGGATTGTTTGTATTGGTCATAAACTGCACAGACCATGCCTTAGGCTCTGAAACTGCAAATTGTCTGGGCTGTAAACAGAATCTCTTTCAATTTTCTCCTAATCCTGACTTTTCAAATGTTTTGATGCAATTAGCAACATCTGTTAAATAAAAACCAATTAAAAAAAAAAGTCTTTAAAAAAAACTATACCGAATACCATGAGATAAAAATTTCTCTCAAAATGTTGATCATAACTGATCCCAGAGGGCAGACCTGTTAGAAAGTCAGTGGCTGAGCTAAATATTTGGAATTCGGGTTATTTCAGGTAAACTAGAGAAACAAGAATACCAAGGCTGTTTCATTTTCAGGAGACATCCACTGTATTTTTAACAGTATCACCTAAATGTATACAGACAAAAGGAATTAAATATAAACTATATCGGTCAGAACAGTAACTGCTGCCAACTGATAGAACAGATGAGAACACAATTTACACTATAACTCGAAATTCAGTCTGTGTTAGACATAGACCCCGGTAGTCCTGGACTTCAGAAAAGCATGAGCAACCTATGCAGATCCTATAGCTGGAGCTATCTCTTTCCATCAAAGCTCTGAATAACTACTAAGTTATATTTATTTTGGAAAACTCAAGAATGCAGCTTTTTAAAAAAAATCCAAGAGGAAATTATTCAAAGTAAATTGACATGACACTAAATTCTTGTATAAAATGAACACAACAGTGTCTTGCTAATTTGGTAATGTGGATTTTTGGCCCTAGTTTCTTACTTGTGCTGAGGCTTTTTTTGTGTCCTCCTTCACTGTATTTTAATGGCTAAGGAAGATTCTTGGAAATGCCAGAACAGCCTGATTTACTAGTTTGCAAGATTACTTATTTATATACAAGTAAATGTAAGTGATTCCTTATGCTTATGGAAGTTCTGACACATGATGTTGCATTAAATGTACATCCTCTCTATCCAGGATGCAAAAAGGAAAAAGAAATAGTTGTGATGGAATTGTAGAAGGTTAGTCTTTTATATTCAAATATCGCTAAAGAAATTTCATGAACATGAATGAGTCTGTAGCAATTATTATAAAAAATAAGTTCTCCAAACATGAGGTTATAAACTCATCTGTAGAATGAGATGTCTGAGGAGCACAGTATCGCTCTGCATTTTACTCCCCAGCACCCATAAAGGAGCAGAGATGAACTGTATCAGAAGCATTAGCTTAGCACAGAAGCAGAATTAATCACTAGCCCTAGTTTGTGTGTTTGTTGGAAAGACACCAAACAGCCAATTGTTTGCTGCACAAACAGATTAGATGCTCCAGACTACTCCGAAATTATTTTCTCTGACTGCTGAAATAACTGCTTTCAAAATCAGATGAGTTCTTTGGGGCATTTGCGGGCTTGATAGTTACTGTATCAGGCTCATTCACTCAGCCTAGAACCTCGATGTGCTAGAACAAAAATTCCACATCTCAAAATACTGAAAACTCGCTCTATAGGAGAGAAATCTCCTACATCTAAATATAAAATGATAGGGCAGGGGAAATTTTTGGATCATGATTTGCATTGTCATCAGAATGGTCAGTTCACACCTGCAAAAGCTGAAGAGGGTATTGCAATATTTTCTTTTAAAAGTGACAAAGAAAGGAAATGTCTCGCAGATAACACTTCAAGTTCTGTTTGTACAGTACCTAGCAGAAGAGAGCTCACATCTTAATTGACCTGTATGCTACAAAGACATAAATGCTAATGTATCTGATTATGAATATAACAGCTAAAGTACGTTAATCACTAACACTACCTGACTAATTAAGATAAATGCACGCAATATTGATTTTAAGTCGATGGGCTGTGCTTCCAGTTTACCCTTTTAAAAGGGTAACATTTAATTAAATGTCCATTTAATTTGTTTACATGGCTAATTAATAGCTGAAAGTGTAATAAAGAATTTAAATACTCATTCCTTTCCTAGCATGCAAGAATAGTAAATGTGAGCATCATAAAATGCAAGTACAACAAGACAGCAAGAATGCTAAAAATGAAAAAAAGTGACAGCCTACAGAATATGATGGTAGTAACCCAATATAAATTAGTGCCTGTCCTTATCTGTAGGCATCTGGTCAGCATTATCCTGTTACATAGAAGTATAACAAATGTGTCACTAAAGCTCTCATTATAAAGTTTTTTGGATATAAATACAGATTTCTGTGAATGAAACAAAAAATGACATGTCTGTTAAGCTTCACTGTCTGTTTTTCTGGGATGGCTATTTTGCATATCCAGGATAACTGATGAAAAATAACCACAACCACACACTGGTTACCTCTACTGTTTCTATGACTGTTGACTTCTCAACTGGAAGGCCATATAAACTGAGCGGTCTGCACGTGCTTCCATAGGTCTTCCTTCCTCCCTTGTCCCTGCCCTGCCCCACCCCACCCCCAGTTTCTGTTGCATGAGATACAGTCACCAAATTGTATGTGTTGTAAGCAAGCTTAAAACTTCTAATTTCCAGGTACATGCTTCTGCTAATGAGCTAATGGAATGATTGGCATGGTGCAGGTTTACTGCTCCAGCGTGAAGAGCAATGGTGAGATTCAACAATGCTAGGTCCCTCCCAGCATCCCTTACCCGTGCCACTTCTTACCTGGCCCCTTGCCCATCCTTGAGGATTTGTCCCCCCAGGCTTACAGCGCTAGGTCTGGTCCTTCTCTTCCCTTCCAGCTGGATGCATGCTGGCTTCTGTTCCTTCCAGGCCCTGTGTTGGGGCTGCCTCATTTAGGTAAAGCAGCAGCTGACTCTTCCTCCTCAGCATGCAGATGAGGGCAGCAGGGACAGGAGAACAGAGAGCAAGTCCTTCTCAGTTCTGGCATGCAGCATTACACTCACCTTGAGGGCTGGAAGGAGTAATTACATGGGAAGTCTCATTCAGTGCAAATCTAATAAGCCTATACTGAACATATGCTTATTAAACCAGTAGCTTTTTAAGGTAATCTTCAATGAAAAGGAACATTTCCTGATACAAGGACCTACAAACACATATCAGACTTTGTTATCATTCTAATTTGTGAGCAGTAAATCTATGGGCATTAAAATTCCTCAGTAATAGTAACAAAAAAGGAATATGCACAAAACAGCAGTTCTTCTTAATCAAATTATTGGAAAGGCTGGATTATTTTTGCTGAAAATCTTAAAAGATTTCAGCCCAAATTCTCAGGATGGAAAATTTGTTCCCATGGTTAAAATCTGTAAAGTAGTACGCGCTAAAAATAGGAGCTGAAATTGGAAAGTAGCAGGCAACCTTACCCATGGGAAATGTAACCATCTCCAATTGTGCAGACAAGAATGCCATGCCAAAATGCAAATGAAATGGTTTGGGGTATTTGGGTTGTTCCACTGTTGAACTGTGCAAGTGCATGACCCTCTTACTGACAGCCTTCCTCTCACTCTTTCCTGCTCATGCTCACACTCAGTGAGCTTCATACACCTTGTCATAAATCAGTTCCTAAACTCTTTGAGGTATCTGCTTCTTTCCTTTTCCCAAATACTGTTCTAAGGCAAAAGATTGACAATAATCTGTTCATTGGAAAAACATAATTTAGCCCACATTTGTTTTAAATTTATTTTATATTATTTTGTAATATTTTAAGCTCCATATGGAATGAGAAGGACATCTGAAGGAATTTTCATCTTAGATCTGAATTGCTGCATTATAACCATATAATTCTTCTCTTCTGCATGTTTGCTAGAGTAATTTTTACACGCACACACCACACAGCCTACTAAAATTCCCTCTGCCCAAGGGCCCTTGATCCCACAAAGACATGTGCACAGTTTATGCATGGGATAGCCCTTCTCATTTCAGTGGGCATACTTCTATACTTCATACTGAGTTTGTATTATTTCTTCACAGGTCAGAAGTCTGATGCTTACCAATCTTTCTGGGGTTTCTACAGTACCCAAGGTAGGAATACGTGCCACAGAAAGATCGAATTGTTAATGCGCACTGCTTCTTTTTCATTAGAGAACTGGAGACAAAAATACCAATATAAAGTCCTGCTTTATTTCTCTGTAAGTGAAGCAAAACCAGTGTTTGAGAGCAGGAGGCTGGATGTGGAAACGCAAGTACGTTGCATCTGTGACTCTATAAAGTGATTTGGAGACATCTATTTTGCAACAATTGGGAAGAAACTGGGTGGGTGGTGTAGAAGAGGGGGAACTGTGAAGACCAAATGTTTAGCTGTATTCAACTGTAAACAGACTGATAGTCAGTAAACAGTCTCTCTGAAGAGAGTAATTAATAGGCACATGTGAAGAGATGGAAAAGAAGATATAATCCTTCTCCAGCAGACATCAAAGAGCAGGCTGGACAGTGAGAAATTAAGCATACTCTAAGGAGGCCACACAGCTGTATGTACATTCAGCTAGGAAATGTAATGCCATGTAATGACATTTCCTCCTAGGAAAAGGAGGAGTGAAGGGGTAAAATAGGCAGTGAAAAAGGAGTCCTAAAGTAACAAAGGAAGGAGCAACTTGCTCTGCAAGGAAGGGAGCAGGAGTAGAGAAGCAGGGAGGTCTAAGCAGGTCAGCTCGTTCTGCAGAGGGGTCAAGTTGCAGAGAAGTTTTGCAGGATTAGAAAGAGTGATAAGATAGCACAGTAGGTAGCCTCAAAATAAGATAGGGAAACAGAGGAGGAGCCACTGAAATGAATGGTTCTTCATTGTGATTCGCCTGTCTCTTGCTACATCTGAAAGCAGAACCCTGTGGCAGTTGGCCAGTTTGACAGGGAAGGCAGTAAAAATAAATTACATCCTCTGTTTCTAAGAGAATGGGGGAAGGGAACTTACTTGCAGGGAGGAAAGGTACTTACAAGATCCAGAACTCATTGTCTGTTCTCTATAAATTGGTGTCACGATTGACTCCATAACACATGTACTTGGCTCCAAATGGGGTTTTGGAACATTCCACCTCTGGGACCAGCTGCTTTCACAAATGTTCGGCTGGAAGAAAAATCCAAGCTCAAAATGAAGGAAATAACTCTTTTTTGTCTCTCAAAGAGCACACATGAAGCTGAGAAGAACAAATTAGAGAAACTGAGGCCAAGCAGTTCGAGATTCCCAGTGTCCTGGGTGGTCTTTGTCATTAAATTCTATTAGTGTCATCTGTGGAGAATGTTTTCCTTCAAAACCTGACTAAAACTGGGCTAAGATAGATTTTCCCAACTAATATGACTTACATTTTAGCATAAGCACAATACATGTTATGTGGTTATGTGGTTATGTTAGCAGTGTGGTTTTGGCCTATTGTTGCAAACCAGGTTTTGTGCCCTCAGTTTAAATAGAGTCTAAGGAAACAGTCAGGTCTTATTTGAGTTTCTTGGCACAAGTGGATATGCGTTTTTGCTGTAAAAGCAGCTTTAGCAAGGACAACTAAGCTCTCTCAGATAAAGCACTAAACAAGTATTTTTGCAAGAAGCAAAAGAAACCTATGAGAAGGCTGGAACCAGTACTATCTAAGATGAAATGTTAGTAGGGCCTGTTGTGATTGGACAGAGGGTAATGGTTTTAAACTAAAAGAGGATAGATTCAGACTAGATATAAGGAAGAAATTTTTTACGATATGAGGGTGGTGAAACACTGGAACAGGTTGCCCAGAGAGGTGGTAAATGCCCCATCCCTGGAAACAGTCAAGGTCAAGTTGGACGGGGCTCTGAGCAACTTATCTAGTTGAAGATGTTCATTGCATTTGATGCTATGATTCTATGAAACATACCCTGTCCCCTTGCATGTGCTGTCCTCTTGGGTTTGATATGTGCTCTGTGGATCTGTGGAAACTGAGGATTGCCATGCCTTCTCTAATACTTCTGGCTGATGTGTCAGGTGACACACGGAGGGAAAAACCGTGTCTTGTACCATGCAGGGACTGTAACTGTGGGTCACACAAAGCAGGGAAGTACTTTGCATCCTAGTACTCTGTGCTGTGCTTAGGACCAGGCAATTGCCCTGTTAGTTATCTACTATCACTTTCCCAATGAGAAAGCAGTCCAAGTTCTTTGTTTAACCACATATTGTGGAGTAAGCCATCAGCTCCCCATGAACTGGAAATCAAAAGTAGATCTATCCTTGCAGATCCAGATGAATATTATTCATCTTACCTGGATGATTTGTCCCACACCACTAGTGATTTTCCCAGAGAAAGATTCTGCATATGACTAATGGCATTTTTTGAGGGTTAGACATTCCAAAGTTGTCTACTCAAGGGAAGAAATTTCATGTTTCAGCAACTTAGAAACATTGGCTGCAGTTACTGCAAAGAATGGAATTGCAGTTAGTCTTCTACAATCTTTGTAGGTATGCCTGAAAAAGAGAGATGTCAATATGGCAAGTCTGAGAGGTCAGCAAGGCAGTGTTCTTTGCTGACAGACAACAGACCATGCCTCAGAACTCCCACTTGCTGGACTGGTGGAGATAACATTTAGTGTGAGGCAGAGCAGCTTCAGTTTTAGGGCAAGGGTGCTGCCTCCGTGGTTCTTTGGAATCCTCTTTGTCGGAAAACAACCCTGTATTATCCTCCAGAGATCAGCCAGGGCTGGTCTCCCATCTGTTCATGGATCTGCACCTGTTTTTCATTTCACCAATAGTGGCCACGTGGCCTAAGACTGTGGGGGAATACAGAGAAGAAAATGAATGTTGGATTCAGAAGTTCTGAGTTTAAAAGCTGACTTGGTGAGTCCTTTCATTTCTGTCTGCCTTAACCTCATCTGTAAAGGAGAGGAAGGAGTGATTAATATTCTGGGGTCTTCTTACCTTTTTTAAAAAGCAATTGGAGAAAATTTGGGTTTTCCTCTTTGCTTGTACCTCACCCAGCACAGAAGTCTTTACAGAAGTGGATCTCTATAAAACACATCACTGATGATTAGGAACACCAAACATGTCTCCCATCCATTTCCTTTGCACTCTGAAAAACAGAAGGGAAGTTCCTGAGAAAAGTTGCTCAATTTCTGTCTGTGTAAATGACAATGCTGCTTGGACATAGCTCCAGTAGCACAGAACTGGTGTACAGGTATTTTGAGTGCTTATCTGCAACTGGTGCATGTGAATCCAGTGCAGTCACTCCTTGTTGATCTGAGGCTGAATCACATAATAGCTGCAGCCAGCTTGAGACATACAGAGGCAGCATGTATATCAGTTCCCTGTCCCTCTCATGTCTTGCACTGGACATGCCATAGATTTGGCATTGTACATTTTGTAGTCCCTACACTTGCTTAGAAAACAGAGGCAAAGTTGTTGCCAGCCCCTGCCTACTCATTTTATTTATTGCTTCATCAGCCATGCTCTGTGTGTTTACACTCCAGTACAACAGTTTGGCTGAAGCTTGTGTTGACAGCCCGCAGATAACTTGAGGCTAAATAAAGAGGGTAACTGCTGTCAGGTTCCATGTAAGTTCTCAGCTAGGCATGGTAATGCCATGCTAACTGGGGACATGCTGACCTTGCCAAATGCTATCAGCTTCTGCAAGGGTCCCTTAAAGTGCTCAGTGTCAGAGATCCTTGCAACTCACTCTTTGTGAGTACTCAACACAGGCACCACTCATAAAGAATCCCCTCACTTTTTTTCTGTCCTACCTGGGGATTGAGTTGATTATAACTGTTCTCGGCGTTGTTTTTCACCTTGAGCCTCACTCAACTTCTATTGAAAGATGCTGGGGTTTGTCACTGACTTCAATGGCATTAGTCTTAGGCCTTTATCAGAAAGTTTGCTGTTTGCTGCAAGTTTGATTTTCATGTGATATATCTGGAAGCTTTCAATTATCATGCTGCCTTTGAAATGGGAAATTGACAAACTGTTATCTCTGCGAGCTTGTTGGGTTCAGATTGGTTCCCTCAGATCACAAGTAAATGTGTGCCAAGCAAGGCTGCTATTGAGTTCTTTATGTTTGATCCCCAAATTAAAATTTACCTGTATGATTGTTTTGCACTTGACAGTATCACTCTTTGTTTTTGTCTGAAATTTGTGACTACAGAAAAGGCAGGTATTTTGTATGACCTATGGATTACGAGTTTTGTGTCAGCTTCAGAAAACCTCAAGAGGCTTGGGATACAATGTTATGCTGAATGCTATTTGCAGGTGCTGTGGCCAGAAGAGACAATTATGATGATTTATTTTGACCTTCTGCAAGCTATGAAGTACCTCCTGAAGTTTTTATAGAGGTCCATACCTCTCAATTTAACCAATACAGAGTCATTAGTTTCTAGGTTGATTTAATTACCTCCAATTATGGGAATTTCACTGCAATCTAAGGTTACTTTTCTCAGTGGTTAAAATTTGTTCCTCATCTCTCATCTGAACTTGTTTAACTTTTGTTTTATGTCACCAGATGTTGCTCTGCTTTCACCTGTGCCTACTGTTGGACTCTATAGCTCTATAGGATCCCCCAGCAGTCAGTCAACTTTTAATTTTCTCTTCTTAACCATCTTCAGAGTCAGGTATGTATTTCAGAACTCCATTCATTCATAACTCTACTATTTATATATTCAGAATTTGGATTATACCAATTTATCCAGCTTCTGGTGGCCTGAATCACTGTGCTATTTTTAAATGTTGGTGTCATGTTAAATATTATATTTCCATTGAAAACTCCTGTGGTTCACACTCACTCTACAGTTTTGTAAGGCCTACTTATAAAATCAGTTCTTTCACACTCAGATGTATAATTCTCATTGGACTCAATGGAAATATCCGTTTTACCCAGGCATGGCAAGATCAATGAGGACAATCTTGAAAAAAGCCAACTACTGAAATTTTTCCTCTACTTCATGACTCAGCTTTCTTTTATGGCCTATTTTTAAGATAATTCCATCCGATCAGTTTTTTCATAGAATGGTATAAATGAATTTGCTGAAAGATAAACTAAATCTGGACCCAAGTCATAGAGTAATTGAAGTGGGAAGGGACCTTTGGACATCATCCTGTGTAAATCCCCACTGAGAGCAAGGTGAAGTTTGAAGTTAGATCCAAGTGTACTGGTAAATACAACCGTGACTACAGGAAGAGGTTGCATGGTCCACATTCACCTTTTAAAATTGACCATTCATAAAGGACATGACTTAACGAATGTTATGACAGATTATTGCAATAGGCATGCTGCTATTATATTTTGCTAGGCACCTTCTCACTGCGCATCCTTAATATATATTTTGGAGCAAAACTCTACTAGTCAATCTAAAATCAACATAAACTCTCTCAAATTACTTTGAAGTCTTACAACAAGGTGACTTAAAAACTTTTCTTTAGCTATATGCATTTGTATTTTCATTCTACTTTGTCAAAACGAATATGAAGAATTAGTCTTCCCACTTTTGGAATGATCTTAGTAAAATTAGACATTTGACAGAAATCTGTAAAGTTATTTTTATTTTTTTAATATAATATTTGTAATATTTAATATTACAAATGCTGTTGTAACATTTGCTCCTCTGGTCTTATTCTTTATTTACTACAGTTTTTTGACCTCTGTCCCTGTCTCTTTTCATCAAATATTTATCTGCAGCAGCTGAAAGAGCCTCATTTGTTTTAATTAAAAATAAGACCACCAAGCTGGGATCATTTCCCTAGCTCTTCCATGGCTTGCACACACAGTAGACCTTGTGAGGTTTTCCTGAGGGTGGCCCATTGACAGGCTTTCCCCCCTCCCTATATCCTTTTCGTTTGCAGCATGTTTATTTTTGGATAGAGAAATGTAATCAGAGCCACATTCCGCACAAAGAAACTTTTTACAGTTAACACGCATGAGAAGGAGGAAGATCATGTTGTGTTTCATCTGGTGTTTCATTGTAAGAAACCATTTTCTGCTTTGTGGCTTCTCGAATGGAATTATCATTGCCACAGAAACATAGGAATTGTCATAGCAATAAGGTCTTTAGTTCAGCATCCTGATACTGACATAGGCAGCAAGACCTTCAGGAAAAATCATAGAAATTCAGCTGAGGAATACCCTACTGATTGAAAACATCTTTTGCACTTTTCCTCATTGGCTAATATCTGTCTCGTCTTTTTTTTGCCCAGTGTTGACTTAAGAAGAGGCAAAACCAAAGAACAAAGAAGCAACATAAAATAACTACTTTGCACATAGTATTCTAAGGTCATGGTACAAGCTGATGCCTGTTGCTACTAAAACTGTTCTAGAGGGTGTTTGGGACATGTTATTTTCAGTTTTACGGGTCCTAGCAAATATTTTTAGAGTGCACAGACAGACTGCTCACAACTTCTAGAGATGGTGAGACGTCTTCTGGTCACAGGATCCCAATTAAGTTGCATAGCATCACTGATCTTTCTCAGCCATCTTGATTATCTTAATGTTCTTGTTAATGAGACACATTTTTTAATTAGGCTTTTATATTTATTTAAGATGGAGGAAACTAATAAGCAAATCTTGTTTTTTTCATACCCTATTTTCACCTCATTCTTCATCTTACGTGAAAAGTAAATATTAAAACAAGCCACCCCTGTGAATCACCAAATTAAAACTCACTTGGCAAAAATTACCTTCAAAAATGATCCTACTTCAGTCTCCCCTGGCAGTAAGTTACAGTAAAGTCATCCAATGCTTAGACAGATATTTCTTACAGTTGTCTGTAGATACAAAACATTGATTAGCTTTAAAATTAAAAGATCTCCTTTCTTTGTAGGTGTAATCAGTTTAAGACTTTACGCTCTGGTAGTTGGAGTTTTCTAAATTCTGAAAAAATCTATCACACTCAAAGCCTGACAGTAACTTGTGTACCTCTTAGTTTATTTTGTATGCAAAATAGAAAGAAAGGTTGAGGTGATGTTACATATCAAAAATTACCTCATTACAGCATCTACATAAGAAAATGGGTTCAGGTGAGTCAAGAAATTTTTTTCCCCTCATAATACACATAAGCAACAGGCACACATATAGCACATTTCAGAACATTTATATAAAAGTTGTTGACTTACCAAGAGGTCAAAGGAGATTTGATCTCAGCATCTTTTCCAATTCACAGTATTATCTCCCATTCCGCAGGACACAATAGTGCAGCTGCATAACATCCTCATGTAGATTGGTTCTGTATTTGAGACATATGGGTAAAACTGACACAGAATTTTAAGGGCAAAGTTTTCAAAAGTAGACACGTATATTAAGCACACAAATTTAAATGAAACGTTGACCCCCAAGTTGTCCTATAGTGATACTTTTACAGACAATAGTTCACTATATTATAGTTACAGTATTGTACTGTAACTTTCTAAGATCTTGATATTGGCATAAAGGAAAAGAATCAATTATGTAACTTGGAATCGGAATTTAATCCTTTCCTTGCAAGATACTGAGACAGGAGACAGCACCATTGCTTAATCAATTGAACAGTAGAAGGGCATTCAGGAACCTAGATTTTCTTTCCAGCTTTGCCACTGGATTGAGGGTGACCTTCACCAAATGCTGTTTCAACTCTGTAAAATGTAACTGTAAATTCTTTTTTTAAAAACATTTTAAATGATAAAGTACTGTAAAGTACCCTAGATATGATGCCGATTGCTTACAATGGTAAGTGAAATCAGAGTTAAACTAATTTAAGGGAGACTTTATTAACTGGAAAGATTATGAGCTTGTCAAAAAGATATTAATTAAAGTCTGGGGACTGCTTGCCAGTGTCATTCTAAATTAATTGCTAATGAGTTACTCTTAGAAGTGGAGTGCAGCTGCAAGAACATCAGGCTCAAAGGAAACTTGATGTTGTTTATCATTCATTTTTACTTTGTTTAGCAAAGGATTTCTAAATACCAAAAAACCTGAAACTGTTTCTGGCAAGGATATTTTTTATTACAAAAATCTTTCTATAATCTAAATGGCAGGATTCATACACTCGCTATAACTTTCTACACTTTTCTCTCTTTCTGTAAATCTCTGAGAATAGAAAAACCTTTAGAACTAGATCTTGTGTATCTGTTAAGAGGCAAAGAAGCCAAAAAAAGCCAACTGGCTTTAGAGCCAGTGGCACACCAAAAGGATTGATTGACAGGAAGTTAGCAGTGGTTCTACTAACCCCCAAATCATGTGTGGTTGATATCATGCTCTTTGGGGATAATATTACCTGTGAGAGCAATTCAGAACAGGCCAGAGATTTCTCCTGTTTTCAGGGTCTCTGGTTTACAGTTATACTGAAGGGCATGGTGTGGGGGTGGGAGGTGACCACTTCTGTCCCTATTTACAGGCTACGTGTTCTGGCTTTTTGTATATGAGTTTTGCTGCAATGTCTCACAAAAATAAGTGCTTCAGGAGGATGTGTAGTTAAAGAAAGGCTGCACTCTGATCAGACTTAATTGGTGCATGTGGGGAATATTCTTTGAAGACAGTATAGTTACACTGGTGTAAAATGTGGGAAAATAGAACCTGAAGATTGCAATCCCTGCTATCAGGCTGAGAGGCCATCCTGGCAAAAGGCCTGCCCTACATTAGAGCTCCCTTTCTTGTCAGTGATAGAGATGCCCCTGCTTCTGACTCTTAGACAAGACTTAGTTAGACTGTCTTTTCAGTTTAGGCATGCAAGGGGCTTTTGCAGGTACTTTCTTTTTAGTTCAACAGTAGTGAGCAGGCGCCCACAACAGAAAGAAAAATGTATCCCATCTGTTAAGCTATTTATTTCCTTATTTTATGCTACCCAATAGTATAACCATTTCATATCAGGTCGCTGGGTTAAACAGAAACACAGGTCACTATTTTAAAGGAACTTGAGAGTTCTGTGCTACCTCAGACAGAAATTTTTTAAATATTGGGAATTTAGTAAAAACATTTATTTTTGATAGAGCTCTGTCACCAAAGAAGGAAGTGATAAACTGCTATCTTTTCCTACAGTTTCAATTTGAAAATATGAAAGCTAACACTACATATAATTCTACTAATTCAGGTACATTAAATCCTGACAAGACTGTCCGACCCAAAAAGCACAGTTCTGGCCTTGTGGAAATCAGTGACAAAAATATCAGTTGATTTTAAAGGATGCCAAAATTGTACCAAAGTGGTTTGGTTTTTTTTTTTTTACCCCGGAAAATAAGAATATGATTTACACCTTCCCATATTGATCCTTCTGTTCAGACAGTCATGATCTTCATCATACTGGGACATTTCTGTGTTTTGGCTTTTACTTTGGATGCTGTCATTTTAGCAGCGCAAATACTAAGTGATATGGAATATGGTGCTTTGAAGTGCTGACGACTATTCTGATAATGACTTGGGAATATAGCTAGCACAGCTGTCTCCATATTGCTTTGTGAACAGAATTCCTCTTCTGTTTGCTTCACAAAACTTGATGACAGGGTATTAGTATAACTTTTGAAACTCTTTAATATACTAATTAAAAGTCATCTTCCTAATACTTATGAAACCATCTCAGGAAAGAGCAACATAGTACTATTACATTAACTGTCCCATTTGAAACACCTGGACTCTCAACCTATAGGTTCAGAAACGCAGCAGAATTTACCAGACATTTCTGCTCAATATTGCCATGACCAACTTAATAGCATTCTCCTAAGAGGGATTTGAACCAGAGCCCAAAGTTTCCCTCCCCATTTGGTAACCTATTTATCATCGCACCATTACTTCTCTACTCTTACACATGCATATATACAGCATATAGACAGTCCCTCTTGTGGTTCCATAGCTGGATGTGCGGTATGCGACATGTTGGACCAAGCAGGGAGAGCACCAGCAGCCGGAGAAATCTTTATCACAGAAACTTTTAGGAGTGCAGTTCTAAGTCTCCCCTGGAAGTGAGATAAGCTAGAGTGACAGAACAAATTTCTGTGTGTGATGTGTGAAGACTCTGCACTTGCTAGTGAATCTGCTATTGCACTGAGAAAAGAAGAGGAGAGCCTGTAGTCCACCATGTTCTTTGGGACTCAGAGACGCTGTTTAACCAAAGCAGAATGCTTTGACAACAGAGTATGTCTTGTAAGAATGCCTTAAAAAAATGTAGCTGTGCTTGCTGATCATAATGTAATTAAGTAATAAACGTACACTGCAAGGTGAATGCCATGCAATGTCTGGTTGGTATCAGGATTCCTTTAGTAACATACGGGTAAGGAAGCTTAGTGATTCACAGACCATGCTCAGAGTGACTACAGCACCCATGACTACATGAAAGCTGGCAACTGATTCTCATGGAGAAAAGTAACATCGTATCCTATTGTCCTAGCATGAAAGTATCTTTGAATAATTACTACAGCAACTTATACAAACTGTGAGGTGTATAGACACTTGTAACTCTGGTTCATGAGAAGCCTTACTTTACTAGATGCTCCAATTTAAGATTTCCAGGCATTGCATCTAATCTTCTAATCCAATAATCCTAAAATCCAGCAATTAAAGAATGTTTTGACAAAGCAACCTGAGGCTCATTCCTCTAATTATGCCACACAGCTTAAGCTCACTGACTTCAAATACATAGGTTTACCCATGTAAAATATGCATGCAGTGCATCTGAACTTACTAGATTAATAGATACTTCTGCAGAATGCAGCCTATTAACAGCTTCATCCAAACTGAAACTAAATCAAGACATCTGATTGCTAAAGAAGAAAATGCTGGGGGAAGTGTTCACTTAAGCAATTCTGTTTCCTTGCTGAGAATGAATGCAATGATACCTCTAACACTAAGTCATATCTGAGAGCAACAATATTTAAAAAAAATAGAATTTAATACGCAGCTTCTAGAAATCCCTTTCATTCTGTCATGTGGGTTGGATTTCTCTTTAAGCTCTGCCATTTTGCTGGTGTTTCCTACCAGAAGGTGCAGAGTCTGATGTGTCAGAATGAGAGACATGAAATGTTGATCAAATACTGAAGCCATGGAGAGACTGGAAACTTCAGTGAGGCAGGGAATTTATACTATGTGTTGGTTAATTTAAGATAATAACGAAAATACTTCTATATGTTCTTCCTGTGGTAGAATTATACTTTATCAAGTATAATTAATACTCTTTCCTGCTCCATTCCTAGACATTAAATCATTCCTTCCTTTACTGAGCTGGTTTTCTGAGAGGTATGAAAATTAACAGACATCTGACTAATCTCCAGAAAATTTCTCCATCATAAAGGACCTGGGACACTTCTTCTGAGGCATTAGTTCGACAACTTGCCATTTGCAATCTTGCCACTATACGCAAGATGTCTGCACTGCTGGACCCTATCTATACAGCACAAGTTCCCATGCTGGACTCACTCTCCAGAAAGAGATCCCAGTGACTAAGACCCACACAGAGTTTTTTCCTTGTGCTCCACTTCATGTCTTGATCATCTACTTTGCTTGTCTAACTGTAGTGGTTCTGTGGGAGGATCCTTAGGGCTGCAGAAGGGAACAAACTGAAGAACAAATTAGGAACCTGACTACTAATATCTGAAATGGCTGGTAGCTGGTACTGGTGGGTGGCTACATTTCAGGCACCATACAAAAAAAAGAGTAGAATGAGGAAAAGATGGAGAGGCAGCTTACCATGCCTCAAATGATACCCAGTCTATTTTCTTTCCCTCAGCTGAAGCTGCAGCTTGATGAGGTTGGAGACTGGCTTTGGAGTAGGGAAAAAAGTTACACAACAGGCCTGGGGGAAGCAAAAGCACTGCTGAACTTCTGGAGAGGAATGCAAAAAGATTTGCGCTATTTGATAACATGCGAGAGAAATTTGGAGTGTATAGGGTTTACCCCAGAAGCTGCAAGAGAAACTAAATGACATATTGAACCTGTAGTAGCAGAAACCCATAATAGAACCATAGAACCATTTAGGCTGGAAAAGACCCTTAAGATCATCAAGTCCAACCGAGCTGTCTTTTCAGAATTCTAAATTGGACTCAGGTTAAATATGAAGCCTGCACTGTCACAGTCTGACACAGTATGTGTCTCCAGTAAAGCACTAGTTTGCTAGCAAAACAAATTACAATATTTTCTTTGTGAGTTCTGTTGACCTTGAATCTGGTAGGAGGATAAAATGTTAAAAAGCACGGAAATAGACAGGGTTTTTTACAAGTGGAACCTTTGTAATAGCAAGAATATGTCTGTGTGACAGGAAGGCTTGGCTTGTTTGTTGTTTGTTTTGGGGATTTAGGAGGGTAATGAACAAAGCAATTACAAGAAACAAAGATATGCAGCTTTTGCAGTTGTCCCAACAATCTAGGGGAATTGAATCCACTGGCTGACTGGAGTTCATTCTTGTAATCCCTTCATTAACTCTTTCATTCAATGAGCCCTCAATTTTCCACTGCAGTTTGCTTGTGTCCATGCCCACATTTTTCTTTCATTTTTATGTTGGGTAGGAATTTTTCTCTGTAGTGTTTTGTTCCTTTCAGATGCATCAGTCTATTATCAGACCATGACCAGCTTTTCCAATGTTGATAGCATTATTATTAAAAACACAGAGTACAGTGACATTATTCAAATGACCACATTGAGTCTTTCCTCTTTTCCTAATGATCTCCCATAACTTCACTGACTTACAATTTCTGTGTTGACGTTTTATATGCGCTTTTCACAATCCTTTAGCCAGAAGCTAAGGAGTTAATTGTTTTTTATCATATATGTATTGTATGGGCTAAGATGAAAGCCATGGCTCAGCAAAGTCTTGGCTAAACATGCTTATTAGCATCAAACACTCCTCATTCTAAAAAGATGTTGCCATGCACCTGCTATTTTAATTCATAGTAGGTTATTAAAATCAAAACAAAATATCAGACTAGAAACAGAGCAGTGCTATGATCTGCTAGAAGACATCAAAAGTAGACAGATTATAAAGTCTGATATGGCTACTGGAGTAATGTCTAAATTTAGACTGTTCTTTCTGTGTAAAATTTTTAGGTAATATTCTCAGCAGAGATAACTGGCACTGAAGCCAACAACACCATTAGTCTCTATCAGCAAGATCTGGATCCCTTTTATCTTGCATAAAACATGAATTACTAGCTTTTATGCAGTTGTCCTGCCCACTGTGATTCTCTGAAGAAGAGGCGTGGAGGAAATAATTTTTGCAAGGAAATATCAAAAAGCATTTTCCGCTTGCAAAGCACCCACCCTTGACCACTGTTCAAAATAGGATACTGAGCTAGATGGGCTTTTGGTGTAACCCAGCACAGGTGCTCTTAACTTCTTACATATTGTTTCTTTTTAACTGGAACAAAACCTGTTGTTTCTCTTTTGCTTCTAGTCCTGGCCAGCCAGAACTAAGGAAGTAAATGACTGTGCTACAGTAACTACTGAAACAGTATGCTGGGATCAAATCCCTTTATGTGAGGCACTGAAATGTATCCTTTCTGCCTGAATTTCCCAGTGAGAATCGGTAGAAGCTGGTATGCTTTGAATCTTCTCTCTGCCAACAGGAGAATCATACGTTTTGTTAATTATAGAGTGGGGGATACAGTTAGCCAACTGGACACTTTGCACACTGATCAGGAGTTACTCCAAGAAGTACGGAGTGCCTGTTAAAATTGTATCTTGCAATGCTGCTGACATCCTGCTCTGTGTCCCAGAATATGAGATAGCAGTATGTGTTACCTCAGCTAGGAAAGATGAAAAAGGAAACATTGCTTATCAATAGACATGGACCAAACTGTTTCTCAGAAATCAGGTGACCTGAAACACTGCTATAGCAACTCTAAGCTTTGCATTAATTTTCATTATTTGAACAGCACATAAATAGAGAATTTTAAAGGTTTAAGATGAGCAAAGAAGACATTTCAAAAGTACAGAAGTATCAACCAAGCATTGGGATCCAACAGATGCTTAACTGCAGTGAAAAAAGGAATGAAATATAAACGTCAAAGTACATACGGAAGGATGGATACTCCAGGAGTATCTGTAACTACTTAGTGAAAGAACTGAACAGATCAGATCTTCTTTCCAAGTCTAGAAAGTTTTTAGTGCACAGATGGTCTAGAATTCAGTGGAAACAGAAGTATCACATCGTAAGTCAGTTGTTTAACATACTCTGTGTTTATATAAACTATGGGTAGACATAGCATTACTGTAATATTTTGGTTGAGAAATCAGGCACTCAGGGATCAGAAAATGCAGTACAGGTCAAACCACAATCATAATTCTCCCCTTTTCTTGCTTATGCATGAAAATATGAGATTGGATGTTCTACTGACTTAATGTCAGGGGGCCTGAGCGCACCAATAGGGTTTAATGGCCCTGATGAGACTCACCTGGGGCCTCCACCCACACCCCTGTCCACGGGCCCAGAGGCTTCATTTAAGCTAACCCCGGGGCCTTCAGTCCCTGCCTGAGCTATGTTTTAGGTATGCCTGTGCTTGGCCACAGACCCTGCTGATCAGATATGAGCTGGGCTGACTTGCCAGGTTCATCTCGACCCTGCCTGTTGCTGTGGTCCTGTCTGATGATTCCTAGTCTGACCCTGACCTGCAGACCGCCTGCCTGCCTTGATGTTGGACCTGCCTTGCCACTGCAAACTTGCCTGGTATTTGGACTTTGGCTTAACCCCTGCTGCCTCCCCTGAGCCTTCCCTGCTCTCTTGCTCTGGTATTGTGGGACAGGGCCCTGGCTGGTAAGGCCTCTGTCATGCTGGCTGTAGTATGTTTGGCTCCTTTGGCAGGAGCCAGCCCTTGCTATACTCTGACCACTGATACTTTATGCTTCCATTTATATTTCTAAAGAGAGAGTGTGATTTTCCTATGAAGTCCTACCTTCCCTGGCAAGACTTGGAGGCTAAGCCTGCATTCAGACTTTGCAGTTATAGACCACTGGTTAAGAGATCAAAATCAATTATTGAAATCTTACAACTACTGCAACAGTATGATAATGTAATACTAATGAATTGTACATTAAAACAGATGTCTTTAGGTAAAAAGTAACTTTCTCAAACGCTTGAAGAATATTTATGTGACACTTTGAGACTTCACAAAACGATTTTTATTGGTCTCCTAATATTTGGCTATCTCTTTTTTTTTTTTAATTTGTTTTCAAAAGTTTCTAGACTTAAGTTATGAAAACTGAGATTTCTTTTAGCAAAAAGAAAATTAATTATTTGGACATTGTTTATAAATTTGTGTCAGAAATACAGAGAGTCTTCCACCTCTATTAGTTTTTCTAAGACCAACAGTTCCACAGAAAATATCAAGAAAAGGCTGAAGCATTTTCAAACTGACAAAGCATTGCATGCTTCTAGTCTTAAGTGGTTTTAAAGACAGGAGGGGAAAAATTCTGGCATCTTAGAATTCGGTAGCTCCTGTTGATTTCAGGTGGACCAACACCTTACCCAACAGTTAAAACAGAGAGACCATTCTGCCAAATTAAATGTTTCTAGAGACCAAAAAAACAGTCAGGAGATGTCTCCTGGCAAGAATTACAATGCACAAGAAAAACTTAACTGACAAAAGAGATACTGCTCGAAGGCATTCTCATGGACAAAGTATGTGCTTACTTTGCACAGCCAAGGAAACTTAAAGTATGTAAGAGTGTGTGGGGGGTGTGTGGAAATCTTAATCTGTTGTATGTTAGTGAGGTATGGCTAGAAAGCAACAATCAGTGGCATTTGCAGTGTGAAAGCTTAGGCCAGTACCTAAGCAGTTTCTAGCCTGTTAAAGTGCATTTGCCAGTTTCAAGATGAAAATGCAAAGACTTTTTCAGAGTTAGAAAAATCTGAAGTCAGAAGAAATTGAAGAGAAAAAAAAAAAGCATCAGAGGGAAAAAATTGGTCTTTTGAAGTTTTATATGTAAGGAAAGACCTGGATTTGTGCCTTTAAAGCAAACCTTCCTGACATTACAAATCCAAAAAAACTCACTGTGGCCAAAAGCCACATTGCATATACTTATCTTTGAGAAGAAGGGGGAGGGAGATCAGTTCACAAGCAGGAAATGGCTTCCAGGTGTTTCTCTACTCCAGCGCACAACTTGATCACCACAATCCAGTGATGCCAGGCTTAGTAGTCCCAGCTGTCTTGCTTCTTTGCAAGGATTTGGATTAATCATGCATTATCATAGCCCTTCCGGTGACAAAGCATAACCCTGGCTCTGGAGCTGTGCTTGAACTGCTTACAGGCTGTAGGTGATTGAAAAAGTTACAGGTAGGCCTTCTCAATCAAGTATGAGCATGTGGAAATAAGCAGGGTACATACATATATGCCTATATCTGCATATGCACTCATGCCCGTGTGCACAGAAATTCAAACTACATCTGTTTCTGGAACTGGACAACAAAATTGGGTACCCTCCTTCTTGGTGTGTTGTGGAAGGAAGTAACTGAATGTGGCGCTCTCTTTCCATCTCAGCACTCTGTACAGCTGGTGAAGAGGAAGAAAAAGATCTGTTCCATTTATTCTACCTCAATGTTGTCTTTTTTTTTTTCTCCCCCCCCCCCCCCCCCCCCAACCCCCCGCCCCTACTTCCAGCTACAGAAACACTTCCTTGTTGGGTATTATGCTTTCATTGTGCAAATATGGTAGGAGGAACTTTCTGAAGCCTCGTTCCAGCTTGTTAGTTAAGAATATAACAAAAAATTAATTAGCTTATATATTTGACGCAGAAAGGAAAGTTAGTTTTAAGGAGTACTGTTTAAACATTCTCCTTTGGCCTTTTCCTCATGCAAAAGTTTGAACTTGTAGCCTTAATCAGACAGAAAAGTGCTGCTATTCATTCTACTACAGTATTTACATCAGTATGAGACCATGTCATGATGCAGTAGAAGAGTGTCCTTTTATTTGACAATGAAGTCGCACTCCGTGATGGCTAACTTTACTGTTTCCTGGTTAACCAGAATCAATTTAATATTCAGCAGGGAATGTGACTTTTTTCTGGGGGGGGTTGCGGATCAAAAGTAATTTTAGTTTGATTGAATATATGGTGCCACAAAATAGCGAGCATTTACTTGGCTGCGGAAGCAATGAATATTTGCATTCCTGGTGCTGATGAAAGCTTCTCCGTTGCTGTCCCAAGAGACACTGTTTTCACTGTGTTCTCTGGAGGATCATTTTGAAAAAAAACTCCTAAGGTCTGCATTTAAGTATAAAATTTTTAGTGACTATTTTCTTTTTAATGCTGAATGAAAGTATAGCAGTTCCTTAGCCTGGAAAAGGCTACACAGAATGATAGTTTTCTCAAGATACAGTAGCAGCTTCCCTGTGCAAAAGGATGAACAGATTAGTGAGAAGTTTAACTCTTACATGTAAATATTAAAAAAAAAAAAAAAAAAAAAAAATCTGTCCTAGCAAAAAGCAGTCTGAACTGCAGGAAGTGGCACCGTATTTTTATGTCAATGCAAAAGATGAGACAGATGGCATGACATCAGCCAGCATCACCCATGCTCAGAATGTATCTGTAAGTTGTGGAATGGCAATTGTTACAAGCCTGTATTGTGGAACTTATAAACAATTCTTTAATGTGATGTATTAGATCACATTATATTAGACATATAAGGAGTCAAGCAACAACCATTTTTTCTGTCGTTATGCCTTCTGACACTAACAAACACCCTGATGATACAATGCTCCTACATCATTGTATGCTGAGTACACCAGCACTCTATATTCAGCTGATGATTTTGTGAAGCTCTAAGATATTTCCACATTGGAGTAGGGTCATGCTTCTGTTTTTATTTTTCCACTAAAGCTTGTAATATTGTAACTTTTAATCTTTATTTCTCAGTGTGTGAGAAACCCTAAAAAGCTTGAAGTTGTAGTCCACATATTCTTTTGTCAAAACAGGAAAACTACATGACTCTGTATATCCAAAGTTTTATTACCTACTTTTTGCCTAATTGCTTAGCTTCTTCCCAGATCTGACTGTTTCAACATTAAGCATACTACTCCTCCACCATATGTTCAGATGCGCCAAGAGAGAAGGGAGTTGTTTTTCAATTGGCTCACTATCTTTTCATGAGGCAGGGGACTTGTGACCTCAGTGCATTTGTGGCTGATAAATGGTAGGATGTACCCACACATACTCGCAAAAAACCTGCAAACACAAATGAGTTGTGGGTAATCTCTAGCCTTTACTAGGGAAAGGCAATCTTGTGGGCAAATACTTAAGCGGAAAGCTAATGCTTAGTAGTATGTGATTTTAAAGCGCCAGTGCACAAGCCTGTCAACATTTATTCCAGGTTCTCTGATCCTCTTTATTAGTTTCCTGTCTTGCTTTCATCTTAATCAAGTCACAGAAAGGTTTGATTTTCTTTTGTTAACAAATACTAATTTTTTTGCTTCAAATCTGTTTGCATTTCTCAAGGATCTGAACAGGTTAAAAATGTTGTTTGTGCTGCTGAAGGTAAAGTATGCTCTAAAACAAAAAGTTATGTAACTTATACAGAATAATATCACATACTAGACCATTATGCTAGGATCTGATCTGATAATTAAGCTTTGCCTTCATTAAAGGCTTTAATCTTGATTATACTTAGGGCAGCCTCTAAACAATAGCTCTGGAGTTTGCCTCTAAAGGATCTTTCATGCTCTGGTCCAGAATTTTTCAAATAACTAACGCTATTTTTTGAGAAATCAAATGCAAAATTTCCCCCCTTTGTTTTTAAAAGGAACAGGGTCATGACAGAAGAGCTTTCCCTTGGCTTTCAACTGGGAGTTATAAATACCCAAAAGCTAAATCCCAGTCTGGGTTGATTTAGTTTATTTTTTTTAAATTTTATTTTATTTCTCCAAGATCTCTTTTCTGGAGATGGGTTTGAGCCTTAGATCTCTTGCTTGCATTGCTAGAGAACTGATGAAAGCCTGAGATCTCAATCAAAGGCTTAACAAAACAATAATCCTCTATTGCCCTAATTCTTCTTAGAAACATCTCTCTGACAAGAACAGTCCTTAAGCTTTTACATCTTTTTCTGCTTAAAATTACTTTCCTAATTAGAAGGAATTGTTTCCTTCCCTAGTCTTTGTGCCTGAAGAACACTGGATTTATGGGAAAGCATCACTCAGTCTCTTTAGCTTCCTGCCCTCAAATACTGTGACAGTGATAACACTCTACATCCCTCAAAAATTCCAACTACCTCTTTAAACAAACAGAAGAATTCAGTAACATTCTTCACAATCAATCCCAATTCCATTTGAAGCAAAAATCAGAAATAGCAGGAATAATCATGAATCACACAGATTTCATGCTTAATGCAATCACTAATTCTCAAGCACAACATTACAATTTAAAATTTATTCTCTTTCCCAGATATAGTTACTTTATATACTTCCATACTGATCCTGACTGAGTTTTTAGACACCATATTTAACAGGAATTAGAATCAGAATGTGTGAATGCAGTATAGGTAGAATTAGTTGAGTATTAGACATTGAGTAGGGAATGCAAAACAGATTTCCATACCAGAGGATTTGTTTAAATCTTTTTCAACTCAGCAGCTGCTCATCCTTACAGGTGACAGAGGCCCCATTTCAAGAAAGTACTTATGCAGGAATACTATCATTATCTTCAAGTAACTGAGTAATTCTGCCCACCTAAGTTGGACACAAGCTCAGATGCCATCCTGACTAGGCTTCAGTTATAATGAATTTACCTGCATGCAAATTTTAGTGTGCTAACTGCTGACATGGACTATGCTCATGGAAGAAGCTCCTGACAAGCTGCAACAAGATTTGGGAAGGTCACAAAGAACCTATTAAAGCAGATGAATTTGAGTCCAGCTGAATACAAAATAATTCACACTGAATGAGATGACTGTTAACTAGTATGGTTTGGAAGAGCATTGGAATGAAATTTGTTAGTGCCTTTACAAGGAAGTATGCAGTGTGAAGATATGATGATGGCCGTGGCTTGTGTGACTAAGTGGTTGTTATACCACCTAGCCAGTAGGCATGACTGCACCTGATTTGACACTCTTTTGTCAGAAGTGAACAGAAATAGCTGTTCAAACAGCTGAATGTCTCTTCCTATGCCTGTGAATACCATTGTTTAAATCTGAGAGGAGTGGTTGAAGCTGGAGTAATGATCTCTCTTGCACTTACCAGTAACCCAGCTTAGAGAGGCCGCCGCTGACTCACAACAAGGTCTTCATTTCCCCTGGATATGGAAGTCTGGGAATAGACCATTTTTCCTCATTCGAGTTCACAGCTCAGTAAGGATACTGCAATCACAGAAAAAGTCCAGAAGTTGAGAGTGATTAAAAACCATTTGGAGAGACTTTCAAGTGACAGATTTGTGAAAACTTGTGCTACTGAGCTGAGACTGTAAGTAACTAAAATCATGAGGTTACGTAAAGCAATGAATATCACTACAAATATTTTTAGTGCTGTCCTATTGAATAAGAAGACAGCATACAATAAAAAAGATCAGATAGCAAAATAGGTTTTTACAAAATATCTCTTTCCCTCATCTAGGTAACTAAATGCAACAGGATATTAATTAATCTAATGAAATTGATAATATGACTAAATAGTTAAATGAATTACAATATCTTCTTACTATATTCACAAGGCCAAATAACTTTTTTTTTCCAGAAAAATACTTGATTATTAGTTGGGAATAGAAAGAAAGTTTCTGCATACTTTGGGCATACATCACATTTTTAATTTAAAGAAAGACAAATGTTCTAGGAAATAATCTTTTTATTCTTGGGGTACTCTCCTACTTTTAACAGTGAATTACTCCTAAGATTGCCTCTGAAAATCCTTGAATGCACAGATTTACACCCTGGAATTCAAAGTTTTGGTTGTATACCCTTCTCAACATCAGAAGACGAACATAGAACAGGTTGGTTTTGTTTGCATTGTTATTGGTCACAGTTCTATGAGGGAGTTGTATTTCTGACTAAAGTTCAATATCTATCATTAATGATGAACATAGGTGTCTATGCTCTAACAACATCTTCTAAATAAAGAGTCACCCTAGTAGCTTGTATAGTTTCACAGGTATGCAGTTGGAATATAAGAGAAAGCAGAGGAACGATTCGTTTTTCTCACAGTCTGAGTCTGCTAGGGGCCAGAAGCTAGCAGATTGAGAAAAGAAACTTGTGCATCTGGACAAGCAATAGGATCAGAACAGAGAAGTGCTGAACTGATTTGAAAACTAACAAAATCTGTGAAACAGATCTGATTTTTTGAAGAGCCAGTGCAGACCAGCAGAAATGACAGAGCAGAGAGGCCATGCTGAAAACTCCAAGTGCAAACTGACTGCATCAGCAGCAGTCACAGCAATGGGAAAACTCTCTGGATTGACAACAAATAAGCCAATCGGGCAAAATAAACTCAGCTGCTTTACAGGTCCACATGCAAACTTGGAGGAAGCTGAAATGCACAGCAGAGCCAGCTGGCTGTTTCTGAGGGTGGGCCTGCTGCCAGGCAGCTGTGACAGGGGGAGCCAGACTCAGTAGCCACCCCTTGATGACCTGGGCTACCCTGGGATTGACCGATATTCTTTATTGGGAAGGGAGAAGTTGAATACACTTTGTGCAAATAGCCATAGATTTTGTTAATAATTATTTAAAGATATCTATACAGCCAGTGTCCCACAGTCTGTTGTTTCTATCCCAAAATAATCAAGAGCAGAAGAACCTCTCAGTAAGAGCACAAGAAAAGGTTTAATTCATTTTTCCCCCCAGAAGGAAGTTGGAAATCAAACTCTAAGCAAGAGCTTTGGGACATGGTTATCTTGCCAAAAAGAATCATAAATATTGAGACTGATCCTCTTTGCTGCCAATTTAAAAATTTAGGTTTTAAGCCTCTGCTGTGATGATTTTTTTTATTTTAAATTTTCTAATGTGATTGTTTATTTTCTAAACATTTAATGCCTCCATTAATTCTCTAGCTTCACATATGGAAAAGTGCATGCCTGGATTTGGCTGGTCATCATTTAAGGACACGTTTCAAAGACAGGCTAATTTACTGATCACAAAAGAAGGCTGTCAGAGCCACTGCATAAGCACAGGTCAGCACATTTGCAAAATGAGATATTTGTCTTTCTTCAAAGATTAGGGGTATCTCTTCAGTGAAGTGTTAGAAGACACGTAAGTGCAAACACTGCCAGCTGACCCTGCTATTGCAACAAAACTAAACAAATAATTTCATTGTACTCTGAAAAAGAAACATCACTGCCCCACCACCACTCTCATGTTTTGTTATGGGGTGTCAAAAAACAGGCAAGCACAAAATATATATTAGGACGCCATCTCCCCTCACATTCCTGGATTTCAGAAATAAAAAGATTAGTGTTTCCATATATTGTTTTTTCACTCTAGTGAAAAGAATGAAAATAATTTTCAGTATCCAGAGTGTCTGCACCTGGGGCCTAAATGAAGGGAAGTAAGTAAATAGTTCCAAGTAATTAATGTAATGGCTCAGAGGGGCCATAGAAGGAAAGGGGAGTTTCTCCAGTTTAAATGTTTGCATTCATGCTTTGCCTAAAGCAAAACAAGCTATCTGTCTTCTGGTTTGCATTTTCCCAATGAAAGCTTCCATTTGTCTTATTGTCATTCCAACATGTGCATCATTTACAGCTTTCACTGCTTGAAATATGCAAGCACTGTACAATGCAAGATTTTTTTTCTGAGCTTTTAAGATTTTCTAGAATTGTAGTGTGCTTTAAAAAGTGAACCAGTAAAGGCGGAATCAATTTAGAATGTGTTGGGTAATTTTTGTAAGTGGCTACAGGTTAGAGGCTTCGGTACTGTGATGCTTTGCTGCATAGTGGAATCTCCAACCCATAATGAAGTGCATTGCCTCTTTCCACACTTGCGGGAAAGAGGATCTACCACAGAAATGACCAAAATTGATAGGTTACACCCAGATTGGCCATTATTAAAGACTGAAGAAAGGGTGATGGGTCTTGAGTTCCATCTCTTTCTGACATTCTGGTCCTTTAATGTGACCTGTAGAGATGTGCAATTCTCCAAAATACATTTCTGAACTCTCTCCTAGAGTTAATTTATGCCAACCTTTTCTTACAAAACAGGGGAGGAAAAGTATTATCTGTTTTATCTAATAGCTCAGGGAATAGATGATTAGTGATCAGCAGATCTCTGTGTTCAAGTCTTGACTCTTACTGAGGGTATTAGATTTGCGTTTCTAACTTCCTATTTTAAGAACCTCAGTATAAGGGATGTTTAGGTGAGACACTTTCAGTTCCTCCTATGGAAGTGAGAACACTGGCCACCAGAAATACTGTGATAGAAAGAGAATTAAGCATGACTTTATCTTAATAGTTAGTGTACTCAAGGTTAGGGGAGGGCTAAGTTTCTGTTCGTTCAAATTACTACTTAATAATAAATCCTGAGGAAGGAAAGCCCTATGAGACAAACTCCTTGTCTTCGACCTATCATTGTGTTCCCCTGTCACATGACTCGCATCAGAAATATTTTCCACCATCGGACCTCAGACAGTATTACCTCTTCTGTCGACCTGATGCATGGGGATAGTTAATTTTGCTAGCTCTCACAAAGACAGAATTTCATTTGACTATTCACATGGCAAGCCTGCAATCACAGTCCTAGGGAACATGAAGTCCCCTTTGTATGATACAGTGTACAAACGTGTTAAGGGACATACCCTAACCTGCAAGTTGATAGAGTGATGAATTTGATGTGGAAACTGGAGATTGGAACAGGCCAAGTTCTTCTCATTAGAAACGAGCAAACATCTGTTAAGCTTGGTCTACACTTAAAAGGTTTCCTAATGTAGTGATCTTGGCAAAATCTCCCTGGAATAGTTGCTGCTCAAGTTACCCAAAAAAGCTCAGAAGGCTTCCCCAGACAAAGCATGCTGCACTGACTTCTATGCTCTAAACTGGGCCTACAGTAGAGCTCTCACAAAAGTGTGGTGAAGAGTCAGAGCCTTTGCGACGCTCTTAATATATAATAAATATCTTCTGTAGACCTGGTCTGAAAGAGGGTTAATCCTATATGATGTCTAGATCTCAAATGAGTGACCACTGGTGAAAGTCTTATTATCTGAGTTCATGTCTAAGAGTACCTTCTCAAGGTAAGTACGCAAATCCAGTATTAGAAGCAGAGTAATTGTTGTTAGGAAAATTTTAGATTGGGAAAACTATGCTTCTGCAGCATATATTTCATCTCCTCCCAGCATAACAACCTGTTCAAGAGAAAGTGTAGTTTTGCTGTTATAAGGGTATGTTATGGTATAGGCTTTTTTAGAGGCAGTCATGTCAGTCAAAGATCACACCTCATCACATCCAGGACTGACAGAGCAGTACTGGAAGAAGCCCATAGCCTAGCTGTGGTCTCACAGGAAAGGTCCTGACCTCAGAAATGTTAACTCTCCTCACACTGCCCTAAAATGGGCTTACTGAAGTTCTGATTATTAAAATAAAATTCTTATATTTCTGAGGCTTATAGACTTTACCCTCTCTGGAAAGAGGTAACATTTCTCAAACATACAGAATTAACTCAATCACTTCTTGTCTGTACTGAAGGGAACACATAATTTTATATTTAAAAAAATATATATATATTTTGTGTGGTTGAGGGAAAAATATAGCAGGACAAAGTTTGATTTAGTCTATTGTATCTAGGATTTTTTCCCCCTACTAATTCAGTTAGAGAAGTATAAAAAACAGGTAGCTTGGGAGTATGGCGGAGCAATCAACCAAACTACAGACAAACCAAAGTAAAAGAAATTTAAATCCTTCCCAACAGAATTCCAGATAGCACAATGTGGGAGCATCAACTTCATGTAACTAAAGAATTTTTGTGAAGATTTAAATTACTTCTTTGGAACAATAAGCTCTTATCCAACTCTGAACAGCTTTGCAGCTAAAAATACGCTCTATTTAGTATCTCTTTCAACTTGTTTTAGACAGCATCAATAGTTTTCTCAGAAGATACTATCACTGTTTGGCAGAAACATACTTGCAAAAATAAACTAAATCCAGAAAAGCTTCCAGGGATGTATTTGGATACAAATGTGCATAGTGAGTCTTGCCCACATCCAAAATAAAACACACTAGCTGTACAACAACTTTCTTTGCTAAATATAAACATCCTAACATTGATAAACTTTACAGAAAGAGAAACTGATTGCCATATGCTACTACCATCACCAGTATTTTAAGAGCACCCTCTACAGTCACAAAATACTATCTAACCAGGAAAAGCTCTTCTACCTAAAGAAAACAGTATTAACTGAAAACTGGAGTATCAGTTTAGTTTATCAGTATAGTGTCAAATCTATATTAACATATCTCTGTGAGTGCTAAAAGCCCCAGTAAAGATAAGCAGACTTCGCATGAGTCTCATGCCAAAGATAGAACCTATTTCATCACTGAAGCCTCCATATTTGAGGATTTAAAACACCTTAAGTATTCTGGGCTGACTCATAATTAGGCTGCAAACTTCTCTTAGACAATGGATGGTTGTGGGATCTGAAATGGAAACCTATACAAGACGGTGTTTGTTATTTTCGAAAGAAAGCAAGGAATAAACCATTGTAAAAGCCAGGATGAACTAGTTTTCCTGAGTTCATTTCATTTGCTTGTTTGCTCTTCATTTTAGTTCTCAGAATACTTTTTGTAAGAGTTGTGCAAAACAAGTACTTAGTTCACAAGTGGAACTGAAAAATTAAAAAAAAAATTTCATTCTCCATGAAATGTTTATTACATGCACGAACATTCTACTGTGCAAACACTTATGTCTTGCTTGATGTTGGGTTTTGGTTAGCAGTTCCCATAAAGCAAACAACAGTTCCTTCCTGGAGCTTCAAAGTGAGAGACAGGGTAGTGTGCCTCCGAGGTCTTCATATATTACTTCTTTTCAGCAACCTCTCAATTTCATGCAGACCCTTCTACTGGCTCCTGACATGGTGAATCTGACACTATGGTAGTAAAATTTGTTGTTATTGCAGTGTAACTCTTTTTTTTTATAGGTTAAAAGTCTCTTCTGTTGCTCATTTATTTTTTTAAATATATACTGGATATATTTTTTCAGTCAGGAGGGAGTTGACTTTATTCTGCTATGGTTTCCACCCTTCCAAATGAGTAAAAAAAAAGTTGCATGTCTCTGCTACCTTCCTCCCCCAC
The DNA here is from genome assembly GCF_947461875.1 of Haliaeetus albicilla. Classification (NCBI taxonomy): domain Eukaryota; kingdom Metazoa; phylum Chordata; class Aves; order Accipitriformes; family Accipitridae; genus Haliaeetus; species Haliaeetus albicilla. Next base: position 13,081,499 of record NC_091494.1, on the reverse strand, counting down.
CCCCCCCACCCCCCTTGAAAAAGAAAAAGCAAAGGATTTCCAGATCACTTATTCATTTTCCCTCCTTTTTCCCTGCTTCTGTCTCCAAGTGGTATGTTCAGCCCTAAATATTTTTCCATGTTTAATTTTGAATAACTGTTTATGTCATATTGAAATCAGCAGGATTGAGGAAGGCATTTTAAGTTAAGCACATGCTTAAGCAGTTTTCTGCATCAGTCCTGACAAAACAAACCTATAAAGGTTGGAAATTCCAACCCTTTAAAACCTATCTTTCTTAACCTGTCTTTCTAGGTCTTGCCTAGATTTGCAAAGATACAGATATTTTCTTAAGTCTTCAGTGCATCAATAGTTAAAATACTGCAGGTGAATCAGAAGTGATGCTTTACCTTTAAAGTGGAAGGATCAACATCTTTGTAAGTCAATCCTCAAAGTTTCTTATATGGGACATTACTGAAACATTTACATCTCTTCTAAAATATTGTTTCACAAAACTGTTCAAATTATATTACCTCACCTGATGAAGAAAAGTGGCCAGAGATAAAAACAATCTTAAGAATATTAAAGACAATCCTTTTTTTCCTGGTCTTTATTTTCAAGCTACTCAGATGTATGTTAGTCAAAGGATCAGAACGGTTAAAATGATTGTAGCCATCAGGTGGTGCTATTGCACAACATCATAAAAGTATACTGGCCAACATACCTAAACTAAGTTAGGAGAAAGGCTTTGGATCAGATGCTGCTTTAGACTTCCATAGGCTTGGAAATGTTTCCTTATCTTTGTCCAAAAGCAGAAAAAAAAAAAAGAAAAAGCAATAATTAAGATATCCATGCATGCCTATAAGAAAAAAATAATTTATTTTTACATGCAATAGTGAGGATTTTATCTCTGTTCCAAAAGTTACCTGGGTCTAAACCCAAGAATATATTTAACATTTCACCTCTCTATTGAAATAATTTTATTTCAGTGGGAATTAGGAGCCTAAATTCTTTACTGGGTATTGGCCTTAGTTCTCATCAGACACACACACATTTTGAAGAAAACTGAATATAAGATGCAATGTCTGCATCTCATGTGACTAAAAGGATTAATTAATAGATACATTAAACTAAATAAAACTTTGTCCTGCTATATTTTTAATCAACAGTACATTTTAAAAAATGAAAATACTAATTTTGTTCTTATGTGCTGTCTTCCTTGGTACACTAGATACATATTAAATTGCCAGCATACCCTAAACCAAGACAATCTTTGATATACATTGTAAACAAAAGAAAGCTACTTAAATAAAAGTAAAACAAGATGTGAAATTAGTATTTCTGAGAGAGACAGAATATATTCTGTCTCCAGGACATAATCTTTGGATGCCAATCTTAAGAATTTAGGCCTTAAGTTTGCAAATATTTATGTGTTAGGTTAAACTTTAAATACATCAAAATGCTTAATTTGCTTAACATTACACATATCCATGCTATTTCAGGATGAGAGACAGAATTGTTAAGTTATTCAGAAAGTCCCTGCATTATCTTGCCATGATACACATTTCTGGCTTCAGCATAGCACATTCTGTATTCTTTTTTTTGTGATTAAATATTTTGTCCACTTAGATTGTAAAGCATTTTTTGGTGTGGATCTATATCTTCATGGAGCTCTACAATGCCTAGTACAATGTCCTAATACTGAGGGTGTTATAAAATGCGTAAGAGCAATAGTTCTTAAGAGCTTCATGCATAAAGAGCATAGGAGCTATTTAATTTACTACATTACTATTTCTGTGATAAATTAATCAATGTGATTGTTTGCAATGACTGAAACAATGCATCCTTTAAGCTTTCTTCAAATAAATACATTGACAATGCCACAAATTACTAACTTTATATATTTGTGAAAAATAGATACTCACTCTATGCTACTCCCAAAAAACCAGTTTGTTCCTACAGTGTGGGCACAGCCGAATCCTAGCAGGCTGGACTTGACCAAGAGCAGCTACATAGACCTCAGCAGAGCGGATAACAGTTACAGTGGTTTCTGGAACTTTAATGTAGATGCACTTTGTAGTACCTAGGATTTCTGCAGGCTCTTCTTGGAAAAACTTCTTTTGTCATTGCTAGGATTACTTGAATAAGGCTAGTGGGAGCAAGGCTGTGTCATTAAGATGAAGCAAGAAATGTGGATATAGCCAAAAGTTGTCCAAGGAGAAGAATGGGAGGTCAGAAAGTCTCGTGGTGGCTAGATATAGAACAGTGTCCAAAACCTTGAACTAAAGTTCATATCAGTACTAGTTATTCACTTAATTACTAGTCTATATATTAAGTGAATATTGAAACTATCATATTAGGTGTGATCAAACTTTGTATTGTATTTTCCCCTCAAGAGCTTTTAAAGTCAATGACATCTTCTCTTCATCTCACCTTGTACCTTTGAATATTTTATCTCATTCTTGATTTCTATGTAAGATTAATAATTGTACAGTCTTATATTCAGTAGGAAGAGCATTTGTAAACCTGAGCTAACTAAAATGAAATTAAACTCCTTAGAAGAAAAGCTACAGTTTAAATCTTCATCTCCTAGCTTTTCCCTTACCACAGATTCTGTAACATAAAGTAAAACCAGGTATTTTCCCCTGTTGAAGACATCTGAAAATACTAATCTTTCATTTTGCAATTTCATCTGTCATTTTATACATCTTATTTACCACATCTTATTCTCCTGCAATGTAAATATGTTTTTGAATAGCTACCTTAATGGCTGAGATTATTCAGGCTTTTTAAAATATTGTTACACACCTCTCCACATTGCGTGCTTGAGTTAGAGATAGAGGGAACCTAGTGCTCTGGGTTGTATCAACAGTACCCTGTGTGTTTGACAGCTGTATATGGGAGAATAGAGAAATGGGAGAACAAGAGATGACAAATGTAAAAGACAGGGGCTAGCCCCAAAAAGAAATATAAAAAGGAGAGAGGAAAAAAGAAGGAAAGAAAGAAGGAAGGAAGGAAAGAAAGAAAGAAATGCCACTGTAAAAAGAGGTGAGAAAAAATAAGAAAGGTGGAAGATGAAGGGCCTCCCTTTCTGGTTAGTTGTCTTTTGAGTTAAAAACAGAGGTCATGCATCAAAAACCATCTGGTAAGGGTGTAAAAATATATTTCTTCAAATAACCCAAATCCTCCTCTGAAAATAAATTTACACTAATGTAAATTTAATATTTAAAATAGAACTGTTCCTTGGTGTTCCAGGACAGCCAAATTGGTCTGATTTTTATAAAAGAGTACTTTCTCATGCCCATATGTAACTCAAAAGTGCTTTGATAAGTTTGTTAAAATGGTTGAGATCCAATTGTACAGATATAATTTTATAATCAACTCTGTAAACATTCTGTTTAAGATAAAATGTTTTGAGAATACAAGTCAATGAAAATAATGGTGGAGACTAGAAAGACCTGAATTTTGAAGATTGTGTTTCTTGAAATAAGAAATAGATAAAAATATCTATTCAATATCTTACTGAATACAGTAATAACAGGGATAATTTTATTTCTTAAGCAACAGACATCTAGTCTTTTATAATAATTTGAGAAAATTTGCAATATGTATTGTAAAAGATGCATTAGAAGCAGTGTTTCAATGTAATTATATACTGTGAGAAAGACTTTTTTTTCCCCTTCCACTGTGATTATTAGATCAGATCCTTTCCTGCAAGGAAATCAGGGGACTATAATAAGGTGTCAAAATTCAGTTCAGTGCATAGAAAGAGATAGAGATGCATCTTGCTAGGAGCCAAGCATAGCACTAATAAACCAAGCTTTTGATACAGCCTGACTCAATGCAAAAGGAGAGCTGAATCTAGGGAGTGCTATTCAGTACTGGAGGTGTGCTGGAATAGCTAGCAGCTGCAATTAATCTGCAGCACAAGCTGCTAGGGCATTACTGTTTGGTTTTGCTTTAGCTGCATACTCCATTTTGTATTGTATTTCACAACTGCCTGATAATACACTGCCTGGACAGAGAGACATTAATCATAGTGTCGAGCCAGTTTTGGAAACAAGGACCAAAGCCTTCATTTAAAGTAGAGGAAGAGAAAAGTGAATGAGGGGTGGGAAAGGAAATGGTAGCCTGCACAGAGATGATACTCTGTGTATGACCCAACCCTGTCTTCAGTGCAACTTCAGCTTATTGCTGTGTTTGTATACATTCCTCCAAAAAGTTCTTACCTCACTGGACAACCTTGTACTTTTGCAGTATTCCAGCTGGACTATGGCTCTTAGTGAACAAAGTATTAATGTTTGTAGCATTATTATACCAAGTACTTCTAAAACTCATGTTCAGGATATGCCAAAGATCTGTAAGAAACTGTTTGATTTAAACTACAGTTTTAATGAAAATTTAAAGGTTCACATTAAAGTTTCCTCAATGGCTTATAAAGTATAGGATAGAGCTTTGAATCAAATGCAGTTAAAGCTCTCCTTTTCAGCCTGGGATGCTCACAGCCAATATAAAAGTATTAGCAGTTGTACTGGTCCCACCTTTTTCTCTCTCTTTTTTTTTTTCCTTGCCTTTAATAGAAAAAATAAAATAAAAAAAAGAAAGAAGAAAAATGCCTTGGCCTAATTATCGTATGAAACAATTTTTCTGAAACACAATACAGAACAAGAGAACAGTTTTCTAAGCAGTTTAATGCTGAGCATGCCAGATAGCAATTGAATTGTCTCCTGACCTGTTACCTGATAGGTAATGCATCATGAAAAAATTAATTATAGACTATATAATAATAACTAGTAGTCATCATAGCCTGGTTGTTTTAGCAAGAAATTAATCTTTTATGTTTTTTTCTGGTTTGCTTCTAAATGCAATGGAAAGGTATTATTGTATAACATCATTGATTGACACCTGTTTTAATTAACCTCTAACAATAACCTGAAAATTATAGGTGTATACACCTGTTTAATGAAGTATTTGGTTTTCTATTAAGTTCAATTCCTTTACATTACAAAACTACAATACAAGGCTGAACAAACTGTCAGCATATTTCTTCACACATTAATTGTAATAAAATATAGCCATATGTACGTGTGTCTGTGAGTTCAACTGAAAACTTTTGACACATAGCTCATGTAACTCTGAGAAAAAAAAATGTTTCTCGGTTTTACCAGTTAAGAGGGGGGTGGGAGGTAAACTTCATGTGCTTTCTGAAAACTACAGTGAAAGGAACTAAGCAAACTATGTAAATCTTTTACTTAAACAGCTCCAAGACTAGTCATGGCCTCTGGTTATGTGAAAAAATGTATATGAAAAGCAAACGTTAAATGGCAAAATATGTAGATCAAGATGGCAACACAAGTTTGGGCTGTTCTGTCTCATGAGCATTTTTCTGACAAGTCAATTTAATACCAAAGGCAGAAGAATCCATACATCTACGACTTTCGTTTCAACAACCATTTTGAAGGAGAATGAATTTAGTACATTATGTAGAAGTGCATTTTTCCACAACAGAAGTCTTTATAGCTCCTGTCACATCTAATACTTACATCCTCTCAGCAAAGGAAAACATTGTTATATGTCTGCAACCACCTCGCTAGCTGCCTCTTTTAAACTGTTTATAATTTGTCCAATTCCCACAGTTTACAGTCCTTTCTACTGATCAGCCATCAGTATAGTATTTTATCACAAGCCGCTGCTGTCAGTTGCTACTTCTCTGTCTCCTTGTTTTGCTTTTGACTCTTTCTTGCAGCTGTCAATAGATCCTTATGGTACTAACTAGGAATACTACTGAGATACATGGTTTTTAAAATTCTTAGGATGCACTTAGTTTTCTGATGTATCGTAGATTCATGTGAACTTTAACTTTTTTTTCCCAGCACAGAACCTAAAACTGGATACAGTGCCCCAGAAATGTCAATATTAATGTTTTATTGGGAACAGTTAGTTTTCTGGTTGAACCTCTTCTGTTTATACAGCCTAATTAAGACAGGGTATTCTCTACAGAAAATCCATACAATTATATGCAATACCATAGAATAGTGTTTGCTAAGTGGGCTTGTTTTGAGAGGCATGTAACAGGTAGCAGAGCAGCTCTGACAGAAATTTGAGCAGTGACCTCCAGCACTACTGGATTTGGAAAGAGGATGTGTGCCTACCTGTACTCTGCCTGTAGAACAACCCTGTAAGTGGCTTTCATGGCTTATATACCGAATTTTTCTTTCTCGTGTTCACTGCCCTGCATTTCTCTGTTCTAGACATGGATCTATCACATTTTGTTGTGTTTTTCTCCCTGTATATTCACTATAACCTTTTTTCCGGCAATGCTGCTTGGTTTAGGGGGTTCAAATCTGGAGAACAAATTTCTGAGGGTGGAAGAAATTAACTGAGGCCCAATTCTTGTGAGATGCTTATAGTCACTGTATTTTTTTGTATGATGCTGGTAAACCACCAGTCCTTAGCACCTAGCTTTCCTTCGCATGTGCGTCATGGAAGAGACATGCTGCAGTGTGGCAGCACTTCAGTTCTCACTATATACGCAGAACATTCTGGAAATCTGCAAACACCTTGTTGTGGTATTTCCAGCCTAGCTGAAGAAAATCATCCAAAACGCTGCAGACAGCCTAGGTGTGCCCAGAGGTGCTCGTGACGTCGTTCTCCGAGCACCACGGGCAGGCTGCCCGGTCTGCTCCAGGCTGCGCGCCGCGGCCCGGCTCCTCGCTCCTTCCCTCTTACCTCCACCACACGTTCAAAACCGCGCCTGCCCCGCCCCGTCCTTCTGCTGCCTCAGCTCTTCCCCCCGCCGCGGCGGGAGCCTCGCCAGCCGCCCCCGCGCGCCGACCGGCCGCGCTCGCAAGGGAAAACAAACCCGACTGTCAAGCGGCCTCGAGCTGACAGTACCTGGGCCCGGGGCTGGGTTTCTTCTTCAGGCGATTGCTCTAGCCACCCCCTCTCGGCAGCGTTTGCCGCAGCCTGAACAAAGGAGGAGTTGGGTGGTTTTCCCCTCTATTTGCGGGTCATAGGTGTCTGTCGGGGGGGGGGGGGGGGCTCCAGCCTGACGAGACCCCCGCGCGCCTCCAGGTAGCCGAACGGCCGCGGGCGGGGCGGGGACGGGCGGGAAACCGCCGCGCGCGCGCGCGCGCGAGGAAGCCCCTCGCTCACCTGAGGGAGCGCCCCCCCCCCCCCCCCGCCCCCCGCCTGGCTCCTCCCCGGCAGGGCCCGGGCGCGGCCCCGGCACCCCCTCCCCGCTGCAGGGGGCGGGCAGTCCGCGCTCAGCTCCGGCGGTGAGTGCGGCTGGCGGCGGGAGCGGCACGAAGTTGACGGCGATTCCCCCTCAGAGGGCGAGTCGGCTCGGGACGGGGTGAGGAGAGCGGCGGCGGCCGCCGGTCGCGACGGGAAGTCTGGGAGCCGGGGCGGGGGGCACCGCGTCGCCCGCTTCTCCCTGCCGAGATGGCCGGGGCCGGGCCGGCACAGGGCTGTGGCGCGACCCGACCGGAGCGCGGTGGGCCCAGGGGACGTCGCCGTGTGGTGCCGCGGGGGCTGCCGCCCACGGCGGGAGGGCTGTGGTGGTGGCTCCCCGCTCTGAGGCTCCCTGCGTCGCTGGCTTTCCTCCTCCGTCTCGCTCCGTTAAACACGCTCCTCTCCAAAGGCCAAGGACGCCGAGTCCTCCCGGGCGTGAGGAGAGAACAACGCGGCTGTCCCTGCGTGACCAACTGGTAACGCGCAGGGAGGCTGGCGGAGCGCCGGCCGTGCCGGGCCCTTCCCCCCGAGCGCTCCTCGGGGCTGCGCTGGCGAGCGGCGGCTCTGCCGCCCGCGGGGCGGGCGGAGGGGGGAGCGCTGCCACCGGGCCGCGGAGGGGCGAGGGAGTTGCCGGGGGAACAGACTCCGATAAGGCCTGAATATCGCTTAGTTTTCTCTCGCGGTTGTGAAGAGTGGGGGCTGTTTTCCCCGAGCGCGCGTACCGGCCGCGGCTGCCCCGAAGCGGCGGTTGCGGCGCCTCAGCCGGAGGTGCTGCTGCCGGCCTTCGCTTTCAAGTGAACTCGCGCTGCCCGGGCCGGGCGGGGCCGTTGTCCGCTGAGGGCCCGGCGCCCCCCCCCCCCCCCCCCCCCGCCGCGGGCCGGGCGCCCTGGGCGGGCCGGCGGGAAGCCCCCCGCGGGTCGCCGAGACCGCGGTGCGTCGGGGGCGCCGCGGCCGCCTGCCCGCACGCATTCCTCCGGGGATTCCTGGCATTCCTGAGCTGAGGGCGCTCCGACTTCTTCATCTCCCTTTTATTCCACGAATTAGCGTGTTTTTGCGAAAGGGTGTGTCCGCATTGTGTGTGTGCTTTTTCATGGGAAAAGCTTAGAATGGCAGTTCAGCCATTTATTCTTCTTCCCAATTAACTTTGCATCTGATAAAATTTATATCCCTCTCATATGATGAAAACTTTATGGGGAGATCAGTGCTGAGATAAAACTTTTGTGGTGAGTCTGAATTAGCATCTGCAGTTGACAGAAGAATAGTTGTTACGGCTTTTATGTTTCTCCTGTTTTCCCTTTAGCGTGTCAGTATTTAAAAAAAAAAATCACTGCAATGTAGTTTGAATAATTATCAAAGTAGAAATAGTGGAAACCTATCCTTCAAAGTTGTTTTATTTATCTGAACATCTACAATGTGTTAAACTTGCACACGCTCACAGAAATTGAATCCTGTAGATGAATCAGAAACCCCCTAGGATATAATGATTTGTGGTATACCCGTATGAATTTGATAGATTCAGCGCCTGACGCTTATTCTGATAATTAACTGTCACATGTCTCATAGTTAAGGATTGCTTTATAGAGCTGGTTTTAACAGAACTTTAAAATTTTTATAGAAATATAATTAAAATGGCAAAACCAAACCACTGCTAACTTTTTAAAGGTACTTTGTAAGAATTTGTTTGACTAGCAATTACATTTTCTAGAAATGTCATTGTCATTGAATTGTCTCACTTTTTTTCTCATGCTAGACCCAGAATAAATTCACTTACGCTCACAGTGTGTTCTAAGCCAGATGTGGTTACTGCTGTATACCAAGAGGTATACTAAATTGCTATAAGCTGCTTTTTTTTTTTTTTAACAATTAGAGTGTTAGTTTGAACTTGCGTCTTTTAGGAAAAGATTATAAATGGAAATGAACTTTTCATACAGTATAGGAACGTACCTTTAGTAGCGTAGTAAGCACCATGTTTTACAAAGATGAAGTTTGTCATGTTGTGAAAGGCGATTATGCTGCTTTTTATTGTATGTTATTGTTTTTGAGACATAGCTATACTTTTTAAACAGGAAACTCGTAAAATTAGAAAGTAATGTTTCTAATTTTTATTAAAAATTCTCATAGGATATTAAGATGCTCTTTCACAAAAGAGAAGATAATTGTTATTAGAATATTTTTTCAGTTTTAATATTCAGATATATTTAAAAAGATTGATACGAGCTAAACAAAAAAAATGCAGTGCTTCAAATAAAGTATCTTATAAAGGGACTGATATTTTTACAGGAATATATTTACAATTTGGAGGTATTTTCGAAATGTATTAAACATTGGAAAAGAATTCCTAGCTGGTTTACATACAGCTTGAATTGCAACTAACATTAACTGTTTCTAAATCCCACTTCAGTGCAAATACACACTAGAAAGGATTATTTTAGCAAATGTCTGTAATCTTGTGACACTAATGAAAAGGGAGGGCTTATCATTGCTAACCTCTTTGATTACAGAATTTGTGGTGATATTCCAAAGAGCCTGTCTTCTCCATGGGTGTATCACACAACTGTTTTTATTCTCAGCATCTGACTGTGTTTTGCTTTTCAATCTAATAAATGGGATGACTGCTTAGGCTGCCTGAATTGCTTCCAAGCGAACCAGCTTATTCTAATATCTGTTAATTGCATTATTAGATCTCACTGTCACTAGTAAAATGTGCGAGAATGTACTTAGGTTCCCCTGACAGGGTATATATGGGGGATATGGAATTTAATTCACCTCAAAAATAGTCTGTGGTATATCCTGTGTAAGGAATTTTACCTCAATAAAAGGATGACAAAGCTGAAAAGAAGAATTGGTGACAGTTCCTTCTTCTCTTCTTCTGGTTTACCTTGTGTAATAGGAAGTTGATCTTTCTGGGAGTATTGGTGAAACTGGTTTGTCTAGGCTTTGCAATGTCATCTGAAATGTGTAGGTGAGATGGCATGACCTCAAACTTGAATTTTTAAATCATTTGTCATGGAGCAATGTGAGATGAACATATGTGCAAGGAATTTATTCAGCCTGGACCATAGTGGGCAGGTTATTATTTAAAAATAGCTACTTAAGTATTTTGAGGCCAAATAATTCTGATGTCAGAAATTAAACAAAAGTAGACCAGCACAGTTTCATTCTGCATCCTGCTGTTTTACCATTTCTGCTTTTTTTGAAGTCATGGTGATGATGATGTCATTATTATCTGGCCTTTTTACTATGTTGATAACCTGAAAATGCATGTATTAATACCAAGCATGTGAGCCTGATGATGCAAAACAATGTTCAGCCTATGGCAGCGTCTACCTGTGTTTATAGAGGGGAACTGGCAAGAATCTGGTCAAGGTCACTGATGCTAATAGATTTCTGAGAAATGGCAATGAATGCTGAAATAATGGACCGTTTTTCCCACTTCTGCACCCTCTCTGTGCAACTCTGAACAGCGGCAGAAATGATGGGCAGAAATTCTGCCCGTGTGTTCAGATAAAGCAGGCTCACTAAATTTGTGTTACTTCTTTCTTCTGTCCCACTTCTCCTTTTTAGTAGTAGGAGGAGGTTATCTTCTACCTGATCAGTTCAGTGATACGATTCAGAGCCAGGCTTTACAAAGAACTACATCTTTACAATATAGAGATTAACAACTGTGTCTTGAATGGCCAGGATGAAGTGAAGATGTTAGAATTTCTCCAGTTTTGTTGCCAGGTCTCAGCAAACTGCATACTGAGGAAGATGGTACTGACTTGATGCATTCTTACCTTAGGTTTGGCAGTTTACAGTTTTTTTTAATATATCTTGAATGCTGTGTTGGTTGGATGTGCAAAAACCCAAAAAAGGTTGGTTTTGTCATTTCTGTTCTTACTTGGCAAAAGAATGGAGAATCCTCCCATAGAGAATGCTACATTACCAGGTTATTGTGTGAGGGAAGGTACGTACGTGTTCATGGAGTGTTTATTCCAGCCATGTTTATCTGGAAACATTAACATGTTTCAGAAACTGCTTTGGCCTTGACTCTCTGAGTGGAGTTAACTCTAAATGGTAATATTTTTTAGTACAGCCAAGTATGAGTATTTAATGTTTAAACCTGAGAAATTAACACGTTAGGAATGTATGTGCTAAAGATTTAGTGGAATGGTAGTCATGGAGTCACCACTGTTTGGAATTAGAGCTCAGTGTATTTGCTGTGACCTTGTACCATCTCTGACAACAGACCTGGCAGCCTCCTTGAAGGAGTGTGTCCAAATGCAGGATTATAACCTTCTGGTTTATGTGAAATAGAGTGGATGACAAAATCCATAGCCAAACATTTTAAGTACATAATATAGTTTATTCCATGAATACCTCAAATTTTTAGCCAAATGAACTCTGTTTTGAATTAAATTGATCCATATCTTGTATTTCTGAGATGCATTAACCAGGTTGACAGTTTGAGATTTAAAATGAATATTCTATAATAACCTTTTCACATTCTACTTGATTTTGGTAAAGACAGAGAGCAATGAAGAGTAAAGGTGATTGGAGAAATGTCTCGGAAAGCACAATCAGGGAGATTGCTAAGACTGGAAGATGCCTCAATTACTGCCACAACAGACCCTTTCTGTGAGGGTCTCCAGGTGTGCTACAAGTCATTACCATTCAGATAGCTGCGTGACCCTCAGCAGTCTGAGCAAGGACAAGAGTTTGACTCCAGGCATTTGCAGAAGTTCGTAATTCTTTAGCTATATGTACATTACACATACCATTTTAATGTAGCTACAATGTCGATGTGGAAACTGTATAAATACACTATGAAAAGGAGACTTATTGGCTAGGCTGCCCATGCTTACGCATTCATATGCATATGTGCCTATGTATTTCTGTGTGTGTGTATACATAAACTTTCACAGACACTTGCAGAAGCCTTGTAAGTAATTATCAGCCCTTAGGAATGTTTCAACCCTATTTTAAATTCTGTGGAAAGATACCTCTAAGAGCTGTTGAAGTTTATTAGAATGGAAGATGTATTTTATGTACATAAAACCACTCAATAGTGGGTAATGATTTATGATCTATTTCAACATAAAGCATAACGCAGAAGTGGTGGGTAAAATTTGAGCTTTTATATAGAGATGGGAGAATGTTTTCAGTGATGTGAATCAAGCTCAGAATATTTTGTTAGGCCTTGTTGAAACTGGTAATGGGTTGGAGTATGCCTTCATACAGTCATTTGCACACCATTAGCTGTTATATGCAGGGAGCAAATGTTCAGCAGTAGCAGCCTTTATTTACAAGAACAGCAGGCATGTAATGTTACATTATAATTGCACAAACACTTCAAGCCTCATAAAGAAGCAGCCTTACCTCTCTCACCCCCCCCCCCCGGTAATTACACTATTCCAGTGTGAAGGTGAGAAGAGTGGCAGCTTGTGGGAGCTGGTTAAACCTGTGCTCAGTGTACAAGCAGGGTCCACACCAGGCCAGCTTTGGCTGCATGGGCTTCCTAAGACCTTATAAGTGATGCATTTCGTGATGGAGCAGTCCAGCACGCTATGAAGCGCCTTTCCTCTGTGGAGTTGTCTAGCCTTTCTCTTCTCTGCTCAGCTTATGTCTCTCAGACTGGGTGTGATGATATCATCTTGTTGTCTCCTGGTGGCTGGGCACAGGGCCTGCAGTTCTGACTGCATATTTAAATTTTAAAATGCATGGTTGAGTTAGTTGAAAGAAACTAGATGGGTGTGAAGCCAAGTGTTTAAAGAATACAATGTAATTAAGACAAAGTTTAACAATAGAAAAATGGGAGCCATAATCAGCTTGAATACGCATGAAGCTGTGGCCTTAAGTTGGCTGGGTAAATAGGACTCCTAAAGTCTATTTTACATGTATTTTTTATACTTAAATGCTTGCATCTCCGTAAAGATTAACCCTTTTCTGTATGTCTTCATATACGTGAGACCTTGGTCTTTGTATGCAGTTGTAGTCATATAGCTCATCCTTAATTTTATTTAGGAATAAGCTATACTTATATAATCAAGGTTATGCTGGTTGCATCTGTTGTTTTGCTGCAACTGTAATTTCTGTAGAGAAGATTATATTTTTTGGGGGGTGGGAATATTGACAAGAAGGTCCAGTGATGTGTCACACCTAAAGCCAAGGAATAATTTTGGAGTAGGGGAACCTTTTTATTTATTTATTTATTTAAGATAATATTATAAATAGTTTTGTGTTCTTGAAGCACTGGCAAAACTTTTTAACAAAGGTTGCCCTGTTTCCATTTCTTTGAGAAAGGCTTTCTAAGAGACTCTTTATTTTAACAAACTTGAGATTTTTGCCTCAGCCTCTAAAAATATGAACAGGATACTCTCTTCTATTTAAACAATAATGGTATCATTGGGATGTATTAAGATAATTTCCTTTGGAACAAAATACAAAGTTTCTAACACTGACAATTGGAGGAAAATGTAGTGAAACAGCATAGAATCTCTTGTGGAGTGAGTGTAATCATATCAGATGTTTGGATACAAACCAGCTATTGTATTTGAAATCACAAACTGCTTTGAGAATCCGCAAGTATCCTTGTGTCACTGAGCTGTTGTTTCTGTCAACACTTCCACAGATATGAACATTTAGATTTTGATAAACTAGAAGAGAGTATATAAATTAAAATTTCCTCCTGGGGATTTTATTGGTTTGTTTGAGGTTTTTTTTTTGTTGTTTTTTTTTTTTAACCTTCTCCTTTGCAAGTTTGTCATAAAAATGAACAAAATTTGAGTGTGGTTATATCAGGTATATATAATTAACTCTGAGATAAATATTTATAAGGTTTTGTTGTTTGCTTGCTTTTTGTATTTGAAGTTTATAAATGTTAACTGTACTGCAATGGTGTCAGGATACTTGAAGTGCAAGTAGATAACCCCAGTAGATTGGATTCTGTGTTAGTGGCAAAAAAGAGCTTGTACAGGTGTATACGAGCCTGTGTAGGAGATAAAACAGGATAGTGCTACAAGTACACTTATGCAGGTATTCGTGTCTGCATAAAGCTTGTACCAACATAACTTAATAAACAAATGTAACTCTCCATCTTCCTCCAGTGACTTAACTAGTACCACAGTCTACAGGACCTGGGACTAGTCGAGACAGATGACATGAATTAGTTTCTTGGAACTCTATTTCAGATACAGGTTGACTTCTGTTTTAGTATACTTTTAATGTGCTTTTTGTCTTTGATTCCCTTTTGTTTATGATTTGGGAGAATCTGGAAACTAATTACTTCAATAGAGAAAAAGAGAGCTTTTTAATATATATTGCAGTGGTAATAGTTTAGAATGTTACATGAGAAATTCGGAGTTTTCTTAGTATTTTTATCATTAGCAAAATTAAGGCTTTAATTTCTACTCAGTACGCAAGGTTACTAGGTCATGCCATATTTCCTCTGGGGATAAATCCTGTAAAATTATGACTATATGAATTCATACATAGCAGGCTAAGAAAATGGGATATATATTATGTCCTTGTCTTTACTCAAACTTTGACAATTTATGAGACCTGAGGATCTGCCAAAATGTCGTCTTGTTGACTTACAGCCATTGAAGCAGATTTTCCTTTTGAAAAAAAATCCCCCCAAAATAAACCAACAAAACCTGCTAGTTGTCACACAGCTCAAGCATTTGGCTGATCTGTCACATACTTTCATAGGACTAACAAGATGTTTTACATTTGAGACATTGAGACATCCTCACACAACATTTTTCAGCCAGAGGGAGTATGAACCAAGCTGTAAGTGAACAGTATCTTTTGCTCTAACTGCTGTTAATAGTTCTTTCTGCTGATAGTCTTTATTAAACACAGTTCTCTTCCTGGCCTTGAAAGGGTGGCTATTAATATTCTGTTTTATTGGCTGAGCATCTGAATAAGGTTGTTTAATATTTGGGCAGAACTGAAACTGAAATCCTCACCTCTAAGGCAGCAAATCCAAGAGTTGTCCACTTTGCTATACTACGTTTCAGGAGACATTGATAAAATAATACGTGTAATCCACGCTAACCTAAGTATGGCTGTTTGCTTCCACTAACAGCTATGGAAGAGAAGTGTTACTTGGAATTTTAATCCTGCAGGAAATTCTAACTTGTCATCCCTAGGCTGCTATCTGAAATCAGAACAGAGAATGATATTTTTCACAGAGCAGAAATGAAAGTAATTGATTTGGAAAGGTTGAAATAATCACTCCTAAAATGCATTACTGTGATGGCATGCTTCCTTCTGTCCCCAGAAGACCCTTCTGTCCGCATAGACCCTTTATGGGTCACTGTTCCTGGCTGGACTTCATTTTTCATTATGCACCCAAAACCATATGACTACCATATTTAATCACAACTTGGTCAAAGGAAAAAAAAAACAACCCACGTGGCATTTATGGAAGGCACAGACCTACATGGCTTCTGGTGTAGAGGCTGGAATTACTGCTTTCAAAGGGAGGCTTGAATGACCCCACTTGCAGTGTGGATGTGTGGTCCTCCAGCAGTTACTTCTCTACATGGGCACCATGTACACCTTGCGCTGGCAATGGGCATGAATTTCATTGCAGGTAACAATGCAATGTTGGGTATGCAGTTGTGGGACCATAATGGAATACAGCAGATCAAAATCTGGTCCTTTTCTCTTTGCACTGCACCAGTTAGATACAGTCCCTCCTTATACAGTCCCTGCATGCATCTAAGGTGGATGTGATCTAGTACTAAGTTTAGAAGTAGCTTGTGCAGTTCATTTATATGTAGTGTTTTTGGAAGAATATAAATTGCTAGCTAACTTTTTATGAAATATTTAAGATTATTTCTGCCTATAATAATAGGTCAGCCCTGTCTTGGAGGCTGAAGAGATACCTTGATTTGGTCTTGTGTCTGTGTGATACCAAGCATAAGTCTTTGTGGTGTAACACTGGTATATGGAGTTCTGAGTAACACATGCCATATGGCTTAGGTTCCCTGCAACTCATGATTTTTTTCAAGCAGAGAATTTTTCACAGTCTCTTTCATTCCAGCAAGTAGGAAGAAGAGGCGGGACATGAAGCTTTCAGGCTACTTTTAAGGGGAATGAATATTTTAAAACTCAATGCTCGCTTTTCCGGTTCTTCATTTATAGAAATTTTAGGTAGGTCTTTGATGCTGACATCAGAAAAGCTGACCGATAATGAAATAAATCTCTCTCAAGGTAATTTTTTTTTCCCCACTGCTGCCTGCAGAGAGCCTGCATATACTGAATTATGACATGATAGTATAGAAAATCCTCTGTATAGGCCTTTTGAAAGTTTTGAATTTTGACCACTAGACAGAGTGGCAGTCTACAGGCAGTACAGGGAGAAGAAACTGTTGTGGAAGTTTTACTTACTTTATGTAACTATCATAGTTTTCTTTCTAATAATTGTGAAGAGTGACTGCCAGATATGATACAAATATAATTTTATATAGACAAAAAAATATACCTCAAGTAGGAAAAAAATCCTAAATGGGAGTAAGGAATCTACTGGAAAGATGGCAGACTTGTTTCAGATGTCTTTCTGTTCCTGGATATTGTCAGTTTGCGCTTAAATGAGTTTCACTGTCCCTTTTTACAGTCCCACATCTAGAACTTTAAAATTTTGCTTTTCCCCCTTCTGCTTTCCTGTAAGCAGTAGATCAAGTAAACTCAGCTACCCCAGAGCTATCTTCCATATAGACTAAAAGGAACAGCAACCTAGGCCCATTTTCCTTTTGCAGAAGCCTCAGATTGTAGGTTGGATTGACAGTGATGAAGTTTCCCCTCTTGCTTGCAAGGCATGTTTGTGAAGTTGTGTTCCAGCAAGTGTAAAAACATTGCAGTTTTTGTCTTTCCATGAATTCTGCCTGCTTCCTTTTCTGTACCCTCACTGTATCTAGTTTTCCTTCCTCTTCTTTCCTGAAGTTATTTCCTGTCCTTTTTCCATAGCATTGTCATTTATTATTGACCTAACACCCACTTTGTCTTCATGTGATATTGCTGGTACTTTCTGAATAGTCAGCTGCACAGAGAATCCATTATTTAGCTTGGAGAGCAAGCTCAATGTTATGTAAAGCTGGAGGACAAATTTTATAGTTCCTTCCTGGCATTTTGCTGTGCATGTGTGAAAAATCTGGAGTAAACATCCATAAACTGTTACATCCCTTTTTTTTAAAAAAGGGCACTGATTAAATGATATGGGCAGTGACTTTTTTTTTTTGTGGTAAGAAAATTTGGAAATAAATTCCATGGAACCAAATGTAATTTGATAATTTAGCCTTTAATAGCTTGAAATCTTCAGAATTCTAGAAGTTCACTCCTCCAAAGAGAAGGTAGTGTGGCATGACCTAAGCTTCCTTTAATGAAAAATCTTGAGCCGATTCAGTTCTAGGAGTTCAGGATTATGATATTGGATATGAGGGAGTTCTTGTTTTTCTGTCATCAAGGGAGCCAGGGAGGAGTCCTAGTGCCATAGGAAAAGTGGAAAAGTCAGATCTTTTTTTATTCTTCCATGTTCTTTCACTAGATGTATGCAAAAGAGCATACGTGTAATGCGAGGCAATACCTGTCAAGGACCTGTGGCTTTTTAAGGAGGCCAGGGAGCATATCCACTGGTGGGATAGTGTGTGTCCCCACATGCCGGTCAACATCTTTCCATGTATTATTATATCCCAGGAGCCCTGTCTGTCCAGTGCAGCTAGGTGGCTCACGTGCTGGAAGCAGAATGTGAGATGCTTTATGGCAGATGTGTTAGAGGCATGCTTAGTAATGAGGGTGTATGGACAGGATACAGAAGACCAAGCTTCATATGCAGAGCATGGCATTTAACAGGATTGGGAACACTTTTTTTTTTTTTTTTTAATAAATCTCTCCTGTAGATTTGTCTAAAGAAGAACTGAAATGGATGAGTGGACACAATTCCATGCCTTTGTGATGCTGTAATGTTAGGAAGGCTGCAGAGCCACTGAAGGGAACAGCTACATCTGGCACAGGAGTATGTTTCTCAAAGGCACTCTTTTCTGCTCATGTTGGCAGGGAGAGCAGTTGGGGTTCCAAATTACAGGTTGTTTTTTTTTTTTTTTGTAAGGTGGATCTTGCATAGCTCCTGGTAGCTAGCTTTAAGATAGCTGTGAAAGGAAATGTTTTGGAGGTGTTTTTTAAAAAGTGTTTTTGACCTGTTAAAACTTCAGTATTCCTCTCCTGTGGTTCTTTGTAAAGTATCATATTACCACTGAAGAACAAACTGCTACAGAAGAACATGCAGAGTATCGGATTTTCAGACATGAGAACCTCTGCTGACAAGTTCTCTTTATAAACAAAAATGTCATAGTTTCTATTTTTGGCAAAAATAAGTTGTTCAGAAAAATGAAACCACTTCTGAGTAATGATAAAATACGGGATTTTCATACCCACTGGAGGCCAGTATTTAAAATGAATGTTTAAACACCTTTATGAAGGCTTATTTTAAAAAGAAATCCCCAAACTGAAAGGCCTGAACAGCTTTGAGTGCCAATTTTGTTTGTTCACAAAAGTTTTTAAAGGTTTCTGTCCCTGAAAATGGAGTTAAAACACAAATTCGGTTTGGAATTTTGTGATTGCCTCAAGCAGTCCAAGGCCATGTTGCTGCCAAAATAGGTGATCCCATCATTCCCTGGTGCCTTACTTGTTGGTCTGATAGAAAACTGCTCATTTTTTTGCTGGATCAGTAACGCTGTGTGGCTGCATGGTTGCTGGCTCACAAAAGGAGCAGGGAGGATTGTACAAGCTGAGATAATGGGGTGCTAGAACTGTTGCTTTTGGGGATAGTGTGTTAGGCCTACATTTTTTAAGTCAGTTGGTAACATACAACGTTGAAGTGAAGTAAGACTCTTTCAAACCAGTGTATTTGGAACTTTTTAAAGAGCTTGATCCTGTAGCCTGATGAAACTGGATGTGACCACACAGGGAGTACACATAGTTTTCATGGGGTTTCAGAGTGAGGAAGTAGCTATGTAGATAAAAAGTCTTAGGCCTGCAGGCTCAGGCAGAGTCTATGGTAAACTCATTGAGTCAGTTTCTTTCAGCTCTTGCAGTTTTCAAGGAGATATTTGATTGAAAATTACTCTTCTGTTGAAATTTCAAATAAAATAACTTGTCTGGGGCATACAGTGAATACACTCCAATGATATTTGTAAAACAATGTGTTACCTAGTGGAGTGAATTTGCTTTGTTTGTGCCTGACTGTGTTTCCTTTAATTATGTGTCCTTTTGGACTTGCTCTAGACCATGGCTGGATTTACTGAACTTGTTGATCAGAAAATCCAGCTGTTTAAGTTTATATGGTATAACTATAGAAAATCAGGCTACTTCTTTTCTGGACTGTTCGCAAGTTTTCAGGTGAAACTTTGCTGCTCAATAAAATTTGGCTTGGTATGAACAGCAGATGAAGTTATCAGTCAGAAGATGTCAATATACTTTCATTGTTCTAAACTGCAGCTGAACTTTCAGTCTCTGAAAGATATTGATGGTTGTTTGTCCTTGACTGTATTATCTGTTGTTTGAGCAAGTAGAATATTTTCAAAAGAAAATAATTTATTGAAGTAGTTATTTCTTATGCCCTGATTAATTTTTATATGCTGTTGTGATAGTATTTGCTTCACAAATAGGAAATAAGAACTGATTTTATAAAATAATAGAATGACAGTCTTCTACCTTATTAAAAATTTACGCAGTATCATTGCTTCCGTTTTCTGAAAACTGTATTTTTAAACTCCTCTGAGACAGCAAATAAAATTACTAGCAAGACTATATTATTTAAAATGAAAATTATTAGTTTGGCAGAAAACGTGGAATTAGAATTTATATCACCCTCTATTTAAAAAAAAACTTCTATTTTTTTTTATAAGTAACTACAAGCAGCCCCGCAAACAGGGAAAATCTCTTCCTAACTACTGCTAAAATATCTAACCTCTTTTTGTAAGCTTAGGAGTGAACAAACTGTTCTGTCATAACATTTGAGGGCTTCAGCAGACTTAAAGAAGATTAAAACTGGACAGTTGTAGCTGTCAGTGCCCCCAGCTGTCAGCTTGTCTACTGTATCAGATGTCACAATTTTAATCGTTAATAGTATGTAACACAAGGCTGATTGCATTTACCTGAGTATGCCAGTCTGCAAATTTTTGTGGCTGAGGTGTATACTCAACCATCAGAGTTTTCAGGTGTTCTCATTTTTGACATAGTGACATCCTTCAGAGGAGTGGGGCGGGCTGACAGGAAAGGAACAGATTCAGTCCTCATATCTTAATCTGTTGCTTTAAGCCTGCTAAAGCCTGAGATGCCAACTGTACAATGTGTGTGTAGAAATATGACTGTAACTGTAATTAAACAATTAACATCATTAGAGGGTTTAGGCTTTCATCAGAAAGGCTGTGTGTGAGGAAAACCAGCAATGCTTTTTTAAATTTAAAAATGTTTACAATATTGCAAACCCAGTGTTCTCGTGTATTGTAAAATAACTTTTTGATATTATAAAGTTCATGGGAGTATTATCCACTGTGGCTTGACATCCTATAAAATAGCAACTCTAAGTAAAGCCTTCAAATATTTGAATGGTAGGGCCAGCTGTCTTATTTTCTTGTAGATGTAATGGGGATTTATATATATAATTTTTTTTCACAGTTCCAGGAAGATAAAATGTTTTATTTAAAGAATTGTTGTTTTAGCATTTTGATTTCTACAAGGTTTTATCCTTCTGTATAGTAAAATCAAGTGTTTTATTAGCATAATGCACATGAAGAAGACAAATACACTTATTTCTTTATAGTTTTAGAGACAAATTAAATACATTAATGGTTAATTTAAGGTAGGCTATTAGCCAAAGTACTGTTTTCACTATACACTAGGGGTTTTGGTGTTTTGTGGTTGTTTTTGAGGGGTTTGGGATTGGTTTGTTTGTTTGTTTGTTTTCTGGTTATTTAATATTTTTAGCAACTTTTGCAACATGTTTGAAAGCACAGCTTTTGCAGTCACATTTGAATTTGACATATTGTAATTTATTGCTTATCTATTCTTTATGCTGATTGATGTGAATCTTTTTTTTTAAGTTTTAGGTTTCTTTTTATTGACCACTTTTTCTTGTGTTTGTTAATTGTTGCCACTATTGGCAAATTCAGCTGAACTTTACTCTTTTTATAGGTCTGCTAATACATACAGCTTTAAAGTGTAGTGTAAACTTTCATATACTAAGCAATTTGTCTAAATTTATTGGTGGCATTTCTAATCTTGCTAGAATTGCTAAGGGGAGAGCCTTTTTAAAGACATTCACATATTCATCTACTGTGGATGTATGCTACCAACTATGTCATGGTTTTTTTTCATTTACATGGTTACATACAAATATGCCATGAGTGATTTTAACTTACTTGGAGTAGTATCAGCACACTGTATTCTGCAAACTAGATTTCTTTTTATAAAGTTAGAGTTCTGAATAATTTGTATTTTCTGAAACCGCTAATTGAGACGCTTTAAACAATTGCTTGCTCTTTAGGAGATACAGAATTGTGTTGATTTTTTTCATGGGCTGTTTGAAGTCTCTTTGTTAGTAATTTTCAGTTACAAAATCATGTCTTGTTAACACTTTTTCCCTAGACAATCATGCAGATTTGATTTAGCAGTCTGAGAAACTTTATTTCATAATTTTTATTTTGCTAAAACTTGAAATTATTTTTTATTATTTCATTACCTACCCATAGTAGTAACTTCAGGTCAACATCATATAATATAACAGTAATAAAAAAATGGAAAGCATAAAAGCTTCAAAATGTTTACCTTATTTGAAAACAACTTTTGAACTTTTAAAAAGACTTCCTTTTTGTTGCCTTAAGCAAACATAGAATGATTTTGAGACACTGATGAATGTAGCTGACCCACTGAACAGTTTAAGGAACAGAGTGGAGAGCCTGGTTTCTTTCCTACCTCCAGGAACCATTCATTAGCTTAGTGTGGTCTCGTTCCTTTGCAGTGTATATTCTAAGTTGTAACTCTGTACAGTGCTATCTCTTTCTCCTTTGCTTTCTCAGCCACCAGCAGTGGAGCTCAGAAGCTGATTTCAGTGCCCTGGTCAAAACCCCACTAAATCAGTGACCATTGACTCTGGGTGATTATAATTGGCTTCTTCTATTTTTACTTTGTCATTTTTGTCTCAGCTTATACATTGAAACAGTGTAATAAATGTGAGATGTTTTGAGTATTCAGAAAAGAAGGTAAAAAAAGTATGGAGAAATACATAGAATGGAGGCCCAGGATAATGAAGTGTATTGGTCCTTGCTCTTTCCTTCCATTGTTCTTGCTCCTTCATTTTTCCACTTCCCTTCGCCTTCTCTGGCTCATCTTTGCTTTTTCCCTTGTTCTGTTTCTCTTCCTACTCCATGAGGTCTTAAATGGAGATCAAATTTGTAGTGTCTATTTACTTCGCTTTACTAAGGGAATTTAACCCCTGAGTTAATTTTGGTGAATTTAACTTGTTCACAGAATCTTTTAATATCTAATGAAGACATTGACAGTGAGACTGCTTTTTTTCTTCATTAAAACAATCACTTGATATCTAGCATTGTATTTGGAGAAACGTGCGCTGATTACTTCAAATGAAGCAAGCCTGCTGTTGAGGAGGAGCTGGAGTTGGTTTTCAGGGAGAAGAAGAGATTTTTTTGAGGGAAGCTGTCCTGCTAGAAGGAAGATTTGGGTGGAAACTAGCATACTATAAATATTGAACCAAAATTTTAGTTCACTGTCAGGAAAAAATGATAACTCTGCTGTTGATTAGAGTATTTGAGGGAGATGTTCCGTGCCGAGATACGCAGGAGAGTGAAACTGGCTGCAGAGGTTTGTTTTTCCTTGAGACATCCTGTTGTTTCTGTGTCCTCTTGATGACTATTCACCGTTGTTTAGTGATCTTGGTTTTGTCAGACTTCAGTAATGACTCAACCTTCCAGCTCAGTTCAAAAGTTTATTCCCTCCAGGTTTTGCATCAGTCTGACAGAGTCTTGTGTTCCATTCTTTTATAGGCACAGCTCTTCCTGTCACTGCCTTGCCTCTGCCACTAGACAGTTGGCTCATAATATGCAACAGACAGTAAAGTAAAACTACCCACAAAACCAGCTCTTACAGAAAGAAAGAATGGCATTTAACATTAAAAGCGCATTTATTGTTTTCTAGAACTGTAACAGTTTTGGCACATATAGGCTGGAGTCAGCATTCCTATTGCTACTGAAAAAGGTACTGTCAGCCTTGGAAATTCTAGCAGTATTTTTCCATTTCTGTTGCTCAGCAAAGTATCTGTTTTAAAATAGCAACCGGAGTTTTTTTGGAACAAGCCCACAGTTGGGGGATTGTTAAATTAATCTGTAGGAAAGTTTATTATTATGGATGACAATGAGATAATAAATTAAAAAGTTTATTTTCAGATGTCTTTGCAAACAGATGTTGAAAACCAGGTACATAAAAGCGCAACTCAAAGGCATGAGGATATCGACCTTCCTTGCAGTGCTTTACTTACCTAAAACTCTTAACCTAAAACTGCCTGGTTGTATTTTGCTCTTCTGGGCTTATGTTTAAATGTTAATATGGCTGGCTATAAAATGATCATTGATTTGTGAAGGGTACAGTCTTTCAGTAAATAGAGTGGAGATACCCAAAATAAAAGCTGCTTTGACTCAAAAAAAATTAGACTAGAATTACTTATATTTGAAGTAATTTGATTCCAAAGCAACTAGCACCAACTCTGTGTAGGTAATCTTAACCATTGCTATTTCTTAACATTTACAGTCATAAAACAACATTACATTGATCCAGAATCAGTCAGTCAGACATTTGTCTTTGTATCACAATGCATTTGCTTTGGGCGTTGTATAGCTTGTATATTGAGTTCTCTGCGTATAACTGTTAGTCTTCATAGTTACATTGAATGGTGGAATAAAGTAATTAATGAAATAATTGGAAGTATTTAAAACAATGATATTTTTGTAATTTTTCTTCTATTCAGCTATAATCCTTTGATAATCATGGAGCCATATTTTGCTGGGTTTAAGCACGTGCAGCAGGAGTATGAAGTCACTCTTGAACTCGCAAGTGAGGAGACTCAAAAAACTAGAAATGCACAAAATTCTAGGACAGGTTCTTACGGTGTCAGTATTAGAGTCCAAGGAATTGATGGACATCCTTACATAGTACTAAACAATACGGAAGGATGTTTGTCAGAAAATCCTCCTCCTTTTGGAAAAGAACAGCAAGTCATTTCTCAGACTGTAAGCAAGCCAGCTACAGACTCCAATACTGCTTTTAAGTTGGAGGACAAAAACAGTGAACACACTAAGTTTCCTGGAACACAGCACATGCAACCCTGTATGCTTAAAAGCGTAAAGATAACCAGTCTGGATGAAAAGGAAAATGGAGTATCAGATTTTAAAGATGGAACAATGAAATCCTCCAATTTGTTGAACTTTCAAAGACATCCTGAACTTTTACAGCCTTATGATCCTGAAAAAAATAACTTGAACTTGGATAATTACCAGTCTTCTGTGTGCAGTAAATCTGAATCTTTTGTGGATGAAAAAACTGAAGCAAAGCCTTGGATTTCCTCATCTAAAGTACTGTCCCTACAAAAAACAAATACATATATTGCAGAGCCAACCAAAGCAAATTCAAAAAAGGTGTATTTGAATAGGTCATTAGAAGTAGAAGACCAAAATAAGCAGCAGTTGGATTGTCCCAGTAGCATGATCAGCCCCAACAAAGTGTGTGTTTCAGAATCATTTTCATCTGCAGGAGGATCCCCATGTGTTAGTCCCACTGCTTATCCAGAGACAAGAAAACCTAGACCAGATGTTCTTCCCTTCCGCAGACAAGATTCAGCTGGGCCAGTATTGGATGACTCACGAAGATCATCGTCCTCATCAGCTACTCCCACTTCTGCAAATTCCTTATACAGATTTTTACTTGATGACCAAGAGTATGCCATCTATGCAGACAATGTTAATCGGCATGAAAACAGAAGATACATCCCATTTTTGCCTGGAACTGGTCGTGATATTGACACTGGCTCACTTCCAGGAGTAGATCAGCTAATTGAAAAGTTTGATAAGAAAGTTGATCCTCACAGAAGAGGTAGGTCAGGAAAAAGGAATAGAATTAATCCAGATGATCGTAAAAGATCGAGAAGCGTTGATAGTGCCTTGTCATTAGGGCTTGATGTAAATTCAGATTATTTAGATGAATTCAGTAAAAGCTTGGGTAAGTCAACTGAGCACTTGCTGAGACCATCTAAAGTTTGCCTTTACAAGCAGTTATCCAGAGATCAAAAGTCACCTTCCAAAGAGATGAAGATTTCTGCTCGAAGTATTGGAAAACTGCAAATGCCTGATAAAGCCACTCAGAACAGCAATTTCAATTCTTTGCAATACCATAAACAAAATGGAGCTGATACCGAGAGCTTGATGTTTAGGTCGTCTACACTCCCAGGACAGAATAAAAGAGAGGAAGTTAGAACAGTTACTTCTACTTTGTTGTTGCCAAACCGCATCACAATTCCATCTGATTCAGGAGCCAAGATGATTTCTGTAAAAACATTTTCATCTGTCCCTAATATGCAGGTAATTTTGAATTTACTCTTTAAGTTGTGTTTTGCACTCTAGCGTACTAAAACTGTCATACTGTTAAATACATATTTTTCTGCTCTTCATTAGAACAGTCTCCTAGCACACAATACTTCCAAATGGGATAGCAGAATTGTTCTGGAGAAATATAAATACAAAAATTACTCCTGTAGTTGCATGTGTAGAAAATGTGGTTTGTAAAACAGCTTGTTCTTGTATGGTTGAAGGTAGATGGTGGGGCCAAAGAAGATTATTGTAAATGATGTTATAATGATTCTTAACCATAAATGCACAAAAGTGGACTACTGAAATGTATGTAACTCAATGCAAAAATATGTTTTCTTTCTTTTGGTGTGGAGTACACTTTATTCTTGCAGTAAACCAAAACTCCAATGGATCTTTGTGAACTTTAGGTCCACAGTACATAAATGTTTTCAGAATAGAATAGAATAGAGAATGTCAATTGTACAGGTTGTATTTACAATCCTCATAGAATTATATTTTTTTGTCATTTTATCTTGTCCTTTTAGGCAACTCCTGATCTCTTAAAAGGCCAGCAAGATCTTGCACAGCAAACGAATGAAGAGACTGCTAAACAGATACTTTACAATTACCTTAAGGAAGGGTTAGTAAACATAGTTAACTTTTGGAGAGGAGACTTATTTTCTCAATGTTTATTTTCTATTACATTTAAAATGTGAAACTGTAAAATCAAAGCTATAATTAAACGAAATGTCTGTTTTATAATTCTGTATCTCAGCTGTGTCCTTTAAGGCATTATAGGATCTCAAAATACCCAGGCAATCAGGACTTACATAAGGTATTGTACAGCATTTGATTAAATGTACTTGAAATTTGTGAATCAGAATATGTTTTGTCTTGTTAAATACTTCTGGAGTTAAACTTCATGTGATATGGAGGCTCATGAAGAATTATACCTCATGCGAGTTTAAGCTTGTGGATTTTTTAAACAACAAAAAAGTGTTGTTTCTTAAGGTTTGACAGAAGCTTCTCTTGTTGCTGTGTGCATTTAATCCTTTGTCCATCTGTAACTCTTTTACTTGGTATTTTCTAATGATAACTTTATTGAAAGATGAAGGAAGGAGAAATGAATTAAAATATACATAATGCACTTAAATTTCTTTGCATTCCTGATGTAACAGGTTCTGGGAGCTGTTGAAGTGTTATTTTATGGTGCAGTAGTTGGGACTTGAAAAACCTAGTACTAATTACTCCTAATTTCAGTATGTTTGAATAATATACATGCTGAATACCTGTCTTTCCACAGCTATAGTCTTGTAGAAGAGAGTTGCAATTAAGAGTTCAGTGATTTTTTTTTTTATTTTTTAATTTTTTTTAAGAAAAAAATTGGAATATTAATGTTTAACAGCCTCTCTTTAAAGTGTTTAATGAAATCATAGTTAAGATAATTTCTGACTGGTTCATATTAGATTTTTTTTTTAATATTGGTGATTTCCAATAGTTTGGACACTGAATTTGTTTTGATGTTAACAAAATAGTACCTTTGATCATATCATTGTATACTTGTACTGTGTTTTAGAAGTGCTGATAATGATGATGCGACAAAGAGGAAAGTCAACTTGGTTTTTGAGAAAATTCAGACTTTAAAGTCAAGAGCTGCTGGAAAGACGCAGGTAAACAGGTTTTTTTGGCTTGTTTCGTAGTGATACAGTGTTCAAACAGGGCTTTAAAAATTTGAATCCCCTTACTGACTTCAATTAGACTATTCTTGTAGTCCCTCAGTAGTATAGCTTAATTTTAATCATGCACTGAGGTGACTTATGGGAAATCTATTTGTTAAGAATTAAAAAAGAATGTAAAGGAGTCTACCACAAGAGCTACATTTTGCTTCTACATTTTAGGAGACGGATGCAAACTTAATGTGAACATCAAAAGGTTGTTGGATCAAAGAAAAAGCTAACATATGTAGCTTTAAAAAATAATGGTGGAGTATCTTCTTGTTATAGTGATATAAATAGATATCTAAGTGGAGAGAGTATTTTAATTTAATTGTAATTTAGAAAAGCAGTAATCTAGGATATGGTTTAAAAGCCATATTACAATAATAGCATTTGACAATCTGCCGACTGAAGTTTTTGTTTCCTGCTACATGGTGCACTGTTTTTTCAGTTTTAAAGCAAAGCGAAGAAATGCCCAGTTGTTGCAGTGATGGCATAAGAAGGATTAAATGCTTACTTTTGATGATTATTTTATCCTGGGCTATAATTAGTCAAAATGAAAATATAAAGCACATCTTAAGAAATTACCAAAAAACAGTGTTTGAAAATCTGTCTTGACATATGAGCATGCATGCCTTTGATGTCCATTTTGTGTAATTGGTGGTATCTCAGTCAAATTTGGCCCCAAGTACTTGTGATTTAATTAATTTGAATTTTTCTTTAGCTTTGTATATTTTCTGTATTATTGGCAACATGCCTTGAGCAATTACCAAGAAGTTTTATGAAAATCAAATCATGGTTCCTTTGAAAACATTAGCTTGGCTTGACCCATATGAAAAGTCTCTGGTGAGCTCAGGCATTTGATGCTCCACTTTATTAGCCTTGCTTGTAGCTTTACTTTAGATTTTAAAAAACAATTGTCAAAGAACATCTTGGCTTTTTGGGAACAAATATCTCTAATTGTAGGTTTCGGATTCTTCAGCTGAAGTAAAAGCACTGGTGGAACAAAAAGCAGAACTTGAAAGGAAAGTGGAAGAATTAGAGAAAAAACTGGATCTAGAAATTAGGGTATGGTGCTTCGTTACTATAAAGCTTTTGCCTATTTCAAATATACTTTTTTAAGTAAGTGACAACTGATCACACAGCTGAATCTTTTTTGCTTCATATTGTTTTTAATGCAGATATACCTGTGGTTTTACAGACAACTTTTTGTTTTAAGTGTAGTTGCTCATAGCGTTGTTATCATTTTTAAGAAATCTCTTTCTTCTTAGTATTTGAGAAATTTGGAGCAGTGAATAAAAATGTTAGGCACATGCACATAAAATTTCCTAGGTATCTGCAGAGGTAAATGTTAATCTGTTGACTGCAGTGAGACAGAGATGGAGTGAGAGACACACTGTATTACTCATGTAGCTGCTGTTTATTAATTACAGCATTATTTTTGCAGTGCTGAATTCAAAGTAATTAAGTACAGCCATGCTCTGAAGACATGAGAACAACAGCTTGGCATCTTTCAGTTTGCATTTTGAGTCTGTGTTAAGAATCAATGTACTTGAAACTGATTAGATAGTACTGAGGAGACTTCACTTCTCACATTTCTAATAAAAATCGAAAAGCAGTGCTTTGTGTGTTTTAATAAACATTCCAAGCTTTTAATATTCATAAAATTAATAAGGACTTCTACAAGTGAAAAATACCAAAGTCTTGAAATGGCTTCTTTCGTATAATAAAAAAGAGCCTTTAATTTATTTATGATTAGTCTATTATCTTGCTTAACTTTTGGTGTACAAAATTCAGAATCAGCAAAATTCCAAAGAAGAGATTGATGCTGCACAAGCAAGCCTGAAAGATCTTCAGTTGCAACTTGATGAAAGTATATGTGAAAAAGAAGCCTTAAAAAAGCAGCTGGAAGAAAGTGAGAAGGAACTCAGGCAAAACCTAGAGGAGTGAGTTAATTCTAGAAAAGTTATTCATTGGAATTTGTACCTTTTCTTGAACCTTTTAGATTAAAAGTACCTGTGTCTTCAGAATATGTTAAGGGAATCAGACAGAGTGACGTTTGTTATTATAGGAAATGTTTCTACTGTTCAGAAGAGGCATGTTTTTAGAATATCTGGAAGAGGAAGATTGCCGAATTTATAGTCTTGCTCTTAGTGTGAATTGCTTTTAATAGTTCACGGTCATAATACATAGTTCAACTCTTTAAGGAAACACTTGAATACTTTAGTTAAGAACATAGTACCAGGTTTGAAATAAAATACAACTTTCAACTTAAGTATCTACTTAAGAGAGTTCTCATTTTTACCCCTCTGACACTTCATTTTTCTGCCTTATTATATCCCATTCCCTTGTGGGGAACATCGGAATAGATACTTGTATCTTTTTAGTACTTGAAAGAACAAATTAGTATTTTTACAAATTAAAAAATCCTGTCTGATTTTTCCTGTTGAGGCTTTTTCAAGTGAAGATGGAGCAGGAACAGCACCAGACTGAGATCAGAGATCTTCAAGACCAGCTCTCTGAGATGCATGATGAACTGGATAATGCCAAACATACTGATGAAGGGGAGAAAGAGGTTCTGATTGAGGTTAGTTATAAAGTACCAGAAGAAGGATGAAAAAGTCAGAAGAATTGCATGAAAAGTGGGAACTAAGATACAGGTAGAAGAAATACATGCCTTAGCTTTTCCCATTCTTTCAGTCCAAGATGGTATAGCATTATTAGGTGACCTAAGAAAGCATGTTATAATAATTACATTAACACTAAAAGGAATACAAAGTACAAGTACCATTGGTTTATAGAATAGGAGAACAAATAACATAATGGTTGAGGGACAGCTGAGTCCTATTAGCAGATAATCATCTCAGCTTTAACAATTAGATAGGATTTTGGGTCAGAACATGGAAGATCAGTTTAAAGAAGGTGTACATATTAGCAAGGCCAGGTGAGATTCAACTAAGAAAATTAAAACAACTCACCAAAGCTGTCTCTAAATTGTTGACTCTCTATTGATGGGACCAGGGGGAGAAGAGAAGGGATAGAGTCTGAAGAGGAACAAGAGTGTTATGGGTTTTCTGTCACCTTGGGATGAAAGAGGAATTGGCTGTAGCCCTGGTTATAGTAATATACTGATGATGAAATAGAGAACACTGCTTATTAAATTTGTTGATAAGGGTGTATAAGAGCATCAGTGTATAATGGTTCAAAAGGAAGATTAGAATTCAGAATTATCTTAATACTTTGTAATACCAAAACGATTAACTTTGCTTAATACTAGTGCAAAGAACTAGCTTAAGAAATGAAAGCTGAATAAATAGGGAGCAAAAGCATAGACAATAGATCACAGGAATATTAAAGATGGTTCTATGTAAGACATGCTGAGTAGAATAACTACCTTATTTTGTGTAGGTGAGATTTGATTACTCTCTTAAATTACTGTTTTAAATCTCAGGCACTGCAGTTGAAAGTTGTACATAAGTAGGCCAATGTCTGGAATGATGGTGATAGTACTGAAAAACATTACCTATGAAGGAGGACTTGAATCTGAATGGAGGAGTGAGGGAAGAGTCAAAAGCACATCTTATATAATGTTGCTGTAAAGGAGATAATGATCAATTTTTCTATGTTGTGTGGGGATAGAGTAAGAAATGAGAGACTTGGCTGCAGAGATTTAAAGTAAGCATTGTAAACATTTTCTGTCAATATGGATAATTAAACAGTGGAACACGGCCATCTGGGATGGTAGTAGAATCCCTTTCGTTGTAGGCTTTTAAGGACAGAATAGATGATGTATGTCAGGAATGGTTTAGATGTACTGATCCTGCTTCAGCAGAGGGGGAGTTTACATTCTTTTTGAAAGTGCAATTATTTACAACTTGAGAAATACCAAATTAGATATTTCTTGAAGCTGTACATTTTTGATTGTTGCTGTTATTTTATTCTGTGTTTGTATACATGCATGTGTGTATTTATTCTTCAGATGCACTGACTGCCCACTTCCTTCCCAGCAATTTGGAGAGGGGAAATGACTTCTAGGGTGAACATGGTGGGAGGAGGAAGGGTGTAAAAGCATGGACTCAGTTGGGAAGCACTTGTTTTGTCTTCAGCACTTGCAGAAGCAACTTTCTTTATTCTTTCCAGCAGAAAAGACAACAAGGAATTATCATTGGGTTCACTTCTCTTGCAGTGTGGGGGAAAAAAGGTTTTTCTTCTTATCTACCTCTTTGCTACAGAAGGTAGGACTGGGGGAGTTGTTAAATTGCAACTTTAGTTTGACTCCTGCTTTATTTACAGACAGCATAACATACACCATCAAAATCTTTTCATAGTTTTACAGCATCAGATACGTTGACCCATTATGTAAAACATAGCTATACGTTCTACGTCTAATACTCTTAGGATTTAGTAAATTTTTAGTTTACTATAAAAGCTGCAAAAAATACATTGGTCGTACGAAATGAAGTTGGCCTTGGGGAGCTTGCATTTATATGCTTTCCTTCTCTGAAACACAAACAGAACATCCATTGGAGCTATTTGTCATGCAGTTGTGTTTAATTTTGTTCTTTAGGAGCTGATGCAAATGAAGCAGGATCTGCAAGAATTATTAATTGCAAAAGATCAACAAGAAGAGATTTTGAGAAAGAGAGAAAGAGAGCTTACAGCTTTAAAAGGAGCACTAAAAGAAGAAGTATCTAGCCATGACATGGAGATGGATAAACTTAAAGAGCAACATGATAAAGAATTGCTCAATCTACAGCAAAGCCTGGAGAAAGCAACAGAGGTGAAATAAGTGCTTACAATTAATATCTATGGAAAAATCATACCTCTCACAGATGTTATGTGCTAGACGCTTTCAGATACTGCTATTTTCTTGGCAAAATAAATAGGTAAAGATTTGGGCTAGGAGATTATTAGCTGCTGAGAATAGGTATTATTTCATACACTTATATAATGTTTTGATTGTTTGTCACAGCTGAAGTTGTGGCCCTTTCTTCAAGCAGTTATTTACTACGTTTGCTTCATTGCAAACTTTGAGAGAGAATAAATGGAAGTATAGTACAGAGGACCGTTTGGTTGTCTTGGGTTAAATGGAATCACTGAAACCTTGAGGATGCCCTGAAGAATGCCAGTGTGCTTTGCCAGTGATGCTGTTGAAATTACAGTTTTGGAGCTTCTAGGAGTTCTCTGCAGTTCTTTGCAGCCCACTGTTCCTACCTTCAGCTCCTTGTTTCACATCCTGTTCCCCTGTTACGTTGTCCCACCTTGTCCCTTCAACTACTTACTACTAGGTTTTTTTGTTTTATTTTGTGTCCTTTTCATTTACTGAGCTTATCTTGTTTATTGAATGGTCAAATGAGTGCCAGCAGAAGGGAAGCAGCAGGGATTGGGTGTCTGGAAGCAGACAGGAGGAAAACAGAACTGAAGGAATGCCTCTTCCAGCATCAGCAGAAGGTCTTTGTGAGGGGGAGAATAGGAACAGTTTTCAGATGTGCATATCTGTTACTGTTTTCCAAAAGATGTCCTTTCTGAAGTTATCTTTGCAGAGACAGCAGGTAGGAATTTATTGAAAGACTTTTTTTGTAAGGGGACAGATCTCATAAAATTTTGAGCATTATTTTCACAATGACAGTAATTTGTGTCTTTTCGGTATCCCCTTTCCTCATTTTATTTCTGTCAAATATTTGAGAAAATTTCTACAGACAAACCGTGCTTGACCAATTTAAGTCAAAATTGTAGGCCCCCATTTTGCCTAGAAATATCCATGCTAATTTATATCTTTTACCTACACCTCATTGGTGTTAGGTGAGTTACAATTATCCTACTCGTTGTGGCTGAAAACATGATGTAGAACTGAATTAAAATTAAGCTTGAAACTTGAAAGAAGTTTCCAAAGCTTTATATGCTTTATAAGCAAAGTAGGAGCACATATGGAAGATGCTGGATAGATATTGTATGACTGAATTCTGATGAAGACTATTCTTTTAAAGGACTGTTTTTAAATGTGCAGTTTTCTTCAGTGGTTAGAAAAGTTTAAATACACTGATTTGTTTATGCAGCCTAGGACTTCTACTTGCAATTGCTTGGTTTTAATAAATGTGTTGTTTCTCTTTGTTTACATCATCATGAAGGTATTTGCATCTGAGCTGCTTGAGCTGAATTCTTTTTTTTCTTTGAGAGAAAAGTAGAACATTTAAATTATAATTTTTTATTATACAGTAATTGTAGTGACAGCTTAACCTCAGTGAACCATCTTTCAAAGTTACTGCATGGTAATTTACTGTATTTCAATTATGGAACTGTAATTACAACTGACAAGAAATGAAAGAGTAGTCTGTTTGGCATAACAATAACAGTCTGGGAAATGGCTCTATGATTGGGTTGCTGTGGCTTAGAGATAGTTATAAATAGCATTTATTTACTTACATGACATAGTCTATCTAATAGTAAATTTAATAAGATGTTCAAAAGTGAAATTTAATTAATTAATGTTGGTCTAAGCACCAGTTCTGCTCTTCCAATTTTACTTCAAGTGATTTTTGTTGATTTTAAGTAAAACTTTTAAGATGACTAATTGGAAGGTGATTGTTTTTGTTTTGGTTTTTGTTTTTTTTTTAATCTTTCTAGTATTAGTACCCTTAATGATTTTTTTGAAGCCCAGCATTATCTCTATGCCTGCTGGCTGAGATTAGTTGTTGAGTTTGATATATCATCTATCAGTAAAGTATAACCAGTCTCTGCAGGGAGTTAGATGAGTGACCTGCTGTGATCTTACATATGATGTTAATTATTGGGTTTACAATTAATCTTGAATACCCAACAGTGTGTGTCAAGATCATGTTTTATATAACTGAAGCTGCTTGACCTGTTAAATTATAGTTTTTATATTATTGCAAGCTGGAAAGATTTATACTGGATAGTGGGATACAAGAAATTTACATCAAAGATTGGTGGAAAGGGCCATTCTGTTGTATTTAATGAGGAAAATGAGTGTGTAAATGCTGTAATAGTGGTTTGTCATACAGAAAATATGCATACTGATGTTTGATAGATCAGGGTGTATCAGAGTCTGTATGTATGAGGTTGGTTGTTCTTATGTTGCTTCTCTATCATCCAAATTGGTACACTGAATAAAGGTGTTTTGTGATATGTATTAGGCCAAAAAGGAAGTTTTTGCAGGGAGACAAAAAAGAAATTTTTGTGCCACTGTTAAATCAAAAGAATTTTTCAGCTGCTGGAGACGTCAGATAGGTTGGCAAGTAATGTACAGTACATTTAGTCTGTGTGATTAGAATGCTACATAGATCTGTTTTGCAATCATGTTAGAAACATACTCAAGGTTATCTGATAGGAGAATAGAGTGGGGTTATTTGTCATGTGTGATTCTGTTCTCATGCTTATTGATGTGGTGGTAGGTTGGGTTTGGCTTTGGTTTTTTTGTTTGTTTTAAATAGAGATTTTTATATAAAGCCACAGATATTAAAATATTTATTTTCTTTGCTACAGTTTACCTTTTTAAATTCATTTTTGTGTTATGTCTTTTACTTGTGGTGGTCTTGAGATGGCTGTGATTGTTCTTAACTTCATTGCTTGTTTAGTAAGACTGAGACCAGACTCTTTACGTTTAACGATAGTAAAAGTTTTACTCTTCCATAACATACCTCTGTGGGGTAATAATTGCCTTTAATAATAAATGAGAAAATTCATGTCTTTCTAATTAAAAATGGATTTCTCCATAACTGCAAGTGTTAATTTCTCCATAACTGGAAGTGTTAGAGCAGAAATGAATATGAATCCTCTCCTGGTTTTAATGTAGTACGAAAATTTATATTATTTAATCTGTCCCTACAACACAACAGGCCAGAATTGTACTACTTGGCCATGAGTGTTCTGTCACTGTAGATGAAGTGCTACTATTTCAGTAAGATTTGGAAATAGCTTTTGGAATGTAATACTTTAGGTAAAAGGTTGTAGCAAATTGCAACTAATACTGTTCAAATTCCACTGAAATTGTATCAGCTTGGAAGTACAGTTGCAAACTGCACAGCACTGACAAATTTATGTCTGTTTTGAGAAGCAGTCTGCACAAATTATGTTGTTTAGAAAAAGCTGTAATCATCACATTATGAAGAGGCTTATCTCAGCCTGACCTTGACTGATTTATTCAAGGTTCATCGTACTTCTGACCTTGTCCTCAAAATGATAAAACAGACACTCAGGTTTAGAAGCTGATTCATTTATCAACACATTCTTATGCAATGAAGCTTGTGGTCATGTGAGCTTTAACTGCCATGTATGTGTTAAGGCATGTGATATGATTAAAAAGAAGGAATTTTACCAGAGCGAGTGGTAGCGACAGCAGAAGACAGTGGTTACCTTCTGCACATGTTATAAACTAAAAGTATACTCCTTTAAAATAAGAAAGTAATATAAAATTTTGAGCATTGTAGATGAGAAGAAGCTTTGGGTTTGTTTCTGGATTTTTTCCCCATCTGTATGAAGTGATTGTGAATTTAGGTGAATCTAACACAGAGCTGTAAAGAACTTCGAAATGCAAGTGAATATTGAATCTTTTTCTACCTAACCTCATAATATGGTATTTCTTCTTCAAAGCTAATAAAAATCTCCCACATAGAGCAGAAGCTTAACAAAAACTAGCTTAAGCATTGTAAATGATATTGATACATACTGTGCACGCCTTTCTTGTAGAAATGGCTTGGCATATATTTTTTACATGTAAAATGTATAAGTTTAGTATATTCCAAGAACCTATTTTGGAGTAATGCTGTACAAACACCAGACACTGGTCACCCAAGTTACTCAGGGTAAAGTGAAGAAGTAACTGATTGTGAAGCATCACAGAGACACTTTAGTATGTAAAGTGATAGACAAATTTAATATATATAACTGTAAAATTGTATATATGGAGAAAACCAATAGGATCCCAACTAACTTGTGCCACTCTAAGGTGAAATCTTGGGGTTATAATAAATAGCTCTATAAAAACATTGTCTTGATAGCAATAAAAGAAACAAATTATATGATAAGAATTACTTGGGCATAAGAACAACATTATGCCCTTGTGTACGTACATCCATAACATCTGAATCTGCATCCTGAACGCTATGTCTCAGTGTAGTCCATTCACCTCAAAGAAGATATACAATATTAGAGAAGATGAACCAGGATTTCAGATGCCACTGGTGAGTTTTTTCTTTCCTCTGCTTGCCTGAGGCAGCCTTTGCCATGTTGAAATAACTCTTTTTTTGTTTCAATGGTAGAAGCTGATTGGCAACTGATCTGAACTGTATGCAGACTCAAAGAATAGTGGAGTGACTGGTCCAAGTCAGTGTTTCCTCTTTCATGACCTGCCCCCCACCCCTTTTCATTTTCTGCCCTCCTTTACCAGCCCTCTAAAAGCCCAGTGTGTTTTTGATTGATTTCCAGTGTGGTCCTACAAACGCAGAGTCGGGGAAAGAGAAGGAGGGTGCACAGACAGAAGCGTGATGGTGGAAGGAAGGCTGCAGGCATTCCTTAAATAGGCATTGTTAATGGAAACACATATTTTAGAACTGTATATGGAAAATCTGGGAGACAGATTTGATTTGTTTTTCTGTAAGTGTCTGTTCTGTGCATGGAAGGGAAGTTGTTTGGTAATAGCATCATGCATGTTTTTAGCCACCCATTAAATGAAATACCAAACAAATTATGGAATATTAGCTGTGTTGTCAACAAGAATAATAAACATGCCTCCAAAGCACACTGAAAATGTAACTTGGTGACTTTGTCTTTGGTGCTAAAGCAAGTTTTTTAAGTTCCAGCTCCTCTGGTCTTTCATTTCCATGCAATTTACTCCTGCATTTGTTTAGTGGGGACATGTGTGTGTTTGGACACAGATAGTACCATGGCACTACAACTGAGTGGGTTTTACACTGTGTGTAGAGTCAAGAAAGCCTCTGAGCAAAACTGTCCTGCAAAGTCCTATCTGAGTTGGACTGGATCACATCTAAACAAGACAAAACCCAACCCCAAACTGTTTTATCTATAATAGTCATTTCACCATTGTGAGCCTTATTCAGCCAGGACTATTTCAGTTAGTCTGGGTTGGGAAGCGGGGTTGTTTGATTGTGGGGGTTTTTTTTGTTTCTGAAAGTTGGCAAGAGCCTGTGCAGTCAGATACGTCTTTAATACCATCAGGAGGATCTCTAATCCTTATCAACAGAAGTCAGTATATGTATGTTCAGGTGGTTTGTCCTGTGAAAGTGTAGGTTTGTTTGTGTATGCGTGTTAAGTGTTTGAATGTGTAAGTCCTTTCAGTTGGGTACAATGTGAACACAGAACTAGTTAATATTTTACTCTAGTCTTTGCAACAACTTCTGACCTTGAAAAAACTGTTAGTATAAGCCAGTTAGCTGGGAGGATAATATGACATTGATATAGCTACCGGTTGAGAGGTTAATACTTACACTTTCCTGGCTCTGGATTTTATAACTGTGGAAATGTTAGGTCATTTCCCTATAATGGGAAATTTTGTTTAATGTGCTCTGTGTAAAAAAAACCACTGTCTATCCTTCTCTTTCCCCGACTCTGCGTTTGTAGGACCACACTGGAAATCAGTCAAAAACATACTGGGCTTTTAGAGGGCTGGTAAAGGAGGGCAGAAAATGAAAAGGGGTGGGGGGCAGGTCATGAAAGAGGAAACACTGACTTGGACCAGTCACTCCACTATTCTTTGAGTCTGCATACAGTTCAGATCAGTTACCAATCAGCTTCTACCATTGAAACAAAAAAAGAGTTATTTCAACATGGCAAAGGCTGCCTCAGGCAAGCAGAGGAAAGAAAAAACTCACCAGTGGCATCTGAAATCCTGGTTCATCTTCTCTAAACCTTTTCCAATGCCTGTGCATTCTCATTTTTAAAATGTAGGCATTTAAATCTTTCATTACATCTCATAAACGAAAAACTAAAAAGTTTTGGAAATAATATTAAGAATATGATATCGTTTAGATCAATGAAAATGGCCTTGCAAGAAAACAAGTCTTGTCTCTAAACTGGCACAAGTGAATAATTTTTAACCAGTTAATAGAATGGCTCTAGCCGAAATGGAAGGAAAGACAGTCTGACTTGCTTGTAAATTTATGTACTTGCTTACTGAATAATCTCTTGAAGTACAGCTGAGGATTCAAATTGGTTGCAGTGTACCTCACTAAGAGATAAAAACACACTGACTCTTTTAATAGGTAATGACAATAGTTAACTTCTAAAGGCGTAGCCATGTGCTGAAGTAGGCTAGGCCTCATTTTGAGATGATGGAAAGAATTAAAATAGACAGTGTAAGGTAGGAAAGCAATAAGTAAAGCTATTTAGCCTCTTTTCCAGAAGCTTGGGGGAGGGGGGTTGTTTGTTTGGGGCAGGGGAGGGGTTGGTAGTTTAATGCTTCATTTTGCTTTTAAGGAGTTTTTGCATTCCCTTTTTTAGTGGTATGAGATTTTATTATCCATGCTATCCAGTGTTACTGTGTTATTCATCCAAGGGCTTCCAATTGCTTTAAGAAATAGTGTCTGAGGTTAGAAGAATTGCCTAAAAGTACACAGTGGGGAAAAATACCAGAACTACAAACAGAGCTACAAACAGAAATAAAGACCTGTTTTTTGCGTTCATGAGCTTTAAAACTTAGATGACTGTACCTGAATAATACTGATTTCAGAAGCTCTCTTTACTGAAGAGCTAGTAAGGATTACAGTTCAAGGGCTGTCCCTATGTTGAGACTCACTATGTTTGTCTTTTTTCCTTGGGTGTCAGTCTTTGGGTGTAGGTTGGTTTTGGTTTTTTCTTTCTTTGGAAATCATCTGCAGGTTACCTAGGGAAATCAGTGTATAGTTGTTTATTTAAACTTGATTTGTTTATATACAAAAAGGAGAGGAAAAAACAATAGAAAGGGATTTGGTATCTCCATCGCTGCTGCCCCCTCAGGATCATCTGAGGGAGCTGGGTAGATCTGAATCCTTGAAGCCACATGAAACTTTTTACATGTAGTTCAAGAATTTAAACAACCGGTCCAGTATCAACCTAAAAAGGTGGCCCATGAGACTTTAGAGTTGGTTTCAGCAGACAGTATCTTCCTTGATACCTTAAGTGTTCCACACCAGGAACAGAATGAAGTGAGCAGCCACACCATTCCCTTTATTTTGTAGGGGTTTGGAATATTATCATCATAGAATCATAGCATGGTTTGGGTTAGAAGGGACCTTAAAGATCATCTAGTTCCAACCTCCTGCCATGGGCAGGGACACCTTCCACTAGACCAGGTTGCTCAAAGCCCCATCCAGCCTGGCCTTGAACACTTCCAGGGATGGGGCATCCACAGCCTCTCTGGGCAACCTGTTCCAGTGTCTAACCACCCTCACAGTGAAGAATTTCTTCCTTGTATCTAATCTAAATCTACCCTCTTTCAGTTTAAAGCCATTACCCCATGTCCTATCACTACATGCCCTGGTAAAAGTCCCTCTCCACCTTTCTTGTAGGCCCCCTTTAGGTACTAAAAGGCTGCTGTAATGTCTCCTTGGAGCCTTCTCTTCTCCAGGCTGACCAACCCCACCTCTCTCAGCCTGTCTTCGTATGAGAGTGTCACTTACTTTGATTCCACAAATATGAATATGGAAAGAATGTTTGAAAGTCTGTTACTTCCATTTAAAAAACTTTTATTTGTTCTTTAGCTCATTTTGAATGGAGATTTATTCTTTAGATTTCTACTTCAACTATGGCAATTAAAGGACAAGCAGTTAATTGGTTGAATTCAGTTTTACTCAGTTGAACTTGATTCTGAAAGGAAGTGTAAAGGTTTTTAGAAAAATTGGCTGAGTTGTGCCTGATAAATGAAGAATCTAGCCAAAATTTAATAATTCTAATAAGCTGTGAATGAACTACTTGGCTTCCCCTCACTTCAGCTCTTCCTGTATTTTGTAAAAGGACTCTAAAGGTCCTGTACTGTGCAGTCACTGCCAAAGGGGAATTTCACCAGCTGAAACACTGAAGTCAGCCAAAAACATTTTTTAATGATCAGTTACACAACCACTCTCATGTCTTTGCCAGTGTTGAGGGTGTGGTAAAAAAAGGTGTGGAGCCACAGAACATTTTCTGCATTCCTATTCAAGAGATTTTTCTGCTGTGTTCAGGTTGAAATAGAATATTTCATTTGCATCTCAAGGACCCTGTTTGTATGTTCTCTCCAGTTTCTTTGGGGTTACACAATAATGAGTGGTGGGAAGGATTTTGATGCCTTTTGTACTAACTGAGCTTCATCTCCGATTCTTTAAATATGTTCACTGCTTGCACCAAAGTTGAGAGTAGAATAGTATATAAATATAATTGCTTTACGGAGTTTTTTGCAACAAAGCAGTTGAAACAGTATTTATTGCTTTATTTAAACTTGGTCTTGACTAATTTTAATATATTTTAAAATATTTCTGGACACGTATGCAACTATATACAAGGACACAAACTCAAACTTTATTAGAATCATTTCTTGTTAAGCAAAACATCTGAAAGGAGCAGGATGAGAAGTGATGGAATTGGATTTCACTGCTGAAGTTACCTTGTGGGAACTCCCTTATGGAGATTAGTCCCAAAGCTGAAAACTAAATGGCGCATGCGCATGAACTCCAGCAGCTGTGACTTTGTGGGCTCAGATAAGCAGACCTGCACTAGGTAAAACTTTATAAATCAGATGTACATACCAAATCCAATAGTACACATATGTATGTGCATGCATTCTCTCACTTTCTTCTCATCCATCTGGTATGAGTTAAAAGTAGTTTTGTGCTCACTTAAACACAATGTTAGAATATTTCATTTATCAATGTTTTTCAGACTTTGGTCTGCTCCTACACTCAATACATGCTATTAAAAACTTCTGAAGAAAGAATTTTATTGATTGTTTCACAAACTTTAATTCCTTTTCTCAGCATAACTGCAAGCTTATGAGTAATGTTATTC
This sequence comes from Haliaeetus albicilla, assembly GCF_947461875.1. Classification (NCBI taxonomy): domain Eukaryota; kingdom Metazoa; phylum Chordata; class Aves; order Accipitriformes; family Accipitridae; genus Haliaeetus; species Haliaeetus albicilla. The sequence continues at coordinate 13,039,966 of NC_091494.1, read as the reverse complement.
CCTGTATTAAGCATAAGAAAGTAAGAGGTAGAATGATTACTGTCAAAAGGATCCATTAGTTGTGCATGTTCAAATTGAGGTGTCTAGGTTAACATAAAGTTAACCATTATATAGTCCTTGATATATTCAGGGTACAATTTTTGCTGACTTCGGTTGCAGCTGTGCATTCAAGACTTTGGAAACCAAGCCCTAGTGCTTCAGATCAAGCACAAAGGAAATTAAAGAGCATGCAGTTATTGATCCCCTCTGGAAAGTTTTGGTTGAGTGACTTGCCTCAGGAGCTCTTTGGCAGAGACAAGAATAGACTCCAGTTCTCTTGGGCTGTATTTGGGTACCTTAGCTGTTGAATTATCCTTTCTTTTACTGCCTCACTCATTTCTGCAGCACTGCTTTATTTCTGCAGCAACAGCCTCTTTCACTGTAAATTCTTGACTTGTTCTCAAGCCAATTGACTCATCCTTTAAGCTTCAGAATTAGAATGTATGAGAACTCTTAAAAGATTTCAGTGGTGATTGACTGCCATAGATCATTTTCCTCCGTGTATGATCATTTTTTTGTGATCAGAAACTGATTTTTTGCAGTGGACCTTTCTTTTAGGATTTGATAACTTGTTTAGTTCATGGTGGTCTGGTCCACTGCTGGGCTAGTAAGTAAACCTACTGCATGTGCACTATGGCATAATGACAATGTCAGAATACAGAAGTTTAACTTCAAGCAGTCACAGAGGACTTTGTATTGTGGGACCTCATCATTACAGCTATGTTTTTTTTTCTTCTGGACAGGCTTCTTTTTCTTTTTTCAGCTCTGTTCAGAAATTTGCAACCTGTTTCCAGCTTCTTTTACCTAACCTCTATAGCTTAAGTCTGCTGCTAAGTCTTGCTGAGTCTTAAATCATGAGTTTAAACATGATAAAATTTGAGAAAGCACAATAAAATATTTCATGTACTCAAAAATAATAAATGAGAAGAAGGTATGAGTGTGTTTAAGTAGTCTGCAAGGTTGTGGATATCAAGAGGAAAGGTATTATTCATTCAGAGATTGAAGAGGTGGAAATCTGAATGTGAGACAAGCTAAGTGTAGGGAATAGAAGGCACTGAATGCCCTGGAGACAGAGTGAGGACAGACAGATTGAAAGGAACGATGAAGCAAATGCAGGCAAACAGATGTAAGAAGGAAAATGCTATAGGGATTTTACCTTACATAAATATAATTCCATAATATAATATAGTAAAAAGTTGGTTTACTAAAACATACTGCTACAACTAGCAAGTGGGAATACAAAGAAATAAGCATGTTTTATATATCATAGCGAAGAAACTGCAATCTTGGAATTGAGATATGTTAATTTTAAGATCCAAAGATCCCACTTCAATGCTTGATACAATTCCCCCCCCGCCCCCCTGTTTTTTGGGGGGTTTGGGGGTTTTTGTTGTTTGTTTCTTTTGAGTGGTTTTTTTTTTTTGTTAGGGGTTTTTTTTTCTTTTTGTATGGCAAATATGTCTGAATATACAGTATTTTATTCTAGCTTTTGTCTTCCAGATTCTTGTTTAACCAGTTTTGTCTGTTATGTGCTCTGTATGTGTTTATGTACATAATCTCATTTCAACTCTCTGAAGAGGCTGATCCACAATTCTGTGAACTAAAGATCATGTTATATTAACAACATGTTTGTTAATGTTTCATGTTCAACTTAAATCATTACTTTGTGACCTTTACCCAGTTCTGTTACCATGGGTTAAATTTATATAAACTTAGTTAAAATGATTGCCAAAACTTTACCAACATCCCCACATATTAAAGGTAGCAATGTAAAGGATTTATGAATGGGTACTATCAGGAGTCAGTAATTGATGTAGTGTCATTAAACCTTAAAGACCTTTTGTTAACTCACATTGTTTATGTACAGCACCATTACAAATAAGTCATGTGTGGACTGAAGGATGTGGATCCACAGCACAATCTGTACATGTGAGTTCTCCCTGTCTGGCTTTTTTCCTCATTTGTACTTAACTAGCCCTATAGTGTTCAGTTACCTTTCTGCTGTCATCCTCATCACTCTAACCCACTCTAATTCAGTGCTTTTGCAAACAGCTTTCAACTCGTTTTTTGAATGTGTGAGCCAGTCACTGAATTTTAAATGAAATCTGTGCCTTCTTGCTCATGTAGACAGAACCAAAGAGAATAGGATTACTGCTGGCTGTTAGCAAATACCATCTGTTGTACAGTTTAAACTGTCTATGCAGTTGCCACTTTCAGTTTTAGCCTGTGAAGTGCAATAATTGGCATTCAAAATTTATCAATGTACATAGTAACTTCTCTGTAATTTCAGTGCAGTAGTTTTCATATCTTCTACTGACATGTTTTATTAGGGGAATTTTATGCAGAATATAGTGGGCCATCTCTAATGACAGAGTGGTAAATTTAACATATGGTGTCAACATGAGTAATATTGCCTTCTAGTTGCTTCGGGCTGGTTGAGTATACTGCCTGTGTGGTAGGGTTCCATGCTCAAAGGGCGCAACAATCTATTTCTGCTTCAGCAGTGTCCATGTATGATTTGACAGCTGCTAGCCTGAGCCTTATGTAACTTCAATATATGGATAAGGATCTCCCTTCACCAGGTTCTCCCCTAATGGTGTTGTTACAAGGTCTGTCAGAACTACCTTTCAGTGCTTGTTTCCTTTGCATATCCTTTCTAATGATACCTGGGCTCTTTTCTATCATGTTCACCTGTCCTCCCAAGAGAAGACCTGGAGTGAAGGTGGAAAGTGATGTGGCGTGCCAGATAAGACTAACAGTGGAGAATAGGAGAAGGGAAGAGGCACGGAGTTTTATTATACCCTAACTTTCTGTGGCAGTATGCTACAGGATATGGCATGTATTGCCAAATGCTATTATAATCCAGAAGCTTCATTTATGCCAGTGAAGAGCTCTACATGCAATTCTGATTACACCGGCGATAAATAAAGATAGGCTTTTTTTCTGTCTAAACCCAGCTGTGTAATTTGACTCTTTGGAGAAGTGAAGCTATGTGTGCATTTTCTACTCAACACCTAAATTGTATTTGTGCCGTTTGACTTTATTTAAATTTCACTATCAAATTGAAGATACTTGTGTATTGTTTTTTCTAGTATCATCCTGAATGATAACCTGAAGGTGATCTTCCATGCCTTATGTGTATAGTACAATTGTGTAAGGTAAACTAACAGGATAGATACTCCTGTGTTTCTTTTCAGTCTTATCTGAAACAAGTTGAAAAGATGTTGAGACAATAGTGTACAGACAAATGTGCATTGTGAAGAAAATTTCTCCTACTCTCCCCAGAAGATACGTAAGAAGAATGCCCACTCTCCAACTACAATACAATAAAGCTCCCCATACATACTGAGAGTTTTCCTACCATCTTGAAAAAGTGTGTGTCTGTGACTGTATATACTTATTGTTGGTATTTTTTTAAAACATACTCCTTCCAGGTGAAAGAAGGGAATTTTGTACTCAACATGTTAGAGAATTTGTTTGGGAACAGTTCATTCCTGTGAATGTGTAACCCTTGTAATGATGCCAGGGTCATCAGAGACCTGTGGAGATCTGCTGGTTAAGTGCTGGTCACTCAGGCAGCTGGAACTTTAGGCAGGTTGTACTTACATACCCAATTTATTTCCAAGATTTTAAATTAGGTTAATAAGGATAATACTTGCAACTTGCCCTCTATACTTCTCTACCTTTTATATATATTCACCTAGCATCTTGCTAACTTACTGAAATATGTAGTGAAAAAGGAGAGAGAATACCAGTTTAGTTTAATTTTAGTGGCTGGAACAGTATCCTAAAATACATACAGCAAAAGGCAGGCTGGTACAGATCTCCAGATATGACTGCATGAGGGTAGGATGAACTTAATTTTGAACCTGTTAAGAACTTAATTTTGAACCTGTTAAGTATATACATATATATATGTATTTATGTGTATATTTATGTATGTAGATCTGGGGGGTTGGTTTGGTTGTTTGCTTCTATATGTGTGTGCACGTGTACTTCTAAGTAAATAATGAATGCTTCCTGTGTTGGGGAAGTAGAGCAAACCATAGTAGATGAGATAGTGGAATCTTCAGGTACAGTGTGGGTCTGCTGCAGTCCTCTTACTGTGCAACCCTGTGTAGGCGGTTGGATGAAAAAGAACAGACAAATCAACATTCCTTTCCCTGAGCTCCCCAGCATGCCTCAGCTGCTTTCACTCAGCTCCAGAAAGAGGAAATGAGACAAAACGGAGCCACTGGTGGAGTACTTGCTAATTAGTAAAACTTCGCTGTATGCAAAAAGCAAAAACTAAAGGAATATATAAATACTATTGAAATTTTAGTATGTGAGAACTTAAAGCATCAACAGAGATTTATTTCAGAGCTTTTAACTAGTCGTGTACTTAGAAGAACAAGTTTTTTCAGTATTTTCAAAAGACCAGAACTTGCCAGCCTGCTTATGCTGCCAGTTTTTGTATAATAAGTTCATTGACCCTGTAGACAGTCTGAGTGTTTTCTGAGTTACCGCTTTATCAAACTAATTTGCATGATTTTAAAGCTGTTGCTTGCTAGGAAACAATCTAGTGAGGGCGCACTTTGTAAACACCCTTTTATATAACTTTGCTTATTCCTTTTGGGGGTGGGGAGGGGAAAATTGGGAGCTACAATCAAAAATAAGTGTACCTGAAAAGTGATTTTCATGCTTTCATAAAATATTTCACAAAACAGTTTCTTACCAAACTACTCTGTAGGATTTCTTTTGTTTTCACCCACATAAACAGAATTTCACATGCAAAAATGTTATGCTTCAGTAATTAATGTCCTATTAATTAATTACCTATTGTCACCAGATAATGTAGAGGCCAAAGGTATAAATGGATTCAAAAAGGATTAGAGAAATTAATGGATGATACATTCATGGAGGAAAAACAGTCAGAGCTGGGAGTGTGTAATGGAGAAAGGATTGCCCTGTAGTTGTTCTTCATCTTTTTGTCCATAAACATCAACTATGGGCCCTGGAGAGAATACTGGTCTAGATTGACTCCTATGTCTTTTCTGGTGTTCTTACTATTGTTTAAGGTCTTAATGTAGAAAGCAGTGGGTCTATACATGAGAACCAGATCTTTGTACAGAGTATTGCTTTGTATCAGACCCTGAATGCCCAAGAGCAAGAAACACAACTTGCATCTCGGATTCTTTTATGTTCTTTGGAGGGGATTCTGACTGACAAGTCAATGAAGAGCAAAGATTAAATCCTTCTAGCTCTTTACTCCACAGAATTAAATGTTTACAAATACATAACTGGTCTGTGTTATAACAGTATAGATAGTACAACAATACTATACTTCCACAATAAATGGTAGGATGTTTTGGAGAGGGTAAGTGGTGAGACTAAGGTGATGATTAGCTCTGAAAAGTTATATGCTGTAGCCAGTTGCCCTGCCAAAAAAATATCTATCACCATGTGTGATAAATTGTGATGAGTAGTTTATTATAATTTGTCTTTGTGCTGTGTATTGATTAGAGTTTCTGAAAAAATACAAAGTGTATCTTCTTGAATACAAGTTGAACTCAGTAGCTAAACTCCTTCCATCCGCAGGCAGTAACTGAAAACCAAGCAGAACTTCTACTGAGTAAGTAGAGCCCCAAGTGTGGGTCGTGTGATATGCAGGTAGAGCTGCACCAATACCATGTAAGGTACTTCTAGTCTCTATTGCTTTTTCATGCCTGATCACTGTCTGCTTTTCTGTGCTGGCACAGCGCTTTGTGGCACCATGTTTTGAAAAGGACTGGGGCTTTTTTTCCAGTAACATCCTCCCACCCTCCCCTTTTTTTTTGGTGTCAAGATCTCTTTATCTGTGTGTGATATATATTACAGTTGATCCTGTTCCCTGAGTTTACTCTGCAGCCCCACAAATAGTTGCATGGATGTAGAGTGTTGTATATTAGTGCTTGGAATAAGCAGTGGGGTGAGACTGCCTAAATTTTGTGTTTCTGTGGAAGACACTCTTCATCAATATGTTCTTCCTTAAAGATTCATATGGCTTCTGATGTCTGTTAAGTTTTTTAGATTACTTGGAATTACCTAATAATGGGATTTGGTAATGAAAATATTTTAGGGCAATAAAGAGGAAGATGTTAAGGTGAAAATATGTGATGGCAGGCATGAGACTGTTCAGGTGTTGTATGTTACTCTAGCACATATGTATGTGTCATGCCCAGCCAGCAACTAAGCGCCATGCAGCTGCTCACTCACTTACCCCCCCTCCCCGGGATGGGGAGGAGAATCGGGAGAAAACAAAAAGAGTAAAACTTGTGGGTTGAGGTAAGAACAGTTTAATAGAACAGAAAGGAAGTAAATGATAATAATAACAATAATAAAATTACAATAATAATAAACAAAGAATTGGAATATACAAAACAAGTGATGCACAGTGCAATTGCTCACCACTTGCCGACCGATGCCCAGATAGTCCCTGAGCACTGATCCTGCCCCAGGCCAACTCCCTCCAGTTTATATACTGGGCATGACATCACATGGTACGGAATACCCCTTTGGCCAGTTTGGGTCAGATGCCCTGGCTGTGTCCCCTCCCGACTTCTTGTGCCCCTCCAGCTTTCTCACTGGCTGGGGATGAGAAGCTGAAAAATCGTTGACTTAGTCTAAACGCTACTTAGCAACAACTGAAAACATCAGTGTGTTATCAACATTCTTCTCATACTGAATCCAAAACCTAACACTATACCAGCTACTAGAAAGAAAATTAAGTCTATCCCAGCTGAAACCAGGACAGTGTGCCTGAGGAAAAAAAATGCTCCTTGTGTGGTCTCCCACAGTAATATGAATAATAAAAATGCATGGTTGTAATGTATACAGACTCAAAGTTAAATTCTTTGTTGACATTTTGGTGTTATATCCTAGCTATATTTGCTGTGGTGTCATACGAAACTTCTGTTGGAAAACAGCATCAGTTATTACTATTTTTTTTTAAACATGACATAATTTGTTTTCACTAGAGTGCTGCTGTCCTTGCCAGTGAAAGAAACGCTGCACAAGAGATGCGAAATAGTATAGAAAATCAAGTCACAGAGCTGACTAAGGAAAATGAACAGTTGAAGAGAACAGTTGGTGACCTAGAGAGTAAAATTGAAGAGTTGCACAAACAAATTGATAATATGAAAGGAGAAGAAAATTCAGTGAAGGAAAAAATAAGGAGATACGAGGTAAGTTAAGAAAACAAGCCCCTTAAGTAGTCTCCTTCCTGTTTGCAAAGGATACATTGTAGAACAAAAACCAACAAAGAGGAGGATGGGCAATGTCATTGGAAAGGCTAAGCAGAAACCAGCAGGTTGTCAAGAAGCACGATGCAGTTTGCTGATGTGTATAGGAAAGATTTCCCCAGTGTAAAACCAAGTCACAGCTTGGAACTGGGGAGATCAGTGACAGGCCAGAGTGAACATACTTCATAGCTCAGTCTACTTGTCAGATTAAAGGCCTTGCCACTATTTCTAAATGTATCAAATCGTATCATTGCAGGAAGAGAAGCAACAGTTAGAAGAAGCTTTGAAACATGCTGAAAAGGAGGCAAAAGAATTAGTAGTGTTAAAAAGTTCTTTGGAAAGTCAACTAGAAGATATGCAGGTGAGAACAAGAGCAATGTGGAATATTTGAATTTTAAATTTCCTGTTTGTTTACCTGAGTCACCATTGCTTTCTGCAGAGTAACATCTCATTCTTTTTGAAGTACTCTTTGTTTTATAGTCCAGATCTCACTGCGATGTTCAAATGTTTCCTGAAAGCATAGGCATAGCATCATCTAATTAAAACTGTTTTCTTGTTAAAGTCTTTTTTTTTTTTTTTTTTTTCCCATGAGTCTAGCAAAATTACAGGGAGATGAATCACAAAATAAGGTGCCTAAGGTTTTATAAATCTGTTTATTATTTTGAAAGGTCATTCAGCTCTGGTTGTGTGTAGGTATTTACATGTAAAAGAATAAAAAGCTGTACTTGGATATAAATAAAAATATTGATAGTAGACAAATATCCGGAAATTGGCTTCTCTTTTTTACAAACCTGTCGTCTTTGCAAATGTTGCATGGAACTGGTATATTTCATCACAAAACCAGAGAAATTTTAACATGTATCACAAGGACTTGCAGCCTCTTAAACTCTGTATGAAGTCCTCTTTCCACCTTGCTCCTTAGTCTACTCAATATCTAGGAAAGTATATGCTTTCTCCCAGATTAGCCCAGAAATTAATTGTGTGGAGAATGCATCTATTTCAGAGCAGCAGAGAGGGATGTTGGCAATATTGTGTATGAGTAAAGATGGAATGATTCAGATGGAATGAAAGTTCTGTTTAGTAAGGAGATGAATGTCTATAAATCTTAAAACTCTTCTTGTTGACATCATATTCTGTATCTGAAAAAGCTGCAAACATAATCTTTCCTCTTTGTAATTCACCTTTTACATGTAGCAAAGAAGCATCTATTTCTGCAGTATAAGATAGTTTGGAGCGCTTAGTTTTGCATCTAGAAGCAAAGTTTTTAGATGATTCTATCAAACAAGTCAGACTCAAAAGTGAAGTACATGTACATTGCTAGCGACCCTTTTTTAATTGAACAGATGTTTTCCCTTGTTGTCTTCAACAAAAATTTTACATTACTGTTCTGAAAATCTGAAAATGAAACTTGTCTATGAGTGGATGGTAAACCAAGGGAAAATAGTGTTAACCAGCATGTTCTCATCGTTCAGTTAATTATGGTAAAAAGAAAAAAATAACAACAACAAGAAAATACTACTATGTCTTTAAAATGGAATGTGCTTCAACAATATAAGGTTTTAACAATATAGGTAAGGAAACTTTATTTCTACAAAATTATGTTTTTAAGCTCATGTTCCTTGTAGCTACATCAATAAGTGTTTTATCTGAGGCTTTTGGTTGGGTGTTTTTCTTTTTAAATCTGTTTATCTGTTCTACCTCACTGATTCTCCAAATTTGCTTGTGTGTATTGCTCATAGTCTGCACAATCACAATAGATGGCCCATTGCTCATCATTGGCTTCATTTAGCACTGTTTTCTACGAACTTCCTTCTATCACAGTCTGGCTTGACCTTCCTGCACAACATGAATCAATGCACCATATGCATCTCCTGCATCTCGCTTAGCTTTGGGTCAAGATGCTTGAACAGTGTGTTCGTTCTTTTCTCTTTACACATCCTTCAGGGCATTATGCCAAGTAATGCTGCCTCTGGGCTGCGTCTCCAAATTCAAGAAATCTAGGAAAGGTGATAGATAGAAGAGACTGTCTTGTCATTTTATTCACAATTTATGACTAATTTGTAAATCAAATTTAATCCCCTTTCTGATTCTGAACTCTTCTTGTCCACCGGATACCAGCACTAATGGACTTCACAATGTAATCGGTGGTCCCTTTTGTTTAGAAAAATTCAGCCTTTCTGTCTTTAGATTTTTCCTTGTTTTAATGAATAATGTTGTGCAGTAGGCTGATTTGGCCTTGTTTTACCTTTGACAATTTAGATGACAAACTTTGGCACAGTAATAATGCTTATTACAGTGGAAACTTAATTCCTGACTGGCCCATCTTGCTTTTTACATAATACAAATTACTTTTAATGGTGGACTAGCATAAGAAAGACAATGACAGTATGAATAGAATTGTAACAGTTACTGTAAACATAGCCAAATCTATTCCTCCTCCATCCCAGATTCTTACTCGGAAAAGTTAAAGCTGGAATACCCTTAATTATTATAAGCAATTTGTTTTAATGCTTTTGTCTAAACCCAACCTCAGTATATATTGAAATTTTCTTTATGGATGGTCAAGCAAGTAGTATTTTTTGTAGTGTCTCATGCTGTCTCCTCTATGTAGTCCACTGTTTTAAGAAATGAGATACATCTGAACATTTTGGTAACATTGAGAAGACTTTTGGAAGGTGCTTGAGAACTTTCTTGGGAAAGGAAATAATATAATTATTATGCACCTTAACCATAGCATGGATGGTACTGCAATATATTAAAAAGTATCAGGTATACCAACATTATGAATGGCAGTGCCAAGTATTCTGTGCTTTTTAAACTTAACAATCAGAATACAGGATTCTTTCCGGTGGAAGAATATGAAACTTTTCATTGTGGTAAATAATGGTAGGTGGATAGAAATAGCGTTGCAGAGCACTCAAGTTGAAATACATTCTCAATTTTCAGTTATCAGTTGAAAGAAATTATTAACTTTGTAAAGAGAAGATGAAACTAAATTTTTTTTTTTTTTTAAGAATAAGGAAGTATCACAATAATCTTATAGGTTACTATGAAAACAAGTTACTACTTTTGTTTTCCTCCATTTTGTTTACTTTTCTTCTCTGGGTATGTGGAAATGTGAGTGTGTTCTATTGTTATTTTATGGCTCCCTGTCTTCTGGACCACTGTCTGTCCAGCAACCTGAAGTTGAGAAATACTGCTGTAGAGTTAGCCTCAGTTGCGCTGAAATAACACTTAAGCTTCTTCACAAAGTAATTAATTATCACTACAAATTGGCTTTAAATTGGCAAATGATAAACTGTTTACTTGATCTGTGGTTACACTGTAACTGACAGGCCAGCTAATTCCAGTGAAAAGCACTCAAGGATTTTTATATGTGAAGGGGACTCAAATTAGAGCTTATACTTGAGTTGACTATTGAAGCTGTCCTATAGGACATCCCAAATTTCAAATATTGAAGTTCAGTATAGTGTATTGAAAGGCTAGACGCTGAGGAAACTGCAGCATTTGGATAGTCAGTAGCAACATTTCCATGCCATCATGGTTTTTAATACCTGAGTTAAGTGATATAAATGGAAGTTCAGTTGTTTCTAGTATGACATATTAGTCTATCTCAAATATTAATATTAAGCTAGGCATGCTAGTTTTTACCAGTTTTTTTCTCTTTTATCAACTAATCTAGGAAAGGGAAATACCACATCCTAATTTGTGTTGCCCAAGGAAAATGATTGTTGATGAGAAGCTGCATATGACGTGTTATTTCCCCTGAATAATATTACAAGAATGAAGTAGTATCTGTTGTAATGCAGGGGTTTTATTAAAACAAAGATAATTTATGTTACAATGCTCAGTTTTCATGAGGAATATTTTTACCCTATATCTATGTTACCAAGTTTTCTGCTGGCTACACTTTAGCAAAATGATAAGGACCTTATTATGCTTTAGTGGTAATTTCACTATTTGAAGAATAAATGATTCTATGGCATAGCTACTAGCTAAATAATGCAGACCATAATGTGGACACCTATTAAATAGATTTTGAGAAGAAAATTATGCAGTGGTGGGGTAAGAAAAGCACCATTTCCAGCCAAGTAGAATTCATCAAGCCCAGAGAACAATCAGCTATCACACACTTTTCCAAAGAGAATGGTTGTGCATGTGAACCATCTGATCGTGCATTAAAAACGTGTTGATTTGGTAAGAAACAACACTGCTGTAAATTTTTTTTCAGTCTTGTACTTTATATGTACCCAGAGAAGCCTTTGCTTTCTCCAGTCACTAATAAATGTGATCACGGTAGGATCTTTATTGGGTCCAGGAAGTGTTAAGTCTTGTGATTCTTATGGCACATCAGGTGGCTCAACAGATTCTGATGCATCCCAAGAGGGACATGGGCATGAGACATTTTAGCAGATGTGGGGGGAATGAGTGCATGAAGCACCTGAACTTCAATTCCCATGATACTCTGAAGCAGCATTGCCACTGTCAGTTTATTGTTGAACTAACTAAAAACAAACTCAGCAAAACTGAAATTTCTCCTTGGAACAGGTCAGTTATCTAGGAATCGCACATTCTATTAAAAGAATTATTATCACAATTTCACACCACTTTCTAATTTTTAGTAATGTACTTAGTATTTGTTTTATCATCCTTCTTGGTAACAAACAGTAAAAATATGTTGATGAAAATATGGAGATGCAATACATGAAAAGAACAGATTTTTCTTTTCAGGGTGCCAGAATATAACTCAAAGGAGAAAAAGCTAAATTTCAGTCTCTAGCATCTCAGTCTGCTACATATCTGAAAATCAGGCAAAAGTTAGCATGACCTGATGAAAGTTGAGGTGATCCACTGCTTGCATCAAGCCCACTATTATTATTTTCCTTCAGTATTGTAATTATTCATACCTATTATTACTTTGGCAATTATCTGAGTTAGTAGATGAAATTTCTTCACATACTAGTGATTGATTTTTTTATTTGGTTGGTTTGGGGGATTTTTTTTTGTTGTTGTTGATAACTCTGAAGTAAAGAGAGTGACCAGATTTGCTCTGGTGTTTACTTCCCTTTTCAGCACACTGGAAATGCAGAACAGCATCCTGCTGGCACAATTATTCTCCCACAATATATTTCACTGATCTGTGTCTGCGCAGTTTGTTTCTCAAGGATGTGTAAACAAACAGTAAAGTTAAATGATCTGTGAAAGGCTGGTGGAGGGGGGGCACACATGAGGTTTTCATAACTTGTTAAATATGGCACATTAGCAGGCTCCCAAGATTTCAGCAGCTTTTAGAAATGAAGTGCTAAAGTTGAACCTTTTCAAGGTTTTTAAAATCCTTTGGTGTCAGCTAAACCAATTCTGGTGTAGAATTAGACTTTGCAAAACAACATCTGTTAGCCCCCAGCATGTTTTAGGGTTATGTATACACTTCTTAGGCATCCACCATAACTCCTATTTGTATCAGTGATGTCTTTTGTTGACAGGTTATACAGGAATGTGAGAGAGAGAATGAATCTTAAGAAAGCTCTAACTTCTAACTTTTGCTGATGTTCTTTCTTTTCTCTCATAACAGAACAATTATTTTTTGAGATTCTGATCTATATTGCCTACAGAAATACTACTGTGTTTTCACATTTAAAGTTTTTTGAAGTGTAATTAAGTATCATGGGTATTAGATATTCAACAAAACTTTATATTTCCAATATTGAAATGTAAAACAATGTTTTGGAATGCTTTTTACAATTTACGGTGATTTTAATTATTTAGATTTTTCTGTCGGAACAATTTAAACTGTGCATAATCTGGTTTTAATCAATTAATGGTGCCTCTCAGACTTCATAAAAACAACCCCTTTTTCTAGTCTTGTAGTGCCTATTTAGAGTAGGGCCATTACAGTATTCTATTATGGAAGGAGAAGGAAGGGATGAGAGTCCCAACATGCAAATGGAAGTTAAACTGCTTTTCTTGTGTTGGAATGAACTAGTGACAGTCAGTTACTCTGCTGATGGACAGTATTTAGCAGTTGGAGGGTGTTAAGTTCTTGAACATCCTGAATGTGACAGCAGAAACATTTGGAGCTCCTGGTAGATGAACATACAGCATAGTTCCAGAGTTCATTCAAAATTTAATCCAGATAATGAAGGTCTGGTTTGAACATTAATGGCAAAAGTTCTTTCAGGAAGAGGATTTCTGTGCTAGGAGCTGCGAAGTTCTGCACAGCATCTGTCACAATGAGACATTGTCTTGATTAGGGTTTCTGGGTGCTATAGGAGCACAACAATGAGGAAAAAAAAAATCCCCACTAGTTATTTGTCATTCGTTGTAGGAACAGATTTGTATTTTATTTTATTTTACCTAGGAAAAAAGGTTGTTGTTGAGAAAACTTTTAAGGGAGCACTAAAGGGAGCATATAGGAAAATGTGAAACCTAAAATGGGTATTGAACCTTGTGCAGGAGGTAGGATTTGCTGACGTGTGCAACTGTAGAGGAATGTATGCTTTGCATGTAACAGAATCATGAAAAGGGTCTATGTTTGGTCTCATGAGTGTTTCAACAGTGGCTTAGGTATAGGAAGGATAAAGCACTGCATCACTAAAATAACGTTTGTCCTATACTGGCTAGCAAACTGTAACTCCATAAAATTTTTCTTTTTTATTTAAGTTTGTCTTAATATTACAACAGCTGGTGGTATTACTGTTGCACGGAGTGTTATATAACATTCCTTTAAGGCATTAGAAAAGAGGGTCTACATTTCATTATATATATTTTTAAATCTACTTCAGGAGAACATCTGTTGTATTTTGCGGGAACGGCAACAGTTAACTCAGCAGTTAAAAGATGAAACTCGCCAGAAGGAACAGTTAAAGGAGATAAAAAATGAAATGGAGAATGAACGATGGCAACTGAACAAGACTGTTGAAAAGTTACAGGAGGAGGTATGAGTTCATTCCAAAGAGGCTGCAGGAATCTGAATATCTAACAGATCAAGAAAAGCTTTCAGCTTAAGCTGAAACAGTGGTTGGAACACCACTATCTCAAAATACTGTTGTAGGACAGTTCTATTTTGTTTAAACAAGATCCCAGATTTGAGTTCAGTTCTAATGTATGCTATAGCAATATTTCAGGGTTTTACAGCTGATTCTCAGAACGCTACTGCATTAGGCTTATTTTGCCATGTGTGTAGACCATACAAATTAATATTGATGTACTGAAGTGTGACTGTTCAGGTCATTATGTCAGTCAGCTGGAAGAACTGCTGACAGACAGAAAGACAATAGTCTTGCCATACATACTATTAGAAAATAACCTTACTGTTTTGTGTTTTCACACTTCTCCATAGAAATTAATTTGTTTGGGAACATGTTTGATCGATTTCACGTTGGAAAATACTGAGCAGAATATTGAAGCTGGAGAAAAAACCATTTGGTGTATTAAGCCTGATAGAACCTTTTGTAGCAGTATTTTAGGAAAAAAAATTATATGTACTTTTTTCCCAGATGTCTGAAATGGTAGAGGCCTCAAGAACATCAACTCTGGAGCTTCAGAACCAGCTTGATGAATACAAGGAGAAAAATCACAGGGAACTTGCAGATGTGCAGAGACAATTAAAAGAGAAAACCCTTGAGGTAGAAAAATCACGCCTGACAACCATGAGAATGCAAGATGAGGTAATGACTCATAAGTTCAGTGACAAATTCTAACCTTTGACCTAGAATTCAGCTCAGATAGTTTTCAAGACAGTCAATGTTTGCTATCACGCTTTTGTGTACTTCATCATGAGAGACTGATCTCAGTCAGCATGCTTTTGAGTTTCATTCTTCATGATGGTGATCAGCATGTTACTTCTGCCAGAGAAATGGGATTTCCTGTTTATGACAGATAAATGCAGTGTTTGACAAATGAATGTATCTTCAGTGATATGACAAGGATTCCGTTGATGATCTGCTGCTCTTTTAATGCCTGCTACTGAAGGAATTGAGAATGTGGAAACATTCTTGAATTAGGAAAAAAGACCCCGACACCAAAAAACCAGAACCAAATTCTGGCTCTGCAGGAGTTGAGATACATTCTCCTCTTCCTTCGCGTGAGTCACGTTGCAGATTTTAATGATGAAGGTGTCTTTGCGACCAAGAATCAACCACGGTCTTGAAGTGTCTGCCTCTTAGCATGTAAATTTTGCTGTAAAGACAATCCAGTATTTTAAAGATCTGCATATATTTGTTCTGCAATTGAAAAGCTATGAGAATACACTGGTCACAGATGTTTTCTGTATGTAGAATATTTAATATTTTGATTTTTTCAGTTCAGAAATGGTCTTACATTGCCCTCTCCTCTTAACAAACTTGTTTTAAATTCAATTTAAAAGAACAGCAATAGAAGAAAGTAGAGTTCCTGTATATTACTCTGTCTTCCTTCTATATTTATTCCATTTGGGGGTGGAGAGCCTTTGTAAAGGGATGAAGACTCATGATGAAATGTGAATGATAAAACTGGGATATTGAAAACATGGGTCTAAGGTTGAATAAAAGAATAGACAGCTTAAATAAAAGATGTATATGTGTGTGTATGTAAATATGTATACAAACTGGGTTTACAGTTATGAAAAATACTTCTAGTGTTATCTATTATAACTACAAAACAAATACAAAGAAAAAATTCCAGAACAAAATAAACCTTCATTATTTGATAAAAAGATAATCCAAACACTATATAAAGGACAAAATATTACTGGTTTTGGAATTCTACATCTCCATGAGGCAATATGTAAAATCCTAGGGCTCTAAAAATGTAGTATGGCAGCTAAGTGCAAAAGAGGAAACAAAATCTGAAAATACGGGATAGGCAGGTTAAACAGCAGACTTTCTAGAGGGACTAAATATTAAGGACAATTGGAGGTCTTTATTATCTCTTCCTCTCTTGGGTTTAACAAGAAGTACAAATAGATAGTCCTTACATTCAACGTGAAAGAGCCTGTTTTCTGTCAAAATCCTCATGGGTAGGTGTCATAGTGCACAAAACATTCTTTTTGAGTGTCTCATCAAAAGCCAATGTAATGATCATGGCAACACAAGTATCATCTTCCTGTTCTAGCAGAAAAATTATGAAACAGTCTTGCAAGGCAGTATGGGAGTTCTTAATTGCTGTGTCTCTTGTAAGTTCTCTGAGGATAGATAAAAGACATCAATCTTGAAAGTTGTCAATCTGATGTCATTCTGAAACGTTGAATGCATATGAGATGCTATTACTATACAGACCTCTGCACTTAACTAGCTGTTCACCAGGTCATGCAGATGTCCAGTGTTTTGTTGTCAGGACTTAGCAATAGGTAGCAAACTCTGTAAACAGTCACTAGTACATTATTTTAGCTTCATCACTAAAATAAGAACTTGACTAGACACAGGAAGAATATGGAAGACTGTGTGCTGAAGAAAAAAACTCCTCATCGTATGTTATATACATGTCATGAGTTAAGATAAAAGTATAAGGAATGATCACAGTCTCACCTAAAACCCCTCTCACTACTGATATTGTTTTTTTAAAGTACTGTGAAGGTTTTAGATCATTTTATTGAGTACACACTGTTGTTAGAATAGGAAACTTTTATCCTCAGCAGATAGCCATACTATATCTAAAAGTTATACTAATACAGAGATATAGATATATATATATATGTTAGCAATTATGTCACTGGTAAAATGCTGTCATTGAAGTGCCTCAGAAATATAAACTACATAATCATGTAAAAGCTGAAATATTGGTAGTCCAAAAACAAAAGGAATAATATTGCAAAAGTTGCAAAGATATAACCATTTCAAAATTTGTAAAAATTTTGGTTTGCCTTAACTGCATAAAAAGAAATAAATAAAAAACCTGCACCATGTCTAATTGTCACTGTAGAACCTGTAGTGTGAAGCATCTCTTACAGAGCTGATATTTAATCAAAGTTTATTTTCTTGGTGCCATCTTGTGGATAAAACAAATTACTGTGAAAGCCTGTAACTCAATGCAATTCCTGTCATGCTTCCAGATCTGTCATGTTTGTAGTCAGTCCCCTTTACTGACATCACTTATTTATAGAAAGTACACTATAAAGTGTATTACCATAATCTTATTGTTTCAGGTGCGTTTTATGGAAGAAAACTTGAGGGACTACCAGAGAGCTCAGGATGAGGCAATAACAAAAACTCAGCTGCTAGAACAGACTGTGAAAGGCTTGGAGTATGAACTGGAAGCCAAAAACCACTTAAAAGATGATCGGGCAAGACAAATCAAACTAATGGAGGTAAAAGACGTTTTTGAGGGTTGGTCTCTTATTAGAACAGATGAAAATAATTTTGGTATTTCACATGGATGCTGCCTGGGAAGAAGCAAAAGAACTTGATGTTGTTGAAAATCCATGTAGTACTACTGCAGGAATTATTCTGGTATATTCTAAAGGTTATCTTTTAACATATCTATTGTAGCATGATGTGTTCTAAATTGCAATTATTCTTCCATCATTTTAATTAACTTACTTTTTAATTAATTTTCTCTAGAGTTTGTCAGGCAAAACTGTATTCTTTTCATTCGTAGGCCCATCACTCAACCTAAAAAGTATTTAGAAGTGTAAGTTCTATTTAGCATCTAATACCAATTCATTTGAGGAGCCTAAATAACATTGTTATTCTAACTGTGTTGTTACAGGGTTAGCTTCATAACTGTTCAGTTCAACTAAGCTGTCATCTGACTTTCATAAACAAACATTTTTATGCCATTGTATTCATATGAAATTTGTCTTCCAAATGCATAATGTAACTTAGACATTCTAAAAAGTCTCTAGAAACATTACAGATTTTCTCTTATTTTCTTGAAATTTGTGGGAGTGATTAAGAAAGGAAATGAAACTTCTATTTTGCTTGTCAGACACACAAATTCACTTTAAAGGCTTATCTACCTGCCATCTCTTTTTCTAGATTATGTGTTTTCAGAGGCATTTCACTTTCCAAGCCAAGTCTTTCAAATAGTTTGAATCCTTGAAGTTTAAGGAAGAATGCCCTGGTAGCAATCTGAAGAGGATGGGAAAGAAGTGTGTTGAAATTACTTTTCTTTGTTCCACTTAGGACAAGTTATCTCACCTGGAACTTGAGCTTGATGAAGAAAAGACTAATTCAGATTTGTTGTCCGAGAGGATCAGTAAATGCAGAGAGCAGGTACTCAAACAAGTTTTCCCACTGTTGTATACTGATGAGGAAAAAGTGTTATTAGGATCACAAACAATATTGATTAACTAAATACTGATTAGCGATAGGGTTTATATACAATACTTAAGCAGAATATGTAAATCCAAAAAAACAAGGTTCACAAACATGATAAGATATGATCCTCCACATCATCACAGACCAATTTTTTCCTGTTTTCCTAGCTGGAAAACTGACACAGATTGCATATAAAGACTGATAACCAGTATCATTCGCTGATATTCCTGATGCAGTGAGCTTCATCAAGTAATCTTAGTTTTAGGTGGTGAGGCTATCAGAGGAAGCCTGTTGTAGAAACTATCTTAGATTGAAAGATCACAATTTTTTAACCTTACTGAAAAGTAGGCCAGCATAATAGAGTCTTGATTTCAAAGGAGGAAGAGCTTAGGAAATTGTGGAATTTAATTAGTCTTGTCAGCTGAACTGAAGATGCTGGCCAGTTTCAATGGGGAGGAAGCTTTATTTTCATTACAAGTGTAAAAACTGATTAAGGTGTATCAAAGATAAGACAGATGGAAAGTGTTTTCCACATAAAAACATCAGTCATTAGTTCCAGAAGTGTTATGTGAGTAGGTAGCCCAGAAAGAGGGGAAGAAGGATTTATTAACAAGGTTGTATCTCATAGGGCAGAAAATGTAAAGATGAAGTGGGATTTGCCAAGCTAAGTGAGACCTATCATAGTAATTCAAACAAGTAACAAAAAGGTTCTTGACTGGATAAGAAAGAAGTTGTGGAAACTGTATGATGAGGTATCAATCAAGATAAAAAGTAATCCAGGTATGCCTCCTCAAATAAAAGAACATTTTGCCTCTGTCTTCAATAAGGCCAGTGACTGTGCAGGTGGGGGGAAGTGGGGTGGGCTAATTGAAATGAGACCATTGAGCTGGAAATCACCAAGTCTAAGACAATTAGAAGTTCATTGTTCTGAAGAAGGAGGCCTTAATGATATTATTCAAGATTTTGGAATGAAATGACATACAAAATTATAGGTGCTGTAACAAAGATTTATAATAAACCAGAAAAGTAGAGAATAGGGCCTGATGAGTGAAAAAAGTAAGCAGGGCATCCATGGTCGAGTAGTCAGTATTATGCAAGTTCTTGATTAGTCCACAGAAAGGCATATGATGAGGTCATCATGGAATATCACAGCCTAGACAGTGTTCTTCGCCTTAGTTTTACATTCTGAAAGATGTGAAACTAATGCATAACTTATTACAGCATGTCTACTACTGTAGCTGTACATTAAGTACTATACCTCATTAGTAGTTTCCTAGAAGTCCAGGACACAATTTGCATTGAGGTACCACCTACAATAGTCTGTTCTGTTTTCATTTCTCTTTCTTTCTCCAGAAAAAAAAGAATTGCTGACATTTTTTTGAATAGCTTTTAATTTCAGAGGGAGAACAGAAAGTAAAATCTTCATTTCTATGTCTTTTCAATGAAATTGTATATTCCATTGAGACAGCTGGAGAGTTTTAAGTGAGTTAGAGGTCAGCTTTCTTTCATTCATCCTTGAAACACCAACGCACCATTACTATTTTGCTGGGACTCAGGTTACTGAGATTCTGTTTGATTGCAATATAGTCTTTTTGCTATTATTCCATTGATATTGTACACACTCTGAGTCAGTGGGTGAAATAGAATGTAAAGGACCCATAATAATATGGGGTCATGCTGTTGTTAAAATAGGAAGCCTTTAATACTATAGTCTATGCCTGTGTTGTAAGCCTGGGATAAAAGAACCTTAGTCATAGCTGCATTAGTGGGTACTATAGTAAGTTAATTTGCTACCTGAATGGAAACCTAAAATACAGATGGGTGACCAAAATGTTACATAATGGGTAAAAGACGTGTTTATTTTGAGGTCTGGAGTTTCTCATTTCACACATGAGTTAGAAAGGTTGTTTTGTTTTGATTTTATGCCAGAATGACTAAGTAGTCAAATAACTAAAGAGTATTTCAGGGTCTGCTAAGCATTTATAATGACATGAGAAATTATAATGGATTTGTTTTGGTAATATCTGTATTTCTGTATTTTTTTTTTATTACAAATGTGCTATTTTAATATACTGATAATGAACTATAACACACAAGTTTCTAGTAAAAGCAAATTGAAACAACTGGTTCTATTTTACATGAAGCTAAATGTTCAAATAAACATTGGCAAGGGTGATAGTTCACATTTTTTAATAGGTCACCCTTTTTTAATTTAAACACCCTTTTGAATCTGGGAATGGCTGTATAAGACACTGTTATCTTCCCTACCTTGCTCTTGAGAAGTACCACAGCAAAGTGGCAACAGTAAAAAAACGTGGGGGAAAGATGGATCATATCCTATTAGTCTTTAAATGGTAAGGTATTAGCAACTCTGGAAAGAGCAAAAAACACACACATATAGAAAGCTAGAGCGCTCAGCTGCCCTTTGAGTCTAAAGCGAGCAGGGCCAGGGCACATTTTAGTACGTGATGGTTGTTTTCCTACAAACAAGTGAAATGAAGTACCTCTTGCCTTTTTTCTTTTTTTTTTCCAACATAATTGAAAAATACTTAAGATACCTTCATCAATTCTTGTATTTTGTGAAAATGCAAATATGAGTCTATTGAATTCAGAGTTGTTTCCAGTAAGTGTGAAAAATACACTAGTTGGTTTCCATGACAGTTTTAGAATAAATACAGAAGGATAAAATTGCATTGACTGCATCATTCGCTTCCTTTTGGTAAAGCATTCCCAATGGATAGCTGTATAACTGCTCTTTAGCTGGCACCAGGTGTGGGAAGCAAACAAATGACAATGTGGACATGAAGGTTGCTTTTCAATTATGAAGGATCAAAGGGATTTGTTTGGCTTGAGCTTGTTCGTTTGTTAAACATTGTTTTTTGGGTCATGTACTTGAGAATTGTGTATGTAGGTCAATATATATAGGCACATACATGTATATATATGTTTTACTTTTCCCTGCTTAGGTATTAAGAAGAAACATAGGCTGTGAACCTAGTGCAAGATGGTAAACAGTGGTGATAGCATCTAAAATATTATTAGAAATCAAACTGTTTTCACTAGTAATGAACTCAACAGCTGCTTCTAATCCAAAAGCTGGCACAAAATGCAGTTGTGTCTAATAAAGCTTTGTAAAATCTGATAGTATTGCTTTTGTCAATTCTTTGTTGTTAGCATTCTTCAAATCCAGCTGTGATAACTGTTGCCTTAAGCTGCAGAAATAGTTTATTCTTTTAACATAATGAGAATATATTAGATATAGGAAAGTTAGACTGTGAAGCACAAAGCTCTGCATGGTACATCCCCAGAGCCTATCTAAACTGCCCTGAAATAAGTGAAAAGTTTGAGTACATTTTGGCAGACAACTGCTTTTTTCCTTTGTGCATGTTAATTATGTTTTTATTAATGAAAAGTGCAAGGAGGTAAGTGAAAAACAGTTTCCACCTCCCCCAGCAGGAATTGTCCTGCTGCCCTTCTCTTTTTACAAGCTCTTGTATATATTTGCACGTAGCTTTCTGATCCTAATCAGATACAGTACTTTTCTCTCTCCTACTGTTTTTCTGTAAGGTTGCTTTTACCATGAGGTGTCTAACAACAGTAGCAGTCATCTTGGAAATGAAATAATTTTCCTCTAGATAATTTCTTAATTTGAGATCTTGGGAAGGTTGCACAAATTTGTCACAGCCTTTGAGCACAGTAAGAGCACAGCAGAACTTTAGAGTGGTCCATTAAGCAAGTTCCTACATAAAACAAAAGCCTTTTCTTCAGTTAACAGTTGCATTTTTAATTAGTCTTTCAATTTACTACAAATTTTGCTTTATTTTTTCTGTGTCTATCTTCATGGCTAAAGCAATTACAGCAGAATAAATTCTATGTACTCCCTCACATTATAACTTTTTTTCATATATTTCATGAATAAATGCAGGTATTGTATATATGGGTGATTCTAATTTTTATATATAAAATAATATTTTAATATATAAAATGTTTTACTATATAATGTATAAAACATTATTATTATTATTAGGTTTCTATGTGACAATGAGAGCTTTTAGGAAATTACCCAGCTGTTGAGAACACAGCCACGTGCTAACATTTGTACTCCAGTAACTGTTATGACCTTAGTTTTCAGGAATGCCTTCTACTGTTCTGAAACCGTACTGTGACATAACATAGCAACTGCATGCGTTGCTACCATTGTTTGTGTTCATATATTCATTTCAAAGCTACAGAAACAGTGTAAATGACTTCTTTTAAACATGTGATTAACTAAAAATATATATTTTAATATTATAATGTGGTAAAAAAAAAAAGGCCTAAGGTAAAATTTTATGTGCTGTACTTGTTTAACCTTCACATTCTTAGCATTGCTTTTGGATTTTTTTTTTATGCAAAAATGCCCAATGGCTTTTGAAAGATCTTTAGTGAGATAAATCTGTAACTTTGAGCTGCTTAACTGTGATGGTCTGTTTATGCAAGTTCATATGTAACTGTTGTAAAGCAGAGAAGAATGCTGTGGCTGCTGAAACCTTTGTCAGTCTTTTTGCAGGTACAGTAATTGGCATAGATGTTCACTGTGTTCCCCAGCTGATATTCATCATAGTAAACATTGTGCAGGTAATAGCACAAATGCTGTGGTAACGTTAGCTGTGCCTGCAAAGGCATTTGTAAAGACTTGAGGGCAGTCTCAGCAGGAATGAGAGGCAAGAAAAGTATTTGGGTCCTACAAAATTTTACTTTAGCCCTGAAATTTCAGTAGCAGCTGTTAGGCAGTTTAGAGTTTCTCTTTGATCCTCAGAATTTTTTTTTTCCAGTCAAGTCCAACAGTGAGATAAAGCAAACTAATTCTGTATTCTTATCTTGATTCTGTATTGATCAGGTAGTTTTTTAACATCTTGCATATGGAGAATATACTTTCCTTTTGGTTATTGAATATGCAGCTGAAATAATTACAGAAACTGTAGCAAAAGTTGTGTTTTAACAAAACAAACAAAACCCACCCTTTCCCCAAATCCAGAAGAGAGTGCTTTACTGCTATGACAGACATAAATAAAATTGACTGGAGGAGGGGAGCAATATACGTATCCAGTATGCATCAGAGTCTGTGGAAAAAGAGCTTCTACTATTTCATAGACACAGGAAACTGTAATTGTCTGTAGAGTGTCTCACTGAGTTCTAGGCGCTTCTCTGCAGTTACCAGTTTGCGTTTAATGAAGTGAAGCTCTAAAGTAGACTAGTCACCAGCTTAAAGGTAAGGTGCCATTTCGGACCTTCAGGCTTAAGTATGAAGAAAACAACTGTAGAAGATGTTTGAAGACTGATGTGATGTTCCGGAACTGAGTTCCCCGCCATGTGATATGTCTCTCATGCTACATTTTAGAGTTCAGTTCCCTGCTACAGAATATATATATATACTGAACATCAACAATACTCAGTGTGGCTGGAAAATGCCTAGAATAAGCACTGGGAATAACATTGGCTTCCCGAAGCAGAAAATTTTGTTCAAGATTGTAATCGTAAACTTCATCTGAAATTATGCGTATGTCTTGAGTTATAAGAGAGCAAATTTTTTCTCATTGTGTAGGTATATGTACTTTATGTATATGTGTGTATATATATACATACACACAGTATCATATAGATAAATGTAAATTAAATCTTTTATTAAAATTTCTGTTCTTTCTATTATAGATTGAACAAATGAGGACAGAGCTACTTCAGGAAAGAGCTATAAAGCAAGATTTGGAGTGTGACAAAATTTCGTTGGAAAGACAGGTAATTATGGCTGGAATATCACCACACTAGCAAGATAACAGGCTGGGTATCTACCTTCATTAGGAAATTCAAATAAACATTTAAGGAATACAGTATTTGGTAGCTGGCACTATCCCACCATAGTGTGCTGCTAAAAGTATGTGTTAGTAAGAATAGATTAAAACCCATGAGTATCTTAATACTGATACTCAAAAGAAAATATTATAATCTTGAATTAAGTCTTCTCTTAGTATTTATTTTCTTTCCAGACCCCTCGTTTTAGCTTGAGGTTTGTCACAGTTTATATATTTCACATACTAAACACTCATACTATGCATACATCTGTTTATATAATATAAGAAGACATTTTTGTTGTAGTGAATGTAGGCGTGTCTCTACCACACAACTTCTGTCTATATATTTGAGGATCAAAGACATTAAAAATAAGAGATGTCACAGTTGATATGGTACACTTGTTTTAGAATAAAACTGAGATATCAATATAGAAACTTTTAAAAAGCATATATACAGCAAAGACCATAGAATATCAAAGACACTGTTATCTAGTTTAGCTGTAAACCCTTTGATCACTTTTGGAGGAGCTGTTCTTCAAAGTCTTAACAGTACTTCAGGAACACTGTTGAAGGTAGATCAAAATTTCAAGGAATAGTGATTTTAGTTGAGTATTTTCTTTTGTAGGAGCAAACAAGTGAAAAAATGACATGCCTCTGAAAAAAAAATACGGATTTGATAGAGAACTCTTACTCTCTGTTGTCTAGGAAGGAGTATGACTCATATTTTTCAGTATCTATGATGGAAAGTACGTTAAAAATACTTTCTAGCTTTTTGCAACATTTTATTCTGCAGCTCAGTGGTCTTTTGAAAGCAAGATTATTATCATAGCCCCTAGCTGAGATCTGGAGGAGAGCTATCTTAGCAAGTCATAGTATTACTGACAGTCTCAAGAATGTAAAACAGATAGTAATGAGTATTTAGAGAACATGTTTATACCAGACACCTGATTTGGTGCCTTAAATTATGTGAAATGAATCCCATATTAATTGTTTGAGAAAAAAGAATGCCACCTGCTGGTAGATCCCATGCACATCCTTATACGTTAGTTCTGACTTTTCTGTCATAGCTTTTATAGTGTTTGAGATCTGAGATCACAGTTTGAAGTTCTGTAATAAAGAGCTTTATTTTCTGTTCCTTCTGTAACTCTTTTTTTTTTTTTTTTTCCTGTTAACTTTATCACTAGGTCCCCATTGAAAACTGGAATTACCTAGCCTCCTAAAGTCTAAATCTGAGTCAAATTCTGCTTTTACAAATCATGGAGCTTGCAAGTTTTTCAGACTACTTATGTAGTAGGAGTAGCGTTGGATAGTTAAGAAAGGAGGGGGAAAAACCCCACAGTAACAGCTTTGATAGAGTAAAGCGATACTGGATGCAAGCAATTTCTGTCTACTTGTTTTAGCCATACACCAGTGAGTTACAAGGGAGGAATACAGAGTTTTTGAAAAGATTGTGTGGAGAATAAGACAGATCCAATGCTATTTGAAAAATTTTGGCATATTAAAAAATGCTGTTGGAAGGGGCTTGCAGCCATCTGAAGTTCAAGGGTCCATTTAAGCCTAAAACTTTAACTCAAGCTTAACACTGAATTCTTTTTAATAAAGCACGGTAATAGAAGATTTGTTTGTAGTAAACAGTGAAATCTCACTGACTCTCTTTTTCCATATTTACTAAATTAAAAATATACTGGTAACCTTGTGTTTGCCTGGAGAAATTTATTTTGTGTTAAGGTGATATTTGTTAATACCAGCATATATGTAGTAATCAAGTATGTTCCAACTATAGAACAAAGACTTGAAGAGCCGAATCCTTCACCTGGAGGGTTCTTACCGATCCAGTAAAGAGGGACTTGTTGCTCAAATGGAAGCAAGGATCACAGAGCTAGAAGAACGACTTGAAAATGAAGAGAGGTAAAACTACTTATGTTAAGATCAAAACATGCATGTTTATATTTGTTAATATGACCTCTTGCTAATATTAAGTCTCTGATACAATGAACTTGATTTATTTTTTTCCTCACAAACACCAAATTAAAATGGTTACTGTTTCATACAAGTATTGCAAATTTTCTTTTTGACTGAAAGCACACTGAAAGTTGTCTTATAAATTTAAAACTGGCCACAGTGCTAACATGGTTCCATACCTCATTATTTTATCAATGTCTAATATAGTAACAGACTTAGAAATATTAACTATAGTTTAACACTTCCATTTTCATGTTCATTTCATTGTTTAATCTTGGAGGAATGTATTTTTTTTCCTAAATCTTGCTCTGGAGACAGAAGAAATTCCCCTTAGTTGTTCATGCTTTTGAACAAATTTCTTAACATGTTGCGTGGAATCAGTAAATCAAAGCAGGGGCCGTTAGTATTTATTTAATTCTTAGAAAATTGCTAAGGAATTATGTCAGCAGGATTGGAAGTATTTCAGTTCCTTTTTAAAAAAGCCTGTCTTTTGTTTCTTTTGTTTTTTTCTAGGGATAGAGCTAATTTCCAACTAAGTAACCGCAGACTTGAGAGAAAAGTGAAGGAGTTAATGTTGCAAGTAGATGATGAACATCTCTCACTGACTGATCAAAAGGACCAGGTAGAGGGAAAGACTAATATGCAAATATCTGATATTAATCCTACTAGCATAAATCATCATATATAAAAGATATGAGAAGAACATAGATACTCATTACTCTATGAACTCCCATTTAGTGAGATTTGCAGTTCCCATTGTTACCATATTTCTTTGTCTAGTACTAAATTGTTATTAATTTCTAAAATCATGAAAAGGAAGCGCTTAGAGGAGCAATGCTATAATTATTTTAAGAAATAAAGCCAATAACAGTACATGATCCCATAAATATATACACCAGCATATGATTCTATAAATACATACACCAACAAATAATATATTCTGTTTTGCCACCATAAAATTTTGTTTAAAGAAAGAAGCTATTTATTATTAAATATAGGCTATAAGTATTAAACATACGTTGATATTCTAATAGCAATGTGCTCTACCATTCCTGTGGTCTTTGTTGATTCCTTGCTTAAAACATAGTTTGTTTCAGTACGTGAGTCAAATAGTTAATATTCTGCCTAGAGAACGAACAGTATGTTTCAGATTGCAGACATCTGTTAAAGGAACAATCTTTTAAAATCCTGTGGGTTTTTAAAACATATTTTGTAGTATCTGTCTGGTAAAGTTGCTTAACTTAGATACAGTAATAGCTCCAGCCTTCCCTTATTGATAACCAGCTCTTGCTATCACTGCACGAGTGTCTTACTCTAGCAAAGCTATGTTTGCTTGTTGCTGTTTTTCCTAAAAAATTGTATTGCATCACTTTGAGAAAAGTCTAATGCTGACTTTCAGATATTTCTGAAGCACAGGATTACAGTGTCACTACACTGGCAAAGTTGTGTCTTTATTCTCCCTCTCATAGATGCTGGAAGAATATAATTCCTTTATTAAAATAGTCCTCTAATCAGCTGACATGTAAATATTTCAGTTGAGTTTGCGTTTGAAAGCAATGAAACGTCAAGTTGAAGAAGCTGAAGAAGAAATAGACAGACTGGAAAGTGCTAAAAAGAAACTCCAGAGAGAACTGGAAGAGCAACTAGACATGAATGAACAATTGCAAGGACAGCTTAATGCTGCAAAGAAGGAATTAAGGTAGGATGACTTGTCAGACCTTACAATTATGTATCATACCCACCACTCACAAAATTGATCTTTTGCTCCTTTAGTCCATAAACTGAGGGCTTCCTCTAACAAACTTCAAGTTTGTCATAAGCAGACAGAGTTTAAGAGACGGACCTGTGAAACTCTTCTGCATTTCCTTTCTCTACTAATGTTCTCCAACTCTTTCCAGGGTGCTCTAGGTGCCCAAACCTTCTTTCCAATAGCTGCCTGCTGAATAAAGTAGTTGAGGCAGGGAATAAAAAATGGGAAAAGATGGTAGGACTCGACGATCTTATCATCTGTAGTAATAACAATTTCCTGCTAATGACTGAGAGGTACAGCTATCCTGTGTTAGTTTTCCTCAGCCATCTTTGAACATCTCAGTGTGCAACGCTTACAGTTTCCCCTCTCTGTGACTTTAATTAGAGGTGCTTGAAAATACGATTGATTGATCTTCATTCTCTTGCATGTTTCTTTCATGTATGATGCAGTCTATGATAAACTACTGCGATTAGAGCACAAGTTTCTTTGACATCCTTTAAAAATGTAAATCCTACCTGTCAATGTTTTAAGCTTTGCGTAAGTGTTCTGCATGTAGATGTTCAGTTTTAATAGCAAAGATGTGTATTTTTGTTTCAGTAGACTGAAGAAGTCGCCAAGTAAAGTGTTGGCTGATTCTGATGATGATGACGATGATGATTTCAGCACGGATGGTGATAGTCTCTGTGAAGTACCTTCAGGAAATAACTGTTCAAAAGATGATGACACCAAAATCTAAATAAGTATTGAATCTGTGATTCCTTGAAAGTACTGGAAGAGTAACAAAAATTATCAAGAAACTGGATATTCTAGAAATCAAATGACATAAAGGGACTTAAGATTTAGGGATATAATGTTTCTATCCATACTGTGCCATTTTCTTATTTAGATCTCCAGTGTTTATTATAGAAAACAGGATTGCATTATAAAACAGCTATAAACCACGGAGATATATATATATATAATTGCTACTGAAAATGCAGGGATAATGTTTCACATTGGAAATGTGATTTTGCTAAAATTCCGTTTAAGTAAAAAGCCATTTGAAAGTAATTCAAAGTTAGTTTGTAGTTATTAAAAACCTTCCCATAAAATTAAGGAAACCACAGAAGATTATTTAATAATTGTAAGTAGGGGGAAATGATGTATAAAATGTAAATATTTTAAACATCTTTTTATTGGCTACTTTAGTACTATTTTGTAAAGTTTCAAATATTATATAAATCAGTTTCATATGTAAAGTACTTAAATTTATACTGAATGCTATATCTGGGTTTTAACTAAGAAGAAAACAAATGAAAATTAATACATTTTGTGCATTACAGAGCAGATTCACAGTTCCTGACCCAGGAAGTACATTCCCATTTTAAAACCAGTGCAAGTTTTATTGTATCTACTGTGTATATTAGAGATCAAATGTTCATCCTGCCTGTTGACTTTAAAAGGACCATCACATATGCATGATGAGTGAGGCTTGCCTACAGCTTTCTTGTAAACTTTGGGAAGCTTTCTGTTAGGGAAGGGTGAGAATGAGGTCAGTTATTACTTGGTATCTTTCATTTCCTGAAATGGACTCCATACTGCCAGAGACAGAAAATTATAGGCCTGCTGATTTGAGGGCATCAGGACAGGCTTATCTTGAAGTCTCTAAGGAGTCCCACTTGTTCCAGCAAAATTACTTGTGGTCTTTGAATTAAGTACATGCTTAAATCTGTTCGTTAATTGATCCCAAAATTTTATGCACCTGGCAAGAAATTGCACCAAAGAAACACAAATCATATAATCTGATTTTTCTTTCTAAGCTGTTCTTGAGCATCTATTTGTGATATATTGCAGTGTATGGTCATATATGCAGATGTATATTAGTATTTCAGTTTACAGAAGTATCTGCATTTTGGGTCATCCATCTGTTCAACAAACTTTGCAGGAAATTTAAAAGAAAAAAAAAACTATGCAGATTTTATTTTGGAAGCATTTTCCATTTTATGGCAAAAAAATTTTTTTTGCCATTTATATTACACGAGACTGTTTTTGCTCCTTTGCAAATCTAGAATTCTAATGAAGGGGCACTACTACATAATTTTGTTAATAAACTATAGCCAAGTCCTGTCTGATTATTAGGATTTGTCCCCACTTACAGGTTAGTGAGTACTTCTTCGTTGAATGGACCAAATAATAGTGTAATGTAATTGTAAAAAATATTTCAGACTGAAGTTGCTTGGAGCTTCCATTACTCCCACAAAGACATCTACTGAAGAGAAAAAATTTAACAGCTCTGAAAGTGAGGCTGATAGACTTGGTTAAGGCAAAAGTCCTGACAACGGCAGTATCCATTTTCGTACGATTACATGAAATTAAACTCCTGCCTGCGGGATCAGAAATATATTCATGCATAGCAGATTACAGACTCTTTTGCCATGTAATTCCCTTCAACTTGATTTTGATGTTTTGAGATACGTGGGAAATAATACGAACAGTGTAGTTGTAATACTCTGAATCTTGTATATCTTTTCAAGTGGCATACATCATACAATTTTTTTGCAATACTAGCTTTACTATTTTGACAACATAAACAGCCTTTTCTCCAAGATCTGTGCTATACTGTACTGACAATCATCATATAACCTGCTGTGATTTATTTTTTGTTGTTTCATTTGAATGTTTATGTAGGCTTAACTTTAAACAACTGATTCCAATCTCCAGTAGTCTGTCCTAATGTTCATAGATGACTATTATTTCAAACCACTGGAAGAAAATATTGCATCTACCTCCAGTTACACTAAACTGTAAAGGAAAAAAATCACTTAAAATAAACAGTCAGTGAGCTCTTTCAGTTCTACTTTGTATGTTCACATACCTTGATATGACAACTGAATTTCATATGGAAGATGCACGTGTTTAAGATGTAACAAGAAAATAATTGTCTGGGAAATACTGATGCTGTAAACAAGTTTCTGCATTTTCTTCTTTTTGGATAGCTACTTTCTTTGTAACTTGTAAAGCAGGTGGCAGGTGTAATATCTAGAAGACTCCTGTTCTCATTTGAACTTACAGTAAGTTAGAAGGAGGGAGACACGTTGCGGACTCCTAGTGGGAGAGATCCTTCTTATTAGACCTTCCTCCCCACCGTGTCTTCATAAAAAGAACTGGTATTTAGCTTGTTCATTTAGACTTGGAAATGGCATTTCCTCTTTAAAAGTCTCAAATGGTACAACTAAAATCAAAGAAAATCTTAAGATATTGAAAAGGGTATTTCAGCTCATTCACAAAACAGTTGGTAGCTCTGTTTCTCAATATGTGCTAGCTATGGTGAGGGTAAGGTCTAGATCTTGATTGCCACAAAAAACCACTGATAATAGTTTAAGGACATCTGATTTGTTCACTCCACCTCATGGCAGTTTTTGATCAAAACTCAAGTCAAGGTTTAGTTTAGAAAAATTTTCCCAATATTTCCATGTAATCTATTTTTAAATGAATTTCAGAAGAAGCTCTTGAACCATAAAAGGAAGCAAGAGGGAGAATACGTGAAGAAACATGGTTGTGAGACATTCAGTCCCTAGAAGTTTGTACAAACATCAGAGTTTCTGGTGTATTACAGAGCCATGGCTTGAATTCTGAGCTGTAGAGACCTCCAGTTTTCTTCGATGATACCATAATATCTCGTAAACAGACAGATGCAAGCTAAATCACTTTTGATATAAGCCTAACCTGATGACTTATATAGTGGATGCTTCTCTCTCAGTGTAAGTCATCTATGATGAACAATAAACTTTTTGTCCTCTCTGGGATTAATAGCATTTCATATCCCACTAAGATTTTGACCATTTTTATGTGGTGAAAGACTTTCTATAAAAACAATACTTCTTCCCATTAAAATTCTATTCTGCCTAAATATACATGTTCTTCAAACAGCTGTGTAAGATTAATATGGCCATATTCAATTCCTGACAACTTGTGCCTTGAGAGGACTCATATGGTCATTTATAATTCCTGCTTTTGAGAGTCAAATCCAAGTTCTATTTTGAGCATTTTCACTAATCCGTTATACTCTGGCAGATCCTCTTGGTTTTCTGAGCCTACTTTTATAGATAGGAGAATACAAGTTAACTTCTACAAGTGTTTTGATGTTTTAAATCACTAACATTTGGCAAGTGCTCCAAGATCTTTCAATGGCAATTGCTATCAACGCAAAATATGCAAATGTAAAACAAACAAGTGAACAAAATCCTCCTGTCCTCCATAGACTTTTCACTGTCCAAGTAATAAAATTAAGGATATTTGTCACATATAATGGATTTTAATGCCCTTGAGTTTGGAAGGCATCTCTCTTCATAAAAGCATTAAGGTCTTTCAGACATTATTATGTCTTTTTAGTGCATGGAGAAAGAAAAAGGAAAAGTTGTCATCTTGCTGTCTTCTGTACCTGTTCCCCTGTTCCACTTTATTTAAGGAAAACCCTATGCTATGCAAATACTTTCTTAGTTCAGCATTGTCAGTTGCTTTCTATTGTTCAATCACCAGGCAGGTTTCCCCCCCACAACGTAGTCTCTTGATGATGAGACTATAACTTGTTGATTAATCTCTGTATTCCTCTGATTTATCCTCATTCTTCTCAACTTAATGGGTTCCCTTTCTCCTGATTAAATAATCTGTTCTGATTTATAGCTAATTTTCTAAACTACTCCAGAAGCCATGTGCATTCCTAATTTTTTTACAGACCAGCTGTGTGCTTTGCTGAGTGAACTATGCAGTGCAATAGCTTCAACATTAAGGCCTTTTCTGGATCATGCAGCATATTTCAGTAATTAAGTATTGATGCTTTTAGCTTACTGGAGCTTCCTATCCTATGAGTACAGCTACACATTTCAGCTGCTTAATTTCTGCCAACTGCAGTTATCAAGTAACATTGCAAAATGTTCAAAGACTTTGCTGAAAGAGCAATATTCTTTAGAGATTGCTAGGGTTTATAACATACTTAATTTATTCTTTTTTGCATAACGTGCTGATTAGGTCATATATTGAACCCTCTGACCCTACTATGTTACACTGGGGAAAATGTCATTGTTATTTCAAAATTTATTTGTGAGCACTGGGCTATTGAGAAAAAGGTATAGAAATGAAAAGAAAGGGGGGTTTGTATTATAGGTTTTTCTTTTAACATCTAAGAACAGAAAGACTTAATAAGAAGGGGAGTAAAGTTCAACAGACAAGGTCAAGTGCAGTAGTGAATTGGGCTCACCTACCTCAGTAGAAGCATGACAGCCCTTTAATGGTTAATACCAGTGAACCTCATGTGAGGTCAGCAGAGACTGTATGTTTTACGTAAGAGGGAATATTCGATCTTTTCTCCACTTCTAATAACAATTTGCTGGTTTATTCAGATCCTGAAGCTTCATGCCATTAGCAGAAGAACAGGCAATAAAAAAATTTTTACTTAATTTCTGAGCACTGGTGAATGATGAAAGTTTAAGCTCTCCCAGTTGCCAATAGGAAAATTATAGGAACACTAGATAAGCGCAGAGAAGGGACTCATTACAGGTAACTTGAGTTTTTCTATGCTTTCTGTGTACTTCTCCTTCTTAAGCAGAATGGGCTTTCTGAACAACGCTTTATTTATTAGGTTACAAAGTTATTTTCACTAGTTCCCATCAGTCCTTTTACTTAGGTTGCATACAGTCTGGCTAGGACAAAACCTACCAATGGCATAATGTGAAGTAAGGGAGGAAATATAGACAGTAAGAAAGATCAACACAGGATCCAGTTCTGATTAATTTGATTTTGATCTTCTCTTCACTCCTCTTAAAGAGCCTGGCACTGAATGTTGCTTAAGCCATCTTAAACCTACAGAGACTTAACTTAGGCTGGGATGAATGTAAGATTTTATTGCCAGGGAAAGACTGTAAAGGTATCAAGATCAGGATGGTAGGGAGCACACTGAAGTAGTACACATTGAAGTAGTGCTAGGAAATGCTTATTTCCTATATGCATTTGCACCAAAGATTCTCAAGAGAGTCCAGCTGGGACAAATGATAGTGCTGAAAAAGGAGCAGCATATGTTTCTGATATTTCTGTGGATGCACTGTTAATGGAGACTGAGTTGCATACCCCTGTGCAGCATGGGTAGTTCTGTTTTGCAGAAATGCTTTCAGCATCTTTAAACCTTGGATACCCAAGTGCCTGCCAGTATCAGAAGGATCTATTTGGTGTGACTCATATTTTATCTTACTTTTTTTCCCAGAAAGAAATTGTGAGTATAGTTCTTTGTTTTCCCTTGGATTTGGCATTTTGTCAAAGATGCGTTGTTTTGTGACAGAGAAAGAAAATATTGCTGCCCTGGGAATAGAGAGATGAGACTGTTTGGGACTCATCCCTGAAAAAACTCAGTCTGTGCCAGAGATGAAATTTACTCTTTTAGAAAGTAGTTCCACTGTGCATAGGAGAGCTGATCTGTTGACTAGAAGTTTACCTCTCACACCCACAGAGCTGACTATTCTCAATAAAGTCTTTTGGTTAGAATACAGCAAATACTATTTAAGGAAAAAGGACTCATTGGGTATTTGTGACTAGAGCATGTGAGAGCAAATACACTTGCACACACACACATTCTGAAGGCAGAGAGAGATGGGTGTGCATTGCTGCAAGTGCTGTATCATCTGATTTGGTGCCTGCCTGAAAACATAATCTTGACTGTTTAAAATTGGTACACAAAGTCAGTGGCTATGGTCACACTGTGGTTACTGTAAATCCTTCCCAGTGCAGACCACCTTCATCTGAGCTCTGGCATTTTCTTGGATATCTGCTGTGTAAAAGAGCTTTTTGAGAGCCCCAACAAGCCTCTTAATTTGTCTTTTAAACACTTTACCAAAAGGAAAACAAAGGAAGCTGAACCATCCAGAGAAGACAGGGTGGTCTAATAGTTAGAAGTAGAGCACTGGGAACCAGGAGGATTCTGGTTTCTAATCTGTTTGAGCTGCTGCTTCAGTCCTTGACCTTCTCATACTTTTGTCAACATGCCTAGAAAATGGAGCACAAAACTAGACCTTGAAAACTGATAATGTGTCTGCGTTGAAACTTCCTGTATAAAAAATGTTAGGAGGAAATGCCAAGGATCTGATTTTTCAGCATATCTGCTTTCTGTGCTGTGTTTAGCCTGTTGCCCTGCAGGCTGTGATATGCTGCAATGCTTTCCAAGTGGGGAGCTGTTTTACCTGCCGCACTCTGAGTTTGAAGGTCTTGTGCTGGCTCTGCAGTAACCAGCAGGCTCTGTGGAGTGACTTTGCTACAGAATGACAGCCTTAAGTCTAGATTTCCTTGCTTTACAGGGAGTTTCAAATTTGTTTTTCTTCAAATAAGAAAATGGTTTATTGTGTAACAGGTAGAATGGCTGTGACAAGAGAGATGGAAAAAATAAAGTCAGTCCAGTAAAACTATGTAAAAGCTGTAACATCAGCCAACCAAAGGAAAGAAGCTTCCTGAATCAGGCTATGTTTACTTTAAACACAGCTCACTGTGCCTTGCTATTTCAGTACATATTGTGTGTGGTATCCAGCTATTTTAAAGATAAGATCAAATTCACAATTCAGATCAAAATGTTTCTCCTAGCTGTGAACTTATTAAGCATTACTAAGAGTCACAATGGAAGACCATGGTCTGTGTGGTGCTGTATGTGATACCGCATAAGGATAAATATTTGTCAGGATGTCCAAAGGCAGTGTGAGCCTCTTATAGAGCTCAAGAGAATTCATCTCTTCCATTTTTCTGGCATCCTTTGGCTAGGAAACTTTTTCAGATGAACTGAATTTAATAAGCATTGTGGGATAAGCAGAGAAGAGAAAAGAATGAGTAAGAAATAGGGCCACTATAGCTGCTGCATGTATGAGGGGAAAGGAATCTTTGTAGGTGTGCACACGATAAGCCTCCTGTATGCATGTACCACACTGGTGCTATTGATGCAGAGGGGGGCTGGCAGAAGGAAAACTGCAGTCAACTTAATCGACCTCCTTTCCTCTTCTGCCCTTATTGCTGTTGCTGGCTTCTTTACTGAGAAAATTAACTATAGTGGCATTGGGAAACCCCTACTCAGTAAGCTGGAGTCCCTCATATTCTCTGCAGGAGAAAGGTAGCTGTAAGTTTGTACGTACGTAACAAACCAACTTAAAATGCTCACAAACTCAACTGTTTGTTTTTAAAATTAAACAGGTTCCATTTAAAGACATGTATATGTCAACAAGTATGTGTTTGCAATAGGTCCCATGAAAGTATTTTTTCAAAGCCAAAACTGGATTTTCATCAGACCTGTTGCCCTGTGATAACTGCCATGAAGCAAGCCCCAGCACCATCACTGCTGGGTTGGCTACTTACCACACAGTAGCCCTACAAAGGTGCAGGTAGGTATCTCAGGACTACCAATTTGTGCTGTGCTGTGGTGTGCTTTCTAACATTGTACCTGACTGACGGTCTCTCTTGTACTTCCCAGCTGTGGTCCTTCCTTCATCAGTGACAAGTGCAGACACTCTGTTGGAAGACGCAATGCATGGCATTAGATGCACCAGGGTAGAGAGGAAGTGAGGAATCCTGACCACCAGATGTTTGGAAAACATAGAGTTAACATTAGCTTATTCACAGCAAACACAGGTTCCCAGGTGCTGAGAGAAAGGTCTGGCTGTTTGATAGGTAGCTGTTGGGACATTCTGCTTTTTGGGGCAAGTTTGGAGTTTTGGGGGTTTTTGTTTTGTTTTTTGTTTCAGTCAGAGGAAAAAAAACCCAAAACTGAGCCTGGAGAGGTTTCTCTCCTGGTTGTGTTCTCTAGATGTCTGTTGGGTCTTCTCTCTCTTGTGGGTGAAGTCTTGACTACATGTATGGGATTTTACTTTACTTATGTTTTTAGCTTACCTTGTGTCCACAAGTAAAGTGAGAGGCAGGCAGTATCTGCAGTCCGCTGTGGTGACGTTGCCAGGCTGGTAATACAGGAAATGTCATGATGCACTGTACGCATGATATTAAACACCTATCTTTCAGCTTATTTGGGCAAAACAATGAGTTTTTGTACTCATGTAATTACTCTTACGTAGCCTCTTGTTGCAGTGTGTTTGTATTCACCTGGAAGGCTTTTACTGTAAAGCTTCACAATGCTGTTTCCAGGAAAGGCAGGTGGTTATGACTCAAAGTGGGATGACACAAACCTCAGGAGCCTGTGTATAAACTGCAGCATCTCTAGATGTCAGTGTGCCATCAAATGAATGACATTATCAGTTGCATCTGAAGGGCAGTGCAGGTGGCAGGAGGGAATTGAATACCTGGCAACTCAGTGGGGCAGGGAGTTTGCCTAGATCTGTTCTATATGGCGTCACACTTACCACCAGTGCACAGGATTAGTAACTCCTGGATAGAGGAGGTCTCCGGACCAAGTGATTAAATAGACCTGTACCTCCTATACATGCCAAGCCTAGAGCATCAGATATCAGGTAACTGAGCTTTGATTCCACAGACTTTTGTAAGTCTTGTCATTTTAGCTTTTCTGCTCAAGAACATAAAGATACCATCCAGCCATAGAGCATACAGGTGATACCTGCTGCACAAACTGCAGTTACACTTCCTGAAGCATACATGCGGTGACATGCTGCTGACCCCAAACATTAAGTGTGCACAGCTGCCAGAGACCAGCTGTGGGGCCCTTTGCGCATCCTCTGCAACTGAGTGCAGAGAATCAGGTAAAAGCAGCGTGTTTTAACTTTGATTGGCACTTTATCTAGCCAGTGCAATTGTTCTCATCACCTTTTATAATTTTTACAAATTTAGAAGTAATATGGAGGGGAAAAGGGATATTGATACCCATTGACTTTGCTGCTCCTCTGAAACTTTTCTGTGCCTAGCAGAGCTTGTCATTTCTGGCTCTTGAGAAAAATTAAAAAAAAGAAAAAGCCACAAAAGGGGAAAGCTGGTGCAAGTTTTTTGGAGAGAGAAGGACTATTTTTCCGCCGAGAACGTTTGAAAGTCTTAAAAACCGTGGGAACTGCAGTCGTGACTAAGATGCCTCAGGTAAGTCATTCTTGCCACCAAAGGCGCCCGGGGGAGCGCGCCCCGCAGGTGGCAGCAGAGAGCGGGCGGCGTCTGTGCCCGTGGCCAGGCCATGGCCGGGGTGGGGGGGTGCCCCTGCCTTGGTCTCCGAAGTCCTGCTGCAAATGTGGGTCCTAATCCCATTTTGCAGGTTTGTTTTAATACATCGTGAATTGGTTTTCATGATGCGATGCCTTCTGTATAACATGACCGTATGCATTTTGCCAAAATACAGGGGTTTGTTGCAAAGAATCTCACGCTTATATCCTTGAAGCTCGTGACCACTTCCCATGGGGGTGATAAATTGCCCAGTGGCACTACTGTCTTATTTTGTTGCTGGCATCCTTCAATATAGTGAGGATGGCAAAATTCATCCCTCTGCACTGCTAAGCAGCCAGGGAGTTCTGCTGTGGCTGTCATTGCAGCTGACGTATTGCACCCTCCCTGTTGACTTGTGTTAATTATGCCCTAGTAGAGCAGCTTTTGTCTTGTTTTCCCAGGCAGCAACTGGTGTGGAGCCAGTCGTGATGCTCCATCTGCAAAGAGGGTTCATATATAAACAAATCTAAAAGAGAGATTGACAAGGCAAAGGGTATCTCGAAGCTTTGGAGTCTTGAGATTGTGCTTCTGCCAGAGCACAAGTTTCTTGCAAGAAAGATGAGGGCAATTATTTAATCCGCCTTGGATATCAATTCTCCAGTGCTGAAATACAATATAGAAGAGCCAGGTTGCCATTCAAGAGGTAGTCTGTCAGAAAGCGACCTGCTGCTCAACAAGTATCCTTTTCAGTATAGAATCGCAGTCAAAATAGCATTCAAGATGTTAAGGTGCACGAAGTGACTAATGTGACAAGGGGTATGGTGCTTTCCTTTGAAAGTGCTGCTGCTGTAAGAAGTGCTCAGATACTATTGCATGACTCTAAGTGGACAGAAAACTGAGTGGTCCTGAGTCTGGAGAAATTAATTTATGAAGGACAGAAAGAGCATAGATAACATCTACTCTTTAGCGGTTTGTAACGCTGTAACGAGACAAATCACCAGAATAGAACAAGGAGAATCAAAACTGGTACTTTTTCTGTACAGCAAGATTAGACACGCTGGTGCCGATGGTGATAATTTAGGAAGAAACAAAAGTTCATAGCTGGTAACAATGCCCATTATTCATTAAAATGTGTCAGCAGGAGTTACTAAACCTATAGTTCAGGAAGTAAGCCAGTCTCTAATGAATAGAAATCCCAGGAGATATTTGGAGGGAGTGGGAGGATAATTAACATCTATCTCCTGTGAAGTTCTTACATATCTTTCTGAAACAGGAATCCTGGCCACTGACAGAGAAGATAGACAGCAGCTGTGATGCAGTCTGGGCATTTGTACTACTCTGTATAATACTGAGTGATGATCTGGGAGGCAATATGAGGTAGTTTGTGACTATAGCTGGACTGTGACTTGACAGAAAGAATTTATTGGAAACCAAGTTGTCTTTTGCCTCAACATTTTAACATGTTCTCAAACAAATGATTTTCGATACCGCCTTAGACCTGTGTTCATTCCACCTAACTTCAGGCACTGACCTAGGAAGATGTCAGCAGTGTAAGAAAAGTTATAAGCAGGTATGTTCATGCTTTCATTAGGGGACTGGAACGAGTTCCCTACTTTATATCACCAAGCTCTGTACAAAATCATGCTGTTCTAGCCCAAGGGAAACCTCAGAATTTCTACACAGGGAAAACCTAATCTTTTTGGAAGGTTTTACATTAAAATGATCAGATGGTATTTACCAAAAGAGACCTAAAAATTCAGCCAAAGCAGTTACAAGTGTCTAGACCATATGTGGCTACAGAAACAGTGGAATTCAAGTTATATTTATGTAACAGCATAAGTCAGTGAATTATAACCTTTGTGTTGCTGGTACCCAAACATGCTAACTTAAAGGTAGCCAAGGAATCTGGTACTGTCAGACAAAGAGCAACCTAACCACAGGCTGAAAACTTTCCAGAGAATTTGATGGGATCTGTGGAAACTATGCCAAACCCCTGCAGTATTAATAGAAATATAAATTAATAAATAACATCAGCCACAAAAGGTTAAAAACTGAAGAAATTGTATAGATTCTGTAGATGGGGGAAACAAAAGATATTTGAACTATGCCAGCAGTGCTATTTTGGCAATACAGAAGGAGATTCCAAACAACCTTAAAGCTATGTGGTTGACAATATGCACTCAAGAATTATCTGTGGATGTGGGCCAGTAGCAAGCATGCAAAAAAGCCCACCTTATTTCAGGTATCCTTAATGCTGGTGTTCATCTGTATGTGTGTTTGTGTGGTTGTCCTGCACTGCAAAAATCTAACCTAGAGATGCAGAAGTTAATGTCAGGTTCCCATCAGTGTCAAAACTATAGCCAAATATCCAAATAGGTTTCAACTCATTATTTTTCTAGATTGCCATCAGAGAATCACCCTTATTCTGAAATGATTCGAAATCTGAGGGTGAGATCCTGTTTATGGTTACAGAAGATTTATGCAGAAAAGACATACCATTAAACAGGAAGATTTGGCCAACTGGGTAGGACCCAGAAAGTGTTCCAGTTATACTCATCTTCCATTGCAATTTATGCCCACATTGGCCACTGTCCCTTGCGTAAGCCAGTGAAAGGAAAACAATATTCTATTGAGAAATCTGCTTCAACTTTGTCTCCCTAAGGACAGGAACAGAAATGCTTAGCAGGAATACAGTTCCAGAGGGCACTTCAATGTTTGTCCACTGTTAATTCTATAGGATCTTTTTGTCTTAAGTATTTTATCTCTCTTGTTAATTCATCAAAATACTAAACGTGTGTGTTAACACAGGAGACCCACAAAATTCATAGAGATTCCATAACTCCAGTCGTATGAGGAGAAGTGGGAAATGTACCAAAACTCCTCCTTAAGAGCTTGCTAGCCTGTCTGCTGTCAGAATATTTTGGTGTACTTTTCATTCTAATGCTTTAGCAAAAGTACACCATATGTCATAGGACAGTGGATGGAAGTGTTTGTTACTCCCCCAAACGGTTTACTCAAATAAAACGAGCTAGAGAATGAACAACCATCATATGTTTTCAATGTATCCAGTGCATGCTATTAATGTATCAATATATTATAGCTTCTGTACAACATCTGCAGGAATTACTGGGAATTTTGCTATTGATTTTGTAGAGAGGAGGATTGGGCCTTGTGTTACTGTATTAATAATTTGGTAAATATTTCTCTAAAAGGTAGGAATATAGAAATTTCCAAGGGCAGAGTGATGGTCTAACATCCTGTTTTCAACAGTGGTCAATTCTCAGGGCCCCATAGGAAGGCAAAATACCCTCCTTTCCTTCCCCCTATGTCTAGTGTCAGTTGTGTCACAGGAGACTCCTGTCAGCCTCTCTCTGATCATTGCTAGCCTCTGATTTCATGCTAGCTAGCTCACCATTTTGTCTGACCCAAACCTCATCCTGTATACATATCTGTATGTCTCTCTTCCTTCAATGCTAGTAACTTCTTTGTTCAGTGACCTGCAGCAGCAATGGATCTCCAGGTTAATTATAAAAAGCAATAAGATAGTTCCTTTGTACTACTTTAATTCTATTAACCCACATTAATATCCAGAGCACCTCCATTTACTTCTCGGTTATTATCAGACAGATGCTAGTAAAAATGAGAGCAGAAGTAGGGCAATTGTCTTTTAGTGATTTTTTTGTGTCTTTCTGTTCTTGTTCTGCAGCAGGGAGAATAGGTGTTCCAGACAGGTCTGTTCTAAGCATTCATTACTATCCATACCCCTCATATCTGCTTTCTCTGCTTACATTAGAAGAGCATTGCAGTTCTAAAATCGGCAAGATTAAGTTGTACTAACTAAAAGACATTGTTAATCAACTGTCATGCATGTGACTGTGTATGTGTGCATTTAAAAAAAAGCTTTGTGAGTTATACTTAGACAAAGCTAATGGGAAGAGAACACCCCTTGCAGAAGCTGCATTTTGGAATAAATACAGCAGCCCTATAGCGCTCACTTTCCATGCTGAAATACTTATGCAAAAAACAAACCCGCAACAGGGAAGAATTTAAATACGTCTTTTGAGATATGCCATTTCTGTTTCCCCCTGCCGGGTGAAGATGAGATTCTGCCTAAACAAGCTATAGGATATGTGCCCTATTAGGCCAACTAAAGGAGGCCTAATAGAATCCCATGTGTTGCTCAGTCCAGCCACTCCGGTAGATTTTCAAGCTTTCAGGTAACTCCTCTCAAAGATTTCCAGAGGTGGGAATGGTGCTCTATTAACCTATAATAAATACACTTCTTGAAGAAGCAATCTAGGTAGGCCAGAAATGCAGCAAAATGCCTAAGCATAGTGAAGTTATGAAAAAGAAGAGCAGTTAATCATCCAGGGAAATTCAGTTTTCAAGTTAATGCTAATGACACCTTTTAGAAATCTCTATCTACAAAATTAAATATAACTAAAATTAATTTGGGCAACTAAAGACTTCAT
The DNA here is from genome assembly GCF_947461875.1 of Haliaeetus albicilla. NCBI lineage: Eukaryota > Metazoa > Chordata > Aves > Accipitriformes > Accipitridae > Haliaeetus > Haliaeetus albicilla. The sequence continues at coordinate 12,997,330 of NC_091494.1, read as the reverse complement.
CAACAGACATGGTTTGAAATCTTTTTACAAAGGCATGTCAGAAGCACTAGAGATAGGGCCAGGCATCTGAATAGAGTAAGATAAAATGGAGTTAAGAGTGATAGGAAAGAGAATCGGCCTTCCCCAGAGCCTGCAAAGAGTTTGTCATAATATAGTCACTGTGCATGGCTTTCTGTGTATTTATTTTTTCCCTGCATTTCCCTTGGATTCAAGTAGTTACGTAAGGCTTAGTAAACTTTAGGCACATTCTGAAATGCAGGGAAAGCAAAAGAATGTTATGGAGACTTCTGCCATCCAAATCTCCTGATTGGAATAAATTTACGGAATAAGTCAAAACCCAACAGAAGTGAATGGGTCTTTCAAGTCATTTTAAAGGTCTTTTGATCAAGTACTCACTACTTTTTGTTGTGGTTTTCTCTGGAGAGAGAAACCTGATGGGAATAGTTCCACTGCAGAAACATTTAATTTCGTAGTAGAAATATTAATTTCTGAATTATGACTGATCTTGCAAACTGGTTTATTTGCTTCTGTAGACCAGCCTTTGTCACTCAAAAGCCACAGGTTTATTTAGATTTCACATTATCATCAAGCAGGCAGAATGTCAGGAAATCCTGCTGTACTGGTCCAAGTCACTGATACCGGTTTGATCTATTTCAAAGTCTGTAATACTTCTTGAAAGTGCCTTCCTGGAATAGTTCAAATCTCTTCCTCTGTGATCAGGACCCAGAACCATGCTACTCAGCTGCATTCTTGCTAACTGGATGAGGCACTATATGCAGGTGAAAGAAAAACATACTCCTTCTGGCCTGAAGTGGCCTGAAGAATGACACATTGGAAATCTGGGGAGTGACCATCTAGATTCACAGATACAGTGTGTGACCAAATATATAAGTGGTTAGGTGTGTGAATCCATTTCCTTCCTAGGACTGAGTCTGTCATTAGAGGGGTATTTCTCTAAGTAATATTTAGTCATTGTGGTTGAGCTATTAGTAAGTACCCTTAACTATTTAGTCCTCCCTATGCTGCCTCCTAATAACTTCAGTTAGGCTCAACAATGTCTTCTGTATTGATTATAACTTTTTACTTCTTTTTCTATTATTGTAATGACTTATGCCCAGAGGAAATGAGACAATTCTTGATGACAGGATAAGAAAATTTCATTATACTGTAGATACACATAGGTCCACTAGAGCATTTTTTGGAGCTGGAGAGACCAAAGTTTTCCTGATCAAAGTCCCCTGATGTCAAGAGTCAGTATGACCTGATATTTTACAGTTAAAATACCTCCCCTTCCACCTTATTTTCTTTTAATATAACTTCTAATAAACTTCTTTTTAGTATGTAGAAAGAAAATAAATAATGGAACCAGATCTTCCACTTGTACTTCGCAACTTTTGTGCACAGCTCCCTGTCCCAGCTGTGTGTGAACTGGCAATGGGCTGGGCGAATCATTAAGAACTGCTGAATTCCCATGTGTATCATTCTGAGATGGGGAACATGGAGGCCCTAAACCAGATCTAAAACAAGGGGGAAGCCAGACAACCAAGAACTTCTCTAGCATCTGTGCAGATGTTCTAGATAAATGCCATGTTGCTTTGTTGGTTAGAAAAATGTTCCATCATACTCTGCCCTGAAGCAGGGCTGAAGTCCACCACTTGCTATTCTGGGCTTCTATCATAAAATAGAGCTGAAACAGAATAGAGTTTTTTTTTCCCCTTCTTCCTTTTCTATGTTTCCTTTCCTGTGGAGAAATAAAGGCAAAATGTGTCTCGTCTTCCCCTTTGTAAGCTAAAAGAAGTCAGTCAAATACATGTAGTGATTTTCTGTCCTTAATGCTCCCACTCCCTGAAATATGTCCGTGCCTTACACTTATAGAAGAACTTGCACTCCACAATTTATTTCTGCCTCTAAAATTTCCTTACTTCCTGCCACAATGACAATGCTGAAATCAGTCTTTTGGAAGAGGTCTATCCTTTGATATCTCAAGAGAGTGGAATGTGATTTTAAAGGCAGCTACCTAACAATATAACTGTAGTGTTAATGGTGGGGTGTGCCTGTTTTCTGCTTTCCTACCTACCTTAACCAGTTCAATTACGTGACCTGGCCAAGTCACACCCCTATGTGAACAATGCTGCTGCTCCTGTGCTGTGTTATTTTTACATGACATTTGTGCTGAACTGTCCTACTTGCATGGACTGACTAAACCAAAACCTACTGCTGAAGTATGAATGACAAGCTTCTAGCATTGCACGCATGTCTCAGGCCACATTGCTATGGGCTACGACCCAGTTATTAACTGAATGGGAGACCTACCTGAAAGAGGAAATGGTGAAGATGAATCAAGGGGTGGTACTTTTTCTGCTGAATCAGAACTGGATTAATGCCCTATATGCTTCAGAAAAATCTGAAGAGATGCTATCTAAATCCCTAAGAATTTGTGACTGAAAAATGACAGTGCTATTTTTTCATTCATTTGTGGCCACATATCCATGATAAATGAAACTGCCCTGTGTTTGTATTTTGTAACTCGCAGTTGATTTTGGTAAGGTCCAAGCTTTTATTTTTTATTCAATGAAATAAAAGCCATGACTATAGCTGTGTAAATATTATGACTTACTGACATGCTCAATCAAAAGCCCTCCCAAATAAAGCTAAAAATATCTCTTTTTTTTCCTGAAAAACATGCCCTTCTAGGGTTTTGCAGCCTTCTTTAAAATCTTAGAAGTAATTTCTGTTCCGCTATAAATTTTTAACAGTCTGAGTCTGCAAATCATAGCTACCAGGTGTAATCCTCCTTTTTCTAACTGCTAGGTGCACAAACTGTATGGTACACGCTGACATACATAAATATGCATAAAGGTACATGGCAGAATTCTGTTGATATTATAATTACCTGACTGGCTTCTATAGTCTTGCTCTATGTTCTTGCCCAGATACAGCTTTGAGAGACTAACCCATTCTCTTATGTCCTTTCTGTCTCTTCCAGAGGAAATGATAGTGCACATTGCATTGTTTTATTTATTGAGCTACCTAGCATTTTGTGACTTTATTGACATATAGTTAAAAATTACTTTGAGAACCTTAACAAGAAGATGGATTTTAAGTAGGAAGTAGGACATCAATTAAAAGCAGAAAACATTAAAAGAAATATTTATTGCCATTATAGTCTGTCACTCTACATTATCAGTAAAGATGGAATCAAGCTGTTATTGCAAGTAACTCCAGGAATTTCTTTTTTTATTCAATTCAACCATAACTGAAATAATCACATAAAATAGGTACTGATGGCTTTGCAAAATAAAATGCATATTCTGCATTTCAAAGTCCTGGTGTGGGAATTCCTAATTATAGATTTGTATATGTGAGGTCAGCAGGGGAGGCTCCAAGTTGCTGTAGTAATCCTGTATTAGCCATGTGCCAAGAGCGTTAAGTGATAGTTATATTGATAGGTTTGGGAAGTAATATAATGCTTGTAGCTAAACCAAGCTGGACATTCAGATATTTGTATGTGTTATGTCACTTCAAAAGGGTAACTATAAACCACAGTAGCTCCAAATGCAGCGAAGATGTATTTGCCAGTGAAAGATTAAATATTGCTCAAGAGAAGAACTGTACAATATTAAATTTTGGGTTGTATATTACGTATAAGGGGACCTATGACTACCAAATTTGGGGGCTCAGTGTCTGATATGTGTCCCCAACAAACTGTTTTATGACTGTTAGCAGGCTAAAATTTTCATGCTAGGCGTAATGCCCAAAAAAGAGAGCTTGAGAGTTACATGATGCTGAGCTAAGTGTGTGCGTGTAGAATACAAGGGTGAAAGCTAGCAGAAAAAAGAAACAGCTCTGAGGAAAAATAGGTGATCAAGCCCACAGGTCTTACCGAGTCTGGTTCTGAAATATTTTACATGCATCTGTCCATTTGATAATCTCTGCTATAAATGGGTTTCATGCCTTAGGGATGATGAAGGCAGAATAGATTTTAATCCCCCTGGAAAGCAAAGGCTATTAGAAGTTAATTATAACACCTCATTTTTGTAGCAATACAAATGGGACTTTATAACCTTAATGACCACAGGTGTGAGTTCTTTTTCAATTTGTAACTCTGCAATTATTCCCAAATCCCACAGGATTAATATTCCAGTTGGAACTTTTCTTCTTCCTCTGGACTCTGTCAGCAGTTAGCCTGAAGATGGGGAGATTTTGATGAAAAAAAAAAAAAAAATCAGCCTTTTATCATGCCCACATTTAGGCAATTTGTTAAGGTAAGACCAGGCTACCCACTCCTGCAGTAATTCTTTTATTATCTGCTATTCTGTGAGGGCAGACCTATTTCCTGCTCCATGTACTGTATGCTCTGTTGCCCATCTTGTGACCAAGGGCTTTTCATATAAAGGCCTGTTGATTCTGTGACATCCTGTTTCATTTTTCCCACAGCACAATGATCTTTGGGCCTCCTAGGAAAAAAACGTATCAGTAACGCTGGTGGTGGGGAACAAGGTAGTCTGCAAAAAAATGAAGAAGGTGCCTACGCTTTAAATTTCTTGCAGTTTCTGTGTAGTTATATTAGCTGCTCTACAACAGCTATTGTTCCAGATATTAACACTATAGTATCATCTTGTAATTAACCTGCTGTGCCTTTGGATCATTGCATTCACAAAGCGCTGGCAAGTTTTGAGCTGAAAGCTCAGCATCCTGGTCAGATTATGTTCTGCCACCACATTGTATATCGTCTACAAGCAGTCTTTATGACTGTATACCTTTTGTGTAGTCTGTCCGACTGTAAAAATCAGTAGAATACTGTTGTTTTAGCCAAACTAATTCCCAAGTAGTGATTTACTTTTCCACCATGCTGTTCCTATAAGCTAGTGCCAAGTCCAAACTACAGACAGTATTAAATGCTCACAACAGCGTACTATGACCCTTGCAGGGAAAAGGAGCTGTAAACTGTGGTAAATCTCCTTCAGACTATTTCAGAACCAGGGAGGTAAGGTCACGGGTCCTGGCAAACAGGGACAAGCTGAAACCAAGCAGACATTTCTCCCTGATATCTCAGGGACTCAAAGAGGGAGTGACTCTATGAATAGTCACTTCATGGCTTAAGTCTCCATTGGAGGTGAGAGAGAATGGCAAATGTGGAATAATGAGCTGCAGCCAGAAATACACGCAGAGCTTGCCCTAGGCAAGGACAGATGCTGGGCACGAGAGAGCTCCTTTCAGAGCAGAGGAGAACTGTTGCTTCCTAGAAGCCTGTCATCTTTACCACTACTGGTGGGGAGTCTGTCATGTCAAGGCCGAAAAGATAGTGGTCAGAGGTCCTGTCATAGCAGAGCTATCAAGAAAGCAAACCCACAATTCAAGGGCCTCCTGAGTCAGTAGTTGTAGACATATCTTCATGTTTTATAGCCCTCATAGCTTGTCTTCCTATGAGTTTATCCAGCTGCTTTTTGAGAGCATTTACACTTTTCATAATCAGAATATCCTCTGACATAATTTAATTTCGCACATAAATGTGTTGCCTGGTTTACTTCAAATCCATTGTTCCCAAGGGTAGGAAATAATGAATAGCCATTCCCCATTCACTTCTACATACTAGTCATCATCTTCTACGCCTGTGTTGCCCATTCCTCACCATTGTCTTTTGTCCAAGCTGAAGATCCCAAATCTGTTTATCCTGTCTTTATGCAAAAATAATTCTATAACTTTGAGCTTTTTTGCAGCCCTTCTGTGTACATCTCGTATTGCTGCAACATCTTCTCTTGAGCTTCCTTTTTCCTACCTGGGGGTACCAGGTGTTCACTCAATACTAGCAGCTGGCTCCATAATCCCTGTAGTGTATCAGAGCTTTGCGGATGGTGAAAAAGCTATTCCAAATGTTGTTTTCATGCAAAGACAGGTATTTGTTGATCTTTTTTTTTTTTTTTCTGGAGTCTCACTTCTACATGTTCATCTCAGCCTTGGCAGAGCTTAGAGATTATAAGGTATTTTCAAATGTTTACAGTGCACATAGGATCACACAGCCTACACAAGGGCTGAAGAGACTGCAGGTGGGTGCATGGAATACACAGCCAACTAGCAAGGCAGAAAACAAATTAGACTCCTTACTACATTTGTGCAGCTTGCTGACTGGGGGAAGGGAAGGAGATGGATGATTCAGAGAGTATCCAAAAAAGCAGACTACTAACCATGCATGCAGGTTATTCTTTCTTAGAGGATTTTAATTTGAGGATGTGCTAAAAATTAGAAGATGCTCCTGTTCAAACAGATATTGGTATATCAGGTAGACATGTCCTGCTGCTGTTTTCCAAGAAATGGGGAGAGCTGCTAGTAATGTAGACAAAACTGAGAAAACTATATTTGTATTATCCGTGGACAAGTCTTTCCTTCATCTGCACCAGTAGGATTTCCTTCAAAGTTATAAAAATTCTCAGAGTTGATGCAGATCTTGCAAATTCTCCCAGAGATCTGATACTGTGCCTTATTCTCTCATGCTCTAGCGTATGGGAAGGGAGGTCCTTTCCCATAGTGTGGCACAAGTTTCATCTCTGTGCCTGTTCTTAGAAAAGCAGTTCTCTTGTTTGTGCCTTGCAGTGACTAGACAGCCCTGTGTACACACCTTTTCCTAGAGGGGAATAAAGTCCAGAAGGCACAACTTTTCACTAACCAGGAGAATCTCACAGATAGATTAACTCCTTCCCAGCTGAAACCACAAAGGCCACAAGCTGGCTGCGGACCAGAATTTAAAGTGAGGCATTTGTGCTAACCAGAATGACCAGGAACAACTAATGACCACTGCTAAGGGACAGCCCAGTGGGTAGGTGACATACTTGCTAAACCTATTCTCCACCTGCAAACCCACTCTGAAAGCAGCATTACAACCAGGAGTTAAGACAGTGGATGATTCATACGGAAATGCAATTGTTTGTAGGCACAAGACACCTTCCCACAAAAAAAATTGTGTAACATGCAGCCAGTCTTGAGTTGAGAGAAATCCAAATACAAGTGGTTGTTCCATCTCACGTGCCTTGGGCTATATTACCTTCCTCAGGTGGAGAAGAGAATAATAGGTGGGAAAACAACAGAAAAGATACTGAATACTGAATGCAGACCCTTTATTCGTTCCTCTGGGCCTGGGCAATGCTTTCTTCCCCTCTTCCTCACATCCTTGTCCTGTTGATAGCTCAGTATCTTGCCCTGGGGACAGGGAACTGAGAGGCAGAAGAGGCATTGTACACAGCGGGTGAGGCATTGGTAGTTCAGTGCAGTTTCCATTTTTTCAATGCAAATTCCCTCTCTTCAGCATTCTCCAAATTGGGAACCAGCACAATCGTTAACATCGTAAGGGGCAAGGACATTGCATAGCCATAACTGTTTTCTTGTGGTCTTAATTATGTCAAGGTAATTACAGGGAGACAGAGGATAATCTATTTCAAAAATGCCCTTATGGGTATTTAATCTGCAGTTTCTTTCAAACAAAAGCATCTCCTTTGGTTGTAACTCCTTTGATTACCGAGGAATGCTCTGCTCGTGACAGACAAGCAAGGCTGCAGATGAAGATGTGTGTGCACCTAGGCCTGCGTACAGCAGTGTAGGGCTACGGTGTTCCCTTAGCCCAGATCCCAGAAGAGCTGAGCATCTGAAATGCTGAAGTCCACACCTGCAATGTGGCTCAGGGCCAGCTAACTCCAGTGCACCAGACTCACCTCCTCGTTGGACCTTTGGCACTCGGGCTTACGCTGTCACTCATGCATTGAGCTGCGCCGGCTTTGTGCCTCTGACCCAAGGCTGTCTGGGATCTGGGTGCTTTCTGATCAGTCTGATACCCGTTCCCAGAGCACGGCTAATAAGCTGACGGGCCTGGGTGGCTCACAAATTGCAGCTGTGGGAAGGAGCAGAGGACAGTGTCCGGCTTTCACACAGCGCTCTCTGGCTAGAGCACTCAGAGGTGGGTACCAGAGAACGGGACTGAGCGGCCTCCAGCGGCTCCTGCAAGACCTCACCCCACTTTCCACCGCCCGAGGGGTGGCCGAGCGATGTATGGACCCGCCTGGGTCTCCTCTCAAAACCCCCCTCCCCACGCTGCACCCCCAACACCCAGAATCCCCGGGAGCTGAGGGAGTGCCACCCTGCACTGGGGCCTCAGCGTCCCAAGGACAAGTTTCTCGTGGGGCAGCGTCCCGCAGCGACTTTGCCCAGTTTCACCCCACGCGAGGCAGCGGGGCGCACGCCAGCGACGCAAGCTCCGCGGGGGCGGGCCGCGGTAGGAGGCGGGGAAGGCGGGGGGGGGGGGGGGGAGCGGGGCTCCGCTTCCCCGGCCCGCCCCTGCTGGGGCAGCCCGGCCCCTGCGGCCGCCCGCGGCCATGTGCGCGGGGGCGGAGCGGCGCCGCCGGCCAAAGGGAGCCGCAGTCAGCGCCGGCCCGGCGGCCCGTGGGGATGCTGCGCTACAGCTCGGGGCTCACGGTCACCGCCACCACCCCCCGGAGGCCGTCCGGCGACGGCGGCCGCGCCCGGCGGAAGGTGCGCGGGGCAGCGCGGGGGGGGGACGGGGACACGGACACGGACACGGACACGGACACGGACACGGGGGACGGCGGCGGGGAGGTCCCGCGGGCGGGGTCGTGGGGCGAAGCGGCGGGTTGACACGCGCGCTCGCCCCCCTCCTCCCCTAGTTTACCTGCGGAGCGATTTTTTTTGTTGTTGTTCTTACTCATTTTCGGTGTTTTCAGGTGAAGCTTGCGGTGCGCGAGTACGTACCTCGTTCGCGTTCGTAGGAGGTGCTGGGAAATGAAGAGCTTTTGGGGTGTCCTGCGAGGCTTTGTGGTGCTAGTCCCCGGTAGTTCTTACGGAAACCTGCGAGGAGGGTGTGCTTGTGTTGGAGACTCCCCCCCCCACCCCCCGAAAATGCGCCTCGGTATTTACAGCTGAGAGCTTGCCTGTCCAGGCTTTATCTGTCGTGAGAAACTCACTGTAGTGATTTAGATGGCAGTAGCAACGTATTTTTATAATCAGGTCATCAAATACAGAAATATGATTTACTGATGTAATTTTTGTAATTTTCATAAAATTCATAAATAATAATGATGTATTAATCTGTTGGGAAATGCTTCTAAAAAGTTTTTAAAACTCTGGCAGATAGGACAGGAATGTCTCTACAGCCACCCTGCTTTAAATAGCCCTTTTTTGCTGCTGTAACCACGCCGCTCTCATTGCGAGCGCGCATCCCATGTGTGGAGAAATAAAGTAAGCGATAAGCTTGTCCTTACAAAGAAATATAATCGCGTGACCATAAGACTTCTTGAATTACTTAGTGATTGTCTTGACACTCCAAAAATATGAGTTCATAATTGAAACAATGAAGAATGTCACGTTGCTGTGTTTTACGTGATAACGGGAAGGTCAGGCTCTTCCACAGAAAAAAATCCCTGGCCTTCATAAAAATGAAATTGCTCACATATGTGGAAAAATTAACGTGACTTAGAAATCATAATTCTGTTCCCTGCATGTCTTCCGTGTTCCCATTGAGTTTTCCTGTTTCAACATTTCTTTAAAAAGTTAAAGTTAAGAGAATTTGTGTTTGAGTGATAATTTTCTTATTTTCATCCCCATGACATATTTCCTAGGGATGATGTAAAATGAACTGTATTTGATACATTCTCTTAAGGAAACGGGTAAAAAAAACTAATTTGCAAATAAAGCCCACTGGGAAGGTGCTGTTGGTTTTTTTTAGTGAAATGTGACTCTCTTACCATGAGTTGTCAAAAGAGGGGAGGAAGACGGTTAGAATAACTGCTGAATAAATGAAAGATGTATGTCACATTCCTGTGTGCCTGTGGTCACAGGAAAAGTGCCCTTTAATTGTGTGGGGAATCTCATAGCAGAGATTTCATAAATGGAGCAGGCTGATCAACAGATAAATGACCAAAGAAAGTACTTTCTTCTTTGCTTTTTAGGACTGACTGAAATTAAGTCCTTTTCTGCTTTCACTTTCAAAAGTCTAAAACTAACATTGGGTCTTAGGCAAAGGGAGTGATTTTTGGCCATTGAGCTGGTAGGTTAGCAGACAGTTACTCAACAAATGTGTTATCCCCAAGCCATTTTATTATCAGACATTAGAAAGATCAATCATATTAAATTCTGGCGATGTTAACTCTAAAGTTGATTTGAAGCTAGATCAGTATTGAACCACATCTTCCCTGTGGGGGGGGTACTGTAAAAATCTTAGAATGGGACTTGTTAAGTAGAACAGCTTGTATTTTTCTATTGCTGTACTAGTAACTTTGGTTATTCTATAAAATGTTGCTCATTATTTTAATGCTACCTGTAATTATTTCAGGACATAGTTAAATATGATCGATGCCTTTCTGGGTGCTTTGTTTTTTAGAAGGGGACAACAAAAAGCTGAAGGATGTTACTCAAACTGAATCTGTTGTCTGTATTTGTTGTAAGTTGCACCCTAGTGGTTTGAGTGGGATGGTAAACATGAACGTGGATTGTGGATCTGGGCCATGAATTCTTAACATTTTTAACTAACCTAGATTGGCTTTTTTCTTAACCGCCATATTGCGGTAGCTCTCATCTATGCTGTCCCACTAGCCTCTTAGAAATTTGGTAAAAGAGCATGTCTTCACTTGTTAATTTCCATTGCACTCAGCAAACTTTTGCTGTCTGGTGTTGCGCTGGGCTGAACCTGTCAGTCTTTGTTTTCCTGTCTGCATATTTGTTTCACAAATGATGTCAGGTGAGCTTTGGAATTACCGCTCGTGGGTTGTTGGTGTCAAAAAGCCAGGAGTGAACATAAAACGTTGGCACAATTATACTTATATTGTTGGCTTGCCAAAGCTGTAGATGCTGCAAATCAAAGTCTGATAGTCTAGAAAACCTGATACCTGGTTCTTCTTCTACCCGGCATTTCTTTTTAAAAGTTACGCTCACAAAGTTACAATGTCGATGACACAAGGGTAGGGTGGAAGTCATGTGTGTCCCTGGTTTTCCTCACTTGTTCTTACTCTCAGTTAGCAGGTGAAGGAAATTGAATCACAGCCTTTTCCCTGCTAGGGGAGTTCTCTTTCATTCTGCTCCCCACTTTCTCTCTGCATAACCCAATTTGTTTCTGGAAATTACTTCTTCATCCTTAGTTGCACGTTATTCTGCCACTGTTTGGCATTGAGTCAAGGTTCTTCCTGTTACGATTTCATTTCCATTTTAAGGCATCACTGCAGCAGTGTTTTCCTGTTGGAGGAGGCCTTGCTGCAATTTCCATGTGAGCCTGCTCATTCATTTGGTCGAGTAAACTTGCCGACAAATGGTACAGTGTGTTGTTTCTTCACGAATCACTGCATAGCGAGAAGAGTATGGGTACAGTATTCATAATTGCTTCTGGAGGTTAGAGGCAAAAACGGTGCCTGTTGTTTTTCCCTTTCAATCTCTACAGTGTTCTTGAATTTTAACAGATTAGTCTGTAGTTCTGTCCTTAGGTAGAGTGCATCATCTGTGGCCTAGGAGGAGCAGGAGTGAGTGGCTACTTTATACATTTGCTGCTGTTTCCCCAGGGATGCTGAGGAAGTCCTATTGTTATAAACAATAGCAAGAGTACAGCCTGTATAAGTTTGTCCTAGCGAGGAACTGGGTGGTACTTTGCCACTGCTGTACAAGCCTCACTGGGCATGACTTCAAGGCTGGAATCCTTAGATGATTGCCAATGCCACCCTCTGTTTGGCATTTGCATGCAACAGACTGCAAAGTAAAGCATTAAAACTTTATTTTGTGTCAAAAATACTGGCAAAAATATGATAATGATTTGAGGTGTTTTAAAAGTAAGGAGCAAGTGTGGAAATGAGGAAGTGAGGGAAAAAAAGTGATTCAGGGGGGTAATAGAGAAGGCAATGTGAAAAGAAAGGGCAAGAAAAGCAGTTTAAATTATAACAACCCTTTGGTTGTACAGTGGTTTTAGTCTCAACAGATTACTGTTATTAATTTATATTTCCAACCTAGTTGTTATGATTTGACTGCCATCTGTACTGGGCTGCTTTGATTTCCTTCATAGTAACCCTGTAACACATCAATCGCTGCAATGTGACAGGCAGTCATGATTCACTAAGTGGTGTACAGGTACAGGGATAATTACTTATTTACAATCGCTACACTGTGAATCTATAAGTATGTTGACTATAATTAGTTGTGTACGGACTAACAGGGAAGCCATTTGCCAGCTTTAGAGAATCATACACAGCTCCATTTCTCCTAACTTAGAGTTGCCAGTGATTACCTGTTTTCATTTATTTGAGGTATTTTTCATGTTTTCTCCTAACAATCCTTTCCTTCCTTTTAGTCCAGTTTTTCTTCATTTGAAATCACTGTAAGAAAAAGTTGGCCTCATCTATCACTTTCTGCACAGCACAGCACAAATTCAGTTCAATTTCCTATTTATGGGTGTGGTCTTTCTTTGTTTGCCTACATGGAGGAAAGCCAGTCTGTTTCCCTTTTTGTTGTAAACAGGCATGTTTTAAGAGGAAAGAGCCTTGCTAAGCTAATGGGAAGAAAGAGCAGGGGGAAATGGAAATTAAATAGGTGAGAAAAGGTGGTATTAATTACCTTATGAATCAGCAAGCTCCAAAGTTGAGTTTATTATTAGTATATCTTGATAACTGACTTGTAAGCGGGAAGCACCTTCAGCTTCAGCAGTATATGGGGAGCATTGGTGTTCTCAGAAGAACAAAGATAGCAGCCAAATCAGTGTGAAAAGCCCGTGTGCAAGGATTCATCATTTTTAAACGCATTTCATCGTTTCAGATTTCTTTAGCAAACATGAAAGCATAACCTGCTTTTATACTAAGTTTTGAGGGGTTTATGTCACTTTCTCTGTGGCTTCTTGTTCTGTATTTGCTAGTATATGGCTGCATGATGAATTAACGGTGAGGAGCCCACTGCACAAAAAGTAGCCTCCACAGATGTGTCTAAAGAGTAGGTTATATTTCACCTTGACCTTATTATAGACTTCTTTTTTTTTTCTTTTTTCTAATTTATAATACAGACACAGCTCACATATTTTATAGAAACTTTAGCTGCGTCTCGGGACACTATTCTTTATTGGTAGAAGGCCTTGCAGACCTGAAACACAAAACTGAGAGAGGAAGATGAAAGGCAATACAAAGTAGCATTTTTTTAAGACAGTTGACTACCATTAGTCTAAACGTTGTTGATTTGTCATCTCAACAGATTTAAAGAAAGGCTGGAAGAAAAACAGTGAAGTTGCTGCAGATATTTGCAGGTGGTTCTTCTAATTGCTTTTGCTTGGGAAGAAGAAAATGTTAAAGCTTGTTTGAAGAGTTGAAAAGAGTCCGTTGTTTGCAAACAGAGAAAACAGGAATCCTTGTTGTGATGCTGAAGAGCGGTGCTCTGATGAGGTCATGTTGTAAAGAGCCTTGAAAGTGAAGTCAAGTTAGCTTAACTGATGTGAGAGGCAGTTGGAAGAAGTGAATTATAAAACGGTAAATTTAGCGTCTATGAAAATGACTTTTCTGCTGTGTTCTGAATGCCTGTGAGCAGAACACGATTGCCATTTTGAAGGCAAAAGGAAGTGCTGTAATGAGCAAAAACATGAGCTGTGAGCTTGGGCAAGTACAATGGAAAGGTGGCTTTCAGAGGGAAGGTACACATTCAGCATGACTGGAGTTAAGTATTTAGGAGAAACTGGAGAGATCTAGATCAGATGAGATGCTGGGCTATAGAAGAACAGTGGTGATGGCCCACAGTAATCATGAAAGAGATATTTTAGACGTTTTGAGCAAGAGCTTTAAGAGGCCTGTTTGTTGTCAACAGCTGGGATTTCATGGGAAAGTATTGTGCAGCTTCAAATTTGGACAGACAAATTTTTCCTTTCATATTTGCTATGCTCTGTTTAGGACTTATAGTTGTTTTCCACAAAAATGTGTCATGAAGAGGACTAAGACTGAAAGTTTTAAACAAGTTTCTTGTATGAAATGCATTGCTTTAAAAATATCATTACACCTAAGATCTGTGAGGCAAAAGCAAGGCAAACCGCAACTGGGGATAGAAAGGTATCAACCCTATTGGCCTGTTTCCTCAGCAAGAGAATGGCTTTTCTGAAATCAGATGGGAAACAATACCTCTTAAATTCTCTCTGAAGCATTGTGAAGCTTAGTTTTTACAAACAACTTGTATGTATCCAATTTCAGTAATATTCCTATTCACATTCAGTGGAATTGCAGCGCTGAGGTATGCTTGGATGAAATACTTAGATATATACTGAACAGAAAAGAGGCATTCACTCCAGAATACACTTTGTGTTTCTCAGTAATCCCTTTTGAAGATTAAATGTATGCTAAATCTGCAAACAAAACTGAGAAACTAGAAAATGGTGTTCATTGTTCTGTTATCTCAGCTCTCAATGTCATTTATGAGTGCATAAGAACATGTTGATTGAAATGGATTTTTGCTATTTCAGGCATGTAATTATGGGGATGCCCTTGAATTATTTCTTGCCAGCTAAAAACCCCTCCAACCTTTAAAAACATAATCTTTTGTCAGCCATGTGGCAGAAGGTAGAAAATAGCAAATTAAAACTTGAATCTTAGTACAGTTCATTCTGTAAAGCAAGTTATTAAAATAATTTTTTTAACACTTAAATATAAAACCAAACATTTGTTTTTCTTTCAGATGAATGTCTGTAGGTTGCGCTTAACAGTACCACCTGATGAAGGCTCACAGCCTGAACAGGGAGCAAAGGAACCTGAAAGAAAGAAAAATGTAAGTTTTAAGAATCAAAGTTAAATTCTGTATAAACAAGGAGTAAATATTGCCATCCACAGAAGCTGGTATTAGTTGTTTTGGGAGCCCAAAACCCAGTCAACTTGGAAGACTGAAGAACGTGTGGAAGCTAAGTCAGCTGTGAGCTTTGAGCCTGAGCCTCTTTGGGGGGGATAGCAAAACTGCATGTAAAATAGGACAGTAGTAGAGGAACAGCACAGAGATTGTAAGTGATTTGTGACTGAGGTACCTTTAAGACTTCATTATTTAATATCTATATATTAAAGAGTAGGAAACTGCTATCAAGAGCAGGGTCTTGCATTAAACAGGATCTTGATGCTGACCTGAAGGGGACTTTATGTTTCATGCAAGCTTAACAGTGTGCAAGATTTGAGCCTCAGTGTGTATGGAAGCTGGCTTGCCTGGTATTTAAATGTTTTGCTGTGTTGGCTGATTTTGGTAATAGGTGATGTACTAATAAGAAATACAAAATAAAGAATTTAAGATTGTTGCGAAGTAAAAAGTGATTTGAAGGTCATGTGCGTAGAAGGGTTCAGAAGGGCAATTTCTTTGTAGAAGTAAGTAGCGTGCACACACAAAAAAATCTTACAGCTGCTTTGGTGCAGAAGCAGAACTTGTTCTTTAAGAGCTGTTTCAGACCAACAGATGATGTTTAATTTGTCTTAAGGATGGAGACTAAAAAGGGAAGCTGGACAAGCTCCACAACTTCACATTTATACTTTGATAAACCAAAATCAAACAAGAAGTTGGCTAAGTTTACCAGACCCAGTGTCTGAATAGCAATATGACAATAGAAAGCAAAACAACAATAGGATTTATTTGAAATAATTTCTTAGTGGTACTCAGAAGCAAAAGTAACTGTAAAATTACTCAAAGACATTTTAAAGCAATAAAAATAAATGCAAAGTAAAATGGTCAAGATAAAGATTCCTTATCAGATATTTCTAATGGTGGAATCTTGTATACACTCAGCTTTTCATACACTCCTCTGGCAGAGTAATAGGTCCTTGAGGATCTATAAATGTTACTTACAGAATGGATTAAAGAGGCCTTAATGCAAACTAAATTTGGGCCACCATTGAACAGTAATTAATTTTGTACAGAGGTGTTTAGTTGTAGCACTTGGAGTAGCTTCCCCCACCACTTACTCTGTCAGTCTCTTGTCAGTTTATATCTGATTGCAGAAACCCTCAGCCTGGCCTAAACATATGGGCTCATTGCCCTCAGAGTAATGTAAGTTTGTTTTTGAGGATAGGTATTGACTCATGACTTACTCTACTGTGCTGAGTAGTGTAATAATAAGAAAGAATGTGAATGATTAGGGCTTGGACAATTTGTAGTGACTTTCTTACGTGACCAACTTTTTTCTCTGTGGCACCTTGTATTTAAGGAAAGCTGTATTTCCCCCATAATATAAGTAAAGGAAAGTGGGTTTTACATCAGAGATTGTTAAGGAGAGGATATGAAAGGTAATGAATACATTATCTGGCTCATCTTACATTCCGGTATATTGCACAGTGATTTTTAAGAGATGGGTCCTTTTTAGTTGAGACAAAAAATAGTCATAGTCTATAGAAGTGGTGACAAAAAAATCACTGATCATGAACTGTTTTTTCCTCATGTCTCTAAAACAAGACACTAATGTATTACCTGTAGATTTTTATTGTCTATGTAATGTATTGCTGTATGTATTTGAATTAGTTACACAGCAACTTACAAGGCACACAGGAGTCTTGACTAGTCATGCTGTGATAATTTTCTCTTACTGCAAAATTTAATTTAAAAAAAAAAAAAAAAGCATCTCCTAAAAGCAGTGATCAGGTATCTCTGTGGATCCACCCATGTTCAACTGACTCCATGTTAATGAAACTGCTTAAAGCACTTTGAGAATAGCAGGTTTTACAAATGTTAGATAATTCTCATACAGTCTTATGAGAACTGTGCCCCCTTGGAAATAGGGATAATAGAGAGAAATTAGGGAACTGCTCAGTTTTCTGCCTTGCACTTTATAATTTAAGGTCAAAAATACAGCTTCAAGAATCAAATTTAACGGCAGATCTCTTTTATTAAGAAAATGGGAAAATAAATGTTTTTCTGTATTTAAAATATATTAGTGTGACTTATGGAAATGAACTGCAGGGGTGGCGGAGTCCTCATCACTGGAAGTTTTCAAGATGCAATAGGACAGGGTGCTAGATAATCTCAGCTAGGCTCCTCTTCCCACGAAAGGTTGGACCAGGTGATCTTTTGAGGTCCCTTCCAACCTGGGCTGTTCTATGATTGCACAGTTTTTGCTGGAGCACTCAGGCAGATAAGGCAGTCTGAGCCTGGCTGCCAGGCGCTCTCCTGTTTGGGCAGGACAAGTGCTGAAGAGCAACAGACTCTTCCCTGCCTCTGCCTGCTCCTGGTGAGGGAGGAGAGTGGAGACCTTGCTGTGTCACAGGGAATGCCAGAAAACTATAAATATACCATGGCGTGACATTTGGTTGTAATCTCCTCTTTCAAATCCTTCATCAGAAGGAGGTGATTCTGAGCTGCCCTAATGTGACATAGTGATGGTTTACTGACCATTTCCCACTTTCCTGTATCTTTCTGGGGCTCAGTACCATTGAGAGATATTTCAGTTGCAAAATCAGCTAGTGAACTGCACAGAAGCTTTTAATAGTGCTCATCCTCCGAATAATTTTTTCTGGAGCTTGATGTCAGGTCAGAACTGATTCTCTATGGGTTGTGTTAGCTTAGCGTTTTTCATTGTAGACCATGTTTAGCAGAAAAATGTGTGCTGTGTTTCATTAAATCTGTATCACTGCATTAAGTTTCTAGATTGACTTTTTTATTGCTATACATCCATGAAATAAAAAAGAACCAGTGTAAGAGATTAAAACAAAGTGATGGAGCTGAGCAATTTTGTTGCAACAAAATTGCTGCAGGCACTACTGTACTAGGATGGCCTCTTCCTATCTTTTGTGAAAGGCTGGCAGATGGTGCATACTTAGAAGTTGATCTCAAAAACTGAAGGGGGAGTGAGCCTGTGCTCCAGTGTGTCAGGTTGGATTTTTATATTTGTATTTAGGCTATGATACCTTAAGAAAGTATATGAGAACTGAAGTCACAAGTCGAGGCTGGTTGGTTGGTTTGTTTGCTTTTTACAGGCTAAAAGCCTACTGCTAAGTATCTCTGAATTGTTAGCACTTTAGGTAGGGAGAATCTGAAACTATCATGATTTTGTTCCATTACTTCTGTTCATGATAGACAATGGATGACAGTAGTGTGAGGCTGTTTACTTCACCATGAAGTACAAAGGAGTATTGTGCTCATCAGATTGTATGCAAAATCTGCATGTCCTGAAGCCTGCCTTGTCTTGCATAATAAAAGGCTACCAGACAATTGTATTGTCCGTGTTTGGGATTGAGCTTATTTTTATCCATCAGTCCCTTTCTTCACTGTCACGGCTAAATTTGGCAGTGTCATTGGAAGCTGCAGCTAGTCATTTGAGGGCAGAATATGGACATATGTATAGACAGATTTTTCTTTTTTTTCATTTGGACACATGGACAAGAGAATGAAAATGAGATAACACTCTAGAAATTTGTGCCATTTGCCTGTCTTTGTGGCTTTCAACAGAGTTTGAACAGCATTTAGTCTTAAACTCTAGTTGGTACTTTGGCTGTATATATCCTCAAACTCTTTAATTTTCTTATGTTTTTAAAGCACCACAACCAAGAGGTGAAACTCTTTTTGCTTCCTAAGCAGGAATACAGAAACATAGCAAACATTTTTTTCCCCAGCAAAAAAGTAGGCTGTAAAGAAGCCAGAAGGGGAGTTTGCTCCTGTATGTGATGGAGAGAATCAGGCAGAAACTTGTGTCAGGCCTGGACCAAAGAATATGAGTGCAATGAACCTGGGGCTGTTGTCCTAGATTCAGTGAGCACAGTGTCTATTTTCTCTGCTGATCTGCTGCTGCCAGCCCACTCCTATCAGCATAGCAGAAGTTGTGTCATAACAAATGTGGTTCATGTGCTACAGGTGGCTGATGTTAGCATTTCTCAGCCCCTCCAGCACCAATTGCTTGATTTTTTTATGTGTACTAATTAAGTGACACCTTAATTAAAAACAGCACTATATGAAAACCACAGAAAGAATTCCACTGGCTTCTGTGGTTACTGCTGTATTTGTTGTACCTTCTTTTCTTAGTGTATAAACATTGGTGTTCTGTGTACAGATTTCACTGATCAGATACGACTTATTATAATGCCTGTCACTTCTATTTTTTGAGATAGGCATCTAAATTCTACATTTCAAGGAGCTTAAAAGTTGGAATGTGTTAAACGATACTTCTTATTTAACGTCATGAATTTAAGAACACCATGTCTACATCTTTGCATATTTTCCCTATTTTAATACTATTTATGTATGAAACATCCGTAAGTGTTAACATGAGTTTCATGGGCTGTAGAGGAATATGAAAAAACGTAAAAACATAGCTAGCTTTTGTCAGAGCACAGTAACTTTCCTTGGTGAGCTCAATATTATAAACTTGTCATTTTACTGAACAGAAAATACGTAACCTAAGTAACAATGTGTATGTTCTTGTTCCTTGTACAACTAGTGGAAAAACAAAAGATAACTGGATATTTTAGAAACCTCTGGAATGTGGCAGTTGAGGAAAAGATAAAGCCTCGCTTAACTGACATAGTTCTGGTTAAAAGAAGAGTTTTTAGATGGTGTAGCTAAACAGAAGATCATGATTTAGCAAAATTTTAAGGCCATATGAGTTTGTTTATAAACCAGAATTGTGCTAATCATTACATTAGATGTCCATTTTTCTCTTCTGTGCTTCTGCTTCCAATTTTGGGAGAAATTATAAAGTATGGTGGTATCTGACTTCCATTTCAAAAACTGATGGAGATAGATTAGGTAGCAGATCATCCCTCAGCGTTGTTTACATAATGCCAATAAAACCATGGGCAATTCAAAAAGCAGCTAACAACTCATATGTAGGGTTTGGTTTTACACTGTCTTTGCTTCATCTGTTTCATGCTACTTGTACTACTTCCTTGGACAGAGACATAAGCAGGATGAATGGCAATTATCAACACTTTTGCAACCTTGGGGTGTAGGCTTCAGTTTTAAATATTTATGAATTAAGTAAACATCGTCTGTGTTTCTTTAGTACATGCTGTGTGATCACACCAAGTGCAACGTGACTGTTGCTGCAGCATAGTCAAAGCATGTTCCTGGAAGCTGCTGTACTATTCATGTGCATCAGCATCATGTCTTCTTGCTGTTACCTTGGACAGTCATATAACTGACTATACGTACGAAGAAATATTCACAAATTGCTTAAGATAAGCCTGCCTTTTCAGATCAGCAGCTCAGATTAGAAGGGATTTTGAGCACAATTTGGGGCAACAACTGGGCTTGTTCCAGTGCAGCAAGTGCATAGGCAGGTGGGGAGTGAGAACTTCCCTGTACTCTGGAGCTGGCTCATATTTTGATCTTAAATAGCAATGGTTAACTAATCTAACAAAACCTTTCATCTTCAAGCATTTTTCTGGTTAGCTTTACAGTATTTACTTGTTCCTAAATACTTGCATGCGTTTACTTACTCTGTTATCATCACTGAGATGCCTCACTGCCGATCAGAGTGGAGACAGGTGAGGACCTTCTCAGAAAACTGTCTGAGTTCTGAGAGTGGATACGTATGGGACATAGAGGAAAACAATAAAAATTACTTGACTTAAAAAACATTCTATAGACCTTGGAGATGTGGAAGATCTGGGATTTGTGGAAGAGGAAGCATGGGAGAGAGAGGACATGACAGAGGAAGAACAGACGACAAGGCAGAAAAGGAAAAAACACTGAAGGGAGAAAAATAAACAAAGGTGGGTGAAAGTAGCTTAAGAGAGGAGACAAACTGGCAGAAAGTATACTTGATGCATACTTAGTCTTGCAGTTCCGTGGAGCAATTTGAGAACTAAGCCATTCAGCAAGGCCTCCTGTATTAAAAAAATAGTCAACAAGCAAAGCAACCCATCCACCCTGCATTGAGCAAAGTTTCCTGATTGTAACCCTTCCTCTAAGAGGAGATTGCATCAGGTTAGCTCTTTTTTGTCAGGACATATGCTGAACCCTGAAACAGGTGGTCATTGAGTGGAAGTTAAGAGTTACCAACCAGAGAAACGCAGGAGTAGAAGGTAAGCATAGCTGGAATACAACAGCAAGGAAAAAGACTAGAGAAATATGAGAGCAGTTATTTGCATAGCTGTTGGTTCACACAGCTTTAAATCAACCAAGAACTGTACTGAAATTTTAACAGGTGCTTGCCTGGGGATTGTGATACAAAGGAGGAATAAGAAGGGGGTAAAAGCAATATCCTGTATTTTAAGTAGCACATAGTAGGACTGGAACACTCAAAAGATGATGGAGATTCTTTTAATCTTCTGAAAGAGAAGTGACAAAGGCATCTTGGGAGGCTTTTGCAAATATAGACAACAGGCAAGTTTAGCATTGTTGCAAGAGACATGTCACCAGTCTGGCTTTGTGCATACTTAATCCTGCATGTACTGCCCATTATGATGTAAATTTAAGTCTGTTCGGCTGTGAAATATGTAAGTGCCATGAGTGAATGTCCAGCAGCAAAACCATTGGTCTGAATTTGTTGGTCTTAGAGGGGAAAAAAAATCCTTCAAAGCATTCCTGAGGAATGTGTTTACAATATTCTAAAAATAAGGAACTTGATCATAATTTTCTTACAGAACTCTGCGAACAGCACTGTAAACAATTCTGCTAATGTTTTGGGGCACAAAGGATCTTCATAGTTTCTGGTTTTCAGCTGTTCAGCTTGTAAAAAATGAATGATCATGGGTAAAGGGTATGGATTTATGAATTCAGTGTCTGGTGCCTTAGTAACCTCTAAACAATCAAAGTGATTATTTATTTGGTTATCAGGAAGATGGAAACTTGGATGTAATCCCTTTATCCAGATGCAGGGGAGGAGCTGTGATGAAACTATCAAAGAAACTGTACAACCCTGGAAGCAAACAAACACAAAAAAGTTTTGAGTTATGTCCCCATCTAGTTTCTGCATTTTCTCTACTCTCAAAAAATCAGGTGTGAGGTTTTTGTTTGTATGCATCCAACAGCAAAACAAAACCCCCAATAATACATAATTATGAAACTTCTGATTAGCAGGATATGAAGCTTTGCATATAATGTTTTCAAAGTGCAAAATGCTATCATGTATAGGTAGGGGTGGTTGCCCATTGTTTTTCCATTGTGTGGTTTTAAGGCTTTCTTTTTAAATGATTGCTTATAGCTTTGTTGTTCTTTGCCTGAAACATTCTTTATCAGGCGTCTGCTCTGTGATTGTTCCCCTCCCAGCCCTGCACACACACACCCAGAGCTTCAGCAAAATGGTTAAGCTATTAATAATACGGTAAAGGAAAATGTGTGGGATTTAGAACGTTCAGAAAATGCCATGCGGGAGGGACACAATGTAAATAAATGATCCATTCTTCTTAATGCAAGTAGATTTTTCTGTTTGTTTTTCCCTTACCCAAATAAGTATTTATTCTTACACTGCCACCATAGTCATGTTTGTTTGGCTGCTAAAAACTGGAGGTGCTACGGCTTTAGACTGCAGATGCTATCATCACTGTCTGTCATGGTAAGGACTGGAGACTCTCTAGGATGCAGCTGCAGATGGGTATAAGATGCTGAGCTTCATCTCTTCCAGCCTCTGTTTGGTGTCATAGAGAGTATTTAGATGCTGCTTCGACTCTTAGTTTAGTAAAGAATCTCAAAGTTTGTCGGTTTTCATACAGTGTCATTACTGAACAACAAAAAAAACCCCAAACATATTCTAAGGTCAATGTAGTAAATATTCTCAATTTTACCCATATCCTGGTATGTCTAGTGTGAGAAAGAAAGTTCAGTAAAATTATCTATAACTGATTTGTCCCCAGCACTGGCCTTTTAAAAACAACATGCAAACCTAAGCAGTAACAGCTGTATTTCCAAGATTGCATCTTTCCAACTTTCTATTCAGGAATAATCTAATTTTAGGTGCCTAGTTTGCAAATATTCAAAGTTAGGTAAGAATATATTTTTCCCTTCTTTTTAAAAAGTCCTAATGTGGATGTCTTCATCTAAGCTAGTTGTTTGAATTCTTTGTAATCAGGAAGAGAAATTAGTACTTCTGGAGACTGACTCATTTCAGATGATTGTTACAGGATGTTTCTCTGGGTCGATTAGGAGGGAGGCTAGGTGAGTAGTCAGGTCAGGTGGTTACATCTGACCTTGCAGATATTTATTTACATGCTGAGGGAAATGATTCCTACTGTTTACATGAATATTTTTCTTACTAAGTGTATCGATGAGATGAATAAGAGGAGTCTGTTGCAAGGAGTGCCTTAAAGTACGATACACAATTAATACAAGTACATTTTACAAATTTCTGCAGATCATTAAAATAACAAATGTAGGCACTTTTAAACAGCCTTTCTATTTACCTGTCAAGACCTGATTTCAAAGTTTTATCCTCCTACAATCGTTAATAACACTGGAACGCCCACATGAATGCTGTTTCGTAGCTTTGCTTGGGCTCTTACAATGTCAGTTGTACAACTTCTAGAAGAGAAATGCAGCCCTGAAATGAATATTTGATTGCTTTGGAGGTCCTTAGTTAGTTTTAAATGCAAACTGAAATTCTACTTTGTTTATCTCCAAGATAGACAGATACTTTTTGAGCTCTGTTTAAGGAACCTTGCCTAAAATGTTTGAATTTCAGAGAACTTTCTAAAATTTTTCATTAAACTTTTGTATTTTTATATTTCCTACAGAAGGGAGTTTGGGGAGTGAGGGGCAATTCTGTGGTTGCAAGAGTTTAAAGGGAACTGTGAGAGCTGACAGTGCTCTGGAAGAATGCAGAAAAGGGGCATCTGTTGGTGAATGAAAATAAGCCAGGATAACTTTTTCTCTCACATGCCTTTACCTCTCCTTGCACAAATCCAATCTGTTGTCTCTAGCTGTACCTATATCACTTCCATTAAAGCCAGTGGAAATTAGATATCTCTATCATCTTTATCAATTATAAACTGGTCATTGATCTTTCCAAAAACATGAAGGTTGACAGTTTAGCCCCAAAACATTTGGGAACTAGTGTTCTTAGGTACTGTTGTGCTTTCACTAGAGTTGGCTGTCTCTCCTGGACCTACGCTACTGTATTTTTGTTTGTTATTTTTTTATTCTAGTACTGATATAAAAATAACTTTTTTTTTTTTTTTTTTTTTTTTTTTTACTTTTAAGGAGCTCTACCATGTACCAAATGGCATGTCTCCAGGGAAGCTCTCTCATGGGATGGTGTATGGCGTTGTGCACAGAACTGACAACAACCATAAGAGAGAAATGGTGGTTTATGGGTGGTCAGCTGATCAGCTGAAAGAGGAGATGAATTACATTAAAGAAGTGAGTTATGCTTTCAGCCTCAAAATTTGTCAAATATCCTTTCCATATATTCATGTAGAGCTGTGAGTGTATATGGGATGACTGACATCTAGCCCAACACCTGAATTTGAATTGGGCACCTACTCTGAAGCTAAAGGCTTGCCTTGTTAGTATTTGAGTTGGAAAAAAAGCATGCTATATAGCTGGGAACTGTGTGGTCCAGACTCAGGGCCTCTGTGACAAGTGGTACTTGTTAATGCTTGCTGACTGGGCTACAGCTGGGCAAGCAGACTGCCAAACAGATCTTGGGGTTCCTGTCCTGAAGCCTTCGTAATTTCAAATGTGATACAGAAGAAACTATGTAAGCAGACACCTAAAAGGATAAACTCTCTCCTCTCTTCCCCTGCTTCAAACCCCCCCGGTTTTGAAAAGGCTCCTAAATTAGGTGACATAGTAAAATCACTTGAGTATATTTTGGGGCAGCCTTAAAATAGTCAGCCTAGTAAGGATGACTTTGTACTACTTTCTCTGTGTATGTTCATTTATTGTAATTGGCAGAAGCTGTCCTGAAAGAAAAAAAATGTGTTTCTGATGCTGCTGGTTTCTGTGCTTGAAACTCAGCATCTCTTTGCCTGTCAGTCCTTGGCTCTCAGACTTACTTTGACAATAACCCCCTAAATAGCCCAGGGCAAGTAATTTGACCTTCTCTTTCCATCCACCTTCACCACCCGGGAGGCTATTGGTCAATGGTTATCAGTGTTAACACTGATTCAAGTGCAAACTGAGTTGATATAAAAGGGAGGAACACCGAGTCAAGCCAGCAGTGTAAAGACTGTAATTATGTGTGCTCTTAACATCTGCCTGGTCCTACCTATCAGCACTTGCTTCTCTCCCTTATTACTCACAGTTTGTTAGCTCCCAGCATTCACCGCTCTCAAGTTCCTGCACTCACTGTTAGGGTATGTCACTCCCGCAGTGCAGGCGAGGCACTCGAGCTGCCTTGGCTGCTGGTTGTCTGCCCGGGTAGCTTATCTACCCTGCTGGGGTGGTGTCAGGGGATGGGTGAATTGGCAGGCGGCAGGTCCAGCTCCCCGGGCTGGGCTGTTTCTGGTACCTGGCACAGAGTGCTTGCACTGGGACCATCTCCCGGCCCTTTCCTCTTCACAGCCGGCTTGTGGCACGGAGGGACATGTCAGACCAGGTGAACTACACGTCTTGCATATGCGTTCAGGGTACTGATCCTTTCAGGAAAAAGTGGGAAAGATGTGGGAAGAGATGTACTGGCCCTTGCTTTCCCATCTTCTGGAAGCTGTGCTGAACTATGCTAATTTGTGAACTTTGGTCTGCCAGATAAGTTTCATCTCTAGAGTCTTAAAGAAGAGTCCTCAGCTTGTGCCACGTATATGCTGACTTAAATAGACCAAAAATGATGGGCCACGTCAGAACTGCTGACAGTTTCCTCTGTATCTGAGTCAAATTTGCACCTTGCAAGAGCAGGGTGTGTGCGTGTGTGTGCGTGCTTATGTGTGGGTGGGGACAGGGCGAGGGGTGCTTTCCTGAGGTGAAGTGCTGGAGTCAGCTCCCTTCCATGTTTCTCATCCTAAAGGGAGCATGTAGTTTGGGGTAAGCTTGTGCCTACTCCTTGCATAGATCTGATGGCCAATGCCCCTCTTGCTAGGCAGGAGTGGGTATACTGCAGAGCTGCTAGAAACATCCCCTCTGGTATAAGGCCCTACTAATGTTTTCCCCTCACTCCTTCCCCCAAGCCTATGCAGAGAAGAGGTAAGCGAACAGCCCTAGATTGTCTGCAATCAGTCTGTGTTTGATGGGGTGGGGAGTTTGAATTACGTAGCTGGAAGGTAGACTGCGGGCAAATATTTCACTATCATTTACAATGTGTGCTCTTGAGAAGACTGGTTCTGTGCATGATTGCAATGGCATGTAAACCCAAGCGGCTTCCAGCATGCTTTTTTTTCTTTTCTTTTTTTTTTTAGAAAGGCAAGGTATAATTTACATCTATAGTTCTTAAATAAAATTATATTGAGTACTCTGTTCTTCAGATTTGAAATCGCATTGGTAAATTTATGCTAATACATTGTTTAGCTGGATAGGAGCCTAAAAGTCCAAAATTAAAGGGTTTATCTTCAAGGGATACTCAGGGAAAACTAATTAACCACTTTAAAAAGTATGCAGGTGTATTAAATCCATGTGTGGATGCTTTTTTTTTTTTTGAAAGAAAACATTATATGCTCAAATTAATTTTAATTCATTTAGTAAGGTTAGAATGAGTTACAGATAATTTAATTGAATTTCATTATTTAAATTATTAATTTACAAGTGTTTATGTGTGTACAGAGAAGTTTGGAATTACTCAGAGGTGTTTATTCATGTCAGCCCTACGTAGACAAGTCTTGAGACTTAAGTTTTTGTCTTGTTTTTGAGACTAAATTGCTGTTGATGAAAAGGTAGATTAATAACGGAAATTACTGAAAGTAACAATGAAGGGCATAGAAAAAAAATCACGTCCTCATGTAAACAGTATCATCAATAAGTTTGATAAAGTCATTTTATTTTTTCTGACACCAGGTGAGAGCAACTCTGGAAAAAGTAAGAAAGAAAATGTATGGTGAATATGATGAAATGAAACGAAAAATACAGCAGCTTACAAATGAACTGAAAGTAAGTATACGTTCATTTGCAGGGAAAGCATATGAGAATAAGTGCCCCAGTGTTATCTAGAAACTTTTTGTGCTTCAGCAGAACAGAAGTAATTTCTCAAACCACTCCAGTTCATTGTTTTATGTGACATCTATATTTTTCTTTATTTATTTATTTTTCCCTCCAGGAAGGTAAAGTAGGACAGGGATGCTTTTGCATATGGAATTACTAATTGCCTGCTTCTTGGAAATAAAAGAATGATCTTGATAGCATTGTCTGTGTGTATTGACAATTAGTGGAGATGCTTGTACCAGTAAGCTGCCATGTGAATTGAATAAATAACCTACATAATTAGGAGTAACATGCAACTTAGTTGGTGTCATTTCAACAGGCTTTGCTCTGTTTTACTGACTTCATTGTTTAGACACTGTAGTAAAAGAGGTAGCAATATTCTTTAGTATTAAAGTGCTTGACAGTTCTAGAAATTACTTACCTTTTGGTTCTTGATTGAGCCTTTCAGTGGTCATTTGATGACCTTTCTTCTGACATGCTGCTTTAGCAATAAAAGCTACTGCAGTCTGTAGAAGCATCCTTCATAATAAACTGCTAAGTTCTTTGGTCCAAAAAATCTCCCTGAAAACTTGCTGTGGATTTTGTATTCAACATTGATTTTCACAGCCCTGGTTCAGATGAAGCTTTGGCAATTAAATGTATCCAGCCTTCAAGGGACTGAGACCCTGACTTGTGCCCTTCTGCCATCCTCATTTGGAGGCTGTCAGTTCCCTGCATGCTCCATTATGTATAAAGATCAGAACTTGCTGTTAAACTGGTATTTTTATTCTGTGGCAACTAGTCTCAAAAAAACAACAAAAAAAATCACCTTGACTTGAGAGGAGGAGGGAGAGAAAACTGCACTTCTGTAAACTGTGTTAAATAGTCTTAATGATGCCAACAAGGTGAGTCTCCCACCCAGTATGCACGCAGGCAAATGCTGATTCAGATGTCGTTTTGTTGCCTTTGCTGCTGATCCTTACTGAATAGCAGTTGGTGATATTCTGCACTTCCAGATCTTCTGTCAGACCTGTAGAAATCCTGCATGAGTCTGAACATCTCTCTTAGTTAAGGGTTTCTGACCAGCTCTGACAGAATGTCTAGTTCTGCAGCAAATTAGCAGTTTATGAAGCACTCCTTCTGACATAAATGGCACATTATGAGACACCCTCCCCCCTTTTTTAATACTTTAGACTGCCTGAAAGAAAGCACAAGTGTTGTTCTACCTAATAATATATGCTTTTGTTTGTTTGTTTGTTTGCTTTGGTTTCTGTTTTTAGTTTTACATGACTGCCATCTTTCACACTATTTGGGGATCCTGTTTAAAATCCTTTATATACTCTTTGCTTCAGCTTTAAATCACTGTGCTTTTTCCCCATCAATTTCCAGGACTACTTATTGTTCATAAAGTTTGTTTGAAATTTGTACTTCCAATATCCTGCCCTGAGCAGTATGCTTCTTCATACAAGTTCTTATCTTGTAACTTTCTTAATCCATCCAAAGCATTTCTGCTTTTCTTTGTTTGTTTTTACATGAACACACGTTTATATAGGGTTAACAGTAACTTCTGCTCCCTGCGCTGACCTAATCTGTGTATGACTTGGTTACTAAACATTCATTGTTCTCCATATCAGTCCCTAGTGTTCTTATGTTTTTATGAAGAAACAAGTCTGGTCTGTTTAAGAATGTGAGTTGGGCTGGCCTGCATTAGTAACATTTTTTTTCTCTTTATTGTTGGATGGTTCATAATTATTTACACTGTTTGGGTTTTGGTCTCTTCTTAAATGATGTATTTTTTTGCCTTTTTTTTTACCCCTCCAGTTTTTAAGCGCATTTGTGTACTTAACAGAATATGACATATTTTCATACAACAAAGCTCTCTGCTGACTTCTTCTACCTGCTTCGTATTGTTTCATCCTTAAGTCTTCTTGATGTTGCTTCTTTACATACCTGATTAGTCAGTTCCTTCTTGGTTAAGGCTGTTCACACAAACCTTTCTAGATTTCTTCATTTCTTGCATTCTTCTGCTTTTCATTCTGTGACTTTTTACAATCTGCCCACTCTGTGTATATAAACCAAGTAGACATCCGACAAGTGTCCTCTTGTCCTTTCAAAAAGAGCAGCTTTTACAGTGATTACAGACTAGCAATAAACATAGATACTTGTGCCTTATTTCTGTTAGCATATTTGGATACTAAGTTTTGTTTGTTTGTTTTTGAGGTGCAAGAATATGGTTTGAGGCCTGTATATTTTAAGCATCCTAGTACTGTGAAAATTAACCATGGGGTCTTTCTCTTCCGTAGCTCCCTTTGAAAGAATAGGTAAACTTAATCATTATTCTATATAAAACTTTTTTTTTTTTTTTTCCTGCTCAGGTGACAAATGCTCATCAGGAATCCTTAGAGAATCATGTGCGAGTGCAGGCTGCAGCCTTAGATAGCTTTAGTGAAATGAACAGCTCCTTGACATCAGCATCTATAGACTTGCAGGTACATTTTAATAGCTGTTTCACAGCTGACAACTGCCTTTTCTGACATGGATTTAAAAGCATACATAAAACATGGATGACAAATATAGATTCTAACACTAAACAAGCCTATAAAGTACTGTCTTGGATATCTACGGCAGCTAATTTAGGAAACTAAGGAAAAAAAATTCCAACGCCTATGTTTTTTTAAAAAAACTGTTAAAAATAGTGTACAATAAAGAGATACTGATCTGCAGCAGACTAATGCCACTAGTTATGTCTCTACAAAAAGTCTAAGTTGAAAATGTGATTTGTTCTGTATTGTGGAAAATGGTGCATCTGACTTACTCCTACCTTCATTGGTTAACAGAAATGGAAGTGGCATATTTGGATGCTAAACACTTGTGAGAATTTACATACTGTGAAATGTAGGGGGAGGGAGGAGATGGGAGTGAATTTTCTGTTTTAAAGACTTCCAAATTACCATGTATCTGAGCTGAACAACTTGAAGTTCCTGCTTTCTTGTATGTCACAGTTTTTCTTGGTCTAGTGCACTTAATACGTATAGCATGGCCTTTGGAGAGAAGAAAACAAGATTGTTGGGAGTAGCATTCATACTGAAATGTATCCCTGTCCTTTCTTTTTTTTTATAGTTTTCCAGGACTTGATTTCATTGAGCATGTCCTCATGGAAAGACGTCCTAGCAAACTAAACACAACCAAAGCTATAAATTTAAATGTTAAAACTTGCAAAACTGTTCACGCTGCACTGATACATCAGGAAATTCTTAAATGTTCTGTCTGTTCCATAATCTCTTGGCTGTATTAGTTCACCAAATTATTTATGATTTTTAATATGTGGTTTCCCTCTTTCTTCTAGAAAACTCTAGTGGATGTTACATTGGAGAACACTGATATAAGGGAACAAATAAGGAATTTAAAACATACACATGAGCAATCTATGGAAAAGCTGAGAGAGAAGCAAAAGCAACTGGAAACAGCACAAATTGAAAATCAGTTACTGAAATTAAAGGTGCGGTATATAAACTCCCCTGAAAATATTGCACAGTATGGGCATTAGAAGTATGTTAAATTAATTCCATGGCCTTATTTGTAAAGGGTTCTTCATTCTTCATGCCTTCATTGTTCCATAGAGCTGACATATTCCTGTGAATCAATACTCTTTTAATAGCAGAGAATCTCAGCTGGCAGCAGTCAGTCTTTCTATAACATGGGATTACCATTCAGGGATGTTGGCAGGTGAAAATTCAAACCATTAAATGGTTATTAGTGTCCATTGCTGTAAGTAAGGGAATATTATAACTGTACACAGTGCTATAAGAATTTCTTGATGTTGAATTTGTTTATTTGGTATTGCACAATTTTTAGTAGGTAATCTGTTAAGTCTTACAAGCATATGGTCAGCAGATACATGCTGTAAGAGCAAGTGTCTTGGAAAGAGAATTAAGCTATTTCTTTCAGAGAAATGTAAGGGAATAAAATGCAAACTGGAAGGCTTTATATTCCAGAAAGCTTGACTGTTTTCTCCCCTCATCTGCTAAATGTATTCCTTTAATCTCATTTAAAAAAAACCAAACCACACCCCGACCAAAAAAACCTCTTCTGGAAACTTTTGTCTCAAAATTGCTCAAAATAGACTAATTTGGATATAGTACTGTATCGGAATCTGTCATTGTGAAATTAAAGTGACTGCTGATTTATTCATATTTAATTAATGAAGAAAAAGTTTAAATTTTGACCTCAAAGTTGCAGTTTTATTACAGACTTAGTGGATAAAATACCTCATTGCTGTCTTTGAAAGTTAAGCTTAAAATTGTGTATCAAAGATGCCAAGACATCTTGGATTTAATTTCAGAGGTGAACGTAAGATGGTGTGGAATCTGGGAGGTTAACAGTTGAAAAGCAGTAACTACCATATGCCATGATAATTTTCTGGGTAGGAGAACACATCCATGTAGCTTATTAAGTAGGTTTGGTTTATTCATACAATCATAACAATAACTGAGGTTGGAGACATTGCTTAAGAGTACTGTTATAGATGCCCTGATGCGTCTGTCTTTTTATGCTTGTTTTTACTCTCATTGCTCAAGCTATAAGCAAAGGAATGATGGAGAGACAGTGCCAGAGATCATATTCCAGTTCAGTGTATCTTAAGAACTCTGAGTTTTCATTGTTGGCTTTTTCTGAACAATATGATTCTTTCAGGCTTCCTAAAATGTGGAAGGTTTTGTGTTGTACTGAAACTTAATTTAACTCCACTCCCTCTCATAACGTGCAGGTTACTATCCCTGCCCCAGTGTTGGTCTAGGTGAGATGCCAAAGGGGGCGATTGCAGTACAAGTGGAGTCCTTCAGAGCTCAGTCCCTTTTCAAAGGGTGAAATATACTGTTGTTATCCTACAGGATAGTAAAACAGCTTGTTCCCACCATGCAAGATAGACACAATGGTTTAATAAATCTTTCAGTCCTTGAAATGAAAAAAACACCAACCCAAAATGTTAATCATCAGAACCAGGTATTTGATGGCTGTGTAAACTGTAGCGATCAGCAGGGAACACTTTATTCTTCTTCCAGATGACAGTATATTCCTCCTCTTCCTGACATTTTTGTAGCACCCACAGCATTTTGCTATAACCTTGTCTGATTTATAGCATCTCTGGTAAGAGAACTATGTCCTGGACTAGCTATTTTACTTTGCTTTTATTGCAGTTTATAGAGTAGATGGGTTTAAGCTGTGAATACCCTATCTGGTGTTCAATCACTGAGGGTGTGGTTCAGTATTTTGAGCCAACAAACGGGAAATCCTGTCTCTGAATTACCATTCCTGCCCTCTTCCCTATAGCAGTAGTAAAGTTTCTGGTCCTGTAGTTAAAAATTAACCCTTCCAAACCCCCAAGTATATTAATTTTAAGTCTGATTGTTCCCTGCTATGCTTTGCTCCGTGGTCACCCCAGTTCTTGTGCCTACACAAAGAGCAGTATGTGAAAAAGCAAGAGAGAGGAGGGAGGGTACAACAGTGTCTTCTAGTTAACAACACATACTTAGGTCAAGCTTAAAGGAATTGTTGCTTTGAGTGGTCGTGGTCATTTAGAAACAGGAGTTGAGTCTAGACCATCTTTAATCTATGTTTCTATAAAATGGGGGAAGACAAATGCTCTTGATGCAAATGAAAATCTGCTTCAGCAGTGTTAAAGTTATAACAAGGTGAACTGAAGTTCAAAGTGTTACACTCACATCATGTGAACTCCATTTCTCCTGCTGCCAGCAGTGCTGTACTGACTGATGGGTCAACTTTCCCCTCTCATAGGTGGAATCGTCACAGGAAGCCAATGCTGAAGTCATGAGAGAGATGACAAGAAAACTGTATAGTCAGTATGAGGAAAAAATGCGAGAAGAGGAGCAGAAACATAAAGCTGAGAAAGAAATCCTCCTAGTATGTATAGCCAGTCTGTACGAGTGGTGCTTAGCTTGGGTGTCATTTCTCAGTCACTTAATACTCCAGAGTTGACATGTGTTCTTTCACTCCCGTCTCTGTGACTAATCATGCCATAATTACTAAACTTTCCAAGCTTTGGGGGTCGTAGGGCTAAGAAAAGAATGTGTTCAAACACAGTAACAGTGATGATAATGTAGATTTCAAAATTTGAAATGGAGTAAGTTGGGTTTTTTAACTTCTGATTCTCTAAAAAAAGAGGAAAATATAATTTCTAATTTTAGTGATAGTTTAAGAAGGGGAGGGGGAACAACTTCATTGGACGCTACTGGAGCAAGAACTCTTCCTGTCCCCTGGTTTCCCTCCACCCCCAAGTAAAATGTTTCTATGAGCAGTTAATCATTGCATTTTTCTAACCAATAAAGATAGGTAATGACTGAGATTGAAGGTAGATTGCCCAGTCTCTTTTTATTCATACTGTTTTATATGTGAGGAAAGTACAAAGCTGAACGTAGCATTCTGAACAGCAAAGTTTGCCATCTTCTGCAACAGCGTGTTTTTCTTATGCTGTTACTTCACGGCATCCTCAGAAGAGAAAAAATTATCTAAGAAACGCGTAAAAATTTTTCTCAGATTTTCGTAATGATGCTTTACAAACACCTATGCACTTTGAAGTGCCCCACATCTTTTGTTTTATACAATTCACATTTAGGGTCACAGGTCTTCCAGGCTTCTGGGCAGGTGTAGTGAAAAGCTTTGAGCTCTGCTTAAAAGCTATTTAGGCCTGGCTGTATGGCCTAAAAAAAAAAAATCCTCATCAATATATTGGATGTCAACGTGACTGTAGGTGTCCTTATTTGAAGGAGGAAACGAATCGGCTTCTGAAGGCTATTGAAGAGGCAAATAAGAAGATGCAGATTACAGAAACAAGCATACAGGAAAAAGACCAGAGAATTGGTGAGCTGGACCGTCTGATTGAACGCATGGAAGAGGTATGAGATTTAGTTGATTGCTAGCTTTAAAAGAAATGCAGAAGTGCATGGAGGAAATTTTTTTTTTTAATTTTTTGTTCTTTTGTCTTCTGCTCAGTACCCTGTTCAGTAACATACCATTGCTGTTTGCATCTTACTTATGTATCCATATAAGTAAATGGACGTGGACTACTGTAGAGACACTGTGATTAAGTAGTTCTTCTGTCTTGCTAAACCTAATGAAGTAGTAATCATAAATGACCCAAAGTCTCTTAGAAATGCTGTTGGTGGGTCCATGGAGTGCATGGACCTCTGCCTGGGGATGGATAAGGAGCTGACCGAGAGCTTATGGGTCAGGATTAAAGGGAGGGCAGGGACAGGTGACATTATAGTGGGGGCCTGCTACAGGCCACCCGACCAGGAAGACAGCAGATGAGACCCTCTATAGACAGACAGGAGCTAGGAGCAGCCTCATGTCCAAAAGCCCTGGTCCTCATGGGGGACTTCAGCCACCCCAATATCTGTTGGAGGGACAACACAGTGGGGCATAAGCCTGGAGGTTCCTGGAATGTGCTGATGACAGCTTTCTTCTCCAAGTGACAGAGGAGCCAATGAGGGGAGGTGCTATGCTGGACCTTGTTCTCACTGACAAGGAGGAGCTGGTGGGGAATGTGAAGCTCAAGGGCAGCCTTGGCTGCAGTGACCATGAAATGGTGGAGTTCAAGATCCTTAGGGCAGCGAGGAGGGTGCACAGCAAGCTCAATACCCTGGACTTCATGAGAGCGAACTTTGGCCTCTTCAGGGATCTGCTTGGTAGAATACCATGGGATAAAGCCCTGGAGGGGAGAGGGGCCCAAGAAAGCCCAAGAAAATTTAAGGATCACCTGCTCCAAGGTCAGGAGCGATGCATCCCAACAAAGAGGAAGTCAGGCAAAAATGCCAGGAGGCCTGCATGGAGAAACCAGGAGCTCCTGGACAAACTCAAACACAAAAAGGAAGCCTACAGAGAATGGAAGCAAGGACCGGTAGCCTGAGAAGAATACAGAGAAATTGTCTAGACACCCAGGGATCAGGTTAGGAAAGCTAAAGCCCTGATAGAATTAAATCTGGCCAGGAATGTCAAGGGCAACATGAAAAGCTTCTATAGGTATATCAGTGATAAAAGGAAGACTAGAGAAAATGCAGACCCTCTCCAGAAGGAAAAAGGAGACCTGGTTACCTGGGACATGGACAAGGCTGAGGTAATCAATGACTTTTTTGCCTCAGTCTTCAGTGGTGAGTGCTCCAGCCACACCACCCAAGTCACAGAAGGCAAAGGCAGGGACTGGGAGAACTAAGAACCACCCACTGTAGGAGAAGATCAGGTTTGAGACCATCTAAGGAACCTGAAGGTGCACAAGTCCATGGGACCTGATGAGGTGCATCCATGGGTCCTGAGGGAACTGGCAGATGAAGTGGCTAAGCCACTACCCATCATATTTGAGAAGTGGCAGTCCAAGGAAGTTCCCACTGACTGGAAAAGGGGAAACATAAGCCCATTTTTAAAAAGGGAAAAAAGGAAGACCCAGGGAACTACAGGCTCACCTCTGTGCCCAGCAAGATTATGGAGTGGATCCTCCTGGAAACTATGCTGGGGCACATGAAAAATAAGGAGATGATTGGTGACAGCCAACATGGCTTCACTAAGGGCAAATCACACCTGACAAATTCTGTAGCTTTCTATGATGGGGTTACAGCAATGGTGGATAAGGGAAGAACAACTGACATCATCTACCTGGACTTGTGCAAAGCATTTGACACTGTCCCACACGACATCCTTGTCTCTAAATTGGAGAGACATGGATTTGATGGATGGACCACTCGGTGGATAAGGAATTGGCTGGATGGTCGCACTCAAAAGAGTTGCAGTCAACAGCTTGATGCCCAAGTGGAGACCAGCAACAAGTGGTGTTCCTCAGTGGTCAGTATTGGGACCGGAGCTGTTTAATGTCTTTGTTGGCGACATGGACAGTGGGATTGGGCACACTGTCAGCAAGTTTGCCGAGGACACCAAGCTGTGTGGTGTGGTTGACACGCTGGAGTGGAGGGATGCCATCCAAAGGGACCTTGACAGACTTGAGAGGTGGGCCTGTGCTAACCTCATGACATTCAACAAGGCAAGGTCCTGCACATGGATTGGGGCAATCCCAAGCACAAATACAGGCTGGGCGATGAGTGGGTTGAGAGCAGCCCTAAGGAGGACTTGGGGGTTTAGTGGATGAAAAACTGAATATGAGCCAGCAATGTGTGCTCCCAGCCCAGAAAGCCAGTCTCATCCTGGGCTGCATCAAAAGAAGCATGACCAGTAGGTCAAGGGAGGTGATTCTCCCCCTCTGCTCCACCCTCGTGAGACTCCACCTGGAGTACTGCGTTCAGCTCTGGGGCCCCCAACATACAAAAGACATGGACCTGCTTGAGCAGGTCCAGAGGAGCGCCATGAAGATGATCAGGGGCTGGAGCACCTCTCCTATGAAGACAGGCTGAGAGAGTTGGGGTTGTTTAGCCTGGAGAAGAGAAGGCTCTGGGGACACCTTATAGCAGCCTCCCAGTACCTAAAGGGGGCCTACAGGAAGGCTGTAGAGGGACTTTTTACAAGGGCATGTAGTGATAGGACAAGGAGTAATGGCTTTAAACTGAGAGAGGGTAGATTTAGATACAAGGAAGAGATTCTTCACTGTGAGGGCAGTGAGACACTGGAACAGGTTGCCCAGAGAGGCTGTGGATGCCCCATCCCTGGAAGTGTTCAAGGCCAGGTTAGATGGGGCTTTGAGCAACCTGGTCTAGTGGAAGGTGTCCCTGCCCATGGCAGGGGGGTTGGAACTAGATGATCTTTAAGGTCCCTTCTAACCCAAACCATTCTATGATTCTATGGTTGATTAAAATGCATTTTAGTTAGGAATAGACCTATTTAGTTATTTATAGTCCTGATTGGAATTGTGTGTCCAAATTTCTCCACATGTGGATGAAATGCTAAACTGAAAGCTTCAGACTAAAATGTTTTGAGGGTTTTTTGTGGGTATGTAGCAGCCACTTAATCTTCCATGCAGTATCTATCTTATTTAGATTATGGCTCAGAATATTTTGAGGAGAGAAGAAAAAAATCATTTTTACTGCCTTTTAATCCCAAACTTAAGTTTTTCCTTTCTTGCTAGCATTAAAAAACTTTTAATTATTCCTCTCCCTGGCTAAATATGCCCTACCAAACTGTAATTGAGAGCAGGTTTTTGACAATTTACTTTTAAAGCTCTGAAAGCAGAAATGCTGAGACACATTTCCCTCTTGTAACACTGGCAGCACTACTGTAAAACTAGTTGTAGCAGTTTTTGCATTGCTTCTTTTTATTTCCTGCTTTTTCTTCTTCTCTTTTATGGACTTTGCTCTAGGGCAAAACTCAGACTAGTAGTCAGATGATTATTATTTTAATGTATTGTTAAGCCTAAGTGTATCACAGTACCTTCCTTGCATAGTACACTGCATCTGAATCTCATTTGTTGAACCTTTTCAGGTATCTGAAAAAGCTTTGTGTCTTCTGTCTCAAACAGTTACGGTGAAATTTCCTCTTCGTTTCGTGGTATCATTCACCTAGCTGAGAATGAATGTTATTGTTTAGTCCTTAGACTGAATAGTGTATAGTATAAGAGCAGCCCTTCCAAAAGACTCTGATGCTCTTGGATGTACTTTGGCATTTCTTATCTCATTCAGTACCAGGCATCTCATTACCTTTAAAGATCTGTGCCTTGCTATCTAAAATACAGAAGCAGAGAGCATTCTAGTAAGTAGAGAGAATATGATCTTCTGTAACACCTTTAGTTGAGTATAGTAAATATTTGTTACTGAGAAATAGATTCTTATAAGCCAGTCTTGTTAGTTTGACTAGTTAGTCTAATGTGCATTTGTATTGAGCCCCTTTTGTTTAATGCTTGCAAATCTATTTGTAGAATTAGCGATTACGCTGAGAAATCATTCAGCTTAATATTCCCCTTTAGTAGCTCCGTTAACTTCATCTGGGCTTCAGCCTACAACTTGTAAGTATTATGCAGTGAATAAAGGATTGCGATATAGTTCTTAAGTACAGATGAGTTTCTTCACGTTGATTATTTAATTTGCTCTTATCTGGCTGATACTTGCAGAGTAAACCTGAATGCCTCTTAAATTCCTGTTAAAGTGGATAGCATACTCCTCTGTTAATTCGTGTTGACTCAGTTCCCAAGTTGATACAGATCTTCACGAGTACTGTGCTGGTGGACACCTAAAAAATAAATGGAATATTTTGGGGAGGAAAATTGAGCAATACCTTTTATCTCAGCCTTGGATTGAGAGATCTTTTTGGAGGAATAACATGGAAAATTTGACATTTATGTAAAGATTGTGATGACTCATCTTTTTATTAAAAAAATTCAGTTTCAAGTACAACCATACATCTTCAAATAGGAAATTGAAAACTGGTCTTTTTTTCCATGCATAGCTGGGAATTTGATTTTATTATTATGCATTCTGTGCTCCTTGGCTACAGGAAATGCATTAATTTTGTTTAATCAGTTTCTATTTTAATTTCACAAATGATCTTTGGAATTGCAATGAAATATGCTTTGTGAAGCCTTTACATTTTGACATACAGAGAACTGAAGGATAACATTTCTTGTTTAGGAACGTCACCAGCTGCAAAAACAACTTGAACTAAATGAAAGACAAATATCTGGAGCAAAATCTGAAAACAACTGTGACAGTGAAAGGTGAGATATGTCTTGTCTGTGGAAATTCTAGTATTGCTAGGAAACGTTAGGGGTAGATTGGTTTGGTAAGTTGGTTTTGAAGACATCTGAATTTTATTTTTTCTAATTTTAAAACTGCAGTCTGGTAGGGGTTGTCCATCTGAATATAAGTTTATTTACATACAAAATATCAAGAGGATTAATTTTTGCAACAAAAACCACTTTCGTGCATCTTTCTTGAAAAGTTGTTAGCAAGTATGCAGAGTACATTTTAGGTGGAACAAGTTGTGATGTATTTGTGGATTGCATTTTTCTTAAATCTGCATTCCCAAATTCAGCACAGTATGATTCTCACTATGAATACTTTGATTATCTCCTTCTAGAGAGAACTGCTCAACACAGTTCTAAAAGAAAAGACAGTCTGTATCCTGTATTAAGCTGTAAGACATCCCCTTTGAAAAGAACTCTTGAAGAGAGCAAGAGTTTTTCATTTAACTGCCAGAGGCCTCTTTTCTTGTATAAAAGAGGGAAAGCAGGGGAATATATTCGAGGCTTGGAGGTGCAGGTCTACACATGAGGTACACATTAACATATGCACATGAACAAAATGAAGGTGTGGAAGAAATTTGTCATGTAGCATCACAGTGCAGAAATAAGCTATGAAGTTATTTGGGGAAAGTGAGGGTCATGTTTTTGGCAGTGAGACCTCTGTGAATGGTTGTCCTCAAAAGCATGAGGCTTGGAAGAAAGGTCTGGTGGTGTGGTGGCACCTGGATGTGCTGTTTCTGCCCACAGGTGGCATGTGCATCCATTACTACTTCTTTGAGACTGACAGAGCACCATGACCAGGCAGAAGAAAGCTTCAAGCAAAGCCAGAGACAAAGTTTGAAGAGAAGTCTATCCAGCACTGAAATAGTGTAACTGCCATTGGAGTGAAAATTGCATCTGCCACTCAAAGGTTTATATGACACTACTTGAGTGGGTAAAGATGATTTATAAGCAGAAACTGAAAAATTGTACTTGATTACTACTTATATTTCTGTGGCACCCAGAAATTCAGTTTTAAGGTTTTGGTATCCCACTGTTCTTTAGGAAGCATAATCATAAAGGGAGGTCCCTGCTGAGACCTTCTCATTGCTAATTGTATTGATCTGAGACCAGCTTATCCAGTTTCAGGGTAATAACAGCTTTTCACAACAGCCTGTTAAAATAATAATTTGAAGTGAATCGATGCCACATAAAACATAGAATATGGAGATGAAAGATAATTGCTTTCTTCCTTTACCTTTGGATAACAGACACTCTTCTCACTTCAGTGAATCCTGCCCTGTCCACTCAGCATGAAAAGTTATGCTGCAGTAAAAAGGGTAAAGGCAATATTCAGACAGGAGTTTGTGCAATGCAAGCAAGCACACACCTGTAATCTATACAATACAAGCAATGAATCTGTGTTCAGATGTTCCTAAGTTTTCTTTACCTGTTTGTACCCAGCCAGACACTTGAGCTCCACCTGAGGAAGGACCTCTGTTCCATTGCTATCAGTGCTTAAAATTCTGAATCTTTCAATGAGAGACCACATATGTGTTACAATCGCAATCAAAATGTAAATTGCGGGTTTGTGAGATCTTAATATGCAGGATTGAAAAACCTGCAGCAATGCCTTGATTTTTTGAGTCCTTGTCAAAGTGCTGCAGTTACAGTTCTGTAGAGTACTTCACTGCTAGAGACTCTTTCTGGCGGGGAAACAGCATACAATTCAGTCATTCATTGGAATCATGTCATACAGTTTGCCATCTGCTGCTTTGCCTTAGAATGGTTGTTCTGTTTGCAACTTCAACAGTTTCTTCTGTTGTGCACAGACCAAGATGAAAAGAGCCTTTTTGGTTTGATTCCCTTCCTCCACTTCTCAAATTCTGTCCGGTCCTGAACCTAGGAGTACAGAAGTTTATTTTCTAAGCAAGCAATTGCTTTCTTTGAAGAATTTCAAGAATTGTACCTTCAGATTAAAATGGAGGCTCCCACGGCCAACATGCCAAAAACTTATTAACAAGCTTCCCTCCTGTTTCTTTGCATATTCTAAAACTACTTTTCTGGCAAGCTGTCAAACCATCTTGTGGCAGGATGGTTTTTCAATTTCTGTGTTAGATTCTGCATTTCTTTAAATCTGCTTATCTAAAGAGTCGTACATACAAACTTAAAACATCCAGAACAATTCCTGCTGACTGTTGATGAGTTAATACTACTCCAGTTAGCATTCTGTTGCTGTTGGCAACTATGCCAAATCCTTGACTCAAGGCTTTCCTGTAGTAGGAGAGCTTTTAAAAGGATGTCAGCAGATGTGCTTCCTGGCTTTTATTTAGTATATATTTCCAAAAAGTTTGCAGGTGGTAATAAGTCAAGATAAATGTGTCTTTCTGGTGATAAAGATCTAGTTGTCTAAATCCCTTTCACTTCAAGGAAAAACAGACATCTTAAGGAGATGAGCGTTGTCACATTGTTTAACTGTCAGCACTTCAGGCTCTGAGTAAGCATGCCAGTATGCAAGAGAAAGGTGAGTTGACTTGGGTGGAGACAACCACTTTGTCTAAAAGACTACCATGAAAATATACTTTGGACAAATTGACATCTGTCAGTGGAATTTGATTTGCCTACCTCTTGACCTAGTCTTCCTGATTTATGGTGGGATTGTGTGGGTTGTTCTTGTTTTGCTTATACTGCATAGCTCCCCACTTAGATGCTTAAATTCTTCCATGTTTTGCTAGGTCACAGCATTTGGAGGAGGTAGCAGCTAGTCTAAGAGAGCGAATCAAACATCTGGATGATATGGTCCACTGCCAACAGAAGAAAGTCAAGCACATGGTTGAGGAGGTGAGATCTAGTAAAACAATTCTGAGTCTTTTGGGAACACTGATTCTTTTAGTACATAATCGAAAGAAAGCTCTGTTCTGTGTGCAGTTTCCTTATGCCACCTTAGTTACAAACACAATGGAAGCATCTGGAGCTATTGAAGCAGAAAGACTAGGTGAAAGCATTTTAATCCAGTGGCTGTGGGTTATATACTGTGATCTTTAGGCTGACACTAATTCTGGAACTCCTCATCGTAGTCAAGGAAATAAAACATACAATGTGCAACTTAATTTGAAGCATTCAGAGGGTAACTGCAGAAACAACGCAGACTAGTCATTAAGGGTCTCCTTACTGTACAGAAGTGGAAGGCAAAAACTGCCCCCCCCCCCCTTTTTTTTTCTTTTTTAATGTGGTTCATCACAGAAATAGGCAGGCAAACACAGTTTTTCACCATTCATCTTTTTCACCCTGGTCTTGGGACATCACCTTGGCTGATATAATTTCCTGTAAAATTTAAGTGGCGTTCTGCTGGAAAGCTGCTTTAGATTACAGGCTTCCTACGTGCCAGGAAAGTGTTTAGCAGTCAGAAGGTTGTGATGACAAACATTTCTGTTTCTCCAAGTGGATGAAAGAATGACACAGGAAATAGGTAAATTAAGTTTAAATTGGAGCTTTACAAAGCAGACTGACAGCACTTTTACACTAAGCCTTTCTATTGCACAGAGGATAGGCATTCATGAAATATCTTTTATTTGTATTTGGACATCACACATTCACAAAATCAAATGTTTGTAAACCATTCTAACCTAAGGCATTCTTTCTGCATTCACAATGTGCTCTTACAGGATTTCTGATTAGACATGGGGTTTTTCCATTTTTTTATCAAGGTGGTATTTATATATATCTCTCTCTCCTATATATGTATCTATATATCTCCTATACTTATATATATATATTTACCTACATCTGTTTTGTTTTGTAAGATTCTGATGTAGTCCTGCTGTATGATCAGATGTGTGATAGTAAGTGTCTTTTACACAGAGGGATGCAAAAGTATCTCTTTGCATTAAAGTTCTTCTGTCATATCATCAGTATAGAAGACTGGTATGAAGTCTTGAGGTTTTGTTTCTAGTTCAGCTTGCCATTTTCACTATTTTCAAGCATCATAGCAGGTAGTCTAAAACCGAGCTAACAATCTTTATACCGTGGTATTCTATTAAGGAAAACTTCTCCAATCTAATAATCCAGTCCATCTAATTAATGGATTATGGGAACAATTCTTTAATCTGTTTTGTATCTCTCCAAGCCAACCGTCATACTATGAGCTTCTTTTTGTTTTAACCAAAAGTTCTAAAGGACTTGTCACTTTGTGATTCATGTGGCAACCCAGATGATTCTAGTAATATGTAAGAGGATGGTGGGCTAAACTTTGTCCTTTATTACTAAATTTATTTTAAACTGCTCAATGTAACCTGACCTCTAGTGGGCTGCATTGGTATAACAAATACTATCAGTTCCATGGGGTATTTTTGCAAAAACACGTATAAAGCTTGGATCATGATTATTATTTCATAAATATTAGGTTTAATGAGTGAGTTTAGCTTGCTGATTCCTTGTAATGTATGTGTGCTGGTACCTTCATATACATAGAAAGCCCTTCTAGATCTTTTGGTTATCCTGTTTAACAAGTAGAATGTTAGGTGACCAACTCACTACTTACCTGTCAATATGTCTACTTTTTATTGATGTCTGACTACCTGCTTTTCAAAATCAATTAAATCTCTGTACAAATTCTTGACTGCCATGTATCCATAGGGAATATGTTTTTGCTCTCTCATTTGGTCCCTGTGTGTCTTAATTTTTCTTTTAATTCAGTTTCCTTGAGAACTGCATGAACACCTGTAGCTACATCTGTATTTTCATTAGTGAGCTAACTAAAGACTCCTGTAACAGAGGTTTGATCAGGTCAGATGGTACCAAATACATTAGGCACTTAATGCTTTTTTAATTTTATGCTATCTGTGGTTTATGTTTGCACTGTGTTTGAGGAAATATCTATGATATAGTTGGCGTGCACTATTTTAAACTGGATTCTTTTAAATAAAGGCCTAAAAATAGCAGCTTTAATAGTACAGAGAAGAGTAGCTGTCCACCATGGGGGAAGATAAAAAGCATTGCAGATGTGTATGCCCTGAGCTATCCATACATGTGGTAGTTTGCATGATTTTGTGCTCTTCTCTACGTAAATATTAGAAAAGTATTTTTAGGCTCACTTTAAGCAACACTTACTAACTATGCCAGAAGCTGAAAAATCAGCAACAAAAATACTTCTTAAAAGGTAGGCTGTTGAAAAGGAATGCTATCTGAAGAGTCTGTTCTCGAGTTAAGTTAAAAACTAGTGAGCAGCAGTACTAAACTTACTTTCTAGAGTAAATAGAGAAGATTTTGTAATTGCACTACTATTTAAGTCCCAGAAAATGTGTTCATTGCATATTTGAATGCAAGTCCTCACTACATTAAATTTAACCGAACGCAGACTGTAACAGCTAGGGATATTTAGAAAAGCGTTATGAAAACCTGCCGTGTTACTCGTTATTGCAATACTTTCATGGCTGGTATCTGTAAAGTAACATTCCATCTTAGGGTTTATGAGGGTATTATAATGATCAATAACTTGCATTTAAATCATATAATTGAGAAAGACAGAATGAACAAAGCAGCTAGAAAGCCTGCTTTCTGAAATGCTTAGCTTCTTTGTTGCATGAGAATAGACTGAGAACAGGCCAACCTGGGAAACTGAGAAGTGGAAAGAAAGTGAATAGTCAAAATTATGAACAGTGCTTTTGTTAGAAGCTGAAACAAAGATACTGTATGAACTAGGTGAGAATGATGGCTAAGCCTATACTTGCTTGACTACAGGATGAACTTTATTTAGTGTTAATCTTGGTATATTCGGACACAGATCTGAAGTATAAATGAGGGGTTTATTCTTTCAGTGTAAACCACAACGGGTTTCATCTCCAATTTAGACAAAGTGCAGCTACAGAAATGAACATCATTTCAAAGGGGTGTTGAACAAACAAGATATGCTGCTTCAAACTCATATGG
The DNA here is from genome assembly GCF_947461875.1 of Haliaeetus albicilla. NCBI lineage: Eukaryota > Metazoa > Chordata > Aves > Accipitriformes > Accipitridae > Haliaeetus > Haliaeetus albicilla. The sequence continues at coordinate 12,952,791 of NC_091494.1, read as the reverse complement.
AGAACTGTCAAAATCGAACAAGTACTCAATGATGAATCTGCTGGCTGAAAAATCACAAAATAGATTGCTCTTCAGGCCTTTTTAGGGAAAATTAGTGAATCATTTGCAAGTGACAGATACAGGGCATTCTGTAAAAGAACAGCAAGCAGTCAGGAGGAAGTGAAAGAGAAGCTTTATAGTGGAGTTTTGTAATGCAGTAGGTAGCTCTAACACCTCCAGTGCTGTTTTGATGGCATTTAAAAATGTGTTAGGAGGCTGTGGTCAGTCCTAATCTAGGCATGCATGAAAGGGGATGCTGGCAGAGAAGGAACAAATGTAAGAGGCCATGGAGAAAAAGAGTATTAAAGCCTTCGTTTTCATAGGACCCACCTTGTTGGTACTGAACGCAGTAGATACATGACCTATGGAATTTAGGCCAGGCAGAGGACAATCACAGTTCAGTGTGTTTATACTCCTTAGCGAAGAAACCATTTGCTTCTATATTTTTTTCCTCTGAAAAGAAATACTTCTATCTCAGGCATTAATAGAACCTTTTTCAACTTGACCTAGTCAGACCAGTCATAAATTAAATAGGAGCATGGAAAACAACTTTCAGAAGAAAATAAATGGAAGAAATAAAATGGGCATTTGCTGGAGTCGGTGACCTTCAACATCTCTGTGTGCTAGATCACAGACACACACACATTTTTCAGCCTCGTAGGGATTCTCTGCTGTGATAGCTAAGATCTCAGCCCATTAGAGCACCAGCTGATCAGAAAGTTATCCTGCATAGTCTTAAAGCCTCATGTTCTCATTAGAGAGAGATTGCAGCTTATTTAAGGCTGACAGATTTATCCCTGTGTTGAACTTGTTTGTTAAATAAACCTATTTGTTCCCAGCTTAGTGCAGTACATTTTACATGAAGTGCTGGCAGTTGAAAGAGCAGGACCTGCATTTGGCAGGTGTGTAGAAACCTAGCCCTTTTCTCATACTATTTGTACATATCAGGCTTTCAAAAAACAGAGTGAGAAGAGACAGGTGGGCAGAGTGGGTCACCTAGAGCTCAGTGGTGAAGTCAGTGAACATTAGTAATGGTAGACTTGACTAGCTTTTTTGTTTATTTGTTTTTAGCCCTTGCCTTTGTAGCCATCTTAAAGTACGGCTGGGCAGCGAGAGACTTTCAAAGACAATCCAGGAAAAAGCCAGTTTGATCAGAGGAAGAATTTGCAGGGAGACTCACAGCATGGAAGGTGGAAGCATGCAAACTTCAGGGCCTTCCACTAAGGAGTTTCCAATGCAGAGACTGAATTGGGCAGCCAGATGCAGGCACAGAGGCACTATGGGAGGGCATGGGAAGCTGCTACCACATTGTTTCTTTCAGGGTTGACATTGCTGCTGTTCTGCGAGAGGGCTGAAAGCTTGTCTTTTAAGTTATCTGTTCGATATGGTCAGTTTATCCTGTCTGTGCCAGTGTAGGAGACGGGAGAGAGTTTAGTGTAAGATAAAGCTAAAAGTCTTCAAATGAAATACAAAACATTGATTTTTAAATCATCAGCAGTATTTCCTGGCTTGATCTCAATTTAAAACCTGGAGAGATTTAAGAGAGTTTTACTTTTGAGATTTGTGCAATTGACATTGAAATGGATTGCAGTTTCATGGCACAATAAGTTTATTTTATATGTATTACTGTTTCATTGTTGAGAAGCAGGAGAGGGAAGGAAATAAGCATTTACATTTTGTAAGCAAGGCGAGTGGGTTCATGCAGCTATAGGGAGTTGTTCTGAAGAGGACTGAGATGAGAAAAGGATATTTTATTCCATGCCAAGAAATTATCTACAGAACTCACATTTCACATGAAATTCCCCTAACTACTGAATTGAACTGTCTCTAGGTCATGGCCCATGAGCTGTTCTCCAGCTTTAGTCTCAGATTCGTTGGATAATAAATGGTGACCAAACACCAGTGAGAAGCTGTATCCTCTTCTGTTGTGGAAGATACTTGCATGAAAGGACAAAGTGCTAATGAGCAAATGATATCCCAAATACAGAAGATACTTTGTATTGCACAAATGGGGAATAAAGAAGAAATTTTTCCACGAAAGACTTAATAACCAGCTGAAAACTTCTGTGTCAAGATACTCCAACTCCAGATATAAAGCAAAATATCCCAGTTTTAATATGGAAGTACAGTTTCAATTTTAGGTCAAGTAAAAAGCCACACAGAAGCATAGAGGAAGAGAAGATGGAATTACCAGCCACAGACAGATGCCAAATTTTTATTAACCGAAATCTGCATTGCATAGTACCTACAGTAAAAACAAAACAGCATCAAAACACACAACAAAAAAATGTAGGAAGAGAAACCCACCTTGGGAGCTTGGAGGAAGAAGATAAACAGCAGAACATAAATAACTTGCCAACCCCCCAGTTCAAGTATTTGGCATACCTCAGTGGACTTGAGCAATGCAGTACATTGCTTATCTATTGGCAGAAGTATAATCACTGCTGGTGTTGGGTGAGAGTGTTTATACATGCATAGCATCAGCTCTTTCAGGTGGGAATTGCCTGGCCAAGTCATTTTTCAATTAGAAAACTTGGACATTACTAAGGTAGCTCTTGATAAGGTGTGTTGAACTGTTAGACAATGTGCCAATGTCTATAACTCATTAGGACATCTAGGCCCTGCAGGCCTGCGTTAGCAATAGATGTACATCAAAGACTGGTGTAATGTGTTCATACAGCTCATTAGTTTAGGAAGGTCTCAGAGGTGGTGCATTGACTTAAATCAATCAGCTGTTACTTTTTCTGTAAATACGAGTTTTAAAATACAAAAAGTATTGAGGGATCGCTCAAGTGATTTAAGGAGGATTGAAAGGCGAAGGTGCTCGTTCCTATTTACTGTATTATGTTCCCTGAAAAAATTTCAACACTTGTCTAGCCTCTGATAAATACCACTTAAGGTCCAGTGAAATATTGGACTGAGTCAAATCTTGTTCTTGTACAGCAATTACAGCCTGAGAGTTCAGGCTGATGTTGCAATGTCTTGTTTTGTATCATATAGTATGTGTTTGTCCTGTGTTTCGACATATTTATGACCAGTTTGTTCATGTCTTTTTATCAGTGTTACAGATGCCTAATCCATTAATGGTAGATGAATAAGGAAAATACACGATGCTTGAATAATATATAATACTTAAATATATTAACACTGTCATGTTCTGATAAATATTTTAAACTAATGGATGACAATATCAAGTGGTAAATATTGACTGAATTTACCTAACAGCTGGATCTGTTCCAATGCAATAGATCACTGTATATTTCAAGCCTCTAGAACTGTGTCTGAGTACACAGAATAAAATAACGTTTGCTATTTCAGACTTTCTTTATAAAGGCTCTGCAATTGGACAGAACTTTAACTTTCTCTTAAGATGCTTTTTCCTTCTGCTTTAATCACTTTGTAATTCTGTTGACTTCCCTTCTAATATCACTACTCGCATCTCCAGCATTTTTTTAGAGGCTCTTTCTTTTAGGTCTTGCAATTCTCTTGACTGTTCTTCTTAGGTGTTCTATCCATGTGTCCTGGTTTCAGCTGGGATAGAGTTAATTGTCTTCCTAGTAGCTGGTACAGTGCTATGTTTTGAGTTCAGTATGCGAAGAATGTTGATAACACTGATGTTTTTGGTTGTCGCTAAGTAATGTTTAGTCTAAAGTCAAGGATTTTTCAGCTTCTGATGCCCAGCCAGTGAGAAAGCTGGAGGGGCACAAGAAGTTGGCACAGGACACAGCCAGGGCAGCTGACCCAAAGTGGCCAGGGGGGTATTCCATACCATGGGACGTCACATCTAGTATATAAACTGGGGGGAGTGGGGGCAGGGGGATTGCGGCTTGGGGACTAACTGGGTGTCGATCAGCAGGTGGTGAGCAATTGCACTGTGCATCATTTGTATATTCCAATCCTTTTATTATTACTACTGTCATTTTATTAGTGTTATCATTGTCATTATTAGTTTCTTCTTTTTATATTCTATTAAACTGTTCTTATCTCAACCCACAAGTTTTACTTCTTTTCCCGATTTTTCTCCCCCATCCTACTGGGCGGGGGGGAGTGAGTGAGCAGCTGCATGGTGCTTAGTTGCTGGCTGGGGTTAAACCACAACACCATGAGATCAATTTAACGCTGTTGACTCGTACATCTAGCTTTCCATCTTACTGAAGCAAAGTTTAGTTGCTTGGTGGAGCAAGAGAAATTCGGAAGTTCAGCTCTTACTAGAAAGTATTTACACAGTCCATTCAAGTAGCAGGGCAATTTTGTTTAGTATTTGAGGAAATGCATTGAAGACTCTACAAGGTGCGGTACTGAGAAAGAAACAGATCTTCATTGATGGGATGGACAATAAGAATTTAATTTTCTGGGAGTTGCTACAAGATAAGGTGACAATCTGGGGGTTGAGGGAGTTTGAGAGAAATGACCTCAAGGTTTCAGAAGGAGGCAAAAACATAGAGTTGCTAACAGCCATAGGACTGAATCAAGGAGGAGAGCGCTTGAAAAGAAGTGCTGTGGCCATATTAATCCTGAGCCAATGGATAAATCCAGGATGATTCACATTGCATGTGGGGCCTTACGTGCTGATTCAGATCATTAGAAATTGCAGTGGGTTATGTGAAATGCAAGCTGCACACCCAGCACAATCTGCAGGGAACTTCCAGGATCCTGCCATGACGGGGAGAAATCAGGTGCCCTTCCTCTGCCTGACAGCCAAATGCTGGGGATTGAAGAGGGGTGGCCGCAGGGCTGAGCTCACGTGCACCCCACCGCATTGGCCTGTTGCCAGATACAGAGCTCCTGAGCAGCATGTGTGTACTGAGTGACCAGGCCAGGGAATTCATCTTTCCTAGTTCTTACAGCACTGGGGGGATTGCTCCCCAGGCCCTGGGATGCCTAAGAGCACGTGATGCCCCTCACTTGCTGGCAGACCAGATAAATTACAAACCGTAGCTTGGGCCTTGTAGCTCTTCCCTTCCCAGTTTTGGAATGGTCAGATGTCTCCCAAGGGAGAAGGAAAAGCAGGAGCAATGAATACAGTGGGGTGGGGGAGGCAAGAGAGAATGAAGTGATAGGAAAAAGGGTGATGGTATCACCCAGGGTTGCTAAATTCACATTTTTGCTGTTGGCAGAACTGTTTTGAAAGGAATGAGTGTCATTAATGTAAAATGATATTGCTAAGTAGGTTGCCAGTTTTGTTTGACTGCTTAATGTGGACATGAAGGTTGTAAAAACACTGGTAGAAACATGGAGGGAAAAGAACAGCTAGTCAGTCTAACAATGCAAGTCAGGTCAAGAGGTAAGTGCTAGGGAAGGTCTGTCTGGGCATTTCCAGAGAAGGTTGGAAGAGGAGAGGCTGAAGGATGTACCTGAATAGTGCTTGTAGAAAATGATGGAGAAATCTGAGAGGATAGTTGTGCAAAAACCAGATTTGGCAACAAATTGCTGAGTTGGCAGTGAGCTGAAATGCTAAAGTCTGCAGACAGAGCAAGGATGAGGTAGATTATAGGCATTGGGCATTGAGCAAAGAAAATGTAGGAACATCTTGGTGATAAGTTTGTCCTGGAGTCAGTCCAGAAGTGACTCAGATCCAAGAGTCAGTCTGTGGAAGTTGAGAGTCTTTGACTTGCACTGATTTGTTTCTGACCCTAGACTATTCTGGCCGCCACTTGGGCCCTCAGTTCAGTATTGTGTTTGACCTATCTTGCTTCTCCTCTCCTCCTTACCTTATATTCAACCAAAAGCCAAAATCTATGGCTCTGTCACCTGCTAGTCATTCTCTTGCTTTATGCAACTCCTTGAAACAAAAACACTCTGAAGACTTGGGTTTGTGCAATACAGGTTTATGGTGCTGTAAGTGTTACCATCTTATCTTAGTTCACCATAACTAACACTTTCATGGAAAAATCAAAATGATATTAAGTAGCAAGGCATGAATTTTATTTTTGAAGTGCTTTTACCCAATATCAGCATTATGACCCAGTGTTCTTGTTACATTCCTCTCTCAAAGGAAACCATCACTTTTACTTTATGCAATGTGACATATAAATGTATTGAATTAAGGCTGCATTTTATTTAATATAGTAATATATTAATGTAATCCCCTAAAGTTATTCCTGGTTTTCCTGGTTTCCTGGGACATATTCCCTCAAGGGTTAATCAAATCAGGTTTGCTCACTCCTGGTCCTAATGGCATAAGATGATGTGTACTCAAGTCCTTGTTCAGTAAATAAACTTTTTTTGTAGTAAACCACTCTGGTGGGATGTGTCATCTATGTCTGGTTTGTGGGTAGGTTTAAAGGTGTGTCATAACTTTGGAAATTGTTTCAGCCCTTGGACTCCAGTAGCTGCTGAGACAACTAGTTGGCCGTTTGTTTGGGGGTGCAGCATGCCTGTATGAAGTAATACAGGTGCCCTGCTACGTTCTGGCCGTGCTTTCCTTCTGCAGCAGCCTCAAAGGGTAGCTCTGCTGCATGTGAGGAGCAGGGACTACAGGATTTTTTTCCTGGTGCTGAAACAGCCTCTCATTTTCACTACTGCTGAATTTATTTTTCCTGGAATGTATTTGGTCTGTGTGGGCTGTGTCTTTGAGTTCATAATGTTCTGAAGATCCACCAAGAGGTTTTATATGTTACCCTTATCATATCTGTAATCTGCATGGTCTAATCATTCCATTCTGTTTTACTGCTAGACTAAGACTTTGTGCATGTGATGATATAGTACCACATTGTCTCTTCTCTATACTGTAGAAGAGAAGGCATATTTTAAAATTCTGGCATAATTCTTCAGAGGGACAAAGTGGATAGATTTAATGGCTTCTGACTGGTACTATGTAAACATGTTAAAATGAGGCAGGGAGTACTGTTGTGTATAGTTCAGTTTGCCAGTCCTTAGCAGATTCTCACCAAAAAAAAAAAAAAAGGAAAAACACTAACATTCCTGCCAAATGACAAAATGTCTTAATGACAAAATGTCTTTCTGGAGTTGAGGTTTATGTTTGGGAAGGGGAGGAAGCTGAGGTCTTCGTCTTTGTATTCTCTGTTGGATTTTTAGATTTTAAGCTGTCCATGCTCATTTTTGCCTTCAGACTATTCTCGTTAAAATAACTCAAAAACATCCTTAGGGAGTTCGTGTCTCTGTAGCCAATGTGAAGAATAAACAATTAAAAGTCTGATTTTAACTTACGCTAAATCTATTTGTACATAATACTGGTAAACATAAGGGTTACAATCATAGCTTATTTCACATCTTAGACCCTTTGTATCATATAGTGAATTTATCAAGGTAAATGGCTATGAAACACAAGAGTTTGGTCTTGCTTTTGGATAACAGATAATTCGATCTTATTTGGAAACAGAAATGTTTTGTGTTTGATCTAAAAAATGGAATAGGCAGCAGCTGAAGTATATTATCTTCAATAACAAGAATGGATACCTGTCAGGGCAAAACCCCCCCTGATCACATAGCTGCGCTTGGCTTCAGTCATCTTTGTGTCATACTGATTACTGGTCTTAAAATTATTTCCTTGTATGCATAGTAGGAGAACAGAATATTAATAGAGAAGACCCACTTGAAAGTCCTAAAAGAACAGTTTATCTTTTCTGAAATGGAATTTATTGGCAGGACTGAAGCTATTGAACCAGTGAAGATATAGCTGCCTTAATTTAGTCATACTACTAAATAAAGTTGTAATTAAATATGAAGATCAAAATATGTTCTAAGATTTTCTGAAAATGCTACAAGCTTTGTGTTTCTGTGATTTGAAAACTGAAATGATAATAGCTTTAGATAACATGGATAGTTTTTACATGCACCTTAAAAGAAAAAAAACCACAAACCTGCTTTTGAGAAAGATGGATGATGATAGCACTCATATTCTGTAACTCTTCAGCTGAAAACACTTCCTGTATGGGGTTTACATGTTAGCATTTCCAAGTAATAACTGATCATTGTGTCAATGAGATGTGATAACTGAAGATCATGGAGACCAAAGTTAAAGTTAAGTTGGTTTTATAATTTTTCATTTTTTTAGTTTAATTTATGCATTTGTTTTGCTTCATTTTTTTTCATAGTTCTGTACATTTTGATTGAAATGTTTTATAATACCTAGCAGTAAATTTTGGGAGGGTGATAGTACTACTGTTGTTTTGATTATTGTACCTTTGAGCATTTTATCATTCTCTTTTAGCAGGATGTGAATATTTCTACTAATCATTGTTTCCAGACATGCTGAAAAGTTTTACACTGGTGGTTTTGAAGGGGTTTGTTAATGTTCTCTCACAAAATCGATTTTAAGATAGAGAGTTAAAAAGTGACTGGTGAGAGTGCATGGAAAATTTGACCCATGTATTTAGAAATGGTCTTTCTTGCATATCGATGTAACATAATGACTGCCAGGAAAAACTAATGTATTCTGAGCTTTCCTTGATTTCAGTTTGGCTGTTCTACAAAATGAATTCACTTTAGTAAAAGTCCACTAAATTTTTACTAACAAATACTTTTTACTTTTTTTTCCACAGCCAATCAATAACCTGACAAAATAAAGCTATCTCACTTAATGTGAAGTTTTATAGAAAATACCTATTTTTTTATTATGCATAGGTATTTTTACAGTTTTCTGGCGATAAAAAAGCTATAGGCATAGATGTGGGGTTTTTTTTTCACTGTTGGCATGTAGCCCAAAAATGTGAAGGAATGTGCAGGATACACACTTTTCTAGTGCTGAAATGGCAGTTTGAATATCTTTCTTTCCTCATCTAATATAGCTCTAAGGGGTGCACTTTTTTATATATACAGTAATAGAGACTTTACTAAAAGCACTGCATGGCAGACTCTAGCATTCCATTTGTGATGCGGACCATCCATTTACTAGCTTGGTTTACTTCTGATTCTGCTTTCAGGCTTAAGATTGGAAAGTTTTTATATCTTCAATTTACTTTAATGAATTGTGGAGACAATTGCCTTAGATAATGCACTGTTCGGTAAAGCAGAAGTTGTTGGTTGGGCACTGCCTATTTAAAGAGAGCTAGCATGGAGAGGGGCTTAGCTAACGATGTTGAAGCAACTCAGCTGACAGACACATTCCCATGGACTTAATAGGGGGAAAATAGAGTTTTTGACTTTCATGTTGTCTGACCTGAAATGGCTTATTGAAGAAAGGTGAATTGAAATTTAATTGGAAAAATTATTGACCTGACACCATTTAACACTGGGAGCACTGCTATCAGCTTTCATTGGTGTTGCTGCAGGACAAGACTTGCATGAGCACAGAACAGTGGGAAATCTGTCTTCTCCCAGTTCCTACCTGAACACTAACATGATGCAGAATCTGATTTCTCCTTCAGACTGATCTTTCAGTGCACTTCTGGTGATTCTCCTTGGAAGATACATGTTTTTAATACTGCTTTCTGCATCTGAAGTAGACTGTAACTACAGATATAGGAAGTACCTTGTCTTCTGTGCTTGCAAAGTGATGTATGTCTACAGCTGTCTAAGAATAATAACCTGAACTGCCTCCTGGGGAAGCAGTAACAACTGAAGTTGTTATTTAGCTATTGTTTTGTTTTGCTCTTTTTATTAGCTGCTATTTTAGTAGGTGTAATCAGCAGAGGTTGAGAGAGAATAACAAGTGACTTTTCCTTTGGTCCAAGGAGAAGATTCAGTTTGTTTGCACAAGATGCTGTTGTCTCCTAAATGCGGTTTACTGAAAGGAACTGACCTCTCAGCCAGTCAACAGATCTGTTAGACTATTGCTGGTAACAGTAGGAACCTCGCACAGCGAATCTTGCTTTAAGCAAAGGGTTCAGAAGAATGGAAAACTGTGGCTTTAGGAACTTTAAAAAGCCATTACCACACAATCAGAACAGCTTTGGGCCAGCAGCAAGGGACTGGTATGAAATCTGGGTCATACCCAGTTTCTCTGGTCATACCTGCTTGTGCTGATAGCAGGGAAAGATTTAATGCAAAAGTTCTTGTTGTGTATGGCTCTGTGACCAGCAGAAATCCCAGAATATAAGGCAGATGGTCTTCTGTTCCATACGGAACAGTATTAAGATGCAATACTTCTGGTGCAGCTAACTTTATTTTAATTTTCATGAACATTTGTAAATAACTTCTTTCCATTTCCTAGATACAAAATGAAAATGCACTTTTTTTCCAAGGAGTCTGGTATGCCAGGAAATAACCAAAGAAATAAGACCTTCAAGAAACTAGCAAATGTGCAGCATGTTTTTGGACATTGTTAAAATTGACTAGAGCAAAGGCCTTTGAATCAAAGATGGAGTTTTCCCTAGTTTGCTTTGTTACATGACAATGTTTGACTTTCTGTTGTCTTTCCAGAAAAATACAAATTCTTAAAAGCCACGTTAGTATATGTGTATCATCTTTATGTAAATGATCCTAATTGTATGGGATGATAGCTAATCCCTGGATTAAAGCAGCTTGTGAATACGTATAGGTATTCAATTGTTGCTTAACAGTAAAATTAAACATGTGTTCTTCCTGTGGTATCTAGGTCTTTTTCCTCCTCTTCCCATCCCCATTAGACTAAATGTCTTTATTTTATTTGTCTTCATAGATTGAAATGCTAAGGAAGAAAGTAAAAGAAAAGGAATTATTTATAATACAACTTTTAGAAAAAATCTCTTTCTTAGAATGTGAGGTAAGGCATTACCTTTTAAGTTTACATTATTGTGATTATTTTATGAAACCAAATAAAATTTGAACCGATGTCACCTGATGTTATCTGGATGCATATTTACTATATGCGTTTGCTGTTCTTCAGTATGGAAATCAAACTTACGACACCAGTCACATGAGGAATGTATGTAATACAAAGTCTCAATATTCATGCTATGTTTCTTAACATACAATTTTGTAACAGTATTATAATTACTTAAAACAGAAGCTTCTGAATAAAACTGTTGGTTTAATTTATATTTTTTCCCAGAAGTAAGGATTCCTTTTTTTTTTCAATAAATACTTCTACATTATTTCTTGTGGGGATAAGCCAATGTGCAATTTTGTTTCCTTGTTTAATTAACATAATTTAAATAAAATAAACTTGCGATGAAAATTACTGTTTTCCAGAATAAAGAATTACAAGATAAATTGGACTACTTAATGGAAACCCAACCAAAGACCAATATAGAAACCAGAGATACTGGTGTAGGATGTGATCTTCCATACAGGTATTTACTTTTTCTGCTTGTTCATAGGAAACATCTTCATAATGTCCCTCATTGGTGTTGTATTAGTAAACCATTGTGCTGAGAAACTGTTAGAGTGGATTGTGGGGTCTTGCAAAATTTTCCTCAGTTTAAAAGAGCCCATCTACTAGGTGTAGTGTACTTCAATGACTTATGGAGTAGGTTTGTTTTTTGTTTGTTTTTTTTTTAAAAGATGTAAACATATTGCAAACCCTTGGGGAGTACTTATTTACAGTAATGTGATTTAAGCAGGGAGTAAAGCTAGAAGTCAAGAGATCTGGCTTTGTGAAATATGGGAAATATTGATCAAATGTGTCTGTGGGTACCATGCAGAAGACAATGGACAACTCTGCCCTGAGGCTGGTTGGTGCTGGCTTCGTGCATGCTTTATTCTTTGTGTTCTGGGAGATGCGTCTGAGACCACTTTGAAGGGCAGGTAACACTAACAGTAACAGTTTAGGGCTGCAGCAATTTCTGGAGATATCCTAGCCTGAGGTGGAAAATTGCCAAGTAAACAGTGTGGTAACATTACCACTTCTGCACTGGAATGGTTGTCTCTGATCTGTGGTGGCCAGTGGTTCTGTAGCCTGGCTTTGTAAAGATCCAGGTATTGTGCCTTCCCTTTCTCTGCCCTGAACACAGCAACAGGGTTGCATTGAGCCCTGGGAGCAAGGCTATGGACTTGCACTTGAATCTTCCCCTCAGTGAGTCACCACAGGAAGGGCAAAACAGAAAGGAAAATAGTAAGGTAAGGAGGACCATTGCACATTACTTTTACTACCAACAAGTAAACTTGTTCACCTTAACTGCCCTGCAAATTGAATAATTTAGTTTGAGGAATGTAAATTAGTATATGAAATCAGCAAGCTGCAATACAAACTAAACTTTCCTTCTCATTTAAAAAATACACTCATTTCAGTGTTCAGCCTAGAGCATATTTTAATGGCATGAGTTTTGAAACCTCAAAAACAGTGTTGTTCACTCAGGGTGCCAAAATAAAGCTATCTTTGTTGTCCTCTCTGGGGCCCCTCTGTATGTAATAACCACAGGCCCTACTTACCTGATATTTTTCCTGTTTTTGAGATTTATCTCAATGCAGAAATCTACCTCTATGCAATTTAGAGTTTATGGAATTACTCTTCACAACTAATTGTGTTCTTAAATGTAATATTGCTGCCTTTATTGTTGCAGGATCCTTAGTCCTAGTAACTGTATTGCTGGACATTCCAATATGAGCTCCAGCAGATGCCTGCATGTAAACTTGTATGTGCCATGGTTTTTATCAAATATTCTTTGTGGCATTATACAAAAGAAATATGGAACATATCAAATACACTGAATAGTTTCATTTTAGCCTGTCAGTATCAGTAACGAGGCACAAGTTCATTGCTGTGGCATTTCCAGCCCAGCTGTCTGATCCTCTTGACATTAACTCTGTAAGCTTTTTCTTGTCTCCATAACAGTACAAGTACTGAGAACGGAAGATCTCCTGAAAGTGCAAGGCCGGTGAGGACATACACCCCATTCAAGAGAGTGTTGGAATTTAGCACAAAGAACAGTACGTCTTGAGCATTCAGGTCAACGTGCTTTCTAAATATGAGCAAATATCTTGCGCCTTTGCAGCTTGATTAGATAAATTTTTATCAAGTCATAGAGAAGAACAGCAGCATGGAGTCTTGCTAAATTTATCCTGAAAGCAGCTCTTTAGTAACTTCGTATCTGAAGTTTCTACTGACATTAACTGTGAGCGGGTTATGAAGGAAGCAGGATGGGTGAAACAGCAGTCAATATTGCTTCTTCAGAAGTTGTCTAGTGCAATGTGTCATTTCAAATGCCTGTAAGGAAAGACTTGTATCACTGTACAGGTTTTTTTCTTCAATTCTGTTGTAATTCTGTTTGTGTAATGAAGCTCTAATATATTTTATTTACAATATTACCAGAACCAGTATCTGAAACTATGCTGGCAGATGGCATTAGTCTGAAAGCTCCCCCTTTCTCTGTGTACAAAGTGTGAGGGCTGTTCACACCTGTGATAGAGACCTGGTATAGTTGAGGGCTCTGTTCACCTGGAAGAAGTTCACTCATAACCATCACACTTTTGCTGGGAGGGAGAGATGCAACTGGGCTGTTTCGAACAATTCCCTCAACGCATGCAGATGAATGTCATGTTTGTTGCTCAAAACAGAAAGCGATAGAGCAGATTATAATGGATTTTGCTTTGTTGGACTGAGGCACTGGTTTGCACTTCCTCAGTCATGGGATAGAGTGACTATTGGTGATACATCCAATAGCAATCCTGAATCAGGATTTTGAGTACTTCGCGCCCCCCCCGCCCCGCCAACACTTAAAAATCTTATCCTTGACTTCAAAGTACCAGCAGGAATGATGCCATCTAGTAGTGAACTTATTTAAATATAAATAGGGTATTTTTTTATATCTTGTTTTGATCTCCCAGTCTTAGTGAACTAAAACGAATTATGAATATTTTCTTGTAGTTCTATTAACATGAATGAAGGGCATTTTTTTTTTTTTGGTTACAGTAACTGCTATGGAAAACAAACAACTTACATTTTGTATGGTTAATACTGTTCTTGCATTGAATGTCAATCCCAGGAGGTACTCGCCTTGTCACAGGGCTTCACAAAGTGATAGCTTTTATCTCCAGTCTAATGCAAATTTTAAAATTCAGTACTGTCTGTTCAAATTAAGTATACTCAGTAGAGTTGTATTTAAAATAATAATATTGACCTCATAATCCAAATCTTATTCCTACATTATTTCATGGGTTTCTGAATTTGTTAGGGAACTTTATTCTGTAGCTGTGCTGTTTAACTACTAAATAAAGAAGCCTGTATTGGAGGATGGATTGAAGGATGTTTTGATGTGGTACAGGTATCTTGCAGGAACATGAATTGCTTGATGTAATCAAAGCATGTACAAAATAAAGTGGGAAGCTCAAACTTCTACAGCTTTGTGCTCAGATCATCCTCTGTTTGCACATAAGCTATTTTTTAACTCACAACCTGTTCAACTCCTGAGAACTTAAAATGCTCATTCTTTCTAAAAAGTCAAACACAGTATTATGAATTGTATTATGCACAAAATTCAAGAAATAATTGCAATCAAAGCCATTAACAAAAAGGTAAATTCTCTACTGTGTGAAGGAAGCCTGTAATCTTCACTGGTACAGAAGTTGCAAACATTAACAGCTGCTCAGTGTTTCTTTTAAAAAGAATAATTAAAAAATACATCATTAGTTTTAATACCTCTAAAAGGAAACTCTGTTTACTTTGCACATGATGAGGGACTGCAAAGGATCTCATAGACATCAAAAGGGCAAAGAAAACCCTCCAGCTGTCACATTGGTAAACAGGCATAATCCCACACATTTGCTTAAACAGCTATTCCCAGAGAAGAGGTGCAAAACCTCTAGAGTGGGAAAGGCCTTGAAGAGAAGGTCCCTGAGAATAAAGTCTGCTCCCTATAAAAACAGTCCTCAGACAAAGCACCCCTTCATTATGCAAAGGAGAGAAATTGTCTTGTACCTGAATACCAAAGACATGGAAACAGCTGATACATGGAGAAGCTGTGGTCTTAACAGTGCATAGGGTATTTTTGATTGAAGTTTTTGATGCTTGAGTGAATTTGGGAGACTGAGTTTGCTGAACCAAGTTCCCAAATAACAGTTAATGTGATCAATAACTAAATGAATTATGATTATGAACAACTAAGATCATGAAGTGAAACTCTAAAAGAGAACGCATTTAAATTGGAAGTGTATGGATGAACCCAAAAGGTGATGACCCTACTCATACTTCAGGGATAAACTTTGTACTTGTGTAATCATATCTCCCTCTAGTGGCTGATAACAGCAAATATTTGGACAGTATGTTTTTGAAGAGAAAGGCACGAAAAACTAATCCCAACTGGCCATATTAATGTCCCTTAGGGATGTAGCTTTAGTTCATTACATAATGCCTTTTAGCATTTTTTTGTGCCCAAATAGTCCATCTGTATTTCAGGAATTCTGAACCATGGTTTGCAAAGGTTACCTTTAAACTTAAGTTGAATGGATGAAGGTGGTATTTATAGATAAAAGGAAATGCATGGTGTTGTAAGATGTTAACTGATAAGTTGAAGTAAGTAAAAATACTTTATTCCTCTGGTTTTAGCCAGAATTCTGAAAACAGAACCTGAGGATTGAGGTGCTCAGTGAATGGTAGGAGAGGGCAGGATGAAGTATCAAAATGTTTTGACATAGACTTCAAAAGGAAGTTCATTCTACTTCTAATATGCTCCTGAGGATCTCCTCTGAAAATACTGCGAGCTATTTTAACTCTGAGACTTGCAAAATTATGATCATCTGCTCAAGACTTTACCAAGACTGGAGCAAGGCATTAAATTTTTCCTGTGAAAGTTTTCTGTGTAAATTCTGTCTTGACTATTTGATGAAATACGATTTTTTTTTTTCTAAACCAAGTAAGGATTGAAGTCTATGCTGTATTTTAAGAGCATTTTGACATGCAGTGAGCTGGATGACCATCATTTGATTGGACTACTGGTCTAAATTTGTTAACTGTGAAGAACGGGAGAGGAACAGTATTTATATAATTGTTACATGAAAATGTAGAGCTTTCCAGCCAAATCAGCAGGAATGTAAATTAGCATAGATAATAACAAATCTGACTGAAAAGACTGTAACACTTCAGTATAAATTTTGTAAATTTGAGATTGGGTTAATTAGTACTATAACATTAGAAACTAGTAAAATTTCTGTAAACATCAATAAAAGCCATATAGATAGGTCCCAGAAAATGCATAAATATAAGTCAATTGTATGACTACATTTGTACCACGATAAGTATTCTTTTGTGATTTATTCCAGATACTCTGGAAAGTATTTTGGGATACAGTTTTCATATATGCTGTATAAATAATGCAGTTATGTTGTATGCTTTTAATACATCCTGTATGTAGGATGCGAAAAGGATAAATTGCAATAAATATTGTATTTAAACTTTCTATTCTGTTGGGTCAACATTCATTTAGAAATAAACTTACCTTAAAACCTTGCAAAGTCTTACTCTACACAATGTTGTTTGTTCAAAACATGTATGAATCCAAAAGCAGTTCCTCTGGAGCCTTGATGTTCTTGTCAGTGTTTCCTTTGGCAGATGGGCTCTTGAGAACAGGAAGACACTCCCTTGCTAAAGACTAAAGACTCTTCTCAAAGCCAAGTAACAAAAGTAGATGAACTCTTTTATGAAATAAAGAACTATTGACTTGCACAGGATAAACAAGAACTGGGCAGCACAGCTCTTGCAAAAAAACCCCAACAACTTCAGATCACACAGATAACATCTGAATACGTCTGGGATGATGCTCTCCAGGCTTCAGCATGATGAGATTGGGATGACTGTGGCCGATCTTTTTTTGCAGTTTATATCCACTCACTGATAATAGAGATTTATCTTTAAGACTGTCACAGTGAAACAATTTACATGTCAACTAAATAAGAAGAGGTCATGCAAGCATGACAATCACAGTGTTACAGTTTACAATGCTCAATCAGTACAGATTGCCAAAAGGACCTCATAAAATCATGTTGAGATCAGCAATGCTCAGTGCTGAACTTGCAACATAGGATTCTGGGAGTTGGATACTAATGCTTTTCGGAGAGGCTTTAAATCTTGACATGTGAAGAGTTTTAGACATGGACAGATGAGCAAATAGGTAAGAATTAAGTTCTCTCCACATTGTTAAG
Source organism: Haliaeetus albicilla (assembly GCF_947461875.1). NCBI lineage: Eukaryota > Metazoa > Chordata > Aves > Accipitriformes > Accipitridae > Haliaeetus > Haliaeetus albicilla. Next base: position 12,935,796 of record NC_091494.1, on the reverse strand, counting down.
TTTGTAATTTTGTACAGGAAATCCCTGCTCCACAGAATGGAGATATACATGCTGAGAGTTTTATTCCAATTACATTTTATTTCATTCCCATTCAGCACTGGGGGCTATTTGCATGCATAAAAGAAGAAATGTGCTTAAGAGACCTGATGAGTTAAGGCCCTTCCAGCTCTACCTCAAGCACTAGAACATGGAATAAACACAGTAAAATGAGGTGATAGGAGCCATCTACAACTTAAGGTATGTGAAAATTTTCAAAAGAAAAGGGGACCTGGTGGATTAAAGAGAAAATATGTATAAGTGAACATCTATGAAGTTACAATACTTTGTAAAGGTGTGTGTGGTGTGTAAGCATACTACAATAACCTGACAGTTGCTTCCCATATGTAAAACAGTATGTTGATAAGTATAAGCATCTATAGGATTGCTTTTAAAGTGTTTGGGGCATTTTTGAGAAATAAGGTTAAGGGAGGAGTTATTTAAATTAAGGAAAATAAAACAAATTATTACAAAGCTGCATCATGCCTATTAAAAAGGGGTTTTTTTTAATGACATTAAAATGATTAATTTAAATTCCAAATATTCATACCACTTCTACTTTGGGGGTGGCTTATTTTGTATGTGTGGCTTGATTCTTCTCCTCCTACCCCTCAGTCTCTCCACCTAGAGGCAGAGAAACTGTAGGTTTTTCCCCCTCAAAACCTACATTCTATAGTATGTTACCCCTTTCCTAGTGAAAAGAAGGAACATTTATGTATTTATAAAGTTCAAGAAAGGAGAAAAAGGACAATGGAAATTATACCTTTAACAGAAAAGAAGCAGGAGTGTTAGTTTTAATTTTAATACCAATTTTGGGCAGACTCAGACATTTCTGACATGAAATTTTTCCACCTGAAAAACTTCAGCCAGTTGTACTTCATGGCCATCTCCCCCCAAATGTCATATGACTAGAATACATCAGCTTAGTCATTACTGGCATTGATAAATACTAAAAATTCAGACACAAACGTTGTTGCAATGTTCCTTGTAACTGGTGTAATTATTTTAAAAAATCTATGCTAGAATAAGTTACTTGTTATTTGAATACCTTTCTTTTTTAGCTATACTATATAAGAAGATGAGTAGTCCTGGGTCACACCTTGCTTTGTGTTGTTTTTTTCATGCAGTTTATTCTTTTTTGTTAGTATATCTGATTTTCTTCTTGTCATTCTAAAAATTTAATATTCCTGTAGAAATAATACTAAATTGCATAGTAATTCCAGACATGCTATTGCAGAATGAATTATATTTAACTCTAGATATCTAGTGACAGAAAGACTGACTGAAAACTGTATCCAATAATAGCTCTTGAGATAATGTCCTAAGAGAGAAACATAGGAAAGCCCATTACGTAAGAAACAATAAACGCCCCAGTTTTGTTATATATTTAGCTCACATGAATGCTGATCAGAATATTCAAGAAAGTGATACAAAACAAAGCCTCTAATCACAAAGGCCAAGAATGCTCTGAGGAAAGCGATAAAAATACGACTGTGCACTGCAAATGACAGTCTGTTAGTCTCCCAAGAGAAGCAAGAGCAAAGTCCTAAGACTAAACTTGCAGTAAGTGTTGCCGGATGGTGATTACTCATGTTCAGAGTGTGGCTAGCGAGGATTTTCCTACACATCTGTATTTTGCCCCAGGGCAAGCAATGCCTAAGTATATAATTTTCCTCTGTCCCACAAGTGCTCCATACTTCTGCTCATTATCTGAGAAAGCTTAAATCTATTATTCCTTCTTAACATTTCTATCTAAATTGATACTGTCTACATTGCATTGTATCTAGATGCTGCCCATCTCTCCATAAACAAGAATATATTTGTTCTGACACCTGCAAAATTTCAGCTATTTGTTCATCATTCTGGAACTGTGTGTTACCTGTAAACAGACTATGGTATTCTAAAACTTAACACTCCTGAACTATAAAGATGAACAATATTCCTTCCCAATGACCTTGGATATATACAGACTTGGTGAATGGTATTCCAAGTGAGGCTACGGAATGATCAGTCGTGATTCCCAGCAGTCACGTTATTAGGACTTTATTCTCTTCATTTTTTGCTCTATTTTTCTGTGTTTATGCAGTTTGGCACGTAAATTGAAACCTGCTGTAAATACCGGCATTACTTTTCTGTACATGTAATAACAGCAGTTGAACCGAGATGAACCATCATCACATAAGTGCAGAGCCGTGGTCTGATGAGATCGTTCCTTCTGGACTCTCCCTTCCCTGCGGGCAGCAGCAGTGCTCTGTTTCCATGCCCAGCCTTCCCACTTTCTCCAATCTGCACAGGAGAAAGAGGCTAAAAAGCAGGCTAAAGTGTTCCTTCTTGCAAGATGCAGAAATGTTACATAGATGGCGTAACTTAAGCCTGCATTAGAGACAGCGATTCAGAGAACTTGTGTGCTTTAGCAGTTGGTGATCTCCTGGTGAGAAAAATTCACAGTAATTTCCTCTTCCCTAAACTCTTAGGAAAAACTCCCTGAGGGATTTTCCACAGATGAGCCAGCTTGTGCATAACAGACAGTGAAACGGTCTCTTCAGCTAGTCGCTTAACTTGGCTTTTCTCACCCTGATCATGGTATTTTTTTTTCCATGGGTAGCTGCCTACTTGATTAATCTCATTTCCCCTGGCCCTCAGCCTTTCCATTCACCGTCCAGCTGAGCAAACAAAGGGGCGGGCAGCCATTTTAAAACACTTCCTCCTCCAGTCCCTTCGGGGTGGACCCTCTGTTCATCCTGTTCATAAAACAACTGTTTTAACAATCTCTGAGAAATGTGCCTCTTCACCATTACTTGGATCAGGAAAGCTCCACTGGGATCAACTTTAAAAGGCTGACATCTGCCACCTGGGAACGACCATTCGGCTAATGACCTTACTACTACTAGATGGAGCGGACTAATGACCTTACTACTACTAGATGGAGCGGACTTACTTAAAGCTCGTGGCGCTTTTATCGGTTAGTTAGGAAAGTCTGCAGTAAGCAGGCTGACGTTATGCTACAGTCTGAATTTCTGCATTCAGTCCCCGTATCATACGTAAGCGTGTTAAAAAATAAATGCCACGTAAAGAAAATTTTAACGGATGTCTGGAAAGTGAACCTCGAGTCCTAACTCTGCTAAAAGCTACTCAAACACATGGAAACGGCACGCCTTTCGTCAAAGAAAATGCAAAATAATTAAGAAACGTTCGATCTTTCGCAGCTTTTTGAGCATACTAAAGAGTGCCGGGTTCAGGAGCAGCAGTCTGCCTCTGTTCTGCGCAACTTCTCACACCCAGGCTAATGTGACGTACCCTTCTCGAATACCAAGTCATTTCTATCGTCAGGGGTTTGTGACGCCAGGACGGACGCTGAGCCCACCTCCGGCGCCCCCAGAGCGCTGCGGTCGAAGCGCCATGGAGCCTGACCCACCCTGCCGGGAGGCCGGCGCGTCCTCCCCTCCGCAGTACGCAACAACTGCTCGAGCTGACGGAAAACCAACGTCTGACCTCGTCTTAGGCTTCTGTGGATGTATGTATCAAAGCGAGTCCCTAGCGCTTGAGGTGAAATGGCCCCGGCGGCCTCTGCGCTCTGAGAATCCCCGCCTGCCCCCCCCCCCCCCTTTACTCGGGGTGGTTTCTCCCGCACTGCCCTGGCCTCCCGGAGGAGGAGCGGCGAGACGGGGCGGGGCCGCGTCGCCCGCCTCAGGCAGCGGCCGCGTCGGCCTTCGCGTTCCCACCAAGTGGGGCCCTGCCGCCGTGCCGTCGCTTCCGGTAAGATGGCGGCTTCCGGGCAAGCTGCGGAAGCGGCGCCGGCGGCGTCGGGCCCCGGCGGCTGCCCCGGTGACAGGCGGTGCGGGGCGGCATGGCAGCGGCGGGCGGCGGCCCCGGCGCCGGCCTGCGGGGCCGGAGCCTCCCCGAGCTGCGGGAGATGCTGAGTCGGCAGGAGCGGCTGCTGGCGAACCGGTGAGGAGAGGCGGGGAGCGGGCGCCGAGGAGCGGGTCAGGCCTCCCGCCGGCTTCCCCCGTCCTCGCGTAGGCGGCAGAGGGCCCACCTCTTGTCTAACGCCCTTCGGGGGCCGGTGCAGCCGCACGTACCTCGCAGGGGCCTCTAGCTTTTGCCGGAGGGCGCGGGGCTGCCGCCCCTCAGCGCTTCCCCTTGGGCCTCGTCCCCGCCCGGCCCCTCGGTAGCGGCTCTGTCGCTGCGTTAGGCCGTGGAACCGCACCGCGCCTTCCTGGGCGGGCGATACCGTTCAGACGAAGCACGCCTGTGTGGTCTTACAGCCCGCGGGCATTCACACTGAAGGCTGTAGGGGTATTTCTGGGAACACGGATGGCAAAATCTGCGTGCTCCACTGATGAGAATACTACGCGTTGTTTGCGCACGGCGCGTTTCAGAGCAGTAGTTACATCTTTGGGCAGAAAACAGTGTGATAATTGCTTTATCACAGTATACATCTGAGGCTGCAAGTGCTTTGCATCTTGCCGCTTTTCAGAAATCTAGTATGTAAGAAAGAAGCTAATGTTAGAATGAGACACCTGCCACATTAACTATTCTAATAAAACAGTTCTCTATCTCAGATTGAAATAGGATTGTTTATACCCTGTTAAATACTTTTTTTTTGCCTTAGGAAATTCATTGCTAGGCTTCCAGATAAGGGTAAGAAGATCTCCGATTTTGCTGAAAAGCTGACGCTTGCCATTTTACAGGAGGAAGAAGTGGCAAGGACGGCTGAGCTGTTATCTGCTGTCAGGTTGGAGTTTCAGGTGAAACAGGAGAAGATTAATACAAGCAAACAGCAAGTTAACCTAAACGAAGCTGTGCTAAACCGTGATGATTTCTCAGTCTTTAATGAAAACTCTAATATTAAAGAAGTTTCTGAGATTGCTTCCCAAAGGCAGGAGGCAGAATGTATTGAGCAAGATGCCATAAATACTGCTCTGGAAAATCAAAGGACTCGGAGGAAAAAGGATAAAGTACAGACTGTTACAAAAGATCAGAGTCTTTTTTGTGACACCATCTCCGAGTCAGCCACAAGCAGTCATCTGACAAATGATCAGCAGGTATTTCACAGCAATACTGAGGATGGTACAGAAAGTACAGGTGCTTTGGACGACAGTAAAGACGCATTGGCCGATGCCTTTCAAAAAGTTACCATTGTAGATGGGGATGATAGTGAAAAAGTATTGGAAAAACAGCAGAATGTGGCTAAACATAAAGGCAATATCTTTGGAAGCGTGCACCCCAAGACACCACATTATATTGAAGTTCTAGAGTCTAGAGCCAAGAACCCAGTCATTAAAAAAAGCAAATTTAAAACAAATGTGTAAGTATTATGGAATAGAAAAACCTTTTCTGAAATAATTCACTTGTATAAAATTGGAAATAGTGCAGAACAAGCATGGTGGGTTTATTGTCTTCTGATGATTAAAGAGATTTAAAGTCATGTGACGTGCAAGGTTAATATGTTGGCTCTTTAGCATTAAGTGCCGCAGGATCTCAATATTGAGCAGTGGTCTAATTCTGCACATTTGAAACAATTGTCTTGAATCTTCACGGAGTTTCATAGCTTAAGCTACAAAACTGTTAAAAAATTGGCAAAGCTTTCTTGTGGATCGATTCTAGAACTTGTAGAACTTTAATAGCAGGCAGCCTTTTGCTTTTCCTGCACCTCTAGAGAAATGGCAATGTACTGGACAGTTTATACTTTGTGTGACTCCCAAAGCGTTGCTGTTTCATGCTTACTAATTAATTGGCATACCTTTTTTGTTCACTGTCAGGAGTAACTTGCAATATTGTCTCTCTGCAGAGAAATCTTTTTAGTTTTTCTGAGTGCTGCTTGTGGTGTTATGACACTTCAGATTTCTTTTCAGCTCTTACATGTTGAAAATAAGTTTTGGAATGGAAGTTGTTCGACCTCGTGCTGCAAATTTGGGTCACAACTTTTATGTTTTATCTCTTCCAGATTATCAGGAGAGCAAAGTGGATCATCGCATGGTTCCTCATCCAGTCAGTCACCTGGGGGATTTGGCTCCCCAATCACTGCTGAAGAAAAACGACTTAGAGATAAGAAACATTTGAATGACATCACAGCAGCTCGGCTACCACCGCTTCACCATTCCCCTGCTAAGCTATTATCCATAGAGGAATCCATAGCAATTCAGATACAGCAAAAAGAAGCTTATGAGGTACGAATTTACGATTTGGTCTGAAAAGCAATTATGTAATTGGGATCACTCCTAGAAAAGAAAGCATAAAGGGATCATTCCATACTGATGAATTTGATGATGAAATTGAGATGGGCAGACTTTGAGGAAAGGCACTTTTTCTTTTATTTGTTTCTTCTAATGATATAATTAAATAACGTATTAATCCCTTCTGAAACCATTATTCCTGCATTAAACAAAATCCAGTGTGATTTTTCATGTATTGATATGCTAACCTCATTGCACTCACTTCATCTCTGACTAGAAATTTAAATTTATACTTTGCCTATTAGTCTTTAAATAGTTTTTGGCCCTTGCATGAATGAAGGCCTAGCAGTATTTGTCAGTCTTAAAATATGCAAGTATTTGCATTTTCCTTTATTTATGCTGTGCCTGAAAAATCTGAGTTCTGAGGTTCTTCAAATTATGTTGGAATGGATTTTGATTTTGACTTTCCAGGTAGTGCCAAGCTAGTGTTTAAATTAGACGCTATCGTAAAAGTGTTTGTTGCTGTGTATGTTTTTAAAAGCACTTGCTAATTTAGTCATTTTGACACTTTAATGGAGGTAATTTATTTGGAAAATGGAGACAGATATTTTGCTGAAGTTGCTGAATGCCAAGCATTGCTATTGCTACATGGTTACTGTGCACAGCTGCTCTCTTCTGTGGACTGATTTTGTTCTGTTAAAGCTGACATTAGTATCGCAGGTGAGGATGGCCGGCCACATGGGGAATTTCAACTCCTGTAAAAAGGTCTTCAAATATTAATAGCACACTTATAAGTATGAAAAGAAACCTGACATTTCTTTGCTAGTTACTAAAGCTTTTAATTAAGCCCACTCTGGAATTACTAATATTATTATGTCAAGTTTATACTTCAGTATACTAGTTTTTTTCATGACCAGGATAAAAATGACAAATTAACACTTTTTCTAACTTGTGTCCTTTTTTTTTTTTTTTCTTTTATATAGGAAATGCAAGCCAGGCTTGCAGCACAGAAGCTTGCAGAGAGATTGAATATAAAAATGCTCAGGTTTGAACCAGAGGGGGAGGCCTCATTGCAATACAGAGAAGTGAGAGATGAAGATTATTTTTCAGCAGAGGACTGAATTCAAGAAGGGGTATCTGAGGATGAGCCACGTAACTGATCTTTATGCCGTACTTCTTAAAACCCAAACCTGGATATTGAGAATACTTGATCTAGTCAGTTTTTATTTAAAATTTTAACATTTCAGCTATGGGAAGGGCTCATTAGAAACCCCATAAATATATGTGTTATTAAGTGGTAACCCCAGTGTTATCTGGGGACTGTGTTTTGAGCGCTTGGGGCAGTTAATCCTTGTGTAATGCCCCATAGTTTTCAGCTACAGCAAAGTGAGCTCTTTAATATGCTTTTGCAGGCTGTGATGAGTCATCTACAAGAGAAGGTTTCTTCTGCACAGAAATGTGATTGCAGAGGGCATCGGCACAGATGTCCATAAAGTAAGCCAAGGTGCCTGTGAAATGCTCACGTGTGTGAAAGCTCTTGTCTTGTATAAATATGAGATACTTCTGTTATCTATTTAAGATTATCTTGCTTTTACTGTATGGTGAAAATACATGCCCAGACAGCTACAATAAATATGTGATAGTTAGGCTGTAAGTTAGTTTCGTACCACATGAGAACTTGTTTCTGTACCTGCACCTTAAAATAACACTTTCTGCCCTTACGTTGTAAATAGGTAAGAATTTCAAGTTATTTTGTAACTCAAATTCAGTTTGGGCTTTAAGGGACTCTGCTGTTTCATTTTTTGGTTATTACTGCAAAGCACATCAAGAGATCAAGTTAATCTGAAGACTTTAATATTTTTATTAAAGGTCTCGGTGTTCTTCCATGTTTTTGTACACTGCTTTCATACTTTGGAATACTATTTTTTCATAGCCTGATACTGTAAAGATTAAGAGATCCACCCTCTGGTTTTCTTGGAGAAAATGTTCTGTGTATTTTGAAGTTTTAGCTGTTTTTTGAAGATAAAAAAAGAATTCTTCCTTACAATAACATTTTCTGCCTTTTAATATGAATTTTGAAAGATAAGGAACACACCTGAGAAGTATTTCACAATGATATTCCACTGTTGACTAGGATATTCCAAGCCTAGTATGAGTTCGGTTCTAAAAAACAAACCTCAGAGATTCCTTGTATAGCCTGGCAACACCTGTTTTCCAAGATGCTGCAGCAGCAGTGTGTGCAAGGCTGTCCCTGGATTTGTACATATTCTTGCAGGAATGGTGTTTCTGGAAACCAGGGTTGCTCAGTCATTCAAAAAGCTGCACGATATCATCTAGAAATGGGGGATGAAAGTCTCTGCCACTTCTTGAGAGCCTACAGCACTTTACTAGCAGGCAGTAACTCTCCCAAATGCTCCACAAGCTCTCCCAGGCAGTCTCTGTGGCAGAGTCCGTACACGGGCTATGCGGTTTGACAGGTGGAACTGCTGCTAAGCAAATATGTGGTATATTTTGACTAGGTCATCTGTGATGCCACTTTCCTGTACCCTTTCCTCTCACGGGTTTCTTGTTCTCATTGTTCATTGTCTTCTCATCAGCTGTCTGCTTTTCCCTTTTCCTCATAAGGCTTACCTTCCATCACTAAAGCAAATTAATATACCACCCATTCTCTTTCATATGACATATCGCTGCCTGTGTCTGCATTTAACTTGGGCCGTGTGTCATGCATCCTCCTGCCATTGCTATCTTCTCTGGCTTTCTGTAACTCCATCTAAATATCAGCTGTGCACCTGGGCACCCTCTACATAGCTCAGTCACTTGAATAGCTCACAGAGACCTGAATGTCTTTGTGTTTTTGCCACAGCTGCCCTACTGAGGCTTTTTGTTCTTAGTTCCTATTTTGGTTTCAGACTGTGCAGGTGTTTGCCACTTCTAGGCCTTATATCTTCCGTTTTACCACCTTTTCCTGTTTGGGTTTTTTTTTTCCCCCCTCTCTTCCGTGCTCCTGCTTCATCCTTCCAGCTTCTCACCATCACTTGTCTTTGTTAGCACTATTTTTTGCATGTTTTCAGTCATTCATATTCATCCGTCGGCATCCATGTTGATGATCCATCTGATCCTCAGCTGTATCTATTTCTGCCTTCAGCATGTGGCTCTGACTCCACAGGCCAGGGGAGTGCTCTTCTCTTGTGGATGCAGTTCGTCTCTCAGATCATCATTGTCCATGCTACCACCTGCTTGTCAGCTGGGTCTTATCATCAGTCCTCCCATTATTTCAGTCTGTTGTACTCCTTAAGGACGAGAGGCCTCAGAAGTGTATTGGCTTTCCCTTTGCTGTTGCATGAAGCACAAGTTACCACTTCCAGGCCTGTGTGCATCTTTCCCCCTTGTTAATATCATCGTCCTTGTCCCTGTGCTGACTGTGCTGTTACACCTTTTTAAGTTACTGTGTGTGGTTTTTCCATGCTGGCTTTTCTGTGCTAAAGGAATTTACACAAAGCCACACAGTTAAGAATTTGTTTCTAGATTATTGAAATCTAGCTCAATGTAGGCTTTTGCTGACCACTCTTGTATGCTAACTAAAATTATGTTCTTTCCTTGTGCTTTCAAGGCTTACTTTTGCACTCTAAACTTTGTGAAGCAGAGGCAGTTTTCTTGGTCTGTATTTTGATAGTATTCAACATGTTGGGGCTTTGCCAAAGTGGATCCCCTGAATGGTCAAACTTCACCCTTAAGGGGGGGAAATCATCACTGTAGTAACAGGTGAAGTGCATTACATATTTGTTATACAATTAGCAGCTGTTCAGCACAGTACTGGGGGAGTTCTTGTGGAAGAGAGTGCTGCATGACTACAAAACCAAGCTTAAGGTATGAATATTAAGTTACTGATAAAGGGTTTGTGTTACTGCAAAACCTGGAAGCTTTCGTGGGGGGTTGTTGGTCCTAGGTTCTGAGCACAGGTAGGTACTTTGAATTAAGATTTTGTGCGTAATAAGAAAGCAAAGAGTCAGGTATAAAGAGAGACCCATGTTAAGGAGGATGTGCAATCCAGAAGGTTGTAAAAAGTTAGAGAATAAGAGGATGAATCATGGAATGGTTTAGTCATACTGAATTAAGTTTCTGATTGAGTATGGTGTTGCTGTTGTCACTATTCTCCAGTTCCAGAACATTTCAAAACGTACACTGAGAATTGAGGAGCTTGCTCTCTTTTTTGGGAGTGGACTGTTTTATTGGAGTGGGCTGTTAACCCAGTAGAAAATAAAGAATTGATAATATGTTTCTGAAGTTCCTCGTGTGAATAATGTTTTGTTTTGACAGTGTAAAGTTTGCAGTCAAATTTGGGGGAAAACTGGAACCTTTTGCTTTAGTGCTCCAAAAGGAAAACACTGGAGATGCAGTTAGGAAACAATTGCTATATAGGGAAAGAAAACTTCTGGAAATGCAAATGGATAAGAAAGATCTGTAAGACCTAAAGCTGAGCAAGCATGCAGGTCTGAAAGATGGCGTAGAGACAGAGCTTAAATGGTGTGCTGCAAGTCTGAGAGCTATAGCATGTGAGGCAGGTATCTGCAGCAGCAGCTGTAGTCCATTGATTTTTGCATTGTTAGGAGTACCCAATCCCCAGGCTGCACAGAAGAAAAGCACTGTAATAGAGTTCCTGTTCACAGCTGTAATCTTTCCTGAGGGAGAGAACATGCTGTCTGGTTTGCCAGCTGTGGTGATAACATGATCTAGACGATTTAGCAACTTAAAAATGTATGTTAATTATTTGGCAAATAACATTTGAAAGAAGAAAGGCCTAAATGCTGCTTAATTATTTTGGAGGACTATAAGAGTAACTAAGGGTAGAAAAGATGCATAAGCTTTTCCTGGTTTTTAGACTTAGACCTAGCTGACAGGTCAGCAGTTCTGTTAGTAAGTTTTCTGTCTGACGGCTTGTGGACTGCTTCTAGGGGCCATGCAATCAAAAAAAAAAGAAAAAGTCAGTGACAGTAAGCTGCAAGTTCCTGTGTGGAGGAAATGGGGCCTACAAATTGAGAGAATTTGAAAACCATGGCTCTGTGCAGGGGAATTTCTGAACCTGCCACAGGGATGCAGTATCAGGAGTCAGGGAAAAGAATATCCAGATGCTACAGACTGATGAATTGAAACTTGAGCAGGAAGCCATGGCAAAAGCTGGTCATGCTCCATGAGCAGCCCCGAGCAGTAGTTTGGGGGTTTCTGTTTGGAACTCGCAGACAACTCCCATATCGCAGACACACCACAAGCTGGCAGCCTTTAGCAGTCTCGCGGGGGAGGTAGGACCTGACTAGCCTGAGTTGTAGGTGGAGGTCTGGCTGGCCAGTTGTTTTGTGTTGTGTACCATGCTGGGTTTTGCCAGTGAAAGTTATCTGTAGTGGTACCCTGTTCAGAACATTTTTTGGCTTAATTTGAGCGGCATCTGGCTCAATATCTGCCTTTAGCAAGTTAGTGCCTGCAAGGAGTGTCCTTGGGCCAGGGGAATTGCAATGAATTCTTGGCCTTTTATATCAAATGAATGGCAGAAAGGGGTCAGGGAATGGGAGTCCAGTGTTGGAAGAAGCTGTGCCCTACCCTGTGGACTCTGTTGTAGGAAAAGGTGGCTTTTTTCTTCTTTGCCAGCCTTGCTTCTTTTTCAGAGCAGTATAAGCAGAAGAAGCGCCATTTCTCCAAAGTGTCTTGTAAGGACAAATTTTGTAGGGAGTAGATCTTGCATGGTATGGTCTTGTTTCAGGGAGGTGCTAACTGAACTGTATTTTTCCTGAGTTTGTGGTTCATGTTTTGTTGCAAGTCCACTGCTCTTAGGGTGGTATGTGTGGAGATCACCACTGAGATTTCCTGGTTTCTTAATGTTTGTTTTTAGGTTGTGAACTCCCACAGTTCTGGGAGGGTAAGGGAAGTAGAATAGACAGCTGTGTGAAAACAACATTTATTTTGCTGTGGTATTTTTGTCTTTTTTTCAGTAAACTAATGATTGTGTTTTATTCTTGTACTTCTGCAGTGCTGTGTGACTGCTGACATTGTGGCAGGCAAATGTTAGCTGACTGTAGTCCAAACATTTTACACTCACATTGACTTTCTGTGCGATATAAGTGCTTAACTCCATTTGACTCCTTTGTAAATACTGTAATTATTATTCCATATGTATGCAAAGATTTAGAGGCATTTAGTCATCCCTTGTTTAAAGCAACTGTTTTGATCATTTAGTTATTAAGATTTTATTAAATTGGCCCTTGATTTGGTGAAGCATGAAAGCATGTACTGAAGTCAAAGCTTGATTACTCTAGGAATGTTTATGTGCAGGTGAACTGTTGAACTAGGATATTGGCTCTGTGTTTTGTTTTATCTCTGTGTGCAAGGGAATTTGTGAATAAGAGTTGTGAACCAATTACTGAATGTGAGGAGATGACACAAATGAGCACACTGAAATGTGTGTGGGAAGCAAATTGATTTTCAACTTGCTAGAATCATTGAACTAAGTATTTCTTTTTTTATACCGAAATATGAGTGAATGTGTCCTCCAGCAGTAAGTATAAGAGAGGTTTCTTGACAGGGAAATTTATAAGAGTTTGTACTAAGTGACACCCTCATTGGTTTTCTTCCAGGTTTGCTATTGGGGACCATAATTGCGTCATGCACGAATTGGCACATCTCTACTGAAGTCATGAGGGAGATAAGTGGGGCCATAATGCTTAATGAACATATTAATATTTCCTCCCTCTATCCACACAGCTGGTATTATGTAGTTGCTTATCAGATCAAGGCAGTGATATAATGTGGCAAGTAGTTGCAGTCCAAGGTTTTGCTGAGTCTCTAAAGCTGAGCACTTGATAGGAGATACTCTTTGTACACTTCTCCCGAAGAGAAATTTCAGTTGCAAAATTTCTGTCCATGTTTTTCATCTGATGTTTTTTTTCTGAAAAATGTTTTCCCAATTTTTACTTGATGCTCATAACATATACATTTAATTTACTCAGAGATTAGTCAGACAGTGGTGGGAGTACTGCAGCTCTGGTTATAACAGCATGTGATCTCCTGCATCCATCTCTGAATTGAAACTATCATCTGCACTGCCCTCCCAGTGCATACAGGTTGCATGCAACCTGTGCTGCAATGAGCACAAATTTTGTGGCAAAACTTGTGATTCTGCAAGAAGCTATGGGATTTCTTACTGCACACACAGAATCACACTTGAATCTGGAGGTGCAACGACAACACTTGTAGAAGATCTCGGTGAGGGAGAATGGCTCTCAGCAAGGCTGAATGCTTAGCTATTAGGGCTTTGTCTGTTAGGTGGGTACACCTTCCCAAACTGACAGTGTAGGGAGAGAAGTAAATTACATAATGAATGAGTTTTACATTTCCAAGTCATTCAGACTGTTATCCATTGAAGTCGCAAGGTGTCCATCTCTTACTGATTGATTAGAACAAAAATGGGTAACATTCATACCAAGAGAGGAGTGTTACTACCCAGGTACTAACATGAAAACATGAAATGGCATCGGCTCTGTTTTCTCCAGCCATCTTACATTTCTGCTTCCATTTATATTGAGTTAACATTGATTTTCTTCTGTTTTCATACAAATCTTTAAAAATAAATCTCCCAGAATTTGCCTACAAACCAAATGAACCAACTGGTTTGGGGCAACATATATATATATATATATATATTAATGAGCTGTGTTGGCTAACTGTTTGCATTTCAATATAGGAAATCTTCAGAGACTGTGTGATAAGCTCTTTCTGTTTAAGTCATTGTTACGAGTGGCCTGTGTTGTCTCCTGGTTACTATAAAAGTCTCGATGTAATTGTGGTTTCCAGAGTTACAGATCCATCAATTCCATTTGTAATTATGTGTGAAATTACTTTGTCATTGGCTTTCCCCCTGCTTTTTCCTGAAGGGGGAAAAAAACCCCAGCACAGATTCACAAAATCTTCATTATATGCAATAATATTTTCTTTACTGACCCAAGTTATTTCATATTGGTTAGAAGTTCTTATTCCCTGGTTTCACATGTATTTCTCTGAGCTGCTTTAAATTGGCATTGTACTGATTATAGTACTGCTTAAATGATAGCTGATGATAAATATTATCCTTGCACAGACATTGGGCATCATCATGTGTCATGTCTGCAGACCAGTTTTTTGCCTGCACGGCAGATTTTTGTGGCTGTGAGCCAGGAATTTTAATGAAAGAAAACATCAAAGATGCAGAAGAAATGAGAATATTAGTCAAGGAAGATACACAGTGATGCTCTCTGATAACCCCTGGTAATTGACATTAGAACTATGTGGGAGCAACTTAAATAAACATCTGGACACTGAGTTTAGACATTTCCAGTGACAAAACCCAGACAGATCTTCTGGACTTGCAATAATAAATATTTCAGCGCAGTCCACATGAATCAACTTAGAATTCTGTTTTCAATTATTCTAGTTTTATAAATATATCATAGTTAATTATTCAGGGATAGAATTTCTTTTGAAGATAAAGGAATTTGATGTTTACTTCATTCACATAAAGTTCCATTTTTTATTTATATCAAATTTACTTCTGTTTGTACAAAAACAATAGTGCAAGCTTGCCAAGAGCCATTAAAGCAGAATGCAACTGAACTTTTCCTGGGGTGGAAGGGCCTTTTCTGAAAATCCTGGTGGTGCGCTGTAATTCATTCCAGCTATGGTAACCACTTAAATTGTGCTGAAATTAAAATTATAAATAATCATTTTTAAAAGTTATTCTCAATATTTTAAAAGATTCTTTCCTTTTTTTTCTTTTTTAGTTATGTAAAACTTTTTTTTAGTTTTTTTTAGTTTGGTAAAATGGTAGTGCTAAGAACATGGTATCCCTTACAGGCAGTGAAGAGATGTTTATATTTACCGAAGTATTTAAAAGAGGTAGCAATGAAGCTACAAGACTGAATGAAACACTGGTTGCAGTCCAGATCTGATCCTTACAGGCAGCGAAGAGATGTTTATATGTACTAGAGTATTTAAAAGAGGTAACAATGAAGCTACAAGACTGAATGAAACACTGGTTGCAGTCCAGATCTGATCCTGATATTACAACTGTGATGAGGGAATGGCTAGTAAAAGCATGCTCAGATTTTGTGCAACTTTTATGTTCCTTAGAAAAGCCTCTAGTGTGGGCTACAATTGCAAAATCACTTATTTCGGAAGGAATGAATCATGTCTCTGAAGTTGAAGAGTTATTTACACATTATATTAAAATTACTACATTCGTGCTTTTTTTTTTTTTAAATTATTATTAATTTGAGACTATCTGTATCTCTGTTGCCAGTGGCCCTGGACAAGCTGAGGGATTCTTCTGAAGAGAATTCAGGATTTAGTAATCTTTATTGCCACTTTCAGTTTAATTTATGCTTCCCCACAGCCCAGAATGTCAACATCAGCACATGTTCCTACAGTTTCCTACCTTAGCTGTCGCTAGCAGGAGCACTAGTGTAAGCTGGCTGCCAATGTTGTTGAGCCACTGGTTGAGTTATGCTTTACCAACAGGTTAAGAAAGTTTTAGCAAACTGCTGCGTTAGCCTGACCTACAGGTCATCATCGCTTTCAGGGGTGGGAGAGGCAGAATTGTGTTTGAGTACAATTCAGAAAATCCCTTGTGTGCTAGCTGTCAAAATTGTTGTGTCCTGAGTCAGGCTTGGGTTCATACAGCAGTTCAGGTTAGAAGGGACCTCAGGAGTGCTCTTGGCCAACCTCCTGCACAAAGCAGTCAGCTATGAGGCCAGATGAGGTTGCTCAGGGCTTTGATCCAGTCTGGTATTGAAAACCTCCAAGGATGGAGGCTATACAACCTCACAGGGCAACCTGTTCCTGTATATGACTGTCTTCTGGGCGGGAGTTTTTCTTTAAACCCAGTCTGAACCTCTCTTGTTTCAGCTTATGCCTGGCTCTGTCTTTTGATGACCTCCTCATAGGTACTGGAGGGCTGCTGTTGAGTCCTCTTGAAGTCTTCCCTTCTCCGGGCTGAATAGGTACACTACACTGCTAGCTTGTGCAGCTTGCTCTTTACCAAGACCCTCAGAGCCTTTTCAGCAGGGCTGCTCCCCAGTTTGTTGTAATTTCTGGGCAAATCATAGGCAAGCATATTAGGAAGCTGTAGGCTGACAAGTGTATTGTGTTATTCAGTTCTGCCACAGCTCCCCTGGATCAATAAAATCTATTTTCTGATTTCATGTTTTGGGGGGGGGGGGGGGAAAGTAACCCAGCCTGGTTATCCTCATCTAAGCCTATGTAAAACTTCAGTGTTAATTAAAAAAAGGCAATTTGTGCTTTGTAACCCTTTCTACGTACTATAAAAATGATGGATAAGGAAGCACAGTGAAAGCTATAAATCAGCCTTGAGTCTGATAATCTAATAAGAGCATCTCTTCGGCAGTTTCACCTCTTGCTCATTGATCTATAGCTTGGTAATTAATTTCCCCTAGTTTTAACCTTGTGTTTATTAGAATACCTAATTCCTTATTGCTAAAACTATGCACCGTAAATTTGTAGTGTTATAGATTAGACAGTGTAATCTATTCATTGTTATAGGAACATGGACGAGGAAGACAAACTATTTAGAGGTTTATTACTTGGAGAGATGCATTTGAGGAAAGACAAGGAATAAAGCTGAATGGATAAAGCTAAGAGGAAAATGTAGATTGTGACTATTAAGCAAAAACTCTTGGAACAGAGGAATTATCTGTTGAATGATCCCCTATGGGAAAGTATTAGGTGTTCATCTGCAGGTGCTTAAAACTCCACTGGAGAAAGTACTGACTGCAGAGAACAGGTCTGTGCTGACCAGGTAAATGGGTAATCAGGATGTGCTGCTGTTGTTCTGTGTGCTGCCCCATGCCATAACTGCAGCATACTCTCTTACAGGGCAGCCACTGTTTCCAGTTCTATTTGTGATTAAAACCTGAGGGTCTGGTTTGGCTACCTTAACTCCCATGGAATTTAATGGAAATTGCATATCAGATCTTGAATCTGAAATACACCGACAGCTCTGGTTTCCTTGTCCAGTTTTGTTTTCTGGTCTTGCTGAAAGGATGGGGCAGTCTGGGTAGCTGTCTTATCAGCTGTGCCCGGTTCCAACATTGATTACTTCTTCCCAAGAATGAAAAATGCTGATAGAAAACAGTAATAAGATTAACTTCAAATTACTTGTTGCAGATGTAAATTCTCTTTATGCGTTCTTTTTGTGCTTTGTGTAAAGGCAAAAGAGCTTGAGCTGACCCCTCCTTTGACTCAAACTGCCATACAGTAGAGAGGAAGTGAACTTCATAGGTTTGTATTTAGTGGCTGTTGAGACAGTTGACATATGTACATTTAAAATGTTAAGTGATTCCTCTGTTTGGGTATTTTTATTTCCTAAGTGATTATAAAGTTTTGTAGAGATCCAAAGATAACAAACCTTTAAGTACCTACATTACAAGCTGACTTTTGTACTCATATGCCACATACCCACATTATATGCAGAGAAAATTTAAAAAAGAAGAAAAGGCAAGATGTAGAAAAAAATGTTAAGTAAATATTTCATTAGATGTAAAGCTACAATTTGCTACTTTATAAATAGCACCCTTTTTTGTTTCTTTTTTTTTTTTTTAAACAAAAAACCCACAACCAAAAGAACAACCCAGCAAACAGCATATATTGTTATTAGGATATCAGACTATATCAGACTCCTCCTGCAAAGCAGAGTACAGGTCAGGTATATTAGCCAGATGTTCAGAGGACCTCTCTTCTCTATCTTACAAGTAGTTGCTCAGGGTTATCAGTTGTGTTTGGCTTTTAGCATAAAAGGAGTTGACAAAGCACCATTTCAGATTTCACCTATTATGCCTGTCTTATGAGGTATCACACTCTTCTTCCACAGAAAAGGGTCTCTGCCTCTTGTTTTGTGCTAGAATGACCAGACTTTGCTTTTACTGGTGGATTGAGGATCTGTGGGAGACTGTCACCCGAACTGCACATTTCCTACCTTTTAAAAACAGGAGATGAGAGATAAAGTTTCATAGGTCTGGAGGGAGCAACAGTTTGTGTTTCAGCCTGTGTCACGTCTGTCTAACCTGTGTATATAGTCCATAATTCTCTGCCACAGCTTAGGAGGCAAGTGCTCCAGAGAACTTGGTGTGCTCTTTTTCAAGTGTTAGTGCGTAAGAAAGGATAGCTCTGAAATATTTGGAGGCTCTAAGATTCAATGATGTAGAAATCAGGATGAAAGCCTAGAATGCCTTTTCCAGCCATGTGCTAGAAAGGGGAGCATGACACTCACCCTTAAACCTAGCCTATACTTAATACTTACATGTTCCCTGCTAAACTCATGTCTAAATAAATGGCCTTACTGACGGGAGTAGAGGAGACACGAGAGTCAGATTACACTTTATCGTGGAACTTGATATGAAATCCATACTTTGTTGCCTGGACACTGCAGTGAGATGGATGTCTGTGGTAGTAATCTAAGAGGATGTTTGTAGGAGTGCTGTATGTCTCAGGGCTGCCCTTGATCAGATTGCATATAAATACATTGTACATGGGCTTTGATCAAGGACCACCTGGCCATGCATAGCCAGTGGAGAACCAGGAGACTTACTGAAGGATAAACTCTCCGCTTTACAGCCTGCCACTGCAGCAGGAAATGTTTTTCTAAGTTATGGTTTTACTCCTAGTAATCCTGGTGCTGTATAATACAGGATCACCCAACAGTACTAATTCAACCAGGATGGATGCTATGTGGATGCGCAACTTACGCCTGTTGTCTCTTCAGCTGGAGCAGCCAGTATGCTGGTTGTGCCCCTTTACGATTTTATGCCAGCTGCATAAGGACAGGCAATACTCGATAATCTGGCACACAGCCTGCCAGGAGAAAGGTGTTTTTCAGAACAGCTGGAACAAATGTGAAACCTATGGGGTCAGTCTGAACCAGGGTACCCATTTGTCTCACCTGCATAGTAGTGGGGTTTTTGTGGTCAGGACTAGGTGCTTAAAAACAGGCTTGCCATCTGATTGAACCATGACCTCAGTAAAATCCTAATTTGTGCTTCTGACTGGAGAGTCAGTGTCCCCCCATGATCACCCTGTTCCCTGCTGCAGAGCTGAGCTGTGCCTTACAAGGCATTTTGTGTTTTTTTGTCATTGTGCCGATGGTTCAAGGCTGCCATAGTAATTTTAAACCCTAAGGTAGAGAGAAACCAAATCCCTCCCTTCCCCCGCACCCCCCAAAAAAGGGCCTTGTTTGGAACTTGCTTTAGGGTTTGAAAATTTTAACTAGTTTTTTGTATTCCTGGTGTAACGCCATTAGAGACATCAACATGGCACCAGGCAGCACTCCAGAAAGCTGGCTGACTTGTCAGGGCACTGGAGGCAATGTAGCCCCATTTGCACCGAGCTCTGCCTGTGTTAACGAAGCCCTGGTAATGAACAACGTTGTGCTAGGTAGCATACCCTTGTGTCAGTAGAGTAACCAACCAAGATAAATTTTGAATATTCTTTAAGAGGGTTTTCAAATGTCTTTTGATATTTTTACTGAAAAATACAGGTATATGCTACCCTGCCTGATACTCCTTCTCTTTCCATTGCTTGAGAATGTAGCTGGCCTGTTTGCAATTTCTGGGTAACAGCTTAACACCAACATTAAAACGCTTTTCTCAGGATTTATGATGTTCTATCAAGCTAGGCTATCTGACATAATCATGTAATTGAATATCTAGTTCTTTCATGATGCTTTAGTCAAATATCAGCCCTCCTTAGGGAGCTTAAGAAGAAGGGAAGTGCAGAAAGCAGGAATAACTCCCTGCAAGTCACCCCCCAAGCCAGGGGCCAGGGCTCGGGGGAGAAATCCCAGCCTCAAGCACTGGCCCAGGGATTTTGTGAGGGGGCGGAAAACGCCGGGGTGACAGAACTGAGAATGATGGCCCAGCTGCACTGCGGGTCTTGGGTTGCTCAGGCAGGGAGGAGCTGGCCTCACGACCACTGTGTGCCAGCAGGCTCAGGTGGGTGACTCCGGGGCTCCGCAGGTGCACCGAGGCGGGGGGGACGATGGATGGGGACAGGCCCTGTGAGGCACCAGGGGGCCCGGTCCCGTGGGGCCTGGTGGCCATGGCGGTTGCGTGGCAAGGCGGGATGGCGTGGCCTCCCCCCGAGCTGCAGGAAAAGCTCAGCCAGAGCTGAGGAAAAACTTTAAATGGGCCATAGCCTGAAGATGTTATACTCTCCCTGGCTGACAGCCTCGGTCTGGAGACCGGCCAGGGAGGACGAGAATGGGGCCCTTGGGGTCTGAAGATATTAACAAAATAAATAACTCCGACCGCAGCACCCCCTTCCACTCCCCTCAGCACATTCCGCGGAGGAGCCGGCAGCACCCTTCCTTTCCTGCTGCCTCCTGAGGTAAATCAGATGCACCGCGTCTGCTTCGTATTACTAAAAGAAGGAAACAACAACAACAAAAAAACCCCAATGTAAACACTTGTACAGTTGCTGCGGAAACTGGATATAACCAGGTTATTCAAAGGGAAAAAATTAAGCCATCCGTATATGTCAAGTTTGCCTTCACATCTGTTAATTGTAAGGGGATGATTTTGGAAAAAAGAGAAGCCATGGTTTAGGGCCTGGTTCAGCAAAGCCTGTAAATGTGTACTTCACAAAACCAGGCTTAAATCTATTTCTTTTCAATGAAGCCCTCACACATGCTGGTGCTCATGGAAATAAAACATGTTTTTCAGGGCTGTGCTGCGGGAGGAGAGCCAGCCTCCATGGTGGGGCTGGAGCTCGACAGTCTGTGTCCTGTGAAGCTGTGAGGGTATGCCAGTCTGCCCTTAGCCAAGAAATTATTATCGTTGTAGTTGTCAGTACTGAGTTGCTATTATCCTGTCAGCATTATACAGTAAGAAGACACGAGCACTGTTTTAAAAACTTTAAA
Organism: Haliaeetus albicilla; assembly: GCF_947461875.1. NCBI lineage: Eukaryota > Metazoa > Chordata > Aves > Accipitriformes > Accipitridae > Haliaeetus > Haliaeetus albicilla. Next base: position 12,914,637 of record NC_091494.1, on the reverse strand, counting down.
GTACAGAAAATGTCACTGTTGTTGCTACTATTACGTTATGATTGTATTGTTTTATTATTACGTTACTACATTGCTCTTATATCATCCACAACATCGTGCTTCCGAGTTCAGAACAGTCATTTTAACATCAAATAGTTAGTCTTTTACCTCAGAAAATTTTTATTTTAGTTTAGCATGCACACAGGTTTAAACTTAAAATAAAGACAAGTCTTGTTCGGCTCTGCTTGCTTAAGTGAATGCAAGTTGGTGGTGTATTTTATAGAGCCACGATCCACTTCTTACTGAAATGTTGGTTTCAGTATGAAAATTAAAAAATCAAAATCATTAGCTCAAACTGCTATGTTCCAGTTTCTTGGTTGTTGACTTTAAAATATTATCTCATAAGTAACACAGTGTTGTCATTGCCCATTGTTTTATTATGAGCTTTAAAATATTCAATAGGGTTGGGGTGGTGGTGGTGGTTTGGTTGGTTTTTTTTAACACACTATCACCTGAATCTGTCATATATTAAAATTTTGGCTTAATTTGTGTAAGGTGATTTTCAATGTCTGAGATCTGGAAACATCAGGTCTGCTGGTAAAATCTTTTCTTAATTCTGTCAATTAAAAAGAATCCAATGCTTCCTATATTTACAAATAAATAAGTAAATCAGCGAATCCCCGTGATTTTCTGGAAGCTGGCTTAATTTTTACTATTTGGAATTGTCAATACTGAAAATAACTAGGGCAAAGGATGAAAGCATGTTCTGTGCCTGCTCAGATAAACTCTCAAGATACTTAGGTTTACTAAGTGGTCTTTTAATTTTAGACAATAAGTTATTTTTATGTGAAGATTACTTTTATTGAACTATTTAGATGTTTTTCTAACAGGAGTTTTTTTGTAAACTTCTTTGTCAGTAGAATAAGAATTAAAAGGTAAATAAATGAATACTCAGCTGGAGAACTTTGCACGCTTTCTGTGAAACAGAACAAAAAGGTTTAAATTACAGACTATAAAAAGTAGTCTTAAATATGTTATTGAACTGTTAAAGCTCTAATTTTAAGATACAAGGCCATTATCAAATTATGACACAATCCTCCTTTCTAACATCTTTAAGTGTACATATTTTATAAGTAAGTTTACATACATATACATTGTTTGGAAGCATTTGGACAAAATGCATTCATTTCATCTTTCATGAGCTTTTGTACATCTTGTGTTGCAGAGTACTTAGGGAGCATGAGTATTTTCAAAGATATCTGTGACATCTGTTCTTAATATTCTAACATCTTTCTTCCATGTACGTTTGATAGACAACATACTTTTGGCAGTCTTTGTTATTAGAATTGCCAAAATGTTGATATTAATTTGAGTGCCTTGGTTTTCAATGAGTGCAAGCCAGAATGAGCCTTTTCAGAGACTCATCTTTGGAACCAAGTTATTTCTAGAAAGCCAAAAGTTTCAACATTCTTTGTAGGTAATCAGAAGTAGATTTATAATAGAATAAGAAAATTATTTCTGTTCAGGAACAGTTGTTCAAATATATCTGCTCCCTCATCTTTATTTCTGATCTGTGTATTTTTAAATATAACACCGTGTTAGAACTCCATCCAAGTACCAGGGCCGTGTGATTTTGCTTCGCTAGATACTTGACCCTCCTAAATGCCCATTTAAAGTGCATTGATATAAGTGTGTAAATGGCATTTCATTAAGAGATTTTCTGAGACTTAGATGTTACAGTGTTGAGCACTGTGCTGTGCAGTTTTTAGAAGTCTGAGCACAGAGTGAAAGGCACAGCTGTGAGTTAAGTGCCAGGGCTTCTTATACAACAGATGAGAAGCTCCCTCTGAAAGACCCGTGCAAAGTCCAGATCACACCAGAAATCACAAAGAGAGCCAGTAAGGAAGTACCTCCAGGTACACTGGATTTGCAGCCTGACAGGCAAGAGAAAAAGTTCCTAGGTATTTCTTTTCAGAAGTTAGGTGACTGTCATTTCTCTGAAATCATGGCATCCAATGATTAGGTGACTGTAGAATTCAGCTGGAATTAAATCCCTTTATTGCAGAGAGCCTGTTCCCTTCAAGTCTATTTCTTTTATGTCTCTGAAGAATTCATTAGCCACAGGCCTGCAAACTATTCTGTACTGGTGTAAGCTTATCTTCTCTGGGGAAGCTGTTATGCAGTTTAGCAAGCCTCAGGGAGAGGGAGAACATGGCCTGGGTTTCTAACCTCTCTGACACATGGAAGGGAAAGATTAGGTTCCAGTCACTCTTCAAAGGATTATTGTGGTGGACAAGCTGTATAACCCACCTTTTCCTACTCCAGAAAGAAAGATGAGGCTGCAACTACTTTTTCTGAGGAGGCCAGTGTGACCAATGAGAATGTATACTGGATGAGATACAAGTGATGACTGAATGAATCCTGATGGACCCCCGTGTGAGAAGTAAGTGCTGAGTTGTACAGCCCTCCCAAGACTGTGGCATGTCAGAATGTATACAGAAGCCAAGCTTTAGGTACCAAGAAAACTTCAAGGTGATAACTGGAAATGAGGTACCTTCAGTTAGAGCACAATTGGGAGAGGGTTTTCAACACTGCACTGCAGTTTTTAATCTATGTGTGATACTCAAAGCAGAACTTAAGTGGGAGCTGAGTGTGTATCATCAGCTTTATCCATTGGACCTGCTCATGTAAAAAAGCTGGGGTTTAGCCCTGTGTGACCACAAATGACTGCTGGGGATATTTTATACATCAGATACATGAGCCAAAGATCTCATCTTATGTTTATATCCATTTCAGAATCTGCAGAAACAAATGTGAAAAGCCCTTTCAGACACTGAAATCCTGTCCCCGTCAAGGTAAGAGGGGCATTTCATAACAACTTCATCACAGATCAAATCTTGTAATGCGATATTTAATTTTGACTTTGGATGTTTCTCTTATTACAAAAAGAAAATTAATTAAGCTGCTTTATTGATAGTGTTGCCCTATGTTACAAATATTTATTGGCCAAATTAGTTATTATTTATAATCCTGTAAATTCAGTGTAACTTCAGCGATGAGAAATTCACCCGGAAGTGGAGAAACATAAATCAACTCACAGTCGTTATTACCCTGATTCATTCCAACTCTATTAGAATTTTATATGTTGTTTCTATTCCTCCCTCCCCCCTGTATCCCCCCCCAATTAGTTTTGCTATTACCCAAACTGAGTTACACAGATCTGTTAACTTTGTAGAATGAAATCCCTAGACATGAGATCTGTAGTAATGGTTATTGTTCTGTGGCTGTAAGGATGGCTATGGATTCTGCTCTGTTCAGCATGGGGAAAGAATATGCTTTCTAATGCATGAGGTACCAGCAAAAATTTTTCTTGAATTGCCTGAATAGTTTAACTGCCATATGTCATCGTGACAACAGACACACAGATCAGAAAGTATCTCTGAATTGTTATTTTGAATACCGTTCTGTTAGTGATGATATTTTTATTCCTGCCATAGTTTAGCTAAATTATCCACTTCCTATAGGAAACAAATGATACATAAATTTTCAATATCACTTATGCAGCATGGTTTGCTTAATCTAGTATTTTGTACTATGTGGATTTTGGCTTCAGCTGCCATAATTTGAGGGCTTTATGTGCAGTCAGTATGAACTAGGTGTGCATCCTGATATACCTGATGCTGTGTGTCAATCTGGGCATTCGGACTTTTATAACTGTAAGGACAAGTCTGCAGCATTTATATAAGGGATACTGCCTCATGAATATCCCTTGTATTTCCTCTTAAACGTTTCCTATAACGTCTCTGTTGACTCACTGACCTTAAATGAAGCAAGTGAATACTGATACAAGGTAAGTAATAAATATGCAAACATGCATAAAATGTGTCTGAAAACTAAAATGGCAAACAATAACAGCCAAGTCTCCCCTCATCCCATTGCCAAGATGTGCAATTTCGCTTTCCCTCAGTAGATGTCAGCAAAACTACAAACGTGACCAGTTTACTGCTTCGAGTGCTGTTTACAATTTTAGTTAGTTTTCCAATTTCAGTTTTGCAAAGGAACAGCCCATCTAAACCGGTGGAATCTATTGCCCTCTGAAACAGGATTAGAGACTGCTATTCAGCATCTTAGAATAATATTGTATTCTCAGTAATGCAGAAGTCATACAGGACTTGAGTACAAGGGGCTTATTGGTACATTTTTAGAATTTTCTGAACATTTACCTCACATTTGCCCTCCAGGCAAACGTGAAGTAATATAAGATGTCTAATATTTTGCTTCTTTCTGTGAAGTAAATCAAAACCGTGGGAATGTTTTCATATAATTTGATTTACTCCTGTCTCCTACAATACATCTCCTACTCTGTTCAATTAACTCTCTGCCTGCTACAAGAAAGGGGCACAATCATGTTCTGACAGAAAGCAATGGCAAGTGTTCTGTTGGCTCTGCTGGGAGTTGTCAGCCCTAGAGGAGTTCACAACCACAGAGGAAGGATGTGGAAGGAAGTTTCTTACTAGAATTTTTTGTGTGTGTGTGTATGGCAGGGAGAAAAAGGGTGGTTTATTTCTGTGTGTAAGGAGCATTCATTTTGCTGCATATTACAAAATAAACAGAAATATTTCAAAAACATCATGTACATGAAATGGGGACCAGAGAATAAACATTCCAGTGTTTATTTGGTTAGAAATGAAGACATTCCATTATCTTCTGATTCTCACAGAAGGGTCTTTTCCTTCATCTGATCTCCAGCAGGAATCTTCAATTTTTTGTGATATATTGGGTACTTGTGAAGTGTGGCAGATTTGCACTTTTGGAAGTTAAGATCATACCCTCAGAAACAGGATCAGCCCAGAAAGCTGCAGTGAGCATCTCTCCACGTGCCTGTCACCATCTCATTGGCGAGAGCACCAAAATGAGCAGCACTAAGAATTAGAGGCCAGTTCAGCCACAGGCAGTGTTGGGGACATTTTGTGCGGTATTCGCTTGTCTGTAGGGAAATGGGCTGTGACCATTTTATCTTGGCTGCAGAGTGTGCCTACACATGCTGTAGCCAGCTAGAGCTGGCCAGCTCCAGAGCCAAATTCCTCTAGCCAGAGATGCAGCCACAAAAAAAAAAAAAACCCAAAAAAACAAACATTGGAGGGGAATCAGGTGGAGTAATTTTAACTTCTACCTAAGGGAGATAGAGAGCTGTGCTCCACAACCTGTGTTGGCTTATTGACAACAACACTGAACAAGTACCACACTGCTGGCAACATTGTACTTTGTTTTCCATGTCTTCCTCCAAACATTTTCAGTTCCTGTGTCACAAGCACATTTACAATGTGTTGCCTTCAACCCATAGGTTGGGAGCCACCATGGCATACTATTCCTTTTATGTTTTTGTTCCCCAAATTCTCTGTCCCTTTTGGTGTCCTCTCCTTCAGTGTCCTCTCCTGCCTCACTATCCTCTGTTCCTATGCTTATCAAGTGGTCTTTGATCCTTTTCTGCTTGTCAGTTGACACATTCTATATCAGTCCTTTTCTCAGCTGCACTTTTCTCATAACTCCGCAGGGGTGGGCTGGGAGATGCTCTCTGGCAGGCAAGCACTGCTAAAGGAATAATTACCCGTTCTAGGGATGGGTCCAAAACACAGGGCAGCCAGCGGAGTTTGGGCCCCCCACATGGGCCTATTGATGTCTGGGTCTCAGCCTGGGTAGATGAAGCAGACAAGGAGAAGCAGTTTGCCAAACTGAGCATGGGGTATGTGGCTCCAGGGTGATGAGGCAGCAGCAACGCGGAGCAAATTTTACTTAGAGGCATCTGTTAGCAGCCATTTGGGAGCTAAACCAAATGACCCCAGTGTAATCCTGCTCTGCTGCCTCCATTTTTCTGGGTTCCTTTCTTACTTGCATAGCCAGCATGAGGAAGCTGGTAGCTTTGGCTTTCTTTCTGACTCCTTCTTTGGCTCTCCTTGCTGAATGGATCTGTTTCTGCCTCTGTCACTCAGCTGTCGAGCAAGTCTGTTTCTTAGGTTTTGGCTTGCTCTGCAGGGTGTGAAGTAGGGAACGCCAAATCTGCTGCTGCTTTGCAGACGCTAGATTTGGAGGGCAGTCTTTGCCCCTTCGCCTCAGACTGAAACTGGAAGGAAATGGAAGGATCATATCTAGTGTATGCCTGAACGTGTTGGGGAAAATGTCCTCGACCTTTCTAGGGTTATGTGTATTGCTAATAATGTTCTGAATTTACATCTGAGCATATCGGAAGGTCATGAACTAAACACACGTCTCTGTGAAGTTAGGCAAGAGTTGCCTCTATATTACTGGAGTTGAAACAAGGTGCAAAAATAATATGAGTTGGCCCAGAGTTTACAAGAAGACTCAAGCAATTCGGCAACAGAGTGACAGGAAATCTCCCCATCTTCAGGGTTGTGCATAATGACAGAGCCAGAAGTACTAAAAAAGCATAGTGCCGAATGCTGCGTTAGGTTTCATTGTCTTCATGTAGGTCTCCTAGGAACCTTCTGAAAGCTGAACTTTTGCAATGAGATTGGGCATACAGCTATACTGCTGGCTAATTTAGGATGGTAAGTAGTTGGCCCTTATGTCACAGTAAGAGTGAAAATTGAATGTCCTCAACTTCATACATACTACAGTATGAAAGAAGAGATGTCTGAGTTAGTTTAACTTGGTGCTTGTGACAACTTTTTCAAGTCGTGATTACTGCACCGGTGGATTGGTTTAGTTGAAAAGGGAGGTGGTGGCAGGTCTGAGTTTTCCTTTAAATATGACTTCACCGGAAGAGCTGGCATAAGTTTTTATTAATATTAACAATATTGAGCATAACATCAAAGCAAAGTTTAACTATTATGCAGTTGCATAGCTAAATATGAAAAATAAGACCATGAGTCTTTCTGCATGTGCACTATTTCCTGACACTGATTTTCAGGCCTTATGTACATCAACAATAATGGACCAATCCAGCCAAAATTTGCTTCCACAGCTGCTGGCCTTAGGAAGTTCCCTGGGCCTCCTGTGTTCTGCAGCTGTGGAGGCTATTCCCTGCTCTGAATGAAAGAATCTCCCCTCTCCTGTGACTGCAAATGCTGAATGAGACATCCTGTAACACCCTGTTTAGAGGGGCAGAGCTGACAGCTGAAGGCCATCCTTGGCATTTTAGTCTCTGTAGATAATGACAGATGGTGCATAACCATGAGCAAGGAACTCCTTAGGTCCTAAAATAGGAGAAGAGATTTATGGGGAATTATTATAAAAGTTCATTGCCCAAAGGTCTTGGTGCTGGTTCTGCTCCAGAGAGAGTAAGGAGGAGCGATATTAAGCAGAGGTTTAAAGAAAAAATAATCTGGCATATTAGAGTATTGCAACATCTTAAGCGAGTGCAGAGAGCACATTTCTCCACATACACCAAGAGTAAGCCCAGGAGAACTGCTGCATGAAATGTGTCTTACAGAACCACACAAAACTTGCCTACTTTCAAGTTTTGCTCTGTGTTTAGATATAAAACTGTCTGTTGTAAGTTTCACTTAAATTCCTTAATTTGCACCTTTCAAATGACTTGAAGCCCATTTACGGTTTTGCAAATGAAACCTGATGGTTTCAAGTGAGTTTCAATTTGAGCTTTTAACATTCTTGTTCAAACCTGAAACTCAAAGTGAAATTCAGGGGGTGCAAAAACACGTATATGGAAAAATTAAAGGAAAAATTCACAAGAGCCTGTGCAAACCAAACTTGCAAAATTTCCTACAGCTCAGGCCCTATCTGTTTATGCAGATTATCTTAGTCTCCTCTTCTTTGCCATGTGGCTGTGGAGGCTAGGGGCCCTGATGGTGGTAGCTGTCAGGAGCAGTACTGCCAAAGAACTGCATTGTCTTTCCATGGTCAACTACTGTCCTTATGGGGACAGAAATTCATCCAAATCTAAATTTGTCTTCGGATTTCATACATGCATCAGTAAGGCAAGAACAGTTTAAGCTCTGTTGATAATGTGTAACTGAAGCTGAAGAAACAAGGTTTGAAGCTTATTTGGAGCAGGGAAAAGTTTTAGTAACTGAGCTGCAACAAATGGGTAATTACAAAGAGAACTAGGTGGTGGGGGTGGGAAACCAGATGAATTATGAGGTTTTATCTGATTTCCATCCCTGCAGCACTTTTGGTTGGAAAACAGAAACTAAGTGTGCCTCATTATTGCGTGAAATAAATAAAACAAAACCAGAATGCTGTGGTGGCTTCTTGATCTGTAAAGCATGCAGAGCTAAAACCACCACATGCAAAAACGATCACAAGAAGAGTGAGTGCAAGCTGAAGGGTTGGTGATACTTGCTCTTTGCAATGCACGCAGCTCACAGTTCTCAGCACAGCTGACCTCTTGGGAACTGATAGGAAGTCCTGGCTCTGCTTGAGTCAATGGGAATTTTGCTGTGGACTTCAGGGAAGCTGGAACTTCACAGCATAACCCATGTTGTGCAATATATTGTTCCTGGCTCTTAAAACCTTGCAAAATCTCATAGGTGGGCAAATATGCATTTGTAGTGCTCTGGGTCTTCTGTTTAGCAAGAATGGGAAATTAAAGGCAACCCATTTTCACTACAGCTAGCTAGGCTCCTGGTAGTGACATACTGTCTTACCCATGAAAATTAAATACATAAATGTAGAACTAACATGACTAAGTGGTCTCATGTTGCTCATTCCGCTTGTTTGTATGTGCCATCCCCTCCCTTTGTGCTGTCCTCTTAAACTGCTTCAGCACACACAGGCTTTGGCAATACTTAGAGGAAGGGGTTCTGGTGTTGTTTGGTCTTTAGGCACTAAGGTACACATCCTCACTCCCATTCATTTTGTGGGCCTCAAGTAGTAGTTGTGGTAGTTAATATTCAGTCCTGTTACTAAGATAAAGTACTTTTCTGTTAAGTAAACTGGCACCTCTGATTGTAACATTAGCAACAGAGAAATGCCATGTTCGGCAAGTGAATAGAGATTAATTTTTGGTCCTTGTTCTTGGATATCCTTAGAGATGTGCCATATCCCTAAGGAAGATATAAGAATGTTTTTGTCTTAAGAATATCTTTTTGTCAGCTTTGAATGTGGAGTCCTATAAGGCTGCCCATATCATTACAGAAGTGTTTGTCCTGTTCACTCCATTTGTTGAGCTCTTCCTGCTAAGTCAGCCAAAACTTTATTTTCACTGTATGTGAAAGATCTGACTGGTTTCAGTAATTTATGTTTGGGGGCAGGGCAAATTCAATTCATTGACCACTCAAAAGCTGTGCATTCGTAACTGAAATGGCTGGGGTTCCTTGTGTCTCCTTCCCTTGTCTCTTATCTCTGCAAGGCTTAGGGACAAGGACGAGATTTAGAGTCCTTTGGAGAACTTAAAAATGGAAAAGCTACATACTGTATCTTTTTCATTTAAGTAAGCCTACCTAAGTAAATGTACAGATGAAATGGCAAAAAGCTGGCAATAAAACGGTGTGAAGACTGAGGTATGTATTTCTTGTGTAGCACGTTGGTAGGGGTCCCAAAGCAGGTCCTTATATCCTTTTATATGCCAAAGCTGTAGACAAGTGGGAACTTAGGACTGAAATAGCACCATTAGTAGCTTCCAGTAATCTGTTCCTGTGGAGGGAAAGGCATTGCTAAGGAAACAACAACACTTATTTTAATGAGAGTTTGAAAATCACTTCAGCAAATCACAGTATTCATAAGGTGACACGCCAGGGTGAATTGACCTTATAAGGTCCACTTCAGGAAATATCATGGTATTATTTCCCAATATTTTGAACCTGGCCTTTTCCTATAGAAGCTCCAAAAAGTTTAACATCTGTAGAGGAAGCAGCTGGGATCTTAGAGGTAGAGACAGCTTGCTACACCAGTCAATAGATATCCAAATTAAGATGCCACATCAAGAACTTTTCCTTTCAGGAAAGACAAAACAAAATAAAATTTGAGGTTTATTTCTGTGGTGGCTCATCTGGAGAAACCCTCTAATGATTGTATTGTGTTCATAAGTATGACACAAAATCAGCAGGGTGTAGCTAGTGGTGTAGGATTTGGAACATTCATTTAAGGCAGAAAAATAAGCAGGAAGAGAACTGATTGCCAAGGGTGTGTGAGAATCAGTTGGGGTAGGATTTGCTTTGTCAGTGTTGTAACCAGCCTGTGAGTGCTCCTTCTGAAGTCTGCAAATTGCACACATAATATAGCTGCCCACACACTATGTGTTTAATGCCAGCTGTGGTTGGTTTTTTTTTTTTTTTTTTAAAGTATAGATGAATAAGGGAAATTATATTTAAGCTTGTTTAAGTTGGGCATGTGACACACCAAAAAAATTGCCAGCTTATTTTCCCAGCCTTGCTTTCTCCAAGAGCCCAAATAGCTTCAGTTGCCTCAGAAATCCACAGTGATTACAATGTATTTATTTATTATTATCTATGCAGACACAAAATTACCTCAGCAAAGAAGAAGCCAAAACAATTCCTTGATTTTGGGAGAAAAATTATTCAGCCCCCATCTCTCTTCCACCCACAGCCTCCTTCTGGGGGCTGTGACTTTGTCATATGCTTCAGCAGGAAACATATGTTTGGCTGCATTTGAACTTTCTAGAGTGTGTTGGATCTTACAGGTATACTGTCAAATGCAGTTTGTATTGGACGGGAGGTGCTTCACTTGAGTACATCAAAGTGCTAAGGTTTCCTGTAGAATTGATCTTCATGGTTTTCCATACATGACTAGTTATTTATGTTTTGTTATTACACAATTTCAAATAATGTAAAAGTTAAAGGGAAGAAACACTTTCTGTGCTCTGTAAGAGGGATGTGGGACCAAGTTCACTTCAGCAGAGAGCTGAGTAAATTGTTGAGAAGCGTGATAAAATAAGATTGTACAGTCTTCTGGAATTTTGTGTGGGTCGATGAATAGAGTAGGGAAGTATGTTCCATTAATTTCTAAGGGATATTTCCTATGTATTGATGAAGGGGCCTGAGTTCTGTTCAACACCATGGATGATATAACTGGAGATCATTAAATGAATTAGCTGTATTAGGTGTTCCACCCAGTCATGTTTTACAGCGAAAATCACGGCGTCAGACCAGATATTCATTTAATGAAATACCAGCAGTGGCCTTTTCTTATAAGGTCAGGTATAGACCCTCTAAACTTTTGGAAACTGGCAGCTTAAGAATATCTTGTGCTGGGTTATTGTGTTTAATAGACATGGGCATATTTATCTTTCATGAACTGATCAAATCCCTTTCATAAAGCATTCTTACTTTTGACTTTCACATATCCTATGGCAACAAATTCTTTTGTTTGTTTTACATCATTTTAAATGGTAGTCCTACTTTATTCTTTTATTGTGAAAAATAATGACTAGTCATTCCCTGTTGAACCATATTTCCTTCAAGTTATCTCTTTTCAACTAAAGTGTTATTTTATTTTGTTTCCCACTGTGTAGAAGCTTTTTCATATCTGTCGTCTCTTTCTAGTAAAGATCTCAGTCAAACAAATGATCTAGAATTAGAAAGTATTGAACAATCTCTATGTCATACACTCTGTCCTCCAATCCATTGGTAGAAAAGCAATGAGAAAGAGAAATTATTTAAAAATATTCTTCAAGACTAGATACAGTTCAGGATCTGAATCTGTGTGCCACTCCATACTCCCTCCTGTAGTGGATATAATGTGCTTGCAAGTCTTGAGAGCAAGTGTTAAAGACAAAATATAATTAAAGATGGAGATTTAAAAAAAAAGAAAAAAGTGAGATGTGCTTGCCGAAGTTAGATCATAGCCCATTAAACAGGTATTTAAAACAACAGCTTGTCTAGAAAAAGTATATCTGTTCTAGATGTTTTGCAGCAAAACATTTGCTAGAGAGCAACAGAGGACTCCTAGTGTTAGACTGTAGGATGCGAGGATTTGTACAGGCACTGCGGGTAGGGAACTGCTTGAAGGAGAGAGGAGAGTGGGTTCTGTTGAAAGGGAAAGTACTGGGCAGGAAGGAAGGTTACAAATGAAGTTCCTTGGTGATCAGTCAGGGGACTGGATATGTTTTATACTTTTATTAATGACTTTGGCATAACAAGACATAGAATGTTGAGGAAATTTGATGATGATATACAGTTGGGACCCATTGCTAATGCAGAAGGGGCAAGAATATCTTACAGGAAGAAATGGATGTCCTCTAGGTTTGGAGTAATAGGAACAGGCTGAAAGTAATGGAATGAAGTGCAAGGTCATGCACTTTGGGATCACTGACAATTTCTGATATAAATTGGAAGCTCATTGTTTGGAAATAACGGAGGAACGGACAGACCTGGGTATATTAGGTGATCACAGGATAGCTAGTAGCCAGCAATATGTTCCAGGTACAAAAGGGCAAATGGAACTTGAGATTGACCAAATCTTCCCAGTTGAAATAAGGAAGTATTTGTGTCTGACAAGGCATGATAAAGCTGTATCTGAATACCATGTACAACTCCAATTTTCCTTGTTGAAAAAAGGGAACTCAAGCCACAACAAATCCACAGAAGAGTTACCAGGATCATGGGAATGATAAGCTTATCTGCAAGAAGAAACAAAATTGGCAATCGTTTATTTAGCCTAGCAAAATGAAATCTGAGATATGACTTATAAATATATCCATGGGAGAAAATGCCAGAAAAGCAGTGCTATTTAAAAGACAAAAATTAAACACAAACAAATCAATATAAACTGGCCTTGAGGAAATTTGAGCTGCAGTTTAGATTTCTAACTAACAGAAGAGCCAGGTTCTGGAACAAGCATAGTGAGACCTAATGAGAAGAACTAACTAGTTTTATAATAGTACAGTATGCTTTTCTGTGGATGAAGCTAATGGCATGACCCAAAAGTCTTATGGAGGAGCTTTATAATTTCTTGCTTAATCATAAGTTACTCCCCTTTGGTTAGCACTTGGATGGCAACATTTTAAGGAGTGTGTAGAAATTACGTGAAATTTTATTTTTGATTCAGTGGTTAAACTTGAGAATCGGTAATGCCTTAAGATATTTTCACTGTAGTAGATCAAACCTTGATGCTGTAGAGAAAAATACCCTTTCTAGGAGGCCACAAAATGTAACAAATCCTTATGGTTTTGGAAGTGAAGGCATTAAAGCTGCAATAAATGTCATCTGTCATTACCCCTCTTGAAAGACTAGCAAATCAGTGTGCAGAGCTAGAAGCTGCTCCACAGTGCCAATATTTATTCCAAATTTCATGGATTTCCAGATTTTCATATGCTTTGTTATAATTTATTTTTTATAACATTCATTTTTCACCAATTAATAGTACAAATGGCTTACTTATTCCGCTTAATGCATTTAGATGGACCAGGCCTTTTTACTTCCCAATAAAGAAAATATTTGACATTCCCAGTTTAACTTGTGTTTATAACTTGCTCAAAAATACATTTGCTAAAGTCCCTTCTTATCTGTTTCCATCTCAGAGCACCCAAGGAAGGAAGGTGTCATGAAACCAGAATAATTTTCTTCTTATTAAAAGGACTCTCTTAATCTATACACAGCCAAAATCTTGTTGATAAAATTGTCAACATATTCGTGGTCTAATCAGAATGACATGGTATTCAAAGAGGAATATTTCATAAGTATTTCCCATTCATAACAATAGAATGCAGCAGTGTATGAAAAGAAATATGCTGTGTGGAAATTTATATAGACGTCAATCAGTGTTTTATGTTCTCTGGTCAAGATAAGTTGTACTTTTGAAATCCTCTAAAAGCTGCTGTAATACTTCTGTTTCAGAAGAAAAACAATTGTCCTTCTGGCAGGATTAAGTCCATGACAGCTTTTCTCCTTTTTTTTTTTTTTTTTTTTTCCTTTTGATGTGCATGTCACCATAGGTTCATATATGTAAGATTTTTAAAGCCCAGCAATGCCAAAACTCCTCCTCTTCTTTTAGCCAGATGTTTCATTTTAGAAACATCTTTTTCAATGAAAGTAAAGTAGATTCAAACTTTTGAAAAGTGGATTAACATAAAATAAATATCCCAGAATATTTGCAAATGAAAGTTAAATTCTTCTGACTGAAACAAAAAATGACACCAAAGGGGCTTTTAAATGATGATTCACGTGCTAATTGGCTAAAATTCTTTTTTTCATATGCTAACGTTTGCGCAGCTGTGTTTGTAATATATCCTGAAAAATTTAAGATGCATTACTTAAGATATATTTCTATGCTCCTTGTGGTTTTAGGAGAACTTCTCTTGAAAGAAGGGCTTTTGTTCAGGGAACTTGCTATGCTCATTACTCACAGGAAGGATGGTGATGTTTTTCTCAATGTTATGTCTCAAAAAAAAAAATTGTAGAACCCACAATCTCAAAGTTTGCATACTGGTTTGACACAATAATGGTTTTCCATGTGAAGTTTTTATTTTGTATGACTTCTGTAGTTGGGACAATTACTGAACTGTGAAAAACTCTTCATATATATACCAGTGCACTGTACTCCAGATGAACATGAGTAACACTGTTGATCAGATCTTCCACATTAAATACAGAAATACCATTCTTTTATGTATGCATTCCTCATCCATATACAATGCAGGCTAATGCATTCTGACATTTCCACACAGCTCTTCTCTAGCATCCTAATCTGGCTGCATGTTTCACAAATAATCTGACGTGTGCAGCTATCGTGAAGTTTTTAGTACATAGGTCAGGTAACATTTCCTTGCTGAATGGTTAAATAAAGTGACTGTTTTCTTAAGGTCATCTAAATAAGAAAATAAGAAATGCCTTACTGGATCAGAGGAGCTCTGTGGCTGCAACCATTGCAACAGGAGACACTATAGGGAGTGCACATGAGCCTTACCACTTGCTGTGGTCTATTCTCCTTAGACTCCCCATCATCTGCAGTTGTTATATAGGGATATCGGTGTGTACAGCCCACCAATAATCATTGTATATTATCCACTTATGGACCTATTGTCCGTGAATTTGTATAATCCCTTTCTGAACCTGCTGGTACACTCTGTCCTTGCCACCTCCTCTGGCAGCAAGGTCAGGAAGCGTACTGCCTGCTGTGTAAAGTACCTTATCTGTTTTGGTTTAGGTGTTAATTCAGTGCCTCCTAATAGCACCCAAATTGCAGGATTTTTGTAAATAAAATTTCTACATTCATTTTTCACATTTCCTTCATTGTTTTGCGAACTCTGATTATATTCCCCTTTGATCTTCTCTCCAGATTGATAAATCCTAGACTTTTTTGCTCTCCCCTTGTAAGTCAACTGCTGGAAACCATTGATCACTTTAGCTGCTCTCTCTACATATTCTCTACTTCTACTATTTCTTTTCAAGATGCAAAGACCAGAAACCATGTAATTTCTGATGCTGAGTGAACATCTGACATTGCTGATTTCCCTAAGGCTGTATTTCATCCTCTGTTGGCCTTAATAATGTCTTACCTTTGGTGCTTAAAGGTAATGGTAGATTCACTGAATTTCAGTTCTCTAGAAAATGGACATTGCAGTAGAAGGATTAAAAGTAAGTAGCATAGCTGTTGACAAAATAAACCCAGAGAGCTAAATACACAGTTGTTTAGGCTTCCCCGAAGGAATCAAGTTTGACTGGATATGGAACTAAACTATCTGAACCTGACAAAATAGGTGAGTGGAATGTATACATGTGAAAATAGAATAAGAGTTTGATAAAGCTGACTATATCTTTAAAACTTATTTTTAAATTAATGTAAGCTGATTGTATCTTAATGAGAAAGCTGTAGCCATCTGTATGAAACATGGAAAGAACTAGATTATTTTGAATGGTTTGACAAAGCAGTTGCAGACTAGCTCATAAAAATCCTTTTCTAGTGCCATAGTCCTATGATGGGAAAAGGCCATAAAGAATTTAGCAGTTTTGAATGTGACCTCATCATTAACTGTGGCTTCTTTATTGATGGTTTAGGACAAAGCGTGGACGTAGTGCTGTTAGGGCTGATGCACCCCACAGTTTATAACTGTGTGGAGTAATCAGCCCTTCCTTCTACTGACTTCGCATGCAATTAAAAAAAGTGAAAACAATCCCATCTTCTTCTCTTGATTGGTACTGAAGGCTGCGATTATGAACTTCCTGAATGGAAATTTCCTTCTGAGCTAAGAAGCTGACTCTGCTCTTAAGTCCAATAAAACTATTTTAATCCAAAAGCTCTAAATCTAAGCCATAGGGTTCTGGAAGAGTTATCTTACTAAGCTCAAAAGATATCTCTACTTAAGTCTTGAGTCTTTCCTTTTTTTTTTTTCCTATCTCATTTTTGGTCTTTTCAAATATTGTTGCTAAACTGCTCTCCCTTTCCTAAGCTTCAGCTTCTCTTTCTCTCCCACTCTCTCACTCTCTCTCACCAGACCCAAACTCCTGGTGTATACAGATTATAACAGTTCGTGTTTTTCCACTTTCCCTCATTTTCTCATGTTTACTTGCTTGCTTCTTTCCCCAGCTTTTTCTCCTGACACAGGTGGTCTCTCTTCTTTTGGAATGGTCTTACAAAACAATATAATATAGCTTTATCCTCAGTTTGGCAGCTGCTGGTGTACTTCACATGCTTAAAGACAGGTGGGTACAAAAATTAGTTACTGTGAGGTACAAATGAAAGGGAAACCACAGTTCACAAGGTATGCTGTGTTAACTGCCATTGTCAGTGCTCTGGTTCTGCTGTAAGACGAACTTCATGGTGCAGTTACAGGTAGAGGAGAGAAGGCCAAGTTAACTCATACCTGTGACGGTTAGTGGTGTGTAAGAGCACACACAGAAGTTACCATGGAATGACAGACATTTGAGGTATATACATCACTACAGATATTACTTAGCTTTCAGGTAACCTCCTGGTAGTCTGTGAGGAATGCAAATAACTTTCTGTTTGATTGACATTATAATCCACCTCCAGTTGCCAAACTGATAGCAGCAATGTAGAGAGTGCCTCACTGGGTGAGTGCTGAAGCATCTGCCCATGGCTAGCATGGGGTCATCATCCTAGAAGGAGCTCTGAGGCTAAAAGAAGCAGAGCCACTGTGGCTGTGTAGCAGGGGCCATGGACAAAGCAAGCTTACTGTTCCACTGGAAGGGAGAAAGAAACCTAGCTGTGATTTTTGGTTTTGCTTGAAAAAAAGAAAAAGTAGTCTTGGGCATACATAGGAAGTAGTAGAGACAGAATGGAAAAGGCTACCATAGTTTTGACTTGTTTCCTTTCACCATTTTAAAGACGGTGCAAAGTTTGGTCAACAGCTGTGCCTTCCACTGATGAAGCCATGTGGGCAGCTTCACTGCCCTGTCTCCTTTAAGTTTCAGGTATCATCTCCTCTGCTGATGTATGCTTCATTGACTTGTTTGTCTTCTAAGCTTCATGTAAACTTACTGTATTTCTCTAACCAAGCCTGGAAAGCGGAAGAGAAATGAACATATTCTGCTTCTATAGAGAAAGAATGAAGGGAGATAAACAAGGAAAATAAATAACAAATCAGGAACAAATATGTAGTTACTTTTTTATCCCTATTTTCCTGTTCATTCCTTGGAGTGTAGGAATAACTCATTTCTCATTTCCACTACTAATAAATACTGCTAGCACTTTAAAGTCAAGACCACATATCCCATAGTTCCCCAAGGCATTTCCCAGGAGTACAAAGAAAGCGCTCAGAGTTTTTGAGAAGGGCATGTCTCTAGGGAGATGTTTAGCAGAGGTAGGACTGTTTTCAGTCTTGTGTCTTTGTTCTGTGTTAAGTGTAAGATAATGCCCTTCACTGAAGTTGATAAAATTGAGGTGAGCCGAGTTAATCCTTCAAAAATCTCTGCCACTTTTCCACCTCTCTTGCTCCACAGCAATGTATGTGTTTCACTCCAAGTTATTGTTAATCTTTACTGCACTCCTGTCTTACAACGTGAGGCTGGAGGGACAACTCCTCATAGCAAGAGACTAATTTCTGATTCTGTGTTCTAGGTAGTGAAATACAGGACAACTCATATATCTACTGGTTGAAAAACTTGATACTCTGATGGTAGGTGAGTGCATAAAAACACATTTCTGCAATGCTTTGTCTGGGGGTAAGAGTGCTGTACATCAGATGGAAGTAACTTCTGCCTGATTTACTCATGTGGGCTGTGTGATGCGATACAGAGTTATAATCTGCATAAGTACATAGATTATTAATGGTTATATACTTAGCTAGTTCTGTTCTGTTACTGCCAAAATGTTATTTATTTCAGTAACTCTATGTGGCGATGGGTTTCACAGGTTGTATGAAGAAATGCTTCCTTTTCTTAGTTGTAAACTTAACTAAATGAAACTGGGCTCTAAATGTGTGTATATAACTTTTGACCTTGCATTTTGAGAAGTGGAGCAGGTCCTCTTTTTTCTTCAGAAGATCTTCACTTGATTAAAAAGTTTTCGTTGCCTAAGTTTTGCTAGTCACATCACATATAGCAAAAATAAACACACCAGCTGATGAATGGAGGACAAGTTACAAGGCTAGGAGAGGGGGGGTTGTCACCTATACTTGCACAGAAAAATTAAGATTTATTCTTTCTTTGTTTCTGTATGCAGTATGTTTCTTGCAGCCAAGCTGAACTTCTGCATTTAAATACATAAGTTGTGTATAAGCTTCATTTTAAATGCAAGGATAATCCCATCACTTACATTGAGTTCATTTGTAGAGACTTTGCTGAGTTGAAGTTTTAATTCCACGCATTTTTTTAAATTCTGCAACACTTAAAACAATGATCCAGGTATAGGATCTTTGCATTGACCTCCTAAGGTAACAGGAGCAGCATTTGAAAATATAATTTTACTTAACAGATTTGAAAATTAATTAAATTATAAATAACTATGAAATGTTTTCATCGACAGATGTCTAAGGACATTTCAGATTAGGGTAAGCATCATTATTGTCCCTTTATACCTGAGGAAACTGAAACATGTAGAGGTTAAGTGCTTGCAGGAGTATTAGAACCAGGGAAACTTATGAAAGCCTTGTTAGTTCATCTGGTGAATCCAGGCCAGAGCCTTAGCCCAGACTGCTTCAAAATTCTGGCTAAGTATGCTTTCATACATTTTCATAATTCTCACTCCTCAATCAAATTAGATGTAAGAATTAGAGGCCCAGTCATATATGTCTTGAAGATTATGAAAGTCTTGTTCTCAAGTTCACTGGGAGTAAAAGTGAGCCTTCAATTCCCAGAAGTTACCTATCATTTATTGTTTTCCTTGTTTCAGGTGTGTTCTATTTCCTAAGCCTTTTTCTATGGACCTATAAAAGAGAAATGATTCTCTATTTAACAGTTTGATTAGAGAAAGGTTAACCTGGGGGGTGGGGTTTATTTATTCAGTACTGCCTCTTCTTAGTCAAAGTTGTTGATTCTTTGTGTGATTACCTGGAAGCATCACTATTTCTTCATTTATGCCTAGTTTACATATTTGGGGGGGGAAACAGACTAGCACTGGAAAGAGAAATGTTGGTTTTTTAAGAACACAGCTAATTTAACAAAAACAGGCTATTAATGGAAACAAAAATATTCAAATGTTTGTTGGACCTACATGTATTTGAATCATTCAGTTGAAAGGATTTGAAGGCCAGGCTTGTATTCCACTTAAGACACAGTAGTGACAGAAAATGATTGCACTTCATTTAGGTATTTCTTCAAGTTACCTAAAGGCATAATATTTGCAACCCCTACTTAAATACCCAATGAAATTAATTTAATTGTAAGGAAGCTATTTGATACTGTTACGGCACTATATGTCTTCACATTTGACAAGTACCAGCATTTAACCTTTTAATTGAAAATTACTTTGGGGATCCTGCCAGAAACTGCAAACTGAAAACACTAACCCCTATTATTGAGTCATGTAATACAATAGGTACAAAGTCAGATGTCCTTGACCGGCACACTCTGGGGCTGTGTGGGTGGGAAGTTCTGTGTCCTTCCAGAATGAACTTCCTTCTGCTACAAAGGCTGATTGTACAGTTCAAGGATCGTTTCATTATTTCTGTATACAGATACTTTTAAGAAGATAAATTGATTATTCCCCCTTACAAAAGTGCTTTTACTTGATATTGTTTAAGGCAGGAGCAGTGCTTCAAGGGGAAGAAAAGTTTTATTATTTTTTTAATGTCTGGATTTTTTGAATATGTGAATATATTGAATATATATTTTTCAATATATATGTGAATATATATTGATTTTTATATAGGGTGGGGGTGCGAAGGGAGAGAAGGGAGACAGGGAGAGGTATTCCCTTACATCTTCCAAAAGAATCGGAGTTGGAAGCTGCAATAAGGTATGGGATTAGTGAACATCTCCACTAGTAATGACTTTGCACAGCTCAGGTTATGCAGCCACAGCACTTCCTAAGAAAGGATGAGTGCAGCTCCAGACCATGCCACAAGGACTGTGTAAGCGTTTCATTTAGCTCTGTAAAAGATTCTTAGTTAAAAGCTGCTCAGTGTTGCTATTTTGTCTGTAACTGTGTTTTCAGAAGTACTTTCTAAACTGGGACTTAAATTGATAACGATCCTTGACAGTTCCAATGTTGTTGTCTGGAGTTGGGTACCCAGAAATTGAGATAAACAAGATGTGTTTTCAGACCCTCGGAGTGTCTTGGCTGTTCTGAACACTGCAGCTGTAGGAAAGTGGAAGTTAAGAGTCCACAAAGCAGGAATTTTTACTCTGCTAATGTAATTCATGGAGAGGTACCAGGATTACTCGCTGCCAGTTAAAGGCTTTTCAGCATTGCTGGCAAAACTAGATTTCACTGCCTTGAGGACCTGGGCTGTATCTCAGCTGGGAATGGGAAGTTAAAGTTGATCTAGGGAACAGAGACCTGATGAAACAGATTTGCTGTTCTCTGGTGCTTTGAAGATGGTGACTGCTGTTGCTCCTTTGAAGCTTCTTCCTGCCTTTGGTGGAAGTGAAAGGAGAAGGAACAAGGCTGGCTTTTTAAAGGTTTGCCGTAACAAAACAGGTCTCGGAGTTATAGCTGTTTTGCCTTCATTGCATTTAGTTGAAATGAGTGAATGGGTTCTAAATTTAATGACAGATAGAAAGAAGGATAGAGCATGTGATTGTTTAAGCTTCCTCCCGCTAGGAGACCAGTCTGAACTGGAGAAAAGTTAGTTTTGACTCAGTGTATCTAAAATTTAGATTGTGCAGCTTAAAAACCTGTGTTATTGTGAGCTCTTTTGAATAGAGGTCAATTTTATGAGACAGTATGCATGAGTGGTGAAAAAGCTTTTGTGTAAAAATGTGAGCCATGGTTTGGTAAAAGTAGAATGCATATAAACTGATCTCATGCAAATTCTCTTGAAAAAGCATGCAGCGGTATAAACCCTTTCCAGAAGGGAGGCTCCAGTCAAGTGAAGAATTGTAGCTACATTGTTCTGCAGCCTGGTAGGGGAGCACACTGCAGCTGTAAGTGACTTGCATTGGTAACTCCTCTTTCCATGGTTAAGTTTCATGGAGTCCCATAGCTGCTCAGTAGTTATCTATAAAGGTTGGAATTTTGGCTTCTAAATACATTCAAATCCAGTGTAGTATTTAACTGGAAATACAAAACATTAAAAAAAAAAAAAATCTTGTCAAGTAAGGAAGAATTCAGTCTGTCAATAAACTGAACGTGCATAAATACCCTGTGAATGGGAAGTAATAGGGGATATTGCTTAAAAGTAGAGGTTAAGCTGTGATTATAGGAATAGGAAGGAATACACAAAACTTGGCTCTGTGAGTGTGTGCTGTGGAAATACCTGTGCCAAACTAAAGGAACATAGAGCCCCTGGAATTAGATCTGGAAATAAGCTGTAGTTAGTTACTGTTACTTGCATAGGCCTGGTTTGTGCATGTCATATGCAGATAAATTTTGTGAAAGGATCTACTTACATAAACATTTTGTCATGCAAGTAACTTTCGTTAATGCTGCTTCCTCAGTCAGGTCACTCATGTGAGGTAGCAGAATTAGGCCACAAGCTAGTGCCAGTCAGCTTCTCTTTTCAAATCTGGGTGTTTTAGTCTTGTGGCTAAAACTAAAATGCAGTGCTTCCCACCACCCTAGCTTTACTAACAATTTTGATTTTGTGAAAGGTCAGCACATGAATGTGTCTTGTAACATTACACATTGCCTTTACTCAAAAATTCACATGCACAAGGAAACTGACAAAACAGTTTATTTTGGAAAATTAGTAAATCCAAATGATGGATACCATGTGTCAAAATAATCCTTGGTGCACGTGCTTGCATTTTCACACAGACGTTTTTGAAAATTATACTGTGGAAACTAAATAGAGATATCAGTTTGCCAGGGAGCAGGCTTAAGCCACTTTTCTGTACAGACTGCAAGATGTGGTCTCTTTTACTGAGCGTGGAAGCAAAAGCAGTTCCATCTTTACTTTAGCCCTTCGCTATTGTTCTCCAGAGGTGCCAGACAAGATCTAAAGGACCAATTAGTGGAGTTAGGCAGAGGAGGATTAAGGCTGAAATTTCAGAACTAAAGATGTAAGAATAGCTAAATAGTCTCATTTCACTGTAAAAACTTGGTGCTTAGTTGAAGCTGATTCAATTCTAGAGTCAGTGGGGAAGAGAGACAGGCATCTCCGGAAGGAGTTTATTTGATGTTCATCCTGTATATTCTAAAAGGGAAGAGGTAATGGAGGATGTTATAGTAAAGTTCTTAGCCCCTAAATCCTGACAAATATAGCACCGTTTAAACAAGTGAATAGTTTTTCTTTTACCTGCTTGCTTTAAAACCTTAGGTAAGTCTCATGTGAAACAGTTAACTTTCACCTTGGTCAAATGTGAATGGAGAATGATTTTGGGGATGCTGAGACTGTGCTGCCGTGTTTGATTACATTTCATTGATGCTTTAAGGACAGGCTTGCCCCCCCCCCCCCAAGAGCCCAAATACAAAAGTGCATGTAAGCTCTTTGCTGAACCTGTCCAGGGTGATACATAGCAAATCTTGAACTGGAAGAGTAATGCAGAGTTCCTGCGTTCCAGGACATTGAACTAACCAACAAGGTCATTACCTGGGAATAGAAGGATATGGACTTGTTTTGGTTGCTTTCTTAGGTGTTTTGAATATAGTTAGTGGGACATTTCTGCACATACATTAACAAGTATTTTGAAGTAGTAGCAGTCTGCTTCACCTGCACAATGTTGTATATGTGGGAATATAAATGGAAGAGAAGTTGAGGTCTCTTTGGTAACAAGGCTCTAGCCTGCTTTTATTTTGATTCTGGTTAATGTTTGCTCAGTGAGCTGGAAATGGGAAATCCACCTTTGAAAGCATCATATGAGTATCATGCTGACAACCAAAATCTCTTCTGTGGAGACTTAAATTTGCCCAAACATTTTAAAAGTTTGGTAAAGTTGGGTTTTCAGTCCTCTTCCTAAAGTAGAAAGAGGCTTACTACTGTCAGTCTACACTGTTGCCATGAGAACAGGGCATTGCCTGATTTTCCTTCCTATATATGCCTTAAAAAAGATGCTGGGACTGTAAAATAAATTACTGTTTTGTAATTTAGCTTTAAGCAAAAGGAATTTTTCAACAGTGACAGTTCTGGAAATGCTTTAACTTTTAAATGCTGACACCAAATAATAAGTAAAACCTTGTGATTAATGTTTCCAGAAGGGACTATTAACATTATCCTACATCTGTTCATGATATAATCTCCAAATGAAAAACACTCACTTAAAAAAAAAAAAGAAAAGCAAAAAAGGAAACCCTAAAGAAGTATATGTTTATGCAGCATTTCAGTGCAGACTTAACTCTAATGTGTGGACATCCTTGGTAAGACTTAACCAACTAATTTTTCATCTGATCATTATTTAGTCAAACCTCTATGGTACTCCTGAGGTTGCTTAAATTTCATTGACAACATGTCGTTTCATTTGCTGAAAAATGTGGTCATTTTAAATTACACTACATGAAAGAGCTTTTTATTACTTAGAGTAAAATTAGCCATCATATTTGATGAAAATACTTAATGGTAGATCAGGCATAAAGTTCTGCTAAACATAATTTCATAATTAGTTCTTGCTGATTTAAATATTTGAGATGGTATAGGAGGGTTGTTTTTTGTGACTAGGAGGAATTTGCAGGAGTCCCATCTTTTAGGAAATGTTTAGGAGTACCAAAGCAGAATTTGTAGAACATATGGCA
Organism: Haliaeetus albicilla; assembly: GCF_947461875.1. Lineage (NCBI taxonomy): Eukaryota > Metazoa > Chordata > Aves > Accipitriformes > Accipitridae > Haliaeetus > Haliaeetus albicilla. Next base: position 12,890,493 of record NC_091494.1, on the reverse strand, counting down.
GCAACTCATTCAGAAAATAATTATTCTGAAAACAATTACCTGTATTGGTTGGGAATAATTTGCCCATGTAAGACAAAACCCTAAATTGATGTATGTCACCAAGATAGCTGTATTAGTTTCAGTCTGTATGTCTTGATCTCAAATTTATTTTACTTAATGAATAAAAGTGTATGGAATTCATGTGCTCTATGAAAATGTATGCTGAAAAATCATCCTTTTTTATGCAAGGGTGGTGTTTTTGTTAGTATTAAACTACAGTTTGTACCATGCCAAATACTTTCTAAAATGTATAAATTGGCATTTCTGGTAGCTTTTTTAGATTCCTGTTGAATAGTCATTTTGATCTCTGTTGAGTGCTATTTCCCATGAACAACCGATTTACAGTTTTCAAGTTTTCTTGCTTTAGCTGGCATAAGAAATCAGTGATAACCTAACAGTTACAGGCAGTATCACTTATAGGCCACCATGTGTGGTTTGTTTTTTTTTTAACAATGCATCTTTTAATTGATGCTGTTTCCTGCTAGTATACTTTAGTTTCAACAAACAACTCTGCTGTTGTGGTCTGGGTACAAAAGTGAGGTGCAAATTGTGAGGCATGGAATGCAGGGTGCATATAGCTAGGTGTCTTATGCAAATTTAACATCTGCATGTGGTAGAGCTAAAGTGCTGTCCCAGGTGGTGTTGAGTATCATCCATGAACAAAATGAATGTATCTTCAAAATGAATGATAGAACAGGAGCAACAGGCTGATTAGGAATCTCAAAAGCCCCATTCAAGTGTTTAAAGTTAAATTAATGCCTTTATGCTTTGCTTGTGGTGGCCATGCTTCAGGCTAATCTCTCTGTTTGCTAGAAACCAAGCAAGTCCCCTTTAAAGTAAGTGGAGTTGAAGGTTGTTCCATAATTTACCTTGGAACACCATTGTGCTAGCCTCTATGGATAGACAAACAAAATCCAGACAACTCTGACAGAAGACTGTCCATCATACTTCAGCTGCCTGAAAAGACTTTAATGGCATTGACGGTATTTTAGTGATGATATCTAAGCTTCAAATCGGCAAATGATTTGTTTGACCAACTGTGTATACAAGACGTGCAGGGTTTTTTTTATTCCTCTCTGTTTACACATATACACACAACTTGCATATATTACATGCATGCAGTTCAGTATGAACAGATCAGATTACTTGTCTTTCGAAGAAAGAATACGTTATACACTTAATTTATGTCAATAAGAAAACAAAGTTGAAACACCAATTAAAATAAAATTTACTCATATTTTTCGCATAGTTTCTATCCTCAGTTATTGCATTAGAACAGAATGAAGACATTGCCATTTGGGGAAATATATTTCTTCATATGTAGGCATAGAACTGTATTGAAGAAAAGCTGACAAAGTAATGCCTCACATACATCACTTCAGCTTTGTGTGAATGAATGAACATATATTGTATCTGATCACAGGAGATGACATTCAAGTTATTTGGTTGTTCATACCTGCAGGAAACCTATAAAGAGAAAGATTCTGTTTTCCGTATGTTCTGGCCAGACTGTTTGCTGTGCAGTGTGGCTCAGGCTGTCATCTTGTAAACTGTAACTCAGGCACTGTGCACTGTTTTCCTTGCTTCACTCACCTGTCCTGTTTAGAAAAAACTTGAGATCTCAAATGAACTGATAAGGATTTGTTTTTTCTTTTTGTCCTGGTTTCGGCTGGGATAGAGTTAATTGTCTTCCTAGTAGCTGGTACAGTGCTATGTTTTGAGTTCAGTATGAGAAGAATGTTGATAACGCTGATGTTTTTGGTTGTTGCTAATTGATGTTTAGTCTAAAGTCAAGGATTTTTCAGCTTCTGATGCTCAGCCAGCGAGAAAGCTGGAGGGGCACAAGAAGTTGGCACAGGACAAGCCAGGGCAGCTGACCCAAAGTGGCCAAGGGGGTATTCCATACCATGTGATCTCATATCTAGTATATAAACTGGGGGGAATGGGGGTGGGGGGATCGCGGCTTGGGGACTAACTGGGCGTCGATCGGCAGGTGGTGAGCAATTGCGCTGTGCATCATTTGTACATTCCAATCCTTTTATCATTACTGCTGTACTTTATTAGTGTTATAATTATCATTATTAGTTTCTTCTTTTCTGTTATATTAAACAGTTCTTATCTCATCCCATGAGTTTTACTTCTTTTCATGATTTTCTCCCCCATCCCACTGGGCGGGGGGAGAGTGAGCGAGCGGCTGCGTGGTGCTTAATTGCTGGCTGGGGTTAAACCACGACACTTTCTAAAACAAAGAAAATGAGCCAGAGCAAGAAAGAGTTTTAGCAAAATGCGTCTTTTATGACTGTCTCTTCCAGTGCAAAGGTGTATTTTGTCATTTTGTGTTCAGTCCTTCAGTCTAATGTATTTATTTCTACATGTTTCTGTGTATTAGAGGCTTGTCTACTGTGTCAGATTGTAATATGTCATATTTAGCACAGTTAACTTTTTTTCCTTTGCATGGGATTGTATAACACAACTTTCCTGTTAACATAAGTGATTGGGCATCACTGAGTCCTTTCTGTTGTGTAATTGTTCTCTTTTGACATACTTTTCTATGTGTGTGAGCTCTGATAATGTGCATGTGATATTTACCTTACAGAAGTGGCCCTTTTCATCGTTATTTATGTTGTCATGTTAAACCTGTTTCTGAAACCAGTTTGTCACTTGAAGTACAGACAAAACATTGTTCAACATGTGCAACACAAACAACTGCCAAACTTCAAACTTGTATGTTCATGTCAGACTTCTTAGCCAGCAATATTGAAACAGCTGTGTATGCTGGGCTTCTTTATACCCATGATTACTGAATGAACTTGGAAAGAGTGAGTACAGGGAAGGGAGACTCCAGCGAATATATACAGCAAGTTTTTGGCTCGGTGGTTATAAAAATGATTCTAATAACAGTCTCTCAACCTGCTGAGGACTTCATAAGTTCATTATCAATGGAATTTAGTCAAAAGTCCTTCATGGAAAAGAGGAACATTCCTGATGAGTAAACAGAAATGGTGATAATCATGTTTTCCTACAAAATATTTCTGCAACCAAGGTGGAAAGAATATTGCTGAGGTATTTTTAGGCTTAACGCTGCATGCATTGTTTAAAGTTAAATTTCAGAGGGACTTAAAAAGTAATGGTTGCAGAGGAAAGCTTAAGCAAAGCTATTTAGATTTTTTTTAAAATAATCATTCATAGCTCTTTCTGCTACTCTGGAGACAATGAAGACTTAAAGCTGTAAAGAGGTTTTTTTTTTAAATATAATTTGGTGGTTAAATTTGTTTCGGAGGGAAACTGCAACCAGATGCAATGAGAAGAAAGTGCATTTTCATATATAAAAGCAACAGTGAATATTAGTTACTGTGGTGGTTATGCTTATTGTAAAAATAAAGAAAATAAGACAAATGGAAGGATAAACTTCTGCCTAAGATGACCTTGTGTTTTAAAACAAACAAAAAAATGTATATGTCTTTTCAGGAATGTCATATCCTACAAGGAGTTATGTCTGTCCTTAGGAAACGTGCTAACAGAAAAATTGTTAGCCTGCAACAAATACTGTCTATACTAGCAGGAAATAATGGCCATACGTTGCCAGAGAGGATGATGAAGATTCAAGATGACTTTGTTAATGACTGAATTTATATACAGGACCAGTGGGTTTTGTACCCAGCCTCATCTGCATCAGCATGGAACTAAACTCAATATCGTTACCTTTCTCTAGTAAGTACCTGAGTGCAATAGAAGTTTGTTTGGCCTTGATAGAGGGTACAGATTGGTCAGCCTAAAGGCTAGATGTAGTTGCTTCAGCTGACAGATCTGACAGCACAATGGATGTGAGAGAGAATAGCCTGTATATGAGACCTATGAATGCAGACTAGCTTTCTATAGCACATAACATTAAAGATACCATCATTATCCTCAGAGCATGCTGCAAGAGAAATGGCTCTTCTACATAAAAAGTACTGTGTAAGACACCCACTCATGATATACCCTATGCAGTGCAAATCTTTGAAATGTAGATCTTACACATAATAAGGATGGGCATAAAAGTACACAAGAGTTAGGTATAACCTCAGATTTGTAGTTGGTAGGTCTAGAAAGGAAAGGTTTCACATAAATTATTTGATTCACATGAGTAGAATGAAGATTAGGACAGAGAATGAATGCATTGGGAAGAAAATTCTTAAAAGTGAGAGGAACTGGGCTGCAGAAGTGGTGTGAGTACTTTGTTGCTTGGAAATTCTGAAATGAGATTAAGAAAAACACTTGGAAGTGTTTGAAATTGCCTGGCACATCTTGAACTCTAATTCTGTCTAGAACAGCATTAGTAAAAGCCAAATGTATGCACACATTTTTAGAAGGTATACTTACACAGTATTTGTGCATGACAAGAAAAATAGAGAACATGGCATATTCCAAGCAGGCTCTGAGCAAATATTCTAGACCTGAAAAAAAGTCTGCTTTGCATTCTGGGTAGGTGTCTTATTCTCTTATGTGTTATACTTAATTTCTCTGCGTGGTTTCCCTGAATACTGGTACAGGTCTAGGTTTCCATTGATAGAAACAAGAACAGGATTTTGGCTTTTCATTCAGCAAGTCTAGTTTAAATCAGTGGAAACCCAGAACTGTGTTATTAGTATTTAGATTAATTATTTCAGGTTGACTTCAGAATCATAAAGTAGAGTTTGAGCCAAAGATTGATAACTGGTTTGTACTTCTGTGATGTGGACTAAAGGCCAATAAGGGTTAAGAAGATAGAAGTCCCAAATTCTCCTTCATTTTACCTTAGATAAATCTGAGCCCAGGCCTCCAGAGGTGAAAGGCTAGCACATTAACTAGGACCTTAAATGTGTCCTTCAGCACACAAACCTGCAGTATCTTTTGAAATCTATGCAGGTTTCTCCTGCCTGCTGTGCGTAATTTCAGAATACGCTGTCACCATTAAAGAAAAAAAACAAGTTTGCTCTTTCATCTGTGCACCCCACGGCACCGATTGGGGGAATCAGTCCCCAGGCTCCCCTAAAATTTGTGATCTTTGGCTCCTGCTGTAAATTGATTCCGTGCTGTGCCTCCTGACATGTGAACTGGGTAAAATCCATTTTGAAGTCTTTTAAAACCTGGCATTAACCCTGTGGCATCCTCTTAAGTGCCGGTGTTTTCTCGTTATATTATTTACTGGGAAGAACTTGCCTTTAAAACTCTAGCAGCATTGCAAGCTAACTTGTTAAAATCTCAGTATTAAAGATAGACGCTATAGTGTGCTTTGAATTTCTCCTGAGACCTGATGTTGGGAAAAGTGAGTTCAATTAGTCATGAGTGAGGTGAGTGCCTCACTACTGTGCAAATTGCTTTGGGACCATTTGGCCCATGTCTACTCATGATTCTCCCCCCTCATAAATACAGATGTGTAAAGTAGTCAATATTTTGTTTGAGCTTATCTTGGACTGATTATCTGAAACCCTCAAAAATTTTTTTTTGCTTCAGTGCCATGTAATAAAAGACTATTAAATTTTTCAGATTTTTCCCTCTGCTCTTTTATAGGGAAAGTAGTAATGTCTTTTGTACACATATGTCTCTCTCTTTACATCTATTCCGTATGACTTGGTTCACTGCCCACTGAAATGAAGTGGCCTTTGGGATTACAACATAGTAATGTTTTACTCAAGAGTTTGGGACAGGAAGTCAAAATGAATAACTCTTTGAAAACTTTAGGGATTTCTAAGTAGCCAGAACTTAATTCTAAGGAGAACATGGCTTTGGACAAAATAGCAGTAACAGTAGAAATTCGTTAATGATAGAAATGAGTTGCAACCCTGGTGTTACATCTTAAGACAACAGTGCTGGCAGTGGAGTACCCTTGCATTATAAAATCATAATAAAAAGGATTTGAATTTGAACTGGTGGTCTTGCATGCTGGCGGATGCTGCTTGCTTTTGTGCAAAGGACTAATTGTGAAAATGGCCTCTCTGTTCTTTGAGCACGTACTCACTTTGGTTCTGTTTTTAAAAAAGCTGAACTTCCCTTCAAGGAAGCCATGCTCAAACCAACTGGACGCCCACTACAGCAAGATTTTGAGAACTTGCCAAAGTTGCGTCTTTTCTTCTCCATCTCCATGCTGCTGTTTATGTAGATGTCTGGCATACAGCTTAGTTGGTAGCAACTGATAAGGCATAATACAGCTTGTTGTTGTATACTAAAAGTGAGGTGAAACTATATTTCACTTTTCCTTTGAGAAAAAGGCTGGTAATACAGGACTTGTCAAGACCCTTTCCTGTGTTTGATAGCTTTATCACAGCCCCAGCTCGAAAGGTTAAATGTTTTGGATTACACCGAATGTACATTATATGGAGGGCTTACTATAAATCAACAAGGCAGGTATGTTAAACACAGAAAAATATCTACAGCTGTTCTCTTACTCATCCTGCTTGTTATTTAACTCTGTCTCTACCCAGAGGAATATTTTTAGTTGTACTGTCAACAGTTTCAAAACAAAGAAGCAACTACAACTGGCAAATGAGGAACCCAGCTGGTGCTATGTTTAGGCTCCCAATGAATATACTCTAATCCTGACACCTGCAAGCTATTTAATCAGGATTTACAATTGAACATGAAGGATGAGAGGTCCAGAGGGCTGTGTTCTTGGTGTTTTGATTGCAAATGATGGAGAAAAACTTTGTTATCGGATGTTGTAGTTATTTGAAGTTTGGTGCCCTCTAACCCATGGGGGACCAAGAATCATTTATCACTTCACAGCAAAAGCCAAAAAAAGCCACTATGGCTTACACACTAGCATTCTCCTTTAGCTTTTCCTGTATTCCAGTGTAAACACGCCTTGGATTTATGAACAATGAAAAACAATTTCCAGCAGGCACATGGAAAGGAGAGGTTGTAAGGAAAGTATGCATTATCAGTTCTGTGTCAAACTGAAAAAATCACATTAAATTCCTCAGCACCAGTAATGTACATAACGATGAAATGTACCTTAAAGATAAGGAGAAAGAATGTAAAGGAAATTGAATAAAGCAAGATTTTTTTTTTTTTAAAGAAAAGACCTTTTCCATATGTGATTCTTGAATCTCAAAGTGGCATTGTCAAGGGCTCTCTTCATAAAGGTCGTCATTGTTCCTCCTAAAACCCTCTGTTTCCCCAAACAAGTGACATAAGATGCAGAAAGTTAAAATTTCACTATACCATCTTGTAACAAGCCCTGATGTGCCATTATGTTGCTGTGCTTGTTTATTTATTTACTGAAGGTTTCTAAGTACTTCTAGCTGAGTTCATGACAAATTAAACACATCATTCTGGCAGTAGCATTAATGTGTGTACATGGGGTGTGTATGTGGGGGGTAGTATGCTTTTCTCTTGCTGTGTTGTGCTGTCAACAACATAGTTATGAACAAGCAGGGTGTGGTGTAATTGACACCCCACAAAAAGTGGTTAATCAGCTGTCTGAAGTTGTTAGGTAACAATGCTGTTGCCTCTGGGTCTGATCAGATGATGTAATGCCTGTAAGTTCTTTTTTGTTGGTTGAGGCTATTGTGTAACTCAATATCCTGCGGAGGGTTTGTATGACTAGAGTCACAGAATAAGTCAGAATTTATTTCTAACTTGATTATGCTGTTTTATTTTGTTCTTAATTTAAAAGGGAAAAAAAAAGTATTTGTTACTTTTCAAGGCAAATAACTAGTGGGGACAGCAAAAAAGGGCTTAAAGCAGTCATCTTCATGGATTCTGTAATCAGCTGGAGGCAGACTGGAGGCAGAGAGCTTTCCTCCAGAGCATCTTGTATTCTGGGCTGCTACAGGTCGTGCTGGCCAGGGTGATCCCATAAAGGCTCTTGTGCTATATGACCCCTCTCCTACACTCCTCCAGCAGGCCTATCCTGCACTGCCCAGCAGGCGGTCTTCTGGGCTTTAAAGTTGTACTTCACAATGTTGACTACACAGAGGGACTTAATCTAGGGTCTCTTCAAACTTCTAATTATAACCACAGAAACAAATATTTTGGCAGAATGACAGCACTGTTCCTTTCTAGATCAGATGCTGTCATCCCTTGGCATATGGATGGATGACATCACTTATGCAGTACTAATGGTACAGGATCTTCAGTGCTTGTTGGACTGTTGCACTGAAAAGAAATTAAAACTGCTCCCTGAATTCCTCCTCAGCTTTATTTACCTGTTCAGGCTTTGCAGTTTCTTTATTCCCACATTTCTTTAAACAAGAGACTGTGCTTTCTACAACTATTCTTCCTTCTCTCTTAACATCTTCCCTCTAGTCCAGGCATTCTGATGTTGGTCGCATGGACCAAATATTTCTTGTGGTGAATGCTCTAATTACAGTAAGTCCATCTCTCCTGAGGATCTGCCAGCTTTGCAGACTTGCCCAAGGTTCTTCCTGTCGGGAATTATCAGCTGTTGTCAGTCTCATGCCAGCTCAGTTTTAGAGAATCTCCATTACAATCCCTCTGGTGTCCTTTGGTACCTATTACAACTTGACCTTCCCTTAGCTTGTTTGTCATATCTACTTCCTTTATTATGTACATTGCATGCACTCATTGTGCCTTTCTGTTGATTCCACAATTTAATTGCTACCCCCAAGTCTCTCAGATTAATACAATACTGTCAAGTAACTTCTGCAAATAACGTTTTCATGTGGAGTTATACATGCCATTGTTTCTATCGACAAAGGAAACAATGCTCAGTACTGTCTAGGGAACCATAATGTGAAGATACAATAAAGTCACACATTCTGTTCTGATTGCAGCTTTGCAGGGTGAACAGGTTACTGCTCAGGGGCTCTCTCTGTTTCTTTTCCCACTCCCTAGAGATCTGCCATGATAACTTTGTGTGTAAATGCTCTCTAGTCTATCTGAGAAAAAAGTTATGCATATATTTTTTAAGTGTTCAAGCTAACCTAGTCATTTTAATTGAACTAGATTAGGAAACAAGTAGTGGGGCAGGGATCTTGGATATGCTGGGAAGCAGCTGGAACCAGTAACCTCTTCACTTGAATCAGCTGCAGCCAGAACAAGACTGCTGACTTCTGTATCTCTTGGCACTGGAGTAACAGCACTCAGGTTGGCTTTTTGCACCCTTGAACTCTCATCCTGTTGTTCATCATGTCTATGAGATCAGATATAAAATGTCTTAGAAGGCCATTTGAGTAAAGAACTAGCATTCTCAATCCTAAAACTGGATTTCTACAGTTGCATTGCCTCTCTGAAAGCAGCAAGCAATGTTATTGCCTGGAATTCTGCTTGTTAAAGGGCTCTATAAGGAATGCCATTCATGCCACAAAGATGCAAAAATAGCCTCTTTAGAACACAAAAGTCACTTAAGATATGTGGGGAAAAAATGGAGAAATGAGACAAAGAAGGCTTAATCAAATGGAAAGCGTGTTGAGATACCAGAACTGCAGCACATCTGACAGATAAGGAGCCTAAATGACATGCACTCTCTACAGAGAAATGAAAACTTTTTTACTTCAAAGATTTGCCTTAGACACACCTATTTGGTAACATAGCAAATTTCTTGAGTCATCTTTATTGTAGCTAAAAGGGATGTTTAGTTCCACTGGCACTCTGCTGAAAAATACCAGTGAGGTAGTCAGGTGTCCTACATGTTGACCTACATGCTTGAAATCTTGTCTGTCCTTCCCTTCTCTATCACTTCATCTGGTAAAGGGTATTGCTTCATTCCAGGAGTGCTGCCTTGCACACCACAGTTAACAGCAACATTACTGCCGCAGCTTGACATATATCTACTGTGACAGGGTTTTAATATCTCCAGTGCTAGCTGGAGTATTCCAATAAATACTACACCTCAAAAAAAGTACTTTGGGAATAATTTGTGTTAATTCTTGGGCAAACACATCAGAGAAACAGTGATTGCTTACAAAGCAAAGCATTTATAAATATTATCCTAATTCGCAGGGGTCTGCCGATAGGATGATGGAAGGCTTGATATATGCATTGTTACCTTTGAGCTCAAATTTGAAGATGGAAGAATGCTATGCTGTTGCTTTTGCAACACCTAGTAAGGAGGGAAAATCTTTGTTGTTTGACTTTGTAAATGTGCTACAGTACTGCATAAAATGATAAAATTTATTAAAGGCTCAGCAGAACACTGAATTTATCAATTGTGTTTTCCGTTGTAATAACTTAGCTGCTTTGGTATGTAGGTATACTCTTCCACTTTTGAATATAATTTTGGAAAATACTAATAGGGATGATGAAATGTGTTTCACATCATATCCCATTTAAAGGCATAACTTCTATTTTAATTTGGAGTTTCAGATTTAGCATTATGAACAGACATATCAGTTCAATTATTTAGTTGCTCAAATATATTGGCAAGTAAACTGAGAAGTCAGGAATAAACCCCTTTCTGTTTAACTAAGGGTTGTTAATTACTGCCTATTTCAGCATATGAAAATGAACTTGGCTTTTTCTTTTGAACTCTGTCTTTAGAAGTTCAGGGTGGGGGAGTACAGTGTTTATTCAAGAAGGCTGCGAATCTATGTACCTCAGCTAGATTATCACTTTGCAACATTGACAAGTAGTTAACAAAACAAATGGCTTAGTTCTGCAGTTTCTTCTCAGCAACCAGACCTGTCCAATGATAGCTTCTGTTGGCATTGTGAAAGAGAAGCGTCTGTCCTTCAGAATTTTTTGAAAATACGAAGTATAGAGGAAATTCAAATAAACGGTACTTGTGGTATCTAGTGTTCAACTGGATGACTCTAACAAAGGATTTGAGATTCTTTACTTGCAAGTATTCCCATTAACAACTGTCTCTGGACAACTGGACAGAATCTATTCTGTTTTGTATATATCTGAGGAAGATTTTGGAAGATTAGGTCCAAATTATTGATGGGAAAAATAAGCTTAAGGAAGTTATTTTCTTGTAGCACATGAGAAAATATATTGCAGAGTTGCTCCTAAACAAAAAACTCATGATGGACAAAGCAGTGCTGCTGGGACAATTCAAATGCTGGAAGTCTTATGAGGAGCATTTCTATGAAGGGTTTGTAACGTCTAAGTATTACTCAACATGTAATTTCTCTTGGCAGTGACATAGTAATGGTCATGATTGTTAGTTGTATAGAGCCACAATTGGCTTTATTTACTTTCTAATCCTAATAGGAAGTGAGATACCAGTATGAGTTACTCTGGGAATAAAAATTTCTTAAGCAATATTAAAGTTGCACGTGGGTACTGTGTGGTTTCATGTTTCAGAAGATAAATTGCATAAAGTAGCAGAAAGGATGAGGTTGTTTGGGTCTAGGATTAGTCTGTTCTGAAAGCTGACCCTCCCAAACCAGATGAAACTGAGTACTTCCTCACATAGACTGGTCAAGTCAAGGCAGCTGGATATGATGCTAGCCAAACTGTAAGCTGTTGCCTTCACAAAGTAGCATACCCTAATTGCATTGCTATTGAAATCAAATAAACCCAGGCAGAACTTTGATTTTTAGCTAGTTAGGTACAATGTTATGGTTCAGTCTACAGACAAATAGATAAATTAATCACATGGGATAATTATCTGCATAGCGAATGTAAATCTCAAAGGTTTAAAGAAGTACAAGTGTTTTGACTAGAGATTTTCCATTCTCAGACAACTGTACATATAATGCAAAATTGTTGGGACGGGTGTGTGCATACACGTTTATTTCTCTCTCTCTCTTTTTCAGTGAATTGCATGTAGGTATTTTATCTTCTGTAGAACAATATCAACAGACAAAAGCATTTTCCACGTTTTGTCCTCCCTGCTTTTCTGTTCCTTTTTTTCAAAAGCGAAAAGAGAAAGGAAAGAGAGAAACAGGAGTATAACAACCAAATGTCAGAATAATTTTTAATACAAATTTTAATTGAATGATTAAAAGTAAATGAAAAATTATTTGCTTTGATATCAAAATAGTTTTGAAAATTTCAAAATCCATTTGAAGTATTTTTTATGTTTTTCAGTCCATTCTTAAACTGATTTTTATATACATTCTTTAAAACCTTTCCAAGCTCCAAGTGACTAGAATGAGTGTCAAGTTATTCTATTTTCTCTTATCATTTCACATCAGGTGGGATAACTCATGATCAGGCCTTCCAGAAATTATTATGGCTTTCTGTGCTTCAGTTCTTGAGTGAGTATTTCAAAATATGTTGCAGGGTCCTGACTTTTCAGAAAATGTATAATGCACATTTCTTAAGAATCCGATCTGTTTCAGTGGTCATGGTTGAAAACTTGACCAGAAAATATAAAAATTTTGATCAAAACATCAACTCCTCCTACTGGAGGAGTTTCACTGATGCTACTTCTCAGTATATTTGAAATGCCTGAAGATAATCCACACATTCCACTTACAAGCCATGTAAATTGCAAAAGAAAACAGTAAGTTGATTTGCGGGCCTTTTTCCTCTCATTTTTGATTAAAGGTTATTGTGGTTTAGCAGAACACTGGCAGATCCAAAGGCAACATGCCTTCCACGAGTACTGATGCCTGTAAAACCTTGCTCATAGTACAAAGATCCTGATACAGCCTCTGATTAATAGCATGAGATATTTTTGTGGACAGATAGGTCTGAGTTGGATCATACAGAGAATTCAAAAGAAAAACAAAAGTTTCATAAAAAGCACTTAGTATATACATGGATAGAATTCATGCAGGTGCAGATGTACAAGCAAAATTCAAATACAGGGTAGGTAAACACTGCTTGTTTTGCCTGTAGCAGGTTGGCTTGCATATGCCAGCTGCAGTTTACATGGGTTTCTTTTTTCTTCAAGAAGTGCAATAGTAATAGATAACTTCTGCTACATCAGGGAGCTAGTATTTTGATGGGCAAATGAGGAATTACATCTCTATACTCCAAAAATACTTGATTTTGTATGAATATGAAATAGCAAAGGGAAACAGTTGTACATCAGTATGTTTCAGTGGTTAACTTGGATTAAATTAATATTAGGCTACCAGAAAAAGACCCAGTACATTTGGTTTTAACTTTTTAAAACGTGTGATGTGATGATTTTGGATGACATTTTGTGTGTTTGTTCATATGTTGCTTGACCACATTCTGGACTGTTGGTATGAAGTCAATTTTTTGGAATTTTCATTATGACACCAGATGTAAAAAGCATAAGAAAAATGTAGGCTAGCTTCCAAAATGGCTATTCCTAGGCATATACCTTTTAAGCAACTAAACGCAATACAACATGTCCCATTTTGATACAATGCATCTCAAATTAGTAGTCTCTGATTATTGGGATTCAGCAGATTTTTATAAGAGTTTGGGGAATTTTTTTTAACGTTTGTAAAGGACTATTTATTAACTGTGCTGTTAGGACATGGGAAAAAAAAACAGGGCAAATAAGCTATTTGTTAATCATCTCAATAGCATGGGAATTTAAACAAATGTTACATATGCTTGCAAGCAAATGGTCAGCTTCTGAACCATGTGTTTAGTTAGTGAACTTCTGGTTCTCTGGTGATATTCTTTCATGTGCTTGCTGAGGACATGACTATGCCTGCATTTATTCTAAAGATATTAACTTAAAAGCAGTGTGACACTGAAGAGAATTTGGCAACCCTGAGATTGCAGCTATTCTTCATTATTCCAATGACATTAAAAAAAATCACTTCTTTCGTGAGAAGAAATGAAAGTGTTAAGAGCATATGGATCTGCATCACATACTTCATGGCCTTGTTCCCATGGTACCTGAATTTGACAGTGCTGCTCAGCTGCATCCTAGCTTTTAAAGAGAACACTTTGTGCTTCTGGTTTTACATCCTCTTATGAAACAAACACCAAGCTTTGAATCGGGGAAGGCAACTTGGGTTTGCTTTGTTGCTTTACTTTTTATAATCCAATTAGAACATGCACTGCCATATCTCAGTGTGTCAGAGAAGGACTGGAGAGCTGGGTTCTGAAACATTCTGCTTCATTACTAACTGTGAGGAATACTCCTGCCAGCAGTGGAGTTTTCACAATGTAGTGATCTGCAGCAGCTTCTGTAATTCGTTTTCTAGTATGTCCTCCCCTGTTATTGCAGTCTTCCCCCAATAAGACACAATCTGTTATAGCCAATAGCATGAACTGAAGCTCCATGAAAATTTCATCTAAGCCTGAGAAAGCCTGCATAATGCTCTAGGCGCCCATCTAGCATCAAGCTGATGGTCTGTCTTCTCATGGTTTCACTGCTGTTGTGCCAGACTAGTTTGATGAGAGCCAGTCTTGGCAAGTTACCGCAGACTGCAGTCATGCATTGCATCACGGTTGGGTCAGTATGGAAAGTGCTCCAGAGTGATCCTGAAATCCAGCAGTGGCTGTATGAATACCTATGTGTTCTTTGACCTCAAACAGTACGTGGCTAATAAATGACACTACAAAACTGTTTCAAGGGTTCATGTGAGTAGCAGGGTAGAGCCTTTATCCACAGAGAAAAATAATTTTTCAGGTTTTATGTTAAAAATGCTGGAAGTGTTTGATGCTAAAGAACCTGAAATGTTGTGACTCCCTATTCATAAGGCTGTTACGTTGCCTAATCTTTCAAAAACTCTTGGGGAGTGGGTTACCAGAACTGCAGCTGTGGTAAAGACTGGAAAGCAGGGCCATGTCTGTCACCAAAATGAGAAATGAAACTAGAAATTGTTATTCCTGAATGATATTTTGAATCATTCTGAATCCTGGAATCCCCATTCCTTTCTGAAGAGCATTTAGAATAGGTTAGAAGTAAAATACATACATTTCTCTAAAAAGGACTCTCGAAAACCTACACGTACTAGAGAATGACAACTTGAACCTCATTTCTCTTTGTAGGTTTTGTATGGTTTTTGGTAAATTGTCTGGGTGGAATATTATTGGTATCAGCTCTACAGGATAGCTGAAGAACAATGAACAAATAGGATAATATTTCCTATTGTGTTGTATAGAACTTCTCCCATAAGCTTTTTCTTTCTGATATTTACCCCACTAAAAGTAAATAACATACCTGGAGGGCAGAGCTGAGATGACATGTGCTTGGGTTGCTGGCTGCACCAAGCACAGCTGTTGGTGTTTGCAGACAACTTGGCCCCACACCTCTATTCAGCATGTAGTCTGAAGGTGATGAGAAACTCCTGAGATCCCTGCTGAGGAACAGAAGAAAGAAGCATCTTGTCCTTCACAGCTTTTATCTAAATACAAGTTAATCAATATGCTAAACACTGATAGCAAAATACACTCACTTAGACTGATGTTCTGAGGAGGTCTGGAAGGCACCATTTGTCCACAGCAAAGCTTTGTCAAGGGAAAAATAATCTGTGGAAGGAGTAAGAAGCTGAAAATATATTTATATCTTTGCTTTAGGGGTAGGAGATACAAAATAGTGATGACTGCAGAAAAGCACATCCCCATTAACACTTTCAAATGTCTCTACCACAGTTCAGTAAAGCAAGCAGACAAGAATGGCTAGAGAAATCATTCTTCATTTTTGCACTGAAATGGTGATTGAAATGATCTTGTTTTGGAACACAATAAAATGAACCTACTACTCCTACCAAATTATTTTTTAAGTCATCACTTATTGCTCTGAATGGCTTAATAAACCGACATGTTTATGCAGTAGCTCTCATTTGGGGTAAAAGTGATTTTAGAAGACTTTGTCAGGACTCTGTTTCCCACAAGTTACAGTGTTGTGCCTGAAAGGACAAAGTGGTAGAACAGTCAAAGTTGTTATTTTGTCAGCATGGATAATTTCCATCACTACAGACCAATTATTTCTTTCTCCATCATAATCTGTTATCTTCGTAAGAATAGATTAATGCACATTTCTACCATAATCTGTGTAACAAATTAACAGATAGCTGGCCTGTTCTCAAAATTGTCCATTTAGACTGCACATATAATACTTTCCAAGGTATGATGATCCTTTTTTTGTTCTCACTTTTGTTCCTGATGACTATTAGCAATCCATTTTCTTTAATTCTTATTCAACACTGAGTTGATATGAACAGGTTTTGAAAAACTGAGAGATCTCTTTACCGTGAGGTAATAGCTAATATAGATCCTATTGATTAACGTGTATCATTAAGGCTCGTTTTAACTTTTCTGCATTTCCTTGCACTTAGCAGCACTGAATTTCTCCTGTTATTTTATTTGCTCATTCAGTGTCATGTCACAAATGCTGTTTTCAGCTCTTCATAGTTATTTTTAATTTTGTGTATCCTGAATTCTGTGCTGTTAGTAGACTGTGTGTTCTTACCATTCTCTCAATTTTCAGGATAATTTGGAATAGGTTGAATGGTACTGGTCTCAGCTGTTTGGGACCAACTCTGCTGCAACTTGCGGTGCAAAATGACCATTTAATCTCTACTTTTTGCTTTCTCTCTTTTAAAGGAAAGGATCTTTTCTGGTTTTGCATGATAGCTGAGAGTCCTGAAGAGTCTTTTCTAGTGTTTTGTGAAAAGTTCTTGGTTTGATTTGTATTTACAAGGGTTGGCTTGTTCTTCCTTCTGTCATTTTTATCTGTGCATACCATTCTGTTCTCTCTCACAGTGTTACATCACTTGCTCAGTATGGAAGAAAGGCTTGCTAATCTGTATCTATTCAGATTTATACTCTACCTTTTTTAAAAGCCAACCAGCAATACCACTTTAATCCTTGTTGAGGTGTCTCTCCATCATGCCTCATCTCCTGAAGAGAATCTATGCAAGTGTGACTTTCAAGAGAGGTAAACAAGGACAGGATGGAGATGGTTAAATGTGAAGCAGTGTGTCTGATCCTATGGAAAGTTGATCTCTGGGGATCCCTCTGAGTGTGGGATCCAGTGTGTTCAGTTGAGTTCCATATACTTAAAGCCAACCTAAATGCATTAGTGATGGTAGTACCTCTTGAGGAGACTGTAACCTAATTAGCTGCTATGTTCATTAGTTTGAGACCACATAGTCAGTTACATCTATGCCCATCTGTATTATATATATTTGTATATAATTTCTGCACCATCTGTATTATATGTATTTGTATTGTCAAATGAAGGTGTCTGAATGGGAGTAATTAGAGATAGAGAAGTTAAGTGACTGTTAGAAGTTCATACTTCAGGTCCCCTTAAATGGGGCAAGAAACTGCCATTGCTTTTCACTTCTGCTCCTGAGGTAACCCTTGAGATTATGAATTGGGTAGAAAATGACTTAATTTGCAGGACAAAGCTCTCCAACCATCCTTTTTCATGTGCCAGCATTACAAGGCTACTTTTCACATAGAAACTTTAATTGTGACCTGATGGTTTCTTTAAGGTCGGAAGCTGATTTAAGTTATTTGTCTTGCTAACTCTGCATTTCCCTCCTTGCCTCCCCCTGCAGCAAGCTGCCTCCTCAATTAGTCCTGCATGCATTTGTTATGGGCATGTTAAGCAAAAGCTGAAGTTACTGTCTCATGTGGGTGCCCATCATTTACTCATTCTTCCTCAGGAGAAGGAGTTTCCTTCTGCAAGTTCCTAAGACTCATTCCTTAGTAACAAATTCCAGTTTTCTACATAGCAGAGAGACTGAAGAGATGGTGAGATCTGAGAAAAAAACACTCCATGTGGATTCATATTTCAGGCTTAATTGGGAGATTTTTAGCATGGGTTCAGTCCTGCACTAACATGGCTTCAGGAAACATGGGTATAAACCCTAAAAGTTTCATTTGTATAGGAAGTTATTTAAATATTAAAGCCTTTAGTGTGCTGCTGCTTCTTCCGTGCGTTCATTTAAGATTCTCTAAGCAATTAAAAATTACAAAATCAAGTCTCTATAAGCTTGAAAAATGTTTTAAAAATACAAACAAAACCAACACTGAAACAAGCAGGATCCTTATTAGAAATTTCAGCTGTTAGGAAATAAAATGGAAGTCAGTGGTTATTAACACTCCCTCTATCTGAAGATGCATCAATGGTTTTGTGGGTTCATGCTTTACCTGTTGTCTATTGCATTGCCTAAGAAATAACTTGCTTTGTGCTCTTGACTGCAGCAGTCTTGACAGCAGACTGCATTTTCACTTGCATGTTTGTGCTTCAAGTAAAGATGGAATATGGACGCAGTCAGGTTTTGCAGTACGTTTGTGTCACAGTGTCAACATAGGAGGGGAATGTCCCTCCCTAGCTGTTGTAGTACAAAAACTGTGCATCTGGCTAGCCTGCTACATATTTTAAATGAGTTCCCACCTATAGGGTGCACGGCTCACACTTCCTTCACAGCTCCCTGGAACACCCACTGTGCTAATACATTTTCTTGACCAGGATATTCACACACTCAGATCTGGACAGGCTCAGATGCTAACTGGGTGAGTCACCACATTAACTGATCCTGCTCTGGCACCAGCAGCAGCTAAGGAGTAAAGGATGGAATAAAAGAATGCACAGCATAAAAGCACACAATTGCTGACTTTCACAGAAAGGGAAGACTTTAACCAGTAGTATCAGGGAAGTATCATGGAGATTTATTAAATGGTTGAGTAGTCTCCCTAGAGAGTTGGTGGAGGATCTATTTGATCTATGTCTTAGCTGGTTAAAGCTAGATTGCCCAAACAACTAGAAAGTTTGCTGCTTGAGGCAAACGTACAATGGCAGGCAGATAGATGCTGTGACCAAATAGATCTTGTTTCTCTTTGTTCCTTGGCCACCAGCTTTTAAAAGGAACAGCGTAAATGTTTGAAAAGAAGTTAGGCTTTTCCTCATCATCATAAACCTCCAGGTCTTTGTTTAATACCTCCCTCTATTGAATAAGATTCTTGCATGCAGACAGCTGAAAAATAGTTCAGAACTCACTGAAGATCTTAAAGTACATTATTTGGCTGGACACTTTAAAGAAGTTCTTCTGTGATAAAATTATTATAGAATGCTTATCAGAGAATAGAGGAATGCAGCTGAGGGGGTTTAGTTTGCCCTATTACTATGGATACGCCATCTGTATGACATAGAACCACTTTAGTGGTGAATACTTGCTCTTAGCAAAAAAGAGAATACTGAGAAACCCTGATTATAAGACCACCACAATCTAATCTGTCTCCTTTCCCTAAGTTTGTGGTTAAAATCTTTTGGCATATGGCCCACAACATATTGCCTCTCTTACAGCAGAGCAAAAGTATGCAGAAGTATTTCCTCTAACAATCAAAGCTTCAGTGCAAAAGTAGTGACCCAAATTAACTGTTTGGAAGAAAAAGGTTAAAGGTGTTTTAAAAAAGCATTCCTGACCAAACTGAAATAAATCAGCAAACTTCACTCACACATCCTCCAAACCTGCGATCAGCAATAATTTCATAGAAATAAAACAAATGGATTGCCACATTCCTTCATGTCTATTACACTTCTGTCTTCATTGCAGAAATTACTCAGAAATGAAAAGTTGGAAGGAAACTTGGCTGTTGGTAATAGCTTTATCACTTGTGCTACAGCAAATGTACTCTCTACAGAAGTTTCTAGGATGCACTGTTGCTGGTTCTAAAAAGTATTCCCAAACTCTTCATATAAAAGGTCTAATGCTGTTTTTGTACATAAAAGTAACGAGTTAGGCCTCTGGATAACAAAAGTGTATTCGAGCTACAGTTCAATTATGCCTAAGAAATTTTAGCCCCCATCCAAGAAAGGAGCTTGTTGTTTAGTAGAAGCACCTTAGCATGCATGTAAACTGTATTTTATACAAGGTTAAGGTGCCCTCTGGAACTGGGGCGTACCTTTAAAATAGATTTTTAAGTAAGTGCCCTATTTAGATGAAAAGATCAGTAAAATGGATCTTTTATGAAATCCTGTATTCAGCTACAAAACAAGCAAGAACTGGGAAAAAACACCACCACATTCAGTGCTTAGTGTTGTAAGACATGAGATGGGTGATAAGTGGAGAGTATTTTGAATTCTAACAGCGTTAGAAGGGTATGTCAACTCTCACTTTTATTTACTTTGAATTTATAGGAAAGGGATGAAGTCAGCAACTTCTAATTAAAGCTACAAAGAAATCAGTACTTTTCCTCCACGAGTATTAGCTAGGAAGGGAAAAGAACAACTTGAGACTTGTCCAGAAGTAGGGCTGTGTGACTATGCTAGGTTTTGTGTTTTCATAAAGGCGGATGTGAATGAGAGATTATTTGTGAAGTGTTAGGGATGATATCTTTGGCTCTGAGGATAGTGGATTTGAAGATCTCTAGCCTGAAGCAATGGCTTGTCAGTGGACAGTGGACAGTAGGAGAGGTAGTTGGTGTTGCATGTGGTAAAAACAGGGAGAAATGAGAAGCTGAGACTGTCTAACAGGAGAGGTGGCATTTATTAGGAAGAAACCAAGTAGTGTACAATCAGTTCTGCCATAGTAAAAGGAGAGTTCCTGAAGAAGGTCTGGTTACAGGAAATACTGGTATAGGAACTACTGAGAGTGAGAAATAGAAAGAGCTTGGAAGGCATTGCTGAAGAGTTTATTGTGCTCTGAGAACTGGAGAGCATAGGATAGAGCCTTCTCCCAAGCAAGAAAACTCTTATTTTCCTTAATATTGTGATATAAAATATGAAATGTGTTAGAGTAAACTACTGAGTAGAGTACACCAATGTTTTTATTTTCAAAGCAAATAAAAACATTTATTAATTTGGGAAAGACACTGTGATGAATTCTTCTCACTCTCATAAAATGCACAAACTTCTTATACTGCTTGAAAGCACAGACAATGGCAATGTAAATACACTAGAAATGCAACATTTCAGCTTGACATCTCTCCCGCTTAGAGAGCTTTGTGCTCCATGCCAGTGCTACCTTCCTGCAAATAATTTCTCTGAGCAGCAAATTATTAGCATTGTCTTTTGCCTTTTAGCACAGAAGTAATGGCTGAAATAGACCAATAGGGTAATGTAATTATTCCTAATAGAAGCAGAACCAAAGAAAAATTAGTTACTAGGTGCTGATTCTGTGGTATTTGTTTTATGCCTAGCCAAGTGCCATGCTGTGTGTGGCACCCAGGTTGGTTCTGCTCAGCACAGTGAAGCCCCATTGTGTCTCTGCTTTGTCTCTGCCCAACCTTTCATGTCTGCCCTGCTCTGGCAATGGGAAGACAGTAGAAGTGGGAAGTGGACTCTGTCCCCTTTTCCCCCACTTCTGCTGATACTGTGCATCCCTCTTCCTGAAACCCTGCTCTGTCTTTGATGCCCACTGACATTTCTCTATATGGTTTAATAGCACTGAGATTCTTAGTAACATCATGATCCTTTCTTTTACGAAAATCATAGATGCATCAAATGGTACAAGCATCAAATGGCATAACAGGGTCCATACGAATACATTCACTTCTTCCTTAAATTGAAAACCCCATGTGTGTTGCAGTAAGGAAAGAATTTGATTATTAATGATTTGACTAGTTTAGTATCTGGGTTCTCCTGAGAGAAGCTTAAATCTCAATTACATTTCAGTTTGATATAAAGTAATTACCTGAGAGAAAAGGTTATTATTTCAAAAGTTGCTCTAAGGAGTCCTCAGAACTGATGCTAATTCACTTTTGATCAAACATATCCCTGGTGTGAATTGCTTAAATAAAGATATACTGACAAATATTGCCCTGTATATCAGCCATACTTACAATATTGTGGAATGTGGTAATGTGGTGTTATTTGACACTGTGACCTTTACTCAGTAATAACTGCATATGGTACAATGGGTATCAGCTCTTACCCACTATGACTAAGACCATTTTGATTGTTTCCTTAGATTCTTCTATGTATAAAAACTAAACAGTAGATTTAGGGTGGTTTCCCCCTCACTCCCTCATCTCCCAGCCACATATAATCCAGAACACAGAGCTTGAAACTCCAGCTGTTTATGTTCTGCAAAATGCACATCAGTCAGAAGAGAGAAGGGATTTGGCATTTCCATTTTATTAATGTACCTTTTATGGGGAGGAACAGCAGCTGTAACCAAAAAAAGCCCACGTGAAAGATAAATGATAAGGAGAGGGATAGGTGGCAACACTAAAGAGCCAGAGGTGGAACAATTGGAGGAAGCGCGTACATCCGAACAGCATCCCTTTAGGTATTCTCTGCTTTCACCATAGTCTTTTTCTTGGTGTCTTCCCTACATTTCCCCAAGATTTCATTGGGTATTGTTGACATGGAGCCAACTAAGTGTTAAAAACAATCCCTTACCCCCAAACAATAAAAGCAAAATTCACAACAGGTGCAATGATACAAAGGCCTCATCCTCTATAGAAGGCAGTAGACAGTACCTGAAGCTTTGGCTATAAAGTAATAAACATAACCAAAATCATTCTGGAATACAGATGTGAAATGAGGCAATACTCAAGTTCATAAAGTTCCTGCAAGATTCATATCCTTTAGATGATTTTTATCTCTCTGGATAGCAAGAACAGAATCAGTGTGTATGTGCTCTGCTTTTAGTGCTTATTTTAGGCAGACAGTCAATGTCAATGCAGTAACAAGGGTAAGAAATGCTGTAATTTTCTTTTGGCATCAGCACACAGGTCAAGTTGCATTATCATTGTTCTGTTTCCCTCATATTGTATATGTTCACATTCACACAGAGCTGAAACTCAGCCTCAAAAAATTAGTGGAATAGGTGAATTTTTCTTACTGCTGAGATCCTATTGAGAGTAGAAAAATAGATCTACACTGCTTGGTTATTGCTTTAGTTTAGAAAAGAAAAAAGGATTTGGAGGGTAGTCATGATAAAGTTTTTAAATAAATATCTTGCATTGCAACAGAGGTCATATCTAGCTGTGATGGAAATAAAAATCCAGTAAATATGTTGTTCATATGTATGATTATAACATGAAAAGTAAGTCTGTCTGTCTTACTTCACTAATGCCAACTCTGACTCCCAGCATTCTTGAGCCAAACTGTCTCGTGTTTTGCACTGTTACAATTAATTGTTCCAAGTTAAACCAAACCTGCATTGGAACTTTTCGTATCTTTATTAAGCTACAGATGACTTTTATCCTAAGATTTTCATGTTCTTGTGCCTTCCGTGGCTGCCTTAAAGGTGAAAATACTGAAACATGACTAGAGTTATTAGCTGTAGTCATTCACATGGGTAGGACCTAGGTACTTATGCTACTGGAAACTGATTTTCTGGGCTAGAATTTCAGTGACTTTTCAAGTGTTGTAGTCAGCTCTATGGAATAATTTGAGATTTGGCCATCCTTTATTTTTATGACACAGCAGTGGTGCTTATGTTCTTGCAACTCAGTGCATTGCTGTTGCTGGATCACTCCTATGACAAATTTGCATGCTGTTACACATGAGTAAATTGAATCTTCGGTATCCATTTTCTTCAGTGGTGTGTGACTTATCATATCCAGCTGTATCAACTATACTAACTACAAAGATACATGCAGAAAATGTCCTTACCTTCCTCAGGGACTGATTCTTTTGAGAGGGTGAATTTGTTGATGCTTAGAACAGGTGGGAGTCTTTTATCAAACAGTCATTTACTCTTCTCCCTTCATAATACTTATATGCACAGTTCTGCCCATCCACAGTTCTCAAAGCAGAGCAATTTTTGCCTTTTTCCAGTTTGTCCTTCTTGGATTGTCTTACTTTTCTGGGACTCCAAACTATTTTCTTATCTGTCCTTCCTCTTAACCCAAAAATATGAAAGAGAAGAAACAGCTAAGCCACTACAGCTGTCAGTTTTGCCCCAAAACAGGCTTTAAAAAAAACCCCCAAACTGTTCTCATTGGCATAGACCTTCCTCTTGTGAGGCTGACTTCTGCTGGTGGTAGGAAAAGTCTGAAACTATAGGAATATTTTACAACCAGATGATGATGTTTAGTCCTTTCTCAATATGATAAGTTGACTTATTATGGAAATGCATAAGAACTTTGATTCCCTGAAATGTGCTTTGTGCTCATGGTAGAGGTGAGTACAGTGGAAAAGGTAAAAATGGTGGTCTTTCAAACTTCAAGATATAAAAAGATTTTTTCCACCTGTCCTTTGGATGAGATATAATGTCAGGATTTTGCCCCCTTTGCAGAATTACGTTGTCCAAGCTGTTAGGGGAGTAATTTCTGTTCAAGTTTATAATCAGCCTAGTTCATGCAACAGGCTATTTCAAATATACACAGTATTCATCATTATCTTTTCTGATCTTATTATGCAATGTTGCTGTGCAGCAGTCAATAACTGTGCTTCTGCCCCAGATGGTTTCCTTCATCTGTGAGTGGATGAATCTTAACGTATGGCCTAAGTCTGGAAGTTTTAAAGCAGCTAACTTCAGACCAGTAGTTGGTATCCCTGTTAGCTAATTTAAAGCTAAGTCAGATATGGCTACAGTGCACTGTCATTGTAGATATCTTGCAGCCGTCACATTATTAGGTCTTATCAATGTGAAAACAGCTATGCAACTGGAGTCTGGAAGAACACTGCTGTCCTGTGATTGTCCCTCAAAGTACTTGTTTGGAGGTCACTTAATGAGGTGTTGTGTTGTCTCACTGTTAATTTTTTCAGCATACTATCATAAAGTTTCTCATTCATACAGGGAATTAATATCACAATTTAAGTATGTGGTATTTTTATCTCTTTGATCCAGACATATCAGAGCCATAACATTTTCCTTATATAGCAGTATTCTTAGGACTATGTACATCTGCTGCTATCAGGATAACCACCTTGTATGGTTGAAGAGAAGATAAAAAATGGCTGTTGCTAAATAAAGAAGGGTAGAAGAAATAGGACCAACAATAGAGCTAGTATAGAAATTGTTACCATAGCAATCTCTTCAGATGAGCTAGAGAATGTTTAATTGCCAAGCCCATCATGGTATGGTTTATAACTTGATTACTCATCTCACACGGGAAGTAGTCATGGGGCATGCCTCAGAAATCTTATTCTCATCTGGGCTCCAAATGTGAACAGCCAGATTCAGCTTGATATGATTAGGAATAACAGAGAAGTTTTTGTCTAGACTGCAAGCTCTCTGGGCTAGGAACCAGGCTCTTTATTATTTGTCTATAAAGCACCTATTTTGGGTGGTGCCCCTGAGCATCTAGTATAAATAATGACTTGGGAGATAATGAAAACTAATCCAATATAAATCTGTGCATTGGTGACAAAACTATTGCAGTTTATTGAGAGTGCTTTGCAAGCCAAGGTCGCCATACTGGCATACCAAGCTTATTTGCTATGTGATGTTTTCTTCCCTGTTTCTGACACCCATAGTCTTGCACCATTCAGATCCACTCAGAGTGCGGCTGTGGGGCTCCTTTCTTATCTTCCAGGTAAGCCAGGACATCGCTCAAGTGGTTCCTACATTCTAACTAGCTCAGATTTCATTTTCACAGTCTCTCACAGCCTAGCCTTTCTGTATCTAGAGGACAAATTCTGTCTCAAGTATCTAGATCCCTAATAACAGAATCTGTTGAATATACTCTGATGCTGTCTCCTACACTTGGCTGGCACTCCACAAAAATCCACAACACTGTCTCATTGCTTCCCTTCTACACCCTCTCTAATCCTTTCCCTTGCTTATATGTCTACAGAAAACATGCCAGTGAGTAGCCCGTAGGGGTGCTGTTGAGGTGATGATTATATTCTCAGTTTCCAAGTGCATCTTGTCTCTCTATATCCAATTGACTGTCTTTTAGTATACATACTTTTGGGGCACGGATTATCCTTGTTTAGACTGGTATAGATTGGTTGGACACCTAGCACAGATAGGGCCTAACTGGTGCATGGGAGTATGTGTTATATAATGACAGAGAAGTACAAGTAGTGTTCAGCCTTTATGTAAAATTTCAGAAGAAGTCTGTTCTACATGACAGTGAAGACTTGTTAGATTTATGTAGATGCAGTCTGAAAAGTTAATAGGAATCAGGCTGGTTGGCCCAGCTTGCTGACAAAGTCAAATCAGTCTTCCTTAATCTACAACAATAGAACAGTAAAGAAGAGCGTAATTCTCAAGTGTCAGTTAGATTATTAATATACAGTCAAAACACGGTGGTAGTGATTATTTATGTGGTGGCATGAGGCAGAAACAATCTCCGCAGCTGATGCATATTACACACATCCCACAGAGTATGAAGTACTACACCCTCCAGGATTTCTGTACCTGAGCACGCTCAGTTGCTCATAGCTTTTCATCAGTTACCTGGCCTCTTTGGATTTTTGTAGTTTCAGTTTAAAAATGCCCTGTTTGTTTTGCTTGCTAGATTTTCTAAAATCCCAACAATCAAGGTGTGCCACCAAAATTGAAGCTGTTTTTTACATTTTCACATCACTTTTTTGCAACATTTTATATCTTCTGGACTCTTCTTTTTTTACATCAGTGAGTGCAAAATTCACTGTAGCACTGGGAGCAAGTCCCACCTGTGCTAAGAGCACATCTGCTCCATACCAGTTTACTGCTTTCACCACCTGCATCCATGTTACAGAGGAACATCTGGATACTATTACAATTATAAAAGGTGCAGGTTTTATTCTCAGTGCAGGATTGGACTCTGATTTCACAACCTTCCTCGAAGAGTGAAGCTCAAGTAAATACATCCTGTCCCATTTATAATCAACATACACCTAACATGAATAAAACATAATGGATCTTTATGTTAATTATATCTTAATCATCATCAAGCATAATTGAGGTAGTATTAATAATCACTGTTGCTGAAGAGTAAAGGCTATGAATTCAGCCCTCATCATCTGGGAGAGAATTGTGCTCTTTATGTCCTTTTCTTTTTTCAAGTAGCAAATTGGTTGTGGATTTCTTTATCTCACAGAGAGAGGAGAGATGGAAGGCATAAGGCTAACTGGTTCTTGCTGACTTGAGTTCTGTCACTCAGAACGGAAGCAGACACTATTTATAATCTTTCAGAATTGTTTACAGAGTCTATTCCTACTCTCTGCACCCAACAAACAGTAGGAAAATGTCCACTGTCCTTGATTTGCATATAAGACTGAGTATTTGCGTGTGCAGCGAGGTACAAATCTGTTCCACAACCATGGCCAGATAAGGGAACAGACCATAAGATGAACACGTGAAAGGGGACATGGAATGGAAAATGGAAAAGGCAAAAGCAATTTAAGACATTCCAACTGGGAAGGAGTATGAAGCTGTACCTGCTGCATGTGCTTCCTGCCTCTTTATGGCAGTATTTTGGAAATGTGAGAGACTGTTACTTTGCCAGAATGGACAAGGAAGCATAAATGTAACCACAATGTGAAATCCTTCAGGCATTTTAGCTCATTTACAAATGTGTTCACACCATTTTATCAGTCAGGCATTGCTAAACAGGTGTGACCATTTCCTCCTGACATGTTTTCCCTGTTTCCTCCTCGTATGAGGAAACTCAGGCTTTTTACTTCTGGCTATGGTTATTTAAATATATGGAAGAGATACAAGCAGTTTGTGCAATACAACTGTGTGCTTGCTGAGTAATGGATTAGTAAAACCAGCATATTATATGTAGGCAGAAGCCAGTTTTTATATTACTTCATGAAAGACTGTATTTCCAAAATAGTTTATCATAGCACCAGATGATCAAATCAGCAATAACCTATCTGTGATACTGTGTCACTACAGAGAGAGAACATTCTTTGGAAATAACATTTTCTGGATGTAAAGATCAAATCCTGAGCTTGCAGAGATGTCTGTACTCAGGCTGGAGAGATACATTATAGTTTGGCACCGATCTTCTTTTTATCCTCCATAATTTTCAATTAAGGGGTTTGTTATATGGAAGATAATGACAGTGCATATATTCTGCTTTCAAATATATTCACCCTTCTGAACTGTTTCAGCTGTCCTCCTCCTTCCAAGGTTGTATGTATATCATCCAGACAGCTGTCCCCCCTTCTTCTTCTGTACATAATGGTAATGCTCTCTGCTAAGATATGTACCTTTATACTGCCTAGGCCTCTGTTTCCACTATTTTCTGTCTCTCCGACATCTTACCTTTACTCTTATTCCAGAACATGGACTGTGTTGTATTTGTATGGGATGTAAAGAGTGAATTCCTTATTTGAAAGACTTTATTTTTTGGTTACATCAATGAGGTCTACATCAGTTATATATAATAAAAGATGCTACACTTGCCTATGAACTGTGCCTTAGATTGTCATGGCTTTAGTGATACTGTTATCATCCTTATCAGGTTCAACTGTAAATCTGTTCAGAGCCTTCAATAAATACCTGTTGGCTAATTTCTTCAACTAAATATCTCTCAAAAGCAGAGCAACTTTCTCAACATGATTGCATATCATCTGCCTCCCTTCTCTGCTCAGATGTTTTGATTACTTTCACTAATTACAAATTTGGCCTTCTGTTTGAACTCTGAATGAATTCCTCCTCTCAGCATCTATCATACCTCTATCACACCAAACGTGTATGCCAACATTCAGATTTGGTTTAGCCATAATCCTGTCTTTGGTTGGTTTTGTCTTCCCACCTTTCCTAATGCAGTTTCTTTCTATGTAGCTTCCATGCTTGCTCTCCTTCAAATTCCAGCTTGTGCAGAGCAGTGCTGTCTAGACTGTCTCACAGGCAAGAGAGCATAACCACATCACCCACATCCTCAAACAACTCAGATGGTTCCCCATTCAACTCACAAGCTGCTTCAGAAAAAAGCATTGCTTGATTTTAAAATTGTCTTGGGATCATTCCAGCCTTCTGCATGGACATCTTTTTCTCCCTTCTTCCCTCTGTTCTACTAATAGAGGCCTGTTATCTACTCTTAACACTCTTCCATATTCGTCTTTTCCTCATTTTGTTTCTCTGGATCATGGTTTCCCACCCATTTTCAAAAAGTCTTTCAGCACTGATGCAAATAAAGCGATATTAATTTACGCCATTTTCTTTCCATCTTTATCTCAGATTTTCTCTTGTGGTTTTACATTTCTGAAGCCTCAGTATTTTCACAGTAACACCTATTGTTGTGAAGCACCATCTGGGATATGACTCTAATGAAAAAGGAGATACAAAATAACTTGGGTTTGGAGATATGCTGGTGAGAAACATTTGCTTAACCATATGGAAATTGCATTTCTCTAGAGTGCAGACCTAAAGCTGAAACAGTAGGGATGTCAAAGCAACTCCCGAGAAAACTCTTAAGAACTCACACAATATCTCTTAAAAAGTCTGTCACTTTTCCTTTTTTAATGGAGAAGTTCATTAGCAAGTTAATGAGAAATGGCACTTTAAACATGCTCTGCTGTAGCTTCACTATGTTCCCCTTTAAGTCCTTAGCAAACTATGTACCTTTGAGAAGTATTAGGCCAGTGTTTATGTTTTTGGTAAGTCCACCCAAGAAATCCAAGGCAATCATATTCTAAATCATTGCTATTCTTTGTGAATTGGATGGAGGATGTAAATGGTGTGCATACAAGTTGCTGTTTCAGATCAAGATTTGTGAAATCCCGATCAGAGAAAGTTTGAATGAATTAAAAAAAAAAAAAGCAAGCTCTTTATTGGGTAGGATGTAAGAACTGAGTCACAGTTTGCTTTGATAGATTTTTGGGGTAGGTAGGAAGGGATGTGGGTTTTGTTTGTAAATAGAATTTAATTTCACCCACTGGATGTAGAATTATGCAATTAAACCTTTAAAAAAGCTTCTGGCACAAGGATATTGCAGCACTGTAAAAAAGAGAAAGGACATTTCACACCCAGAAGTTATCCATATGGCCACTGACCACATGTTTGGTAGAGATGTGAACAATATGTCATTGGTATTTACAATTCCAGGTAGTTTTCTTGTATGCCATAAAAAGTAAATACTTAAACAACAGTCTTTGCTGTGTAGATCTTTAATGGGTGTGGGAAATTCTCTTTATTTAGCCAGGAATGCCCATCATTTGCTGTCTTGGGAGATGTGTTGGCAACAGATGGGATCTCAAGAGCATTGTTTTGCTGTTATTCTGATTGTTAAAATGCAGTTAATTTCATTCCTTTTTTTTTTTTTTTCTTTCCTGTAGGGGTGAGAGGGACTGTGGAAAATAGGGGGGAAAGTAAAGAAAGCTAGAGAGAAAAAGAGAAAAGAAAATTAAATTTGAAAGAAACAATGGGATAAGAATCCCGAGAGTTGTTGAAAAATACGGGTGAATTGAGAGCAGTAAATTTGGGTGGAGAATCCTGGCAAATATTCAGCACATACAGGGCACTGTAATGGCAAAAAGGGAAGAAATAAGAAAAACATACTGCTCTGAGTTCTGTGGTGGTTTTTCCCCCTTTTTCTTCTCCTTTATCTAATGTACTAGGGATCAGTAGACATGGGGTAGGGGAAAACATACTGCGGGCCATGTTAATGGAACTAAATGCAATAGTGCAAGACATGGCACTGCCAGAAAGTGGCAGCTGACATGGTCTTCCATGCAGCTGGACAGCTATAGTGCCATGGACAGCTTAGCAAAACAAAATTTTGGTTAAAAACCTTTGATTTCATTCTTCTTTGGGAATTTTGTTTAAGGATGTCCTGGGAGGATGTTTGGAGATTCTATTGTTGTTCAGAATATGGCATGCTGCCCACATCTGTGTGGGGTTTTTCAGCAGAACTTTAACACTTCCAAACAGATGTTTCAAAAAAATGACTTTTCTGAAATGCAATATGCACAGGTCTGACTATATTTTTGTTACAAAAGTCAAACAGATTGACATGTTGAACAAGGAAGATAATGTTTTGAACCTAACATGAGAGGTAATCAAGAGCATTAGTTTAAAAATCCTGTCAACCTCTTTTTCTTGTTTTTGCCTATAAGCCTTGTGAGGAGAGTCCTTTCCCTCTCTTCACAGGAAAAGTCAGGAGTAATTTTGTATCAGATAACATGAAAAGAGACAATACCCGAGCTAACATGAAGGTGGCCTCACCATTTCAAAACCATGTCAGTTGCACAGAAAATTACGGCTGTGATTTCTCAATATGGGAAGTGATTTGAGGACTCCCCCAAATGCCATCTGTCCTTCACTGTTGAACTGATTTTCTGTTTTTTAGACTCCAGATTACCATTCAAGACATGTTGATAACTTCCCTTTTTGCTCTTCCAAACCTATTCTCTAATTTGAACATCTGGCAACTGGGGGATTTGAATACGAGCATTACCAGAAGTCTCGTGTTGTTTCCCTGTCCAGAGAAGGGAGTTCTATATAAGACATTCCAGGTGACTGACCAATTACAATGAAAAATGTGAAAATCATTATGCTAAACAATCATGCAGTCTATCTCCTTGCACACAGGAGTGATGTAGTCTACCTCAGTCATTCCCAACAGGTGTTTAACTATTCTTAAAGATGTCCAGTGATGAAGACACTACAGTTTTTCAGGTGATCTAGTCCAGTGTAATATTTTAACATTAGAAGGATTTTTCCTAATGCCTAATCTGAATTTCCATCGCTACAGTTTAAATTTGTGGAGGTCAGACTCTTCCAGTCCTTTTCATATAGCCTTTTACATGTTCAGAGGTTGTTACCATTCCTAACCTTCCCACCCCCCATCACTTTCTAGAGTGTTTTCACTGGGCTGTATACCTCTAGTTCATTGAATCTTTCTGTGATCATGCTTTCAGAATCACTGGTCAGCCTCATTGTTTTCTCTTCACTATCTCCAGCCTGTAACTGTACTCTGTAAAAATGTCTTCTTGCTTGTGCTTCTGTTTCTGCACTCTTGTGTTTACACTTTTTTGCAACAGCATAACATGGCTGACTCCTATTCAGTTTGTGATCCACAATAAACCACAGATAATTTTCTGTAAGTTTCCATTTGTCTGGTGTGTCCACATCTGCTTTAGCTATGCCATATTTTGAACACCATCCGAAGTAGCAGTTCTGTTCTGATATTTTCAACAGAGCTGGTTCGTTTTTTCAAAAGCTTAGAAAGTAATGATCAAGTATTTTTGTGGTCAGGTATATTTTGACTCTTCCCTGACTCCCTTCCTCACTTTCCTTCTCTATTTTTTTGTGTCCTGAGGCCACCAGTGCTTAATGATTACAAATGAAGTTAAAATATTTGGAACAGGACCTCAGAAGAGGCTTATTAAGTACCTTGAATTTGATCATTCTCCTTAAGGGATTTTATGGTGACATGCCTGAGGGCTACTGAGAATAAAGGTCAATGTCCGTTTTCGAAGTGCTTTAAATAGGCCACAGTGATTAACCTACTCTGTCTTGTCCTAATTGTTTTCTCAGCTGACTGCTGCTGGATATTGTTGGTTTTTTATCTTTATAGGTTGGACCCAGATAGTTTTGAAATAGGTGCTCAGGAATGCATCATTCTGAGAGGCACACTCGATGGAAGTTACCTCCCCTTGCTTGTTTCTGTCATGGTTTCAGAAAACCCTCCTCATTCCCCATGTCAGGGTTTTATAACTCCTTGTTTTGTTTCCAGTTGGCCATCTTAACCCATTCAACAACTTTTGATAAAGATGCTACTTTGGTTTATGCTTTGAGGACAGGAGTCAATCAATGCTGCAGTAACTGTCAGTCATTGCTAACCAGTTAATAGGATTTCAGGGGAAATCATGAAGACAAAGACTAATGGGTTCTCTGCCATAGTTACAGGTCTTCTGCCTGAAGCTTGCATGGTGCTTGGAAGACTGTGTGACTGACAGCTGGTCAGCTCAGGGGTAATTCTCTGTGATCGTGACAAGGAAAAGCCTTTTTAGTAGGGAAAGGTAATCATTACAGACATTCTCTTGTTTTCTCTATTATTTAGGGGGAAAATGTTGTTTGATAGTAGTGAATTGTGCTGAAAGTCTTTTCAATATTTGTCAGTTTAATGGATAGCTATCTCCCAAACATGGTACCACTGTGTCCTGTTGACCCAGTGTGAACAAACCTTATGGTTAATTGTGAGTGTCTTGCAATATTGCCATCCATAGTGCATCCATCCTGAAGACCTGGGAGTACCTGCTGGTACTGGACTAGCACTGGGGTGATTCTGCAATTTTTTTAAGGTCTGAAGTTCTTGAAGTTCTGAAAAATGTAGATGGTGGTGATAGGCAGTACTTGTTCCGTTAGCCCCATCCTGGTATGTCTGTAGTCTGCAGTTAGCAATTAGGATCATCTCTGTGCTGTCTTACTTTAGCAGGTTGTAGCACTTCAGTAAAATGTTTCTGAAGATTTTAAAACACTGGTTAGGAGCATTATGCTGTGCTGCTGCTGTTTGGCACAATGACTGCTGTTGCACTGTGTAGACAAGTGGCTTCCCTTTACTAGCTACTACCTTTACTGTTTGAATTTCAGCTGCAGCTGAAATGCAGAGGGTAGCATTTTAGCAAACTGTTTGCAGTAATATTTGGAGAATGTGAAGTTGAAGCAGAGATGACCTCAGAGTCCAAGGAGCTCTTGAGTCCTACCTAGTGATTGAGGTCACCTTTTCTGTAACAGCATGACAGTTCTGGCAGCTCTTGAGACTGTGGGAGCTTAATTAAAGCCAGTGCAGAAATTGAATGGAAGAAGGTAGAGAACTAGACAAGACAAAGATACACTGTATTAGCTGAACATATCCTGATCTCATCACCATCTACACATGATCTGTAAATGGTAATGAATGTCATGTATGTTTATCATGGCGAGACAGTATGGCGGGCATGTGAAGGACCAACCTAGTAAACATGAATTAACTTTTATCTGCATATACAGAGGAGGCTTCCATCACTGTGGATGGAAGAGGCTGTGGAATTCTTACATTTCTAAACAATAAACATAATAGTATACACAACATTCCCAGTTTCTTCCTATTCAACTCCTTGCAACTGTAAAACATACGATAGGAGCTCTCTGACTGACCTGCTGTGACTCAGTTTGAGTCATTTCACTTCTCTTTACCTCTGTTTTTCCTCAACTTCTTGCTCATCTTATCCATTAAGCTTTAGGTTTTTAAAACAGGAACTTTCTCTTCCTGTGCATATTTATCTTGTGCCTAACACAACGGCCTCAATCTTGGTTAAGGCCTCTTGGTGATACCAGAATACAAGTAAGAATAGCAGGAGCAGCAGAAGCAATAACAAAGTAGGTGGTTTAACCTTTGATGGTCTTTTCCTGAGTCATCTCTAGATACTGGAATAAAGTAACTTATCCATTTATTTACTTTTCTCTCTGTGGTGACTTTGAGTTGGCATATTGTCACGCTACAATGACAAGTCACCAGCAGTGCATGCATTGGCTGGCTCTCTCAGTCACTGATCATTTTTTATTCCATGTAATTGCCTTTTGTTTGCAGTTGTTATTTTAAAGGTGACCCCTAACCCTGCTCAGGGAAAGA
Organism: Haliaeetus albicilla; assembly: GCF_947461875.1. NCBI lineage: Eukaryota > Metazoa > Chordata > Aves > Accipitriformes > Accipitridae > Haliaeetus > Haliaeetus albicilla. The sequence goes on along the minus strand of NC_091494.1, from coordinate 12,856,293 downwards.
AATAATGAATAGATTGAGGTCTGAGGCTTTCTTAGCATTACTACTCAGAGCAAGTGAGTATTAGAAAGGGCTGGTACTGCTGCTCATCTGCACCTGCATGGAAGAAAAACTTGAAGGCTAGGGTGTGGTGGTGGTGGGTGTATTTTTTTTCCTGCTCTCCCCCCCACCCTTCTCCAGCTGGTCCCTCATCCTGCTTCTCTCTTGTATTTCAGTTTCTCCCGTACTCATTTCTGTTGTGTGGAATTTGAGGTTTCTCAATACACATTCCCTGCCCCCAGCCCGCACACTCCCCATGGACCCAGCTTCCTCTCGCACATTCCACACTGGAGCGTACCACTCGGGAGGCAAAGTGGGCTCAGGGAAGAGTCCATCCAAAGCCCCTCTGTCCCAGGCTTGCTCCGTCATCGTCCTTACCGTGCGAGAGCACTTTCACTAGTGAAAATGCAAAGATAACAGTTCTCATGGCACTGTGAATTAGAAATTCCTGAAATATTTCCAACATCAGCCAGCAGAAAAGCAGGGTGATAGAAAACAAATGGTGACAGGAAGGCAACAGGGAAATAGGGAAGGGAAATTTAGGGCTTTATAGGCTAAGGCAAAAAAAGAGAGAGAAAGAGACAACAAAGCCAGGAGACAGGGAAAAAAAAGCAGAAAGAGATGAAAAGCTGAGAAAATGTGAGGGCAAATCAAAGAAGGAACAAATGAACCATGCAGGCTATAAAATGAAAGAGAATGAAATTAAGTGCATAGAACAAATATTCGGATAGTGATCAAGGATAGAGAGCAGATGCTGAATATGAGTGAGAGCCAGAAACACAACAGGGATTAAAAAAATCTGTCAGAAGATTTGGGTAAATTCTCCTTCAGGTTGTATTTGGTTTGATTTGAGTAACCCATTCCTCATTTTCCTTTCAGCTTGTCCACTAGGAATCTGGTGTCAGCATATTATTTTATCGAGGGCTGTTGCTGGTGTTTTGCTTCTTACTGCTTTTTTAATCAGTGCTAATTGGGCCTGTCATCCGGGTAGGTCCAGGATATAAGTGTTGTGACCTTTGTGGGAGAGGGTTTCTTCTATCGCTTAATGTGTTTATGTTTGAAATCTATGCTCAAACACACGGTCATCCAAACCTGCCCGCATCTCAGAGTACACACTGTTTCTGGGAAGTCTCATGTTGCTGAGTATTGTACCATCACTCCCTATACCCACCCTGCAAGGGGGGAAACCCACAGGAAAAAGAATCAGTGTGCTGATGTGTAACTTCTGCATTAGGAAGGGTTGTTATATAGCAGTTCAGAGTGGCACAATGAGCAGCAAAAAGTAACGGGCGGAAAGGAACCGAGCTAAATACAAAGGTTTCTCCCTCATAAAGTATTAAAGACAGATACCATATAAAACTTCATTTATGAGCTGCTCCCACTTACAAACCATCTCTAGCTTGGCAGCAGCACCTTTACCATACTGCTTTTAATAGAAGCTGTCTTCCTTTGGTACTGTACTTTTCCATACGAGCTTGAGGGGAAAGTAATTTAGTTTAATAGCAGCCACCCTCATTTTGAAGCAGGCCTTGATTTAAAGCCGGAAGTAATTAAATGTAATGAAGCCCTTAGCTTCTGCACTAGGATCAGAGCCATGTTATTCACAGCCGTACTTACACGTCCTTGTTGCTAATGTGTCACTAGTCTGTTTTTTCCAGTCACTGTGGCCTGTGTTTTTAATTCCTGCTGGCCAGACTGTGGTACAGTATCTGTGAAGGTTAACAGCTTTACATCAATGGTCTGAAAACAAAGGGAAGGCTTATCTCAGGACTGGGGTGTTTATGAGATTTCTGCTTATGATCTAAACATGGCTTTTTGTGCTCTGCTTGTTTTATTGGTTTATGTAGTAGTGGACTGTCAGTTCCCAACTCTAAGCAAAAGCCTTTAAGGCAATATTTCCCAAATTTCACTTCCAACAGCAAAATTAAAAATAAAGCTTGCCTTTCAAAGGAACTTGTATACTGCTGACTATTCCTTCTCCTTCCCCCCCTCAATAATTTAATTAGATTTCTCTGGGTGTTCCCTGGGTGTTCTCTGGGTGTCCCTTGCTCAGCTTTGTATCTACATGGCTCCTTCTTCCGTTTGGCTTGTTAGCACTTTGGGGCAGGGAGTTTGGAAACTTCCTGAAGTCATTGGGAATTGTGCCATTGGCTTGAACAGGGACAGGCTTTTTAACCTTATGTTAACTCACTGGTAACAGTAACCAAACAAACCTCTCAGTGTCCCTTTCAACTTACCAAGATCCAAAAATCAGATGTAATGTGTGACAGAATCCCAAAAAGAGGGTCATCAAAACAATGGAATCATACAGGAATGCTGTGGGATCCACCCGCCAGTGTAAATAACTCTGTGACCTCAGTTTCATTATTCTTCCCTTCTGATGTCAATAACTTCCCACCGTAAAAGTGTAGCATGAAATGGAAGACATTTGAGAAGTCTGCCTACCAGCATGGCTCTCATATTCAGAGGTTAAGTAAAAATATATCTTTCAGTAATATGCATGTATACATGTGTGTGCATTTATATGCGGTGAGGCTGCATACTGACTTTTATAGACTGTTATTTCTAATTTTTTAGAATGTTCTATTAAAAGCAGGATCACACAAAGGGCATTTACTGCAGAGACTCAAGTGAGCAACCTCAGCTATCTCCCCCTTCCTTCACCGAGCGGTTCCTGAGTAGTCAGTCCTAGGAAGGGAATTTTTTCCATATTGTAATCATTAATAAGGCAGAAATATAACAGTGCCACAAACTTTAATCTCATTGCTCCTCTAAATTGACTATGTTGATTAGTTTCCCCTTACCAGGCTATCCTCTAAACAACACTAAGAGTTTCTACATTCAATTATTAGGAAAGTATGGTCCCAATATTTTTAACAAGCAACTTTATAAAAATTACTCCATTAAGTTGAGGAACTGGCTTAACGTGTCGTACTGCTGGGGTCAGCAACATTTTATGAGTGGCCAGTACCCTATTTTGGTGTCCAGTGCCAAACTGGGTATTTCCCTCTGAAGTTAGAGGTGAAGTATACAGGTAGGTCAGAGCTAATTGCAACACCTTTCTTCTGGCAAAGTAGCACTTCCAGCTCCTGTCGATTTCCAGACAGGCCAGCTGATGGGTGGTGGGGTGACTCCAGGAGGAGCTGAACTCAGTGGAAGCTGGAAGCTGCTACTTTCCATGGATACCTCCCTTCAGCTTTTGTAACTTTCAGCTCTCAGCCACGCACTAGCCTTCCTACATGGTACTCCGAATTGATCCATGTACTGACTTTGTTTGTCCGTGAGTGCCATGGGTTACTGATCCCTATTCTTAAGTAATTATTTTTGCATGCTAATGGGTGGGACAGTGTGCGTATTCTAGTGTCCTGTTTGAAAATAGCAACTTTTCGGGGTGGTGTTAGTGTGGGTTTACATTCATGTAGACTGCCTGTTATGCTGCGGGTTATTTTAGCAGTCTCCTTGCTACCATCCTGCATTCCCCTACCCTATTCCTTTGCCAAAACAGGTCAGTCTCTTTACTTGCCATTCTAGAGCAAAGCTGATCTAATGGTACTTACTTGTTTAGATGCTGATGGATAGCCAATATCATGCCCTTCACAGTAGCACGGTACTAGGGTCAGTTTCAGGCCAAAAAAGCTGTAATTATTGCACTGTGGGCCACATCTAAATGAGCCTGTCTCATTTGCTTAGTGCCTGCTTGAGATTTCAGCTCTTATAATGTAGGACTGAAAAGATGGCATAACTCTGCAAAGCATACATGTAGTTCCTAGATGCATATTCTACAGCATTGCTCATATTTAGATTTTTTGCCTTTTATTTTTTTTTTCCTGGCACAGGCCATACACTTTAAATAGACAGTAAACTTTCTTTAGAAAATACATGAAAATATATAGAGTTAATAAGGCATCCATGAAGCAAGAGCATTCTTCCTTTCTAGGTTTGGAATGATCCTTGCAAAATCTCGTTTATTTCCCAGGAGACTTGTATATCTTTTGCATACATGCAGAATAATTACATTTCAAGGAAAGCGTTCTATTACGGCCTTGTTACTTGACAGATCTTCTTATTGTTTCTTCCACCATATGTAGAGATGCCTTTCCAATTCAGTAGATCTTGAAAGATCATTCAGAGGAATAACATCAAAGCATACCTTGCATAGCAGTGGAGACCCTTGTCTTTGAGACATACTTTGCATCTCTTAAGAAGTGACAGCTATGCTTTCCACAAGAACACGTGGAAATTGCTTATCTGACCTCCTGTAAACAACACATCCCCCCCAACAGGCTCACTTTCCTTCCTCCTCGTCCTCTCCACAAAGAGAGCTGGATGTGTCCCAGGTATTGCGGGGGCAGTGTGCTCCGCGTGCCGCCCCACAGCCTCCTCTGCCCCCCTCCAACACAGCAGAGGCTATTGGAAGCTGCAGGGTTTAGGAACCTGCCCGAGCTATCAGGGGAAGACTCTGGTCTCTGGCACAACGTGACAGCCCTCAGAGGGGCAGCAGCCCAGCCCAAACCTGAAGTGAGGACTGCACAGCCAGAGGCGTATGCATTCGCAGTTTTTAAGTTTGTGGGTAGTGTTGAGCTTTCAACATAGTGTGCAAACTTTCACTGGTTTTATTAATTACTTGTTCTCAAGTTTGCACATTTTACTATGTTAAAATTTCTGTAAGAAGAAAGCATGTTTTTTAAACCCCTGTGGATTTTTACGTTTTTAAACCCTATGGATTACATACAACGTAATGATACAGCATTTATCAAGGTATAGTTCCTGTAAGTTACTTCTAAAATCTGTCATAAAATCCATACGTTTTCATGAAGTATACGTATAAAATGGGTACACACATGTGGGAACGTAACAGCATATCCAGTCGTATCGTGTCTCACCTGAATAATTTTAAGTGACAAATGGTGTTTATTGAAAAGCAATGCAAATTTTCACAAAACTCCTTTATGGCATTCATGAAATTTGTTGCAATATGCACTAAATTTCACACCAATATTTGTGATATTATATACTATTTGTTATAGTCATGACATTATTAGTTACAATCTATTAAACAAAACATTACAAATTGCAATCACAAGTTAAACTTCATCTGATTAAATTAAGCTTACGATATATAAAAACAGTTCTTAAAAATGAATATAATGTCGTATTTCACAGTTACCACGAACATCTATCTTTACTCCTTCAAAGTGGAAGGCAGAAATGCAATCCAAACCAAGCAAGGGAAAATAAACCCCAACTAGCTCCTGTTCTCAAAGTACCAACACAAAGCACCTAAAAATACTCCTCCATATGAGCATATTTTCTCAGTTTGGAAAAAAAATCATCTCCCTCTCTCCTCATAGCACATGTAGAGGTCTCCGCACTTTTTGCTTACGGCACAGTTTTCCACCAGCTGCTATAAACTTAGGAAGGTAGTTTTGGCTGCTTTACCACAAGAAAGCACCGTATTTCATTGAAGTCTTTCCCGCACGGGCACCGTTCAGCTGCTTGGGCTAGAGCTGCTGTGCAGCAGGTGCCTCTGGCCAGGCTGCTGGGAGAAGCGACGCCAGGAGGGCAGGGTCACGCCAGGGATTTCCACCGCCAGGGCGAGGGTGCGAGGACGGGTAACGGCTCTTGGTGCAGCTGACGATGAGGTGGCGGCTGGCGAGCTCGCAGTGCCGGACCACGGCCGCGGCTTCCTGCTGCGGCCCTGGCGCCGACGGGCGGCGCCCGGCACCTCCCTGGCCCAGGCCGCCCCGGAGGTTCGAGAAGGTTCCCGCCCCGCCGTGAGGGGCAGCCGGGGGGGGGGGGGGCCCGGCCGCCGGCCTGGCAGCGCCGTGAGGCTGGGCCCGCCCCGCTCCCCTCTCCTCCACAGGCTGCTCCCTGTGCGTGGCCGGCGTGGCTCAGGCAGGCTCTGGGGAGCGCTGTGACAGCAAGGGCCGTACCAGCCAGCCTGCGGGCAGCGCTGCCCCAGCTGGCTGGCGTCACGGCTGGGGACGGCTCCCAGCCAGGGTGGCCTTGCAGCGCTTTGCTTCGTCCTGTGGCAGTGTCCAGAACGGGCCCAGGTAAACCTGCCTTTCCCCTGTCCTGTGTCCTTCCTGTGCTGGAAGCGTCATCCTCAGCCGGTGCCACTGCCTTGGTGTATGTGGCTCACGCTTGGGGCTTAGTGCAGTGCTCTGGAAAAGCAGGAGGTGTGGGTGGCTGAGGAACATGGCGAGGGTTAAGCCCGTGCTTTGCAATCTGGCTCAACTGAAAGCCGCTTTTCTGCTCTCCGGAGGCCCATCAGTGGGCCCGGAGCACATGTGGCCTTCAGGGATGGCTCTGCCATGGCAGAGGAGGGCCTCCGCGAGGCTAGGTGCGGGGGACCGAGCTTCGCCCTTGGCTCACTGGCAGCGCACGGGCGTGGGCCGCCGAAACCTAGGAGGGGTGCCTGGGTTGGGCATGGGAGCAGTGGCAGAGAGGGGGGCTTAAACTGGAACCTGCTTTCTGGTCAGTTTTTCTTTTTCCAAAATAAGCACGTGGGCTACAACCGGAGTGGTTTTATAGCAGAGGAGAACAGCACGTGTTTGATACCATGTCAGCATTGGTAGGAGTACTAGAAAAGGGGTATGTATATAGAGTAACTGGAAAGCAGGGGACAGGAGGGTTGTGTTTTCTTCGGCTAGGGAACTTTTTTTGGTTTTTTTGAAGTGCAAACGCCGAAGAAGCTTTCAGCGATAGGCCCCCAGGGGGCTCCTGGCGGCGGTTCCTGGAACACTGTACCAGGGCGCGGGGGGGCTCCGAGTCAGCCTCGCAGGCAGGCTGAGCAGGTGCGTGACACCTGATCAGTCACAGGGGCTGTATGAGGCAGAGGGTGACAGAAGTGGTGATCCGTTCCAGAGTGTTTAAAAAAACCTCTGTAGATCATGTATTCTCTGAATGCATACGGTTTTCTGAAAGCAAGATAAATCATACCTGGGTCTGCTTTAGCTTTTTAAAAGATCGTACTGAGTGGTTGAATGCCTTACTAGCACCTACATGCAACCCGACAACTGATATTTTCCTGATGATACAAGGCTGTCAGACCTGTTAAAAAAATCCGATAATCTAATCCCATTAATAAGTTATATTAAAATCATATAAGTACATGATGCAAACATTGTAGTTGTTTTCCCTGTTTATAGCAATCTTACAGCTGCTGCTTTGCTGGGATTAATTTGTCTCCAAGGGGTTTCAACACTATCCTCCCCAGTGCATTATGAGAGCCTGTAATGTCATGTAATTGGGGCCGTATTATTTTTGTCAAAATCTCTGGGAGTGATGTAAGAGGAAAAAGGAAACTAGCTAACTCCCAACCATTTGACCAAAGGTTAAATTAGTCTTGGCCTTCTCCCAGCTGGACCTGAAGCTTTTCAGTCAAACATTTGTTCTGCCCTGCTCAAAAAAAATTTGATGTCTTTTCTTGTCTTTTCTCCCTCCCGTTTTTGTTTGTTTGTTTGTTTGTTTGTTTTTCTTTACCAATGTCACATGTTTTCTTTAGTGTTATACCCTTATTTGTTGTGGAACACATCACTGGGACAACAGATGTCACCTACTGGAAGGTCTGACCTTTGGTTCATGGTTCCTATAGATGCTATGGAATGCCATGGGTGTTAAGACTAAATTTTAAGTATGTCACATTACACTGTGCAAGAAAACCTGTTATTGTGTATAGTAGCTGCACGATTTCAGTCCAGTCCAGCCCAAGTTGCCCCAAGCATGGCCCCTTTATAACACTGCAGAAGCTGTTTATCTGCTTGAAAGATGCTAGAAGATCTTGCAGCAGCAATGTTTTGTAGGTGGTATAAAAGCCTCCCTGCAGACTATTCCAGACCATGTACAGTCTGAGAACCTTCCGGTAGTACAGAATAACTAGCATCTGTTGTGTGTGTATTTTCATGTCTATTTCTATGTGCAGTGATGTATTCTTGTTTGGAATTTTATTTTATTTTATTTTTTACATTTGTGTATACACATTTAAGGCAAAAGATGATAAGGCTCTTGAGGTTCTTTAGGCTGCTAGGTAAGAATTGTGATTTAATTGCAAAAGGCTGGTATTAAAGTGTTTTGTTCTGTGTTACGAGCAAGAAATGTCTGAAAAGATCAGAAAGAACATTGGACTGGCCTTTCAGAAGTCTGGTTGCTTATCACCATTCTTTGGTATGGAGAATGGGTTGAGCTGCCACAAGAAGAGATTTCTAACCAGAGTCAGCTGGACTGAGACAGTCATGACAAGAAAAAATTATCATCTGGTGCACTGAACTGTGAAACAGATTCGGAATGGGAATGAAGCAGGGGAATGAACAGGAAAAGAGGGGTACTTGGGTATTAAGCCTTAATGAGAGTTCAGAGATGTTAAACATTTTGCAAAAGTTCAAACTTTCTTAATGCATCTGACTTATATGCCTTCTTCTAAATGCTTTTCTGCTCCTGTCTGGTTATATATTTGAAATATGGATTGACTTTTATTTGTGTAATCTATTATTAAAATCCTCACTATTTTGAAAAATTGCTAAAAGTCCAAATCCCATTAGGGGCCAACTCAAAGATATGTATGTGGCTGCTTAAAGAAGAGAATCATAATAAAAAAAATGCTATTTATGTACATCAGAATAACAAATGTAGTTATTGGGTGGCCAAACAATGATGGTCCTATAAAGAAGCTTGATTAATAACTAAAGAATTGTTATAGTACTAATCCAGTCAAATCCTTTGTCACACTAATATATTCTAGTGTTCTTTATTTCCACAATGCTTTAAAAAGCAAAAACTATAGAATTTATAATCTATTTAGATGGTGTTGTTTTTCTTCTATTAAACCATTTTCTGAATGATAGATTTGGATGGGAATCACCAGCAACTCTTACAGAAACATTAAAAAAATAATTGAGGCTCGTGCATTTGAAAATTATACACGACTTACTCATTGATATGCTAGCATCTAATTTAAGCTTCCAAATAAAGTCACAAGAATTCAGTACTAGTCATGTACCTTTTCAGATTATTGAGGAGAATCTTTCAATCCTTGCAAGCAAAGCTGCAATTAATTAGTGTTATGTATTGCTCTTTGCTAGTTTATGTACTCTTTATATGAGCAAAGATAGTTCAGAGGTTAATTTTCTTTTCCCTTGGCTCTGCTGGGTGGACTGTGGCCACCCCATGGGAAGTAAGGGTTCAAAAGTGACCTTGCAAGTTGTTCTCCTTGGGAAGAAACAAGTTGAGAGTCTGGCTGGGGGATGCTCTCCACCCTTGGGAAGAACACAGCTTGCATTGCATCACTTGTTTGCACTGGCTCGAGCATATTATTGTAGTTGTGAAGGCAGCTGAATTGTCTGTAGTACCTGGTATCTTCTAGGATGGTATTACACTGTAATTGCACTGTAAGAAAAAAAACCCCAGGCGCTAAGAGCAAGCAGCCAGTGTGACTATATGCAGTTTGTTCCATATTAAATAGGAAAAAAGAGTACTGAGACTAGAAATAAAAAAATCAGAGAAAAATAACATGCAGGCTGGCATAAATCACACTATGTAAGTGCTTAGGTGAATAAGGAGCCAAAAGAGTAAGTGGCAAGAGTTTAGGAAAAAATGTATCATTATTATTCTTCTGATCTGTTTATAAAATCGTTGGCATTTAGGATGGTGATTATCAAGAACTCAAAATGAACTTTTACTGTTTCTGCTTGTTTTCTCTCTCTCTCTATGTTTTTCAAAAATAATAGCTTTCTTATAAAAGCATGCTTTTTTTTTTTTTGTTTTGGGTTTGTTTTTTTTTTTTAGTTTTGACATTCTCAAGGCATTGTTGTGCCTGTGTTACAATGCAGTTGGATATTGGCACCTTGATGTTTTGAGTCTGCAGGATTTAACAACAGAGTTAGTAAGAGGCTCTAATCAGGGTTCCCTGAGGGTAACCCGGCATGTTGCATACACAGTTATGTAATTTTGCCATCAATTCATCAACAGTTTTGAGTTTAAAAAATGAAGCATTGAATATAATTTGAATTAATCTAGGTAAGGATTTAATTTTCAAGTAAGATTCCTAAATTAGGAACCTGGGCAAGATGAATCTCACCCTAAATTGATATTTCTATGCTGGAGGTGCTGACACCTGCTCTGTGGGTCTTATCTCCCGTTGCTGTCTTAAGAGATCAAGTCAACAGAGTCAAGAGAACAGTTCATCTCAACCTAGAGCTCTGACTTGTATGCCACTGCTTATGCTGACTGGACCTCTGTTAGAAATCTCACGTAGAGGTCCATCTCTAGACTCAACTTTTCAAAGGTTTTTAGTCAGGCAGCTTCAAACTGGTGTTGAAGCACAGCCAGCCACAAACTGATGCCTAATTGCTTCCTTGAGTTAAAGCCTTGCAGATACCTAAATACCTATATATCCTAGGTTCTCAGACATGCTGAACGCTGTCAGTTCCCAGTGAACTCAGCAGGGATAAACAGTTCTTACGTCCTCTGCGAGCTCACCTCCTGTTGTGGGGAGCAAATGCAGAAACGGGGAGCGAAAGGGAGTGCAAGAGATTGAACTGTATGCATCCAAATAAAAAACCTGCAGGCTGAATGCACGTGCATGCGTGTGTGTGTGTGAGTGAAAATAAATAAATAACTTACAGGCACATGTAAGTATGGAGCTTGCCACTTGGCTGTGGAGAAACAGGCAACAACACACCAAAACTGCAATAAACTGATAAAAGTGCTGAAAATCTCATTTGTCTACAGTCAAGTCCTGGTGAAAGTTGATGGTATTATTTATTAGCTGAGAGATCCTGCACTGAGTCTAAATATGTAGAAATGAATGACTAATGTGCTCTTTGTAACAAGAAAAATCAGACCCCCCTGTTTGAAGGTCTTAAAAAATCATTAGTTCCAAAGAATTTCAAGGGCTTTCCCCAGTTCAGTTTGTCAGAAATGAAAAGCATTTAAATTCTACTCCTACAGATCTTTAGACATACAGAATTCCTCTGTAAGAGTCTCATCAGTTCTCTGTGTATGTGTTTGCATGTATTAATTTTTCCTCTACAATAGTATAATTACAGTGTTTATATGCAAGAAACATGGCTCAGGAAAAAGCCAGTAGCAAGTAGGGCACTGTGCTAGGAGTCAGGAGATCTGTGCTTGGTCCTAGCCTTTGCAGCAGATTTTCCTCTGTAATCTTGGGATTAGTTGCTGCATTTGTTTCTCTCAATCAGCTCCTTGTCTGTAAAATGGTAATAATAATTATTTTCTTTTTTCCTGGCTTTTCATTTTACTTTTAAAACTTTTGAGGCCTAGACCAAATCTATGATGTTTGTACAGGACAGTGGGGCCATGGTTTTGATCGACTGCATACAAATAATCAGGTGATGAATTAACACCTTTTTCTTTTTTTGTGCCATGAAGCATTGACAAAGATGATGCAAAAGAAAGCAAATATTGTTGTCCCTGCAGGCCATTGCAGCTGAAATAACTTGATTTTATTAGAACAGTTTCAAAATGGATGCTTACCTTGTAACTGTAACTCCCTCAGTTCTTGTAAGTTTGGTTTGTAGACCATCCAAAGCCTATTTGTGTTGTAAATATATTCCGTAGGAAGTGCCCATACCTGCAGTTGCATGAAGAGAGGACAAGTTTCTTTCCAGGTCTGAACTTCTTGAACATACCTGACATAAATAAGCAGCTGAAGCAAATTCATGGTTTTGGATTCTCTATGGATTCTGGAAATTCTGAATATAGTGTGAGATTTATGTAGTTTGATTCCTTATATGCAGAGGAACCTTTCAGTTTAGATTTCTAAAATAATGCCACTTAAAGGACAGTTGCAGAAGGTCCCTGTTGTGCAGGAGATGTGATCAAGTGCATAACTGGGAGTGAGGCATGAGGCTGTAAGAGATGTGCTAAAGACTGTCAGGGAAAGAAATAGTGAAAGCCCCTTTAAGCCACCCACTCCCACTACCCCTTCCCTTCTGTAAATTTCATCCTGGTTTATCATTTTTTTTCTCTGCTCAGCAGCATCTGCAGTTGCTCAGATACTAACTTGCCTGTGATTGCAATGGGAGATGGTTTATGACTCAAGCTAAAGTAAGCAAGCATGTCTTCCAGAGCTTTAATAACATTCAAAGCAGGGAACGACTCAACTATGCATAGAAACCTAGCAAGTCTTTGTGATTGTTTATTTTTCCTTTTAAAGGTTATAAACCATGTTTGAACAATGAGTTCTGAACATATAGTACCTTTGCTGCTGCTTAACTTCCCAGTAAAAATAGATCACAAAATTATTTGCTGTAAAGGTTGATATCTGTAATTGGAAAAAAAAGGCATGTTGGACTGGTTAAGACAGGCTGGTGCAGATGAGACTAATAATGACTTACCGAATGCTGGTTGCCATGACTGAGTCCGGAAAGCCAGTTATGTTTGCTGCCTTGGTCTGCAGTCTAAATCATCCAGGAACATAGCCTAATGAGGAGCCACTGCCCGGCCTGCCCCGTGTTTAATGGCAAAGCTGGAAAATACTAGCAGAGACTATATGCACAGTGAAGTTAAACATTCAGTGCTTTGCCTCAGCTAGAACCTTTAGAGAGGCACCATTTACTCCAAGAGGAGTAGGAATTAAGAAGGGAGAAAGAAGTCCATTAGGGAGAATAATGAGGAAGAAAAGTTGATTGTCCTGAAACTTTGTATAAAAATAAGACAAATTGGAAGAAACCCATCAGTTTGTTTTCCTTTGTCAGGCAGAATCTGCTGCTGGATCAACACACTACAGTGCTGTGTGCAATGTGGTTCTTGCTGCTGAACACAGCTTTCACAACGAATGCATGAAATCTACCTTTGTTCTTCTGAGCTTTGTGTACAAAACAGTTGAGAAGAGCATTTGCAGTCACTTAGGTTTGGTGACTATATTACTACCCCAAAGAGACAAATAGTAATACAGAGGAAAGCATGTTTTTTTCCCCACTTAATTTTCCAAAGTTCTGGAGGTATCATGAAATCTCTTGGCCAGCCCATAATCCTAAAGCTTTTAGAAAATTTCAGCAAAATGCCCCCACCCAGACAGGTTCTGCAGTCCATAGTATGAATTTTGCTTCAAAAAGAATGGGGCCCCAAATGTTTGAAACTGCATGCTAGAAGGCTAGCTGGTAATTAGTCTTCCCAGAGAGGACATTGTAAAAACAAATCATTGAGCCATTTGTTGCAGTTCTACCTAAGAACGCAGTTAGTGAAAAGAGCCTCTTTGCCAAAACCCTGACAAAGAGCTCAGGATGTTTTATGTGTTTTTAAAATAGAAATCGACTATCAACCCTGTCTTTTAGCACAGCTTTGCACCAGCCCTTCTATAATATATGCACAGTTCACTACAGGGAAGAAAGCAGGTTTGGTATTTTCATAGGAAAGAGCTGCAAGGTGATTTGAAACAGTATCTGTGGTGATTTTGTCATCGTATTTTTTATGTCTGTTATAATGGAATATGAAATTAACTTAAAACATTTGTCCCAGAGCCTTGGCTATAAAGTTGCTACAGATGCAGGAGATGAGAGCATCTTTCTGGGTCATTTTTAAAGGCATTGGGCAGTAAAGTCTACTGTCAATTTCCCACTAGAACTGTCTGAAATGGTGGCATCAGAGTGGTTCACAAAGGGGATCTAATGGAATTGGGGAAAGGGTCAAATGTTCTGCATTACCTAAGGAAACTCATGTGAAAGTCTGTTGTGCCAGTGGTATTTCCTGGGCATTTTTTCCCATAAATGTCTGGCAAATTGTGTTTGTCCTTGGGAGGCAAATGCTGCCAGGGGAATACTGCTGGAGGGGCAGGGCAGGAATTGCTCTGGGTTTTGCTGAAGTTTCAGTTATGGGAGTAGGTGGTTCTGTATATATTGATGTGATCAGAGGCCTGGCCAACTTATCAGTCCCCAGGAGCTCTCTAGCAGTGGCTTCTTGTGGCTTAAGGTGTCCAGTATGCACTGTGGAGAAACATGGGACAGATTCTCAGGAAAGAGTCCATTGCTCCTGTTTAGTTTCATGCCAGGACAGAAGTGGCATAGTGCTCTCAGCAACCTTACTAAACTTGCCTCCTCCACTACATCGGACATGGCAGCCCCTGTGATAAGGCAACCCTGGTGCAATGCAACATCATAGTGTAGAAGCTTTCCTTGTACTGCTCAGGGGCTCGAGGCCACTCAGGAACCACAGATTGGTAGCTCTACAAATGCCTGTTTCTTTGGAGGCAATGTGTTTTTCTCCTTTAATTTCACAGCCAGGTTGTATTTAAAAGAGAATATGCATGTGATGCTGGAAGAATAAGGCTGAAGAGTATTTAGTGACTTTTCTGGACTTTTTGGAATGCTTGATTTGAATAAAGGCTCTCTGCTTACTCCCCATAGCTGTACAGCCTGGGGATAGGGCATCTCACTAGCCAGCTCTGAGTGAGAGCCATAATCTCATGGTGAATGAACAAGCTGGCAGTTCTGACTAGTGGCAGGACCATCAGATGCAAGGGGAGTGCTTTAGCCGTCATCCTTAATCTGGAGTTTCTTGGTGGGAGCAAGGAGTACCTTTCTATTTAGCATCCCTCCCAGAAACTTGAGTGTTTGTGAAGTTCAGAATTAAAAACTGAAAGGAGGCCTCTCTTGCCAGGCACTGACTGTGCTTTGAGATTGGATGTCAAGTGCCAAAGACTGTGGGAGAGGTTTTGGACCAACAGAAACTAGGAAACAGCAGAAACTTCACAAGAGATCCTGCTCTATGTCCCATCTTGTGGTCCCAGGAGAGTCTGAGAAAACCAGTGGATCATGAGCTGGAGCCCTTTTGCCAGGGGAAGCAGTGCAAACACATATTCTTTTTGTTTGGCAGCAGGAGTGAGCTGCACACAAATGTCTTGCTAATTAAGCTGCTGTAGGAAATGGGAACTCAGCCAGGCATACAAAGAGCAGGGAAAAAACCCCAAATGAAGCGAGTTAATATTAGCACAAGTTAAACCAACCTCATCATGAAGACCCATAAGGGAGAAGGAGAGGGGCTAAACAAGGTCATGAAAAATGATCAAATTGTGAGTGCATATACACAAATGCATGAATACTTTGACAAAAGCTAGTGGTGGATTGTTGAGAGGCCAATGCAGCTAAGTTCCTGCTTTGTTACATAGATAAATTGCCAAAGGAAACATTATCCAGACAGTTCTACTTCAAAGGCAAGACGACAAGCTTTGGGGAACTTGCGGTACTTTCAATCTGGCCAATAACCAAGTGTAAAGTGTAAAATATACATGTTTAGGAAGTAGGACACATGCCGTTCAAGACAGGCCTTTCCCATGCTCTCAGACCAGTGCAGCTTCATTTGATGTGCAAATGCATGATGTGTGATCTGTCCTGGCAATGTGCTGCCTGCCAGCAGCACAAACATTTCACAAGCACCCTTTTGGGTTACTTCAGCCTGCTGTGTGCACAGCCTCCTTGGCAACCTCTGCAGCCGGAGCTTTTCTTACAGTCTGTTGCTGTTGTGGTTGCACAATCCAGGTTTATTTAGCAGGTCTTGTCAAGAGACTCCAGGCAGATAAAAACACCTCAAAACCAGCCTGGAATTGCAGGATTTGATGTTAGATACTAGGATTAAATGACAATACAAGGAATGGTTGCAGTAATACACTGGGGAATATAGCAGTAATATAGACTTCATTGATCCTTAAGGCAAATTGTCCCCACAGATGTCCCAGCTTTCCTGGGCATTGGAGACTTAGGGGCATTACAACTGATGGCAAGGGCCCTCCATAATGTGTTTATAAATGTCACCTGAAATCAGGTGAAATAATGTTCCCTGGGGTGCTTCCTGGCACTGCAGGCACAGCTAAATATGTATGTGCTGTGCACAGTACAGGACAGCCTCTGCTGCTTGATGAAACTCATCCTATAAACCCATGAAAAGTAATGGTGCAAATGCTCATCATAGAGAAGCAGTGGATCATGGGTGCAGTCCCTTTTTTCAGTAGTGCCTTGAGTGGATTTGAATTTGTTGATATAATTAAAAAATAGTTGTGGTCTTTACAGTGCAACTGGGCTCTAGAGTATCTGCACTAGGGGGATGAGATTCGCTTTTAATGAGGGTTCAGGATTTAAACTCAGCTGGCTGAACTGGTTTGGAACTAACCATTCTTACAAACCAGCGCACGTAGATGTGCTTTTTCTCCCCCTCTAACAGTAAGTAAGGGGATTAGGGACATTCTGCAACAGCTCTGGTGACTTATCCCAGTTGCACCAAGAGGCAAGTCACCCTTGTGCCTCTACTTAGTGTCTGTGGGACAGATTCTCAGTTATAATTGTGTGCACAGCCTCTAGGCCTCAATCTTAGATAACCAAGCACTTGGCAATGAGCACTACCCCAGTGTAGCAGCTGTGGATACACAGACAGCTTAACCTGCTCTTCACCACTAAAATGACTCGACCCGCACTGCAGCCAGCTGTAATAATCTGTTGCTTGTGTTAACTTTGAATTCCAGTGTGTCAGTTCTGGTCCTCTGAGAAAAATTAGGCAAGTGCTTATTGAAACCAGCATCCTAGCACTCCACATTGTGCTGTGTGGAAGAAGAAAGTGGGACCCCAAGCCCTAGTAGTAGCATTTTCTAGCCACACTTCAGTCACATGAAATGATACCACTACTCTCACAGCAGCCTAATCTATCCTTTTAAACAATGGCCCAACTTCATGTCAAGTCCCTCACCTTGCTTCAGAAGTTCCAGAGCTTTCTGGCAGAGCCACACATAGTTCCCTGATACCTGTGCGCTGTCAGTGGACACAAGATACAGTGAAGATACAGAAAGAATTAATCAATCAGCTATGTGTTTAATGAGGATGAGGAAGAAAGATGCGTTTTATGCAGCTGTAGTCTAATGTGCTGAGAGAAGTCTGTTTGAATGGGTTGGGAATGCTGATGGCATCTAATAGCCATAGAGGTTTTTCCTGCTTCCTGATAGATATAGCACTGTGAATATCAGTCATTGTGGTATGAGGTTGTTATGAGAAAAATAACTTCCTGTGTTGATGGACTTAGCATGCAGTAAATGGAGATGTATGGATGCAAATGTAGCATTATGGTTGTAAATGTAGCTCACCAGAGCACTAGATGTGACCATGCAGAGAGCCATAAGAAAACAGCAGAGTGTATTGCTTGTCTTTGACTTCCTCTCAAGCTAAACTGGTGCCCTGAATTCAGTGTTATTATGGGTTCTCTTTTTTTCTGGGGCAGAACTGAGAAATACGAGGGCACTGTGTCACAGTGCCTCTGCATATGCAAGGTAGGCTTTTTTCATCTTGGCCTCTGTGGGGAGGAAGAGAAAGAGCATTCTTTGTAACAGGGCACCAATAAATGCATGAATGCTATTCAAGTAGTATCAATATCCATCACTTTGTCTGAAGGCCACAGAACTTAAATTCTTTTTGCCTTTCTTCACATCCTTTTCCCAGAAGAAATGCACAATTATTTCCGAACTCTCCCTTTACTACTACTGTATATACATTTATTGATACATTTACTTTCACTGGCTGGGGCTCCACAGAGTGCTTATTTACTATGGACTGAACTTTGCTCATTTCATTAGATGACAACACTCCTTGTTTTCAGTGGGTTCCAGAACAATCTTCCTTCATTCATTTTGCTTTCAGAAAAGCACTCCATTACTTCTGCTTATGTGACTGCTTGGAGCGGTGAGACAGGTTGCAAACAGGTCATAGAGACAGGGAATATGGA
The DNA here is from genome assembly GCF_947461875.1 of Haliaeetus albicilla. Classification (NCBI taxonomy): domain Eukaryota; kingdom Metazoa; phylum Chordata; class Aves; order Accipitriformes; family Accipitridae; genus Haliaeetus; species Haliaeetus albicilla. Next base: position 12,838,539 of record NC_091494.1, on the reverse strand, counting down.
AAGTGCTAATTGTCCATTCACAGTCCCATGACAGAGTGTTGTCCATGCCACTAGTTAAGTAGAAATGAAGCTCTGCTTAATATATTCCTGATATGCCAGACTTTCAGGAACAGGATTCCTTTTTGAGAATGCAATTTCACTCCTATTATTAAGTTTTATTCTCTTTTATGCCATCTGTTTTAGTCAAGTTACTTTATCTGTTGTGATTGCCTGTAGAGTGTTGATTAAACCAGCAGTATTATTCTGTGACACTGAGGTATAACCATTGCTTGCCATACAATGAAGTAGCTTCGCTTTATTAACTGAGTAATTACTTTATCTAAATAGGCACCATTTCAAAAGAGGAATGCTGTTCCTGGCAATGAAAGTAACCCTGGAATAAAGGGATTGCTTGAGGGAGAGTTGTATGGTACCTGTCCATGTGAATTTTTCTGGCTGTCTAATAACATTCAGTCAGTCCTTTTCCCCATTTTAACATTTTGAAGTTAAAGGCAAGTAGAATATCACTCCATAAAAGATCTGGGTATTAATTTAATCATCTCTGTGACTCATCTACTAGAGAAAGAAAAGGCATCATGATTTTTTTAAACATTATCCAAAACTCAAGCTGTGATGCAGCAGTTTGCAAGGGTGCCCCACTGGTTCTGCTGATTTCAGACCTTCCCCAATAGCTAAACTTTATGACCATGAGGGTGAGGATGAACTTTGGCTATGACCTAGATCTGCAATTCACACGTGGTTTTCATACAGCTGCAATAATATTCCAGAAAATGTAATTGGCCTTTTACTTCATTCACTTTTGCAAATGAAAATAAAGCTACTGTGAGAGCAGATCTTTTGCTAAGAAAATATTTTTTAAAATATTTTTATAGCTCTGTCAACAATAAAGGAGTCTCACAGTCAAAGTCTTTCTCTAAACCTTTTTAATGGAAAAAACTTCATAGAAAATATCCTTTTACTTTTTTAATAACATATAACTATATACATGATTAAAAACTGTAACAAAAAGCCGCAGGGACTGGAAAAATGTTTTGTTGGATCCATGCAGATGGTACATTTAAAAAAGGATTTCACAAATCCATGTACATCAAATGAAGCTGCAGTGACAGGGTTGAAAAAAATGGCAACTCTGTATTATTTACCTGAATGTACTGGGAATAAAGCACAGACATACAAAATACACAAAAAGAATACAAAAGAGTACACGGTGTAAATGCTGTTAGCACAGGAAGTTTCTTTTTTAAGTAAATAGGAGAAAAGAAGTAAAATCTCCTTTTTCACATTTTTATATTGCAGTTTAAAAGATAACTAATCTCTTATTTGCTGTATTTTGTTTTTCTTCACTCTGACATACACTACAGTAGAAGTATATGGCATTTGCATTTAACAACTCAGGAATAAGTAAGTTGATTCATCTCCATGCCTGTGAATGTACTGTCATTTCTGAATAACATTGTGTATACATATTGCTTTAAAAACCACATACACAGTTTAACATGAGTTAGAAATACAAAATATTGAGGGCCACCACACTACAAAGTGCTGGATACTCTTGTCCTGATCCAGCAGTATGTTTAAGGACACACACAACTTCAAATCTAAGAAGAATTCCTCGGAGAGTAAAGGAAGTTAAGAACGTGCAGAAATGATTTGCTGATCAGGTCGGGAGTTTTCAACAGTTCGTAGTATAGACTCTGCACCTAGGAAAACTGTTACACCTGAGGCCATAATTCTGTCCTTACACCCCAGATAATGTAGCTACACAGTGTAGATGATTTACTGTACTTTTAAAATAAATTTTCTTAATTCTAAGTTAAAACATAAAATGAAGCTGCTTTTTAAAAAGTCTGGGGAATTGATGAGCTCTGCAGCTGGAAAGAAGAAAGAGATGGTGTTTAGTTTGTTAGTTAGAAGTTGGAAGAGATTCTGTAAGCAGCAGGTAATAATGTGATAGGTTTTAAACACCTCACTTCTAAAAGAACTTGCTCATATTTTTGTCCTGGGCCAAAAAAAGAACAGACATAATTGAAAAGTCAGTACCAGCCAGTAAGCTCACCTGAGGCTTACAAGCATGGTGAGGATGGCAAGCCATCATTTAGTAAGAAAAAGTCAAGCTTACTTCTTGTCAGGTGGCCTTTTGCTGGGTTCTTCCTGCTGTAACAAATACTTAATAATTCTCAGTGTAATCACAGGCAGTTTAATAGCAGACAAATAAATGGAGTCTGCATGTGCATATACTTGTTTAAAAAAAAGAAAAAAGGTGAAAACAACAACAGTAACACCACCACCAAAACTAGACAAGCAGTGAAAGCTGAAATACTTTGTGAAGCCTTGGGATCTGTTCCTGTTCGCTATAACACCCTCCCACCCTGTCTGGCTGTGCTCTTTTGGCAGGCAGGTAAAATCTTTTAAGTTCCTGTAAATGAGGGAGGATTTTTGCTTATAGCAAGACATAAAGTAATTATGAAAATAAGCTTTGAAAACCAAATCGCTGTGGGTCATGAAAGCCAAATCTCACTGATAAGTATTTGGATTTTGTTGTCCATATAATGGTTTGATTCCCTCCCCAGTTTGACCTGCTAAATGGAAAGTTGCCAATATACCAGTTTTTGGCTCGTTACCGTTCAGAGTCTTTTAATTTTTAAGAGCATCAATGATACTTGTTTATGTTGTTCATTGCTAGCATTTTGGGTAAAAGCTGGCTTGTAAAGCCCTGATTGAAACTAGAATGTCAGTACAAGGCAGATTTGAGAAGGCAACCTGAAAGCAGTAAGACTTTGTTTATTTAAACAAGAGATAAATGTGTGTATGCATGCATTTGCATTTAACAGTTTTATAGCTAGAACCGTTATTAAATGATGCCCAGTAGCAATTTTATCTCTTGTTATGATTTGTTTTATAAAGATGTAATGATTCTCAGGAGAGTTTTATGAAAACATGCAGAGTTGGTTTGCATTATGTATGCAGTTATGTGCCCAGTATATATGTTGCAACTTAATTTCTTAAATATATATTGTGTATCACTTTTTATTCCTGAGTGCTGGTCTCCATAAGGAATAGAGAGGGTGGCATCATGTGCTCTTCTGCACAGTGTGGTCCTTTGTCATTTTAAGAATTCTTCTGAGGGATCTTTATTGTCACAGTTTTAACTTCAGAATATTCTCTCAATCCACATTCACCCCTAAAAAACAAATTTCAGCATCAGCTTACACCAGACATTACTAATTCTTTATCAAGCAAAAACCTGCAAAGTGATTCCTTGATAAAGTTAAGATATACCTGAAATTCTCTGCTTAGGTTTTTGTTGTACTATGATTTTGTACAGGTTTTCCTTTCAGAGAACCTGAACATAAAATTTCAGTGTAGGTCAGAAGAACAATGGATGGCTCCAGCATTTGATAAGGAGATACAGAATGACATTAAACCCAGAAACACTGTTGATGTAACTGCTGGGAGCGAATTGATGCCCTCTGTCCTTTCCAGCTCTTGAAAATATCCAAACACCAAGACCTACACCACTGGCCAGTGACATTACTGCTTATATTTGCACTCAAGAGAAGGTCAAAACTGAGTACTTATGGGAAATGCACTACTCACAACCCTGGATAAAGATGAACTTGACTCCTAACCCACTGATCTTTTTTCCCTGACAAAATATCCAGCAGCAGAAATCAGTATTTGCTCAGTGTGACCGAGCATTCTGCTTGCTCAGATTTCCACTAGATTTACGTGAAGTCCTCTTTTTGTCCTGGCACAGCATCTTATGTAAGATCCTCTATACTGCTAGAAGCTAGCCACTTACTAGGTCCCAGTCATCTCACACATAGCTCTGAGGGGTACATGTTCTGCTTTAGATAAATTATGCTTAAGAAGCGGGTGTTTCTGAATGCCCTGGAGATTTTGTTGTAGTCAGCTCCAGCCTGGCTCATCTCTTAGGCAACTCTGCTGAGGTTTAGAGTGGATATTGCATGGCTTCACGCTTGTCTTCTCTGAAGTATATGTATTTGCATTTTGCTGTGCATATTTTGAGTAATGGAGAAGTGTGTTCTCCTCAAGTCATTAGTTAAGTTCTGATATGTCTGCTGGATGCTGTGTATGATGTAAAGGAAACAATGTTCCCACCTCAACACAGGTATGATCCAAATCTGGAAGTAGAGTATCTCTCATACAAACTGATGAGGATTCTGTTGCACAAGATCTTACAGACGTTTGTTTCTTGGTTAAATTCTTATCCCCACCCTTAAACCACACACAATACTGCTCCCTTACTTATATTAAAAAGTGCTGGCATGCATGTCATGTTAGCATGTTTACTATTTGACACTGCCTTCCCTCTGGATCTCCCTATGCAGAATTTAATGCCAGCTGCACCATAAAGAATATTTCAGGGGAATTCCTCAGAACCTCCTTCTAGTAAGTGTTGCTTTCAGACTGGAGTGAGGGGCTGCTGTTCAAACCAATTAAACCCCTCTGTATGCTCCTGGTGTTGCATAGCCTACTTTGTATTTACCTCTACACTGTAGATTTTACACAAAATACAACATCAGGGGAGGAACTCCTGTAATCTTCCTTGTAAAGTTAATTCATTTGGGCAGAAATACTAGTATTTACCAGCCCATTTTACTCCATCTGCAGTTTTGAAAACTTTCTGATGTTCCTGTTGGCTTGGTGAGCCTTACATGTGATACAGTGGTTGATACTTAACTCAGCCTGATGATTCAGTAGGCATTTTAAGATTTACTAGAGTCTAAGTACAAGGTTCCCATTGATTTGGACCACCCCACCCCCAGATTTCAGTAGGAAGTGGTAGATTTGCTTCCAAAGAATGACCAAAAACTTTAGTTATTTATCAGACTCAGCTGAACCACAGAACCATTCCCTTTTGGCTCAGTGGAAGCTGTCACCGGGAGCTGCATGGAGCCCAAAAACTAATGCTAGTAAGTCTCTCTGTGTGAAAGTTTCTGCTTGATTCAGTAGGGCTGCGTCTTGGCTCCAGGCACCTGTTAGACACATGTTTGCAAGTCAATAGATAACCTAGCCAACAGAGTATCCAGCGCCTTTATGTATGTTCCAACTGCCAGTTGGTTTCTTATCTTGGGCTGGCAAACAAAATTATATTTATTGTCTGTTTCTTCAGCTCAAGGCTTCAGGGCCTTACACGTTTGTTTTCTGGCCAAAAGTTTGGAAGTGGACAACTGTGATGACTTCTAAGGCAACTATTTTTCAAAGGTTAGAAAGTTGCTCTAGCTGAATAGGAAGGTGGGTTATTCTAGTTATTCAGAGCAGATAAGTCAGTGTGTGTTCAATTAATGGTCTCACTTGTCCCCACAGCCTAATACAGGGAAGTAGGGCAGGGTGAGAACAAGAGTTGTGTCTGTGAAAAGGAAGGAGCCCACGGGTCAAGTTTGCATGATGTTATCCCTTGGTTGTGGGAAGTGGAACAAATCGCTCTTCATAAAGAAGTATTACATACTCTCTTCCCTCCCTCAGTCCAAGAGAAAAAAGATAAGGAAAATAATTATAACTCCAAGTCGTTCTCCTGCCTGCACTTCTTTTTGGGAATGCAGCTATGCACTGCTGTATCTCAGAGCTATCCAGACAATAATAATTCCTATGACATTAAAGGATAGCTCTGAAATAGAATGGCACCTCCTTCCCTTGAAGACATTTGGACAGAGACCAGAATTTGGGGGGACTCTAATATTAAACAGCCACATGTGGATATCTGGGATGAGTCATCTGATTTCTAGTGACAGGAGTTAAATTTTACACTACTCAGGGAATGATAAGAAGCTTTAAAGAAGTGTAAATGTAAAAAAAATCCCCCTTTTAGACTCCTTTAAGAATACAAGAATATTGTAAGTAGCCTTAAAGTAAACAGAAATCAGTTGTATTGTGCACATGAGTTCTGGTTCTCTACTGGTATGCACATACCCTGCTACATTTTGTGGGATTGTAAAATGAGTATAGAAGATCTCAACTTTGTGTTCATTTTTTTATCCATGTGTGATAAAAATCTGTGAATTTAAATGCAGGAACAAAACAAGTCCCAGATAATACAGTGTTAGCACGGACAGCACAATAGCGCAATTATGATCTGGCTGTAACATAGTGTTAGCTTAGCAATGACACACATATGCACACTTTCTCTTTTTTTTTTTTTTTCTTTAATTGCCTGACTCAACATTATTTGTGCTGTAAAATGTATCCCTTAAAAACAGGGAACTAAGAAACCATGGCATTTTAATAAAAAATATGCAGATATTAATGCAGGGGGGAGGAGGTGAGTTAGAAGGTGATATCTGATCAAAGAGGTTCCGAAAGGAGTAGAGTAATTACTCATAGGTAGGTTTTCAGGCGTCTTTGTGAGATAGAGATTACTGGCATTCCAAATATTTATTATGATGAATATTTTCAAAGCTGTAGATGGGAATCAAATGTACAACTACCATAGATTTTTCCATGGGAGCTGGGGTGCTGCCTGTTTCCCCCCCCTTTCAAAAACTACGATATCAATATGTGAATATTTTGCTTGCACAGTTAACCTCCCTGAAGTCAATGGGGTCACTCTTGGGTGTCAAGTTACTCATGTGCTCTATCGAGCTTAGTAGTTTTAGAATATTTTCACAATGATAAGAGTTAGATGAGCTGACATATTTATGCCAGTGTGAGATCACCTCATAACTCATGAATGTGGAGAATAGTATGAATGTGTTATTCAAAGTACTCCCTAATGAGGGAAAATATTTCAGACTACATAGAGCTTATTTTATAGTTGTATACTTCAACATATTTAAAGTTTTAAAGACTTTGACCTTACTTCAGTTTTACTGCTGAGTTTGCCATTAGCCATAAGCTATTTTGAAAGCTTAGGTGAGACGTATCTGGTATACATGCCTCCTGCACAGAAATTAATTGAATCCTTTGTATGCGTAACCAATCTGGGGCTGATGCAATTGCTAAACTTCCTTGTGATTGTAATGAGAATTAAAAACTGGTAAGACTTTTAATTAGGTACATGGGACAGTATTTGAGCATGGAGCTCCATTTCAAAATATTTGCCACTTAGTTCTAAATGGAGTAAGACAGAAAGCTTTGTAATGGAAGGTGTTTTTTTGAAAGGGATGTAAACACATTTGTCTATCCTTCTCTAGGCCTGATTTTATTTAACATTGTTTATAAATCTGGAAGAGACAGATAACATTTTAATAAAATTCAGATGCACCTATATTAATAAATGTAGGAAAAAGTGAAGAAAGGAAAAAATAGCAAGAGAGACAAAATATAAGGCAAAACAACTCTGAAACAAGTACACCAACCCAGTCAACAAGCACACAGCAGCACCAAAAAGAGAATCTTTCTGCAGAAGTACTGGTTAATATAGCTAAGAAAAACTCTCAGAAAACACAGGTTAGAAGTTCAGAAAAATACTCAGAATTTTTCAGTTCCTTTCAAAATAAGAAGGGAGTTCCAGTAACTTATTCTGCTATGTCAACAAAAAAAAAAAAAAAAAAAAGGTCTTACCATGTAAATCAATTGCATTTAGAACTGGCAGTGATTATCAGCATATTATATTATGTGCTGATCCTCAGATGGGAATATTTCCTGATCTTAATTTGCATGGAAGGATCCACTAATGTTTATTAACTTGTAGAGCTGAAAACAGTTTAGAAGACAGCAGTGTAATACTTACATCTCTCTCCCATTGCCAGACATTTTGAATCCTCCAAAAGGACTTTGGGCATTTAAGGCATTGTAGCAATTTATCCTGTAAGAGGAAGAGGCATTAAGTCCAACTGGGCTGTCGGAGAGACCTTTGGACAACTGAGGGAGAAGCTGAAACTTGTGGAGCTAAGGACACTGTATACCTCTCAGTAATAACAAACTTGTCTTATGTTGAAAAGAAATGAGGGATTTATGCCACAAAAACAACATTCTGCTCCTTACTCAGGAGGAGAATGGGATTTGGCCTGTGAGGACTGGAGGAGGGCACCAAACACTTGGACTCAGCTTCTGTAATCAACTGTTAATCTGCTGACAAACCTTAGTGCCAGAGGTTATAACACAGAGCTATTAGATTTGAATTTGTCCTTTTTCTTCCTGATTTCTTGTGGATCTTTAGTTTACCCAGGCTTGACATCCCAAATTGCAAGCTATTAAACTCTAGAATTGGCATTACCTACTCCTAAGGACTAGAGAGAAGAGGTGGCCCCTCAGCTCCTGAATGATGTAGGAAGTACATGATTCTTTCTGCCTTTAGCAGAAACCTCACAGGATTCCTCTGCTCTACAGAAAGGATCGTTTATACTCTGCTTTATTTGTTTGCTTTGTTTGTTTTCAGTAATGCCATTCAGCAGTGTGGCTAATGGGAAGCAAGGCACTTTTACAGTTTTCAATAGCATTCACCTGCAGTGAGCGGAGTCATAACACCTCCCTACAGCTGTTCCGTATCTTGGTTAGTGGTTCACCACTAGGATGGTCTAGATAAACATTTTTCAGACAAAGTGTGCAAAACCGAGGTGCCATAATGATAGTGAGTCAAATTCTTTATCTCCAAGAACAGGAGTGTGATAACTTCTGCCTTACCAGACTGTCCCAGCCTGCATTGCTGAAGAGACTGTCAGGGCCTTGTTTATGTCATTTGTAAAGACAGCAGCTACCAGCCCAAAATCAGAATTGTTGGCTCTCTCTATAACTTCATCCATGGTTTTAAATCTCAGTATTTCTTGAACAGGCCCAAAAATCTGCAACACAGATTAATCATTAATTAATAAACCAGCCCACTCAGAGGCAATTTATTCCTGTTTTATTCTGCTTTTTTAATTGTCTTCTCTCTCCTGTTGTACTCTTTACAAATTCCCACAGCAACATTTAACAGTGGTAATAGCTGTCTGTAAAACTGCATTAATTTCCCAAAGCAGTTGCCTCAGTGGAACTCATTCATTCTTCCCTTATCTCTTTGTCCTGGTTTCGGCTGGAATAAAGTTAATTTTCTTCTTGGTAGCTGGTATAGTGCTGTGTTTTGGATTTAGTATGAGAATAATGTTGATAACACGCTGAAGTTTTAGTTGTTGCTACGCAGTGTTTATAGTAAGTCAAGGACTTTTCAGCTTCTCATACTGACCTGCCAGTGGAGGCTGGGAGTGCATAAGAAACTGGGAGGGGACACAGCCAGGACAGCTGACCCAAATGAGCCAAAGGGGTATTCCATACCATGTGATGTCATGCCCAGTATTTAAACTGGAGGGAGTTGGCTGGGGGTGGGCATTATGGCTCAGGGATTGGCTGGGCATCAGTCAGTGGGTGGTGAGCAATTGTATTGTGCATCACTTGTTTTGTATATTCTCATAGTAGTAGTATTTTCCCTTCCTTTTCTGTCCCATTAAACTGTCTTTATCTCAACCCACAAGTTTTACTTTTTTTTCCTGATTGTCTCCCCCATCCCACTGGGGTTGGGGGGAGTGAGTGAGCAGCTGCATGGTGCTTAGTTGCCGGTTGGGGTTAAACCACAGAACTCTTCTTTGAGGTCTGAGACTTACAGCCTATGACAAAAATTGATCGTCTTTACTCAACTGATGTCATCAGTTGCTGTGTGCATAAGGAGTTCTGAAAAGATTTTACTTTTTTTTTTTTAATATAGTGGTAATTCTCACTTTAAAGCTTTTGTGTCAGGAAGTAAACAAAAGAAAAAAACCCCCATCTTTAGGACATTCTAAAATGATCCTGTCCGTGTGTGTGAATACCTCCTCCTTGGCAATCCGCATGTCATCTGTTACATTGGAAAACACTGTAGGTTCAATGAAGAAGCCCTTTCTTCCTAGTCCTTTACCCCCACATTCAAGTTTTGCTCCTTCAGTAATGCCGCTTTGAATCAGTTCCAAGATCTTGTTGTATTGTTTTTTATCAATCTGAAAAAGAGAAGAAGCCATTTGGCTTGCAGACTGTGCACTTGACAATCAAGTCAAAATTGTTTTTTTAGGCAAGTCATGTCCCAGTGGGTAGAATTATATGCTTATGTTCACTACTCTTTGAGCTGCAGATGCCACAGATCTACACATAACTGCTGACTGTAACCTAGGGCTCAGTCTTCTTAAGGATGTGTCGTCTTATGTATGTGGCTCAACCCACATTCTTGCTAAGCAATCATCTGGTTTATAAGTACAAAGCAGATTATTATTTTTTGTCCCAGGTTAACTTCCTGAAAATGGTCTAAGCCCAGCTGGTTATTAGTGGCAGGAACATTTTCTAAAGACTTGTTTCTAATTCTGACCATCTTTTGCCTAGAATTCTTGACTGTCTAGTGGTCTACAAGCACAGTTATGGTCATAGACAATTCTTGAAATTAAGTGCCCAGAGCAACTTTTGAGAGCTTCTCACAGTTTACAGCCATATCTTTGGGGCTGAAGATCAGAATATTGCAGTTAAAGCTGGGAGGCAAACTTATTGATATTTAAGATGAGAGTTTTTACTTAACAAGAAACACCTCTGAGTTGCACGGATTATCTACTCCTTTAGAATTTTAATCTTTAAAACGTTTATCATGTCAGCTACCCTGAACCGTGAGTAAGTATGCACTGACTGACCTCTGTCTTGCTAGAGTTTAAACACTTCCAGGCACCTTCAGGGCTGTAGAGCAGAAGCACTGTTCCTTTACCTGTGGACCTTGTTCCGTAGTTGGGTCAAAAGGACTCCCCACAACTCTCCGCTTTGCACGTTCTACACTTCTTCTAACAAACTCTTCATAGATTGATTCTTCCACATAAATCCGTGAGCCTGCAGTGCAGCATTGACCTTGATTGAAGAAGACCCCTTGGTGAGCTTGTTCCACAGCATAGTCCACTAAAAAACCAAGACAGCATATGTTGCTCTGAAACATCATAGACACATCTGCTATGCTACCAGTGTCATGTGTATTACATAGTGCCATATTCCCAAAACTTCAAAGCAGAAGTAGGATTTGGTTAAAAAAAAACCCAAACAGTGACCAAATCAAAACATACTATTGTTGTGCCAGGTCATAAATGAAGATAATTTGTTTCATTTTGTGTCATAATTCCTGTGAAAATACAGAGTTTTTAAACATGTCTAAGGTTTTTTTTCCCCCTATTTATTCCACACTGGACACAGCTATACTGGAGGGATATTAGGAGCATTACAACTGTTTCAGAAAGACTAGATTGCAAGGGAACACTTGGGACTTCAGGCATTGTCTGAAGCTAAAGAAGGGTCCATAGGTAATAAATTCCACATGCCATCTTGTGACACAAGCCACAAAATATTGCACATTGTGCCCCACATTACAGAAGTCTGTCTGACTGGGGTCAGTAGAGGAGGGGAAAATTTGTCTGTGATCCCAAGTTTGCACTTGGTTTAATACTGCGTGTGTGAGAATTACAGCCAACCAAGTACTTGAGAGAATTTGACTTTGAGAATGGCAAGAGCTATCCTTCCCAAAAAGCCAGATTATTTTTCTGCAAGACAGAAACATCTTCTTGGCCTATACAGATGACTGGGTAAGGCTTTAAAAATATAGGTCAATTATAGAACAAGCAACCCTTGATTTTTAGTCTAACCTCCTTGGAGGTACAACTAACACATCCACTACCCAAGCAGGAGAGAGGATCCAGCCATATTTAGACATTCAGAGCTAAATACTCCCATTGGGTGTAATAGCTGACTAGGCAAGAATATTGAATTCATCCTTAAACAGTGATGCCCTACAGCACTGTAGTACCTCTGTTATTAGCTGTAGCACTTTAGAGCATTGCTTAAAGTATGATCTTTTATGGAATAAAAAAAGCAACAGTGCTTTACTTTCAGCACATCCTGGACAACTCCATCTAACAGAAATGTCTTACTCTGCCCTCAGCATGGTCTTGAAAAAAATATTATATAGAACGTTCCTTGGACCACATTCAAATTTTCCCAGGCAGTTCCATGGAGATGGAGCTCATGGAAAACACTAGTGGAGAGAACTGATTAACTGATGTTTCTTCCTCTATTCTCAACACAGTTTTTCACTGTAAGGGGGGCTCTAAACATTCTCCTCGGTTTTTTTGGTGCACTAAACTTTGACAGCTTTGTCATGCTTTCTGCTAACTTTTGGCACACAGTGTTCCTCAAACAGAACAAACAGCTCATTTGGAATGGTGAGCAAATTGTCTGCTGTTCTTAAATAATCAGAGCTTTGAAGTCTGAATCTCAGGTCAATTACTGGTGGTCGTAATTATGGGAAGACCAGAGAGCTTTAGTATGATATACTGTGGAACAGACAGTCCTGAAGAAGACTCTGCTCTCCTCTGTGCCCTGTTAACTCCCCTGTTGCCTGCACCTTCTCCCCAGGTCCTCAACCTTATTTGGCAAATATAGCAAGTCACAGATAAACTACAGCTCTGTGTGGCAGCTAGGAGCATTTGCCCTTCCCTGCCGAAGGCTCTAACACAGACCTGCCCCCAGCATATACTACTTCTACTAGAAGTGTTCAGGTGATCCAGTCTGAGTTAGAGTTAGTAGGTTAGGAACATCTGAGATGTGGTGATTTCTGGTGGGAGATGGAGATAAGTAACTGGGGTAGAAGGCTGTAACATCTGCACCTTGCTCCAGTTGACAGGAGCCTTTTTAGCTTGCCAGGATGACTGTGGCTGTAATTTAGACCCCCCAACTTGGTAAAACATTTCTCTGTAGAAAAGCTGCTGAAAGTTCTTAAGTTTTACCTAGTCTTTCAGACGTTGGTAAGTTTTGAAAACGCATATAGGATTGTAATCAGCTCTTGTAATTCATGCTATTCAGAATCATTCTTCTATTCACTTCCCCCTTTTAAATTCAAAGACCAATTCCTTATATGTCTATTTATTTGGGTTACAAAGTTCTCCGAAAATGCATTCAGTACAGTGTGCCTGCACACAGCCTGAAACAATAGCTCAAAGCAAGGTGTGAACTGTCCCATTCATCTTAATGGGGTGTTAAGTTCAAAATCTCGTGCTGACAATTGAGATATCAACATTTTTAACTATTTCATTGCTGATCATTTAAGCAGAAGCTTCCAGTTTGTGTTTTTTTGCTATCCTAAATGGCTATCCTGTCCTGTACCTTCTCAGGTGCCAAAAATCTCAGCTGCATAACATCATCCAGCTGCCAAAATCTTCAGCTCCCTGCTGACAGTGGCAATGAGGATATTTCAATACACAATTCTTCAATTGTGAAAATTTTAAAAATGGAATAATGTCCATTTATAGCTACTATCAAAACAACCTAACAAAGGAATACTGCACTGACTAGAATAGCAACTCAAGTGTAAATTAAAGCCCTGCCTTTTTATAATTGCCGTGAAGCAAAAAAATCACAGAATTTCCAGGTTTAAAGCACTAAACCACCTTGCTGCGGAGTTTAGGATGACAAATGTGTATGGGACCATGACTGTGAGTAACACCATTTCTACATGCTTGGTTATAACTTTTTTCTGTTTTCTTGTTGTCTGTGAATCTGTGGGTTCAAATGTTCTTTTTATAAAAAATATCACATCTTAGGCTGCTTCTGTAAGATTAAAGAGTGCAAGTAGATACAACTATACTGGTCCATTTCACTTTGTATGAAACATATGCCATAAAATGAAAAAGAAAAAAAAAAAGACACCACACAAACACGTTTTTAAGAAAAATACGGAAGTGCTGACTTACAATCAGCATCTGCAAAAATAATGTTTGGGCTTTTCCCACCCAGCTCCAGTGTAACTCTCTTCAAATTACTCCTTCCAGCTGCTTCTTGGATCAGCTTCCCAACCTGAAAGGAAATGGAGACACATTTTACAGGGAATGTAGTCATACAGTTCACTTTTTAACAGCCAATGTTGGCTATCATTGGAACAGAGCTTTAAATAATCCAGCAGGTTGTTCAATCCAAACAGATTCTCATCAGCGGTGGACAGCTTTCCAGGTTTTTTCTAGAAACTGAGGGGGCATAAGGCACAGCAGAAAGTGTTCGTACCCTTCATCCCTTTGTATCTATGCTAAAATGGCTTGGGGCTTTCTCTTAGGGTGCTTTAGGACGGCTGAATTAAAAATCTGAAATTGGTGTAACTAGAATTACTTCCATCCAAAGTAGTGGGATGTTCACAAGGCTTTAGATACTATTATTAAGAGCCTTAGTTATATAATTTTAGTGGAAAAAAATAGATCTGATATCTGAGTATGTATTAAGCATGTATTAAACTTATTACTATTCATTAGTAATAACTGCTATTGTACTTCTTTATATACTTTAGGTGTTAGTTACCCCAGATGATCACTGCTTTTAGAATTTATTTCATTCTTACTACTTAGTTACTAAACTGCTACCCAGGATATTTGTAGGAGGGTGTTTATTCTCCTCAAAATACAGTTTTCAGTGCCCAAAGGTTTAAGTAATTTGACCATGAAATCACGATCCAGAATATGTCAAATTCTGAGGAAATCATCAGCCTTTTCTGCAGGATTAAGAGCACATAGCAGAATAGGACAAGAAGTTACAAAAGCAGCATCCCAGACCTGACCCTCAGCTGCACCAGGTAATCTTAATATGATGTTAAAAGCACCTCAAAAATGTCTTTGTAGACTGTGGCGTCAGCTGGAGCAGAATGCAGGCCTGTGGCTAGAGCAGCCACAAACTGCAGATCTCACCAAGGAACATGAGGGTAGATTAAATAAAGTAGCAATCTGACTAATTGTTTGATGTGTTTCCATGTCAGTACAGTTGGAGAAGCAGCTGTGCTCCCCGGGAAATTCTCCCCTCCCTGGATCAATGAATCCAAAATAGATCAGATTCTATACTGTTGCAGTGTAACTACGCCCATTTTGCAGCTAAGGAAGTAATCACAGGTAGGTTTAGGCCCCTACATGGTAAACCACAGGATTAAAGTATCTATTGAATACTGAGAAGCTTGATAAGTGCTTTCTTTTAACTGGGACATGTTTTAAGGTCACATAGAAAATTAGATGTGAAGTGAGATGGGAGTGAGTCCAGAGCTGGACTTTTTTTTCCATGTAGTACTCTGGTCTCTCTAGCTGTTTTCTATTTCTAAGGTCATGTGAGTGAGATTCCCTGCAGGAAGGGGTTAATGGATGAGAAGCTGAACATCTTAGAGAACTGAAGGCAGTCTGCTGGAGAAAGTTAAGTAAGTCAGCACTGGAGTAATCAGAAAGCAAATGAAACAGAAACCAGGGCCCCCCACAGAAAAAACAAAGCAAAAACCCCACAGGATAATGAAGGAATTGTCAACCACTTCATGTACCTTTGTGATTAACTGTTTATCTGGTGATACCACAGTCGAGTGAGTATTTCTTTAAAAAAAAAAATAAATTGGCTTCTTTTCTTTACCCCTGTATTGATGGAATGGAGTGTTGACATTGTCATGAAATTCCTTGCATATACCCTTAATTGGAGCTGATTTTATTGCTGTGTTTGACTGACAGCCAGACATGAACATGAAAAAGAAGGACCCTTTCTGCCCTCCCCTCCACCCCCCCATACATTGAGCACGTCATCTGGAAATTCCAAATCTCTCAAACTGTGCTGAAAACGTACACTGGAAACCAGTGAGAGTGCTGTGTTTATAGCTAGTGCCAGCCAATGCCATTCACACTCTCACTGCCTTGAACCTCCCTCTCTCAAAGAACAACCACCACCTATTTCCCCTCAGAAATTCACAAAGAGCAGAACAGACCAAGGAAGCCAGAGCAATGTGTCCAGCCCACCATCTCTCTGCCTTCCATTCTGCCACTTTAATGTCAAAACTCTTTTGTCCACTTAAGTAAAGATTTTGAAAGGATTCTATGCAAACAAATGATTGGCAAATAATGCAAGTCCAAATATTATGTATATGGCAAATATTAAAACCCAAAGGGCTTGGAGACAATGGTGTTAATTTGGAAAAGTATGGCCCAGAGTATTGTTAATACAGGGAGGTTTTTGTCAAGTTTCCAAGTATAAACTTAGAGAGCTTCACTGTGTCCTTCCCTTTAGAAGTCAGTGTAGACATCAGGATGGTAGGGCTCATGCTGCTCAGCATTTTTGTTCTCTGTGCTCCTATTGTGCCCTATGTGCTTAAAGGTTGAGAAGAGTCTTAGGGAAGGCACCAGCGCTGTGATTATTCAGTGACAAAGGCAGCCTTTTGTGACTGACCCTCTCTTTTTGGAGAAAGACAGCATGAAAGGGATAAGTGATAGTGTTGCAACCTGTATGGTCTTTCAGTACATGCTTCCTGGGGTGTCTCTCAGCTCTGTCTGTGAGCTCCCAACAGGCAGTACAGCCTTGCAGGGGAGCACTGGAAGAGAGGACTCCCCCACAGATAATGGAGCTGTATGATTATTCAGCAGGAATGTTGGCAGAGAAAGCCCTGACTCCCCATCATTGTTTTGAATAGGCTTCAGGATTGATACCAGGAGTATTCCTGGATACCTTGTGAAGTACCATAATGTTGTAAACTGCATGGAGGGTGAGGCAGATATAATTTGGCCCATCTCAAAGAAAACAATTTGTTATTCAGAACAACAACAGAAAAGATTAAAGAAGCACTTTGCGGCACCCCTGTGCAAAATAGCTGTTTGAAGAATAGTCCTGGAAGGCTCTGTTTCTGGACTGTGAACTGTATGATGTTGGGCATTGAGAGTGTATCATGATATAAAACATTTGATTGTTGCTTATTTATGCCTTCTGTGTTTGGAACTTTAATGTCTCTTTCAAGAGGAGGCTTATGCAGTCACATTTTAAATACTTTGCACAGAAATTCAGTCTGTTGCCATTCATGTTCTCTTAAGTTTCTGTTTTCAGATAGAAATCAATGTTTCTAAATGGTACAGGTGGGTTTGCCTGTTACTGTTGAAGCACTGGAAGTCTCACGAGTCAAAAGCAAACCTCCAAGTTTTGTGATACTTGCTCTACAGCTCTGTCAGAATATCTGGCTTCTCCTCTGCTCTGAACCTTCCTTTGATTGCAGATACACATTTAGTCATTAGGGAACACCTGAATGTAGGGGAACAGCAGTCTAGCTGAACAGCAGGTAATTCTTTTGCACACTGCAGTAGACAAGACTCTGAAGGTAAGACTCCGCAGGAAGCTATGCAGATTAAAAGATTCCATGAACGGTGCAAAAATTGACAGAGACGGACATGTTCAGTTACTTCAGCATTTTAAGTAACTGAGCTGCCCATCTTCGCTATCATACCTTTCTTGGGATATTGAGAGAATATCTGAAGAACAGTAACTGTTTTAAGTAACAAGAGATTAAGTTTTGGGGAGATGATATGATCAGACAGAAATTTTCTATGTTTTCTGGAACTGCAGTTTTCCCTCCAGCTATTGAGGCACTGGATGTTAGTGCTAGGGCAAGATCTTCAAACCCATGCTGCTGCTTACTTAGTCTGTCTCTTTTTTTTTTTAATTCCAGATTGTATGCAAAATCTTTCTGAGAAACATTTTAGGGCTGCATGGCATGTTCAGGGTGTGTCTCCAGGAAAGACAAGTGAATTTTGAAATATTGACATGAAGAGCAGCTTTATTTGACTGTGCAATGCCCTGTGTGAGAAGCAGCCCTGAAAAGAGCATAGTGAATAGTGCAGCACAAGTAAAAAGGCAATTCCAAACAGAAATTCCTGGACAGAATCCTAAGCTATAAATGTCTCATTTGTTCCTTGGGTTAAATCCTGGCCCCATGGAAGCCCGTGGCTAAACTCATTAACTTTGACAGGGCTGATACACCACCCTATTTGTTTCATTTTCAAGAAGGCGAATCCTTTTGACATGTATGTTCTATAGGCAAAGAGACACAACAGTTGTCCAAAGATGGCTCCCTAAATTCTACCAAAAGCACCAAGGAAGGAAAAGGGAAACAACTACTTTTCATTCAGGAGGCACAAGCTGTCCAAGATATGATCAAAAAGATTCAGCAGAAGCAGGAATGAGGGGTAATGTAGCCTCCCTAAATCCTCCTTATATTGAACAGGATATGTGTGTAGCATGGTGAGCTAACAGGCTTCTCAGAACAGGTTAAATCACCTTTAGGATTCTTGTTGCTAAAGCAGAAAATGCCAGGATGTAATTCTTCATGATACCCCAAACAGCAAGAGATTGTGTGATCCAGGAGAGCTGACACAACTCATTGCTTGTGTAGTAGGTAGACATTCTGTCTACATCGTGCATTGTGACATTCAGCTCACTTCGGAAATAAAGGGAGAATCCTGCTGAGTAAATTAGAATCAGTGGTAATACAGCTGTTAGCTACAAACATTTGTTTGGCATGAATCAATCTCGACTCTCCTGTAGTTTGCTTTGATGGTCTCTCTAGTATCTTGTTGACTAATGATGAGATCATGGTTTGTTAATCTAAGTGCATAAAGAAAACATTCTGCCAAGCAAAATGCAGACTCTTTTGCTGGGGTTTATTGCAGTTGTTTATAGACCTTTTGTTTACACAGGCATCCAAACCAATTTGTTGGATATTTATTTGGGTTACTCTACAGAACTGCATGGACACAGACCTGAATCCTATCTCTAATCTGTCTGCATTTTAATGGGTCATAGTTTGAACGAAGTGGAAACCAGCCATTTAGGATACATTTCTTGTTGGCCAGGGCTTCAAATGTTTTGTGTGCCATCTATAATTCTCATCCTGAGAGCATTTAACAACTGGAGAGAGTTGTAAGCCACTCTGATTTGGAGGTAACTTATTTGGTTTTGAACAGAAGTGATTAGAACTCATTAAACTTTTGCAACAAGCAAAATATAGTTTCTAATCCAGCCAGTGCTTTGAATGCACATATTTTTAAATGTATAACTTCTTGCTCTTCATAATCACCTCTAATCTTAAGCCCAGAGCATACTGCACCCAACTATTCCATGTGCACCAGGAACTTAGAGGTACACAGTTCCCATTCCAATGGAGCACACATACACAGACATGGCCAGACAGCTCACAGCAGTCAAAATGACTGTATTTGCAAAGCCTGTAACTGAATTCACAGATCTGAGTGGAAATAAAGGCAAATGAAGAGTAAAGCAGCTTCTGATGGCTGCTTTTCTCTGCTATTTGAAGGCCTCTCACCTTTGCTACTTAGCAAAAATAAGGTAATATGAAGAACCTCTCTGAATTTCTGATATGTGTAAAAATTGTCCCCTCATTGGCACTTGTCTTGGAAATAAATAAGGTCCACTGTTCATTTAACTGGGGAAGAGAAAAGACTTGTATAACCTTTCCTGACTTCTGAGATCTGCAGCCCAACAGCAAACACATGGGTAAGCCACACATCCTGAGTTTGGATCTGTTCTTAAGCTCAGAAAATATAAATGACTGAGTTTTATTTTAATTAAAATGTTGCTAGTAATTTTTTAAAAGGAACCCAAACAGACAGGAATACATGGAACAGTGAAGAAGGTGAGGCAGAGAGGGGCAGAGTAAAAGGGAAAGGCATGTATAATGAACAACTGAGATAGTGTGGGAGATAGCTGAGCTTTACAGAACCACTCCCAAGGTCCTGGTGAGTGAGAGTTTCACCCTACAGCTAGGGACCAGAAAGATCAAGGAGAAATACAGTAAGACGTAATGAGATATTTAAATTGATTATGGGCATTCAAGGGAAGGTAAGAAAGGGATAGGAGCAAGTGTTGACATGGTCAGATTGGCTGGAAGAAAGATTGGTTTTGGCAGTTTAAATTTCATCTGATTGTGGAAGATGAGGAAAAAACGTGTCAGTGAAGCCTGAGAGGAGATTGCCGTAATTAAGGATGATCATGGATTAGCCCTGGTTCACTAAAAACAACACAGTAAAAATAAACACTCTTGTTAAAATGCCCATACCAAACAAGCTGCTGAAGAGTATGAACCAAAGCAACCAGAGAAGCCAAGAAAGCTGCTGGAATCTAAGGCAGCACAATATTTTTAGGCTTGCTTTCATACTCAGTATGATTTTCTTTCTTTCAGTGTGACAGTTGTCAAAGTGAAATCCATAGCCTGCTGGGTGTCTGCAGAACCCTTCCTAGTGAGCTGCAGAGGGAAGAGTTCTGAGAGCCAGGCACTAGGGGACTGGGAGAGGAGGTGATCCATGGGAGGGTGTTTCATAAGAAGCAGGCAGGCTAAGGGATGAAAGAACTGGCAGACTACTCTTTTAATGTGCGTGAGCTAACCCATAAAAGGAGGGGTCAGAAGGAAAGGGAGAGAATTGGAATCAAACAGTGATGGTACCACGGAAAAAGAGCTCTTCATGATCTTCCACATATTATTTGGAGGGGGTAGTGCATGAAAAGTAAATCGTAGTACTTAAAACAATTTTCAAAGCACTAGAGAATCTAAGAAACAGAAATAGAGAGTGCAAACTGGACCAGCATCATAAATTAGAAGTCATTTATGTGTTGTCATTGCATAGGCGTGGGTTTGAGGCCTCACAATAGTCAGGAGTTTCAAAAGGTACTGGACTAATGCATGGATGACAAGGCCATTGGTTCCTGTTAAATACAATTGTCCACATGCACCTTTGGGCTCAGGAAGTCTTTAAATTGTTGATTACTAGAAGCTGTGAGGCTACAGCAAGGAAGGGATCACTCTACACATCCTCTCTTCTTCTATAAGCATCTGTTACTGGTCATGTTGCAAGATAAGGTGCTAGGCTGGATGGATCTTTGGTGTGGCTGTGTCAGGCTTTACTGAGTTAAGGTCATGAACTTGGCCTTTTGGCTCATATTTCTATGGATTGGGTTCTCCAAATTTTGGAAAACATGAGCATTAAATTTTTTCTAGGAAGAGCAGCCTGTTTTCTGCCTTCAAAAAAACGTTGCAGGAAATAGATAATAATAGCTGGTTTTTGTGATTTTTACAGGCAAATGGGGAGTTTTCATTCGCCAAAGTATATACTTCAAAGGTAGAGAATTTATATTTTTTTCCAAAAGAACCTCATGGTGAAAACTTCAGAAAAACGTGTGCTTCAGACATCTAAACTTGAAGATCTTTTCTTTTGTACTGATAGGTTTTATCATTAACTTGCTCAAGTTAATACTTTTAACTGCCTTAACTAGCACCTGGATGAAATTGGGAAATGGAAGTTAATATCGTGGCATTTATGTATCCAATGGCTATCGGAAATCCACATCACTGGAGTATACAGTTGATATGCCTCAGACAAGACCAGAGAGACAAAATATTTCCATTATTGTTTCATTAGAAATTGAAATCTGTTTTGGAGAAGTCAAAAGACTCTATGTGTTTAAAATGTTACAATGTTGACTTGCTGTTACAAAAATTCAGTGTTACAGGAAATCAGAAACAATATGGAATAGTTTACACTAACTCTGCATTAAAATGTTCCATCTGTTCTTGCTTTAGGTTGTTAGAGAATTGCTTTTTCATCTCTGTAATGCTTTTCACTTCCTATTAGTAAGGCTTTTAAAGGTAGGCACTGAGTTAGTATAAAACCCACAGCTTTTGAGTTTAAACGCCTATTAAAACTAAAGCTGTCTGGAACTACAATAAAAATTTATTTTGGCTACAAAAGACAACTTTGAAACCTAACCCATCTGTATTTTTCCTCCTCCAAACAGTGCAACATCCTGTATAATATAATATTTATCTTAAACAGAGACCACATATCTTTATGAAAACAATTGTTTCGACTTAATTTATGGGGGGTAATCAGCTCATATTAAAGTTTTCAGTATTCCAGGATGCTAATATAAATTGGTTACAGGAGATGTAATGACTAGAGTAATTCCATAGAATAATCTGAAATCTGATGTTGCCATTGATGTAGAATGTAACCTGTGTATATTATAATCTAAAGTTGCCATAAAAAATTCATCTACAGACACAGTAATTGCAAAACAACTGTGTGTGTGCAAATTAGGCATACAACTGCAGCTACATTTTACTGGTAATTTAGGCTTGTGTATGGTGACTTCCAAACTCAACTACAGGATAATTCCACCAGAATAATTTATCTGAAATAATTGAGCTGGTCTCTGCAATCCCTGGACCCACCAGGGAGATACCCACACATATCTAGTAGGGCTGCTTGGTCAGTGAATTTATCAACTCAAATCAAAACCAAATTGACTCACTGTGAAGAGCAGTATCCCTGGGATGCATAAAGCTTCCCACTGCCACGAGTGGGAGTCAAACATATCAAAGGGAGTCTGGATCCCTGGGGTTTAGCTCCCTCCATACAATAGTTTGTCACATTTTGAATTGAAAAGGGCTGGGTTTAGCACTCTCTAAATATAACCAGCCCTGAAACTCCCACTGAGATTCCTTTCTGTCTGCCTTCAGACGATGAGATAAGGCCCCTTCCCCTATGACTTCAGTCTGGAGTACCTCTATCATCCTCACTCCACCCCTGATAACAGCCGGCTTTGGACGTATTTGAGAGCAAGACACGATCTGAGTTTTGAGGAATTCGTTACTCTTTCTGTAGATTACAGCCTTCATCTTCAGACTGAACCTCCTCTGTAACATCTGCATCATAGACTCATAGCATGACATTTTGGCATCGAGAAGACAACTGACTCCCTTCATCTTCTGACCAGCTTCTTTCCATCATTTTGGGAACAGACACCTTGGACAATCTCCTTTTCTCCCCACATTCCTTCCTTTTTAGACCTCCTCCTCCTCCTCAGTATACTTGAATGCAGCATCAAAGTTGAAGTACATTTTGCCCCTTCCTCTCCCCTTTTCCCCAAATATGCCAAGATACACAAATTATGGATGCTAAAGCAGCATTTATGTGTGCTGTGATATACACGGGATGTTCTGCCTACTTGCATGTGATTCACATCCTCATAAGCCCACAGGAAATCCCAGCAATATTTTTCCAGGCATATCTCCTGTGCTGAGGTGCTGAGCACAGCAGGGGCTGGAGGAAAGGAGCCATTTCTGCTTTGGAAGTACTGTGGTACGTAAGTTTAGCTGGGAAGGACAGACCACTGTTGTTTAGATGTAGCTCTTTCACTCAGTGACAGTGAGAAACGTAGCACAAGGACTTAATACTATCTCCCTAAGTCTTTACTCACATTTTACAATAATGTATCTGTGAATCCTCTTACCTCAGTGGATCCAGTAAAAGCAATTTTATCAATGCCAACATGAGATGCTATGGCTGCACCAACAATTGGACCAAATCCTGGCAAAATATTGACAACTCCTGGTGGAAAGCCAGCCTGCCAAAATAGGAAGGAATGAAGGGAAGCATGATTTATGAAACTGACAGAGCACGTTAAACCAGGCATGTGCTGGTAGTTCCTTCCCCACAAGGAGAGACAGGGACATTATTCCTGTCAATTATTCTTACCTCCTTGATGAGGGCTCCCATATAGAGAGCACTGAGTGGTGTTTGTTCTGCTGGTTTAATAACTACTGTATTGCCACAGCACAGAGCTGGAGCAATCTTCCATGCAAACATCAGCAGGGGGAAGTTCCACTGTAGGAAAAAATAAAAGTTGATAGATGGAAAAATATTGCAGTGGTGTTTTGTTTTCAAGATGTCAAGCTGCTACCTCACTTATTTCTCAGGCTGATCCTCAACATAAATCTTTCCCAGCACAAAGCAAGGATTTTTTTTTTAATTACTGCCATTAAGAAAGCGACAACAGTGACCTTTTAGTTCTTTCTCTCCTGTTCAAAGAATTACAGCCTCCACCCGCAGTCTTCATAAAAGAATCTTCTGTTATCTGTTAATTTTTTTAGTCACAACTTATTTCATTTACTGTTTTGCAATTGGCACTTTCAATTCCCACGTGACAAGTACTTCTTGCTTCTGATACATTTGGAAAGAACTGTTTGTTCATGCCGAAGTAGTTTTGGATTTAAATTTCCTATCCTTGAATACATCTTAAGATATAAAATTTATACTCAGAATTATATAATCTGTAATTGAGGGGATTACAATTAAAAACCCATAAATGTCAATGCTTGGTCACAGCATTTCATTTTCTTGAAAACTTCTTACTGAGCAATTTTATATGGAAGACATTAAAAGAACAGTAAAAAACAAGTTGAGAAGCACTCTTTGCTGATACAAAATTTTGTATCATCATTAATTTCAACTTCATTTAACTGCAGCAGAAGATGTAGTGAATTATATTAGTTTGATGCATAAACAAGTTTTGGATAAAGGTAAGAATAACAAGCCTTTCTGCATCAAGGCCTGATCCTAAGAGGTTAAGTGGATAGTTGTGCTGATTTCAATGGAAATGCAAGAGCAATAAAATAACTGCGTTTGCACAGTCACTTTTATAAATGCATGTAATAATCTCCTCTGGAAAGAAAATAGAAAATATCAGTCACAGTCAGCTGCTGGCCAGAGCATGTTATTGCCTGATGCATATCAGCTGCCACTCTCAGGGACATCTCTCTAGCCCCTGGCTAGCTTGAAAAAATACACAACTGTCTTTCCTTCACCGAACACCCAATTTTTTACTCCCTCAGTTGTTTATAAACTCTGGAGACAAAGTGATGTTTTAATTCCATCTCCAGTATATAAACCTGGGAGGGGAGCTATAGGGCCAACAGTGTGCTGACAGCCTGCACTTCTAATGGTATCGCAAGGAGAGCTCCGACGAGTTTTATAGGATAGTATATAGCCCTGTTTATGCTACAAAGCTGCCAAAGAGCATATGTTTTGATGGAAGCTAGGATGTGAAAGAGGATGAGAAGTTTAGTGTTAGGCTTGCTGTTTAATTTTATTTTTGTAATAACATATTTGCTAGTGTAATGGCTAAGTGCATGCAGCGGCCCAGGGGCTGTACTCTGTGACTGGTAGCTGTGGAGGAAATATGTATCAGATTAGCAGCAGTGTTAAAATAGATGCGTATGACAGCCATGTTTAAGTTTTGGAGGACAGACTTAGGGGAAGAATGAACAAGTATGGTTGATGGCTGGGTACCCTGAACAAAGAGTTTTACAAATCTAAACTAAATAAATCCTGCTTTTGGCATGAGCTTCAGTCCATGGCCAAGTTTCTTCAACAGTTAAGCAAAATGAGACAAGCCTAAGAGATGTCCAGCAACTTTGGCTTAGATGTTGGGGTTGTCATTTTGCGAATGCTTGTCCATGTGCTTGGCTGAAGAATGGGGAAAGAGCTCTGGAATCATTCATTCATAAGAACCACTTGTGAGTCAAGTTAGGAGAGTGCATAGGTGTTTGCAGACCGGGTGTAGCCACAGACTCTCTGAGTCGTTTGCATGTTTCTCAGTTTCTACAGAGTGCCAAACACAATAGCCACCCCTTAACAAAGACATGAAATAACAACAAATATAAATAGGGAAAAAAGGGCTTAACATTGTTAAAGTAATCTTTTCTGGCTGCTCCTCTTTTAATGGAATTGCTGCATGTTGCTGTTTAGTGGCTTTGTGGTTAACATGAACAAAACAAAAAAACAACATCAACAAAAATTTCAGAGAATGTCCTGATTAGTTCCCCAGTGCTTTGTCAAGGAAAAAAGCTTCCACACAATATCTTAATAGCTATATGTGAGCCTCCCATTGAAATTTCTGCCAAAGCCAGTTAACTGGTTCTTCTGAAAAAGTTAGCCTTTCAGTGTAATTCCCATGCAGTGTTCAGCAAGAGTATATTAAGGATGTATACTGGGGTGTAGGGGGAGTATTAGATTTGATGAAATGCTGTGTTTCTCTCTCATAACAAATAAACATTTCATGTCTTTTATTAGCTACACAATGTTAATTGTAATGATATGTCTCCTGGAGTTTCCTTTTCTCCTCTAGCCTTGTAAAAGAAATAGCAGGAAAGAATGGAATTAAAATGCATCACATTCTCCCAGGAACTGAGGAGCCTGTTAAATCACAGTAAAAACTAACTAAATAAAAAGACTACCACAGCAAAGCATCAATTTTCCATAAGTTGTGTGAACATCCATAACCACTGACAGCATATTAACACTGTGTTTTGCTTTGCTTGTTTTAATCATGAGAATTCTATGACTTGAGAACTTAACTCCTAATAACAGAGCCTAAACCCTATTAGCATGTTCAAATAAGCATTTGCAGGGAGGCTGTTAAAGATATGTCAACAATATGAGCTCAGCTTTTTTCGTAATGGAAAACACACATAGCTGAGGACCATGTTTTATGTGTCTTTAAAGAGAGCTGGTTCAAATGAAAATAAATAGAAAGCACTAGTAGAGATACTCACAGGGATGATCTGTCCACACACTCCGATGGGTTCGTGTCTTGTAAACGTAAAATAATCTCCATCTGAAACAGATGAGCATGGTTACTCTCAAGTGCAGTTTGACTTGGCAGAACAAAAAAAAAAAAATAGAGGGGGGGGAAAGCTCTAAGGATCAGCCTTTGATGGCAGTAAAAGAAATAAAGAAGTCATGGAAATGTTTTTTCATGAGCCAGCATGGGAAACGTAGGTTCAGGAGCAACCTAATTGTTCTTTCTGTAGAACAAAGGAAGCAGGCATCCCATCAGAAAGTAACCTGCTTTGTTCCTTGGGAAAGAGGACAAGCTGTACTGCACAAAAAAGGGCAGTAGCAAGGAAGCCACTTACTGGCCTTTGCTGATTTCAGGGTGAGAGAAGTGAAGGCAATTTCCTGAAAGGCATGACTGGAACACAGCAATATAAAGGTATATATACAAGCAGCTGTGAGATAATAGAGTAACATACATCTCACTCATCTTCCATTGAAGACACAGGCAGTTTGAAGTAATGGAATGATATACCACAACCTGTAGATGTGGAATGAAGAGGGGAAGCCTGTGACTGATGTGTAATTGAGCATAATTTACTGCAGAAGACAACAGTAAGAAGAATACAGGGGTCATCATACAGCCATGCTCTTATAGCTGACTTGTAGAACAAGGCCTGTATCAGAAGCAGCCTCAGGCTAAATGGGTAATTAATTTGACAGGGAAAAGTTGCATGCAGCTAGACAACAGAGAATAAGAAAAGTTTTCACAAACATTTTGAGCAAGGTAAAAGTGAATAAATAAATTGAAGGAACTAAGTAACCAGAAACTTGGAAATTATGGGCTTTTCTCACTGGACTTTTGACAGAAATAAAAACATGGGCTAAGAAAGATCCTAACAGCAAAGATGCAGGAAAAGCAGGCTGCATATTCACAAACAGTAGGTGGGGATGGTATGAGGCTAAAGGGAGTTACTTAATTAACTCTCTGATCTGGTAATTATTTTTAAGGTCCTGATGAACAAAAATGGCAAAAAACTCCAGGGGTGAGAGGTATCATTAGTTAAAGTGAGTGCTACGCTAGATCTGTACTCCTTAACTAAAGCACTGTTGAGCTCAGGGCAGCCTGAGTCAGGTCATGAAATAAACAGATCCGTGATTTGGGGTCACGCCCGTGGTCTGTGGGAACCTTTCACATGGCCCAGCCTGCTCAGAGCGGCAGGTTTCTGTACTGGCTCATTTTGCACAGCTGGTATAAGTGACTGCCATGGGGGCTGATGGAGTTCATGCTCTTTCACAAAGCTGCACGGTTGTTGCTGCTTCAGCACTTGCCTGTGGTCTGGGAGTACATGCTGAGGTTATACATGCTGTGATACGATGTAGGTTTCTTCCCAGTTGATAAAGAGCACGAAAATGACCTGCTCTGTGTGGGGACTGGTTAAGGTATTATCTAACCATCAGCTTTGTTAGCGTGCTTGGCCTACATCTGTGCAAAGTACATTTACAGCACTTTTGTACCTAAATTGAGTCTTGTAGCTCTATAAACTAGCCAAGGCTCAAACCACCTCTGAATTTAGGTCAAATGGTTTTCAGTGAGGCCACAGCTGAAGGAAGGGCTACACTAAAGGCATGAGCTGAATGTGCCCCGTGGCCTGTAGTACTTGGTCGTCTAGAAAATTTTGAATCTCTTTACTTAGAAAAATAATTTCAACTAAGTATGTGAGAATGATGAGGTTACCTAGGCTCAATCGCAGGAGATGATTTACCAGGATAGGAAATGGTCAGACGGAGGAAGGGAGTAAGGAGGGAAGATTGCAGTGCTTTTGCTCCCATTGTCACTGTCCAATGCCAGGGGTATGTGCTTTCCTTCACATGGTGTGAGAGCATGCAGGCAGCTGTGGCCTCTACCCCATTCAGTCCAGAGCTGCAGCCAGCCTTGTTTAGTATCGGGGAAAGGGCTAACTTTGCAACAGGGAGTATGTTTCAGGAACCTGCTTCAATGTCCTGTACTATATATACATCTGGTAACAATAAATGGGTTAATCCATAAAGCTTCTTGGGTTTAAGTAAAGACTTCAACTTGAATTTGATTAGAAATAACTTATTTTCAGGTCTGTTTATTTCTGTACATCTACTTTACAGGATTTGCTCAGCAGAAACCTGAGCTAGAGTAGCTAATACATCAGCTGGGGGCCAGATACAGAGTAATTACGAGAAAGTAGTCTGCAACCAAGACAAGGGACAGAACAGAAGAAATAAAGGAGGGAGGGAGAGAGAGAAAAGAGATTCACATCAGGAAAAGGAGGAAAAGAATAGCTGATCAGTCAGTTTGCTTTGCATTGACAAAATGTCATTGCACCATTTTGATCTCTAGATGCTTAACAGCTTCCCAGTGGAGATGAGAATATTTGTTTCACAAATTGAGATGATCAGTTTGATTTTCTAGGTCAGCTTTCACAGATGCTAGCAGCGGTTCACAGACCATAGGAATAATCATCAGACCAGACAGAAGTGAAGTCAAAATACAGAGAAGTATATACCAGCATAACTGTCTTAAGTGCTCAAGAGGCACATAGAGGAGTCAGCTAAAAATACCAGCTTGTAGTCAGTAGTACTGTGAGAGGTGGATTCTCAGCCAGAAGGATGGTGACAACATAACAGTAACAACACAGTTACGTTAGCACTGTCTGACTTTAGATTGTCACTGCATAATCATTGCCACATGGTCTGCGTGCTTCATAACATAAAGTTATAGATAACCTGAACCTGCTTGCCAAGTCAGACAAATGGTGGTTAATTCTACCAAACGTAGGCAGAACATTCTTCTGCAGAGCTGTACCTCCCATGCAGAGTTGCTTGCCCTGCTTTCTTCCACTAGGCTCTAAACAGCTGCCCTTTTTGACACCTGCTTCGAAAGTTCATCACCCACAGACTTACTGTTAAGATGGGATATCTGAGGTTGCTTTCTAACAGTATCTTTGTGAATGTATGTGACTTGAAGTTACTCAGAAGCTTCAGATGCCTCTGGACAGGCCAAAGAGGTATTTAAGAGCCACCTCATCGCTAATGTAAAATAAGCTGTTACCATGGCAAAATAACTCAAGATTGATGAAATGAATCACTTTTTCTGAACATTGAGCATAGAAAGCTCCCCTATGCTCAGAAATTAAATAGGAGACTTTTAAGACATTTTAGAGTTTTAAGATTAGTTTAAACAAGTCATGCTAATGACACTTATTCTAAGATGCTATTGCTGATGATTGTTACTCTTATCCTTCTACTAGATGGCAGCCAAAAGAACATTGCCTGAGAGGATCTGACAGTCTGATCCCACATCCAATCTAAAAATTTGTCTTTAAGAGTTTTTTTTTTAATATTCTCAGCTGATGTAAACTGGCATTCTTCAGTGCTCACTGATATTAATAGAGCCAGATCAATTTGCAGCTGCTTAGCACCTGGCCCGAAGATTTTTATTTTTTAATCAGAAAGAAAGCCCCATTTATCCAGGGATCTCACTTTGGGACAGCAATACCTTCCACAGATGGGTTTGCTCAGATTTCCATCAGGAGTCTCTGTCCCGGATATTTGATTTGCATAACAAGCATAATAGTCACATGCCTCATATAGCAGGACACAGCAGACAAGTGGGTGAGGAGAGCTCACTTGGTTCTTTAAGCTGTATCATATATATTGATTTAAAGATACATTTTTGCTTGCATTCAGTTTATTAGTTTAACGTTTTCTAGTCTAGCCTCATTCTGTTTTAATTTAAATCATCAATGCTTTATGCATGGGAGCAAGCAAAGGGCAGTCTGGAGGTTTTAGCAGCTCTGGGACCAAAAGGAATGTGACTGTAAAACGCACTGTTCTTCTTCTACTTGTCTATCACTTGCCTATTTTTATTTTAGAGGAAAAGAAAACCTCAACAGAAACAGATGAAAGATTGGGAGTTTTCAGATTTATTAGCACACTGAACAGAAAGAGAAGCGGATTTAATAGGGTTTTTATTTTGTTTTTTTTGTTTTGTTTGGTTTCCTTTGATGAGCTGATGGTAAGCGAATGTAAAGAGCGCCATTGTTTAACACTGGCCTTGCTCTAAAATAGCTTTATGAGAATGACAAATTTATGATGTGAAACTAGAGGAATACAGATGAGTGTTAAACCAAGAGGAAGAACTAATTGATACCCTGAAAATCTGTGAATGGACCTACAATTCTACACTACTGATAACTGTGTTAGCACTGAAGTTTGCATTTAGGAAGGCATGCTGAAAATGTGCCTTTCTCTCCCCCAGCGTAGCCCACCTCACTGAAAAAAATCAGGGGTTTCACCTGATACACTACTTGAGGACAAGAATAAGCAGAGATTATTTATTCTCCCTAACCTGGCAATGCCTTTTGGTGACTAACCTAAATTCTACGTACCTGTGGGGCTAACAAGTAAGAAGGAGGCATTCACTGACCAGAGAGAAAGAGATCAGGGAACAGGAAATTTGCTGAATATATGAATTTATGGTGTGCTCTGCACTTTTGCATGTTTAAATGTGAAGTGCAAGCAGCAAAACCAGGATTTATGGATCTCAGCCTAAATGACTGTGGAAATCTTCAAGAGTTCTTACAGAGGAGTCTACACCTGAAATACTAATATTGTCATTTCTTTGGTGAAAAGAAACTAGTGATGATAAACATCAGTCAGTATATACTGCAATTTTAACAAGCTGAAACACCATGATGAGTAACTCTGCAATAAGAGTTGCATGATCTGTTTTCCTGCCGAAAATTTTGGGGCCACATTTTCAATTTATATGCTTGCCTAACTTTGATAGTTTTGTGCTTTGCTGTACACAGGCAAGCTAGTGTACTGCAGATACTGCATTACATAATGTAATTTTATGGAAATAGATGGGGCAACAGCAAAATTCATTTACTTTTGAGTGTGCCTTCCTGGTCTCCAGTAAAGTGTAATAAACATGCATGCTCAATGAACAGTGTGCACCACAAAGCCAAAAAGAATCCATAGAATAAGTGTTGGTTTTCTTTACTGTTTTTCCAAAGATTTATTTTATGCAAAAGGTAAAAGATGAGTACATTTATCTTAATGACTGCACCTGCATAAAATCATTCTTTGCTATCATGTGCCATTTTGCATAATTATAGCAGTTGGTACATCTAGTCCAGACTGCAAATGTGTATGTTTGCAACAGAAAATGCAGCTTGTATTTGTTAAATAGCTGGGAGGGAGGGGCAGGAGGAAGAGACTTGTTAAATAAAAACAATGTTAAGAATTTTTTCTTATCTCTTTAGCAAAAAATAAGAGCAGAATAACTAATTTCCTAGCACTCATAAAGATCTATCTCATACGTACCATATAAAACTCATTCCACTGAATAATTTGAAGAAGCATATATAACAAAATATATCTGATACGTATGTACAGGTCTCCATAGTAACATTACAAACTCACTCAAAGTATAAATGAATTTGGATCCAGTGTTAGTCCCAAGTAAAATTATTTGCATAGGCAGTAAGAAGACATATATAAACAAGATATAAATATGTTAAGCATACTGTTTCTTAAAAAGGCAGCTAACACTGTTGTCATGTGTTCCAAGGTATTTGTCAGGCTTATACCACATCCATTTTTATAAGTGCAGCAATATTTAAATGTAGGTATTGAGCTATCTCCTTCTCAGATGGACACATGCAAAAGAAACAAAACACTCTTTGGGGTGTGCATGTAGGGCAGAACAATAGCAGGTCATCTAGTCCAGCCCTTGCTCACTTTTAAACAGCTGCTTCAGCAACATACTACACACTAGAAGACCAGAACAAGGTTCTCTTCTACCTTTCACGAAGCTGTAATCCATTAAGCCATTTGGCCATGAGAAGGTTTAGGTGCATACCTGTGCTTTAATCCCCCTTACCTACAGGAATGGTCATTCCATGGATTTTGTCTGCCCAACCGGCATAATACCTCAGGGTTTTTATGACTCCCTGAAGATCTACATAGAAAGCTTGCAAGAAAGGTTTGCCACTGTTCAGTGATTCCATAGTCTAGAGGACAAGAAAGAGTTAAGAGATATAAGCACAGTAGCATTTTTAGACTATTGTACTTAAGTATTCACTGTCTTAACAGCTCTTCAATCATGACAAAGATTTTAATCAAGACCAACCAGTTACACCTTGGCATAGTCTTAACCCAGAAGGTTCAGAACAACTATCTGATCCCCTTTGTTACTTCTTTTTGCAAATGTGAACAAAAAACATTTTCCTTAAAAAAAATCTGGTTCCTTCTGGAGTGTTCTGGAATGACTATGATTGTAAGAACATGTGTGTGCATGTGTTTATGTGTCCGTCTTGTGGGTTTGTGTGTGTGTCCACATGCATGTACATGTGCCTGTGTGTATTTTGGACCTAATAGCCACTGTATTTGGTCCAGATACATAAATGCTAAATTGCTTTAATCAGGAGCCAAGATAAAAATGCCTGTCAAGCTAGGTTCTGTTATGTTAATGATAACAGCTGAGAAGGGGCTCCTTGTAACCCCATATTAATGATGTGAATCCATAAAGAGAAGAATGGACATATCCCTCTTTATATAATTGATGTGAATATAAAAATTTCTCTATATGGCTGCCAAGACTCCTGCTGAGGTCTGAGATATCTATACTGTACAGCCAGTTTATTTATTGCCATCAAATAAACAAATTCTCCTCTAGGGAAGCTCATAAATTAACAAGCTAATGTCCTTATTTTTAAGTTAATATTCCTATTTTTAAAAGTATCTTATAAGCTATCCTCTTAGGGGTTCCTAAGATCATTTAGCAAAAAGAATCCAATCCAATATCCTAAGATGTTGAGTAGCTTAACTCATTCTCAATAGCTGTCTAATAGAAATCGTTAAGAATGGGCAAAGTACACCCATGTGTAACACACCAACCATCAAATGAGTTTCTGTAGAGAAGAATGGAGGCCTAATTCTGCACTGACTTATATCCCCAAGAGCAATTAATGGCATTGCCTGCAGTGCAATTCAGTAAAGAACTTGGCTCTAGAAATAAAAATCAAATGACAGGCAGAGTAAACTTGATTTGCTGTGCACTTCCTTCTCCCTGTGGCGATTTTACAGTATACACTGGTGGTAAGATGATTTAAGTGTTGACAAAGCTGGAATTAAGATGTTCACCAGCTTAGTTCAAAGCGCTTGACATGCGGAAAACAACATTAACAATGCCACCGTTTAGATGGCTTCAAACGTGAGCGAAATAGTGCAGTACCCAGAATTCATGTTACCAGTTGAGTGTCACTAAGCATTTTACCTGCCATTTCATTAATATCTGCACAAATCACTTCACTCAGTCTTCCGTTTTTTATTTTAGAAAAGTTACAAGCATGCAAAACAGGCATACATCTGTCTGCACACCCATTCATGTCCAATTTAAAGCTCATTTGAGTCAATTGGAAGAATCTTGTTGACTTTTGTGAGCTTTGGATCAGGTCTTAAGTAGACAGTCAGCCATCTTAGCCACCAAGCTGAGTGTAGTTTTTAAATATAATTCATATTAATACATTTATGAACTGAGTTGCTCTCAGAATGTAAAACTGACAGGTGATTTGACTGTTAATTTTCATGTGCCACTTACAGCAAGAATTGCCCTGTCTCTTTCGACCAAGTCTGCAAGCTTATCCAAAAGTTGGCCTCTTTCCGATGCATCCATTCTCCTCCAGACCGAACCTAGAGAAAAAGCAAGGCGAGCTGCCCTCACTGCTTTGTCCGTATCAATCTGTTAAGAAGGAAGAAAAAAACCAAAGGCACTGAGGTAAATAATATTACCAGGCTTATGAAATTTGCTACTCTACAACCTTAGTCACGTGATGGGTCTTGGAACTGTGATTAATAAAAGAACTGTCCAACAGTGCTATTCTGGACCTGTTGCTTTGATCTATTTATGCATTTCTACCCGTTCATGGGATGCGTTACCTTGTCAGCTTCCTGGATCTCACAGATCTGCTCTCCTGTTGCTGGATTATATACTGGGAATATTCTCCCACTTTCAGAATTTTGCCACTCATTATTGATGAAAATCTAGAAAAGGAAAAAAAGTCATCAGTCCTCCTGCATAAACAAACAGTAATGTATATAACAACAAACTCCTAGGAAAGGCTGCAGATTCTAATACAAAAGAGTTGAAACTTATTTATGCCTGTGAAAATTATGGTTTTCAAGAGTTCAGGTGAAGGGTCAGCCCCTGATGTGTTTCTGTATTCTGTGGCAGCGTCACTGTAGAAGCAACATCAAACTAAATAACTTGGTTGACATTCAGATTTGGTTCAAAAACTGTAACAAGTAAACTAAAAAAAGAAATACCTGTATCAGACAAAAAGCCTTGAAACTGCTGGAGACAAGACAAGGATTTGGAGTAATCATTCAAGTCAGTAAGTAAACATTTGGTCACTGATACAACCCAGTCAAGGCTGAATAATCTCAAACATCACAGTTCTTCAATACACAGTTGATTATGGCTACAGTGATGGCTTGCAGCACAGAATTAACTTGCTTATCTGCTTGGAACAATGGAAATTGTTAAATTCTCTCAGTGTTGACATAATTTTAATTGTCATGGGCAAACCAAATTTGAATTTTAATGGTGTTGACAACAGCTGTCTTGAGAGAGGTAATGACAAATGAGTTTATTTAAAGTAGATTTTTAGTGGTAGCTGCATACATGCCAGCTATTTTCTACTGAATGACTTTCAAGAACAGGATGCAATTATTTATTAGCAAATACGAAAGAAAAACGACTGAGTGAAAGGTTTTCCAGGTATTCTGACTCTTCCTGTCCTTGAAATCTTTCTAAGAATGAAAGTGTTCAAAAATCCAGGCACCATATGGGTTCCTTGGCATTCAGGTATCAATGTTCTTTCATTCTATTCCATGAAATACAACTTCAAATGTGTAAGGGGAGGTTCTGGCCTCATTGAAATCAATGGGAATTTTACCACTGACTTCACTGGAGGCAGGAGTTCACCCCTAGATAGAAGGAATGTTCACCACCCTTTTTTGCATGAGGGGTTAAGCTGTGTTAATAGAGGCAGGGACCTTTCTCTGGTTAAAGCAAAGCAAAGCCCCGTGCCCCATACAGATCCTATGACTGTGGATGAGTAGAAAGCCAAGGGACCCCCTGAAAGATTCAGGAGTCTCGGTTCCAGAGATATTCAGGTGGTAGAAACTGGCCTATCTTTTTAGACCGTGGCTACGGAACAAGAACGAATTATACAGGTCCAGTTTCCTCACAGAACCACCACAGACGCCAGAACAAAAATCTGTCCCACTGATTAGGCAGACTAAACATCACAAACATATCCAGAGTAGTAGTTTGCCACCTCTTTAATCTTGCACTTTCTGCTGTCTTACTACCATGCAATAAAGAGGCTGTTACATTTGTACTGGTACGTGGCTCAGGTCAGCCAGATGAGTTCAGGGAGACAATGGAAAACAGTTCAAATGTAAGGATTTCGCTTAAATGGTGTCAGGTTGTTGGTTCCTTTTTTGTTTGCTTTCTTTATAGCAAAATTTGATGTGGCAAAACCAGGACAAAAAATTGACATGGTTTTCACATGGAAATGAATGGAATGTAATACCTGTCTTTTCTAGTCAAAGAATAGTATGATATGATTATAGATCAACTGCTGATTTTTTAGGCTTGGAATAGTACAATGAGGATAGCTGCACCAGCCTGCCAACTAAATAGTTTAAAACTTACTCTAACTCAAGTGTTTACCAGTTGTTTGATGGCAAAAAAAGCATAAGCATCAAAATGCTGGGTGTTTAAGGAAAGAGCATCACCAAAGTTTTAACATATCTGTAAGGAAGGAGGGAAGCAAGTAGAGAGCTAGTTATAAATTGATGAGAAGAAACTGAGCTGGGAAAAAAAACCCCAACACTGTTCTAGCAAAACAAGCAGCCAAGAGAAAATACAGTCAGAAAGCTCAAGAGGAACAGTTGCAACACCAAAAGGTATGAAGTGTCCGTAAAAGAAAAGAACACGGTGAGCACACCGGTGTGCCTGTGCATTTTAAAGTAAAGAAATTGCACACTCATATTTGCACATGAATGTGCATGTGAGTTTTCTGTTACCAGACATGAGCTTGCTCAACCTATTCTCCAAGCCAAATGGAAGCCATTGTAGCTGTGTTCTTCTCAGCAGGGCTTATTAGCTCAGGCTCAGTGCCATGCTAACTGCAGTGACATAGCTTCTGGTTCAGAGCTGACTCATGTCCAGCTGACTGAGGACATGGGCAGAAGGAACCTGTGCCTGCCTGGAAAAGACCCTGGCAACGTAACAACTGTGCATAGAAACCAACAATTACATGTGCTTTTACTTTTATGGGTATGTTTCCATCGTGTTTCCTCATCTTCCCTGTGCCTCTAGCCTCAGCCACTTTGCTGTGTGCCCTTCCATCCATTTCAGAGTCCACCTTTTACTTTCCCCCCAGTTTTGTTTTCGTTGTCAGAGGCAGCGGAACCCAGGACCTACTGCACCATTACTCATCTATCGCTTTCTTTGCACACTGTATTTATCTTGAACCTGTTCATGTCCTTGGACTGTAAGCTCCTCAGACCATGGGTGGTGTCTTCCTGCTCAGTGATTACACTGCTTTGCAAACTGAAGTACTGGTCCCCGTTAGGTCATTTTGGAGCTAACTCAGCCAAAATAAGATAATGACAGAGTCACCAGTATGATCTCTAGTGACTAACACCATAAGCCAAAATCCTCCAGTGTATCATTGTCACTTTTTGGACTGTAAGTGAAACAAAGAATCTCTGAGATCTGTGACCTGTATGGAAGAAGGATTTTGCTGTCATCTTTTCCACTGAGTTCAGTGGAGTTAACTCCATGCTCAGCATGTGGCGGGGTGCACTGAGGAGGGAGAGGAAGGGAAAAAAGCTTGCAGCTTCAGGAGCAGATAGCCAAAGGAGATGTAAGGATGTTTGTTTAAGGTTACAGTATATACATAAACACATAGGTTCCTCGTGTGATCTGTCTTGAAAGAATAAAACAGTTAGGTTGAGTACAAGAATCTGAGAAGCAGTGGCAACCACAATTCAGTACTCTTCCCTTATAGAAGTGGTCTGTTCTTTTTTAAAAAGTTTAAAAAATGTTAACTACATTCTGCTGGGATGAACACCTATCAATCATCACAGGATATGTATTTGTTCTTAAAATACATTTCACCATAGGAATAAGAAATAGCGCCTTCGAATTACAAGAGTGTTGCAATTCATGTTGACTGGAACTATAAGGTGTATTATTTTATTGGATGCTCCATTTATCCCACAGATTTAGAAGCAGCACAGTAATAGCAAATATTTCAGATAGGACATGGGAAGGATCTATTTGGCATAAAGTTAGAGTTGAAGGCAAGAGAAATTGCTACTGTTAATGGTTAATGTTAGTTTCTTCCTGTTCCACTTTCTATAAACAAGGTATTGCCTATACAAGCTCATTACTGTAAACTGAGCACATTTAAATTGGCAGTAAAATCAGAGCATTTACTCTAGTGCACAAATAAAGTACCTAGTCCCGTGTTTTGGAACAGTTTCAAGTCTTGAAATCCAGCAGCTGGCGGCT
The DNA here is from genome assembly GCF_947461875.1 of Haliaeetus albicilla. Lineage (NCBI taxonomy): Eukaryota > Metazoa > Chordata > Aves > Accipitriformes > Accipitridae > Haliaeetus > Haliaeetus albicilla. The sequence continues at coordinate 12,800,748 of NC_091494.1, read as the reverse complement.
TTACAAGCAAAACCTTACACTTAAATAATTCACTTTTGAAAGTTTTAGGTGTTCTGTGTCAGGTAGTACCATTCAGCAGATATTCCTACCACCAAGACGCAGATTCTTTTGCAATAAATTTGCATTCACAGGGGCTTTTATAACTCTTCCAGCACTACTGACTCCAATGGCTGTTGATTAAACATATATATCCTGTACATTTAATCTGACTTTCATTATGGCCACTTCGTAAAAATGCCATGAAATGGACAAGCGATGACACATTGTAAGAACAAGGAATCCCTGCAAAGCCTCAAATTGGGTTTTTTTCTGCCTTATTTATAGTGACCATGGTAAAGGCTAACTCTAAATCAGGGAGAATATTTGACAGCAAATGTTCCTATCTATGGATTATATATAACCCATCCTAAACACCAGATGAAAAAGGGGTAACCCTAGAAAAAAGAAGGGCTTGCTTCCACGTAAATCATGCTACAAATTGGACAACACCCAGTGAGTTCATTGTTCAACCTCAATTGTGAAGGCTATTCACATTTACTATTCCCCTGGAATCAATGTTAATTAAGGCTGACTGGGGCTGTAAATCAGCCTTTGGTTTTTACAACTTAATTCAGCATTAAGCATATATATGTAAATAAAAGGTAACTGATTAACCACTTGAGTTTTCCAGGAGTTACTGAGGTAATTTGTTTTTGTTTGAGTCCTAATGTTACCTTTTGTGATTTGCAGTAAGGAAAAGAAAAAGTATATAGTATGTCATGTATTTGCTATGCGGTATTGTGAGTAGTTAAATAATCTGGCCTGTTGGGTGCTATCAACAAAACTGCCAAAATGGAAAGAGAAGAACGCTTGAAAAATTTTGGAACCCATGAACATTCAGTTTGCCATCTACTCTCAGTAGAGCCAATAACTGCAGTAATGTCAGAGCAGGAAGAGAAAAGGCAAACCTTCCTGTTTTACTTAGGTGTCCCTGTCAGTACAGTGATTTGGCCAAGAACAAACCCGACTGGCAAAGCAGACAATGCCTCTTGTAAAAGTGAGGAATCTGGCTGTAGCTGGCACACAGTGGTCGAAGGAGGAAACTGAATACTGTTTGTTCACCAGCAATGCCACCTAAGGCAACATGCAGAACAGGGCAACAGCTGAGGTAGCGGGTGGGTCAGGGGTGTATGTGTGTGGGATGGGGAAGTTTCAAACAGGACTTACAGTGTAATAGGTGCAGTTGCAGGCTCCCAGTTGCCCCTGTGAATGTGCCCTTGGAGTGTCATCATTCTCGTGAGATCTCATTGTAAAGGTCTCTTGATAATTTCCATTCCTTTCCAAATGAAAGATGGAGAGGGCATGGCATTTTCCTAAAAGAACAGGCACATCCCTCCTGGTACTGACACTAACTTCTTCCTCACACACCCATGTTCTCATAGACCTTTAGATAGAAGTTTGCAAGATAATGGTCCCAGCACATATTTGCTAGGTTCAAATTCTGCCTGTGGTTAATTACATACAGCCGCTGTTGACAGAGTTCCATAGGACTAATCAAGGAAGCAATCTGACCCGTCTTACAGGGCACGTGACTGTTCAGAGCCTTTGAGATACCATATCATACAAAAAAGTATACAAAGGAAAAGTAGAATTCAAAGTTATCATGTAAAAATTCAAGTTACTTTGAGACTCTGCTGACATGCAGTTGGAAGGAAATCATATATTGCATTTTGCGTAACACCTGCATTTCAAAAGCGTTATGCACCAAGTTCAAGAGCATTTTTGGATGCTCATCAGTTTCGAAATCAAGCCAAGAGGAAATGTTTTTAGCATAAAGCAAAGCAAATTAAGCTTTGCAAATAAACAACTACAATATCTTGTTTAAGTAGCCATCTGTCCCAGTTGGCTTACTAATAATTAGCAACTTAATGTTCATTTCAAACCATGCAGGTAATTGGAGTGGTAAGTATTCAAAGAGAAAGCAAGGTGTACAAAACCAGGCTGAACAATCTAATCTGCAATGCAGTAGTAGCAAAATTTAAAGCAGGGAGAAAATGGATAGGATTTTGTGTTTTCATCACTACTTACCAGTGAGGAAGTACAACACAACTATCTGTGTGCGGGTGTGTATAAATAGAATTAATTAAAATGCAGCACAGAACTAATACCTTCTTTGCAGCTCTTAGTTGAATGAGATTTGGTTTCGTGGCACTACACATTCCCTCTGACGTTCACCCAGGGGCTAGCCCTGGATTTGGAAAATGGAACTGGTTTTTAAATTCACTGTGGATTTCTGCATGCTCACTGCCTCTCTTTTTTGTATTGTCTTCCATTAAAACGTATAGAAAAAAAGTAATATGGGCTCCTTTAATTCATAAGAGTAATCAACACAGGTGGCAACAACGTAACTTTTCATTTCCTTTCTTGAAAATGTTCTTAAATGATGTGTGAGTGAAATGATGATCTACATTCTTAATTTGATATTGCTTAGTGGTGATGTCATCAGACATTTTCTTCAGGCTCCCCAGCTGTATAAGTAAGAACTTCAGCCAGTGGACAGACAGCGGCCTAGCATTCAGCTCTTTGGAGGTGGAATTATTTTCCCATGGATTTAATAAACAATGTTTTTGTGCTGTTGCAGCTCCAGAAATGTTTTTTGGTACAGGAAGGGGATTTTAATGTCCAAATAATAATGGCTTCCCACAGGAGATAAGGTTCTGGATGAATGGAGGAAGGAATGGGAATTTCCTAACTCAATTGATTTAGTAGCTGGTTATAGTTTCATTCCATCAAAGATCTTTTTTTCATATGTGACTTTCTCCTTGGAGATCCTTTGACATTAAATCTGAAAAGATGGGGGAGGGGGCATCAGATGCCAAAGTACTTTATGGAAGAATCACAGCTGTTCAGCCCTCAGCATCTTCTTATTGCTGGAGACATTAAGAAATACATAATGGCACTTTTTGGGGGGGACGGGGACGGGACGACACACGGGACGGGACAGGACATACAACAATTTTAGAGGCATGCAAAAAATCCAGCAGCAGCATTTCCCTTGGTAAATACTGCATAACATCACAGATACCGGGCACCTGTGCCTCAGTCTGGTCAGGAAATTTCATATCCTTTCCCATCTCAGCAACTTCATTTCCTCTCCTTTGGAAACATTTCAGGAGTCCTAATGATTAGTACAATTGTAAGGGAATGAAGTAGAAGGGATTGCCAATCAGAGGTGCAGCTTGTTTATTTTCTCAGGCTTTGTTTTCCCTCACTTTTATGGCTGTCTTGATACAATAAATCTCTCACATTCTAGCCAGAGTGTGTTGTGGGGCACTCCTGGGAGTGACTGGAAACCAACAGCTGGCTGTGGAATCAGCGAAAACCTGGTTTATAAGTAGGCACTAGGAAAGCAAAAGCCAACCCTGGCAGACTGATTGCTGACTGGCCAGCAATCGATCTGCAGTGCTGTTTTACTTTGAGAAGGGGATTGTTCACATGAACAGCAAGAGTCACTGCTCCTTGCTGGCAGTTCACAAATCATGAGTAACGGGCCACAGACTTTGAGGCCAACCTCCCCATTCTCCGTGCACAATCCTGCTTCTCAATGCAATCCATGAATAAGCCTTGCACTGGGCAGTGCCAACGACTGCATCGCTTTCAAATGATACACCTACATAAATCAAGGCAGGCTGGCTGGCTTGAGCATACAAACAGAAATGGCTACCGTGTCGTTCATTGTAGTTCAGTCACTAGAGGTCTGGTCCCACCCACAGTAAAATAAAAGGAAAAATCCAACTGGTTTCAGCGGGAGCTGAATCAGGACCCCATTGATGAAAAGGAAGCAACGGTAACAGCCTCCAGAGGGATGTTTGTACTGGGAGACAAAGCTGTTTCACTGGAAACTTGACACCTGCTCTAGAGCCTGTGAAGTCTGCTAGGGCCAAACAAAAGCAGAACATGTTAATTTTTATTTTTCTTCTTTGGCTGCTGGGTTGTCCTGGCTCCTTCCCTGACAGCCTCCCTACCTCCAAAAAAAAAAAAAAAAAAAAAAAATTTAAAAGAAAGAAGAACTCTTTTCTAAAGCTGTGTGTGTTTGGGGGTGTTCAGGTTTTTTAAAAACTCATTTGGACCTCAGTGCCAGAAGGATAATGTCATGGCTTTTAGACATGGTCTACCATAAATGGGGGTTTCCTTCATAAACCCAAGCTTGCAATTTCATTCAAGAAATCTAGAGTCCAAACTTCAGAGTGTACTGAGAGGGTTGGAAAATTTTAAACATTTACAAACATACTACAGCAGGAGGATCAAAAAAGTGGAATCAGAAATAAAATGCGTAAGTGAATGAGGCTGCTCTGGTTTTGCTGTCAGCACAGCAGTACGTTGAAATCTAGTAGACTTATGCTTACGCAACCTGAGTCCTGTGCCAAGGGTACATGTCCAGATGAGAAGACTAGAGCGTTCAGCTTCTCTGGATGTAACTGGTAGCAAGGCCTGAGCCAATCCTACTGAAATAAAAAACAGCCCTTGACATCGGTGGACTTTGTATCAGAAGTGAAGCATTTAAATAGGTGAACATATCAAGGTCTCAGTGACATTTCAGCGTGGAAATCATACGATCTAGCACCTAATGGCAGCATCTAATGCAGAAGCTCAGTCTCTTTCCAGTCCCTGTGGGGTGGGAGGAGAGGGAGCAGCACTCCCTCAGGGCAGCACCTGCACCTCAGGTGGGCTCAGCCACCCCCATCTCTGCCCACCTCCCATAAGGGCCTGTCTCTCCAGTGGCTGCTGCACTGGCCCACTCATCTAGACATCTTGTTTAGGTGCCTAAAGGTGGATAGAGCGAGTCCCCCACGGAGCTAGCTCACAGTATAGGTTTGGGGAATGGTACGCTAGGAAATGGGCATGACTGGGAGGAGAAACGGAGGGAATCCAGGGTCTCTGAGCAGCAAATGGAATTGGAGAAAGGGCTTGAAGCTTCCTGTCAGTCTGCTGTGAAAGTGGAATGTAACATGATTTTTTCTCCCCTATGTCCCAAATCCCTCACACCAAATGCTTGACCTGCCTGTCTTCCTGTCTTAATTAGTCTTCTGTCTTTCTGGGAGTTGGGTCTGTTCTTTTGCAAATGGCAGCACATCAGACAGGGGAAACCTGTCATGTTTATTTTCTAAGCTGTAGGGGGCACCCATTTGAAAAAACTCCCAGCTTATCTAAACGTCTTTGTTTGTATGATTTTGAATTAGGAAGTGTGAGTAATTAGTTAAGAAGATTAAATAAGTCTTAACAACATGCGGTAGCATGCTTACTTTCCTCCTCCCCCCACCAAGTATTTCCTGCACAAAACCCAGGCTGCCAAACTGTGATGATACTCTTTTCTATTTTAGTTTCTCACTGTGCCACATGCTGATATCGCATCAGTTATTTCAATTCAGTCTCATTAAAGGGATTATTTTGTGCCTGGTTGTTCAAGAAAATTAATCTAAAGAGAAGAAACTTCAGATTGTATTGTCTGTTGAACTATACCCACCACAAACATTTTACTCCTTTTAGCTGCCTTATTAAACCTGCGGGAAGAAACTTTACTTACAGCACATAAAGGCCTTCCTCAAAGTAATTTCTACTTTTTTTCAGTTAATGAAGAATTTATCTGCTGTTAGTAGCACAATACAGGAGCAATAACACTTTCTCATAGCTCAGATAGATAGTACTTCATGTATTCCTAAGAAACTAAGCTCCCAAGCTTTACTTATCCTTTCACTTGTGAGGCTCTCTAATTGCTGGAGAAGAACATTTACTGTCTTGCTTAACTGCATCAGAAAACATTGTTTCTGAAGCCCAGATGACTAAAAAATTAAGTATGCTGTACATTTCCACTAATAACAAAGAAAAGCCATCTCTGAATGATTTGGGTAAGGATGGCAGTGTTTTTTATGGAGTATGATCCTTGATGTCACTTACTGCAACTTAAAAAAATGAAATAATGAAAGATTTCTAAAAATCCATTAAGTCAAGAGTGGAGAGGAGGGAGTATTTGTTTACAGAATCAATTATTGGCCTGTCACTGGGCTTTAATGAAGTTGTGGCTATTAAGAACTTGATCCTGGAAACCCTTCCACAAGCACTCATTTGAAATGGTGGGAATAAGGTGGGAATAAGACAGGTATTAGTCTGTATAGTTTTCCTGTGTTTTGCATCATTTGCGTATTACAAGTCTTCTGTGCTCATTATGCATGACCTAAACCAGCGTGATCTATTTATTTGTACATGGGAAACATGTTCTGCCATTTAAAAGAATCTAGCAGATCATCACATGTAGGTAACTGCCATTTTAAGTGTTCATCACCAGAGAGCAAGTTCTTACTTCGAAATTAGCTATGCTGCATAAATAAATACTCCTAACTGGCTTTCAGACACTATAGGCAACACAGAAAAATAAAATGGGCAAATTTATTTTGACTTAAAAGCTCTGAGAAAACTACCTTATAACTACACATGAGAAATTACTGGAATGTCAACTTCATTTGCAGTGGCCCCTTATGGCCTGATCGCCCTCCCTGGCACGATAAATCACTGGCAAGATCCTTACCTTAACACGTTTGATCTCAGCTCAGCAAGACTTGGGTTTGATGTGAAGAACTCCAGATCTGTTAGGTCAGAGACAAATAGCAGAGCCACTGACCTGCAAAGTGCTAACTCTGTATTAGACCCAAGTGAGCAGCCTTAAGCTCCTGGAAAGTTTGCCTTCACTTCTACTTTGCATCCTGAGTATTTTCAGATATTACTGTTAGCATGTTTTGCTAAATGATGCCAGTGACATTTCCTTTCATGTCATTCTGCACATACAGAATCCACAAAGTGTCAAACAAACAAATAAGCATGCAGTATGAGAAGCATTATCTTGGATAAACTGTTAGAATTATCTGCATTTAGGGCAACATGAAGTAAGACTCAGTATTTATCAGTTTCTACTTCATTTACATAAATGACTTGCACTGGCCCTTTTCTACCTAGACCATACTTACTAATATCATAAATAATTATATTCACCAGTACACTCATTAAGGTGATCAAAAGTGCTTGTATGTACATGTCTGTACATACAGAAATTCAGACTACTACTACAAAAAAAACCCCAAACAATCCAGCTTGTGACATTTGCATTCAAAGTCTGAACTTTCACAAAGACCAGTTTTGTGGCCACCCAGTTTTGTGGCATTGGTTTGAAACTTCCTTATTGTCCTGGTTAAACAGTCACTTATCTCTACGATAGTAAGCAGGAGTGTTAGTCTACCAGAAAATTGGATGTTCTTAATGGGCTTTGGGGGAGAATAGCTTTGCATCATCAGCATTAAGTTAAATCACATTAAGTACCCACTTACAACATAGGGATTACCACTTATGACATCTTTGGTGGAAGCCTTTAAAACAAATTGTTGTGTTTGTTAGAAGAAGCTGTGAGATAACAATTCCCAGAAGTCTGATTTATAAACTCTCTTTGCTCTTCAAGAAGATGCAAAGGAACCTAACACCTCTCTTCTCATTCAATGCTGCAATGAAATCTCTCTGGCTGGAAATTCTTTTCAATAAAAAGTCTTGGGAAATACTGATTTATTTATTTTAGAATACTCTTCTGGAGAGAAGAAACCTTTAGCTAGATCCCCTTTCCTCAGAATTCAGTTCTGATTTCTCCTCCAGTTCTTTCTGTTGATAAGCCATCGACTTTACCTATACCAAACTGGAACAGGTCTCTCTACTTTTTTAGTATTCATAAGGCTGATTGGGGAGAACTGGGCTTAAGTTGTCAAAGTAGCCTGCTGTGCTTGGATACCTGACAAATTTACACCCCAAAGTACACTGTGGTGCTAAGACTAAAATTGGATGTGAAGCGTTCTTGCAAGAGCTGATTACAGTCCCAAGCAAATAAAACACTTCAGGGTATAGCAAAATAATGCCAATATTTGAAAGAGTTTAACATTTTTATATATGACTGGCAAGCTATTCTGTATAAAGATGTAGGCGTGCATGAAAAATGAGCTCTTCTATTTACCTTTAAGTAGAAGCAGACTAATAATTTTGAGTGTGCAAATTAAAAACATGACCCTCAACTTTTGCCAAACATACAGCATTAAAAACATGGACTACGGCAAAAACAAAACCTAGCTCTACTGAGATTTCCTTAAATAAGCAAAGTACATTATAAGCCTTGTTAATAAAAAGCCTTCCTTAAAAACAAATGTTCATATAGGCAGTCCTGAGATTGCTGCCGGCTCCATTTCCTTTAAAATTCATGTTTCTTTTCTCCTTTCTAACCAAATTCCCTTTTTCTCTGCAGGAACCCCTTGTAATGATACCAGAATGTGGGCAAACCTCATTAGTCTCCCTGCTGTTTACAAGACAGGATTTATGCTCAGTGTAGTGAACACAATGACACATGATCACTAAATGGCTAAAATCACCATCAAGACTTTAATCTGTGAAATTTTTCACCCAGACATTGCAAATACTATTGGCATGTAAAGGTATGAAAACCAATATTAATTACAATGAACATATGTCACCACACCCAGCTTTCTGCAAGGAGTATACCAATAACTAGCCATTTGTGAAGGTTAATTTCATGCAACCTTTGGCAGTTATCTGGTATAAGGTATGTCGCCAATTCAATCCATTAAGTAATAACTAAATTCTCCTGGGACCTAGTTGAAGTCAAATGTTGTTATTCCAGGTTCACTGCTTTTAGTCTCCCTGAAGACCATTTAGGCAAACAGCTGGAAGAGCTGACTACAAAGGTTCCCAGTCACAGGGAACCACTAGGAAAGCAGGTAAAGGCTTCTAACCAGGAAATAAGTTATCAAGGATTTGTCCTGTTGCTCCCTCAAAGAGAGAAATTAACTGAGACAGAGAGCAAGAACATGAACACATTTGTGTTTCAGCTAGAATCCAAACATTAAAAACAATTGTCTTGGCTGATGGGAGGAAGAGCTGTGCTGCACCAGTTGCTGGGCGTGTTCTACACTGGGCTCCTGGTTATCTTCTCAATAGCAGGGCCTGCCTTCTCTCTCCATGTTGGAGTACCTTACTAAAATAAAACCTTTGAAGAGCGAATAGAAACAATACCAGAGACAACAACCTGGACTTCCAGTACTGTCACTGCACTGCACCAATGGAAATACTCCTCCTCCGAACAGAAAAGTACAGAGGGGAGCAACACCTCAACCTCCAGCTTCATTTGAACTCATTATACAGCTGTTCCAGCAAGGAGGGCACTGCCTCCCAGACAATGCTCAAGGGAATAACAACAGAGACGACAACTGATAAAGTGACACAGAAAGCAAGCAAAGAATGCAAAGAAAGGGGTCTTTTCATCGATACTGTGTGCGTGTGTATAGGTGAGTGCACAAAAAAGTGTGCAATTAATACCAATCTAGAATTGGAGACATGCATCCACATGTAAACACTAGCTCTGAAATTCATCTGTATTTCCATCTCCCAGAATAGTACGTACAGAAAAAGAGGTTTTATCTTTTAGCAGTCTGGCTGGCTTAGCAAGAGATCCTGCCTCTGACACTGACCTACTGTCTGAGTTAGTCATGGTTACACTCCCACAAATTTAAACTCCCCCATGTGTGAAGGGGCCTTGTCACCAGTTTTACAGTGAGACTGAATCAATTAATGCTTTCTAAAAGCTTTGATGGAAGGAGCAGAATATTAACACTTGCAGTTGAGCGATGCTAGCTAAAAATGTCTTTAGTAATGTAACAAATGGATTTTAAAATCACTGTCAAAGGGTTGGACCACCAAGACTAGGTCATCATCAGCACAGCTACCCCATTTAGTGTTAGTCTGGTATCATAATTTCAGATGGGCAAGTGAGAAAGCAGAGCTTGATTCTCACCTCTCAGGAAAACAGCATCCCATAGACTTCACAAAAGACAGAAAAGGCTGTTAAGTAGCTGTGGTAAAGAAAGTGTGATAAGGACAAAAAGAGGAAGACCAGCAAAACATCAAGCACTGATGGAAAAGGGGCTGAAGGCTTAGCCAGATGTCCTGAAAAACACATGTGCATGTTTCTCAAGGTCCATGCAGGCCATTCTGGTACAGTGTTGCTGCAACCATACATCACAACTGAAGAAATTGGAGAGAATAAAAAAACCCCCCTTGATTGGGAAGGACAGGTGGTAATTTCTTGGTAGTTTCTAACTACTCAAGAATAAACTTAAACTATTTCTATTACAGCTGAAAAAAAACCCACATAAGCAAATGTAAAATGCATATGTTATGATATACTTACAAGTTTTGAAAATACCCAGTGGAATCAGGACAGTGCTTTTATGCCTGGATGCAAAGAACATTTAAAATAAATTCCAAATATGTTTCAAACAACAAAATGAAGTGGGTCTTTAAAAAAAAAATAATCTATGCATCCAACTGGCAGTTACATAAATGCCTTCTCAAATCAATTTGACAGTGTAAAGAAGTATTAAAGCCAGTTTAAAGCTAATGTCTATTTTAAGGACCTTTTACCCTAGCAGAGTGGTAAATAAGAGTGAGCTGCAATGTCACATGAAGTGCTTTAGTAGCTGAGCTGAAAAGACTTTACAGGGTTTTTCAACTAACTAGATCACAATTTTCATCTAGAACATCTTATAGTTAGGAAATAAAAGTTCAAGTGCCTAATGGGTGATCCTGACTGTATCACGGAGAGGGAAAAAACTAGCATTTTTTGAGCATAAGGGGATGAGAATTATCAGAGGCATACCATGATTTCTAGCTATAAGCCATGTAGGGAGGACAGGCCAAGCTGCAGAGAGGGGGGAGTAGCTCTGTGTGCAAGGAATTGCATGGATATTTCTTAGAAGAGAAACAACACATTTGTAGACCCATGGATATAGAGGTGGTGTAGGTCATGAAGGATAATAGCAGGAGTGAAGTACTGACTTCTGAGTAAGAGCAACTGAAGTGGCACTGAAGTGGAAAAAAGAATATGAAGGCAATAAGACTGGTGCAAAACTGCACATTAGTTCAGTGAGAGCTGCATTGAGATAGCATCTAGAGAACATAGAGTTGTCTGTATCCTAATCTAAACAACATTTGGCATAGTCCTGTCAAGGACTAAAAATTGTGTCTGAAGCCCTGAGAAATGGTTACCACATAAATAATTTCAGCTTCATTGCAGGAGAGAAACACATGAAGAAGCCCAACTCTCTGGGAAACTAAACTTCAAGAAGCGGATTTTTTTTGAAAGAGGAAGTAACTTAGAAACTCCCTGCTTGAAGCTAGGAAATTAAAATCCATAGAATCAGCATGGAGGCTTAAGAATGTGAAAGAGTGAAAGAAGATTTGCATTCCGAAGGCTAGAAACGGGAAGCACAAGCAAGAAAATAAATGGGGTGGCTAAGAAGGAAGATACAAGAGGAAATGTAGGCCAAAAAAAAAAGTAACAAAGTGCTAACTTTAAAAGGCTGCAAAACACAAAATAAAAATTAAAAATTGCTACTAAATATTCTGAAGAAAAATACCAAAAAGGTAACACAAATAAAACATCCAAGAGAAGCCTAAGTTAAATAAATAAGCAAATATAGGCTGTGGGAGAGGCAGTAGATTCTGAAAACAACCTGGCTATGAAAAGACATAAAAGGGAAACTGAAGATATTTCCAGAAATGGCTGCTCATTTGGGGGGGGGATCTTAATTTGGCTGTACCAAAGTAGATTACATTTCTGGCCAAAATTTAGTATGTGTTGTAGGGCCAAGGGAAAAAAACCCAAATGCTAACGAATCTCAATTCTTGCAGTTTTCAAAAGCTGAGGCATCAGGAATTGCACAAAAGCCACTAAGGATATACCAGGGTGGTGGGGGCAGTGATGATGATGATGTATTAAGCGGTGTCTTTCCCACCGAAGCATGAGAGAACAATGGCACAGCACAGACCTGTAAGGACCTTCCAGTTGGAGAGATCTATTTCACGCTAAATGTAGACCTGAGGTTCTGACCAGCTCTAGTCTCTTGAGGCCAAATTTAAGGCATGCTGACCTATTCACAAGAGGATAAAATCAACTTTTATATGACAGTCAAATAATACCTGTATTTACCTGAAATAGTAAATAGCTCTGCTTTGGAAATAAATCAGTCTTACTTTAGAGTGAAGCCTAACCTGTGTAAATATGTGTGTTTGGAATTTCTGTAGGGAAAGGCACCTTCTGATAGTTTCTGAGTCAAAACTGAGGGATTTTGTGTAATCATTGCTAGATGATAAGAGCATGGTAAGAGGACAGTGTCTCCCTGGCATCCCCTTCCCATCCAAGTTCAGCAAAGAGGATGCAGCCTGTTCTTCTGTGCAACACTTCCTACATCTTTGTGACTTTACAAATGGATTTTTTGTAACTCACTTATTTTAAATAGGGGCATACTGGAAATCCACATAGAAATTAGCAAATCCTTTTTGTAACCACAACACCTGCTGTAGGCCTCTCCACAGCTGTCCCACCGGCATCCCTTTAGATTCTGAGTTCAATTCAAAGTCTTCATTACCTACGAATCCCTCACAGATTAAGGTCTATACACTCTAGTGGTCAGTGCCATCCTCATGTTTTAACCTCCAGCTGAGGTCAACTGAGATTGAGCTGAGCTTAAACATTTTCATTTGGGTCACAGAATTTGATGTGGATGGTTCTCTGCTCTGAAGTATTTTCCCACTTCAGTCCAGCAAAGCTGGAATGTATTATGTTTCAAGTCATAAGGTAAAAATCTAGTTCACTAGGCTCTCTGGGAAAGGAACTGACTTCCAAGTGAACAAGAATGAAGTCCTTTTTTTCTTTTGTCAGTTGGAGACTATTTCAGCAATGCTATTGCAGCAAGGCTTTGATGTGGCTTCACATATCATACTTTTAGTAATGAACTGTTTCTAAAGCTTAGTTACACTGCATAACTTAAAATTGATGTGTTGCATTCATGTCACAAAGGTAGATTGCTATTATAGGTAACAGAAAATGCTGGTCAGTAGAAATACATTTTTAGACAAATTCTGAAATACGGAACTTGGGTTTTTTGGAGAAAAAACAGTTAGGTGTATGCAGTCTGAACGGGAATTTCTCTATTCATTTGAGCGAGCACAAAGGTAATGAATGATTGGGCCCTTAGATGGCAATTGGTTTTTTTAGACTTCATCTTGCTCAATATAATACTTAGTAGTAAGTCTTCACATAGCTATTTATGCACATATTTGTACTTGAGTAGGAATGCCAGCACTTGTCTGAGGATTCCTCACTAGAGGACTGCACAGAACTGCAGCTTCCTGAGGATTTTTTTTTTAAACCTTTACACATCTATACTTATATTGATATAGCTTCCTTATAATGTTGTCTCTGTATAAATGCATTTTTTGTCGCTCATTTCTTTCAGCTGAACTAAAGTTGATGTTTTGGTTACTTGTTTCAGAAAGCAAGTCCTACTCTTTAAAAAAAACCCAAAGAGATAAAAAGTTGTGATTTTTTAGAAGTGGAGAGAATTAAACAATTTCCAAAAAATAAATAGTGAAATGTTACAGTTCAGTCTTAGGAAAGATAGCTGCAAAACTGTAAAAGAAGAAATGTGACTTTATGCAGGATCTGACTAAGAATTTATGATATGGACCACTGAACTCATCTTTTGTCATTTATCTCTGTAAACCTGTGAGATTTCTTGGAAGATAGTTAGTCAAATGAGGAGCCGAGATGAATCAGTGGATATAATTTATTTAGACTTTAAAAGGGCTTTTGATGATAAAGTCCTTAGCAAGAGGCTATTAAGGAAAGTTAGTAACCATATGGTGAAAGATAAAGTCCTGCCATGGATTAAAAAGTGGTTAAGAGATAAGATAAAAAGACTGGAAATAAATGGATAATTCTCCCTGGAAAGGGGTTAATAGCAAGATGCCCCTTCATTACTGTGACTAGCAATCGATATCTTGGTTCACCTGCTTTTGCAGATTATTAATAGTAAGGTACATAGTTTGCAGATAAAAATAATCAGAGTACTGAAGAAAATATCACTAGGGCTGAAGTTAAAAGGCATTTGGGCAACTCAAGGGTAGATGAAATTTGCCAAAGGTAGTAAATGCAAAGCCAAGCCTGTTGGAAGGAAAGGTTCAAATTACTTTTAGATGCCGATATGTTCCCAGTGACTTGCAATGTCTATGGACAGCTTATTGAAGGCAACTGTTAATGTGCATTGTAAAGAAGGGAAGGGAAACGGATACAGTGGTTCCATTGTGCCTTGCTCCCAGGAACAAAGCAGTTTATGGCAGCGAATAACTTCAAACTGGCGGAGCCCATTAAGGTCTGTGGGGAACAATTTTGCATGGACAGGGAGATGGACAAGCTAGGCAGAGATCATCAAGAACTTTCGGACTGGTGGGATTATAAAGAAAATGCGGATACATCAAGACAGAATTTAAAATGAAAATGTACCAGGATTGGTGAACTTCTGTGGGAAATGTTTCTGAAGGACAAAATGGAATGGAGAATTAAAGAGGGAATTTTTTTGTTAGAATGAAAGCGTGTGTTCAAGACACATTATTCCAACTCAATACTCCAATATTTAGAGTCAATGCCTAGAAAGCCATAGATCTTGGATCAAATCCTTGCTCTGTCTGACATCATGAGTCTGAATCCTACTTTTCCTCCGTGAGTGTCCTGCGCATGGGGCTATCAAGTTGATATCTCTCAGGCCTCACAAATACTTAGAAGTGAATTATCTAACAGGAGAGAATATGAGACTCTTCCCAAGGATAGCCAAAGGTAGAAAGCATCTACAATTGGGACCTATCCACCATCAGAAAATAGGGATCCATTTTCAAGTATCTGCTCTGTTTGCTTCAGAGCAGGGGTATGAATTTGGCTGCTCTTCAGCTTGGGCAAGTGCTCTGATTATTAGTGACCTTCTGGTTTTGGTGAGCAAATAAATACATGCATCTTTTGTATTGGAATACTTGAAATCATAACATTTTTTTGCAAAGATAAGAAAAACACTAATTGCATAGCTCTTGTCTTTCAGTATTATCTGACCTTACAGACTGCACAAAGAGAAGAAAATTTCCCCCTAGCCAGAAATATAGTATTGTACAGCTTGATGTGTTAAACCAGTCTGCATTTTCCCTTAAGATTCAATCTTTCCCTAAAAATTCAGCACAGTAAGAAGTCGCTGCTACAATAGTTACCTACTCAGTAATACAGTAGTTATCTGCAGTAGTTATCTAGTTGTTGCCAGTTTCAGCCTGGTAATTTCTGTATTTTTAATGCTCTTGAATTAACATTGTTATAGGAGCTGTATTGGAGTAAGCAAAGGCAGGGAACTGGATACTCATAAGACTACCATTGTTTCTTGATCCCTCATGCAAAACCTGGGTAAATTGGATTTGTGCAGAAGACCTCAAAGGTTTGGGAGGAAAGAAAGAATCCTATATTCAGGCTGTTAATTGAAAAGAAGTGCATAAATAGTTTGCAATTGCTATATGGGTTGATGAATTATAATACTAACCACAAAGTATGACCACACTAGAAGAGAATTCAAACCGTAGATACAAACAACTGTAAATCTAAATACAGTATATACGGTAAAACCTCATATATGATGATACAGAGGAACATGTCTAGTGTCAGCATCAGATGCTGAAGTGTTCCACAAAGGGGAAAAGTAGCTGTTCTATTTGTCTACGCCTCATGCAAACATCTCTAATTCTCTGTGCCTCATCTTTTGTAACTGGACAGCGCTCAACTGAGCTGACCCGAAAGGCTAGCTGATTTCTTAAAGTATCAGTCACTGAATCTGATTTCAAAAGGCATTAGTGAGCTCAGTCAGGGAAAGACGGGTGGAAAATAGCATGTATTCATCACTTACCTGAGTTTTGCCAAAGCTTGTCTTCAGTTCAAAAAAAATGACAAGTATTCTGCATATTATTCTAAATAAAATAGATTTCCTGCCTCCTATCTTAATGTCAGTCTAGAATTTTATCTGGAAAACACGTGCTGGAAATTGTGGTGAAAAGAATTTATAACAGTGTTCTGCAGCATTCATTTCTGGGCAGTGCCAAGAAAGCATAATGGGAATGAAAATACAGAAACTGAGTAACAAAACACTTCACAACCAAATGCTTATCATATGAGAATTTGAAATGTATTTATTAGTTCTTGTCTACCCAGAAGCAGTTTGCCTAGACTTAACACAAACTGCTGTATAAAGTTTTCTGTTGCAGTGCTGGGCAGTTTATCTGGTCTGTGTTTAGAAACTGACCTGATTTTAGCCTATGGTGTAAGAGTAGAGGCAAAACCCTTTTATACAGGACAAAAAAATATGGTTGTCAGCCAATTTACAGGCTATTACTACAGAAACATTTCTGTACCTCTTCACCTCCACTTCACCCCTTTAGAGCACCTCTTTATAAAAAGCTTTCAAAACCTCAATTCTTCAACTTTTCCTTATGCTAAAGTTCTTCAACTCTTTCTCAGACTTAAATCAGTTGGCAAGCAAGAAACAAAACATCCAGCTGGATTAGTGTCCCCAACATGATGCAAACTTGAGAATGTTTGTTCACTCGGTTATACAATGCAGTGAGAGAGGTAGGACAGGACAGAACCCTAGGGTCCTCATTTTACACCAAGCTGTCTTTTAAAGTCACTATGAAAATACTTTGTAAAGCAGATTTGATTATGGCATAACGAAGGATAGCCACGTCCTGTAGAAACACCTTTAGCCCCTCAAATGGAGATAGCAGGAGGAAAAAACTGCAAAGGGCTCACTCTGTTGGGCTGATTCCACGTCTACTGTCAGATACTTGGGAGACGCTCAAGTCTCAGGAGGGAGAACAGATTTTGTAAGAGAATGAAAGAGGGAGGCATCAATACAGTACTAAGCTGAGAACCCTCTGATCACCCTCAGAAGCTATCAGGTTCTCAGAGCCATCAAACACGGGGGTGGTGCTTCCTGTATAAAACATGCTAATAACGTGCCCTTACTGGATGTCATACTATGGCTTATCTCGCACATCTGATATTTCTGGAGCAGCCCATTCTGGGAGAGTTTCTGGCACAAAGTTGACCTTTGTAGAAGTATGACTTGTTGCCAGGGAGAGAGCTGGATCTCCTTCCTACCTACGTGCTCACTTATGGAGGGAGCATAGCACCGCCAACACGTTCCTGACAAGTCTGAGGAGGGCTTGCTGTGCCACAGGGCTGTAGAATAACTTAACTCCATGCAATACTGCAAGATCCCCTGTTCTGCAGATGCAATCCGTCCCCAAATGTTAATGTTAATAAGTAGAGAATTAAAGAGTCATCACAATGAAAAGAGAGAGAATCCTGCATGTAGCAGTTTTAGTACTTGCTAGCCACGCAACAAAACTTAACCCTGTGTGCTTGAAAACTCATCGGCATGTCTGGTTCACATCCTGTTCATCAATTCTTATTACACACATCTAAACCACCTTATTTTTCACAGAGACCATGCCAAGGTATTAAAAAGCTGGGAAAAATATTTCTAATGGCTGGTTTTTTTAAAGAAGCATAGGCTGACTCCCAACATTGAAGTCACAATAGATACTGCTGCACATCTTACATGAAAACATGGCATTGTGTAATTTTCATCACTAAATATTATCTTTTCTGACCAGTGAAAACCAACATTGCCTCAGTGTGCTACATCAGGTGTACAGATCAGAAGGACTTAACACACGGTTTTCTGCTCACTTCAGTAAACTTACCAGAGAAATATTTCACAAGTTTCAGTAATTCTGCTAAATAATCAAATACATGAAAATTACGTGGGTAGTATCTGTTTCATCTATGTTCTTAGAAGGAGCTTTCATAGTAATTCCAAGGATAATCAAGTGTTTTAAAGATTAATGAATAATAACTTTATTTTTTTCTGGTACATATTACAAATCTTTAACAAATCGTGTTTAGGGATTCCTGGAATTTTAGCATATTCTATCCTAATAAAACTGTCTATTTCCCAATTAACTCCTAAATGGTTAAGATTTTACATTCAGAGACAGCTGTAATAAAGAGTTCAAGAATTCTGTGTCCTGGTTGGGTATTTAAAATTCTCAGCTAACAAGCAGGAGAGAGGATGCTAGGAATGCTTACAGATGTCTGATTTTACAAGGTTTGGGGTTGGTTTTGGGTTGGTTTTGGTTGGTTTTGTTTGTTTGGTGGTTTGTTTTGTTTTTTGTTTTTTTTTTTCCAAAGTGCTTTATAGTCTGATGTTATTTATTGTTTATGGAAGTTGTTTGTCATCTACGACATGAAGCGACCATTCCCCCAAAAGAAAGAATCAAGTTACAATCCATTATTTCATTTTTGATTGTTTTTCTTTGTAATAGGTGGGAAAGTAGATCCTGGATAAAAGTCCTGCCCAAGACAAGACTCCAAGCTGAAGACTCCAATTATCTATAAATCACTTGTATTTCCTGCAGAGAAAGAGAAAAAGGAGGGAAAAGCGAGACAGACAGACAGAGACAGAGGATATGCCAAGTGAAATACTCAATACCTGTCCTAAACCAAATTTCTCTCAAAAGCAACCAGGAGTTATCCAATATCTGAAAACCAAGCTTAGAAGAAACATGCTGCTGTTGTTTTTGGCTTAATATTGAAATAAAATAACTTTCTTTTACTTGTTCCATTAGTATAAAATGTGTAACATCTTACATATTTCTGAGAAGATGGCACTATATATTCTGAACAATTAGAAGTTACTATCCAGCTTGTGGTTCTCACAGATAGGAAGATATGACTGCTGATGACTGTTACCTTT
Source organism: Haliaeetus albicilla (assembly GCF_947461875.1). Lineage (NCBI taxonomy): Eukaryota > Metazoa > Chordata > Aves > Accipitriformes > Accipitridae > Haliaeetus > Haliaeetus albicilla. Next base: position 12,781,987 of record NC_091494.1, on the reverse strand, counting down.
TCCAAAGATTTTTAGAACCAATTCTCTAGTTTTAGAACAGAGAAACACAAGTATACTTACTATGGAAACTGACTGGGATACTACTCTCAAGTATTATCCACTGAACACGCATGAAGCATATTTTACACTGAAACCAGCAATAAACAAAATTCATGCCAAATACTATTTGCACAGTATGATTGCTCCCAAAGTGTAACACTGCACAACCCCACATAACTATATTCCTTATTTATTGAAAATATTTTCAAATAAATTATATGCAAGAAACCGTATGCATCTTTTAATTTGCATATTGCAGTTTGCATTAAACTGTAATGAAATCTAAAATAGTTGACTTCCCTCTGAAACATTCTTCTGGAACATGGAATTGCTGTAACAAATTAGAGGACAAATTAGTTTTGGCACCCACTTAAAAAAGAGAAAAGATGAAAAGCTTTTAAAGTGGTGATATGGAGGAAAAAATTACACTGCATCAGCCAAAATGAGTTTCCTATCAGCTTTAAAGCTCCTGAAGTTATATTTCCAGTAGATAAAAATGTTATCACCTTTTTCCAGTGCTGATGTGCTTATTTTCCTATTAAGTTACTCGGTAATTAGAAACAAAGTCTGACACATTGTAATCTGTTTATACAATACATTTGAAACTTCTCCAACAAAAATGAAAACATTCTTTAACTAAAGATGCAAAGATTCAAGACATATAAACGAATTTAAAAATTCAAATTGAATTTACAAACAAATGACTGTTCTTAAAGCCCATTTTAATCAACAAAAACAATTTAGTCCCATAATCTACCACAGAAAACCAGCAGATTTTTCTACATCGACCCAATGGGTTTGTTCTTAACCCTCTCTTTATGAAAATTAGTCTTTAAAGGTTAGTAGGAAAAAAATACGCCCTCTTGCAGTATTGTTCAAGGGTATATTCAAGTATCACGGAAGTTAGTAGAGAGACCTGTTTCAGTGCTGTAACAACCTGGTAGTATTAAGAGCCCTCCAGGAATTGTAAAAGAGTCCCTTGGGCACACAAGGTAATTCAAGAAAGAAAACATTTTTATTTTCTGATTGAGATATACACGTACGTATAGTAACTTCCTCAGAAGTACATCAAAAGCAACTGAAACATATTAAAGAGGTACTGATTTTGCACTGAAGATAAAGCCCAACACCTCTGTAGAAAATACTACATTTAGAGAGAAGTGCAAAGCCAGTCCCAGCAGATCTAATTTGCTTTTCTATTATCCTGTGGTTTTTCAGATGATTACAGGGCTAAAAATCCGTTTCCTTTATTACAGACTCAAGGCAGTCTTTTAGTAGTTTTTTTTCATCTCTACACTCAAGTTGGGTATGGCAGAATGAAACTGATTTTAAGCAAAATCCCTCCTTTGGAGGGACAGCCATGAATTTCCCTGCCAGAACAAACGAACACAACTTACCTTGGTGTATTTGATTTCAAGGTTGAGAGTGGGAGAAGGCAGCAGATGCAGAGATGCCATCAGAGCTGCAGGATCTGCCTTCACCTCCCCTGGCATCTCGATTTTACTGGAAGTCATAGTCTTGGGGGGTTTTATAGTACCACCGAGCCCCCCGCTCTGACCTGATGTCGTGTTGTGTTTTGGGTTGGTTCCCCCCCCCCCCCCACCTCCAAAGACCAGCGCTGAAGACGTTGCTCTCGTCCTCTGTATATAGGCAGGTGTCAAGCCGGGTCTCTTCTTATTGGACATGGGGGCAGAGGCAGGGGGGCAGGTCCATCCTACCTAGGGCGATAGCGGCACAGCCCCGCTCACTCGGGCGGCGCAGCCGCGGCGCCCCGCCGGGCCGCCCCCCCCCCCCGCCCCGGCCCGGCCCGGCCCGGGGAATCCCCCGCCGCCCCGCGGGGGGACGGAGCTCCCGGGCGCGGGTCGCTGCCTCCCGCCCGAGGAGCGGATCTGGGGAACCCGGTCGGCGCCGGCGGGGGAGCGGGGGGTCACTGAAACTGTCGCGTTCCCCCTCGTCTCCCCCGGGCCGGGCGGGGGCCGGCGGGCGGGGAGGCGCCGCGTCCGGGAGAGGCCGGCCCCGGCCCCGGCCCCGCGCCGCCCCGGCCGGGGCATCCCGCGGGGAGCCCCGGCCGCGGCGGGGAGGGGGGAGGCTGGGCCGCACTCGGGAAGCCCCGGCGAGGCAGGGAGGAGCGCGGGGGACGGCGGCCGGCCAGCGGCATCGCCTCGGAGCGCGGCCCCGGGGCGGCCGGCTCCCCCTCGGTCGCGGAGCCGCCGCGCAGCCGGCGGGCGGCCCCTCAGGGGTCCCAGGCCGAGGCGCGGTGAGGGCACGGGGCCGCCCCGCAGCGCGGCCGCTGGGCCGGCGGGGCGAAGCCTCCGCCTCCGGGGCGGCGTGTCCGTCCCCGCTCCCCGGCCATCCACCACCGCCGCCCGCTACTTTCCCTGCGCGGCCCGCTCTCCCGGCCGGGAGCTCCGCGCAGCACCTGGCGGCTGCCGCCCGCTCCCGCCACCGGGCGCTCTATGCGGGGCGCCCGCCGCTCCCCGGACCGCGCCTCGCTTTTATTTTTGCGGCGACTGACATCCAAGTCGTTGCGCGTCCCCGGCGACGGCTGCGCGGAAGACACCCCCCCCCCCCCGCCGCCCCTACCTGCCGCCCCGGCGGCGCCATCCCCGTCCGCCTGCTGCCACCTGCCGGCCGCGCGCCCGCCGCCGCCCGCCGCTACGGCAGGGGGCCCCCGCCGCCCGCGCCTCCCCTCGCGCTCCCCTGGCCCCGCCCCTCGGCTGCCGCGCGCCCCGCGCCTCTCTCCGACGCCCCGCGGCGTCTCCCCCCACCCGCCAGGGAGGGGGGGGGGGGGGGGGGTCGCGCTTGTCCAGGGTTTCTCCTCCTGCCTTTGCGCAGGAGCGCTGTACGCCTTTCCTCGCTGCCCCTTGCGAGGTCCCGCACTTGGGTCCCTCGGGCTCCGGGCTGCGCAGCCCTGCCTTTCCCCGACCTGCGCGACAGCCCCGTCCCGTCCCGTCCCGCAGGGTCGGGGGCACTGCCCCTGCGGCCCCGCCCGCCGCTGAGGGTGCGCGGCCGCGCGGAGGCCCAGGGGTTGGGAGTCACCAGGCGCACCTCTGCTTCCAAACGGCTCCCGGGAAAGAAGGCGAGGAGGAGGAGCAGGTGCTCGCCGCCAGGGCAAGTCCTGCAGCTCAGCTGCGGCTTTCTCTTTTCCTGAAGGTTCTTTGCAAAAGGAAGGGGCCTAAAAGGCAGAATAATTTGCTCGAGCAACGGCCACCTGTTCCCGGCTATTATTTTGGGGCGCCTCTTAGTGGGAGGCCACAAGAGGTTGGGCGTGCCATACATTGGGCTACTGGGAAGTCAGCAGCCGAGTAGAGCCAGATCCGGTACTTACTGTCTCAAAGTCGTCGTGTGTACCGCAAGCAACACGTGTACGGTGGACATCCGTCCTAGCTTGCTGGTCGAAACAGCAGATGGCTTGAGCTTGTGCTCTGACTGGGCTGACGGACATCAGAAATTTACAGCCAAAGCCTTACACACTCTCTGGTCAAAACTTCTAGGCAGAAAACATCTGAAGCTCAGACCATTTTTGTTACTTTAGGCAAAAATCAATGAAGTTCTGCTTACCGATGCAAACGCTCCCAACGTTTTGAAACCGATCAGATGTCATGTTTTGAAGTTATCGCGTTGCAGACAGATAAACAGAGAAAGGACACCAAAGCTACAGCTGTCCAAAGTTGGCAAAACAAAGCAGCAGGAAATATACCACGTGACCTTTCTATTGACCTAGTCAAGAATAAACAATGGGATCTGGCCAGTCTTGATTTTGTTACAATATCCGTTTGTTGATTCCATAGATATTCCTTGCTCCATGTTTTACGAGTTTGCAGACAATTGAAAACACTGTTCCAGCGTTCTCTTAGTGTCTGTACAAGAGCACGGGACAAAGGTTGCCTCTGCACAGACAGGCAGCACAAGATAGAGTGCCATTTAAGTCATTTCAGGGTTAACACACATATTTCTGTAAATTTCCAGCTCAATAATGAAGAAGGAGACTGCAGATTTTGCTTTCTCTCATTTTTCATCTTTTTTTTTTTTTCCCCCCTGACAGAGGAAATGGATCCATAATACTGTGCTGTAATGTGACACGCAGAGCTGTCAAACTATGACACTTGGGATGAGTGAGACTTTTCAACGTCAGAAATTCAATTTTTAATGGCACACTGGCAACACAGACCTAACACTTCATCACAAGAATGACATCTTCTAAAAGCTGTTTTAAAATAAATCAGAGTGGGGATGTGCTCCTTTAAAAAGGAACTGCATTTAAACAAGTTTCAGGAATGAGGAAACTGTGTAACAGTTTCCTTATTAAATCAAGTCAATAAACTTCAAGAGATTTTGGTGAGAAGGGATTCCAGTGCATGTGGAGATGCAGCTCTCCACATAATCTGGAGCTGCTTAAGCAACCTCCATTAACTAACTACTTGTCATACAAACCACATTCCTCTTGCATCTGAAAGCAATTCAGTTTGCAAAAGCACTCGGAGATGACCAGACTTAGACTAACTGCTACCTACGCCTCGCTGGCATTCCCCAAGTGGAGAACGGCGCTGCACTTACCACGCTGCAGGCTCCTGGTCGACAGCTAGCCTCAGAGGGCTCCCCAGAAGAACACGTCGGATGTGTGCTGTGCTCTTCCCCACACCGAGCGACCAGCCACAGTTCCTCTTCCACCACCTGGGGAGACAACGATGTAGGCCTTAGTGCCAAGACCACAAGTGGGTTCTCGTCAAGTACAATGGTAGCTTTGCTGAACAGAATTACCAGCAAGGTCTATAACGCTATGCTGGACACACTGATGAATCCAGCTTGATGAGCTGCTTCAAAGATTCAGCTTCAAAGATTCAGCACCCACAAGTGGGTTTCCGTCAAGTACAATGGTAGCTTTGCTGAACAGAATTACCAGCAAGGTCTATAATGCTATGCTGGACACACTGATGAATCCGGCTTGATGAGCTGCTTCAAAGATTCAGCACAACACTGGCTAACTTTATGACAGCAAATTGAGCCATGGCTTCAAATCCTGCAAGTGAATATTTAACGCAATACCTTTGTGGAAGGGCTTACTACCCTTATTGCCTTGGACGTTAGGACAATAACTCAGTAATAACAATGAATACAGAAGTAAATCAATTAATTTGTGAAAGAAAAAAGTGAGTCCGCCAATTGCCAAGAAGAGAAAGAACAGAAACAATACCCCAGGCTCAGCCCGAGTTCTGTGGTCCCTAAACACCTACGTACGGCAGAGAAACCACTTTTTCTTACTGCAGTCCTGTAGTTTCTGGTTGTTTGTTTGGTTTTTTTGTAAATTGGCAATACTAAATCAACTGGCAATTAAGTCAGACTGGCTTATTTTCTCTCACATGAATGGGTTTTAATTAAACTCCTACTTAGACAGCAAATCAGGAAACAAATATGTTCTGTTTTAGATTGTAATGACAAAGATATTACTGTCTTCACACTTTGTGAAGAAATGGCTGTCGAAGAAATGGCTGTCAAAGAAATGAACAACCACCAAGTGACTCTCTTACTTCAGTGTTAGAATTTAGGCTAGTGTATAGCCACGATCAAAATCATTCCTGAAGGGTTTTATTTTTATATTTAGATCAATTTGAATGTATAAGTTGAAGAAATACCTTTGTTTCATTTACAAGTCTCAATTTCTCCACCCACCCCCAGCAACTGGTATTATTTATAGACAAAGACATAGACATTGTTTATGCAAACACCATCTGATGGAAACAGGACCTGTGGTAGCTAGAGAGGGTGCAAAAGACAGAGCTGTGATGCTGAAGACAATACAGTTGTAATTAAGGCACTCCTGGGTTGCTCAGAGTACTGGTATTTTTCCGCTCTATACTACTGTGTCCCCGCTGCCTAAAGGAAGTCATAAAACTAGAGGATTGGGTGAACTATTTGTATCTCAAATACCTCTTTTGGGCAGAGTAGCTGTACCAAAGCATATACTGATACACCACTGAAATGGACAGGGGCTACAGCAACTCCAACGACACAAAGCTCTTTGTTCTTACTACAAATTTGTGAATATTTCTGATGCTCCTTAGTGAGCTTCAGACTCTAAGCACTTTGTCACACACCTGAAGGAACTGAATCACGTCATTCTGTCAGATGCTTCCAGTGATTCATTTCAAGATCAACTTCAAAACCTGCCCCAAAATTATTTCAGTCTGACCCATAAGTTCTTTTTTTATATATATTTCTCTCAGCTGTCCCGCTACCATTTAGCAAGGATATCCCTAGTTCCTCATACAAATTCAGCATTGATTGAGAGACCCTACTCCTGTGTACCCTTTGCCTCCTGCCTCCGTAAAGGTCCCTTCCTATTTCTTATGTGCTTTATAAATCACTTTTGGAAGAAAAATAGGGACTGAAAAGAAATTTCCACTAAGTTATTTTTCAGCTCAGATTTCCACTTACGATATCTGAACTTCATTTTCTGGTATATACAGTAAAAGCTTCAGCCTCAGGTGTCCTATTTTAATTGCCTGCTATTTTCATTACTGACCATGATGGCAGCAAATGCTCTTCAGGAGATACTTGTATTTTAATTTATCTGCAAACATAAATCACACATTATAGCACTTTTTTCCTCTAGGTTAATTGAATCAATTCTCTAAATGTTTCTAAGCCTGATCATTTGAAAAAGGCTCACTGTTTGAAATCTCTTAAGAATTATGGCTTGAATCGTGTGCAGGATGGTATCAGTCCTTGCTCCAAAGATATTTTATACATATAAGGTAAAAATATTGTTATACACAGAAGCAATATTACCTGTAAAGCAACACTCACAATACTGTGATGATCCTATAAAATATTGTTTCAGAAATTTTTCAAATATCCCAGTGAATTAATTGTCTTAATATTATAAATGTTATTAATAATTGTTTAAGAATAAGTCTGGATATATTTTAAGTTCTAAAGAGAGAAAAGAAAATCTACTTTTATTTTCCTTATTTCTACATTACCTTTAACATAAAAAATAAAATAAATGCTAATGTCAAGAACAACCGTTTTTATCGCTGAAATTCATGAATGGCTAATGAAAAAAACTTGATTTAACATAATTCTTACTAACAAGGAGTCAAATGGATCAGTTTTCTTACCTGCGATATTGGCCATTTTATGACCAGTAGAACTTAATTGCTGCTATGGTAAATTCAGTCTTAAACTGAAACTCAAATTTAAGGATTTAAGCAAACCACAAATAATTCAGTGACAGTGATAAAGCAGAATATGCTTGGAAAGACTGTCAGTGTTTGGCTCACTTTATAACTGGGTCAGTTTCAAAATTAGTATTATAGTTTAAGTCGACAGTCGAAATGTAACATGTCCCTCACTGGACTGTTGTGCAGAATGCTCGTTTTGCCAGTAATGGAGTGAGCCTGAGGTGCCACTCCTTTAGCCTGAAGACTTTCGAGATGATCCAGCTTACAGCTCTTCCTCAGCTGGTCACCACCCTGTGCAAGGCGATGCACAGCAACACACAGCCATGGGGTGGTTTAGCCCAGTCTCTGCAAAATAGCACTTGTCTTCTGCATGGCAGTGAATGACAGTGCCTCCGGAGAGTGCTGTAAAGAATGGGAGCCGTTAACTGTGAAGTTATAGGCAATGTGCTCTTGGTTGTAGGAATTCTATTCTGAATTTAAATATATAAAAAAACCTTTCTATTTTGAATTTCTCTTCAGTTTACCTGTTTGAAATTTATTATTTGTATAACGCATCAAGCCTCAAATGGATTGACCTTCTGCTAATGTAGATCACCTAATGAATGGATGCAATTAACTAATTCATATTGGAATATTGCACTTTCCAAATCACATTTATCATCACTAAATGTGTGATCCAGTTTGAAAGTTTAAATTTTTTATTATTACCCTTTAAACTAAAGAAATAAGTCTTATATTTAATTACCTGAACTTACATATTCAATTAATAGCTTCATTACCTTAATGAACATAGATACTGCACAGAAGTAACAAAAGATTGCTGCCTGAGTCTGCTCCTAAGTACACCCTATAAAGGGTCTGCTATGAACCTCAGAACAATTATTTCAATTAAAAAATCTTGACTAGGGAGTTGCAAAGGAACTGGGCCTGGCAAACCAATATTCTTATACAGGAGCCTGAGATAAATTTATCATATATATTGTTAATACGTAAAAGGAATCCCAGAAGCAAAGCTTATGTTTCTGGAAAGACAGAGGATTTAAACATTCAAATATGAATCATTCTGAATGAAAGGGAATTAAAAGAATGAGAAACAGGCAGACTGGCACCTCACGTACTGAAAGACAGGGAATGAGTGTTTGGAGCATGGAGGCAAAACGAACAAACACTCTTGTTGTGGGAGAGAGGGGACAAGCACCAGGAACAGCAGCTCTTACAGAAAATACTTCTCCAACAGAGAGTCAAAGCATGGCTGGATGGCATCCTTGAGGGTCCACGTCGAGTGGGAGACAGCTGAAGGTAGGTGGGTTGGCGAGTCACATAGAGGAAACATTGTCACTTTCCCGATGGTAATTAGGTTTTAGAAGCATGAATCACCTGTCCTATATAGCTACATCTATTTGCTTGCCAAACACGCTACTTGGCCTGTGTGTTAGTGGAGTCAAACCTGTCACTACCTTTGGCTTTCATGTTAAATCTCTTTTATTAATTAGGTAAGCTCAGATCTCCTGCTCTTCACAACCCTACAAGGTAGCCCTAGGTCTCAGGGTGTCTATTGCTACAGGGAATCTGTGCCCTGGAGAAAGATGAAAGGTTTTGACAATGTATCCCATTCAGGTTAAGAAAACATAGGGCTTAGATCACTGCAAAGCTCATTGGGTATACTTTGAGGTTGTCTTCATGCTACATAGATATATTTACCAAGATATCTTTTGGTTTTAATAGCAAAGGTGAATTTAAAATTTTGATCTCCATTTTGAGGTCTTTTTCTGAAGAATTCAGAAAGGGAAAGAGTTATTTTAAAAGAAACATGCTATGAATAATCTTCCCTTACATTTACATTTCATGTACATTAACTGTTTGAGAAAAGGGAATACGCAGAAAAAAAAGAGCAGGGAATTGGCTGCAGCAAAGTGTTTGTCTGTACGAAATCGATCTATTCCTTAAAAGCAAAATTATTCTTGTACTGAAACAGTCTTTTTCCAGATGCATTCAGAAAGTCAGACCGGCCCATACTGTAACCTACCAGCTAAGCTTATACCAGAACTGTATCCAGCACATTCAGAGGGAAGCACAGCCTAGCGCAGCAGATAACACTGGTGCATGTAACCATCTGTACAGCATTTCCCCAACACTCTCACTTTTTGCCGGCACTGATAGTCTTGTCATGGAGCCCTTCGGTGTGGAATGTTGTCTGTGCCCCACTATGCCAGTGCAGCTATTGCAGAGATTAAACCAGCTTGGAAACTCTCAGGGCCTACGTTATACACACACGTACCTGTACAACAAATTTTAAAATTTACTATCGTAAATTATATAACTATATATAATATAGTTATGCGTGTAGTAGTATCAGTTATGCACTGAGGCCTAATGGTGTGCTCAGCCAATCAAGATCAAAGAAAAGTTTTGGGTCCTGCTTTAGAAGAAGTCCGATTTAATTCTCCCCAAAATCAGTGTCAGCAACAGCAGACTTCAACAAGCTTTGAATAGGGCCTTAAAGGCTATTGGCAAAAAGCTTGAAACACACGTGTGGTGTATTTTTGATCTCATATTCATGATCTGGACTGAAATGTTTTATCTGGACACTGAGATCACAGAAATAGAGAAGAAAGAACAAAGAAATTCTCAAGGGGTCACCTCGTGTGCCTTGCTCCTCCTCCAAGGTAGGCTCAGCTAGATTTGAGCTGCACATGGCAGATGTTTGCCCCCATGAGCACTTTTTCACCAGGGACTACAGCAGAGACAGAGGCATGATCAGAAAACACGAGAACTAAAGAAATAGGTTTTTTACGTACTCAAAAAGCTTAGAATGCTGAATTACTGTGTGTTCAGATCTTCCTCACCTGACTTTTTTTCTTCGAGTTGCCCAGCAGCAGGATCAATCCATAAAGCAGAGAATGTCCTTTAAGGACCACATAGCAGTTTCTGTATGAAAACATAAATTAGGCAAAGGCATTTGATTGGGGATGTGAATTATAGTAGATGTACACATTCACACTTTGTCTAATTCAACTAAAATCAGCAGATTTAGACTTAAAAATAATTTGGCTCATATTATTACCATACAAAAAATATGTGGTGTATTTATAGCCTTGGTCTCTCCAGCTGTGTTGGTTTAGGTTTTATTACATCAGTAATAAGAATTTATGTGATACTCTGAATAATGTGCTATTAAAAATTCAGTACAGTATATACTGTTACCCACGGGACTTAAACTGTGGGAGCTATGTGTATTATTCTCTACTTTGCTACTTCTCTATAGGAGTGAAGATTACTATAAAAAAGGTTAGGTTATATGCACTGTGTGAATTCCTGTTCTGCTTGAATCCAGGTGAAGAGAAATAGTTCAGTCCAGACTGCCTTGGCGTAAGGGTCCCAAGGGTCTTAGTCTTGCAATCTAAGGTTACACTGATCACACATTCAAGCACGAACAATAATATCAGCGTGCTTTTTGATGTCTTTAAAGAATGCCAATAGATTTGTGAGGCATAACCTCCTTTAAGAGAATCCATTTGATGCTTCTACAGAGTATCAGCTTTATCTGTCTGACTATTGATTTTATTCTTTACAACAGTTCATGTAATTTTCCTGGCATAGAAGTCACATTGGCAATTTTGTAGTTCCCATGTTCACCCTCGGAGGACTCTTTTGAAAGACCAGTGGATCACTGGTACATTTCCCCTGTTCTATTTTGCTGGCATTAGGATTGGGTTCCACAAAAAAGAACCCACTGGGCAATAGCACTTCAGTAGCTGAACATATGAATCCCTTGGCAGAAACACTGCATAGCTCCAGCAATTAGTTACTGTTTAACTTATCAATTTCTCCTGAAGTCTTTCCTACTGACAATTCATTTTAGGACAACTCCTCACACTCAGTCTACCTAACGCTTGGTTCTTTAGCAAGGCAAATAATTCTTTTAGCTTTTTAGCTGTGCAGTTAGCCACCTTGAATGCTTCTTCTACATATTCATCCTCTATAGCTTTACTTACTCTCTTGCAGGACTCCTCTGGTGATGGAATTTGAAAAAGTTTATATTATTACTTCCACATTGTTGGCAAAATCTTAAAATCTTTTTGGTCAGCTCTGTTGTGGTTCTACATTTGATATGACATAGTTTATGCTTTTTCCATGCTCCTTGCTTATATACAACTTCCATTTTTTAAGGAAGTCTGCATTTTCTTTCCTCAAATGACACAGCTGTTGATAGTTATGGCTGGCACTGCCGGTATCCTTACCCTTATGACTCTGGGAGCAGGGCCCATGTCAGGGAAATCAGTAGAAAACAGTAATCACAATGTATTTTCTTTCCATTGTTCAACCAGGTGGTCCATTACATGTGACCAAAAGGCAGTAACATGGAGCATGGATCACACGGGTTAGTAATGAAGGTCAAAGCTTTCATGGTGTTTATCTTTACATTTTACTTGTCTTTCTTGTAATGCTATGTGTATATTAGTTAGATTTATGAAATGTATTTAGAACCTCTTTCTGAATGCAATAAAAGGAGAAACTTAATTCAAGTTTTCTGTGCTGCCCCCTTTTCTATTTGAAGATGATTCCAAAGTGTAGCAGTGACTTTAAATTGCCAAACATCAAAGGATTTAGCAAGGGAGCAATCATCCCCTACGTACTCTGTTCTTCCATACTTTCTTAGGGCATCTGCTTGAATCTGGTTATGGAGCTGAGGAGGACCTTTGGTCCAACTTAGCATCACAGTTCTTATTAATGGAGTTAAATCATATGATTTCTATAAAGTATTGAAGAAAATCTGAAGAAAGCAAATTTAAAATATATGTATTTGTGTCAGTTCTCCACCCTGTAAAGACAGAAAATTGTTATAAAGAAGGCAATTTGATCTGGACAAATGAGTAGGGGTTTCTGTCTCTGACATGTTATTGCCCTATTTTTAGTTGAAAAATAGCACTAATGCCTTCACACCTGTTATGAGACTAAACTAAGAGGTATCTGCATACTACTTTGTGAGGGAAACCTGCATCTGCATAAGGGAAAGAACTGCTATGGACAAACAACCGAAAATTGCTTTCATAAACGTATTTATTTATTTCTCATTTTCCTGGAAGAGAGGAAGTGGTTTATCTCATTCCTGCTGTAATGAATGGCCTCTCCAGCATCCTCCCTCAGTTCTACTGTATACATAATTCTGAAAGACTTATTTCACAGACATAATAAACATATTCTTCAGCATGCTGTGATAATTAAGGTCATGAATAATATCTTTGTTTTGCAGTGGTGTAGGGTAAAGGTTTTCAAACTGCCATACACAGGCTATTTTCAGGGGCTTCCCAGAGGCAGCTTGCAGCTGTCTGTGCAAGTGCAGACCCGCACTACAGGCTGGTCCTGTAGCGCAGGACCTGTAGCACTCCTACAACAGAGCATGCCTGCTGCTGCGCAGGTGCTTACCCTGGCTCATGCAGCACCAGTACAGATGCAGTCATCTCATAATTCATCAGCTCTGTGGCTTTCCACAGGCCAACATTTTCCGAATCAGCTAAAGGCAGAGTGGTATTTGAATGCAGAGGTAGAGAAAGGTGAGTAAAAGGACACAGAAAAGCAGTTAAATATTAAAATTGGGTGGTGGGGGTGAACAGGGTGGTTAAGGGCTGAAACTGGTGGTGGTGAATACAGCTGCAGGGCGCATGCATTGGGTCCTAGCTTGGAGCAAGTAAGGGCACTGATGGGGTAACAGAAATGGCCCATTTGCCCAATCCTGTAAAGCTCTGTCCTATTCACAGCAGACAACAGTACTGACAGGCCTAAACATATTTACCACCAAGGTGAAAAAGGTTTAAAGATACAAACCAAGGCACTGAGCATCTACAAACACATGCCAAAATAATCTACCAGAACTGGGCTAAGGTTTTGGTGTCAAGTCAAATAACAGAAAATACTTTTAAATCAACCAGACGGCATGTTAGTCAAGACAGTATCACATTTGATAAAACCATTCAAGATGCTTAAGAGATTAAGACAGTAATATTTTTCTCTAGGAGGCCCAATTCTTTGAGATATTCAGCAACTTCATGTCTTAAGACCATGGAAAATAATATTATAATGTTTCGTATTGTAGCACCTATGCACTTTTAAGCTAAACATATTGGAGACATATAGTCACATAGTGCCTCTCACTTGCCTATACTGCATTATAGGGAGCCACTGGACTAAAGCAGATTTCATTAAATGTTCCTAATTTATTCTGCCTCGTTGTTTTTTTGTAAACAGGGTGGGTCACTAGAGAGCAAGGCATTTAGTCCAAAAAGAGTCTTGTGAGTGAATATACAAATTCAACATACTACACCAAGTTAAGATTCATCATTAGACACTGAAATCCCTCAGAAGTGACAGGATAGGAACTTTTGTTTACAGGGTAGAGCACAGCATTCTCACAAGCATTCATTCTCTTTCACAACCTCCCCTTGAATATTTTTTGGACAGCCAATAGCAGCATAGTTTAAATCCCAATCTAGGTCAGAGAGAAATTTTCAACCATATTTTGGTTCCTTATTTTGTGGTTTCTCTTTTTGCCTTTCTTTTTGATCAGGGTGACAGGAACAACTTTTTATTCATTTTTACCAAAAAAAAAAAAAAAAGTAACATAGCAGAAAAGGTAATGATTAATCCATTCTGCAAGAAAAAAAAGTTCTGATTGTGAACTTACTGGCATTATCTAACCAGTATAAATAGAAGTGTACTCAGAGAAGGCACAGGATGGAAAACTCATGATGAATTGTTAGGGCATGTTGAGTTGGTTCTGTCAATGCCTGCAGTCAGATGATTTCACTGGCTGTACAAGATGAAATCTCATATTTCAATGTATAAGTAAAAGTGTGAAAGTTCAGCTGAAGCAGGGACAAATACAGAACAATTTTTTGTGTGTATTTGTAACTAGGGCACCAGAGCAATAGAGGAAGCCAAAATGAGCCGGAAAAGCAAAAGGAGTTTAAAGGAGAAATTAGCCTTGAAGAACAGCTTGGTTAAAGAAGCCCTCTCAGAATTCCTGGGAACTTTTATATTGATAGTAAGTGTCAGCTGCTTTCCTTTCTTCCTACTAATCTATTGTTGGACAGTGCTTGTAAGGGGACACGTATGCTTTTTCTTGTACTGTACCAGAAGCGTGGTTACTGCCTGACAAACATTGTACAGCCTTGAATGAATTGCTTCTATTTATGGTAAGTTTGTAATTCCTTTCTTCACCTGATGTAATTATCACTGGCTATTAAAAACAGGTAGCTTTAGATATTACGATTGTCTGATAAGTATTTGATTTCATATAGGAACAGAATTTCAGTGAACTACCATGTTCTGAAAAATCCAGATAGGCACAATGAACAATAATAATACTCTTGCTTTTGTTTTTTTAAAAACTCAGCAGTTTATTCTACTTTCACTTCTATGCACAACTTCCATTTGCTTTAACATAGTGTATTGCACATTAAGAGAATTTTAGCTGAGTTATTTTCCTGTGCAATATAGAAATTTAGCTGTATGATTTGTAGTGAATTTATTGGGAGTTGCATTGCCAAACTTTCAGAGATTTTGCAAGTTAACTATTTTTTTTTTCTTTTTAACTGTACTACATAAATTATACAGTTGCTTGGTCCTGTAGTACTGCTACAATTTAGACAAATACCAAACCTCCCAATTTTCATATCCCCAGATTTTTTAAACTTAATTTCTTGCTCAATTTTTCTGTGCATTTTGCACTGGGACACAGAGCTCTACCCTGTGATTTACCAGGGTAGAGAGCAGGCTCAGTAGCAGAGCTGGAAGTCAAGCAGCTAGAGTATTTATGCCAAACTCTTTCTTCCTCCTTTTAGTCTGAACAAGACAGTCTTGCTTATTGCTAAATATTTTATCATAGTGAAAGGCCAGAAAAAAAAAAGAAGCAGGCATAGTACTGACATAGTCTATTTTATAACTGTAACTATATTAGCTAAATTTCAAGTAAGTCATCTAAAAAATTCCAGTAGCTCATAAAATACATGAAAATAATGGTCTTTACTACACTTCAGCCAACTGAAGTGCACAGGCACTAACGTAACATTATTCTCAAATTTAATACCATCCATAAGACATTACTACTATAAGGAGCACATTCAGAAGCAAGGAGCACAAAGCACTTTACAAACATTAATGAATTAAGTGTCACAACACCCTGGTAAGGAGAGGAAATGTCATTATCTTCATTTTATGTATTAGCAAACCTGATTACAGCAGACTGCACAGGAAGCCTGTGGCAGAACTCTGAATATAACCCAGATCACCTGACTTCCAGTACTCTGTCCTCGCCACAAGATCATCCTCCTCTTTCCATTAATACAATTAAGCAAGTGAAGAAAACGTATTAAAGTGCAGATTAGACGGCAAATGCTATTATTTAATGTCCTGCTGCACAAGACTAGAAAGAAATGCAAACCCAAAGCCCATTTTCTAGTATATTCACCATATGAATATAGTAGAAAATGAAGCTATGAAATTGTTCTTGATAACCTGACTTTCTCAATTCTATCTTACACTTTATAGTTTCAACCTTGGCTTAAAGCAGAGAAGAGCCTCACAGGGACTGAACTGCAGCTTTCTCAGTGCTTGGATACCTCGGTTTATGTTTAGACTGTGGAAGTTAGGAGCAATACAAAGCGTTTATTGTGAAGAAACTGACTTTTCTGCTGTTGTATATTGCTATTGCTTTTAGGCTCTGTCAGCCAGTAAGTAGTTTCTCTTTAAGAACAGATTAATATTAAACCCTTAACTTAAATTGGAGCTAATGAAAGGGGCAGCCTGGTAAGTCAGAGGGCAGAAATCCTTGAAAAACAGACACCATGTATGCAAAAGAAGTGAAAGCTTTCTTCCATCATCCTATTACTATGTCTTAATCCTGTTACAAAGTGAAAGTGAGATGAGAGTTCACGGCCTACAGCACAGTTGATTCAGATCTTTGCTGAAAGCCATTTCATGTCACTGTGATGGGTTTTACAGCCTGTAGGAAGCACCTGCGCCAGGGAGTAAGGCAGGGACAAACCCTTCTATTACCCACAGACTCTGGAAGTCAGTGCTAACTGTGCCTAAATCTGCGACCAACCTAGCACTTCTGAAAGTTAGCCAGGTGAAATTCTTTCCCTCCAAATCACCTATTTCTATTTTTTCTGGAGAACAACATCATGGGCTACATACTACTAAGAGCTTAAACTACCATCTTTGGTAACTCTCAAGCCTTGCAATGTTTTTTTCCAAACTGGAAAATGTACAAACTGTAAGATTAATTTCAGGACATCTAGAAAGTCAGATCACTCATCAGGCAAAACCCAAGCCTTCACCTGGGGGTGAGAAGGGCTCTGCCTGCAATGTTAAACAGATTTGAGACAACAAGCCTTGAGAAAGTCACTGGGTATATGGTTCGGATAACATCTCTTGGTCATCCCTACTGACTATGCTGTGGTTTGCCTTGCAGCATGGTCTCAGAGCACGTAAACTGAATTCTTTTCAGATGAAACTAAAGTGGAAGGTGAGCTCCAGAATCACAGGAAATGTGCTGACCATTAATGGATGAATGGATGCTCAGTCTAGTGGGTCAGACTGGAGATACTCCTAAGTAATCCCTCCCGAGATGTCTGTATTCAGGTTCTCTGAACCAGCTGCTTGCAGTGCACAACTTGATAATACAGACATAGCCTGTGTGAGCCCTTCTCTCTGCTTATCAAAGCACCCAATTTCAACCTCTGAGGGTTCAGTGAGAAACACTAAACTCTAGGAACCTGCAAGTGCCCTGCTGTATAGGCAGATCCAACGGTATACAGAGCAGTTGCTGTTACCGCCTGTCTGGGTAATCCTGCTGGTGATTAGGCTATTTTACTCTTAGACCTATTCTGCTGGGGGAACAAGTATTTCTTTCAGTATCCAGCCTTGAATTATTCCCCAAGGCATAGCACAGCTGCTCTAATTACACTCTGGAACAAGAATTGGGGCAGAAAACCCAAAATGTACAGTCCGTAACCGAATGCAAATTGCACGTGGTTTTGGTTACACTGAGCTTTTGGTTACTGTCTTGAACTATATCGTATTCACCTTATAAGGTTCCATCAAGCTGAGAAAATGTTGCACTTCTTATGATACTTGTATAAAACAAATGGATGCAGTTTTAACATAACTAAGTTATATTGCAGTACAGGCAATGAGGAGCACGCATTATCCTGGGTATTTATATTTGCAGATTATTTGTAAAGTCCTGCCCATTTCTTGCATTTACCTTGGTGCTGCCATGTGGTAAACCCCCAACCTGCAAAGTTTAATTGTGCCATTTGCAATTTAGAATAAGCATCCACAAAAAACACAATCTACCCATAAAGTTTGCAATGAACATTTGAAAAGGATACAACAGTTTTCCAGGAAGTGGATACTGAGTAATGTGGGTTTTACACCGTGTGTTTCGAACCAGCTTTTGGGACAGGTCCCTCCAGCCTACACCTATGCAACAGGTCCCTGAGGTGGGAGAACACCCACCCGTTTGTACCATGGTGCCTGAGAGGCCCATGCACACACACATTTCCAAGCCTCTGACACAGCCTCAGCTTTCTGTAGCTGGGGCTGCCCGAGGCCTCCCTTGAGACAGAGCTCTCTACACACCTTTTTGTTCTCCAACACGTCTCCTCGTTCAGTATATTTCCTCTTGGAGCTCCTGTGGATTACTCTGCGGGACAACATCTAGGTGCCAGCACAGAAGAGTCAAGAAGCCATGCTGCATCAGGTAGATGGGTTATATGACTTTTCAGTGAGTCTGTCTGGAACTCACCTATCCAACTGCCTCTCTGCTTTTAATCATGCTTCTCTCCATATTTCCCCTTTGGAACTTGGCTGCATTGCTCTCAAACAAAATGGGATTTACTCTGGCTTACGCCATTAAGTATATCTGAATTGGAACAGTTCCAAAAAGAGATGCCAAATGGGCCATGTTGCTTCCTTTAGCGGCTACTGCTCACCTAACATAGTTTTTATTTCATTTTCTCTCTCAAGAGCTTCTTACTAAACACGGTTTCCCAGAAAGGAGCTGCACAGGAGCCAGTATCTCCTGAGTCCAGAGCAGTGTATGCTTCCTTGCTGAAACAGAACACAGGTTTCCATTTAGCATTATAAAGACAAGTCGGTAGTATATATATTCATATCCCAAAGCTTAGTCTCCAACTGGAGGTGGGGATCCTCTTACAAAATTCCCACTGAAGCGAATGTTTATGTGTGCATAGAGGATGCAGTGCAAGAGCATGAATTGAATGCATGACACCCCACGCTGCAAACAGTCCAACTAATGAGAAGGAAGGCCATTTATCTTTTGCACATCAAAATCTTCATTATGTAAGTTATCACCCCTGCTTTGTTGCAGAGTTTAGTCTTGCCTGAAGAATCTTTAAGTGTGACATTCCATGGATTTACTCAGTCCAGAAGATTAAAATTCAAACAACTTTTCCATATCTTTCTTTTTGTGGCCCTACATTGCAGTGCATGTTAATTACAATACTGTATGGTAATATATATCCCTTATTCTAAACATGTGTTAGAATCCTCATTACATGATGTTATTACATGAAAGCAGATATAGCTTTTGATTACTTGCTCCTTAAATAAGTATTTAGTGTTTAATACAAAATTACTACTTAGAAATTTTAAACAAAGATAAATTCCATGTTCTAAATTTTTGTGAAAGGGAGACTCTTTCTTTGTATAGGATGTAATTGCTTACAGCGAGTTTAGTTTTAAGGTAGAAAATTAAATAGCAGTAGCTTCTAACAGCTACCTTGTTTGCCATCAGCAATGAATTTCCTGGAGTAGAGAATCTTGTATAATTAGGTCTTAGTGAACTTAAGTTTGTCAAAGCTAGATAAAAAAGGTTATTAAAACTTACTTATCATTGGTATTTTGATATGTCACTCAACATTTTTTTAAATATTATACAATGCTACAAATACCATGGGCTTTAGCAATATTTGCACTCTGGAAAGCAGCTCTTATGTCACAGAGAGCCATACATTAGGGTCTCTAGCAGCAATACTATAGTACAACCAATAAATAATAAAAGTCACTCATCAATCTAATGTCATAGAATTTAATCCTGCACTTCCAGACCAAAACTGCTCATTTTATGGGAATAAGATGCTTCCTTTCCCTGTCGTCACCAACTCAGAGTCCTTTCTGTTTCTGCAATTGTATCAGTTGCATATGTTTTGATGGCATGAAGTTTTGCTAATGATTCTGCTGAAGATGTGCAAAGTCTTCCTCTTTCTTGCAACTGTATTAAATCAGCATTGCAAACAGAAGTCAAAGTAGTAATAAAGACCCTTAGTTGTTCTGAGGTTAAGGAACTGTTCTTGCACACTGGTTTATTTCTATAATTTTACTATTATCAAAATAAATTAACTTTTTTTTTTTTGCTTTTCTCTAGAAAACACTTCTATTTCCCTGAAGTCATTCTTTAATTCAGCTGAATAGTTAGCAGTGTGAAAGAACTGAAAGCAAGGTTACCTAATTTTTCTTTTACCTTGAAATGTTTATTACAGCAAATAATTCTGAAAAGTCACAGGAAATCTTTTGTTTTCAATACAAACTTAAGTTTTCCAGTATATGACATTTTAAACTTTCTGGTGACTCAGATGTTCTGTGTTACATGAAAGTTTTAAAAGAGAATTATCTTCATCTCTGCAACATCAGCCCCAACATATAACTCAGCTCTCATTGTTTAACCAAGAGGTTCCATTAAGTTGAACTTAATTTTCCAAGACCTTTTTCTGTAGATACACTTTTTTCCAGAAAGTTTGCATCTATAGGGCTGAAGTGTAGGCACTCTCCCTGAGCCTCACAGCAGACTTGCATCCTTCCAACATTCAACTGCGAGTGCAAAGCTTTCATTTACGTTTTACAGACACAAATTTACAGGCTGTTTTCTCAAAAGTTTCGCCAAATTTAAAAATTTATTACTTTTATTACCTTTTTTTTTTAACTGTCATAAACAGTTGGAGAACAGAATAAGAGATAATAAATGCAGTTCATGCCATACAGTGAGTTTATATCTTTGTGATCTCAACATTTCAATAAACCATTTTGGCTAAAAGTGAATTCTAGTGAGCCCTCCAGTCCATGGTCTGGTTTAAATGCAACCTTGACTCAGTTCCTCTAACCCATTCCTTAACGGTTTCTTTACTTTTAAAAGCACTCAGCTTTTTTTTTTTTCAACAGAAAACAGCTTAGGAAGAGAACATACTGAGGCTTTAATTACTCATAACCATGCACCTCCAACCATGAGGGCACAGAAAAGATCCGGCCACCCTGTTTCTGCACAAAGAGTAAATGAAAAGATACATGTACCCTTATACTCTGAAGGGAGGACAGAAAACCTCCTTTCTCAGAAACTGCAATGCCCGCTCCTGCACTCTCCAAATTTTAAGGGTTTAGAAAGATTTTTAATCTTTTCAGTTGGTGTAGGAAGCAAAGCAGAGAAGCACATCTCAGCTCAAGAATAAATGAGTAACTGGGGAGGGAAGCAGCACCTGAATAGGCTCTTTTTCTCCTCAAGAAGCTACTAGGTAAGATTTTCTTCCCTTGCCTAGCCTTTTCTTCCTAGCCCCTTTGCAAGGGGCCATGTCTCACTCCTGAAAGTTTGTATCTAAATATGAAATGTTTCATTTCCTTTCTCTCCTGAATTTCTAAAACTTAGTAAGAACATGAAAATAATCTTCACTGAAGAAACTGACTCAAGCCAGTTGCCCTATATAATTCAGGAAAGAAAAGCATTTTAGCATTTCATGATGAAGAGTACAATATTAATCACAATAAAATATGAGAGAATGCAGACCTTTGCATTCTCTCCAGGTGATTTCAAGCTTTTATTTGTCTCTTATTGCATGTGCAAAAGCAATAATAAAAATTTAAAAGCATCAGTTTATATAACACAGCATAGTCTGTCCCTCAATATTTTCACTGTATTTTTTCCCACAGAGCAATTTGAACCAGATCTTTATATGTTTTAAAAGCTTTATATACACAATTCATCCAAAGCCTTATTAAAATTTACATTCATGTCTCCAAGTAGTAATGCTTTCTGTCGTTAAAAAAATGGTTTCAAAACGGCAATCATTTTAAGGCTTATGTCTACACTATTTAATTAACTGAATGATAAGGGTTTTTTTCAAGCCCTTATTTTATTAGATAGTAAGTCTGAAAAAAATAAAGGGTAAATCCATTTGAACCCAAGAGGATATTGGTTGTGTCCCAGGAGATTATCAGGAGAACGGATATAGGGATTTTTTATTACTCCAAGTTTGATTAAATTGTAATGTTCAGAAATCCTCCCCCCCCAAATATTTAATTAATGATAATAGTGACATGCTTTTAAAATATTTAAAAATTACTTGACTGGTAAGCTATATTTTTATCTCACCTTAAAAATTTTAAGTACTATCTGATTTAGCAAAAGATAGGAAGTATTAAACATGAAATTAGATGAAGATTGCTCTTTCCTGGAAGAACAGGAGTTTCCTGCAACTTGAATTCTTGCAGAGCTAATGCCCTGAATTTTAGTAGATCTAACATGTCTCTATTTTTATTGCTGTTAGCATTACTGTCCCTAATGAAAGAATACTTAGGAGCCCAGTCTGAATTAAGGCCCTACATAATACACAAACATAGCAAAAATATGTCTCTGTATAGAAAGAGTTCCTAACCCATTATAAAACACCTTATTATGAAACGCAGTAGGCAAATTCTAAGCAGACTTGCTTTGTAAATAAAGAAATTGGAAATGAAAGCGAGTTCTAAAATACACTCCAAATTAAAGACCTTTAGAAGGACACCATCAATTCAGTAATCAGCCCCTCTGAAAAGTTTATTTACTACTTTTAAGCACAACACCCAAACTAACCATATATGGAAATATTAATGGGGGGCAGGGGGAACTGTACAAGACTACGAACAACCCTCTAACATTTTCATGGGCACTTTTTGTCAGAGAGATCCCTGCCTGCAGTGAAGGGCAAACACAACCACTTCTCCCGTCCCCCAAAGGAGTCTCTGCCTCTTCCCACCTGTATCCCTGCTTTTAAGGGCCTAAATATGTGGTGCTAAGTCTGACTATTGGAGAAGTCACAGAGGTTTCCCTAAGAAGTGAAATACCAGGGCTTGCTCTCACATCCTCAAGTGTCCCAGCAATATCGCTCTGCTTCCACAGATTCAGAACGGGTCACTTTAGGACAGCACAAGGACGCTCACCGCAAGCACAGAGCTTGAGCCTAACGCACTGCATTGCCCCTGAGAGCCCGTCCCCTCCACAGCACTGCGTAGGAACATACGCAGGTGCGGCAGAATCCAGAGCAGTACTGCAGGTCCGTCCAGGCTGAAAAAGGGGAGCAGACAAGTCGCAGGCTAGCAGGAACAGTAGGAGAACATAGGCGGGAGCGTGCCATGGGAAAGGGGCAGGGTTGCCCCCTCACCTGAACAAAGGCATCCTTACAGAAAACTGTGAATTGGTGGAGGGAACCTTGGAGATTCTTCATAATTAGCTGTGGTTGTTTAAATAGGTGTCCTGGTTTCAGCTGGGATAGAGTTAACTGTCTTCCTAGTAGCTGGTACAGTGCTATGTTTTGAGTTCAGTATGAGAAGAATGTTGATAACACTGGTGTTTTCAGTTGTTGCTCAGTAGTGTTTAGACTATAGTCAAGGATTTTTCAGCTTCTCATGCCCAGCCAGGGCACAAGAAGTTGGCACAGGACACAGCCAGGGCAGCTGACCCAAACTGGCCAACAGTGTATTCCATACCATGTGACGTCCCATCTAGTTTAGGAACTGGGAAGGGGGGGGCAGGGAATCGCCGCTCGGGGACTGGCTGGGTGTTGGTCGGCGGGTGGTGAGCAATTGCCCTGCGCATCATTTGTACATTCCAATCCTTTTATTACTACTGTTGTCATTTTATTAGTGTTATCATTATCATTATTAGTTTCTTCTTTTCTGTTCTATTAAACCGCTCTTATCTCAACCCAGGAGTTTTACTTCTTTTTCCCGATTTTCTCCCCCATCCCACTGGATGGGGGGGAGTGAGTGAGCGGCTGTGTGGTGCTTAGTTGCTGGCTGGGGTTAAACCACGACAATAGGGTTCTGTCCTGAAAACTGACTAAAATAGAAATTCTGAACTATTTTTCTAGCGTTTCCTGATTGAAAGTGTACACCTTATAATTAAAATATGATTTTTTTTTTTTGTAACTGCTGACTCTGTATTCCTTATAGCACAGTGAATTCTTATATTCACGTAGAGCATAGTCAGTTGTGTGGCCATCAAGGCCATACTCTGCCCGAAGGGCCATGATGGTAACCCACCATAGGTACGTAACTCACCACAGCTTGGCAGCCTGTGATGTACAAGATATACCAAAACACACGTCATTGTCTCCACGCTGCTAAAAAGCAGGAGACTTGGCTGCTGCTTTAATGTTACAGTAAGAGTGTATGGCTATGAATGCACACTACCCTTAGATCTGTTCGATAAGAAGGGGCCTTTTTATATATGCATTCTGGTTTAAGATGTCTAAAACTCTACAGGCCATGTAGAAAAATAGATTCCCTAAAATTCTGGATTCAGATCTTGCAGAAAATTGAAATCCTATTTACACTGAAAAATGCTATTACAAGCATTTGTAAAAATCCTGAAAATAGCACAGACGGAGGCAAAATGATCTTGAGTCTCTCTGATGAGTGGGATAGAGACAAAGTTCTGCAAGCTTCCAGGGGCTAACAGGACATTATGCTCATTGGAGGCCTGTTGTTTTCCTTTCCTAACATAAGCCTTGTTACCCAAGACAAAGAGAATGATCTAAAGTCTATGAAGCAAGTTTTTGGCAGAGAATGTGCAGACAGCTATTCCACACCCAAACAGGTTATTTATGACAGCAGTCTAATTACTTTGTGAACAAAAAGTCAGTACTGAAGCTACTCCAGTAAATTTAAGCAGATCAGACTACAGACAACTGCTAAGATGAAAACCTGCTAACATAAGGTAAGACAAGATAAGATAAAGAGATCTGGCTATATTATACTGTAAATTAAACTCCCATTGACTCCATGCGCTTCAGTGAATGAGTTTGTGTGGGTGCAGCTGATAGCTGAGCTTGGCCTAGAAACTCAGAATATTTAGTTACAACTTGATGATCTAGTTGGTCTTAACTCAGCCGAGCAAAGATTCACAGGGTATTAAATTGCTGCTCCTGTAATTACACGATTAGGTGATAGTTTCCAGTTATGTCAACCTAGCTACAGTAGGTATGAGAAGTTTTTTTTCTCTGCTTCTTAAAACGACGACAGATGGAGGCAATATTACCGTAACATGGTTCAGATTTGCAGGTTCAGCTCCCAGCTGCCCCATCCCAGAATGGGCACACAGTGACTGTGCCTGCAGTAGCAGCCATTCGTCGTACATGAGCAGGCAGCCATTTACCAAC
Organism: Haliaeetus albicilla; assembly: GCF_947461875.1. Taxonomy (NCBI): domain Eukaryota; kingdom Metazoa; phylum Chordata; class Aves; order Accipitriformes; family Accipitridae; genus Haliaeetus; species Haliaeetus albicilla. The sequence continues at coordinate 12,757,275 of NC_091494.1, read as the reverse complement.
ATCCACCGAGCAAGAAGCCAGTGCAACTGTGTTCAAGCTTGCTTGTGCACCTTCTTGTTTGTAGACTGAGTTTTCTGAGACTGGTTAGCACAAAAAGGGAGTGTCTGGAGTTGCATATTTCCCTATGACGTACAGAGTGGAAGCCCCTGTGCAAGAGGACTACACAGCTGTTTCTGTATGATTCTCCACAATTCTGGTAAAGAGGGAAGGGACGCCACAGCCTACATCCTATTTCCTTCCCGCTTCTTGTGAATTTGTAGTTGATATACACAGATGTGGTTACTGTCCCTTATCCTTTTCTATACCCATCTTCTCCACTCCTGTTCTCTTTTTTCATCGTTCTTACAGAAAGGGGTAATGTTTTCAAAAGAATGGCCTTTTCTTGAATCTGCAAAAAACTTTGTCTATGCCATTTCAGAACACAAGTGCATACTTGTAGATCTAACTGCTTGCCTGAACGCAAACTGCACCCCAGTGTACACAGGGCCCCAGAAGAGCCTACCGAACTTGCTCCATGTCTGAGCCATATCTTTCACAAAATCTTGCTCGGTGCAATTTCTGGAATACTCCCTTTGAGAAGTCTGGAAAATGAAGGCTAGAGCATGCTAATTCCACCTCCTCAAGGCTTGTGCCCTAGTCTTAAACCTTATAAATTCCAGCATACCCATTCTTTCCATATTAATTAAACATATAAATACATAAGTAGAATTGTCTTACATGACATTTTAAAGATACATGTAATTTCAGCTGCGAACAACTAAAATATTTTTTGGTTTGGTTTTATATCTGTATGTGCATTTGTGCTTACCATTTGAATTGCTAGGTATATGATACTAATGACAATGAGAGAATGCCTAACATAAGCTTATGTCATCCATTGCACAGCAGTTGACAGCGGCTTGGAATATGTCTTGTAACCTTCAATTATACAGTCCAATAAACTACTGCTATCTAACACCACCCTACCCTTACGTAACCTGACAGCTGTAAGACTTTGGCACCAGACAGTGTTTTGTTTGCTTGCATGATTATAACCTCAAGGCAAGAACTGCACCTGGGTGTATGACAGAGTCTTGGGGCACTTTAACAGAAACTCCGTCTGCATTGCAAAGCTGGTTAAGAGTATAATTTTATTGAGAGCTTTTCTGTCACATTTTGGCATTCGTTAAACCCCTGGGGGAAATAATGGAAACAAAATTATGATTTTTGCCTCTTTAAATTGTATCTATTCTAGCAGGACTCGCTTGTTAAACCTCAATCAACAAATCTTTTTGGTACAGTCTATTTCTAAGGCAGGAGAGATTTTTCCATTACTTTGCAGTTTCTGAATGCAACTGCCTTGCAAGTGAAAATAAGCATGTCTAAAATAACTAAATTTTATGTATTCAAATAGGCATAGTTGGGAAGAATATTTACAATACAGTCACTGGTGACACACACTAATGGCAGAACACTAAAGCGAAGCAAGGAGATTAGCCAAAGCAACTGCATTGGCTAAGACGGAATGATTTTATACACGGAAAAAAAAAATCTGATTCACCTGTACCATCAAAGGAGGAATATATATATGTCTATATAAAAATATGTATCTCCAATTTAACATCAAAGTAATTAAGGTTGCTCAAGATAAATCTAGTCACATCCCAGAAAAGATAAGATTCAGATCACTTACAGTTGCAGAGAAGCAAAAGTTTTCAGACTATAGATATTATTTGATATCTTCTGTAGAGTGTTGGGTCCTTATTCAGCAAAGCCCTTAGGCATATATTTAAAAAGAAGATTTCCAAAGACAGAAATTGCTTTCTGGCAGAAATGGGTCAGCTAGGCTGTCTTAAACTGAAGGCCTTTTGTACCTTTGAAAATCTTTCCTACCAACTTTAATAGGACCTAAACATATGCTTGAAGCTAAGCAGAAACTTTAGAATTGAATATACATGATCTTAAGCATGCATTTAAATGTGTTGCTGAACTTCATTCTGAGGGGAACCAACATAAAGTGGAAGCCAGTTTAAATCCATTGAGAATAGTCCAATGTGAATTATTCAGTAATCCCCACTCTAGTTAATTGTTCAAGCTGCAGAGCCAGTGAAATATTCTGATAGAGCAATATATGATATCAAGGCAGCACAACAGTAACACACACTCTAAATCTCCAGAAAGATGTCTCATTCCAGAGTTTCAGCATTAAACATTAAAAGCTTTTTGAACTATCTTTCATAACTTTTCTAGTAATTTTTTCATTGCTTATAACAACAATCTGGAACTGACAACTTACCACACAGAATTAATTCCCTCTTCACTTTCAGATGCAGAGATTTGTTGTAGAGGCTGTGAGATCTTGTTTAGGCTCCAAGTTCTGATCTGTTTCCCATCATTGTACTTGAAAACTGTTTTCTGGGGAGAGAGAGGTCCTTATTAGCAGAGATTCTTCCTGGTCACAGAGCAGGGGAAAATAAAGAGTAAATGCTCATTACAGCAAAGGCAACAATGGCACACATGCCATTAATCTCAAACTCTAGCATTTTTTCAATATTTAATGACATTTTCAGCTATACCTGGACAGCAGCAGGAGTTGCAAACTAGCCAATAACATTTGACAGACACACTCATGGTTTTACATTTCTCTTTCAAAATACAGGCACTTGGATGTGGGTGTGTAGGACAGGCTGTCCTTAGCCGAGGAGCCCATGGTGGGCCCATGACAGTATCAGTTGGATTTGCAATGGCAGTCACCATAGCAGTGTATGTGTCTGGGGGGGTTTCTGGTAAGTGACTTTTTTCTTCTATAGCATTTATTGCCACAGTTTTAAGGCTACCTTATTAAATTACTTCCACTTCATGGTATAAACAATTATGTATCTAGCAATAGCAAGCACCATTACAGAGGAATCTGCATCAGAGTTTCATTAGTACATCTTTTGTGTTCTTGTTTCCCTCTATTCTTTGCATTTGGCAAAATCTTCCACCAAATTCTGATCTGAACTAGTGCACAAACCTTGGCAGACCTCTGGCTTTTATGGAAAATGGCCTGTGCAAACCAGAAATCTGCTTGGTCTTGCTTTGAAAATTCTGTCGATAGAGATGATCCTGGACAGCACAGGCACTGCATTTAAGGAAATAACCATGAAAAGCTTACAGAATCCAGCAGTCACCAGCTAAAATGGTTGCCAGCTAGGTAGAAGTTAGAATGACCCACTAATGGGTATAATGAGCAGGGTTCATCTTAGAGAATGCAATTTATCTCTTCATGTCCTATGACAGGCAGCAGCAAGTCTGCTCCCGTCTGCTTATTCGCAGAAGCAGCAAACCGCAGAAAAAGCAAAAAGATTCAGTACTAGAGATACATTCTGTGATACACTGCCAACGTACTGTCATTGCCCCTTTGTTTCTGCTATAACATTTCCTCAATATATATTGGTCAGGAATCTCTCTTATCTGTAGCTGGGCTAACTAATCAGTGTCTATGTGTGCCATATTGGATGGTGCTTTGTCTCCTATTTCCACCATTCAGTTTGGCCAAATTAATATCAGAAACATTAGCATAAGTGCATTTAACATTTCAATTCTCTCTTTAAAATAGAAAATGATGGGTTGTAATAATACACAGTGTTGTGTATTATAATACACAATACTCCGTGTTGTATGTGGAGTTTATATTGCCCTCTTGTACTCCAGTTCTCATAGAGGAATTTCTTACCCTTCATAAAGAGGGTAAAGCCAATGTGGGCTGGTATCTCTAGGTATAACTAGGCCATTATAAATAGCTGCTATAGCAGAAATTACTGTGGCCATTTGTCTTCTCTTTTACAAATTCTTTTACAGAGACACCACGCATGAGGTTTCTAAGTTCACATTAGAAAGTGCTCAAGGTACAGCAAAACAGGCAGTCCTGTTATTGTCATTGAAACAGAGCAGAATGGTTCCTTAATATCGCACAAAGTTAATTCAGTAGTACATTCCTATTATCTGAACAACTTTAAAGTACAGCCTTTGGTTTACATGTAGGCAGGTAAACTCTTCTAATGCAGTATCATGAAAAAAATCCTGTAAAGACACAAACCTGTCCTACATTTGCATCTTTAAGGGATATTCATCTCCATTATATGGAAGATTAGAGTTCAATCCCAGCAGGGCAGAGCAGTTGCAGATGTTGCAGTATTGTGTTTCCTGTGTTTTTCCCATGACAAAGGATTCTGCATGCAGTGCATTTTCTTCCTGAAAGAATAGGAAAAGATATTTCAATAGGCTGTGACTATCCAACATAGGATTACTAGTGGACACTTTAGAATATCACTTCCTATACAGAATTTGTTAGCAAATTCTGTGGCTCTTTGACCATGAAGTCTCATGTTTAAGTACTGCTAAAATATTTCGCATCAGTTCTTCATGAAATTCTAAATTCATGGTAACATAAAATATATAATCTGCATATTTGGTGAATTTGAGCTCTTTTATCTAGGAAGAATACCCCTTTTTGCTTTTTCTCCACCTAATTTTCCTCCATGTCTAGATAATTTCCCCACCATTTTTTCCAACTAAACACTTCAGACAAACTCATGACTATGATCACTGCAACTACAAAAGAATGGGGAACACACTGTCCAAAGTGAACTTTTTTTTTAACCAGGAAACTACCAGTGGCACAGGAACCAAGAATCTTTTAACTCCCCTATCTCAGCATGAGAGCCTTCAACTAGACTTTTCCTTTCCAGATTTAATGTTAATCAGACATCTCTACTATTATTATGACTTGTCCTGGCCATCATAATCACCCTGTATTATATACAGATGGGGAACAATATCAGGTGTTGAAAGAAAGGAAAATTATTCATTCCAGCTAGAGTAAAGAACAAAAGACAAGAAAACAATTTAACAAAATTCAGATGAAGGGCTGTTAAATAAGGTGTCATCCATCTATTTGCTCTGTGCTGAAAAATTTGAAACACAGTGAGGAATTCAAAATTAATTCAAGACTGGTGCTACTAGGTCAGAGTTTTGGAAATGATACAAAGAGGGTTTTATCCAGCTTGTTATCTGTGTTTGTCAGTTCATTATGTATCAAAGGTGCCTGGATTTCATAAGATAATGACTCACTGACCTGAAGTGCAAACAAACACAGAAACTGTACATAAAGGCCCTTTCTCCATCACTAGCCTTTGATAGACAAAGGTCACGCTCTTTTAGTTATTTTATGAAAGACAAAGGCCATTTTTTTTCTGATAACCATACCGGCTGAAATGAGACTTCACCTGGAAAGTAACCAATGGATCTGCTATGTCCTTGCAAAACTTGGGGTTTACTGTATTTTTACTGTGGAGTACCGTTTCATCTGTTTATTTGGCAATTTATATTTCTTAAGTATTAACTACATATGTGTAAAAAATGAAGTTTTCCAAAAGCATTCAACACTTTTTTCCATGTTGATAAAAGATGTTGAGGGAAGTGACTAGCATGTGACATAATAATAAATATATTTTAGAAACTAAAATTGTCACAAAGAATTCCAATGCTGCTGCAATCTTTTCCATGCGTGAGTTTAGGTGTAGCTACTCCTAAATACAAAGGAAGGAAATTCCACAGGAAATAGAACTCTCTGTTTCAGCACAGCTACTTTGTCAGTTTGCTTAGCATGGACCTTTCTGGAGGGTGTAAGAGCTTGATGAAAATGTGTGATGAAGAACTATGCACTGCTGTCCCCAGATCTCATCTAGCTCACCAACAGTCAGCATAAAGCTGGACAGACCTAATATTATTTTATTTTATGTTCATGAAAACCGAGTTCCTAAGTAACCCCAGGTTGAAGATTGGGACATAAACATGACTTAAATCCAGGGTACTCCAGATCTGCCTCAAGATACACGATCAAGCCAGTAATAGTCCTTAATCTTAATACATGCTTGCTAAACTGAATGAATGTTCTGCTGCCCCAGTCCTCCCTTAAAAATAAAAAGCCGAAGCCCTTGATGAGAGAGAATATGTGCAGAATGACGGACCCTCCTATTACAACCAATAGTGCAGGTTTAGGCTTTTTCTAGAAAAGTTGTCTATAGATCTATAGATTATATACTGCAGGACAGCAGTCTGATAAATAGCACAGTCTGCAAACATCACGAGGGAAGTTGGATCTTGGTGGCTTTCCCCCTCCCCCTCTAATTTCATCCAACTTGTTTCAGTTTCATTGCAGTCAGCATTTAATTGCAAAATAACATCTAGAAAAGCACGTACTAGTCTCGTGCTCAAAAGTGCCTACATTTTTACAAATCCTTCACCTATTGTCATGTATCTGAGTCATCCATATGACTTATTTTGTGATTTATTTTTCAGGTGGTCACATAAACCCAGCCGTTTCATTAGCCATGTGCGTGACTGGAAGATTAAAATGGACCAAATTACCAATTTACATATTAGCACAGCTCCTGGGAGCATTTGTTGGAGCAGCGGCTGTCTTTGGGATTTATTATGGTGAGTACACCTTAGACATGCTCACAGGACAAACTAGAGGTCAGGCAGTCTCTAAGGCCCCAATTTTTCAATGAACGCCAAGCAGGCAGAGGACTCCGTTCACACAGGGCTAATGACAGGACTGAAGCTAAAGCCATAAAGAAGAAAGGAAGAAGCATAAATAGTTTGAAGGAGAAAAGAAAGGCTCAAACGTTCCAGGTATCCTACAACTTTTCGGAAACGCTAATACTCCAGGAAACGTTCTGAAATTTAGAAAAATTATTTGTGGGAAATCAGATACTCTGAGATCATGTATTTCTCAGTAAGGATTTTAAGTTACTTAATAGCCAGGATATAGGGCTATTCATCTTCCAAGCAAATTAGAAACATTAAAGACCTGACCCAAGTGCCTGTAGGCAAGTATCACCAACATCGTTCATTAAGGTTACAGGATATGAGATCAAGTCCCTCCTGACTAAACTTCAGACCACCTTATAGAGGTAGCTCTCCAAGGCAATGAATTCCAGGTAGAGTGATAAAGGGGTCACATACTAGAAGAGAAAAAAAGAAAAAAAAAATTTACCCCTATCCTTGAGGCATGTTTCTTTTACACGGTGTGCCACAAAAGGAAAAAACTAAGTAACAGACTCCCTGACTTGATGAATCCACTCAGCCAGATCAGTTGCTTCAATCACCTACTCCAAAACTGCATCTACTGACCCAGCCCATCTCCTCCAAAGCCTCTCTCTCTGTGTCTGTGTCTGCAGACAGCGCTGGGTCTAGGTGCAACAGAGAAAAAAAACTAAAATAGAAATGCCTATTGTATATCAGCTAGGTGCTCAGTACCAGTAGTAATCACAAAAAGAAAAATCTTTAGGAACTGTGGTAACTGATTTGGGTTTGATGGGGTTTGTTGGTTTGTTTGGGGTGGGGGGGTGGGGAACTTTTTTGTTTGTTTTAAGGTTAGTGTTAGAATTTTGAAACTATGGTATTCCAGAACAGGATTCCCATCTGAATCTAGGTCCTGCTCAAACCAGACTACCAGAATTAGGGCTGTGGCCAGGATGCAGCAGCACGTCAACATGCACATGGGGTTGGGGGGATTCACGGCATTCTGCCAAAGGGTAGCAGTAGGATAGGGAGCTAAGATAGAGAACTTAGGGCTAGGGTTAGAGACTTCTTCCTGTTATTCAGGAGCGCAGGATTTTCTCATATCCCTATCTCTGCTCAAGTACTTTACCCTCCTCTTGATCTTACTAATTCCCAAACCTCTTCTGTACTTCTTCCTTCCTGCAACTTGCAGGAGTGTCGTGTACTCATTGAGGTCCACTGAAAACTCACTGCTAGAAAAACAGACATAGGAGCTCAACACCTCCACCTTCCTCATACACACGTATTTAAGCTAGGTACTTTCATTTTCAGCAATGCCCCTGAAAGAGCGAGGGAATATATAAGCTAGGCTGCTGAACATGAGGCCTTTCTAAAGGTGTACAAAGTAATTCACAGCTGAGAAATTTTCTTTTCCTTATGCTTTTTTTTCCTAATAGTTAAATGCAACAAAATAATCTGGCATTGCAAATGAGAGAACCTGACCAAATTAAACAACTAAATATTCTTGGCACCCATGCTGTGGCCTTAAGCAAAGCTAGAAAAAACAGGGGCAAGGAGAAATAGATTTGTCTGCTAGCTTCAGGAGAAGCTAACCATCCTCACCATGACTTCCATGGGAGATAAGGGAGCTGTTTCTACTAACAAGTATCACCTCATTACTGGATCCAGTAGTGAAATAAAGGCATAGCATTTGTTATTCTTGTCTGTCTATGCAGATTTTTGAGTGCTTCATCTTAGTGTCTTCCTATTTGTAACATTTCAGGGCTTGCCAAGGCAGCAAATTATTCCAACACAGAAGTCATATTATACTATTTAAAATATGGTTAAATACAGTAACATAAATATACATGTATTTTCAATACACATAGATCTTTACAATACATATAAAAATACACTAACTTAAATATACGAAGAACTGAAGTTTTGAGGCTAGCCTCTCCCCTCATATCTTGGATGACTAGCATAGCAGCTGGGTGTAAAGCCCGTGTAGAGTGAAAAATTCTAACTCCTTTAGAAGAGGAGGTCTCTCAGGAGAGTTCGTTCCCAGAAGAAGTCATTGTACAACTGTCAAATGGAATAGTGGTGGCTGGGAATCCACAACAGTACAATCAGGATGCTATGCATTTTTTGGGGCATCATGCCAAATATAGCACCTCTTACAGAATAATGCAACTGTGTTCAGAATCAGAAAATGCTCCTTGGCACTGAGTTTGGAGCAATGACCAGGGAAAAAACAGCCCCATTTTGAAAGCTGTGATATATAAAACAAGTACTTCAAGGCACAGGAGGAGAGATGAGACAGGAAGGTATGATTAGCATATCACCTCAAATCCATTAACTATGCTCCCAGAAAAAATGATGAGTTTCAGTTGAGAATGTGAAGTGCACAGATCTATCACATATTCTAGTCCTAGAAAACCTAGTGTTTTTGGAGAAGTGCAACCAGGTAATGGCTGTTTTCTATAGATGCCTTTATGGAGTATAGCAATGGAAACCTTGAAGTCACAGGACCTAATGCAACAGCACATATCTTTGCAACATATCCAGCTCCGTATCTGTCCCTCATAAATGGATTTGCTGATCAGGTAAGTGCACTTGCTGTCTTGATTCTACAAATTGAACATACTGAAAACTGTAAAACCAAGCAGTAAAAAAACCAAAATATAGATCTCTAATGAGTATGATGAATCTCACCATTTTGGTCATACATCACTGTGTACAATAGCAATGAGAATGCAATGCTGTTTGTGGGGGTTACACTTTAGTTGTATTTTACAAGCAAGATAATTTCAAGTTGTTCTTTTCACATACACCATACTAATTGTTGCACTCTACATGTCTGTAATGCAATATATGTAAGAGGTTTTCCCCATCATAAATCAATGTTTCTCCAGAAAGTTCAGCAAAGCTATGTCCATTTACATCAAAATCCAGCCCATTTTGTGGGCCTATTATTTCTTAAGTAATGTTTAAGCAGCCAGTTTAACACACCTTGAACAACTGAGTTTTCTGCTACCATAAGCCTCCTCTCCAACCTTCTCTTTGCAAATAGATTCGTATTATTTGTTATTTTTCAAATGACTGACTCTGAAAAAGTCTCCACTTTATTTCCAATCTGTATCCCCTAATCCCACTTATCCAACAGTGAAAAATGAGGTTTCATATCTTCTATCTACTTCTAATCAATTTACCCATCTTCTTCAGGCATACATGAAATAAACACTGTGTAAGCAAGCCATGAAAAGTAGGGATTGCTGAAGCACAGGAATTCGTTACGTAAAGGACTTGAAGATTGTGCAATCTGGCTTCAAAAAACACAAACATGGTTTTGAAATTTTATAAGAAAGACAATTCTGATCTTTGGATCAGTCAACAGACTTTTCCATAGGATCTTTTTGCCCATGGATGTTTTAAAACAAAATTAAAAACAGATGAAATTTAAAAATTATTTTTAATGCCCCCAAACTTAAACTTCTTTAAATCAGTATAGAAACTGAACGTTTTGACATAGGGGAAAAACAGACAAAAGTTTCAGCAAAGTTAACTATTAGCAAAATCAACATCTACAAAGCATTTAAGCATTTACTTCCATCAAAGTAATTCCAAGAAAATTTCCTTCATCAGCTCAATTAGCACATGCAATAGAGTTCACGTTACAGTTACACATGCAACCTTAATTTAGGTAATTCCTAGTTTTTAACTGCTCAGTTTTGACTTTGTAGACTTCACTTTTTTTTTCTTACATTATGCAATACCTGGATAAAGAGGTGCATATTTAGTCTGATTTATCAGTGTAAGCTACAGTCACATAAAACACTCTTATATCAATGTAACCGATTGCACTGCCATAGCAGAACTACCAAAAATCAAGTAAATGCAACTGTTAAATTGATAGGAAAAAAAATGTGGAAACAAAGCACCAGACCTCACATAGCAGATGCCTTTTAAATCCTCTATTCTTTCCACACCAGGTTGTTGCAGATTTTTTTTTTTTTTCAGATGTCTGCAACACATTTCTTGTCTTTTTCTTTCAGCACAGATACAAAAACTTCTCATTACTGTAAAGTACAGAGGCACTGGGTTCCAAATTTTGCTACTCTGTATAGTGGGATAAATCTAAATACCAGCTCTAAGCCACCACAAGCCACAGAGCTGCCATAGCCCCTCTTTTCATTATTGGAAGGAATCTGCACATATTTACTCAATATTCTTTTCTTTGCATTGGCCAGGTGATGTCAACAGCTGTTCTTCTTCTGGCTATATTTGCTATTTTTGACACCAGAAATAACAACGTACCAAAGGGCCTGGAGCCAATTGCCGTAGGACTTCTTATAATTGCTCTTACTTGCTCCTTGGGAATGAACAGTGGCTGTGCCATGAACCCGGCCAGGGATCTAGGCCCAAGGCTCTTCACAGCCATTGCAGGATGGGGGATGGAAGTATTCACGTAAGTATGCCTGGATATGAAGTAAAATGCTCTTGGCTAAGATTGCTTCCTAGGAAAGTAAGATCTTGATTCAACATGGTACCAAGTCAAACTTTACGTACATATAGGTAATTCTTTGCATACCAGAAGAAGCTATTCATGCACTTTAAGCCAGACATCCTCTAGGAACTGGGCTTTAAAAAGGATTTCCTGCTCCTAAGGCAAATCAAACATGCATTATCTCTAATATCAATCATTGTTTCAAGCAGACCCTTCCCAAAGTATTAGAGTTCCTTAGAGGTCACTGGAAATATGAGTGCTTTCTTCTCTTGTCCTGCAGCTTTCCAAAAAAAAAAAAAAAAAAAAAAAAAAGAAATCGTGAGAGAGTTAGGTGGGAATATTTATTGGGTGCTGTAAAAAACACAGACATATCAGATTGATTTAGCCTATTATTACTACTGAGTTATTGCAGAAATATACAACAATCTAAAAGCCTGACTTCCTGCCTGGGAGCGAAGGAGTGAATGAAAGCAAGCTCCCTTCGTTTTCCCACATTTCAGAGCACACTCTCAAATCCCTGTGCATGCATGTGTGCACGCACACACACGCTCTTGGCTGGCCAAATGCACAGCTAATTAGTTGCACATCAAATCCACGGCTTACACATATCCACTGTAAGAGGCACTCTGGGATATCTAAGTAAGAGTAATCTGTCATCAGGAGGCAGATCTTTTGGTTTATTTTTGTATAGTTTGTTTTTCCAGTTATTTACAAGTAGGAATCCCCAGAAGTACTGCAGACCACTAGAGAGCTCTGTTTAATAGAGATTTCATTTTAGCTACTTCACCAAGTACAAATAATCGGTATTTATTTAGTATGACTTCCATCTACACAAATCATGTGCGTTAGTAAAGGCAAAACCCTAAAAAAGCTAGGCACAGCATAGAAGAAATGGGCACACAGTCATGCTGTAGGCCAGATCCAAAGCTTGGATGTAACACAGCTCTGGGGAGCTGCTGGCAGGAGGTTGGCAATCTAGCCCATTTACCTCCAAACATTTCCTCGCCAGCAGCTTTTACCACTGTACCATTAGACTGCACTTCTTTTTTTTTTCCTAAAAACAGCAGCACACAGAGTGACATCCCACACCTAGGTTTCTCCTCTCATGCCTACTGAATTATAAGTAGTTGTTGACTATAATGTTAATTATAGTGTCATGTGCTATAATCTGTAATATATTATGAAGTTGGCTATTATGTTGCTGAAAACGTTTGGAAGCCTGATGGTACTGTAGTCTAGTCACAGAATACCCGTGAACTCCCCTCTTCTCCAACAGTAAGGTCTTATTTACATTTAAGAAATTAAAAGAAAACTCTACATCTGTACCGATAGGGGCTCTTCCCTAATTTAGTTTTAGGATTTATATACAGAGAGGGAATGCATCCCCACTGTAAAGACCATACTAAGAAATTTAAAAATGGGAACATAAAAAATGAGATATGAAATCTCTGGTCATTGCCAGAATAAAGTTACAGCAGTCTCAGGGACATATAAATTGAGGAAGAAGTCTTCCTCCCTGCCTTCAGTTATAAGGCTACAGCTATAACCAAGTTTTCAAGGGAATGATACAACAGGAATATATTCTCATCTAGTTACAGCATAGATCCAGGTTGGATTTAGGAAGAACTTGAGCTTTGTTAGGTAGCTGGAAACTTTGAATCAATTACAGGCCATGGGAGGAGTCTGAACCATTGTAGCTGGGATCCTGAACCGCCTAATGCTCTGCTGGGATTACATGTATGTGAGAGACTTAAGTGATGCAGCAACAGTTGACAGCTAAACCTTGGATGTCTCAGCTTAACTGGAATTCACAACCTTGAGGCAGGTGCTTAAGCTCTCTAGTGAAAGGCATGCCCAGGAACTGGGACCTAAGCATGAAACCTCCACAGTAACACGAGGGGAGTGCTGCACAAACCGAACAACAGGAAATACTGAAGACGCATTGAACATTCATTGGAGTGAGGGTGGAAGCATTTCACAAGGTAACCAAGTCATTCTCTGTCCAGGTCAGTGAGTGTTCAAGTGCTGCCTACAGAGCAGCCAGGGACCACCGGGAAAGCCTCACTTTGGAATAGATCAGATACAGAAGGATGAGACTCTCTACACCCTGATCCCAAGCAAATGCTCTAAACACTGAGATAATTGGTTCACAGGGGGAAAACCCCCTCTACCCTTCTTTGTGCTTGCAGGTTCAGTAAATTCTGGTTTTATCATGTTCTCAGGCAGGGAACTGCAAGTAGACCGGAGGGGAGCTCTTCTGCTGGACTATGGAGTTGTCCAGAGGATAGGGAGGCGGTTGAGCAGGGATTTTCTAAATGTTGCTGTTATTACATTTTGCACAAAGGCACCTGGAGCAGCAGTTTCCCTGAGAATCAAGCTAGGGGACGCGGGCTATGGTGTGGTTTCCCTAGCCAGTGCAACTGGATTTGTTTTGGTTAAAGGCTCCAATTTGAAGCTGTCCTGACCCACTGCAGCGGAAAAGGGGATATCTGTCCAGCACCCTGCAGAGAGCACCATTTCGCACACAACAGATGTAGTCAGCACTGTGGCCTGCTCCTGCAAACTGCTCCTCAACCTGCTGGGAGTAGGTGTCACAGATGGCGACCGTCCCCCTCATTAGGAGACAACTGCTGACTTCAGAGACCTAAATGTTTCTTACGATTTGTCCTCAAACCACGGAGATAACCTGGAGGCTTTCTTAAGCACGTGCTTAATATTCTAACAAGCTTAGGAAAAGTTTTGGGTCGTGAAGTTTCTCTCGCCCGTAGCGAGAAAACAGCCAGAGCTTTGAGTACAAACACCGGACTCCGGGTCTTGACAAGCACAACGGAGCGCGAAACGGCAGCGAGAAGCGGCGGTCCAGAGCAGCGCTTCCCAGCCGCATTCGAAGGTAGCCGTGGAACGTTTCGCCTCCGCTTTACTACGCGCTCCTCCGCACCTCTGCCCAGGCGGGGTCTGACCGGCCACGGCCGCAGCGCCCAGGCGGCGTTCGCCTCGCTCCGTGACGGCGCTGCGGGCCGGGAGCCGCGGCGGGCAGGGCCCGGCCGCCGCCGCCGCCAGCGCGGTAACGCTGACACCTCGTGGCCACCGGCCCCGCCGACGGCGCCGGGGACCAGTCGCCCGCAGTGAACTGAACTGCGTTTTGGGGAGAGCCGGGAGACGCACCTCTTCTCTGCACGGCGCCGCGTTCCTCCCCGAGCGTAGACCGGTAGCCAGGCGCCTTCCACGCTGCCCAATGCCTGAATCATCCCGGCATTTCTTACAGCGAACAGCGTTATCTCACCCTCCCACAGCAGCTGGCTAGGCGCGAAATGCATTTGCAGGTCTAAAACGGGCCAAAGGCCCCAGTCCGTATAGCTTATACACTGCATTTTCCTGGAAATTTTTGCAGTTAACCAAAGTGCCGCTTGCCAGGCCCGTGCGCTGCCTCCTGCCCTTCACGACTGGCTCCCCCCTGCTCTGCCCCACAGCAAAAACACCTGATGACGACAAAGGCATAGCTGGATGTTTTCCTGCTAACTTGGCAGCAAAGCTGTAAGCTAGGGTATAAGGGAACTAAGGTTACTTCAGTGTAGCTATCTGTACTTGGCACAAAGAGTTCTTGCTCCTGTGTCTATGAAGGAGGATTGAGTGTCATGGAAACTCGTGTCAGCTGTGTCCCGATCCCATTTCAGCTTTGGCATCGCTCTCTAGAAAGACTTTACGCCCATCAGCCTAGCAGAAGGGTCTCTGAAGCACAGCTGACAGCAGCTGCTGCAAATACAGGCCATGATTTGGAGAAGGTCATGCAGGAGCCAACGAGGCACATGTCAGTTCATGGAACAAGCAGAGAGAGAAACCTGCCAAGAAACACCTTCATTATACGCCAATGTACACACGCGGGCACACAGAAGACTACATGCAAGTACTTGATACAGATTTTGGTGTGCTGATTAATTCAATAAAACCTTAGTCCATGCTTGTTCCAGAAATTCAGGGGCTCAACAGACATTCATGACTCAAGAACACACAGATCTATAAACTCAGTAGAACAGTATCAGGAGTTATTTTATATCCTCAGGGCAAAATATAAATAATTCCAAAGGCAAAACATGCACATCTAAGGCATTCCTGAACAAGGAATAATATTATCATCAATAGGGCACTGTGACATTAGCCCTGTTCCATTCTCGTGTTGTAACTTAACCACAAGTTCACTTCTGCAAAAATCTATACAACTGAGTGCTGAATAATTATCCTTACAGTTTAAAAATTCCCCTGGCAGCTTCCTGTAAAGTTCCTCTCACAGATGAACTTGTCCCTTTGTATTTCTGGAAGAAAAAAATTGTTACTTCCCCATTTTCAATATGCATGAAATTGAGGTAGCTTGGTTTTCACTGCAGACCCGCATATTCAATTAATACAGCACATTATCAAATCAAAACACCTTCATGCACCAGTACCGTTAAGAAAGTCTGTGCTCTGAAACCAATACTCAGTAGTTTACTGTCTGAATGTGGACCTCCAGGAAAGGGAGAGCAATTCTACAAGCCCGCGTCTCCTGCATAAAGATGTTGTTATTTATTGTTTTATACCATTTAATGGTGGACTTGCTTCTTTAAAAGTGTTCATAAATCTACACATTTAAAATTAAATCCTAGTAATTGTGCAAAGACAATGCAAACATTTCAGCAGAGCCAATGGGCCAGACTTTCTCACTGAACACAGCACTTCTAAAAAATATTAAGTTTTAGGTGTATAAAACTTCTAAACTCTTATTTACCTCTTACTGAAAGACACCACATTTTAATCAGAGAGATAAGACTCTACATCATGAAATTTGAATCTTGACCACTCTAGTCAAGTATAAGCCACTTTACAGTCACTGTGTTTTATTACATTCCTTAAGGCACATATACTCAAAATCAAGTATAATTGTTATACTTGTCAAGAGGAACACCATATATACTATTGCAGGCCTGAACCTGCAAATCTCCATGCAGATGAGATAACCCATCTTTGCAACGTATATTTGCATTAATCACTCCTGAAAACCTATTCATGAGCATCTGGCAACAGCATCAGTCAAAACTGCTGTGCAATAAATATGTCTCTGTTTATTTCATTGTAAGTCAATGAAGCCCATTTTCCACAAGGGAGAAATTATCCCTTGGCCCCAAAGCAGACATGCAGTAAAGAGGCCTTATCTTCTGAGGCGCAAGT
This sequence comes from Haliaeetus albicilla, assembly GCF_947461875.1. NCBI lineage: Eukaryota > Metazoa > Chordata > Aves > Accipitriformes > Accipitridae > Haliaeetus > Haliaeetus albicilla. The sequence goes on along the minus strand of NC_091494.1, from coordinate 12,741,035 downwards.
ACAGCACGTAGACCAACATGTCTGGTGGTTGTTACTTAGCATTTCAATCACAACGTGGGCAGGACAGACAGGAGTGTCATCCATTTACAGAAATGTGAGACAAAATAGAAATGTCTACAGTATAGTGTGTGACACACCACTGCATTTGCTTAGTGCCAAATATAAGGTAGGGTATTCACTACAGTAATAAATAATGATAATTCTTGGGGGTTTTGTTGTTCGGGTTTTTTTTTTTTTTTTTTTTTTTGGTCTTACAGGGCTGGAAATAATTGGTGGTGGGTCCCTATAGTTGCACCTATGCTGGGAGGTGTACTTGGAGCAACGATCTATATTGTTTTTATTGAAATTCATCACTCGGATACTCAGCCAGAAGAAGAAAATGACGTGTATGATAAATATGAACTGACCAATATGGAGTAAGAAGTGAAGAATTTTCTCTCTCATTCTGTTGTGCAGTTTTTACGCAAATGATTGTTTAGACCATTTTATTAAACCTGTATGCCTCAACTGGAAATTCACATTTCAAAGCAGAAAAAATCTATATAGGAAACAAGTTCAAAACTGACCTCTTTCCATGAAACATTGGGCTGATTACATTCAAAACTGGGAACTTGGGGGTGGATAAATTGTTGTTCTTTTCATATGGCTTTCCGATAAAGTTGTCTCCTAGATGAAATTGTAGTGAGATAATGCACTGACCTGTTAATTCAACACATATGATCTTAATCATGTTGCCTAATTAACTGAAAATAGATGAGATATTGTTACAAAACTGCATACATGGGTAGTTAATTGGTTCAGTGCTGAATTAACATCTAAAAGCATCACTCACTTCTTATAGCCATTATTTAAGAATGGCTTGTCTGAAAATTGAAAACAATACCCGAATTGCCAAATGTCAATTGAAGTAGTTTTAAATAACTTACTAAATTTTTATGGAACCACTAGTTGAACAGCAAGGAATCAACTCATCAGCGATGAGCTTTAGTAACTCAGAATATGATCACAAAAGGTAAAAACCGTGTGTTACAAGATCAACACCAAAAAGACAAAGCTGTACTTCCACACAGGTTCTTCATAGTAATAAAGTTCAGTTATTTTAAAACTATTTACTTGACCTTTATGCTACCCAATATTAAGAGCCTAACCTAGAATATTATTCTGAACCTTTTCCGCTGTGCTTTCTGGATACAATTCATTCCTGCGGAGATGGGCCAGCAACAGAGGCTTATGCTGTGCAGACATCAGCACAAGGCCTATGTCTATACCATAAAGCTTTAAAGAGGCCTTCTGCTGCTGATCTACATGGGGGGATTTCATCCGCTTTGTGGGAGTAATTTTTATTTTGGTAACAGTAATTAAATTAGAAACTGGTCTCAGACCTAGTCCTAGATCTGAATTCCCCAAGGAAGGCCGGCTCTGCATCAGAGTTCTGAAGCATGGGTTCTCTATTATTAAAAGAAGCAGTTGGACATGTACCACTTTCTAAATAACTAGCCTTGAAAAATGAATTTTTTTCTGCTTAATCATTGTGAATTGAAGGTATCCAATTAAATCAAAGTTCATTTCTAATATGTATACCTATATATATGGTTGTTGGTGGTGATCATGAATAAATAGACATCCTATTCGGTGATGCTCGCTCCTGAGCTATTTTCATGGCAAAACTTCAGGGTACCAGTTCAATGTACTCATTTTGGGGTCCTCTCCCCTTTGGTTTCCTACAACTCTGCTCCCTAGAATTCCACACCGTTTTCCAATTTCACTCTTGAAGGGAGGAACCCATTGTGTTGCCAGTAGTAGCCTGTGCACGTTGGTGACATATCCACACAAGTGGTTTGGGAAATACTGTGGTCAGAATCTGCCTCGGCATTGGGCAGATCAGGCCTGTGTCACTGTATGTCTTTATCATGCTCCCTAGTATGCCACACCAAATTCATGGCAGCAAAGGGATAGCATTAGCAGGTCAAGAAAAGCTTTGCTTGCTGCAGCCCTAGGCCAGATGATGCTGTATAATCGAGGGAGCATAATTCCATTTTTAACTATGTTTTTGAAGAAAACTTTCAGAACTGTAATGAACTCAGGTTGCCCAGAGACCATATCAACCCTGTGCAAAATGCTCATTTGGTTCAGCATTTCTGTGTGTTAAAAACTGATTTACCCATCCACATTTGACTACACTGTGCCATTATCGGGAGTGCCACAATAACAAGAAGCAAGGGTTTACAGAATCAGTCCTCAATCTGAGCAGAGGCAGATACAGGAGAATCAGGAATACAATGTGATAATTATTCCTAACTGTAGACCTTATACTGGCAGCACAGACAAGCTAGTTCACCTGTCCTGTATATCGATAAATTGTGCTACATAAAACAAGATGGTGTATAAAAGCGGTTGCAGACTGAGCCTCCTTTTGCTCCCCCTTGCAATGAGCACTGTCTCTCGCCCCTTGGTGATACCTGGCAGGAGCACTCCTCGGTGGCTGCCGACCATCTGTGTCTGGAGAGGGATTACCTAGGTAGGAACAGTCAGAGGGCTGCCCTCGGGTCTGAAAGGCACTTACTCTTCCACTGTACGTAAAGTTGTACATTTTTTCAAAACCTCCTGATCACAACAGGTTCTGCCTGTAAATCAGCATGAAATCTTGTTTGGCCTACTTATGCCATTCCTATGCACTGAATTTCTGTATAAGTGTTATTTACTTGTCTGAAGTTATCAACATGCAAATCATAAGCCGTGACACACTAGCATGATAGCATAGCAATATCTAAAATACGTTCTCAAGTTGTTGTCACTTCTGTGCTTGCTTAAAGAACTTATTTTTAAACTTTTAATTAATCATTGAATATATTTGTAAATTCTTTGAAGACACATGGTACTAATGCCACAATTCATACCAACTTCACAAAAGCCATAATTTCATTCAGGAGCAAGGTGTTATAGACCTGTCTCAGATTTTACATAATTTACATTTATAAGTATAAGAATGAATTCCTGTTTTAGGGACAAAACTCAGTTGGGTCTTAACTACAGAACCATGACCAGTATCTCCATAATATAATGGGAACAATAATAACCATCTCATGTTGTAAGCTTACACAGACATCATGATCTGTTTTGTGCAAAACAAAAAAGTATTTTTAATTTGCATAAACTATGCAATTTTCTAATATCAACTGATATTCAGTGGTTGCACTTGTGTTGAATTAATGTGATACAGCTGGTGACAAGAAACAGTTTTTTCAGCTGTAAGACATTCTGGTTAATGAATAGTAATCAGGCTTGATCATTTTAATATTGAAAAAAATTCATTTTCAGAGCATTGCTCAACTTTCAGTCTGTGTTTGTTCTTTTTCTTTTTTTGGGCAATGTGTTTGTTCTTTAGAGCTAAACTTAGTACTGAAGTAATTTAGAGAGTCATCCTGCAAATAGTACTGGGTTAAAGGTTGGCTACTGCGTGTTCTTTCATAGAAGCCAGTGGAATTATTCATAACAGGACCAATACAGGCAAGGATAAGTGCTCAGAGAATCGAGCTCAGACTAGTGGAAACTGTACTTTCTTGTAGTTTTGACTGTGGATCTGCATGAATGTGTTGTGGTTCAAAATAAATACAGTCAATCCCTAATAAATGCATTCCAGCACTATTTTTATTTTTATAAAAAAATCTCCCCTCTGGCACCTAAGGATATATTAAGAAATAAATAGCTGCCTATTATGACCTACAATGTTTTATAGCCTTGTGCTGGAAGAACACATTGACTAACAAGCTGTATTCCCAGAGCGCAGACCCTGTGGCAGATTTTGTGGGTCAGCAGCAGTGCCAAAACAGAGAAATGCTCATATATGAATAATGGCCACTGCTGGGCCAGGAGGCACCCATGCAACAAGAGGGGCAGGCCCCTCGCCTCTGGACCTTCTCCTGTTCCTGTCTGCAGCCTGCCTAGGGATGCTTTCTGCCACAGCTTTCCCACTGGTCTAACAATAGCCAGAACCTAGGTGGGATATTTTGCTTAAGTCCCTCTTCAGAGATTGCTTTTGAGGCATGCATATATCACATCAGATTCGGCCTACAGTTCTTACAAAATGCCCCAAGCTAATTTGTCTATCTTCTACTCTATAGACTTGTAACAGGGACACACTTTGCTCATTTTATTTAAAAAGCACATGAAAACCTGTTCTGTGGGGGCAAGGGGAGAGGGAAAGGTTAAGAGCTTCAAATATACTCAGGAAGCCACAAAAGAAAAAAAACATTTGAAGTGGCAGCAGGTACTTTATCCTCCATCCATCCTGATGACCCTTACCTTCCCACCAGTCTTTCTGATCTTCTGTTCTCCTTTCTTTCTCCTGCCAACACTGTATGCTGTGCTCTGTCTCTACACAGTACAGTACACCTCCAGAGATTTAAATACAGCGTGCTTTTCTCAGTTACTTATGAACCTTCAAGTTCTCATGAGAGCAAATTCAAGTTTCACCTCACATGCTTGTTTTTTGGCAGTTGCTTGCATTTTTTTCCCCACTGTTCCCACCAAACAACCTTGTGCTGGAAAATACAACAATTAACTGTAACTTCCAGTAACAGCTGCTCTTTTTCTGTTTAGTACAATTGTTATTGCATAACAGATTACTTCTTTCAAACATGTACAATTTTTAAAGCCTTCCTTTTTCAAACCACTATTAAAAATAGCACAAGATCATCCAGAAAAAAATATTCTGTGCACATCAGTTAGTAGTTTCGATTTTCATATTCTAGTTTGCACTTACAACTTGTTAAAAAAATTTATAATTATTGTACTGCGAGTGTGTCTTCCTTCTTATTTGCACACTCTAAAGGCATAGTCTCAGTAGTAGGCAAATATTTTTAGCCATTGGTGTTTCTTTATACATTTGAATCACAGATTAAAGAAATCCATATAGTATGAAGCTAGATATGACACATTTATGTCATTTTTCTCTCTGCTGACCACAACTTCCTTCAAAAGGTGTTACTAAGATAGGGAATATGAATATTACAGCACCTTAAATCAGCAATAATCAAGCTTTCTGGCTGGATGACCCTGTTACCTCCTTCCTTTTCTTTGATAGGGGAGGACAGACTAATACAGTCCATCTCTGACCTGCCTAGAGACTGAGCAGTCTGCTTTAAATTATTAGAAATCAAGCTTTCCTTTCACACTCCAAACACTGCTCCAACTGTCCAGAAATCAAGGATCCTGGGTACACTGACAAATAAAGAAATAATAAAGAAGAGATGAAACTCGAAAAGCTGGTAAAACAGAACAAGCCCTTTTGGCCAGGTCAGCCAAAAGGCTGATTGATAAATGCTTGGTTACTTCAGAAATCACATTTTACTGGGGAACACAGAAATAGACAACAGTAAGAAGTAACACTGTCAGAAGATTGTCTTTCTGTTCACCTATCAGAAAACTCATGTCTGTCTTGGATGCAAATTCTAATATTCTCTGTATCACCAAGACAACCAGTTTGGGCACATTAATACTATTATTTCCTCAGCATTAGGCACATAACAGTCTAATAGGTCAAGAATACTTTCCACACCCTCAGAAATAACAGTACTTTGTTTCACTGTACAACTCTTCTCAGGAAACCTTGCCTGCCTTCCAGTTATTAACAGGTCTGTGAATGAAAAAGCAGCAAAGCAAACAATATGTTAAGTTGAAAAGTCAGCATCTGAATAGAAGGAAACGAACAATCTCAACCAGAACCGAACAGATGCAACACTTTCTGTAGCATGATCGAGGCATCAAATAACAAACACGAGGCCTAAGCAGCAGCACTTGCTTGACAAGAAACATTGCTAAATTAGTCGTATGTTTTGTCAATGCCTTTTAAATAGACTTACAAAATAAGTTATATTTGACAATAAAAGGACTAAACTACAGCAGTGGTGTTTTCCAGAGTAAAGGAGCAAAATTTGATGATTAGAACATTTTCAGATTATTGAAACAAAGTAAAAAAAAAAAAAAAAAAGGAAAAAAAGAATGTAAATCTCAGTGGGAAAAAGGTAAAGCACAGTAGTAACTTTCTCGAATTAATTTCCAGCCCTGCAACCCATCACAAGAGGCAGTAAGGACCTTTCCATTAAAACTGCACAATACCAAGACCAGAATTGTTTTATCCTCATTTCCATCTCAGATGTTCAAGACATTGGCAACTGATGGCTATGCACTGCAGAAAACTTCTGCTATGTAACCATTCTACCACCTAAGGAAGAAAGCCTGTTTGGCTTCAGTGCAGAATTTCATCTCATACACGTGTAATCCCCAATGGGTTCACGTTTTTCAGACTATAGAAAAAACACGTTTTTGAAGATGCTAGCACTGAAGAACAGCTATCAGAAACATGAATAAAAAGAGACACAAATCCAGCTGCCAGATTACCATGGAACTCCAGGGGATAAAGCAAACACAAAGGCTACTCCAGCAAGTCTTAGGGGAGGAAAGCAACAGACAAACCTTGACCCAGAAATACACTGTCTTCACACCTATGAATAGTCTTTACAGAAGAATGCTTCAAAGACACAGGCCATTTGTAAGCATAATGTATATGCAAACACCACTAGCACTTCAGAGGCTTCTGATCCAAGAAAATATGATAGCTGAACAAAATATGGATATGAACGCACACATATTTCAATCTGCTCTGTCACAAAAAAGACAAACTACTGAAAGCTACAGAATACTGGAAGGCATTATAAGCCCCATTTGCTATCACAGGTGGTTTTCTGAAATTAGAGAAACACAAGGAACCAAACCATACATCTTTAAAACAAAGGACAAAAATCTACCTAAAATATTTACCCTGCCTGCATGTGGATCTGTAGCCTTTTCTTCTTCCAAGTCTTTTACCTGGTTTTCTAGTACAACTGGCAGCAGGCCTCTGGTTCTTTGTCTTGGGCTCCTGTCTTGACTGTGGCCTTTCATATCCATTGAGCACCAGGCCCCATCCAAAATATTCCATTAAGCCAAAAAAAACAAGTTCAAGACATATTTCAAAATGCATACGGTTCCACGCAATTTCAAGATGTATACTGCTAGTAAACTGGTCTTCCAACAATTCATCTGGCAATTACACTCCTTTTCCTTGCTTTTGATCAGATGTGTTGCTTACAGCAACCTGGCAGGACAATAATTATCTCACTAAGGGAGATCTACAGTACATGGGATTTGGACTTACCCCCAGGGAAATCCTAGAACAAGAGACATAGCTCAGGCAGTGGTGGATTTTATTTGTTATACATGATTGACTCTGAAAAACTGGGTAGTTAGCTACACCATGTTACAGGATATGATGCATAAATCAGTAAGAATCAGCTTGTCTTCCAGATTCTGGATGGAAAATGTTTAAGGTTAACAGAGTTCTTATTTGTACATCTGATTTCAGCTAATTTTGTTAGAAATTAGAAAAACAGAAACAAACATATTTCCCTAAAAAATACTAAGTATACTTTAGAGCACAGCTATCTGGGAGGAAAAAAAAAAAAAAAAAAAGGCCATTCTCTCCAGATGTAGAAACTTCACTCCATTCCCAAATAGCAAATGTGTACAGTTTATAAAAATGAAAAGTTGTAAAAGAACTTCTATGATCTGAGCCTTTTTGATGGTGTTTTAACATTATCATGACTGAGATAACCACGCTCAAAAATAATTAGTTTGCTTTACTATCAAACTTATTTTTCCTTAATATATTTGTAACACCATACCATCTGGCTATGAACTTTGCTTCATTTTTCCTGATGCTCCTGAAGGTGTTCTACTCTGTTCCAACTCTTCTGGACTTTTCAAATTTTTTTTTTTTTTTTAATAAACACAAATGCAGTCCTTTGTGTTCTTTTATCTGGTCTGATAAATACATCCTCCTCCATGATCACCTCACTCCTCAGCTTTGGTATACACAGTGAAGCTCCCTGACTCCATGCATGTGGTATATCTGACTGCGGAAGAGCAATGTGTTAGACACCAGGCTTCCAAAATTTACAGCTGCTCAGTAAGCCCTAGAGGTGGTCTTCCCACAAACATTCCTCCTAGAGCAGCTTTGGGAAGATTTTCACTGTCAGAACAGTCCTTTATTCTGTAGGACAGCATTATCAAAAGCAATGTCTAGCACGAAGGCTATAGTGGTACCTCAGCTTCACTGTTACAAATGGAAGAGGACAGCCAGCCTACCTAGGAGGGATGCAGCAGTGCTGACTAAAGGTGTTTAGCTGTTCTGCAATAAGGGTCAGACAAAAGCTTAGACAGAAAAAAAAAATTCTATTGTAGCAAATGTAGCACAAGGAGGTACTTCAGGTCTGCGATTCTTCTGCTTTGACCAAGGGGTGTTACAAATACACACAGAAGATGTGAATAGAAGTTGCTGAGACTGCGCTGCCATAAGCATTTACCTGGCAAAGAACAGTTCCCGGTAGAAGGCAGCACTTTAAAGAACCCATGGTTTTTTGTGTGGTGGGTTTTGTTGTTGTTGTTTTTTTTAAAAATCATCAACACTGCCACACCTCCTAGAATAATTTCAGTCAGTTATGTATCAAAAGCCACAGCACTTTTAAGTTTTAATAATCAGCCCCATAGTCACCAGTAGATTTTTTTTTTTTTAAGCAAAGATTGTTTTTAAAAGTTTGATTTGGACAGGATGCTGTTTATCACCATTACTTACTATATTATGTTTTGAAGACTGTGACACAGTGCTATAAATGCTACAGAAACATATTATTTTGATGCAAAATATACATAGTAAATGTGATGAGTATGACAAGATCACATTAACTTAAAAAAATTTATTTATCTGTCTCAGCCTTTAAATATGTGGACTATGTCTATATCAAGCCATTTGCTTATTTGAATGTCTTAATTAGAACATTTTTCAAATGTTAACAGCTTGTTAAAAATTAATTTGTAAGAGCAAGGTTTATTGATCCTACTGTTTTTACATAGGTGGCTTTTGTAGTCAGCAGCAGCGCAAGTATGAAATGGAGTGAGCAAATTTAATGCAAATAGGAGATGCCACACTTAAGTCACTCAGGTCCTCTGTGCCCAGATGGGGAGGACAATGATTAGACTTTAAGGTCTGAGGGCAGACATTTTTTTGTTACGTTTGTATGATGCTAAGCACAATGATGAAGCCCCATAGTACTGGGGATGATAATATGCTACACAGCTTCTCTGTGCTGCCCCACAATAATCCTTAACCCTGAACTTAGCCCTTTATTGTAGCGAAGATACATTAGCCTATACCATTTGTGCAGTCCTTGACCTCTCTGCTGAGACTGCTAATAATATAGTTTCTAACAAAGGCTGAGAGTGATGGCTGTTTTTTATGGCTGGATAGACTTCCAGTCTGAGATCACCATACTCCATGCACAGAATTTCAGAGGCAGATTCTGGTTCCGTATTACAGAAAGAAGCATTCAGCATAAGCTCACAAAGAGAAGAAACTGATTCTTTGTATTTAAGAATGAAACCACAAAACTTACTTATATCTAGAGATATAAAACCCTTGCACTAATTGCACCAATAACTGCAATATTTGACAACTGTGGTATACTTGGAAAGGCTATTTGAGCAGGACTACTATGTTCGTATCCCATTACCAGGCTCAAAGTGGCCTTAATTATATTGTTTGTATGAGACTGAACTCCTTTATGCTGCTTTTGGACAGTATGACTAGTATCTCTGGGGAGTATCATGAAAAGGTCATGTGTATCTCACAAGACTATCCAAAATCCCTAGATTTTTAATAAACATATTAATCCATGCTAAGTAGCTCACATTCCAGCTGCAGTTCTATTTTTATGTTATTTGTTGTACTTCTGTAAAGAAAAGTGTCACCAGTTTTGAAGTATTTTTAAAGACAGAAAAGAACAGCTACCTTTGTATGCAAGAGGCTGTTGGGAGAATGGGCTGCTTCCATTACACCATTAGCTACCAGCTAATGGACCTGCAGGGAAGGAGTCAGAAGGTGGTAAAGTGACCCATACAGTAACATGAGCTAAACGTTCCAGAGCTGGAGAGCTCATTGTTAAGCTGAGTGGCTGTTTTGGCCTCCTGGGAACCTTAGTAAAAATCTTTAAAGCAAAGCAAGTGGTCATTATTGAAATAGCACATTGGAATATCTCATGTCAGCAGAGATCTGATCTAATGGTTTACTCCTTAGTCAATATCTGAGATTTTCCTAAGTGGTAACTACTTTTTCCTATTGCAGTGTTGAATGACCAAAAAAATTAGACACAGATTTGCCCATGAAAAACAGAACAGCCCCTTAAAATGACTTCCACATCCTGAATACTGCAAAAGTAAGCTCTCTACAAAAGGGTGGAGAAAGCTATCAGCCACAGCTGTGACGAGGAAGGCTACACAATCTGTAATAGTTGCAGACAAATTGCAAAGACATTCTGAATTTAGCATCCAGGTTATGGAAACCTACACACAACTCTTCCTCACAATTTGTACTGGAAAAAAAGCATTTTCCTATGAACCCTGAGTGATGGTCTTCTGTGTACCCACAGTCAGAACAGACTATATATAAAACAGTAATAAAGCTTTGCAGTTATAAAGCAGGCTGCTGGCATGAATGAAGTATATGGAAGAATGACTGTTTACATGCCAACTAGACCAAAATTTTGGGATCTACTGAATGTGCATTAAAACTGTACTTCATCCAGAATTACATTTTTTGATTTATTAGGAAGATTCAAAATAAAATAAAATATTTTCTTGTTCAATTTTTCTAAAAGAGAATGTTTTAAACTGTAATAAATTTGAATTTTCCTCTTTTCAGCCTCTGAAAATAACAGAATTAAAGGCACACATCATGACATTTTAGACTTTTCCCCTATTAATTTTATTCCCCCCCCTTTGCAAACTCTATATCTTCTCAGTATCGAAGAAGTTTTAAAACAGTAGAGGAAACATGAACACTACATCGAGGACAAGAAGTTTAAAAGATGTCAATGTATTGACATTTTCTAGTTTTCAGGCGGCTTATATATAGGTGTTACAATAGGCAAATTCAGGAGCCCAGGAATTAAAAATCTTGTCCAAAAGTCACTGGATTAAACAATAACACATGGCCAGAAAATATCTTACAGAGATCAAATAGAAGAAAAATTATGTAAACCAGGCAATAAAGAGAGACCATTTGGACTGTATGTTCTCTACCCTTGTCATATTAGGAGCACTATGAAAATGAAATGTTATCAGGAGATTTGATTACACTACAAGAAAAGATAGGTTGTGTAGACTCATACTGAAAGCTTTCTATAATGTATAGTCTTAGTACATTGCCCAATGTTGCTACAAAATGGCATTTATCTTGTGGGACCACAAATTTCTTGTCACTCTAATTTCTTTCTTAACAACAAATTATTTTTTATCAGAGCTATGTTTCCACAGTACCATTTACCAATAAAGAATTATATATACTTACACATATTATTATGAGAAACAGGACAGCAAGTTCAATGCTTAATTACTTAATAGAAAATTATGTTTAGACCAAAGATATGGGAAACTAATGAGTTCCCAGGATAGCTGCAAGTAATGTTACAATACAACCTGCATATTTGTATTCCAGAAGTTCCTTTTGTTTTGCATAATGTCCAGAGAAAGACTTAAAACTCAAATCAAATCATGTTCTCACAAATTTGTCTCAGCTTTAATAAGCAAACTTATTCAAGGTTTGAAGTACACAGAGTATGAAAACAACTCCAAAATTCTCTAAATTCTGTGAATTATTAAAAATAAACTTATCCATGGTTTAAAGTTCACATAAGAAAATGAAAACATACTTCAAAATGCTCTAAAACTTGAGTCACACCAAATGGACTGATCATATTTTCAAATCCAAGGCATGCATTAGAATTTTTACGTTCCTGAAAAATTCCCCCAACCATTTGGAGGGTCACAGTTTTGAACCACAGTCATGATTAATTGACTAGGTCCATATTTGCTATAGGAATTAATGCATTGCATTAATTTAGGACTTTATTCCCACTGAAAGTAAGCCCACTGATTTTAGCAAGTTTTGAATCAGGTTTTCCATGGGCACACATAAATTATCTACCTACTTTATCTATCTCAATACCTCTGAGGACAAAACTGCGTTTTCTGAGGGATTCACACATTTCATGGATAATTAATCATTCCTTTCATAGTAGATCGTTTTGATCTAGACTTACAAGATATACTTGCATACTTTAGTAGTTGCTCACTTACAATCATAACAAGTAAAATGACATAGTCAATATTTAACCTGCTTATCTCACACGCTTATCGGCACTATCAGCAGTAAATGATCCATTAGAATAGTGTGCTTCAGTGAAGCTCTTCAGAAACACATAATATTTAAAGGAGTTGCCTGCACTTCTGTTAAAAACCCAGATTTAGAAAACTATAAACAAAGAGGTAAACATTTTTAACAGCTAACCCTCAGCAGATAGCAGTCATTTGAAAGTAATTTATACTTTCTATAAATGTTAGCCCATAAAGACCTGATGACACATTGTATTTAGTCTCAGTGAAAAATATTGCAGAAAAATCTTGACACAGTTTACTTAACCCCTCTTATATATGTAAACCATATTCAACCTCCTCCAAGACATTTTCAAATATTATATCCATCTACCCCATCTGGAAAAAAACCCAACCAGTACTCCCAGGCTTATAATTTCATTATCATTTTCAGATGCTAATGTTATCAATTAATAGGTATAATATGATTGAAATAACCAGGGAGCTGCTAAAGTCCTGTGTACAGGCCCCATTAGTCAATATTTAAAATAGAGAAACAATAACTAGACATGATTTAGGGTTTAGGAACTACTAGACAATAGGGCTTTATGTTTATGTCAGAAAAGATAATGAATTGTGGTCTGGCCAATAAACCTTGAAGAACTGCTTGGAACCGCCTAGATTAGGGAAGAAGTAGGTAAAAGGTAATTCATACAAGGAGAGATCATGACCACCAACTCATTGACCACCTACTCAAATGATACCACCTACTCAAAAAAAGGCAATGAAGGAAGACAGAGTCTGCACACTAATTTATATCAGGGGCAAAGAAGAAAGAACCAATCATTAAGGAAAACAACAATGAATATGTATTAGTTAGGTGGATAAATGTGAGAATTTTTGAGACAAGGGTGTGCTGTCTTGAGACAGGCACCCATTCACATGCATCAATGAAATTAATTTGAAAATACCTCAACTTTGTGTGTTATTGGCTTGCACACTAGGTAAACAAACCCCATTTGTGGGACAACACTTACGAGAGCAAAACCAAAAGATACACGTATATTAGAAAATCTAGTCGACTCAGTTTTTAAATAAGTGATATAAATTTTTATTTCCTTTCACAATTTGAATTTAATTTTTTAAAAATAGCCTATAGTTTACTCCCAAATTCCTCCAAAGTCCAGGCCACCAAAGAACCACTGTCAGTCCTACAAGAAATGAAAAACTTATCAAAAGCTAGGACTAAGTCTTTAAATAACAATGAAGTACTCCAGGCACCAAGTACTTTTAAAAAGGCATACCTTTTATCTGAAGGCACATCTGAGAAGAAAACACAGATATCTCCTTGATGTTGGGCTGCCCATACTGCAGAAGGCAAGTTACAAAAAGGAGTCAGGTACCTGATAAAGTCCATAGAACCTGTAGAGAAAGACAATGATCCCTAAAATTATGATTACTTATGGTGAAATAAAGCTCAAAAGCCATAAAGTATTCTGGAAGAGCTGTTACAGCATACAAACCCAGAAAAAAACAAGGCAGATACCCTCACCAAACTCCACAGTTGTTCTGTGAATACAAAAACCCTTCCCTCTACTTTTTTTTAAGCTGACCAGCCATACTTGCCAAAAGGCAAAGAAAACAATATGCAGCTGTGGCCAAAAGGGAGGGAGGGAGACAACTATATGACTTGGAGCAAAAACTCTCAAAAGTGGAAGTACTAAAGGCTTTGACTGAATGCACATACCTTTGTCCTTGGGTAGCTGAGCAGGATTTGTTATCTAAAACCTGCAATTCTCCAAAGGCAGTACCACACTTTTTGCATGCCTAGCTAAAGATACTAGCTTGGGTCCCGGGAGTTATATAAACATATTAATAAGGCTTCAGCTGAGGCTAATTAGCCTCACCTGTTCCTCCAGTTAATTGGCCAAGGTGGAACACCCTGCTGATACCATCATTTTGCCCCAGTTTGGGGGCTGGGCTGTCCTATGGTAACTTTTGTGTTCACTTCACAAAGTAAAAACATGTTGTTACTTGTTGCTACTATTTATAATTCTAGATTAAGCAACTGGGGACTGAATCCTAATTACCTCACTCTAGCATGTGACATTTCTCAGCCCTGCACAGGTTTCAAAACCAGTATCACAGAGTAAAAACCCCTCTCTGCAAATACATCTCATTTCCATGAAAGCTTCTTTTCCTGAAAATTAACATCTGCAAACTGCCATAGCAATGCCTGCAATCAAAGAACAAACTTCCTTGCTGTCATCACTGTGGCCTACTTAAGGGAGACTTTATGATACAAACACCAACTTTAGATCTCAGTTTTGGTTGTCTCAGAGAATCTTGTGATTCTCAAGCAATTCTGCTAGCTGAGTGGCACGTTACGCGTGGGGCAGCTCAGTCTCAAAAAGCCACTTGCAGTGGCCTGTTCTTCTGCCTGATTTTCACTTGATCAAAATATCATGCTAACTATCACAGTATCAGCACACAGACAGCTGGTTAACTTTGTGGTTAAGGTGTACATACATTAGAGCTTTTGCTGGCCTGACTATGCTGGCAGGTAAAGTGTGATTTGTTAAATTTAATATAACTAGGCTGGCAAGAGCATTTCAGTGTAGAATAAGCTACTTTACGCAAACAGACTCGTCACAGGAGGAAAAAACACAGCCAAGTGATAGTTCCTAAATTCTCTGTATACTTAGCCATGGTTACTTAATGCTGAAGCTGCTGTGCTTTTTTCTGGGCAAACATGTTGGGCTGCATTATGCTGAAAGTAAGCGTTTCAGCCAAGCAGAGAAATGTTTTGTCAAAACTATGCAAATCTGCAGTGGGGAAAATGATCTCATGCAACAGAGAGCTGCCCTATGATAAAACTTGGGAGCAGTCTACAAAGCCTTATGTTGGTATAAAATGTCACTGAAACAACACAGAGAGGTAGCAGATCTGCAGAGTGGGTTGTCATTTATTCAGAGAACCACATTCCACTGGCCATAGATGAGTGAATCAGCATAGCACCTGTGGCCTTAGACGTAGACTCTGACCTCTGAATCTACCTAAACCTTGCAAACGCAGGCCAAAGCCCCAAGTCAACAGAGCATAGATTTAGCTTTATGTCAGCCTGACTTACAATGTTTACCTAAAATTTGCTGAAGAGGAATGGCCTTCAGAAAAAGACAAGATTCAGTATAAAAGACTGTGCCTTCATCTGGCATCTGAAGATTTCACAGGATGGAAATCTGGAGAATGTCTTAGAAGAATAATAAAGATTAACAGTTCGGCATCAGACAGAAAATGGTCTGCTGGGACTGTGTTCACGCCTGTTGCTCTATGTTTCCAATTAACTTGATTTTGGAGCAATGGATGCTGTCCAAAGATTTACATAAATAACAAATACACTGAAAAATACAGATTTCCTGGGGTGTTTTAATTTAACATTAACCAGATGCATTTGCAATAAAGGCTGAATTAAAAGTCTGGTGCCTTAAAGCAGGGAAACTATTTACAATGGGGAACTTCCTATCTAGAAGGAATACACCCCAAGAGGTTCATATGTCGGCTTGTAACTATTCAACAAGGCCAATATTTTAAATGCTTTTAGCCAGGTCAAGCCCTATGGTGCATTCATCAGTCATTGGTATGAAAAGCTGGTTATTTGGTTCCCCAAGGAATATGTATTTATTAAATGTTCACATCAGCATAACCTGCAGGGCCTGCTCAGGCACAAAGTCTATTGAAATAAATAGAACTCTTCCTGAAGAAGGTAACCTTCCATTTAGTTAGCCACCAAGTACCCAGACAGTGCTTTTTGCTCACAAATCTCACAGTGCTCCGCAGTGGTTGGGGAGCTCTGGTTAAATGGGAAAGCAGACACACAAGTAAACTGACCTGGTGAAATTCATGCTTGGAAGAGCACAAGCAAGAGCAGTGCCTGGCAGAGATGCTGTCGGGGACCCAATCTGCTGGGTCATGCTATCACACAAGAATGAAGGGAAAAACTTTTCAGTCAACAAGACTTTGGAGGGCAAAGGTAGGGATGAATTTTCATACAAATAGGTACAATAGTCAGGTCTAGGCAGGCACTACTTTGGAGATTCATCTTTCCCTTCACATTTCTCTATATGTGATTGCTATTTTGGCACCCTCCTAAATCATTTCAAATCAGACTAGTCATGTATTTTGCACAGAAAGTTGGAATATTATACACTGAAAATGGGACAGTGTATTTTAATAGATTCATGTAATTCATTAAGAACCAGTAACTTCTCATGGAAAACAATCTCACTGAGTCTGCTGAGTAAGAGACTTCTTTTTTTGTGCTCCCCTGTTCTTTACTTGTTAAGAAGATTTGCACGACAGCAAGTTTTTTTTCCTTGAAATTCATTAATTTCAATTCCTTGTCCTTCATCTGAAATCACAAGCTGCTGACTGTGAAATCACAACTCCTCGTGAGGAAAGAGAGAACATTCAAAATAAAACAATTAAAAGGAAGCATGTCTAAGGCAGGATGAAGCATCAAGTTCTCAAACCAAACAAGATACTGTGCTTAGAGGTATGAAAGTTATATTTTCTGAGGATTTATAAAGATAACTGGACCTTTAATCAATGCTGGTATTGTCTGGCACTTCCAAGGACTTTTTCTGCAACTTGCTGGGAAATCCTTACCCTGGAAATTTTCAAGAGCTCTCTTAGATTTTTCCTAGTGCTTTCTAGAAATTACACCGGGCCATTTTAGCACTAGTCCTGAAGCTTTCTAGTAATTCATTCACTGCTTTCTAGGAATTTCCCCACTACTTTCTATGGCATCCCCATCTACAGTCTAGAAATCCTGATATTTTCTAGGAATTCACCTGATGCTTTCTAGGAATGTCCTGTCTGTTTTCTAGGAATTTTTCCTACACTTTCTTTGAACTTCCACAGAGTGTTCTAGGAATTTCACATTCTACTTTCTGGGGATGTTCCTGATGCTTTCTAGTACTTCTCCCCTTACTTTCTATGATTTTTTTTTTTTTTCCAGCTTTCTAGAAATTCCCCTGTTCCTTTATAGGAATCTTTCCATCCTTTCTTGAACTCACCATCAGGGAGCAGTAAGAGAAGGGCTGCTTGGTGAGGGACGCTGTGAGCAACCATAGCACAGACAGGACCGCAACCAGTGGCAGCTGGCTGGGGCAAGCAGAGTATAGCTGGGACAGCGGCTGGTTCCATCAACACGCCAGGCATCGTCAGACAAATGCAAGGTAGTAAGCCATGTCCAAAGTCAGTCCAGGAAACCCAAATGAATGTTCAGGAACAGCAGGGAACAGGGTTTGAAACAGGCACTACTTGGTGTAGCTCATGCAGGTGCATTTCAAGGATTAGAAAGCACCCTCATTGAATAATTTCTACATTCAATGTCTTGTAAAATAACCTAATTAAAATCTCTGTATTCCCTATCAAATGATGAATTGCTATAGATTTTTAACATGAGAAATTCTGAAATGTTAATTTCAGAATTTTCCATTTATATTCCATCACAGAATTTATTTACTAATGGGATGTAGCCAAACTGTTTCTTCTCCCCTCTGGAAATGCATGAGAAGTTATTCAGATACAAAATTATTTCATCATAAACTTAATTTAAAGGTATGGTTTCTCAGATTGTACTTTCTTCTGTTTAGTACATTACCTACATATCTTACTGGTCCTGCAACACTTAAACCATGCAGTACAACATATTTTCATCATGCCTGTTTAGTCCATGTGGTAAAAAATAATTGTTAAAGATTCCACTACAGGATTCTTATACTTGCTGAGCTTTAAAGTTGGTTAGTACAAATATTTGGTAGGGTTTTCATTACTACTGACATGTTATTCAGTTCCTTTGCTAATTATAGACAGCTGGCCAGCCAATGTTTTTCAAAATATGTTTGAATACCCTTGGATTCACACAAAGTCCAAGTTAATGTCTAGTGTGGGAGTGAAGATTAAATTTTAAGTCCTGTCTCGACATTTTAGGTGTATCCTCATTGCATAATGAAATATGAGACACACATTACACAAAAGCACATTTTTCCTAAGAGCTTCTACTACTTTAAATCTCATTATTTAGTATTTCATATTTAAAAGGTGAGGACCAGTAAGTATTTAGCACATACACAAACAAGAGAACAAACCTTCCTACACATCATTTGCCAGCTGCTACACAAGCTGTTGAAATACTTGTGCATATCATTTTCATTGCTCTGTGTTGCATACTAAAGGTTGGACATTCTTCGCTAAAAAATCACTACAAAAGTAGGGTAGAGACAGAATTCTACCGCAGAGGACAGAATTATTCACTGGCCCTCGGTATGACATGTACTGCAATTGCTCTTGCAACTCAAATGGTGAAGCAGAAACTGGGACTCCATAAACTTACTGTTCCCCTCAGTCAGGTTAGTTGAGACACCTTATACACTAAATCCATCTTACAAGGATACTTGTCAGCTTCTTTAGATCTCAGACTCTGTGAACTATCTAATCTAATCTAATCTAATCTAAGGTCCCCCAAACAATGTTAAAATGTGAAACAAACATTCTAGTGAAGGATTTTTTTTCTAAAGTTTTGCACTGATTGCAAAGGAACTGTAAGTTATTTCTTTCAACCTCCAATATAATATGAATTTGGAGTTTCTCTTTAGGGTATGTCATACACATAAGAACATAAAAATGAAAACGTAATACATGTAAAGTACTGATACTTTAAAAATACCTGTTCTAATAATTTTAATGCTATATTCTTGGAGACAGTTGTTCATACAGTGTATGGGAAGGTGTTTAAAACTGTTTATGTAGATACAGCTTATGAGTCATTCACACTAATCTTTGCTACAGGTGCTCTAGGCAAGAAAAAAATCTGAGAGACAAAATCCCTTTGATTCAGCGTATGCTTATGGCCATCTAGAAAACTATGGCATGGCTCACCAGGCTCTTGATGTATTTGCAAAGGTAGTTAAGAAAGCTGCCTTTAGTAAATACAATTTCAAATTTCTAGTAAAACCTCATAGCTCTTTATAGATCATTTGTATTAGTCTACAGCAGCCTGAAACCCAGAGCACAAATCAGCCAAGGTGCCAAATAAGTTATGAAAAATGTCTTCAAGAAATTGAGATGGTTTTGTTAATGATAATTTGATTAGTATTCTTCTGAGATTATGGCACTCTAACTAAATCATCAACCTACTAAAAATCAGTGAAAGTCTGCAAAAGCATATAGACCTGATTCTATTTTCATTTACAATGTGGTAAATCAGGAGTAAGCCCAATGAAAGCATTAAGGTTGCACTAGTGTAAAACTTGTATAAGTGAATGGAAACTCAAGGCAATATTTCTACTGAATTGGGTTTTTTTCTATTCAGAACGCATACTGAGAAAACTTTAGGTTTCCAACATGTACGTGTGAAATAGCTGTGATCCCTAATTTTTTAATCCTTTGATTTCATATTCACATGATGAATCTACTTTCTCACAATAGAATAAATGTCCACAAACACACATATGGGTATTTTCTGATGTCTACAGAATTCAGAAATGTGAAAAGTAGACAAAAGAGCATTTTTGGCATATGAACATGCTTGACAGGATTTAGAACAAAACATTTCCTTGCCAAGCTCTCCTCCTTTCCCAAGTCAGAAACAAAGATCATAAAATAGTCTTACATAACTGCCAACCAGATTGTCTTTTTAAATATAATTCAGTCTTTGTGTTATAGCCAAAACGATTCTGTTTAACATGTATTTTCTCACCCTCTCTCCATGTTTGATTACACAACAAGTTCCTGATTTAAAGACCATTGAAATAAATGGAAACATTCATATTCATTACAAATGAAATGTTTTCCATTTGAATTACAGAGATGGAGTAAGAAATTCTGATATAGTGTGGCCTTCTGTAGATTATCAGTGCAGCTAGTGGCAGATATGTGAAGAACTGGGTGCTACTTACTTCTCCCTAGGTGACATGGAGCTGGCCATCTCCTATTGCAAAAAAGTATTGCCTGTATTTGAAGAGTCAAAGGTACTTTTTGTTTGCTCTCCCTGTTTGTTCTGTAATGCACATAGAGGATGGAGGATGGAGGGGTTTCTATAGGCATTGGGAAATAGCATGAGCTACAGTGATCTAAGAGCTTGCTCCCTGCACAGGACTCCGTTCACTTCAATAAAACTGCATGCACCTAACAGCATGCAAACTAAGCCTTCAGCTGCACGTTTCTAAATAAAACCCTTCCTCCCACACAGTATCCATCAGCTGAATGGTGATGCAGAGAACTTTTGAGCAGAGGTTAGTTTACAGGAATGACTACACCCTCCAGCTTGCCTTTTTTTCTTTTACAGAATTAATTATTTTAAATTCTGCCTACTGAAATGGATTCTGCTGTCCCTAAATTTTAAGACAATTGTGTAACCATTTCACTTCAATAAACGGATTAAGTATAACAGCCAGCTAGGAAATCTCACAGTCCATTATTAATTAGCAAAATAATATCTTATGTAGAACCTAGATTATCTGGAGCATCAGGTACTGATTTAAAAAATAAAAACACCATAATACTTATTTTTTTCAAAATTTGCAAGGCAAAGTTATAGCTCCAAAACTCACAGAGACACTCTTCAGAGGTAGTCTCAAGGAGACAACACTGCTCACTAGAATGGGAAATACATGCTCTGTATTTCAGAGAAAGGGTGTACCATGTGTGCTGAAAAGATGTGATAAAAAATTGTTCAAAGAGCAGTTTGTAAAAAGGGGTTGAGACAAGACCATAGCTGTCAGTGTGGCTTTGGCCTATTCCACTTTACAGAGCAGGCTCTGATCTGTGCTTCACCGAACAAAAGTATGAGTGAATAAATTACCTCTCTGAAATGCATTTGAGCCTCTGCTGGTTATAAAGCCCTGAAAAGTCAAACAAGACGGACTTTTAAAAAAAAATAAATCTAAAATTACTTCTCCACAATAGCAATTACACCACTGTGATCAGTAATGAGGCATTTTATGTATGAATTTGCTTCACAAGAAATATTGAGCAATTAAGAAAATCTCGTTTCTTTCTTTTTTGAACAGGAAACAAGATGGCTTTTCACATATAAAGCTGCTCTAACTCCAGGGCAAGGGAAAGAATTATGAGACAGACATTATATAGAAAGGACAGCACACTTTAAAATCATGGTTAATTTGCTGGTCCTCCTGTACCTGTCTACCAGCAGTTGCTAAAAAGCAGGCTGTGATGCGGCACTGGTGCTTAGGAAGGGTAGGTAAGCAGCAACCGCTCCATCTGGGTTCCTCCACAGTGCCAACAAGAGGAGTGACTGTAGCAGATGCAATCTAGGTTTTACATCAGCTGTTTCGGGTACTAGTTGTAGCAGTGGCACAGACCATGTAAGCCTTCTGGGAAGTCAAGTGACTCAAGCAGCTAAACTGTGCAAAAGCCTCTTGATTCCCAAGTTTGCTGTACAGAAAGCTTGTGTGTGCTGCCATCAAAGCTCCTGTCTGCGATGTAACCAATCATTTGTGCTGCACACTACCTTCATCATGGTGCAGAGTGAGAGTCTGGGACAGCCCCTGAGAGCACCTAAATTGATCTTTTCCACTGGCTCAACTTTCATGTAAGTGAGCTGATGCCACCAAAAATTAAGAAAACAACTTGAACATTGACTCTCAGTATCAGTTAACATAAATTGAAATGTGTGTAGCTCATCTGCATATCTAAAATTTAATCTCTTTCAGTGGACCTATGACTGATGTGACAACCTGAATAATACATGGCGCGATTTCTGCCTGAAGAGTAATTGCCGCTGGGCCAACTAGTGTCCTGAACCTTTTATTACAGACAGCTTTTCCCTCCATAAAACTCACTGGATGATACTTATCCCTTTGTGAAGCATGTTCTAGCAGACCATGTGGCCAGTGGATGGGTAAGTGTTTTGTCCTGTCTTACTCATCCTGAAAAAAAACCCAAACAAAAAACAGGAGCACATTCTTCTGATTACAGCAACTTTCCAACACTTGCATTAATTATACAGACAGGAGAGGTTATGCTTTCTATTGATCCATGATTAGTATCAATAATTAGTGTTCCATGCAAAATATAGACTGCCTAGGAAATTCACTCTCACAGAAGACAGCAGAAGTGAACAGGCCTTTTAAAGGGTTGGATTTAGAAGTTCTATATGGCTGAAAAACACTCTTCTTGCCCTAATGAATGAGATGCAATTAAAAAAAACCCAAACCAACAGAAACAACAGAAAAGTAAAGAGATAGTGAAAGAATCATCTGCCTCAGAGAAAGCTTTATAAACAGAGTCATTTCTGGAAAAGAGGGTTTGGAAGCATAAACAAGGAATCTGCCTAGTGTGTTGAGGGGAACAGTGTTTTGCCTACATTTTTTGGTAAATAAAAAGGATTTAACCAATTAACTACCTGGCTTCAGCATTGATCTCTTTTCATAATGGAAACAGCTTGTAAAACCCTGAACATACAGAGAGTGCAGGCTGGTGTCTGCAAGTTCCAATAAAATACTCAGTACTGTTCTATCTGAGAACTGAATTATTTGTCTAATGTCAGAATGCAATAAATTGCTTCTCCCTCTTGTTTAAGAAGGATTGTGAAGACTGGATTGTGAGATGTCCTTATTTGCCCTATCAGGCAATTTGCCAGTATGCTTCAAGTCCTTAACACAGTAGTCATTGGCTTTCTGCTTTATAGAAACATTTTAAAGACTTGTGGTAAGCTAGGAAGTAATTTCTCAGTGTTTTCCACCATTAGGTTATTCTCTGGCCACCACTACAACATATTCTGTAGGTAGTCTTTACAAACTGATCCCCCTGCCCTGTTTTCATAACACTAGTCAAAAGTGAATGATTCAGTAGCATCCCAATGTATCAAGTACTAGGCCAGAACCAAGAAGTGAAATCCTGACCCAGACTTCTTGAAAAATTGGAATGGGGGTATTTGCTTAGACCCAGCATGAAGCCTTTGTTTCTATTTATAATCTGATACTGCATGAAGGGAGAGAAGGAGGAGGAGCTGGGGAGGGGTGGGGGAGATGAAAACCAATGTCTCTCTTGGACTCACACTTGAAGACAAAACTCCACACAGTTTGGATTCTCATTTCGGTGAAGTGGGAGTTTTCAGCCCTTCTAAATTTCCTGATTCCTATAGTCTTACCTCTAAACCCCCATGGATTCACAGCTGCACAAAACACTTCAGCCTGAGTCAAAGTCTGAATTTAATTATGTGGTTCAACATAGATTAATTCTGTACAAACACAACACCATCAGTCAGTTCTGAAGTATCATCAGATATTTTTTGCCAATCAGGAAATCAATTGTCTGTCCATATAAAGGCGCAGTTCTATTTTCTGTCATTAAAACTTACTTACTGTCAAACCTTACTGATTATCATTGAAACTTACTGTGGAAATAATTTTTTAAAATAAGATATGTACCATGTAAACCACCAGAAATTGTGATCCAATCCTTAGTGTGCAAAGTTGTTTAACAACATTTTGCTTTCTAGGAAGAAATACATGTGCTTTCTTATAGAAACTATCTCCAAGACAAATATAGTTATGTTACATATGAACAGAAAATTTAGTAAATTATAGTCATATTTTTAGATGTTAATATTTAAGAGCCCTGGTATATCCACCTTCTGTGTAAAACTGCTCTTGGCAACATACAAACTTCAGTGCTCCTGGCAAATATGACTTATTCACATTCAGCTGCCATTGTTGAAGAGACTTAAAGCTGATGAATGCACATGAAATGAAATAAAATCTAATAAAGATACTATGTATTCAAACTAAGGAGCAACAGACATTTCAGATATTGCTGAAATTTGTACTATTTCAGCACTTCATGCCACCAAATTCTACTCTCCTTATGTTCCCTCGAGCTGGAATTGTATTAAAAAACCTATTAACTTTCAAGAAAATATAAAACACAAAATTAAAAGGGAAGGGAAACTTTGATAACACACAGAAAATGCCAAGAGCAGCAAGATTTGTGCTAACAATTAAAAATGAAAAAATAAGTAAAAATTTTTAATAAACCTAGGAGAGAAAGTTTTCAGCAGAATACGAAGATGGGAAGCATTCCCATTCCTGGCAGCATCATACTGCTCTGTGCATTGGTGAGAGAAAAAGCACTATCATTCCGGGTATCTATCAGAATAGCCATGTCAGTCGACGTGATCCTGACTGATCAGATCTGCTGGCTGATGCCTCTCCAGTGTAAACTGGACTTTGGCCATAGTCACCGTCTGAAATGCAGGACAGCTCTACTGTACTGGCACACAGTGCATTAAATGCTTTCACTCCTGCATGTTGGTGTTCTTAGTGAAGCTATGGAGAAAGATGTCGAGTTATGCTGATTTAGAAAAAAGGCTACACAGCATGACCATGTCAGCTTTTAAAAGGTGAAACATGTTGCATAACAAATACCATTTGTGCACATGGGACAGTGGTGAAATCAGAATTGTCCTTTCCAAAGTCTTCCAAATGCACCACTTCTGAGAGAGAAAGACTAAATTTAACTGTTTTAATAATACTTGCCTTCACTTTCTTTCCCTTTAGGCTGAGCAGCATACTAGCTTCTCCATCTCCTGTGCATGATCAATTCAATTACCTGCCATTAGAAGACTGTTTTTAAAATGCCTGACAATATCAAGCTCTTTAGTACCATTTTCCATCTGAAAATGACAAACAATTTGTAAGAACTGACCTAATAAAGTGCTGCTGGAAAGCCACGCTAAAACAAAAATTTTCCCTGTATTGTCCCTAGTTTGCAGATAGAGAAACTTAAGCCAAGAGGAATTATGTTCACACAGTTTGTCAGTATTAAATCTGGAATTAAAATTTAGGGTCAGAAATCCTTGCCTATTGATGTAAAATTTAATATTGCACAGACTGCAGTGGGACCCACTTCTTGTTAGAACATGACTTGCCCTGTGTTCCAGGGATACACTGTTCTCTGACAGACAAGTGCCAGCTACCAGCAGAGTTTTTAAAAAGCCACGTTCAGGTATTTTCCCTTCAAAATTACATAGCATTTGCTTTTATTGCCGCACCTGTATTGGCTTGAACTTCACAGGCTGTGCAGAGTCTTGCTCTGGGGCCAACCTCACTTGGAGTTTCAGTCATGTCGCTGTGTAGCCACTAGATGTCACTTTATTAAGATTTTTTTTTTCCTAGTCTGTGAGTTTTATTAGTGTTAGTAGAAAACTTCTTAATTTCGTTCCCATTTTAAATACTTTTAAATAAGAACTGGTGATGCTGATGAATTTTTTACCTAATTTAATTATTATGGTTGTTCCATATTCCAAAATCTGAGCTCTTAAAACACTGTGGCAAAGGTTAAATCACCCCCTTTATTCAGAAAGTGTAAATGTCATCTAAATTTGTCTATCACACTTGTCATTTGTGATCAGAATTTTAGCTTCACAGAATCACACTTTTGCTTGTTTTGTAATTCTGTTGCAACTCACAGAACTACAAAACTGGGAAACGCTTGGCCCTCAGTGTGCAGGGGCAGCATGGCTGATGAGAGTGTGCGGTGACTTTGGAAGAAAAACATGAAGCCTCAGCTACCAGTTCCCATTCTTCTTTTGCTCAGTTCATACAATGAATCAGGAATGAGGCACCAGAGAATGAAAAGCAGAAGAATGAACACACTGCAAAAAAAAGCAGTGCTACTTGCAGAGCAGATGATGTCATTTTGGCCTGCTGTAAGTAACAGAGATGCTGTCAAACACAGTGTTTATGGTTTAAAAGCTCCATATATTTTATCCTCAGGATGATAACTCTCAGCTTTCTGATGCTTTTGTCTTTGAACTTGGACTAAAAGTTCACCCTTGCAGAGGGTGACCCAGTTTGAAAAGCATTCTCCCTTACAGCCAGACAGAAAGCTTTGCACAATTTTGGTACCAATATTAAAGAAAGTTGAAATCAAACTAGAAGTAATAATCAGGGGAAAGGTGAGTCCATCTTACAAGAGGAGGCTCTAACAACTTTGCTTATCCTGGTAATACAAAGAGTATGCTTATTTTCTTTAAGTACATTAGGTGAGGGGTAAAAACCTGGGCAGAGAAGCAGCTATAAAATATGTCCGCAACGTAAAGTAGAGGACAGTCGGGAAATCAGAAGTAGGTTTCTACCTGGCAAGCCAGTGAAGTTCCTCCCAGGAGAGTGCAAGATGCAAGAAACTTTACTCATTATTAAGCAGACCTTGATAGTTAGAGACAGGAGAGGGATAACACGACACAAATGTCTGCAATGATCCACGGGTATCATCTAGCCTGTACTTTCACCTGATGACAGCTTAGCCACCACTATGAAAGACAGCTGGTGTGGAGACTTATTACTAAGCCCTGGGGCTGGCAGACAACGGAAACATAAAATGTTGGGAGAAATTATAAGGGCTGTAGAATATTCAAAAGACATGCAGAATGAAGAGATCGTCTGTTGCTTTTACGGTTTATTCCAAAACATTGTGCACTTCAAAGTGATAACTATGCTAGCTCTCTTAGGATGTTAGTTCCACCCTAGCAGCTGTAAACTCCTTTCTAAAGAGTTAATTGTCTCATCTGCCTCAGTTCAGCTGATTATTCTAGTTTCTAGTAATTAAGATTGCATTTCATGATTCTCAGCCTTATTAAATTAATGTTACAGTTTTGTATGCTACAAAAATAATACTTGTCATTATTTTAATTAAATTATTCATAAATGGCATTGGTTCCACTTCAGATGTATGTGTAATGAGAACAGGACCAAGCAGACATATCATTCATCATAAATTTTGATGTATTTTTTCTGTTAATTTGAGATACATTGAACCATTCACATTAGATGCAAATCTTTCCAATTTATCTTCCTGCTTTTTGAAAAAAAAATACTTTCCTCTTCAAGCTAAAACAAGGAAATCATTCTTTATTCATCTTTACACCTCATTTCAGTCAATTTTTTCCAGACCTGCCATGGTTCTGAGACTCTCCTTGCCCAGATGCCTTGGTGTGCTGCAAAATGCACTGAGAATAATGAGGAGGTTGCTTTTTTCTCCAGTGCTGCCACACTTATGTTGTCAGCACTGTAGTACAAAACAAGATTAAGTCTGATATTCTATCCTGTTACAATGCTATCCAGAGCACATCCCAACATATGTAAATTTTAATTTTTTTATATTATTCCTTGCAGCCAGAAGATTGACTGTTTTAATAACACAGTTGTAAAGCAACGGGCCAAATTCAGCCATCCCACTGAGGCCAATAGGGCTTATCCAATTTACACTATTGTAACTGAGCCATTTCTGACTCACATCAGGGAGATCAAGCAAAATTTGGCCCACAGTCCAAAAGGTAAAGTGTTTTGGGACATTTTCTGTCCTGCAAATTCATCATCTCACTGGTGGAGAATAGGTTAGTAGGATCACATGCTTGGGTACTCTAACCTTCACCCAACAACAGAGTCTGCTTTGAGAGATAGGAAAAGAGACTATAACAAGTCTGCAGCTAAAAGTGAGTTTGTGCCCTGGCTTCTTTATTTGTTGTAGGACTGGGACAGAGCATCAGAAAATCTTCCCCCCCTGCATAGTCAGAATGTGATGTGGCAATTTACTGTTCTTTTAAAAGTGTGGGATGGACTGCAATAGAAATACACTGAAGTATGATCCAAATTTCAAATAACATGAAAAGCTGCATCTTGAAAGGCTGGATTTTAAATTGTTCCCTTTCCTTTCTGAGCACACACTAAAATGCCTTCTGTTATAAATAAAAGTAGCAATCCTTCTTTGCCCCTTCTGCCTTCTCAAATTCTCTTTTCCACTCTGATCTCTAGTTTAGGTCCAAATAGTTGCAATAAAACTTCCAGGGACAACTCAAAGGAACAGTCCAAGAAGATAATGGAGATCAGATTGCTGACTGTTAAACAGAGCTTTGTTGTGGATTTAGTCAAAAGCTTTGCTGTCAGGGTTCTTATAGCACAGAACAGTGTCCAGATACAATAAAGATGGGCTTTAGCACAATGTTAATATGCACAGTGGATCTACAGGAATCTAATTTGCCAGTATATCTGAGGTGCTATCTAAAATTAATATGTGGTAGTTGAGTTCTTTCATTAGAATTGATCATTTTCATTGATGGTGGCTTGTGGGAGGGAGGAGAGGAGCAAGAATAATGGCCATCTCTAGGGAATAAAGGTACATACACATTTACACACTTCACCTAAGAAACTACAACATAAAGCAAAACCAATCCACAAATACTTATAAATTCTAGGTAACCCCCAAAACAAACGGCAGATTCTTCATCTTCCTGCCACCAGATTATTGCCACAAGTGATGAACAAAATGTAGCTTCTACAATGATAACTTATTCATTGCATAGTTTAGCTGCAAAATCTCATGTTCACTGAGCAGGGCAGTTATCCTGCTACCTGCTCTCTCCATATGTTTCTGTGTCCAGTTAATTGCTAA
Organism: Haliaeetus albicilla; assembly: GCF_947461875.1. NCBI lineage: Eukaryota > Metazoa > Chordata > Aves > Accipitriformes > Accipitridae > Haliaeetus > Haliaeetus albicilla. The sequence goes on along the minus strand of NC_091494.1, from coordinate 12,712,316 downwards.
CCTTTGCTAATCCACTTTTGTATTTGTTGATCACTGTGATCAAGGATGCTAGAATCACCTGTGGCAATCTGCATATAATTTAGCATAGAAGGAGACAATAAGGAACATCTGAGAGTGCTAGTGGGAAAAGGGACTGGGGCCAACAATGGGAAGCACTGGTTCCAACATGGGAAATTTGCAGAAAATTAGGGAGAACAAATAGAAGAAGAGCTGTAAATTCTCTGTTTTCACAGCCATGTATTTCAGATGCCTTCTTTTCTGATACAATTGGAAATTACAGATCATTGCTATTTGCAAATCATATTCTGTCCAGGTTGGAATTCTTTTTGGAGGGAGTTGCCAAAATCCAACCTTGTTTCCACAAACCAGTCATTATCAGATCATCTTCAAATAATGGTACCTTATTTTTTATGACTATTAAAATGTTTCCTCAGTGATTAATTAGGCCCTGAATACTGACAATCAGGGTATGTTGGATAGTATTTTATTCTATAATGGATGCACTGTTGAGAAATCATGACTCATAACTGAAAAGGAATTTTATTCATATTCTGTTACTAATTTCTATTATTATTATTATTGCTCTCACATATTCTACTAGCACCCTTCGCCTTTTCTTAAATAGGGAAGTCAGAGCACAAGGTGTGTTGACACAAAATCACCATGCCTTTTCTCTCCTGTAAAGCTCTAAGAACTCTGCCTGTTAGCAGAGGCCATTTTGTTCTCAGAATTGCTACAGCCTGTTAAAGATCAGACTGTGGTTTCTCATGGAAAAGTTACTTCTGTTCTTTCTGCTTTCTTTGTTGTCTCCCTTAGACCAAAAATACATAGCTGTTATTCGTGTTTGCCTAAACAGAAGAGTGCCTGAACTGAAGGAAAGGGGCATTCACTAACAAGAAGAAAAGGATTCAAGGAGACAGCCAAGGTCACATGGCCCAACAGGCCTCATCATATTCAGTTCCACAACACTTGTTTCTTTTATCCATTGCTTCTCTTGAGATTTTTCTTCAAATCACACAGAAATGAACTTCCATCAGTTCACTTCTAGGAGGGCTTGGTGTGAAACGGTTGCTAAGACCTGCTGTTGCCTAGATCTGTTCTCTCCTGTTTTGTTTTGATGGTGGGACATCAGATAATTTCTTCAGACAGGCTTACGGAAATTCGATTATATATGAATGCATGGAAAGGACAAAATTTGGCTTCCAAAGTCTACGGTAATAACAGTTAATTCTTACATAGTGCATTGTAGCTATATAAGCACTTTACAAGAGAATTTCAGCATTCCCATTCCCATGTGACAGACAGCAGAACACATGGAGCATGACCATGGCCGAGCCAGGAAGAAAGCCCAGAGCTCTGGCTGAGTGCCCTCTCCATCCTGCATTTCAGTGTTAGTTAAGGCAGCAGTTAAAGTAAAACACTGCCCAGCAAATCACTGGTGTAGAAATATTTATAGGCCACATTCAGCTTAAGCCAGCGCATTGCCGCTGGCTGTATTAGAGTTACATTTGCCTATACCACAGACAAAATGAGCCCTGGAACCTTGGAAAGTGTGGTCCTTACTTCGGCAGCAGTCGGGTGCAATACAGTAAAGAGCACATGGCAGGAAGACGACGTGACTGAGAGTGAGGTAATCCTATCTTTTTAAGAGAGGAAAATAGCCTGCAACACTACACACAGCCACAACTGGTTGGCTCCAAGTGGCTCTAGTCAGATCTTGTTCAGACATCGCTGGGGGTGAGGGGGAGCACAAAATCACCCTATAGTGACTGATGGGCAATGGTAAAATAAACATTTGCCTCCTGCCAGTCTCATGGAATTTCCTTTTCACTTCTAGACAGTTTAGAGCTGTGAAAGGACATGAGTGTTAAGAGACCAAAACTCTTCTGTAGATCAGTGAAACATATTCAGCATATTCTATGGTTAGGGGGATTTTGAACTTCATTAACTAATGACTCGGATGTAGGAGTCTCAGTCTGAGTGAAAGTGGTGCAGTCCCACTACCCCCAAAGCCTTCACCTCTCTGTTTCAGAGATCTGATTGTGCTAATCATGCCATTTGCTTGGAGATTGATTTTCATGACATAACCACCCACCTCCTATGCATAGAACTGGAACCACCAACTCATTTCACACAAGCCACACAACAAACCAGGAGATATCAACCCAGAGGCTAAAATAGGGTAAGAAACCGGCATTTAGATCATAGTAAAGCCTGCTCTCAGAGCACAGGGGCTGACAATCAGATTAAGAACCACTGTTCTGATCAGATGAAACAGATTCTAATCTTCGGTGTGAGATTTTAGCCCAGAACAGTAGGATGGGTTAAAACATCCTGAATTAAGCACCTAATCAGGTCCAAAATCTGATGTGACTGGCTTCACACTACTCCAAAACCCCAAGTGTCATTTTTTTGTGCTTCTAGCACATTTTTTGTCCTGGAACTAAGACCACACGAGGGCAGTGTGGGGGGGAGTAAAATCCAGGGATATGAATTAAACTGTAAACCTGAGTTTCCTGCCTCTTCATGAAATCTGGAGAGGTAGAGCTGTGTCCACTGAGTGGCCTGCATTTATCCCACAAACTAGAGATGAAAGTTTAACACTTCTGTTCAGCCTCCTCTTTTTTTCTCTGTCTTTTCTCCCTCCTCACATTTTATTTCCTTCTCACCTGCTGTGAATATTCTCTTTGCTAGAGAGCTGTGGCTTCAAAGTGCCTCAGAGATTGAGACTTCAGTGTACTTTGTTCTGCAAACATACAGTGATTTGGCTCCTAACAGGAGGGAAACTGTAAGAGATATGGAAAGTGGTACGCCAGGCCTGCAATTTGGAGAGGTGAACATTTTGTGTTGGAGCAAAGTCTCCAGAACTGTGGTTAAATGTCCATGTCCTCATCTAAACCAAAAGGCAAATTCCCCTGGGAAAGCAAACAAGAGCAATGTCCTTGTCTTAGCCAAGCATCATTTTCATATCATTTCCCTAGGCTAGGAAATATATTCTTCAGAAACTCTCAGCTAAGCACCTTTTCCCCTCAAACCCTCTGTAGGGTTCATTTCTCTAACTCACTGGGACAGCTGTTCAAGTGTTTTTTTCAAGAAGAAAGCAGCCAGAATTCTTAAAATCCTCTAGCTAAGTTTTACTGTGAACATGCTCTTAATACATACAGTACGTACTTATGTAAACTTTAGAGTATTAATTTAAGTTTGTATGCATTGTACTTGACTGATCATTTAGCTCCACTATAATCTTAAAAGATAAGTCTCCTAGGTCATAGTTGCACTATTCTGCAATTTCTTTACCTTCAGTTTTGGCTTCATAAGCAATTGATTATTTTAAAATTGGTATTGCCATCCTATGTAGTTAGATGCAGTGATAAACAAGAGGTCTTTCTCAGATCCTTAAGGAAAAGTACCATTTCCTAATAATCACACTCAGTATCCTGTTCAAAGATGGATTTTCATCCATTACATGCTTTTTCTCCTGCTGTGCAATTCTTGTTAAAGCACAGAAACATCTTCTTCTGTTTCAACATGTGCTGCATTACATCCCCTGTATCATCCATGCCAGCCACAGCTGTGACACTGTATCCTTGATGAAAGCAAGAAAATTAATGAGGTAGAACCTTTCTATCCAAAACCCAGGTTGATCTGCTTCCACAAAATTATGCTTTTCAGCGTATTCCTTCATGAAATACTGCAAAACAGACTTACAATATTCTCAGTCACAACTGATGGTAAGATAAGAAGCCCACTAACTGCTTCTGTATATCATATAAACTTTTCCTTGAACAGTTGTTTTGTATTTGTCCCTGTATCTGATCAATTAAACCCCATGTTAGGGCTTCATTTTTATTTCTATTTCCTTCAAAATTCATATATTGTTACAGGGACCTGTTTTCCTGTACGAGATCCAGCATGTAGAAGACCACTGTGCACATTTTTATCTGCACATGAGCTTAGGCATCCTTTGTCATAACAGGAAATCTGATCTTGCTCATACACAATTCCTTATTCTTTCATTCGGCCATAACGCTGGCTTCATAGTAACTGCTCATTATAGGCAAAATACTGGTCTCTTTTAGGGAATGACAGACCAGCCTTTGACTTAAAAATGGCCAAGATCTGGGCCTAAATCTTTTCTGTCTTCTCTTCTGCCTCTGATAGTTTGCTATAATTTGAGAGAAACAGTTCTGCTGAGTTTGGGTAAACAAATGTTATGGTTGTCTCACAGACAGAATAGCATTTAGCTCGTAGCAGAGGCTTGTTATTTTACAGTTAAAAAAAGCCAATTCTGAGATCCTGTCCTGGATGCCTAAATGCATATGTGACTTACTTATATAGTGTATTTTGTGTATTTTGGCACAAGGATGTTGTACACAATGATCTTATTTAGCAGTATTTTGAAGAACATGCCAATTTTGAAAAAGCAGTCATTCAAATATGTGACAGAGTTGTGCCTTCTGTTGAAGAGGATAGAAAATTGAGAAATATTTGCTTGTGATATCTATCCACTGTTTCTAAGGAGGGAATCTTCATTAACATCTTCTTTCAATTTTCATTTTACAAAATAGTTTATGCCAAACTGGAACATATCATCAAGTAAGGCGAAGTTGGGTAAGCACATGGGTTTTTTATATAATAAGTACATTGTGGTCTGAATTCTGTTCAGACTGAAGTTATTTTACTAAGTTGCTTTTTTACAGAGATGTTAGAATGAAGGCTTAAAATCAGCATAAGATCCGTTGTTACTTATGAATGAGAATATTAGTGAAAAGACTAATTGGTTCATATGAGAGGTTTAAGAATCAGCTGTTATTCTTAATATCCAGGGCTGGTCCTTCAAGAAAAAAAGAATTGACTCATCCTGGGACCCAAATATTGCAGTGTTGAGGTTCCATTATCTACTACGTCAGAATGAGAATAGCTGACATGTAAATTTTACTTAGTTTTTAATAGGTTCTCCAATATAATTTAACATCAGTGAATGGAGTATTATTGAAAGGAAGGAAAAGGCTATGTATTGTTTCTGTTTGGATAAAAAAAATGCTGATTTTCCTAAGTGATTTAGATGTCTATACACTACTGAAATCCAAATGAGAATCTGTAATTCTGCTGAAATTGTTAACGGTGTAGTCACTGTGTTTCCCTTTTTCTTTTAATAATAGATTTCTCTGTTTTCTTTTAAAGTTCTGTACATGATATACAAAGGAAAAAAATCCAAAATGAGAGAGAGCTAAATGCTGTTCAGGCACCATCCTAAAGCTGTTTTGTAATTTGAAATATTCAACATCATGTTATAACATCAGTGAATGAATACTTGGCAAGATTGACTAAAACAGATTTGAAAGAGGAAAACTAGCAACCATTTAACAGTGCAAAAGGGCTCTAACATTCATGATTCAGAGCCTGTGAGAAATGTGATATGATTGGTTATTGTTGTGTCTGCCAATTAAATAAAGCTCATCAAATTATTCATAGTAAATAAAGTTCTTTGCAAAATGAACCCATTTTACTCATAGCAGACTGTTCAAAGATGCTTCAATTTCTCTAAATGCTTTTTTTTTTTTTTTTTTTTTTGGTATGGTAGGGATTAGGAAACCATCCACAATGGTCAGCAGGCCCTTTGACTGGTAATGTGCACAATATGATTTTTTTTTGTTCTTTCCCTTGATGACAAACTTTGACCTTCTGGAGGGAATTGATACTTTCCTATTTGTAAAGAACATTGTACTTTCAGTACAGTTACATAAGAGAGAAAATAAAAAAGAAAGAGCACCAATACATCCTAACAGCACTAAGAATAAATCCTACCAATGTATAGAAGCATGATAATAATTTCAGATAACAACTAATGAACTGAACACTTCTGGTATAAATGCTTCAATGTTAGGAAAGAAAAACTGTAGGGATTTAGAGTTCTGGTACCAGTCACACAACAACTGACAGATACTGAATAGTCATGTCCAAGTTCACCGTGAACACCTGAACATAGCACACCAAATATAGCACCTTTATTCCAAACCATATAATACTTTAAAATCCATATATATTTTTGTTGTTCTCTGAATACTGCACTTCCCCATAGGTTTATGCTACACTTCACAATTCCATGGCCAAAAGGCTAATGCTCAAACCACTAGCTGTAGTTTGGAGATGGCAGCCACATTCACTGAGGTAGAAAGAAACTGTGGAGCTCAAACTACCACACTATTACTGCTGATAAACATTTGCACCCAGACAGTCTCCCACTTGGGTCCTGACCAAGTCAGTGGTACTCCTCAGCACAGATGTGATATAGCCACTCACTCAGAGATGGTGGGGAGCTGCACAAGAGCCTGGACTGTCTGTGCCACTGGACTTCATTACTGGGTCAAGACCTCGCCAGCTCTCTGTAGAAGGTTGTATCTTCTCAGTTTTGCTAAGTACTGATTTGACTTCTAGGCATGTAAAAATATATTTAGTAATAGCTTTGGTGCTGGAAATAAATTTCTGATTTTTCCTGACTATAAATCTGCTAACCAGTGAGGGAGAAAGAAGCTGCTTAAACTTAGGGAGTGCAGCTCGGCTTTGTACTTGCTAAACTCAAGTTATCTACAGAAAGAAAATTCTCCAGCTCTACAGCATAGTCTGCTTTCAGGCTATATGAAAAGATCAGATAATGCTTCTACTTGCAACACAGAGACAAAGGTTAATGAAAGCCAAGGCCTTTAGGTTAAAATTTGTTCCTTGCTGCCACTGTAACCATTCTGTGAATTAGATAAGAGTGCTTTCTTGCCATGTGGCTCTCCCACAACAAGAACAAGTTCACATAAATAACTTTTTCATTTCACTGTTTGTGTTTAGACTATTCCATTTTTTTAGAAACAGCTGTGCAGATGAGCATCTAAGCTTAAAAATATTCCAGGCAAGTAGTTCAGATGCTATACAATGACCAGAGCACTGGAAACCAAGGATGACGCTGTAGCTAAACAGCACAGTAGGAAGAGAAAGCCTGTAAAAGCCTCTTGCTCATATATTATGCTGTTTCAGGCTTTCCCTCATCTTTCAGGCAGAGTATGGACCTTTTTAAAAGAAGCTATAACATAATTAGAACAAAATATAGAACCTTAAGAAACCATGCATAGAATTTCTGGAATAGTTTATCAGACTTCTCAACAATTTTATCTCCTTCGCTTCTGGAAAAAAACCCAAAGTGCATCCCGGTAGCTAGCCTCATTATACAGAAACAGGTATCCACAAAGTACTGAGCCTCCTGTTTCTAGTAAACCTCCACTCTCCCTTTGCTTCCCATTTTGCTCTGTAATTTTGCGATTTGCTTCTCAGTGAAAGTACCTTTTTCATGATAATCAGCAGCCACCAGCTTCCCAGGCCATGAGCATACACCCTCTGTTCCCAAATAGTCTGTCCTTCATCCAGCTACCTCACCAAATACCAACAGTTTCCCCTGTTCAGTGAACGCACTTCAATGCCTGCATGTTCTAGGTGTAAAATTTTTTTCTATGATAACATTTATACATACAGCACCTTTTGTCCCCAAACCTTTTAATCAAGCTAAAGATATACATGCTTTATCCAGAGGTCATTTAATCCACCATGGAAATGCAACCAGCCATGGTTTGAAAAGCAGCAACAGTTAATAGTGCATAGCAATGTAAGAGCAGTTTAGGTCAGCAAACTATGAATGCATTTGTTCCCAGTGAAGCTGTTGCTGTAATTTAGGAAAGGAGTAAGTAGAATAATTACTTGGTTTGGAGTTTGGCCAGGAGACCAAAATTAACAGCATTCAGACTTCAGTTAAAAAGTTCAAGTGTTTAAAATGGCCACAAATGATGTGGACCTAAGTTTTACATTTCATTTGAAAGATGGATGAGCAGGTCATTTTGCTGTCAATGAGTCCCTAATTGGTTTGCCTCAAAGCATTTTTTTGATCAATACTTTTTACTTCTTTGTGTAACAAAGATTCTGCATTCATCATCTCTCAATTTTTCTACATTCAATGCCTTGCAATCCCTTAGTTATAAACCCCATGCTCTAGTATGGCAAAAATGAAGCAACTGGAGTAACTATATCGTAGTGTGTACCCTGAAAAGCCCTAATTTTGGTTAAACTAATAATTTTTTCTTATACCCATGAGGAAGACCAAGAACTTTCCATCCAATGGTTTTAGGGTAAATTAGGTTTCTGCTAGGAGCTGCTTTTTCTGCTTTTTCTACTTCCTTACCAAAACAAAGATCAGAAAGAAGAGTGTCCTTTGCAATCTTAATTTGATGACTGACTGGGGATTTGGATGCCCTAGGATTATTTGGGGTTGTCCCAGGTAAGTAATTGTTTTTATCCCTGCCTCATGTGGCATAGAGAACCTTATGGATGCTCAGTCCCTTCACCAGGGCTTAGGACAAGGGCTCAGCTTAGCCTTGTTAGTCCCTTTACTGAAGGCCAGTCTTCTGTGATCATGAATCAGAGCTGGTAAATACTCTTGACATGAACATGGACAAAAGACACATGACTATTTGCATAAGCAAAAGCCATAGTGCAGAGACAATTACATGGGCAACATTTTTTTTCAAGGGAGCATCTTTCACTCACAGCAACCTGGAATATGCTGCATCCACATTAGTAACATGCTCTTTGCTACGGTAGCACATCAAGATTGCTGCACCAGCCAAGCTGCATGAGTGCAGACTTAGCCAGGCCTATAATCTACTTTTGATCTTGGCAGTAACTTCCCACTGACATAAATGATAGGTCTGGTTTTAGTCATGGAGTTCACAGAGCCTAACATTTACACTCTGACCCATAATTATATTTAGAATATACACACACCCCTTCCTGCACAGAGAATAAAAAGCTGCACAGTACATCTTTCAGGAAGACCATAAAGATGCCACTCATCCATCCCTAAAGACAAAATTCCTTTTCAAAGCTTTCCATCATGCTGCGCAGTTGTTGTTAATATGTTGCCAACCTCCTATATGTATCATACAAAGAAGACCAGGGAAATAACTAGGATACAATTTCATTATCCAGGTTAAAAATGTCCTTCCTTACAGCAGTTATTGAGAAAGTACTGCATGTTACGAGCTATGACCAAGGTATTTCTTTCATCAGACATAATGAAGCTGGAGCAAGCAATGTGAGACTTAACATCTCTGTGACTTTTTACCTCAGGAGGCCAATACAAAGCAGAAGGCTTTTTCAAGTTATTTTATTATAAAAGTGAGTGAGTGATATGCATGCTTAAAACACGCACTGAGGGAATGAGAGGCTGCAAAATATTAAAGTAACCCTAGACCACATTAGCATAGCTTTGATCTGCAAGAACAGTACTGGCAATAAACTTTAGCTTTGTACTGATTTTTTTAAACTTCACCATAGTTACTTGTAATATCCTTTGTTATGTCAAATCTTAACTTCAAATTCAGCATGCAAATTGCCCCATGTGTTTAAGTCTGGTCCTGATTTATATGAAAATCACATTCTGTTTCTTCAAAGGTTGACTGAATGAAGTCCAAGAACTGTAGTCAAAGGATGCTTTTTTTGGTTCCAAGTTAGCAGTTGAAGTTAAAAGATGTGATGCTTATGTTGCCTATACTTAAAATTGTTATACCATAGTAATCTAGAAAGCTTACCATAAAAATTCCCTAATACTTGTGCACTAAAAATGTTATTTGGGGGTATTTTTAAAAGGCCATCTGATTTGTCATCTCTAAAGGAGGACCATCAGTATTCCTTCAGGTGACCAGAGTGCCTGCACAGGGAAAAGAACCTACTCACTTTTGAAAAGTTCCATTTTCTGTAGAACTAAGTTTCTGTCACTCAAAACAGCACAACAATTCTTGAAAGAAATGGAAAAATGAAACCTATTTCCCAGAAGGCATCATACTAACCACTGCAGCTCATGCACTTTTAATATATTTATGGCTTATATATATTGTAGTAATTCCTCCTTAGGTAGGCCAAACTTTTAAGGAATTTTATTCACTTTCTTCTGGGACTGAAAGTCATTCTCCTCCTGAATCAGTCTGTTCCAGAAAAGGATCATAATGGCATTTTGCTGTTGCTTGGAAAGGAGGTGACCGGAGCTCTACAGTCCTGACTAACTTGGAAAGTCAGGGATCAGCTGTGCTGTGAGCTGCATCCCCAGGGCCTGCCCTGGAGGTGCCACCAGCCCAGAAGCAGTAAGCACAGAAGCCTTGCTGCACCCAGCCGTACAGCATTTTAGCACAATTCTCCAGCTGCGTATTGGGTTCATTCCTTGTGATACAGAGTCAAGTCTTTAAAAGTCAGATTTTTAAGGGGGTTCCTCCTCTGCACCCACTAGTCTCAATGCACCCAACTTGCCTGGGCAAAATCCAAACCCAGTTTCCTTAATAGAAGAGCACCACTCCTATTCATAAGCACCAGTGAAAGTAAGCAGACTTGTAGGGAAGCACTTTGTTTCAGAAATGATGGTATACATATACATTTTATACTTGAATTTTCCTTATTTTGTGCATTAGGAAACTGCCAACATTATACAGTGTCAGCTATCATCAAGTCCATAGTAACTGGGCCATGTAATTCATTACTTGTAGCTATCGCTACAAAGCCAAGTGTTTAACATAAAATTGCTTACATGGCTTTGACTTAGCCAATCACATGCACTGAATGAATGAGGAAATATTGTCTAAATCCTTATTTTCAAGTTATTATCTAAATTCTTTGTTGTCATATTCTGTTGTATTCATTTTGATAAGCACTTAATTTAACATCAGGTAATTTTTTCTTCTAAGTAATGGGATCATCTCCCAAAAGCAATTCCTTTTGCTTTCTTTTTTTGTTTTGCTTTGTTTTATAAAATGAAATCATCACCATGTAACCCTGACTAATAGCTCCCCTGACAATATATCAGCAAAATACAGGGATACATGGCTCAAAATGTAAGCAAATACAAGCAAAATACTGTATGTCCAAACCTGCCTGCCTTAGGCTGTCAAAATTCCCAGTGAAGACTGGCTATATGTTATACGCACCATTATCAGTACTAATGGCTCTCTAAGGACTACAGCTGTAGTCATCTGCCAGTGATACAGCCTCAATATCCTTTGCTATGAAATCTAAAATGTGATACACATATTCTGTAATTCCAGGTAAGAACTTAATTTCATTATGTATTTTGTTCCTCTCAAAGGGAACAAGTATTACAATGCATAAAACAAAGCGTTGAAAAAGGGAAAAAGGGTATCAAGAACCTATAGCTAAATCAAAAAGAATCTAGAAACTACACCAGTTCTTCAAGTTAGACCAACTCTGACTAAGTCTAAATGGAAAAATAAAACTGGAGGGAAGGGATGCCATCCAGAGCGACCTTGACAGACTTTAAAGGTGGGCCCATGCAAACCTCATGAAGCTCAACAAGGCCTAGTGCAAGGTTCTGCACATGGGTTGGGGCAATCCCAAGCACAAATACAGCCTGGGTGACAAGTGGGTTGAGAGCGGCCCTAAGGAGAAGGACTTGGGGATGCTGGTTGACAAGAAGCTCAACACGACCCAGCAATGTACGCTTGCAGCCCAGAAAACCAATCGCATCCTGGGCTGCATCAAAAGAATTGTGACCAGCAGGTCAAGGGAGGTGATTCTCCCCTTCTACTCCACTCTCATGAGACCCCGCATGGAGTACTGCATTCAGCTCTGGGGCCCCAACATACGAAAGGCATGGACCTGGTCAAGCAGGTCCAGAGGAGGGCCAGGAAGATGATCAGGGGGCTGGAGCACCTCTCCTATGAGGATAGGCTGAGAGAGTTGGGGTTGTTTAGCCTGGAGAAGAGAAGCCTCCAGGGAGACCTTATAGCAGCCTTCCAGTACCTAAAGGGGGCCTACAGGAAGGCTGGAGAGGGACTTTTTACAAGGGCATGTAGTGATAGGACAAGGGGTAATGGCTTTAAACTGAAAGAGGGTAGGTTTAGACTAGACATAAGGAAGAAATTCTTCACTGTGAGGGTGGTGGGGCACTGCAACAGGTTGCCCAGAGACGTGGATGCCCCATCCCTGGAAGCGTTCAAGGCCAGGTTAGATGGGGCTTTGAGCAACCTGGTCTAGTGGAAGGTGCCCCTGCCCAGGGCAGGGGGGTTGGAACTGGGTGATCTTTAAAGGTCCCATCCAACCCAAACCATTCTATGATTCTGTGATACATGTTTATACATTACTTTAAACCCCTTCTTAAAGAGTCATTCTTCTGGAAATTACCCTATTACCAATCCCCCAATTATTTTGGAATTGATTATTTTCACAGGAAAGGTATTGGAAGTCAATTAAAATCGGTTCCTTTGAAACTGAATATTCAGTTCCTTTGAAAGTCAGACTTGGGGTCATGCTAGTCCAAATATTTAAGAACTGTTCTTAAAGTTGCCGTATTTCTTTAAATGTTCAGGATTTTTGCTACTGTGAAATTTTCTAAGATTAATTCATAACAGAAATTGCCATCACCTCACTGGGATCCCTAGGGACACTTCTAAAAGCTTTTAAGCAGACTTTTCTTTTTTTCACTAAAAAGAAATATGGAAAAATTCTGCACCCATCTCAAAATTTACATTGATATATGATCTATAAAAACACATTGGCATCCTGATTTCTTGATATGAATTCTTATTTCTGCAGCAAAAAGGAGTGGGAAAATGTGACATTAAATGTTTTGCTCAATACTGAGCCTTAAATTTTGAGTAAATGACTCATTTGAATTTTCGTGTTAACTTATCTCTTGATAAATACCATACGGAATGGACAGGCAAAAATAGAGGCAGCATTTTGAGGAATTTATTTGCTGCCATTTGGAGACTATCATTTCAGAGCAAATGGAATTCACATTTTATCTCTTTTGCATTAACAAAACCTGAGTATTTGAAGTATAATAACTTTTGTAGAATTTCACATGGTAATTTCACTAATCTGGAACAAACAGACTGGAAGACACATTTTTTTAAGAATTAATATGGCAGAAACACAATAACCTCTTTTTATAAAAAAAATTGAGGGTATTAAAATGGTCCTGTGGTTCTATAAAGAAAAAAAACCAACAAATATTTAGTTACCAATTGCTTTTTAAATATATTTCAGATAAAAGATTCGTAGTACTGAGCAAAGGTGCATCTTTATTAGGCCTTCTGTATCAAAGTAAAATTACTGTAATTATAATGAGTTATGCATTTGTGTTATGCACCAGTAACACAAAAACCCCACAGCATATTTTGCATTCTTATTTCATTTTTCACAATAAGACTTCCCAGAGTTCATTACAAGAAACATATATATGTAATTTGGTAATATTTTAGAAATAGTACATTGTAGTAAGATGGTTTAACCAGATAGTAGAATGTGACCTACAAATATACAGCCTAAAGCATTTATCCAATGCTTTGCCAGTTTTGAAAATGTTTTGTTTAGTGCAATGTCTTTCAATCTTTGGACTTCCACTTCCCTTTCTTGTTTTCTAGAGGAGGTGAAAGTCCATGAATAGCAAATTCAGACCTATCATGAACAGGCACACTTTTCTCAGTCACCTTTTATAACATTTTAGGAAATTGCCCTAAGCCACTGGTGTAGGTTTGAAAGCATTGTGTTAGTGTACTGCAACAAACCAAACATTTCCAGTTACATCTAGATTTTAGAGAGTTATCTTCTACAATATACCTTATAGCTGCAAAACACTACTCATCACATTTTTAAGGACAGGGGCTTTAAGGACAGGACAGGGACTGAATTCTTCAATGTGTCCAAGAAGTAAAATTATAAATTACAAAAGAGAGCAAGAGGAAACCAAGAACAGTTTGGCAGCACTGATAAAATAGGAAATTCTCATGGTTTATCCAACCTGTTTCATGCAAAACAATAGGGGAATTGGTATTGTCAGTTAATTATTGCTCATGTATAGGTGATTCCTAGAGGGTCTGATCCATGGTGCTAGACACTACACAAATATGTTGAGAAAATGCTCCTTTTGTCCAAATATGTGTTTAGTTAATAGTAAGCTATAAGGCAAGCTTCTAAACTATATCTTTAAAGGGGCACCATGAAAGACCAGCTCAGGTTGTGTAAGAATTTTAGTCACCTTTTCACCCGATTTGGATACAGTTTCTGACACAAAACTGCCAACCCTGCAGGCCTGAGTCCAAGCTGGCTTCCTGGATTATACAATGAGCAACAACATTGCCAAAAATTTCACAGCACTAAATAAATGTGACCAAACTCTGCATATTTCCCTCCAATCCCCAAAGCCTCTTACCTGAGGCTAGCATTTGCAGTGGAATATGCCATGAATGTACAGGAGTACTCTGTGAATGCTTGGTACTGCAGCCCTCTTATGCTGCTCATTGCTTTTATCCTGAGACAGAAGAAGGTGAGGTGTAGCCAGTGTCCCACACACTCAGTGGGCAAGGTTGTCTCTCTTCAGACATCTGACCTGTTTGTAGAACACCTCCCTGGAGCCAGGTGGTGTGGTCAGACTGCAAAGGCACACCTGAACCAGCGCAGCTAATTCTGTAGGGCCCTCTGGTGCCACAGCCACAGCCATAGCCCTGATGAGGGCTACACAGCCCAGGCTACGGCAGATAAACAGCTGATTGTGGCAAATTACCTTAATACTAGATGAGGAGCATCTACGTACCTCTCTATTTCTGTGTAGACCATCACTCATTAAAGTGTTCCCCTCCAATGAGCAAAGGAAATAAAATCTTTTCTGTTGATTTGAAATAATAAAATGAACCAAAACACTGACTGATATATTTTCCATATCCCCTGTAGTTAGAAGAGAATGCTCTATGTCTATCTTAATTAATTTGTACTACCATGGCCAAACATGCCAGATACCTTAGTTTGAAAAGGCAGACACTTCTCACGTGTCTTTGAATACGTACCAAATATGTATCTCTCTCCAAAAGTACATGTAAGTTATAGCAGCAGGATCATTCTCTTTACATGTGGTTTGTGTGCCATTGCATACCTACAATTTCAGGGTTCAGAATGTAACTGGGGTGCTTACCTGAGGCTGATCCAGAACTTGCATTTTTAAATGCGTGTTCCTGCATGGCCAGATTAACTAGCTGTCAGGCATGAACTGCAGAGCAGATTGGACCATCTGTGAGAGAATGTGACAAGAAATTTCTATCCAATAGTCTGAATTCTTTCTCTGCAGGAAATTTTGGTACAAGATACCAAATGGAATTTAGAAATGAAAAAAAAATTGATTTTGAAGTTATAATTAGAACACAGAAAAGAAAGGAATACATGGCAGGACACTGAGCCCTGCTTGAAATAAGCTAATAAAATCTCCAGTGGAAAGGCTAGCTGCCTGCTTCTGTCCTCTTCCTACGGGTGTGGGGAGGGCACTGCAGGCCAGCGGTCGCTGCCCTGGGTTTCATGCTACAGCACAGAGTGAAGAAACACACAGACATGGAGATACAGGTCCATGGTGCCACAGCAAGTATGGGCTTAGAAGGTTTGCATCACCATAAACCTATTACTCAGCTTGAAAATTTGCAAGATCAACACCTGTGCTTTGCCCCCCCAAGTTATTCGACAAATAACGTCACCTTTTAAGGTTTTGGGAAAGACAACTATGAAGCTCCCCGGTCAGAAGCCCTAGAAAATGAAGTACAGATTGAAACTGTAATCAAGGCCAGGGCAGAAGCATGAGCTCAAGCCAATGCAGGAATCAGAGCAGAAGCAGGGAGCCTGTGTGCAAAGAAATCAGTTTGTTGTTGGCTGTAACAGCAAAAAGCCTGAAGTTATCTACTGCAGCAGGTGATGGGGACACAACACTCCTCGGTGGGTGTCATTGTTTTGCTGTGAATGGAGCCATGGCACACCTCACCATTCACTGACAACAACCAATATTTACTCAAAACCCACAGAAAGTTGATCAGCCCACGAGATTGTAAAAGAAAGACAGCCAACAACTTTTTGGAGCTATTATTTTCATTAGAAAGAAAACATCTGCCCGGCTGAATGTGCGGGATCCCAATAGATGTGGGTAGGCGATGGGAGGAAGCAGTGCCCCGCTGCAAACGAGCAAAGCTGAGCTACAGCCAAAGAGCACATGGAATGGCTGCTTGCCTCCTGGCATTTACAGTCTGCCCTGGTAATGTGTGTGGTCTAAAAACAATAAATTTGAAGTTAAAGTTTTTGATGTAGGAACATATAACCGTGTGTGGGAAAACGTATTCTGTTAACATTTATGTTCGTTTAACAGGCATTCACTTCAAAGTGAGTTCTGAGATATAAAAATAGCAGAAATATGCAAGGGAAAAAAATGTTCAACATTTTTCTTAAGCTTTGCTCCCATCTGTTAGATTGAAGTATTCAATTAGATACAAAACTATTACTTTGACTTATATAGCACCTTTCCTCCAGAAAATACAATGTCATTTACAGGAGATTCATTCAGCCTCACCACACTCCAAAAAAATAAGTACTATTGAACTCCCTTTAGCAAATGGGACATCTGAGCCAGCGGAAAGTTGAGTGAATTACAAATGAGCTAACAGGAAATTAGGGACACAGAAAGAAATCAGATCCAAACACCTGGTTCCTAATGTCATATTTTAAATACTAGATACAATGTTGCTGCTTATGTTTTTAAGAGGAATGTTGTGGAATTGTTTAAAGGCATTTCTTAATAGACAACAAAACTGTTCAGAAAAAACAGCTTGAGAAAGCAAAAGGCTACTTTTCCTTGCTTTTTTTGCTTTCCAATCTGTAAACAATATTAATGGTGGCATTAAATACACCTGCTTTGGGGGTATTTTTTTACCAGCTTTGCCTGATGCTGCACAGGACGCGGTACATTATTTTTCTAAGTGAACTCCTTTTAACAGTAAACAATACTACAGTCAGTGGGAGACGTGTGTAGATTGCTTGAAAACCTCATAGTCAGGTGAGTTTGAACAAACCATGGCTCACCGGTGTTAGGAAGGAAGTAAAGAATAAGGGAGAGAATTGCCAATAAAGATGCAGAAAGAAAGACAGAATTAATTCTCAGCAGCACAGGGTATTGGGGCGGAACAAAAGCAAAGACAAAACAGCTGGAAACTACAATACTTACTGTCATGCTATTAGATTTGGTCATTAATTTTTTATTTTTTTTTTTAAATGCATAGCAACAGTCCTTGATGATCTGCTGTAGCTGGGCTGAATCCTTAAACCACATTTCTGGAGAACAGGTCAGATTCCTCTTTCTCTTTGCTATTGCCCTCGCAAGAGAGGCTGACGCGGCGGGGGCGTTACCAGGGGCAACCGCGGGAGATTTGAACGGCCCCGAGGCGCGCGGCGCGACAGTTGGCGCAGGCAGTTAGTTAGCTCGCGCAGGCAGGGCGCAGACCCCCCCTCCCCCCTCCCTCTTCCCAGCCCGAGAAGGCTACTCAGGCGGTGGGCATCGGCCTCAGAAGGAGACCCAGCTATGGTTGCCGCTCGGGTGAAAGCCATTGCTAGGAAAAACGTGATGATGCAGACAGAGCTCCCAAGCAAACATGTAGCTGTCCAGGTCTCCGGCTGCAGGCAGTGCCTGAGTCTATCACGGGGGCCAGAGGGCAGCAGACACATCTCCTGCGTGAGATGTGACCAGGTGGATGATCTGCTCTGCCTGCTGGCAGAGCTGAAGGAGGAACTGGAAAGGTTGAGGAGTATCAGGGAGTGTGAGAGGGAGATGGATTGGTGGACCCACACCCTGCCATCCCTGAGGCAGAGGCAGCAGACGGAGGCTCCGCAAGAAGTGGAGGTTCCCCTGCCCTCTTGCCACCAGGCAGGAGGGGACCTAAGAGAGGGAGGGGAACAGATACAGGTCCCTGCTCGGGGAGGCCAGCGAATCCCCTCCCGGTCTCCCTTACCTTCCCAGTTGTCCCTACACAACAGGTATGGGGCTCTGGAACTTGAGGACCAGGTCAGTGAAGATCAGGGTGTAGGTGAAGCCCTATCTACGGAGGTGCCTAGGCTCAGTCAAGCAGCCCCACACATTCTCACAGCCTCTGAAAAAAGAAAAAGGAGGGTAATTGTTGTAGGCGATTCCCTTCTGATGGGGACAGAGGGCCCAATATGCAGACCTGACCCATCCCACAGGGAAGTCTGCTGCCTCCCTGGGGCCTGAGTAAAAGACATTGTTAGGAAACTCCCTGGTCTGGTTCGACCCTCTGACTATTACCTGCTATTAGTTGTGCAGGTTGGCAGTGATGAGATTGCAGAGAGAAATCCAAAGGCAATCAAAAGGGACTTCAGGGCCCTGGGGCGATTAGTGGAAGGATCGCGAGCACAGGTAGTGTTTTCCTCAATCCCTTCAGTGACAGGGAAATATACGGAAGGAACAGGAAAACACACCTGATTACATGGCTCAGAGGCTGGTGCCATCACTGGAATTTTTTTGTTTTTTGGTCATGGGGAGGTTTACACGGCACCGGGCTTGCTGGCAACAGATGGAGTCCAGCTATCTCAAAGGGGCAAAAGGATCCTCGCTCATGAGATGGTGGGGCTCATAGAGAGAGGGCTTTAAACTAGGTTTGAAGGGGGAAGTGGATAAACCTAGGCCCACCAGAGATGAGCTTGGGGGCAGCACGCTAATGTTGGGGGTGGATTCGATAGCCCAGCTCAAGTGCATCTATGCCAATGCACGCAGTATGGGCAATAAAGAGGAGGAGCTGGAAGCCATTGTGCAGCAGGATAGCTATGACTTAGTTGCCATCACAGAAACATGGTGGGACGACTCCCATGACTGGAGTGCTCCAATGGATGGCTAAAAGCTCCTCAGAAGCGATAGGCAAGGTAGCAGAGGTGGTGGGGCAGCTCTCTATGTTAGGGAGTGTTTTGTTTGTGCAGAGCTACACAATTGTGATGACAAGGTTGAGTGCTTATGGGTAAGGATGAGAGGGAAGGCCAATAAGGCAGTTATTGTGCTGGGAGTCTGTTATAGACCACCCAACCAGGTTGAAGAGACAGATGAATCATTCTACAAGTGGCTGGCAGTAGTCTCAGAATTGTGTGCCCTTGTTCTCATGGGGGACTTCAACTTGCCAGACATCTGCTGGAAACACAACACAGCAGAGAGTAAGCAGTCTAGGAGGTTCCTGGAGTGTGTGGAAGATAACTCCCTGACACAGCTGGTAGGTAAGCCAACCAGGGGAGGAGCCTTGCTAGACCTACTGTTTACAAACAGGGAAGGACTGGTGGGAGGTGTAATGGTCAGAGGCCGTCTTGGGCTTAGTGACCGTGAAATGATAGAATTCTCAATTTTTGGTGAGGCAAGGAAGATGGTCAGCAAAACCACCACTATGGACTTCCGGAGGGCAAACTTTGGCCTTTTCAGGACACTGGTTGAGAGAGTCCCTTGGGAGACAGTCCTGAAGGGCAAAGGCGTCCAGGAAGGATGGACATTCTTTAAGTAGGAAATCTTAATGGCTCAGGACCGGGCTATTCCCATGCGCCGCAAGACGAACCGCCGAGGATAAACGACCGGCCTGGCTGAACAGGGAGCTTTTGCTAGGACTCAAGAAAAAAGGGCAGGCAACTCAAGAGGAGTACAGGGATCTTGTTAGGTCATGCAGAGAGGAAATTAGAAAGGCAAAAGCTCAGCTAGAACTCAATCACTGTCATAAGAGACAACAAAAAATGTTTTTACAAATATGTTACAAATAAAAAGAGAGCCAAGGAGAATATCTATCCTTTAATGGATACAGAAGGGAACATTGCCACCAGAGATGAGGAAAAGGCTGAGGTACTTAATGCCTTCTTTGCCTCAGTCTTTAATAGGGACACCAGTTATCCTCAAGGTACTCTGCCCCCTGAGCTGGAAGGCAAGGATGAAGAGCAGAATATACCCCCCCATAATCCAGGAGGAAGTAGTTAATGACCTGCTATGCTGTCTGGACACTCACAAGTCTATGGGACCAGATGGGATCCATCCAAGAGTACTGAGGGAGCTGGTGGAGGTGCTTGCCAAGCCACTCTCCACCATTTATCAGCAGTCCTGGTCAGTGGGGGAAGTCCCAGATGACTGGAGGCTTGCCAATGTGACAGCCCTTTACAAGAAGGGTTGGAGGGAGGATCCAGGGATCTACAGGCCTGTCAACTTGACCTCGGTACCGGGGAAGATTATGGAACAGTTCGTCTTGAGTGCACTCACATGGCATGTGCAGGACAACCAGGGGATCAGGCCCAGTCAGCATGGGTTCATGAAAGGCAGGTCCTGCTTGACCAACCTGATCTCCTTCTATGACCAGGTGACCCACCTAGTGGATGAGGGAAAGGCTGTGGATTTTGTCTACCTGGACTTCAGTAAGGCCTTTGACACTGTTTCTCACGGCATACTCTTTGGGAAGCTGGTGGCTCATGGCTTAGACAAGTGTATTCTTTGCTGGGTAAAAAAAATGGCTGGATGGATGAGCCCAGAGGGTTGTGGTGAATGGATTTAAATCCAGTTGGTGGAAGGTCACAAGTGGTGTTCCCCAGGGCTCAGTATTGGGGCCAGTTCTGTTTAATATCTTTATCAATGGTCTGGATGAGGGGTTTGAGTGCACCCTCAGCAAGTTTGCAGATGACACCAAGTTGGGAGGGAGGGTTGATCTCCTCGAGGGTAGGAAGGATCTACAGAGGGATCTGGACAGGCTGGATTGATGGGCTGAGGCCAACTGTATGAGGTTCAACAAGGCCAAGTGCCGGGTCCTGCACTTGGGTCACAACAACCCCATGCAACTTGACAGGCTTGGGGAAGAGTGGCTGGAAAGCTGCCTGGCAGAAAAAGACCTGGGGGTGCTGGTTGACAGCTGTCTGAATATGAGCCAGCAGTGTGCCCAGGTGGCCAAGAAGGCCAACGGCATCCTGGCCTGCATCAGAAATAGTGTGGCCAGCAGGAGCAGAGAAGTGATTGTCCCCCTGTACTTGGCACTCGTGAGGCTGCACCTTGAGTACTGTGTTCAGTTTTGGGCCCCTCGCTACAGGAAAGACATTGAAGTGCTGGAGCATGTCCAGAGAAGGGCAACCAAGTTGGTGAGGGGCCTGGAGCACAAGTCTTATGAGGAGCGGCTGAGGGAACTGGGGTTATTTAGTCTGGAAAAAAGGAGGCTGAGGGGAGACCTTATTGCTCTCTACAACTACCTGAAAGGAGGCTGTAGTGAGGTGGGTGCTGGTCTCTGCTATCAAGTAACTAGTGATAGGACGAGAGGAAATGACCTCAAGTTGCAGCAGGGGAGGTTTAGGTTGGATATTAGGAAAAATTTCTTTGCTGAAAGTGTTGTCAGGCATTGGAACAGGCTGCCCAGGGAAGTGGTTGAGTCACCATCCCTGGAGGTATTCAAAAAGTGCATAGACAAGGCACTTCAGAACATGGTTTAGTGGGCATGGTTGATGGTTGGACTCAATGATCTTGAAGGTCTTTTCCAACCTAAATGATTCTATGATTTACAAGAAAGGTAACGATAGCAGAAACTTACTGCACCTTGCACCAATGGCTTTGCACTGGTGCAGAATCATCCCACACCAGGAAAGTATATCTGTTGCTGGCTACAACAGCTTTATGACAACATTGTGCAAAGTGACTAGACAAAGGGAGATGAAGGGAATCCTCTCAGTATTAGATCAAAATCTGGGACAACCTCTGCTGTCAGCATCATGAATACAAATCCATCTGCCATGGTGAAACAACTCTGAATTACATTAGTGTACCTGACAGCAGAATCTGTATCTCAAAAATGGACCTTTACTTAGAAATCCAAAGCCAGCAGTTTTTAAGCATGTACCTAGTCTTAAGGAAGAAATGTAATTGAACTTTTTAGAAATCACTCTACAATTAAAGTATTTGGATAAATCAAATCCCTGAAGACCAAAAAAAGACTGAAAACTAACTGTCTCTAACCTTATCCTTTTTCCAGCATCAGCCACAGTGATAGGGCCATGGTCATACCCAGGGACACTTTCTTAGCGTTCAGAAAAGAAACACCTGACACTCTAGTAGAAAAACAAAAACTCCAATATCAAAATGAAATGGTAATTTTTCAATTAAATCACATCCTAGAGATTTTAAGTAACTCTCAGCCTTCAAGAATTGAAAATAAATTGTATTTATGCACTTTAACACTTGGAAGAATGGAAGGATCAAAGAACCAGAGCTTACACTAGAGACACATTTTGTGACTACATCCTGGTCTTTCTCTGAAAGATGGTTGAATTGCTCAGGATGAGAGGAACTATTATGACAGCCTGGTCTGACTCCTGTATAGAGTCTTAGCACTTAAGCCAAAGCGGAGGGACTTGGGGGTAGCAAGGTTGTTTCCCCAACAGATGACAGAATCCTGGTATTCCCCTCGCTGTAAAAATGTGCAATTGTAGCATCAAAAAGATCTACTTCTTAGCTTGGTACTTGTAATTCTTGATCAGGGCTTTAAAATTCTTTTCAATAATCATGTAGGCCAAACTTTTAAAGTCTCTCTCTCTTACTTTAAAGAAAGTTTCTCAACTCTCAAGTCACTTTTACAGAATACCATACCCCTGTCTTTTAACATCCTACTGGATATCGTTGTTCTGTCTCAGAAGGCATTATGGACTTCTGCAAACAGAATTTCCTTTTCTGGTGCAAACTCACACTGAAGTATAGAAGAAAACAAAAGAAAAATAAAAATTCACGTAATCAGCAAATCCCAGGTCTTTAATGTCATATATCCAACACCTGTATGTATGTGAGTGAAAAATGAAGGCTGACATTCAGCCCTGAATAAATATGCTTGAAAGAAACTTGAGAAGTTGGTTTACACAGTAAATTGTGTATGTGTTTGCAATGCATGTTATGGGCAGAGCCAATGTTATGCTTGCTTCCTTCTCTTTCATCTCCCAACCAAGTTACTGAAAGATGAGCTTTACCACCATTTTATTTGAGTGGGTCTGTGGCAACTCTCTTGGATATTGACCTTGTTACTCCCACAGTGCTCATCCACTCAGCACAGCTTGCCTTCAGCCCTTTGCTCAGTTTCCTCTTCAAAGCAAAGGCAGTTCTCAAGCACTTTGTTGAACCAGAGCTATTTAAAAGCCACAAGCATAAACTGGTCATTTGGCAAAGAATATTATTGTTACGCAACTGACACCATCAGACTTTCTCAATTAGCACTTACGTATGTAGCATACACTCAAGGGCTTGTTTGCAGTGCACTTGGCTGCGATAAGTGTGACTCCCAGAAGGACAACTAGCTTTGTCTTACCCATGTTGCCCCCCATAAAATGTTTCCACATACAAATGAAGGAATACAGTTAGAAAAAAAGAAAGCAGAGCTAGAGAAAACACCCTGGTGGGGTTTCTTTTTAATTACACGCCTGCTCTTTTGGCCTATTCCACAATGCTAAAAATGAATACCACAGATGGAAGGTGGGTGTTAAAGGCCCATTGAATACTGAAATTTTACTGATCTGTTATAACAGGAAACATTTGTGCTAAATTCAGTGTTTAACAGCTCTTCCCATTTCTCATTTCAGTTGTGGAACATCAGTATTTACAGGACACTACCAAGAAATTGTTTGAAGTCACAGTCACTTCAAGTCTAATACTGATTTGTTACTGTGGATCATTTCAATAACTATGGACTTTGGAATGCCAATGTACTTAATCAATTATCCTATGGTTAATCCAGATGTCAAAAATTTGCAGTTCCAGAACTAACAGAGAAATAAGTATTTCAATTCTTTCTAGTAGGCTACATTCATTTCTATTTATGTGAACAAATTCAATGATTCTTTTACCATTCTGTAGCACCACAGCTGAACTTCCCCATTGCTTGAATTATTTCCTGAACAAGCTAATTTCCAACATACAATTGTCACTGAAATAAATAAGAGATCACTTAGCACTGAATTTTATATAGTACAACATAACAGGGGAAAAACTTCAAAGAGGAATAGCTGTCTCTAGGAAACTTGTTTCTCAAATGAACTCAGTAAAATATCCACCACATCTCTCCAAATAACCCCTTCCTACCTTCTTCTGCCCTGCCAAGGAGAACGAGGCATGCATTTTCTGTACATAGTCCTTTCTTTTGTTAGATGAAATCTGGTTCCAATAATAAAGAATTGTTGTGGTACTGTAGGGAACAACAGCATCCCCCCACCCAGCAGCCAGGAGGGAAGGAATGGAAATGCAGAAGGCAACCTGACTGCACAGACTAGCTAGAAACTAGTTAGAAGCATCTTCCATTGTCTGAATGGTTCTGCCAAAGTCTTTGTCTAAGAACTTGTTTGCCTTTTTAGCTGTTTTCTTGTGAATTATCCTGACAGGGCATATGTGGGGAGATACTGCCAGGCCATCCTCCTCCAGCTTAATTTATGACATTTTACTCACTATTGTATATTAAGCATATGTGTTAATCAGCCAGCCATGCAAAAATGCAGTTAAACATTGCTACCTAGATGCATATTTGGTCTTTTCATTTTAAGATATCAACTTGTATTTTAAATGGCTGAGGTGTATATAGTTTTCAATTTCAAATAAGTTTGATGCTCCTGAAGGAGTCTGAGATTCTTCAGTACCAGAGAATGACAAATGATCCATAGCTTACACCTGGCAAAAGCTTTTCCTACACATTCCCTCAGGGGCCTAAAACATAATCTGCAGATAATACACTTTATTACAAGCTACAATCTGACAGTCATATTCTTTAATGTCTTTAATGTCAATTTGCAGAACACTTCTGGTCACTTGGGATAAAAAGTAATTCCATGCTAGTCTTACAGCCCTACCTTTAGAAATTAAGCAGAAAATTTTAGATATATTCATTCTAGCATAGGAAATAAGCATAAGCTTGTGCATTTTCCAGAAAAGCTTGCAACCAGCAGAACCCTGATAAAATCCAATCCCAAGGACCACATCTCCCATCACTACAGCAGTAAGCAGACTGAGAAGCCACAATGAACTTTCAAATGCCCTTGTAACACCTACAGAATTGCCAAGGAATAAAAGCAGGCGACTGATTACAAAATCTGCTGATATAAATCCCATTAAAAAGATCACATTGCTTGTCCCAAATCAATTAAGATTGATCAAACCGTTTCAAATCTATATGCCAAACAGAACATGAACCTAAGTTGAAATGTTAAGGTTCAAAAAGGTTAAATACTTGCAATATTGTTTTACTGCTGCTTTCTTCTGCCTAGCTCCAGACATTTTTGGAAGGCAAAGCTCTTGAAAATATTTTCAGGCAGTTTTTCAGACTGGATTTTCAGAATGCTTGGAGAAGATTTTAAGTGTATGTTTATCCTAACTGATGCTCGAAGTATTTAAGGCTTCTTCATCCCTCAAGTAATCCAATTTTCTATCCTATAATCTTCTCTAATCTTGTAGAAATGTAGGAACTGCCACAACACATCAGATCCAAGGGTCTACCCAATCCAGTATCTAAGTTCTGCTAAGACTAGCAAGAGCTGTTTCAGGCCCTGGAACGAACAAAACATTTGGGGTCGATAATTAACCACCTCAAACAGGCTGCTTCCCTCGCCATACTTCCTCATCCTTCCGTTCTTTACACTCGCTAATAATGACTACAATATTTCAGTGCAGAAAGCCAAAATGTGCTAGCTCCTGAGTCAGAGCAAGGAGACACTAGGGTGAGGGGAGATGAGAAAGTAACAAAGGATGTTGCAAGGAAAGGTCCCCCCTTCCCCTATTCTCCCATGTTGGGTTTTTTTGTTGTTTTTTTTTTTTTTTAATTAACCTAGAATTTCAGAATTGCCCCTGAAAGTGCCTCCTGGCTCTGGTGGCCAGACATTTGTTTCAGACACAGGTGTCGAAAATCATGCAGTCAGCAAGTACGGAAGAAATGATTGCATGGAAATATTTTTTACTACTGATTAGTCTGGCTATGCTGTTAAGACTTTTATCTATTCAGATAACAGGTTTGTGTTGCTCATTGTTTTCCTTATTGTCAAAGAGATTTTTGTTTCATTGTTCAGATCTATTTGTTTGCATCTACTCCGTGTATTTTAATCCTATTCTTCTTCTTTCAGCTTTCTTGTCTGTTTGTTCTTCCCTTTTCATAAAGAGTCAGTTTCAGTGACATCAGCTCCACAGAGATCCAGGTTTTGCTCTCAAGAGTGTGTTAACTCCTAAGAGTCATCATCAATCAGCACTTGAATGTTTAATGTTTTTCAAGTTCCTTTGCTTTGGCATGGTTCTCTGCCTTTTGTTTTAAGCGCTTTCAAGTGTATCCTCTTCAAATATGTTGCCTACAATAAGCCCTAGTTGTCTTGTTCTTGCTGTCTTCTTTATTCATAAGAACCATCAATCAATTTCTGAAACAAGTCTGCTTTCCATTTGTTGTTAAAATGTCTCCCTCCAAAGTACAGCAGCTAGAAAGGGAAGGGAGAGAGCATTGTTGTTTTTACCATGTATTCATCTCTTTCAGATGTGCTTCTGTTTGATGTAAGGGAGGTGAACAAGCAAGGCAGCTTCAAAAGGCGTTGCACTTGTGTTGTTTTTGCTCAAAACCATAAAGCTCAATCCTCGGGGGGGGGGGGGGGGGGGGGGCGGGGAAGGAGGTTGGGCTGGGTCTCAGTCTTCCAATGAGGTCTGTTGCACATGTTTAGCTGTTTCTTACCCAGCCCAGTGAAGTGAAATGTCCTCAGCAGGCATGCTGGCGTTTCCAAAACCACATCTATTCTTTACAGTATTGACACTGCAGTCCTGATTTGTGGAAGCTTTCCTACATGTCACAGATCACAGCACTATGAAAAATCTGCTTTAACAATGACAAATTCAATGCAAAATTTTACAGGCCATACAATCATCCCTGACATAGGGCACTGACAACAGTGAAAATCCAAAATAAGACAGAATGCAGGTGGAAAAAAAAAAGTCTTCAGCTGTAATCCCCTCTCCAGTAGTGTATAACCATGCAGTAATTTAGCCCAGGCTACTGAGGAATAGAACTAATTGTAATGAAAGTCAGGGAGTAGGCCAGTTCCTTACCTATTTTAAGGCAGGAGTAATACACAAGCATACAATATTCTACACATAATGCAAGAGCATGGATAGCCCAGATTTATTGGGATTTCTTCTCCCCTTTTATTTGGTTCATCTAATCTGTGCTTTTCTGATTTGTTAAGCTTTCAGACATACCCCAAGTGAACACAGTGTACCCATGAGGAAGACAGACAGACACATAAGCCAAGAAATAGCATTCCTCTAAGGCAACTAAACAAGTAATGCATTGTTACAAAAAACACTAGGCTAACATTGAAGGAAACAAGCTAAAAATGCCTTTTTTTTTAAGTTGGAAGTAGGAGCAGATGACCCACTTATTGTACAATTATATTTATGCCTGGCAGTTGTATTTGGGTTCTCTTCTTTGTTTATAGCTGTTTATAACACAAACTATTCAGTGGAATGTATTTTAAAAATTATTAAAAGGCACAGATATACAGAATGCGTTAAACCTGCAAGAAAACTGAAAATTGCAAGAATGCAATTCCTAGTCCCAGCTGTGCATCCAAGGAGTCAGACAATATTTTGGGTGATGAATCCTGGAAGAAGACTACCTTATCAGGGGCTACAGAGTATGAAATGCATCTTGCAGAAGAAGCTCGTGTTTCACAAGACTATGCTTATGCAAATGAGTGGTTTTCTTTCATATCAGAAAACAAAGTTTGCTGATCAATTATTTAATTGTGAATTTAATACTGAAAAGTCTGATGGCTCAATAGCTACTGCTGTAAAGGAAGTTTCAGGCTCATGTGTAGCTGCTGTATGTTTGACATAGGCCATGAATCCACACACAGACATGCATCTAAAAATGTCTCTTCAGAGTTAGTTGATATTAAAAAATCCTAGGAAAGATGAAACAGACAGAATAAATTCTGGATTAAAAAAGTGCATTAAAAATTCAACCACATAAAAAGTTTCTTGCTCTATAACCTCAGATGTATTAGCATAACCATCACATGAATCTTTTTTCAGATGCCAGTGGGTAATTATAGGAACACAGGGTAGATCCTCAGCTGGTGAAAATCGTTATAGCTGCACAGAAGCCAATTTATGCCAGCTGAAGTTCTGGCCCATAAAATCTCTTCTAAACCTAAAAGAACATCTTGTGCTACAGTGTTATTGGTCTTCAGGTGATTGAAAACCATCTTGATGAACAGTGTGGTCTCAGGAAAAAAAAAACAGGACTGTATGGCTGACAAATTTCTGCTCTGTGTTACTTTATTTAACTGGATTAGAATGACATATTTAAGCAAAAGCTCGCATGGTACAATGCACCATTAGTCACATGCTGCTTCTCAATAGTGAAACCATCAATTTTATTATAGATGTGAATATGTGCAAGAAATCTAACTATAATTGGAACATTAGCCAAGAAACAGATGGGGATTCTGATTAAGAGTATACCTCCTGGGTATATGTTGTACAAGCAGCATCTCTAGCAGAAGAGAGAAGGTTATCAAGCCCTCTTACAGTATATGCAAACTAGCTATAAACACAGCAACATAAGCTAGAAATTTGTTTTTGGATGCTTCGTGTTTAAGAAAAGGTTCTATTTTATGTAAAGTAGGCAAAGCACTAGCTTCCATGCAATACAAAATATGTGTTCTATCTGTTTCACAGAAGAGCAGTTTGGATTATCTATTTTTAAATTTAGTATTAAAAAAAAATATCCAGATCACTACAGTAGCTATGAGTGATTTCAATGTGGAAAATGAAGTAACGTGCAAATGCGGGGTGTTATGGAAAAGAGAGATCAAATCTACTCACTTGGTAGAAGAATAACTTTTTTTTAATGGATTCTTTAAATTCTATGGTTAACATATTTAAATCTTAAATTTAAGAACTTAATTTCAGACTTTTTTTAAGAATCAAGGTTTTTGCAAATACCAAACTATCCAGTTGCCTTACCCAGAGCATGAGTAACAAACATACCCAAATCTAAAGAATAAACCTTCCACTCACTCTTGAAAGGACTCACATCAGGACACAGTGTAGCTTCCACATTCCAGGTGTCATTTTCCTACATCAATCTCTTAGCTTTCTTTACAGTCCCTGAAATTTCTCTTCCCTGATTTTCTAGTACCTATGTTGCATTCAGCTGTTGGAAATTTTGTCATTGCCAGTGGTACAGAACTGTAGCAGAGCAGTCTTACAGTTCATATTGCCCTGGCAGACCAGCAAACAACTATTAGTGTCTCAGAAGTATCCAGTTTAATTCAGACAGCATTCTCTATGATTGACCAGTGGACTAATATGAAGACCCAGAGCATCCTCTTTTTTCCAAAGGATCCTCTTTTTTCTGCAATGACTTTCAGAATATTGCAGCTCCCACTCACTGCACCTCATACAGATTCAAATGTGGCTGAAAAGAGCTATTTCAGTATGTGATGCAACATGCAGCAAGTAACTCTGAGTAGCTATTGCACAGTCCTTTCTGACAAATTCCTGTCGCCATTTTTTCTATTCTCATAATGTACCAAAGACTCTTTCTTGTTATACTTTTTATATAAGGAACTAATTCCTAAACCAATTTACGGTATATATCCATAGAATATATATGTATTATGCTATACATATACTTGTGTATATGTATATATGCTATACAAACATAACAATTAACCAAGCTGAGAGAGGGCTCAAGCAAAGCACGTAACTTCGCCAAGTGACCCGATAAACATGTTGAAGATGGCAAAGGTTATGATTTCAATATTTGGATTCACAGGAAAATTATTTATCAAGAGTCTTCTACCTCTAACATTCATTACATTGCAGGAGAGCCATTCTTTTCTTTATGAGTAGATAATAAAGGTAATTGGAATTACTCATGTAAATCAAATGGAGAAGAGACCTAGGGAAAAAAACCCTGACAAATCTACACTCTGAAAATGCATTGTGTGACAATGCTATAGAGGCCATTGGGAGCAGCTCCTACCTCCAGAACACCATTGCGTCTGCTCTCTGTGGACTAATGTGCCATAGCATGCAATTTTGTGCTACATAAACTTGTCTTGAATACACACTGTGGAATCTCTCATTCAAATGCTGTACAATTATTCCCACAACACTGCTTAGCTCTCTCACTTTTATTGCTGATAGTCTGTCAACACTGAAAAGGCAAATTAATACTAGCAATGACCAATGCAGGATTGCCAAATAAAGTGATGCAGATAGCAGGGAGGAAGGCAGGTTCCTCCTCCTTTTGCAGCTCATTCTTTTCCCAGTTTTCCTCTTACCACTTTAAGCAATCCTTCATAAGATGCTCATAATGCCATTCTGGTTTCCTACATGGGCTCTCCAGTGAGAAGTAAATCCAAAGGCTGATCCCTATAGTGTTTTTTTCCAGGCAATCTCCTCACAAAGATCCAACAGCCTGTTCTGTACCTGACAGATCTACTGTCCTGTTCCAGAACAATTCCTGTCTGCAGAAAATAGAGCTTATAATCTTTCTCCCCTAAACACTCTCTAGTTTCTTGATTACTGTGGCTTATATCACCATTCAACCTGTCAGTCAGTTATGTAATCTTCACATCATCTTCAGCTTACATTTTTCTAAGTTCACTGCAAGGCTGTGCTAAGTCACACCAGTAATTTCCACCAGCGTTAACTTCGCTAAAATACAGCATTTCCTGGCTACCATCACAGCCTAAATTCTTGTCCAAGTTCTGTCTCCTGTCTCAATTACTGCAAATCCTCTTCTTGCTCACATCCATTGAAAATACTGCTGTGAAGAGTATTTATCAGCCAGTCATTTGATCATATTGTTTCAGTTTCTGTATTCCCTGTTTATTAATATACTTTCACACACACACACACACACACACTCCGATCAATCAGTCTTGACAACTCGTTAGATGTTGGTGTGCCAAGATCACTACCAACTGTGGTGACTGGTATGACCTTAGAGATTGCTAGTAGAGTCTTCTAGCTGTCTGCTGTATCCTAGACTCAAAGCTCTTTGGAGTGAGCAGGGAAAGGAAGTGATCTGTGTTTTTCTCCTTTATTCATGCAACACCCAGCACCATGGGCCACTCTCCATGAAGCATGTTCTTGTGTGCCAAAACAATGCATCAAACATGACAGCAGAGTTTCCCTGCTGAGAATACATTTTTTGTAGCCTAACATACCAGTTCTGCTATGGCATATGGGTCCTATGAGACTCACTGTCTTCTAAAAGAAAGAAAAATCTTTTAGGTGGGACACTTTAAAATAGTTCTTAATTATAAAAACGATAGAACAATGACAAATTCCTCAGGCTGGGATGGTATGGCTATCATTTCACACATTCTAGATTTAGTAATTACGATAAGAGGCTTCATAAAAAAATTGAGAGTCACTGGATACTCAAAATACACTTTTTCAAGTTTACAAGTGCTGTTTCAGTCATTAGTCTGACACAGATAGTTCTAGAGTTCTTAAAATATTGTCTCTATTTGCTATTACTAACAGCAAATCCTTAACAAACTAAGTTTAGTGAAGAATTTACACTATCACCCCCTCTTGAGCACATGAGGGCTTCTTAATCATTCAGAGCCTGGGAGAAAGTTTACTGTGCAAGAGACCTATTTCTAAGGAAAATTCCACAATGCTGTCAAAGCATAAAAGTGAGGTATAGCATAGACCTATCTGGCTAACTATATACTAGGTCAAGTATGCAGGTAGCGGTGGAGGTTGGCAACATTAACCCACGTAAGCTGGCAATCCAATGAAAGTGTAGGTCAATTTGCAGCCCATGCTAAGGCCTGTGCTGCCATGGCTACATCATAATTGGCACTTAGTTCCTTTCAAATGAGCTAGGGTATTTCTCAAGAACATTGACGTGTGTGGGAAAAGTATGATGCTCCAGACTGATGCTAACAAGGCCTGGAGGACAGCATTTTGTCCTGCTCATGTGTGAGATCCCGCTTAGCGGTAATACTGCCTATCCTGCCCTATCACACTTTGCAGTATACACCTATTCATTGTGGCATTTACACACACTGCTGTAACTAAGATTCTGCTTTGATTTCCAATATAAAACATACCATATTAGTAGTAACTTTTCCTCTGAAATGACTCCTACATTTACAACATATACTTGCTTATGATTGTTTTAACCGGAAGTGGAGAGAGATGTTGGTTAATTGTGCTTCATTAGTAAATTTATTATGTGGTAAAAATTGTTCACTTAATTTGAAGGGAAACATTTTGTGATTATCCAAAATCTGGTATCAATTTTATTACTGAAATAAGAGAAGTGTTTGTTATATGTGGAATTTTGATGTTTCCCTTACTAGGATTTGTCTATGTTAATGAAATATTTAGATTAACCTTCAGCAGTTATTTTGCAACGTGTTCAAACTGAGCTGTTGACCAACCAAATTTGAGCTGGCTACCCATGGCCTTTAGCAGTATTTCAGAGAACAAACACCCTCAAGTCCGCTGTGTTCAGAGCCGAGCACTGTTGAGCAAGGTAGGAGGATCCAGTTCCAAATTATTTCTGCCACAAGTGGCATAAAATAAAAAAGAAGAGGTTGGAAACAGGCAAATTCCATTTTCACTTCCATAAAAGGAAAGATTGGAGCGGTGGACAGAAGAATTCAAGGTTAATGATTAATGGGCAAAGAATTTCTTGCAAAGGATTGATAATTCTCTCCTTTTCCCATCTTTGGCAGAATTAAGCAGTGCATTCCCCAACTCTCATTCAGAGAAAGAAGAAATGAAAAGTTTGCAACTTCTCCCATTTTTGTTGCTTTCTTGTCTCATCACCCCAGCAAATACATACGGAGGAAAGAAAAAAGGTAATATCCTATCAAACATAAATAGTGAATGTGAACTTTTTTTGAAATGTTTATGCTATAAAAATTCAGTAGTATTGGCTGTCTGGTCATCAGCATGTTGGGATTTGGGGGTTTTTCGAGTGTTATGTTCCCTTAAAGTGTGGCATTTATAACTGTCTATGTTTATTGGAAAATGTAGTTGTTTGTAATTACAACAAACATTTCTCAGTGGAAATCTATACATTCTGAGACTATAGACTTAAGGTAATCTGACCTTTAACAAAACTTCTGCTGAAGCTAATTTAAAAATGTATTAGTTTGAAAATATACACTCAACTGATATCAGTTACAATCTTCTTGGGCTGGAAGTATTCTATAAAATAGATTCAGTCTCCTACTATGAATAAAAATTCCTAGCTATTTGACAGTGTTTAAGCTTTCGTTTTCTGAGTTGCCTAATGTAGGCTGCCTTTCACCTCAAGTATGATGAATAACTTTGAGTGAAAGAGATACACCTGCAGTATGTTTTGTAGAGAAGTACTGTGGAGGATCTTTATCATTTACATGGTTGTACAACCATTTTCTATGCATTTGTGACACCGCACATTATGTCAGTATCTGTGTGACTGTTGAGTATGTCAGTGCATCACACAACCGCATTTCTTAAATCCTCTCTAATGTGATTGACAAAGACAATTCCACGTTTTCGTTCATTGTTGAGCCATACATAGTAAGCATTAGTTTTCCCTCTTATCTAACTGCATTTCTAATACTCTAAGTCTGGAGGGGATAAATGTAGCTTTCTCCTTAGCTGGAAATAAAGCAAGATATGCACATTCACAGAAGTACGGCCTCTTTCAGTAGCTGTTTTGCATTTATGTTGATTTGTATTAACAGTTTTAGAAACCATTTGCTATAAAAACACTTTGTATGTAATAGGCACAGTGATTTCAATCTACAGGAGGCAGGACCACCTTTCTTTGATTCTGCCCATTAAACTTCCCCTTGGGTTTGATTTTGAACAATATAAAATCCTTGAATGAAAACACAATTATAATTGTAAATTTCAATTAATGCCATAAGTTGGCATGGCTTACCAGTCAGCAAGGTCTGCACATCCTTAACAGTCGCTGAACCTTAGTAAGCTATTTAGAAACCTTGATCAAATTCTGTATTTTTGACAGAACCAAAAATCAGAGCACTAACTTCTGTTTGAGGCTTCTCACATCATCTTTGCCCAGATATATTCAGACTCCACTGTGTGTTTAAAGCTTAGTTCACCTGAAGATACAAACACAAGGCAGAGAGAGGAAGTCACTGCACCCCCATTCTTTTATAGTCACAGGTCTTGCTGATGTCAGCTCACATTCTCCTACCCCAACTATCTGTGGCACCATTTATAGCAAGGTCAGTCACTTCACTCTCTCCATCCCCCTTTCCCCTCATGACCTAGTACTCCTATATCAACAGACTTCACTTGTTTGCTCATTGCTTCTGCTGCTTAAAACCTTGCTTGTGGGCCACAAAGATAGGTCACATGTCATATTAGCACTAGCAGCATGAGCACTGTTGAAGCGAGAGGCTGATTTAAGAAGCAGAGCAGGTACATTTCTAAAAACGCAAAAAAGTCTACTGTGTTTTCTTCTAGAGGCTATCCACAACTTAACTAGATCTGCTACAGAGAGCAGTTACAAGGTTAAGGGCCCTGATATTCTATTATGTTATATTCAGACCCTCATCTCCTGTCAGTTTTAAATCGGTGCAACTCGAATTCCAACCATCCATTTACATTAATGTCTATTTCTGCACCTTTCACTCCCTTGTTCTCCTTCCCCAATCCAAGCTCAGCCACACCAGCTTTGTCCAGAAGATAATGTAATTCCCTGTTCTCGAAACTTTGCCTTATTTCTCTTACCATTTAATTCATCAATATAGCTCAGCTAGTTCTGTCTTTCCCCAAATCAGCTCCAGTGTGTTTGCCACACCTAGTAACCTCAGGGAGTCGTTTTCCTCATTTCACTTCTCAACGAGGCAAATCTGTTTGCCACAATGGCGTATGCAAATGGCAATAAAGCATTAGTCCTCACCAAGGAAGGCCAGTGAAGTTTTTAGGCCTACATGAAAGGCCTTTTAACACTGTCAAGTGGAGACAGCTTTCAGTGAGCATAGTATATATTTTACCTGAATATCCTTCTACCTTGGAGCTTGCTTGTTCTTGCTTTAGCAGGAACTGCAGCCATGAACTGTACAACTATAAGGAGCTAGAAAGCCGCCTCAAAGCTGAGCGTCTGGCATGTAATTTTAGCACAAGCAATTGCCTACAAGGGAACCATCCTCTAAAAGAACAATCACTGTGTGAAAGTCCTTCACATTTATTTGTACCCAGCAAATAAACAACTCTCTGCTTCAATTTTCTCTGTATCATTCTATCCACCTACACAGTAAAAGAAATCACATTACTAAAGAAAAGAATTTGTAGGAATTAGACTGCAGCATGTAAATCACTGTAGATAGGTGTATGTAAATCCTTTTGTTCAAGTTATGTACATAAATACATATTATAGGTTCTTATTTTATACTTAATTATGTAGAATAAGATGGACTGCATTACCAAGCGAACACAACATCACATTTAAAACACAGAGAGGTTATTCTTAAAAAGCCACGGAGTGTTTCTGAAATGCCATGGTTTTCTTGTATATTTATATAGTAGGAAATAAGTTCAGCATTTTTTGGCAAGAGTTCATTATCTAAAAGCAGCATCCCAGAAAAAGACCAGAAATAAGCACCTAAAAATAACATCCCTGAAGTTGAGCCAAGATGATTCTTTCTAAAAACATGTGAAAAATACTTCAACATAAGCTCTTATTTATTTTGATTCTTCTCCTGGAAACATAAAATTAGGTGGGAATATATTCCATTTTTCCACTTCATTGTGCAGAGCAGAGTTATACAGTAGTCGACATGAAAATGTGTGTTGTTGAGCTAGCACTTTTTACTTGACAGTCTCACAGCTGGCAGTTGAGCCAGACATTTTTTGCCCAAAAGAGAAGGTAACATCTTAGTTGTCATCCAATTCTGCCATGTTTTAAGTATTACAGTGCTAACAGCTTAAAATTGTAACATAGACCATGGGAATGGATTATACAGAAATTTGAATAGCTGTTATGGTTTTTTTATTCCTCAATTGTATTATGGAGACATAAAAGATGCATTGGGTATATCAAATCCTCCAAAGCCTAGATAAAATTCTTCAGTAAAATGCAGTGTGCATGGAGTATAACATATCAGACCTGAAAAACTACTAAAATAATTTCTACCTGAAGCTGAAAAACTATTAGAAATGCAAAACCCATAGAAGATTCAAAGGCCATTTAAACTGCAGCGATAGAGAAATAAAGTCAGGTAAGATGATGAGGTGGTTACCTTTGACATTGAAGGTGAATATCACTTTTACTATGTAACATTTCTTTAAAGTCTACAATAAATACTAAAAATGTAGGGAAGACCTTCCTTTTAATTCCTTGAAGCATATTCAGTGTAATAACAATCTGTGCCTTAAATTTCCATTCATTCTGTGTGATTTGGGTTTATAATAAATGGCAGAACACAGACTAAGGCTGACAAGCTCACAGGATACTAGTAATCCAGTCTTACTTCTAGTTTGAGAGAAAATTATAATTTTCCAGCATAGACAGAAAGCTAAGATATCAAACTCAATTCCTTTCATGGAACAGAATGGCACAGTAATCTGTTCCTGTGATTGAAACTCCTTGGCTAAAACGTCTAACTCAATGTTCAAACTAACTAACGTTCAAACTCAACTGGAACACACTCAGCCTTTCACTCTCCTCAGGTAGACAAATTAAGTATCTCATAAGTTGTGCGCTATTTACAAACCATGGTTTGATGGGTGGCTGAATTTAAGATGTGCACTTCCATGAGCAGCAAAACTAATTTCAGTTTCCAGTCACTTAGATCCTACATATCCTAAACTCCTCATGTCCCAAACTCCAGCTGTGCTTCCATGACATTCCTGTCCTAAGGTCCTCAGTTCCTTCACCCCATCTCTACAGCACGTCTATATTCCTGAATTACTCCATGACTTAGTGCCCCCCATGGTACCCAGAGACGTTCCAGCACACTCTAGCTTCCTCAAATACCTTATACAACCCTTGCTAGGACCGTCCTCAGCCTGAGATCCACTCCATGGTCTCTCTCCCCAGCCCTGCACTACTGTCACCTCCTCATGTTTGTAGCCTTTTTTGCCTTGCTCTGCGTACATGCTGTGACTGTTTCAGGGGTATGCTTGTGTCCATTGACTACCTAGTGCAGACAGGCTCATAGATCAGGTAGTGGCTGGCCCAGGGCTGCTCACTGCACCAAGTAGGAAACTACTACTCTCCTGTGTTTGGTATCAGTGCTCAAACAAGATCAAATTCCAGGACAAAATGCTTTGAGCTAATTGCATCCACAATGCCTGCAGGAGTTGAACTCAAGCACAAGCCAGCCTCTATGAGTTTCCCTGTCTGATGAGCAGTTGGTTGTCTCCAAATGACAGCCAGAATGCAAGGTAACAGCTAAGCTTTATAGATAAGCAAGGTGCTAGAATTAAATGTTTACCTGAACCCTATCTTAATGCAATAGCAAATGTGTTACTACAAGGGTCTTTCTTCTCTATCCAGCTGTTGATTTTCAGAAAACATGTAGGAATTTATTATTTGATACCTCTTTCTCTCTATAAAGTTGTATTTAAATTGGCTCAAAAAATTACTGAAGGGAATTATTCTCTTTCTCTCCCTCTTCATCATATGTGCAAATATACCATGATTGCAGCCTATGGAAACAAAACTAAAAAACATTAGAGTATTTCTAATTTACTCCGGTGGAGTTTGTGCATCACCACTGACCTTGAAACTCAGGTCACTCCTAGTTAGACCATTTAAACAGGGATTGAGGAGCTAAATTTTATGACATGCTGAAATACTAGTCCAAGAAGTCCTGGAAGTTGAAAGTTCAGATGTTAGGGTACTAACCAGTTACACTAATGATCTATATTATGCTATTATTAGGAAAAGTTCTACAAATGTATTTGCTGCCATATTCTGAGTGGCTGTGTTTCAGAAATACCGTGTGTGTACACAGCATTTGCAATGCTCTCAGGAGTCTTAGAATTCTATCAAAATTTCTATAATCTAAAACAGTTATTCTTCCTTTCGGCACCTGCAAAAATTTACAAATATTAATTCAGACATAAATTTTCACCACAGAGTCCAAAATATAACTGTAGTCTAATTGAAGACCGTTTGCTTTTTCCCATGAAGAGACAATAATGGGAACCCAATTGACAAAGGAACTATCCATGCATGAAACAAGTTTCAATATTTCTACTAATGCAAGTGACTGAACATCTTAATGAGGAGATTAAATTCACTAGAGAATTGTAATTCACTTGACTTAGGCATTACAGTCTACTGACCACTACTGTATGAATAGTGGTTGAACTCATATGACACTTGAGAAACTTGAACATACAAAACATTTCTTGATAATGTGGCAGTGCAATCTAATCGCTTAACTGATTTTCTTCCTTTTTCTCTCAGACTAGGAAAGGTTATAGTTTTTTATTAATATACATGTATAGTTTTAATGGAAAATAACTTATCAATAAAAACATTCATTATTAAAGAGAACATTTTTCTTTTCTGCTTATTTTGTGGTTCACTCTAGGTTTATATCGCACATTTCATTTTGGAAAACATAGTTATGCCCAATCCATGTGGAGCTTCAGGGTTAGTAATAGGGTTACATCAACAGTAGTGTAATATTGATGATGTAGCTCATAACACCATATGGTCCCCTAGGGTGGCCTTAGCACAGTGACCTTTTTCCTATATGTTAGCTAGAGCTAAGAGACTGTTTGCTGAAGCTAACTTGGACTCCTTATACAGTAGAATAGCTTGGCAGCAGGTGGATGGGCCAGCAGCCACTTCCAAGCAGCATGATTAAGACTTCCTGGCAACATAAGCAATAACTGGCAAAAGAGGCAGAAGGGGCCATCTATCTGCACATGCCAAGACTGGGTGATAAAGTTCACTTCTTTGGCAATAGGCCAAATGTGAATTACAGTTCTAGCAAAAAAAAAAATTAATGTCTATCTGCAAAGTAAAAAAAAAATTACCACCTTCATACTTTGTAGCCTTTCTTCTAGAAAAATGTACTGGTTTTTAAGTTATATTACTATGACATCTTTCTTGCTTTTTCCTTTTAATTAAAAAAAAAAATAAAAAATTGTTACAATTGTTAATATTCCCAGGAAGCATTAACTGCACATTAGTGCAGGAAGGATTGCATACCCTTACACATACCCATTATGACTAGCCAATGAAAACTTTTGCTGGTGCTGAAATGCTTCTAATACAACATGGTTGCTTCATGGTTGTGGAAACGGTAGCTGTTGCCTAAAAATACCCACAGACATTCTCTTGCCCTCTCCCATTTGCTTGCCCAGTCCAGTAAAATCCATTTGAATCTTTTACCAACAATACTGTTTATATTTGGGCTCCTGCTTGGCCTTCAGACTTCATGGTGTTGCTCCAAGTGCAACAAATAGCTACCAGGTAAATAACAGAAAGGAAATTATGAAAAAGAAATCTAGAAATATTGAATATGAGTGCAGAAGGTGTTTAAAGACATATTGCTCTCTGGCATAAAACCAGCATGTCCCATCTGAAAGATCAATTTTCATTAGAGAAACCCTAAAAAATTTCTGCTATTTTGAAATGTTTGATCCAAATACCATTTTCTAATTTTGCATATTGCTTTACTCAGTAAGTGAAACTGATGGAGACTAC
Source organism: Haliaeetus albicilla (assembly GCF_947461875.1). Lineage (NCBI taxonomy): Eukaryota > Metazoa > Chordata > Aves > Accipitriformes > Accipitridae > Haliaeetus > Haliaeetus albicilla. Next base: position 12,672,741 of record NC_091494.1, on the reverse strand, counting down.
ATACAAAGGAAAGTACTGAAACATGGGGGAGATAATGACAGAGCAGGTCCAAAGACGAAAAGAAAAACATACACGTTTGATATTGCTTTGCCTCTGGAGTTGACAAACTCCCATAAAAATCTTCTACACTGGCATGTTTTCCCATATCTTAATGCTAAATTTGTAAACAAATATATAGAAACACTGCTGAGATCAAATTTTTCATTTTAAAATCTTGTGTGTATTAAATCACTTGTGGCTCTACTTAATGCATCTCAGTCTGAAAATAATCTGTGGCATCTGACTGAAGGATTTTATTCAGCCTTTAAAGCACCACTCTTCTCCCTTTCAGCAACAATGGGTCATAAGAGATGTTGGAGGACATCAATTAAGATTTAACTCCATGTTTGCCAATCTGCATTTCCAAAAGCCACTCAAACTAGGGATTCTGCCAAACTAGGGTGGAAGGGGTGTGTGTGTTCCTTAGTTATACTACTATATAACTACACTGAAAAACTACCAAAATACATTCTGATTTATTTACCAGGCAATTCATTGTCTAATTAATTTATTGTCCAAGCAATTGTCATGACTTCAGCCTAAAACCTGTCCAGAACTGACCTTTGATTGGAATTCTAGGAGTTGTTATAAAAATACTAATAATAAAATTATATGGGCTTTCAGACAAAAAGCATGTTAAGAAATTATATTTATGATTTAAGAGAGTAGTATTTTGATTAGTTGTGTTTCCAGTTGATTATTTTCTGTGTTGTGGTGAAGTTTTCATATTTATGTCACTTGTACTTTTAACTTAAGACAACTGTGCCAATGCCTTCAAGGTTTCATTTTTAGGGGCTGCCAATAGGAAGGGAGGGGACATGGGAGAAACTCTCATCTTATTTTTAAGGGGGAATTATTTGGGCAATTTTTATTCACTACAAACAAAATATTTGGAATGATATTATTCAGGCAATACTTTCACCCCAGAGCTTACAACTTTCCAAGGAAATTTTTTTAAAAGTTTAATCACTTGTAAGAATGATGGATGCTATTTAAAATTGTTATCATTATTTTCAGAAAGACATGAAAGCTATTGCATTTCTGAAATTGATTACTCTTACTGAAGCAATATATTGCTTTCAGTGCCCAAACTGTGAGGAAGAAATAACAGTATGCATTAACAATGTTTTTAGGACATGTGGAAAAGGTTTAGCCACAAGTTTATTATGTCAGATACATCATTTGTAAGCTATGCATCTTTCTTACTGAATTATGTTATGTAAGAATCCCAAAAGCCTTCTACAGATATTGAATCAAGCCCTTAGTAGCTACTTAAATTCTTTTTTAATGTCTAATCCTAGACTCCAGTCCCTATTAATACTGCAATATCACTCTTCTGCAATTCACTAGTCAGCAGTTTTCAGACCTTTCAAATATCTGTACGATTTCATAACTGATCTTGACTAAAATAGCTTATGTCTATGACAACATATAGATTGCCACCTACACAACAGTGCCTGGCTAAACTACAAGGAAACTTGACAGCCCTAATTGCATTTCATGTGTTTATGCAAATGAGAGTAAGCTGGATGCAGCATGACCTAGAGCAGAGATTCACCATCAAGAACAAGACTTTCACAGACTATATCTGTGCAGGATTCCCCAAGTCTGCTGTTCAGGTTAAGGACCAACTGCAACTAGGAGAAAAATGGAGTCTTCTCTGACACTTGAAAGTAAACCCAAAACAGTTTTTGTATATTTTTCAAGGAGCAGTAGAGAGTTTAATGGACAGGATGCATTCCTCCCTCCAGAGTACAGAGCAAATGGAGGGAACTGTGACTAGATTACAGTTAATTCTCTGGCCTGCTCTTCTGTTAGTGCAGAAATGAGCAAGGCAGCTTGTAAAATTAGAGTCCAGACCCAAAAGAAAGAAGGGAACTTAGAATGGTAACATAAAAAGCTCAGCTAAGAGCATAAAGCATTAGTGATTGGACCTCTGCAGTGCTAGAAACTACACAGGAAGCCAGTTGGCACATCATCTAAAAATCTACTGTGCTCTTTATCTCCATCATGCTTACCTTCTGCTTACCTGGGAATAGAAATTAAAGCTTGTTCTTTTAATTGGGAACAGTTTTTTGAACAGAACATAATAAATCATTGCGTTCTTAGTAGATGACATCAAAGAGTCATGAAAGCTGAGATACTAAAGTGAGGTGTTTGTATCAGAAATCTTTGCCTATAGCTTGTCCAATAAGGCCCTAAAGAGGTTCCTAAACAAAATATGTCAGTGTGCAGTGCTGAAATTGCTCGTCTGTGTTTTGTTGAGTACTACGATTGCAATTCTGCCATCTTTACTCATACTGGGTAGTAAGTACTTCATTATCCCCAAGCTTGCTTGCACACTACAGTACTCTGCAATATAACAGTGAGAGTATCTGGGCATTGCCTTCACTAAAAAGACAGTATTCCAACTGGTTCCAGTTGACCTGTATATATTGCTCTCTAGAGCACAGCAAGGTCATTCTTCTGGCTAATAAATAACATTTCAAATACCATCAAATATACATAGAATGCTTACTAAACGTGAGGTTTTTCTTACTACACATGAATTAGTGATCTTCAGCCTCCATTCTACATCAGTAGAACAGTTTGTGCCACAGAGAGCATTGGGAGGTTTCCACATCTTTCCTAGGGCACATATACCTTTAGGATTCACCCTTTCCAAAAACTTAATACGCTTTTCCTCTCTGCCAGAACTCTACCTCCATCCCAATAGCAATCTCTGCACTCTTTCCTGGAGAGAGGAGTTCTGCATGATCCTCACGCAAGTCGTTTAATAGCCTTGGTCTCTTCTCGCATGTTATGTGACCATAATGTGATCTTTTACTTTAATATGTTAATTAAAAGGAACGGTAACTTTTCTAAGAAACTTCAGCCAAGGAATGTGTCTCTCAGCACCCTCTGGTTTGGTATTGTCAACAGGACAGAATGCAATGGAGATTCTTAACTGAAGCAAATAGACAAAACTTACAGTTTTTGATCCAGCTCCCTAAATAGACAGTTGTGCTGCTTACTATTTTAATCTCCCTAAGTCATAGCTCAGATGAAGTGGCAATGGGAAGGGCTGTTGACTACACTGTATTCTTCTATATGGAATTTTAGGTAGCAGAAATGAACACAATTACCACAGAGGTTCTCAGCGAATAAAAATAAAAGCAGGATTGTGACATATTATTCCATCCAAGAGGAATCTTTGCGCCTCCCTTCTCCCAAACCCATCTCTGGAATTTTAGTAAATTCATAGGATTTGCACTTTGGATTTGTTTGTTTTTTCTCTTATGATTCTGTTCACTTTTCTATCTTTCTTGTCCAGTTTATGAAGATTGTGTGTATCTGTAAAAAATCTTCACCTTTACAAAACATTAAGTGCTAGTAAATTAATTCCATTGAGGATACCTGCATGGCCTTAAGATGTATCTAGCCATTCATTTAAATGAAATGTTCCTCCCCTGAATACCATCAAATAGCTCATACTTATGGGCCTACCAGAAATATTTAAGTTATTAGTGACTTTCCATCTATGAAGTATCAATGTTAGTTCTTAAGCTGGCTTAAAAAAAAAAAAAAAAAAAAAAAAAATCACTTCTGGCTTTGGATACTTTGAATATGATAATCCTGATGTGCAGAAGGGAACCAAATTCTGAGACATCTGAGAGTTACACTGCATCTGTTCAGGGACTAGGTACTCTGAGCTCAGAAGGACTTCTCAGAACGTATGCATCCAATCAGCATTTAGCACTCTGCAACCCCAGCACATCATTACTTCTGATCTCCTCTTTAGACATTCTTTAGACATACCAGGTCCAGAGTAATCTGAACAAGTGAGTCTTGGGTCTTTAACAAGTGATCGGAGACTTCTTTTACAGTTACTCAGTAATCTACTTTAAGTAACAATTCAGCTACTGACTACCTGTATTTTTGTTTTTCAAAGTAAACACAGCCGCACAACTTAACTGCTGCACTACAGAACTCTCTGGATCCCTAATATTTCCAGATGTAAGATTGTGTGTTTCAGATATTCCTTTATTTCATTAAAATATTCTTTGATTTTAGCTTAAGTAAAATTAATTATGATTGCAATTATTTTAAGTAAAATCAATTTTTATTAAAGCTGGTAGCAAATTTCCCCATGGATTTTCTGTGAGCTGACACTGCCCGGAAATTTCTACCTTGATTGTATATTGTACACTCTTGGATGGTGTGGGTAGTTGGAAAATGCTGTAAACCAACATTTTCCTTCTTGCCGTGCAGCAAGTTAGTCCCTCAGCCCATAACTGTGTTCCTGAGCAAGCTTAATTGACCAGAATAAGGCAATCAAATGTGAATATTCTTTGCTCTTTGATTTTTAGAATGCCCTTTAAGAGTATAACCAAAATGAGACTAAGGACATGAGTTATGCCAAATTAAGAATCTAACAGAAAACAAATATTTATATTAATAGAAGGGGTGACATTCCACATCTGTCCAGCTCTCAGGAAAATCAAGGCCTCAAATACTTGATTTTTGTGTTTTGTACTTAACCAGTGTTCAGTGATGGCAGATGTTTTAAAGTCAAAGGGAAAGGCTGTAGTTCATTACACACTTAGTGACATTAACAACTTAAGCAGCCCTTGCCTCAGGCCACCATTGCAGGTACTTCATAAGCCTCTCCATTGTGCCAGTATAGCTGCTTGTAGCAAAAGAGCTTGGAAACTGATCCAGTCAAAAAATAATCCCATTTTTTGCTGGTGATCCTACTTTTTAGCTGGATCAGCTCCCTGATCTTGTTCACTGTTCAGCTAAGCAACCAGCTGTGCTGGGACAATGATGGGGACTACAGGAGGTCAGGAATGAGTGGGTGGCAGCAAGATGGGGCAGAATTCTGCTTAGAGTTGCTCAGGCAGCACTGAAACCAAATGTCTAGTTAGGAACTAAAGACGCTAACCATTGAGTCTGTCCTTTTTTTTCTTTTCCTTTTTTGGTAACTTTAAGTTTTTATCCTCAATTTAAAAAATAAAATAAAATGCAGTCTACCTTATCAGGCTTCCCATCATCTAATTTAGGAATAATAGCATTTGAAAAAAACCTAAAATATTACACAGTTTACAAAGGAGTAAGCATTAGTAATAGCATTATTGGAGCTGACAAAACAATGGAAGACACTTCTCACATTCAGCCCAGGCATATTAATTTGTCGATTTTTTCTAAAAATTCCTCTCAAATCCTAAAGATTACAGTGACCAGATTCTGATGTCATTTACATCATTAAAACTTTGGTTTACTTCCAGCAGTTTCTGTGAAGCATTCTCTACTGATTATTGTGTAGGAGTAAACAGAATTTAATCTTTGCTTTTCTGTGTATGACTACAGTGACATTATTTGTAATTCCTGGCTCTGTTAGAATTTTAAAGACACCCCCCCCACCCCAATTTAATTGATTGATTTCCAAAAATCACTTTAGTAAAAGAAAGAGAAGTCAGAAAAAAACCCTATTTTATCATTCCAATAACAGCTCATAAAAGATTGTATTTCTTTTTTTCTGGCTAGTGTTAATAATATTTACATTGGAAAGGTCTAGGGCAATCTCCTTTAAAATACAATTGTGTTCTGCACCATCAGCAACCTATTAGCCAGATAAAATAAAAGTCTTGTACCTCAGAGCTTTTTGGGTACATGCTCGAATTAAAGCTTTCATTTTCCTCAGACCCTCTGTACATATTTCAGCAAACTAACCATGGAAAAAGTACCAAAATTAGACAGAAAAGGTTTAATTATGAATAATCCAATTTCTATTCTAATTGCTTTCTTATTATTATTTCTGGTTTTAACAGGGCTACTTAGCCTACAAGAGAAATCCCTCTAATAATGGAATTCTGGTGTAGTAGTTTTGAAAGATCTTTTTGCCTTTTTTCTTCTTGATTCCCCAACACCACCTACTTCTTTTTCATTCACACACATGCACCCACTTAGTTAACTGTGTGTGATCACTAAACACAGAAACATGAAGGCACGAGCGTCCCTAATCAGACATGTGCACAGAAACAAAATCTCTATCCTTCAAGGGCAGGGTAATTCCTGTCAGGCATTTTAAAGCCAAGGCAGGTCATTGAAGTTATTATTAGCTCTAATTAGCACTCCCACAAGCTGTTGAATTCTTTACCTGCACACAAAGAGCACTCAATATGGTGCAGAATTTGCTAACATCTTTGAAAGCATCAGAGAAATTTCAGCTCTTCTTTAGAAGCACAGGTCTATTGCATATGAATAGGCTTTTGGTAATATTCTGTCTGATCCATGTACCAAATGATCTATAGAAGCAGAGATATGATGAAACTGTTCCAAAACAAAGGAATTCTACAAATGTCTAAACAGAATCTTAATCAGAAAAGGAAGACATCTGGGCTTACTTATTACAGTGGTACTATATTTTAAACTTCTAGCAGGTTACAGACAAATAATTCATATCCCACCTCAGTTACAACACTGTTCTTTTAAGTTAGTGTTTTATGTAGGAATTTGAAGACAAGTCTGTATGAAAACTGAATTTTTCCCCTTGTGTGCAGCCCCCCCCTTGAGAATTAGAGATCTCTGAACTGAATTACAGAGCTCCAAATAAAATACTGATCCTAATTGTGAAATTGGCTAAGAAGTGATGAAAGCCCAGTAAGGCATCACTTTTGTACGTTAGGCACATTGCTAACAAAGTGCCGTAAGAAGGAAGCCTGGCAATAGCTCTCATTAGTAAAAAGCACTGCTACAGAGCTGTAGAAGGTTTTATTTGAAACAGGGGAGAAAGAAAATGTGATAAAATCAGCTATTTTGGGTCTACAATATAATCCACAGTATGACCTTTAGTCTAGAAATAAATTTTCTACAAAAAGTAAGCAAAATTGTAACAGGAGTCGAAAAGTAACATGTTATAAAAAGTAAAACTAGTAAAATATTTATTTCAGAACCTAATATGTAGGAACCTGGCACCTAAATGCTTCACCTCCAACACCAAGCCACTATCCTCTATGGCAAGAAGTTGGAAATAATGGAAAGTCTTAAAAGATACAGGCAAGTGTCCTGGTTTCCAACTACTATTCCTTGCAAAAGTGAAAAGTAGAGAGTGGGGAACACAGAATAAACACTACTATGTTTGCAAAAATTCAAGGCCCAGCTCAATGCAGCTAGACAAATGGCAGCTCTTCATTAGCTGGACATGCAACCCACCAGCTGAAAGCTAACAATGGCTAGCATCTAGATTGGGGGTTGCCTGTGTCACTCTGAGCTACATTCAACTTTGTGTCTGTCACTGAGAGGCTGGAACTTCATCACATGCTCCACTTGGCAATGCACTCTTGTATTGTATGCATTTTCATACAGCCAAATGTCAAATCACAGAGCTGGGAATAAGGACCCTGGGATATACACCAGTCCCTTCCATGCAATGCAACACATCACGCTTTGCGGCTGCAAGGATCAGCCTGCCCCTTTAGACTTTATGCCATCCTTAAAGTACCACTCAAAATTTTCAAGAACAACTCCACAACTCCGAAGCACCAGTAATATTAATGGTCACGATTTTAGCATGATCAGTATTATTAACTCTGCTTTAAATTAGACACTAAACCCCCCCAAGCTTCTAGGTACTATTAGACAGTATTTAGCACCAGGACTGGAATCCATATCTTTAGCCTCCTGGTCCCATTCTTGAAGCCATTTTCTTTGTTACACTGCAGACAGCAATGTATTTCCTCTAAAACTAATATAGAAATGGCATAAAAATTCTGGCCTTCAGTCCCTCGGTAATAGTCCCATTAGAAAGATGAATCAAGGTCACTGCTTTTTTATTGGTGATATCCACTTTTTGAAAAGGAATTGCCTGCCACAAACTGAGAAGTGACACTAGCTGCCAAAGAAGTCTCTGTCATTTTCCATAATTTGCAACAATGCACATCTGTAGTGTTTTCATTATTTAGACACTTGATTTTCTGACACCAGGGCACAGCTACAAGGTATATTTCTGGGAATGCAAAAATCACATGACCTATTTCCTTTGGTATCATGTCGCAAGCTGAAGGGTGAAATAATTGCCTGAAAGTGCATTGAGTTGTGTCATTCTGCTAAACTAATTAGGATAATGGGAATTCTGGAACTAATTCCGTAGACATCTAACTAAAATCAAGCCTTTTAAACACTAGGATGGAAATCAGTGTCAAATATATCAGGAACACTTTCCTTCATGGATGCAATAAGATAAACTTCTCTACAGGAACAAGCATTGCTGGGTCATAATAAACTCTCAGAAAGGAAAAGAACACAATTTTCTAACTGATTGTGATGATTCTAACAGCTGGCTCATCGACAAGTCATTTATAAGGTTACAAAGTTAAGTAAAGATTGCCAAGCACTGATAGTATAATAGGACCCTGGGATGCCTTGGATGTGTGTTTAGAGGTTCCATTTACCAAATAGGAGCTGGACAGACTCAAAGAATGAGGATGGTGCTTATTTTAGACTTTATATATGGCTTCCAGCTTATGTTTCAACAAAACATTGAGCAAAATTAGAGAACTGAAAACAAAAATACAAAATCTCTCTTCTTGTTAATGTGACATGAGAGATCATGATTCTGGTATCTCGAGACTAGGAGGCATGTGTACTACCCTGTTCACTGAACAACTTTAAAATGAAAATAACCAATTGTATAATATTTATAAGCAAACAAAACTCAGCAAATTGAGTATGAGATTGATAAGTGTTTCACTCACAGTTTCACTTATTAAGGATTATTCACATTATCTCTAAATCACTTTCACTAAATTAAGAGCGCCATATGTTGAATTTGAGCTTTTTCCATACTTTTTAGCATGTATCAGTTCAAATGTTTAAGGCATTAAATATACTTTAGAACAACAGCTATTAGCTCAGAGGAGGAATCTGACCCTATAAGAAACCGCTTTGGCATACTCTGATATTTGTCTGACATTTCCAGTCAGCCAGTACGTCTCTTGGTGAACCTGGAGGGTCAGCAAAGGCAGCAAGGAATTTCAGGGGCTTATTAAGTACATAGAGAACAAACAAGTGCAGAATTTCAGACTTTGCTTTTCACACTAAATCGAGCTATATAACGATCTTGTTTTCTTTATCATCTATGAAAAATGAGGAAAACAATGCTGAGGTAGCTATGTTTTAAAACAATGCTTTAAAATGTCTGTCTGTAGCAAAACTATTCTGTATCTGAAGAACATAATCTTTACTGCTCTTAGCAAAGTTTTCTATCAGAAAAATCACTTTTCCCTTTTTCATCAGCTTTGACACATATTGTAATCTCCCATGCATCACTTATATATGGGCCACCATACAAAGTGATTACACTGATCATCATCTACTCATCGTGGAATAAGATAGTAAGCAGGGTCGTAAAGGGCAAGAATTGTTTGTAGTTTCCACTATTACTAAACCAAATCATTCCAAATAATTAACTTTTTAAAACAAAAAAGATCGTTCTCTCTGTTCACTTTAAGTTTACTTATTAGGAGTCATACAAACACAAAATACTTGATAAAATAGGACAATCTTTTTTAACAGGGTATTTTTTTTATAGTCAGGAGAAGAGTGGTCAAGAGCAGCAGATGAAATGTTACATAAAAGCCTAAACGCATCATTCTTACGTGATCACTCTGGTTCCCTTGATCTGCTCAAGCCCAATGATTCTTGGCAGTTTGCTCCATTCCATAAAAATCACATGTAATCCAAACTTCAGTGACCTCCCAATTTCTATCAGGTTTGCTCCTGGAAAAGAAATAATCCAATCAGAGGAAGGAGGCAAAAAGAGACTTGTTCAACAGGTTTAAATTTACTTTTTGTAAAAATATAGGCATTTCCCACAGTCTCCAGTCCTGACCAGTATGTCAAAAAACAGAAAGACAATTCCTGAACATATTAGTATGTGAGGATTAAGCTCCTGGAATCAGGCTACGCTCTTGACATCCCAACCAAGTTCTTAAATAATAGAAGCAATGCAATTCTCTGAAAAGCATTGTGAAGTAGTCAGATCAAATGTGCATGGTGTTAAATAGAACTTCTAATAAAAATACTTCTTCTTTATTACAATAAAGGCTGGCTGTCAGTGTTGCTTGCAATATGGTAGCAAAATGTGAATGAAAGTAATAGAAAGTGGCATGCCAACAAAGGAATTTGAAAGCAATGGAAGAGATGCATATCCTTTTTGGATTTTACTGCGTTTTACTCTTTGCTGGTTTTAAAAATAATTTTTATTAAATATATCACTTAAGACTGAAAATAAGTACCCCAAATTTAATAAGCATGAAAAAGGACCCAACATTCAATTAATAAAAAGACATCTTTTCTTTCTGCTTTGGTTTTAGTTTCAGGTACACACTCCAATGCAATATTGTGACAGATAATGAAAACAGAACAAGGCATTTCATATTTAATCCATGGTCTCACTCAGCTGCCATGAGATTATGAATTTATATTAAAAGGACATGGTGGGTGAGAAAGACAGCAGAAGCTCATTCTATTTAATCTATTATTTCTTCTTTTAAAAATATTTTTATTTGTTCTAACTACTACTACTTCTCCACTAGCAGCTATTCATCTTGTTAGAGTCTCATAACTACATCATTCATCAGATGTAGATTACGTCTACTGTAAGAAGTACTACAGTGCAGTAAGAGCAGATCTGCACAGTGAGACATTTGGTGTTAAACACCAGAGTGACCCAACTACAGGCCTCTGGGGGAGGGGAGTGGTGGGAACTACTTTGGACTGGTTCTAGTCTAGTTCTGCAGATGAGTGCCCATCAGAAGCTGGAGCACATTAGGTACACTCCTGGAGTGCAGGTTTTGGTGCAGATTAATCTGTAAGGAATCCGCTTTGTGTGCTCCCAGAGCACTCCATAATATGAACCAAAGCATGGTAAGATCAGAAGATTTGCTTTAAAAGTGCACTCCTGGTGAGTTCACTCATCCTGGTGCTGAACAAAAATATTTACGTAGCTGCATCTTACTTATACTTCCATTTAAGCAAAATGTTTCAGTTCTTTCATGACACAGACAAACTGTTTGCCCAGGCATTCACTCTTAGGATCTAATTAGCTTGAGAACAATGCATTTTAGAGGGATCCTTATTTGCCAGATATTTTCCTTGAATACGGTCCCTCCATTCTATAACAACACAGATATGACCTAAAGCAATCCTACATTTTTCCTTAGTCAACTACAGTGCCATCACTATTGAATTGTTTAAACAGCGTGCTAACAGTCAACCTAGGCAATTACATTAACAAGATTCTCAAGCTAAAAATATATTTTATGTGAAAAACAGTCTCAGAAGTTGGAAACAGGTCAGCTTTTTTTGTAGCTTCATTCACTGCAAAACTACCATTAATTTATCTCTAAAAAGTCATCAATCTCTTTCTAAACAGAATTCCCATTTATCATTTCCATGAAGTGATTTTCAAAGAAATTGATCTTATGGCATTAAACAGGTTAACTACACCAAGCAAATAATCATCACGCCAACACTTCTACCTTCAGCAAAAAAGTTATTTTACTTGAAGGGTTTATTTTTGTGAATTCAGCACAACAGCATATTTCCACTGCAATATATAGAGGCTTAAAAGAGGAAATACTAGAATGTCAGAAGGGAATAAATACTATGTGGGTCAAAATTGGTCTTTATCTTTTTCCTGTATGTAGTCTGCATCAAGATTAGTGCCAGGAATGAAGCCCAATTCATTTGATAATATGGCTCTAAACTTTCATTTTAGAGAAGTAAATTAATTCCTCTTTAAAAGCCAAAGGCCATAACTTGTAGGAACTTCACCTAGGTTTGGATTTCTGAAAGGAATGGTCAATTTCTAGGCTTGCTTTCTGTGCAGTTTCCACTATGTTCACACTTTCAGTATCTGGGAAAATTCTGGGGCAGATGATTCCAACCTTTTCCCAGTTGGCCTTTATGCAAAATGACTGTATGTACATACACATGCGCATGGGAACTGACTCTTGGAAACAGCTGGTGCCAAGCAGTAGCCAATTTCAGCATGTCACAGTAAATGACTTCATTAACACCTCACTGAAGCATCAGGAGATTCCCTTTTGGTTACCAAACTTTTGCAAGACTTTTAAAATGAAATAAAAGGCATATCAAACAGGTACTGTGACACAGCATATAAAATTTTATGTTGCAGCTGGATTCTGTTTAACAAAAAGACTAGTACTTTATAGATTGTTAGAGAATATGGCTTATCTTGCTAATTATGAGGAATTAGTAAAAAATTGGTCTTGGAGTGTAAATTGAAATGGTACAGTTGAAACTCAGATAATAATTGTATTTCCAGATATATTGTGATTCAAAAGCAACTTTAAAAGGTCTTGTTACCAAGATGAATTGTGTCTTGGTTTCAGCTGGGATAGAGTTAATTGTCTTCCTAGTAGCTGGTACAGTGCTATGTTTTGAGTTCAGTATGAGAAGAATGTTGATAACACTGATGTTTTGCGTTGTTGCTAAGTAATGTTTAGTCTAAAGTCAAGGATTTTTCAGCTTCTCATGCCCAGCCAGCGAGAAAGCTGGAGGGGCACAAGAAGTTGGCACAGGACACAGCCAGGGCAGCTGACCCAAACTGGCCAAGGGGGTATTCCATACCATGTGATGTCCCATCTAGTATAGGAACTGGGGGGAGTGGGGGCGGGGAATCACCGCTCGGGGACTAGCTGGGTGTCGATCGGCGGGTAGTGAGCAATTGCACTGTGCATCATTTGTACATTCCAATCCTTTTATTATTACTGTTGTCATTTTATTAGTGTTATCATTATCATTATTAGTTTCTTCTTTTCTGTGCTATTAAACCTTTCTTACCTCAACCCACAAGTTTTACTTCTTTTCCCGATTTTCTCCCCCATCACACTGGGTGTGGGGGGAAGTGAGTGAGCGGCTGCGTGGTGCTTAGTTGCTGGCTGGGGTTAAACCACGACAATCGTTAACAGCCAGGCTAAGAAGGACTTCCATTTTTTAAACTATGCTACATCAAATCTATATAATTTTGTTCCTTTTCTGAATGTTGTTTACAATGTCTAAACAAACTTTACACTCTGGTGGCTGAAATTTAAAACAAGTGACAAGAAATTAGACACAACACTTCACAATTTTTTAGCACTATAAGATTTTGTTGAGAATTTTCATTATGAGAAAAGCATTTTTTTCTAGTAACAACATCATGTACATTTTCTCTCTCCTTTTTTCTTTCCCTTGATGGTATGTCTAGAAAAATGTTTATACAGCATCATCTCCACCTCCTTGAAGGTAAATTTTTGTTTGAGGAAATTTCCCATTACCTTAGAAACACAGATGTCTCAAACCTGAATGGTTTTACACTGAATCCATTTCTTTGCCAGCTACTCCTTGTTCCTGCAATGTCCCTCCACCAGGCATGGCCCCCTTTGCAGCTTGCATTGCAAAACCTTCCTGCCCTGAACCACACACCCAGCCAAATGATTCCTGTGACTCACCCCCACTGAAGTAAGCACTTTTCTTTCTAGGGAGGCTATGTTTGATACTTCTGATTAAAAAAAAAAAAAAAAAAAGAGGGGAAGACAAAAGCTACATATTAATGTTGGGTAAATGAGACCACTTGATTCCTGCTGGCAGACAGCTCTATGCCTGCTTTCTACCACACATGCTTTCTCATATCATTCCCTTTCATTGCGCGGCTCTGGAGAATACCTGGTACCATAGAAAGAATGAGACAAAGTCTCTGCAGTCAGGATTTAGGCTCATTTAAAATAACTTCGAAATGCACCCATATCTCAAAAAATCCATCTTTGATTTATTTTATAATGAGCTCGATTCTTCCTAAACCTATTTATAAACTCCTTCATCTTATGCCTGCTGAATATCTTGCTAACAACATTTTATTCTTAGAAGATTCCTTTGCTTGACAATTTTGCAGACTCTACTCAACCAGTCTCCTGATAAATTTAAATTAAAAACATGATAATTAAATAGAGAAGTATTTCATCCTGTCATAATCTTCAGCTGTCTGAAACATCAGAAGCTGTTATAAAGAAACTGATTTGTCTGCATAGCAAAAAGACGAAAGATACCTAGAAGCTTGTCTGCATTAATTATCTGTTGCAAAATAGCTTTTAGAGGAAGGCCCAACCACCTAGGCAAATTTTAGGCATCCTTCATAAGGTTTGGTGTTTGAAGAGATGTTTATTCTCTCATTTCGGCTCTACTGCTGGCTCAGATTCGATTTGTCTTGTTTCTTTGGCCAAAGTGCTGTTTTCTCCAACCACTGCAGAAATGATTGGCCTCAGCTAACGGTTCCTGTGATGCATGCCAAATTGTCCCATGTACTAATACGTTTTACTCACAATTTGTAGAATTTACAATTAGATTAAATGACAAACAGAAAAATACAAATAGAGTCCTCCAAACTTCTTATTTTTCTGAGCAATAGTTTTATCACAGATCCCACAAGTAACTTGAAGCTTGTCTGTCTCCAGACTTCAAAGCTCCATATTTCTTTCTCCACAAGATAATCTGCCTTCCTTTTCAGTAAATACATTCAGTCTGCACAGTCCTACTGAAAGTTAACTTTGTATTCAAGTTGGCAAACAGGTCAGCTCTTGTGTCCTCTCTGAATACTGCTTTTATCTGACAGGTCTCTGAGTCAGCAGCATCTTCCTTAAATACTCACTTCCAGTGTCACATGCGTAACCACTACAGCATTTTGTTCAAATGAATTATGTTCAGTGAACACGCCCTAGGCACGTCTAGTCCAAAACTAATACAGCAGCAACAGGATTTAAACTCATAAAGGATTTTACGCATATCTCAAGGCTACACTAACTTTTAATTTATGCCTCCAGATAGAGTTATCTTTCAGAGTGGCACAGAGCAAAGCACACCACTAGTTAAGTCAAAAGCCTTGTAGTCATGGGAAGAAAACAGGTGGCCCAGGACTGCTGCTGTAATGGATGTGAATACTGTGTTTTCACATCTACACCACCTATATCACATATGTAACTGTGCCGGATTGTCTGGGCATGTTCCCTGCATGCTGACCAAACTCTTTATTTGTTGACACATTCACATCTTGCAGAGCCAAGGACAAGATTAGGAAAACTGATGCAACTGTAATCTGTTGCCTGGGAAGTTTAGGACGCTTCAGTGCCAGCAAACAGCTCTACCCTAGGCTGAAATTCTACAGTAAACTTGTTTATATGTTTTACTGCCAAACTACATTTAACAGAATATAACAGCTATTTGATTGAAGGAATAAAGGAATTAAATTAGTAGAAGTTCTTCTGGGCTGTGGCTGCTGCTGTCCCACACCCAGTCCCAAGCAGCCTCTGCCCTTTGGGATGGTTTTGTGCTGCAGACACACTATGTGACATGGTTCCTGTCCAAAGGAATATATGGTCCAAACAGAACTGACTATAGCAAGATTATGACTTAAACAGTTTTTATGTTTTATTAATAACCTATTGGACAAAGAGAACGGGGAATCTATGAATGTTTCCCCCATTTTACGTTCTTTCCAGACCCAACACAGTGTGGCCTGGGAAGTCTCCTTCACTACAGCAGATAGCAACATCCCTTTAAAGGATTATGAACCAACCATGGACTACTCTGTTTTCACCTGGACTTCAGGATAGCAGAAATACAAATAGGTTGTCAGACCTCAGCTGAGAACTTCTGGCCTCATACAAAGCTAGCTTCTTTCACTTTTATGTCAGGGACAAAAGAGATAGGTCAATGTGGACAAGAATTTCATTTTCCAATGGCATGTTTATAGTCCTTCTATTCTCTACTTCTCATACAATAAGAAATAATATTTTAATTCTATTTAGAATTTGGAGGAAAATATTTAAATTATATTTTTTCTCTTCCACAAATATTTCAGGCATATATTTCAGATAAATGACATTTCATTATTTAAAATATGCCAGTAAAAGCTGAGCTGGGAGAACTATATTAGGGACATAAGAATTATTCTGCAAACCTGAAGGAAACAAAGGCATCAGTTCCACCAAGGACCATCCTGCAGATGACAGAAAAGAATCTAACATATAAAAAAAGCAATTAAAATTAAATTGGAAGGTTAAGAATTTTGGTCAAATTTGTTATTTCATTTCCACTTGATTCTAGTTGGAACTGCAAACATACTGAAGCATCATGAGAAATGCTGCCCTGCCCTTGTGATCTCTCGTTATTTCTGGGAAGCCTCCAGTGTGTTCTGAAGTTCACAGTCTGATATACCAGGAAATACCCACAAAAATATGTTGATGTGAAAATTCCAGGTCAGTTCAGTGTGGCAGACTAGGAAAGTTCAGCTGGCAAGGGTGGGTGAGCATCTCCCAGGATGGCTTTGTAAAATGAACCATTATGACAGAGGTTGTATAACCCATTGCTAAGCTCTTGTGCTAACCAATTATTTTAATTGTCCTGAAAAGGTCTGTCCAGCTAGGGTAGCAGCTACAAAATGCATGTGGGGCAGAGCCTGCCCCCATAAATAAGCCTATACCTGTGTAAGAGTAACAGCATTAGGTTTGTTAATAACCAAAATAATCCCTACCTCCACTCCCCAAAAGCCCTTGTCCAGGACTAAGTAAATTGCAAAGCTGCTAATAAAAGAAGCAATAAAGCTGAAAGATTGTGAAGGAAGTATGTTTAGGACAAAATGAACATTCATTTTAAGGAATAATTCTCCCTACATTTCAACAAATGTGCCCCAAAACTGGCTACAACACAGAGCACTACCTCAGGACTGCACAGCACGACAGAAGAGTCATCTACTGAAAAGCTGGAATAACTGCTGCATAAAGTTAGAATTCAGAATACTTAGAATATAAACACTATAATTACATCGCAGCATAATAACAGTTAATTACCTGAAAGGTTAGGAAAGAACTTGCGGAAAATAAAGGAAGCTCTTCCTTCAGTTAATGGAAAGTTTTGCTAATAGATTTTTCAGGTCCAGGTAGAAGAAAATGTATTTATCTTAAAAAATAACATGCCCTTTATGTGAATCTGTAGTGGAAAATTATGGGAGTTATTAAACTCACTGTAGAGAGGTAATAGATGGTTCTAATTCAAAATTAACTGAGTAGAGACTGACTTTTGCTGCTTGCAATGACAGTTTCTTAGTCTAGGCAGTCTCCCATAAATCTGAACAAAATCCATGACGCTGCTACAAAACGAAATGAAAAAGAAAGAGGACAAATAGCTTCACTTTCATTTCTAACAACTGACCCAGCCCCCTTGGAAAACGTGTGATATATCTCCAGCTGATAGCCACAGGAGCCTGAGAAGCAAGCAATATCCACCAGCACTCAACACAGTTGCATATGGACTTTCTATTATCAGATATACACTTTTCCCAAAAAAAGAACACCACAGAACAAAACCCCCTGCCAAACAGCCAAGCCTGAAATGACAATTCAATCATTAAATGCAATCACAACAATGTACCATCTGCAATATCACATGCAGTGCAAAAAATGGATCAATAGAAAATACCTGTAAAGTATAGAACAGAGGTACTTGCCCATTGCTGTCAATGACAGCAGCAAAGGTGTTCTCCACATTCAATATGATTATAAATTCTCATTTTGCCTGTGTTGTCCAGATTCCACTAGGAACACTCAAAATAGGCAGGACAACAACCATAGCACTAAACTAAAACTGGGTGGGAGGTGGTGGGGGGTGGTTTTGTTTTTTTTTCTTTAAAGTTTTCTTTGGCTTTCTTTTCTTCTATTAGCTCAGTGTAAGCTGTTGGTTTTTTCCTTATAATTAGATTATCCTAAACCATCTTCTGTTACTTTCCACTGGCTTTTCACACTCTCAGTTGTTGATGGAAGTGACTTTTTTTTCTTTCTTTCTTTAGATTAAAGTCAGTTAAATTACTAAGACTTTACAGAACAAATAATTGTAGGAATAGCTGGTTTACTACCTCCCCAACATTTTGGATCAGAAATACAGTCAGCATTTTCATACACAGGAAAATAAACATAACTTCTCAAATCCTATTGAGAAATACTTATGTAATAGTCATAGAAAATTAATAATTCTAAAAGCAGAAGAAAATAATAAAACCTATTGTATAATGACTTCACTCCATATTTTCTTGTAAAATTTACATTTCTTAAATATGTCAAGTCAAATCATTTCATAGCTTTTTATTAACCCGAACTTCTTGCTGGGAAGTAACAGCTCTCATTACCAAATGTCACCATCAACAGAGTTACTATCTAGGTGTCCATCTAAATAATTATATGTCCCTACTGTTTAAGTCAGGCTTACTTTCCTTGTTTTCTTCATGTACTTACGCTATCAAAATCAATATGGTTATGAGTACACACAACACTGAGCTTCTGCTAAAGTTTACTACAGCTATAGCTATCAGAATACTCAATTACCACAAAGCTGGGGGGGGGGGGTGAGGGTGGGTTTTTTGTTTTGGTTTGGTTTTTTAGTTTCCAAAACCAGAGGCATGACATGCTACTAAAGAATTCTTCCTTGTGAACACCATCACTGAGAACTTCCGTAAGAATGTGCTTAGTTAAAACTGAACAGGCAAGTTAGTATTTGGAAAAAAGAGAACACAGCAGTAACCTTCAAAAGCTAGATCTCATGACTGCTGTGAACCATGGCCAAACTCACCTGCTCATTTAATACAAAATGACTCACTAACCAAGATTTCCCCCTAGAATCATCCAAACCTATTGCTCAATAATTTCAGTCTAGTAAGAACTATTTCTGTGATGAATTAGGTTCAAATATATCCTTTCTTTCCCCCCTAGACTCTGTACAGAGAAAAATAAATTTTTCAAGCGTCTGCTCACACAGTACAAAAATTATTACTAGAGACATTTTTTCCTTTTTTTTTTAATAGCATTTTACCAATCTTGAACAACGGTTTCTCTATTAATTATAGAACTTTTAAAATCAAACTTGTTTTGTTAGCTTTTGAAGAAAATAAACCAGCACCAATAACTCCCTGGCTAAAAAACATCCTCTGTTAATTTCTTGTCTCATTAGAGAATAGAAAGAAAATGGTTATTACAGCTGAGATGCATGATGTGTACTGTAGAGAGAAGAAAAAAAAATCCAGCAGCACAGAAAAGAGTCCAACATGCTGAGCTAGGGCACATGGATGCTTAGACCTTTGCTTTTCTGTTACTACACCATTAACTCCCACACTGTCCCAGATACCAGTATGAATGCACTTTCTATCTATTCCTCTCCTCATGGCAATATGAAGATCACTAGAACAGTGAATGACTGTTGCAGAATATTTCTGCTACCACTATTCCCTGTCAGTAAAGGGCAGAATACAGTCTTTGCAGATTTTCTTTGCTAAAAATTATGTGTCCAAGTGTCCATGCTGATTTCATTAAATTTCTGAGCCTTTGATAAACCCAAGACAACTGTCCCACTATTGGAATAGACTGGGGTTTTTCTATAGATTTTTTTGTTTGTTTTTCAATGGAGATCTCCAAGGAGAACCTGAGAACTGGATGGTGAATAGGTCTCAGTAGGTGCCTCCTTGTCACAGTGCTGTGTGGTTCATTCAGCAGCATTCACTGGTCTACCACCAGCTGTGAGGAAATTTGGGTTCCATTAGTATGCTGGTGATGCTCAGCTTATTTTCTATTTTTTACCAGATCAGAAATGTCATTCTTCAGCCAAGATGCACACATGAATGAGAACAAACTTGGCTGAAGTTGACTCTGCAGTGGACAAAGGCAGTGCTGGCAGCTAGCATTGAAACAGTCACATTATTCCAGCCTAAAAAGCAGTCTCCAGTCTGAGATCACTTCTATTATCATGCACAATTATAATAACCAAGCTAGCAGAGGTGATGTTGATATTATCTTTTTTTTCTTTTTCTTTTTGACTGTCAATATATGGAGACGTTCAGGGAGACTGAAGAGTCCCCAGCTCTAGAACTTGCTCCAATGACAGGATGAATTTCCTACATGTAGCGGTACGCACAGCATCTTTTTTGATAAAACAAATGTCACTGTGCTATGTTTTGTTGCTTTGGTATATGACAGGGAAGATTTTTGTATTTGGGCATGTGGATTTGCTTAGTCCATATAAACAGCACAATACAATAGGAGGCTACAACATTTCCTAAAGCAAATATTAAAAGCAACGTGGTTTTTTTAAAATGAGGAAACTGACATGAACGTTTACTGGATATTATCATAGTTCTGAAGAGATGGACCAGAGGGAAAATTAAATCATGCACTGAATTGGAGAGAGGAGACACGAAAACAAAATGTTCTGGCAGTGTACATTATATCATCACCTTCTGTGACTTAGCCACATAAAGTATGATATATTGTAACTTTCTTTTTTATGTAAAACTTTAGCTCTGAGGATTCTAGGCTGAACTCAAATGTAGTGCTAAATAACAAAGCAGATAAATTCACCCACTTGGTGTTCCAGGCATGACACTCAGAGGCAAATAAATCTGTTTATCTGTGTAACCTTTTGACTACGCTACCACGTTGGTCACTAAAGATGAACTAAATGGTGGTTTACAGGCACAAAAGAGGGCACTGGGATCATTATAGAGCTTTCTGTAGTTTAATAAAGGGAACAATTTGATATTATTCCTGGCTACAGAAATTTCATAAATTGATATTACTGCTTGCTGAGAATATGACAATAAAGTGATAGGTTCTGCCTATTTAAAGCTCTGTGTGTGTATATATATATATATAATTTCTGTATCTTTATACTACAGTAAAAAAATTCTAATGTCCACAGCAGGACTGAGCAAGCACTACACACAAGCCAATATACCTGACCTCCATTTTGAAATCCTAAGGAATCAAGAAAAACTCAGTAAGGTAGTCTTCAGGAAGTTATTGAATCATTGCATGTGTGTGTCTCAGGCCATGAACAAACATCCTTTTGCTAGTCAAGGGTAACTGCCTGTAGCACTCCCCCAGCTTTCATCGTTTCCAGAAATCTGATATTTTTATCCAACTCATGCAGTAGGTCAGTTCATGTAAACATGCCCCAATTTGCTCAAGTAATATAAATTAGGCTAGTTTAAACAGTTAAAATAGGTGATTTGAGGTAGCCTAGCTGATTTTCCTTGCAGCAAATAGGCAATGGTCCAACCTTGGAGCACTGGCAACAGGACAGTAAGGGTGGTAATCTTTGGCTGGTGGGAGGTGATAAAAAGCTGAAGGTGGTAACCTTTTTGCTGGTACAGATGGATGCAGACAAGGATGCCTGTCCACTGCTGTAATACGCTCCTTTGTAATGAGTGTTAAAGTACTGGTTTTCTGCAGCACAGTTATACACTCTAAAGCATGTTCAGATTCTTATACACAAAGGAAACCCTGCATCCAAATAGCTTTGTTTCTATTGTTACAAAAGTTAAAAAAAAAAAAGATGTTTTTAAACTACAAAGTGAATTTATGTATAGTGAAAAGAAAGAAGCCTTCTGGAAGGACTTTTAACTACTGCTTTATACAAGACTTCCTCCCATTTTGGGTCTTTAATTCTTTACACATGAATAGCAGTCCAACTTTCTTTGCTCTACGAAATATGACAGATTCTAGATAAAACATACCAACCAAAGTCAGAAGCCTAAGTTTCAGTGTTATATGCACCACCTATGCACAATACGGGAAAGCAGTTTTTGACAAACTAGAGTAGTTAAGAGGACAGTGTGGAATTGAACTCCTAGGCAGAAATTAAATTCTGCACAGAAAGGTAATCTCCATATTTGCACACTCAGGTTTCCTTCTCTCCAGATACTGGTGTCTTCTCACATTCACAGAGAACCATAATTGCAAGATTCTGATCCGCAGCAGCACCCAGCTGTTGCTATAACCTCTGGAGTGCCCTTACACAGAGTATTACAGGATCAAGCCCATGGTTCAGCCTCCTCCCTTTCTGCTGCATGCCCTAATGCAGCTACTTGGTCAAGAGTATCAAAAGGATGACCATTAGGATTTTACTCACACAGCTGTTCTCATAAATGATTGCATGATAATTCTGATTATGCATCTTCTGATGCCTTTGTCACATCTATACTTTGCACAGAAGGGCTGGAAAAATCTGTCATTCTGACATTGTTCTAGTTCTTTTTGTGGGCTTGCCATGTTCAGCAATGGCAGCTGTTCACCAAGCAGTGAAAATGGCTATCTGGCTGTTCAGCAGAGCCACAGGTCTTTCTTCTGGGCTTGTGAATGTAAGAGATGGCAATTTCTGGATTGATAACAAACTGTTCCTTTCCCCCACATTGCATTCAGGAGACTTTTTGGCTCTGCTGTGTCCCCTCTCAAGCATTAAAGAGGAATGTGCTTCCAGCTGTCCTCTGAGAGTCTCATTAGGTTTTCCCAGCCACTCCTATGAAGTTTCACATTGTCGCCCAAATACAATTGGTCTGTAACTATTTGGAGAATTTTTAACTTCTGAGCCTACATACGTTGTGCTAGTCAAATGAACACAGAGATTATAAAATCAGCTTTCCAGGCACTTTCAAAGATACTTTTTCTTATGCTAATGGAAAAATAAGGGAAGATATGAGCGGGCTATGTTGATATCTTTCACAGAATAATCTTAAGCACATTAAAATGTAAATTTTTCTACAATCACTGCTTTTGGGTGACAAACTTTTTGCTTAAGTCTTTAGATGTGTTCTGCCTCCATTTTGATTTTCACATTTGGAGTTTTTGCCTGATCAGTTCTGTGATCCCATTTCTTTCTTACTCCTTATGCTGACAACTGATTTCTGCAAGAGTCTTTTTAGCTTGCTAAGCCAACAGCAAACTAACCCAGTAGAAAGAAAAGTGAATTTTCACATGGTGGCTGAGTGAACTGAATCAGACAAATGCAAGAGTCACAGCTGCACTGCTCAGGAATGGGGGAGTGAGACCCCTGAGGTGTCCATTATTGCCTCCATGGATGTGCAACTGCTAGGACCAGGCCTGGGCCCTGCCTTGGGAGCAGGGGGTTCCACCCTCACTGATACTGTATATGTCTCAGTAAAATTTTCATGAGTCCTATTTCCCTACAGAGCAAAGTTTGACAGTGCACATCCTGGCACCAAGCTTGGCATCACAACACACTACAACAGGCAGCACACCATCCCTGCCCAGCAAACCTCAGGCAGGGATCCTGACCAGCTGAAAAGCATTAGTGCCAACACCACCTACTGCCTCCAGGAGCAATAATTTCTAATTCCGAATGCCTCCACTCTCAGTGACATATGCCTTCTCCCACTGTTTTTAGGTACATCCACTCCTGCATCTTTTTTAAAATTAGCTCCAATGTGCCAGCTGAACACACAAGATTATCTTAAGGCCATATAAAATTGATTTACAGGGACACATACCTAAAGACTCCAGAAGTGAGGCTTAAGGACATGAAAAGGACATGATCCAAGCTCATGAAAAATTCTTCTAAATCAATATGGTTCTCAGGGGAACAAAAACCTGTTCCCCTAATCTTCTTGGATGGTTGGTAACATTTGCCACAATGGGGCTCCTATCCTGAATAGACCTCTGAGTACCACTAGAATGCAAATAATAATTCTCAGAGTTATTATATTCAGGAAAATTACTCTGCTGTACTAATATGTATATTATATGTATTATTTATATGAGAGTCCAAAAAGATTTGTTAAATGAACATCTTAAAATGCAAGTAGAATGTAGACAGACTCAATCTAATTATTTATGCTTAGAAAGAACAATACAGCATAAACACATCAGTTTCTGTTTTACATTGATCACAATATTTTAAATTAAAATAACCTCTTTCTTTTCCACATTCCTTTTTTCCTAAACGACTGCGAAACAGTTGTACAAGGCTATCAGTTATTTCATCAGTGATACCGCTCCCAGCTTCTTACCAGTTAGCTAATGTGTTCTACCCATTGGTGTGCAGATGACTACTTCTGTATAAGAAAAACAAATTGATGGACTCAGAAGCACTGAAGACTACAGAATCTGGACATTAGACACAAGCTTTCTTTCTCATGTAATAAAGTCTCAAAAACAATGCGTTTTTTCAAAGCCAAAAGTCTTCTACAAGCCTATGTCTTTTGCCAGCAGATTTATTCTTTGCCACCAGATTAAACTGAGTAGCTGTCACCACTATCAGAATTTTTCTAATATACATTAGAATTAATTTTACCTACATGTTGTCTGAGCTGTTCCCAAAGGTAACTAGTAACACTGAAGTGGCAGAAGGCAATGCAGGGGCTACAGAGGTTAACCTTGACTTCAGAAAGGCTACTGTGCATCTCTGTGACAGACAGGGATATGAAATTAATAACTTCACTGATCAACTAATACCTTACCCACAAAGCATACCCCACTGCTTACTTCCCAAGAAGTATTAATTACCTATGTGCAAAGTATCCAGGTTCAGGGATGGTCAGCATACAGTGCTTTTAGTGATGGCATCTCATAAGATGTCTTTTCTCAAGGCTCTGTGTGCTAACTCTACTCAGGTGCTGGTTTACTGAGACTTGAAGGCTATTAACACTTGTCTACCTGTCCTTTTTCTTCTAAGCTACAACAGGACTACCTGGAAACTTCGCAAATCAGCCTACTTATTAGGGAGCCAAATTCAACATGATCAAACTCAACCTTTATCATAGAAGGGACAAACCTTCCATGAACTTCCCCTTGTGAATCTTGCAGAAAAGCATCCAACTAGCTAACTAGCCAGCTGATTGTCATCTCCTTTTCACCAAAGCAGTTGTAATTCAGTAATATCATATATACATATGTTGTGCAGGTCACACTCACTTCCTGGGCATGAATGAAACTAGGTCATCTAAAATCTGCAGCAGTATAGTAGTCAGAAGTTATGTCACTGATCAGCAAACAAAGCTGTTAAGTGGAGTAATGTTTCTAGGGCACAACAGCAGCAGAGAAAACTCTTGAGGTGAAAGACCACAAACTGGTCAGCACCCATGAAGGGTACTAAGTACTCCCAGCTCCCACTGATTTCGAAAGGAAATTTGCAGGCCTTTTGTTACCCTTGCTATTGCATGATAAACTCTGAACAACTTCCTTTTAGCCATGTGGCAACTGAACACTTGATTCTTTCTTTCTGCTTTCCAGGCTGTCAGATTTAATATATCCATTGTTTAATGATCCCATCCTCACCTTTAAGTTTATGGAGGATTTTTGTTCTAATCTAAGCAAATATCACAACCAAAATCCCTACATTTCTACTTCTGGAAGATGAGACCTCATTCAGCAAAATGGACTCTCCTTTCAGAAAGATTTTATATTTCCAACTTACAAACCCCACAAATGTATAGTAATATTTAATATTTTCCATGTTTGTTGAATTTTCTCCACTAAAGCAGATCCAGTTTGCTTTGCAAAGCAAACTTGGCTTCAGCACGCTTTCACTGTGCTGCCCTGTTGGATTCTGTTGAACAGCTCCTGGTGACAGAACACAAGGCTGTTTCATTAACCATCCACCAGCAAATCTAATAACGTGAAGAATTTCAACAACTCATTCATGGTTCAGTTAATTTATGATAAATTTCTCCCCAACAAGATATCACAAGCAGAGATCAGAGAAACTCCAGAGAATGATTTCTCTTCTCATATTCATACATTTGTGAAGCTGGAAGGAGTCTAGAGAGAATGAGCAAGAGCAGCTGATGAATTAAGACAGTTTGCACTTCCAACATGGAAAATAGTTATAAAATAAAACCCCATCCAGTGTAGGAAAACAATGTCATGGGGAAAAAAGTATTTTTGCTCAAAGTATAGTTTTTATCACCAGGAACATGTTGTTCACAAAAAGGCTTTGACTGCTGGGAGACTGAAACTCTCTGTTCACAGACCAAAACCATCATGGCCAACGTAAGCATCCCTTGGTTGTTCTATCCCTGCAGCACCCTTCCTCTGTCTGTCCCTGGCTTTCAGTTTGTTCTGCTGACACCTCCTACTTAGTGAAAATTACTGGGAGACACTTTTTGTATCTGGAATTCCAAACTTTCAAATAATACTTGTAGTTCATACATTTATTCATTTTCCCAGTTGTTTCAAAATAGATTTTAGCAATCTATAACTAATATACTAACTGAAAAAAATTTTGTGTGCTTTCAGGTGTCCTAGAAAACAAATACATACAAATACATACAAACACATTCACTTTGGAACATAGTGATTTTGTCCATCAATTTCTATGTATTCAAAATATGGAAAGCAACTTTGTTCCTCACAGTTTGGTTCATGTCATTCTGCAACTGATAAACAACAAACATGTAAATAAAAAAATAATCCAGTGATTAGTGAATGTTAAAATTTCTGTCAATCTGACATACTGTTGTCAAAGCCCAAACACCTAGGACTACAGGAACAAACATAACAGATCAAACCAGAGACACTCGGAAAATCTGGTCGGAGAGAAATCAAGACTGAATAATCCAGGGAAAAAAAAATTAGAACTTATCCAGGAAATTAGTGGTTGACTTATGCCCTGAAGAATGAGGCTTTATACTCCTCATATACTTTTATCCCCTAGTTTAAATCTGGATTTTCTCCTTCCTCCCAGCTGCCTTCAGTGAGAAGTTTTCGGATGACCTGTAAAACAGGGCAAAAAAGTATGCAGCATAAAGTCTGATCACAGAATTTTCAGGAAGAGTCATCTTACTCATTCTTGCTTTACCTTATCCAAGGTTTCAAGTGAGCAGACAGCACTTAAAACTTCTGGCTCAGAAGGAAGGAGGAAAGGAGGAAAACAGATTTCTGAAGAGCTAGAAGAAAGGGTTAAAGAATAGGCTAGCAAGAAACACAGAAATCCAAAGAAAACAAATAGCCCAATCCTATAAGGTGCTGAGTACTTGCAACACCCATTAAAATGAAAGGTAGTTGACAAACATAAATAATTTTCTGAAATCATGCCTAAAGGAACAGTCTCTGCCTTTCTGTGATGGATACACAGAGGAAAGGGTCCCTCATTTTAGTCAACGCCTGGTCAACAAACTTTTTATCTGTCTAGACATCGTTTTTTAAAAAAAAACAACAAAAAGCCAAGCAAACAAAACAACAAAACCCCCACATGTTTCTCTTTTGCTTTTTGTGCTTGCCCTTCTATGGGTCTCTGAATTTTTATATTTCTCTTTTCATACACTAATGTATACAAATTGACTAAAGAAAGATGATCAACAAATTGTCTGTGGACCAACCACATCCTCCAGCTTTATTCAGATTAGTCTCACTGAGATGAACTGGGGAAGAGTCCAGCAGACCAAGAGGATTCTTCCAGTCCTAGGACCTCCTATGCCTTTCTCCTCCTCTGCCCCTGTGAAGCCAGCATGTCCCTTTCCTCCAGAGATCCAAATCATTATGGTGCTGAGGGGCATAAGCTAGCAAGGGCTATTCAAAGCACACCTCTCACCACTCCTTTTTTACTGGATGCTAAAGATATCACAGTGTTAAAAGACACCTTTTTTTCTCCTTGTGTTTCAGCACAATCAAGCCTAATCAATTATTAGGCTTTAAATGGGGCATGCATTCACTTGTGTCTCCAGAGTAATGTTTACATTAACAAACACACTTTTCAAGTAGGCAATGTCT
This sequence comes from Haliaeetus albicilla, assembly GCF_947461875.1. Taxonomy (NCBI): domain Eukaryota; kingdom Metazoa; phylum Chordata; class Aves; order Accipitriformes; family Accipitridae; genus Haliaeetus; species Haliaeetus albicilla. The sequence goes on along the minus strand of NC_091494.1, from coordinate 12,645,118 downwards.
CTTAAACAGTAAAATACTTCATACAGATACGGACACTAGGTCATAGCAAAAAGAAAGCTATACTCAGGAAAGAGCAAGAGGGAGCTTCTTAAATGAGAGATCCTGACTCATGGGAAGATTACATTATTCCAAATAATTGCAGATTCCTTTGCTACATATGCTGAATAGACATCCTTTTACAGTGCAAATCAGCAGTCATCATTGCTTACACTGTGAGAAAGATTCAGAAAGAAACTAGCTTAATCACCCTGTAGGTACAAGCATTTTCAAGGTTACCCAAGCTACTGCAGCTGTTCCGTTAGCATGTCCTTCACCTGCATTAAGAACCATGCTCTGGGCCTGTAAAAAGTGTTCAGCAATGCATGAATGCACAGTGAAAATTTAGAAACATTCATGGACATTTTATGTAAATGGTCTCTGAATATCAAACACTTGAACCTTCTAATACAAATGCCCAAAGTAATATTTCATTCATACTAAATACTGTAATAATGAGGGGAATGTCGTATACTTCATCAAATACACAGGTAGTATTTATACATAGCATTTAACAATTGTGTATAGATTTTTATAAATATATAAGTTTCTGTGTCTGGATGCACTTTACACAACACTACCTGAGATAATTATACAAATTACATAGCTATAATGGATAATTACGAACCAAATTATACTCTAACATATCATTAGGTACTACTATACTGCCCTCTAATACATATTTACTGCTACCGGTTTCCAGATTTTTGGACTCGCATCAGCTTCAAAATCTACAATTTTTTAAGTCACCAGGAAACAAAACAAGTGTTTCTTTCTCTCCCCATTCGAAATTTGGAATTTTACACCCAAAACCCAAATACTGCCAGAGGCCCAGAAACAGAATTCTCACTGTCACTGTAGTAGCAGGTTAAAATTCCAGCACTGTGTGCCCTTGCAGTGCTGCCGAGGCAGATTTATCTTGCTTGAAATTGAGATTTAAGGCTTTGAATGGGACAGAAATTGGCTGCGTAGCCATCTAATTTACTGGATCTTAGCATCATGACTTTTAAAATACATTTTTGATCATTTTATACATCTTGTCTCTATGACTGGAATCACAGTGTGCAAAGGTGTCTGGCCTTACAGGTGAAATGGATAAAACTAATAAAAGTTTTATAAGCTGTTCATCTTTTTAATGACTTTTTGCATTGTACGATGCATATAGTATTAAGTATTCCACAAAACAATATTTTGCATAATAGTTTTCACAGGACTCCTGGAAAGGCCTGCAGAGCTCAGCAACAGCTTAGCCAATTTTGATAATTGCTCACCCCAAGCTTATGCTAACAAATCTTTGTAGGACACCATTGCATGACCACTTTTACTAAAAGAGAGTTGTACTAGAGTACTAGACAAAAGTACTTGAGAAATTTTTGCGAACTATGGCTCAAGCAATAGCAATTGTTATAATGTGGACTCAGTTCACCTATACAAGGAAAATAGTAACAAAAATTGTATGACAGCAATAATAAAAACTCTAACACTGGTTCAGTATGCAGAATCTACTTTAAAACATGTCCACAGTAAATTTTCCTTCCTCTTAAAAACTCTAATTTAAAAAAAAAAATAAATAAAAAAATCAATGTTTGATAAGAAGTCTCTTCTGGACATAATTGCATGGAGATAACCTTTGTAAGCACTGTGCACTGCAGAGGTTTTAGAAGAAATAAGTACAGGCATCTGCTGTCAAAGATGAGTTTGGAGAAATTCAGGGTACACTTGAAATGATCGAAGGCTTTTGATACCGTATCAGTGAAACCATCAATCTCTTCCTCAGATGAACACACCTAGTGATTGTCAAAGCAAACACTTCCTATGTGCTGCAAAAACAGGATTTCCCCTCAGCTATTTTGGCTTAACTAAGGCTTTCAGACAAAACCAGTAAAAATAAAACAACTCTATTAAAAAAAAAAAAAAAAAAAAAAAAAATCAAAGGACACAGTGGAAAAAAACAGGACCATATCTGAGAGGCAAGAAAAAAGGAAACAAGAAGAAAGGGAGGACAGGGTGATTAAAGCAAAATATAGCTCCCAAGAATATATCCTTAAAAATTTTCCCAATATTTCCTCTAAAATACAGATTTCTTGGAAGTATGAAAATTTTAAGGGATCAGATGTCAAGTCACCACTCAGACTGAGACCTTTGGATGCTTAGTCCTATTCCTTGAATTGAACAAAGGCCACTTTGGTAGACTGGGATTTAATTATACTCAAGCTAGGCAGATTCCCCCACTTAATCAATGGGCTGCCTAGTGCTGGAGAGTTGTTTGGTCTCTTTGTCATTGTTACTACAGTCCTAAGGCTAAAACTCACCCAAATCCACCCCCCCTTCTTTTTTTCTTCCTTTCCACTGAACACTCAATCATCTTCCAAGCATCACTGACCTCTTCATTTCCCACTGCCTTTCTGCAAACTCTGAGACAAGCATTTGTCTTTTTCTGAGTATCAGAATAGTGCCAAGCATAAATATTCACAAGCTGAGTTTGTGAGAATAGCTCATACGAAAAATTCATAAGTAAACCTACAATTCACTAACTTCCCTGTGCAGACAAGGCTGGCTGTCCATATGAATACTATGCCCACACCTACAGCCACCACCTACCAGCTTGGTTCTGCCTTCCAGGGAATATAGCTATTATGCAGCAGTCTGGCCTGAAGGTCATGCCATGGCCCAGCGAGTGAGTTTCACTCAGTAATGCTTTCCTGTGCTAATATTCTAAAGATTCTAATGTTTCTACTTTCTCATTCTTGTAAGTTTCCTGTTATTTTTTTTTCCCTGAGCTTCAAACACATGTTCTTGCTGCATATATTTAATTTCTACTTGTCCTACAGAACACTGTGATGCAGAAGTTCTGCTGAATTTCTGACTCAGGAAGTTGGCACCAGACAAATGATTTCACTGCAGGATCACACAGCAAAAAAAGTAAGGCCATAGGAAGAAAACAAACTCCCACTTCCAGCAAGCTATCCTAAAATACAACTCCAAAAATGTCTTATATTCTGCAAGACTGTCTTTTTTTAATAAACATTTACTCCTGTCATGATAGTGTCAGTATATGTGAAATGGTTCCAAGGGACATGCACAAAAGTAATAGAAGTCTTCTTGTGGTCCCTTACAAATAAAATTGAAGAAAACAATGCTCTGAATTGTGATGTTATAAGCAAGTATATATACAGTTTTGAATCCTTTGATCTGTATTTCCTGTTCAGCTCTTGTCCACCTCTTCCAGGGTAAGAGCTGACTTGACTTTTTACTAGAGTTGAAGAGGAAAATATTTTCATATCCCAAGAACATTTTCCAGCCCAAACTAGATAAAAAGCCACAACTTCAACAGCAACAAAATTGAAATAAAAGCTCCAGACATTTCAACATAAATTAGCCTAAATATGCTGTTGATCAATTCTGATTGCGACATTATTTTTTTAATTACTACCAATTAACAAATATTGCCAGACAATTAATGATTTTGAACAACAGCAAATATTAACACTGATAACTTGGATGTAAAGAGGGAATGAAAGAAGTTTTCAACTGAAATATTTTCCAAAACCTGTTATTTTTCACAGGTTGTTTCTGTTTCAAAAACCAGCCAAAATCTAAGTCAAAAGTAATGCCAGGTAGCTCTACATCAAACACAAGAGTGACTGTAGTGGATGAAACCCAAGGTCCAGCTAGTTCAATGACCTGCAGTAGTGGCCAAAAGCAGATGCATACTCAGAAGGGGAAGTTTACATATACATACAGTACTTCCCCCGCGTACTCTCCCAGTCATCAACCATTTTCAGTTCAGAGATCTCCTGAGTTAGTGGTGATGTCTATGTGTTTAGTAATCCTCACTGGATTTCTCTTACATACACTTCCAGTTTCCAACTAACCTTATATAAATGCTTAATATCCATATCACACCCAGCAAGGAATTCCACAGGTTAACTACATGTCTCGAGGAGAACCATTTCATCATCTTTTGCTATTCACTATAAAAATATTTTGTTATCAAAATAATCTTTACATCTTGCACTGGGAGAGACATACAAGTGATCCCCTCTCTATTTTGCCCATGCCATTCATGATTTTATAGACCTCTATACCATATCACTCTTAGTTGTCTCCTGGCTGAAAAGTCCTCATCTACTTAGCTTCACATTTGTCATTATTCATTTGCCCCTTCCTCTATCTAGTAACATCATATGAACATATATATTTCACCCAGGCAGTTTGTGACTCTTTCTTCTTTTTGCTTTTAATATCAAAAAAAGAAAGGAAATTTAAGCTCCAAATCAGGCATCTGAATAACTTGGCAGAAACCCTGGCCAAAAAAATTTAGTCATGCATATATACAAAAGGAAGCATCTTCATGAAGGGCATTAAGTATTTTTTCCAACATTTACCTGCTTTTAAATCTTACTTGAAACTATGAAAGTTTTGGTTAGGTAACAGATGGAGGAGAGATGATTATTTTTTAACATTAATTTATAGTAACAATTTGAGATCTAGATTATGTGCTAGTCCAAAGCATTCCTAGAAAGACATACTGTAATGCTTTTCCAGTATTTTTGTTCATAAAATTCAGATTAGGTCAGATTAAACCATTGGGTTACTAATTTTAATTTAGCAATTATGCATTGCACAAGTAGCACTTTAACGTTCATATTTGGAAGTATTTTGCTTTAGATGAGGAAACTCGGAGTACAGCATTTTTGTTACCCTGTAAATAATGCAAGCTGTTCAACAGTTGTGTGGTTGGTGCCTCCTTCTGCACCGTTTTCAAGAGAGGACACAGAGATTTGGATGTATTGTTCTGCACAGTGCATCAGCCCAGAACCCAGGCGCAGAATTCTAAACAAAGAGGCACTGCTGGTTTCTTTGTGCACTGTTTTCCCTGTTCTTTGCAACAACAGTCTCACAAGCTTATTGATTATTGTACTTAAACTCACATTTTTTAATAGAGAACTAACTAATATTTTTAAATTATGTCACAATGAAGGACAGAAAAAAGGAAAAAGTTATTTACCTAACTTAATCAGACAATAAAAGAAATATCAAGCTTTTGAAAATCAGCATTCTTCCATGAAGTTTTCACCTGATATAAAAAGACAAAAGGGACAGTTAACAGTTGGGAGGGTGGGTGTTATTTCTTTGCCTTCTGTTCTAACCATCATTTCAATACTTGGTTCTAAATAAAGGAGACCAAAACTTATTTTTCACAAGTTTCACATACTAAAAAAGGGTTTTAACAGGGAAGAGAAAGAGTAAGGGACAAGAATCAGAGGTAATTCTTTGGAGAATTTTGAGGCAACCCAGTGTTCAAAACCAATGACAGAAACACAAATTTAGCAAGAGGAATAAAAATACATGCTCTAATACATGTAAATAATAAACAGATAATTTAGAGGAAAGCAAAAGGATAACCTACTAGTTTTTGTCTCTTAGAAGTTTTGTCTCTTAAAGGACAGGTTACACTCCCTCTCTTGAAACCATTAAATATAAATGCATTATTTGATTCGTAGGTGACTTAAGAGATATGTCTCTGAATAGTAGAGACACACAACAGCAAGTGGAAACCAAAGCATATTTAATCTGTTTCATCATCTTTTCCAAGGTTTTTTAGCAAGACTTTTGTTTTGATGTTCTCATTTTATTCTCCAGATCCCCACATACTCCCATTTAAGGCACTCTGCGAAACAGAAGCTCTTTGTATCTGTCTCTACCACCTGTCCAAATGCTTTCAAGAGAGGCAATTTCAAATAAACAGCAGCAGGAGATACATAAGTAGAGAATTTAAAACGAACTGACAACGGTCTTTTATCAATTATTTTGACATAAGCAACTTCTGAGAGTAGGTTGCACTCCTTCATATCTTAGACCACCAAGCAAGCGAATTGTACTAAACAATGATCTGTACTGAATACTCAGAATATATTTTACAGTTCTTGTATATGCCATGAATTCAATGCTGGGTGTTTTTTTCAAAAAAATATCATCTAGGTCTAAACTCCTTACTAACATGTTAATAACTTTTTAAAAATCATGATTCTGCTATTACCCAACAGGACTTTACATTCTCTGCTTTCTCCAATTTCCTGCACCCAGAAATTAATTCTGAATAGAAGTAAATGATAGGGATGGATCTCTGCTGACAGTTGTAACATTGTAGTTGCTCATCACATCTGCAAACAAATTTCCAGGTTCCTCACCCCTTCCACAAATAGCCCAGGTAAATAAAGAACACAGACCTGGGAGGTTCAGGGAGAGTGGAACAGAACAATCTTCCCTTTGTTAAACTGCGGGATGAGTTTTTATGGATTATCTCAGACCACCATGTCCTCCACAGTGCTTCAAATCATGATAGCAGTGTCTGATAATAATGAGTTCAGGAAAGATGAACCGTATTTAGACACCAGGAAAAAAAAAAAAAAAAAGAGAGATTTCCAAATGGTAATCATGTTTTAGTAAAGAATTCGAAATCTGACTTTTGCTAGACATTGGATGGGTCTGATTTTCAAAAAAAAAAAAGTATCCTCTGCACTTTAATGGTAAAGAATCACAGACATAATCATCCCCGATAACTCAGGAGGTAATTTTTGAACAGGCACTCATATGCATACCTTCCATTGACAGTATCATTACCTCACTAATGAAAACAGGGTACCAGCTCCAATGAATTCTTATATTAGCCTCTTTCTAAACGCATCTTTCTTCCAGTTCCAAGAGTCACTAATGCCATCCGTTAGTAGCATTATCTGGATGATTTTAAAGCAATGAAACACACGGGGAAGAAAGTCAGTATGAATGGCATGGTTTTATATGCTCTCCTCTTCATGGATTTTTCAACAGAGTGTTAAAAGTATGTTAGCAGAGGTTTAACAATGGTTAGTTAACAGCCTCTTCTCTCCCTTCAGGGCTGTTTGGGTATGAACTACACTCATGGTGAGACTGTTGACTTATCTTTGGCATGTGTGCATGCATATAATATAGGAAAAACAAGAAATGGCAGCTCAGAAAACTATGATACTTTTCAGACAGAGCATCTGATGCTGAGAAAAGTATCACTACTTGTTATTCATTTAAACTTGAACAAAAAGGGAAGCTTTTTCCAAAAAGTCTCTTTCTAAACAGACCTCATCATTTTTAATCCAATTGATATAGATTTTTGTTGCTTGCTTGCTATTTTTTCATTCATTCTTTTGTGAGTGATACCTACTTTTCCTTTGGCAAGGTGAGCAAGTTAAGGAGAGTGAAAAATAAAAAGGAACTGCATGAGGATATAAAAAAATTTAAGCACAATAATAATATACCAAGAAATCAACAGACATGAGTTTTGACTGCCTAGGACTCTAGAGCAACCAATAAGACCTGGATTTCCCCCAAACACTCCATGTTTTAGAGTTCTCACCTAGGAACTACATGAGATGGAACTTTCAACCATTAGTCAAACAGCATCCAAAAGCCTTGAACTGACAGAAAAAATTAAAATCATCTTATATACAAGTACCTTAACTACTAATCTCAACAAAATAGAGAATGGACCACACCCGGCTTCAAGATACTGCTGTAAATCAGTAATATAAAAGCAAACAAAAGCTAATCTAATGTTTCCAATCTATTCCCATCATTTTTTTGATTGAATAAATTATTAAATAGCAGAAGTCCAGTCCTGATTTTGTGTCAGCTATTGTACAAGAAACTTTGCCCACAGAGATATATAATGCTTAGGTAAACATAGAGCAACTGAAATGTACCATTTACTTACATTTTACACACTATTGCTTAAATTTTTCAGGATTTTCAGATTTAAGAGTCCTTTACCATACATGTTCTAATAGTTCACTATTAATTTTTGTCATTTTGTGTCAGTTGCAGCAAATGGCCTTCCCTAAAAAGCACACAGTCTGGAGGTTATGACAGGCACTGCTAAACAAAGTAAAAGGGGTTAGCAAAGAGGATTTTCCATATCCAACAGGAACACTGACAACTATGCTTCTAGCAAGAACAGAATAGCTCTAAGGGAAGCATTTGCCAAATTGAGAGACCTGAATGCTTCCATGTCATTAGCTCTTAAGTGACAAAAAAAACATCTGGCCATTGGAAATGAGGGGATCTGTGATATATTCCACTTTCCGTGGCCCAAACAAAAATAACATGTCACTGCCCGTGCTCACTTTCACAACAGAATTCTGGGGACAACAAAGGTTATCACTTGTTTCTTAAATAACTAAAATAACATCACAATACATAAGCAGTCTTTTGGAAACATTTCCATGTATGAAAAGCAGTAAAAACCATCCAAAAGATAAAGGAGATTTATTAAGGCTCAGACAAATCCACTCATGAACATGAAGGGAGGCTGCAGTAAGGGTCAGAAGGCAACCAGAAAAAATGTTGTGTCTAGGTAGTGGGGTGTGTATGCATGCTTACTTGTATGATCTTTAAGTGTCCTTAACATACCAGCAGCTGAAATTTTAGCTTCCATTCAGGCTTGTTTACTTTATTTTTCAATTGTCTATGGATTAGGTGAGTTCCATTGAAACATCCTCTTCAACCCTCTTCAGTGAGACCTTATTGAGAAACTCTTCCTGTACAGTTCCATGACAGGAAGAAGGATGCTGAACACTATTTTTCCTAGCCAGAAAAGCTACTTTCCTTAATTGGGAATGCCAATTTTAATCAATTTTTTTTATGCTGTACCATAAGATGAATTTAAAATGTATGACTTAGCAAATATTAAAATTTTGCTCTTGACATTACATAGTCCTACCATACTTTGTCCTCATTCCTGACACATCTTTAGGCAAATTTTGTGATGTGAAGCAGGTATTTTATAGTCGTATTTTTATGCCCAATCAAACATGATATAGAAAGAAATACTTTTAGATTCTGGATCTCTCTGCAAAAAAGCATACGATATTTCATGGTTTCAAACCCTGGCCAGTGTCCAGACCTTTGTCTAGTTTCCAGTAAAGTTTTCATTTACAAGCCTTAAAGCATTACTATCACATCTGTAAATTTCAAAGGAGACTCCAAAAATGCCATCGTTAAGAAAACCATATGCCTTATCATTTGGGGTGATTCAATCCAAATCAGTGTCCTGGGTTAACCTGCTTCTACAGGTAAATAGAAGATTTAGTTCAAATAATCTGAGTTTGGTCCATATGGAATTATTATTATTATTATTACTATTTGCAAGACCTCTTTTTACAGAAAAAATTATTTCTTCATATTTACTAGCTTTCTCATTATTCTTCATATGCTCCTTTCATCTTAGTTTGGAGCTCACATTATTAGAAGCAGGATGGACATCACCTAAAGCAATAAACACTAATAATGTGAATAATAATTAAATGCTAATTGTGAGAAACAATAACTGAACTCTTATCTTGCACATCCCAACGTGCATTGAATTCGGATGGCTACTATACCATCTACCAGGTATGCAGGCATCTTTTTTTTTAATCCCAATTAAAAAAGCTTCATTTTGTTCAGCTGGGATCACTCTTCTGGTTTTACTTTTCAGCAAGAAAGCATGATTAACTCAGGCGAAATGTAAAAGTGTTTCGGTTTGTCTGCCAAAACTAACCACAAAACATTTTACAAGAAACTTTGCTATATTACAGTTGAGTAGTATTTACAAACCCAGTCTTCAGTTACAGTCTTTACTACACTTCACAGAAACATCATTAACACAAAGTAAGGAAAGGTAAAGGGCTGAATCTCCTCTGAGGTATCAAGAAGTCACAACATTTCTTGCTTGTGATTACCATGCTGCTCTGTGTGAAGGTAATCTGTGAGATAGCACATGGATCAGTGTGGCCATGTTGCATTGCCTTTCCTGAAAGAATTCATGTTAGAGTAGGATCTTCAGAGAAAAAGGAAATCAAGTCATCAACTCACTCACCTGGGTAAGGGCTAATTTTCCAAAGAGAAATTCTTTGGAGTTTCAGGAAGATCTCAGCACTCTAGCTGCAACTAGCATGGGAAAATTTTTAGCAGTTTTATTTTGTTGTTTTTGTAAACTCGCCTATGAAACTTTGCAGTTCCCTTCGATCATGTCACCGAGTCACTGGTATGATATTTTTAGCAAAAGTCTGTTGTAGAAGCTAAGCTCTTCAGACTCTATTTCCTTCTCCAAGTCATTACATGTATTGACAGATCGTAGCAGTTCTTTGTCTAATAACACAACAGATTCTACTGGAACTTTTGACAGCCATGAAGAAGTTCAAATTGTATTTTTAATTCCCTTTCCCAGACTTACTGGCAAGCCAAAAGCTCACCCACTAAAGCAACACAGCACTTTCACAGTCAATGTATAAAGAAAACAACTGTTTATTAGACTTGTTTTCTGTAGTGTGCACAAAGAATACGGAGAGTGACAAAGTGCCTTTGCATTGCACAAACACTGAGAGCGCAAAAAGAAAATGAAAACAAGGCATAAAACAAAGAAAGGATGTGTACAATGGAACAGGCACAAGTTACTTGTGCTTGTTTGTTTTTCTTTTTGTGCTAAAAATAGAACACAATACTTATCTTTGTGTAGAGACTACTCACCAAAGCCTGGATAAACTTGAGGTTAAGAATATCAACATCATTAAAACTCTTTCCAATTTTCAATTCTTTATCTAGATTCACTTTCTCCTAATATTACTTTTTTCAGAAACCGAGTCCTCTCCCAGCAAAAAAATCCAAAAGAAATGCTCTTAAGTAGACATTGTAGCAGAGAAATGATCAGACTTAGTCCTAGCTAGATATCACGATTAAAAGTGCTATTAAAGAAAAATGTGAGACTGAAGCTAAGAATTTTGAGAACCAAACCTTCGCTAACTTTGAAGCTTTTTAAATTCCAGCTGTTGTAAAAGGCTGAACAGCTTTCTACAACGATGTTTCCTAGCTATGAAACATTGCCTGGAGTTACTTGGAACGTACAATAATTAGCGACAAATAGAAAACAGTGCTCATCCAGTGCAGATCAGTTTGGGAGTTTTCTTGCCAGAATTTCCAATTACTTAACCAAATTAAATATGCTGTTTATATCATGTCTTATTATTATACTAAAATAAAACCTTGAATAAAGTTTGTAACAAGACTGACGTGGCAAAAATACAGTCTGATCCAAAACCAGCATGCTTTCACATTAGGGTTCTTCGTACTGTGCATTGTAAGATGCTACTACCACAGATATATAAATATGGGAGTTTCCCATCACTAAATAGGCTTACAGGATAAAAGCTCATCTGTAAACGTACCAGTACCACCTTGTAAATTATCAAAATCTTATCAAGACAACAATGTCATAGAACCTCAGGATACATTTGCAGATATAATACAGAAATGAATATGCTATGATTTTAGATGTTTTCTGAAAACATCTGCAGACATAAGAGTTGTGATGTAAAAAAAAAAATTTAAATCTGCTGACTTAGAAGATAAAATACAATACAATATTTCTAATATTAGTGTTTTATTCAGGAATTTTTATGCAAGAAAAATATAAGAACTAAAATTGATGTGTGTTCTGTTCCAACACAGATAATTTTAACTTCTTTGTCAGTGAATAAAATACTTCATTTTCATCTCCAAGAATAGTTCACAATTTAAGTCTAATAAAAACAAAAGCCTTCTCCCTGACCATTTTAGCACTGCTGCTGAGCAGCTGTTGTAGCTTGAATTGGTATCACCTGAACTTGGTAACGAGAGCTATGCACACTGTTCTGTATGTGGTTAGTAAGTGCCTTAACTTACTGGCACTAATATTCTCTCTTCCTACTGAAAACATCTTCCTGATGCACCTTGGAATTATATTTTCCTTTCTCACAGCCAAATCACAGAAGTGACTCATAGTCAGTTTTGTTACCGATTACTACAGTCAAGTCTCTGCTCTTGTGTCACTTCCAATTTATGACCCCCATTTATAGAGAAATTCCTATCAACTGTTCACTTCCAATTTCTGACCCCCATTTATAGAGAAATTCCTATCAACTGTATGACCTTGCACTTCATAGTGTGACATTTCTACCTGTTTCTGTTGCTGTAATTTCAAGGTCATCAGGCTCTTAGTGTTTAACATTTTGGTCTCCTCAGTGTTAGCAAATACCTCCCAAATTTTGTCAGTCTTGTAACTTTCCTGCCTACTTCTTTAACGAAAATATTAAACAAAATTAGCCAAAAAACAGTCCCCAAGGAACTCCATCAGTAAACTGTCTCCACTCTAAAAGTTTCCTTTCCAACACAAAGAACTGTAACCTTTCATTTGTCTAGTTCATCACACCCTAACTTTTCTTCTACTAATCCCCATTTTTTCTATCTTAAGTAATAATTTATTATATGGATTATTTTCAGATAAACAAACAGTCTGAAGGCTTATTCGAAAGAAACACCAGGCTTGCATGTTACAAAGTGCTTTTTGTAAGCTTTTGCTTTATTTTACTCCATTTTTCAGCAATTTTTCTATATTCATGTTTTTTTCTTCTAAGCTTGTAACGTTGATAAGACCACAGTTCATCCTGCCCCCACTTTCTTAAATACAGATACCATCCCAGATACTTAATAGACATTTCTAAAAATGCTGTTCTATATATACCAAGCTATTTTATCTAAAAATGAAACCACCAAAAATATTACAACTAGAACAAGAGCATTTCATCTTGCCTTTTTAGAGAAAAAGAATCGTTTACGATGTGGTCTAATAGTTTTAAGCAGTCACTTAAGTCTCTAAGCAGAGTTATAACCCTGAATAAAATGGTTATTTTAGTGTAATGATGCTTGCTCAGCAATTACTAGCAAATGAACATTGGTAAAATACGTCCTGCAGAGTTAATAGCCTATGAATGTGCTTGCCTGTGCATGCACTAACATTGTAAAGTCACAACACCTGTACCGTGTTTTTTAAATACTTATGCATTCTATAAGGGCCCATAGCAATAAGATCAATATTTCCTGTGTAATTGTTATTGTTCAAATAGACAGACTCAGAGGCACATCTAAACCATCTCAAACTTTGAAAGAGATCACTTTTTTGACGCAAAATGTACAGCTTAGGCCCACCTGGAGTAGGCAGCAATTATATAGCTAGAGTTTCAATCTTACTAGTTTACTCTGTCTTATAAACTGTGCTTAACTAGTAACTTCTTCAGGTTTTAGATTCCATGCTATTATGACTGTTGTTATGAATTTCATTTCAGAGGCACTAGGATCACAGAGTCAGCACACTAGAACAAAGAAGGATCAGCAAAACTTAGAAACCAAATTTCGACTTTATACAGATACAACTGAAGAAGGCTGTCAGATTTTTTTAAATCAGTTGGAGACTCTTGACAAATGCAGTTTCAATGCCTCTCTTCCTCTGGTGATAATAGTCCATGGCTGGTCGGTATGAACTCACATTTTATTTTTAATTCAATCTACATCTGATTTGATATACTTTCCTTCTTATTATGCTAGTGCCAAAAGTAACTTCAGGAGAAAGGTTGTGATTAGAAGGATGGTGGATTTCCCTGGTAGCAATCATGGCTAGAAATAATACAAAGTGAATATTCCCTGCTGAGATTCTGAAGGAAGAGTCTACAAGCAATTTTTCATATGGGAGTCCCATGCCAAGGATTAGTTTCAGCCCTGGTTTAAAGCCAGTAGAGTTCGAACAAGTAGCTGAATTAATGTGCTATGCCTCTGGAGGACTGAATACCAGTTTCATTTCTCTGATATGTTCACTGCCAGATATTTACAGACTTATTGAAAAGAAGTGCACACAATCTCCCCACGTCTTTCTCACAGGTACACCTTTAAAGAGAACTTCTCTATAAGCCCCTTCGGCTGAAAATGAAGCCTTCAATATCAATGAATTATCACTGAACTTCTTCTAGTTAAACTGTAAAAAAAAAACAAAAACAAAACCAAAAAAGCTACCACAAAAACCTTTCTCAAAAGCATAGCAGTACTAAGAGTGACTTTTAATCAGCTTCTCAGTTGAAAAAGAAACAAAAGAAAAGGCAGGATAAGAAATAATGTCATTTTAACAGATCCTCAATTCTCATAGAACCCATGTCATCACATAAAATGGCAAAATGACTCTTTCTTGCACATCTGTAAATATGCAGAGAAACTTTGAACCCTTGATGCTTATAACTCTCTTAACAAATAACAGCAGAGCTGATTTGGATGAAATATTGCCCTAGATTACTTTAGCCAAGCCTCCCAAACAAGAATTTGTTCAAAACCTGTACCCTCCTCAAAGACAAACCATGGACCTGAAGCTGCTGCCATTGAAATTTATCATTCACACTAACTTAGTTTGCAGATTAACAAATCAAAAATTTTCTGGGCATTTCTGTCTTTCTTTTTAATCAGTAATATCAATTATCTCATGATGAGTGAAAATACTTAGGGACATCCCTCATAACAGTTCTTATTACAAGACAAATTATTATACAGTTCATACATTCATTCCTAATTTTTTTGTCCACTAAACCCCAAAGATTCTCAGTACTGAAGCATGCTAAAATCTAGTTATCAGCATTAAGCCCTCCTTGTTGATATCATGGTTTTTGTCTCCTTGAGGTTTTCACAAGAAATATTTGGCAGAGACTGCTTTACCTTAAGAATGTTTTTTGTTTTGTTTTTGTGGTTGGTTTTTTTCCTTAATAAAACAGGTGGATGGGATGTTAGAAGGTTGGATTTGGAAAATGGCAGCAGCTCTGAAGTCTCAGCATAAACAAATTAATGTGATCATTGCAGACTGGCTTACATTTGCTCACCAGCACTATCCCATTGCTGTACAGAATACACGCTACATAGGACAGGAGATAGCAGACTTCCTGGAATGGCTGGAGGTAAGAGCCCCCAGATCAACACATGTTTCACTGGAAAAGGCCTATTTACCTGTTCTTATGCTTCTACCACCTTTCTGAAATACTACGCTGGTTAACGCTGTTCATTTTAATCACTTAAGTTTCTTTAACACATTGCAAATTTTTCTTCCATAAACTTTCATATGACTTCATAAAACTTTCATCATGCAAGAGATAAAAGCAAGTGGTCTTGTTTATTAAAATATTTTCATATGTCTTTAGAGGTGAGATGATTTCATGCTACTTTAGCTTTTCAAGTAGCATGTGTGCAGACAACTGACAGATTCCCACACTTTGAAAGCAGGCACACATTATTATTTGCAAGTGGTTAGTTCAGTAAAATGGGTTTATGTTATCTGTGCTTAATTTCTGCTTTTAATGCAGAATTCAAGCGTGACATTGTGTCTGATTTTTGCCTCAGTTCCCCAAAGATTATTCTAAAATAATGGCTTAGAGATCCAGAATGTAAAGGGAGACCTTTCAAGAGGACAGACATGCCTCACAAAGCAGATGACATGGAGACAGTAGTGAGTACAGAGCCACACTAATGTAGTGACTACTTATCAAAACCCCTCCTACGTAGGGAGCAGTGGCCATGGCTGGATTGAAAAGGCTGCAGACAAGTCTGCAATGGATCACTGGTCTCCAGCACTATTTAAGAAAAGGCAGAAAGCAAACACTAGAATGAGAATCACTCATACAAACCAGGCACCCTAAGCAACTCTTATTTCATCTATCTCTAGTACTAATTTAAGCCACCTAATCTGAAATGAAATTATACTTCTGTACCTCACAATAAATTTTTTAATGCATTAATTTAAATACGGTGACAGCTAAGGTGGAAGGGAGATACACTGCAAAGCTGAAATATCTGTAGCAAATACCACTGAAGAGCTAAGCTGTTTGCAACAGGAATGGCAGGGCTAGAAGAAGTTGTCAGATACCATGCCCCTTTAAGGACAACAGGCACAAAAGAGAAGGCAGAAGAGCCAGAGTCACTATTTTTCTTTGTGACATTACAAGAAACCTTAGCTCTTGGTCAAATATAGTTTAAGTTGCTGGAGCCTAAAGTCATATTTTGAAGCTGTTTAATTATTGAATGAATCAAACGATGGACTTTGATCAGTTCCCAAGAGGACACACCACACTGTCAACAATAAAGAGAACCTGTGATTCCTCCAGTGTCAGCAAACAAATCAAGGCTTGAATAAATGACCCCTTGCTCCAGCATTGTAGATAGCTTCTCTTGTACTGTGATATATTCCAGGATTTAAATATGCCACAAATTTTCACAGCATTCAACTGAGCATGTTCAAGCAGTAAACCTTCTTTCTGTTGAGAGGCACCCCTCCTGAGTTTAACAGTTAAAAACTCCTTCATTCCAACTCCCATAACTATCTTTCCGTTATGCTTCTGTCTGCTTACAGGCAGGCGAGTATTTGAGATATCCTCAATGGATGTAACAACTTGCAGTGCTGTACAACTTTTTAATAAAGAATAAAAATAAAGTAAATCTTGGTGCTCTTAGTCCAAGAATTAATAGGGCATGATCAGTAACAATCTCAGTAGCATCCATCTCAATAACACCTACCAAGAAAATTGGTCAGACCTTGTGATTTCTAAGACTTGCCTCTCTCAAAAGGCGGCTGCCAAGTTTCACCTCATCTTCACAAGAGACAGGTATTGAGACTGCAAAGCCACCCCACTGGGGCAGACAATATCCACAATGAAATTAAAACAGAGGTTTGCCTTTCCTGTGAGAAAAATATGCCACATATTTCTTTACAAGTCAGAAAAACTTCGAGCCTTGCAGCTCAGGTGAAATGCTTAAGATCTAGATAGTATTGATTAGGTAGAAAGAAGGGCCTGAGGCCAATTCTGCTTCAACAAGTTTGTTTCAGATCGGATACCCAGTTTTGTACAAATCAATCCAAGAAATGTCATTGCTGTATCACTTAGCATGTCTGATCAATATTTTGATACTTTGGCTTCTAATTTGGCTTGTGCTAGTATGTCAGGCAAAAAAAAGCACGGCACTTTCAATAAAGAATTGTTTTACACTGAAGTTAAAGAACAGATATCCATTTTATAGTCACAGGAAAGTCAAATGCTGCAGACAAGAGGCAAGGCAAATTTGCATCACTTGCAAGAAACATCAACAAAAATTCTACTATCTGTGTTGATGGTTCTCCTGAGCATAGCACATAAGTAGCAGTGCCCAAATGTGTGGCATTTTTCTGCTGCATGAAAAGGAGGCAAGGAATAACATTTAGCCAACGAAGAAATTTATTGCATGATCCATGCACCTCATTTGACCTCCGTCATCAACATACAAATTTCTTCTGTTATTCATGGCATACCTAGCTTGTAGTAAGTATTTCACTGTTTACTTTTCACATTTTCTGCATCTAAATCAAGCTGCCACTATCTTCCAGGAATCTATTCAATTTTCCAGAAGCAATGTTCATCTAATTGGGTACAGCCTAGGAGCTCATGTTTCAGGATTTGCTGGAAGTTATATCAGTGGTACAAACAAGATTGGGAGAATTACAGGTAAGAGACTTATAACTTTAAGAAATGTAACAGTCAACTAATTTAAGTTACATAGATATTTGACATATCAATGTCATATCAATATTTAGCTGTTGAATAGTAATATTTGCCACAGTTTAGAAGTTTCATCCCATTGGTTTAGAAATTAGATTTAGAAAATTTAATGAAAACACTTTTCAAAATGAAGTATCATAGTAGTTCTAGCTTTGATCTTTCCTACTTCAGTCCAAATTATGACATACAGAATATACAAGTGTGGGGACTACAAATCATAAACCAAAGATTCACGTTTTATGTTGCTTGAATTTATCTCATATCCATTCCCAGTAACACCTTAAATTAAATGTTAGCCACTAACCTTGGATCTTTGGTCACTATCTTGACCCAAAGCCATTCAAATACACGGTTCATTGTTAGCAACTCATTTTAAAAAGAAAATTACATTAAGGAAATTTTGTAACTGTGCTTGAGCTTTCAATTGTGGTACATTGCTCATGCAGTGAATTGAAGTCAGTTCTGTGGCAAAAAGTATAGCCCTGGATTACATTTTACAAGAAGCATAACATTAGAGCATCCCTAATAGATGCTTAAAGTAAACAAAGTTAACCGTACCACTTGATTATTTTGACTAGTGGCATTTTGAGCCTTCTGTAATGTTTTGTAACTGTACTAATTATGAGTGTAATGAAAATACATTTCTAAGGTTATTGATACACTGTATACAGTACCACATCTAATGGACAGTGACAGCTTAAAAAAAAAAAACCAAAAAACAAAAACAGAAGAGCATTTTACACAAGGCCCGCATCAGCTACATTTAAGTTATCAGAGAAAACATTTTACTTTAATCTGATTTGGGAGTGAGGCAAATATGCACAACTGTAGTCTGAAGTCCCAATTCTGACCTTGGATTCATTGCCACATACCATAGTCCCTTATACAATCAGCTCTTGTGACAGTGCCTGCATGACAAGAAGCTGATTTTACACAATGTGTCGTGATATTACACCTGTGTATACGCTGAAGGACTTTAGTTCAATAGCACTGCTTGTTCAAACCATAGTAGTACATCAAACTTCGATAATGGATAAGTAAAAAACATTAACACACATTATTTATTGTAACAGCTACATGCATTCCTCAGCAAAAATTATTCAGACTTGTAACAATAAGCTCCAAAAATTCATAGTGATAAAAGCTATTAAAAATAGTTGCCTTCAGGGTGACTCCCTACCTGTAGCCTGTGTTATTAGTCTTATCCAGTTACATCTATGAAACTACGTTAGTCCATAGTACCAACGGAAGAATCTCAAATTTAGAGGCTTGTCCTCAAAACTGAAGGCAGCTTTAAACTATGCAGGCAGTCCTTTTCCATTAATCAGTTCCCAGCCAAAAAGGGCTCCATATAAAAATATCTAGAAAACTAAAAATCAGCAAGAATCCATAAGTGGAATATTATTTTTCTGAATACCATAATAATTTGCCTTGAATAATTTTGAAGTTGAAGAATTATTATAAACAACATCTAGCAGACACATAGCTCTTTTAAGCAGTAAGTGAAGCTGCATAAAGTTTCAGGTCCCAAATGTGGGCTAAAAGTCAACATTGTTGTGGGACTGGTGTCTTCAAAAGGGCCTCTGAAATGCATGACCTCTGGAGTATGAAAGAACAAAATTAAATAAACATCCCTCAAGTGACAAAGCAGTAGCAAGCATGGTTTGTCTATAACAAACACATCTATCTCTGGGCCTGTGTCCTTGTGCATGTAGCAGTTACTGTTTATTACAGCATCTGTGTTTATCTTTTGGTGTAACCATGTACTCTCTTCAGGACAAGTGTTCCTAGCACTGTTTCTATCAGTGAAAGACCTTGTAAAGTACCAGCGCTGTCTGTTTTTAAAGATTTATCACAGGCTTTTCTCATAACAGTAAAAGAACAGCCCATCTGTACTATATCACGACTGGATTATTTGCATTTATTGCAGGCCTTGACCCTGCTGGTCCCTTGTTTGAAGGAATGTCACCAACAGACCGTTTATCTCCAGATGATGCAAACTTCGTAGACGCAATTCATACATTCACTAAACAGCACATGGGTCTCAGTGTTGGCATCAAGCAGCCTGTGGCTCATTTCGACTTTTATCCCAATGGAGGCACCTTTCAGCCTGGCTGTCACATCATGCATGTGTATAACCACATTGCACAATACGGAATCACTGGTAAGAACCAACGGCACAAACGGGAAGTGGCATTGGAACTGCACTGACACTCCGGGAAACTTTACATATCTCTATGATCTTAAACAGTATCTAATGGGAGATAATACTCCCATTATATGCAAGGAAATTTCTTTTCTAGAAATTAGTTATCTGGTTTTTACATGTATTAAATTCAAACTGTTCTTACTGACTCCAGTAAGGAATTTGGCTGCCTAGCACTTCTGAAAATGAGGCCATGAGCATCCTTCTGTCAAGCACTTCAGAATAATTGCAAAGGTATTCGTTTTAGCAGTAGAGGAAATGAGAAAACTTACTCTAATTAAGCCAGATTCATATAGTGTGCAATTATTTCAAGTCAAATAAAACACAGGGCTGTACTACTCACCTCCTTAGCTCACCTTTTCCTAACTCCCTGTCCTTCAGCTGCACAGATGATGCTCTCTCTAGGACCTGACTGCCACTGTTCCAGGCTAGGTTTTATATATAGAAGTTTATTTCCAATGTACCTAAACATAAACATATAAACTGATGCAACATACTGAAAAAAGACAAGGTACTGATGCACAGTGACAACCAGAACTGTTCACTGAAAAACGCCGAAAGAGTACTGTACGCCCAGCATACTTCATTGCAAAAATAGTCCATCGTGATATATCCTGATTACACATTAAAAAATAACTTTTGTAATTTGATGACACTTCAGGACGAAAAAGATACTTCTCATAAAAGCAGATGTGCGTATTTAATAATTTTTTAAATGTATTTAATACTTTCTTTTGCTCCTTTTTCCCCAGTAGTAGGTGCAAGCAAAATTCAATTCAACATGGGAGTTTGTCACTCTGATAAGGACAAAATATGATACTACTGTGTAAGCATCCGAAAGACAAGTGTTCAACCATTCAGAATGAGACTGCTGTCTTTAGCGTGGCATGATTTGAAAGACTGCACATAGCTTTATATTGTATTTCATATTGACCAAAACAGCCAGGACGATGAAATCAAGGTTCATATTTACAGTCTTAAACAGTCAGGCTAGAGAAGTTTAAGCAGCAAATTATTCAATTTTATTATCACAGGGGTTCAGCCAAAATATTTTGGATGATCCTAAAAGTAAAGTTGCTACAATGTATGATTTCTGAGGCAAAATCAGGATGTTTGATTAATAAAGGGGGTGGGGGGAAAACAATAACATATGTTTATAGTTGGTTACTGTACTCCTCTGCAGTTGAAATGCACACAAAATTTTGTTGTTTGTATTTTTTCAGGCATCACTCAAACTGTTAAATGTGCCCATGAGAGGTCAGTTCATTTGTTCATCGACTCTCTGCTTCACAACGATAAGCAAAGCACAGCATACTGGTGCAATGACATCAACACTTTCAACAAAGGAATGTGCCTCAGCTGTAGAAAGAGCCGGTGCAACACACTGGGCTACAACATCAGGGAGGAAAGGCTCCCCAAAAGTAGACAACTCTTTTTGAAAACAAGAGCACATATGCCTTTCAAAGGTTTGTGGGAATACTTGTTACAGTCTCCAGATCGATCACGAAGTGTGAGAATGAGCCTAAGCTTTGTGATCCTGTTTACTCATTTATTAAAGCTTATAAATTCTGTGGGAATAATCAATTTGCTGAGTCAACTGAGAATCCCAGTAGGCTGTCTTGATGCCCTTTCACCAAGATTCTGACTCTCAGTATTTCTGTGGGAAAAAGCATGCTGCATGCTTGCCACAGGCTAACTGTGGATCTGTGGCCTCAGAGATGCTTGGTGTCCTGATCTACAGGATTTTCCCACAACTGGCCTGTGCAAGTTTGTTGTAGCATATGCAGGCACACAGCCAAGCCAAAAAAGTAGCATAATTGCTCTAGGGGGCCTGTAAAACCTCCTGTTCCAAGCTTGCCCAAATTTTAGCTGCAAGTAGTCTACAAGATGACATATAAATTATTGCTCTTCAAAAAATGGACAGACAACAGAATAGCATGGACTTTTACAGGGCAGAACTGTAGCACTAAAATAAAGTGACCGGTACTCTAGCCTTATCTCCATTACATTACTTTATCGAGAGCACCAAGTGACAATTTTCTAAGCTCCGAGAGACAATCAACGTGGTTTCTTGCACGTATTACCAGAGGGGAAGTAGTCTGACAGGGAAACGGGGCCTATCTGCCAGTCTCCCTTACAAAATGGCGTGGGCCTGGCTGTAGGCTAGCTACAACTTGTCTGTCTGAGGGCCCACGAGGCGACTGCTGCCGGTGAGCAGATGTTCACCTGCCAGCGGAAAGGTTTACATACGTTTTAAAGCGAGAACACGCAGGACTGTGTGGGATGAATGGCAGGGACACGCGTCTGCCAAGGGACTTTCGGTGTGGGGACTTTGGACGCGTGGCGTTCCTCCTCACTACCTGCTTGCTGGCTATCGATGAAGCACGTGGCACGCAACAGCGCAGCACAGCCTGGGCAGCTTGGCCTCCTCACCAAGCGGTCGGTGCTGGCCCGTTCTGCCTGGTGTGGGCGGAAAGGGGGTGCCTCCCTCCTGTTGGAGGCCCGCTTGTCCCCTTGCCCAAGGGGCTAGGGTTGGGGAAGCACTTTGAAAGTCGACAGCGCGCCCCTGGCATGGATGCGCAAGGGCTTTCCAGTCCTGAGGAGAAATGCTTAAAAAAGCTGCTTGCGTTACACATCTTGTTTCCCCACAGTGCCCGGTACTCAATGACAACATCGCAGATTTTTAAAAAAATACAAAAATTCAGGTACTTTTAAAATAATTTTTGAAGTCTTCCACTAGTGCAGCTGTGAAGTATTCAGTGATGATTCCAGAGGGATCTGCTCAGCCCTGACTGATACTCAGAGCAGCTGAATCTGCTGGATCTCTTCTTATACTTCTTACAATGCCTCAGGAAGCTACTTGAAGTAGATTTAAAAATTCCAGAGGCTGCGTCTAGTTCCTGATGTTATTTTGCTGCAGTATGGTCAGGTCACCGTCAGTCAGGAAACTGAATTGCTCTGAGGACACGGTGTTTGCTACCACCACACCTGGGCATAGAAACACCATCCCTGTGTTGCGTTCTTGTCTGGACACTGAGATGATTTTTCAGCTTGTGCTAAAATATCTGTGTCCTATTGGCTTTGATTTCAATTTTAAACATGCTGCATTTTTATGCTTGGAACTGGTTTTGCTTCAAAAAAACGTCCTTGGCGCATATGCAGATATCAGTGCCCCAGACAATGGTTTCCTTTCACAAAAGTTCCCAAACAAGGCAGCAACTGTGGGAGGGCATGTACAAAGTCATCTTTGTAATGTTCTTAAAAAAATGTTTGAAGATCATGTGAGAAGCCCAAACAGAAGAAATTTGAGAAAGTCAGCATTACACTTCACAATCCTCCGCGTCTTCACGAAATCTGATGTTTCATTTTTCAAGTTAATAGCAGCATTATATTTTGGAGCGTACTTTAATCCAGTTCAAACAAAAAAATAGTTGCTACAAAGAAGTCAACAGTTATAATAAAGCTGTGATGGGACCCTGAGTCAGAGTTTTTATATGAATACGCTCACCTTCTTCCTTAAAGTGAGCATCATAACCACAGCAAAAGCCCAGGCTTTATCAGAACATACACCAGAACAAATTTTTACACAGAGAGAAAACTCAGAGGAAGACAGCTTAGTAATAAGTGATCTGTAAACAAGCCTCTCTGCATACTTTGTCCTCATGAGGTTTGCAGCAAAGAATCAGCCATTTTGTTTTCTACTGAGTGACACCTTTTCAAAAGAAAATTCATTATTCATTAACATACAATAACCATGAAAAAACAACAAAAAGATACAGCTTTTCTAGCAAATACCTTCCATTGTGAACACTCAGAGCTGCACAACAACAACAACAAAAATCTATCTGTGCATATACATAAAAAGATGACTCCCTTAGCAGTATGGTGGAGCAATTCTCAGATGTAGGGAAGCCTGAAGTGGGTGAGGAGACGAAATGAGGAAAGAGCATCTTTCTACTCAAGAACTAGTGCGCGATAATGTTTACCAGAACAGTTTCCCATCCATAATTTGACCAGATTGCAAGGATAAATACAACACCCCTAATTCTTCCAAATACTCTGTGGTCTTTGTTAATAGAAATTGCTTAGGGTTTTCTTCTTTAGCACCTAAATCTATCAGTTTTGTCAAAAAGGTGGCTGGTAGAATCACCAGACAGAAGAGTTTTGAGCATTCAAATCTAGTTGACAATATCTGCGTGCACATGGTCTCTATGTTTGGTAGTTTTGGGTTTGGTTTTTTTTTTTTTTTCCATAATTTACTAAATGTCAAACTGCTTGTAATCGGTATGCTTATGATTTCTCAGGCATTCTTCATTCCAACAATACTCAGGTCAAAGACTTTCCTAAACACTGTTCTTCTAGAAACCCACCAAATCTCGAAGTATTAATGACATCTTTCTTATAGCAATGTGCTTGGACAAAGTCATATTGTTAATGGATACACGTTAAGCACAATGTATCATTATGCAGTGAAGGAAAGTTTGTGAGTCATCTGTTTCGCAGGGCAATTTTCTAGCCGATCAGAGAAAAAGCCTGACTACATTGCGTAAGGTCTTCAATCTGTATCATGCATCTCTAGCCATGTCCAGTCATAAGGATTTGTCTGGTGATTAGATAGAGGACTTGCCAGAAATTGTAACAATTAAACTTCAGAAAAGCAGAAACATTTCCCATGGAATAACGTTTTATCCTATGAAGGGAACTCAACCCAGATTACCTTTTTTCTCCATCCTTTTAAATAGAGCAACAGGGCCCCAAACCCTAAGGGATTACACAGCACAGCAATCAGAAGAAATTATGATGTTTCAATTGCAATGAATCTGTTTAAAAAATAAAATGGAATATCAATCAAGTTTCTGCTCTGAAAGACAAAACTCTTTTGCCTGAGAAATCTATTGCTTCTTTGACCATTAATTTCGTCGCTTTGCAAATTCTTCCTTTCTACAGTCTATCATTATCAGTTCAAGATCCACTTCATCAATGAAATCCAAGGCAAGCCGATAGACCCTACTTTTACCATCTCTCTGACAGGCACTAAGGAGGATGCTAAAAACCTGCCCATCACACTGTGAGTATTCATATTACATGTCATTGTACAAGTGAAAAACAAGGTGCCAATTTATAATACCATATCATGTACATAATCATGCTGTGAGTGAAATGGTTTAGTACAGCTAAGTAAAAATGAACTGGAAATTGTCCTCTCTTCACCCATATTCCCTAAATATCACAAACGTTTACAAAGTTCATAGAGTTTTTACATGAAAAACCTCTATAAAACAAACTTAGTGATCTTGGAAGTTTCCCTGAACATTAAGTATCCTGTCCACTTATGTTCGGTCCATCCTATGGCTAACACAGGGAGGTCTAATCAATTAAAGCACAAATAAATAAACAGCTGTAATTAAGGTAAAGAATTTTGGATATTTCTCACGATGGACACTATCTGTATTAACAAAAGCAAAGGCAACAGTGGGGGTCAGCATTTGCTCTAGTAGACAAAAGACATAACATAGATGCTTAGAAACTAGTTTTTTCACTTTAATGCATAATAATTAAGACAGCATTATTGTGGTTTTGTTTTCTGCAGAGTTGAAGGTATTAATGGGAATAAAACCTACTCTTTTCTCATCACCCTGGACACTGATATTGGTGAGCTAATAATGATCAAGTTCAAATGGGAAGGAACTGCAGTTTGGGAAAATATCTGGGACACAGTTCAAACCATAATACCATGGACAAAAGGCACCCGTCGACCAGGACTTATAGTGAAGACAATAAGAGTGAAAGCAGGGGAAACACAGCAAAAGTAAGTGTAATGAAAACACTGTTTTTCTATAATAACACCACAGATATTTGGCACACAGGGTATCCTAGTTCAAAAACAAGCAACTGAGTCCCAGTACTCACACCAATGGTGAATTCAACCATGTACAACGTCTGGATTTCACCCCTCCCCCTCAGATCAGACTGCATGATTTTTAAGTGACTTAAAGCTTTGTTTCCAAGTCAGAAATGAATACTGGGAAGTGTTCTGGCTCACCACTGTCACTAATCTGAGTTTAAGGCATAATAACCTTGGGTGACAATTTTGTTGATACTTGGGAATAGAGGATAGAGGAGTTAGCACACAGATCCAAGAAGAATTTTAACAAGTTCTGCAATGCAATTTTTCTACACAATTATTGACAAAAATTGATGATGAATTCTGACTTATTTTTAGAATGTGATTATCTCACTCCATAAGGACGATATGAATTTTCAAAGAAACAAGGTACTACCTAACATAAATATTGACTCCAACATTAAGGCCATGAAAAATTCAAATTCTTACTTAAAAAATATGCCAAATCTTAATTATTTGACTTTCAATACCTACTTCATAGAGAATCTCAACATCATCATTCCTGAAAGTACTCATTAGAAGCATCACATGCAGAACTAGTCATCTGATTATTCATTGAAGTTAAGGGCTTTATCATAAAAATCCCTTATTTCTGTCTCATCTGTTTAAGAGCCAGTCCAGCATCTGACAGTTTATAAGGAATTACTACACTGTGCAGGCTGTATAAGAAGTTCCTGGAGTGATAAACTGTGCAAGTAAAGTTTCAACTACAGATATTGTGAAATTTCTGTAGTGGGCAAACAGAATGTCAGCAGTCCTAGAAAACAAAAAGACTATCTATACTTCTACACACCAGACTTTCACTGGTATTTGACAGTAATTTTTGCACTCTGGTTGTGCTTTTTTATTCAGGGATGTGAATTTTGTCAGCTGAACTCTGAAGTAGCATCAGAGTGCAGTTTTCCAGAAAAAAAAAAAAGAATGGAAACTGAACTCTGTATTTGGGTTTTTTTGGTGTTTTGTTTGTTTTGTTTTTTGGGGGGTGTGTGTGTGTGTGCGTGTTTTTTTTTTTTTCCCCCCGCTGATTGCTTTGAAACTGGATCAACAAGTCTGAGTAGCCTTGTTCTCTACATACAGTAATGCTAATAACACATTTGAAACTGCTTATTCACAGAGAAATTTCAGCCAGAAGACAGAATAACAAAACTTGTAATGATTCCCACTGCTTTAATCCTTTGAGAAATTTTAACTGAGCAGTTTAATTAAGGTTAATGAGAAAAGCATGTCTTACCTTGTAACTGTGGCTCAGTTAGAAGGTGGCTATTCCTTGCTGCAGTGTCTTTCTTACCAGCAGCAGTTATAACTACTGCAGACTTTCTGTGGAACAATACTTATTTGGAGACCTGCATCTCTTTGATACTGACAGAAATTAGACAATTTAGAGATATTTTCATAAGACCATCTGTGTGTGCTGGGGGGCCAGAGGAGGGATCATATTTTCTTGGGTTTTGTCCCCCTGAAAATGTATTTTTTAAGTATTTTCCTATCCTAACCCAGCACTTGGCACATACTCCCGCATTACTACTCTCCCAAATACTACTCATGTACTACTAAAGAAATCCTAGGAAATGGGTAACTGAGGTGGGTAATTATTATACTAACAAAAAATGATGCTGGTGTCTTCAGCTACCTAAGGCTCCTTAGAAGTTGTTTTTTTTTCTGCAAACAGAAGTGGGAGTTTGTGTCAAGATTTTAGTGGATACGGATTACGTGCTGGGTTTTGTTGTGTGCGATCTGGGCTTGTCATGGGAAAGGAAATGACATGTTACTGTTGAAATACTGTATTAATGCTTGAGGGGGTGTCATGGTTTAAGCCCAGCCAGCAACTAAGCACCACGCAGCTGCTCACTCACTTCCCCCTCCCACCCAGTGGGATGGGGGAGAAAATCGGGAAAAGAAGTAAAACTCCTGGGTTGAGATAAGAACGGTTTAATAGCACAGAAAAGAAGAAACTAATAATGATAACGATAACACTAATAAAATGACAACAGTAATAATAAAAGGATTGGAATATACAAATGATGCACAATGCAATTGCTCACTACCCGCCAATCAACACCCAGTTAGTCCCCGAGCAGCCATCCTCCCGCCCCCACTCCCCCCAGTTTATATACTAGGTGTGACCCAGCTGAAACCAGGACAGGGGGGAATGAAAGATTATTAGGTGATTCTAAAAGGAGGAACAAAGGACACTCAAAGAAAAGTATTTTCCTCAAAGAAAGGACTGTGTAGTTTTCAGTTGTCTTGGAAAGACCAAACATCATGGATCAAAGAATTATCAATCCTGGAAATTCAATATTAAAAAAAAGGTAGTAAACACAAGACGTGTTTTGAGTTGTCTTGTGCTTTCTCAAGAATTTGAACAAACTGTTGACAATATTTTATCTCCATGTACCTTTACCTCACAATGTTGTGATATTTATAGACATGATAAATTTTCCTGTTAGATTATCTAATGACAAACACTTAGACACAACGTAACAGCATAAACTTAAAAAGTACTTAATAAACAGACTATTATGAGCAATAAAATACCAGATTCCAACATATCTGAGTTCCAAATATGGAAAATATTTCTGTAGCATATGTAGCTACTGATGTTGTTAGCATCCTACATAACTGATTTTTTGCAACCTCACAACTAAATACTAGTAGTCCAACTAAGTACTAGTAGGCTAAATAGTGCAGTCCTGGTAGTAATAGTAAGAGTTGAAACAATGACAATGGCCACTGAGAATACAAAGACCAAATCACTGTGAGGGTATGCTCTGGAGGACAGCATGCTGTGTATGGTAACAGAAAGATGGAGGCATAATGCAGTCAGTACATGGGAGTTGTCTACTCCTTTTACTCTGTACCTACTATCTGGCAGCCAGATGCATCTCTTTCCTCACAAGCCCATAAAAACAATCAGATACCTTCCTGTAAAAGACAGGATAAAGAAAGTCAGATTTGGTGTATCCAGAGAGCACACTTTTAATACAGATAGTAGCCCTAAAAAATAACATCATGCTTACATGCTGTGTTTTCTTTCTAGAATGACATTTTGTTCTCAAAGCATTGACAACGTTCACCTTCATCCAGCCCAGGAGAAAACATTTGTGAGGTGTGAAGATCGCTTTCCGAGACAAAACAGAAAATGAGCAAGAACACAAAAAACTACTCACCAAATATATTCAAAATACTATACATCTAGTAAAATGTTTTAAAAATACACAGCTATGTTAAATTTAAATATCCTGATAGTTTCAGAGGTGGTAAAGAAAATGCATTAAAAAAAAAAATTTAGATTTTGTGATACAACAGTAAGCTGAAATATGTGCTTTGTTCATCTATGAGCCTACTCTCAATGTGATCAATCAGCGATTTAATGAAGGGCAACCATCAGTTTTAAATTGTTTAAAGTTTTAAAAAACACCTGCTCACCAGAAATAAAAAGATTACTATTTGAAAGAATCACTGCCATAAGCCTTTGAAAAATTTCATTTTGTTGAATTTAAGGGAAAAAGAAGCCTCATTTCCCATTAAATACTTCGAAATGCTAATAGTGACTACTATCAGATAAGACTTTCCTAAATTATTCCATAAGGAAGGGAAAGTTAAATAATTAATAGAACAAAATATTCCCAAATAGGTAACATTGTTAACAAAGAGTTTGAACTTTTTACTTTGTAACATTCAAAACCTAAAACATATCTCAACATACAGAATGCTTGAGCTATCTGCCATAACCATATGACAAGCCAAATAACTATTATCTAAAAACGCTATACTAAACTTTGTTCTATTGGAAAATGTTTTGCTGTTTAACTGTTTTAATTGAAGTACTGATTTAAATTACTAGTAATTTAATTATTTTAATAATGCTTAGTATACTACATGCAATCCTAGCACAACTAAGTTCAGTTAACTTTTACATTAAAATCATATTTACCTATTCAGGTAAGGCTCGAGATTTTTAGATTTTAAATCACTGTATAGCAGATTTTAGCATGAGTCAAAACTGCATGAATAAATGAAAATAGTAAAACCCTCAAACATCTTTAGTGTATATAAACAAACTTTATAAATTCAAACACAACAATTCCTTTTTTTCCTATGTCAGAATATAAACTACATAAAGAAACATTGTCTCAGATTATTTTTATTTTACAGCTAGTGCATACCGAAATAGAAATCAATATGTATGTCAGAGTATTCCATTTGTCACTTTGTAATGCTAAGCACAAGATTCATTAAAAATTATGTTTCTACAACTCTGTATTCTGAATTTAATTTGTTTTAAATGTTCTCTAAATGGTAAAAAAAGTGCAAGATAGTCCTAAGACCTGGAGCAAAGCATATTTTCCATACCGAGATATTGCAGGGAATTTTGAATCAAAATATACAGATGTTAGCAGGATTAAAGGGAGATTTATTTAAAAAGCACAACAAATGAACAAGTTGAGCAGAGCAAGCAATCCCACAAGCAATGAACAGTGATCAAATGTTGAACGCAGGCATCTTTGCCAAACATTCAGAATATTAACTTCTAACTTTTAAAAGTGGCTTTCAATAACTACCAGTCCTTTAAACAATCAGGAATATTCAATACAGAAACAGAAAGGCTGACTAAATATGATGGGAACTGAAGCATACTTACTTTTCAAACGAGAATGGCTGTCCTTCCTGAGGTGTGAATTTCAGAAGCTGATCTGATATTTAAAATGGCCACTTGGAGTAGCATCTTGATTAGGAGAAATATTTATAGATTTAGATACAAATTCCATGTAAAAGAATCTTTAGATCTTTACTGAAAATGAAGGTTTGTGCTTTAAATGATTTTGCTCAGTGACGCAAATTGGTTTTTTAAAACATGAAAAGTATTTCCTCCTTCTATGTCAAAAAACACAATTTAAATGATTAATTTCATGCTTCAGGTTACTATCCCCAATACTTAAACTTCCTAACATAATTATTTTATTAAAGCTCTGTAATATGTTCTGTGTTTATCTAAAAATCGATCACTTTAATAATAGCCAGAAGTCAAATCAGGAGCACACACAGAAGAGGGAAATTTCAGCAATAAGTATCCCTGAAATAGTTAGGTAAGCACCAGACCTTTTTTAGATGATGGTTGGTTTATTTTTTTACATTTGTAGTAGCTATAATCCACTGGAGACACTCAAGTGCTAGAGACCCAGTCACAACATTTTTAGCAGCATGAACTTAAAACGGACAGTGTCCTGAAGAATAACAGACAACAAACAAAAATGACAGTGTGGCCGTTTTAGTTTTCCAAAGCACAATGAAAAGTGAGAGAGAACAGAGAGAGAAGTATGTGTGTGTGGCTAACTCAAATTATGCATCTCCCTAGACTGTTTCTAGAATTCAGTTTTTGCTTCTGGGGAAAGCTAAAGATCTCCCACTTTTACTTCTTATGTTTAGAGTTGTTTTGTTTATACAATACATGTCTACTTATAGAAGAATTGAAATACTGTCATTGGAATTGCATCTACAACATTGGTTATCACCAACTTTCTATGAACTCTGTAAGCTTCCTGAACCAAATCCTACTCTTACTCCTCCAAAAAGGCTTTGTTCAGAAGATAGTGAACGATGATGGAGCAAGAGACAAAGGTTAGAAAGAACTGGACTGTGCTTCTTCAGTGCAGAAACTACGACGTTAGTGTTTTGCTATACCTGAAAAAAAAAAACCACTAGAGTTGGAGAGACAGCTTTTAATGAGATTTCTATGATGTAGAACATGCATATTCACAGAGCCTTTCAAGTAATAATTTTCCTGTAGTTACACATCCTAACACACTTAAAAACATTTTAGACATTAAAATTGGCATTTCTTTCACATTACTATCACTTACTTGGTAAGAAGGCCGATAAAGGAATCTAAACTTTAGGAGAAACAGGCTTGAAAGCGTAAGTTCAGGAAAAGCAGGTGGAAAAAAAAGGTCAGAGATGACTACAGTGTGCTGAAACTCAAGTAATGGGGATACTGCAGTTTGAGGACTTCTAAAGTTTCTGAGGAAAAAAACCCATTCTCCAGTTCAACTGAAACAAGCTAGTACATCCTCAGACAAATTGAAAACCTTTAAAAAGTCAAATAGGAAAATTAAAAGAACATTCAGTATTTGAACTCTTGCAGATATGAAGATCCTTATTCTGATGTCATTTTTCACAAGTCATATGTCTAAATAAATTCTGTCCCTGTGTTTTGATAGCCATTACACTAATTTCTAACATAAAAATGAAATAAAGCCCAAGTTGCAGCATACTCAAAGTCGTACGATGCCCGAATATAATACTGAAATCATACCTACAATTGCAAGTGCCTGTAGCGGTGCCTTACTTTCTGCTCATTGGAATTATTTCTGTCTCACTCCAAACAACTGAATCAAGACCTTGAAAGCCATGAGGAGCCTAATCCTGTCAGCGCAAGCACAGCTTACGACGACATAATGACTGCTGTCCTTTCAAGCACCTCTCTGTAATAATGAACCTCCAATATTCAGAAGTAAAAAAATCTCTTCCTTCCTTTTTGAGGTTTTTTTTTCCTGAAAGAAATATTGGAATGTTAAATAAAAGGCAAACTATATGAATGACTTCTAGTCTGTATGGTATAAATACATTCTGACTATATATGCTTCTATCCCAGAGGTGAATGTATACATTTAATGACTAAACATTAAGAAATTCAAGATGAATAAATGAATAGCTACAACTAGGGACTACCAGGTTGAATATTAGTTAATTACAGCTATTTATGTACCCATTTATCTCCCCCAAAACATTTTAAAATATACAGAAAATTTGTATTTTAGATGTTTAGGCATTATTTCTATGCACCTGGTTTGTGTTCCTAGGCAGAAATTTAAATGCAACCACCACCAAATCTATTAGGCACCTATGATGCTGGTTTGCAGAAGGGCTCTGCTCCAACTGATTTTCTTTTAATACCTTTTGCCCTGACAGTGTAATGCAGCTGCAAGGGGAAGCACTTCCATTAAAAAAAAAAAGAAAAAAAAAAAAGCGAGGGGAAAAAGAAAATAAAAAGTACTGCAAGGCAGGAACTCTGAATATGCTTTGATTACATCAAAGCATATGCTGCTCAGCTAGGGAAACAGATGTCTAAGCAGGCCACTCTCAACAAACAGCCCTAAGAATGAAAGGCTAGCTGGCTGGACTTGGCTTTTAAAAGCACTCTTATTACTTAAATCAACTATACAACATACAGGGAAACACAGCGCCAGCTTAGCAGTTTTAAAACACCTTGCAAAAAGCAAACTTGCTCCTTCTAAGCCTTATCTATCAGTTAACATGCAATACTCTGAATGCACAATTCCAGCATTCCTCTTCAAATATATATTTATTTCAGAAGGTATTACCATTCAGTAGCTACGGTGCCAGGCTTGAATACCCCACCAGTAAGTAGTTACCATTTTGAAGATAAGAACAGAGAAAGGTTTATTCCTGTGATCATACAAGGAATTTAAAGGTAATTTTAGGGCTTTTCCTTAAAAAGGTTACACAAAAACACTGTCTTACATTTTACTGCATGATGTTAAAATTGGGAGGTGCACTTCAATAG
This sequence comes from Haliaeetus albicilla, assembly GCF_947461875.1. Classification (NCBI taxonomy): domain Eukaryota; kingdom Metazoa; phylum Chordata; class Aves; order Accipitriformes; family Accipitridae; genus Haliaeetus; species Haliaeetus albicilla. The sequence goes on along the minus strand of NC_091494.1, from coordinate 12,611,945 downwards.
TGTGAAGTACAATTACTTTTTGGCATGACAGCCTCTTTCCAGAGAAAGCCAAAAATTAAGCAGAATCTGTGTATTCCTTTTTGCTTTCAGGGTTCAAAAAGTAAATGGATCTTCAGAGGATGATTTCATCAAGTCTATTTATTAATGCATTTCAAGTTTCAAAAAACCTTACATATCTTTGCACAATACTTTATTTTTTGCATTTTTAGTAAAAATTTCCAAAGTGAACAAAAAAGATACTGTATAAAACACAGTGGACATGAAATCGACAGTAGTATTCCATTTCATTGTCTTGAACTTTCTTTCGGTTTTACCACATCTTGACTTGCAGTGGAGAGTTCAGTGCACATTTCTGTTTTCAGAAAACATTTAACTTAGACTCAAAATAAAATAGGGCAGCATCTCTCTGCCAAAATCCTACCACAGGATAACATTACAGGCAAAAAATTTACATGTTCCAAAGTCTACCACACTCAAGAAGTTACTAAGAACTCTTGCTGAATAAAAGTCACCATTTTAGAAATGCAAACCCACTTCCAACCTTTGCACAGTCTTAAAACAAATGTATTTAAAATTACTTAAAAGCAACTACATACACTTCTAACTAGTTAAGATCATTTAGAATTATTTATATAGTCTATTGGACTTGGGGTTTCATGTACAAAATTTGTCTCTAAACCATGTACAAAAAGCTGTATTTTGAAAAAGTTACCACATACTGTACAAGTTTACAAGGAAGAGATCCCATTATATTCTGTAACATTTTTGGCCTTGCTGGCTTGCGTCACATTATGAGAATGATTGTGTAAACCTTATACTCTTAAAAAACAAAACAAAAAGAAAAAAACAAAGGAAGCCTGTCCAACCCTTAGTAAATTTTCTCCTAAGCAAAGCCAGGAAAATCATAGCCATTTGCGTCTCTAATCAGCTTGGTGCTTTTGGAAAACAAGCAATAAATATATCACAAGCTTAAACATTTTGTAATGCCCCCTTTCATCTCCTGCATAGCATTAAGCACCTTAAGACATCTTTTGTTTCCTCTTTCAAAAATGCCAATTATTTACATTCGTAATAAAAACTTTGGAATGGGACATTGTGCTGTTGAACTTCGCTACTGGTATAAAATGTGGGAAAACTGGTAGTCCTAACTACAATTTTAACTCTGCCACAGTAGCTGGGCAAATCACTCTACTTTAGTGGTTATCAGTCAACAGCATCATGCTGAAAAGTTATCCAAATATCTGATAAATTACAAAAGAAAATAAAAAAACCTACAGCTTTTCTTTCTTTCCACATCCCTCAGAACATGAACTTAATTATCATACTGTATGAATATCTGAACAGCCCAAATAAAATGGTTGCAATTTTTAAAACAATTTGAATAACAGGCAGATTTTTCTAATAAAGCATGGAAATATTTCATCTAACTATTCATTATTTAACTGAATAATCAGACAAATTAAAGATATTTATGCTGAACTACAAGAAATTAGACACTTACATAAAACATTTTTAAACATTCTGGCATTTGCAAAGTTTGCAGAACACCTGTTATATCTCTAAAAGACCAGTCAATCTTGTATGCTATGTCTTAGCAGCTGTTTGATAAAGATGAAATGAGTGCTTGAAACAACTTTGATCGCGACAAAAAAGTTTGATTTGATTCAAAATTGCTGTGTAAAGCATCACAGGATCCTTGACCATTACACACCATCATCCTCTGTTATCCTGAGTATGTCAATTAAACAGTAATTTCTTCATTAATAGCAGAAAAGTTTTATAATACAAAGAAACATCCATATTGCAATTCTCTTGTTTACAATTGCACACAAGTACGGGTGTACGTTAGAAATACATGTCTGCATATAACAATGTATATACATAGACAAGTAATGTCTCCAATGCTGAGGTGGTCTAGCTTCCTAGCCTTGTCTGGCAGTTGAAAAATATATTTTTTCTTCAATTCTTCAGTAGAAGTTTTACTACAGCCATATTTGCCTGCAAGTGAAGAAAATGCAGCAATGAAGAGCACAGAAGGGGGAAAGAATCATGATACTCTAGGACTTGGTGCCACTAAATTAAGAATATGCAAGAAAAACACTTTTCTTCTTTTTGAGCTGGAAGATTCACTTATTAAAAATTAACCATTTCCGCTTGTTTTGAGGGCATATCATGCTTTTTTTTTTTCCTCTTCAATTTTTGAGAGTTAGACCGGGGACAATGACTTATTAGGTTTTCTTTGGAGTGAGTTTTCCCATTGTAGGCACTAGGAAGAACCAAGGCAAAAAGCTGCAGTCAACGCCTCATATGTCCCATCTGATAACTCTCACGGGGCCTTTGCCGCTGTGGTGGCTGAGTAGTTTGTGGTGGTCTCCTCCTTTTTAAAGTGCCTGTTTCAAAGAAAGGTACACATTATTACAATGAATTTAAAAAAGAAATGATTTCCAGAAAAGTTGCCCTGACCATGCAAATTAAATATAACTATTTTTCTGAAAGGCTTCAGATTTAGACCTGCAAGGTTTTAAATAGATGATTAACTGCATAGAGTATTTACAGAATACATTTTATCATCTCAACAGCAGTTCCTTGAACAGGCTGATTCTTACAAAACATAGCATGGAATAGGAAATAAAAGGAACTCTGACTTAGAAATAAGTCTTCAAAGTTTTCTTTTGATATGCATATTATGTTATAAGAAAATAAGGCAGGAGTAACATTTTTATGAATTGTTTCACTGGCATGAATTTCATTTGTAGTTTCACAGTGCCAGACTAAGAACTGTAGGTTGGGACACCTGAAATTTTCCTTTAGGATAAAACAGTTGAGGAGAAAACATTTCTCTACAAATTTAACTATCTGGTGTACTCACCAGGAAGTGGTTTATGAGGAGGCAACTTTGGATTACTGCTTGGAGTATGAACACTGCATATCTTAATGAAACCAGCCATTAACATGATCAAGGCAATTCCCATAAGCAACACTGCCCACCAATAAGCCTAAAAACACAAAAAGAATGATTTCTGGAGGGCTGGCAGACATGCGCAAGAGACAGGGGTCATTGAATATGGCTTTCCTTTGCCTTTTAAGAGTCATCAAAAACCTGTTCTGAAACATCACTTGAAAGACCATAAAATTTTAAAGAAAAACGTCCCTGATGTTCTTATAAAAAAAAAAAACCCAAACCCAAATACTTCAGATTCACTCTATTATCAGAAAAGTATTTCACAGAAAATACACTACAACAGAGCTATATAAGCCTAAAACAATCAACAGCTTACACAAAATTGACTATGCAGCTCTATAATGGTGTTTCATTGCAGGTCTCCTCCCAGTCTATTATTAGGAAAGTGTCATCTAGTGCAGTAAAAATAAGAAATGCTAGAGATCAATATATTTAGTTCCTTAAAAGAAATCAGAGCATTCAAACATGAAGAGTATAAACCACGAAAACCCAATAAATTAAAAACGTGAACATTTACACCAAAACAGACAGTAGAGTGAATAGAGGTATTAAACACAAAATATTTACTTATTTATTTGTTATCTATTTGTTTCCATTCCCTTCAATCTGTCAAACTTGTTTGCTGCCCTCAAGGTGCTTATAGAAAAACTAATAAAACAAGGACTGATTATAATTTGAAGAATGCTGAAGTACTTTATATATACAGCAACACATACCAACTGTGAATACTGATTAACAAGAAAGTTTTGTATTACACTGGCAAGATTAAAAAAAAAATACTTACCACAATCCATTCTGCGATATTTTCATATAGCTCCGGATTAAAAATTGCTTTCTTTAATCTAGCTAGAGGGCCATCGGCATCTACTAGCCGACACCTCATAAACACATCACAGTAGCCTTTGAAATCATTACAAGGAGATCCAGGTTGCAAAGTAATAGTTTTACGACCAAAGTGTTTCTCCCAGTGGATAGAGCCTGTACTTGCACAAGTAGCTGGGTCCACTGAAAAGTGAATACAAATACCATTATTGTATTAAAACATGCATGCATGAAAGAAACCTTGGTGTTCAATTGTTCAAAATGCTTTTGAAAAATTTCAAATTTCTATTAATCTGTAAAAAACCAGAATATATTGTTTATTTCCTACAAAATACAACGCAATGTCTATCTGAAACTAAGCACAAATAAAAATCACAGTATGCTCTCAAGTTAAAAAAAACTAAAATATAAACACCATGAGAAGATTCCTCAGATACCTACTGCTATATTTATGCTTACAATTGAGACAAATCTTACTTTTTCTCATGCAGCAGACATGACACAATTCTCTATCATCCTTGCCATCTGAACTAGCACATGTACATTCCTCCAAGCCATACTTCTCACAGATAGAGCCAGCACATTGCTGTTGATGAGACAAAAGCATGAGAACACAAAAATCAATTTCACTTTTAAGCACACTGACATTAGGAAGGATATTAATTTTTAATAGCTGAAAGCATAATCATAGGTCTAAAGATGCTTATCAATAAAAATAATAGCTAGAATTTCATCTAAAGTTTATAAAACAGAAAATTACTACAGTTATTCAGTTGCAGTGTTTAGGTTTATTTGATAATTTTTTTAAAGGTGGTTTACCCTATTTCATTTTTTAACACTATCTTTTTTAGGGCCTCAGAGTACCCTGCAAAACACTCATAGCACTGCAATTCACACTGAAACATGATTACTCAAAATCGTGGTTAAGAAAATAAATCAAAAGCATTTCTTCAAAAATGTTTTTTTCTCAGAAAATAATAATAAAAATAAATGGCAGGAAAGATTCTGTATTTAACTCCACTGCGGGAGGACCCTTCAAATTCCAATAAAAAAATTTTCAGTGTTATTTATAATCTTGTTTCAAAATCAAGTAACTATATAAAGACAATACCTCTATCTTTAAGATTACTCTATATTAGCTGAAAAATTATTACAAGCTGTATTATTTCATTAAAAACCTGGACTGCAGAAAACAGACTTACAGCAACACAAGTTACAGCTCTTTAAGAGGATGACTTTTGCTTGTTTCTGCTTCCAGGTAAACATAGATTGATTTATAAGAGACTTCCCATTAATATTTCATAGCAACTGCCGTGGACTCTTTAACCCAGGAAACTAATGGCAGTTCAGAGTAATTCCATATGCTTGCACATCTGTTACATGCACATGGGAACTGTGTATTTTCATTAAACCAAATTCAACATGTATTGACAGCATATCTAATTTTCTAAGGCAACAAAATTACTTGACCAAGACTGACATAAAATGAAAAGATGGAACTAGGAAATAAAACACTTTCATATCCCTGATTTTTACAAAAAACTTCAAATGGAACTTTCTCGAACAGTAAAGCTAGCTTGATATTTGTTACCTGCTTCTTAATATTTGGTGTACCTTCAGAGTTATTTTGATTGAGAGCAATAAATCAAACTTTTTTATTGAAAAAGAGATTCTTACACTCTTCTCCATTAAGTATTGAAACCATATCACTTCATAACACAGTGCCTCACAATAAACAACTGCAGTTGCACATGACTGTAAAAAAAAATCATACCCCATTTATGCAAACTTGTGTGTGCCTGTTGCAAGCTGTGAAGTTTAGTTTAGGCTCAGATGCTGGACAGAGAGCACTGACACCATTACACATTCCTTCCCTTGCACAGTCAGAATCATTTCGGCACTTATCAGTCTTCAGTTTGAAATTACATTGTGCAGTACAGCAGGGGCCTTGACTAGGGCTAGAAATAAGCAGAAAACATGGATGTAAAGAAAAAGCATGAACGATTCCAGAAGAACTCTTCGTCCTGAAACCTACTCAAACAATCAACATATTTCTGATTTGTGCCAAGTAAACTGTGGATTGAAAATAATTTTTTTCTGTCCCTTAAGGTAACAAAAGGTTACTGCACTGAATACAGACTTCTTAGTCATTGTAGTAACCAGCTGAACTATTTGCATAATATTAGAAAGCCAGTACAAGCACATTTTAAATGATAATATATAGAAAATAACAGCATTTCAAAGTTTGTATATATAAAACATTCAATTAGCAAGTTGGCAAAATTAATTCAGGAACAACTGATTAGTTTGATAGTATCAGTTTCAATATAGTAAATAAGACAAGATTTATCTGTCACTGATTAACATCTGTAAGAAATTTTTTTTTCTACTTTCTGCAGCCATACCACTTAGATTGTTTAAATAAACAAGAAAAGAGAAGGAGACAGGTCAGATCTTGTATTAGAAATCACAGTCAGCACATGAACAAATTTTGGGGGAAGGAAAGATTTGTCAAAGAAGCCATATAGCTTCGCTGGCTCCCCCAAAACACTTGGACTCCTTTCTGTCACAGACATCAAAGCATCTGAGCCCCTTATGTTATAAAACATACGTAATTACTTGATTAAAGCTAAGCCTCCTGAGTTCTCAAATTGTTGTGTATCTCAACACTATTCAGTGTGCTCATTGGCATTCAGTGGACATGAGAAAATAGCACAGACCTTCTGCAGGTCAGGATGTCTCTATTTTAAAACTATTGCATGCTAAGAAAAATCACTCTTACATCACCCATGAAAGACATGTAAAGTAGCTGAATAGATACCATAGTTTTCCTAAAATGTATTTTAACGTGTTATTTACGTGATCCATTCTTACACTTGGATTTGCTTTACATGTCTTTGGAAACCTCTTTGTACAGTAAAATTTTCAATCTTAATAGAACTGGAAAAAAAGGAATCCTAAACCAAAAATGATGCGGTAGTTCATATTTAAGACTGTTCCAGCAGGGCATAAAGCTAGACTACAGTCAGCTGAACACAAGAGAGCAAAGAAAGGAGGTGGCAGTGGCACCTGTTGTACTCAGAAGGAAACAGCTCCTCACCATAGGTGCAACATAAAACATAAAACCTCAGAAAACAATTATAAAGCAAGACAATGTAAGGCCCTTGTTTTAGCAGAAATAATAAGAATTTGCAAGGTGGGGAGGCAGGGGGAAGAGACATACAAAATTATTGCAACTAGGAATTCACAGGAGATGGTCCTTCTACGACGTCTACACTGTCAAATACATTTTACCAGTAGATGCTACTTTTACTCCCGCTGCCAGGATGACAAAGATCATTTTTAGGGCAGAAAAGTTTAATTAGAACAAAATTGTGTATGCTGTATTAAAAGTTGAGCTGGTTTAGACTTAAAAATAATAGTAATTTTATCTTCATCTTTGGCTGAGTCTAACCAGATGTTAGATTTATGTCTGTCTTTAGAGAGGAACAAAAGCTCATACCTTTCATGTGAAAAAAATCCACTTAGGTTTTCAGATAAAGTAAAAATTTAACATGTATCTTAAGTCACAGAACTAAAAGGTAGAAGTTGAGTTACTTCACTGTAAGTCTTATGATCTTTAAAAGTTCCTCTAATAACCACTGTGTGTACAACACTGCCAAGATACAAGGTGACTTAAAAACATAGTTTAATTTAATTTACAAAACAAGCATTAAATGAAAAAAAAAAAAATCAACTCTATTCTTCAGTCATCTTCCAGCTACACAATGCTGTAGAAATGGCACTAGGATAGGATCCAATTTTGTAATATCCTCCACCGTCCTTTGGGTAATTAATACTTTCCTGTACTTATCATAAAAACAGCATGCTGGTTGTGTTTTTCTGAATCGTATGGTTTTTGCAAGACTTTTGCACAACACATTTCCAATAAAGATAACAGAATTCCAACATGTATTTGTCTGCACTGAGTATTATATGTTAGCATTGATACACTCCAGTGCCATATTATCTTTTTTTCAAAAGCTAGACAACAGTCATCTAAGGGAAAGCAAGCTACAATTAGCACCAAGACTTGCATAGCATAACTGTGCTTATGAACTTCTCACTGTATAAGGCATTTTAAACAAAATAAATACTTTAAGAATGCAAGTAAACAGACTCAGATTCTAAAATATCAATTATAGCTACCAATAAATATGAAAAATTAAAGTGCACTGAAACAGACATGCACCATACCTGCAGTATTTGCCTGGTTTTAACTTGCATTTTTTATCTTCTGATTGGTTTGCATCGTAACAGCATTCATCTTTGCACTGGTCACTGTATCCACAGTCACACTGTTCTCCTTGTTCAACCAGTCCATTACCACAGATGGGCTGACCAGACTCTGAAAAATGCCAGTATATTTATGTACAAAGCAGTACAAAGAATACGGAAATAGACTTATAAATGTTAACATTGACTTGCAACAGCATCCAGCTAATCGTGACTGAAAATGACTGGTCAAGATGGACTTCAGACTAGGGCTCAAGTCAACTTGCATTATTTGCTTGCCACCCAGCTTAGTCATTCCTGCAATTCAGAATTTTAAGCCTCCGAGTAAAAGGCTTCTGCTGATAACAGCGGGATTTCCTTGTGTGGGTAGGAAATCAACAATGATAAGAGGAAGCTTTCTGCTAAGCCTCCACCAGAGCAGCATCCTTTCTTGCACTCCTCGTTTAAGAGTCTGAGGACCTTAAGGCTAAAGCTGATGCTAGTGGGGTGAACTACTACTGCTCCAAACCCCAAAACCTACTTGCTGCACTGTCTCACAAAATTTGTGAGAGCTCACACATCAAACTCCAGAAAGAAAATTCCTGCAAAATCCTTATATTTTTAATGTTTAAATAGATTTTCCTGTATTTTAATTTGTGCTCCTTACCTCCTGTCCTTTCGTTGGGCATGACTGAAACTCTGGCCCTGCTTTCTTTACTCCCTCCCACCAGGCTTTTATAAGGACAGACCCCACTCCCCAGCCTTCTCTTCTCCAGACTAAACAGTCTCAGCTCTCACAGCCTCTCCTCACATGTCAGATGCTCCAATCCCTTAATAATCTTTGTGGCCCTTTGCTGGACTCACACCAGTATGTCCATGTCTTTCCTGTACTGGGGAGCCCAAAACTTGACACAGTACTCCAGATCTCAAATTCAATTCTTTACTTACAGAATTTTTCAATAAACTAAAAAAAATAATAAATAATGAGTAAGATAAATAAAAAAGTAAAATAAAAATTAATAAATTTCTAATCAAGCACAACAGTAATAGCTTAGCCATTCTGCTTTCAGGATAACTAAATACATACCAACAAAACAATTATTTCTCTTTTTCTCAAGAACTTGGCTGATATTTCGAATGCTACAGATAGAGAACTTGTTGTTGTTAAGTTTGTCCCCAGATGTAGCTCTTGCATACATGATATAATTGCCATTTTCTTTCTGTCCCAAGTTCTTGGACTCTCCTGGAGTGCACTCCATTCCAGAATCATGCTGCAAAACAAGTATTTTAAAACTATTGCTACCAAAACAGCTTCTCTAATTTCTTGCTATCTTTTTATACATGTGCAAAAGTAACATGATTTGGTAACCTTAACACAGCAAGAATAAAAGGTTCATAAAAACAAAACACCATCTTATACGCTAAGGTTTCTTGGAATACAAAAAGCATACAGAAAAGAAAGATTTGGTTTGGGTTTTTTTTTTGTTTTTCCCAGACAACAGTAGCAAGTATGTGATTTCTTAAGTTTTAGCTTATTTGCGCATTTTTGGTAATTTGTACCCCAAGTGCATGTCTTGGAATGAATTCTGACTCAAAGAAGTTGCCATATCCTAAGAAGAGTGGCTTTATGATCACAAAAGGGTAATAAGTGTTCTGTGGAATAAAAGCAGGAGTTAACTGAAACAGCAGTCCATTCTTTTTGCTCATTTTGAGGGAGGTGCAAAGAGATCTTCAGAATAGAGCAGAAGTCTGTTTCTGTCAGCCAGTGACTAGATCTATACAATATCCAGCATGATGAGTGAAATAATGCATTAGAGTTTGGCATACTAGCGATTAGCAGACTGACAACATACTGTTACTAAGTGTAAGAGGAACTCTAATGCTGTTCTGATGCATCCAACTTTCCAGAAATACAACCTATGTCTCCAAAAGAAGTAGGTAAATTTTAAAATTTTCAACATAGTTGTGAGAACTATATAATTTATTACAGTTTGGTAGAACGAAACATGTACTTTCACGTATTTCCCTGGATTAAATGCAACTTAGAGTAAAATGAAAAGAACCATCTTCCAGGCAGATCCAAAAGTTGTTTCACTCAGTAGGACTGGTTTTTCAGTTTCATGTGCTCACATTTTCAGTTATACTTGGAAGGCTTGTTTGTTCCCACTCAGAGCAGTGGTACTAGGTATTTTCAAGGCACATGAGGAATGCATTCACGTGTGAACAGCTGTTTTGGAAGAGCTCATGATTCTTGTCATATCTTGACTTCATTTTACTTCCAAGAGTAGAAAGCCTATATACTTCAGTTTAAAAATAAAAAACCCAAACTAGAAAACTTTGTTCTGATCGCCAGCAAAACCAAAAGGCTTATGCTTTCAGCTTGCCACAAACAAATCATGTCCCTAAATGACTGGGAGACAATTTTGCTCTAAAATACTGTTCTTGGTACCTTAATCCTCTCCATGATTTTCTAAGGTAAACTTGTAATTATAAATAATTGAACACAAAAAAGAACCAGTTCTACCTTCATTTGTTGAATAAAGTATCGTCTTAATCATTTTTGCATTGATTCTTCTTCCTCCTCTCTAGGATAAACTAAAATATATTTTAAAGATGTGTGTGACCCTCGTCTTCAATAAAAATAGGGAAGTTTTTAGGGAATAATAATAAAGTCCCTTTATAAGAGATTGAACTAGTGGAAATAAACAATTCACAAAATCCACTGTTGCGCCAGTGTTGTCAAATACTCATAAAAGGGGCTTAGTTCTGCAGTCTGTTTTTTGGTCACGTACGACGTACCTGCACATATACACATGCAGTCACTATCATATTTTCCTTGTTTATAAGAAGTAAAAACTCCATTTGCAAATCATGCGCTTCAAAATGGCTGAAAATGAGTTAAAAGATCAATAGCAATACTCACAGGTGAACCAAAGTTATGCCCAACCTCATGAGCAAAAGTAATGTGAGAAACCTTGGGAGGAACATGAGAGCCATAGTTCTGAACGGTGATGATTCCAGTGTTCAGAGACTTCTTCTTACCATCAGAATACAGTTTGCTCTTTTCACATATTCCACCAGAGCTCCCTGCATTTAAACAAAAGTACAACAGTTAGTCATTTAAGAAAAGAAGTCCTGTGTTACTTTTCTAGTGACATTTAGAACAAGAAACAGCTTGCCTCCTCAGTGGATGCCTATGGACTAAGAGTTCTTCTATGTAATTAATATTAAACCAACTTTGAAAGTAGATTAGATTTATCCAGAGTAATGCTCTCACAGCATTGAATGGATACATTCATACGGAAGTTAGCTGTTTTAGAAGAGCTATTAAGCAAGAGCTATTCTGGGCTTTCAATGCATGGACAAGCCCTGATTTCATCATACCTGTAGTACGAGACTAGCAGGGTGCAACGTCCAGTACAGGCAGCCTCAATCTACATCCCATTTAGACTTCACTAAGTAAAAAAACCACCCACAGTAAAATCACAGGGGATCCTTTCTCATAGCATAAGCATTTATATAAAATGCCTAAGATTAGCTATATATCCTTGACAGCAAAAGTGACTCATTTTTCCACTGTACAAACTAAAGCTGAAAATACTTTTGATGTGTGGGTTAATCAGACCCGTATTTAGAAGGTCAGCAATAGAATGCATCACACTTACTGTTTGGAAAAGTCATGAAATTGTGACTTTAACTTCACCTAATTTTTCCATAACTTGAGTTTGTACTGAGGCATTATCAATATTCTAGAATTCAGCTATTCTATTACTAACATAAGTGGTGTCTAAAAAATACTCTAAAGAAGCTTCCTTGCTTTCTGAAGTAAAATTCCATTTTAGTGAAATATCCTGTTTAACCTATGTCAGTATGCGTTAAGAATGAAAATCTCAAAGCAACTTAATTTTTCTAAATTAAATTTAGTTTTGGAAGCAGTGTTTATGGAAAGCACATTCCAATTCATCCTGTGGCTGCTCAGTCTATACACTGGACTAGTCATCGCAGACCCAGTTTCTTATTTACATATGCCACCTGTGTATTATTTTTCCTATGGTTCTTCCACAGTCACTAAGGTTAGTCCACACAGGTCCCTCCAACATACTTACTACACTCATGGATCCACTGATCTGTTACCCCTCTGAATACGCTACTAATACTTATTTGAGCATTATAATCTCCTAAAATCAAAGTCTGAGAGACTGTCATGCCACAACAGTTTTCTACATAGCTCCAGCACTCTACAACCAACATGCGCTTTAGAGGAAAGTACAGCAGTAAACAGAGTGAGATCATAATGTACAGCTATATCTCATGAACGGTTTAATGTTTCTTCCACAATTACTTGAATGCTGCTAAAGCTCTTGATAATGTTCTCATAAAAGTGTATCCAGTCTCTTGCAAAGTCTCATAGAACCTGTTGCTCTTCAGCCTAATTCCTTATTGTATAGAAATCACTCGAGGGAAGAAACAATGGAAAACTATTCCTTCTGAATTTCTGATTTTTACTTCTGTGAATGTTTCCACAATTAGAATTTGTGCTGAGCTATTATTAAAGAATTTGTATTTATTCAAATTTAAAGACTAACATCTTTCAAATACATCATTTTATGAAACTAATACATCCAATACACTCTACAAAACTAATACATCCAGGACAAACATCTCAAGATGCTGCACGCATGAAGACTATTGTTTGGTTTTTTACATCGAGACATACTTCAGACCCAAAATACACAACTAGATTGAAACTAATGAGAGGAAGTTCAAGAAGAGTCACACAATAATTATTCTGGTATCTCCCAGAACAAGATCTCACTAATTTTACTTTATTAAAAATAAAATAAAATAATAATTTTGCTTCCAGCACTACCTAGAAAACCTAAGTTTTCTATCAGTGTGATTCTACTACAAAATCTAATCAGTGTGATTCTACTACAAAATTCAAACTGCACAGTTGTAGCCTCTGTTTATATACAGCAAAAATACTTGTTTCTTCTGTTACTTTACTGGTCACTCATACCTGTCATAAATAAAAGCCATCCAAGTAATACCACCTTTGTCTAACAAAAGAAATATGTTTTTCTTTATTGTTCACGTCTTGCTCATCAAAAAGACAGCAAGACTAATTGAAGCGACACATGATATGCTGTTTATATTTTAAAAAATATAATTCAAACCATACCTAACCAAAAATGTGAAAAGCTGGTTAAGACATTTTTGTCTATTTGCTGTCAAAGGTTTCTACCCTTCTTCTTTGTACCGACCTACAATACTTTATCTCATAGCACTGAAGGTTTGGATATAATTACCTGAAGGGGCTCCAACCCAAGCCAGACCAAGAACTCCATCATCAAAATCACGGTCTGTAAACACATAGGCCAAGCAATAATCATCATGATTCTGTTCTGAGTTCAGTTCCAGAAACTTTTCCACGCCAATATTAGGAAATCTGAAGGGATTGGAAGAGTCCTTCTCATCTACAGTTGTGTTAATCTAAAAGTAAATTGAAACAAACTATAAGACGTGATTCATTTTCACTTAACTTGTAAATACCAGTCAAGAGGTTTACTGTTGTCAATACCTTGTTGTGTTAAATAGTTAAAGATGTTGCTAAAGATTTATAGGCCTTGACAAATTACCACCGCAATATTTGGAAAACTAAGTTCTACATTAAAGAAAGAATTGCATTTGTGTAGTAAAACCCCACTCTCTTATTTCTTTCTTCTTCCTTTCCATCAGCACCCAAAAGCTTATATTTATCCTCTTAAATCATCACTTTTAGAAGGAACTTTCAACCTGGATAGTCATAATCTATTTAATATCTATTTATTTATATAGTATTAAAGTTCTTGGAGACCAATACAGTCTATTCACCGCACAGTCAACAATGCTGAAATGTAAGTTGATTCCTGTAAAAGTTGACTACAGCTTAACAACAGAAGTGGCAGGCTTTTGACAATAAACACTAAAACCAAACCGAATAAATGGGTTAAGGAACTGTTTTACAGAGACACTTGTGTTACAAAATTACTAACAATAAATGGTTACAAGTGAACAGCAACAGGACTTTTGAAAAATACAGCTTCCAAGCAGTTATCAGCGAAGCTAAAACTATTTCCAATACAACTTACTCTTATTCGTTTCACCATGAAGCTGATGTTACGTATTCCTGAGAAATCTGTTGACTGGTAAATTGTGTCAATCGCTTTAACATGGCTGGATATCTGTCAAAAACAAAAGTACAGTTCAAAGATCTACGCACTATGCAATAGCTGATCTTAAATAGCTACAACTGCAGGGCCTATACTTTTACATATAAGATATAATGCCATATGAACTCTAATGGGCCTTTTTAATAAAAAGCTGAGGGCAAATAATGGAAATAAATCACTACATAACCTAGCATCTGCATTGCCACCATGCCAGATAACAGCAAAGTATTTTGCCATTTGCTTTTTTTTTTTTAATACATAATGCTATCAACTATTCAGGTACTTGTTTGTGATATGCATTCAATTCATTGCTACAATAAGATAGCCCTGTAGTTAAAATTGTATTCAAAGAGCTGTATTTCTTTTTTTGAGAAAAATTTTACTTGTTACAGCATTATTCTTTCATTTCTGGTAGAACACAAATATGAAAAAATTGATCATTTACCTTTTCCAAGAGCACATAGAAAAGCTAACACATTGAAAACCTGATTTTGAAGATGACTTCAGAGCTTAGGAAAATGTTACTCAAGTTGAATTGCATATGTACAGTGTGATGATGTATTGGGTTTGTGTGGCAAGGTTTTGTTAGTGGGGGGGGCGGGGGTTACAGGGGTGGCTTCTGTGAGAAGCTGCTGGAAGCTTCCCCTGTGTCCCATGGAGCCAAGGCCAGCCGGCTCCAAGACGGACCCGCCGCTGGCCAGGGCTGAGCCCATCAGCGACAGTGGTAGTGCCTCTGGGAGAACAGATTTAAGAAGGGAAAAAAATTGCGGCAGGCACAGAAACTGCAGCCAGAGAGAGGAGTGAGAACATGTAAGAGAAACAACCCTGCAGACACCAAGGTCAGTGAAGAAGGAGGGGGAGGAGGTGCTCCAGGCGCCAGAGCAGAGATTCCCCTGCGGCCCATGGTGAAGACCATGGTGAGGCAGGCTGTGCCCCGCAGCCCAGGGAGGTCCACGGTGGAGCAGATCTCCACCTGCAGCCCGGGGAGGACCCCACGCCGGAGCAGGTGGATGCCCAAAGGAGGCTGTGACCCCATGGGAACCCTGCGCTGGAGCAGGCTCCTGGCAGGACCTGTGGATCTGTGGAGAGAGGAGCCCACGGAGCAGGTTTTCTGGCAGGACTTGTGACCCTGCAGGGGATCCACGCTGAAGCAGTCTGTGCCTGAAGGACTGCACCCTGTGGAAGGGACCCACGCTGGAGCAGTTCATGAAGAACTGCAGCCCGTGGGAAGGACTCACGTTGGAGAAGTTTGTGGAGGACTGTCTCCTGTGGGAGAGACCCCACGCTGGAGCAGGGAAAGAGTGTGAGGAGTCCTGTCCCTGAGGGGGATGAAGCGCCAGAGACGACATGTGATGAACTGACTGTAAACCCTATTCCCCGTCCCCCTGTGCTGCTGGGGTGGTTTGGTAGAGAGTTTGGGAGTGAAGCTGTGCCCAGGAAGAAGGGAGGGGTGGAGGGAAGGTGTTTTGAGATTTGGTTTTATTTCTCATTACCCTACTCTAACTTATTTTATTGCCAATCAAACCAATTTTCCTCAGGTCAAGTCTGTTTTGCCCGTGACGGTAATTGGTTGAGTGATCTCTCCCTGTCCTTATCTTAACCCATAAGCCTTTTGTTATATTTTCTCTCCCCTGTCCAGTTGAAGCAGAGGAGTGATAGAGCAGCTGCGTGGCACTTAGTTGCTGGCTGGGCTTAAACCATGACAGATGAATAAATAGTAAAAGTCAGATTTGCAAGCAGCAGCGAAACCTGTGACTTCAAGACAAGTATGTTAATATGCTAGTTATATTTTTAGCAAATGATCAGCAAAAAAAACCCCAAACCTTTTCCCAGTTAATAGTATACTGACAAATGAAAAGCATCTACCTTTAGTTGCCACTGCTTTTTTAACCTTCTACTACATCGGACACTTACAGGAACAGATCTCAGTGTCATTAGCACACAGTGTTTTGAACTAAAATTTCAAATGAAAGGCTATGTAAGTGTTAACACAGAGGCTTGGCAGGCTGTCAAACAGAATAGAACTCTTCACAGAATCACAGAATGGTTTGGGTTGGAAGGGACTGTGAAGATCACCCAGTTCCAAGCCCCCTGCCATGGGCAGGGGCACCTTCCACTACACCAGGTTGCTCAAAGCCCCATCCAGCCTGGCCTTGAACACATCCACAACTTCTCTGGGCAACCTGTTCAAGTGCCTCACTGCCCTTGGAGTGAAGAACTTCTTCCTCTTCAGGAAGTATTATTTTTCTGAGTAAGAATTGAACAAGTCAGACTGCAAGTCTTGCTCAGAGGTGCTAAACAAACCACAGCTACCATTATTAACTAAAGGGAAGCACAAGTGCCCAGGACTTTTGCCACAGATAGATAGCATCTTTTTAGTGAAATAAGAAAAGCTGTTTCAATAATATCAAGATCACTGTTACAAATGAAATAAGACATTCTACAGTAAATAAGCAATAACATACACAATTAAAATTACATGAAATTTATCAGAAATATACAAATAAAGTAAAAGCAGATTATTTAAAACAAAGGGATTGGAAATACCTGTGCAATTACAGCCTCCCTTGTTCCATAATGCTTATAGAACAGATGATCAGTCTGAATATACAGCTGACATGTATTTTTTTCAGCCTGAGTGGCACGCTTTTTTCTTAGAAGCTGTGGACCCTTGTTCTTAGGCTCTTCAAAAGGCTTCTACATATACATAGGAAATAAATGTATTAACTCTGTAGAACTAAATGCTGCACTAGATTACCTAAAAAGAATGATGTATTTTTCTAAACATACTCCACTAATATAAACAGATTTTCATTCTTTTTCTTTAACCCACAAAGTTTCATGAATCTTGAATTAAACTAAGTATGTTATAGCCAGTTTTCAAGTATCTCATCTATTTTTAATATCTCAGTCAAAACTTTCTGTGCATTTTACTTTACATTATAAAAGGCAGTCAAGGTGAAATAGATTTTTTCATTCACGTGATCTTTAGAATTTTTCTTTTTCATAATCCGTTTCTAAGATGAACAGTTTGTAGATCAGAAAAAAACAGCCCTGTGGGACTTAAATGCACCCTCCTTAACACAGGTTATTTCACATTGTAATTACCTTACTCAGCTACCTCAGCAAACAGAAATACTCAGGCACTTCAGCATGGAACAAATGGTACACTAAACATGAAGTCAAAATAACGTTCGTTAGAGCAGTATCTGCTAACACATTTGCCTTATATGTATTCACTGGTTGATGGCCCATTGTCTCCATGAAGTTTTGCTAGTAAATATTTGGGAAAGCATGTTATTGTTACCAAGGCTGAATTGTGTAATACTGTTGATAATTTCTGGAGTCACAATGTAAACAAACTTTAAGTTGCTGATGCTATTTAACAAGTCATATTGCATAGTTTTGTTGGCATATACTTAACTGACACCACAAAATGATGCAAAAACTTCAAACAGCTCAGAACATAGCTAACACCAAGAGAAACTCAATAATTTACTAATGGAAAGTGTTGAAAAAAAATCCAGTTTCATGAGAAGTGGTGCAAACCTGAAGGCAAAAACACCTGCAGGACTCTAAACAGATACACAAGTCCCTCCCAATACACCACTTACCTCCTATTACAGGTAATCTGTAGCATGCTGTAACCCCTTCAATCTTTCAATATTGCTAGTAAGACCCTCCCACTCATGTCACTTCATTTACCACTGAAGGCACTCAGATACTACAAATGTGTTACATTAACATAGCTTGAAAATCTAAACATTATTACTCTTTAAGGACCAATATATTACTTAGAGATCAAGGGATCTTGAAACTCTTCCTTCTCAACTGCAATTAAGTATATTCCACATCTGCATCCATCTAAAATTCCAATTGTTGAAAAATTTGAGATCATGTGGGATTCGTTAAGACTGAGCTAGCACATCTATGCTGTAGAAGCAATGAGAAAAAGAATTTAGAAAAATTGTGTTAATAAGAAACCTCTAGCAATAATTTAAGTACCTCACAATGTTGAGGGATGATGACTGACCAAAAGTAAAAGAGACTACACACAAGGAATAGGAAGCTATTACACTAATTTCTAATCAAAATAATCCATGAGCCTGTGTGGTACCTCTGTTGTTGGTTCTTCTATACCAGTCATCTGGTACTTCTGCATTCTTTCAAATACTGAGTGATCTGCACAACCTCCTTGTGGTCCATATTTATGTGGATATTCTAAAAAGAGGAAGGCCAGGTTGAATTTTCAAATTCCAAGTACAAGTGCAAAATACGGCTGTATCACTGCAACCTACTCAGTTTGTGCCCAATATTGCTCATGGGGTTTGAGGGAAGCATTCTAAGATTCAAGATTTAGGCAGATGTCTTCTTCATTAAACATTTGTAAGATACATTCTTAGCTTTACAAACAGAACAAAACTGACAACTGCTTCTTAACATTGTTTTCTAATTGACAGCAAAAGAAAATACGATGAGCAACATCTAAAATAAGAACAAGAGCTATTACTTACACATCTGTACTGATTAGCTTGAACTAACACAGCCTTAAAAAAAAGAATGAACTCACAATGGAAAATTATTAGAGACCAAGTATACTAAAGACTGCTTGGATAAGAGACAGGGTTTTTTTATTCTACTTGATAAACTAAAACTAAGAAACCTTGCTAACATTCTTAGAAGACTGTATTACTTTATTCATCTTCCATGGAATTTTTGAAAGATTTTATATTATGCAACTTAACTACCAATACATAAAGAACCAAAACTCTAATGAAACTTGGTTTCAAACTCAACTCTACAATTCTAGAATTATGAGTTTGTTAACAATTTTATTGACAAGATGAAATGCGTTATTTTCATTCTGGAAAGTAAACAACAAAATTAAGGATAAGATATCAGTGTGTGTATATGTCTATGCAAGTGTGTAGGCTTAAAACTTACAGAATCACAGATTACAAAATATACAGATATATTAAAAACTTACAAAGTAAAACAAGACTGAAAAGAAACATTTTCATCATCTCCTCACTATAGCTGACTGAATTTTAAAAACAAAACTGTAGTACTATCCAGGTACACATCAGTTAAACATGCTGGAGATCCAAACTAGCTCAGTGAGAATATCATACAATTGGCTGCTTACCAAAGGTAATTCTTTCAATACTTGTTAATGCAGATCTCATTACACATGTGAATGTACTTCAGACACATATGGTTAGGTTTTGACTGTTAGTACCAATTGGAGATTTGTAAGCAACCTGTACTTGCAGAAGCTTCCTCTGGAGATGAGAAGTACTGAAGGGAAGAGGTCTTGCCCCTTCAGTTTCTCTGCAGATAAGATCCCATTATAAACTGCTGCCCCAGTAAGAGATAATGGAGTACAGATTATGGGAACCACGTATGTAAATACTCAAGGAACCAGTTTCTGTAGGGCAAACCACAGTTTTACTATGATCTCAACAGGGTACAGGTTTTGTCAGAAATGTGTAAACTTTACCAAGGTTTGTTGTTTTTAGGGAGTTGTTGTTGGGTTGGTTTTTTATTTTTGTTTGGTGGGGTTTTTTTTTTTTTTGTTTGTTTTTTTTAAGAAAGCATGAAGATCCAGAATCACAAAGTAAATGGAACAGAGACATAGAAGTAGATTTATACAGGCTAAGACCTGGCACCAAGGACCTGATGTCCACATTAT
Source organism: Haliaeetus albicilla (assembly GCF_947461875.1). NCBI lineage: Eukaryota > Metazoa > Chordata > Aves > Accipitriformes > Accipitridae > Haliaeetus > Haliaeetus albicilla. The sequence goes on along the minus strand of NC_091494.1, from coordinate 12,592,003 downwards.
ATGCATTTCAGGGGATTTTACCCCAGGACTAGCTCTAGTCTGGTTCTGTGGAGTCAAAGCCTCTCAGCAGTTGGAGCACAGTAGATGCACTCTGGTACAGTTTCACATGACAGTTGCCTTTAATTATCTTTGATTCTCATTCCTGTTTCCTGCAGTCACACTGTAGGATACTTCTAAACTAGTTCAATATACAAGCCCAACTTGCTTCAGATTTTCTCCCTATATCATTAAGTTCTAAACTTTGTATTTCAATTATTAAAAGCTGGGGGCAAATTAAGCAGGGAACAGGAATATTAAAACAACAACAACAACAAAAATTTCCTTGGCATACAGCTAAAGTTGAGTTCTGAAAAAAACCCTCGTTTAATATGAGTTTATGCTCCAAAATACCCAAAGACCAGATTCAGTGGACCCACCAATAAGCTTAAAAGGACTATCAAGAAATAAAAGCAGTCTTTATGACACATATTTACAAGTATTTAAAGAGGCCATGTTTAACACTGTCTTTTTAAAAACTAGTTAATGACAAATGCTGCTAATTTAAACGTAGTTAACATCACTTTTTTCAAATTGGGTCCTTTTCCCGGTACAAAGTATTTTACTGCAATTGTAAACCTTGCTTAGTGGGAAAGAAACAGATTTAATAAACACGCTTCTTGGCAAAGAAAGTTTCAGCCGAAGAGTAATTGAAAGATTACAGTTGGGGTGTATACAGTTATTCATTATCTCACTAGCAAATTAATTTTATCTACTGTAAAGGTATCCAGGTACAGTATTGTATTTCAAAACTCATTTCCAGTCTGAATGTTAGAGACACTGCTCCAACATACAACAAAATCACTTTTTCTTTGGTCAACTTTATGCCTACTGTTTTGATTACTGTTTGCCAGTACGATTATTTGCAAAATCTTGATATTGTGTGGGAGGTAATTTGCTTGAATTCCAATAAGGTTGGTTGTTTAAATTAAAAAGAAAAAAAACCACCGAACTTTTGAGAAGTAACTACAATGAATGTGCAGTACTTAGGTTTTTGAAAAAATCCTAGACTTCCGAAGGAACTGGTATGTTCACTATTTTACGGAAATGTTCATGAATTACTGTTATTAGAACCTTGTAAGTTTATTTAATGATTTTCTGCACATTAGTTTCCCACATTTAAATTTCAAACACCACACAAATACCATTTTTGAACTGCTGTCCCATTACTTTCCTCCCAGTAGTCCCAGCACAGTGCCAGAAGAATGGAGAGAAAAAAAGGAAAAAAAAAAAAATGCTCTTACTGTAAGCCACCTCGCCCAATTTGATCAGCAATGTAGTGGAACACTGGCTTTGCTACAACCAGTATGAAACAAAAAGCATTGCTCACTCACTGTTGAGGTCATCTGTACCTTTTGTGATCCTGTTTACTACCACTGTGATCCTTCCCTTCTCCATCTCCACCACCTTTTTTTTTCTCCCACCATGGTATTAAAAAAAAATTCTACTGTATTTAAGCTAACTAAAGTTCTCATTACCCACTACCTGATTTCACACCACTGACCACTTATCTCTACGACAAAAGCACATTACACAAGGGGGACAGTAATGGACAATACTGCCTCACCATCAGCACACTTCATCTACATAAAACCATTGTAACTTTAAAGCAACTTCTGCATGTGGTAACTGCAGGAATCCACAGAAATTAACTGGAAACATGACTGCACAGCATATTTTGCACCAGCAAAAAATGTCATTTTCTGCTATTATCACACTTGGTGGCATTACAACAGTTGAGACTTCCCATTTCCACATCCCCTGCAGCAGTTCCATTTCTGAAGCTAAGCAGGAACTACATGGTTTCAGGTGACTTGGACAGTTTTGACCCACATCACAGAAGTCTGGTCCATGCTCTTGTGATGCCTTTAAATGTTTTGAGAGGTACGGCCTTCTGCCACCTCTTTGGGATCAAGAGCTTCTTAGCCTATTGCTACCACAACCCTGTGATTTGATCAAGGGAAAACACATGCCTTTACTACAAATGATTGCTTACAATGAATGCAGAGTTGAGGAAAAACTAGAAGCTTACTTCCCATCAGATCTATAAAAGAAGAGTTTAATTACAGGATCAATTCTCTAGCTAGAGAAAATCCTCAGGCAAAACAAATACTTTATTTTTCTTTTCCCATATTGTCCAGTTTCCTATTTTCCACTTTCAATTTTTGTACATCCTGACAGAATATTAAAAATAGTAAACAATAATACTGTAATATAATAACAAACCTACCTCCCCCCAAATCTTGTCATTTCATACTTTCTGACAACGATATCTTTTTCTAACTAGATGGCAGATCATTATTAATGATATACGCAACTACAGATGCTCAAAATAAGAATTTTTATCCTTTTAAAAAATGCACTACCCACCACAAAGATTCCTGATCACATGAGGTTTTTTTCTTCCACTTGTCAGTAAATAGTATGATCTTTTAAGCATTTAGGTTAACTATTTAATGGATAGTGGATTTAGTCATCTGGGGCAAGGACGTGACATCAAACTTCCATTAAAAATGATGAAAATGCAGTTCTTCAACAGCCGTAGAGATTTACCCAATACCAGCAAAAGCAATAGTGTCAGAACAAATGTCAAATGTAAGCAGATAAAAAAAATCCTTATTAGATTTCATTCTAAGCAGTCTGTCACACTGTGCTCCCATGACAACTGCCAAGTAGACCTTCATTATTAAATCGACAACCACAATATGAAAAAAAAAAAAAAGAATCAGAATTCTCACTAATAATACATAGTTTGCAATATCAGTTCTTTCAGCAGATAGGGCTTTGCGAAATTTCAAAATACTTTACTTTCTCAGTTGTATAGTTCTTCCAAGACCATAAAGACAATTAAATGACCACATTTGTTCTCCTGAAGGTCTGAACAGGATTTTCCTGTCTGCTGTTGATCTGAGCAAATACCGATTTTGTATTTTACAGTGTAAACTCAGGGATACATTTGAGGCATATATGATTTAAATAAAGTAAATATAGTTTGTTCCTTAAAGTTTCCAAAATATTTTAATGAAAATAGCAATTTGCATCTTTCTAGCACTAAGTTATAAAACAGTTTGATCAAGAATGGTTTAGAAACTAAAATCATTCAACTTGTGTTTCGAGTCATGAATAGAAGGCTGCCTTCCACTGGTCACCACATCCACTGTAACAGACAAAAGCTGCCTTATAAATTTGACAATATAATCCCCATTTACAAAAAAACTTTTGTTTAACTACTGAATAAGAACTCATTGAGATGCTAATCATATGTTGCATTGTGATTTCTGAAAGGCACCAAAAAGCATATTGTTTCAAAAGTCTGAAACATGGGTGACCAAAAACCATCCCAAATTAAGGCAAAGTTGACTTCTCCCAGTCTCTCCCAAGTTAGAAATGTGAGTATTTTTTGTTGCTTTTGTCCCGTGTAAGATGCTAGTGGTTTGACTCTATTTCACAGGAATTAGCTTTAGATTAGAACAATAACAACAGATTTGCATGCTTGTTTTTATTTTTAAAGTTACTGTAAAGCTTAGCTTTTTTTAGTTGTTGTTCAGGTTTTTTGGGAGCTGCAGTTCAATGCAAAAACAGCTCTCATGAAAGGCAAAAAAATTTTAGCCTCAAAAGCACTATTCAAAAAGTGACAGAAGCAGTTGTATACTTCAGATATTTCAGACCACAGAAATCCTAAAAGCATCTAGGATACCAATGAAAAAAGTTAAACTATACAATCAGAATGCGTGCACATCAGACTCTGCATTGACAGCAACCAACAGGAGTGGCACATTTTCAAATAGTGCTGCTTAGACTTAGCTCCAGGGTGAGCTATTTTCAACCATGCTGAGCAAGCAGCAATGTTCACTCACTTGGTGATTTGGAAGCCATATTGTACTGTTGCTTTAATGTGGCACTGTCGAATAGATTTAGACAATCCCCTCTGATAATCTGATTTTGTTCCTAACTGATGGTTTTGATGCACTAGATTGAAGAGGAAAAACAGTGTAAACCAACACACCATCACCTGAATAATTAAAAAAAATACATATCCTGCTCCCATTCACTTTAATAAGCATTAATATGGACCAATTTCATCATTAGGTTTTTCCAGCTCTCAAGTGATCCATTTACTCCTCCAACAGAGATAATTTCTACAAAACAGCAATACTAACTTTCATAAAATCGTTTTAGCTGCTTCTTTAAGGTGCAGCTTTATTTCTGTCATTAGTTGATAACAGCGAAGAGAGTAGTTTTTAGTCACCCACTATTTACAGCATAAGGAACTGGGACACAAAACAATCTTCTTGCTTGTCTCACCCTGTGGAAACTGGGCAAATCACTTTATTGCGTTATGTCCTTTTACTACCCCCCTCTCCCCCCGCTTTCTACAACAGGGTTAATAAAACCTTTTGTAAAGCAGACAGACCTATTTACAGAAAGTGCTATGTGAGTGGTAGTCCAGTATTCCCACTATCAAGCAGTGTATTGAACTGTTTGGCGAGACCTATAAAACATACCAAAAAATTTAGAAGTATGTGCAAATTATTCACAGAAATGTTATAAAAGACATACTTTATGGTTTCACACCATGCTTTTGTAATTTTTTTATTACTTTTCTCCACTGCTTTTCTGTTACAGCAGCAAACTGTAATACTCCAAGAGAAGCTAGCAAGGCAAACTGCCTTCTCAGACTTCCACCTGCAATGCTCTGTAGAGCTGAAAATTAAATGCATGCTGCAACTTCTCTTTGAGAATCAAAAGCAGTATATGGAATGCTATCCTATAAAGTTACTTTATTCTCAAATACGTGTCTTGTAAGCACCAGGAAGATACATATTTAGTCAGTCTGAAAGCAAGTGTAGCTCACAATGTACATAAAATTCAATAACTGCATTCATTGAGAAGCTCTTTAAAATTATGCAACTTCTATTTGATTTGGGGTTAGTAATCATATTTACAAAATGGGGTAACAGGAAGGACAAACATATCTGCTAGCTCACAGCCATTTTAACATACGCAGACAGCACACATACTGCCACTGAATGTAAAAACATAGCTGTATTCCAGAAGTTTTATTCAATTAGAAAAAAAACCCCCAAATTTGCTGAGTTTTTAGCAGAGAAAGATCATTCCTCTTCACTGCATGCATGCAAAAGAAGTAACCAGAGAGAGTATTATACAATAACCCTGTTTTTCACTGGCTTACAGCACAGAGAAAATGATAAAGACAAATCACAACCAGAGATTTTCCTCATCTATTTTCCTATTTTTGACATTTCTTTTCACAATATAGTCTCATTATGACACACTTTGAAAATGATTTATACACACATCATCATGAGAGTGGTTCAAGTAATTTCTAGTGATCTAACCCAAGACTTGTCATTCAATTCCAAATCAGATTTTGAACTCAAGTCTTCTAGGATTTGCACAATGTCCTGATGGGGCAAGTTTTCAGATGAAGTTATAGTTTAAATTGATTTTTAAGCAAGATTGAAGTCCTACATAAAGTTAGCTTGCAACACACAACTTGCTAGCTTCAATAACCAAAAGATAATCTTAAAGTGACCCTCTGCCAACACCTACTTGGAAGGATTGAAACTTGGAATCACAACTTTATTGCAGCATTTTTTGGTTCAGCATAAAGTTACCTAAGCATCAAATAAAACTGATTTTTATTACAGCTGAAGACTGATTGTACATAAAAAGGCAGGTAGAGTGCAAGAGAACTCTGATGCATCAGTTCTGAAGATGTAAAAGTATTCCATGGTACTTTCTCATCCTTCTAGGCATTTACAACTAAAGCTAGACTTCTGGGGCTATACTCTTCAAATTCAAGTAGTATTCTCTGTATACTTCTATCAGTTACTGTGTAAAATGGGACATACTGGGTGCCACCACATCTTCTAAAGAGTTCTCTGAAGGCATCTGTGACCCATGCATGCAGAAGCAGCTTTCACTTCCCACAAGTACCACCTTCACTAGATGTAGGCAAATGCTTAGTGACTTGAACTTTAATTATCCTTTATCTTCCAGATCACAAGGAAGAACAATGAGTATAGAGCATTTTAAGAAAGCATTTTTCAAAAGAAACATATATCTATTGAATAGAAAATAGACAGCTTATACACTTAAACCTGACTGCTAAGGATTTCTTAAAATGGCAGAGTAAGGAAGACTCACTTTGCTTTGCCATAAATCTCTTTCACACCATAACTGTATATGAATCATTTCAGGACAGCATGATTCACAGTGTCATACACAAGCAGAAGTCTCATTTGATGCTTACAAATGGCTTACTGTTTTTGACATTTAATAAAAAAAAATTTATTTCATCTGTAGCACAAAATGGAAGTACTCACTGATATCATCTTCATGATAAATGACAGAGTGGAACGGTAGAGTTTTGTCCTTAATATATCTCTCTGCTGGCTCAATATAAAAGGTCCCACTGTGAGTTTGGATGAATCCTTCAAATTTTCCATCAATAACAGACCCATGGGTAAGACTTCCTTGCTCACCTGTTAAGGGAAAAAGCGCATTAGCTTTCTAAAAGCTTTTAATTCTGTGCAAGCTTCAAGCATACAAACCACCCAAGGCGTTAAGCACACAATGCTAAAGCATGATAGTTGCATAATTATCCTGATTGTGCACCAGTTCCCAAACTGCTAAAAACCTATATGAATTATACAGTAATAAGATCCTGGATAACAGCAGTAAGAAATTCTTGCAGAAAGTTTGTGTCTGAATTTTTAAGACTAAGATTATGCAACAGTATGACATACAGTTATCCCAAAATCATAGTTATTAAGTTCAATAGCTTCCTAATCAGGTGCATGACATGTTTAAAAAGCATATAATGAAGAATTCAACTCCATATTTTAAAGCTGTCACAAAAATACAGCATGTAATCCTATATCCAAGTCCTGTACTTATACATCTGTTCATACAATTATAAAAAAAAAATTAAAAAAAAATTCAGAGTGTATACTGAGCTTTGAAAGCTTTCAAAGAAAGATCTCCCTATAGTCAAGATATCAATTTTTCTCTTCAAGCATAAGCCCCTTAAAACTGTAGCTAGGTTTAAATGCAGGATGGAGTGAATTTGTATTTGAAGCAGTCACAATCTGGAAAAGTACAACTATCAACGTTTAAACATTGACAGCTACAACATGCAGCATCCCCAACAAACCTTTTCTATAAAAAGGATGAAGGATTATTAAAAGAACATTTATATATACTCCTCCATTGCGGGGGGTTCAGAATCACACTATTGAATCATCAGAACTGTACTCATTCTTATAATTAACCACCACTAATTTCTAATTAACAGTTATCAAGAATTTTATAAAGCTCATCCACAGTACTGAAATTTGGAAAAAAGTATCTTGAAGATATGCGATACAACTCTTGATTGTACACTAAAAAGTAGAAATAGGCTTTGTATAACACATTTCAAGACATTCATAAGTGATCCCAGATTTACTTCAGACTATATTCTATTAGAATGTGCATTAATAACCTGAACTTATAGGCCATGTACCTTTGGAAATTTCAGAATACTTGGAAGGAAGACTTTTGATCTGAATGGAAATCAAGAACCACAGCAAAACAGTTTATTTACTCAACTCTAACTTTGTTCATGATCTTCATGACAAGTACAAAGTTGGGTGAATGAGAAAGATAATAAAGAGGATTTAAAAGAAGATGTAGAGTAAGCCTAGTGTGTAGGTTCATGTCAATCCTCTCATCTCATCCCTCAGCAACAAGGAAAGAACCAAAAGCTTTTCTGAAATAATTTCACAAAATAAGGAAAAAAACCCAACCAAAGACACCACACACCTTAAAAGCCCTCTGACTTAAGTCAACTGGTAAATTGGTCTACCTAGATGCATATAATGTGCTAAGCATGTATACTTTTTGCAGTTTAAAACAGTCACTTCAAGACTGTAGGACTTTACTAACAGATCTTCAGGAAGCAGTTACGATTCCTTTCAGAACCAAACAGACTGTATAGAGAGGGACAGAGTGAGTCTTAATCCACCTCTCCTTTTCATTAATTCCTTAATTCTCCTTCCTTTTTAATCAAATTTAACTTTTATATTTACTGAAATCCAGTATATTACCCTTAATGATGGTAGCTTTGTAGTCCTTAAAGTCCTTTAAACTAAGAACAGTACCTTTTTTTTTTAATGCAGACAGCTTTTTCCGTTTCTTTTTTTTAAAAATGCATCAGACTTCTATGAAGATTATGTTCATAAACAGAGTTGAACTTCAAGTTCTATGGATATGAAAATTATTAGGTAAAATAGTCATTTGTTAAGTGTGACTGTTATATGAGAATAAAAGCAGATGGAGTTTAAATGCATTTAGATGCATTATTAAAGTTTGATAATGAAGATAACCTAATCATACAGATACGCATTTTCTGCATGTACTATTAAAAAAAATCCTGTTTAAAATGACTGCACTTCAATCCATTTTAAAGTGTTGTACTTACCATAAATGTGTCCAGTGTAAATATGGGAGGTATCATAATCAATTACTTGGTTTGACATTTCTACTTTAAAGTCATCACTAAAGAGAGATGTGTCTCTCTTCATTCGAAGGTTGAAGTGTCTAAAGTGAATAAAACAAGATGGTAAATTGGCTTTGAGCTTCAGTTACAAGAGCACTAAGCAAAGTACTTCTAACCAACATTTTTATGCAAACAGTTTCCAGACCCTGCAAAATTTATCTATAGAAGACGTTTATACTGTACAAGAATTAGACCATAGCTTAGAAGGATTTTCTTAAGCAAGATTATTTAGATGCTTTTGATACAAGTGGCTAAGTTTACAATATTTAAGTTAGAAAACAGAGTTAGAGTTAAATGCATAAATCTAAAATGCTTTGACTATACACTTGTTCCCATTCCTCCAGAAGACACAGATGTAGCTTAATGGAAAAAGCAACTATTTTACTTCACAGCACTGTGAAGCAGAAGAGATAAGAACAACTATCAGCTTATTTTAATTTCATTGCCAACATTTAAGTTATGTAAATGAAATGTAGGTGAGCTAATTATTTTTTGAGTTTCAGTTGAAACAGTAAGATGGACAACAACATTTAATAAATAATAAACTGGTACAACTATGTAAACAACTCCACTCATTGAATGATCTTGTTCAAATTACAACACTACATTCTTTGATGCAAATCCTCCTACTAACTTTTACATGAAACATACTACATTTTCTTTGTACGAAAACAGAAGTTTGGTTCAGTGAAGTAACTGAAGTGTTTTAAAATGCCTGACATTATATGAATTTATACCTGTGACAACCATTAGCTTGCTTCAGAGTTTCATTTGGTATTCTCTTAAATTTTGTCTAAACACATTGTGCAAATACAGATCACTGAAGTCGCTGAAACTTCAGTCATTCCAATTTTACTCTTGATTTTCTGCCTAAATTTTTCTCTTTCTGCACAATCATGAAATTGAAGGAATATTATACTTATGCTACCAATTTGTTACAAAAAAGTAACCAGTAAGTTGGCTACATCTGTGTCAGAGTCTTCATCTAAAAAAACGTGACCAGTCTCCCAGTATACACAGTATACTAATGATAGAGCTGACTTTCCATAATGAAAGCTAGTATCCATTAGTGCAAACAGCAAAATAACCAAAACATTTAAGTGCCACAGTGTAAAGTCAATTAAATCTAATTAATTTTTAGTTCAGCTGAAGCATATACAAAATATATCTTCAGTCTTCACTTGCACATTAAATAATATCACACTACGGTTATATGTATTTTGAAACTGTACATTAAGATGCAAAATAATCAAAGAAAAAAAGTCATGCCTACACTTAAAACATGGTAAGGGCTCTAGTGACTCATGTTGACTATTCTGTAATGCAAACATTATTTCACAAGCAAACTATCTTTCTTTATTATTGTTGCCACAGTGTTAATAAAGCTTCAAAGTGAGTATTCTCCTCTGGTGATGCATTAAAGGTATCTACCACAAGGTGATGAAAATTCTGAGATGTGGCTGGTAGATGGGGAATGTCAAACTTCAGCAATTCCCTGTGACTTCTGGGCTTTGTGCCAATGTGGTAGGTTGACCGTGGCCAGACACCAGGTGCCCAAAGCCGCTCTATCACTCCCCCACCCTCAACTGGACAGGGGAGAGGAAATATAACAAAGAGCTTGTGGGTTGAGATAAGTACAGGAGAGATCACTCAACCAATTACCATCATGGGCAAAACAGACTCAACTTGGGGAGAATTAACTCAATTTATTGCCAATCAAACCAGAGTAGGGTAATGAGAAATAAAACCAAATCTTAATACACCTTCCCCCTACCCCTCCCTTCTTCCTGGGCACGGCTTCACTCCCAAACTCTCTACACCTACCCACCCCCAGCAGCACAGGGGGACGGGGAATGGGGGTTACGATCACTTCATCACACATCTCCACCACTCCTTCCTCCTCAGGGGCAGGACTCATCACACTCTTCCCCTGCTCCAGCATAGGGTCCCTCCCACAGGAGACAGTCCTTCATGAACTTCTCCAATGTGGGTCCTTCCCACGGGCTGCAGTTCTTCACAGACTGCTCCAGTGTGGGTCCCTTCCATGGTGTGCAGTCCTTCAGGAGCACACTGCTCCAGCATGGGTCCCCCACAGGGTCACAAGTCCTGCCAGAAAACCTGCTCCGTGGGCTCCTCTCTCCACAGATCCACAGGTCCTGCCAGGAGCCTGCTCCAGCGCGGGCTTCCCACGGGGTCACAGCCTCCTTTGGGCATCCACCTGCTCTGGCGTGGGGTCCCTGCTCCACCGTGGACCTCCCTGGGCTGCAAGGGGACAGCCTGCTTCACCATGGTCTTCACCACGGGCTGCAGGGGAATCTCTTCTCCAGCACCTGGAGCACCTCCTCCCCCTCCTTCTTCACTGACCTTGGTGTCTGCAGGGTTGTTTCTCTTACATGTTCTCACTCCTCTCTCTGGCTGCAGTTTCTGTGCCTGCCACAACTTTTTTTCCCTTCTTAAATCTGTTCTCCCAGAGGCACTACCACTGTCGCTGATGGGCTCGGCCTTGGCCAGCGGTGGGTCCATCTTGGAGCCGGCTGGCATTGGCTCCATGGGGGACAGGGGAAGCTTCTAGCAGCTTCTCACAGAAGCCACCCCTGTAGTCCCCCCGCTACAAAAACCTTGCCACACAAACCCAATACAGCCAAGCCAACCAGTGCTCATATTATAGTTTCAGTATGGATCTATTTCATGAGGGCAGATTCTTCTGCTAAAAAGGATGAAACAGTTCACTACAGATGTGCTTGAGTATTTGAGTCACCGAAGAACACAAACCAGCTAGCAGTTAGTAGCTATCCACACCCAGAGAGAAAGGCATGTTTTACAATAGATAGCTAGTATTTATAATAACATGGAGAGACAAAAAATAGGATTTCTTCTTCTTTAAGTTAGTCTCTTTACTAGCTCTGTAAAACTGCCTTTTGGCAACACAGAGGTTCATGAGGATGAGGAGATAACATGAACAAGCCACTTGGGAAAACATCATAGAACAGAATGCTACAAGATGACACAATACATTTCTCTAGGGAAAAAAAATATACTTTAAGCCACCTTGTGTGGCTCTTCTGGGCAGAAGTTAGAAATGAACAGGCAGAAGAAAATTAAGACACTGATAAGAATTTGAAGAACTTCTTTCAAGTACTTCAAGAAGTTCTACTCACTTTGATTGTAATACACTGATCAAGGTGTTACGAGATTTGAACTTCATTTTAGTTTGAGTTTTCTCTGTGACTGAGTTCTCTAGAGTTACTGAGGATGGATCAGACTCTTTTCATGTGCATCTGAACTCAAGTTAAATGACAAGAGATCCTGGATACTTTAGAATATCTCTCCTCCCTTCTCTAATATTTGATAGAAGACTTCTTACCATAACAAGTCTGTAATTCTGTCTCTGTGATGAACTGAAGTATGTACTAATCCCACCAAGGGCACCTATTACAGCTAAAATTACTTTTTCCTGGTGGAAAAAAGTAGGTTTTCTGAAAAAGCACCTCAATCTATATAGCACTTTTCTCTCAGAAGTGCAAGAAAGTTACTCTGAAATTAGATTTTTCTGGTTGTATTCATGTAAGTTTCAAATAAAATTGAGGAGCAATTATCTGTAACACTCAACTGCATCAGTAATTTCTTTATCGTTTTGAAGTACACTATGTTAGATGATGCAGGGCTTGTCATATACTCATATATGTCGGGGTGGGGGGAAAGGACTTTACCTCAGAATGAAAGTAATTTATCAAGTTTAGCCTAAAATAACACCAAGTAGATAGATGAACTAGCCCTAGGCCTCAACTGTGAAGCCATCCAAGGTATCCCTTCCTCACTTGCCAAGTCATCTACGTTCTCATCCTTACAAATTAGCATGACATTCAGCATCGCACTTCTGGTCTACCATTGTTGACTATCACCTAATCATGCTTTAGGGTCAGTTTTGAGTTTTGCCTAGATGGCCTGCACTCCAGGAATATGCTTTTGGAGGGGCAAGGGGAAGCTCAGTATAGTCTATCAAAGCGGGGAATGGTTTTTCCTTTAGGGCGTGATGCCTTTTCATCAGTATTAGCCTATCTGTCACTTCAAAGTGGACTGTTAGAAGTTGTATGTACCAAACAAAAACTTTCACTAGTTTTAAAATTAAGACGCCTCTATTTATTCTCCTTTCATTTCCCCCCTCTTCTTACTTTCTGCATTGGTACATAACTAACACTACAAATTCTAATCCATGCTGTTATTATCTATTTATTAATAAAATTAGCTCTATTTGCAGGATTAGAGAACTATTCCAAACAGAAAATAATGCAGCTGTATTTGACAATAACAATTCTCTGACCATTTGATTTCTTAATTTAGTTAAACTTTTAGATAACCTGATAGTCTCACAGCTATTTTTAAACAAGTCTTTTCTTGGTCATTCAAACATGCTTGGTGGGAACAGGATTATCCGACTGGACTGTTCACCCTTTTAATAATGAAAAATGAAGTGACAAATCTTCCTTTAGTTCTTCCCCAGCAAAAAAGAGAGGTGGAAAGAGAGGCAACTTGGGGGGTAGGGTGGGGGTAAACAAGCATCTATTTGTCTCTAATTCCAATTAGACTCCAATTCCAAGAATTAACAACTTTAACAAATCACCAAATTTTAAACAATGGTAATCATAAAACCCCATGTATTACATGAAACCTGCAGTAGAGAAAGTAAATTCCTTTTTTATGGCTATGCAGAGACATCTTAATGTACTACTTACAAGTGTTGATTAAATTAACTGCACTGAAAAGATGCCAGTTCATAGGTGGCATTTGTAATGACTGATTCAAACAAATGGATAGTTGGCAGGGACCCCCCAAAAAAATCCAGTTCAACACCCTAATTTCTCAGTAAGAAACTTCCAAAGACCCTACAAAATCCATTTCACTATCTCACCCAATATAGAAGTTCTCCTAACGTTTACTCTAAATTTCTTCCAAGCTAGTATTTCTTCCCCTTTCTTGAAAGGAATATAAGCTAGTCACTTCTATGATGTGGAAGAGAATGCACCTCAGTCTTCTTTCTTGGCTTAAATCCAGTAACTTCATGAATTCTTCCAGGGACAGGAGATTCCCGAGAAGTTCAGCAAATTTGTCTGTTTCAGTCCTGAATATGGTTTCTAAAACTAGCCACAATGGAAGACATAAGAAACTTCAAATAAGCCTTTTAGTAATTACCACCTCTACAGCATGCATCAAGTTCTCTGTGCCAGCACCTATATCAATGTAAAGTAAGCTATTCCCTAGCCTAGCTACATACCAGGCAGAAGACTATTTCCAGAAAAATAATACTACTTTTATTTACACACTTAATACCTTGCGTAAGACACTTCCCAGCAGTAGTGGTCTCTAGAACAGAATTAAATCAATTAAGACCAAGTTTTGACCTTGCTTATTTGTTACTGCTTCTGTCTTACATGTATCTGAAAACTGATATGGTAACAGGCCACTACTTGGTTACTATATGGTTGCTCGTTTAGTTGAAGACAGAGTTTTTGGTAAAAGTGTTTATATTGTTATATAATCTGCTTTAATAATAAACTACATCTTATTCATTAATGGCAGTACCCTAAAGACTATCAAGAGGTAGGTTTTTACTTCACTTTAGCTTACCTCAGGGAGACTATGTCAGATTTGCAAGTATGTAACATAGCAACTCAGTGATAATTAAAGAAAAAAAATAGTTGAGAGCACCACACTTAGTTAAAACCCTGTAGTTTCCCATGGGCTTGAGTTATGTCAATCCTACGCTCTAATCACAGAGCAAGTACTTAAAAAAAAAAGAAGTTGTGTATATACTAACAGCACTTGGTAAAATGAACATAAAGGTGTACATGTAAGAGTTAATGCCTAATATATTATTCCGTTTCTTTCTAGTATGTGTTACCTTCTAAGATCAGTGATTTTGCCATGATTGAATGTCCAATATATTGGGACACCGATAGGAAGCCTACAGACTTTTCCAAAACTGGCAGAAAGAGCTACTATCAGTGGCATGCAAAAGGGCACTTGGTGCTTTCCCTTTCCTACCTTTCCTCAGCCAAACTGCTGTAACCAATGGCAGGCTGAGCAGGCAGAATCACTCAGTGACCAGAGAAGACTGTACAAAAAAAAAAATTAAAAAAGGGAAAAAGGAGACGGAGGAGTTACTCCACAGCTGGAGGAAGCAGCTGGGAAAAGGAAACAGAAGGCGATGGGTTGGCAGCAGTATGGAACATGACTCCAGTACAGGGAGAGTCCATTTAGGTTCATACTCCTCTTAGAAGGAACCAGAAAAATCTTTGCACCTGTGCCTCCATGAGCCTCCTCACAAGTCAGGATCTAGAAGATACCACTTGTCCTGGTTTCAGCTGGGATAGAGTTAACTATCTTCCTAGTAGCTGGTACAGTGCTATGTTTTGAGTTCACTATGCGAAGAATGTTGATAACACTGATGTTTTCCATTATTGCTCAGTAGTGTTTAGACTATAGTCAAGGATTTTTCAGCTTCTCATGCCCAGCCAGGGCACAAGAAGTTGGCACAGGACACAACCAGGGCACCTGACCCAAACTGGCCAACAGTGTATTCCATACCATGTGACATCCCATCTAGTTTAGGAACTGGGAAGTGGGGACAGGGAATCACCGCTCGGGGACTGGCTGGGTGTTGGTCGGCGGGTGGTGAGCAATTGCCCTGCGCATCATTTGTACATTCCAATCCTTTTATTACTACTGTTGTCATTTTATTAGTGTTATCATTATCATTATTAGTTTCTTCTTTTCTGTTCTATTAAACCGTTCTTATCTCAACCCAGGAGTTTTACTTCTTTTTCCCGATTTTCTCCCCCATCCCACTGGATGGGGGGGAGTGAGTGAGCGGCTGCGTGGTGCTTAGTTGCTGGCTGGGGTTAAACCACGACACCACTCTGCTTGAGGTG
The DNA here is from genome assembly GCF_947461875.1 of Haliaeetus albicilla. Classification (NCBI taxonomy): domain Eukaryota; kingdom Metazoa; phylum Chordata; class Aves; order Accipitriformes; family Accipitridae; genus Haliaeetus; species Haliaeetus albicilla. The sequence continues at coordinate 12,576,472 of NC_091494.1, read as the reverse complement.
CAAGTCTTTTATCCTTACTTCTTCCATTTAAGAAGGCAAAGACTCTCTTTTCTGAAAAATGGAAGGGGAGAATAATTTGAGCCCTTCTTTCTAACTGCTTCCACATGAGGCATCCCAAAATCTAAACTCACTTCCCACAGTCAGATTCACTCCAACCCTGAACTATATTAAATAGAAGACAGCTTAACAACTTAATGATGGGTTTAAACTACTCACAAGCTAAGTCTACAGAACCATCACAGTTACGGACATTATTATTTTTTACACTGTTTTCACTTTGTATTAAACCCACCATAACATATTTCTTCAATTCCCATGGTCCTGCTACTGACACTAAAAAAAACATCTTTGAAACAGCACGATAGGGTCTCCAGGTTTATCATTCTATTACCCACCTAGATGCAGATAGAGGGTACCATCCTCTGTTAAGTATTTATCTAAAAAACAACCTCTACAGCATTGCAATGCTCAGCAATCCCAGCTAGAATATTTGCAGTTTATGTTTGTTTTCCATCGACACCTCTAGGGTGGCACTTGTGATTGTTCAGAGATTTCTTTCCTGACCTTCAGAAGCCAGACTTGCTAAACTTGTTATTCTAGAAGAACACAACTGAGGATGCAGCCTTCATCCTAAACAATTTGCCACTGATTACTCTTGATATACATAGCTGCAAACACATAAACTAGCTCAAATAACAGAAATCATCCAAGTAGGATTACAAGTAGCTACATGTTGGCTAATTTACACTTTAAGAAGGTCAGTCAAGTATCTCTCTGTCCTGAAGAGTATGGTATACAGATTTTAAAAGCAGAATAGTCTTTACCCAGGGTTGATTTTTTTTTTTTCCTTTCAGTAAAGCTTCTATGGGAAGTTAAGTACCAATTCTGTCACTTCGTTTCCTGTTTATGCAAAATAACCATCCCATTTGTATTTACATAAAGTTAAATATTTATATGCAGTGCCACGTTCTAACATAATTCAAAAACATGAGATCAAAACAAGAAAACAGGTAAAGATGTACTAGAATAAAATCACAAGGCATCAAAGTTACTACATGAATTCAAACTAACTAGTTTAGGAAGAAACTTTCTCAGTGAAACAAAGACATACAAAGAAAAGAAATCTGCTAGCTGATAATATAAGCACATACGAAGCACATAGCTTAAGTACTTTCATTTAAGCCTACTACTTTTCATTTTAAGAACATGGATTTTTGAGAACATGGCTATGTCTACTAAAGTTTGTTGGCCAAGGAGTAAAGTTCTAAAGTATTAATACTAATTTTAGCAGTACAGCTGGGAAACCCTGTGCCTCAGCTGGGCAGTCTCACCAGTCCGATGCTACTGTACCAGGCATTTCCTAGACAAACCCAAGTGAAACACTAAATGCCTTTTTCCTGAGGGCTATGCATATTCCAGCTCACTGCATTTAAACCCATAAAATGCAGGACATTTAACCCACAGATTCAGCCTCTAAAATATTTTTTAGATTAATTGAATTTAAAAAACAAGTAAGAACTCAGGTACCTGCTTCCCAATTCTCTGCAAGATAAAATTGCTTTACCTACAAGCACCAACATAGGGTGGTTTGGGTTTTTTCTGACAAAACAGGTGTAGAAAGCAAGACCCGATTCACGGGCCTCTTGCCTGGCAAGTTATTTGTTAAGGTATATAACTTAAAAGGTACAATAGACAGGGGATAATTGAAGAATGGTCACAAAGCACCGAATAAAGCTGAAAAGAATACACTAAGAACTAAAGAGTTTTGGGTTTTTTTTCCTCTTTAAATTCAGGACAGCCTAAAATGAGCTGTAGTAAGTGAACCTTGCAAAAAATTCACTTAGTAAAATTCATGGAAATAATTCACTTAAGTCTCACAGAAGCCAACCAGTTAGTCCTATTTTATGACCACTAAAACAAGCTATTTAAGTTAGTCTGTTTAGGAGGGTGCACATTGAACTGAAAAACAGACACAACAAATTTTCAGATTAGTCCAGTAATAGCAAATCTGCTTTAGATTCTGACAGACTCACAGAATGTGGAAGACAAAGCCATTTCATGAATTGAGTACTATGTTGTATGCACAGTTACGAAGTACTTAAATATAAATTAAATGCCATAAAAAGAGTATCTAGTGTTTAATAAAAAACAGAAGGTGACAATATAAAGTCCTCTTTAATCCAAGAGTAACTAGCTCCGTTACTTCAGTCCATCTCAGACAGCGTGGCAGCATGCTCAGAATGTCACCTTTGAAACTCAACATATCAAATATGATTTCTGTGCAGGTAGCCTCCTTCATTTGCATTACCTATTCAAATACAGTCAACAACTATCTATTTAAACACAAACATGTAACAGCTCTGAATAATGAAGGCAATACAAAGAATTACAGGTTACTATAGAACCAAAAATAAAAAAACCTCATACTTAAGAACTCTGAAATGTTGTGGTCCACTCTTGCCATTCATGACTGTACCAGAAAGCTCAATTTATGACTGATAGCTGTTGAAAATAATTCTGAAAAAGGTACCTGCATAGCAAAGCAGTATTAAAGCCAATCAGCAAATACTGCTTCACAAATACGCCTTGCCAAATGGTGCAGTGAGCACAGATTGAGACCCAAAGCCACACGATTTCACAATATGCAAGCTCTCATTGTTATAAAAGTTCCTTTGCTCAATGCAAAACACTGTAAAAGGTAGTAGAATATTTAAGAACCCATCATTTATTGAACTTTATTCCAAACTGGGTGACAGTTAAAGCATTTTTACCTAGCAGCTGAATTGCATGGTCACTCTGCAATATATTACAGCTTTACACAGTGTTTTCTTAATAAAGACATTGTAGAAAATTTGCTCATTAACTACAGGGAAAAAAAAGGTTACATGCAGTAACATGCAGGAGTACCCTACTAGCAGCAATAGTGAGACTGATGCAGTTTTTTCCAGCTACTTATTGATCAAATGCTACTCTCAGCACTTTGACATAATCAGGCAAAACAATCTCAAGTGGAAGCTTGCCTTACAGCATCTTCCTGACTCCTGGCACTCAGTGTAACTTTTGAAAGCACTGATAGACACTTTAGCTGTCAAGTTATTTGAAGTAATAATGGCCAAATCTTGGTGCCCACTGGACTTGCCACATTAGACACATGCATACTATTAGCCTTTTTATATAGAACCACAAAGACAAGAATTCTTTTCACTCCTTCCCACCCTATACAAACCCAAGAAGGATAGGATAATAACATTTTTCTAAACTCCCTCCAAAACCCACCTATTGTTGCAGTTCTGAAGTTACAGAGCAGAGCTGGATGCATGCTCTTTTGGATACATAGGGGTATGTCCTTGTAGTGACGCAGAACAGTAGGCAAGAACATTCTGGTGAGTAACAAGAGATGGAAAAATGTCTAATGGTCATGAAGGATCACTACAAATGACCAGTATCACTGATTTTTAATGCAGTGGAAGCAAAGCTTGTGTTTCATCATTAGTTAGAAGGTATTCAGGTTTCTGTCATAATCCAAACCTCGACAAGCATTTATACAGACTGATCTGAAAATACGATATAACAGTATTGGAGCATATTGGAGCACAGTAGAAGTACTTTTGAGTCCAGATGAACTGTATAAGGTGGTGGAGACTGAAGAATTGGTTACTCCAATTGCACCAACTGAAATAATATTCTAATATATAAACAATTTTAACCCTATATTGAGCTAGTTTTTAAGATTTGAATATGCTGGGCTAAAAGAATCTGAACTTAGCAGCCATGACTTGTAAGCCCAAATTAAAACACGAAGAAACATTTTTATTGGTGAAGCCCATATTTTTAAACTATCACAGATTTTATAGAACAACCTACCAATATTCAACAAGTGAATGCTTTAATATTCACAAGTATAACCATATGAAAGGTCTTTTTATTTGTATGGCTTACAAAGAAGTGATGTTGCAAGCATTTCTATAACAGTTTTCCTATTATAAGGATCATGCAAAGATCATATATTCCAACAAACATGTCTGAACTTAACTCGCAGTATTTTTTTTTTTTTAGATAAAATTTTAGGTAAAAATCTAAGGAACATTATAGCTAAATTGCAAAACATCTGAAAGTTCTCAACGTATCTGTAACTTAGTAATAAGCAGGTGTTACCATGTGTTCCAAGCACCACTTGAAAATTCAACTGTTCACTCAAGCTGTGTAGGCAACTTTCCCAAGCAAGAGTCATCAACTAATCCAAGAGAAAGAGTGGAAGTGGGTGTGGACAGGTGATTAACAGGACAAATTAAGAAAAAACTAGAAAGCATAAGTTATTAGGAATGCACTAAGTAAAAAGTTGACTGGCAGTACAGTTAAACACTACACAGATGTAGATCCTCTACTCCTGAACGCATCAGGGTCTCAGGAATTAGGTAAAAAGGTATAGTTCAGAGAGCATCAGACAAGTTTTTCAAGCTCTATCCTCAAAATGAAATCACTATGAATGAAGTATCTAGGATACTTCTGACATTCTACAGTTGATAGGAATTCAGTTCAGGATGTTCTATGATTAATATATTGCAAATGTTTATACTGAAAAAGTAAAGAAAACTTTCCAGCTTCTCTGCATGGGAAGGGTTGTGTTCAGTAAGTGAACAAGTGCAAGTACACATTTTGTGACTAAGTCAAAACTGGGTATAAAATACAATGTCAGTTTTGGTGATGCCCCAACTTCATTTTCAAAACTACTGACATTACCTTAACATGCAAAAGAAAGTTATGCTATATTAAACTCCTTCACTGTATCTTAAGCTGGTGCCAAAGGCATTGCTCTTCTATGCATCATGCCATGTATTTCATTTTGTGGGTTTTTTTGGTTGGTTTTTTTTTTTTGGGGGGGGGGGGGGAGTTGCGTGGGGAGGGTTCTGGAGTGGGTTCAAAAGCTACTTTATACCAGGAACTTAGTTGGTTAATACTAAGACTGTGCATTCATTATCTTTGTATGGACTCTAAAACACTCAATATAAACTGGCAGGTGGAACAGCTATGATACATAACCAGGATTGTTTTAAAACTTCATATTCCTTCCCATTTGAAGCATTTTAGAAATGGGCACATTTTGCACCACTGGTGAAACAATAATGTCAACTCATCTAAACCACACAGTTTATGATTCAAAAGAATTAATAGGTATCCATAGCTTAGTTTCAGCAATTTTAACTGCCCTATTAAGCTAGTGTTTCAGCATTGAATAGTGGCTGGTTTGGTTTAATTCACTACATCTGCCATAACGAGTTGTATTTTAGATTACCCAACAAAAAAGTTTTGAAAAATTTCTCTTCTTAATGCTACTGTGTAGCATTTAACTTTCAGAGCAAGGTTAAAGAAGGCAGGGTTTTTCAATGATGGAACCTTATACACCCATTTGTAGAACTACTGAGCCTGGTGTGAAAAATAGGTAGCTTTGGGTTTAATTCGGTCATAACAGCATCTATTTCATTATTAAACTGTTATTAGCCCATGGTTAAATGGTCACTTTAGCTTAGTATAAATATATAATATTTAATTTTTATTTTATCCTTTTTCAACAAGAGGCTACTATGAAATACAGTTCTTAAATCCAAACAGTCTACTGAAAAGAACAGATGCTACTTACACAGTCATAAAATACTTGTAGCTGCCAGCCATTTTCTGGACAATGAAACTAAATTTGATGAATGCTAATCTGGTGTATGTCAGCACTGCCACTGAAAAGGGTAGTATTGCATCTTCCCTCTCACCACTTCTGCTTATTTCTGTACCCTTTCTTCTTACAGGTTATATACTGAATTGAATGACAAATTAATCTGGCTGAAAAATAACCAGCCAAATCACTTCCCATCTTGACTGGCCATGTGACCAACAGGTGCTTCCTCTGGCACAAAAGAAAAGATTAAGTTTATAAAGTTCAGACTGGTACCAGAGATACAGCATAAGAACTGTTGTGGTCCAGCTAGCTTCATTTGCAGTTTCCAGCAGGCAACAGCAGTAATTATTGGGACAGCTCTTCCATTGTTTCTTGGCTACAGAAGATAGCCATTTCATCAGAAGCCAACTCAAAACAGAAGGTTATCATTTCAGTACCCATAAGTAGCAGCTGTTTAGTATCTTTATTAAGTTAAGGAGATGCAAGTCAGACAGCTGTATGCCAATAAACCACTACACCTGGACAAAGTCTTAACTAACCATTTGGTATAAGGCCATTCAAAAAAACAGGTTTAAATTTTCAGAATCTCAAACCTCATGTTTACCGAAAGCCTGTAAGTTTCATCACCATATTTAAATAAAACAGCACTTTAATAGTCCATGGGCTAAATCTAAATGGTTTAAGGATTTTGCAAAAGCTTTTTTTCCTACCTTAGCACACAGTAATTAGAATATTTGATAGGAAGGTTTTAATGTTGCCATGACATACATCACTTATAACTATTCACAATAAACTAGCTACAACTACAAAAAGGATGCCAGATGCCCACCAAAGCTGTTCTATCACTCCCCCTCCTCAGCTGGACAGGGAAGAGAAAATATAACAAAGAGCTTGTGGGTCAAGATAACCACAGGACAGATCACTCACCAATTACCATCATGGGCAAAACAGACTCAGCTTGGGGAAAATTAACTCAATTTATTACAAATCAACAGGAGTAGGGTAATAAGAAATAAAACCAAATCTCAAAACACCTTCCCTCCACCCCTCCCTTCTTCCTGGGCACAGCTTCACTCCCAGATTCTCTACCAACCCCCCCAGCGGCACAGAGGGACGGGGAATGGGGTTTATGGTCAGTTCGTCACACGCTATTTTCTGCCACTTCATCCTCCTCAGGGGCAGGACTCCTCACACTCTTCCCCTGCTCCAGTGTGGGGTCCCTCCCACAGGAGACAGTCCTCCACGAACTTCTCCAATGTGGGTCCTTCCTACAGGCTGCAGTTCTTCACGAACTGCTCCAGCGTGGGTCCTTTTCACGGTGTGCAGTCCTTCAGGAGCACACTGCTCCAGCGTGGGTCCCCCACAGGGTCAAAAGTCCTGCCAGAAAACCTGCTCCATGGACTCCTCTCTCCACAGACCTGCAGGTCCTGCCAGGAGCCTGCTCCAGCATGGGCTTCCCATGGGGTCACAGCCTCCTTCAGGAACCCACCTGCTCCAGCATGGGGTCCTCCCTGGGCTGCAGGTGGAGATCTGCTCCACTGTGGACCTCCCTGGGCTGCAGGGGGACAGCCTGCCTCACCATGGTCTTCACCACGGGCTGCAGGGGAATCTCTGCTCCGGCGCCTGGAGCATCTCCTCCCCCTCCTTCTTCACTGACCTTGGTGTCTGCAGGGTTGTTTCTCTTACATGTTCTCACTCCTCTCCCCGGCTGCCGTTTCTGTCTGTCCCAACTTTTTTTTCCTTCTTAAAAATGTTATCACAGAGGCGTTACCACTATCGCTGATGGGCTCGGCCTTGGCCGGCGGTGGGTCCATCTTAGAGCCGGCTGGTATTGGCTCTGTCGGACACAGGGGACGCTTCCAGCAGCTTCTTACAGAAGCCACCCCTGTAACACCCCCCGCTATCAAAACCTTGCCACACAAAGCCAATACAACAGTTTTCCAAACTGCTACACACCTTCAAAGCTACTAAATACACTGTATGAAGTAAAACACAATTCACTTGATCCTTCCTAATTCATATTTAAAGAAAAATGAAAATATGTTGTAAGAACACACTCAGACGGATTAATGGGAATTTGTGGACTAAATTTACAGCCTGTCAGCTACCCTCTCTTTGGCAGGAAGTGTTAGATGTGTCACAGGAAACCACCAAAATCCTAAATTATGGACTGGTTTGACCTTATAGGAAGTTTCCATTCAGCCTCCTCAGTTAACAATGGATTTGTGCCTCAGAGCATAGGGATTTAGAATCAATTCCACGTACAAACACCAACACTTTCCTTTGTGAGTAATAGTAGCTGTTATCAAAACCTTTATAAACCTGTTTGTCTAAGGTTTGGTGTGACTGAGATCCATGAAGTAAGAGAGGAAATCTTTTTTAGACCTCATTGTCAGTATGGTTAACATTTTCATACGGTAATGCTTTTCAGCCCACCTTATTAACACAGATAGAATGCACAGGCTAAGCTAAGAGCTCTATTTTACAGAGGAGTATTATGGGATCTTTATCAATGACAAGATGAACCTGCTCAAGTGGACTGAAATGTGGACTGCTCCCAGAAAGAATGGTCTCATCCTCCCTCCATCAACCCTTCAAGTCATGCTGATTGCTTTTTCTGCCAAGTAATTTTCAGCTGGATCAGTTCCCAGATCCTATTCCTTGCATGGTCTTAAGAATACTAGTGCTAGCACAAAGATAATACTGGGAATGTGGTCAGGCCTGTTCCTCTCTGCAGCACCACACACTTTGGTAAGCCTTAATTAACCATCAGCCTGCAGCTTAAGAGTGGCAGCATTAGACTGAAACTAAACTTCACTGTCTTGCAACCTTGTTGGAGATTTAAAAGTGGAAAGGTTTACAGTATGAGGAGCTTCTGAAACATTCTACTCTGCAGTCTTGTTTATTAGAACAATTTAACAGCAAGGACTAGAGATTGCCTGTGAAGCTACAGCAGAGACAGCAGCAATATGACTCTTCTTTAAATAATAAAATTCCCTGGACTAAAAATTACACCCAAAATGTAAGGACAGGACTTCAAATTCAGGATTTGGGTTGCAGTTCTACAGCAGTTACAAATACAACCCTAATGCTAACCTTTTGGGAGCATGCACTGAAATTCAGTCATTACACCATACACCTCCAGTAGCAACACTCAACTCCCTGAAGAAATTACAAGCTGGCACAGAAGTAGAATGCTTACTTATAAACCAGTATTCCAAACACAGATTCAGAAGACCTGGTTTTACCTTCGCTCTGCCAAACTTCCTATGTTTCTACATATGGCTAGCAATTATTTATCAAGTTCTAATTACTTAAAATTGTAACTGAGATAATTAGAAAAACAAGGGCATTACATATTCCCAAAATATATTAAGGCAGTGGTGCTGGAAAGGAGGGAGTCAAAGAAACAAAGACACAGACGCAAATTTTAACTTTCTTCCTGTTTCTCCTTGGTTATACAAAAAGCAGGCAATTTTAAAAGTACAAAGAGCTCTTCCTAGGTGAAACCTACAAATTATATTTCAGTTGCTCACACTGAATATCTAACTTTTGTACCGGATCTTACAACTACATATTAAATGCAGGGCAAAGCAACAGCAATTATGTTTTCCCCATGTCAAATAATTGCTAAATTCCACAACAGCACAGAAAACAGATGACACCATTACACATGAAACAGAAGACTTTTTTGGCCTATTTTGTAGTTTCAAACGCAGTCTGAAATTTACTTTTTTCTCAAATCTTTTCAGGCAGTTTGGCATAATTTATTGTAAAAAAAAGGTGCCAAAGCTGCATTATAAACTCAGAATCAACTACCATTCTGTTCCCAGTATGCTTCCATTGTTTAAGCTTCAAAGCACATTAATAGTTATCACCAGAAGTACATATGAGTGATTACAAGCAACAATTTCACACTCGTACTGGACATCAGAGCAAATACTTCATAGAAACCATAAGCACTGCATTTTAGTGTATTCTAGCTAACATTAGTTTGATGACTATTTCACCATGTACATTTCACTATAATTAAAACACATATATGAATAAAATATTTAAAGCAAATACCTTTTAAAATATCACTAACCTTCCATGAGCATGAAAATCTAGGTGCAAGAACTGATCTTCGTGCGATACTGCTCTTTTGGCACGCTGGTGTTTTTGGTGTAACAAATCCACATTGTAAGACAATCCTTCATAATGTCTAATGTACTTATTTAGAGGATCTCCATACTGGCCTGAAAACAGAAGAAAGTAAGGTTTAGCATGTCTGAGAAATTACTAAGGTTACAACCACACTACCAGGTATGGCAGATCTGTGGTGCAAAACAGTTGGTGATGAGGACCCAACTTCCACATTATATGCATTTTATCTTTCTTTCTTCTCCGTTGTATGCTTCAGTTTCATTCTACTCTAATGCCACAGACTGAATGTGCACTTGCTGTTAAGAGTGCATTAGATGGACCTTGGAAGGTTCAGTTTGAGTATAGTTCATTTACTCCAAAACTACTCCACAATACAAACCACATCATTGTGTGGGACAATGCTTCAGAGATGTTTCAGAAACACACTCCTGATCCAAACACAAAAAGCCCAACAGTTGCACATCTTTCTTTTAGTTCCCTAGAAAAATTGTACTTCCAGCTTCACTCTGCACTCATGACACCGAAGTATCTGCTCAGAATGTTTATAATTCACATGCCAAACATCCAGAAAAATTAAGAGCAAATCATGCCACCTAGCAACACATTCTGTATCACATGGAAAGTTCTATCATATGGAAAAAGTTTATTAAAGATGTATCTCCAAAGACATAGATTCAGTTCAGTCTATTTTGGACACTTCCTTCTAAGGCAATTTTTCTGACCCACATTAAGAGTGCATGACAGAAAACAGAGAAAGATTTTGGTCCTCCCATCCTGATGGAGGAAGGGACATGCAGAACTGACCAGAGGCACTAGCATTTAAGAGCTCCTCATAGATCTAATATGCATAGAGAGGACAACCATATCAGCTCCGTATTTACACTAGACATTAGACATTTTACTATAACACAGTATTTTTCACTCCAAGGTTAGCATTAGTAGGTCAGTAACAGGATAGAAAACTCCTTGTGCTGCCCAGACACCTGTCAGATATACTGCTGAGATGTACCTTCGCCTACCAAACAGCCAACAGGCCAGCAATTGTAAGAACCAAAACAGTAAAGAAGTTGCCATAGCATTATTTTTCCCCAGACAAGGAACCACTATATGCATTACAGACATTTGGTTAATTCAGATTTTAGTCACTTCTTCCAAATAAGTACACAGTTTCCAGTCAGGATTCACCTTCTTATTATTTAATATATCCCAAGCAATCATAGAAATGTATGCACAATAAATTGACAGTACAGCATGTATTTCACGAGAAGCATATTTTCATATCCTGACCACCACCAAGGTCTCCATCCCCTCCCTCTGCACATTCAACATTGATACTCTTCCTAAGTCTCACCACGCTTCTATATCAAATGCCAGCACTAGAACACTATGCATGAAAAATATTTCATCTACCTGCCAAAAGTAAACACAGATGCTGTGGGAAGAATTATTAAGATGAAGTAATTCAGTAACTGTAATCAGAGACCAAAAAACACAGAAGTTCCAACAGTAGAAAATAATGTGGAGAAATAGAAAAAAAAACAAAACAAAACAAATGCAACTTCTGGAACAAACCACTGTGTGTTTGCAATGGAGGTAGTACACACAGTATGTTTTACATACACAGTGAAAAAAGGTTTTTAAACAGTTTCTATTTAAAATATCCAATCATAAGGAATTAATTTAGGTATCTATATGTAGAATCTACAGTCAAGAAGAGTGAGATCATTTCAGTGGTTCTGGTTTCAAAGCCAGATTATATATGACCCAAACTCTGTCATGTTTCTCGATGTACTGAACATTAAAGCCAGCAAAGGATTAAAGATTAAGTGATGCTTAATATTTCAAAACTCCAAGGAGTAACTGTGTGTTTTGATATATAACTTTTATCAGTAGCTAGCACAAAAACATTCACCCTGCTTGAAACAAAGCCTTGCAGTACTCTATACACTTTATGCAACAAACATACAATCCTTTTCTCTTTTAACTCCATAGAAGTAACTATTTCTGAAGATCAACTATTCATTACAGAAACTACTTTGTGTATCAAATCACTCAAAGGTAAGCACCATCTCTCACAGTGTTATTATGCAAAACGTCAAGTTTTCTTTTAAGCAGCCTGACGGCAATATATTGCCAAATTTATCTGTAGAAGGAACGTTTTAGCACTGTCCATGTTTAGTAAAAATTTCCATACAAGTTCTTCCCTACATGAGCCCTTTGACAAAGCATATTCCAAAACTTTAGAAGGTGTTTCAGTGAACTATATGTTTTTTATTGAAACAAGTTGGCCCCATCTTTTTAGTTCACTGAGACGCAATGTGATGATACAAAGACAAACTGAGCGCAGTAAACGTATCATCATCATTTTTACTAGCTGTAACACATCATCTTTCACAAAAAGGACACAGAAATTCAACTGTCAACCACTTCATTTATGAAAAGACAGACCTGATGTAAAGCCTGAATTGTCTATTGAAAGCTGTGGTATACAAAAGCAATGTTATCTACACTAAGAATATGAAATTAGAATACAGAACATGCAAGTTGCTGGTTTTCCAGTTCGAGGTTGAATCAGTAATGTTCAAACATATCCTCACGAAGAGTGTAAGATTTGTTTCCATATCATAGGAACTGCATTTCATAGTACTTACTACTACATTCTGAAGGTTAGGCAACCACAATCAATGATATAACAGTATGCACCAGTTTCTGCTTCAAGGATGTTTTTCCCCCACCCTGTTCTGTTTTTTCACTGTATGTTGTTCTTAACTGTGTGTATGCAAGTGTTTGCCCAATTGCTCCTGGCTCCTCACTTAGCTTCGAAGCCCTCCTTCCTCAACCTCCTCCTTAAGAAAGGGAACAAATTATTCAGTTTATGCTTGATTTTTCAAGAACCCAACTTGGGCTATCTTCTTATTTTTCCTGAAGAAATATCAAAGTGCAGCATTTGCGAGATCAAATAGTCAAATCTCCAATTTTCTCCAGAATTCTTAACTCTACAAGGAAAAAGCAGGACATCTCATAATCAGTTTAACCTCAGACCAAACTAAATGTGAGCATTCTCAGAGATTTCATGTAATGTTTTTCTTCAGATATCTATACTGACAACATCCAGGGAGGTCCAATGAGACAAGTGTATCCCAAAGCTTTGCCTCAGTAGTGTTACATTTTCACAAAGAAAAAAACCTGTTATTGTATTAAGAATATAATTTTGTAAGCAAAATTACAAATTTACCTTTCCCTGTATTTATTGCCATGAGGTCTTCTCTAAATTAATACCACAGATTTCTCAGGCATTAGAATGTCTGATCACCAATAAGCTCAATGAGCAACACAAAAGATGACTAAGTAAATTAATACTTCCAAATGCATTGCTTGCATCTAGCAGCAATGTGCACAAGATGATACCACCATATTTTTTTAAAATTCAAGTATTACTACAGATAAGACCACAATCAAATTTCCTTGCAGTACTGTAGGCTTCTGCAAGTGTTGACTCTTCATCACTGACTGCAAATACAGTCCAATAACAAAATTTCATTCTAATTTCCTCTCACTCTTAAGTCTCAAAATACAAGTCAATTCTCATCCAGCTTTCCAGAAGCCTCTTAGGTGTCTTAAACATTTATAAAATGTGTGATTTAAGCAAGTCTACATGAATTCTAATCCCAATAAGGCACAGGACGAATCCAAAGTTTCAGCAGCCAGCATGATGAATTTTGAGGATGAAGGATGTTGTCCCTGTCTAATGTTTCTCTAATCACTTCCAACATAATCCCACAAAGTGAAGCAGAAACACCTGCTATGGCCCAAGAGCTTCTATAAACCAAACAAGATCAGCCTGAGTCTACCCATTATATCAAAATGATGCTCAATATACATTAGCCTGACTATAGGTACATGCTTTCCAATTCCAGGTACGTGACCCCAAAGTGTCAACATTAAAGAAAACAAGCTTCAAAATTAACTGATATAAGCTAAAACTTAGCTAAAGTTTTATTTTTCAAGTGAACCTAAATCTAGAATATGATACTAATAACTGACTTCAAAAACTTTTATCAAAACTAAGGAGTTAGTACGCTGCAGAATGTGTAAACTTCTGTGCTCCATAATCCCAAGCCTATTTAACAAGTCTTCAACTTTTCTGTGGTAGGAGGCTTCTAATAATGCATGCCTTTAAATTGTTATAGGCCATTTTCTTCTCAGTATTGCAAGGTACTCCTTGAACAGCTTCAGGTACCTAGAAAAAAAGTTTTAAAGCATGACAACTTACTGAAGACCCAATAATACCTCACACCTGATCCAGGTCTCATGACCACATGGAAAGCTGAAAGACTGCACTCAACTGAGTCACAAAGAATAGTTTTTAAGTGCTAATTACTGTGACAAGACAGCAAAGGACAATTGACATTAAAAAGCTTTATAACTGTTCTCTCTGGGAGCAAAAGCAGAGAGGGTTTTAAACAAAAATCCTTTTTCTTAACCAAAATGTATACACTTTCTGTGATCACACAGGGAAACACCACTATTTCTTTTCACTTTCTCCAAAACTTAAAAAACTCCTTATGTTTTAAGCACTCTCATAGTAAGCACTTAACACAAACACTCTTGCTGCTCTCCTCTTGCTAAACCAAAGCAGCTGCATATCACCTAGAGTATATGCTATTTCATAGCTTTTCTAAAAAGGGACTTCAGACAGGGTTGAAATCAAGGCTTCAAAATTAACGGTTACTTTCACTTCCAGAAGCACTTATAAAGTTCACATTCCTACAGCGTTCAAAGTCTGCAACTGATACGCAATCTCCTTCTAATAAAACCAGCTACGTATCAAAAGTGGCTATCTTCTTCACAAAGGTAGCTTACTAAGTAACTCAACCTTGGTAACACAAGAATTTACAGGATCCCGGGGCAAAAGTTTGTTAAACTGGAAAGAAGCCTTCACTGAAGTATATGAGGCAGGTACAACTGCTAGCTCTAGTTTTTGTAATTAGAAGATTCTGCATGAAAAAGGAAGACGTCTGTCACAGAATCTGAGTAGTGCACACACACAGATCTCAATCTCTGTGACAAACTACTGTTGTTATTTTGTTGTCACTGAAAAACTAGTTTTTGGTTTTTTTAATAGAGACTGCAAGACAAAGATCTTTTCAAATAAGGAAATGATCAGGAGCCTGCAGTAAGGAACATTGAACCATGAGGATCTAGATACAGTTTAAGGGAGCTGCTTTACAAAGTTCATGTATCATGTTGCCATCAACCAAAGGACTTGCTAAACTAGATGTGGCATTTCCTATGACAAAAACTCTCCAGCAACGAAGCTTTATTCTCATGGGCTTAGAACTAAATACAAGGAAGGACTTTAAACAGAATTATGCAGTGCATGTAGGCAAATGTCTCAAGGTGACAGTCCCTATAAAAGATTTTTGTGTATGAGGGTCTACAGCTCTTCAGCATCCCTAGAGAGCTGTAAAGAAAGTATCTACAGTTGTCATTTCGAACAGACACAAATCCGACTGGACAGGCAGGGAGTCTGAGGCATACATTCTCACCTTCTAAGTTTATGCAAAGGATAAAATGTATCACCCATGGGATTTTATCTGTAAGCCTCCTAGTTCACCTTGAGCAGCTATACATAGCAATTGTTTGGTGGTCTATGCTAAATGATTTGCTGTTCAGTTCATTTATCGTGGTTATTTTCCCAGAGAAGACTATGAAGACTCCCCCTCCCCCCAGACAAAATCTTCCCAATCTGTGGGAGTGAAGCAGTACCCATAGCAGAGGAGCTAGGAAACAAACACTTAAGCCAACTGGATATACAGAAGTCCACAGGATGAGATGGGATGCATCCAAGACTGCCGAGGGAGCTGGCTGATGCCGTTTCAAGGCTTTCTATCACCTTTTTGAAAGGTTATGGTGATGGAGGGGGGTTCCTGACAACTGGAAGACAAACGTCATCCCCATCTTCAAGGGGTGGTGGTGGTGGGGGTGGTCTGGAGATCTATAGGCTGGTCAGACTAACCTCAGTATATGGGAAGATTATGGAGGAAATCCTTATAGAAGCTAGCTTCATGCAGATAAAGAAGACTGGTAATAAACAGTACTGAAAGTTTACCACTGTAAACATAAACATCTATTAAGTTTATATATAATTGTGGTAAAAGATGACAACACTTAACATCCCATAAGAGGATAAATCAAGCATGCACTGTTCTAAAAGGTGAAGTTTGTATTAAACCACTCGGATTAAGACTTGCATGACACAGGCAAATAGTTCAAATACAACTGAAGCTTGATAATAGGGGAAAAAAAGCACAGAATATGACTTGATAGACTATCAGAAACTGTTCAGCAGCCAGGCTAACTTACCAGACAACTCCTTTTACTGCAAGTGTCATCACTGATTTGCAGATTTGAAATACCAGCATACGATAAACATCTTTAAGAGAATTATTATTATAATTTTAATTAAGATAATCAAAGCAAGATGTACTTCTTCAAGCTGTTTTCAATGTAGAGTTTATTTCTCAAAAAATGTTCCCTATACATAGGACATTAAAGAGTGTACATAGCATTCAGATTTAGCACTTCTGTGCTTAAGTGTATTGAAAGCCAGTAATCCTACCATAACCTCCCAACTTGAATTTCACTGAAGAATTTATTCAGGCTGTAGTTTCATAACTGCCAGCAGAAGGGCAGGTCCTGCTGCCCTCTTTCATCCACTCCATTTCTATTCTTCCCTTGTGCTGGCAATAAAACTGATTCAGCTGAAAAATATACTTTCTCTTCTGGTCAAGTTACTTTTTCATGAAAGAAAAGTGTGTAATCAAAAAGTCAGGATCATTTCCCTTCACTGAAAACTCACATTTAGAGCAGAGTTAAACAGTACAGCACCACCAGTGTAAGCAGTACAGAGATGTCCACTCATATATATATTTTTTTTACCCTCTTCCTCCCTACCCCACGTGAGTCCCAGCTCTTCCTCTCCACTGGGCTTGGGTCTGCACAATAAACCAATGGAAGTTACATGTCTGGCAGGAAATGATTAATTTCTTTTGTTTAAATAAGCAGGTGGAATTGGCTCCCCATGGCATGAAACACAAGAGGCAGTAAAGGAAGAGACGGTGGGAATGCATGGTATCATGGTTTAAGCCCAGCCAGGCAAAAAGGCACCAGGAGGCTGCTCGCTCACTCCTCCCCCTGCCCCCCGGTGGGATGGGGAGGAGAAAATATAAAGGAAAGCTCGGGGTCGACACAAGGACAGGGAGGGATCACTCACCAATTATGGTCACAGGCAAAAAACCAGACTCGACTTGGGGAAAAAACCAAAATCAACTGAATTTACTACCTATCAAACCAAAACAAGAATAATGGGAAGTAAACCCAAATCTTAACACATCTTTCCCCCACCCCTCCCTCCTTCCCAGGCTCAAGTCCACTCCCAATCCTCGCCCCCAGCAGCGCAGGGGGACAGGGAATGGGGTTTGCGGTCAGTTCATCACATGCTGTCTTCTACTGCTCCCTCCTCCTCAGGGGCAGGACTCCTCACACTCTTCCCCTGCTCCAGCGTGGGGTCCCTCCCACAGAAGACAGCCCTCCATGAACTTCTCCAATGCGGGTCCTTCCCACGGGCTGCAGTTCTTCACGAACTGCTCCACGTGGGTTCTTCCTGCGGACTGCAGTCCTTCAGGCACAGATTGCTCCAGCATGGGCTTTCCCAGGGAGTCATGGCCATCTTCCGGGGCATCCACCTGCTCCAGCGTGGGCTATTCCATGGGCTGCAGGACGACAGCCTGTCACTTCACCACGGGCTGCAGCGGTATCGCGCACCTCCTCCCCCTCCTTCTTCACTGACCTTGCTGTCTGCATAGGGGTTTCTCTCACATTCCACTCCCCTCTCCGCTGCAGGTTTTCCCGTCTTAAATATGTTACGGCAGAGGCGCTGCCGCTGATGGGCTCGGCCTTGGCCAGAGGTGGTTCCAACCTGGACCCAGGGAACCTTCTAGCAGCTTCTCACAGCAGCCACTCTGGAGCCCCTCCCCTGCTACCAAAACTCCACCACACAAACCCAAAACACATGGCCAGGGCAGGACCGCCAGACAGCAGTAACTCATTATGGTGTCTCTGCCATACTGCATAACTGAACCTTTAGATCCTTTTAAAAGCAAAAATAAACTGCAGTCTTAGGCTTTTGGGCAATGGTATTTCAAAGTTACTAAGCACCTGATTTTATTTACTTCTAATTACCACAGGCATTTCTGAAACAACCATCTGACAGCTGCCTTTACCAGACACTGTCTCATCCAGCCATATAAAATTTGTAATGTTTTTATTTTAAACCCCAGATAAATGCTGGAGGCTGAGTGTCATGTTAATGAAGGCTAGTATTCTTCTCAATTTATAGCAAGGATGAAAACTACATCACTCAGATGCTGATAGCTCATAAAATGCCTTCCCACAACTCCCCCATGTGTCCAGAAAAAACCCAGAATTTCTCCCCTGCTCACTGGGAAATAGGTAGTTCAATATCCAGCAGCACAAGTCATTAAGATACAACTTGGAAGTCCTAGCAACATAAGAGTGTGTTGTACCAGTGAAAACAAAATTTATCGTAGATTTGCACTGACATTCAGCATCTGATCAGCCTCGCCAAAGCATGATCACTCTTGTTAAATCCAAGCTTTTGGGGAGTCTCATTAGTTCTTTTCCATACTTTCTATTCCCCTTCCACCCTGCCTTTTTCATTTTTTCAAATGACCCTCAGGTAGGAGGAGAGGTTCTATCAGTTATTTCCCTTCCTCAAAGAACATCATTATGTATGGATAATAAAGTACTGTTTAATACACCTGCATGTATCTTCATCACATGCAACAAAGCATGCTACTAAAAGCTGCAAATCGTACTGCCCAAACTAAGTACCACTTTATAGATGTCAAAATTATTAACAGCAACAGCCAGTGAGTAGATCCCTTAAGCCAAGCAATTCCAAGGGTATTGGGGAAAATGCTGATTCACTTTTTTTTTTCTTAAAAGAATTCTTAAAATTCAAGGCACGTATAACTTACCTGCTAGTATACAGTATCTACTTGAGATAAATTCTACCTTTCCAAAATTACTAAAAAAAAAAAAAAAAAGGCAAGGATTTTCCTTCTCACACTATTGAAACTGTATTCAAACTGACCTACTGGACCACTTGTTTTATAAGGGTCGTATTTATTCAGTGGTAGCAAAGAAAGAAAAACTTCTGAGAGAGCCCTAAAAGTGATCTAAAACCAAAACCTGATCAAGAACGTGTTTCAGGGCCTATTAGACCAAATTGCTGATAATTTGTCTGTTTTAACCATAAACCATACAGACAGTTATAAAGCAACATAATACAGACATTGCAGTACACTTCATTAGTGCAGCAACAGTAGTGATTGCTTTTGGTTGCATTCCTTTTACATAATTTTAAGAACAGTAGAAACTACAAAAGAAAATAAATTTTTCAAATGAAACAAAGAGATTTCACTAATCTTTCTCCTCAAATAAACCATCCAAGTTATGTTGTACCTTAATATTTTAAAATGTTGTTTTGTGATTCATACTTAACTGTGAACTAAAGTTACAATTGGTTCTGTTAATCTACAATATACCTTTATATTTAAAGTATCTAAAGACTATTACAATAGAGTATACAGGCACAAAGCCTTGCATAATTCTTTCAGAAGAGTTCAAACTCAGGTATCCAGTAAAAATATTCTAATCTTAGTCTCAACATACAGAAGAACATTTTATTATTTTTTTTTAAAAGTGCAGAACAATGGAATTTTCAAATTCATTACTATTTAATACCTATATGGCTTAAAACTAAACAACTTTACAGGTAAGTATAACTTGGCTTCAAGATTTGTGTAAAATTAATGAGCACAAGATGCACTGTACACAAATGAAACACAGGTAAATTGTTGGGTTTTTTTTAGTTGTTTCCAATTTGCACTGCTCTCTCAGTAACATCTTTAAGAATCATGAACTTGCCCTTTTTCACACGGATATTAATGCTTGCCTAGAAGCAAAGCATGCAAATGCAGAACTCTAGTTTTCAGTAAATAAAAACATTTACGGTACTTAAGAAACTCTAGAAATGTGAACACAGTTAAAACAGAAAATTCTAATATTAAAAAGTAATTTTAATTCAACATAGAGTTACAATAAATCTTTCATAATTATGTTGAGACTTTTACCAAAAAAGTTTCATAAGATATTTTGGAGATGTGTATTGGCCATAATTTCTAGATTGCTATTCAGCATTATTAAGCTTTCTTTAAAGATTCACCTGTACTACTAAAGACCGAAAGACATGGGGCTTCTGTCACCTGCTAGTAAGGTGTGCTTCCTAGTGCCAGAAATGTTGAAGGTGCCCATTCTTCTCTCAAAGAAAAAAATTAACATGAACACCTAAACTAAAATACACTTTTATGAACTTGCTTCTCTATATCCAGAGGACTGTACTTTACAGGCTTACTATGATTTTAACTTTAAGGCATATTTGCCTGCCTAGAATTAAACAGCGGAAACAACCCTCACAACTGGTTAATGAATCACTTTGAATTAATTCTGTGCCAACACTGTTTAGTTCAGAAAACAAAGAGGCCTCGAAAAGTATGCCAATAATTAAGTTTGAAATACCTTGATAGCTTACAAGAATTTATGAAGGAAAAGTCACCAGGAAAGTCTGTTGTGTACACTGCTCCTAATCACATAAATAACGGGATGACTTCTGACCATGCAAATCAGCTTGCCTTCTATCTCACAGCTTAGCCCCAAGTACAACCTACTGAAGTTTTCATATACTGCGATGTTACTTTTTGAGAACGTGTGAAAGATTTAGGGTTAGATTCTTTGTCAATAAAGCTACGTATTGATGTAGGCAGCTGCAGAGTCCAGATAAATAGGAGAGGTGCCAAAGGAAACAGAGGAAGCAAGTCCTTATCAGCTGCTCCACCCATCCTTCTCCAGAAACACCCTCAAAGTCCACCTTTTCCAACACCCATGCTTGTAAAAACATGAAACCACTTCCCTGACACGACTTGACCAATTAAGCGTTACCAGACGCGGTCACGAAACAGTTTCCCAGCGCTGAAAAACAACCCGTCAGGGGAGCCGTCACAAAGTTACGCATCCCCCATCAACACGGGCACGTTTTGTCTCTGGCCTGGGAGAGAGGGGAGACCCCTCCTCGAAGCTACCGTCACGCTTCCATAAAAACAAACCCGGGCCCGTCTTTTATTTCCTTAAGCTGAACTTTCCGTCTACCCGCGCTTCCTGGTTTCGGGGTCAGGGAAGCGGCCGCAGGGGAGGCGAGGCGTGGGGGCGCGGCCCGCTCCGCGGGCAGCGGGACACCCACTCCGCGCACCCGGCGCGGCAGCCTCCCGGCGCGGCCGGCGCGGCCCGTCGCCGCCTCCCCCCCCCAGACACCGGCCCCCCGGAGCCGCCGCGCGGCCCTCGTCCGCGGGCGAGGGACGGGGCGGGGGAAGGTAACCGGGAGGCGGCTACTGGCAGCGTGAGGAAAGTCCCGAGGGACCGAAGCCGGAGCCGAGAGCGGGGAGCCGGGCAGGGGAAGGCACAGCCGAGCGCGGCGGGGGGGGCGGAGAGGGGCCCAGGAAGAGAGGAGGGGGAAGAACAGCCGACTCGGTCCGGTGCGGTCCTCGGCGGGGCAAAGTCCCGGGGAATGCGTGGGGGCGCCGGGCCGGCCCCGGGCGGCGGCGGGGGGAGGGCCCGGGCAGGATGGTGCGGACCGTGCCCGGGAGCGGGCGGCGGAAAGGAGAGCCCCGGCCGGCGGCCCAGCCGCGGCCTGCCGCCGGGGCGCTGAGGCGCGGCGCCCCGGGGAGCGGGGCCCGCCGCCTCCAGCCCCGAGCCGCGCCAGAGAGGGAAGAACGGAGGGAAGGAGGGAGAAAGGGAGAGAGGCCGGCAGCCCCGAGCCAGGGCCGCAGGCCAGGACCCCGCGGGGCCGGGCGGGCCCGGCCGCTCCTCACCTCCGGCGCCCGCCGCACAGGAGCACAGCAGGATTATCGTCCCCGCCAGATCCATCTTCACCGGGCCCAGGCCCCACCGCCGCCTAACCCACAGCACATCCGCCCCGGTCGGCGCCGGGATGGGGAGGGGCGAGCTCCGCGCCTCCCTCCGCTTTGTCCCCCGTCGTCCTCCGGAGGACCGTTTACCGCCCACGGATCAGCCTGGGATCGGCGGCTCAGCCCCGGCGGCGGCGCCCCCCCGGCCGGCAGCGCTCCGCTCCGTCTCCGGTCTCCGGTCCCCGCTCCGCCGCTTCCTCCGGCAGCCCGCCCCCGCCCGCGCGACGCCACCGGCGGGGCGGGGCCGCAGGGCACGCCCAGAACGCACGAGCCGCCCCGCCCCACCTCCCCACGCTGCGCACAAGGGGCGGGGCCCAGGCGGAAAAGCGTTCCTCGCCGCCGGCGGGGGAGGGCGGGGCGGGGCGTCGGGGACGACGCCCCTAGGCTGCCGCCCCAGGGCCCGGCGAGGCGAGGCGAGGCGAGGCGGGGCGGGGCGGGGCCTGGCCTGGCCTTCCCTTCTTCCCTTCCCTTCCCGGCTGCTTCCGCCGGGCCCGGCCGGGCGGCGGGAAGTTGTGTTTTCTCAGCGGCAGCTCAGGGCAGGCCCCGGCTGCGGGTCCCGCCCGAGGCGCAGCGGGAGGAACCGCCCCGGGCCACCTCCGGGAGCGGGGTTTTTCCCGGGGCTGGCGGCTTCCCGGCTGAGGCGGGCCGGAGCCGCCGCCTACCGCCGCCCTAGGGCTGCCGGCGGGCCGGGACGCCGGTATCTGTGCGGGTGAGAAGGTTCTACGTCCTCAGAGGTAAAGAACGAGGTGGCGCATAAACTCCACGCGTGCTTGTTGAGAGGGCTTCCCTGCGGGTCCATTGAACCTTTGTGTAAACGGCCCTGGGGCCGCTTACCACCCCTTGCATCGGCTGGTTTCCTTCATCCCTTTATCAGGAACGCATTTTTCCTTGCAGAAACTAATTTACTTACTCGCTTTTCCAGTTTTATTTTAGGTCATCTATTTCTCTTGACGCTCTGTGCGTTGCGAAGCATTGCGGTTGTCCCCACTGAACAGGGATTTCTTCATTTTGAGATCGTCTTGAACCACCTTTGTGATTCAAGTGTAAAGGAAAAATCCTCCGACGAAGATAAAAATGTGAGCCACTGAGACAAAACGTTTCGTTTCTTGTTTGCCAATATGCTAATTGTTACATTCAACTGTACTAACTCAAAGATTTGTTCTTTGTATTAGTGTTTGTGACAAGTTTCTCAGTTTACTGTCACCCCCCCCCCTTTCTATTTGCCCTTTTCCACTCCAATTGCCCTTTCAGAATTAAAAATCTTCCCCCGCTAACACTGTTACAGCCAGGAAAAGTTGTTACACAAACACATACGTAGAAAGTACGGTTACGACGAGCGTGCTTCAGATGAGGCTGCTAAAGTTGATGCAGCTGTTTACAGAGAGCTCAGCTGAGAGAACTGCTGAGAACAGAAAAGAGAAGGTAGACCCCTGTCTTCCCAAAAGCATATTTAAAACTCGGGATTAAAACCTGAAGGTTTCTATGGGGGGAGAAGGAAACAGGTTCACCAGGGTGAAGCCCGAGTCATACAACTGCGTTGGTTCTCACAGCATCTACTACGCTCGCCACGGTCGTATTTTTACAATACAGACCTCTCACGAACCGCAGTAAAAGGCACTGACAACCTTTAAGAGAAGCGGAACTCCTCGTAAAACGGCGTGTCCCTCCTCCTCCTCCCGCGCTGTACCTCAGCGGCCGCGGGGGCGGTCCCGCGCAGGCGCGGCCCTGCCCCCCCCGGCTTCCTGCAAAACAGGCGGGGCGGGGCAGCGCCGGGCCCCCTTGCGGCAGGGTCAGCCTCGAGCACCGGGGCGGGGCCTGCCCCCCCCCCCCGCCCGAGAGAGGGGAGCGAGTGGGCGCCCCCGCTCCCCGCGCGGCATCAGAAGGGGCGGCCGGCCGAGCCAGCCGGCAGCGGGCCCCGGGGCGGGGGCGCGGCCGCGGCCCTGCCCCGTGGCCGCCCCGCCGCGTGCCGCCCCTTCCGGGCTCGCGCGCTCCCCCGCGCAGCTCCCCGCCCTTCCTCCTTCGCCAGCCGCCCCGCCGGCGGGTTGCCCCGCCCCGCCCCGCCAGCCCCGCCCTCGCGGCGCTCCCCCGCCCCGGGCCCCGCTGTGACCCGCGGCCGCTTCTCCCTCCCGCCTACGCGTCCCCGGCGGGGCGGAGCCGTCGCCGCTGTTATGGCGTCTCGGGCGCTGTCGGCGAAGGATCGGCCGCCGCAGCGCCAATAGAGAGCGAAGGAGCCGGGCGGCCGGCGAGGGCCGCGCATGGAGAGCCTGGCGCAGCCCCCGCCGCCTCCGGGCTCGCTGAAGAGGGGCGGCGGGGGCGCCGCCGCCAGCCAGCTCCTCCTGGAAGAGGCGGCGGCGGCGGCGGCAGGCGAGGGCGGCTGCAGGGACGGGCCCGCGGCGGCCGAGGAGGGCGGCGGGCGGCGCAGCCCTTCCCCTCAGCCGGCCCCCGCTCCCGCCGCGGCCCCTCGGACGGCGTCTCCCTCGCGGGCCGCGGAGGGCGGCCCGCCGGCGGCGGCGGACGGCGCGGGGTTGGCGGTGCCGGAGAGCCCCGGAGCGGCGCCCGGCTCCGAGAGCGGCCCCGCGGGGGCCGGCTCGGGGAGCAGCGGGGCTCCCAGCCCCCCGGGGGAGGAGTCCCGCAGCCTGGACTCGCTGGAGTCCTTCTCCAACCTGCACTCCTGCTGCCCGAGCAGCTCCGAGCTCAACAGCGACGCCGAGGAGGCGGTGGTGGCGGGGGCCTCCTCGGGGGGCCCGGCCCCGGAGCCTGAAGGGGAGAGGCCGGCGGCGGGCTCCCAGCTCCTGTCGGCCTCCAAGGAGCGCTTCCCGGGCCAGTCGGTCTATCACATCAAGTGGGTCCGCTGGAAGGCGGAGAACACGCCCGTCATCACTCAGAACGAGAACGGGCCCTGCCCGTTGCTGGCCATCATGAACGTGCTGCTGCTGGCGTGGAAGGTACCTACCGTGTGTGCGGGCGCGCCGGCCGCCGCCATGGCGGGTGCGGGCGGGCGGTGCCGCTCGGGCAGCGCGGGGACCTGGGAGCGCCGGCCTCGTCGGGGCTGACGAGGCGTTCCCCACAGCGCTCGGGGGGCACCTGTGCCAAAACCACGCTGACGCGCCGCCGGGAGCTGGTGCTGATGGAGTCGACGGCGTTACCCAGAAAGCTGGAGAGGGCCTTTTTACGGGGGCGCGTAGTGATAGGGCAAGGGGGGACGCCTTTAAACCGAAGGAGGGTAGCTTTAGATACAAGGAAGAGATTCTTCACTGTGAGGGCAGTGAGGCACTGGAACAGGTTGCCCAGAGGGGCTGTGGATGCCCCATCCCTGGAAGCGTTCGAGGCCAGGCTGGATGGGGCTTTGAGCAACCTGGTCTAGTGGAAGGTGCCCCTGCCCAGGGCAGGGGGGTTGGAACTGGGTGATCTTTAAAAGTCCCTTCCAACCCAAACCGTGTTGTGATTCTATCAAGACAGACACAGACTTGTTTCCGCTGTTAAGCGCATATCTCACATAGAGAACTTGGAAAATAAATAATGGCTTGCAGTCTGTTGCCAATGCACTACTTAGGGGCTGCTGTCATATATAGATTTACTTTGTTGTTGCCTTAAAATAGAAATCAAAATCTAGATGATGCCTTATTAAACTGAGCAGTATATGGTTTGCAGATGTGTGCAGGTCTCTAGTAAATAAACATTACTATTTATAGCACTGAAAACATAGACGGTATTTTGGGAAAATAGGTTAGTTTTGTATAATGAAGTGTATGCAGAATTCTTCAAAACACACATTTGTACAAGTAACGGCCTGAACAGTAGGGATACGTTTGTACAGTTACGCAGGTTAGATTGTATTTAAATGAACAAGTAAATCAGATCGTGATCAAGTACAGCTTTGAGGCCTGGAAGTTCTTGTGTTCTAATAGCCATCACGGATATGGACTTCCTGTAGTCTTGAAGTAATTACTTTTAACTTTTAAGCAGTAAAATGTAAGGCATAAGGTAATTATTAACACTTATATGTGAAAGGAGTATCTGTTGGAGAAGAGCTAAGAGGTTGTGTGCATTGCAAAATGAGGAGGAGGGAGTACTTCTCGAGAAACGCTGGCAATTCAGCCCGAAAAGACCGGTGAGCTGATAGAATGGAGTCATAGAATAGGAAAGCTTTATGGGAATAGTTTTTATGTTGCAGTATCAAGTAGAAGAAATTTGGTATTGAACGAGTAGAAGGTTGTTCACAGGTGTAACAGGTGACATAGAAGAAGGTCAAAATGGAAATAATATTATAAGAAGAAATTTGTTTAGAGGAAGGTAACTTTCCAGAAGATTAATGGTTTTGTTTGAGTTGTAGTTTCTGTACATTTTCCTGAGCAGAACAGCTCATACATCAGGAGGAAAGCTGTGGGTACAGTGATGTAGATATTTAGCCATCCGTGAAAGCAGTACAGGGAAGTTGTGTGTGACTTTAAGGTGTTGCCTTACGTAGGTTCTGCCATCCTCAAGAGGGTGTGAGGGTTGTCTTAGACTTCAGTATTTAATGAATGCTTTCTGTGCTCCCTCTTTAACATCTAGAGGTGAGTGGAGGGTCTTGCAGAACTTATTGCTTATCGTTCTGTGTGGCTGTGTTTTAAAAGAAATGGCTAGTTACAGGATTTTCCTTTTTAACCTCTCATTTAATGAAAGCATATAAAGGGGACAGCACTGCTTCCGTTGTTTGCATTTAAGTTTTTGGAGGTTTTGTTCCTTAGCATTCTTCCTCTGCCTCCTTAAATATGATTGCTTTCTTCTGCTGTTCTCCATCCAGAATTTTAAGTGACATTCTGCTTTGATCAAATATTACATTAGTGAGAATTAAGGTGATACCTAATTTTATAAACAGGTGAAAATCAAAACACCTCTTGGGAGCGCCCTACCATTTCTTATTGCTGGAGTTACAGGAAGGGTTTTTTATAATTTTGTCTGTTTATGTGAAACCTCAGCAGAATTTATATGAGTTGCAGACAGGCAACTAAAATGGTGAAACTGCCATCACATGACTTATTATTTATATGCTTGAGGGTTTTCCTGTTAGTTGGTTGTATATTGCCCCTGCTTATATTTAATTTTCCTAATTAGTGCCTCTCCAAATTAGCCTTTCTTTTCCCCAGTTTATAGCCAAGAACCATGTTGGCATTGTTTGGAGTGGCAAGCTTATTGACAGCTCATCTGTACGTCACTGAGAGTAGCTAGCTACATACCAAGGCTGAGGATGGACATCCACATTCTTCTCACTTCTCCTGAACCAAGATGAACGCTAGATTGGGTCAGGTAATTATAATTTCGGAACAAGGAAGCACACCAAGAGGTGAAAATACATGAAAGCAAAGCAAGAATACCATAGTATATGTTAGGTGAAAAGAAGCTACATAGGGGTGGGGGGAAAAGGAGTGAGAAGGAGATGAGGAGGGGAAATAAAATCACAACAGAGAATAAGAAGGTAAACAGTTAAGCTTTGGGCTCTCTTCCCTGTATCAGCCACCGGCTTTTCCTTCTTGGAACTCTATCCTGACAAGGTTGAGAGTTTTGGTCATCCTGTAGGTAGATATGGTCTCAAATAACTTCAGATAATACATGCAAGTCCTCAAAGTTGAGAAACAACAGTTACAATACTAGTTTCCATGAACGCTTCCCTTTGCATGGCCAGTTACATGCTTCCATTATTCCAGAATGGGAGTAATAACCTTGAGATCCAGTACTATGTATCAGCTGTGCTTGTGCAGCATTGAAAGTTGAATTCACATAATTGTTTGTGACAAGTGGCACATAATCAATTTGCTTAAAACCAGAATCTTTATTTACTGCTTAGTAATATGTGGGAGGCCTTCAGAGGGTATGTAGGTCATAATCACAGAAATGTTTATGCCTGAAAACTCAGATTATCATTTGGATATATTAAGGAGAACTCACTTTTTCAGTTATTTCAGCTCCTCAAAATGCAAGCTTCTTACCCCCCCACTAGAGTATTGTTTTAAATATACTAACAGTTTCGTGACCTTCTGTTTGTATGTCCCAGTTGCCCTCATTCAAAACATGTTTTTTTGAGATACCCCTCACTGAGTAAAGAGAGACTATAGGTAGTTTGTTAACTTGCTTAAAGGATTGCAATAGCAAGACTTAAGATGTACTGTACCTTAGGTAAGCGTGCCATATACTCGAAATGTTTCTTCCTAGTTATGAAGATCTTCTTCATTAATGGAGCAAGATTCTTCTGTGTTCCTAGTCATCATTCAGTTTTTATTATGCCTTTTGGAGGTATTTTTGATACTAGAGTTAAGATCTTTATTAAGGAATACAGCTGCAAAGAAAAATAATTGATTGTTTTAGTGTTGCACCTGTATGTTCTCATATGTGAGATACTGGTTTGGCAGTGCTTCGATTTTTGGAAATTCTGAAGTAGTGGCACCCATTGGGACTGTTCAAATTCCTTTTTGACAGTACCAAATTTGGAACTAAACTTGCGATAAAACTGCTACCTCTCTTTATCCACTACTTTCAAAGGAGTCTGGACATACAACTTTGAGGTGGCAGATTGTAGAAGCTGTACTTTTAAATGTTACAATTATGAAATTGCTTTTCTTTTGAAGTGTTTTTGCAGACTGCCTATTATAAGCTTAACTTGCAGTTTAGCCTTTAGAAGATAGTGCTGAGGAGTTCTGCTTACAGAATTGTTACAGAAATGTTTTTCTAAGTAAAAAGAAAACAAAAGCAGTATGATACCAACTTGAAAAAAGTAACTGTTATGCAAAACTGTGGTAACTGTTTAGGCTTCCATGATGGAAATGAAAGCAGAAGTAGAGTATTGAAACAAACATTTTAAAATGTATGTACAAGCATGGGTTGTCTCTTCTGATGCAGAGTAGCGTAGGACACTGTCTTTCAGCTTGTTTAAATCTGAAGATTGCTCAGTTTTTCCTCAGGCCCGTGGCTCATTATGTAGTTAAGCTTAGCAATGCAAAGCTTGCTTTTCCAAGTACTTTTTGTGACTTTTGTTAGGTGTAGTTCATGCACCGCTTTCTGATAACTTCTGGCATTGTATTAAACTGTAATTTTGTGTGGGGATAGCCCTTCTCAGGATGTACTCCATGGCAATCATCAGATGCTAAATGCTTAGTAAGGGTGCCATGCAATTCTGCTCTGTGTTTCTTAGGTAGGATGTGATGTCACGTAGCCGAAGAACTCTGTGAACCTTAATGCATTGCACAGAAATTACATATCTGAAATGTCCAGGGAACAGAGAAACAAATTGTTTTGGAACGTAAGTGTAGGGGAAAACATAATGTAATACAGATATAAATAAGATTGTCTTGAGAAGTGAGTGCATATGGAATATCTTGTCCTTACAGCTTTTTGTGTAGGAAAATAATCCCGGTAGCATATTTGACAGTGTCTTTAAAAGTTTTGTCTATCACAGTCCTCTCACGGAATGGATGGTTTTGGGAGCTGTGTTCCCTACATGCCTAGTTCTTCTAAAATTTCAGTAACTTTTAGAACTGTATGAGCTACCTATTTAGGTGATTGTAACAATTACGTAAGTAAATGTTATATAACCGTTTATGCTCAGATGTATCCAAACTGAGGTGCAGAGAAGAGGTAGAGTAAAAAATTTCCAGTCAGAAATTTTTAGTTTTAATTTCTCAAAAAAATGGCCTTTTTTCAGAGGAGCTGAGTACGGTATGCTCCCGCTGATATCCATTTGATTTGTTGGAGTCTGCAGTGGTAGTGCCTGGTCTGAGGTCTGGCATTGGCCCTTTACACGTGATCTCCTTGCTCTTGTTACGGAGCTAAAACCTCCGGATGGCCAGCATTCGCACAGATTGCTCAGATGAACTTGCTCAGCCTCCAAAGGTGAGTTGCCGGTGAGCTTCTGATGAATGCTCAGCGGAGGCCTTGGCAGCCTTCCTCCCTGCATCTGTGGGATGAGTTGAGCGTACAAATCAGTAGGCCGGTAGCTGTGCCTTTTCCAGGACAGGAAGCCTGCTTGGAGGGACTGGAGGAAACCTGCCTGAGGGGGCAGATGTTCAGGTTATTGGGGGGCAGCACGTATTACCAGTCTATCGTGTGGTAAGCCTATGAAGCTGTTCCTGCAAGGCAAGAGGTACGTATTTGCAAGGAGTGTTAATTTTTTGACAAGGCAGCTTAAAGCTACCCTTACCTCTTCCGGAACACTGAATTCAGGGGAGTTGCATATTTTAGCTAAACATGTTCTGAGACTATAAATAATAAGCCATTAGAAATTTGCGTGGTCCCTTTCTATATGCATAGTATTTTTGGAAGTGTTAGCTTCTATGCCGGACTATATCACGTAAATTTTTTTTTAAGCCCTTCTGAAGAGTGGGAGAATACATATTTAAAATTAGCTTTATGTAGTTTTCCATTTTGTAGTCAAATGCATAGAAACTGTATAAGTTGTAGTAGACAAACTGTTCAATATGAAAATTTGTTTACCAGTCTTGTCTTTTAATTACAAAGGTGACTCACCTGTACCTCACATCATAGGTGGGTGAGAAAGATGTAGTTTCCCTCTGCTGAATGGGGGAAATTAATAGTAGCTAGAGTTGAGAAGAGAGATCAGGGTGAAAGACCAGGAGACTGCAATAGAGGGGTACAGAAAATGGGTGGGAGTCGAGGGAACATGTTGTTCCTAAAATGTAAAATTAATGTAAAATCTAGCAACTAAGCATTGAGCCCTATTGAGAAAACTTGTCCCTCGATATAATAGATTGTTCCCAACAGCAACAGCTTTCACTACTATTGCTTACATTGTTTTTTTCTGTTGATTTATGTGGAGAATGGCTGTGGTTCTGTACGATTTTTTTCTCTTCCTTAAATTTTAAGGTGTTTTTCTTTCCTGTTTCCTGTAGCTTAAGTGCCTGCAATGAAGCTCTGAACAGTTAGGAAATGTCATGTTTTCTCTATACCCTTAAGTCAGCTCTGTTCAGAAGTACTTATGACTGTGTTGGAACCCCATTAGCCCTCTTTAAAGGTGTCATCAAGGTCCCACAAAACATGCTAGCCCTAAAATTATGCCGTGAAGTAATCCCTTAACTTTGTTTAGCATTTAATTAAGCAGTTAATTTTGAGATTTAGCTCGTTAAAATATCTAACTAAGAGAGATTCTGCAGATACAAGTAAAACTGCTTTGGTTCTGCAGTAAAAAAAAAATAGATTTCTTAGCATTACAGTTGTGAGGGGGAATTCAGATTGTTAACCAATAATACAAATAATACCTCCTTCAATCCATAAAGTCTGAATAATACGTTTATGCCCTGAGTACGTAGAGCTCCAATATAGGTAACCCATGTAATTGTGCTTTATAGCTGCCGTTTGTAGCGTAGGCATACTTCTAGATTCCCAAATGTGGTGCAGAGCAGAAACCCCCAAGCAATGCTGGCTGAGCTGATATGAATGGTTTTAAATAAATAATAAAAAGAGCTAGCTTTAGTCATGAAAGAATCATTACAGTAGTCCTGCTAATAGTTGAGGGAGCAATGCTGATTTTCCTTCATGCTGTACCGTACACATCTGTAGTCCCTGAACCACTTCAGGCATAGCTAGTGTAAGTAATTCTGTTCTATGCTGTTATGTCGATATGCCTTAGGAGCTGTAATGAACCAGACCCAACTCGGGGTGTACACAGCTAATGTTTGCAAAGGCTTGAGTGTTGCCAATTCAGAACTGGAAGTTTAAGAATCAGCTTTTTGAACCTGTAGTCCTGTTATTTACTTGTCACAATATATTATATCTATGTGAATACTCAGTATGAATATTATGAACAGGATCAAAGATTATGAAAACCTTTAGCCTATTGAGTACTAGTGAAACTTAAAGGAGTTTTAGGAAGAGGTTAAGGAATTTTGTAAGTTACAGTCAGTTGTCACTCATTTAAAAGATGTTTTCAGAAATTCATGTGCTTCTTATTTAATTCGTATAACTTTTTTTTTATAAGCAGAACTAATTAAGCCTTCTTATGAAATTATGCTTCACTAATTTCATGCTTTACTAACAATTTATACTTTGATTCCCTTCCTTCCCCAGATCCCAGTACTCTCACCTTCTTTCTATGTCTACCATCTGTGGGTTGATCAATGTGTGGCATATATCATGTGGCCAATTCTGACCTAATTATGGGCATATTTCTTAGCCAGTGGCTAAGAAAAGGCCCTATTAACTTGCGTCTCTTTCTTCTTCCAAATTTAATGAAACTTCTTGTAAATCTATATCTTTAACACATTTGCCTTTTGTCAAATATTATTAAAATTGGCGGTGAGATAGATTTAGTCCAATCACACCTTATTTTCTCTGGAAAGTTATTAAAATAGCTTAGTTTTCAGATTGGGAAGGAAACCCTCTCCATCACCATGTGAACAGTGTAGTGTGTTGCTATACTGTATTTTTGAGTTTGGGGTGCTGCATCAAAGGCTTTATATGTATTGCTCTTGCCTTTCTACTTCCTCTTTCCTCTCCACAACCAGCAAAGTAGTGGGAGCCTATTAAATCTTAAGCATGAGTTAACAATCTCACATCATGTCTTTCTTTCTGTGTCAAGGAGAATGGTGATCAGTGTTGAGGAATATGATTAAAAAATTCCTAATAAAATAAATACCAGCCTTTCTAGACTTTCAGTGGTAAGATGTTGAAGAGAGATAGGATAAGAAGATTAAAAACTGAAGAGAAAACTTAAAAACTGACAAAAAAAACCCAAACCACCCCAAACCCTAGAAAAATAAAATTCATATTTACGCAGAGGAAAATTGAGCACAAGATGGTTAAAGACAATATCCTCCTATGGTATTCCTTCAGAGTGCCAGAAGCATGCCTTTGTACGTGTTTGTGCTTTGGCTGTTATTGCAGGGGGATATGTAAATTGAAGTGTGCAACCAAAACATTTACCCAGGATGCTGGATGGAGGAGATGAATATGTAAGAAGCTTTTGGCTCTGGCTGCTGCCAAGGTGGTTGGTTTTAGCAGCTGACAATGACAGGAATAGGTCAGGGGAGAGGGGGACAGAAGCTTCACCACCGAGTTCTGTGTGTCCAGTCTCTTCTGTATGGAGTTAAACCAAACCCTTGAAATGAGAGGCTGGGAGGTAATTTCCTTGTACCTGCATGAGTCTTGGCTTCCCTGTCGCAGCAGCTGCTGCCACCAGATTGTCTACAGCCTGTCTGTGCGCAGGAACCTTTTGAGTTAAGACTCAGTTAAGACTTAGGATGAAGGCAGGGAGTCAAAGACTTTCCTGAATAAGGTGAAGTTTTCTTAACCAAGGGTGGCTACAGTTCCCAGTCCGTTATCCTGGATGCTTGCAGGTGAGCTACTGCAGTGAGTGGTGTGAACTCCTGTGAAGTCAAGAGGGATGCTGGTGAAATTTTTTAGTGGGAATAGGGAGCACTACACAGAGAGCTGCGAGTGAGAGGAAGTACTGTGTGTGTGTGGTTTGTCTAAAAACCAAAATGCCTTTTTTCATTTCTTCTTGTAGCTGTTACTTAGTAGAGGTCCTGGGAAGGTTCTTGGTCCCGGTATGCTAATGCTCTTACAAATTGGTGGGGCAAATGTGATCAGAAGACTTCAGTCCAGAAATACCTTACTAAGACTTTCTACATTGTAGCATTTTCACATTTTGAAGAGAATATACTTTTACTTTCACAGATTAAGCTGCCACCCATGATGGAAATCATAACGGCTGAACAGCTGATGGAATACTTAGGTTAGTAATTACAATAAATGGTTTTCAATTATATATTATACTTATTAGTGAATAGTAATATAGGAGGACTGTTTCATTTATTTACTATTTTATTCAGGTTTACTTGAATGCACGCTTCAAGAAGACTACTTATGGTTTTCAGTTACTCATGCTATTCCTT
The DNA here is from genome assembly GCF_947461875.1 of Haliaeetus albicilla. Lineage (NCBI taxonomy): Eukaryota > Metazoa > Chordata > Aves > Accipitriformes > Accipitridae > Haliaeetus > Haliaeetus albicilla. The sequence goes on along the minus strand of NC_091494.1, from coordinate 12,542,669 downwards.
AATTGCTTTTAGAAGTTTTCTGTACTGCTTTCCTAAGTGGTTAGTCGAGTGATGCAGTTGGTATGGCTTGGTACACCAACACATTGGTAGATTTAAACTTATTCATCGTCTCTTACAGTGTTCTGCTATTATAGTTGACAGAATGCAGTAAGTCAACTGTGCCTTTAATTGTCTGTAGTAACTCTAATCCTTGGTAGTATGACCCAATTAAAATAACAGGAAGAATTAATTAAGTCGTCACAGTGATTGAGGTCTCATGTGCAGGCACTCCTCTGTTATCAGATTCAGTGTTCAGCAAAACTGCAGCTGTTTCTATCTGACAAGTCTGAAACTTCAATAGCCCGGAATGATCCAGGTGTTAAATGTGCAGTTGCAATAGTACTTAAGCTATGTGCACCACAGTTCTTTCCCTTTGTAGCCTAACAAATATAAAATGTTTGAGCTTACAGACTAGTTTTGATTTTTCTTAAGCAGGAGAGAAAAACAACTTACTATATTTTCTTTCTTTTTGCTTTTAAAGAATGTAGCTTGTTCTTTTCAAAAGCATATGGCTGAATCTTTCAGTTGAAGAAAAAAGTTAATTACTTAAGATTTATTTTTTTGAAATTAAGAAATCTCGCTGCCTGTGTCTAAACATTTCTGATTGTATTGATAGAATAATACTGTCTGAAGTCACCACACAATCCCAGTTGGCTAAATGTGTGTATTCTTTCTTGAAGGCATATTAGCTTCTGGAATTATCTTATTAAATTGAATAACAAAATTACCTGCTCAAATTATTTAGGATCCTATTCAGTCAACAGGATTAGCAATTGCCAAATGGTTCTTCTACAGCTTAACAAAAAAAGAAATGCCTTTCAACTACTTTGAACAATCTTAGCTTAAAAGGTTTATAAATTAGGAAACCTGTAATGATATTTTGCTTTGAGTAAAAACATATTTTTTTGGAATGGAGCAAGGGAATAAATATGAAAACTGTTGAAATAAAATCTGAAAAATTTGGGAGAGGCAATTTATGGATACTAGTCACTAAAAGTGTTACAAATCTTGAACTGCAGTGTGTTGATTAACTGATTAATTATTACCTTTGTGTTGTGGACACAGATGGGAGTACAAGCCTTTCAGAATTATTGGTGTATGGGAACATATGCCAAAATAGTCATAGTATCAGTCAGGATAAGTGGTTGCCTTTTTAAATTGTTACGCAGTTACATATCTTACTGTGAACAGTTTGACCTTTTTATATTTTTAAGTTGAGGCACAGAGGGAGGTAAAGTTCTGAATAATTAAGAGATTGGTATGATACCCCAAGAGATTATGAAATGCTGCTTTAGTAACAATGTTGGCGATTTGAATTTTATTTCTTAATATGATCTTACTATGTTTCTTATATTTTACTCCATAGTTATAATTCAGGTTATAAAACAATGCAAACTCATTAATTTGATAGAAAACTTCAATGGTGGTGTTTATGATCAGTCAGCTTCAGTCAGAAGTGTTTATATGGAATAAACTTAATTTTATTTTTGCTTTTTTTAGGAGACTATATTCTTGATGCAAAACCTAAAGAGATATCTGAAATTCAGCGTCTAAATTATGAGCAGGTAAGAAGCTGCTCCTAAAATACAATTGCTTATGTCTGAAGGAACTAAAACTTTTTTTCTCACCTAAGGTTTATCATCTTGCTAAAAACCAGAAGCATACAAAACATTGTTTGTAGTTAGTTTTTCCTGTTTTTCTAGGCTTGATATAGAGTATTATTTATAAATACTTCAGGTATCTATTAACACAAGAAATGATTTTTTTTTTTTTTTTTTTGCCTGCAATGAGTGTAATGAAAGAATTTTGGCTTTATTGAGGAATTATAACATGGAAGTAGAGACGGAAGTATATACCAGGGTGGTTGCTCTTTGAAGTCTTCTATTATGCATCCTTCAGTATGCTCTGTTCTGTGATGCCTGCTAGACTTTCTTGGAGGATGTAAGCTGAGCAAGAGAGAGATTTCTGTTCTTAAGTCACGATGGACAAAAAGAGGTTGATTCCCTATTATGAAAGGCAATATTATTTGCACTGACCACTACTTTTATGTTACCAGAGAAGTCTTTCTATGTTAAAAATACTGCTATTAATTTAAAAAAAATATTGAGGTAGTATATATTGTCCTTGAGCGAATTTTTTAAGCTCTGTCTGTGGTCACAGCTGTTTTTTTGATTACTCATGGAAAAGTGATTTGAATTTATTATAGGTTTTAGGTTTCAAGCTAGTTCTATTTATTAGATCTTCTTTTCTTGTTCTTATTTAGTGTTGAAAACCAAATCAAGTATATTGGGATAGTTGAAATTAGAATGAAGAGATTGAATGTGGATTCTTTTAATAACAATAATAATCCAAAATATTACTTGTATCAAATTATATTAATTATTTTTGTAATAACAAAATTAGCTATGTTTTTTCCACACAATTCTGTGCTGTGGAAGATTATAGCTATAATCAACTTAGAGGAGGGTGATGAAAACTATATACCTGGTGAAAGTGTAACCTCTATGGCTTTCTTGTGCTCAAATACATGGGTTTACTATGTAAATGTCACAAACATTTTCCTTAAATATGTAACTGTACAATTTTAAAGAAACATTCTGTTCTAGGAATGTTCTAAACGTACTTGTACATGTATGAATGATATCATGCAAGAGGGAAAAAGAAACTAGAACTAGTTAGGCAACTGAGTCTTACAAAATTATGACATTTCAGAAGCTTTGGAACTAAGTCTTGGTGTTAATCATAATTTTGTGTTTATCTTGTCACACAGTTAATATTCTTTGCCTAAAACCATATGTTTTCTTATGCAAGAAATTCAAGTAAATTTTTCGGACAACTGCATTTCTAATGCTTGATTTTAGTATAATGTCAACATCATGACAAGATATTAATTTCAGCTATGACTTTCTTTTTCACCATACTTGAGGGATTTAATTAAGTATTTGAATGAAAGTTGGATTAAAAAAAAAAAAAAAGGCACAAGTTCTAATGCACAAACTTAAGAACAGGTTGCCCAGGGAGGTTGTGGAGTCTCCATCCTTGTTGATATTCAGAAGCTGTCTAGACATGGTCCTGGGCAACTGGCTGTAGGTGGCCCTACTTGAGAAGCGGGGATGAACCAGATGACTTCCAGAGGTCCCTTCCAAGCTCAGCTGTTCTGTATATCCTTGCTTATTTGCATTCATTTTTTCAGAAGCTTGTTACTTTGAAGGTGTGGAAATAGCTAAAATAGAAATGATACTGTTCAAATGGTAGTGAGAAACTTCTGCAGTTTTCTGGACAGTTTGATGTATTCCTGTTTTTTACAAAGTAAACATTACAAAATAAATACAACTAATATCTGTAGATGTATGATCTGAATTTGTGGATGGCTAGTGCTGAATTGCTATAGGCTTTCTTCCTATTCATTTAGCAGAGTATGAGTATAGCATTATTTCTTCCAAAACACCTATGATAGGTTTTTATACTTGATATCTGGTCCATACCAATGAAGTGCATTTCTTAAGTAAGGTGGTTTGGTGTGCTATTGTAATGATAAAAACTTAAAAAAAAAAAAAAAAAAATCTGAGCCAGATCTTGAGAATTACTTACAAATTTTGCTAAATTCTCAATTTTGTGACAGCAAAATTTTCAAAAGGATGAAGCAACCTGTAGTAAAGTAGTGAGAGCTGTTACCTTCCTGGTAATAGAAACTTTACACAACAGTGTAGTTAAAGGGCTACAAGCAGTAAAACTCTCTCATTCATAGCAACCACTCTCAAGGGCAGATACTGGATAATGATCATGGGAGTCTTTTATAGCTGTGCTTTATCAAGTAGTTGATAAGCTTGTCTGTGTAAGCTTCACCCCTTCTGAGAGCTTTCCAGGTTTCAGTCTGCTTAGTAACAAGGAAGTATGTCTGTTTATAAACTTTTTTCAGAAGTTGCATCTAAGCTGAAATTACTCAAAGTAGGAACAAGCTCATTGTTCTGCTGTCATTTTATTAAGAAAAAAACAAAAGGACATTTAAACTTGCATACCAGTAAGAGTAGCAGCTTAATTCCATTGGCTAAAATGCTGACATTGGTGAACATGAAATTTTTACGATGTGCCTTAATGAAACCATGCTGTTGCATGTGCAAAGTGTTGTGCAAAGATCTGTAGTTGAGACTATTTTACGTATATATGGCTGCTTACACAATTTTTATATACAAGGTTTGTTTTAGATTTCTGTTGTATGCTGAGAGATGTCTAAAACTTCTTCCAAGATCTAGGTAACATTCATCCTTCCAACAGATGCAAAACTGTGCTTAGAATTGGGTCATGAAGCATTGAGTGATGTAGCTACTTCACTTAGCATGTTTACTTAGTGTTGTATGTTTTAATTGGTATATTCTTTACAATACCAAGTTACAAGATGGATAGACTGATTTTTTTAAACTGACTTCTTAAAAATACTAAGGTCTGCTTTATGTTCTAATATACAGGCTTGTGTTGGCATTCTGCTCTATTAATGTGTGCACTAATGTGCTGCAGAAGTGAATGTTGAAGTTAGTGTATTGGTTATGTTATTGGTTAAGGGATCCAGTTATTTGTGGTTTTCCTGCATTTCAGCAAGTTGCTTTTAATTTGATAAAATAACACTATGTACCCCACTTAAGCTTTGCTGGCCTACCTAGGTCTTTAATAGTTTTCTCATTATTCATCCTTTATAGTCAGTCATCCTTATTATCAGTTTTTTGTCTTCCCTTATTGATTATATTAATTGTGATTCTTGCTATTAACTGTCTTATCATTAAAAGAAGACAACACAGAGGCAACTGTCACTAATGATCAGTGGTTTTAATCTGTGAATCTTTTCTGTCTCCATCTTCTTTCCAATCTGTATTTCTGGTTTTTGTCATGTTTTTTCCCCATTGTTGCAATCCTGAATTCCTCTTAAGCAACAGAATATTGCAAAACTAAGCCAAAAAAAAACCCCAACAACAAAACAAACAAAAAAGCACCTCAGTTTCCCTGAATCTTTTGCAAATACTGCAAATACTTTCTGATTATACTCTTTGTGGACTCTTCTTACTTGGTGGAAAATTCTTTTTCCTGCGTGTCAGGAAACTTACTTGTCGGTTCAAAGGAACTGTCTCACAAAGCACTTTTTCTTTGGCTCATCTTTGCTTTGTGTGACTGCATCTTCATAACTTGATAATTCCCCTCACGATTCCACAGTTGGGATCACAACTGTAATAAGTGCTACTTTCATGACTTGTTTCCACAGTAGAATCTACAGGCTGTTTAAAGGTATGCCCAAAATAAGACAGCAAAACTTTTTTTATGGGACAACAAAAAAAATCAGATTCTTCATTGTTGATCACCACTTTTAAGTACTGAACTGCCAAATTACAGTTAACAAGTAGATCTGTTTGGTTTGTTCCTTCATTGTGTGGTGGCAAGTACTTCAGCCTGACTCATAAGGCAGGACTTAAAAGGGGAGAAGAAACCTCAAGAGAGTCCCTTAGAGATTCCCTCACAATCCAGTTCTTGCAAACATCTGGCTTGTGGCTATGGGAAATAGCACTAAAAGAAATAGGAGCTGCCTAAAAGCAGCTTATGAATGTAGAAGAAACAGTCAGATACAGCTGATTGGAGGGGGAGTTCTTATTCTGTAGATGTCTTCTGGCACAATGAGAATGAATAATGTGAATATGCATTGAAACAGTTGTTTAGCTAATTTCCCCTTTTGCAATTTTTTTTTTAAATGATGACCTGATGAGTACTAAATGATGAAGGCTTACAAGAGTAACCACCAAGTGTACAAAGCTCTATTTAGTCATCTGTTGGTTGTTTTTTTTTTTCCTTTCTGCTGTCAGAATATGAGTGATGCAATGGCGATTCTACATAAGTTACAGACGGGTCTGGATGTCAACGTGAAGTTTACAGGTGTACGAGTATTTGAATACACACCTGAATGCATAGTGTTTGATCTTCTTGATATCCCCTTGTACCATGGATGGTTAGTGGACCCTCAGGTAACTTTTTTTTTTGGTTTTTTCAATAATTCAAACAGAATACAAGTTATTCTGAATTTTGTTGGGGGGAGGGGAGATGTTGCAGAATTTTAACTGGAGTCAATAATAATAATTATGGCAATGGGTTTTTTAGTCAGAAAAAATGGATTTCCTTCAGAGAGGAGTGAATACAGGCTATACGTGTTTTTTAGTGTAGTAACTTTGCAGAGACTAGGTCTATAGTCAAACTAACTTTCAAAACCTTCTATGCTGAATTAATGACTACGTAAATGAGAAGTGTTGTTCCAAGGGAGGTAGGAAGCTGTCAGATACGGTGTCCCAGTCGTCGTTTTTGAAAGCTCGTTAGAGAACACGTGGAAGGAATGCAAGGTTGCTCTCCTCCTTTCTTCTGATTTACTAGTTGCTGCTTTTGAGAACTGAGGATGTTAGAACCAGAGAGAACTGCATCTTTAACAAACATATAATTTATTTTTAATGATATTATTTAATAAACAGTAAACTGGTACTGTTTACTTAGGGAGAAACTGGTGAGTTTGGCTGGAATAATTTGCCTCAGATTTTTTTTCTTTTTCTTTTTATGCCTTGTTCATGAAAGTTGCTGTTCTCTTATCCCGCTGGACTTCCCTGCCACCCAGCTGAGACAACTGATGCCCCATTCTCTCCTCCATCCACTTTAGCAACAGCTTTTGAAGTTAAGCATTAACTTAAGGATTTAAAATGGGATATGAGACAGCAAAATGTGTAACAATCTGGGCTAAAACTTTTTGGCCTAGCATTTTTAGGAGGATAATGTCCTCTCTTTGTTGAAACTCTTCTTATTTTCTTATGAATAATTGCCTTAGGCTTACAGTTGTGTTCTGTTCTTCATAAAGGCCAAGTTCTCTGTTCTGTATGCTGTTCCTTCCTGCTACAGGTTGCTGACATAGTAAAAGCAGTTGGTAACTGCAGTTACAATCAGCTAGTGGAGAAGATAATTTCTTGTAAACAGTCAGACAACAGTGAACTGGTTAGTGAAGGTGGGTAACTTTTTTCTATGCTTTATCAGAGTATCTACCCTCTCTAATCTTAGTTACATACTTGTATGTGGGTCTGGACATGTAGAGATAGAAGTGTGGAGAGCTGCATTCTGTCTGCTGAACTTCTTTCCCTGGGCAGTCAGACAGCACTGTGCTTGTCTTCTAAACTTCCCTTATGCAATTTCCAAACCAAGGATCAGCTTCATTCTCTTGATCTATTAAATATACTTTTTAAAAAGCTGGAGAGATCTTCCTTTTATGAAAAGGTATTATGGGCAGCATTCAGATTTCAACTTGGCTATTGGTATTATCTCCTATAGTTAGAATATAAATTATATACCACCTGATCACAAGGAAAAATCAGTAATATTAGAAGCAGATATAGCATTTCTGAACATGAGAGAGTTATCTACAGTGCTGAGGTTTTAGAACTTTCAACTCGTTTTCCCCTCTCTGAATGTGTTCCCTTAGATTTGTGGTAATATGGGGGCATCTTAGCAGGGAGGAGATGGGAAAAACATTACCATTGTAAACAGGTTTTATATATTAGGAAGTATGTAATAGACACACATAACAGTATATATTGCTTTTGTAGGATTTGTAGCTGAGCAATTTCTAAATAACACAGCTACACAGTTGACATACCATGGACTCTGTGAGTTGACTTCAGCTGTCCAGGAGGGAGAGCTTTGTGTGTTCTTCAGGAACAACCATTTTAGCACCATGACCAAATACAAGGTATATTCAACATTTTTGGCTTTACTGTTGTGGTTTGCATTCTCATTTCAAAGCAAATCTTGTTTTTCCCTGTCTTGAAATAGAAATAAATTCTAGTTTCTTGTTATATGTAAGTACGGCTTATGGTGAATGTAAGCAAATGTTACTTGTGAATTATTGATTACAGTGTTTTAGATACCAGGATCCATTATTACTTTAAATCTTATTGTAGCTTTTCCCTTTATGCTGAGTTTGCTCCCTGTGTTAACTGCCTTTCTTACATAGCTTAAATTTACTTGCAGTTTGTGATTGGCAATGATAAGGTTAATGAATTTATTTAATTTCTTGTTTCTGAGGATATAGAACTTTGCTTCACATTTGGGCCAGGAGATGAATAGCTCCATCATGGTGTTCAAAACACCAAACATTTGAAGAAGTTGAGATGAGCTACAATATTGGTTTCCTTTGTTAGGGAAGAGATTTTTTTTTTTTTTTTTTTTAATCTGAAACTGGGGAAGTGAAATGGTGAGAATTGTGAAAGGAGTATTCCAGGATTCAAAAAGCAAGTGACAACTTGGTTAATGCTTCTGGGCAACCTTTCTCTGTGGAACGGAGAATCTGGCTTGGCAAGTTTACAGTCTTTGTTCTAATATAACTTTGCCTATACTAAGGTGATAGTGTATTTTTATATATCTGACTTGGGTAGAAATGGGCAGAGTCAAATTGTCTCCTAAGATTTAATCATTCCCATCTCTTCAGTGATAAATGTGAATATTTTGAAGTAAACTTTTCATTGGCTTGCAGTGTCAAATCATCCTTAGGTTTAGACATTCTCTCAAACATACATATGAGTTTTTACCTTTGTGCAGAACTCTTGTAATTATATTTTGGTTATCTGTTATTAAATAAGACTTTACTTTCATGTACACTTGCATTTATGAATAATGGTAATAAATGCAAAAAAGGGGGGGTGTAACATACAAAAACATTAAGGAACCACTGTTTTTGCCATCTATTATATAGTAATGTCATATACCTCATGTGAAAGACACTAACTTCCTTTTGGCAGTACTAATCCTTTTTTTTCTCTCTCTGCTAATCTTAACTGTCAATGCTTATCTTTGGCATTTTGAATAAATACTCATAAGCTGAGCTAAAGCTCTGAATAGTCCTGATAAATAATGATTAACTCTACAAACAGGTAACACGTTTGGTTTTCTAACAGCTTCTTAGAGTACATCTAAGATTTGTTTTAAATCTATGTACAATGATACTCTCTTAAAGCAGTAGGACAGATAAAATGATCTTTCTCTGCCCTTCACTAAAAAAAAAGTGCTATGGAATATATCTGTTTATGGTCAAAACTATAATTGTTATATTTCCTGATGAAGTTAATTTAGGTCACAACTGTAAGAGGTGTAGTTTTGTTTCTCTCCATTTTTCTAAATTTAGCTTGTGCAATAGTTGGTAGTGGTTTGTCAAGTAAGCCTGTACATTGTTTTATGGTTGCTTTCATTACAGGGAAAAAAAGACCCCCAACCTCAAAACAATGTGGTGTTAAAAAGAAAATACTAAGTAGAAGTACAGATCTACTTTCTGGGTACAGATGGTACCTAGAAGCACAGGAAACCTTTTTTACTTTGTTTACAGGATATTCCAGATAAAATACTTAAATCTTTCTGGAAATAATTTGGGTTTGTGCTATTATTAAAACTTTTAAAATATAAAATATTCTTTGCATTAAATACAGTAGAGTATCACTTTGACCTTGTGAATTATAAATACAGAATTTTGTTTGTAGAATGTGGACTGTTGTCTTCTGCAGCCCAGTATTTAGATTAAAGGCCAAAACCTGGTGTGTGTTTGTCAGTGCTTTTATCAGCTTCATACTTGCAAACAAACACTTCTCAGTTGAGATCCTTTTTCCTTAAAGAAATACAATGCAATACTTCAATGAGTTAAATATCCTTAACCAATATTAATAATACAGAACAGGTCAAGGCAGTGAGTAGAAATCTGTGTCTGAATTTTAACTGTAAGAACTAAGTCCAAGTCCTAAGAAATACTGAGTTAAAATATTTGAAGAATAGTATTATTTGTTAGTTGTGTATTTAAGCTTTACTGCTTCTAAGTCACTATGGCTTTAATCTTGTCCTTTTTGACAAGTCTTAGACTTCTGAAATGCTAAGTTTTGGAATATGGGCCATCATTCTTGTGTTTCATAGTCATTATGGTGACCTCACTTGCAGCTAGTGTTCAATTTCTGTGTTATCTACAGGCTTTTAGTTCTTGGGGTTGTCACTTCTAAACAGGGTTCTTCATTTTGCCTTCGTTTTCTGGTGAGTGGTACATTACAGAATTTGAAATATCAAGAAACTGTTGTAATAAAACCAGAAATTCTTTATTTTGTATTTTTAAAAGTCAGCAGTAATCCTTCTGTCTGTTTCTAACCTACCTAGCTATTTGCAATAGCTATATGACTAGGTATTCTTTCATATCAAGGAAGTCTGAAATAGGCTTGACTTGGGCTTTTAGCCAAGATTAGCTGTCCAAAAATTTTGGGACCTCCAGTATACTCATATGAGTGCCACATGCATTGTTGTCACAAGATTTGAGATTTTTCAACTGTTTTACTCTTTACTAGGTTTAATGCTAACTCTGCAGATTTTTAATGGAGTTTCTTTTACTTCATGGTTTGAGCTGTAGTCAGCAGTAGCTGGACTATGGGGAAAAGTCCCTCACTTAGGAAAACTGAAGACAATATATGCCAAAGAAAATTAAGGTGTAGAACTTTTAGGGCAAAAAGTATGCAATTTGTTTGTCTTTCTCGAATACTGCCCTTCCCTCTTCCCCCTCCAAACCAATATATGGAAACACACAAACAAAACAGTTATGAAGTTAAACAAAAGGGAGTTATAATAAAAGTTATGTACATGTAATAAAACTTGTATATTTTTTAAAACATTTATACTTTGAATGATTAGCAAGAATTTATAATGAAAAGTCCTTAAGTACATTAGGCTGTTTAAGTATTATTCTAATGAAGCTAATACTTAAACTTTTATTTGGAAGCTTTCATGTACAGCAGACACAGCAACTTATATGCTGGAGATGTTTCTTATGTAGGGTTTTGGGGGGCCAATATTTTAGTGGAAGGACTTGGATTTCAGTATATTTCAAAGAAAGTAGAACGTAGGTTGATCTTAACTGCACTTACTGGAGGAAAGAAAAAAAACCAAAAACCAAAAAACAGATCGCTAAGCTTTTTCAAAGGAAATGCAGAAACCTGTTCCAAGTTCTTTTATATGCTTATCTTTTCTAGAATTGGCTTTAGAATTGAGGAGCAGGTGTGAGTAATTTAAGAAAAAGAAATACTTGGTGATATTGAAATAACTCAAAGCAAAATTCATAAATTGGAGACATCTTAAAGTTCAATATATCAGTTTTTCTAATAAAACAGATGAACCCAAATAGCCTTAGTTCTGCTCTATATTGGTGCCACGTAACAGTCATATGATTGTGATTGAGCCATTTTTAATATTTGTGGTGCTTGGTTGAACAGATTTATTTTTTTTAAGTTGTACTAGAGTTCTTTCCACATCCCATCTGGTAAGTTTGTTTTAGAGATAATAGATATTTTTCTCTTTTAAAATATATTATATATGCATTTATCTGTCATTCCTTAATAAGGGATAATCTTGTGGATATTTTAGAGCAGAAATGGGAGACGTGGAGACTGGTAATATCCTTTGTGCTTATAATTTGAACTTCCTGCTTAAGTCTTTATTATGAAGCATTTGCAGGGAGGATTTACTAACACTGACAACACTTTACCCAATTACGCTGCATTTAGAGTGGCTTTCCACTGTCAGATCAAAGGATCTTTACCTTGCTTTTGGATTGCTTATTTTAGAGGGCTGTCTTATTGAAATGAGAATTACGTGAAAGTGTGAATAAACAGTGCAGTATTCTGAATTCCTGTATCTTAGCTTTGAAAATTTTTTTTCATAGGCTGCTGTTACAAGGTGTTGCATAGTGGCAAGAACTCTTTGGAAACATTGGGTATACTAGTGCCCAACTAGTATGATTGTTAGGCTGGTTAATCTACTCATGCTTCCTTTTGTGTCCAGTGTCTCTGTTGATTCCAAGATATTCTTTATTTTTTTGCATGGATAGTAAAGGAATTTGTAAGGAAGGGAACTGGAGTGACTCCTCACAAATGTGGCTTTCCTTTTAATATTATTTTTTTATTGTTACTAAATTAACAATAATGTAGGTGGGTTGTTTGTTTTGGTTTTTTTTTACTCTTTTAAGTGCTTCTTGTAAGATCAGAAATAGAATGGTTATGAACATACAGCAACATTATGAATACCTGGTGTAGATTAGGGAGGTATCAGTGCCATTATATACTGTAGGCAAAAGCTTATTAACAGTGTCTGCTAGCACATATTTAAAAGGCATTTCTACACCAGTTATGGGGATGCAGATAATACTTTGGGCCTTGAGCTGGATAATAATAGGTGAGAAGTTGTATTAGAACACTTTTTAAAATGTTTATTATTTTAAAAAGAGTATTTGACTTGTGAACAAGGGAAAAAAAGCAAAAGGGGGAAAAGTGGTTTTAGTTCACTGTCACTGTATTTGAAAATATTTGTTACTGTTTTGAAATATTCCAGTTCAATTTAGTATATGGACACTTCTAAAAAGTTAATCTTCAGGCAGGTAACTGTTGTGCCATTTTTACATATCTTCCGGATTCCAGGCTCAGGGAGTAAGAGTTAAATGGAAAGGGCTCATTCAGTAATAATTTTTTCTGTTTTAGATACAGCATTCACCTTAAAATTGTGGAAGTTGATGAGTAAAGTAACAATAATAGAAGAATGGTGACAGTGCATTTTTTCAGAAATTACTATGAAAAGTTTTGAAGTAATCTTCTTCTGAAGACTTTAGTGTTTTTAAAGCTGCTGAGTTGATATCATAATGTAATTGTAAAGATTCACAGATTGCATTTCAGAATAGAAATAGTCTAGCAGTTCAATTATAATTTGTTTACTCAGTTATATTATTTAGTGTAGTCTTGAATAATTAATAGTTTACTATTCTTCTGAAATTTGAAATTTGCATAATATATTGTAATTTCTAATCTGAAAAAACTTTTGAGTATTACGATCATGTTTATGTTTATAGAAAAATTATGTAACATTTTTAAAATTTTCATTATCACATATAAAAGAAAAGCAAGTATGGCAATTCTGTCATATTAGACATCTGTTGAAGTATGGTGAGTGTTAGTTAATAATTGCAGTTCAGTTATCAGATTTTTAATCTCTTTCACTGTTACTTGTCCATTTGCTGGAGTACTCATTTATTCTACTTCCTGTCCCTTTAATTGCCTATTAATGTCTTGGTTCATGTGATTATACAGTAGTAATTTTCAGCAGTTAAAGATGTGATTTTTTTTTTTTGCCTTTGCTTTGCATTACACAGATAATAATACATCACATGATAATTCCCTAGATCAAGGAAAAACAGGACTGTAAAGAGGGGATCAGTTTGGTAAGAATATCTTAGTTCAGTTGGAACATTTTTCCCACTGATGTGACTGTAATACAATCTTATTTTCTTTACTGAGAAGACACCTGTTTGGATTTTTAAGTATGTGTGTTGCAGTTATGTTCTCTACTTGATGAATGTTGGGTTTCTGTTTCAGAACTCAACACAGACTTTTCTTCAAATACAAAGTATATTTCATAGCAATAATTGCGCTTTTTCCTTGGGCATTTAAGATGATGTCTGAGTTTGGCATAGTAGACTCAGTGTATGTAGCTTCTTAAACATGTTTAAATATTTTTCCATTTCTTAAGTGTACCGTTTTTATTCTGAGGGTTATTCTGTTGAACCAAATGGTGTATAATTTAAAAAAAAACCAACACCAAACCTTAATCTTCTCTAACAGTTAAAACATTCAGATAGATTAGACTAATCTCAAAATAATAGCACTCATTCATGTCAACATTAAACACCTTTATAGAAACCAAGGGGTCTGATCCAGAAGTCCAAGAGAACATTTATATAGACTTCAAAGGATAAGGCTTAAAATGTTTGTCTTTACTGTATGAAGCTATTGGACAGGTGTTTGGTTTTCCTTTTCAGTTTTCTAAATTGCTGGAAACTTGGTAATTGGCATCAGAACAAATAGTTTAAAAGCATTAATTTTAATTACTTAATCTGGTCATGAAATTAACCCAGGAAAGGAGGTCTTGTAACCAGGAACACCAGCTGCAGCCTACATCTGTTTGCATTTCAGAAAGTTTTGGGTTTTGTTTTTTGGGGGTTTTTTTGTGCAAACAAGAGGAGCTTATTCTTCTAGGAGAATAGTCTTGCTTTTATCCTTGGCTTTATTTAAGCTTTTTATATGTGAAACTATAAAATCTGGGCATTGGTCTACAATATCTAGATATTGATTCTTTGGATAAATAATTATTCCTAACTTTATTGTAGGCACAGTTTACCTGAACAGTTACGCACTTGAGACTTTATTGTTTTACTCCCCATTGACAACAGTCCTTAGTAGTTATTATTGCTGTATATTATGTGCTAGGATTTTGGGGGGCAGTATTAACCCATGAGACTGTATTTACTAAAAACCCACCACACTTAAAAATAAACCTAAAAGATAAGGTGGTAATACTTTAGAAAGGGACAGTTAAGATTTTATGAAGGTAGAAACACATTTATTTTGTAAAGTATGATATTGTTCTTGCAAGGTGTACTTGAAAAGCATGTTTATGTACATTTGTTAGCTTAATTGCATGACCTTAGTGTGCTGATCATCCTGTTTTAGCTGTAACCCTGACTAGAAAGCAAATGGAGAATCAGGACCATGACCTATTAAGTAGAAAACACATTCTCTTTTTTGCCTTTTTTAAAGCTGCCTTCATAATTGTTTAGTTCAGTGTAAATAAATGTTTCTACACTTAATAATCCTTACTGATTCTGTCACTGTGCACCTTCTTTCTCTTTTCCTCCTGAAGTGTTGCGCTGAGTGGAGCTGAAGTGCAAAACTTTGTTTGGTAGGCTAAAAATGTGGTCTAAAACTACTGGACACATCAAGTCAGAAATCGCAGTGTTATACTGGTTGTATATCACTATCTCTTAGCAGCTAGACCGATCTCATGATCTCTTCAGTGCTGGAGAATGGTGGCTGGTTCCTGGCACCAGGCATGTTGTTACTGAGTGCAGCTCAAATTTAGAGGCAGCATGAAGGTCATATGATAAAAAGATTTTCTCATATGACAAAATCCCTTCAGTGGAATTTGGGTGTGCCAGTGAAGTTGGCTTGTGAGCCTTTAAGATTGGGAAGAGAACATGCATGGCATTAAAACAGTGCCTATAGAACCAGTCTGTAAATATGGCTTCTCTTTGCTTGTTGCAAAGAACTTTAAAACATTGAAGTTCTAGGAAGATTGGTATCTGTGGAGATGAATAGCTACATTACACCTAATACAAGAAGAGCTGACTTATTATTTGGTATATGAAACTGAAAGTTGTCCAATTATTACCAAAAGTTACATGACTATTAGCAATATTATGAGGGTCCTTGAGAATCTGTTTGGTTTTTTGGAGAAATTCCATTAAATTATACTAATACGAAGTAGAGATCAGAGCACTTGATAAAAAAACAAAAAGGGAAAGATTTCTTTGGATCTGCGATCTGTGGTTTCCTATTGTTATTTCATTCCAATAAAGTGAAAAGGAACTCTGTCTCTTCACAAGTACTAGGGAGCCTGTGTTTGTTGGTTTGCTAGATTTTGTTAAATTGAAGCAGCATGTTTTTAAACTATGCAGTTGGTATTGGAATTGGAATGGTATTGTTTAGGTAATGTGGTAATACGTAATGCAGTTTATTGCCTTTCATCAGGGAGCTGTGTTAGAATTTTTTTTTATTTACTCTAATGATGTTTTTAAAACCAGTGTTCAGGTATAGTTCAGCTGAGGAAGTGTTAAAAATTGAAAGTAAGAATATGAATTTTATTTAAGATTGAAACAGTTTTCTACTTCAAACAAGTGTTAGCTTTAAAATATCTTTGAATGACAGATACTAGATTCTAATCCCATAAAGGTAATAATATACTTTAATATTAGTGTGTGAAAAGTTCAGCGTATAATAGGTGGGAGATTATGAAAGCATTAACACTTTACTATTTCAGTATTATTAAGCTACGTTGTTTGAGCTGTTTAAAAAGTAATTTAAAAAGTATGGCATAATAGAAGAAAACTTGATGTACCCCCCCCTCTCCTTTTTTTTTTCTTTTTAGGTTTTGTTTGAATCAACGTACTGGTCAAAATAAAATTTAAAAGGTTCAAATACACTTACCTTAAAGATTCTGTGATTTATTTTTTTTTTTAATTTTTATTTTACTTTTTTTTTAAAAGACTTCTTATATAGAAGATGCTGTGAAATATGTATTCTGTGCAAATTCGAAATGTTGTGGAATTATTTCCTTTTATTTTCTTTGGGTGATTTTTAAGCATCAGAAGTAGCATTCAGTTTTAGGCAGGTTTCTGAGGGAAAGATGATTCCTTAGATCATGTTATGTGATCAAACTTGTTGCTGACAATTGTATTTATGTCTACAAGCCCAACTGTGTTGGGGTAACTGCCATTCCAAAGCTTGAACATATAGCGGTGTCCTTTGTGGGTTTTTTACCTGTTCTGTTTGGCCTTTTGTATAAGTGCATCTTGTGGTATTGGGTAATATTAGAACAATCGCTGCATATGAATCTTCAAATAATATTTTTGTTGTGTTGTGTGACCTACCAGCCACAGAAGGCGTGGCTGTAAACTTAGTAGGATTGAAGAGATCTGATTTTGATTTCAGCATCTCTGACAGTCTCAATGACTTGAGAGAAATCAGTGAGCTAGTTCTGTACTTGTTGAATAGGGGCAATGCTTTCATTTTTTGCCTGTTCAGACTATGAAATCATTACAACATTTGCCTCTTGTGTTTTGGTACATTTAGCACAATGATCTTTGAGAAGCTGTTGTGTGCTGCTGTAATACAAATAGCAAATTTCTGTGGATGTCGCAATAAACTGCTTTGATTTTTACAGCTAAAACACTGCAACAAGTTTTGCATTGAATATCTTGACCCAGTACGTTCAGTAATACTAATGGAAGCTTCATTCTTAAATGTGCTGTATGGTCAGTAATAACATTCTTGCTTTGGAGTATAATTCTAAAAACATTATAAAAGGGGTAGGGTAAGATTAAAAACTAATTTTAAATTTAAACTTAAACATAGATTATTTTTTTAAATTTTTTTTTTGTGTTGCTTTTCTGTCCCTCAAACATGCAGCACCATTTCCTTTTACTTGAGGCTAGTTTTTGTAATTTCCCTTTGCTTTCAGCTCCTCTCCCATTCCTTCAACCTAAGCTTGCATTTCATCCTTCCTGTACCTTGGCTTCTGGCCTTGTTAGTATTGTCTCTTTCACTCCCAGACCAGCCCATTTTATAATTTCAGGGTTTGAAATCGAGAAATTTAGCCTTATGGAACTGTAAAAAGGCTAAAATCCAACAAAAGCAGTTATTGGTGACAAGTGATAGCAAGAATCTTAAATTTAGTTTTTTCAATTGAAATAAACCTCAAATTCTGTCAAAACCCATTATAAAACATGAAGTTTGAGATCTGGTTGTTTTGAGGTAATAGCTCTTGGATTATTTGGAAAGATCACCTTTGTCTCCAGATCTTGCCTTTGGAATTTAATGTGATTTGTCCTGGAATTTAAAATTTACATTGCCAGTCTTGAGTTGTACTACTTAGGTATGTTTCCAAGGAGATACCAAGGTATGTTTTCACGTTTTATATTAATTTTTAGTCAATATGAACTTTCATTAATAATGAAAAATTACAAGATGGAACACAGAAATTAAGTGTGGCTGTTAATTTAGCAATGAATACTAGTATCTGGTGTTCTAATGCTGTATAGTGATTTATTTAAATTTTAAACTTGCTAAAAAATCTAAATGAATATTTTACTGGAATGCAACAGTTGTATTAGCTGATCATTTCTGCTAATTAGATTGTAAAAAAATTTTTTTTTAGTTTTACAGGTTTTCTTTATTCTTCTGCATAGGGTCAGCTTTACCTGCTGGTGACAGACCAGGGCTTTCTTACAGAAGAGAAAGTTGTCTGGGAAAGCTTACACAATGTGGATGGTGATGGAAATTTCTGTGATTCTGAATTCCACCTACGGCCTCCATCAGACCCTGAAACTGTCTACAGAGGGCAGCAGGATCAAATAGATCAAGTACTGGATTTATGCCTTTCAGTTGTATCTTTCTGTTTGCTTGTGACTATATATAACAATTAGTACTTACTTTTAGTCATATATATGTTTACTTACACAGTTGTTTATGTATGTGTACTCATGCATATATAGGAGTATAAAAATATTCTTTAGATACTTAGGTTGGGGTTCTCAAAAGTCCTACTTTCAAGTATTAGCATGACTTCAAGGGAGGAAGAATAAGACCAACTGTGAATAGTTTGGAAAATCTGATTTTAATCTCTCAGCATCCACTTCTGCAAAAAACTTATTCAGGTGAAATGTCACATCTTCCTTGTATATGGAAACAAAACCAGCACTGTGAAACTTTGCCCCTGTAACAAATTCATTTCAGCTCATGAATATTCTCATAACTGAACTTTGCCTTCTGATGCCAGCTTTGCTGAATGTAGGACAAAAACTATAGCAGACTGTATGTATTTGTTATTCTTAACTATATATAATAGTTTCTAGAAGCTGTGTCTGAGACAGGACTTACTTGTACCAGTTCATGCAAAAGCACATAGCAAGACCAAGCTCCTTGGAAATCTTACATTCTGAACAAGCAAAATAAGTTTATAATAATCACCATTAATGTTTTTTAAATACTGGGGAAAAAATGAATAAGCAGGTGCTTTTTAATAAATTCAAGCACTGTATATCTCTCTTGCAGATTAAAGAATCTGGCAGAGATAACAGGGGTAGTACTATCTTGAGTTGCTGTCTGGATATATCCAAAACCTACCTTTTGATTATTTTCTCATCTGTTTAGGAGTTAGTGTTCCTTATTGATGTACTCTCAACCCTATTCAGGAGAGTGGCGACAGATGCTCTATCAAGCATAATCAGAGTGTTAATTAGAAATAGCAAATTACAAAAAGACAGCTTCAAAATCTTTACTTCTACCTAGAACTGGTATGAGCTGACACTGTCTGTCTTTTGCTGCTATCCAGGTAATGGAATTTAACCCGAAAGCAGATTTTTTAAAATTAGCTTTTGTGTTTTGTTATGCTGTGACATAGGCACTGTGAAAGGAGAAATGTGAAGTAGCTGGTTTAGCCTTTCTGCAGTTCAGGTTATGAACAGGTTCTGAAACAAATTCCTGTTTTCCATGAGGTAAATGTATTTGAAGGTGAGGCTAGGAGAAAAGTGATGGTACTATGTAGCTGTACATGCTGAAAAATTCATTTGATATGACTTGACTATTTTCTATGGGAAAGAGCATTAATAAACAAATTTACCGTTTAGGATTATCTGATGGCATTGTCTCTACAACAAGAGCAGCAAAATCAAGAGATTAACTGGGAACAGATCCCAGAAGGAATCAGTGATCTAGAGCTAGCGAAGAAGCTCCAGGAAGAGGAGGACAGGAGAGCTTCTCAGTACTATCAGGAACAAGAACAAGCAGCTGCTCAGGTCCAGGTAAGAAAGCATTATTACAGAATATGATCATGAGTTTTAAAGAGTATCAACTTAATAGTTACATAGACACATCTACATTTGTAAATGTTTCAGACTGATAAGACTGCTATTTACATTCTATACAGCAAGTGACGAGATGAATATAGGAATCTTAAGACATATGCTATAATTGTTGGAATATGCATGCAGATACGGCAGTTGCTGCCACTTAAATACTTTTAAAGCAGACCTAACCTTCTAAATTAGGGTTTCATTCATACTATTTAAATTGGAGTGATGGGATGAGTTAATACGTAAGGTTACAAAGATTGTATTAACTAATATTTTATATTACTTGCAAAATAGCATTCAAGTAAGAGTTTTTTGATAGTTGAAGTTTTGTCTTTGTCTTGCAGAAGTTTGTTTCTTTACATTTTTAGGTCTTTGTCTATGATATGTGAATCTATTCAGTCCTCTTTAAAATTAGGAAATTAAGTTTCTCCCAGTACACCTTTTTGTCCCATCCCCATAAGGAGTTGCATTCAAAATGCTTGGAAAATGTGACTCATGCACATGTATATAAAAAATTGCCATATAACTGAATCCTGTGTGCAAGAGGCAATATTTAAGTTGGTGTTCTGGATTCTGGGAGTTTTAACTGCTAAAGGCTTAAAACTGCTTTTATTTACAAATATGTAAAAAATAATCTGTATGAAGGCTGAATCTTTGATGGCCTGAAGCAATTCAGAACCATTAACTGATGTGCTTGTTAGGCATGAAATAAGAATTTTGATAAGTAAAAGTTGTGTTATTTCCACTGCTTGTTGCTTTAATAGAATCATCAGTAGCTACTTCCATGATAAAGATTCACTACTGCTGGCTGCAAAAAGGTAGAAAGAATTGAAGAACCTGCTTAACAGGACTTAACAGTATTGCTCATTTGCAACTGTCAATGGATAACAGCTGGAATAAATGATGAAATAACAGAACTTAAGTTGCCTTTGTATACCGACCCCCTTGTCAAGTTCTTAACTAGTTTCTAGTCACAAAAAGCTGCTGCTTTGCCATATCTACCTCTCAAAACCAACACTTTCACTCTGCAACTTCTGAAATGTGAAATATGTTCTTATAGAAGAAACCAGGAAAAAATTCCAGTACAGTAATATAGAAGTGCCAGAAAATGCTCGAAGCCAAATTTTATTACTGAAACAACTGATCTGAATATGTGGACACAATAGAAGGGACACACAGGACTTGAAACATATTTTCAGCTGACTTCATTTTTTTAGAAATAAGTAGTTCTGTGGCAGTTCTGGAATATTTATACAAAAAGACCCTCCCTGAATTCTGCAGTCTGCATAATAGCTAAACTTTTGTTTGTGAACTTGAACACAGAGTAATACTTCAGACTGCATCTACAATAATGTTTGTTTTATTCAAGATTTTATTTTTTCTGCACAGCAGGTGCAAGGTGCTGCTTCTCCAGCAAGCGGAAGACAATCTGGGAGTAATGAACGCAAACGTAAAGAGCCTCGAGAGAAAGAGAGAGAAAAAGAGAAGAATAGCTGTGTTCTCTTGTAATAGAAAATGGATTTAGTCTGGAGCCCAAGTGCATGTCCTCAGAAGCAAAAACAAGGAGTAAAAAGGAAGACAAACCTGTTACATGCCGCCTGTGCCTGATTACCCCATGGATTTTGTTCATGTTTCAAGAGAGGATGGGTGACTTTGTTACAATCATACAGACTTTCTTCAAAGTCATAGTGCGTGCTGCTCAAGATGGAATTCCAAATCACAGTTGGATACGGCTGTGCTTTGAGTTATTCATAAGAAATACTGCACCTTGTAGCTGAACACACAAATCATGGCAAGTTTTGTGTCATAGTGACATCCATTACTCATTACATCAGTTAGTAAGCTATTTTATCTTCTACTCTAAACAACGGAGGTAATTAATTTTGTGTAAGACTTTTTCCTGAAGTCTGTACACTAGCACAACAGAGTTCTGTGTTACTTATATGGTATGAAACTATATCTTAGGCTGGGTATAGTCTTCACGACACAAGAGCCCAAATAACAGCTGGGCACTGCCTCCTCAATGTGTCCAGATTTCTTTGCTTCTGGATCTGGTATGTTCGGTTTTTTGAACCCAGATTTATACTGTGTTACTGCTATCATTGCACCTCCTAGCCAGCTTTCTTGCCCCAAGAATATGTGACTTGAGAGACATCATACAAAAAATTGTCATAGAAAATGGGGCATTTATTAATAAGCAAGATGAATATTGTTTGCTTTTCTTGCAATTACAAACTGGGTATGGCAACTCAGATGTTATCAGGGTTAAACAAGTAATTTTATAGGTAACTTTTTTCTTTTAGTATTTTTTCTCTTGTAGGTAAACTGGACCAGATAAGTTCTTATTTATTGACCTCTCCATATGATAGGTGAATGATGAGAGGAAACTAAGGTCTATAATAATCATTATTCTATGTAAGAATGCAGAGTTAAAATAACTAACTATCTGCCTTTTTTCCAGAAGTACCTTGAACTTTAACATGACGTTAACATGTCCACTTGTGTATTTAAGCAAGTGTACTGTAGTTAAAAACACACTTTTTTTGTTTGTTTTGTAAATCATGTATCCTTAAAAAGCACACTTCTGAAGGGTGAGAGAGAAGCAAGACTGCTCTCTGAGGTTGTTTGGAAGGGTGGTCAGGTGTAATATTTTGTTTTTTTAAATCACTAATTTAGAATTTTTGGAAAACAGATTTTTCTAATTTATGGGAACCAAATAAACATGTTGCATCTTGTAGTATTTATAGAATACAGAAATAGAATACTTACTGAATTTTGAGGGAACCACAAATCCTCCTCCACTCCCATTAAGTCAGTAACAGTTACTTTCTTGCTGAACCTTTTTGATAAAAATTTCTATTTAGCAATTTGTAGATACTTTTGAAAAAGGCTGCTTCTCCTGGACAAGTTATGTAATCATGCTCTAAGCCTGGGTAAATGCATTAGTATACAATAATCTGGGAAAGCTAAGGCAGCCAGGTGGAATATGACATTCCTGGTTTCAGGTGTTTGGAGAATGTCTGCAAAAGAAAGGGTGTCTAAACAAAAGTCCACTGGTAAAAAGCTGCTTTAAAATTATTTCAAGCAGACTTGCTGTAGTGATGGGAACCAGTCATCACATAAATCTGTTATGAACCTAGAATGAAAATTACACAGATAAAGGAAGAATGTCTTAACTAAAGGGCCAGTTTGTATCACTTTTTTCTTCCATGCCTTTTTCTCTTTTGCTTTTTTTCCACTTTTGTTACAATTTCCCTTTTATAATAATGATGTAATGAACAGTAGGAGGTCTCTAATACGCGAACTGTAAATTTAAAAATTTCTCTATTCTCTAGAAAAGTCATACCCAGAAAAGTAACTAATACTTAATGTATGCAATTCAGATAATTTTCTATGTCAGAGCAAAGGTTGATGTCTTTTTTTCCTTTGCAGCAGCCTAACTTCTTCAAATTAATGTGATGGAGGATCACCAACATAATGACTTATCTACTTTAAGCAGATCAGAAAATATTCCAGTAGTGTCAATAACGAAGACTTTAAGCCAGAATGTTGTTTAAAAACATTCTGTTACTAAGATTTTTCCAAATTTGTGTATTTACATTTATTTATTGACCTTGAAAAATAAATATGTCAAGCTAAGTGTTTGTTATCTTATTATTTTCAGTGACAGTATTGCCACTTTAAATTCCTTTTTGAACAAATCTAGCTGGAGCAGGCATTGTGGCTACAGAGTATATCTTTTTGCCTAAGATACTTGTATTAGAAGAATTCATGTAACATTTCCAGTTTCAGACAGATGTGCCTGAAATCTAATATACTGTAGTTACGGTAATATTGTCATTTAGTCACAAAGGAAGAAGAGTTAAATGTCAATGCTCATTATGAGGTTTAAACTCCCAGATAATTCAGTTTCTCTTTCAATAAAGGAGTAAAAGGTTTCAGGTTTTTTTGAGATCGCAGGCATGCTATTCAAACAGTTTTCTGTTAATATCCTTTTTTCTTTACAGGTCTTGAGGCTTTGGAAAAAGGTAAAGAATTCCTGAAATCTAGGGCATTGTTCTGCATGAGTTGAGCTTGTTAGTAGCAAAAGTTATAAGCAGATGAGCTTGTTAATATCCAAAATGAAATACATCTGGAAACTTAATTGATAACCTGCTGTGACTAATCTTGCAAAAGCAACTATCACAGCTGATCTCTATGACAGTATCTGATGATCAAAAAAAAGGAACAGAATTGCTTTTATCTCTAATAGTGAGCTTGGAAAACAATACTACAAGATATTCATGGAGTATCAAAAAGACGATGTCTACTTCTGACTATTTACTTCATTTGCCTCTTTTTTGAAGCTCATGTTCTGGTGTAAGGGTACAGATTTAGACTTTAAATCTGTTTATACAATTTAGCATGCACATGCTCCAAATACCTACATAATATATATGAAAGTGTCCAGAAAAGTAGAGTAGAACTTGTTTTCCACTAGATAAAAGCTAGCACAGAAAACAGAATCATAGAATTTTTGTTGTTGCATAGTAGTTGTGAAATTAAAAAAGCTAAATACAAGTATTCTTAAAATTAGCGAAAAAATGAGCACTGCCATAGTGATAAATGTTTTTCTAAAAGGCACTTTGTAAATGCTCAAATATACCACTTTTCTTGTGACACTCAAATGGAATCTGTGACCCAACAAAGCAGATCCAATGGAAGACTGTAACACCAGAGGATGAAATTAGCATTCCTGAAATTCACTTAAATACAATGCAAAAAATATATTTTGTATCTAGCCATCTAGTTAATATAATAAAATATGTGTTCAGATTGTCTTTACAGAGCTCTTCTTGTGGATCACAGGCACACAAGTTAAAAGTGAAGCATATGCTCTTCTGTGTACACTTGCGTTGGATTGCCAGTCAATCTCTACACTCATTTGGTATTTCACGTTATTGTCAAATGTTTCCTCAAACTTGTATATACAAGTTCTTGAAAAAATTTTCCAGTATGTAATAAAAGGCAATTTGAGTTCTTGAAATTGAATCTTTTGGTGTATTCAGCAGGAAATACTTGAGTAAAAGGTGAAGCTGATGTACTTTGAACCTTTGTTCTTTCCTGCTACAATAGATCTATAACCCAAAGCTAGCTCATTGCTTCGATGAGCTTTCCTACCATTAGGATGCTTATCATAGTCAATTGCTGAAGTTTATAGAAAGCACATCTAAATACAACATACTGAATTAAGAGCTGTATTTATTTTATATAAAAGTAGACTTTTTTTAAGGTTGTAACCTTAAGAAGCAGGTGACTCAGGAAATGCAAGTTAATTGATGCAGTATCCTCATTAGAAAGCATGTTAGAGAAAAGCAAAAATAACAAGCCTTAGTTCGGTTGCAATATAATGCTTACATTTTTTTGCACCAGTGTTATGATAACAAGACCTTGGTAACAAGAAAAATGTAACACTGAAAAACGTTCAGATAGTCCAATGATAGCAGATGTCACATGCAAGAACTTAAGACATATGCATTTTATCTTGTGATTCAGTGCAGTTACTTTTTTTTTTAAGCATAACTAGCAACAGACTGCTAGCAGTGTTGGGTTTGAGTGGGAATATTTGGTGAGATGAATGACACTTTCTCATACAAAATCATTCATACAGAAGTCTACCGGATGTCAATTTCCATAGTGTTTCCACATAGGTCCTTCTTGTTCACAGCCTGTTAGAGTTGTTGAGTAGAAAAGCAATGTATTTAAGCTCAACTGTCATCTGCTCTGCTGGGGAAGAAGTGCCATAGGGAAATGCTGAGGAGGAAGGACAGGCTGGAACATAAAAGTCCACCTCTTGAGGTTGTTTAGGGATTTTTTCCTTAATTTTGCTGTTATTTTAGACATAAATAGCTGTAGCACAGCATGCAGTGGCCAAATCTTCTCATCTAGGCAATGACCAGCATGCTTATTTCATAGTGGGTTCGCAGTGTCTGTCCCTGTATGCACTGTTTGTCACTCTCATAATGCTTCTAGGTCAAGACTAGCTGTTCTGACCCTCTAATATCTCTGGTTTTATTAACTGTCAGTTGTCTACTGTTCAATTTTGGTCATTATGCCAGCTCTATCACTATGAGCTCTCTTTACCTGGAGAGTTAGCTCTAGAGAAATTGCTGAAACCTGGAAGTTCTTTACTGCCTTTACAGTTCCTTTTCTGGTTTGTAGGATTACTTGTGCTCATGGAGAAGCTTCATGTGCTGAAATGAGCAATTGCTTGTTTTTTGAGGTTAAGAACTTTTAACTATCTATCTAGTTAATCATCTTTAGAAGTTAAGATCCCATGTTTACCTCTACTTGACAGTATAGAAAAATTTTCAACAAAATGTTGTTAGGTTTGGAAAATCCATAGGGGACAATTCAGATAAGTTTCAGTACTCAACTGAAAAGTTTGCTAGCTTAGTATAAACAGTATGCTTACAAAATAACTTATTGTAACAATATGATGAAAATAAAGGTGTCTCTTTCTCTAAATGTAATCTGTTGATGAAACATGAGATAAGGCACTGCAAGTGCTTTCATCACTAGTTGAGTCACGCGTTTAAGGAAGCACGTGGTGGTGGTGTGGCTAACAGTCGTGCTGGGGCCAAAAGTGCGTGAAATATGATTGTTTGATATAGTCAAACACTAAGCTAAATATATATAGATCTTGGGGGTGGACAGGAGCACAAACTTATGTAAGTTTTATATCACTTTAACTATAATCTCTTGAGAACTGTCCTTTAGTGCTGACCCAATTTCAGTTTAGGTCCCATCCGGCTTAAGTGATACTGATTGTGAAACTCATAAATATGGGAAGTGATCTACCAGTGTCTCATGAGACTTTAGCTCAGACAAACTTAAGATTCTCCATCACAGAGCTGGATGAAGTAATGTGATACTTGGTCTGTCTCAACTTGAAGTTCATGTTCTCTTTTCTTGTTGAAGCTGTTAGTCAAACTTGCACAGGCTTTCTGAGTTAAGACTTCAGCTGTAGCTTTTCAAAATTAAGATTATGCTAAATGGTCTTGAAAATTTCACCTGACATAGTTTAGCATTTTTAGATTTTTTTCTAAATGTGTTTCAGAAGAAGCTGGGATAACTGGTATTATGCCTGAAACCTTCTGTTGACTTTTGTTCTAGTTCACTGGCACATACCAAGGAAAGGGTCAAAATTGCTATTAGAAGAAACACCAGTGTGTTAATAAACTTAAATCAGCTGAGTAATGGGTAGATCCTTGGGTTTTGTCATGTCTTGTTTTGGGGAACTCCAAAATAATAATATGTAAATTGACAAATTTCTTCCCCTTCATATGAACTGGCCCGGTCTAGTCATTAATATTTGCATTGAGTATTTTTTCTTAAGGCTTGTTTATGTGGTCCAGACTGTAAAGCTGATGATGAGTTAATGTTTATGCTTATAATCTAGTAAACACTGCTGAGCATTCAGATACTGACACTTCCGCCTTGAGACACAGAAATAACACTGACAAAAATCAGTATTTACACTTAGCAACTCTGATGCTTTTAAATACAAGAGCTGTAGAACAGTTAAAGGAAAGATCTTTTTACCATCGCCAAAAAATGTTTTGGCGATGGTAAATTATAAAATTTAATGGAAACTATAAAATCAGATGTAAGAAAACATTAGTGCTGTTATACATTGCATCTCAATGAATACAGAATAGGCAGAAGTTTTACGAGATGAGCTGTGTTAGCCAGCTACTGCTGAAAGGCAGTCTGATTTGGCGTCCCAATTCCTTTACTGTAAATTCATGCAGCTCACAAAAACATAGTATAGTTTAACTAGACATAACCATGCAATCTTTATCTAGGTAATGCTAACAATTTTAATACTGAGGACATGATGATATGGACTTCTCAATGTATGAATTCCAAGTACATGTTGTCATTAAGTCCATATTATAATTCATTATATGTGCCAGCTATAATAAAGGTAGCATGATTATTTCTGTCCGTGCTATAAATGCACTTACTTTCTCTGAAAGAAATACAAAAAATTAGATGACTGCTTTCTTAACAGACTTTGAACCTACCTTGAAATGTTCTTTGTAATACTGTCTTTTTCAGTCTTGGGAAATTAAAGAATGCATAAAAATTTCTGTAGAAATGTAATGATTTGACACAAAGTTTTTCTTGTCCCCCCACCTTAACATTTGATTCTGTAAGAGAATGTTGCATTTAGCTATATATGCTGCAGCCACCTTTTAGAACTAACAAACTGCTTCATCAGTAGCAAACCTATGCTGTAGAAATTTCAGTGGAAGGATTTAATAAATATTAGGAAAAGAATTATTCTAAACAAAATAATGCAACATTTTGGTTTTTTACTGGTCTCTTGTGAATTGCAATAGCTAACAGTTCAGGGCTATCTTATAGTCGCAGTAATTAGTGGTGGTCAAATGCATTTTAGGATCCTTTTAAGCTTCCAGAGCAGTATTGCAATACTTAACACTTGTCCTAAATCTTTATTAGTATCCAGTCCAACTTCATACTACCAGATACAGCCATGAGGAGGAACATGACATTTCAGTGTAGCCTTATGCAAGCCAGTTCTATAGTTTCATTAAAATTTTTCATAGTTAATTACCAACATGTATCAGCTCTGCAAGCAGAGCACTGGGAGAAACAACTGAAATAAAAGCCTGTACTTCCAGCTTTAGCCAGAACTTCCAAAAGGTGCAGAAGAAGCTGGTGACTAATACTATTCTTTTGAAAAAT
Source organism: Haliaeetus albicilla (assembly GCF_947461875.1). NCBI lineage: Eukaryota > Metazoa > Chordata > Aves > Accipitriformes > Accipitridae > Haliaeetus > Haliaeetus albicilla. The sequence goes on along the minus strand of NC_091494.1, from coordinate 12,514,339 downwards.
CTCAGCCCAAATAAGAAAGTTTAATCTATGCCGTTTCTACACACCCCCCCCCCTTTTTTTTAAGAGGAAAGCTAGTGTTAGATTATCCTGTGTATTTGTCAAGAAAAAACAAGGTCAGTTTTGAATTTAACTGTCTTCAGTTTTGTTAGCTTTTCAGCATTTTATGCCTGCTTCCAGTGGAACTTTATTTTCTCTTCAGTACTGTGGTGTTGGGGCATCAACGGGCCTCTTAATTTTAGGGCTTTTGTTATTGCAGATTAACCACAGCCATAAAGGAGCTGTTTTATATTAATTACTGGTTTTGTTTTCAGTTGAGTTTTAGTGAAGTCCTTCAGATTGAAAGTTTGAAAACAGGTTCTATGTGAGGTGAGTAAGTAACTGTGGGGGTTTTTTTGGCTGGTTGCAGCCCTGGTAGACTGTACAATTGAGTTGTTTACTATAGGAAAAAATTACTGCTGTGGAAATAAAATCCTTCTTTTGCTTGGAAAAGTATAGTAGCTGGTTATCTTCAAGACCACTGCAGATAGATACAGTGAACCAATGAACCTGCTTGTGAATTTTTAAACTACTTATAATTCAGCATTTGCATTTTTTATCATGAATGGTTGCAAATAATTACATGTTTGCATTTCACATACTCAGTTTACAGCAGTAAGCTTGCATTTCTGGATTTCTCACATGCTTTCTTTTTGATGCTGGCAAGGTAAAATGACTTTCAAGAACCCACAGGTGACCCATTGACCATAGGTAGGTACAACTGATTTCAAGAGACAAATCTGTTGTACCAAGTGTTTCTTCACCTATATTTTGATAACTCTTGAAATCACTAGTGCTGTTACATTATGTTGAAGAGTGTGACTGGTCAGACAATTACAGTACAGACATTCATTAAATAAGCAGGACTCTGGTTTTGATACAGTTTGTACTTGCAGAAATAAAACAGTTAATACTTCCCCCCAGATTGCTATCAGATTGTATTGGACAAATTCTGTCACTTGCGAATGGTGTTTCCCCCTGTATTTTTGCAGTGTATAATCACTGTTTACAGGTTAAGCCTCAAAAAAATATGATAGTGGTACTTAAAACTATAGAAAGTATCAAGTAAGTATCTTGTCCTGTCCCACAGAAATTCTAAATCTGTTGCTACTTGCTCAGTACTAGTTCTTACATAAGAAGTCACAGAATGTTAATACCTTACAGCTACTTTCTTCATAAGAGTAAAAAATACTGTCATCAGTTCTTCCACAATAACCTGACAGACCTTTAATGTTAAATGACAGCGTTTTGGTTTTATCTTTCATATTACACCTTCTGGTGAAAGAAATTCTTATCCAAGTTTTAATAATTTTTGATTATCCTTTTATCTGTTCAATAGATGCATAGCTATTATTTGTACAACTTTGGATAATCACCTTATACATGTAAGCTTATTAAAGAAACTACAGATGAAACCAATGAAACAAAAAAATGAATCCTATAGAAGTTGCCCCTAGTTCTCCAGTGTTAAGTAAGTCAAATACTTGTTACCACATTCACTGCCTTGTCTGAGTCTTTTTACAATGAAATTATTAAAAAGAAAAAAATAATCTATGTATTTTAGGAAAGTTCCAAAAGACTTCCAGGTTAGTAATGTCTTCAAGATGCCATGCTTAGACCCACCAGAATCATGGAATTGCTGTGTTAAATCAGTAGTTTAGTTGTGAGCTGCCTGTTAGTCACCTAATGTTTACCTTGATCTCTAAATCTAGTTTTAAAAGGAAATGCAAAAATAAAAGCTAATGCAAGCTATTGTAGATTTACCAAGAGATGGGAGAAGTTAAATTTTTAAAAATCATATTTTAGAGGTGCATGACATGATTACATCTAGTCATGCAGTATTGTTTGTACCAATGTATGTGACTGAAGTCCTTTTCATCATGTTACACCATTATCCAACATTGTAATGGCGTCTACAAGTTCAACTACTGAATGTTTTGCATTTTAAAAGCCTTAATTGTTTATATTGTATTAATGTGTTTTCAAGACTATAAGGAAACAACCATTTCCTTGTAAATTGTTAAAATAATTTTGAACACTTATAGAACTGAACTTCTCTGAAAATTATTTATCTTAATACCCCTTTTTGTTGTTTGTGTACCACAAAAGAAAAACTGTTAAATTCTGTTATCTTTTAAAAAGTGTCTCCAGTTATCAGCCTCTCTATAGTTTAAGGTCTTTACCCTAATGAGATTTATTTTGGTTAACAGTCTTCTGAAATTCATTGTATGTAAATAAATTTAAGTGAGCAAACTTAAATAAACATTTCATTTAGCTATTTAAGTTCTTTCCTAATAATAAAGGTTGGATGAAATACTAAAGAAAAAAAAAAAATCTTACTGTGGAAAAGGATAGACTACTGTTGATCTGAATTTATAAATTATTTAAAGTTTTTTGGCAATTTGTTTTCAATTGAGATTTTTTCTTCCTCATCATCCTAGTTTACTTCAATATTTTAATTAAAAGTGAAATCTATATAGGCACAATCACATTTTCATTTAATTAAGCAAAAAAAGTCAGGAAATATTATTTATACCTTTAACAGTTGGAAGGCACATCTAGACCTGTTTACTGTAGGCATGGTATCAAGTCACAACTCCAGTTTTATTTTTGTACTTCTCTATAGCTTTGTCTTCCAAGGTTATAAACTTTCATATTTCCCATTTGATCTATTAGCCACTACAAATTCATGTTATAGCAAATAGTTATTTTGTATGTGTTGTCACACCTAATTAAGCATAGACTGCAGCCAAATGGATATGTACTTTTTAAATGCACTCTGAACTTGTACTTTCTCTTGCAAACACCTGCAAAAAAACTCAGTAAATTGAACTTCTTAGAATTGAACAACAGCGATGTATTAAATGCATCAAGATAAGTTACTTACTGGATAAATGTGTCCTGAGACAGCGTATTTCTTTTGTTTAAACCTAAATATTTGTCAGTCGTGAATATTCATAAAGGATTAATTATAGCAAATGCTGTTATACCAGGTTTCTGTCTCCTTCCATCTTTCCTGAAAGGCTACTTACTCAGAAACAATTTAGTTTAACTTGCTTTCTGCTACTTAATTCCTCTGGAGCACTGCAGGTACTTAGCAGTTCTTCCACACAGCAAGCAGACTATAACCGAGGCTGGCAAAGATCCATGTGCAACATCAGCATGTTCTTACTGGCTCCTGCTTTAAAATTTGTAACTTAAATCATTCTTTAAAAGACAATCTGGACCAGTGAAAGCTTCCAGCTGTTAGTCAAATACTACTTTACAAGCTCTTCTTATGGTCTGTTAGTGAGGTCCTCTGTTAATTTCTGTAACTATCCAATTTGGTAAAGCTGTGTAGTGGATTAGATTTGGTCCCCCCACCCTTTTTATTTTTTTACTTGCTAAACAGCAGTGTTGTAACTATATACTTATGTTGGCTGGGTAATAGATGAGTCTCGGGGTGACTACCTAACATTTCTGATTGGGCCTGGTCAAGAAAGATTTAACATAGGCCATGCAATGTTAAATAAAACCACAAGGTTTAAAAGATGCATCTCTCTTGCTTGAGACCCCATCAGTGAACACTTGCAGGTATACCTGAACAAGACTGCATATATAGAATTCTCCAACCACTGTATGCAAAGTTCATTTGTGGTAGTCTGGTTTAAAAAAAACAGTTGTATCAAAGTTCTGCTCTTTGCTTAGCAAAGCTCTGGCAAACTGTAAAATTATTTCTTTACTACCAAAAAATAAAGGAGCACTCATGGGAGGCCTAAGCTTTCTTGTGCTATCAAATTTGCTTCTACACTTTATATTCAGTAACAGCGAAGGAGACAAAGAAGTCTTAGTTGGAAGCTAATGGCACCCATGTTTTGATTTGCTATACCAACATGTCTGTTTAATTCTCTCTTCCCCAAAGACTTGTTTCAAAGACTTACTAGAAGCTATACAGAATATGAAGGTTTATTTCAAAAGAATACATTTGCAAGAATACACATAAATGCACTCAATGTAACAGTACCTTCTGCAAAAATAGGTTACATAATACCCAGTAATGAAAGAAAAATCTTATTTCTCTACAAATTAGAAAGCAGAGATAATAGCCTGGACAACCTTCAAAATGGAGGTTATAGTTGTGTATGTTGTGATAAGTAGCTAACTTTAAAGCATGACACCACAGAGCTAATGTTGGTAAATCAAACTACTAGCACACAGCTGCAAACTATTCTTTTATACAGGATTAACAAATATTTTGGTTCCAATTTGTTTTTACACAGCTCTAGTGCCTCAGGGAAAATGCTTATCAAAGATACACAAAAACTATCCAAAATTACAACGTAACTATTAAAACGCCTCCAAAATTGAGAGGAAAGTAATCATGTTAAATTAAAAAAATTTAACCAGGACTTCCAGACAAGATTTCCTGTTTTTAATCAGAGAAAGTTTACAAGAGATTTCAATAAGTTATCTTGAAACCAAGCAGCTGTAGGTCTTAGAATCTTCGTGGAGGTCCACCTTTAAATGGCTTAAATCCTGAGCCACTTCCCCTCTGCATGGAATTGCCTGTGATCTGTACAACTCTATTAATTGGTGAAGAGTTACTGGAAACAAAGGTTTTAAAAAAGTGTTAAGTTATGATAAGGTTCTAAACTCTTGGTGTACAGGTAAGAACACTGTTACAACTTATAGCACTCAACTGTTAAACCTGAAGTCTCAAAAGACACAAGAGACTTTGCAAGAAGTCACTTGCTTCTGTGCAGCCCAACAATACTGCCACTAGCAATACGACCATTGTGGAGCCATGTGCTGGCATGGAAACATGGGTTTGTATTTTGTGCAGCAGCAAACCATCCACAGAAAGTAATGCTGCTTGCACTGAGACTACTGTACTGCCTAATCATAACCAAAGCTTTAAGAGGTCAGTAGGGAACAGAGAGGAAGGAGTAGTTTTGGTACCTTGTATGTGGAGACATCATGCCACCTCCTCCACGGCCATCTCCCATTCTCCTTGTGTCATGATACCCACTTCCTTGAGAACTAGGTCCATGCCATTCTTTTCTTGGTCCAGTTTCACGACTATGGCGTTCAACAACATGTCTGTCCTCATTATAGTGCTAGTAAGAAAGTGATAGTCATTTTCAGAATGAAAGGCATATTTCGTTATCAACAGGAAAAGAGCTTTTCAAGAAAGTTAAGCTTACAGCTTATATATATATATAAATATAGAAAAGTCAAGCATCTTGTAAGATTTCAGTCCACAGGCAGCTAACCCATGCTTATATGGGTCCTGTTAAAAATAACTCTAAATAACAAAAAGACACTAATTTGCAATAATGACAGTGTGGGTATGCAGGGAGTGAAGTTCCATGAGCTCGTACTTTACTCCCAGTTATGCCCTGATCTCATATAATCAGACAAGCATGTTCCATATGGCTACAGAAAGAGAAAGACTATTTTTTAAAAATGCTTGAGGATCTAGTAGCATGGAGCAATTTAGTCTGTAGACTTTAAGGACAAATCTTACTGGTTTTTCTCTCAGTAGGACATTGCAGTTAACAATTACAATGATAAACTGCACTGAAAGTAGCAGGCAGTGTAAGGTTAAAACCCTGAAAACATAGGATGACAACAAATTCTTAAAAGTCCAATCAGCAACTCATTCAGGCATTGTTCTGATCTACCTGAAAGATGCTAATCATAAAAAAAAATTGGGTATGTTTTCTGCAATTTCTAGGCTTATTAAAAAACTCAACAAAAAAGAACCTTAAAAAAACCTAACTTGAAAATACCCAGGATGCTTGCTAATGATTTATATCATGCTATATGGTCATTTTTCCAGCGTGATTTTGCCTTTTCCAGTCTCTCATGCACACAAACACAAGAAGATGACTCACTTGTCCTCCACCTCTTTCTCCCATCACGCCTCGTTCTCCTTCCCTGCTTCCATACCCAGAAGCACTGCTACGGCTACCAGGAGGTGCACCTCTCACATGTCCAGACACTTCTCTTCCTGATCGATCTGGCCTCTCACCTCTGTAAAAATTGCTTTTATCAAAATTTTGCTTTCAGTATAACAGAATTGGTATCAAATCATAGCACATGTAGACTTTGAAGATTCCGTTTTGTTTCTCAGGTTCCTAGCAACTTGCAGTTAGCTTCTGAGAAATATTCTTTTAGATCTATGTAGCTCTCTAAATAATTAAAGCTTACAGGTTATTGGTTTACATCCGCATTCTTGCACAAAAGCCTCCTTACTGTATGTTGCTACACACGATTAAGAATAGACTGCTGGGAGTCAGCATCAACTTTACAGATGAGGTTTAGCATATGTGACAACCTACACACAAATTTTTTTCTAATGCTTTTGGGAAATGACTTTGCCATTCTTTAGGAAGTGGTCTGTTCTGTCTTTACACATCAGTTCTTGAGGAATTGCTACTATGGATAAATTCTGCAAGAATCAGTACCTTCACTAGTTTGTTGGTTACCCAGCATATTTACCTGCCGTCCCGTTTGTCTGTGTTTATGCTTCCCTCACTCTTCCAATTTGTTTGTCTAGGTGGATTTGAACCAGTCTCTCTTGGATGTCGACCATGTGGTATTTCAGGTCTGTCATGAATTATCACTGTTCTTCTTTCATCTCTGTCTCCTCGCACTTCTCGTCTGTCTGTATCTCGAAGTTCACTTCTTGGCTGTGGTGGTTCATTTCTTCTGGACTCACTGAAGTTCTTAGGATATCTCTCAAACCCTGGCTCTTCCCTTCGTGCTGTTGGGCGAGTCTTTTTTGCTTCACCTTGATTTACAAAACGTTCTCGCCTAAGTTGATAAAGTAGGAAAAAGTAATTTAGTTGTCTCCCATTTTCCCATTTCTCTGCACATGTAAGCACATGCATGAGTATACAAAAATAGTATTCATCTTTATGTTACATGTTTATTACTATCTATGTGGTATATAACTCAAAGATCCTTCCCACCCCAAATTATATTTATTTCTACAATTGTCATTTTGAGCTGAAGTTCTTGCAGCCAGTTTAACATTTCTTTATGCATTTATCTGTTCTCATTTTGGTCAGCTGAATTTAAGCAATTGTAGGGCCTCCTTTTTGCCTAGTATGAAGCAGACGGCATGCTAGATTTCTCAAGTTGGCTAGAAAATATAATTCTAATCCATTGCAGCATAAAAGCAGAAGTCCAGAAGCTACAATTATGTGGTCTTTATAACTGGTTATTAGAGATATTTAATGGAAACATGAAGTTGAGTCTGGAACCAGCACTTACTGCACAGTTGCATGGATCCTCATAAATACGACTCGTGCAAGTAATGCTCTCAACTCTCATTAAATCCATTGCTTTTAGCCTTGCTTCTTAAGGAGGTAAGTTACCAAGTAGGACAGATCTAATCCATCGGAACCCACTTATGACTAGATGTGAAAGAGGAATAATCGCAAAAATTCTGTTGAAACTTCACCCAAAAAAGAACACCAGGCAGCTAATCTAAAGTCCTCAGAGAAAAGCTGACTAGATTCCATGATATAAATGGCCGGCCCTGAAGATACAAGATATTTTAGGACACCACTGCAATTCTGCATCAAAACTGTATAAAGCCTTTAGTACCATTTTAAATTTTGAACAGTTAAGAGTGAAATACACAGAGGTGTTAGCAAGCAAATACCTGCCCTATTACCTAAACTTACCTATCAAAAGAAGATGATGGAACAGAAGAACCTTCTGGATATCGTCCTCGTTCTCTGTGATCAAAATCATTAAACCTGTTCTGCTGGCGACTGTAATCTGAACCGTGACTAAAACGTGCATCTGTATCAAGAGCCATCTTCTTATTCTCATTCCAGTAAGGATCATCTCTCCTTTAAGCAAAGCAAATGAACCCTCAGTTACATGTATCCAAATCAAGGCCTAATATACTGAGAAATGAGTCAGTTGTCTGTTTTAAAGACGCTCATTTAACCTTTGGAAAGCCACTAACAAAAGGTAGACTCTTTAAATAGTAGTGAACAAAATAATTTAAGGAAAAGAACCCTAAGACGCCCCTCTGTTTGAAGTTGTCCTGGTTTCAGCTGGGATAGAGTTAACTGTCTTCCTAGTAGCTGGTACAGTGCTATGTTTTGAGTTCACTATGAGAAGAATGTTGATAACACTGATGTTTTCAGTTGTTGCTAAGTAATGTTTAGACTATAGTCAAGGATTTTTCAGCTTCTCATGCCCAGCCAGCGAGAAAGCTGGAGGGGCACAAGAAGTTGTCACAGGACACAGCCAGGACACCTGACCCAAAGTGGCCAACAGGGTATTCCATACCATGGGACATCCCATCTAGTATAGGAACTGGAAAGTGGGGATGGGGAATTGCCGCTCGGGGACTAGCTGGGTGTCGGTCGACGGGTGGTGAGCAATTGCCCTGTGCATCATTTGTACATTCCAATCCTTCTATTACTACTGTTGTCATTTTATTAGTGTTATCATTATTAGTTTCTTCTTTTCTGTTCTATTAAACCGTTCTTATCTCAACCCAGGAGTTTTACTTCTTTTTCCCGATTTTCTCCCCCATCCCACTGGATGGGGGGGAGTGAGTGAGCGGCTGCGTGGTGCTTAGTTGCTGGCTGGGGTTAAACCACGACAGAAGTGCAAATTAAAGAAATAAAATAGCAATAAAATAGGTAATAAAAATCTAAGCAATAGTATACCATGTTGGGCAGTTTAAAAGAAAAAACAAAACCCCAACAAAAACAACACTGTAGCAAGATTTTGCCTTGAAAGTAGCCTTCTAGGAAAAAAAAAATTGCCCTCTAGGGGAAAAAAAAAAAACCACAACAAAAAAAACCCACCCCCAAAACAACCACCCACAAATCAGAACAGCTTTTTCAGGAAAGAATACTGTAGGAAACATCACAGCCTTGCTTACTAGAAACATTCAGGTACAGTCTCTATGATAAGAATATGAGATACGGAAGTGTATCATCAGTACCCTTGAAAAATGAAGCTGTCTTTATTCCTCTGGTGAAGAAATATTAGTGTTCTGCTACTGTATCTACCATGACAACTTACATTTACCTTCCATTGTACTACTGATATGTCAATTTTATGGCTAAGGTCTCAGTCCTATTCTTATAATCAAATAAGGATCAAAGCCAGGTCAATTCATGTGGCTCAAACAGCAAATAACAGATGTCATCAGCTTCAGGAAAAATTAAAAGCAATCACATTGACTTACTGAACCATCGATTTACCAGAAATGTGAATTCTTAACAAAGTAGAAGCTTGAAATTTCAACCATTGAGGCAGAAGAACAACTTTTCTCAGCAAATGCACTGAATTGTGTTACGCTCTTTTCATACAGTAAGAATTAATTCAGGGGATGCTTCTCTTATTTCAAAACTCTCTCCTACACATAAGGTGTGTTTCACACACTGGGCATAAACTGATGTCAAAAACAAATACCAGAAATCCAGTTCTTCTGTGAAGACTTAAGGTACAAATGCATTTTCAAGTCTGACACAGGGCTGGTAGCTGTTTCTTTTTACTAAGTGCTGTAAAACAACGGTTTGAGAATTAGATTACCTGTGATCTACATCACGTGGACGTTTCAAAGAATTCCTCTTTTCCTGTTCATAACGAAGTTGCTGCTGTTGTCGACGAAGTTCCTCCCTTTCACGAGCAATACGCTCTGCTTCTTTTCGACGTTCCTACCACGAAAGGGAAGGGTGAATAAACACAACAAATAAAATAGCTCTTGATTAGAGATACCTATAGAAGAGTTAGCAAGTATACGGAATTAATACTTGATCGTTTTCTATTAAAGGCTATCTGATGTAATTAATCCTTGGATAGCAGCTCAGATTAAAGAGTATAAGGAATACTTGTCTAAAAAAAAAGTAGACAACAGATCTGGAGAAGCTATTGCCTGTTAGAAATATCTTCGGGTAATTTCTTGTATTGCTGCTGTATTTGCTACCCAGAAACACATCTCACTAAGTTTGCAGTGACATTATCTAGGAAAAAACCTAGTAAAATAATGGAAGGCTAGTATGGGCAATATGATCTGCTGTACTTCAGTTTTAGAGACAGAAACATATAGCCACCGCATAAACCAGCAGCAACAATTTGCCGTCAAATTACTCACAGGTCAAGCAAACAAGATAAAAGATTACTGTTGTTGTACATTGTGGATTATGTAATGTTTGGTTGGTTCTTTTATGGGCTGGGTGGGCAAAGAGAAAAATTCACCTTAAGTGCAAACTGGGTTATACTCCAAAATGATATTGCACTACAGTCCAAAATATAAATGTGCATACCTGTTCAATACGAACACGTTCTCTTTCCAAACGCTCCCGTTCCATTCTTTCCCTCTCTAGTTTTTGCCTTTCAATTTCTAATCGTTCCCTTTCTCTCTGCAAGCATTCTTCTCGTTCATGCATTATTCGTATGCGTTCTCTCTCACGACGCTCCCTCTCAGCAATTTCTCTTCGCCTAAAGGGGAAAAAAAAAAAAAAAAAAAAAAAAAGAGGTAGCAGAAACTGATCTGAAAAATTTTCTCATCCAAAACTAACATCACCTTAGGCACAGACATTAAAAACAAACTATTTGAGAGTAAGCTCTTGACAGAAGTCTTGGTATCAGAAGTCTATACTTTTAGCCCCAAGTAGCCAAACTGGTTTTAGCATACTCTACACCATTTAAGCAGACAACAGATACTAGGAAAAGTTATATCAAGAATCATCAGTCTTGACGTATTTTATGCTGTACTCATATTTCTATGTTGTCATCTGGCAGACAATAACAACAAAGAATATGATTTGGATCTTAAAAATAAATGCTATTTTAGCTCTTGGCCTCTTCAAGCTAACAAAACATTTACTTATTGGTTTTTGTCCAAAAATAAGACAGAATAACATGATCATTCCGACTTGCATAGGTTAGGTATACTTGTCAACAGCTTCATTTTGCTTTCTTCTTCCCATCCCCTATAGTAGCAGGAAAGGCATTTTCTCCTTTAAGCTTTACGCTTCCTGGGAATTCCTTTGTTTAGGGAAATCCAGCTAACAAAACAAGTCATTTAACTATCCTTTGCAAACTTTTGGCCATATGAAAAGAGTAGAATAGAATAGTGTAGCCATTTAGACCTTTTATTTAAAGGGACAAGATTGTATTATGCTTGATTTGTCATTTAGATATACAACAGTTCCCCGTTTAAAAACGAACCAACCAACCAACCCCAAACACTATTTTTGGCCGCATCTCGTAGCCAACTTCTCATCTTTTCAAAAAGAGAACTGGCATGCAGTAACACTTATGAGATACAACCCCCCCCATAACAAACACTACGCTAAGTGTGTACATATATGGCTATTAAAAGATCAAACAAAAATTTTGGAGTCTTTTAATTCATATAAAGATACTGTTAGGTAGAGTCCCAGACTTTAACATCTGAGTAAAAGGCTTGACAGAATGCATTCTGATTAGATTTCTAAATACAGTATCTGATCAATTAATGTATAAAATAGCCTTTATCAAAAAGTTGAATTACTACCTTCGGAGTTCAACAGCTCGTCGTATTCTTTCCAATCGAACCATGTGTTCTCGCAATCTCTGTTCCTTCATCTTTTCAAAAGGCAAGATATCCTTTCTACCCCTGTATTCCCTGAATTTCACTTTATCTTGAATAATACGCTCTTTGTTCCTCAATATCTGTGGCTATAGATAGAGATTACAATGGTTATTTCAGAAGTCTCATTCATTTAGGGAGATTTCTGGATGCTATGTTCAAGTATAATTAACTACTTAGCTATCCCAAAGCATACAAAGCTTCTATCTAAGCTTAACAGTTTGTGATAGTTTATTGACTCTTCAGTGAAAATATCAACTGTAAGGTAGTATCAAACCAGGTAAGGATTACATCAAATCTATAGATACTTACTTTATCAAACCTTCCCCTTCTAACTGTCCTAGTGTGGCCTTGATCTCCTTTTGTTTGGTCTAAAACTACAACTTGACCTGGGCTTTTACCACCTAGTGAAGGGGGGAGAAAAAAAAAAAAGAAAAAAAAAAAAAGAAAAAAGGTTTAAAACACACACACACATCCCTATTTGCCTATTACAGATTTTCCTTAGTGATATTTCTAAATCTCTAAATAGAACTGTTACTGGTAGAAGCATACCAGCACGTCTCTGTAATTAAGTAGTAATATAAAATATGGAAGCTTTTACATCAGCTCTAAAGTAATATATGTTACTGGAGTCTAAAAAAAGAACAGATGTTTAATTGTCTGGTTTCCAGTAAGAGCAAGAACATGCCCCCAAAACAAGTCAGACACACAGATTCAACAGGAGGAAACATGGCTATATTGCATACTTATTCTTTTCTTTTCTTCAGTTTTTTTAGTGGATTCTTGATTAGGGCCACTTGCTCCATTATCACTCTTCTCATCTTTACCTTCTGTTTTCTTGGCTTCTTTACTTTCTTTTTTTTCAGATTTCTCAGATTTCTTTTCTTCTTTTTTGGTTGATGGAGTTCTTGTTAGGAAAGAAACACATAAATGCAATGAGGAAAATTCAACTTAAAGGATTTTCACGACTTCAGAAGACATGTGAAATTTCTTACTTGCTGGCTTTATCACTTGATGCAGTCTTTTTATCTCCCACGCTTCTACCTGAACCAGATTTCTCATCACTTTCCTTCTTCAACTCCTTTTTGGAAGGATCGCCTTTCACCTATATTTTTTTCCAAAAGCAAATGGGTTAATACAGATTCTTGCATAAGATGGTCTATTTTGGGAAAAATTTTCATTTTATTAAACCTACTTTCTCAACAGAAATTTGTTGTCCATGCAGCTCTGTTCGATGAAGATGTGCAATACACCTAGCCACTTCTGTACTAGAAGACATAGTTACTATGCCGTAACATTTTGCCCCTGGGCTTCGTGCATTTGTGACCACCTTTGCACCAAGTACCTACATAAAGAGGTAAAATTTAAGTTTTGAGAGAGACATTTCTAGTAAGGAAGCAATGGTATTCCAATAATATTTTTACCCTAGTATATAAAACCCCAAACAAACAAACAAAAACCCCACCCCACTAGAAAGACTGACATTCCAAGTTTTCAAAAAGCATCTAATTCCACAGGAAGCTGCAGCTTTGAGAACTTTATCCCAACTTTCACATCAAGCCATATTAATGCTTATATCCTGTTTTGACCAGACACATTATCTAAATGATTCTTTTGACAGCTACTGTCAAAACTCGTTCACAGAAACACCACTGATCTGAATTTGACAGTTCATCTCTGACAGATGAACCCCCACAAAAAAGTCAGCAGCTGCCAATTAATGGCAGGAAGGTATACGCAGTATTATGTGGTAACTTAATAAGGGAGCCAATGTGTCAGTTAAGCAATTTTAGCAACCAGCTCTCTGACACCTGCTTCTTGAGAAAGCATTAAGCTTTGTGTTCCTGCTCCTTGCTAAAATTCCTATGACTACTAGGTCCAGTCTTCTTGATATAGTCATGCTCTAATGCAACAATTTTATCTTTCTAGCAGCCTGTAATGGTAGAGTCATTTAAAAATCACATATTTCCCTATTAATTTAAAACTGGGAAGCTAAGTAAATACAGGTACCAAGCATCTTTACAGCAAACACAGCCAAAGAATTGGAAGTTTTAACAAAATATACTCTCAGGTTTCAATACTTGTGAAGGCATTAAATAAAATCACCTACTAAATTCATAAGAAAAATCAGATATCCAATAATCAGTACACATACTCGATATTCACAGTGCTAAGGTTCTAACTAGTTCCCAAGATGCAATAATTTCATAACTGCACAGGCTTATACAAACACTATGAATTCACATAGTTATCAGCAACACCTTTGAGAAAATGAGAACAACTGCAACAAAAACTTTTCAGAAGACTGCTTAGCTTATATGGATTCTGCATTGTTCTATGGAATTTGTATGTTAAATTAAACCAAAATCCAGGAAAACAGACTTAGTTTAAGCAGCCTGTAAAAAAATTCATTAAGTCATTAAAAGAGTCCCCGAAAGAACAGACATTAACTGTCACTTTTTTTTTACCTATTTTTCCCCATTCATAAGCCCTCAGAACACATTTTAAAAACAAGTCTCCCAAAGCAGCATGTTCTATGAAGACTGTTTGTATTACAATTTTACTGGTTAGCACATTATCTTACACTCACGGTTAAATACAGTTGCTGCAAGAGAACATTATTTAATTTTAAATAAAACTTTTTCAACCCAGTCCTGACCAGTCATATTTGTAACATATCTATTGCCTCTATCTTACCTCAATAGGAAAAAAAAATTCTTAGAAAATTAACATATGGTTCTTCCTGTATGCACGCACTCTTACTTTACATGCTGAAAGTACTGGGTTTTTTTTAGATAACACTGGTCAGACATTTAATCTCAGACTTTTACTTAAATCAAGTATTACTCAATTTCTGTAACTGAATAGAGGAGGGGGGGAGACACACACAACACACATGGTATCACACCCATGAAATACCTTTCCATATTTGCCAAAGAGATTTTTCAAGTCAGCAGCTTTTGTGTTGGAAGAGAGTCCGCTAACCCACAGGTTTCTAGTTGAACTTCCACTGCTACCACTAACACTGCTTGCACTTCCTGAAACAAGTTTTACAAAACAGCCAAAAAATTAAGGAGACAAAGATACCATGAATATTGAACTAAACTCTTGCTGAAAAGAGAAACTTAGCCTGTTACCTTTAAGTAACTGTTTATCCGGTTACCTTTCTTGAAAAGACTTCTATATAAAAAAAATATATGCCATAAGATTTCATTCATTTAGCCATGTATTGAAACCAACAGCTTGGCTAACTCATACCCAGATGACAGAGCTAGAAAAACCATACAATTCTTTGTTAAAGGCATGCTTTACCCCTCATTTGGGTATGTACATTTAGCTTCAACTTCTGGTTCTTATCAATAACTTCCATCCAAGAAAATTTTTTTTAGCACCCAACATTTGTTCTTCATCAGTACATCTTTACTCACATTAACAAAGAGATGGCAGAAAGGTAAATAGGGGAGACTTAGTTAATCCTAGCCTCCAGAATAACATGGTTAATTTCCACAACTTCTTGAAGTATCTGCCCTGCATCCAAAGCAGCTTTTTAAAACTACTGCTGGATGTAGAACTGGATGCAACCCACCAAAATGATTTCCCGCATACTAAGGAAAGTACTGAAGAAAAGCTGGAGGAACATTATGTGCTTTAAACACCAACACCTCCCCGTCCCCCCCATATATTAGCCATTTTTGCAACAACATAGAACTAAGAACTGCAGAGATTCATGTAATCTTATTCCCAGTATCTTTTAGTCTTATATTATTTAGGTCAGCTTGTTGTTGTTGTTTGCTGCTAAATGTATGAACTACTTTTGAGTATGTTAAAACGTAGCCAGTCATACAGGCAAGACCAGAACTGGATCTCCAGCTGAACAGTTGGAAAATCTGGTGGTATGCAGTTTTAAAAGGTAATTTAACCACGTTGAGGAAAAAGGTTAGTCTTCCTTCTTCAACGCATCAAGATGAACCCAGGGCAAAAGGCAACAAACCTCAGTTATTGTCAAACCAAGATTATCTTGATAATCCTAGATATCTTAATAAACTGTGATACAGTTAGAATATCATTAAAGAGCCACTATACTGGCTTTGGCTATGTATTTTAAGACAGCCTCATGATAGTTACTATTACAGTTATATATGCTACATGAAAGCAGATTTGTTGTATCTTCATTTAATTTCATTGTAAGCATATAACTCCCATGAAAAGACATGCATCTACAGAAAACTGAATTATGTCTGTCACAAAAATTTCTTCTCAAAAATTCATTTATCAGGTAAAGTTCCATTCATCCATTAGTGATATGGAAGAGATTTGTGACAAAGGTTTTTGGCAGAGAGCTAGTAGGTAAAATAGGGAGACACATGAGCTTATACAAATGCATTTGTTCAATAATGAACCATCAGTATAACTGGTGATATTAATGTGCTCTTGAGCTCCGCTCTTTGAATTTGTAAGCATAATACAGGGGTTTATGGTAACAGATGGAAACTCCAAGGTAGACAAACAGGTCCAACTTTAATGCACTGAACAGCCACAAGTGCCATTTTGCTAGCTGGCATCTCAGCTCTTATACTTGGTTGAGAGTTCACTTTATTTAAAAATGAGCTAGAATTAAAAACAAGACAAAAAAATTCATTGGTGTTACGTTTAAGTACTTGCAATTATTTTTCACTTGTTCTGCGTATAACATCAATCCAAACCGTTGTAAGCTACAGCAGGCTTATCTGAAAATTACACCTTGTCATCAAAACAAAGACTTGGGAAACGTTAAGTGGAATTTGCTCCCCAAAATATTATGAAATAGGAGATTTTCATTGAGTTTTTATTTTTGATCTTACGAGGAATCTAGCATAAGGAGAAAAAAATATACAGACACATACATATAGCTAACAACTACTGTACTTCTAGCATAATTTACTACAGATGGACAAGTTCAATTATATAAGCCATTTTAGAACGTGGCAAGCAATTTCTCAAACAGGAAAGCATTTAGTTCAAGACAATACTACCCTAATTTGTAATAGTTACCTTTATCATCCTTTGATGTTGTCTTGCTTTCTTTAGATTCCTTAGTAGAGCTAGAGAAGCAAATTAAAAATCAGAAGAAAATTGAAAATACAGAATTTGATAAGTGTTGTATTTTATACTACTAATACTAATAGACAAGTTAACATTTCAAAAAATAAAAATAAAAAAGGGCTAGACTGTATATTTGAACAAATGATTCCCTTATGGATTCTTGCACTGATTTTTCCCCAAGATGCCTGAAGATCTAGATTTTCTGACAACTCTATTCAGTGGATATATGGCAATCTTCTCCAGATTTCAGGACGGGGACTTGACTTCATTTTGTGTTCTTAGAACTGATAGCTGTTCATTACCATCATCACAAGGACATTTAAAAAAATCGTCAATTTGAAAAAAATAAATAAATGCTGACAATTCGACAATGCAATCAGTAGGACATAGTGTCTATACGAAGATCTTGAATTTTAAAAAGTAACTTATGGCGGTCAAAAAAATCTATAGGCAGAAGCATAGGATACTAATTATAAGATTCTTGCTGCTACCCCCTTAATGTAGAGTGATCTTATTGAATGCTGGTACTCAGTATCGTAAAGAACTGACATAGAAAAACAAACCTCTTTGCTTGACCAGAGGCCCCAGTAGACGAGGGACCTTTCTTCAAAGTATCCTTTTCTTTGTCTCCAGATTCTGCTTTCTTTGAACTTTCTCTGGCTTCCTTCTTGACGGGATCACCCTTCACGCAGTCTTCCTTCTTACCATCTTTATGGTTCTCTGTCATCTCATAGTCCTTGCTTTCCTTCTCCAGGCTCTGTGAAATGGTATCCTGCCCATCCTTTGGCTTACTTGCTTCAGAATCTGTAATTTTCACATTTTTACCTGTTTCTAGGAGGTCATCACCATCAAAATCCAGAGTGATGGCATCTTCAGCCTGGATTGTAACCGATATGTTATCATCCTCAGCTTCTTTCACAGAGGTGTTAGCTTCCATCTCTTCGTGAGCCGTGTGATCAGCCTCAGCTAGGCTTTCTTCTGAAGGAAGAGGTTTAGATACTTCTTGTGTACCATCACCAGAACCTGCTTTATCTAAGAGGATTTAACAGGAATAAATATGGCAAAACAAGAAGTTTAAACAATTTCATATGCATAAGCTAGAATAGGACCTAGAAAATACAAAGCCAGTTATTAGCACTGATGGATCGTTAGAAAAAAAACACAAGGTGTATTAACACAAATATAAATCCTTTACCCAGGATTACTTATTCTTCATGGCAAAACACATTTTCTAGAGACAAATACCAAAACATTAGGAGGGAGAATATGGTTCCATCCTGGAGATACCCGTTCTTCATAAGAATTATCCATTTTCCAGTTTAGGATTTAGCGTTCCAGAAGAAAATAGTTGCTTTGGACGCTCACAGTTTGATTTAATCTGTCTTTGAATCTTCCTGGTTCTAGGACTTCTAACCTTCCCAAATCCGAAAGAATTACAGTCTTGGAGAATTTCAGCCAGTCTTCCACGCTGGTGTTGTCTTCTGCTTTTCCTTTCTAGGCAGTTGTTTGGCAGTCAAGTTAGCTGTACAAGGCTGCTGCAGAACGTGGAGGAGTGAGCTTTAATCCAGAGTTCGTAGACAAATGGTTCTCAGTCTTCATCCACTGGACAGATTTTCCATCTCAGTCCCACATAGGCATCTCCAGCCGTATTCTTGGATTTGCACAGATGAGACACTTCAGCCATGGGGTCCCTCGTACACATGGAGTCTGTAGTTTTATCCTGTAACTTCACTAATGTGTTTATTCCATCTTGTGTAAAGTGATGGTGTTCCATGTCCTTTCTAGTCCACAATACATAGAATCCTTAAGACTTCTGTCCAGGAAGTCTGTTTGCCTAAATGCATTACATTCCTTCTATAGTTTCACTAATGAGCACAGCTTAAAAAAAGGTAGCCACTCCACAGGTTTCCAAACACTTGTTTTACCATCCTATATACAACTGATATTTCTAAGTGACAGTAAGTCAAGCATATGATGGTCCATACATTTGTTGGGTGCTCAAGTTCAGTGTAAGGGTGTATTGTTTCACTCAATTAAACATCAGTTACTGCAGTGCAAGTTGGAAGCTTCTGCATCAAGACTTACCGTATATTAAAATCAGAGTCCTTCAATACTATGTTTTTTTTCATTAAGAATCATAGTATTACAACTATATTATACATCCACCACAGTAACTGATAAGTACTGCAATCAACTCTTAAGAGTAAAATAACTCTTAGGAGTGAATTAAACCCACTAACTGCAATGATTCCAGGTGCTGAGCTCAATAAGGAGACAACTGATACTTAGTACTGGAGACAAGCCTAGTATTAGTAAAGAGATTGAATATAACAGGAGAAAGCTGCCTGCTCTACCAGACTAAAGACCTCTGAACTCTACTAAACTTTAAACATACCTTTCTCATTTTCTTCATCTTCACCATCCTGCAAGAAAAGGAAGTCAAGACTAAATGTCTCCTACTTTAAAACTAAGCAGAACAGCTCATATTTTCCACAGAATTTCTATTGTATGAAGGCAAGTTAGTGAACTGAAAACTCTTTCCAAAGAAAATATGATCTAGAAATCAAGCCTGTGCATCTCCCTTATCAAATCACTGAAGATTTGTACAAAACTTCACTGGTATCTATCTATCTGTAATGCTTGCAGTTCGCAATTGGTTGGAACACACAGCTATTTTATTTCCTGCCCCCACCCGCCTTAACTCAACAGGACATTTCTAAACTGTCCCATGTCTTGCTAAAGCCTTCAGAATGGATGTCACACTGCTGATTACTACCTTCAATGAAATGCAAGCAATCCATCATTAGCTTTAAAAGCTTAGGACAGAAGTCAGAAACTAGGCAGACTTCCTCCACTAAGTACTTAAATATGAAACCGTGATTTTAATAGGTATTTACTTATTTATCATCAGCCTCACTGAGCAAGACATGCTATATGAGATGTCCCTTTTCAGACATCTATTCCATGTAACTCAGAATTAATTTCTGAACTTAAAGATGTTACAGATGTCAGTATTAACAACAACAAAACCCAACCCCAAACCACCCCCCCACCCCCAAACACTCTCCAAAAGCAAATATCTACATTAAAACAGGAGTTTTAAACTCCTGTATAGGCTGTATATACTATGTTAGCATTTGGCATAGCCCTCTGAAGTGTTTTTAAAAGAATTTGAAACATAGTGCTTGCTAGGTCTATGCAAGTCTATGAATACTCCCAAATTGTAGACAGGAATTTGCACTTAAATAGGACATCTTATTTGGAAATAACAATTATCTGCATTATAAAAAAAATATGAATGAAAGCTTCCCATACAGTTTACCTTTACTGTATTACACCATCTGACTCTAAGATGCATGCTGGAACAAAAAGCCAGTCTAAAGTGATCTTTTCCAACTAAATAGACATGAAGATCTGCTTAACAGAACTGATTTGGAACTTACATGGACAGTTGGGAAAGTGTAGTCTTCTATGTCTTGACCTTCATTTTCCTATAAGAACATAAAAGGGACTTGCTCAGCAAACTATTTGTAAGACACTTAAAACATTCGGAGAGTCAAGAGATTCAGTTAACTCAGAAAACATTTTAGTTACGTAGATACACACTCAATAAGGTCAACATCAATGGGCAGTTCTCATGACTTGCATCTTTCAGTTCAGTGTTCAGATTATGTATGTTGCTACTAGTACCAGGGAAAAGGACCTCTTAGGAACTCTGTATGGATTTGGTAGAATTTTAGCAATCAATGCCACATTTGTTTCAGGACTATTCAAACACAGGTCAAGGAGAACAGAAAGAAAAAAGTACCAAATTATCTTTTTAAAGATAAGCAAGAAACTGAAAAACTAGTTCTGACTTCCTAGTAATACAAACACACACAAAACCCGTACATTTTGCTGGTAAAAATGCATGTAGAATACAACAAAGTACCTGACTTTCAGAATCCTTTTCTGCATCTTCTGTTGTCTCTGCTGGCTCCAGGTCATGGTATCTTTTCTTTTCTGCAGATGGTAGTTCTTTAGAATTCAAGTTCTCATCTTCAACAGATTCTCTGAAGTCCTTTAATTCATCATTTCCATCTTGATCACTTGCATCTTGAGTCTCCAATTCACTTTCCTTTTGGTGTGAACAACAAATATTTGGCATAACTAAGGGTATTAGCTATATTCTGAAAAATTCACTGCTAGAATCACTGTTTCTGCAAAATACTATATCACATGCATAATAAAAATTCATAGCATATTTAAAAAACCCCACACCTTCACACCCTTAGGCATCACAGCTGTGAACACAGTAAAAACAATGCTCCAAATTTCCACATAAATTAGCGCATAGAAAATGGAACTTTTTTTGGTAAATAAAGCCAAACATTAAACTTAAATACAAACTGGGAAAAAATTTACATACTTTTATTACCTTGACAAAGGAATCATCTTCAACTGATGCATCACCAGCTAATTCATCAGCTTCCTGCTTTTTACCTGAAATGATAGGATATGCTAATGACTAGAGCTGCTACGTAGAGCAGACTTTCTTTCAATACTGACTATGTGTTGGGCCTTAGTTTTTTATTCTTGATATGCTCTGGTTTATCTAACTGTTCACTATAATATAACTCTCCCAAAATTGAGTATTTTTAAGGTGAGGAGAAAAAACGTCCGCCGAGTGAGCATGAACAATAATGCTATTGCATAAACAAGCAGTTACATCCAAGTTAGTGATTTTAATACCAATCCTACTTTGAGTGATAATGGAATTCAGGAGAACATTAAACTGTATGCTTCTAGAATTACTGGAGTCAACTAGACATTATGACTTAAGACTTTGGAAAGGCTTGCTTAATAGGATAATTAACATCACAGAGCAATTTAGGGACCTCTAAAGGTCATCTAGTCCACCCAACCTGCTGAAAGTAGAACTAAGTTCCAAGTGTGGTTGGATTGCTCAGGCTTTTATCTATCTGTGTTTTTGAGTATCCACAAGTATGGCAATTGCAAGCCTCTCCAAGCCACCTTTCTCAGTGCTTTTCATCACTAGAGGGAACAATGAACAGAAGAACTGAGTCAGGTGAAGCACTGGGGTTTTCTACATATTCTTTACTGCACTAAGGGCATGTTCCATTGAAGAATTCTGTTCTTCCAGCACACACACACTTTTCTCTAATAGAGATGCCGCTGTGGAGATGACTAGACACAGTTCCCTTTGGAACCCATTGCATTTCCTTAATCTTCTGCAAAAACAAGACTAAAGAACACTAGATATAAATATCTCCACACAAATGCACACTTTGTAGAGCATTCTGTCTCCCTGGTTCCTTCTATCAAAGATTAGCCTATGCAATGGTTTTCAGTAGCTCAAGGTACAGAAGCAGTTCTGTTAGGAAGCGGCTTTACTACCTTCTACTGAAACAGTGTCAATTCAAGATGCAAGCGAGATGGCAGTCATGATCAGCACTTAATGCTTTATTTTTTGACATCACATCTTCCCTCATCCCTGCATCCTCTAATGAATTGCTAAATCAGTTCTATAGATACTCAAAAGGAATAGAAAAGACAAACATAAGCCAAAGTTTGATACAGTATGGACATTTCTGCTACCTGGAATAGTCAATTTTGGTCAACAATTAATTTCCACAGTTTTTAAAACACAGTTCTTAAATTGCATTTCAAATCTGGAAACTGCTCAACTACAGGCCAAGAAGAGAGACTACTGTTTTGATTTTACTTAGATTCCAGTTGTTTTTACTCATTCCACTGAAAGGTGGAACTCTTGACAGTACTCCTATATACAGCATATTGTTGTTTTGAGTTCAGACGCACATTAGTCTCCAGGAAAAGACACATGGCAGAAATTATTTCTACAATTGCAAAACATGAGATCTAAACATTCAGATCTAAATACACAGAGACCTTGCTGCTGATTTTACTTCATTTAAAACAAACAAAACATTTCTGTTTTATATTGGTAATGCAATAGATTTGTGAGATTTTGGTGCAAAAAGCCAGCAGCATGGTATACTTAAGGAAGCTAGCTTTCCTCAGAAAGAGCAGTGCACTTACACTGGAAAGGACAGTTTTTGATACGCATCACAGCTGATACCTGAAAGCAAAACTAACCCAAATTTTGTATTACTATTTTAGCATTCTGTGATAGAATCTACAGCCACAGATATCTTCAATATAAATAAAAAGCAGTGAGAAACAGCAAGGATTTCTACACACATTTAACTGTTTTCCGTTTTACCCCTCTCACATTTCAGTTCTTTAGTTTGTTAAACCTGAAAGACCAATTTTTCCCACATCCCATATCCAGCCAGGCATATATAGAGACAGGCAAACACACACAGCAGATGCTAGACACATTTAGCAACTATCTAGCATATAGCTATTTAAATTCACTCATTTTGCCTGAGGAAATCTGGCAGATGAACTAGAACTCAGACTTTATAGGGAATAGAAAAAAAAAAAAAAATTGACAAAGCTACCTCAAGTTAGTCCCATCATTCTGCAATACCAACTAGAAAACTATATTTTATTGGCATGTTCTTATCAAGAGGAAGTTATACCTTTCAGTAATGAAGTTGTCCATATCTTTTGTTTGCTGCTAGATTAAGCCAGACAGGAATATATGTTTTCATTAGCCTTTCTTTAATCTGCCTGTCTTTACAGTAAGACCCATTTACTCGGAGTACCAGATGTATTCCAAGGTGTAAGAAAACCTCAACGATGACCTTCACTTTTCAGCTTCAAGTCAGAAAGTGGTAGGAAGTTTGCTTTCCCTCTCAGTTCTGTGTTTTGGGTTACTTTGATCTGGCTAGAGTCACATTGCTCAAAAGTGGCACTTCAAGGTTCTGATACAGATAGTTTTCAGACATTGGTACAGTAACTTGTCAAAAAGCCAGCGTCCACAAAAATTCAAAAGTTTTCCACACTGATACTTATTCACAATGGACTGCTGCAAGGCACACTTGGCTCATAATTTCACACAACTAATCAGATTGCAACAAACACCTTTCAGAAACTGACTGTTTCTGTTAACTTATTCAAGACCAGTATCACTTTGAGGAAAATAACTGGGATTAAAAGGTATGTTAACAATCACAGTCAGAACAGCTGGACCTTCTGCAGACAACAGGCATAGCAAGTCTCAAGTCACACAAGTTGTCAACACATGATAAATTTTCTGCACAGGTTTTTCTGTGGCTATTGAAAATGTCAGTGGTGTAAGCAGCACTCACCACAAATCTGGGTGCCTAACACCACAAGTACTAATTTACCTTGGAATGATGGCACTCCTTTACAAGCCATGCTCAATCCCTTTTCTGGCAATAGCAATTGCTACACACCATAAAATTGCAACAGACTGTTTACATATAGAATGAATAGTCTCCTTAGAAGCAAGCAGAAGATTTAGAAGATCTTTCAAATGTTGGTTTAACATTATGCAGGTTTAGCTTTCATCTCATTTACGAGCCTTACAGTAGCATAAGCTTGCTCTACCTATTCAAGGTCCTCTACATGAGAAATTCAAGCTGAGTGTATAAGAATTATAGAAGAGTGTATTTGGACAAGTCTTAAACAAACTAGACATCTGCATCTCATGCAGAAATAGAGTGACACACTCATCATAAAATTCTGGAAGAATTAGTGTTTGTATTTCTTCTGTTATTCCTGCTGAAACACCCAACAGGGTTCTGTCATACCTGATGCCAAAGATTCATCAAAAACATGGGATAGGAGGCAAAAAGGAAGAAGGGGAAAGAATATGTTTACAATGGAATAAACTCGTTATAGTGTTATTTAGTTAAGAGGTCTGCTGCGATTCAAGTAGTATCATTTGCCACAATATTAACAAAAGTAAATGATCCTGTTACATTTCTGTATTCTTAAATGGTATCATAGGATAACAAGAATATTTAAGTCTTCAACAGTGTCTGCAGGATACTGCTTTTAGTCATTTATGGTTTTTAGAAAGGATGTACTTCGCACAGTCAAATACTCTCTAGAGAATCACTGACTTGCTCGTAAGATTTGCCATCATTTGTAATCATATGATTAAACATTCATAACTCTTTCTAGTGCAGCTCATTAGAGACACCACTCACCCCCACCTTAATGAAATTACATAGGAAGTATTTGGCAAGATTACTTCTTCCTATCTGAGGGCACATGGAAGCCTTACCTACAGTTTGTTGTACATCATTTATATCTCACTTCAATAAGGCATGATATATCATAACTTAAACAATGAAAGCAATTTTCCAATATTGGAACCACCTATGCAAAGTGATTCTAAGGTTCAGTCTGCACGTTATTTTTCAAGTGTCGATTACAACTTACAATATCTTAAATTTCTATCATCAATACTGACTTCAGGTATTTTAGCTTAATAATTCCCTCCTGCCAGAGAAAAATTCTTTTCTACACATCATCTACTCATTAACATGCAAGAAGAAAGTCTAGTTTAAAAGGAATGCTCTCTTTACAAATAATTTACATACATCTTTCCTCAAAAGACGGAATGTATTCAATTCCTTATAATGTACTCTGTCTTGAATAAAACACTTGAGAAAGAGTAGGGTATCAACAGTTGGTTTAATCTTGACAGAAATACTTAAAAGTTTGCAGGGATATATAGAGTGATTGAACACCACTGGTCACATACCTAGGAATAATAATAAATTAGCAAACCTACTTTATGAGTCAATTAAGACAGACATGCCTTGTAACATTAAGAGGCCGAACTAGCAGTGCAACAACACTGTGTGCAAGGGCACCCCCCCCCCCCCAAGAACATTTGGAGAAGTCACTTTTCAATCCTTACTATTTTATTCAGCAACTGCAAAGCAGATCAACAGAACCAGCCACTGAGAAGCAGCAACAAAGTAGCTACCTGCTTGCCTTGAAAAATAAAAGAATTTTAAAAAGCAGGTCAACAAAGATCAGGAAGAAGATTAATTTAGAAAATTTATTCTGAAAAAAAAATCATTTAGAAAAAATTGAAAACTCAGGTTACTCAAGATTAAAATCAAGGCATTTATACTAGTACCCTGCAGATCATGTCATGTATGTAACATGGCCATAAGACACCTATTTTCAGTGCAGTTGAGAATCCCTATCTTTCTCCAGCAATGATTCATTGGGCAGGAAAACTGATCTACCTCTGGACAAGCTTGCCGCACAGCAGAGTGTTTCAGAAATCAAATCACAGAACTATAGTAACACATGTTAACAACTCAGAAGAAGAAATAATGAACTGACAGTTTGTTAAAATAGTTATTTTAATATTCCTGAAGAACAGATGACATCATGACAAATTATTTCCCCGACTCCACTCTTCTTTTGAAGGCCAACAGTATACAACTTTATTTTGTTGTTTGTTTAAGTAACTAAACAGTTTTAATAAAGAAGTCAAAATTATTTGGGCAATAGTATAAGCCAGCCACTGTCAGCTGTCAGCATCTGATCTCAGAAACAGTATTGTCAAATTGGAAATTCAGTCGGAAACTAGAGGGGTACTTAAGACACGAAGTAATAGGTGTCTAACTGGCTGCAGAAACCTGAAGAGCAGCAAATAAATGTCTTTGCTCACATTAATACTCTGAGGTTAAAATTGATTAGCCTAAAATCTGTTCTTCATCCACACTAATTCCAAAACTTGACAGAAAAGTAACTTTCAATCACCAAGTTATGATGTATCAATATGCTACAATATTCTTTACTACAGATACTTCAAAGGAACGTTCACGTCAGAAACATTTGAAAAATATTTCATGCTAGCAGTAAAGTAACTTCCTCTAGATACCAGAATAAGCAGCAGAATGTTCAGGCTTGAAAAGAACAGCTTTTTCTAAAAACTGTAACCTTTTTACAAAAAGAGAAATTTGTCCATAGCTACTAAATTCGAGGGTGGAGAGGCACAGCTGAAGCAATTAAAGATGGAGTACTTGGTATTTGTTCCATCTTTAAGCTTTCAAACTTTAATTGGCAAAACCAGCTGATCTCACCTGCATAACTGTTCTGATTGGCTGTTCTGCAGTTCTTCTTTATCCTGAATATGAAATTAGCTTCTGGAAAAAGTGTTAGATTTTGACCAACTTTGCATACAGGATTGATCAAGGATTCTTGTTGGATTACAGCATCCATCCACAAGCATTCTTCAAGTAATGATGCAAAATTCTCCAATTATATACTTTCCCAATGAAGATCCACATGGCTCCCTCTATGTCATCTCAGTTTTGGGCAAGTCAGTAAATGCCCTATTTTAAATACGACTCCTTTTTCATACAATAGCTTATCCTGCAGAACTTGGTAAGGGACACTGGCGAGCTGCTGTTTGTTTTGAGAGAAATAAGGTCTACATTCAAACACTTTAGTCAAGACCTTATTCTTCTAGTCATGGTGTTTTACAGATTTTCTTCCTACCTCATAGCAAGTTGGCTTTGTATCATCATTGTCAAAAGCTTGTCACAGTCCAACAAAAATCTGCAGTATATACTCGGTTGATAAATCAATTTATCAGGCCATCACGAAATTCTGTTTTATGAAAGCAAATCCCATTCTTAGGCTCATTCCTATTCTTCTCCATTTTTGTCAACATACACACAAAAAAAGCAACAAGAAGGAAAACAAATATATCACCACCCCCCCCCCCCCCACTATTCCCCCTCTAATTCAGCCTGCATCAATACTGCAGATCAATGTTTTCTAAAAGACAGTGCTAGGGAATTAGACATTTCCACAGACCTTGAGAGTTGCAATAAAACTGGCTACAAAAGACACTCAGATCTAGAAATGGTAGCCATCTGACATTGTTCATGATTTTTCGGAAGGGAAATCTCCTTCCTCCCTCCCATTCACCTCTCTGGCTGCTGTGAGGAGGTTTATCCATTACTCCCACTCCCTGGCCTTTTCTAAGGCTGTATTTTCTTTGTAAATGAGTATCTAATATTCCTACCCTCCTTTGTACAGCAAGAATATCATGGGGAAAAAAATACCATAGGACTAGTGCCGTTAATTTTATCACTGGACAGCAGTAAAATAATTAAAGACTCATTAGTATTAGTCTGAAGCTGTGGGGCAGGGGGAAAGCATGCATTAGCAAAAGGCCTAGAGCAATCTGTTGGCAAAATCAGTAAAGGATGCAACACTGCTCATAGTGAAGAGCATGTACAAGCACAAGGAGGATCAAGTTAGGTAGTTTTAAATGAAAATTCAGTCCTACTGAATTCAGTTGATGGGCACGCATCCCTCCCATGCCTTTGAAAGTTACCAATGACACATTAGGGAAAGGATTTTTGAAGCCCTAGATTTCCAAGTTTTGAGGGACACTTTCTGGTTACTAGTAACATATTTCAGCAGAAAGCACCAGAGAGGGAGATGACATCAGAATCAGCAGTTAACACAGACAAGGAATAGTTAAAACAAAGAATATATTCTTTCTTACAATTAGAAGTAAACCAGTAAGATCAAAAAAGATTTTCCCTAGACAAATTAGTGAGTTTTTCTTGTTCCACACTTTAAGATTAATACAGCATGAACCTCTCATGCTTTTGGCGCAAAATTTGCTCATAGGACTTTTGTAATCCAAAAAGTAATGAGGAAAAACTCTTGCACTTGCAAAGTGAGCAGGTAACAACTTCATGAAGATTGTATTTTACTTTGAGATTTAGCAAGAAAGTATATGTCATGCCTTACAATTCAATTCCACAGAAGAGGTGGCAGGGAACAGCTACTGAAGCCCTCCCTCAGGCAGCAGCATCACTAGCAGGCAAAGTACTTTTGCAGAAGCAAAACAGTATAACTAAACAAGAAGCTGGTTCAAGAACATTATGCACATCATGACATTAGTTTGGAGAACAGGAGGATGAAAAGCAGCAGATAAGAAGTGTTGCTTGCAGAGAACAAGTAGCCATTTAGATCTCTACATGAAAAATCATGGAAGTGTTTCCTTATTTAGCTTCCATGTAGTTTTCTTAAGCGTCAGTTACCTTTTCAGAGTAGGGAATAAAGTAATATCACGGAAGAAAATGAAACCACATTGTGAAACAGGTTATTTCCTTTCACTTTTCTACTGTCAAAAGCACAGATAAGTTATTCAAACTTTCTAAGCAGATAGATTTTATTATTAAATTCCCCATTTGCAGCACCAGACAAAAGCATGAATAATCACTTCCGCCACAAACCTCAGCCTAAGACAAGTGACAGTGGTATAAGATTGAGCATTTCCAAAACAGGTATCTATAGCACATGTATGAACATTCTTAGCATGTGCGTTCAGTGAAGAATGCTATGCATAAAACAGACATTTCCTTTCCCAGTATAACTTGATTATGGATGCTCCCAGAACAACAGAAAACAAAAATCCAAACAAAAATCTCCCAGAACCCAAACTTACAAAACAATATTTAAATACTTATGCAAAAGAAAACAGAGCCAACACAATCACTGCCAAACAGATTGGTATAGAATCTAAATAATTATTTTTCACAACAGAAAAACTAAAATCTCTTAATTAGGCATTTCACAGTAAGCCTTCAGAGCCCATTCAGGAAATCCATATTTGTAAGTCCTGTCTTCACTAAAAAGTATGCTAGTAAACCCACACAATACAGTCCTCTTCAGGCAGTGACCCCCTACCACATAGTATTACTGCAAGGGTGGTGAGGCACGGGAACAGGTTGCCCAGAGAGGTTGCAGATGCCCCATCCCTGGAAGTGTTCAAGGCCAAGTTGGATGGGGCTTTGAGCAACCTGGTCTAGTGGAAGGTGTCCCTGCCCATGGCAGGGGGTTGGAACTAGATGATCTTTAAGGTCCCTTCCAACCCAAACCATTCTATGATCACCGTACACTCATTACTAGCCTAAATCCAGCACCTTCTCACGGCTAAAGAACCTCTTAGTTCTCCCCTTGCTGTTGCACAGATACTCTTGGACAACGCAGAGATACCCATCCCTGGCACCAGAGCCGCACAGCAGTTCCTATACCCACTTTCCACCTGTAACACTCCATGTTCAGGATCTCTGTTAACACAGCATATTCCAAAAATCTCACAGATCATCTAACACGGTCTCAGCACACGCAGCACAAGTCTCCAGGATCTGCAGGCAGTACAGCCACTACTTCATAACACATGTCTTAACCCACCCATTTTCCATATATATCCAGCATCCCTATACATTGCCTATATACATTGACTGAAAACAGATGAGTAAGGCAAAAGATGTCTTACATGACACGAGTCATAAACAGTAAAGTCACAACTGTATCCTAACTACAGGCCACAGTTCCATGCTCCTTCTTTGAGGTGATATATGCAACAAAAACTGCTTAAGAACGTAATGTATATGAAGAGATCTTAACCTTTGCTTTTAGTTGGTTTCTTGGTGGGTGTGTCAGCTGAAACAGTTATTTCAATATTATCTGGATCGCCTCCTTCCTCTTCAATAGCCTAAATGAGACAAAAAAATACAATTTTTAGCAGATTTCAGTGGGAAGCTAGACAATTTGACATCAGTAGAAGTCAGTGAGCCAAACAATCGTTTTTGTCCATCTCAAAAATATTTTATAAAACACTTTGGGTTGAACCTTTCACTTACAGCTGAAGGAGATGGGGTGAATGCTAATGACAATGTCAAGATTTTAAGCTGTTAAAATGACGTTTTTAAAGTACAGCTTATCAAGGATCAGCACATTTCTCACTGGAAACATAACACTAGCAGGCCACTACGACGTCCAGGATGACATTAAGGGCAGCACAGAAAAGGAGGCAGGGAAGCACAGCAACCCTACAGCGACAACCGGCCCCGGGGCTCACCCCGGCGACCGCCCGACCAGCTCCAGCGCCCGGGGCGGCAGGAGGGCCGCAAGGCCGCAGGGCAAGCTCCGCCGGCCGGCCCGGGCTCCGCCAGCTGGGACACCGAGCCCGGCCCGGCCCGGCCGCCGCCCCACAGCCCGGTGCCCGAGAGGGGCGTGCCGGCCTGCCGGGGCCACGCGCCGCCGCCGGCTCTGCCCGGTCACGGCAGACCCTCGCCCCTCCGCCGACACCAGCGGCGGCGCGGGGAGAGGTCCCGGTCCCGGTCCCGGTCCCGCCCCCCACACCGGGGGCAGCCGGCGGGGCCGCGAGGGCCCCGCCCCCCGGAGCCGGGCGGCCAGCGGCGGCGGACCGGGCCCCTCGACGGGTCGGGTCGGGCCGGGTCGGGTCGGGCAGGTCCGAGCCGGCCCCCGCGGCCTGTGCCGGCCCCTCACCTGCTTGAGCCGGGAGATGAGCACGGTCTTCACCCCGGTGATGTCCAGGTTGCGCCGCTTCAGTTCCGACTTGAGGTCGATGACCCGCAGGTCGGTGATCTTCTTGCTCTCGGTGGGGGGCAGCGCCACCGCCGCCGGCGCGGCGGGTGCCGCGGGAGTCCCCGCGGCGGCGGGAGACGGGGCGGCGGCGGCCATTTTAGAGCGACTGAGCGCGGCAGCTGCACGCACAATGAAACCCCCCCCCCCCCCCCGCCCGGCCGGGCCGCCGAGTACCCGGATGGAGGCCGCGGCCGACCTGGAGGCGCGGCGCAGGCGCGCTGCGGCTCACCTGGTCCCGGGACCTCCCCGCGAGAGGTTGGCGGCGGGCGGGCCGGGCGGGCGGGGGGTGCCGCTGCTGCCGCCGGGCTGCGCTTCGGCCCCGCGGAGCCCGCCCAGGAAGGACGGGCCGGGGCTCGGCGCGGCTTGGGGCTGGGCTCTTGCTTCTGCAGGGAGCGGCGCCGAGAGCCATGAGGTGCCCCGGGGCGGTGCGGGCGGCGGCGGGGCCGGGCCGGGCCGGGCCTGGCGGGAGGCGCGGGCCTGGGCCTGGGCTGAGGCGGGGAGGTGTCGCCGGCTCCTCGCCTGGGACCGGCCCGAGGAGAGCAGCACGCTAACCCTGATCCTGTGGGCTCGTCTTTCGCTGGTTTCTCTTCAGAGCTTGTGTTTCAAGACTTTCTCTTTATGCACCTGTGGGCCTGTTCAGGAGAAAAATAACGTTTCATAACTGTGCGGTGATTGCACGTGTGCGTTGGCGCAGCCGTGTGTAGTGAGTTTGATCGAGTGCGAACGGTGTAAGGTTCCAGTGGGGCCTTAATGGAGCTGGGAGCAGCCGCTCGGCCCCCCCGGCCGCGCTGAAGGGCAGGTGGTGGTCTCCCAGGGCGGGAATCCGCTGCAGGTTTTCTCTTTTTTTGGTGGGCTTTTGAAAGCTTTGCTTATCTGCTCTTTCGGTTTGTGAGCTCTTGCGATGAAACGTTCATTGGATGCGTGTCAGAATAATTCTTTGATTGTTTGAAAAAAAAAAATCTCTAAATAAAAGCAAAATGTTTATTTACACATTACTGGGGCTTCGTTCGCATTAACAAGTTGGGTTGTACCTTCTTCTTGCTCTGGCCACTGATTTCTCAGAGTTTAGGAAATATGCTTAAATAGTTGATGCTGACTTTACTGATTTTATTCAGGTGAAATAGTAGTTCCTTTAATCAGTAGCTCCAATGATTTTTAAAGATTAGAGAAAGAACAATCTAGGGAGAAGTAGAGCTATTTGTGTAACAGTTTTTTTAATTGGAAGTATTCTAGAAAAATACAATACTAATGTTTTCAATTGTTAATAAATAAAGTACTGTTTGTTATGATTTATTAGGCTGTATTTGTACCAGGTAATGGAAGGTGTTACCTCTCAGTTACCATTTCATTCACTTTCTGTAGGGAATGCTTGAAGTTATTTTTGTCAATATGAGATGTTACAGCTGCTATTAAATCTTCAAATGAGGCAGAATCTGTGAATTTAAGTGATCTAAACCAGTTTAAATCACAGCAATCCTCTTGTTTTGTCTCTTCATTCAGAAATTGCATATCGATAAGAATGAAAAAATGAATGAGGGTTCATTTTATTTAATCTTGGTTAAACAACTTTTTGTGCAAATTAAGTCCTGAATCCTAAAGATTTGTAACACCATCCTCTTCTTTCTTTTCAAAATGCACTTGGAAGTATTTAAATAATACTTTGCTTACCTAGTTATCAGAGACTAATATCCATGTATTTAAAAGTTAAGTATGCACAGAAGTCTAAAAGAAAACACAGTTTAGACTAATAATTGCATGTAGGTTTTAGATATATAATGGTGCTGTTGCGCTTGGTACCAAGATTTTATAAAAAGAACAATCTTAAATAAGGAATGAATATATTATTATATTCTTGCTTATGCTGTCTTCTGTGATAACGTTTGTATTAATGTCAAATACATTAGGGTTGACTTTGAAATGAACTCTTTAGCTTAACATTAGACTACAGAAGCAGATTTTTGTGAGTGTTTGTATAACGTTTAAACAGTGCATGAAGAAGTCCTACATGTATTTCATTTGCATATTACTTTGAATTTGGCAGTGCAACAAAGTCTCAATCGGGGCTGTCAGTTTTACTGTGGTAAACTGTCGTACAAATACACACAAAACCCACTAGTAAGGTTGTAGTGTTGGTGAAGACAAGTTTACTGTGTCTAATTTCAGGAAAGAAGATGGAAGGGCTAATAAATACAATACTTGCACTGTTTTATTGGGTTTGCTTGACTTACCTAAACCTCACTGCTTGTTGGTTGATGTCATGTAGATGTCAAAGCTGCACACCTAACCCACCCACCCACCCGTCAAACAAAAAACAACCAACAGAGCCAAAAGGGACCTTGAGACACATTCTCAGTCATCCTCCTGCCTCAAGGCACAATAAGCTATTATGAAAACAACCTTGATGGATGTATGCCTAACCTGTTCTTAAAGCCTTAAACACAGGTTCCACTCATTCTTCAGGCAGTCTAGTCTAGTCCGGTCCTTAACTATCCTTTTTCAAATGTCTCGATTAAATCCCTTTTGCTGCAATTTAGCCTTCTTATTCGAAGTGAATACAAGGGACAGTGTTCCCTTTCTTTTTGTAGCACCCTTTTACATAAGCTAAGACTTACCATATTTTTGCTCAGTTTTTTATATTTTTTATTAAAAGCATGGATTATTTCTTTTCTTTAATCAGAGTTCTGAAACACTTGACATTTTGTTGTTGCACCTCTCTAGCTGCGGTCCAATATTTCCACAACTTCTCAGAGTTATCTTGGTGACAACACTTCTGACTATGCATCTCAGTAGGATGTATGCCTTTTTCAACCTCATGAACTTGTTGAAATGAAACCTACTGGTTTCTCTTCTGCAAGTTTATTACAATACCTCTTTTCTGTGCAGTTGATTAGTTCTTGCTAAGTGCAGAACTTTGCACTTGTGTTTATAGAATTTCCCCCCCTGCCCCCTGCAATGATTTCAAACTCTAGTCTTCTGTTCTTTGTAGTACCTCTCAACCTGGTGTCACCTGCAGGTTTATAAACATAATCTCTAAGCCTTTACCCAAAGATTACAATATTGAAGTGTATGAGGAATTCTATTTGATATAGACTTAAAGTTTGATAGTAAACTACTAATAGTGATCCTCTGAGTACAACCAATTTTCCACCAGATCTATGTAGTTTCTGTCCAGATCAGATTTCCTTACCTTCCTTATGAAAATGTCAATGGAACAGAATGTCAAAAGCCTCACTGAAGTGAAGATCTTCAGCTAATTCATGTCTGTGGAACCATAAATGGAAATTAGGTTGGTTTGATAGATTGTCATGAACAAATCATGTTGGTTGTTATTTATCACTTTGTTATTTTCCAGGTATCTACAATTATCTTAAATTTGTCCAGGAATTTTAATTAAGTTGGCTGGTTTCTAATTTCCTGTTTGTTTGATTGTTTGGGGTTTTTTTTTAAGGAGAAATACTCCATTTGTCCTTTTGTAGTCTCTTGAAACATCTACTAGTTTTGAAAGAGAAGATTGTTTTATACCATTGGGTTCTGAAATTTGTGGTAAAGTTTGATTAGGAAATGGTAATAGACTTTGAAAGAGGAGAAGCATTTGGCCCAGATATTCACATGTAAATGACAACAAAGAGAGAAGTCCAAAACTGTGCTCCTATAAATTCCTTTTTGTCTGTCTTGCAAGACACCTGAAAGTTGTGAATGTCCTTAGATTTTTAATGTTTTTCACTGGGGTCTGTAATTTTGCTTTTTTCTGCACAGAAGATTATCCCAGTTTCAACAATGCTGACCAGTCTATTGCCAACCTCACACTGAAGCATAACGGAGGACCAAACAGTAGCTACTTCTTTTATGGCTTAATGCGGTTGGTATACTCTGTGCAGTTTTAACATGATTAGGCTCTGTAAAAATGCAGTGATACTCAATGTTTTTAAAACATAGAGAAGTAGTTCTTGCCTTTTTTTTTTTTTTTTTTTTTTTTTGTAAGGAAGCCTCCTGGCTAGAGCATTCACCTAGAGTAGAACAGGCTGTCCCAGTTTCCTCCTCTTCACACAGCCACCCATTTGTTCATATCCCCTTCTAAAAAGCTTTCTAAAACAAAAAGAGACGTTGGTTTAAGGAAAGGGCAGGGGTTGGGGGTGCTGGAAGGTCACGTCCAAATAAAGTACCTACAATTAAACAGGATCCTGTCTCATTTGAGACGCATTGCTCTTACATGTCTTTTTATGAGCAAAGCTGTATGCAGCTCTCTGCTTAACATACTGGTTGTTTAAAAACTGATTTTTGCGGTGTATGTTTTCACTTGTAACTTCAGGCTTTTGTTTGTTTGCTTCAGAAATCCAAGTTTCTAATACAGTATTTTGGATTCTACTTTGGGTGCTGACTGTGTCAAAGCTAGTTATTACAGCGATAAATGATGCAATGACTCAGTTCCTTTTTGGATCTAACCCTTTTTTAAAAAGAGCGAGACATCGGACTGATGCTAGATTAACTGAAATCAACAGGAGAGTCCCCTTTACTTTGAAAGGCACTGAGTCTTTTCCCCGTTCTCATGTTACATTGCCTGGTTACTACAATTTAAAAGTTTGCTTTTAGTAATTCCTGATACCAATCTGACTGTATTCAAGCCTCTGACCAAGCTTACATTTAAAAATTATTAGCTGGTATGTTTGCTGCACTATTTCTTTCCTCTGCAGGCAAAGAAAAAATGAATAATACCATTTGAGATGTTTTCAGTGAATGCCTGACAATAGATACGTTTTGAGATTTAAGAATCACTCGTAATTTAATATGCATCACTGCTATAAAAAATATAGCTTTTTCCACTCCAAATGTATAGTTTTCTTTTCAATGTATTATTGATATACTGTATGATGAGCAGTCAGAAGAAGGTTGTAGAAATGAGTTTCTGATCTCTAAGTAGCTCTCCTTACAATTCTTCTACAGAACAGCAAGGAGAACATCATAATCTACTTGTAAATCAAACACAAATATTTTCCTTTATTTTACCACTGAAAGTATACGTACATGCTAGCAAATGGCTGTTGAATTTCTTAGTGTGAAATCAGACCATTAAATGCAGAATGCTTTTGTTTGTTTTAAACATAATTGCCCTAAAAATAGCTGCAGATTCATCATTAAAACGCAAAAATGTATTTGGCCCCATTATTGTACAAGCACTGAAAGACTATAAAGGAATATCTCGTGATCTTTCTATTAACAGGTTGGTGCTATATTTGTTTTTTGATAAGAAGACAACCCATTAAAAATACTGTCAACAAAGTAGCTATTTCTAAGTAATTATATGTACCACACCTTCTTAATTATCACAACTTAAATACTTAAAATGTCTTACTTAGAATATCTAACTGCTTGAGACCTTAGTAGGGATTTGCATAATTTCTGAAGTAATGAGTTGCGAAAATGCTGTTTCTAACCTTTCAAAGCCTTATTAGGCACTACAATATGAAATTAAATGAGTGACTAGTGGGTCATTGCTGTATCTACATTTTACTGTGATGTAGGGTATTTTGTTGTTCCAGATATCTTAAAAATACACAGTTACCCGAGTGGCATGTGTTATTTTCCAGCACTTTTGAAAGCTCTTAGATCATCACATAAGGATATTTCCTGCATTTATTGTCATAAAATATATAGCACAGACAGCTATCGAGTTTTGGGTTTGACTCTGCAAATGCATCAGTCTTTTCTTGTTTCCTACTAGCAATTTTTCATAACACAAGTCTTGCAGCATTTTTTATCTCTTCTCTATTTCTCCAGTTTTCACTGGCAAGATCTTCGTCTGGACTGATTTGAGCTGTGACAGTTTGTATCATCTGAATATCAATCCCACCATTTTTGTGATACGTTTTCCTGTATTATCCTCACAACATACTACCACAAGAGGCCTTACAGTTTATTAATGTTACTAGCAATTGTAAATTGACTTAACACTTACAAACATTTAAATATGTGCTTAAGTATGGTCCATTTTAAGTCTGTACAACTTCATATGATGTCAACGTCAAGGATGGGCTGTTTCATCTGGAATAATGCCCTGGCTGCAAGTGATTTTGAGGTCCTCCAGAAGCAGTATTTGTGGCAGGAGATACATACTCCTGTACATAAGCAGGAGATTTATAAGTATATACTATTCATACTGTCCTGGACACTACCAGGCTTGTGGTTAACAGAGCTCTGAGCAAAGACATCTCTTTCTGAAAGTGTGCAGCTTGCACCTTGGCCACATGCCCAGTGGGACTGGGTTCCAGAAGCTGGTGTTTGCATCTGGAAAAAGCTGTGACTTAGCTTTCATTTGAGCAAGCAAACTGAAACAGCACTCCTGCATAGAACTGTGTCCAATTATGAAGCTGAGCTGCTGAAGGTACCTCTGGATAGGGGCTTGCTTTGATTTTTGTTGTTTTGCCAAAAACGTAAAGAGCAATCTCCTGTTGGTTGGCATATTTTAATCTTAGATAAGATAGTTTCTTCTCTATGTCTTTAGTTTTGCCAGGCCCTGGGGTGCGCATATAAATGGTTTTGTTTAGCTGTAGTTAGAGGAAGTTGAAGAGTTCAGTATGAATTGATGACACGTAGCCTGAAAGCTATTCTGAAATTTGCATTAGTGATTTAGAATGAATCGATTTAACCTTTTGGTTTTTTGCAGCTAAGAAGTGTGAAAAGAAGAATCTTTTGGTTTTGTACAAGGAATCGATAAAATATTTTCAAGACAACTGTATCTCTGCAAGATCCTAAAATAATGGCAGAAGTAACTTTAATAAATATATCAAAGGGCATAGATAGAAGTTAAAAAATAAATGTAAAAAAAACCTTTAAAAATAATTATGAATAATTCTGGGCATTGAAGTGCATTTTCTCCATCACTTTTCTTTTAAAAATTATGTTAATAATCAGTCAATAATTGACAAACTAATTTCTATCAAGTATTAAGTTAAGGGTGAGCTGGCCCACAACTTAGTATGTTCTTGTCAGCTGGTAGCCCATAGTGAAACAGGAATTAGGAAATCATATTGAATGAAGATCCTAGGAATTGTGCCTTTAATTTATTTTCATTTACCCAAGGAGGGAAGGTCTGCCAAATCATATACAGTTAAAGCATTTACAGATCATCTGGCCACTCTGACTTTGCAATGAGAGAAAATCAAGACTATCTATATTTACCCTGCATTGCTTTTTTAATTTGTGCATTGAAATTTCTAGCCACTCTAGAGCCTCTTGTTTTTTGTTTTTGAAATGGTCATTCTGTGTCTTTCAATTGGTGAGCACAGAGTGACTCTGTACATTTTCTCTGCCAAAAACTGTCTTTCTGTCATCTTTGTCATGACTGTTCAAAACAATTATGACGTAAATAGGTAAATACATAACTAGTTGGTGTATTTTTTTTATTGGTGTTAGCCTCTGATCAGCTTATAGAGAACACTCGTTTCATTTCTTAAGGTAATCCAGCCAAATTTCATTAGCTTCCTCTCATATTATCTACGTTATGTTCCCTTGAGTATCCTGTTAAGAGTTCATCTTCCCTGAATACATATTTTTTAAAAGCTGGATAAAGTAGTTGTAACACTACATCAGGAATAATTTTTACTGTAGCATTGAAACCTTTCTCTCTGAAAAATATTTAGACTAAAATATTGTACAGACATGTTTGCTTTTTTTCATGTTGTTGGCTGTTGGTCATTTTCTTAATTACATAGTTTATTGACGTTCTCATCCTACTGCCTTCTACCTGACAAATAGCGAATATATACCAAAACTTTTAGTCGTTAATATTCAAGTGCACGTTCTTTAAATTTTACTCTACTTTTTTTCCACCTTGCTCCTATTAGTTTGGTCTTCAGAGTCATTCAGTTCTTCCCATGTATTGTCTTGATTTCCCCCCCTCCAGCAGATTTGTATTAATAACTTTGATTCCAATTATTAATGAGAAATACTAAAGTGACTTACACGATCAAGCCATTAGTGACCTCCATTGAATATGATACGACCTTTTTTCCACTGTCTGTTGCTATCTCCCATTGAGTGTTTTAGTCATGTTTCTGATTTTTATACTTCTCCCCATTCTCCCCAGTTTCAGTGATTGTTTCATATGCGGCCCAATGTCATTGATTACTGAAGTCCGGCTGGATGCAACATACTGTTGTATTTCCTTGATTTAAAAAATAAAAAGCTACCAAACACCCAGAAAAACTGTGTAGAAAAGGGTAGCAAGTTAATGCTGAATGACCTGTATTTTTGTCTTTACTGAAAACTGAAATGAATTATTGTTTTGGTTCTGGAACAACATGAAATCACCTCTGATCCTTTTTTCTGCCTTTACTGTATGCAAGTCTCACTTTTGCCTGTGCTCTCGCATTATGCATAAAGCTGAAAACCTTGTTTATTTTCATATCATTTATGTGGTCTAGCACCTTTTGCACTTTGTTTCTACACTTTTTGACATATTCCGATAGTCCTTTTGTTGGTAATCTTTTTTCCTGCCCCTAGAAATTTGTCTTCTTTTGAGGTAGGGATTTATTGAAGTAGAGCCTTTCCTTAAAGCCTTTTTTTCCTTGCTTGAGAAATAGTTTCCATGTTGTTTTATCCGCTTTTGCTTTAAGGAAATTCCATTCAGAAACACATTCAATTAATAGTCTCAAAATGCATTTTTTCTCAATGACGATTTCTTTTGTGATGATGCATGAAGGTTGTTTAGCTCCCCCAAAGCACGTAAGAACTCTTCTATACGGATGACTCTCTGGTGGCAGTGCATTTGGAGTAAGATCTTTAATTATGGAGTTATTACTGGATCCTATTGGAGTAGGATCTTTAACTACTACTAACAGTAGATCAGACTGCGCCTTTCTGCTCCAAAGCCTTGGGCTGATGTATCTGCTGGTCACTGACAGTATACGACCCTTTTCTATCCAGCGTTTTAAGCTGGAAGTGTTTTGGATGCATACGCTAATGTTGACGAAGGGTCGTCTGACAGAAAGGCGTCATGGCCTTTGGCAGACTTGGGCAGTTACGAAGTTAACAAGCGCTCGGGCTTTCTGCGAAGTGAGAGGTTTCGCAGCGTTGTGATGCCTGCCGTGCTGCTGGGCAGGTTGTGAGACGTGGTGGCTGTCCAGAAGGCACGTACCTCCCTCCCAGCTGGAGCGGTTCCTTACCGGGTGTATTGACATGGGTAGCGCGGTGGTTAAGTAGGGGGAGCGGGCAGGCTCACCTGTTCCTAGGTCAGAAAGGGCATTGCTGCAGTAAAGGCAAATTAAATCCCTACTTCCAGCGAGAGGAGATGCGGTTTGTCCGCGTTTCCCAGCAGCTGCACCTATTGTTTGGCTCCGCGGCCGGCAGCAGGGTACGGCACTAAGGCAGCTCCGGCAGCGCCAGGCGTGGCGGTGGGGAAGGACCGGCGCAGTGAGCTAATAACGCGAGCGGCCATGGCAGCCCCGGCGGGGCCTGCTGAGCTCGCGGTTCGACTCCGCCGGCTTAGCGACAGCTGAGCAGCCGTCGGCCGCCGTGAGGCGAAAGGAAGAGGCGGCTCTGGGGGGAAGGCGAGTGCTTTGATACGAGACCTAGGAGGAGAAACGCCGCCGCCGCAGCAGCAGCGGCGCCGCTGGCCAGGGCAGAGGCGGCTGCCTGCTTGCCGTCCCGCCTGAGCTGCCGTCCCCGACCTCTGCCCGAGCCCTCCTGGTCCTCTTCGGGGGGAGCAGCCGCTGAAGCGGCGTTGGCGTCGGCGTCGTTTCCGTGCCGAGGGGGGGGTCCCGGCCCGGGCGCCCGCGGGTGAGGGGAGCCCCGCGCTGCGCCAGCGCTCACCGCCCAGCAGGGGGCGCGGCGCCTGACGGGAGGAGGGGCGCGAGCCGGCGCGGCTGCGCTTTGCGGACTGCTGTAAAGCAGCACCGAGTGTCGCGCTGCGTCTGGGGAGGGAGCGGCGGCGGCGGCGGCGGCGGCGGCGGGGGCTGCGCAACAACAAAACGTCGCCCGCCTCGCGGCGTGTCACCGGGGCCCGGGCGGCTGCGGCCAGGCCGGGGGGGAGGGGGAGGCAGCGGCGTCGCGAGGGGGCGGGCGGCGGGG
This sequence comes from Haliaeetus albicilla, assembly GCF_947461875.1. NCBI lineage: Eukaryota > Metazoa > Chordata > Aves > Accipitriformes > Accipitridae > Haliaeetus > Haliaeetus albicilla. The sequence goes on along the minus strand of NC_091494.1, from coordinate 12,473,211 downwards.
CAGGGCGCCGCCGAGGAGGAGGCGGTGGCCTCCCGGGCCGCGCCAGGCAGCGACGCGGGGTCCCTGCGGCGCCCGCCGGGGCCGCTTCCTCCCCTCCGGCCCTGAGCAGGGCGCCGGCGGCACCCGCCTCTTCCCCCTCGGCCTCACCGTCTCAGGTACGGGGCGGCGGGAGGTACGGGGGGGGGGGCGGCGGGGAGCGGCCGTGGCGTTGCCCCGCACGGTGCGGGGCATTATCTGTCGGCGGGTGGGGCCCGGCGGGGCCGGGAGGGGGGCGGTGGGCTCCCCATCTCTCCGCAGCCCCGCCCCGCACCGGTGGCGGCAACGGCGACCGGCCCGCGGCGGGGCTGGGCCGGGCCGGGCCGGCTCTCCCGGCGGAGCTGACCGGAGGGGCGCGGGGGCAGTTGGGCGGCTGGGAACTTCACGCTGATCCCCCCCACCACCACCTTTTCTTATTTTTTTCAGTGCCTCGTTGATGCACAAAGCAGTATCTTCACTGCGGGAAGCCGCGGCACTCTTTTGGGTTTTGTCTCCTTGAAAATTTGTCACAAATTTTCCCTTACGGAAATGAGTTTTATTCGTGTGTGTAATAGGGTTTGTCATAACGTCATTTGTTTTGTTTGCGAAGTTGGTATTCTGTTTCTTAACCCATATTAAAAAAAACAAAAAACAGTCAGATGTTTTTGGCCTGATAAACAAGGAAGCAGTGTTCATTCAGAAATGTAGGCCAGGATCTTCAGAGGTGCGTAGGTTTGTAACTCTTACTAAAATGGGCAGGCGTTAAGGATCTATGTACTTTTTAAAGTGTCTGCGTTTTGGGCGATTAGGCCTGAGCATATGTTTGTGGAATTTTTGTGTTGTTTGAATAAGCTCTTCCATGGCTTGAGACGGTTTTGTGAGATTGTAAGCAAGGCCTGATTGCTTTAGCTGATTAAATGATACCCTTAATCCCTGATAGTCAGGTACTCCTCCAAAAGAAGATATATTGCAGGAAGTAAGATCTTGCTGTAATAGCCCAACTTTATTTGATTTTAGCACGATTACTTCAGGAACAAATATTTGACAAAAAAGATAAGAATTGACTGTTCAGCATGGAGACCTAGGTAGCATTTATCAGGGTGGAATATCTGTGTTATAAACTAATAAAGGAAAACTAGGTTTTTAGGTGGTAAAATAAGGCCTTACATTGTCTTTATCGTAACCAGTAGAAAATTCCAGTGACAGATTAATTCCGAATACTTAGTAGAAACATTTTTGAGGAAAATTAATTTTTAAAGAATTAGAATATTTTGTCACGCTTAGAAACAAAAATGAAAGCTGCTTATAATTCACATACCTGTAGTCCTTGCTGTGAAGGTAGTTTTCCACCAATTTAAATGTTTTTATTCATCTTTTTGTTGTATAGAGGGACTACCTGAGGCAAAAAAAACCCAAACAAAACAAAACCAAAAAAAACATTAGCCAAGATTATCACCAATTCAGATTTATGTTCTTACTGGTGTGCAAGGCTTGATAGGGAAGGATGTGATCTTGGTTCATTTGATAAAGTGAACATCTGGTCACCTGTCTTATGCTGTCATCCACAGTATAAAATGACCTATTGAATTCATAAGATGGGTAAGGCTGTGTGCACATTTCGCATTTCACTTCAGTTAAATAAAAGTGGGTGAGACACCAAGCTTCCTGTTTTAAAACTCTTGAAGTCTTGCATATTTAAAAATCTGTTTATTTTTATTGATGGTTGAAGCCCTGGCAGCTATAGCTGTGGTTATGTCTAGTATTGGGAGCCCAGGGGTGAGCAGCAGCTCTTAGCATTCATGCATATTTCATGTGTCCTTTCCAAATCTAGATGGGAACGTTCTGACCTTTCAGAAATGTGTCTTTTAGGGAGCAGTGGCTTTTGTAAAAGTGTATTAAGAATGTATCTTAACATATCTGTGACTTCCACTTTAAATTAATAACTTTGTAGACCTACATAACCAGATCGGTGGAGGTGGTCATGTTGCAATAAGGTTTAGCTGGCAGCAGTTACTGCCTTTTTTCCCAAGATGAAGACTCTTTCATTTCAGTTGTGTATATTTCCTCTAATGTTGAGGATATTCTTTTGAGAAGATGTAGGTAATAGTGCTCCCTCCCTAGCTGATGAGCTGTGGAGGCTTAGATGTCAGGCAGTTGAATAAATGGAGAAAAAATTGCTGGGGGAATGGGACAGGAATGGGATGATTTGATTCAGATGTAAACCATGGGGATAGTACGAAGAGATGGATTTGCCATAGGCAGATGTTGTATAAAGGTTTCCCCACAGCTTTACTAATGTGCAGCCTCCTTTAGGTTAGTTTTGTTACCAGATCTGTAGTGATTTAGCTTCTTGCATGTCAGTGAGGTTGAGAAGAGATTAGAAACATGTATATTGAGTAATGTCGTATGGGACATGTGTACAACATAGGTATAGGGTAATTACTCCCGGTCGTAGTCTCTTTAAGTTTTGTCAGTGTAAGTGACAGTGATCAGCTGCTTCTAAAGTCTACAGTGCTCTTAAAAGAAACACAAAATGTATCCGCAGCCAAAGTGTTACACTAGTGAACTTCCTTCAGGCCTTAGATTGGTTGGTTTTCTTGGTGGGCTGATGTCAGGCCTAACAGAGACCCCTAATGGAGCAGAGAGGAAGGGATTTTGCTGTTTTATGGGTTTTATATAATTTGTGCTATTTGGAAAAGTAACTACTGTGAATTAAAGTGATGTCTTCCTTATTAAGTGTTTACCAAGTGAAATCTGAGAAGGCTGGTTCACGACTTCACTAGCAAGAGACTTCCTTCTGTATTTTTTTTGCCAATAAAGTGCAGTCCTAATACTTGGCTTCTGTCGAGTAAAATATTTGCTTTTACCCACTGCCGCTTGGCTCTACTGGGTGAAGAGTGGAGAAGTCTGCTGCACTGTCCTTCCCTGTTAAACTGGTAGATCTACTCGATTTAATATCTGAAAAATCCCCTACTTCTAACAGGTTTCCTGAAGAATAGCATAAAACTGTCTCGATGGTTAATCTCATCATTCTCACCTCCAAGGCTCTTGTTAGAAGTTGTGGCAAAGATCATGTCTTTGCTTCTCAAAGCCTTATCGAGAAGTGTTTGCAAAAGGACACTGCATTAAGAACAGTTACACATACATCAAAGGTCAAAACTTCTAGGGGGACCAAGAAGTAAATTTTTAAATTATTTTTGATGGCTGTGTAACTCGGAACTTCCCTAACTGTCTCTGGAAGCAGAATTCCCAGTTAAGATCTTAAGTTCCAATAAAAAAGTGTATTTTGTCATTCTTTTATAAAGCTACTGCGTCTTATTCCCAAGTTCATTGCTGTTACGTTTGTCTTGGAGTTCACTGAAGTCAAAACATTACTGATTGCCAAATCATAATGCTTATGTCTTAAAACCATGATTTACATAGTGTTAATGTAGCTAACTGAGTTTAAGCCTAGGACAGAGCAAAGAAACGGTCTAGACTGAAGAATGTGCTTGTGAATAGCATGTTTGTCAAATACACCTGTTTGCATCCATTGTGCAAAGCCAAACAGATTCCTTGTCCAGGTGGCTATGTGCATGCTAATGCTTCACTGATGCTTGATTGATGCTAGGATTTCTATGGGTGCCTTATGGTCTTGGACTGATCCACAGTGTATTGCGGGAGAACTAACTTGTTCGTGGGACTCTATGCAGAATTGCTCTTAGCCTGCCAACTCATGTAGCTGAGGCACTTCCAGCTGTGCATGTTCCGTGCGTTCTGTCTGTTCCTGCTGGAGCCAGGCCATAGATCAGTCCTAGGGAAGAGCTCCTCTGTTTGTAGCTGTCCTGTGCTGGATTCAGTTGGAAGATGTGAGACAGACACTTTCAATAGTCTCTTTGTAAGAATACAGTGGTGGTATGTCTCAGAGGTGAATGATAACGTGGCATAACAGAGGCATTCTGTAGCTATTCTATAGGTGGCCTGACATTTCTGTTGCAAGATAATTGCTTTACTGATCTGAGTGGACTTATGCATGAAGAAACAAACCTTGAAGGTCTCAGATGAATTTTTTTCAGAGATAAAATTAAGGAGACTTTGCTGGTCCAGAGGATGGATACTGCTGTTTACGGTACTTTGCAGTACAGTTACTGTGGTCTGACTTGTCTTTGAGATGGCTTTGCAAAGGTTAGTAAGAGTAGTACTGTACTTGAAATAACATTGTTTCACTTTAAGTGTAGGCTTTCCAAGCCAGTGATGGTTCCTAGAATTGGCTGCAAGGAGTGAGTAAGCCTGCCTGCATTGCTGTGGCTCGTGTAACTGTAGCACCCCTCTGCAAAGCACAGACAAACTCTTATGTCTGGGCTGGATGTCATGGAGTGTCTTTGGCTGACTGTAGGCAAGAACCTGTCTCCAGAATGTTATCATGCCATTTGTGACTAATACTATGCATGTTATTCTGAAATACTGTACCTTTCTGTAGGGCAAAAGATAAGTATTCTGCTTGGAGAATTCTCAGGTAATTTTGTCATTCAAAAATTGGTGTATCTGTCATCACTGTGGGTGCGTTAAAGCAAACAAAGGAAACTGAGAGTGGTTTGTAATGGTATTTCATGTTGTCCTGTGAATAAAGATGTGTTTGATGCTCCATAATATCAAAGCAAACATAATAGAGTTTCAGATTACCTTCTGATTGTTGCTGTTTTATAAAGATGCATAGATCTTTAACTATCAATTGCTTTATTTGCCAGCAAAGATTAGCAGACCAATATATAGTATGCTAAAATTTAGTAGTTAAAACAAGCTTTAAAAGAACAGTTTGTCTCATGAAGTAGTGAAAATGAAGAACAACCAAAAGCAAAGAACAATGCAATAAAGTTTCGAAATCTGATTGCACTTGTTTTGCTGATAGTGGAACTGAATATCAGGTATTTGTGTTCTTGCTGCTTACTCTGCATTGTACAGGTTGTCCCTGCTTGATAGGAATGAAACGAATAGGGCATGACTGCCCCTTTTAGGCTAACAAGTGGGGTTTTTCTTCTGTGAACTGCTGAGTTCTTTATTTTTGTTGGAGCAGGGCATGATAGCACTGAGATTCGATCTTCGTGGGATTTTGTTGGGGGTGCAGCTTCTTAAATGGCTCTAAGCCCTCTGATCAACCTCCATTGCATCAGGGTCATGCATGAATCAGTCTTGTTTGGCTCTCTGCCCTTGAGAAAGGGAAGTAGTAGTACTTAGGTTATCTCACTTTTGCTGAAGGTCTTGTACAAATTTTATAAGCTTTTTTATTATCCTGTTTCTTGGTGTCTTGATTTATCTGATGGGAGAGCCTTGCTGAAAGAATAAAAATACATCTTTTTAAAGAGAGGAAAGAAATGACTGTTGGTGTTCCAAAATACAGCTTGTGTGATACTTTCATTCACTGGTCCATTCTTTGAGCTATTGATAACCATATTTGCCAGTTCCAAAAAAAGTACTGTATACAGAGCATAAGGTTTGTTTGTGCATACCAGGCCTCAACGGTGAGGTTTCCCCATGAAGATAACAGTACTAGTATTAGCTGGTCAGAGTAAAAAATAACATTAAAAGTAAAATCTGATAAAAGCCACATATTAGGGAAGGGAATTAATTTTAAAAGTTAATTGTGAGTTCAGTGAACCTATGTAAAGAAAATAAGAGTTAGGACTGAATAAAGGAACTACAAATGGAACTGATAGAAACTTCCTTTCTGAGACAATCTTAAATATTGTCTTGCCTGGTATCACTCTATATATGGGCATTTGGGTTGGGTACATAAATGGTCTAAGATAGCACAGAATCTGTATAGAAGTGGAATTGCTGTGTTCATTCTGAGATTATGACAACAATGTGTTCCGCAAGCTCTTGGTAGTCTTGAGAGCTGTTGTATTGGGAAGAATTTTTGTGTGCTCTAGCCTTTAGGATACCCGAGTTGTCTGTAAGTATGTTTAGGGTCTGAGTGGTGGGGAGCGCATAAGACAAGGGGAAATTACTGTGTATGTAATAAGAGAGGAGCAGGAAACTGAAGATGGGGAAAATGAGGAAGTAGACTACTAACTGCTTTGTAAATGAAACTTTTTTATTCACTGCTTTTCATCAAGTTGGCCAGAAGTCTATTTGGCTAGCTGGGTTTAGGTGTGCGTATCACAGTAATGGGACAGAGACCAGTAATTTCACGGTTATGTAAGAAGCATGTGCTTAAGATAGGCATTTTCTGCAAAGTGGTTGGCTGGTCATGTGTCAAAGCCCTCTGTACTTACTGTAGCAGGCTTGAGAGAATTGATAAAGGCTCTTTTTGACACCTAAAAAGGAGATTGATTCTTGATGGTGAAGGGAGTTGACTATATTTTAAAATGTAATTGAAAATACATTTTCAAAGTAATGATATATTAGATTAGATGTATTCATCAACCAAGTTTACAACAAAAAATCGAGTTAATGTGTGATGAACCATTTCACTGTTTTATAGTGCTTTAATGCTATCATACTTTTTGCTTGCTAGTAATGGAATTCATTCTTAATGACAAAATACTTTGCTCCATCTTATAACTCAAATGTGTTCTGCTTTTATTTGTGATCATAAACCTGGCTGCTGTAAAGATTTCAAACTTTGAGCTTGTTTTTTGACTTAGCAATTTTGAGGGACTTCCCCAGTTTGCATGAATTTTCTTGTGCTGCTGTTATGTCTTGGCATGATTAATATCAAAGGTCTTTACTTTGTGACATGAATGGATAAAAGTCATGTACACTTCATGATTCTTTAGAGGGGAACTTAGAATAATTATAGTTTTCAGGTAGCTGTCTTAACAGCTCTTCATTAAGTCTTTACTTAAAATGGCTTAAAAGAAGATACTACCCCATTTTTCCTCTTGAAGTCTTGACTCTAAGTTAATAGTCAAATATTTTGATTAGGAAGGAGGAACACTAATGCTGATTGAGCTGATTGCATCTTGCTGCTTTTTGAAAAAGCTTCTGAGGACTACTTTTAATTAGAGGGAGATTTTGTAGGATCTTCTAAGTGTTTAACAGCAGATGATCTCATTCTAAAGACTCTTAATTATTTGCATAATATTTTTGTAGTCCTTAAACCTTGTCTTCGGTGGAAAAGCATTGGACTTATATGTAGTATGGGTATTTCTTATGCCTAACCACTAAAAATACTTAAAATGGATTGGGATCTAGTTAAATGGTAAGCTCTTCTTCCAACTTCTGTCTTTTTTGGTCAAGTCTTTTGTTCAAAGGTTTGTAATAGCATTTCTAAATAGTGAAGGAATGGATTATTTGTCATTGTTGATTGCTGCCATTCACTTAAAAATATACTCACGTTTAAGCTGTTGTGCAATTTTTAATTGGAAGCCAGCAGCTCTCCCATGAGTAAGCAGTCCTTCAGGATCTGTATTGGTTAGAAAAAATCAAGATATCTTGATTACTTAGTCGAGTTACTTTTCCTTGGTTGCAAGAGTGCAAATATACAAAATGTTTGATTCTGAGTTAACTGGCTATTACATCTAGGCTGCTTGTTTTAATAAAACTAAGCCAGTAAATAGCATTTCAAGTGCACTAGTTTTCACTGTGTGGTGGTTTAGGTATTTTTTGCCATCTTACAGGAGTTTGAGGTTTCTCAAAGTGTAAACTTTTCTTGCTTTAATTTTTCTGCTGTAACTTAAATAGTTCTATCTGTATATCAGCACAGCGGCCTCTGTGTGAAAGTAAACAGCGCTTATACAAAGATAATCACATTCAGAATGCAGAACTTTCATACTGATGGTGATTTCCTCACTAGAATTTAACAATAAAATGCGGGGGGGGGGAAGCACTTCAATGAGTAGAACTGAGTCCTTTGTAAACCAGCCCCTGATTATGCTCACAGAATGAGAAAATGTTCAGATTTTTGTTTCTTAAGAAAAATTCAGAATTAAGTAAAATTGTCCCCTTAATTTATCATGTTAAAAGGACAGGAAACTGTTGTGTATAGGCTGAATGTGTTAATATATGATGGTGAGTTATGACTGTGTGCGAAGACAATAAGCTCTCTGAATAAATCGACTTTTTTTTTCCTCTGAATAAATAAAAATATTTTGTGGATTTTCTAAAAAAAAAAAAAACCACAAAAAACCAAAAACAAACAAACAAAAACCAAAAAAAACCCCAAAACCCCTTGTGATGAAATACGGGGTTATTGTAGGAGTGGCTGGTTTGCTTTTGGATTGTGGAAAAGACTGGCTAGACTAAGTGTTGCATTTCTGTAAAACAGTGGTGCACAAATAACAGACCAAAAATACTGCCTTAAAGGTGACCTTGTGAGGATGAGGGAAAGATTGTGTACTGCTTGTTCTCTGTGTGCTTATAACAGGTTTGAATTCTGATTTTCTGTCCTTGTTAGAAATTTTATAAAATGGAAGTTTCAGTCTTAATTTTTGCAAAGAAAGATGGTGCATGTATGTGAGGGTAAATACAAGCGTACCGAGGAGCATGTGAGAGCTGGTATTTTCCTCAGGAGCTGTCAGGAGCAGAGAAGCATAGATATCAGAATTCTGCAGCTTTAATAGAGGCTTCTTTGTTTACTGTGTATACTTCTTACATGCTTAATGTTTATTCCAAGTTTTTTTCCAATTTTGCAACTTCTGTTTTTTTCAGTCCTAGAGAAGAGGGTAGCCTTATGTAGGGCATTCCACAAAAACTTACTGCAATTAAAAAACCCCAACATATATTGCCCGGGATGCAGCAGTCTTCCATTTAACACTTGAAGATAAGAAATATTTATCTCCCACTGTGAACTGTGCTTTGATGAAGTGAAAGTAAGAACATGTCCTGGTGTATATACTGGCAAGAGGAGGTTTAGTCCAACTTGCATGCAGTTAGCTTTTGACTTACTGACATAAAACATACCTGTCTGCTGCAATCCCAGTAGAAAACAGCAACACTTTCTTAGTTATCACAGGGTATAGGCCTCATATTTAACAGTAATTGTTTTAAATGTTTGTAGGATTTCCAGTGAGAACATTCAAATGGATCTATTCAGCTGGGGTTCTAGGATCCACAAGGTTCTTGATTTCCAAAAAGATCTGGTGAACTCGCGTCTTCTTTAGATGTTAGTACTGCAGCACATATGCCTTGTGCAAAATTTTTATTCCAGATTACATCACTTGAAGAATTAGATTAGTAGCTTATGGCTATGAAGAGAACACAGGCTGCCTGGGATAATGCATCAGTTTATACCTGTTGCAAACTGAGATAAGTCATTCTTCAGGGTCTGTTAGGAACAACTAGCTCACAGCTGCTCCTGAAAGCATCAGTTTGTGAAACTAAGAAATTTTGATTTGACTGTTCTGTAGTCTCAACCTTGTATTGATTCATTCTATGACAAAATAAACAAGAGCTTTAAATATTAGCACCAGACATAAGAATGCGTTAGCATTTTGAAGAATTTGGAGGTTCAGGCAGAAGATTACAGACCTGAGTAGGCAATGCTACTAAACCTGCCATGGATCTTGTTGTTGCTACCTTAGACTGTTTTTTGTGGCTTCATGCATATTCCAGTTGTGCTGCTTAAGGAGCCTCATTCCCACATAAGGTATAGTTGCACATATTTTTTTTAAGCAGCTTTCTGTTAGTTCAGCACAACCTGATGTAAGCCAGGTATAGCTGTTTGTGTGCTTATGCAATGGATTGGTGTCTGATCTGGTTAGAAATTTATTTTTCAGGTTGGTCAGCTCTACATTCCGGTTCAGTTCATAAACATTTCTTCTAGAAGAGCATAGGAGATGTTCCTTCAAACAAGTGAGGGAGGGAGAAAAGAAGCACTTACCTGCTAAAGTAGTACAAGTGCGAAATGTCTACTACATTCCTTATTCATCCATATGCCTTATTCATCTGAGGCACGAAGAAGTGGTATTAGTTACAGTCAAGAGTGCTTCAGTGGCTATCACAGTGGGAACCAGCTTCTTTTGTCTCTTTTGGGGCTTTAAACAGAAGGCAGAGATGCCAGATGAAGCAGGTCAGAGGTGAATGTGTTAGAGGTTACTGTTGCCTGTGTCTCTCAGTAGTCTTCCAGTACAAAAGTTTTTCTTTGAAATAATCTTTGAGGCTAATGTTGCACTGTTGTATGTTGACAGCCTAGTATTTTGACAGGGAGGGGAACCTGCCTGGTACCAACTATTAAGGGAACATGTGATATGATACGCATTTCTGTCGCAGGATAGAGTCAAAAGTACATGGACTGAAAATAGCTTTGTACAGTATACTATTAATGTGTGGTGCTTTTTTAAAGAAACTCTAGGTAATAAATGGATTTCTCATGACTTTAACCCAAAATAATACGGTTCAAAATCTCTCCTGTTTTATTCTTTTTCATGTCAGAAAAGAACTATGAATTCTAAGTAACTGATTTTTATAGCTCAGTTGTCACCGTACTGTACCATGTATTGTGTTCAGGGTATTTACTATGCATATATACAGCTATAGGGGAAGATGTAGGCCTCATTTAAGCATGCAGTTTAGTTGATGGCTATTGGAGCTATTTAGCTGAAACTTAACTTCTGTAAGCAGTAGCCTGTAAAACTCTCATGCTTAAGCATTGGTAAAACAGACATCGCCCATACATTTTGCAGGCAACATACATCAATACTTGCCCTGTGAAAGTGATAATGTTTTTTCTGACTAACAGAAATTCCCTTCAATGCAAGTTATGAGAGATCCGTCTTAATTCAAAATGACATTGTTAAGCAGTATTCTTAATATTATGAAACAGCTGTATTTCAGTTATGTGTTAGTTTTTTCACTGGGGGCGTCAGTCTTAGCAGTAAATTGCTTTTCTCTTATTTCAGTTTTGCTCTTGAAAAATCTGATGTTACTTTTTCTTGATGCATATCTATGTTTATTTCTAGGCCTTTCTTAAAACTTTCCATGTCTAAATGGACTCCTGAATGTAATATAGTTTATACTCTAAAAGCGGATATGAAGAGTGAAGTTCCTTCTGATGCACCAAAGAGACAGGAGAGTCTGAAGGGGATCCTCTTGAACCCTGAGCCTATTGGAGCAACCAAAAGCTTCACTGCAGAGGTTGAAATGATTGCTAGTAAAGTAGGGAATGAGTTCTCTCACTTATGTGGTGATTCTCAAAAGCAAAAGGACATGAATGGCAACCGTACAGACCAAGACAAAAGTATTGTGGTGCGAAAAAAACGCAAAAGCCAGCAGGCTGGTCCTTCATATACTCAAAATTGTCCTGATAAAGAAAACCAAGGAATCTTAGGATTAAGACAGCACCTAGAAACGCAGAGTGAAGACAATGATTCTTCTTTTAGTGACTGTATCTCTTCACCTTCATCTAGCCTACATTTTGGTGACTCCGATACAGTAACATCTGATGAAGAAAAAGATGCTCCTGTAAGACACCCTCAGGCAGTGTTGAATACTACAAGTAGAACTCATAGTGCAAGGTCACAGAAGTGGCCTCGGACTGAGTCAGACTCTGTACCTGGGTTATTAATGAAAAGGCCCTGTTTTCACAGCAGTTCTTTAAGAAGACTTCCATATAGGAAGAGATTTGTGAAAACAGGTTCATCACAGCGGACACAGAACCAAAAAGAACGAATTTTAATGCAGAGGAAAAAGCGGGAAGTGTTAGCTCGAAGAAAGTATGCTTTACTACCCAGCTCTAGCAGTTCCAGCGAGAATGATCTCAGTAGTGAATCTTCTTCCAGTTCATCTACTGAAGGAGAGGAAGACTTATTTGTGTCGCCTGGTGAAAACCACCAGAACAGTACAGCTGCTCCTTCAGGTAAAACTAAATTCCTGAGGTACCTTTTATTAATGAGCTTTCATTATATACAATATGCTTTTTTTTTAATAAGTGATTTGGTGAGGTTGGTTTTGTGTTTTTATAGAAGTTATACTACAAATAGACTTACTGCATGTAATGTGAACATTACACCATAAATTCTTCATGGGAAAAGTATATTCAGAGCTTCCAGTAAAATTACAACAAATCTAGAATCTTTAGCTTTTACATTAAAGGTAAAGTTAATTGATTCTAAATGACGTACTGGAAGGTCGCTGAATCTGATTAGCCACTTGCTGTGGAGTTGCTCCATTATTTTTTTTTTTTTTAGCTGTTGAATTATATTAAAAATTTTAGCTATTGCTGCTTTGTTAACTGATTGTGGCAATAACAACTCTGGTTTCAGAATGTAGAAATATCTGCTAATACCTAATGAACTGTGCTTGACAACTTAAAAAAAATTAAAAGGAAAAAAAATTGGTCATTGTGATAAGAGCCTAATAAGAGAAAATTCTAAGGCCTGAAGTTGTGGAAAGCAAAGTATAGTGTGTATACCAAATGTTTTACCTAGATAAACTCAATGCAATAATCTTGCAGTTGGTTTACACAAATGTTTCTCTACTATGTCTTGACACAGTATTTGAGGGCATGCTTGAATGTTTGGAGCAAGGGTTGAGGCGGGGAGGCGGTTTTGGTGTGTTTGGTGGTACGTGTAGTTTGGTGGTTTTGTTTTGTTTTTGTTTTTTTTTTTTCCCCTCTCCATCTACCAATTTTCTTGGACTTCCTTTCATCTTAAATTTGCCAAGTGAAAGGCAGTCCCAAGACTGGGACCGGTAACGTTCACAGTATTGTAGTTGTGCCTCCTGTTTATCATTTCAGCTTTTCAGGGAGCACAGGGAAGTAGATACATAGAACACAGCATAGTGTTAATCTGTGCAACCATGTTTTTTGCCTAGTGACAAGTATATTTTAGAAGGTGAAACCATATCTCAGACTGTGCTGATCATTCCTCTAAGAAAAAAATGACTGAAAATACAAGGACAGGTTTAAAAAAAAAAAAAAAGTGCGTATGTTCATGTTAGGGCAGGATTTATGCTTGAACAGAACCAGAGTACTAAAGACTAGATTATTGCTTGTTACGCATTGTAGCAGGAAATAATTTCTGTGTTGTTCTTTAATGTACTGTTTAAACACAAGTAGTAATATTTGTAATGCAAAAATCTTACTTATGCAGTGCTAGGGCTGCATAAATAACTCTGAAACAGAAGAATTATTGTACAGCCTTGATTACCGTCATGCATTTTTGTGGGGACAGAAATGTGATTTTTAAGACTAAAGAAGTTACGTTTGACACGCATGTTCAAGTGTATTGAAGGGTATGAGCTGTAAATAATTAATGTATGGGGATTTGCATACATTCATATTAAAAACCAATTTGGGAAACTACTGTGTTAACACTTCTGCTTCCAAGTTAATAGTTTCTTCTCATTTTCAGAGAGGATGGAGTTTCATGTAACTGTAAAATGATGTAGGACCACTAACAACTCTCTTTCCACAGAGAGCATGATGCAACAGTGAAACTGGTATATGGATGAGAAAATGTAGGTTATGGCTTCTCAGGCGACCATCTATTTTTAACCATGATAAATGTGTTTAAAGTGAGAATATTCGATTAATTTTTTTTAGTATACTTGAACTGTTAAAACCTACTGCCCTTTTTTAACACAAATTCAATTAATACCACTTCTGTGCTTTGATTTCCCTTGAAGTGTAGAACAAGTATTTCCATAGTGAGGCTTTCCATAGGCATTTCAAAGGAATCTTTTTTGAGAGAGATCTCTTTAAAAATTGATGTAATGATCAGTGAATATTCAAGCTGTTCAGGTAACTTCTGATAATTCAGTGATTCAGTGTGATGTTATTTTGATGGTAGGAAGACTGGAACTTGCAATTTGTTTAATCTAGTTATGTGGAAAAGTAAGTTTATTGTCCAATGGCTTAATTTTTGTACTACTTGAAAACCACAATTAATTTATTAAATTATGTTTATTCTCATGTCATGAATGAAAAATTGATTAGTTCTGCACCAGTTAATTTTAGATTAAAATACTGACATCAGTTGTAACTGAAGTAAGGTGTGCTTTAAAGAACGTGTATTCTGGTGGCTGTACTTCAGGACTAACACTTGCAGTGAGCTGAGAAGTAATTCTGGCTTAGAGCGTGTGAATACTATGGGGATTTTTTTCCAGTGGAAATATGTATTGATGGGAAGGTTTTGAGCATTTTATTTACATTTCAGATAAAATGGGAAGTTGAACAGACTTCCTGCATAGAAGTGTCTATTTTTAGTAAGATAAAGGTGTGATTAACACTTTCTGTAGCTTTCTGCTATTATATAAGGCATTTCTAGTTATTGAGTTAATTGGGACAGAAATGGGGCCAGCTGGAAAAATAGCTATGCAACTGCTCTGTATAGTGAACAAGCATGATGGTGTTTCTAAATGAGGAAGGGGTTGTATTGCTAGTAATGCTACACTAGCCTGTTAATGTTGGGGATTAATTTTTTTGCTCTAGATTGGCATGTGAAGGTTACATACGCATCTGCTGAAATTACAGAATATACTGAAGGACAAAGAACTTTTGCTAAGAATATGAGGCCTGCAGCATATATGTAAAAGTAGTAGAGGATAGACTTAAGAAAGGAGGAGAATAATAATAATCAGAAAAGAAAATACAATTTTAAAAGTTATGGTAATAACTGAATTTTTAATAAGCAGGCATCAAAGTGATGCGATTAGTCTTGTAGCCTATTTAATAGCAATTTGTATTAAGGATATGTCACAAAATATTTCTTTGCTTTGAATGTTGATGTTGTCATGGCTTATAACCCCAGCTGGCAACAAAGCATCACACAGCTGGTTGTTCGCTCCCCCCTGCTGGGGTGGGGAACGGAATCAGAAGAGTAAAAGTGAGAAAACTCATGGGCTGAGGTAAAGACAGTTTAGTAAGTAAAGCAAAAGCCACACATGCAAGCAAAACAAAACAAGGAATTCATTCACTACTTCCCATCGGTAGGCAGGTGTTTGGCCATCTCCAGGAAAGCAGGGCTCCGTCGTGTGTAACAGTTACTTGGGAAGACAAATGCCATAACTCCAAATGTCCCCCCCTTCCTTCTTCTTCCCCCAGCTTTATATACTGAGCATGATGGCATATGGTATGGAATATCCCTTTGGTCAGCTGGGGCCACCTGTCCCAGTTGCATCCCCTCGCTGGTGGGCAGTGTGAGAAGCAGAAAAGGCCTTGACTGTGTGTAAGCCCTGCTCAGCAGTAACTAAAACATCTTGGCATTATCAACATTGTTTCCAGCACAAATCCAAAACATAGCCCCGTACTAGCTACTATGAAGAAAATTAACTCTAGCCCAGCCAAAACCAGCACAGATGTTTATCTAAAGATACAGTGTATTTAAAGAATCAGTAATTTAATCGCATACTGTCCTGGAAGATGTTTCTTTCTGAATATTGCACGAAATTAAACTAACAGGTCTTTTTAACCAAATAAGTGTTTAGTAGGTTAGTTATTGTAGTTAGTTTTATTAACTTGGCTATTTTTGGAAAATTATATGAATGGAGATGTGTGGGGGTTGGTTTTTTTCTTGTTTTTTATCAAAACCTTTTACAAAAGCTTTACCCCCCCCCCCCCCCCAAAAAAAAAAACCCAAACAACACTATATAGGGCTTTTCCTCCTTTTCCTTTTCTGTCAGAGCTTCAGCTACTCTTCTTGTGGAACTTCGAGCTTTGGGTGTGGAAGACTATTGAAAAAGTCTGAAATCCTGACACCTGGGAATAGATTATACTGTTTTACCAACTGTTTGCCATAAAAGCCTGTTGTCCTCATTAAATCTGGGATGACCAGGTGAAGGTCATTCAGGACAGGGAGGAGAGTTGAGGGCATAAGGACAATTTAAAAACAACTATGTGTAGTTTAATGATACAGTTACAATTGAAAGTGCAAGTGCTTTCAGGGGTATATATTCTAATCTGAATGTTGATTAGTTGGTTTTAATTTAAATACTGGGCTTACAGTTAAAATGACTGCAAGCAGCAACATTTTTGCTGTGAAATGCAAATTTGGATTCTGTGTTTTGTTTAGGTAGCTCAGAAACTTTTCTTTAACCCTTGGAGGAGCTGTATACACCCGTACAGAGATAATCCTCTTTTGACTTTCCTTGGCAAAAGTGGCAAAATTTCAACTTTTACTGTAGTTAGATTTCTATAATGTTGTAATGCAAATTTTCTGATACGCTTGTACAGGTATTTGATTTTCAGCTTGGATTTAAAGGGCTTTGGGTGCCATTTGGAGACAGCCAATCTGGGTAGGGAAATCTAGTAAAAGCTAAAATTGGAACAAGTTTTTAGCCTTACATTCTCTGATTTGGCAGTAAAGCTAAACCCTGGGGAATAGGAAAGTGTTGTTATAAAAAAAGCTGGGTAGAATTTTGCATTGTCATAAATTGTTCACCTAATAGCACTTCAAATTCCTTCAGGGTCTGAGATGTTACTTTGTATTTTTGAGCAGCTAGTGTTAGACAGGCATTGCCTCTTCCCTTGGAATGTAATGCTGATGAGAAGCTGTTCCAGTTTTTGTTCAGAGCTGCTTAGAATGATAAGACTGAGTTTATTCACTACTGTCCTCTTAATTCCTCTAACATATTTGTTGTTTGTCTCCCCAAAAAGTTTAATATAGACATCTGATGTTTTGAAAGCCATAGGCTGGTGAAAATGTTAAACGTATACCACTTTATGTTCAGATTATTTTAACAGGTTCAAGATAAACATGTATTAAGTGGAAATGAGCTGTCTGTTGTTAGAGTTAATTATTTTTCAGTTACTTAATCCTTTCTAAAACTACAGCATGTGCTCCTTTTCTCCCAGTAACAGATGCAGCTCATAATCCAGAGCTTTTATTTCAATAGCATTAGTGGACAAGGAAGTGAACACTTATCCTTTCTACCATGCCTCTTACTAGAGAGGGGTTGGGCAAGAACTGGGAAGTGGCAAGGAAAGAAGCACCTGGCTTTGTGAGCACTTGACATTAACCATTGTTGCTATATCTCTCTGCTGTGAATTGGAGCTTTAAATAGCTACAGTAATAAAAGTTAGCATGGAATTCACTTCTTCTCTTCCCTGTAGCTGCTGCAACCTTCTGTGCTGAAAAGATGCTACTTCTAGAATTGGCTTGCTGTAGCATTGCTGATAGGACTAAGATTTGTGTGCTTGGTTAAGAAGTGTCCTGGTTTTGGCGGTTAAGCCATGACAGTCGGTAGAGTTTTGGATTAGCCCATATTAGCATGGCTCACAGTTGGACAAGATCCCCTAAATTCTGGTTGTAGGCTGTCTTTTCCACCAGGGTGCAGACTCTTAAGCAATTTGTATGTTTTTGAAAATTTCTCCCATCATGCATAGCTATTGGAAAGTATATTCCAAATAAATCCAGGCACAGAAGAACTGTTGTCTTCTAACCAAGTGTCACCCAACACTAAGGGCATAGGCAGGTTCTTTTAGGGATCCTTGGCAGAACGATGATGGCACTAAATTATAGTTACAATTAAAGCTTTATTTTCTTAGCAGGATATTATGATTAGTATAGCACAGAATTTATGATTACAATGGCACAGGATTTTGACAAGCAGAATCAATATAGTACAGTCTATTAGTGTAATACAGAATTTATAATACAACTTGACTTATAATTTCTAATCACCTGGATCCTCTGCAGATCAGGTCAAATCTTAATATGTGGTTTGCTGTATCAATATAACAATCATAATCTAGACTCGAAAATCATATAAAGAATACAAGTCACTCAGTCCTCAGAGGAAGCAGAGAATGGTGGGGGCGTCCCTGGCCACTGGGGGATCACGCTTCTCACTGTCCAGCGAGCAATTCTGGTCCACGTTCCCACTTAGGACTTGTAATGGCTTGATTTTATAGACAGTGCTCTGTGTGCTGTTACTCTTCCCTGTTCTGTGACGGGGTCATCAACAACACCTGGTTGGCTGGGTGCCTGGGACCTTCAAGGCTGGCAAAGAAGGGAGTAATCGTCTTGGCGCCCAGGAGTCTTGAGGCTGATAGAGAAGGGAAGAAGAAATCTGTTTGGTTTGTCTGCTTGGTTCACAGGACCTTCAGAGCCTGAGAATGAGGCAAAAGGGAGCAAATATGTGACCTTCTTGGTAACAGAGAATGGCTGCTTGCCTCATAAAATGGTGTTAGTTATGCTAACTGTGTTAGCAGGGGTTAGGAGCAGGGAATACTGGTCACACCTAGTTCAAGAAGTTTGAAAGTTGAAGAGGGGAGTACTCATTAACACTAGTAGGATATTACTGGTTTAGCCATCTCAAGCTGAATTACTATCCAGGTAATTATCTTGAACTCAGCAGCACAAGGTGCTGTAGAGGGCCATAGTACCAGCAAGTTCAAAAAGGGATCAGACACTGTGGTGGGTTGACCCTGGCTGGATGCCAGGTGCCCACCAAAGCTGCTCTATCACTCCCCCTCCTCAGCTGGACAGGGGAGAGAAAATATAATGAAAGGCTCGTGGGTCAAGATAAGGACAGTTCAATAATGCAAAAGCAAAGGTCACAAAGGAAAACAAAAGATTTTATCCTCTACTTCCCATCAGCAGGCAATGTCTGGCCATTTCCTGGGAAGCAGGGCTTCAGTACTCATAGTGGTTGCTCTGGAAGACAAATGTAAATAACGAATGCCCCTGCTTCCATCTCTCTCTACTTTGCTTTTAAAGCTGAGCTGACATCACATGGTATGGAATATCCATTTGGTCAGTTTGGGTCAGGTGTCCTGGCTATGTTCCCTCTCAAGATCTTGCCCAGTCCCAGCCTGCCCGTGAGGGTGGGGGGGAAATGTTGGAGAGACAGCCTCGATGCTGTGCAAGCACTGCTCAGCAGTAGCCAAAACACTGGTGTGTTATCAGCACCTTTCTAGCTACCAATACAGAACACAGCACTATGAGGTCTGCTGTGGGGAGATTTAACTCCATCTCAGCCAGACCTAATACAATCCTCACCCCTTATTCCATACCATTTGTGTCATGCTCAGGTCCCACATAATTTAATAGACATATATCTTCTAACCATGCCATTGTATTTAATTCTCATTACTGAAATCCCTACTTACCAACACTTACAACTGAAACTACATACTTAAACCACCTTTATACCCAACATACAGGTTTATACATTCTTATTAACTACTATCCCCTGTCCTTTAACAGATACATATTCCATGGGCTTCTTCCACTCCTCCGGATGTTCACAACCAAGCTATGACTTGGGCCTCATCTGTCAAGATGAGTGGTCAGGACAGGAGAAGCAGTATGTTCAATTGTTGGGCACCAACACCAGTTTGGTTTGGGTCACCATTGCACTCATCTGGTTCCTTGCAAAATTCACTCTTCCGTGGTTCAGGTCATTCCTGCTACATTTCTTCCTACAACATACAACTTACATCACAGATTATTTTTCCCTCAAGGTTATATGTGCTTGAGGCATACACCGGGTCTCCCCATCCTTCCGCATTACCCACCAAGTACACCCAGATCCTTGAGCAAAGACAATCCCACAAATGGGTTTGCCTTTTCTCGTGGGAAGAGCAATCCACACTGCCTTCCCCAGCCACTTCCCCATCTGCACTATGTGGACCTTATCTCCTCCCATAATATGTAGGGGTTTTGTTTGGGCAGGACCAGAACAGTTAGCAGGATCCTCTGGTGTTAACCAGCCAAGTGGCTTCTGCTAAATTTGTATCCCATTGCTTCCATGCCTCATTGCTCAGCACTCTCAACATAGTCTTTAATAATCCATTATATCTCTCAATCTTTACAGATGCTTGTGGGTGATAGGGGGTGATACACCCACTCAGTGCCATGTTTCTTTGCCCAGGATTTTATGAGATTATTTTGGAAATCAGTCCCATTGTCTGATTCAGTTCTTTCTGGGGTACCATGCTGCCACAAAATTTGCCTTTCAAGGCCTGAGATGGTGTTTCAGGCAGTAGCATGGTTTACAGGATATGTTTCTAGCCAACCAGTAGTTGCTTCCACCATGGCGAGTATGTAGTGCTTGCCTTGGCGTGTTCGTGGCAGTGGCTAATATAGTCAACTTTCCAGGCCTCGCAGTATTGAAGACCCAGCCACCGCCCTCTATTCCAGGGAGACTGTACTCTTGTGGCTTGCTTGATTGCAGCATATATTTCACATTCATGAATGACCTGTGTGATGGCCTCCATGGTCAGGTCCACCCCTCTATCATAAGCCCATCTGTATGTTGCGTCTCTCCCTGGATGTCCCAGTGTTTCATGGGCCCATTGAGCTACAAATAGCTCACCCTTATGTTCCCAGTCCACGTCTACCTGAGCTACTTCAGTTTTGGCAACCTTGTCTACCTGTTCATTGTTTCGATGTTTTTCAGTGGCACAGCTTTTGGGCATGTCAGCATCTACATGATGTACCTTTAGAGTCATGTGTGCTACCCAGGCAGCAATGTCCTGCCACAATGCAGCAGCCCAGATGGGTTTACCCCTGTTCTACTAGTTGGTCTTCTTCCACTGCTGTAGCCACCCCCATAGGGCATTAACCACCATCCAGGAGTCAGTATAGAGATAGAGTACTTGCCACTTTTCTCATTCAGCAATGCTGAGGGCTAGTTAGATGGCTTTCACTTCTGCAAACTGACTTGACTCCCCTTCTCCTTCAGTGGCCTCAATGACTTGTTGTATGGGACTCCACACAGGAGCTTTCCGCTTCCGATGGTTTCCTACCACACGACAGGATCCATCAGTAAACAAAGCATGATGCCTTTCATCTTCTGATAGCTCATTATATGGTGGTGCCTCTTGGGCATGAGCCACCTCCTCAGGCAGTGCTCCAAACTCTCTGCCATCTGGCCAGTCCATGATCTCTTCCAGGATTCCTGGGCAGTTGGATTTCCCCAGTTGAGCTTATTGTGTGATCAACGTTATCCACTTACTCCATGTAGTGCTGGTTGCATGATGTGTAGAGGGGTTGTTTCCTTTGAACATCCAGTGTAGCATGGGCAATCACGGTCCCAAGAGGAGATATGCTTCTGTACCAACAACTTCTGAAGCGGCTCAAACTCCCTTGTATGCTGCTAGTATCTCTTTTTCAGTCGGGGTGTAGTGGGCTTCTGATCCTTAGCACCCTCAGCTCCAAAACCCTAATGGTTGACTTTGGGTTTCTCCTGATGTTTTCTGCCAGAGGCTCCAGGTGAGACCATGCTCCCCAGCTGCAGTGTAGAGTACCTTTTGCACATCTGGTCCTGTCCGGACAGGCCCAAGAGCTACCACATGAGCTATTTTCTGTTTAATATGCTCAAAGGCTTGTTGTTGCTCAAGGCCCCACTCAAAATAGTTCTTCTTTCGGATTACTCTATAGTCACAGCTTGTGAGCCCTCTCTATACCCTGGAATATGCATTCTCCAGAGCCCCACAAGGCCTAGGAAAGCTTGTGTTTCCTTCTTGTTAGCTGGTGGAGATATAGTTGCTATCTTGTTGACCACATGTGTAGGCACATGACGGCGTCCATCCTGCCATTTTATTTCCAAGAACTGAATCTCCTGTGCAGGTCCTTTGACCTTGCTTTTCTTTATGGCAAAACCAGCTTTCAGAAGAATCTGAATTACTCTTTTTCCCTTCTCAAACACTTCTTCTGCCTTGTTGCCCCACACGATGATGTCATCTATGTATTGTAGATGTTCAGGGGCATCACCCTGTCCCAGTGCAGTTTGGATTAGTCTGTGACAAATGGTAGGGCTGTGCTTCCACCCCTGGGGCAGTCAATTCCAGATGTATTGGACACCTCTCCATGTGAAAGCAAACTGTGGCCTGCACTCTGCTGCCAAAGGAATTGAGAAGAATGCGTTGGCAGTGTCTGTTGTAGCATACCACTTGGCTGCCTTTGGCGCCAGTTCATAATGGAGCTCTAACGTGGCTGCTACAGCAGCGCTCAGTGGTGGTGTCACTTCGTTCAGGCCATGATAGTCTACTGTTAACCTCCACCCTCCATCAGACTTTTGCACTGGCCATATAGGACTATTAAAAGATGAATGAGTCTTGCTGATGACTCCTTGGCTCTCCAGTTGATGAATCGGCTCATGGATGGGAACCAGGGAGTCTCGGTTTGTGTGATACTGCTGCTGGTGCGCTGTCCTGGTAGCAGTTGGCACCTGCTGTTCTTCAACTTGCAACAATCCTACAACAAAGGGATCTTCTGAGAGGCCAGGCAGGATGGATAGCTGCTTGATCTTCTCTGTGTTCCCAGTGGCTACACCAAAAGCCCATTGGTACCCCTTTGGGTCCTTGAAGTACCCTCTCCTGAGGTAGTCTATGCCAAAGATACAAGGGGCCTCTGGGCTGGTCACAATGGGGTGCTTTTCCCACTTGTCCCCTGTTAGGCTTACCTCAGCCTCCAATACAAACAAATCTTGGCATCCCCCTGTCACTCCAGAGATCCGCATGGGTTCTGTGCCCCTATACCCTAGTGGCACCAGTGTACACTGCGCACCAGTGTTTACCAAAGCCTTATACTTCTGTGGGTCTGATGTGCCAGGCCATCGAATCCACACAGTCCAGTATATCCGGTCATCTCTTTCCTCCTTCTGGCCAAAGGCAGGGACCCCCTAGTGCTGTTCCTTGTCAGAGTATTCACTGTGTGACCCTTGCCATGCCAGACCAGAAGTCCCCCCGCCAGAATCAAGGGAGGTGATTTCAGTTCTTCTATGCCTGGGAGATCACTGATTGCCTTCTTGGGTCTCTACAGCAACTATACAGACAGCCTTCTTGGGTGACCCCTTCTTAAGAGCTGTCTTCCCTCTCAGTTCATGTACACGGACTTCTAGCTTAAAGGTGGGTTCACCATCCCACTTACTCATGTCCTCCCCTTGGTCACACAGGAAGAACCAGTGTACCACACAGCATACACCTGGGGCTCCCTTTCCCTCTGAGTGGGGCAGGAGAGGACTGATTTCTTGGGGTGTCCCTAACAGCCAAGGCACTGTCCCTTAGTGATGAGGAGATACAAAGATTTTCTTCAAAGTTTTGGAGCCAAGATGGCACTCTCCACAGTTGTTGTATCCATATCTGGGCAATACATTGCTGCCCAGCTGTTAGAATGTGACTCTGGGGCACCTTGAATCACCTTCCTCCACAAGGCCCGTGTGCACAGGATGTCCTCTGGATCTTTGGAGACATCATCATCTGATCACTGTAGATGACTTCCAGCACTGCTAAGTCTCTCAGATACTGGATACCTTCATCTGCAGTAGTCAACTTTCCTGAGGAGTTCACAGGATCTTCCTTGAATGGCTGTCTTGCCCTCACACTTAAGAGGAGCCATCTCCAGAGACTGCAAATTTGTGCCTCTTTTCCAATTCCTCTCAATTCCCTGGTTTCTAGCAAGGGATCCCGGCTGTTGGGCTTCCTTACCTCCCAGTTGCTGACTGTCAGCCCCATTATCCCAGCATTGGAGCGGCCAGGCAGCAATCTGCTCACCTAGGAATCTGCCCAAATCCTTCCGTACACCCTGCCACCCAGGGACTGGCAGCTTTGGGGCATGTTTCAGTATTGCCTCACCCAAAAGTTGTCTTCTCTTACACGAGGATGAGACGAGATTCCACAAAACCCATAATATGCCACCAGTATTAATTAGTAGTATTAAACAGCTCATATAGGGGTGAACAGGGACCTTGGGAGCCTGCATGATAAAACCATTCATATTAATGCCAGGTAGGGAGAGGGAGATGTATTCCCTCATCTGCTCCAGAAGATAGTTCCCCCAGCACAGCAAGGCCATCAATGCAAAGCACATAGCCACTGTATGTATTAGCATGTTCTGAAGTTCCTTCAACTTCCCCGCAAAATAGCTTCCTCAGCACAGTAAGGCCATCAATGTTAGGACAAAGCACATAGCCATTATTTGTATTAACATGTTCCCAAGCTCAGCAAAATAAAGAGATAAGCAATGCAGCTGACAAACTCTGTGACCCGCACAGGAGCTTGTCACTTAATAACTACTATAACTATAGCATGCTTTATGCAAACCAGCCATTGTCTTGCCCCACACTGGGTGCCAAAAAGGACTGTGCTGGGTTGACCTGGCTGGACTCACTCCCCCTCCTCAGCTGGACAGGGGAGAGAAAATATAATGAAAGGCTCGTGGGTCAAGATAAGGACAGTTCAATAACGCAAAAGCAAAGGTCACAAAGGAAAACAAAAGATTTTATCCTCTACTTCCCATCAGCAGGCAATGTCTGGCCATTTCCTGGGAAGCAGGGCTTCAGTACTCATAGTGGTTGCTCTGGAAGACAAATGTAAATAACGAATGCCCCTGCTTCCATCTCTCTTTACTTTGCTTTTAAAGCTGAGCTGACATCACATGGTATGGAATATCCATTTGGTCAGTTTGGGTCAGGTGTCCTGGCTATGTTCCCTCTCAAGATCTTGCCCAGTCCCAGCCTGCCCGTGAGGGTGGGGGGGAAATGTTGGAGAGACAGCCTCGATGCTGTGCAAGCACTGCTCAGCAGTAGCCAAAACACTGGTGTGTTATCAGCACCTTTCTAGCTACCAATACAGAACACAGCACTATGAGGTCTGCTGTGGGGAGATTTAACTCCATCTCAGCCAGACCCAATACAGACACACTTGCTGACAGCTGTCCATGAGCAATGAATAGACAAGAAAGTGCTGTCTGACATCTGTAACATTGTTGTGGGTGCTGGGTGGTGTGAGAGGCTTCAGTTAAAGACTGTAGCCTGGATTTTCTACTCTGACTGCAGAGTTTTGCCTGCTGCAGCTGGCGGAGAGAACGTGGGCCTCAGCAGGCCCTTGGTCTGATCCAGTGAAAGCTTGGAACTCAAAATAAGTCATCTCTGTCACTGGAACTTGCCTGCTTATTTTAAATCTCTTCTGTTTTCACTTATGGCTTGGTCAGACTGTCTCATTTGAAATTGTGTATTGTAAAACTCCTTCGCTATCTTACATGTAAAATTTAAACTACTTAAACACCATATTAATTGCAAAATAGATGTAAAATAACCTCCTGGAAGGACAACAAGCAGCCAGACATAAATTTGGATATTATACCAGTGTTATTTATGTCCTTGGAGGGGTACCTGTATAGATGGTGATTGATTAATCTCTGTTATGCCATGTTCTTTCAGAGTTAACTAATAGTATAATCATATTTATTATACACAGAGTATAATTGTATATATTTTACACGTTTTACTGAGAAAAGCTTAGTCTCTTGCTTGTAACTTCTGGATTATTAAAGTATTTGATTCTAAAACCTGCTTCCCTGAACTGCATGTGGTCTGTCAACAATACCTAGCAGTTATAGTTCTGAAATAATCTTACAACTTTTTGGGGAAAAGATACCCTCATTTACTGATCTAAATATTGGACTATATACACTATTATTTAATATATTATATTAATATATTAATAAGTTAAATTCTGCTTAATAAAGTACTTTAATCTGACAGATTTACTGTCTTTGTGATATAGGGCCTGGAGGGAAGTATTTTGTTTGCTAAGGGATGATTATCATTGTGACCATGTTCAAATTTGGACTCAAGCCAGTGTAGTTTATCCCTTCCCCTAGGTTGGCTGAGAACTAGGTTTCTATCGTAAAACAGGCTTTCAGAAGAGGGGAAAAGCTTCTGTAAAGAAGTTACTGATTGTTACTGATTATTAGGCATGTACAAAACCTAATTACTGACTGCTGTTGATAGGTCTGAATTGTTGGGATATGCAAAACTTGTAAACTAAAATTTGGTGTTTTGCATGCTCTACAAAATATTATTCGGGGATGTGAGTAGAAAAAAACCCCAAAGTTCAGTGGAAACTAATAAAATTCGTGCTGTAATTTTCAGTAGAAGTTTTGTTTTTAACCAGCTCATTTAAAATGTAGAATGAGTTTTTCAGTGGTGGCCCAAAGGTTAATTTAGTCACAAACAACTACAGTATAATTTGCTTGCTGCATTTTGTATTCAGGAGATGACACAGAGAAATAGTGTATACCCGCAGGAGGATAATTTTCTGTTTGTTTCATAGCCATAGGTATTATGCTGAAAGTAGTACAAAATACCTGTCATAGATCTGCATAACTATTTTGCTGCCAACAGTCCAATGACTCTTCTCCTTGAAGGGAGATTACCTTCAAGGAGTATAGGATTAGTATAGTAACACACTCATTATACAGATTTAGCTGTTCTCTTACAGGGTCAGTCATTTAGATGATACATTAATGAGTAAGGTATTCATATTTATACTTTTAAGTAAGATCAAATTTGCTTGAAGTTCATTCCAGAGAGAAGGTGACTGGTCAGTGACTGGTACGTGTATAAAAGCAAATAAATGAAGTATACCTTGTCATGTGGACTATATAAAGCATCCTGTGAAGTAGACCGCAGGGCGAAAAGTAATACTGACAAAGATGTGCAAGTATTTTGTCATCTGGTGTATTTCTGGATTTGGATTTTTGTTTGTTTTGTTGTGGGTTTTTTCCTTGGCTGTCGGTATGTTTTGTAAATTGTGCGTTACATTAGAACTGGGATTTACTGAAATATCAAATTGTGTTGATTTTATGCCCTTCCTAAGAAATTTACTTTACAGGTGTGTGTATATATAGCAAGTGTATTCCCATGTACATCTAAAGATGTAGACACCTTAAAGATACATTCAGCTGTTTACTGCTAACGTGTAGCCTTGGATTCACCAGATGGCTCCTGAGTTACATATGTGGTAAATATTTAAGGCATGCGAGTGCCTCAAAATTCTCTTGAGCAAATATTTTTAGAAACAATACAGCAAAACCTCTGAAAATCCATGTTTTATTTCTGCATGTCAGTCATCTCACTAAAGAAAGTTTCCTTCTGCTTTACAGGGTTTTGCACTCCTAAGGTTCAAGTCAGCCATCTTGAACTACTCTGACTGATGTACCAGTAAAGTTCACCTTCAGACACTAACTTAACTTGCAAAGTTGCATTATGTAGAACTGCAAAACATCATGGCTTTGCTAGGATTAGGCTTGGAGTAGTTCAAACGAGCAGACTTGAATTTTAAGTGCATTTGGCAGTGAATTCTCCCCCCTCCCCCCCCAGCTTTGGTACTACAGAACATACAAAAAGACATCTTAAATTTCACTTGTTCTTTAGTATCAGCAATTTTAATTGTTAATTGCCTTGTAAATGAAATGGTCTAATGCTAGGATAAATCCCTTATATACGGGCTTCCTGAAGTTTCCAGGGGCTCTCCTTGATAGCTGTGTTGCTGCTCATGTATTGCAGGCACCCTCTATTCCTGTTGGCCTGTCAAAGAGGCTGTCCTCTGAGACCTCATTTTGAGAGATTATTTCAGAGACTTTTCTTTGTTTTAACACCATCCTTTTCTCTGCTTTGTAGAAGCTTGTCTAAATCAGAACAAACTGGTGTGGTTTTGTTTGTGATGTTTCAACTGTGTTCTCTTCCTTGTAGTAATGTATAAGGAGAGGCAAAGAAGAAATAGTAAATCCTGTTGACAATGAAAGATTAGATTTTCATACCACTTAGTACTACTGGCTCTGCGGCTAGTGTCTGACTATGGAAGAGCTACCTGATGAGGATTATGAACATTACTTCAGTGTTGCTTATGTTAATGAAGTTTTGCTATTCAACTGACTTTTTATTGTTCAGATAAATGTAATGACACCAGTTTGTATTGGCTGATTGTCTAATATCTACTGTTCTCCAAACTACTGCAATGTTCTTAAAATAAGCAAAGTTCACATACATGTACTTGCCCCCTTTGTGTGTTTCTAATAGAACTTACTTGAAAGTGCTTTTTATTTAAAAGGTGGTACAAAGTTGCGTATGATCATAACTTATATTCATAGGTTTTTCCCAGCAATGTATTCTTACTAAATGCCTTACAAATATTTACATAGTTTAGAGGAGTTGCTTTTCTGCTTAATTTTGAAGAAAGTGTGTATTATTGGCTCCTTGTATAGGAAAGCCCTTCATGGCATGAAAACCTAATCAGTTTGTGCTTTTGACTTGGGAGGGTGCTATTAGAAAGCATGAGCAGTAAGAAATAGCATACAGTTGAACTATGTCTATGCTATATCCTACTTACAGCAACTTTGACTATTTTCCTAAAGATTTTCTTTATTATTTTGGAAGTCATAAAACCTGTTCATCCAGTAACAACCCTGATGGTTTCTACAGTCTGACTTGTGTAGTCTGTAAAATCACATCTTGACTAAAGATTTGCTTAAAAAAAGGATTAAGTAAAATGAACTCTCAAACCATGACAAAGGTGAGTACCTGAACTGTGTAGATATTCAGTTCAGAATTCCCTTTGGTTTTCATGAGATAAGCTTATGTCAGAATTTCGGTAGAGGTGCACACTAGAATTACATGACATATGATTTTGTCCTCAAGGAGGTGCTCTTTATTTTCACAAGTAATGAGATCATACTTAAGTCTCAATCTTCCTGCTTTTGCACCTGTCATAAATTTCAATAAATATTGAGCCTGAGGACATGTGGACTCCCAGGAGTGCTCTCAAACTTACTGTAATTCAGAGAACCACGTGTTTAGAAGCACAGAGATGGGGAAAAATAGTTTTGTTTTTCTAACTGATTTTTCAATGACTGCTTGGCTAGCTGGTTTTGTCTGAGAAGCAGCTAAGATAGTTTTGTGTGAGGAAGCTGTTGCTTGTTTGTCCATGATTTGCAAGACGTCAAAAGCATGACATTCACATTCTTCTGAATGTGATGATGACTTTTGCTGCCTTTCTTTCACTTTGAGTAATTGGCCTCTCTGTATTTTCAATTTTAGCATGTGACTTTGTTTTTTAGGCACTGTAATGTTTTCAGCTTTTCCCCAAATTTTCTTGCAAGTTCTGAGAATTAATTTTGTCACGTATTCCTTCTGATCGTGAGAACTGGTGAACACCAATATTTGGAAGCATCACTCTTTCCACCTTCAGGCACCAGTCTCTCTGGGATAAGGATGATCAGAAACAAGCAAAGGCCATTGGAAAATAAGTAATGCAACTTGTTTTTTCAAAATACAAAAATGTTGGTACTTGGGGGGGAATAATCGACCCTGCCTTGTCATTGGGTAGAGCAGCTGAGAACAGTCAGTCCATACAAGATGTAAGTATTGACTTGGAAGAGACCAAATTCTTCAAGCACTTTTCTTGAAGAAATTTGCAAATCTCAGAATGGTAGTTTGTGATTTCTAACCTCCACTGCTTTGCTAGTTTGAAAGTGTGTTTTTATATTAAATGACTGAATTTCATTGGTATTACAGCTAATAAAATTCACCGTAATTGCTTCCAGTAGAATGTAAGCTTGCATATCTTACACACACACCCCCCAATCTTCTGTCCCCTTTCCTTTTTTTACTTCAATATTTACAGCAGAATTGCTACCTGTAATAATTAGGTCATGTATTTGACAGTTGCACCTAAAGTTTTGACATACACCATGAAATTCTCTACCTATATGTATTTTAAGTCTAGGAAAATAATAGTCTCTTATAATGACAATTCCTGAGATAGATGGAAGTATACAAACTTTCTTCTTCCTTTTTCCTCATCAGGAAGTATTGATGAAGATGTTGTGGTGATTGAAGCATCCTCCACTCCCCAGGTCACTGCTAATGAAGAAATAAATGTTACCTCAACAGATAGTGAAGTGGAGATTGTCACAGTTGGTGAAAGCTACAGGTGAGACTGGCATCTAGTTGTTAATACAACTTGGCTTGACTCCAAGTTTGTCAGAAGGCTCTGTATCATTAAAAGCCTGTAAGGTAATGTCACAGAAATTCTAACCGGGATGCATAGTATGCATTTTTTGATTAAACAGAAAAAAAACCCCAAAACCCAAACAACAAAAAAACAAAACCCCAAAGAAACAAACAAACAAAAAACCCCAAACCACAGCTTTGCCAAAGCTTGACAATTCAACTAATCTGGAATTGTTGAGGTGGTTGTAGTTGGTGTGACTGATGAGCAGAATTTTGGGGAAACAAAACTGTACAGTGAGATTGTAGAGAGAGAAAGTTTAGACTGAGTTGACTATCTAGGGATTAACTGAGCATTTCTCAGGAAAGCATCCTACGTTTTTGAAGCTGCTGGTGTGTATGCTTTCATGTTCTTCTATGCCTCTCTGGAAGTTTTGTTCCATATTTGTCACATTTTGCAGAAGCTATTAAAGTGGAGTTCCTTGAAGAAGAAAACTTGAAATTGTCATGTGCATGGGACTGTTGGAGATGGCTGCCTATTACGTATGTTTTCATATTGGTGAACATGAAGACAAAATTGTAGAATACAAAGAATGACTATCCACTTTTTATAAAATAATGACAAAGGAACAATAGGCAGTAAATTATGAAAACATTCCATCTGTTTGTCGTCAGATAGCGCTTTCACTAATGCAGTTTTAAATTTAAAATAAGACAAGTTTTCCTGCAAAAATCACTTCTATTGTAATAAATATCACATTGAACAAACCAACTTTATGTTTAAGACAAATGTGTGCATAATGTAGATTTTGTGAGCACTAGGAACTAACTAAATTTTTTGTTAAACTTTGACACACAAAGGACATCATACTCACAAAAGTATGCAGCCTGAATCTATAGCAAAGAGGAAGTGGGGAGAGATGGTCGAAATCAACATTTTAAAAATTCTTCAACAATATGTTTCTTTATATTTCCTTCTGTTTAAAAGAAAACAGAAGCTGCAGAATCAACAGATGCTCTGTCTTGAGGTGATTAGAAACACGTTTCTAGAAGTAGTTGATTTATCCACATGAATGTATTTGTTGAGAAGAGTCATTAAAAAACTTCTGAAGCAACGTGTATGCTTGGACAGACTTGAGCTAGATCAAGTTAATGCTTTAGCCACTTATAACTTGCATATAAAGCTTTAAAGAGTAAAAAATTAGGCTAGATGAAAGTGATTGTGCTTATAGAACATTAATTCAAACCTCATTAAAGACAGATAAGATGCTTTTAAAAAATAAACAGCTGTCTTCCTAGCATCAATAAGAAATGTTTTGTGTAGTAGCCATAAAAGACTTGAAAAAATTACTTCTTTCTTCCCTCACCTTCTGCAATGCTACAGCCAAAACGGTGGCAGCAACCCCTCCTGAGATTTTTATTGATGTCATTAGTGTCTTTACTGGTGCCTTAAGTGAGGAGGAGATTGAACCAAGGGCAGTTTCTGGTGCATTTAATTTTTTGGCCTGTTTGGTTTGTTAGACCTTCTGATACGCAGATTTCTCAAAGGCGTTTGATTATTTATCTTTATTAATATCATAACAGAATGGTCAAATTAAGTTTTACTTTTGGGGCGAAGATTAAAGAAATAATTGGGTTTTACTTTGTATTGGAAAAAGCCATGATTCAATGTTTAAAAAAAAAAACAAAAAAACAAAAAAACAAACCAGCAGTAAGACAACAATTCCAGGAAGTTTGCTATGAGGAGGAAGAGTCTTAAATTCAAATCTTGAGCCTGAAATATCAGAAACTTCTAAACTAGTCTTTTATACTTTGAACATAGAATATTTCCTCTGGAGGTTTTCCTGTGTTTTCAAGCATATTAGTTTTGCCAACCACAATGTAAGGCAGCTCTGGGACATCTAAATGATAGTTCAGTATAAAATTATAAATATAAATGCTGTAAGCAAACTGAACATTATGAAGGTTATTTACTGAACTCAGAATACTGTTCAGAGTGAAATAAATGGTTACTTACAGGCAAAAGTGTATATTTGGATGAAAGTAAAAAAAAAAAGTCAAATCAGAAATGCAAAAATGAAGATACCTCTTTTGACGCTTCATAGTACTGCTTGCTTTTTTCTGTGAAATCTGAGGCTAACATTTTTAATGCTTGTTATATACACTGAATACTCTAGAACTAACAACTTGTATTTTTTTCAAAACTCAATTGTTAGTTGAGTAGCAGTGTATATCCCCACAGTAATATATGGACTTACAGAGTGCACATTGATAGTAGTGAAAAAGATTGTAGATTTGAAAAAGTTTACTTAAATTCTGGAGGCTGTCACTTCGATGCTTGTCTTTATACAAAGCATTCTGCAGGGAAGTTGCAACTTTACACCTGACAATTTCAAAAAAATTAAAATTCTGACATGCTAATCTTGACCTTAGTAAAGAAAAGATTAATCTAATAGTAGGCTCTAAATTTAAGCTGTGGTAAGAATGTATGGTTGAGATATTTAAGCCTGTTAAAGCTGGTTTCTGTACCTTCCTAAATGGAAGATAAAAAGCATTATTTTTTAAAAAATAGTTTTAAACAAGTGGCCATATAGGAATATTTTTATTTATTTACAATTTACAGGTGAAACTTACTTTGAAAGGAATCGATGCACTTGAATGCAGGGGTTTTTTTTAGTGAATGAAGTTGCTAATACCTGAAGGCCAGCTGATGGTTCAGTGTACATACAAGTTTATTGGCCATTTTAGTGCTAAAGATCAGTAAGGAGGAAAGAAAATTCATGAAGTGTTTAATCTGTCTCTTCCTGAATCCTCCTTTCAGTCATACCAAATTTTTTTGTGGGAGAGAAGACGACTATTGGAAGAAAGGAGGAAGCCAACATTCTCCAGACAACACACCTGGATCCCTTAGAAACTCAAAATTTGTGTTTAGAGTTGGAAAAGCTAGAGACAAAAAAAAATAGTTTTGTGTTGCAAATGTTGAGGCAAAGAATCTGTTGTGATGTAGAACCAGGAGCATGTTAGAGGATATGAGATCATCTTGCACTATTATTGATGTGTTGTGGGCAGGATAGGTAAAAAACATAGAAATGGAACGTTCCAAGAACATTTCTCTCAAAGAAAAAGGTAGTAAAGCTGAATGGGGAGCAGATAATGAAAAAGCTTTAGAGAGCTACTACATGAGAGAAAGGGTTTCTTTCTGCGGTGCCTTCAACCAGACTTTCTGGGTAACTCTACAGGTCCTGCCTTGCTTGTCATGACAGCAAATAGTAGAATTTGTGCTCGTTTTTAAGGTTTGCTGTCTCTTGTCTTAAGTGTAATATTGTGTGGGCTTTAAGAATTCCTCCCCCTCTGTCCCCCACTCCCTTCCAGCATTTATTTCTTGTCATCCTCCTCCACTCTGTTAGTGAAATCCTACTCTGATGATTGTTATTTTCCTAACAGTAAGAAGATCAGATTAAACTGGCCGTGGACTCTGGAAAAAGCAGTAATGGGACACCATTGCTCAGCAATGAATACATAGTGCTTGATCCTAAACCACACATAGTATACTTTATCAGTAGCATCAATGTAAAATTGTCCAGTGGATAGCTACTCATTTTGGCCTCCTAGAAGTAAGAAGGAGAGTGCTCACAAAAAAAAATTCCTTACTTTCATTCACTCTTAAAGAAACTATTCTGAAACTAAACCCCGTTAAAATCATTTGTCTTGAGAAAAACACTTTTAGTGGGAACTGTTAAGCTGCAGTTTCTTTGAGTTTATCCCACAACTAAGAATAGCAGACCCAAAAATCTTACTCACAATTTAAACCAAGAAATTACCCAAAAACTTTGTGACTGCATCCCTTTGTTGGTTCTTTTGTTACCAGAGCAGCTTAATTACTTGTCTGATTTGTATTTGCCTTGTGAAATCAAGATGCTAATGCTCTTCTGCTTCTTTTCTGAGTGGTCGCTGGTGAAGTGCAGTTGGTAGCATGTTGAAGCCTCACTTGGTCATGTGCATATAGAAATTTATCACTTTTTCTTACATTGCAGAGTCTCATGTTTGAGAAAATAACATACAGAAATCCATGTGTTAGTTTCTTCCTCCATGTCCTTCATTTTGCCCAGTGCGCCATATTCCATCAAGAAATTGTTACGTGCTGATGGTTATTCCCTCCTCCTCCCTTCTCCATCAAGATAGGGCCACTTTCAAAAGCACAGAGAAAGTTAAATCTTTGATGTAAAATAAACTGCATCTCAAGCAGCAGTGTAGCAGCTGAAATCATAGCTAGGAGGATGAGATAGACAGTATCTACCAAAATGCCATGAAGCCTTCACTAACAATCCTTTTCTGATTGTGAAAAAGCTATTAAGATCTGGTTGAGAGTCATCTTAGCATTAAATGGACTAAACAATTTGGTCATACACACTTCAGAGGTGGACTAACCTAGCCATTTTGAAATTACATGGACTCAGCCACAGACTGAATATACACAGCACTGTATAGCTAACATACTCATTAGTCGTTCAGAATAATGTCCTATTTAATCATAACAAGGAAATAAAGACCCAGACCTCTAACTTTAAGACTGTTTCAATTCAGTAGTCCATCCTTTCCACCTCCATCTTTGCTTGAAATCATACCTGATTCAAAAACTCCTAAACGTTATCAGCTCACTGTACAGTTGTATGCTAGGCCTTATTTCTCTTCGTCTCAAGTTTGATGCTTTGTCATGTTGTCTGCTTGTTCTTTTCTGCAAGAAATCCAAAGAAATTTCTTATTGTTGAATTTACAGCTTGCATTGAAAAACAAAAAATATGGATGTAGTAGGTACTGCACTGGTTTTGATATGGAGCTGGACTTCTGTGAGAGAAGTGAACACTGGCAATCCTGTGTACCCTTCCACAGCTAATTTCTCCTCTCTTTTACTACCAAACCCGAGGTGGTCCCATGAACTTTAGCTCTTAGTTAACTGAAGGGAAGGGGAAGATGAAGTAGAAGGTGGGAACTTAATCTCTTCTTGTATTTCCAAAGTGCACCTTGGAACAGCAGAGTGTAATAGTAAAGTTTGTAAAGGGGCTTGGGAGGTAAATTTCATTCTGGATTGTTAGTAGGACACACACAAAGCACACACAAATCAATGTGGACATTATGTAAATCCAAACTTTAAAGAAAATGTGCCTATTTGAACCAACGCAATCTTTAAATTACAGTGACTACTGAAGTGGACTTGAAGTGTAAGCCAGTTGAGAATACTGTAGCAAGCATACTTTTTGCACTACAGGAGAATACATTGATCTTTGTTAGTGAATTAGACAGATAAGGGTGAAGGGAGTACAGGCAGAACAGAAATGTAGACTGAGCTCCATGGTGATTTGTGCAGTGGGGTTTGTTTGTTTTCAGTGAAGTCACTGCCTTTTCTTACATTTTCCTCTTCTGAATTTCTGAAGTCTGAGTACATTGTTTTTCCAAATTGGAAATAAGTGCCACTTGATTTATGTAAATACTGGGGAGTCAAAGGTTTTTGAGAGTGAACTGGTAAATACAGTACTGTAAAAATATTCTTCCCTTAATTAAAGACAGTATCCTCTTCGACTCCAAAGCATCATTGATTTGAGTGTTTGGGTTTGTATGGCTGAATTGAATGCAATGGGTGCTAAGTGTTATACTATAGAGATAAAACCATCCCTTTCCTTAGGTATGGTTACAGACCTAACAATTTCCTCTCCTCAAGCCACATTTCATTTAAGTTTAATTAAGTGTTGCACAAAGCTGTGTTCATTCTTAGGGGAGGGGGAGGGAGATAATACTCAAGAGAGAGAAGTCCAGAGATTTTGCACTTTTTAGGACATTTTGGAAATTTAAATTAAAGCATAGAAATTATCCTCTGAAAATATTCTGTCACAAGTTAACATGCAAAGGACTTAATATTTACAAATTTTTATTGTCTTTACAGTTCTGTCATCATTCATAGATCCGCTGTTTCAGACTGCATATGAATAGTATAGGATTTGGAGACCCTTCATCTGCTATTAACAAAGTTAAAACATAACATCAGATACAATTGCTGCCTGACTGCGGTTGTAGGGTTTCACAGTGAATTTTTTTGTATGTATTTAATAGGAACATGGTTTAAAGACCTTTAAATTCTACCTGTTGGGTATTTGCTATTATGTTATCTGGTAAATGCTGCAGTAATGTTTCTAAGTACACATCTAGTGAATGCAGAGTAGTGGGGTATTTTAACATAACAAATGCTTTTCTAAAAATTAAAAAAAATACTTCAAATAGATTCTCAAACAGTGAGGAGAAAACTTTAATAATGGCAAAATTTATACTTAAGGTGTTACTTTTTTTAAGGTCTCGTTCAACACTTGGACACACAAGATCACACTGGGGACAAAGCTCTAGTTCTCATGCTGCACGACCTCAAGAACCACGGAATCGCAGTAGGATTTCCACAGTCATACAGCCACTGAGACAGAATGCAGCGGAAGTAGTGGACCTTACAGTGGATGAAGATGGTAAGTTGCTCTGGGCTGAGAAATCTTGTCCTTTTTCAGAAGCAGGATCATCAGTGTAAGGGGAGTGGAGTTAATTGCATCAGTTATAACATACCATTCTAAGAAAGAGTCTCAATTCTAAATAAATTAATTTCCAAGCCTGTCAGAAAATCCTCTTGCGGCCTTCCTTTTAAAATTAAAAGTTTAGCCATTCCCAGTGGGGCTACTAGTTCTAATTTTTCTTCCAAAACTGACTTGGGTGTGTGTCTGAGGGATGACTCACCAGCCAGAAATTACAGAACAGGTTGGAACTACTTCTTTAAAAATATGCACTTACTTCAGTACAACACTATAAAAGGAAAATCTATTGCTGCTTATGCTTTGGAATAGTTGCTGTTCTTTCAGGCCTTGGAGTGAAAATAACGTAAAAAAAGAAAAAAAACCAACAACCCCAAACTAGTAAAGTATAAGTATGTTAGGTTTCTGGAGCTGTAACCTTTCATTGTTTCCTAACATTAAAACCTACTGGCACTTAACAAGTCTATTCCTGCTGAAAATCATAAGAGCAACTTCCAGGTATTGTCAAAAGTTGAGAGAAGGAAAAACTAAAGTTCATGTACATTTTTGCAGGTGGTGTTGGTTTTTTTTTTTCCATGGTGGTGGTTTTGGGGTTTTCTTGGGTGCATGTTATTTTTAGTGTTTAACAGAAGTTTTGTCCTGTTGTGGTTCTGTCCCTGAGGGCATCGCAAGCTAGTATCTTGCAATATCTTATTCTTAAAGTTGTCTGATTTTGGGGGTGGTTTGGAGAGTTGGAAGGGTTTGGAATTGGTTTTGATTGTTCAATGGTTTCAAAGGAAGAGGATAGGTTGATTTAGAGATTATTTTCTTAATGGATTTACTGTGAAATATCCCAACAGCTCTATTATTGAGGGGGAATAGGCATCTATTGCTTTAAATTATCTTCAAACTCAAATTATAGAATTTAGCCTTAAATTCAGGAATGAAATAATTTTAAAAAATATTATTGCTGAATGAACTTTTACTTCTGTAATGTGTATATTTAAGACTAGCTGTTTCTCCCCCCACCCCAAGGAAATACCTTTCTAAGATGAGTCTTCCAGGATTTCAGGGATATTATTTTTGGGTTGAGGCATCAAATTTCACACATGAACTAGTCTAAAATGATGAAAATTCTGAATTAACACTGTTACAAGGCAGCTATGCACTTTATCATAACTTCACTGATGTCTTCAAAGATACTGGTCTTAAAACTTTGCTAGCTACTTCCATGAGCATAAGGATCATATCTCCATCTATCTTCCTGGATTGATGTCTGTGAAGTGTGTTGAAATTAAGTTTCTCTTAGCTAGTAGTTTGAGATTGACCAAGCCCACTGGCTTTTACTGGTTTGGGTGGGGAGAAACAGAACTGTCTGTATTGCTGATGGTGAGTCAAAACAGTAACAGGCTAGCAGGGTGATTGAGGCTGATAGAATTGAGAATTGTCTGACTGCAGGATTGCTTTCAGAATCTATTAGCATCCAGTCTTGAGCACTGTGTGATCACATATCAATGTTAGGCTATACGTGTCCTATATACTTGCTGGGTTTTTTCTGAGTTTAAGCATTAATACATTTCTCCCAAAATATTTTCCTTTAAATAAAAATAGTATATCGGAATGCCACATCAAAATCCAAAGCAATTTAAATGTAGGTATCAGGTCATGTTTTTTTAATGTGATGAGTTGGAAGACTTGCAAGAAGGGAGATATGTTTATTCCTTTGCTCACTGAGTTGCTGATATACCTACTAGATATAGAGAGAAATCTTGAAAACCAGTCATATTTTATTTTAAGACTTTGTGTAAGAGAAGTATTTGAAGTATCTTGGTGCTTTTTTTTTCTGATACCCATGCAGACATTTTTACTGAAAAAAACTGAGCTGTTTCTGATGATATTCCCTTTTATGGTATCTCATATTCCTAGTCATGTCATTGCCTTGTCAGTAATTAGAGAGAAATTTCAAACTTACAGTCAAAGGCAGACTTTTTCAAAACTGAATTTTAATTATGCCACCAAGTATCTTTCTAAATTTTAACCTGTTTACAGTTGTGTAGTAGAGAACAAGATTTACCAAGTATTTGGTGTATTTCCCTGGATTCAGATAAATGTATTGCTGACTATTACCTTTACAATATGCAAAATGAACACGTATGTACTTTTAACAGAAGTCTCAAATACTGATTTAATGAATCTGCTTTTAATGTGTATTGAGACTAGAAACCAAATTTATCTTGCTATGGCCTTTAGTACTATGTGTCTAGAATGATTAAAGTGTGTACAGTAGTACTGCTAGTTTAGATGTTATTATGCTGTTCTTGGTTAGTTATCTAAAAATTTTTCTGCGCTTTGTAGGCATTAAAAAAATGGTAAGGGTAATACTTAATCATAGAGTAGTTTGCCTGTGGATTTATGAAAGATTTCAGCAAGTGTTTTCGTCATAAAGTACTAAAGTAATTTAATTTCCTTTCTAGTAGTATTTTATTCAGTAAATAAAACTTGATATGTCAGATTTGGTTGGGAATTGATTTTGTATTAATTCTTAAAATTTGAGTTGATTTTAAAAAAAAAAGATATTTTTTTTTTCCCCACACACGAGTGAAACAGAATTAATTTTTTTATTTTGTACCTGTCAGGCTTTTGTGTTCCGACTTCCTAGCATCTGGCAAGACCAGAATCTAGAATTTCTTTTAAAATAATCAAAAACTAGCAACAACAATTAAAAAAACAGCCAGCAGCTTTTAAATCTTAAAGAACATGAAAGCTTTTTTATTTCGCTAGAGCCAACAGTTGTGCCAACCACGTCAGCTAGAGTGGAGCCACAGGTCGTGAGTTCTGCTTCCAGTAACAGTTCTAGTACGTCTACCTCAGAGCAGGCCTCTGATGCAGCTCCAAACGTCTCCAACAGCCAGCCCCCTGCAGCACCAGAGACGACTTCTAGTCTTCCCAGTGGCGGCACTGCTGGTACTTCAGCTGGAGGTACAGAATAAGAGAGCTTTCTAAACTGTTGTGTTGCCTCCTAGTACAAAGGAGGTAGAGGAAGTTAATCAGCATTCTCTAGATTAAACAGCATGTGAACTTTTAGTACTGGACGTAACAGTAATAAGTTAAGAGGACAGGAATCTGAGAAAGATCACTGATTTCTCCCCAAAGATGAAGGAAGTTACGCTGGAACCTTCTGCTTTTGCCTGTTGGAATGATTTGGTTATACCTAATGAACCACATCCTTGCTTTTTGAGGAGGTGGAATGTAGTTCACAGGGAATTAAGTCTTTCGTTGCAGTGTGTTACAGGGATGTTTTTTTTAATGTGTACTGTAAGGAAGTGAAGGATGTATGTAGATTCCTTCATCCTCCCCCTGTAGATTACTTGACTGGAAGCACACTTACACAGATCTGTATAGATACTGACCTATAATAGAGCTGTATATACAGGTAGCACTCATAACATCTCTGAAACATGGGTGCTCTGCCCCTGTCTGCAAGTCAGGTGAGGTATGAAAAACCTGAGCTGACCACAGTTGCACAGGAATTTGAGGTCTCTGCACCCTAACCACAGGGACGATCTTTCCTCCTTTCCCTGCTGATAATATGACTTAAATTAGTGGAGTAAGGCAAGTGTCAGTTCACGTCCTCTAGTGGTTCCTGTGAGTACATCCACCTGAACCATTCAGTTTTGGTTCATTTGGCAGGCATAGCTAAATCTTCTTTTTTGTATCCAGTTTGTTTTGTTTTAGTCTAGATCTGTTTTTCAACTGGTTAATTATTTAATCATGAAGTACAAATCTTTTTTCTATTTAAGACAGTGCCTTATGGTGATCAGCTTTACTAATTTCTTTCACTTCAATATTAACTTTCTTTATCTTCAAGATGATATAAGAAGAACTGCATCTAACACGACACTGGAAACTGGCCCTCCGGCCATGCCAAGGTTACCATCGTGCTGCCCTCAGCATTCTCCTTGTGGAGGACCTTCACAGACTCATCATGCATTGGGGCACCCACATACAAGCTGCTTTCAGCAGCATGGCCACCACTTTCAACATCACCACCACCACCACCACAACCCTCACCCAGCTGTTCCACTATCTCCTTCGTTCAGTGACTCCAGCTGCCCTGTTGAAAGGCCTCCTCCAGTGCCTGCACCTTGTGGAGCAAGCAGCAGTTCTGGCACCAGTTACCATGACCAGGCATGTTTAATTCTTGTGACTCTCCCTTTGCAATTTGAAGTTGTTACAGATATGAGAGAATAGAATAGGATGCTGAATTGTGGATTATTCTCTTGTTCTGTAGCAGGCATTATAGAAGGGAACTAAAAGAAAAATTTGAACTATAATATATAGACACAAAAAATTGAAATTTTACAGAAAGTCATAATCCAACAAGTAATCATTGACAGCTGACTTCCTCTTGATGACTGTAAGATGATAGTGGCTGTTTAAGCAAACCAAACATAAATAACTTGAAATATAGTCTGCCAATCATAGCAGTTTTGCAATGCAAATAATTGAGCTGCTTTAAGGGAAGAAAAAATCAAGTCTAGTGTTCTGTTTATAAAAGGTATAAAAGAGTTGTGCTTCTAAAAGCATTGTTTTTTAAGACTTTCTAAGTCACAGGTCTAAATCACAGGTCTAAAACAATATGGTTATAAGTAAGAACAATACTGTGCAAATTTAATTTAAAACATGCAGAACTGTTAGTCTGGTTTCTGTTTTAAGCGTAGTACGTTTGGCACAACTGAAAATGCTAAATATTGGGTTTTGCCTCCAAATATTTCAATTCATGTAGCTTCCATATACTCACTATTTATCCATCATAGGGTTTTTGGTTTTTTTTACACAATCTAGTGTAACGAATTTAGTCTCTCCTACCAGTTTTGAGAACTTAGGAATAAGAAATGTTAACCATAACTAAAGAATGTTCCAGAGTTGAGCCTTAAAACTTAGAAATTTGGATCCCAGTTGCCTGTGACAGTATTTATTTTTATTTTTTATCACATTATGTTTGAGGGTGACTTTGTTTTCAATGTCTGAAGAATTGCTTGAAAAAAGATGGTTTGTTTACGCAGCAGGCATTGCCAGTAGACTTAAGCAGCAGTGGTGTAAGAAGTCATGGAAGTGGTGCTTTTCATGGAACATCTGCTTTTGACCCCTGCTGTCCTGGTTCTTCATCTCGAACTGCAATTTATGGGCATCAGGCTGGTGCTGGCCCAAGCCAATCAGTAACAATAGACGGATATGGATCAAGCATGGTTGCGCAGCCACAGCCCCAACCTCCTCAGGCATCGCTCTCTTC
Organism: Haliaeetus albicilla; assembly: GCF_947461875.1. Taxonomy (NCBI): domain Eukaryota; kingdom Metazoa; phylum Chordata; class Aves; order Accipitriformes; family Accipitridae; genus Haliaeetus; species Haliaeetus albicilla. The sequence goes on along the minus strand of NC_091494.1, from coordinate 12,431,763 downwards.
CTGTCGGCATTATATGCATTCTCCTTGTAAGTACTGATAAGTACTGGGTACCTGGGGGGGTAACCAAACAAACAAGAAAACAGCTTCCCTGACCACATATGAAGACTCTTACTATCGGCTTGCTTCAATCTTAGAACTGGCCCAGCAAAACACATTAAGAAATGTATTTAAACAGTTCAGCTTATATAGAGGATTTGAACAGGATCAAGGTGAAGTTAAAATATTTTCTTTTGAGAGACCTTAATAATATTCAGAGTTCAAAAACTGTACTTACTATGAAAATATTTTTCATCCCCTTTGTATTTTAGCAATGCCTTTTTATTTTTCCTTGGTCCGTCCGCTGTCCCACCCCCCCGCAACAAGCAAGCTCAGACAGTCAACTCATGTGTTTGTGATTTCTTTTTTTGAATTTTATTGTCTCCACAGAGTAGTGGACTTGGGGGGGATTGAATTTTTAAAAAATTAAACAACAAACTTGAAGTAAAATTTCTCACCACATAACCTTTTTTAGCATGTATCACACAGATTTTTTTTTTTTTTCTTTTTACCAACATTGGCAAGTGGAATACTTTTGGCTGCAGAAGGTGTGGGTTTTTTGTAGGGTATATTGCTGGAATCGCTTTATTTAAAAATTGCATAAACACATATTCCCATGTTGCCACTGTTTACACTGATGTAATAATATTGAAGCCCTGTGTGAAGATACTTTTTAAAATAAATTTAAATCAAAGCCTGCTACTGACCAAATTAAAAGCACCTGATGTTTTCATTGCAGATGCTTCTTTGACCAGACCTCTTCACCATCAAGCTTCTGCATGTCCTCACTCTCATGGAAATCCTCCTCCACAGCCACAACCTCCACCTCAAGTAGATTATGTTATCCCTCATCCAGTGCATCCCTTCCATCCGTCAATCTCCTCTCATGCATCTTCTCATCCTGTTCCACCTCCACCTCCACCACCAACTCATCCTTTAGCCAATGCAGCAGCTCCAATACCACAGCATCTTCCTGCAACACACCAGCCTATATCCCATCACATCCCTGCAACAGCACCTCCAGCACAGAGGCTACATCCTCATGAAGTGATCCAGAGGATGGAGGTCCAGAGAAGAAGAATGATGCAACACCCAACGTATGTCACAAATGTACTCAGAACAATATCTAAACATATAATTCATTTCCCTCAGGTTTGTAAAATGTTGCATGTGAATCTCAAACTGTTAATTGCATGGTTAGGAACTGTTAGTATTAAACCATGGTAAGAAGTGTCTTTACGTACCATCACAGTCATGTGAGCATTAAGACTGAACCTGTTCCATTACATCTCTCAATAGTATCTCCAGGTAAGGCACAAATGGGGCATGGGGCATGGAAGAGAAGGGAAGCTTGTTTCTCTTGCCCATTACTCATTCTCCAGATTAATAGGTGGGAATTCCTTTTCAAGCTGGACAGCCTAGAAGGTACATCATAAGCACCTTTCAAATGTGTTCCTTGACAGTGTGTTTTGCCATGTTGATGCTGTTAAGATTATTTTTCTCTTAACTAATGCTTTAAAATAAAATGAACAATTTATCATAAGAGACCATTTACCGGGTTTAATTCAGATTTAACCTTAGAGATACTTACCTAGCTTTACTATATGCCTTTCTGTCTTTAAAAGAGAAGGAATAGACTGAATAATACCTGTATGAGAATGTGACCAATGTTGAGATGTAGCTTTGGTGATATCCTTTAAGAGATGCTACTGTTGTTGCTAAACTAGTTTCATGACACTAGTGTCAATAGAAATCAGGTCAGTACTGGCTTGGTATTCAAGCACAAAGTAACTGAAGTTATTTTAATTCTGGAGATAATGCTTTTAAATACCCAAAAGAATTTCAAGAATGAGCTCTCTAGTTGTTGCTCTTAACTTTGTTATGCAAATTCTACTGGTAGCTGACGTAAAACTGATTTAGACGTTAATGCTTAAACAAAAGTTTGCTTTAACTGCAACTTTTGAGGCAGTTTCCAGGTAATTCATAAAAATCTCTATAGGCAGTAATTGCTCACAAAGTGGCACGACAGACTTTCCCCCCCTTCCCTGTCCGCCAGGAAAGTCATATATAACCCTGCTTTCTCAGTAATTAAAATTTTGATCTATCTGAACCTACACCTGTTCTTTTGTTATCTTTGCTATGCAAACAGCATAGCCTCTAAACACCCTAACCTAAACATACAGGCATACTGCTTGTGTATGCCCATGATTATGCAGCTATACCCCAAAATTAATTTTGGAACATTCAAGCCAGTGAATGTGCGACAGCAAGATAGCAGTTTAAGGAAAAATAATAGTGGTAGCTATCTTATCAGTTCTGGAAACTTTCTGGTAGTTTGGGGATTGGAAATGTGAATATTGGCATTTCTTAGCCAAGTGAATTTTCTTTGTATGTATAGAAACTGTAGTCAAATGTTGATAATAGGTTCTTCCTTGACATTCTCTCTGAAGTCACCAATCTCAGGTCAGACTGTCAGTTTGCTCATTGAGGTTTATCCTCTGTAGTTTTGTTTTGTAATCTTACGAAATTGTTCCACCCTTGGTCTTTCTTTTCCCCTCTAATCCTCATACAAATTACATGCAAAATCAATATTGTAGGTGCCTTGGCCCAACCTCATATAAATCAGATTATACTCTGACAACCAGAAACTTGTGTATATGTGCTCTATTATTTAATACACAGACTGCAACCGCCAGCAGACTTGCAGTTCCTTCGTTCCATGTCCCAGCATCTCAAAGTGTTCTTAAGATGTTTTTTCATCCTTCATTTCTAGAAATAGTGTATGGGATAGTCTAGCTTGAGTACCTTCTGTCTAACAATATAGAACTTTATCAGGATTGGAAGTAGAGACTGGTTGAGAGTCTTCTTCTCACTGTCATGTCTCAAGCTATAACTTGCTTAGGGTCTTGGAATCGGCCATTGAGGAGATTGAAGTAGACGGACACCTGTAATCTTGAAAGCAGACTACAGATGACCCTTTATTGCTAAAACACACACATACTTACAGTCACATATTCTGCAAAGTCACTGTACACACACACAAGCATAAAATATGATTGGTTATATCGACACTGTACACGCGTATAAACATAAGATATAATTGGTTATACTAACACTGTACACGCGCATAAACATAGGACATAATTGGTTATATCAACTAAAACATGCAAAACTTGTCTCAGTCTAATTGGTCAAGATAAACTGCCAAATTGAGGTTCTTTGTGCCAAGTTCCCTTTATTGTGGAATGCGCACCTGTGTTTTTCTAATTGGGATCTTTCTTTTTCTGTCTTCTTGTTTATTCTGTTCAAGGCCTTCTAAAGGCATCTGGAATGCTCTTGCGACCATGAGCTAAATATGTGTCCACAGGCCATAAAATGTGCAAAAGGCAGTGTATGAGGGTGCACTGTATTTGTATAACATACGGATTTTCTGTTTATTTTAAATCTGATCACCCACTTTATACTAAGATTGTGAGATAGCCTAGGAGTTTTACATTCATAGAAATAATTTCAAATGTGTTTCTTTTAAATTAAGACTAATTTTAGGAGAAATGGGCCTACATGACATTCAATTTTTATGGAACTAGGGAAGTTGTTTTGCTATGTTTTGGGTTTTTTTAAATATGTACTTCCAGATTTTTCCCCATAGTTATTTGATAAACTGAAGGGAGGTGAAACTAGGAGTAGGTTCTGCTGATAGGTCTGTTCCCATGTTGGTCTGTACCATTGCAGAAAACTAATACTTCTAAAATAATTTATACAAGCTTGACAGATTTCTCTGGAGAAGTGTCAATTCACAGTGGTTAGAATAGTGTGCTGTTAAGTAACTTTTTACTTCTCTACACATGTAAATTTACAAAATGTATAGTCTACTTTGTCAGATAGTTTAAGGTGGTACTGAATCTGAAGACAGGATATTGCTTTTGGCAAAATCCAAGTTTCTCAGTTGAATTAAAAAAAAAAACCAAACTTTATGCATTGAAAGCAATGCAAAGAAAAATCCCAATCCATTTCTTTCTGTGACTGGGAAGTGGTAAAGTAACAGAAGTCAGCCAGCAGGTTGTTTTTAAGATTTTTTCCAAAACTGTAGTTCTATACCAGCTAGCATGGAAAAAACTGTGTACTCTTATTACTTGAGCTATGACGCAAACATGTTTCAAGGAAAATGTCCTCTGATTAGTGTATTAAGTTTCCCCTAGTTACTTTTGCTGGTATAGTTTTACTAGAAATAAACTGCAGCATAGCTGTGAATGACTCTGAATCTCAACATGACTGTCATGTGGCCTTTGCTTTCTTACCTGCAGTTTGAGGTAGGAATAAACATTTTGTCAGTCCTTCTGTAGTCACACCTGCCAAGTGAAGGGTGATCACAATAGCTGAAGCTAGCTTTGTCTTTCAATATGAAATCCATATTATAATTATTTTCTAACTTACATCTAAAATTGAAATTAAAATACTGCATGGGGAGTTTTATTTTTTCATTTTAAATGCATTCCAGTAATTCAGTCAGTAACGCTTTGATTATGGATGTTGCTTTCTTGATACTAACAAGTATGTGAAATTAACTGTTGGCTGTTTTACATTGTTCAGACGTGCTCATGAGCGGCCTCCTCCACATCCTCACAGAATGCATCCCAATTATGGTCATGGGCATCACATTCATGTGCCTCAGACAATGTCTTCCCATCCTCGACAAGCTCCAGAGAGATCTGCCTGGTTAGTAATCAGATACTATTTTAATTTTATGGGACTTGGGTCAAAAGACAGTAATGTGCTGCTGATCACAGTGCTGGCAATGCTGGCTGTGATTTTTAAAAGTGCTGCATGCACCTGTAGTTTAAAATATGTAGATGTTGATATGGCTTTGAAATATTGCTTTGAATACTCAGTATCTTAAATATATTTCTAGGGGGTTTTATGCATTGCTTTTAAAATGGAATTGAGTGTTACTCTAGGTAGTTATTTCAAGAATTGATTTTAAAATAGGCAAGTAAAACATTACTGAAGACTATTCTTATATTCACGTTCTTTGTAAAATACAGGTTTGGATTTGAGTTACAAACTAATTGTCTCTCCTCTTTGAACTTATTTAAAATTGCATGAGGCCCACTCACGAAGGCTACATTTAAGTTCCACAATATATTTATTATTAAAAAAAAGATACTTTTGACCATTAGGGAAGAGGTGCATGCGTGACAGCTGCTGTTCCCACAGCATGAACTACAGAGAAGACTCCACACTGGTAATATTTCTGGACACAGTAAATGTGGAGCTGTCACTACTGATTTATCACACTAAATCTTCACAGCTGATTTAAAAACAACTTTTAGTTACGGCAGGATTAAGATGATTCTTTAGCAAAGTTTAAGTAAGTTTAAAAAAAATTCTTATGTAAAACTGTTATGGTAGCTGTGCTGTGTTGTATGCTCTCCAAAGCAGTGGAATTGTATCTAGGATTCAAGATGTACCTTTACTGTAATGTACTTTCATTCATGTGACAGGGAACTGGGAATTGAAGCTGGTGTGACTGCAGCTACTTACCCTCCAGGGCCCTTGCATCCTCACTTGGCCCACTACCATGCACCTCCTCGACTTCATCACTTGCAAATAGGGGCTCTTCCTTTAATGGTAAGGAGATAGCTTATGAAAAATTATGATCATTGGTCATTGTAATTATTTTGTTTGTCAGGGAGATTATTTTAAGGTTTACTGCATTTAATTGGACATGTATACATCACTGCAAAAGTTAGTGATTCAACTGAAGAAGAAAATACTCCATTGTTTCTGTGTGTTACTCCCAGATAGGGAGCTAGAACAGGCTCATGTCTAATAAGAGAAAACAGTATAGGACGCTAACATTTCTAACTTCAGCTCTTGTAAAATGAAACATATTTGAATTAAATTGTCACTTGCATTGCAATGCATTGACCCTCTGCATCTGATTTTTAAAGTTCAGATTCTTCTTTAATGAGTTTTGGATTGTTAGAGGTACCAGTTTTCCACCCAGTGCATGAGGATTAGCACTGGTGCTTTATTTTCAAGGTGTGTATACAGCACAGCCAGAATTCCATCTAGAGATCTGGTTGTTTTCAAATATATTTGGTGTTCATCAACCTAATTCTGTATGATAAAGTATATAATGTTGTAGCATGAAGTGTTATAAACAACAGGAAGTGTGAGGGTAATCTAGTCCCTTGTTACACATAACTTTTTCTTAATCTACAGTAGAAAACCAAGGAAAATTAGCATAACTCTCTGACTTTTATAGAGTATTGTTTTTGAAAGAACATTTGTAGGTTTATTTAAAATATTCTTAATTTTGTTTAATGAAAATTCAGAGACACAGATTTAATTTAATGGAGTATTAGTGTTTCTATGTGGTATTTTGTGTGGCTAACCCATATTATTTAACCCTTTTGAAGCTAGATAATCTAACCAAAATTGTGGGCTCATCTGTAAATGGATGCTAAAATTGTAATTAAAAAGCAACCTGCAAGTTTTGTCCATCCAAAATTCCTCTGTTTGTAGCCAGAATTGACATCTAGGGATTGAACTGTAAATTTACAACCAATACTGTAATAGCTGTCTCTTCATAGTCTGGTCTTAACATTGCTTGTTTCTTGCTATTTAACTAGCAAACATGATAATAATCCTTAAGTACTTCCCCTGATATATCAGGGTTGGTAATTCATTGGTGCACGGCTTGCATACTTACCACAGACTTTATAGAGCAGTCTGTAGAATTTGGTATTTTAGTGTAGCCAACAAGATTCTTACTGCATAACCTTATCTCCTGTGTATCATCTATTCAAATGAAGATTTTCTGCATTCTTCTTCAGTTAGGTGTGTTTTTTCAAGTGGATGAAAAATGGCTCGCCTCTCTCACATTCATTTCATGTGTTGTACTGTAACAGATCACATCAGCTGCTTTAGATTCTCAAAGAGAAAGGGCCCTCCTAATAGTTCAGGGAACTGCAATTGCATTAGGAGGCAGCAAGTTAAACGTGTGCCTATTTTATCTCATTTTCTGTCAGGGCTAATAAGTCAATTATGGGAATTATTTCCATGATTGCTGTGAAGTTTCGAGAAACTTCAGAGTTCAGCTGATCCTTGTATTACAGTGTGATAAGAAACTTTTAACTGTATCTTAACTTCCATAGGTGTATTCCTATAACGAAAATGTTACACAAGCAAGTAGTTGGGACCCCACTCTTTATCTTCTTTTTAGCAATAGAATGGAAGAAAGCTGTGATAGAGACTCTTCAGAAGTATTTCCTGAATGTGTGATAAAATACTTCAGGGAGTCTTGCCCTTCTGCTCAGTAACTGCTATTACTAATTGATAAAAGTGTCAGATGAAATAGGGTTCTTTAATTCTACAGAAACTTGTGCATGTGTTTCTGTAGGGATATCTAATCCTCATAACAGTAATTCATGAATCTCTGGATGAAATGGAATTGAAGTTGTTTGTATTTTGAGGGTTTTGTACACACTATACTGACAGCATGTTTTACAGTGTATAGACTGCTGTAAGCAGTACTTCCTCAAATGTTTGGGATCTCTTTTGAACCTTGCTGTCATCAGATCCAGTGTTATGACTTTGAAGTTGTGTTCTGAGTCTCTGACTAATTTGAAGTGTATTCAGATTACATGCCCTAGAAGAACATAAAGACAGGTTAGAGCAGTGCTAGAAGTTATATATGTACAATGAGTTCAAAGTGTTACAAATGCCTTTTGATGATTCTACCCCTCCTATGGCAATAATGAAAGCCAAAATTTTCTTCATTTGCGTGTATGTGAGAGTACAGCAGATCTGTCAGCAAAATTGATTTTGAATATAGAGCAAGTAGTCAGTGAAGTTTTTAATCTAACAAACTTAACTGGATATTAAGCAAAAGTGCCATTTTAGTTTTTATTAAAGAGCAGTGGATTAATTGCAGCTGTCACCTTGGTTTTTTCATTGTAACTTTAGGAATAGGGGTGGGGGAGGAGAGGCTGAACTGTGATTAGAGTCCCTCTGCTAAGTGGTTAATGTTATGAGGAGTGCTTTCTTCTTTCAGTAAGTAAGAGGGTACTAAATAGCAATTTACAAGGCTCATTAGTTGTATTCTTGATGCAGATGTCATCAAATGTTGGTGTTCTCCATTTTATTGGGGGGGGTGTGGTCTTTTAAAGTAACTCATGCAGTAGCTCGACTAAAAAATTCATTGTGTTGAATCCACTTTCTGAAACAGCATGCTGCCCCATAGGCCATGTGCATTTTTTCCATCTGTTCTGGAGTGCTAAAACCCCTTGTCGTGGTTTAACTCCAGCCGGCAACTAAGCACCATGCAGCTGCTCGCTCATCTCCCTCACGGTGAGATGGGGGAGAGAATCAGAAAAAAAATAAAAGTGAGAAAACCTGTGGGCTGAGATAAAGACAGTTTAATAGGTAAAGCAAAAGCCACACATGCAAAACAAGGAATTCATTCACTACTTCCCGTGGGCAGGCAGGTGTTCAGCCATCTCCAGGAAAGCAGGGCTCCATCATGCCTAACGGTTACTTGGGAAGACAAATGCCATCACTCTGGATGTCCGCCCTTCTTTGTTCTTCCCCCAGCACGATTGCATATGGTATGGAGTATCCCTTTGGTCAGCTGGGGTCAGCTGTCCTGGCTATGTCTCCTCCCAACTTCTTGTGCACCCCCAGCTTACTCACTGGTGGGGTGGGGTGAGAAGCAGAAAAGGCCTTGACTCTGTGTAAGCACTGCTCAGCAGTAATGAAAACATCTCGGCATTATCAACACTGTTTTCAGCACAAATCCAAAACATAGCCCCACAGTAGCTACTATGAAGAAAATTAACTCTATCCCAGCCAAAACCAGCACACCCCTTCAAACTACTGCCAGACCATAAAGGGCATATTGGATTATTTGGGCTTTAATGACACTAGTACTGTCATAAATCAATTTCAGATTTTATTTGGATGCAGATAACCTAATCTTCATCTAGTAGACTAGAAATGCATTCTGCTGGAATGTAGACTGCAGTTTTAATCCTCAGGGGGACAAAATGATAAGGATATGTTGGGGGAGATAATTAGCGTTCAGCAGCTTTGACAGTCCAAATAAAGGGTGGGGGAAACAAAACCTCCTTTTCTATTAGCTTGGTTGAAACTTTCACCTGTTTAAATGTTCCTTCAGGAGGAATCCTAGATCAAAAGCAGTTAAAAAGAGCTTGCTTCATATCTGTGTAGACAAGGATTAGGCTGCTTGCCTCCTTGATTTAACACAATTATTTTGTTAATTGTGACCCTGGCTTAGAGTAGTTTTTGTTCCCATCGTTACTGCTTTAATGCCATGGATGTGCTGAGGAAAGATCTTCTGTCAAAGTGATTTTTACGATTGATTCCATTCCGGACAAATATCCATTCCGCAAACTTGAACAACATTTTTAGGAAGAATCAACTGAAGATCAATGCATGGCATAACTAATGAAACATCAGATGAGAAAGACAGAGGAGACAGAGGCTTTATGTGTTCCTCTGTTCTTCTCTGATGCCAGTGCATGTTGTTAGATGTCAATTCAATTTCTGTTTACTCTGAGTGACTTAGGCTGCTCTTTTGGCACTGTTTATGAAAGGCTTTTTGACTCAGAGTGCCCAGCACCAGTTATCACATCTGTGTGGACAGGATGGGAATTTCTGTAATTTAATAAGCTGAGATGGATGTTAAAAGGAATGTGACTTTTTCATAATGAACTATATACCAGCCATAATTCTGACTAGCCAAACCACACTTATGGCTGTAACGCATATCCAAGCAGAATTCTTTTTCTTCTGTTGCTTCAGGAAAGAAAAGGCACCCTAGTTTGTAATGAAATCTGGAAGGGGAAAAGTCCAAAAAGAAATTTCCAGAAAGTGTTTTTAAATTTGGCCTGAGGACACCCTGAAAGGGTCCCCTTCTCTATACTGCCAGCTCCCCTGTGTCTCATGTTTTCCATATGTAACCCATTTACCTGAATGACCAGAATGCTATGTTTAGCTGTAACATCACTTAATTTTTGTAACTGCAAAGATTAGAATATTTCTAACATTTTTCAGGCTTCAAAAAATACAAAAGGGATTAGAAAAATTGAGTATAATCTATTATTTGCTGTAAAGTTTCAGAAGTCTGCAGACGTTCATTTAGAAATTGTAATTTAGTTCAGCTTTGAAACAGGAACTCGCTCTGAATATGAGTTTGTTACTAGGACACTTAAAAAAAACCCCGTTCTTTATATTTTAAATCCGTTCTGTTAAAGGAAGGGTTCTTTTTCTGAATTGGATTTGTTCCTTTTTGTCATTTAATGGAGGGTGGGGTGGAAGGTTAAAATTAGAAGGTCTTGTTTCTCCCCCCTTCCATCTCCTCTTCATAATCAAAGAACAAAACCAGAATTCTTCAGCTCTAAACTGGTAACTAAATTTTAAATGGAATATAGACCTGAAGTGAGCAGTGTTCACTTTATGCCTTTTAACTTAGTGTACTTTTACTCTTGTTAAGGTGAATAACTAACTACAGCTGATCTGGGATTTTTGGCTATTTAAAACTTAAGGAACAAACCTGCCACCAATAGAGTATTCTATTCATTTGTTGTTTTTAAAACATACAAAGCTGTCACAGGTACAGTTTTCAGATCATATTATGCATAGTAGTGGGATTTGGTGGTGGGTGGTTTTTTGTGGGTTTTGGGAGTTGGGGAGGGTTAGTTTCTGTTTTATAAAATATATCTTAAAAAATGGAGGCTATCTTACATACCTCTCAAATTGTTTCAGCTACCCATTAATCAAAGAATTTCCTGGGATATGCTGTTCCAGTCTCTTGACTCCAGCTTCTTCTGCCTTTTTGAATAGTGTCTTGTAGATTGTGAATTTCACTGGGGGGGGAGAATTATCTGGACTTCAGAGTTTGCTAGCTGTGGTGTAATACTCTAAAGGGTTGATGCAAGCCTTGAGAAGACTCCTTAATTTATTTGTGAACCTGGACTGCAGCTTGCCAGTCAGAGAGAGATCACTGGATCATAATTTCAAAAAGAGTTACTTATGGTAACTTAACCTCTCTCAGGTGTTATACATCCAGCTTTCGTATGCTGTCCCCCCTTTTTCTTCTATTTCAGAGCGTTACTGTTTTGTTCCTTTAACTGCTAAATGACTCAGAGTGGTTGAGGCCATCTTTACACTTAGTTGTAAAAATTGGGAGAGATTTGGAGGTATAGGCCAGTAGATCCCAGTACATTATGGTAGATGTGTGCTGGTCAGAATGATATCACTCAGTGTAGTCATACAGGTATCACAGCTCTAAGAGATGCAACTGTTCCATACAAAAAAAGCTAACAAACTTCCTGTAAAATATCTGAACACTTAGCTTAAAGCTGTAATTTAATGTAGCTATAGTAGTTCAAGGTGAACTTTAGGTTTAAAATAGCCTTGATTAGCTGCATCAAATTTAACTGCATTTTTCAAATAAGAAAATGGACTTTTGTAATGCTACTTTTTTCTTAATATACACATGAATTACTGTTCTTCAGTTTTTTGTGGAATATAGACTTCTGAAGAGTGCTCATTTTATGTTCCCCTCAGACACAGATACAGTTGGGTTTTAGCTACACCGCACACATTACTTGTTCCTTTGCACAGTGTCCCTCTGTGAAAACTGCAACTTTTCCGTGTTTGAATTTGGCTTATTAATTTATTAATTGTTAAGCTTTACTTCTTTTTGAGTATCGATGTGGACCTAAGCAGTTAACTGGATAAGCTTATTGCTGGGATTTGTTTCAATATGTATGAAGATCATACTTAATGTGAACCATTGAATAAAAGATTGGGATGGACAAGATAAGTAGTACCATACAATGGAAGAATCTCTTCACTGACTGTGGCAACTGACAGGCAAAAAGATACTGGAAGGATGGAAACTGTTTGAAAGAAGGTAGCAAGGAAGAAAAATCTTTCCTGCAGGTTAGCTGTTTAAAACTGTTTCAGAATGTTTGTGTTGTAAATGGTTCAGACTTAGCCTTGAATTTTTTAGTTGCTGCAAATTTTTGTGGTAGTGGGAAGTGTCAACAGAAAGTGCAAAACCAGAAACAGATGATACTTGTTCTACAGGAAACAAAACAGTTCTTGGCAAACTTGTACTGGAATTTGCAGGTCCAGAGTATATTGCTTTAAAGTATATATTATAATTTGACTGTATCCAAAACAACATATACAAGCACTTAGTACAGACTGGCATTACTTCTAACTTTTTAGTTTCTTCATTAGCTTTAAGCTTTTCCTTTTTTCTTATGGTCAATATGAAAACTTACTGAAAACACACTTCCATTTGTGTGTGAACCTGTTTCAAGAGAGATGAAATCTTCTCTTTGCATTTGAAGCTTGATGCTAACTGTCAAAGGGATTTTAGTTAGACTATTCTTAGCTGGGCATTATTGATGGTTCTCTCTTGCCCATCTCCCCTCCAGTTTGTAGTCACAAAGGTAATTAGTTAAAATGTTGATATGTTAGCAGACTGCTTATTCTGCAGGCGTAAAAAAGCTATTTTTTTTCTTAGAGAGATGTTTTTTCAAAATACAGTGTTTTACTTGGCCAGAAATGTAAGCTGTGCTCTCACAGTATTTTAAAAGAGCCTGTACATATGTTCAGATGATTTTGTAGAGGTGTTATGCCATTCCCCGTCAGGATAATATGAAGGCCCCTTTATTAGCATGAAAATGTATTGTTCCACCCAATATTTTTGTTGTCTAAGTTCAGTAGTTTGTTGTGGTATGTACTCTGAGATATTCTTGGTTGGTTTTGTAATGTTAAAATTAATTTTAGTACGTTTCTTAAATAGATAGTCTTCAGCAGCAGAATTTGTTCCAAATGGGAGACCTATCTGGGTGCACATCACTGCAGTTGCTAAACTCTGACTTTTGAGGCAATTGGAACTGTAATTATTGCATTGCAGCAATACACCTGTGACTTTACAGCTCCTGTAACGATGCAGTATCTGCACAATCAGATGCATTGTTTTCCAACAGGCTGTTTTCAAATCCTGGTGAATCAAAAAAACAGACTTAGGTTAGGTTTTGTCAGGAGTTTCCTTTCCTCTGAGTGGAGGCGATCGATTCACAATGTAGTAACAGGCAATGGAAACTTCCAAATGATGCCAAACAGGTCTATGCCTAGTAAAAACCTGGGACAACAAAGATGTTCGTAGTGTGGATGAGTGACTTAGTTCTTTAAATGCGTTTTCTGTACTTGGAAGACAAAGTAGAATTACATGCTTAAATGCAGAATGGATCATAAATCACCCATTATCGAAGCCAGATTTCTTACAATGTAGTTTTTACAAATTCTCATATTTTTATTGCACTCTCCCAAATTCCTTTGTTACAGCTGCAGTTTATGTTGTGAAAAGATGTTACTTACATGAAATGTTCAGGTATGCAGGTGAATATATGTATCTTGTGATATAAAACTATATTTGCAGTCATATTGAATTCATGTATTAGTATATAATCTCTGTAAATACACTCTGCGTATTGCATAACAACTTAGATCTTTAAATTGATACACTGTTGGAGTTTGCAGCAGTCATCCTGTCTTGCTTGTTTCCCGTCTCCAGCTCTCATTAGTACCACACCAACAGATATTTAGGCTGCTTATGAGAGAGGCGCCCCCTGTGTTAGGATTCTGGAAATACTCTGAAAGATAAATCTTCAGTTTCTATTACTGTGGTTTGTAAAAATCTAATACTAATATTGTGGCTGTATTTGTGGCTTATATTGGCACTACATGGTCATCATTTAGGAAGCACCATGTAAAGTCCTTTAAAATAATCATATTCTGTTTTTCTTTTAAAAAAAAAAATTATTTAGGGCAGAGAAATCTTTTCTATCGCTGTCAGCTTTTAGTTACCAGACTGGATGTGAAAAATAGAAAGGTAGCTTATTGATCTCTTATGTTATGTGAGTAACTTTGTCTAGGCCTATGCTTTCTCACAATGCATTAATTCAGTTTTATACCTTTATATATGTTAAGCTTAGAAGTGTCTGCTGGAAATAAGAAAAGCCACACATGAATACCTGACTTCATGAATAATATCTGGGATGTCTGACTTGTTGACAGCCTTATGAGATGAATTTTGAGCTGTCATATACAGCAGCAGAGACATTACCAGCTGATAGCACAGAAAGGAAGATAGTACTTAACGTTATTTCCAAATGAATTGATGCTTACAGTCCTCATATCAGTGCACACTACATGAATAAGTAAACTGAATTTGCTGATCATTTGGGGTTTTTTTTCACCTGTTCATTAAAAATTGCTGCTGGTATGTTTCTAACAAAAAGTAATACTATTATTCACTCATCTCACGGGGGTAAAAATGGAACACAGAAGCCCTGCTGTGAAGGTGGTCCTTGGTATATTAACTTCCTTTCTGCTTTCCTGTATGAAAAGTGCTGGTGCTTGAAGTGCCCGTAGGGTATATCACTGGACACTGGTATTTTGTTCACTGCCTGTACCTTAATGTGCAAGGAAGTCAGTGGATGCTTGAATGTAGAGTGTATGTAGAGTTGCCTGTGACTTTAGATGCGAGTTTTGAGTGTTACTTTTTTTATCTGCCTTTAAATTTGAAGAGTGTCTGAAGATGTTGAGTTGTTTTGGATAAGATAAGGATATTGGCTGTTTTTTCCAGACCGAGTATTAGCCTTGTTTTTTCTGCAGTACTAAAAACTTATATTTGAGAATCTATAGCAAGTCCTTTTCGTAACTTCATTTGCAGCTTTTAGGTGTTTTGCTTACAAAAATAGGTAGATACTTATGGTGGTTTATACAAAGTAGGTTGAGATTTTCGAGACCTGGGAAGTGAGACCAAGCAATACGTAATGCAGATGTGGAGAGATTATAATAGAGGGTCTAGTCTCACTTCTGTTTTGCTTCTGGTTCTGTTTAGAGAGCTCAGAGTGGTGTTGTGTTATGCCGTCAGTTGGGATTGTATGCTCAAGCTGAGGAGTATAAATAATAAGTGATTCAGTAAAAGCAAAAGGATCTTAAATTTTACAAAGTGAACAGTAAAATACTGAAACTGTTCTGAATAGGTTTAACTTAACGTCTGCTGTTTGAATAGGTACCAGACATGGCGGGCTACCCTCACATCCGTTACATTTCATCAGGATTGGATGGAACATCATTCAGAGGCCCTTTCAGGGGCAATTTTGAGGTTTGTAATAGAATAAAACTAGATAATGTGTCAAAATGTGTCATGAGGGAATATGGGGAGGGCGTATGGTAGAGCTAGTTCTATATATAGTTGTAAAAGAATCATAAAGAAAATACCCTTTATTTATAGAATGACCTCACTATCATGAACTGGGATAAAAGCATATAGAAAAGTCAGTCAATAAAAGGTGCCCTGGACAATGTAGGCTTAGATGGTTATTAACTGACAGTACATCTTGCTCTGCCCACTACCCCAGTTAGTAGGATGTAGTATTCACATGATATGTTGGTAAAAGGTAGTGTTGTCTCTAAATAACTGTGCCAGGATCCTCCTAGTGAGGGTGAAACTTGGCAACTTAAACAGTGCTGTCCTGTTTGTTATGTAGTGCAGGAATTGAAACTGAGGGAAGAAAAAAAAAACAGAGAAAATAAAAGGTATCAGATGCAGAGAGTTAATGACCAGTCTACTGAAAACATCTTCAGTGACATCTCATGGTTCTAATAAACTCATTGCTGGAGAAAAAGAAATCAGTCATTGTATTTCAACTTAAGCAACTTTTTTTTCTTCTAAGCCTTAATGACTGTTAGAAAGCAGATATTTACGTAGTGCATTTTAATTGCATTTTCATTAGTCACACAAATATGTGTGAACATACTGATAACCATGCCTAGCTGAGAAACATTTTCTAATTTTTTTAGTAGTAAAATAGTTTTTCCCTATAACTTAAAATACCAGGCAGTGTTGTGTGGGTTTTTCTACAGAAACCCATCACTTTTCCTACACAACATACTCTTTTTTTGCTTTGCCTGTATTTGAATAAGTTGGGAATTGAGCGTTTGTCATTCTGCAATAAGTTAGAATAAAAGTAATATTTACTCAAGTTAGTTGAAATAACAGTTCTTACACTGTATATTCCTTGATAATTTTATAGGAGCTGATTCACTTGGAGGAACGATTAGGCAATGTTAATCGCGGAGCAACACAGGGAACTATAGAAAGATGCACATATCCACATAAATACAAAAAGGTGAGGATTTCTCAAATTGTGGCCTGTCTGTAATATTTCTTTGAAAATGTAATAATGTTTATGTTTACCTTAAATCTGCAGAAATGTCAGCTTTAAAGAGTGCATGTTTTATGTATCTTGCAATTTAAAGGATTGTAAGCACAGTTTACAATGCCACTTCTTTCACAAAGAAAATAAAAAATGTGGTCCCTAGATAAAGAGCTACTGTAATGTGATATGATGTCATAAACGAAAGTGGTTTGATATGGTTTAATAACTTGTCCAGCAGTTATGAATAGCCTTGTGAGCAATGAAACAACTATTGGTAATATCTAAATAGTCAACAGACTTCAGTGATAACTCATCAAATAAAGACTTTATATTTGCAATAAATTGTTTATGATGCTTGCCTGCTTGGTATGTATCATTTTACCTTTACTCTGATCACATTAGGAAGACTGGGACACTAGGAAGTTTTGAATCTGGTATGGAATTTTGACAACTTAAGTTGTCTCTCAATTGGAGTTTACTATACCATAATATAGAATCCCATCCACATTTACACAGTGTTTTTTCACACTTGATAAATAGTGACTTAAGATACTAGGTTTGAAAGGAATTTTTTTTTTTTTGCCTCTTCATTAATAAAATGAAGATATTTATACATAGACAACAAGTAAAAGGACTGGTTGCAACAATATTGAATCAATACATTCACAGTCCAGTAGACTTTTGTAATTAACAATAGTTAAATAAATCTGAAATGTCCTGTGATTTTGCTCCAAGTGGTAGTTCTTAATTCATTTTGGTTGAAATACATTTGAATAAGTATTACGAAATGTTTTCAAAGAAGTATGTGTTGAATATGTATTAAAAACAGATTTTACTCAGTTTGTCAATAATGTCATCTCTACTAATAAGGTAACAACTGATTGGTTCTCACAGAGGAAACTGCACTGCAAACAAGATGGGGAGGAAGGAACAGAAGAAGACACAGAGGAAAAGTGTACCATCTGTTTGTCTATATTGGAGGAAGGTGAAGATGTCAGGTGAGTAGTACCACTGAATATCAGAATATAATGTTAATGTTCTGGCTTTAAGACCATACTTGAATATAGTACACTACTCTGCAATACTCCTTAGGATAACAGTTACAATTAAGGAGACTGTCACTGAACCAATAAATAACACAAGTTGCAACTGAAAACACACATTGTTCAGTCTGTATTGTCTTTGGGTAGAATGTAGGTTATTTTCTTACGGTCTTCCATAAGTTGACTGACTGTCTTATAACATGAGCCCAAGCTGATGCCCTGAATTAATCAGGACTGCCAATTTTAGTTTTTCTGGAGTAATGCTACTGAAGCTATAAAAGGTTTAAATCAGTGTAATACCGCAGAAGCTAGCTGATGCTTGACTTTGTTGCCCATATCCATTTCTTCTTGGAACTAGACAAAATGCAGGTTGAACTGGAAAAGCTAGTGAAACTTGTGGAAAAACATGCACATGCAAAATGAATAGCAAATAGCAAAACCCAAATTACTGTTTTTCCAATGGGTATGTTGATACGGAAACGCTTTATTAACACTAACGTTTTTCTGTTCTGATGACAGGCGCCTTCCATGTATGCACCTTTTCCACCAAGTATGTGTAGATCAGTGGTTGATTACTAACAAGAAGTGCCCCATTTGCAGAGTGGACATTGAGGCTCAACTGCCTAGTGAAAGTTGACACCGCTTTCCAGAACTCTTGTCCTCCCTCTCGCTCCCTCATCCTTCCTGGTACTGCAGTCAACCAAAGATGGCATGACTTACCTGCGCAGATTTGGAAGCATTGAACCTAGAGTGCTGGCTCTGCTATATGGTACAACTAATGCTAGACCTACAGTTTATGTAGAAGACAGTTGAGTTTCAGTGTATTTATAAAACTTCTTTTTAGGTTTTACATTTTTTCTTTTAATTCATTACTGTATTTTTGCATGGTTCCTTGTATTGCATTTGTTTGCACATATTATGGGCTTTGTGACCCCAAACTTGCAGGCAAGATTAGCTGCTTTAGTAAGTAGAATTGTGTGGTCTCTTTTTTTGGTTTGTTTTACATAGTATCGAGCTTTGAAAGTATGATTTCACTCATTACTAACCTCGGATTCCTTAATTTAATCGATCATATATTTTAGTTTAAATGTATAAAGATCATCTAGAAAAGGATAATATTATGTATTGAGACATTCCTTAATTAGGAAAAAATGGCTGCTGTATATTTACAATATCAGTTTTGAGTCAAATAACATCCTTAATACTGGGAACAGAATATGAACTATATTCAGTTTGACTGATACATATAGCATACTCATCACCAGATTTCTTGTCTGATCAAATTTTTGTGTTTGTTTTTAAAATCTCAGCACAATGCAGATATATTTGAATGTCAATATTAAACATTTAGACTGCTGTTCAGATTGTATTTATCATTTTCTTCCTATGTCTAGAAATTTGAATCTCTAACTTAAATATTTGCTGCTGTGAAACAGCTCTAGTGAACACTAAATGTTGATTTCAGTTAGCTGGATTGTAGATACTTGCAGATTGAAAGAATTATTACGGAAATGGAAGAAGAGCTTAGAATCTCTGCTAACTTAAGTCAAAGTATCTGCGCACATTGAGGGGGTTTTTTGGTTATTTTGGGGGGTATGTGTTTTTTTTTAATATAAAACCATTCAATAAGGACATAGAGCTGCAGGGTGGTGAGGTGGTTTTTTTTGTTTTAGTGTTTTGGGGGGGGTTGGGGTTTTTTTGGGTTTTGGTTTTTTTGGCAGATATACATGCATTCGTAGAACTTCTAAGGATTCCAGGCTTGTCTTGGGATTTTTACGAGTTTTAAAGTTAATAGTTAGCTAAATCCATTTGTCTCTTGTTTTATTTTTCATTAGTAGATTGAAAGCCTGTAAATTTCTGTAGAAACTGAGACACAAATTATGTGGTTACCTAGTTTTTGCCTTGATCATAGATTCCCTCTTTATAAATTACCAACAGTCCATCACTGATTGAAATATTTTCTATAGTTAAGATTTGCTGCATAATATAGTATATAGAATTAAGTTATAATGTACTAACATTTCGCCTTTGGAGGAGGTTTTAATCCACATCAGGATTCAAGTTTCTCATCAACATTCTTTCACATATAATAGATTATAGTTTATTTAAATGTGCTCAACATTGCGAAATGCAAATGTGCAAAAACATTGAGACAGTATTACTGTCACTTTGGAAAAGATGTTCCTCGGGGATCATTTATGAACATGTCAATAAGCTTGCATTAAGCCACCTGCTTTGTAAGTGGATTGAATAATAAATACCTTCAGTTTCTCTTGTCTTTGTCTTTCATAATCAGATTAAGTGTAAAATGGTTTACAGTAAACCTAGAGGATGAACTGTTATGTTTACACTAAAAAAAGTGATCCATTTATAAATATTACCTTATCTAATTTGATGCCTGGTTTTGTCTGGTTAAAGCTGCTTCCCTTTTGTATTTTTTTTAATTTTTATCTGTTAGGAGTAGCATTTGCCAGTGCAGTGTCTATTGCTGGCAACAAAGTTAACACCTCTGGCACTGAGGCTTTAAGTGGAGAGAAATTTTATTCCAGCATGTGTGATAAATGGACATTGTCAAGCTTAATTGCATTGTTAAAACTGAACTTAAAACCACTTTGTGCTTGTACGATGGGGGATATGGGAGAGAGGCAACACATGATTTGACTGCTTCAAAACCTGACATGGTTTTATGCTAAAGCTTCTTGAACATGCTGTAGGAAACTGAAAGTGAGTATGAAGTTGAAGCTGCATTGGTAAAAATTAATAAAAGTAACGGGACAGACTGAACGGACACTTTCTGTTCTTTAGTGACTGTTGAAAAGGAGGGAAGTTGGTTGGCCGCTGATACTTGAAGTCTGATGATACTCACTTTTAAAAGTTTCCAACAAGGTACTTGAGAGACATGGGACAAAAGAAACAGGGCCTCTGGAATAATTGAGACCCTGGGTAGGTCATAGAATCTATTTTGGCTTCCTTACAGGACAAAGAAGCACAGGTTTGGGGGATTTTTTTTTTCTTAGGAAATCTTTTATGCACCTGATTTGGGTGCCTGGTACTAGAGGTAATTTAGTGGTCCATGAATTGACTTGTTTTATAACTGCTACTGATATTGTCTTGCTTTTAAATGTATGCATAACATTGTAATGTGATGTTGAACACTTAGGTATTTGCCAGGAATCACAGTGTTCTGATCTTACGTGCTATTGCAGGGGCTAATAAAGCTGCAGCCTACTTCTGTTGCAGAAAGTTGTGACTTAACCATAATTTAAGGGAAGGAAAAAGAATAGGCTTTTGATTTTGAAAATTTCCACCACTGACTGTGCTTTATATGCTTAGATGCATTGCCTTAAGTTTTCTGCAGCATCTTTGACTTTGAAGATAAGATTCTCAACAGTATGCATCAAATTACTTTTCATATAAAATTCCATTGTCAAAAGAAATCCTTTTGTATGCAATAAATAAACTGTTAGACTGGTATCATTCAAAATCTGCTTCATATGGAAGTTGTTTTTTTTTTCCTTTTGCCTCTTTAAGTCTTGATCTGTAAAAATTATTTTGTATACGTGCATTCTTACAGGTACTGCCTAAGAAAAAATTGTCTCAGTGAAGGATCGACATTTAGCCACAGTTAAATATGTTGATAAACAGAACCATCTGGAACTTAGGAATTCAGGAAAACTGCCTTTATGAAGGATATAAAAGATTAATGTGTACATCTGTGAGTAAACATACAAGGCCAGTTTGGGGAGGTTGCAGAGTAATTGTGATTAGACTTTGCTGTCAGCGGAGGCAAATACTGTAGAGCTGAAGCTCCCGAGTCCCAGGACTAGTTATTAAACTGACCGTTATTAGCTTGTTACTAGCTGACCGCCGCGCCTTCCCCAAGTCATACGCGATATTCAAAATACAAGCCGTGGCGTGCGTCTGTTGGGGTGAATTCCCCACAGCGCAGGGTACCAAGCTGCTCTTTGGAAGGAGGTAAGCCACCTCTGCGGGTGCTCCCTTTGACTGGAGCGCTGCTGAGGTTTGGGGTCACAAAAGCTCCCGCGGGCGTCCGTGCTCCCAGCCAGCTGCCCTCAAGAACCGTGAGGAGCAGCGGAGGAGCCGGCTGCGCCCGGGCCCCCCTCGGCTCCCCCGGCGCTTCATCGGCCTCTCGACAGCTGAGGGCGCCGTGGCAGTTGCCGCACGGCTTCTAACTGCCCAGACTCTCGCCGCCCGGTGTTTTTCGCCACGGACGGCACAGCCGAGTGCGCTTTTCAAGGTAAGACCTCCTGCTTCGACGCCTCAGGCTCCTCTCAAAAGGAGGGGAGGGGAGGGGAGGGGAGAAGAGACAGCTGCCCCGCCTCCCCCCTCAGCGCATGCGCCGCCCCGGAGCCCGGCTTGCCGGAAGGTCGTCAAACCGTTTCCTCTATGGGAGGGGCCTGAGAAGGTGGACCAATCGAGTCCGTGCATTGTACGAAGCTGCCCAATGGGAGAGCGGGAGGGGGTTTAAGCGGAGCCGCGGCGGCGCGAGGCAGCAGTCCCTGGTTCGCCGGGGGAAGAAGCGGTCGGAGGGCAGAGACGTGAGCGGCCGCGGCCTCCCCTTCTCTTCTCTCCGTCCCCATGGCTCTGCCGGCGACTCGCCGCGTCGCTGTGAGTACTGCTCGGGCGGGGGGCGGGACCCGGGACCCGGTCCGGCGGTAAGGGGCGCGGGGGCGAGGGGGAGCGGGGCGGGGGGAGCTGCCCGTAGGCCCTGCCGCTCTTTCCTCTCAGGCAGGTAAAACACTGGGGCCACGCTGCGAGTGGGCTGGAGAGGGCTCTGCCCCGCGGGAAGGGAGGCGGGGGGGCCTCTTAGCGCTTTATTTGGCCGGGAAGCCCCCCTCCCATCCCACCCCCCCCCCCGTGCTATTGAGGGTACGGGAGTGGAGCGAGGTCCGCGGGGGGCGGCGGGGAGGAGGAGGAGGCTGAAGCCGGGCTGAGGGGGTGTGCAGTGCCATCCTCCCCCCGGGCGCTTCGCTGGCCTTGGCCGCCTGCTCCTCCCCCTCAGAGTGAGGGGAGGGTACGTGGGAGGAGGGGAGAAAATTGAAGCAACTTAACGGGAAGGTGCGGGAAGGGAATAAGAACCTCTATCCCACGGTGACTGTCAAATGGCTTAAGCTAAACCCCACGAGGAATTCCTGAAACCCGGTGGTTCCTTTGCTGTGTATAACAAGAGATGTTTATTTTTGTATGCCTTTTTAATGTACATGGTATGTATTTCTGTTGGGTTGACCCTGGCTGGATGCCGGTGCCCACCGAAGTTGTTCTATCACTCCCCCCCCTCAGCTGCACAGGAAAGAGGAAATATAACAAAGGCTCATGGGTCGAGATGAGGACACGGGGAGATCACTCAACCAATTACCGTCATGGGCAAAACAGACTCGACTTGGAAAATTAATTTATTGCCAATAAGCCAGAGTAGGGTAATGCGAAATAAAACCAAATCTCAAAACAACTTCCCTCCGCCCCTCCCTTCTTCCTGGGCACAGCTTCACTCCCAAATTCTCTACCAAACCACCCCAGCGGCACAGGGGGACGGGGAATGGGGGTTTCAGTTCATCACATGATGTCTCTGCTGCTTCATCCTTCTCAGGGGCAGGACTCCTCACACTCTTTCCCTGCTCCAGCGTGGGGTCCCTCCCATGGGAGACAGTACTGAATGAACTTCTCCAACGTGGGTCCTTCCCACAGGCTGCAGTTCTTCATGAACTGCTCCAGCGTGGGTCCCTTCCATGGTGTGCAGTCCTTCAGGAGCACACTGTTCCAGTGTGGGTTCCCCCCGGGGTCACAAGTCCTGCCAGCAAACCTGATCCTGCATGGGCTTCTCTCTCCACTGGGCCACAGGTCCTGCCAGGAGCCTGCTCTAGTGCAGGCTTCCCATGGGGTCACACCCTCCTTTGGGAGGAGTGGGCGGTATTCCCCACTCCAGCGTGGGGTCCTCCACAGGCTGCAGGTGGATATCTGCTCCACTGTGGACCTCTCTGTGCTACAGGGAGACAGCCTGCCTCACCATGGTCTTCCCCATGGGCTGCAGGGGAATCTCTGCTCTGGCACCTGGAGCACCTCCTCCCCCTCATTCTTCACTGACCTTGGTGTCTGCAGGGTTGTTTCTCTTACATGTTCTCACTCCTCTCTCTGGCTGCAGTTTCTGTGCCTGCTGCAACTTTTTTCACTCCTTAAATATGTTATCACAAAGGTACTATCACTGATTGGCTCGGCCTTGGCCGGCAGCGGGTCCATCTTAGAGCCGGCTGGGATTGGTTCTCTCGGACATGGGAAGCTTCCAGCAGCTTCTCACAGAAGCCACCCCTGTAACCCCCCTGCTACCAAAACCTTGCCACCCAAACCCAATACAGCATTTAGCAAAGAAATTGCTTTGTTCATGGGAATACTGCTGTAGTTACAAAGTGTGTAAATACAACAAATAAATAAGTAGTGGGGTAAGCACTCTTAACATTAAAAAGCTATCAGTGAGGAAGAATGAGGTAGAGTGCATTGCTCTAATCTTGCAACACAGTTTCAGAGAGTACTGTACTCTTAGAAACCTATACAGAGGAGAGTTCTTCCTCTGAGCATGTGTGAACAGGTAGGAAATAAAACCTGGCTGAGTAATGGATAGCATGCACAGGGGTACACAGGTACAGTGGTGGTAAGTGTATGATAGAGTTAGGTATCTGAAAATTAAAAAAAGCTGGTCTCTGACTCTTAAGCTGCAATCTTATTGTTTTAGGTCACTAGACAGGTGGAGAATGCTGTGACTGAACTTCAAAGTAAAGCCAAAACTCACCTTACTGGCAAAAGGGCTGCCTTGGAAGAAATAGGAAATAAAGTTGCAACAAGAGGAACACGCATAACTAAGGTAAAGGAACATTTGAAATCTATCTATAAGGAAAAGATGGATTACTAGCTCTGTACTAATAGTAATTGTTTTCACTACAGAAAACAGAATGCTCCAAAGCATCCATAAAGCCTATGAAAGGACCTAGTAAGATGGCAAATGTAATGATGCTGCCTAAACCTCCAGCTGCTGTGAACCAAGCATTCAAAGAAACTGGTGTTCCAAAGGTAGGAAGTAATGATACTGTTCTGATTCTTAATTTGATTTGCAACTTGGAGCTCTAACTTCAGAATAGTTCATCTGTAGATGCATCTCACTTCCCTGGGGAAAAAGCAAAGCCTCTGTCCTGAGCTTTTGGGTTCATGCATGTTGTGCTTAAAGGCTAACATTAAAGTGGCAGACTAGCTGTTGAAGTACTGGATAAAGTTTCTGCTTTAGCTGGCGATTACTTGAAGGTCTTCTGATTCTGTCTGTACGGCATCTTGGTGAAAGCTTGCCATGCTAGAACGCAAGCTCAGTTTCAACTTTTATCTTAAGAAATTGTATTAGTAAATGGAAGAATGTGGAAATGAAGGAACGTTGCAGCTTAAACAGTAGATACGTAATCACTACGATCTGTTCCTTAGGTTCTGTCTCCTGTCCCTATGGATGTATCTATGGAAGAGGAGAATTTGTGCCAAGCCTTCTCTGATGTGTTGCTCAACAATGTAGAAGACATCGATGCTGAGGACTGGGAGAATCCCCAGCTGTGTAGTGACTATGTAAAAGATATCTATCTGTATCTGAGAGAGCTTGAGGTATGACATACTGAGTCTGCACTTCTGCAGTATAGTGTTAATCTTGTTACTCACACAGCTCTTTCTCCAACAGGTACAGCAATCAGTCCGCCCGCACTACCTTGATGGGAAGACGATCAATGGGCGTATGCGTGCAATTTTAGTTGACTGGCTTGTCCAGGTCCACTCAAGATTCCAGCTTTTGCCGGAAACACTGTATATGTGTGTTGCAGTTATGGATCGCTTCTTACAAGTAAGATATTTTTCAACTTGTATTTGGACTAGAAGACTTGTTCAATGACTGTGCTTTTACAGGAGTTTAGGATTTACCTTTTCTTCATAAATTTAAGAACATACAAAATCTGCTCTTTGTAAGAGCTCTGTATAATGTAGCATCTTAACTCTGAGGCTGCATTCCTCTTTGAGCCTGTTATTATAGGCACACTTCTGACTCAAAAGTGGAAAATCTCATTTACATCATATGAATGAGCACTGTCATACTCGTGTTTTTAAACTGATAAATTTGAATCTGTTTATCTAGACTTTGATGTTTTGGTGCCTACTTTTTAAATTCCTATATTGCAGAGTCATCCAGTAACTCGTAAGAGGCTTCAGCTAGTGGGTGTAACAGCACTGCTTGTAGCTTCAAAATATGAAGAGATATTCTCTCCTGATGTAGCAGACTTTGTTTACATTACTGACAATGCCTACACCAGCAGTGAAATTAGAGAAATGGAGATTATGATTCTTAAAGAGTTAAACTTCAATTTGGGACGACCTCTTCCAATTCATTTCTTAAGAAGAGCATCAAAAGCTGGGGAGGTGAGTACTTGTCTTCATTATCTAGAACTTTCCTATATGTGTAAAGTCTATCAGGATTGTTTCCAGCATTTTTATTGTGTGATCTTACTTGCTTTTTGCTTACACTCTGGATCAAGAACTACTCAGCTATGTAACTCCACCATGTGGAGTAACATGACATCAACACTGGCAGCCAGTAGTGGTTCATGCCTGTATTTACTGGGGCCTGTGTTTAGTCTTGGTGGCAGTAATTTCACTGTTATAGTAAACTAAACATACCTAGAGCAGAACCCTTGCTTTTAGAGTAATCTTTCGTTTGGTGATGAGAGTATTCCCCAGTAAAAGGGGAGCAGTGTTACAATTCTTCAAAATTTTAGAATGGAAGTATTATATTATTTAAGAATCAAAAGAGAAGCTTTCTCTTTGATCTGACCCTTTTTTTTTCTCACCTCAGTAGTTAAATTTGAGTGAACTGCCCACACTTGGAAGTGGGCTTCAATTACCTCAACAGACCACTAGGTGACTCTTGAAGTTAGCCAGCTGTCTTAATTAGGATCTCCTTAAGTCATTTTACACTTCTCTTCTCCTCCGTAACCCATCCTGTATTATGCTCTTGTATCCCTAGTTAGGCACAGCAGTGCTGTTTTCTGTTAAAATCCCTCACTGGACTTTGTGTCTGAATGCCAAATGACTGCTAGGCTAGGACTGGTTTGTGCTCTGGTCTCGATTTTGAGATGAGTGCCTGTTAGAGGTCCCTAGACCTTAATAAAGAAATAAAGATTTTTGTTGACTGTTTTGTCAGTTAATGAATACAATAAACAATCCTGAATTATTTTGATAAGGTTAAGTGAAACTTTGTGGATTAACAAATTCTCAATCTGGTAGGCTGATGCGAAGCAGCATACGCTAGCAAAATACCTAATGGAGCTGACACTGATAGACTATGACATGGTTCACCATCGTCCTTCAGAGATTGCAGCTGCTGCGTTATGCTTGTCCCAAAAGATTCTGGGACATAACAAATGGGTAAGTATTTTAATCAAAATTGTTAGGAGTTTTTTCTTTCAGTTGATTGAATCAAACCATTAAAACACTACTTCAGAAAATTGGTTTTGGGTTAGTAATAATGCTGGTGATCAAAGGAATATACCACTAAAAACTTACTATCTTTTTCTGTGTTAACTCTGTGGTATGAAAGGATTTTTCATTTGAAAGTATTGTTACAGAAAGCCACACTGTAAATAAAGGTAGATATCTCATAATTGTCACAGTATGTGTAGAATAACAAAATCATGGACCATGAATAATGAATTGTAATTCAACTAGTGGTTACTCTTGCAAGGGATGCTGCTTTTGTCCTCTGTGTGGTGTAGAAATGTGGTTGTTGGCACTGATGTGTCCAGGCTTCTGCTGCACACCAGAAGTTATTCTGGATCTGTTGCCGAAACTGACAGTACTACAGTTCCTAGCACTGGAAGATAGCGCATGAAGCTTAGGGCACTTGCTACCTGCAGTGATTGTGCCTTGAGCAACAATCCCCACTTCATAAATCTCAAATTTCTTACCATTATGCTGCAGGGTATAAAGCAGCAGTACTACACTGGGTATACAGAAGACAATCTTGTGATGACTATGAAACATATGGCCAAGAATGTGGTCAAAGTAAATGAGAAGTTAACAAAATACATTGTAAGTATAACTAATAAAATCTTTTTAATGTTTTAGAAATTCTTTTTTCTGCACACTATGGATTCTTAAGTAAATGTTCTGTATGTCATCTTAAAGCATCTGCTATTCTGACAAGTCTGTGACAGGATGTTGCATCAAAACACTAACTTCAAAACACTAACACTAAACACTAAAACACTAACTTCAAAACACTTTAGACAAACTGTGCTCTTGCTACTTTGCAAGCTGGTTCACTTCTAACTTTGTTTGTCTGCCTGTTTTCCAAGCAGTCAGGCCAATTGACCCAAAATTATCTGCCTGAACATAAATACTGTATGTATAAATCTCTTGTAACACTGTTCCTCTACCTCTGCAGGCTGTAAAGAACAAGTATGCAAGTAGCAAACTACTGATGATCAGCACAATCCCTGAACTGAGCAGCGAGATAATCAAGGACCTGGCTTTATCGCTCTCATCATAACCCAAGGCAGCCACATCGTGATGGTATATGCACTTTGTCCTTATTTGCCTATTGAGGCAAAACTACTGCTCTTTATACATAGCATTCTAGCCTTACCACAGACATTTCAGACTTGGAAGGTGAAATTTTAAACTTGCTTTGTAGTACAACTCTTACCTAGAAATAAAGCTCCTTTCTTAAAAAAAAAAAAAAAAAAAAAAAGAAAAATTTAAAATTGTGACTGTGAATCTCTTAAGGCACTACATAGACATGTCTACAGTCTAATGTCCAAGTAGGACTTTCAACTAAATAGGTGATTGATACAACTGGCAGTTAGATGTGGATGATTATTTTCAGTGGTTGCTTCCACTCGAGGCTTTATAGTGGGGTTATATTTAGTAAAATGTTGTTTTTACCCTTACATTAAGGAAGAGCAGGCAGATGGTTTATCTTTTTGTGGTGTACCTTAAAGGATATTAAGTGTGTACTTTATTTCAGTGCCTTGTCCCAAAGACGTACACAGGAATTTCTTTTTTTGTAGTTTGTCACCTTCAAGTTTGGGGAAAGTAGTAGGCTGGCTTTGACAGATATTAGCCTTATAAATCTTTGTGTTTAGGTGAACATAAGACAATGTGTTCTTTGTCTTTGTGTACCTAAACAAAGGGAGTTAAGGTAGGGAAACTCTTAGCATCACAGGAGGCTTACCACTGTGTCCAGGGCCTGTATGTGTAGAACTATAAGGATGTGACCCTTTGAACTAGCTCAGCTCTTAAAACCTCCTCCACTTCTTGGACAAAAGAAATCCCTAGCTTTTCATTGCTTGTTCATTCCCCACCACCACCAGTAAACCTCTCTACCTGCCATAAGTAGATTCTTCCTTATTGCTTAACATCTTGCTTTTCTTTGTTTCTAATAAACATCGGTATCTGTGTGCTCAAGGAATACAAGCATGGAAGTAATGCAACTTTCCTTCCACAATACCTCATTTAAGCCTATTTGTTAACATTACTTCTATAGCACCAAGTTAAGTTACAGACCCTTAGGTACTCTCTGTTATACTGAACTCATTACCTCCCTTCTTCATGAGTGTGCTGGCTCTGATGTAGAAGGCAAGAACCCAACACTACAAAACTGGCCTAGACCAGTTACTGGCCAAAGCTGGCCTAGACTGGCCTTCTATCCTCCTGCTGTGGGAAGGATATTGAAGCTACTGGGTTTTATCTTCTCAAGCAGGAGACTTCTCTCCCATAGGATAAGTAAGCCTAACTCTTACTGCAAATGGTCTTTTGAAAAATGTGTTTGATCCCTTGTGTGTATATGATCCTCTGCCCTGGACTAAGGCCTTAGTTTCTAGCTTCCAGAAACAGCTTCTGCAGTCAGTCATCTCTTAATAGAGATGGTAAGTGTGCCCAGTTAGACTTAGGCAATAGTTCAGAAGGGAAGGGATTCAAGACTTTTAGCTGTATCTTAAAGCTTATGCAACTTCTTAATACCAGCATATGCAGGTTTTTTACCTGCTCTTAACAAGAAAAAAATTTAATGCATACCCTTCAGCTGGGAATAGTGAAAATGGTTTTGTTTGGAGCAAAGGCAAGGGGATTTTTTCTTTAGGAACTGGTGCAGTAAAATCCAACACATGTTGTAAAGGGATTTCTTTGTATACACAACTGAAAACAAACTGCACAGAGAACAGACCTGTTCAGCTAACTGCTTCTTGTGTTTTATTTTATGGAGGTTCAGAAGGCAAAGCATGAATGCTGATAACTGTATGACAAGCAACAGCCACTCTGGTGTGGGAGGCAATCAGACTTAAGCAGTAACACTTTGCTTTTCCCATTTAGAAGGAGTAGTGCATATCTGTTAAGTACCTGGCATAAAAATTCTAGTAGAACTACTTTGTGAGTAAGAACAGTGGAATACTACATTATACATTCATACATGTTTCTATCATATTCAGTTTTTATATACAGTATATGATCTGTTTCTATAAATGTACAGCTCTGCATAAAGACACTTCTTATAACAGGTACAGCATTAAACTTAAATCCAACATGGGCCAGCCATATTATATTATAAATCTTGAAGGCAACATTGTTTAGCATACAGTACTATGTGGTATTCTGTTTTAACTTCTTATAGTGCCTGTTGGGAGTCCCTAAACACATCAGCAAGCACAAACCAGTTCCATTACAACTCTCTGTACAGAATTACTTAAATATACCATCACAGTAGGTTTTTAGATGGTAATGTCCTAAATAAGCCTAAATGGTTTTGACATATAGCAGCATACTTAACATGTTCCCCAGAATGATCTGCATTAGAGGAAATGTGCATTTAACATCATCTTCAGTAGATAATTAAAAAGGTTACGGATATTCAGCTGAAGGCACTTATTAAATACACCCTTTTCAAAGTTCCTGGTCCCAGACTGCAAAGCACCTTTCTGTAGGGAGGTTTGAGTATTCTTCATTTACTAGGTGTTAAAACCAGGTTTTAAATATAATAAATAATTGGTAGCATGTCCATTGCTGTATGCTTCTGAGACAAAAGGTCAAAGTCTGTGCTGTGGGTAATTTTCTTCCTGTTCATGTACAACTTCACTGGTGGAAATACTGCTGAGAATAGCAAGTTTCAGAAGAACAGTGTCCTGAAGGCAAGAGGAAGCATCTTCAACCACTGGTAACTTCATGCCAATTTTTGTCTGACAGTCTCTTATATCTTGGTGACATAATTGTTGGGAAACAGACCTTGTTTCCCTCGTAGTCTTCCTGTCCACCAGCCAGAAGGATCTATGATGAAGAAAGCAAAGGTAAGTAGTGAGGTTCTGTAAACCTTTTTGTATACTTTTTGAGGCAGCCTTGCAAAGCTGTTCCACACAGAGGGAGTTGCCTTCTGAAGCACTGAGGAGAAATGATTTGGTGAACCTGAGCTTGCTAATCTTTTGGCTGTATCACTATGCCTTATGTGAGGTTGCTTTGGAGATCCAAAGAGCTGGAACTGCTTTGTTACGTTTTTGTTCTTGTGCTATAGCTGTAGTTCAGGCTAACTTTCAGCCAGAGCCTGTGACAGAACTACTCTTAACTAACTGTACAGATCTGCAGTACCAAGTAATGCACATGTCATTGATCTGTCTCTGACATACTTTTAAGTGAATGGATTTGATTGATGTGGAGATTTCTCTGCTCCCTGAGCTGTCACAGGAATTTGCAAGCCTAATGAGGGAAGATGTGGCTCAAAGTCATGTCTTTAGTATTACTCTTGAAGGTATACTGTCATAAGTAGTTAAGCAACAAAACCTTTTATCTCTACGTACCTTCTTTAATTATATCAATCACGTCGTTGGCATTAAAGCTAAGTTCATCTGTGTCCTGAGCATCATATGCATACAGTGCCCTGCACTGTGGTACCTGAGGCTTAGGCTTTGGCTGTGGTTTAGGCCTTCCTCCAGCTGGTGGGGGTCGGTTTGTTGTCTGCCTGCGAACACTAATGGGATAAAAAAAAATGTTAACATGCTTCAAAGCTCATGACTTGAACCTAAGCTCCATCAACCCCGCTGTCCTAATGAATTGATTCTAAAGGATATCATGGAACAAGGAAAAAGATTCTTTTAAATGTCACAACAATTAAGAGCAGTGTAAGACTTCCCTGTGAAAGGGACAGAGTTGCCATTTCTTCCCTACTGAAATGGATGAATGGGTACTTACAAACAGCAGTTCAAATGCATAGAAGACATTTTAGTGCTCAGGCTGGAATGTAAACAAATGTGCACATGCAGTTCATGCAGATCTTGGCAACTACACAACTTAGTCTGTCTCTCCCCGTGCCCCAACTTCACCAGGGATTTAGTTTCCAGTATTAAAAACAAAGGTCTAGCTCACAGGCTTGCTACTTTACCATTCTTGTGACTAAGCTGTAAGAGAGACTGCATCTCTTTTAAGTTGCCTCAGATTCCAGGGCCGTCTATGGACTTGTTCTGTTATAGTCAACTCTGAAGCAGCAGGGGAGATGCTGCACAAACTCTTTGTCACAGCTGTGACCACTCCAAAGATTAGGAAGGGGAAAGAGGGAAGAAATGCATTTTGCCAGCTCATCAGCTAATAAAGGCTGGAAGAGAGAACAGGTATTAGATGCAATATGTCAGTTTAAAATAAATAGTAAATAAATGTGCTGAATGACTAAAAAATGTTGCAGTGATGTGGAGGAGACTGACAGGCAATTATGTCATGTAATGCCATGGTAACAGTACACAGCTCTTGCAGAAAAGGCTTATAGTTACTTAGACAAAGTCCTAGACTAACTTTTGTTGGTATGTTTCTAGTTCCAAGTTTGTGTGATGAACTGCACCAAAAAATGAGCTTTGAAGTATGGGTTAACAGCATTTCAGGTCTAAACTAAATTTATCTACTGGGAGAGAGGATTTTTCTCCTGTTGTTCAGCATGTATTGACTTTGCTTGGGATAGGGTACGTATGTTGTGAAAACTAGACCTAGGTATGGAAATGAAAGAATTTGGAGCAAGTCTTAGAACAGTTTTTCTGCAACCACAGCAGAACAAGAACATCATCTTAGATGAGATGATGTCTTGCTGGTGAGAGCATGGTATTTTTCAACTCAAGCTTGTATTGGAGTGTTAGTGATTGATAGCTAGAACTTAAAGCTGTGGTAGTACCAGTGCATCCTTCTCAGCAGCTCTGCTAAAAAAAACCCCTAATTCTAACCCTTTAAAAGTCTATCTATCTATAACAACTGTAGCTTTGAAATACTAAATTCACAACTCTTCTAGCTTACTCCTTGTGTACAGGGAACACTGGTGCTTTCCCTTTGGAAAAGGAATGGTCAGAAAAACTTACTGAAACCTACTGCTGAATGTAGCAGTACTGTTTCTTTATTAATATACTAAAAAGGAGCTTATACTGTTCAGGAAGACAGCCTTGCAACTGTCGCTTTTGTACGAGTACTTCCTTTAGTGCTGTTACACTCCTCTAGAATGTTTGCTTTTCGTAGTGGTGAAGGGAGTGGCGAAACGTGAGGACGGTCATACTTGGGCATGGTACTAACCAGGAGGCGCTGGAGGGGAGATGGGGCAGAACCCATCAGGTGTTGGGCGCACCTGCCTCCCCCACTCCTTTTGGGAGCGTGGCTCTCCGTTCCGGACTGGCTTTGGGAACTGATCGGAGACGTGCTCTGCTCAACAACTTGGCTCGATTACTGCTGCCCCCCTAACGCTTGTGCTGGCCAAGGGCGACGGCCGTTGGCAGGCGGTGAAGAAGGAAGGTGACGGAAAGGAAGGCAGCTCCGTTTGCTGGTGGTAGGGGATGGCGAGGTGCTGGTATTGGCAGCGGGGCCTTGCGATGCTTCGCCGGCGGGCCGGTGCGCCGCTTTCCGTGCGGAAACCCGTGTGCCATCAGCCGCCCCCCCCCCCCCCCCCCCCCCCCCGCCCGTGTGCCGGCTCCGGCCGAGGAGCGCCCGAGCGCGCTGCTGCCGCGCGGCGGCGGGCGGGGCCGCCGGGCTGCCAGCAGGGGGCGCGCGCCTCCCGCCGCTGCGCGGCCCCCGCGCCCCGCTGTGGGAGCCCGCCTCGGGGCGGGGGGGAGGGGGCGGCCGCTTCTCCAGAAGCGTGGCGGGCGTTGGGGGTCCCCCCCCCCCCCCCCGCGTTTACCCTGAGGAAATTGTCCTCGATCGGTCTTTGCAGCAGCTGTTCGCGCAAGTTCCGCTCGCGAAGGGATGCTGCCGATAGCGTCGGAATACTCGCCTGGTTGGGGAGGAGGTTATACAATGGCCCTGGAAACATCCACCGAAATACGCCTCGGTAATGGTACTGGTAGGGACAGTAACTGTGTCGTATTACTATTATGGCTGTTACAAATTAGTTGTTTGACCCTGTGCTCAGAGTATCTTATTATGAGCAGTAACGAAGCATTGAATATGCTGTGTCAAAATACTCCAATTCCTAGACTAGCCCACCACTGTCTGAAGTCATGTGGATGTAAAACCAAATTATCACCTGCTTGTTTCAATGCCCACCTGGGCTGCACTCTACCCCTCTCAGAGTGGGCGCTTACTTTCCACCATTACTGACCAAAATACTGTTTCACACTTCAGGAAACACAACTCAATGAACTTGCAAGGTGTACTAGACAGGCAGCAACTTGTATACTGCAACATTAAGGTCCAAGAAATCACTTTGCCAGGCCCTTTTTAGATGTTCCTTTACCTCATGTGGTAGCAGCCATATTGCTACTGCATGTTGCCTACAGCTGTGGCTTGCTTTGAAAGAAAAAAAACAAACCACAACAAAACCAAAAGAAGAAAACAACTTGTTCCCCAACATCCTCTTCCCTCCCTCCCTCCTTCCTCAGAATCATAAGCTATGTTACTAAGTGCTCTTTTGTCTTACTTGTGGCTTCCTATAGAGAAACTTCCACAAAATCCATCCAGAAGGGAGCAATGGATACCTGTTCCCTACTTGTTCTGGTTGCACTTACTGCTTTGGCCATTTCTGGGTTGGGGTTTTTTTTTTTCTATCTTTCTTGAGCCTACAGAGTTAGCAGTGAAAACAGTTAGCAGAAAGTGAAGATGTCATTCTAATGCAGTATGTTTTGTTGTTTGGGTTTTTTCTTCCCTTGGACTACATCAATCATGACTGCCATTTAAAATGGTAACTAAGTAATATAAGTTTTAATATGTGGTAATCATCCTTGTAGACTTGCAAGACTGAAACAGATGGGGTTGGTGGTGTGTACCCATAGCATTAGGAACTGTAGTATGATGCAACTGATCTTTTTAATCCAATATGATAGTTCTTAACTCATTATGTACTTGGTGGCTGCTACAGTAATGACTGTGTCAGTCACAGTTGTCTGATAGACATCACAATGGCTTTATCCTATGGCTTATGGGTGGTTGTTGCGTGAACTGTAGTCTCAAGACAAAGTAGAAATCCAATACTAGTGAAACAGCTTTAACAGAGTAAGTTGACAGGCAATGAGAAAACTTCACCACCCAAAGGCATGGAAGTTATTAGTTTACAAAGATGGAAATGTGTCTGAAGGTGTTAGCATGTGCTGACAGTTCTGAAATAGTTAAAATAAGCAGCAGTGGCCACTTGGTTCTAATGTCTTTCTTATTTGAAGACCAAACTTCAACAGAAAAATGCTCTAAATATGCTTACAATATCTTATGGCTAACACTTGGTGCACAGTGGGGAAAAAAAATGACTGCCATTAGTACAACTGAAAAGACACTCTGTGCACGCCTTATTTTGCTGGAGGGCTGACCACCTCTGTGTTTAGGAACTGGAAAGCCCCCACTTAGGAAACCTGTACACATTTGATACTGAAAATCTATCAATTCTGTGTACACTTATTATTTGTTTTCTATGAGGTGTCTAATGCTCACTAGAAGCAACGTTGTAATATACTAAATCAGTACAGTAGCCAGTTGGATCACACACAAAAAAGAATGCTTAGGCTAACAGGAGAATTTAGTGCAGAACATCTGCTAAGGAGCTGAGAAGGGTCTGTTGGTACAAAAAGGTACAAAAAGTTGCTCTTGATATAGTTAAACACAAGTGATTTTTTTGCTGCCTCTAAGACGCCCCCCGTTCACGTGGATCACTGGAGAAGGGGACTGAACTGTTCCATCTAATCCCTCAGAATATTCCAGGGCTGAGGGCAAATAGGTTAAGAGGCTGCAGAAGGTCAGATGGAAACTTGGTGAAAGTTTGACTTAATCTTGATTTCTCTCAGATTATCCCAAGTGCAAGCTCTTCCATATCTGGCAAAATGATTTGCTGTCAGGCCTGGGAGCTTGGGTCACAACTGACAGCTCAGAATAAAAATATGACTGTTTAAGTGTTAGTGAGTCACTGCTGCATTACTACAGTCGACAATGTATGACAAAGGTAAAAGAATGCAATATTGGAATGGGATTGTGGGAGACTTTGAGCTACTTGGGCACTTCCTTAGGCAAAATTCTTACTACAGCAGTGTCTCTGGTTTTACTTTGAACTTTTACATCACCTTCAGGGGATGTATGGTTCCCTAGCTGTCATGGCAAGTGAAGGCTCAGGCTCTGCGATGAGTCAGTCAGGGCACTGGTACAACATGAAGCTATCTGCTGTCAGCCAGCTGTCTCTCAGAGGCTGGGCTATAGAGGCTATCTTGTTACAGGGAGAGATAGCAGTCTGTTGGAAGGCAGGGAAAGAGAGAGGCCATTTGGAGGAGGAAAAGCTGAGGAGGACATTGAACTGTAATTTATTAAGAACCTGCAAATAGAGTTAGAACCTGCAAATAGAGTTCTCAGCAGGAAAAAAATCCATATTTCCTCTTGGTTTTCCCCTCAATATTATTTGGACAGAGATGTAAGAATGATGGCTTGTTCACCATGCGCAGGGCTTTCCTACTTAACAAGGAGGTATTTATTATGTACATTTACTTGAAGAGCTGTGGACTATAGAATTGTATCTGCACTAACCATTACTATGCAAAGTTATTATGCCTTACCACAGTGGATTTTTATTCTTCTAATGCAACTTGTTGATTTAATATGCTCTAGGACAACGAGCTGTTACTAATAGTAATTTCTCTGAGACTTGGTTACATCAGAATTAAATCACACAAATAGGAAGTCATCAGCAAGGAGAAACACAAACTGCTTATTCAACCAGATAGATACATTTTTTTCCTAGAATTGCTGAATAGGCAGCAGTATTTGATAATTAAGTGGCACTCAAATTCTCACTATAGTAAAACTCCACTAATGTTCTACAACAGTGTGGAATGTAAGAGCTGACTGGAAGTAGAAACTGTTCAGTCACTGAAAAACTTAAAATTTTGTAAGGCCTTTAACATTCTGGAGCACTAAAGTCCAACAAATACTTGACGGAAGACTTCTGTCTTCATAATTTCCACAAATGACAGGTTTTGCCTGCTTCTGGATTTTCAGTCAAGATCTGGAGCAGCTGGTTTCAGAGTTGAGAACAAATTGTTCTGCTTCCCTCTACTAAGCCCCTGATTTCTTGGTTCCATCTTTCTGCTACTTCTGGTGATTGTTTTGATGCTTTTAACTGTTGGCTATTAGGAAATACCTAGTTACAACAGTAAGACCTGCCCACCCCCAAATCTTGTAGGATTGTCATAGTAACATATTCTGGAAGGCTACAGCTTAGAAGTCCAAATGATGCTGGAATAATCTTGAAAGTCACGCTGCCAAACCTTCCTCCTAAAAAGAAGTACAAGTCTGATATACGAGTCGTGAGTCAAAGCTGAAACAAAACTACTATTAGCCAGCATTTCTGGGCATGACAGTTGCTGTAAAATACCACATCTATGGTTTATGATCTGTAAACCAGAAGGGAAAGAAGGCCTAGTTAAAACTCTGCCAAGTAGAAGGTACCATGCAAATTTAAGGTATTAAACTAGAACTCATTTACCTTCATTCCTAAAGGCCTATGATGGAATATGTGTTTTGAAATCCTGTGGAAGATGATGATACCTTTGAGTACAGCTCAATAGCACAATCTGGTCATCTATGTACACAATATGAGTTCATCAGTCACAAACAGTTCAAGTGTGTGAAGCTATTTACAAAAATTGACACTTTTTTTCTCAGATGTAATGTAAAATCTTACCCAGCTGCTCCTTGGTCAGGTACTTTCAGGAAATCCAAGCTTTCTGGTTGCTGTGAAATCTTGCCTGATCCTCCAGACAGTTGCCGTGGTAAAGTTGGTCGTGTCATATTTGTATACAGGTTTTTCTGATTGGCCCGTTGATTTCCTGGGACATGGGGAAGTGGTACAAACTGTGGGGGATTTATTACTCCATTTTGCTGCTGACCTAGAAGTAAATAAAGTGTGAACACATCCAATCCAAACTACAGCTCAATAAAGGTAACCTTTTCCTTGGCTTGATGGCTCAGCTGTCAGATTCAGCTGTCAGGGAGACTCAGCTATCAAGGAACTTGAAAACAAAACAATGTTGAAATCTTACAAGTTTGATTTATACAGTTTTGGGTGCACTGGCAATCTCTTTTGGGTTCATGCCTTCATGAAGTTTGAGACATGTGCCTTGAACATCACAATCAAGCAAGAGGATTAGCTCTCAGCTAAATTCAACCTTATTAATTGCTTAGCTAGCTTGTAACCACCACACCTCTATTTAAAACACTGCACAAAATTTTATCCAGATGAAGGTCAATCTAAAGCTAGCTAGAATTGCTGGGGGTCTCTTTTTAAAGTTCAAACTCCATCCAACTCCCTGAATACTGGGCAGACTGTTTTTTAAGTTGCTATAAATATTTGTCTATTTTAACAAGCAAGTGTTTTTTTCCTTTTTTTCTTTGTTTTGTTTGTTTTTTTTAAAAAGCCTTGCTGCTACTTTGATCACTTAAAAGTTGTGCCTCTAACCTGAATTTAAAACAAACCCACCCATGTCCGAGCTACTTGCAGGATCAGGGCCTAAGGAGCTCACTCTGCATGTTCTACATTCCTAAAACTCCCATTGAATAAAATGGGAGCTATACTTATATTAAAAATCAGATTGCTTAATGCTGTGGGTAATCCTCTCCTTTTTCCATTGTAATTATGCCTGTTGAAAATTACCAAAATGAATAGCTGTGCAGAGAGGAGAAGTCATAGTCATGACACTTCAAAAAAACCTTACTGCATTCAACAGCTGGTCTTTGTTTCTGATATTCTCTTGATAGTGTGGCAGAGCTTAAGTCATCATAAACTCATACATAAAACTCACTCTGGGACACAAGCTAGTATGGCACATACATTATGGTTATATAAATAAAGGTTTGTTTTATGCTGAACATATACATAACAGTCTGTTCAGCTGCTGGACCATTAATTTCAAAACAGGTAAAAACAGGAGAATCCATTTCAAATTATCAGACGATGGCCCACAGTGTTACTTCCTCACATAGTGAGAGCAGGATGGAGAAATTTTTTTTGTGACTTTCAAGGAGGAATGTGCCCAAATCCTGCGATTGCCTCAGACTCCTTTAAAGTCTGGGCAGTCTAATTGGAACCCTTTTGTAACACCTGTCTTCAATCTTATTTTTCCAGCTATAACTGGCTATTTTACAAAAGATTTTGAATTTAAAAAAAAAAAACAAAACCCCAAACAAAACAACAGTTACAGTAATTGATTTGAGGTCTGCATGAAAGAATTCTACTCACCTTTTAAACATGATACCCTAATGCATAAGGGCTAACACAGCATTTAACTTCAGTAGTTACACTTATCCTGCCCGGACACTAGAGTGTGGTTTCACTGGTCTGTGAACATCTAGTTCAACCCCACAGTTGAACACTAGGGAAATGGTGGGTCAATAGAATATTGTTCTCTCCTTGGAGTTCACAGGCTAAATTAATTTTTTCTTTCTAGGGCAGAGTTGAAACACCCTGATGACATCAATCCCATGCAGAAAGTTAGCCCAGTGTCTTGCTGCACAGAGAGGCAGGCTCTTCTAATTAGGACTGACTGTTGACATGTCTGTTCAGGAGCTGTCATAAGCACTGAGGGATACATGATTACAAAAGGCCATGCTGCAGGTATGGGCATCCACTGGTGCCTTGGACTTGCGTGCAAATCTACATCCCTTAGCTACGTGAGGCAAGTTTGGGCTTGGCCTGCAGGCACAAGGCTTCTTCAACCAATGTTTTTGTCATTTTCATGTAGCTATAAAACTGCTGAAAGAGTTTTTGAAAATATTAAAACAGACTTTCCTTGCTTTAACTCACCCTGTACGAATATTTACTATCTGCGTTTGCAGACAGGTTAACTCCTTTAACTACAGTAATTTCCCACTTTACTACGAGCAGTTCTTGCAGATCATGCAGTCCTTAGTTTGACTCATACAGCTATGGGGATTGGGAATTGTCTAGTTAATTTGGTGACCATGACTGATTGCACACCCTACTTACACCATTAGCATTGTACTTCTCAATAAACAGCAGCTGACTGAAAGAGAACCCTTTGTTAAAAAAAAGTACTCTGGGAGTGTAAGTAAATAAAAAACACTTGGGAAATGTTGGGTCAATGGAATATTGTTCTCCAGTCTGAGTTCACAGGCTAAATTAATCGTGTGTCTCACGGGCAGAAGTGAAACACCCTAATGACATCAATCCCATGCAGAAAAAGCCATGCTGCTTACTGGCACAGCTGATACATCTCAGCATTCAGCATATGCAAAAGTTGTTACGTAACAGGGTAGGATAATGAGACATAAATTACATTCTATTGTTTATTGGCACTGAAAGCAGTTTCATTGTAAAGCATCATCTATGGCTTGATAAGTGTATATCTTTTACCCTTGAAAGGAACGTGGAGATGGCTAGTTTTAGATTCAGTGTCTTCTACTAACTGGCTGAACGTGCCAGCATCCATGACAACCAGGATAGCTCTGGTGGAATTACCAGTCTGATTGTCTGCAGACTTCAACAATACACTTCACAAAATGCCTATAATGTATGCTTTCCAGTCAAGACTTTTTAAAGAGGATTTTAAACCTTTACTATGATTTCTTAGTGGGTAAAAATTACCAGATGACAGAGTAAAGCAAAAGCCTGAATTTGGAATTTTGTTTTTGCCCAAGGCTAAGAGGACTTACCAGGAGGAGGTGGTGCAGCTCTCATAGGATAAGTCTGACTTTGAGACCTGTTGGAATACCCTCTACTTGGGGTAAGGTTCCGTCTTGTAGGACCTAAAAGAAACCAGCAACATTTTGTTACCCTTTCACAATTACATTAGTTAGGTAAGTCCTTCTGCCTGCCAGACCCCTACTTTCTGATCAGAAAGAGCTGATCTTCAGGTATGAATCTGACTCCTGCAGTATTCGCCAGGTTGTTCTAAAGCTTTAGGTGTAACAAGGATGACAGGCATATTCTCCCTTTTGTGATCCAGCTCAGCCACAGGACATGAAGTAAAGCTATCTCAAGACTAGAGTAAATGAGGCCCAAAAGACCATTAGCTTTATGAACTTGTTTATAAACCATGGATAGCTGGCACAGCAGTACTTTTGACTATACTGTTTCTGATCAGCAATTAGTACGTGAAAAACATAGGACACGGAACCTGCGAGGCTGGTAGATTTACAGCTCCGTCTTTGGTGATGTACAGAGGTTACCTTTCCTCATATCACAACCTGCTCTGTCCTGACGCAGACCTTTCTACATCAGCAAGACTGCAGGAACTACAGGAGCTCAGAGCAGAGTGAAAGACTCTTCCCCAAAATGCTTGGCTAATTGTGCCATTTGTACTATGTCACATGGTTAAATGCCCTCATTTCTTTCGCCGCAGGGCAAAGAATTTCAGACATTTCAGAAACGGTATATAGTGAAAGTAACAGAATTCCAGCATGACTGTAGAGCGGCACGGAGTTCTGCTGTATCATTAGGATCTATAACTTGGATCTTCTTTAAAGTGTTACAGAGAAATAATAAAGAACACGCTGAGGCTACTGGCAAGCAAGGAGAGAAAGAGTCAACCATTCTCTAAATTTCTAAACCGTTCACTGATTTCTAAAGGAAATTGATACTTACGGGAATTCTTTGGTAGCCCTGGTCCAATGCTGATCTGCAGCACTTTATTACTTGGCTTGAGAATGGCTGTATCTCCTTGGCCTTGCATAAATTGCACTTGTCGAGAACCACCACTGCTCCAGGGCCCCCAACTCTCCTTTTTCAGCTTCACTTCAAGTCTAATGTAAGCACATGAACACATGAATAAAAAAACAGAAAGCATTTCTATATCAAATCAGGACAATATCACTTGGAAGCAGATAACTTAGAAATATAAAAGTAAAAACCTTAGACTGAGAATCTGTGTTCCCTGAGTGACGTAGCTGACATAAACCACCTAATTAAATCTCTTCTTCATGCTTTATAAAATGTTCTTAACTGATGCTTTAACTTTCCTGGTAAAGCTACTCAAAGGAAGTTTAAGATGCCTTGGAGCGGGTGGAGAATACAGTGAGCTTCGAAGAAAAATGTGCAAAGGTCTGAGTAAGAGATGTGTCTGCCATCAAACATCACTGCCTCTGCAGCAGCCTCTACTGGAGCAAGCTAGAGTGCTCTCTTCCTAAACATTCTTCTGTATATACCATTAGATATATATATATACACACATTAGATGTATACATATGTGTATATATTGGCACGTATATGCCAATGTATGCTTTAGGATTGGGCCTTGTGCATGTTCTGGGAGTAAACAATTTTGCATACACATACTTCAGTCTTTCCAATTTAAACTTTTTTCCATGTGTGTGCACACACACATAGTCTTTCCCAGCATTTCCACACTATCCATCTGCTCTGAACTGTACTCAGATATGAGCTAAGGAAATTACGGTTTGGTTTTGGGCAAGACCCCAGAAGTATAATACATCACATCTTACATGAACAAAAAATTTACTCAATACTGGCTTTAGATTCCCAATGTATAGGAGTATGCGATACAGGAATGTTACACACTTCAATTCTTCTCCTACACCCTTTCCAAACTAAAATACTACTCTCCCGTTACCTCTTATAATTCTCCACTTTTTCAAAGGAAATAAAATAAACATACAAATCCAAGGCCTACTCTTGCTATCTGCTTAACGGGTAGGAGTATTAACAAAAGAACACATTTGTTGGGATAGTTTCCAGCATGCCCTTACAGCTAAAATGCACATCAAACATTCTGTAGCTTTTCAGGCTTGTTTCTAAAAAATGTTCCAAATATCATTTACTTTATGAGGCTCCTTTAGAACTATCTTTTCACCCTGCAGTCCTCTGTCCCCACAACAAACTTCAGAATTTCAGATTCTTACATTATGTCTCCAGAATTGTCTTTCAAACTCTTCCATCATGATGTTTCCTCTCCTAGGTCAGCTGGAAGAGGATGCTCCCTTCTTATGATAGGGATGCATCATGGTGATGCACACAGCTGCAGACCCTTGAGCCTGATGCCATGTTCAGTAGAATGAAGGCAACTCTTCTATGCATATAGACAGTGGAAAGCAGCAGACAGCCCAGGCACAATCCTAACCTATTACTCTGACAAGCTAATCAGAAAGTCTGGTCTCCTTGCACATACAGATTTTTACACTGTGCTGCCTCTTACTATTTTAAAAGAAAGCATAGTGTCAGGAGCTCAACAGCTAGCACTCACTCATTTGC
Source organism: Haliaeetus albicilla (assembly GCF_947461875.1). Lineage (NCBI taxonomy): Eukaryota > Metazoa > Chordata > Aves > Accipitriformes > Accipitridae > Haliaeetus > Haliaeetus albicilla. The sequence goes on along the minus strand of NC_091494.1, from coordinate 12,388,681 downwards.
CTTCACAGCAAGAACAAAGACTATTCTTAAAAGCCCATTGAAAAAAACCATAACTCACGTATTGCTAAATTTCAGAGGTAGTTTTCTTTGTGTTTTCTCTTCGTATCGTTTTGATAAGAGGCTTAAAAACTCAGTTTTGAAGACCGATTCCAGCAAACTATCATATTCCTGTTCATGTAGAATGAAAACATCATCCTGCATTGTGCTGAAAAGAAATCAGAACATATATCATTCAGATTAAAATTTCATCAGCAAATACAGCCAGCATTATAATGACATTTGCAGAGTACTTGTGGTTAATTTTTAAAAACATAAGAAAGTCCAAGCAGCATTAATTGTAGAGTCTTGCTTTCTGAGAACAGGTTTGAGGTTTTTTTCAGGAGTTGATAATGGAATATCTGAAACAATCCTTACTGAGAGACAGGAATATTAGTTCATCGTTTTACAGTAATTACGGTTAGTAAAAGAATATGTGCTATTGAAGTTACAATTAAAGTCCATCTCTTCAATAATGGCAACACTTGTGATTAAAGGTGAATTGGAAACTTGAAGGTTACTAAAGTAAGACTGAAACCCAAAGCAAGCAAATTCGGAATGAAAACTTTTAACTTTCCATTGGCTTTAGCTTGGACTGGTTTAACACAGTATAAAACCCACGCACGCTGGGTTCCATTGCCACCTTTGGATCAGTTCCTATTTACACCTGCTGAAGATGCTGCGAAACACTTCACAGAAAATTATATCCACATCAGTAATTTGCAAGGCTGATTTCTGCCCGTCCAGAGTCCCCACAGTAAAAACAGTTCTGTTGCATCCTAGCCAGGATTACTATTGTTCCAGCATGCTTGTAATTTGTTCATATGTGTATCATTCTTCCTTTTAACAGCATGTTGGCATGCTTCTTAGCTGTAACTACACTGGTGCCTGTCTGCTTCTGCATTCTCTCTACAAAGTAGAGGTATAAACAGAGCTTTCTAAATAAAACTGTAAGACCTGAAAATGGAGGCCATGGGTCCCCTCCTTACTTCTTGACTTGAATAGCATATAAGCAACCACAGGATGCTCTGGTTCAATTTGCTGACCCACAGTAAAGGAATTGTATTTTGAAGCTGGTTAGCATCCCACTGGATGAGCTTACAGAACCAGGTCATTGCATGGAGCGCAATGCTAGATCAGACACAACAAAACGGTGGGAGCAAAATGACAGAGGGAGGGGACCACCCCTTGGGCAGCCACCCACATTTGCATTGGATTAGAAGTGACAAGAAACCTCTAATTTCATGTATGACTTCATAACCAGTTTAAATCAAGTTAACATTGTTGTGCTGTCAGAAGAGGCAGCCTTCCCTCTGCCCCTCACCCTCTTTGTTCATTGTGCATATCTTCTCTCATGCTAGAATCCATCCCCTGCCCTTTCCCAGTAGATTAATTTTCTGCTTCCCTTACTTTTCAATGTCTCATCCATATCTCCACGCAGCCACCAGAGTGCTAGCTACTGTAGGAAAATGTGTGGCCAGGAGAAAAGACAGCACAGGACTTTTGACAACTGCAGAGCTGAGAATTCCTTAAACTTATCACAAAAGAATTATTACATCACCAGCGTGATATTTCACAAAATGGAGTACAACCATTGAAGAAAGGAGCCTTAGTTAGACGTTGTTAAGTATTCCTGGCAGAAAATGTGTGGCTCCTTTTCATGGTTGTTTAGTCCGCTGCACGGAGTCTAAAGCCAAAGCTTCTCTGCTCTTTTGTCAATGTTGTTGGTCCATCTTCTGCTGCTATTACTAGTATCAGAAAATACTATTTGATAACAGCAATTTATTTCAATACATTAGATATCACCTACCAACTGAAAAAGGCACTCTCAGTTTGCATTTCTGTCTGGAGAAATGGACCTTTCAAATCCTGTTGAATTTAGAATTTACATTCATTACAAGTTTTCACCGTTTTTTCTAAAAAACAGTATACATAACTCAGAAGTGTGAAGGCATTGCAGTGGTTAAGGCTGTGGAAAACCAGACAGGTGGCTTTGGCAGCCAGGTGAAGGGCAAGCCAAAGTTACATACCTGTCACTAAGAAACATCTTCTTTCGATCGTTTGCATAGCAATACATCACAAAAAGAAGGTGCCAATATCTCACCTGAATCTATATATGTATTGCTTCAACATTTCAGAGTTAACTCCAAAAATAAATTAATTATAGCACATAAGGAACTCAAAGAACATTCAGCTCAGAAAAAGCAAGCCTGCACCTTCTATCAGAGACAATATTATTAGGTCTATTTGCCCTCATCACTGTTTTCTGATCCTAATTACCTAGCAATCAACAGCTTTCCACTTTGAGCATGCTCCTCCCTTTTCCTCTCCCAGCTGGTTTGCCTGATTGCTGATTCTATAAATCTGAAAGGGGGGAGCAGACCTAGTTTTCTAACCCTCACTTTTCATGTAGTTCCTGAAGACTATGACTTCCTCTACAGACTTTAAGTACCTTTTCATGAAGAATTGAAAATAGCTTCAATAGCTGCTAGAGGTGCTCTTGACTGTCAGGTATAAAAATACAGTTCTAACCCACTTGAGACATTAGGTAAAGGATGAGTTGTATCACTGTTTTTCTAAAAATCTACTTACCACCTCTGTACTCCACACTCTTTAAAATTCTGAAATCTTTCCCACAGTTTGGAAAAGGGTGTATGAAACTACAAACTTGCCTGATTAGTATTCAAAATAGCAATAAGAAATCTATAAAAATAGAGTAAGAGCATGACCTCCTTTCCTATCATCAAGCAAATCTAGAGCCTCAGCAAGGTTCTGAATGAGCTGTGTAACAGAAGCCCAAGACCCCCAGTAAATATTATCTAGTCAGTGGTCCTATTTTTGCTGGTTTGGTGAAGAGTCTGACTTCACAATGCTGTTAGGATGTCCTGTGTCACTCCTTATCAGATAAATTATAAAGCTCAGTTACTTATTGTTACTAAAAATGCAAGAACGTTTCCATGAGAGTATGGGTTGTCATTCTCAGTACCCTGAACAAATTCCAAGTTGGGCATTTGCACTTTAAATTGCAACACCTTTAGTAATTCAAATTGTTATGTAGTGTTAATTGTTGTTAATACATGTCAGTACTACTGATTATTCTGCCTTTATTGTGTATAAATGTATTGCTACAGGCTTACATCAATATATTGCGCATGGGTTTCTGGAAAAGTATTGTTTAGATAGCAATGCAAGAATCCAGTTATCCTCTCTCCCCCTTTGATTTAAAATGTATTTAATTATGTACTGATTTAGTTAAAATGTAATATTGCATAAATCATAGTACTAATAACAACTGAAACTTTTAAATCTTTGAGGCTGCAATATAGAATAGAGCTAAATCCATTCTGGATAAGCTCATGAAGAATGTTATTGCAACTATTTTCTTGCAGCACAGAGGTTTGAGATTCACTTCAAAACCCATCAGAAATCAATTATCTTAGCGGTGTAGAAAATTTAAACTACAGGGACAATAAACTGGAGTTTTGAAAACACGTGAGAGAATGCAAGTTAGAGCAATACAATTTTTGCTTTGAGCCAGACATCTGAAAAACTGTTTTGGCGTTTTTCTTGTGGGTTTTTTTCCCCCAAAGATACATAGTAGGTAATACCTGTACTAAATAAAGGTTTCACTCTAGTTTTACTAACTGAAGACTGTTAAATATTACACGCGCTAACTCCTGCCACTGAGACAAGATTAACTCAGATTTGAGAGAAGCAGTAACTTTTACAGCCTCTGCAGACAGAGCATTACATTACTACTAAGTCACTTCAGTACAGAGTTAAGAGATCCCTTGATCAAGATCCATTTTGAACTCAGGCCATACTAACATAGTAACAGGGAAAAGCCTTCTTGCCCCCCTAGGTTTTTTAGGGTTTGGTTTTGGAGAAATACCTGGACAGTTTGATAGCTTGTAATTCTGAATCTACTTTTAACATATACCTAACCCAAAGTTTTTTACAACAAAATAAAATCAATAAGCTAAGTTCAAAACATTATTAGACATAATCATAAAATGGTTTGGGTTGGAGGGGACCTTAAAGATCATCTAGTTCCAACCCCCCCTGCCATGGGCAGGGACACCTTCCACTAGACCAGGTTGCTCAAAGCCCCATCCAACCTGGCCTTGAACACTGCCAGTGATGGGGCATCCACAGCCCCTCTGGGCAACCTGTTCCAGTGTCTCACTGCCCTCACAGTAAAGATTTTTTTCCTAATATTTAATCTAAATCTACCTTATTCCAGTGTAAAACAGTTACCCCTTGTCCTATCGCTACATGCCCTTGTAAAAAGTCCCTCCCCATCTTTCCTGTAGGCACCCTTTAAGTACTGGAAGGCTGCTATAAGGTCTCCCTGGAGTCTTCTCTTCTCCAGGCTAAACAAATCCAACTCTCTCAGCCTATCCTCATAGGAGAGATGCTCCAGCCCCCTGATCATCTTCATAGCCCTCCTCTGGATCTGCTTGAGCAGGTCCATGTCTGTTGTTTGCTGGGGGCCTCAGAGCTGAATGCAGTATTCCAGGTGGGGTCCCACCAGAGCAGAGTACAGGGGGAGAATCACCTCCCTCAACCTCCTGGCCACACTTCTTTTGATGCAGCCCAGGACAGGGTTGGCTTTCTGGGCTGCAAACACACATTGCCCAGTCATGTTGAGCTTCTTGTCAACCAACACCCCCAAGTCCTTCTCCTCTGGGCTGCTCTCAATCCACTCATCACCCAGCCTGTATTTGTGCTTGGGATTGCCCCGACCCATGTGCAGGACTTTGCCTTGTTGAATGTCACGAGGTTCACACAGGCCCACCTCTCAAGTCTGTCAAGGTCCCTTTGGATAGCATCCCTTCCCTCCAGTGTGTCAACCGCACCACACAGCTTGGTGTCCTTGGGAAACTTGCTGACAGTGTGCTCAATCCCACTGTCCATGTCGCCGACAAAGACGTTAAACAGTGCCGGTCCCATTACTGACCACTGAGGAACACCACTTGTTGCTGGTCTCCACTTGGACATCGAGCTGTTGACCACAACTCTGAGTGTGACCATCCAGCCAATTCCTTATCCACCGAGTGGTCCATCCGTCAAATCCATGTCTCTCCAATTTAGAGACAAGGATGTCGTGTGGGACAGTGTCAAATGCTTTGCACAAGTCCAGGCAGATGATGTCAGTTGTTCTTCCCTTATCCACCATTGCTGTAGCCCCATTGTAGAAGGCTACAGAATTTGTCAGGCAGGATTTGCCCTTAGTGAAGCCATGTTGGCTGTCACCAATCATCTCCTTATTTTCCATGTGCCCTAGCATAGTTTCCAGGAGGATCCACTCCATGATCTTGCTGGACACAGAGGCAAGACTGACTGGCCTATAGTTCCCCAGGTCTTTTGTTTTTCCCTTTTTAAAAAGGGAGGTTACATTTTCTCTTTTCCAGTCCATGGGAAGTTCCCTGGACTGCCACAACTTCTTAAATATGATGGATAGTGGCTCAGCCACTTCATCTGCCACTTCCCTCAGGACCCGTGGATGCACCTCATCAGGTCCCATGGACTTGTGCACCTTCAGGTTCCTTAGATGGTCTCAAACCTGATCTTCTCCTGCAGTGGATGGTTCTTAGTTCTCCCAGTCCCTGCCTTTGTCTTCTGCAACTTGGGTGGTGTGGCTGGAGCACTTGCCAGTGAAGACTGAGGCAAAAAAGTCATTGAGTACCTCAGCCTTCTCCATGTCCCCAGTAACCAGGTCTCCTGTTTCCTTCCAGAGAGGACCCACATTTTCCCTAGTCTTCCTTTTATCACTGATGTACCTATAGAAGCTTTTCTTGTTGCCCTTGACATCCCTGGCCAGATTTAATTCTATCAGGGCTTTAGCTTTCCTAACCTGATCCCTGGCTGCTCAGACAATTCCTCCCACGCTACTTGTCCTTGCTTCCATTCTCTGTAGGCTTCCTTTTTGTGTTTGAATTTTTCCAGGAGCTCCTTGTTCATCCATGCAGGCCTCCTGGCATTTTGCCTGACTTCCTCTTTGTTGGGATGCATCGCTCCAGAGCTTGGAGGAGGTGATCCTTGCATATTAACCAGCTTTCCCGGGCCCCTCTTCCCTCCAGGGCTTTATCCCATGGTATTCTACCAAGCAGATCCCTGAAGAGGCCAAAGTCTGCTCTCCTGAAGTCCAGGGTAGCAAGCTTGCTGTGCGTCCTTCTCACTGCCCTAAGGATCTTGAACTCCACCATTTCATGGTCACTGCAGCCAAGGCTGCCCTTGAGCTTCATATTCCCCACCAGCTCCTCCTTGTTGGTGAGAACGAGGTCCAGCATAGCACCTGTCCTCATGGGGTTCTCTGTCACTTGGAGAAGGAAGTTGTAATCAACGCATTCCAGGAACTTCTTGGATTGCTTATGCCCTGCTGTGCTGTCCCTCCAACAGATACTGGGGTGGCTGAAGTCCCCCATGAGGACCAGGGCTTGTGAACATGAGGCTGCTCCTATCTGTCTATAGAGTGCCTCATCCGCTCAGTCTTCCTGGTCAGGTAGTTGTAGCAGACCCCCACTATAATGTCACCTGTCCCTGCCCTCCATTTAACCCTGACACATAAGCTCTCGGTCAGCTCCTCATCAGGCAGACCGTGAACTCCAGCTGGTCATTGACATAGAGGGTGACACCCCCTCCACATCTCCCCCGCCTGTCCTTCTGAAAGAGCCTGTATCCTTCCATTCCAACACTCCAGTCACAGGAGCCATCCCACCATGACTCCGTGATGCCAGTAAGATCATATGTAATAAAGTAAAATGCATATTTCCTCTGAAAGAAGCACATTTCGTTTTGCTTCAGAAGGTTCTGTGGAACTGTTATTTACATGTGAGAGGAGTGTAACAGCTTTCACTAACTTGGCAGGCAGCCGTCCTTTTAGCTGACTCAGTGTGACTATGCCTTTGGAATGCTACAGGCCCAATTCAAGTGTCTGGCTGCAATCTGTTTGAGGTTTCCACAGCACACAGTTCAAACTTGGAGCACTAAAAAGCCAGGTTCCACTCTCATCCTTAACCCAGATCTACTACAGTTATTTTGTTGCAACTTCTGTTCTAAAGTTGTATGATAAATAAACTACAGGTTTTGAAAACGGTACTGTGAGCAGACACATCTTGCAGACCTTTCCCTAATCTTGATGGCTGTGAAGAATTCTGGAAAAATATGAAATCTGCTTAAGTACTGAATAATGTCTGTAAGAAAATTTCTGGCTACGCTAATGGGGGCATTTTATAAGCATATCCAAAAAACCTTTGCAGTAGCTATCAATACAGAGTACTCAAGTGTAGACTTGTATTCTGTTAAAATAGTAATGTATTTCAATATTTAAAGTACACTTGTTGCCCTGGATTGGCATTCTTTTGTGTTAAATTACACTCGGCTACCAGCTCTGATAAACTGCAATGAGGTATCCAGAGATGTTGTTCACTCATCTTCAAAGGGATGAAATGATATAGGCAATAATCCACTGGTCTCATAGGCAGTTTCTTCCTGGTTTTGCTCACCTAACTGGGTTTCTCAGCTCTGTGTGGACACCTCAGATATCTCCTGCAATCTGGGATTGGCTTGTGTGGCAGTACATTCCCCCCCGCCCCCCTCATGCCAGCAGGAAACAAAACTTCTCCAGGCAGGGAGAAGGGGAAGGAAACCCTGGAGGCTGCAGGTTGAAATTTGAACTGGCCAATGGAGATGTGCCAGGTACACCGAGGTGACCCTCTTGGCCAATAGGATTAAATGACCGCAGGTCAGATTCAACAGGGGTTTAGACGGGGTCCCGCCGGAGGACGCCGGAGGACACGTGGGAATCAGTCCTCCTCGGAGCAGCGGGTCTGCAGTTGGGGACTCCCCCTCGGGTCGGGGCACCGCCCGAGGTAACTCCTCGAGGGAGAGAGTCCTCAGCTTTTAGAGGAGTGATATGCGCGTTTTGAGCCATCACTTTAAATCTTGGGGATTCTCAAGTTGGCTGTGTAGTATTAATTCTCTTTACATCATTGAGCCTGTGGTTTTATAAAATGTTACCGGACTTCTAACTAACTTTTGCTGAAGAATAAATCTCAAGTTTTAACTCCTGTTGGATTTGGTTAGTCGTGCATCTGTAACAGCTTGACATTCAGTCAACAGACGTGATGTGAAATCCAGCTATAAATAAAGGCTTTAGTAGCTCACCAGAGAGAGAACATCCCTTTAGGAAGCAGTGGACATGTACAAGGTGTATTTCTGTAAGAAAGAATTATTTCTGGGATACAAGCTTGAGCCAAAACTTAACAGAACCTGCTTGTGCATGGTAAATATATGTTTCACGGAATACATTTTGGGGGACACACCAGGCAGGTGAGACCCAGTGTAAGTGAAACATTTTAACAACTCGTCAGAAAATGTTTGTGTGCTGGCTATAAACATCTATTGCTGTAAGGCACTTACTCGGGCTAGGAATGAAAATAAGGCTACAGATTTCTTTGTTCACAAGATTCAATTAATACAGCTTAAGAAAATTCACCCTTCATCAATCAACTTATTTCCCACTGTCCTACACAAATTTCTCTGTCAATGTAAAGATATTTTCAAGGTACTGACCTTAGAGAGACGGAAAGAATTCTCTCCACTTCCATCCTTCGCTTTAAGACTTCCTTCACTTGGCCTTTCTCTGGACCCTGCTTTATCTTTTCACGCCCAATCAGGTATATGCACTTTGGAGTGAGGACAAGATCTCGCTTCACACTCTGAAACACAAAAATGTTTGAAAATACATAGCTATGCAGAGATCAATGCACTAATGTTGTGGTGCTATTCCAAAGATACGTAAGGTACTATGATTTGGGGCAATACTGTTAGTCTTTGGTTTAAGTGAAAGAAATACTGATGTGGTTAATTCACACAACCTCAGAGTCATATTGCACAGGACAGGAAAGCAGCTTTGTTCCCCATTTCCTAACTATTGTAGCTTTCTGCACAGCAAGTCCCATAAAGCCTTCACTCTGGGACAATAGGTTTGACAATGGCCATGGTCTGATCACAAGGGTGTAACTGCTTCCCTATGTGTCTTTAACTCAGAAGACACTTTTTTCAAGCTGCTATCCTAGATGGTATGACACCAACATGGTGGAGTTTCTGTTAAAGGATGGTAAAGACATCTGTAACTCCCTAGCAGAACTAATCATTAGTGGACGTTGCTCTTAAACCTACCTTAAACCGTCTATCATATTTAGTTACGGTGTCTGCAAAATCAATCTTCTCCCGTTTGCCCACAAACTGGCGTAGCTCTGGATGGTCGTCCATGCCTATGTAATCTCCCACAAAATTCCTGTTAATGCTGTTCCGTCTTCTCTCTTTCTTGTTCAGCAATAAATCTGATGCTTAAATACCAAAAGTAAACATTGATTAATAGTATTTACTAGCTTTTCTAAACCCATGATCTGAAAGAGCTCACTGTTTCAAACAGAACTTTTTGGGAAGGAGTGATAATCAAGTTGTTTATAATACTGAAAAAACAGTGAAGCACTGCTACTAACCCTTTATATAAGGATCCATGTGATCATTAAATCCATTCCTAATGAAATACACTGATGGCAAGCTCAGCAGTTCTGATGAATTGGGAGCACTTCTAGAACTACGGAATTTCTCAGTCATTGCTGGAAACTAAAGATTAACTCTTCCAAACCCAGAATGTTGTTCATTCACATAACCCAAGTCACACATGCAACTAAGCATTACAGCCCTTGGATTGATTTGTATCATCTACAGACCATCTAGGTCCTGTATAACTGTGGGAAGCTTTTCCTTTTTTACTTCCCCTGGAACATCTCTGATCTCTGTCCTACTCGGTCTGGCTTTGTTTTGAGAGCAAAACACTGGGTAGACCAAGAAATCCATAAATGCAGAGCAGCCAACCTCATCAGTGGTACCTTAGGGATCCAACAATTTGCAGTCATTCCTAGATGGTCATCTGCAATGCAATGGCTTCCTCTACAGAGAGAGAGATTTCCTGCATCTCCTGTGGCACTCTTTCTGTTCGTGGAACCATGTGTGAAATATCTGTCATCTGAAGTTATGACCTACCTTCTTCTCTCATCTGTACGTATTTTTTCCTGGCCACATACTTCCTCCATGCCTTCTGGATGGCCCTGGCATACCCATCATACTTCCTCTCCCTCATCTCTTCTAACAAAAATAGCTGTACAAAGAGACAGTAGGGTGGGTCAAACATTTTACATGAAAAGTTCAAGAAAAAGCTGTATTTTACTTTCAACAACTTTCCAGTGCATTTCACTCTAGATCCAAGCTGGTGCCTCTACCACAACTATGGGATCTGAGATCAGAATGTTAAAGTAACCTTTTCTGGAAGAAATTTCTGATGCTTGAGTGGTTCTGGCTCTTACCAGTCTACTCATTAATCTTGATACCCAATGATGAAGGAAGAGGAATATGGATTCTCCCTGAAATATTCTACTGGAGCTACTCAAGGTTCTCCACTGGGCATCCATCCAGGCTTCACCTTCACATTCTCCAAAATTCATATGCCTCTTGTCATAATGTTAGCATGTCTACGGGGATCTGTGCAACGTGTAACATAATGCACTTGCATTCACATGCAACTTTCCTCCCTGTCTGAGTTTCATACTCTTATATCCACTGGCTCCATTTTTCCCAGCAGTGAAGTTTGTCAGCTGGCTGCAGGATTTACAACTATGATCTTGTATTTCAGTATGACATAATAAGATTTTTGGGTCTAAAGTATTGTCAGAATTCAAGAGAAAATGCGGATTTATCAAAACAGGAAGGGAAGGTGCATCCCCTTTTTTGAGAATCTCCCAGGTCCCACTAGAATATATGTAAATTAAATGCATTAGAGTAACTTCATAATTACTGTAGAATACACCATATTTCACTAGAGCCTTTTACATACTTTAAGTTTAGTTAAATGTTTTCTTGTATAATCAGAAGCACAAGCATTTGGCTAACAATTACAGTACTAAATCAGTCCACCGACACGACTTTTCCTTATTATTTCCTTCTACTGTGTGTTAAATACTCATCAAGACTTTTTTTTTTTTTTAGCTTTCAAGTGAGATAAAATTAGTAAAAACAGGTGTATCAAGAAGCAAACCTGAGCTTTAGGATCCTTTCTTAAATTTGCTGCCCTAAACCATGGATATCTAGAAAAATACTGTTGTTCATATTGATCTTAAAAAGGAAACTTGATCTAGTGCAAACCGTTTCCGCAGAACCTCACTTGCTCTTGTACAGAGTTATTTATTCAGGTGTTTGATGGAAATGTAAATAATGAAGCCTCCTTTCTACCACCCATAAAACCTTATTTCACAGTTGGCAACTCTCCATCTACAGCAAACTTATTAAAAAAAAAAAAAATCTCTACACAAACACACAAGCACTAGATAGGATTTCAGCAGACAGGCATTAATGCTCCTGATGCAAAAACTTCCTCAGCTTCAGCAGGCGCATGATCAAGCCCTGATGCAATTCAGGTTACAGTAACAATATTGATGTTGTCTCTCATGAACACTCAGCATTTATTTCTCTAACAATAATGCTAATTGCAAAATCTCAATGCAAAATAGTCTATCACCTGCAGTTGAAGGTCACAATTAAGGAAGTTTAATGAAAAAATTGAGTTAAAATATGGTTCGTAAGTTATAAAATAAAAATACTGCATAAACTCGTTCATAAATTATGTATTATAAAGCCTCCCCTCACACTCCTGAGCAAATCAAGTATTTTTCATCTGATTAACCACGACAGCTGCTCTCTTTGGTGGTAGAAAGAAAAATTTTCATTCACCATCTAAAAGATTGTTTTTCTCAAAAGTAATATAACCCTAGCCAATACTTTAGTAATATGAGAGCTGATTGGTTTTGATACTAAAAGATATAAATCAAGCTTTAGAATATTCAGCTCATAGAAAATTTTTCAACTTAAAATGAAAAAGGTCCAGTCTATTTTTAGTACTTTTTAAAAAATGAATTTCATGGCTTTAAAAAAAAAATTAAAGAAAATGTATACAGTAATTGGAAGCATTAATTTAAATTAAAATCAAAATGCAACTCAAAAAAGTTTTACTATTTCCAGTCAACCTCATGTTGCCTTAACCTGCAGAACTGCCCTTCAGTAAAACTCACATGGCATATACATGCAACCAGGACTTAGTATCACAAAAACGCATTGAAATGGGAAGAGGCATCCACTGGAAAACAATTTCTTCCTCTTGGAAACAACCTAGTACCATATGAAGTTGGGATACAGAATATTAGTGTTTTGGCCTCTTCAGAGTGAAGAGGAACTAGATCCATCAATCCCATGTAAGCACTTGCCACTTGGCTATTAAACAGAAGATGGACACCAGCAAATTATTTCATTTCTTTCTCTGAAAAAGAGAAAACCAAGAATAAGACCCACCCCGTTGGTGAAGATATGGCTGCTGAAAATCTGCTCTTATAAAGGACAAACATACCAAGCTTAGGGGATTTCAACAGCCAGGAAAGGAAGATAGCTCCTTATATGACTTACTACATAAAACTGAAAACAAAAATACTTTTAAATTTTGGATTGATTTATCCATAAAGCAGCATAACATTGAGAAAACATCCCTCATGCAAAAATTATTTTGGTTTCTACCCTTAACTGTTTATCTCCCAAACTGAGATTGTATTTGGTTTGTAACTGCCTGCAATGAACAGCATGGATGCAAAATAATTTCACAGTGAAAACAAGAAAATTAGGCTTGCTACAGTGTAAGATAATGAACACAGGACTGGAAGATGTTGCTTAAATTACTAATTCTGGTTCCTTGTACTTACAAGCAACTAAGTTGTCTGTATTAATTCAAATAGATACTTGACCAGGATATGTAATTGCCACCACTCTATAATAAACTTGAGGGCATCAGTAAAGGACTGAAAGTCACAAGTGTAATGTCACAAGAAAAGATATCAAAGAGATCTGCTAACGTCCAAGGCTATTGCACTGACTTTGTAAGATAAAACTCCCCAATAATCTTAAGAAATAAATTATGGCCCGTTGTGAGAGACTGAAAGAGTTAATGTCCCAAACATTGTGGTGGGACAAGTTCTGCTCAAAGACAAACCCTGCACAGCAAGGAACCAAGGTGAAAAGCCCATCAGCTCAGACAGCAGCAACAGGAGGGGGAGGGCGCGCTGGAGGGTGCGCAGCTCCCTGTTCTGATAAGCTGTTCTGATACAAAGATCAAACAACGGCCACCTCTGCAGGGAAGGAGAAGTTACTCCCCAAACGACTCCCAAGCCCAAAGGCTCACAAACTGCTCATTAACCTGACGAGTGCGGGTGCCCACCCGGAGAAGGACACAAACCGAAGCCCCGGGTGCGCAAGCCCACGGGGACTGGACCCCCTCGGCTGACTGAACCAATGCCGGACCCAGGACTGGTGAAATGTCTCCGTCATCTTCTCTCTTTCCTTTTCCACAATCCCTGCACTTCATCCCTCTAAGACATAAAACTGTTGACCAAGTCTGAGACTAAGAGCGGATCCAGCCGCCCCTGGGCCTTTCTCTGAGGAGGAGTGTAGAAAGCAAGGGGGTCTGCTCTGAACCTCATGACTCAACGGGAGGGATCTCCTTATTCCCTGAATTGATGTATATGGTTACCCTGGGTTACAAGATTTACAGAAGTAGTCTCATGCCAATTCCTGTTGTGAGAAACTCCGCCACCTACTATTAGGCCTCCCCAGTTCAGTTTACTTCTGTCATGAATAAAATATTTAACTGATTGTTTGATGTCATTTCACCTTAATTTAGCCCGAGGGAATTTTGAATTAAACACGGCTCCCTGGTCTGTCCAGTCATGACACCTGTGCTACAAAGCCAGGCAGATAAAGCTCACACTTCCTCATAACTGGCTAGCTAAGGTGTTGCTTGCAATGACTAAGTAGGATTAATCCTATACTAGACTTTCCTGCTCTGCCAACATGCACCAAAGCATTCTAATAACCTGCATCTTGAACACCGTACACTTTATTATACAAACATGTCTCTCAGATGGCAGGAAAGTCAAGTCCCATTCCTGAACAGAGATGATACTATCTTACCCTATTTATGGTAGAAACAACACAATTTCTATTACAACTTGGAGAAGTATTATCTTTTTCTCTTTAACAGACTCCTGTGTGATTAGGCAGAGCAGTGTCATTGCCTGAATTACTGTTGTTCTACAGAGCAAAAATACATTTCCAGAAAAGAAAATTATAGCAATAGAAGTGTTCTGCTTTTATTTTGGTATGTAACTTCAGGTAAAGCACCAAGAAACTACCTAGTGCTCAACTGCAAGGTATGCTATATAAACTAAGCCTCATTGCTTCTGATAAATAAGGAATACATGATGGTGAGTAGAGCATAGTTTTTTCCTTGCCAACTTTCCTCAATAGTAATATAAGATGACTTTTTTCCAACAGATTTTGTGCAGTTTAGCAGCCACAGGATAAAACCAGCCTTGTGATGCCTCCCTAATGTTCTCTTTGAATGGGATTTCAAGTTGCAACCATTCTGGAACATTGATTTACTCAATGATGCGTAACAGCTATAACTGGGGACTATTCTATTTTCATCAGTAGTTCTTGTACTGAGACGATGACCTATTTTCTTGGGCTAATGGTCATAGATATGTTTTCATGCCATGATATTTCTTCATATGACAGATTCTCTGATGGAATGTCACCATGTGGTACCTGACACCGAAGCATCTTTGTATACTATCTCTCGTTCTTGATGCATTTAATGCTCCTCGTATCAGTGTCAAAATCGTGCAGGGTCCTTATGTACTATGCCCATTATAAAAGTGCCTAAAATCACTGTACAGCCTTGAGGCACCTGTGACAGACCTGCCCAGCTTGACTTACATTCTTACACTTCTCCCACCTTAGCAGATATCATGCTCAACTTCTGAGTCGGCAGGCCTTTTATTTCAGCAAAATAGTTTCATGTGTAAAGACTCATGTTCTGCCACACTTACAGACTCTGGAGCTTTGATGAAGACTTTGGATTTACCAAGCTGGTATTGGTCAGGTTCCATGTTGACTGACTGAAGAAGGTGGAGAACTCCTTGTTTCTCTTCTCCTTTCCAGGAAGGCCAGGTTGCTTTGGTCAGAATGGCATACCTTAATGACAAAGAAGAAGAGATTAAAACCTGACATCAAACAGCAGCAGCAGAATACCACTGACTCTTAGTCAGTATTACCCTGGAGGAAGGGTTGACAATTTCAGCAGGACTTACAGAAACTTGGAGTGTGGGAAGATGCACGGTTATTAAGATGTTACTTGTTTAGCAAGACCAAACAACTGCAATGAGCACAAGTGTCCAGGAGTCTCCCATTTCCAGATGCTAAGTTATTATTTGGTAACTGCAGTAGTTAATTACAGAAGTTCAGCTGCAATCTCAAGTCCAGGGCAAGGCTATTTACTAGTAATGACTTATGGTCCAGATTTAAATACCTACATCCTTGGTATTCTAGATTCATTCCCAAGCATGTGGCCAATTTCCCACTCAAGCCTTCTCTGTCTGTCTTATTCTTACAAAGGCCTTTTCTGTTTCTAAGCAAGTGGCCAGCTCATGTTCCTAACCCACCTGTTCAACAGCTGGTCTGCATTTAGCAAGGAGCCATTCTTGGCTTTATCCCAGAAAGCCTTTGGCTTGGCCTCCAGTACAAGAGAGAAGATACAGTGAAGTTGGTGCTACCTAGAGGGAACACTGGGAACCGACCAGATGAAGGGCTAGGGAAGGAGGCAGGGCAGTGCTATAATAACCAGTCTTTGATAGGAAGAGGTGCGTGGTCTTTTGTCTCGGGGTATTCTCTTTAAGCCTTGAAAATGAGGTGGATGCCAGGTTGCAGCCCCTTTTAAACTGTCTGCTTTTTCAGGCTTAATGTGGGCTTTTGGAACTGCCAGGCTGGAGTTACAAAGCTGCCTTGTTCCACTGCCCACCAAGGAGCACCGATGGGCTTTAGCTGTCTCTGTGTCTGTGGATAAGCAACTTCTCTAACAGCAGCTATTTAGACCCCTCTGACAATGGACTGGACAACAGCTAAATATGTTGTGACAAAATTGTCCCCTAAATATTTTATGTTCTTTACTCTTGACAATTTTTTTAATGCCTTAAACATACTTGAGTTATATAAACTAAATCATGCTTATTAGTAAAACTATTCAACTAATGAAAAAAGTGATAAAGTATGGAGTTCAGTTTATTGTAATTCCCAAGTCCTTGTTTCTTAAGAAGATTTAAGCAGCTCATAATAAAATGTTCTCAAAAAAATCACACAAGGAGTTTAGAAAATTCATTAAGGGAATCTTCATTGCTCATTCTTGTCATATCTAAAATGTTATCCAGCCAGGAAGCAGAAACGGTGTCATGCAACTTAAATAACAATACCACACAAAGAAAAATAGCAAACAGTTAAAAAGGAATGTATCACAAAAACCAAACACCTCTGAATAGCAAGTATATGCAAAGAGAAAGCTAACTTATGAATAATTCAGTAGGATTCAAAAGGATCTACTGATGTTAATCACATTCAAATCTATTATTAGTTAACATGCCCAGGTACTACGCATGACAGTGTAACAAAGTAGCTCTTACACAAAAGAGTATATTATACATAATCTATGTTTACAGACAATGTGTACACATGTATTTATGTAACTTATCAGTATTATGGAATAAATAGATGCAACCTAGTAAGGAGTTGTAAGTTAAAGTAACTCCCAACTTATTTAACAGCTTCTTTTGCAGGTCATCAAGTACCACCAACAGTATAGTTGTATAGGTGGGTCTAAGCAAGTCTGAATTTAAAGGAGCTGATGTTAATAAAGGCATTTGAAACTGCTATCTTCCACACAACAGAATTTGACACTACATCTCAGCATGTTAGGAATTCTTTCCTACATCTTCTGAGCTGTAAAGGAGGGCACAGGAAAAAACATGACTTAAGATCTTTTAATATAAGTAAAGCTCCCGGGTACAAAATAAGAACAGAGCTGAAATTCTCCTTTTTCATAAACTCAAATTAACTTCATATGTTTTCTGGTGTGACAAGTCTACAGGGCAGAAGAAACAGATTACTCTATAACATGCACCAATTAAGCATTTCACAATTTTATAACATGACAATTCTATCATTGTTCACTGCTGTTTAGAAATAGCACTTTCTTCTAATGTACTGTGCACACTTCCCATTAAACTGGTCATGTCACTATCCATGTATCTAGGTTTTTCAAGCTTCTGTAATTTGACCTTACGGAGGATTTCAGCACAAGTACTAAATGTGTTCTTAAAATGCTTCTGAAACAACTTCAAATCATGACTGCCCCCCCCAAATTATCTATTACAAATTCACAGTAAGCAGTTAGGTCCTACATCTAAATATGTGAGTATGGAGTTCAGCTTTCAGATTGGTTATGCTTTGAAACACATAGGCCTTTTGAATGACTGTGGCTTTTTGCATGCAAATGTAAATTTTGTACATAAAAGTCTATTCAGCCCAGAAATCTCCACTTATATGGAGCTGCCAAGGAACACCCAATGAAAACAAGTGTACAAGCATGCATTTCCTGTCCATCCCATGCCTCAGCCACTTTTACTCACACTGACTCAGGGTGTCAGAACAGAGCTTGTTCTGGATGCTAGGGAACTGTGAATGGAAAGGTTACAGGAAGAGTTTTACTCATAACAAAATATTAAATTTAACAAGACTAATTTGAAACAAACGGATGAATTCCATAAAGAATGGTTTCAGTTGCCTGTGGATCTCTACATATGAAGTGAAGTATAGAAATCTATTCACCTTCTAGAAGTACCATGTAGCTTTCCTTTGTGCAGGCCTCTCAGGCAGATTTCTAGACCTGCAGAGCCCTCACAATCAGTATTCAACAACAGTGGAGGCTAGATTTAATACACATTATTAACCTCTTATGCTGTCTCAGCAACAGACTGTGTTAAGTAATGCAACCTGATGCATATTCATGTTTATATGTCTGGACTTGAAGATTGTGAAGAAAAAGGGATTTAAAATTGTTCCATACTTTAAGATATCTGTCTATTACTAGATGATTAAAACATTCTCTGTATTATCATGGAGCATTATCAGTGGCTTTGTTCTGGGTTGTCTCATTAATTATACTCCATTGCTTGCAACAACTGACTGGATTTTTTGTTTTATATTCTCAAACGTAACACAAAGACTTCCAACAAAAGCTATTTGTCATATAATGCCCCAGTTTGGGCATTTATTAGCTGTATGTCTCAATTTTCTAAAAAACAGAAGCTGAGTGTTGTAAGAATCTTGAAATTCCTCTTATTTAAGAGGATTTCATTAGCTAGTGGAGGTAGTTAATAATCTTAACAGCTGGTCCTAAGACACTGAAAAAAGGATGGGTCTTACAGAGCTCTGACTTGCTTTCATTCACTGAGCAGCTGCAGTGGTTTGAGTTGTAACCATTCCCAGCTGTTTGAACACCAGTGGAAGGATACAATGCGCAATTTAAGCTAAGGTTACTCTTTATGCTGAAATGGCTGAATGGCAGGCCTGTATTTCTTTACCTATGTTCTGTCATTGGGAAAAAAGAGTTGGGAGAGCGAGAGCAGTAACATTTTAAACACAGGCTAGCACTTAGACACTCAGATTCCAGGCTCTGCACCTCATAACTCTAAGTCCCCTTAAATCTTTTTAATTTTGAGGAACCCTCTCATAGCAGTACAAAAAGAACTGAGGTCTTAGGCAAGTTTACAGAAAAATGAAAAGACTTTCAAAGACATAAAGCCAGTCTTCAAGACACTTTCAAATCTCTGTGTAACCTAGATCCTGAGCAAGGTAAATGGGTGAAAATGGAAAGGGTAAGTGGGAAATGAGCAGCTTTCAAAACTTGCAACTTCTTGTTTTCCTCCTCATCATATAATCAACTGTGCTGCAATACTTCAAAATGAGTATTACCTTACCTCTGCAAAAACTTCTTGAAAACCCGCCTGTAAGCATAGCCAGCTCTTCTTACTCGAATATTTTCTTTCAGACCCAAGTATTCCACCTGATGTTTTACCCTGTGGACAAAAACAATGCAAGATTTACAATCTATTTTATTTCAGCATATTTGTGGATCGAGGTATTCTTTTTATATATTGAGGTCCGCATCATGTTTAAAGACTATTGACTTCCAAAATTCATGCACAGGTATAGGAATTCTTGCACATTACTATGCATGCACACTGCATGGTAGGAAAAATATTCAAGGCAGGTAGACTACGTTACTGAAATATACATAGCAAGTTTACCTTAGCATTTTTTCCTAGTTTAACTTCCCATCTCCTAACTAATTTATATATAAGTTTCTTAAGTAATATTATTACCCATAAAAGGCCAAGTAACTGTTAACTATACAATTATATAGCTGGCATCCAAGGGAGTGGGAAATTGTTTTGTGTTCTTTTATTGTAGGTTTCATCTATGTTTTACCTAGCTCAAATATCAACAGTAGCACACAGTAGCTCTTTTTTGGTTGTTCTGGAGAAAGGACCAAATCTGGTGGCTGCAGAAAGCCCCAGATGCCAAACTTTCATTACAGGAAGAATCAGAAAGAAGAAAGCCAGGACAGTATATTCATGAAGAGCTAGTGTTCCTCCTAATTTTACCATGCTGCAAAGGAAGGATTTGAGGATAGGCAAAAGACTGGCCAAAGCATGCCTGGTAAGCTTGTTCATGGCATACTTTAATTACAAACAAAAACTGAGTTGGTACTAGTCCCACAGAAAGTGTTAATGGCTGTGGAGGGACTCTGCTGCACATGCAAACTGAAACACCATTATCCAAACACCATTAAGGTTCCCTCATCCAAAACACATTCATTTAGGTTCTAAACAGGGAACAAATATGTCCCCATGCATCTCAAAGCAGGAAAACCCCAAAAGAAAAAAGGCTTCCTTTTGGCACCTTTTCCTCTTTCTGGAGCTGTGGTCCATTAGTTTATGTTGCTTCTTACATATCCTGCTAGTCTACTATGTAATGCTTAGAGATTTGAAGAATTTCAGTTAGCTTCCTTAACAATGTATGACTTGTTGTTTTCCTTTGCATTTCCTTAATTTCCTCATCTAAGTCATGTGGCTGGAAGAGGCAATGTCAGTTTTTAATTCTGAAATGTGGTGTTCAGAGGCTTCTGTTGCTGTTCTTTTATAGGGCAAATTATAGAAGGTTTAGCATTCAGTCAGAAATATAAGTTGTTAAGATTTTAGTTCTGCAAGTTTAACAAAGAGTATATAAAAGAGCATTTCTTTACATATCATCAAAAAAGTAAGCCTGTAAGGTGCCATTTAATTTTGTTTTGCTTACTATTTCTCTGATTTTACAAAAGATTTTTCAAATCCTGAAAAACTCTGTTAATTCAGTATTATTTCTCTAGCTATTTTGAAATGTTAAATTTCAATAGAAAGTGCATTGCCCATTGACACCCCCCCTTTTTTTTGGTTTAGACATTCTTTTCACATGACTCATAGTATAAGGGGAAAAAACTTTTGAAATCCCATGCTACAAATGACAAAAGCCTTTCAGTTATTTCTTCTTTTTAAACAACACTTACAAGAGGTGTTTGACTAAATGATGAGTAATAGTGCTCTTTTAGCTTATAATAAAGAATACTGCACATTTTAATCTTGCTGTGTTCAAGGAATAAAGTGTATTTTGTACCCACTCCAAGAATTCTGGTACAGTAGAAAGTTGGTGGACAAAAATACATTTTCCTGTTTATAGCTTTTCCGCCTGTTCACATCTGGAATAATGCACTGGAGCATTACTCCCATTTTCTTTACTGTCCTGCCAGTACTAGTGTCCAGCAACAGGGAATTTGAGACATTTTTCTGTTTTCCCTTTTCTTTCTGAGAAAAGGCACACTGAAAATCTCCCTCCAGGCATCAACCTCAAGCAGGTCAGGGTCTGGGAATTCAGCTAATGCAGCAATTTTGAATACAAGTCCAAGTGGCTGTGCCAGGACCTGAACAAAAACACATTTCAAGAACACCTCAATTTTTGGAATAACTAAGGTATTATACAAGGTTTAGATATTACACAAGGTCTATGTTTCAGCGCTAAATATTCTGGAATTATTCAACAGCAGTACAAAGCTGGAATGACGTGGCTTCTGCGAGCATGAAGTAAGACAAGCTTTGTAAAGGGTTTTTTTTTCCTTTTTTAGTAACATTTTCACCATCTAGTAGCATGCTACTAATAAGCAGATTAGATATACTATTCTCATCACATTGACTATGGCAGCATGTGTATATGATACAGCATTATGTGATCACAAAAGAAAACAACAACAAAAAAAACCCTAAACAAACATTCAGCAAAGTATCACGTAAACTCAGTTATGTTTTGTATTTCCCTCAACACAGAACTTTCTCACAGTAAAATTGTGAAACAACAAAATTAAGCTTGTTTGAGTTGTCATATGCATATAAATTTCTTTTCCCCAGACATGTCACTAACTGCTACAGCATAGGTATCCTATGTGAGGTTCTAGTATAACTTATGGGAAATCGTAGTTTGAAATGGGAGAGAATGTTAGGATTTTTAAACAGGGATGAAGGATTACCATTATAAGAACTACTTCCCTTTGTGTCTGAGTTTGATAGTCTACAATCCTTTGTATTTCATTTGTTATCAGTAGCTGCTGCATTTGCCAAATATCATCCTCATTATGGGAAAACAAGAAGAAATCTTGCCCGTTTTTGCTCCAAAAGGGGTTTCCTGAAAGCTGGCCTTTTCTCAAGACTAGGTTTTTGTTTGTTTGTGTCACTGGTTTCCTAGCAACACCTTCCACAATAATAGGCCTGTTTTTCAATATGTAAATGATTTTTAAAGCCCCTCAACTTATACAGTTAAAAGTTTTAGACTTTCCTCCTTTGGTCGTCCCCAGTGTCAGTGGAAAATTAAGTGCTGCATAGTAGGATTTTCAGGGGTGGAAAAGCTAGAGAAAGAGGGTCTACATTTACTGCCAAGACCTAAATGACACTTTCAAATGCAGTCCCAATTGTGGCTTCTGTAAGTGCTCTACATCTGCATCTAATTGTGCTAGTCTGCATGCCAAATGGCAGGAAGTGAATTCTGGTGTGTTGTTGATATGGTCAAGAATGCTTTCTATCAAACTTTGCAAGTTGTTTCACTGTGATAAAAATAACCACTTGCTTTATCAGCACTTTTAACAATACCAAAAGTACTTGGTATATAGTAATAAATGTTACCTATATTAGGACCTCACATAGTATACATAACGGACTGATGACCTACCTCAGTGCAAAAAAGAAGAGTATCTTTTTTCAGATAATAGGAAGATGCTATAAAGCATGATATAGTTAAAGATGCCTTAAAACAGATGCGATAAACCAAACTGATGATTTAGACATCTATTTAATGTCTATATAACCACACGGTATGATATTCTACTGACTTCTCTTTAAGGAGTTGCCTAATGAAACTTAAAAGTCAAGAAGTGAAAAAGGAACCTTCTACATTCTTGGCTATAAAGCCTTTTCAATAAGTTTGATACACCAAAGCAGATACAGACATCATGCTGGCTTTCTAGCTATGTAATAGAAGCTGTTTCCAAAGCATAAAGCAAAACTTAGAACTGACGTATAATGCATTTGGTGTGCAAATTCTGCATGGAAAACTGAGTCTTTAATGTACTGACTGCGTTACTGTTATACAAATGTTGATTATTCATAACTGATATGAGAAAAGCTAAGAACTGCATATCCTAACTGCTGATTTAGACCAAGTGACCACAGCTTATCTTCACAGTTTAGGAGAGGTCATGCCACATTTCATTTCTGAAGGTTTTAGAGTATCTAGTTCTGTTTGTCTGTAGGCTGTATGGTTACAAATGATAAATTTTTGTGGCTTCTTTTGACTATTAGCACTGTTTCTCACCACATACTCTGCTTATCCATACCTGCTCTCCTCCCAGTCTCGAGACTTCTTTGTTTCATTTGGTTTGATGCAGCGGATGTAATGGGGTGTACACTTCATCAGGGTGCCAACAAGGTCATTTGCTTGTTTCTGTAAAATTGAGGGAAAACCTGTGAGAGAATTCTAAAAATTATCAACCATTTGCTGATGATGCAGTTAACTGGATCCAGTTGACTTTGGTCTTTCTCCAGAACAACCAAAGTGTCTTGGGATAATATGCACCTCATGAAAAATTTATCAGTAAATAAAAGGCACCATTATCTCCAGCTACATATTCTATTTTTAAACTAATATATAAAAATATGGAGTGACAAGGAATGCCTCAGGTGAACTTGACTGTCAGGGTGAAATATGAGGAAAGAGGTTGATAAAATATCGATTTCCAAAGCCTGCAAGTGTGTAATGTAAGAGTATATTTTACAACCGGTCTCCAAAAAGATGCTTGCCTTCTAACCCTTGCATTATTCAATGCACATTATGGTCAGTAGAAAGACTTCTGTTGACTTCAGTGGGCGTTGGATCAGGCCCCACTGCATTTCTGCACTATAAAGAGACCAGTTATCTGTAGTTAATTGTAGGACATCAAGTGGCTGAGTGAAGGGGCTCATTCATTATGCACATGCAAGTACTATTATCACTACCATCAATTGCTCGTTTGGAAAATTCACTGCTGTAGAATGCAGCTGAACAAAACATTTAATGAACAGTGATGCTAGGCAAAACATGATTCTAACAGCTTAAAAAATGCATCGCTTTGCAATCAAGATACTCCTGATGTCTACTTTTAAAAATGTCTGGACAGTAAAAAACAGCAAAGACTACTTTTTTTTTTTTTTATATATATAGGTATCCATACACAAACACACACCCAAATATGCACATACTAGACATACTTTGATTTTACTGCCCGCAGTGGTAGGACGGCCCTTCTTGTCCACTTGAAGATTTTCAGGAAACAGAGCCTTTATAAAAGGCCTAGGAAAGAATTAATAAAATAGTGTTGGCATAGAAAGACAATTCAATGCATGAATGTCAAGGAGTATGCTGTAAAAGTTGATAGTTGAGCAGAATATAAATAGCTATTTCTATTAATCTGGAGTTCTATCAAATCTATTTTAAGATTAGTATTTTCCATAAGCTTCATTCCTCATAGAGATCCCTTGCTACTTTAGCGAGCCTTGGAAGACACAATACCAGACTTCTAGACTCAAAGAAACACACGCTTCTTAAAAAGTAAGCATCAATTCATTAAAATACATAACAAAAAAAAGTTACTTTATATGTTAAAACAGTGCCTGTTTTGAGAGAATGCCAAATCACTGATGGCCTTTTTTGAGGCCAAAACAAATGGCTGTCATTATACCATTTGATCCTGACACTGCAGTACCTTACTTATTCAGATTTGCAGAAAATTAAGGTCAATATAATGCAAGTGATACTGTTATACTGCAGTGATGTTTTATTTCCACAAATGAGTTCACAAGTTGTGAAGTAGAGAAGTCAGGCCTTCTGCATCCATTTGAACTAACACGTTATTCCTAGCTTTAAGCAAGTTTTGCTTACGTACAAATCACTGCTCTGCATGAGTTCAATCAAGTCCATGAAAAGAACATCCCGATTTCTCTCGCAGAATCCATCCATATCATAAGATACCTGGGCCAAGGTGGAAATTGATTGTTTGTGGTAAGTTGAGAACCCAATAATTAAAGAAAATTTAAATTCTGTCCTCATCAGTAGCTGTTCTGAACTTTTTGGTTAGTCTGGTATAACTTAAAGATACTACAATGATCACTAAATTCTTGCATATATTATCAGTTAACTCTTTCACAACAAACAAAGAAATTTCATCCATATCTTTAAATTCAGTGAAAAAGACTGTTATGGACCTAGTGACTACAATATGACACAAGTGAATTTAATACTGAATTTTATTGAAGAAAAATTTTTGCATAATAAGAGTTTACTGTTATTAACTTCAGGAAATCATTGATAGTCTAAAAAATATACCCAAAGAAGATAGAACTGTACGTTACATTCCCAGTTTTATTGGTATATCATTACCTAAGGATCATTTTTATATATGAATTCTTTACAGTTACTGCTACTATAACCAACAATTAAGATTATCATTAATAAAAGACAAGGGGCATTTATTTATTGCATTTAATATTAAGTTCTGGTTAGTATGTTTGATAGCAGCAAGGCCCAGACTCATCTCTCTCCTAAGTAAGGGACATACATTAGGGCATATTTGTTCTAAGCTTCCTACATTGTGAAAGGAGGACACTGTCTCCTGAGATAATCTGGCTATTTAAAATCAAAACAGCCCTCTACAGGGCTTCCCCCTTCCTTTCATTACCATTCTTTTTCTTTATAAATACATTACACAGAATTCAGTGATGTTTTTCCACATTACCTTTCCAGCATAATGATGAATGATAAATCCCTGGTTCCAGCTGTTGAAATGTTCATGAGTCCCAATCTGCATCTGGAGTTTTTGAAGCAGTGTTTGGTCAGCTCCTTCTCCCACTGCATGCATTGTGGCACACACATCATCTAAAATGCTCATAATCCCTGGGGGATTCTAACACATTGGAGAATAACAAAAACAGCAAAAGAAGTGAGGAAAAAAAATTGATGCCAGTTTTTCCCTCCAAACAAAAATTATCTTTGCTACATAAACACTAAGAGCAGAGTCACAGCAGGAAGAATTCCCCACCCCACCCCGCAATCAGTAGAGTTCAGAGTAGAGATTAATTTGTACACAAGCATGCAAATAGTTTAAGGAGAGATGTCACTCTGATAGTGACAGTGGGAAACGATGGGGAAAACAATGATTGCTGTTAAAAACAAATAA
This sequence comes from Haliaeetus albicilla, assembly GCF_947461875.1. Classification (NCBI taxonomy): domain Eukaryota; kingdom Metazoa; phylum Chordata; class Aves; order Accipitriformes; family Accipitridae; genus Haliaeetus; species Haliaeetus albicilla. Next base: position 12,362,796 of record NC_091494.1, on the reverse strand, counting down.
AACAAAAAAAACCCAGAATGCCCAACATTTGTTTTAGAAGATTGCTTTGTGAAGGAATTGAAAACTTTCTCATTCCACCAAAAAATAAACCCATGTCTGAGGTAAATATTTAAACTCACATGCTGTAGTTTGACAAACTTAGAGCTAAATATCTAAGATTGTGACAGAAATCTTATCCTCTTCCTAGTTATCCTGATACAGATAGGAGATGGGCAAAATCTGATGTGCATTTAAGCGCAAGGCACTATAGTACTTGAACTACTGTTAAAATTATCTGGCTTACATGGGAACAAAGAACTAGCTGAAAAACAACCTACTTCTGTCCTAAAGGACAACTCAACATTTATTGTCACCCCAAATCAGAACATGAAGACTTTAAACTGCAGAACATTTTGTGGAGCAAAGACACAATACTTATTTTATCTACAACACTTCATAATACTTCCTCTTCACTTGTTTCTGCTTAATTTGCAACAGTACCTCAAAGGAAACTGGTATTGTAGCTTCCCCAAACTGAAATACATCCCCCAGGGACACACAGAGAGCCTTATCTGATGTACAGTAGAATATGTCATGAAATTCATTATAAATTTAGGTGGATAAAATTTTAGTTTCCATCGTTATATTTTTTATTCACACATCAATCACACTATCTTATGGTTCTCTTTTTGGCCGCTATCTTAGATGACATATATCTTAGAGCTCCTATAAGACATCTTATGTAAAACTTTATATATAGGCTTAGTATGACTCAGTAACTGAACAACAGTATTTGCATTTTTCCCATGAACATTGACAGCAAAGCAGTTGCCCAAATATTTTAGAGAAAAATCTTGTTTTTTCCATCTGTTTGTTCTAAATACTTACCACTTTGTTCTCTATAAGGTCACACACTATTTTGTTGTTAAAGTAATCTATTGGCGTCCATCTAATTCCTTCTTGCACATATTCTTCCTGTTAAGTAAAAAGAAAGAAAGATGCAAATATTCTTTTGCACCGTGGATGTAGCACTAGATTTACAATGCACTACACATACACAAACTCTGCATTACTCATGTTCAGAAAGACTTGTCAAATGTGTGATTGGGGGGAGGTGGGAGAAATGACCCTAAATGATAGTTAAATCCAGCTCTCTACTGCTTAAGAGATGAATTGGAATCCTCTGCCGTCCCCACACATTCTTTTGTCATTCATAGCCCTTAAGTAGTAACTGAGAAGAGCAAGAATATTTCATCAGTACATTTATTGTCAAAGCACTTCACAAACAGTAACAAAGTGACTTTTACAGTATCTTGACAGTGCACCTAAGCATCCATATCCTACTCTATTTTAAAAATTAAGATTGTGACAGGCATATCAAGGATCAGACCCCCAAACCAACACATTTAGAAATGCACATGAAATGGAGACACAGATCTACTTTTTATTTCTGTACACAATTACTTTAACCATAAAGACATCTAGAGACTGACTGTGGAAAAAAATCATACTAAAATTTGATTAAATTGACCCACTCCGTTGCATACATATGAGTTCAGCTAGACACTTAGCAGGTCACTTGTGTGCTCAACTGCAATTATCAGTTACTTTTATATAAAGGCAATTGTGTATGTGCATTCTTGAAAACATTGTCCTAAAGTTGGTGCCAGGCCTGAGCTCGTACCGTACACAATGCTTCTGTCTCAGCTGCATTCTGTCTGCCCTCCCATGCAGAAGCTCACATTCATGTAAAGTGAGATTCTGCAGTAAGACTGTCAGCAGAGAACTGCAAATACTTTCAAAAGTATTTTTGCAGTTGTCTCAGTGATCTATTTCATTCATATATATATTAAAAAAAAAAAAAAGGGCATGGAGGAAATTTAAGAAAAGTATTCCCATTTAACTGTGTGTCATGTCCAACAAAAGCACAGGGATAGAACCAGCCTGTAGTTTTCCATTTCTGTCAATGAGTCAGAATATGCAGCACGTCTGGGCAGGGTCATATGACTGCATTAGTACACCATATGATGGACTCACTTCTGTACCACTGTATCAGAGAATAAATGTCTGTAGCTGATGTGGTTTATGGTTTTAGGGTTAGCCAACAACAAAGTGGTTTTTTTTCCTTTGTCTTGCTTAACAAGGCAAATTTTATTGTTAGCAGATGATGAAACCTCAATTTTTCTACCAATTGAAAAAACAATAGCTCATTTATGAATTCAAAAGTAATAAATGTCTGTTTACCTGTTCTGCCTTCAGTGTCAGTTCAATAAAAATCTGCTGTAGTTTTTCATTAACAAAGTTGATGCAGAACTGTTCAAAACCATTTTTCTATAGAAACGGAAACAATTTAAAAATTAGTCTCCTGCTTCATATACAATAATTCTTAGTTCTTGTGCTGGCAATAAGCTTCAAAGAAACACTGGCAATGATGGATGGGTTGCTGACTTTATAGACATTCCGTGTAATCTCAGATTTTTAATTTTTTTATTTTTTATTTTTTTTTAAGATCAATGACCTAGTTTCTTTGAAGTTTCTTCAATGCTTCATGTTTCTTAAGCGAGACATTACCAGTGAGAACTCAATGTCCAGGAAGCTGGGTTGGGGTTCTTTTTTCTTTTATTCTGGCCACAGGATTTGTTTTTTTCTGGTTTGGATTTTTTCCCCTCTAAATAACAAAAACTCTCCCAGGTCAGATCAGCTCAAACTCTGAATATTACACTGCCTTACCTGGAATATTTCAAAGCCATAAATGTCAAGGACACCAATGTTATATTCTTCATGGTCCTTCTCCATAGCCTTATTAATAGACTAATAAAACAGAAACAAAATGTAAAACAAAGTGTAGTTTATATATTGAAAAGATATATTAAAATCCTTAAAACTTTACATAAAAATATTGGGTTTCTTCAAAAGAAGATATTTGAATGGAATACAAATATACATAATAGGGTATTCTACTTTCACTTTTTAATAAAGTGTTATTAACAGCTAGGAAATGAACAGTATATTATCCTGCTTTCCCGGTTAGTGAGCCTTTGGATCTATTGTTTGCAAAAATCTTTCCCCTTTGGTGTAAGTGGCTCAGTTAAAGAAAAGGAGCCAACAAAAAAAGAACGGCTTTAATTCTGATATTTGATGCATTTTGCAGATGGTACCATGAATATTTTCACCTATTTCTGTATTCCCCTACTTTGCAGTGTCAGTGCTGGTACAGGCATATAGTGGGAATTACAAAGCTGTCACGATGAGGGAGGCTTCTGAGACACTAGCAGTGCCACCACAGAGGAGAATTCTGCTTCATCTAGCGAGCATCTGTGGCCAAAGGTAAGGTTTCTATCCCACCAATCCAGCCGAGGGCCTCATTCTGAACAAGAGAGTACTTTAGCGTGGAGAATGGAATTTGACCATTTGCTCAAATGCCACAACATCGGGATGCTGAAGGGGTTCTTTGCAGGAGAGTGGGGTAAGACAGCAGGGGACCATAACCCACTAACTCTGCTCATCTGAAAATGCTCAACTATGTAGAAGAAAGTAAGTCTCGGAGAAGTATGGATGCTGACAAGAAGATGTCAGAATATCATAGGAGACAGTTGTGGCAGGAGATTGAGCAAATGTAGTGCTGAAAGCACTGCTCATTTTCTTCAAAGGAAGTGTAGCATTTGTGATATCACTGCCTTGTATTTGATGTCTGTGGTCATGCTCCCACTGCACTGCTGTCCTGGTTTCAGCTGGGATAGAGTTGATTTTCTTCCGAGTAGCTGGTATAGTGTTATGTTTTGGATTTAGTAGGAAAATAATGTTGATAACACACTGATGTTTTCCGTTGTTGCTAAGTAGTATTTATACTAAGTCAAGGACTTTCCAGCTTCTCATGCCAAGCCAGCAAGAAGGCTGGAGGGGCACGAGAAGTTGGGAGGGGACGCAGCCAGGACAGCTAACCCAAACTGGCCAAAGGGATATTCCATACCATGTGATGTCACGCCCAGTATATAAACTGGGGGAAGGCTGCCCAGGAGCCACTGCTCAGGGACTGGCTGGGCATCGGTCAGCAAGTGGTGAGCAATTGCATTGTGTATTGCTTCTTTTGTATAATCTAATTCCTTTATTATTATTATCATCATCATCATTTTCCTTTTCTGTCCTATTAAACTGTTCTTATCTCAACCCACAAGTTTTACTCCCCCACCACACTGGGTGGGGAGCAGTGATCGAGCGGCTGCGTGGTGCTCAGCTGCTGGCTGGGGTTAAACCATGACAACTGCTCAGTGCTCCTGCTAAAGTTTAGGCGAAGAAACGTACTGGGTGAAAGAAATGACAGACAAGAAAAGCACTGCAAGGAACATTCCTAGTGTACTTGTACTTGTTTTGATTTTTCAGTAGAATCAATCAAATCCAACTTACATCCACCAAGTAATCAAAAACACGGGAATGAAGGGCCTTGGCCAGTGCATCCCTGGTGTAGCAGGCTTGTTCCACGTTTAACGTTACATTAATGGACTCAGATTTGCCTCCCCACTTGCTGTCCATCTGTCTGCTGGTCAGTTTTTCCTTTAGGCGGTCCTGGTTGATTCCCAGGAGAAATGCAGGGAAAGCCAAAACTGCAAGAAAGATTGGGGTTGCTGGATTATGACTTACAGACTAAACCAATAAATAATGAAGGGGGAAAAAAATCAGCTGTATCTCTAATAACAATCAGCAGTAATAAACCTTATGGGGCACGCAGCGTAAAAAGAAAAACAGGGATTTATGTCTTTAAAATTTCCCTAAGCCCCCCAAAGACATTTTCAACTCTTTACTTACATGGATTTCAATTAAGACAAACCACCTTCAAGTAAAATAGTCAGCTATTTCTGTACCTTCAGTCCTTCAAACATGAAAGCTGGCTTAAGTCATAGTTTTGAACTATGTGGTTCAAATCACTCTTGGAGGAGATGGAAATAAAACATAGAGCTCACACATTAAATAAAACTGACACCATTGAAAATTCTTTGTAAAAACATGAAACGTTTAAAATATGATAAGGAACATGCTATCTGCTTCCTAATATTCTTTCCCTTTCTTCTTCTAAGTTAGGATATTGCAAATAGTTTTCAATTGCCTTGCCATTTATTTGGTTTTGTTTTTTTAACCCCTTATTCTGGATGTCCTTCACAAATTCTGGTTTCCCTTGTTTAAAAGTAAAGCAGAAAAACACATCTGTGCAGTAAGCAGCCACAAGTCTAGTATATTCTTTGCATTTGTAGCACATGGTGCACGTTAGCTGCAGGTGTCATACACCTTAAGGAATGGAAAAAGAGAAATGGCTTGAAAACATATGGAAATAGCTCCCAAGGGCAGCTCTTGGACTTGGTACTGCACCTCCACTAAACCACATAATCCTCTAAGAGTGTTTCCTCCATGTTCCTTTGCTTTTAGATCTACTTTACTGGTGTGAGGAGGATGTAAAATAATCACTAAGGCAGCAGCCACTTGTGCTTTACACATCTGTAACATCACAGCATGATTTCACTAAACCCTTCAGTGCATTAATCCAAAACTATTTTTAAAACTGCTAATAACTGCCAGCTTTCTGAAATCTGATTTATTACCACCAGCAACCTGATTAAACTTACCCTAGGGTACTAGAAACCACACAACTAACCAAAGTTGAGTCACTGGCAACATCTCTGGTAACTCACTGAGAACTCAAGTTGAAGAGCACATGAAAAGGTCAAACATCATATGCTTTAAAATGGAAAAGAATGTAGGTAATCATAGACCGAATATTCTGGTATCTTTATGGTATATATGAGCATAAGTATTTAGTTAATACTACTGTAAGAATTTATGAAGATAGTATAATGGTAAGAACCACCATGCGTATCTCAAACTCTTCCTTCACAGTGCTAATGATTTACTGTAAAGGAAGAGCTGGACATGACTTGATATAACTTCACATTCTTAAGATGCCTGATTATTTTCCCTGGTTAGGGACCATAGAGTTACCATCTAGAAATTACTATAAAGCAGTATATGCATGTAATTGAAAAAATAATCCTCAAAGAGTAATCAATAGCTTTCTGTGGAATAGTTTTAAATACAATCTGTGAAGAAAAGCTGAAAAAGACTAGGTTCGCTTCATCAGTTTTCAGAAAGTGTAAAATAAATCTTTCAATACAATGCAAGCATAAAGAGGGATGGTTTAAATTGTTTTCTGCCATCCAGGAGAGAACAAGTAGTATTTGGCATGATTTGCAACATGGAAGATTTAGGATAAATAATGAGAACATTTTTTTCAACTATTAATATAATCAAGCACTGTAACAGATAGTAATCATTGGCAATTTTAAAGAAGTACTTGTCTAAATGTCTGTCAAGAATGGCCTGTATAGATTTGATTCTGACTCAGAGTAAGAGTAGAGGTTTTGGTGTCTTGAAGAATGGCCTTTGCATGTTTTTCTGCAGTTGGCTATATAATAACAAGAACACTATTGACCAAATTCTTAAACTTTTTATTATTTCAGACTTACACAAAGCATGACTTGTCAGTGGTCTTTCATTGTGTTTTATCTTTTGTGGCTATCCAGGCTATAAATGCTTTACTATTTAGTTGGCTAGGACAAACACTAAACTGAGAAGAGGATTAATGGAAAGAGAAATGAACCCAACTTTCAACTTCATAATGCAGGAATTGTACTAGACATTGCTACTTCTTCTCCGGCTTCTTTAAAATGCAGTATGTTTATGAATAAGTTCTATATTCATTCTGTCTGCTGATTTTTTCAATGTATTATTCATACAGAACTTCTGTATTTATATCCCAGTGAGCAAGAGAAATATGGTGCACATGGCTCATCATAGAAATACATTCACATTTACCAACTTAGTTTCAACTCACGTCTTTTCGGTTTGTTACTTTCTGATACAACACACTGTATCTATCATCTCATCTGGCAATTAAATGTCTTGATTTCGTTGAAAGATTTAATACTGTGATTTACATGGAAGCACAGTAGCTCATTTGGAATTGTAAGGCATATGAAAAATCCAATACTTTTCTTTGGATGTATAAAACGCCACAAAATGTTTTTCTTTGGGTTCACTTACTATTGTCTCAAATTAAAAAATTAAGGTAAAAAATTAGTAATTTTTCTTTCCCAATTTCTTAAAACAAATAGCAGACTACTAACAAAGTTGAGTGGGAACTTGACTACACAAAGATACTTTATTCATATTTAACTTACCTAAACCTAAACAAATGCAGTTTTCCTAAACATAAGGACCATTCTGAAATAAGAGTTATGAGAACAGATAGATATAAGCTACTACATAGGTTGCGCTTATCTACTCTGTCCTTAAACTGTCGAAGTAGTATAAAATCAACATTAGATGCAAGATATAAATCATGACAAAAATATTTAAAACTCGAGATCCAATAATCTTTCAAGATCTTGCTGATGTGGGCCTAGCTGATACAAAACAGTAGCATGAGGTGAAGGATACAAGGACAGTGCATTGTGGATAAGGATATAATAAGGAAAGAGTTACACAGTAGAGGTACCTAATACTGAAGTACAGGTTGAGAAATTTGAGACAGGGAACATAACTGTAGCATGTAAATTCTGCATTTCAATTCAACCCTGAATTTGTTTTCAAGGCATCTCTTCTGGATGCATGTACATACATATATGCCTGAGTACCTGAGACTAGGGATACTCCACAAGTTGGTAGCTGCTTTCACATGGCAATGAGGTCAGACAAATCACAAAAGAAACAGGTGTTTTTATGAATGTGTGCTAATGCATTGACAGGAGCAGAGTTCAAGTTTGCTTGAAATTGTTTCTCACAATTTCTATTCTTTCATATTCAAGGGCTGGAAAAGGATTTCTTAAATTCAAAATGCAAAACTGCATTCCTGTTAAGTCAGTGGCATTGTAAAAGACAAAACAGCCTCAGTACCATTGGTTTTGGAAAAGAATCTAAATTAGCAGCCTCGCACTACAAGAAATGATACACTGTGTTTGGATAAGCAGCTCAAGATTGCAGTTCACCTTATGCCATCTGGGTTGCAGCCCCCTGCTAACTCTCTAACAGTTTCGAGAGGTACTTACACTCCTCACTCTCCACTGCTGCATAGTTGCCAACTTCTTTGAAACTGATGTTTCCCAAATGCAGTATTCCTGCCACTATCTGCAGCACCAATGCCTGTTCCTCTGCAAAGATCCCAATCACACTCATCGCATGCTGGGAAGAAAAAGAAAAAAAAAATTGGATCAGTCAAAGAATCCATTCAGTGACTCTTGTCATAGAAGTCCTTTTAAAATTTTGATGTTAAAAATTTGAGTTTTTCAAAACAGTTCAAATACCTAAGGCAATTTCATTACAGCCTGCACTGAAGTTTCAAAAGGTACCAGATGTCCTATTTCAGCATTTTTGTATTTTTTTTAATTTAAATACAGAAGCATCCACACTGTTTAAAAGATGTGTTAGCAAAATAAACTCTGGAAAAATTGAAGTTACTTTAAAAAAAAGTGCCTGCTCATAAGTGTCACACTAAAAATAGTCTCATTGCAAAATGGGAAACAATGAACTTAAGAGACAGTGGTTTTATTCCTTCTACACAGACAGCTTATCCACTGAGACTAAGAACTGTGAAGCTGTACTGAATGACTCTAAAAAGCAGCACAGTCTGTCTGGCTCAGGCTGTGAATTTCAGCCACTTACTAGAAAATAATCCACAACAGTGGGTTTTGGAGTCTAGAGGACATGGTAACTTACAGAATATCTTCTCAACTGACTGTTTTTCTAAAATACCAAATTAGCTAGAATACAACAGTAACAATTTTTTTTTTAGGCCTTTAAATGTGCTACATATATAAATAAGAAGATGTGTTAATATGCTTATTTTAAATAGTAAACTTCTAGTAACAGAAGATCAGCAAGTTGTCATGACTCGCATAAAGGTCACAGCACTAGATAAAGATCCCTGATCTATGCTTTCTAAGGCCCCTTCTCCAGCCTTTCAGCTGCACTGTTTTAAGTAGGCATGGAAGATCAGTCACCACTAAGAATTCAGCTAAAATAGGGCGCTCTTATATTTTCTTCTAATGGAAGTTCCTCACTGTGTTTGCATTTCCCATTTTTCATACTGCAGATTATCTGCCCTCAATTAAATGTCATTGCACCCTTCTGAAAAACAACAAACAGAAAACAAAACACCTTTCTGTAAAAAGAATCTATCTTCGCAGGATTGTTAGGCTGCAACACAGGACCTCCTCCTCAGTGTAAAATATAATTAAAATAACTTACATCTACATTAATTTCTCATTCCCACATTAATACACCAATGTCTTTGCTACAAATGGACAGTGAAATGAACATACATCCACCACTATTCAAATCATAGAGTAAAAAACTCACCAATGTTTCTTGGAAATCCAATTTGTCATTGATATCATCGACTTTGTAGGACCCAGAGAGACTCAGATAGTAATAGTAGTCCATACTGGTAATGCCAAGACTGCTTTTTTGTTCTGAGGAGGCCCCTTCAATTAGCTGCAGAATAAAAATCACCAAATTAGGTATCACACAACAATCTTCAGCAGAGACGAGGCAGGTCGGAAACAGGTGACTGAGCCTGAAATTACTGGGAGAGATATGGCTAGTGCTGTGCCAGGTATGTATCCTTCCTGTATTTTGTTAATTGTTTAACCCAAAAGACCAGATTCTCATTCCCATTCCCATGAATGGTTTAGTTCTAACTTCCACATGTAATAAAAAGCAAAAACTGCGACTGACTTAAATGCCTTCCATTACCTTTACCTCATGAAGGCAAAGCAGGTTTTCCAGTCTTCAATGTATTATCTAAATCCTCAGGAGCAATGTGTTTTCCATGCCTACTGAAAGATAGGCAGAGTTGAAAAAACACATCAAGAAAGCATTATTTGTGACTCTAATTGTGAGGCCAAGTATCCTTTATGCCCATTATGTGAAGCCAGTTTTGAACTGCTCCAATACTATGTTGATTTGAAGCATGGCTCAAGTCACACCACTTTGCATCATTTAGGCCAACAGGGCTGATAATAAATAACACAGTACTTAAAAAACGGTTCCTGTACTTTCTGCGATGCCAGAGGAGAGGTCCCTTAGACCTATGTAAAGTCCACGCAGTTATGCACAGACATGGCTGCAATAGGAAGGAATGAACAAACTAATCTCAGAAGATAATAGTCAAAACCTTCCTCTTAACTCCCGTGTCAAAAAGCCTCCCCAAGCCACAGAGGAAAATCAGCAGGACAGTGCAAATTGTTCATATCCCTCAGAAGAGGAGAAGGCACAGCTCCTGGAGCAATTCCAGCTCCAACTCAGCTTTCCATCCTGGCAATGGCACTTCAACTTTATGTGAAGCTGCTTACAGTCACTTACAATGCACTGTCTTTACTCTAGTTTTGTAGAGCTTGATCAACAGCACTTCAGCAGATAAGGAACTCGCATGTCAAGGACCAGTGAAGGCCAGAAGAGCCTTTTGAAACACAAAAAAAGTGGGGATGATTCAACAAATAGATATTATCCTAAATGTCCTAGAAAACAACTGAGAATCAAATCTCTCTTTCACAGTTGTGCTATGGAATTCCACAGCAGAAGGTATAATTACACAGGCCAGTTTAAAAAGAAATCTGTTGGAAAGTTCTCATTTTCTATTATATTCTACTGGACTTTTCCATATGGGAGTTCACAGTGAATTTCCAAGCAAGGCCTTTGAAATATTGAAGTACTTTTGCTCTGGAGCTGAAAGGCAGCTAAGTAGGTCTATGTTAGATGGTGTCTTAACAAGCTATCAAGTTTCCCAGTGATATCCAGATTACCTTCTTGAGTGCGCATTCAGTAATCTCACTGTGTTGAGAACGACTTTTCAATCAAGAGGAAAAACTGGTCCTAGTTATTTTAAATAACTTAGAAAGGACCTATACACTTCTGACCTGGTAAAAAATGTGAAAACTCCTCTCTCCAGGATTCCTCATTACAACTCGAGATTTTTCCAGTAGGAAGTTGGAGATTTTCCCTCCATCTGGTTCTCCACCTGGGCTAAACTGGATTTCAAAGTATTTCCCCTGTAATAAATAAATAAAGCTGTTGAATGATTAGTAAATACAGATCTGAAATCATGCACTTGTACTGTACCTCAAGGAAGGTTACCAGGATATTTCATCTTTATGGATGCAGTGACACAGCTGCCTCGAGGTATAACCTAAGCTTAGATTCTTGAACTATCATATATCTTTCTTTCTGCATTTACACAGCGCTAGACTTGGGATAATACGTCATGTGTTAATGCAAATGTAGAGAGGAATTCAGTGGCTTCTTTCCTCTGCTGAGACTCTTGCTTAGTATAAAGGAAACCATAAGGCTCACCTATACGGGTAGTAAATTTAACAGATTTATGACCAACAGCAAACATAGCATTCTGGTTGGAAGCAAGGTAAAGCAATTATCTTTTTCTCTCAGGGAGACATTAATTGCATTAACACTCACCTTGGCTGAGGAACAAATCTCAAATTTGTAAAGCTTATGTGTAACTTTTAAAAACAGAACCTACAGTATGTTAGCTAGTGAACAGTCATTTCACAATATTATCTTGAGTATTTTATAACGACAGACTGAAAATAATTCCTGCCTTACTTTCTGTACATATTAATAAAGGCATTTCCAATCAAACAACTCTAAAGATGGTTTAATCTGTTTTTCAAAAAGCTATCAAAGTATTTTGGTTTAAACATGTATTACTGCATATATTTTGCTGATACTGGCCAGTTTGTTGCTGATAAGTTATTTGCTTGCTAACTGAACATTTTATAAATTGTGACCAGTACATATTGTAAGAGAAACAAATGCACAACCTATACAGAATGAAATAAAGGCCTCTCAACATATACTTTGTGTTTTAAAACACACTTTATAACTTATTTAGATTTACCTCATTTGTAGCCAATTTATATTATAGTCCTGAATACTGTCTCTGTAACAGCACAGAAGTCGGAAGAATAAAGTAATCTCTAAGGTAGAGGGACTTACAAATCTGCTGGAGTTGTTGTTCCGTACAGTTTTTGCATTCCCAAAGGCCTCCAGTAAAGGGTTGGACTGTAGAATAATATCTTTAACATGCTAAAATTTTAGGAAATGAGAGAAATACAGATTCAGAAATAGACATTTTTAAAGTTCTTACAGATTTTCTAGAAAACCATGACATCTAAATTATATATTAAAAAAGCAAGAAAGACTGCATCTGTAAGAAATCCTCTTGATCAGACAAGGAATAGAAACTAAGCATTTTTTTTTCCCTCACAGCTTCTAGTTCCTATTTTTTGAAGAAAATCCTACAAAATTGAACAAAACACCTGAGGCTAAAATCTAGTCCTTCTGTTCAATGTTCTGCCAAGCAACACAGCCAATAAATTGATCTGGGTTTTTAATCGTCTTGATTTTAAACAATTTCCTTCTTACACATGAGCACTTAAATCTTTTTGGAGGGTCTGGAACCACAACCAATGAAGTCAGAGCAGCATGAAATTTAGGAATCTGCAAGTGCTTCAGCAACCTGTTTTGGGATCAATGATGCTGCTATCTAGCTGTCTTAGAAAGCAACTGAAGTGTGTTACTACTGTGTCTTTATCTGATCCTAGGAGTTGGAAGTATGGACAAGATATTAGCTTTTGAACAAACCCAATGCATGCTGGATTGTGAAGAGAAGACTGAATTTTGTTTCAAAAGAAATGCTCAAGGCAACTTACCAACTTCGTCAACTGTTACTCTGTAATCACTAAGAATATTTTTAATTTTGTACAAAAAGCTGGAATCTTTTAAATAACACAAAATATTTACTTACAAATTATGATTATATTTATTCCAAAAATAACATAATGCATACTTTATCTGGATCACTTTCTTGTCTACCGAATTATTCTCTGCAATGTTCCCTGTATCACTGTTGTGCAAAACTAAGCAGAAAGAACATACTCAACATCAGAGACTGCAATAAAGCAAAAAAATAACAGTAAGCACTCAAAAAGAGTGGACTAGTAAAAGCAGCTACTACCTATCTACCACTGCCTGTCAGTGAATGACATTGTACATCATTAAGGGAATTTTTATGGCTAATTCGCTCAATTAGCTTTAGTTAATAGGTTTCGATAGATAGAGCAGACATTAATAGTATAGGTATCAACAAAAGCAACTATTTGTTGTTTCAGCTAGCTTTCAGATACTCTAATTTTGACTAGATAACCTCATAAAGCAAGATGATGTTCCTGCTGTTGGCTCTCTGATGTATGCATACAAATAAGAGATTTAATGGAAGTAATAAAAACCTGAAAAGCCAGTTCCATTTTCAACAGAATGCCAACACAAGAGGAACAAGACCCCACACAACTACTATAAGGAGATCAGTTGTTGTTCTTAATCTGGTTAAGAACAATAATTAAAGTACCTTTTACCCCTTAACTTAAAAAAAAAACCAAAACGCTTGTAGACATAATTCAGCGTGAGAGCTGCAAAACTTTTAGCACAGATGATTCTGTGTCTGTGGATTTCCCTCATATGGCTCCCATCACACAGGCAGCCCAGGAATCTGCAAGCAAGCAGTTCACTCTCCACTTCAGTTGTGTCTCTGTTGTTGAGGGCTTGTATGTATTTCTAGCTGCTCACCCACAAGCTGCTTTGGTAGAGTGCCTCTTGGCTGCCAGTGTCTACCAAGACATACCTTTGTCATTCTACCTCTGAAGTAAAGTTTAGACTGTGCTTATGCTTCAGTATTACTTTATATCAACTCACCTGTACTTTAGGGCCACCTCCTGAAATTTTCGAGATATAACTCATGATATATTTAGCAGCTACAGTCTTTCCAGCACCACTTTCCCCACTATGAAAAAAGGAACACAAAAATGTACCTGTTAGTTTTTAAATAACTCTAGAATAGAGTAATTCAAGGTTTATCTTGTACAACCAAGACTAGGTACCTTAACAATGAATAATAAATAATATACACCATATTTACATCGGGTAAGCTGGTAATATATAGACTATGATATAGTATTGTAGCATGCTACTTGTATATGTTTGTGAATAAATAATTTTGAATACATCATCTTGCATGCACACCAGAATCTCTATGGGACTTCAAAGTCAGAAAACTATGTAAACTGAGAAATAAATATGCTTAAACCAAGATGCTCAAAAGAGAACAAGTGAGTTAAGAACTCAATTCCCATCTAAATTTAGTGGGACTTCAGATCTTAACACAAAAACTCATTCGAAAATCCAAACTTTGAATGGCATGCCAGATACCTACTTCATTGCAGAAGTCTTTTGTTTTAGGTGTTCCTGAATGAAATAATGCGACATTATTAATCACATCCTGAATGACGGAAGAACTACCTTCCTGTTCCTATGCTTCTTGACACAGGGTACAAGAAGTCTTAATATTCCATACTAGCTTTCACAATTCCTTCCTTCCATTATAATATTTCATTTGAACTGTGAATAATGCTTACAACATCAGTAGATTTGCCTTCTCGTGATTAGTAAGCTTCTCAAGAGGGAAAGAAGATTGGTATGCTAGACAATCCAACCTCATGCTTTATTTCATACCTTAAAACTAACTTCATTTCAACAGAATTCCCCCAGACTTACATAAATGTTGGTGCAAGTCAGCTTTGACCTTAATGAATTTACCCTGACCTGGACAACTATACTAATACCAAAATATAACACACGGATGTTGGTTCAATGTCATAAAGATATCTGAAATATTTTTTTTCTTGTGTGAAAGTCTTTGCTATCTTTAAGCTCCTGAATAATTTCAGTGAATGTTGTTGACTCTTCTACCCTGCGCTTACTTGTTCCTGGATATAGATCAAATGCGTATCTTTTCCTGCATAAATTTTAGCTACGTTTGCCAGAGAAACATCAGCATGTCCTGCACAGGAAAAGGACTTGCTGAGAATGTCAACTCAGAGCTCCTTATCGGCAGGAGTAATGGAGACATGTCCAAAGGTTTAATTCTGAAAAGGCTCCCCAAACTGCCAAGCTGCAAATAACATTTTACATCTTTAAAGCTTCCAAACAGTACAGAAATATTTAAAGGCTTTTTGTTTTTTTTTTCTCCCCAGAAACGTTTTCATGCTTTTGTCTTCTCCTGACTGCAGTTTTACAGATCAAACAGGAAACTTGAAAAGGTGAAAAAATACTTCATCATCTCATCTGTGAAGTGTGTACCATGATTTTTATTATTTTGAGTCATCGAGAAGAAAGCCTGTATTACTGGCATCTACTACATTCACAGGGACAGACAGAGTTTGCTGGATGGCAAACTGTATTTAGAAGTTCAAATCAGGAATAGTTTGATAATTAAAATAACATTACTTCAAAATCTGCTCACAGTAAATTTGCTCATCCTGTTGTAAAGCAAGACAGACAAACCAATCTAAACAGAATCATACTCTTCAGTTTATATAAGCTGTTTTCAACTGAATACAGAGGAGGATCTGGGGCCAAACACTGAATTAGTTTGATCGGGTATTATTTATCACGCAGTAAAAATGTAACACATTTCTGTAAGATTTTCTTTGATGCATAAATTATCCTTCTCCGTGTTGTTCAAATTAAGTGTGGCTTGTATTTCTCATTCCATAGTATCTGCCACGAAAATTGACCTGGAGGAATATAGTTCCATGTTATTGTTACTCCCTGTTTTGATGTACGTG
Organism: Haliaeetus albicilla; assembly: GCF_947461875.1. Classification (NCBI taxonomy): domain Eukaryota; kingdom Metazoa; phylum Chordata; class Aves; order Accipitriformes; family Accipitridae; genus Haliaeetus; species Haliaeetus albicilla. The sequence continues at coordinate 12,347,077 of NC_091494.1, read as the reverse complement.
GTCCTTTATATTAAATTAATTTGGCCAAAAGACTGCCTTTTAGAGTTTGCTTTAGATTTATGCATGCATACACTTTTTTTCAGCTTTATGCTTTTATTGATCAGAGACCAGTAAATTGCTCCAATTAAACTAGAATAAAACAGGATGGATGATGCATTATTTATGAATCGAAGTAACTTTATCTGCTGGGATGGTATCTTGCCCCCCGTAAAGCTCAGGTAGTTAACTGTAACAGGGAAATTGTGGCATTCCTGCCAAATGATTCTCATACAGAAGCTTTTTCACATATATCTTACTGCTCTGCTGCTATTAAAACTATTTTAAGAAGATGTAAGAATAATTTTCTAGCTTGGTAGTTTTAAGTATGCTGGAAGTACAGAGGTTTTTAAAGGTTGAAAAAATTATTATAATGGTTTCAAGTAAGTGGATTGTGGTACTGGCAATTTTCTCAGAGACTTTTCTTACTAGCACTATTTGCTACTTCAGAAAAGTGACATTTTGTTCAGCAAAGTCAATTAACACTTAGCTGAAATTGTAATAAGACTACAAATGCAGAGGGAAAATTTTTTGCTCCTTCCTTCCTTCCCAGAGGAAATATAATCAGTGAGTAGAGAAGCCAGATCCAATACACAGCCTCATCCTTCTCTCTAAAATTAATTTTCTAAGTGACATTTAATACACTATCCCTGGCTGCAGAACAATACAAGTAATACCTATCTACATCATCAGGACAATGTAAAAAATTTAATGACAAATATTTATAAAGAACTCTTGGATCTGCCAGTAAAGACCACTGCGTATGTAAAATACTCTGATGTGTTTGGATAAGCTTTTATTTACACAGAAAATTTACTTTCTCTAACTATGTTCAGAGAAACCTCAGTAGCATAACTTCAGTGAAATATTTTTCCCTTCTGAATCAGAGTTTTTACCTAACTTTTCTTACTGGAGTAGACTTATGTTTCTACCACTTCCTCATTAAAATTCAACCATATTTCCAGTTAGATTCTGTATAGATGTTTTAGAACAATCAGTCATTTGAGTCTTCTGGAAAGTTGAGATACAGAAGCTGACTAGAAATCTCATATTAAATTTTGAACTTAATAGACTTGACATGAGAGACAAGACAGACATGAGTTGTTCACTAAAAACAGCCGGGGTGGTAAATGATCTTTCCATTAACATATATTTGTAGTATTTAAGATGGCTTGTCATCTATAATTAGACATGCGTACATGTAATTTTCTTAACGCACATGCATATGTGCTGCAATTACTCCACTAATGAAACAGGCTTTCCTGGCCCTAGAAAGGTTGTTTGGTAACAGTTTTTCATTTTAAATTAGTATTATCACATAGAAAGATTATTTTTAATTTCTGTACTAGCCTGCTCTGTTCCTTCTGTTCCACCAGGGATTTTCAGTGAAGTCACTCCAAATTCAGACTAGTTGTGAAGCAGAGAAGCAAACTGGCACCTACCTCATAATAACCATAATGTTATCATCACTCGTTTTCCACAGGACAAATTTTTATACCAAAAACTATGGTTCACTGAAATGCAAAGGTTCATTTGAAACTACTTAGGTTCAGCAGACTTCTGTGGAACTGCGGACAGACAGACAGAACTATACCTCAATTTTCTGAGAATCACCAGTTTAGGGGCAGAAACGGTAAAGTCCTTGGCAGCTATTAAGTGAAACTGACGGTGTGGTAGTAGACAGGAAGACAGCTAGAACATTCATTTCACTCAAGAGCTACAGTATCTTGGGCGCTTCTAGTCTGCCACCAATCAGGCATCAGTCTTCCAAAAAAGGAAGACTGAACTCAGGGAACAATTCAGATACATGAGAGACAGGAATATGGGCATTTTGTTTCATATGGCACCATGCTGTAGCCAGGGGCCTGGGAAGAGGGAGGCCCTTAGAAGAAAACAGGTCAGTGTAGCAAACTGTTAACACCTGGTTGACCTTCCTATACATAAAATCAACAGTTTCTACAGAGTTACATACACTTTGCTGATACTAAGAGGGACATACCTACGCACTTTTTCACTGTAACATGTCACCCAGGAAAGCTCTGCCTGGACGACCCCCAGGCATAGATTCAAAGAAAGAAAACAGTGAATGTAACTTTGAAACAATTACTTCTCACAAGGTTTCACAGCAGCTCATCAGTGATAAATTAATATGAAATCTATTTTCACACTGGATCATTCAGTAGGGTACAGGAACACTTGCACATGGAGCACCTCCACATGTGAGACCCGCATACTAAGCCCACTTCTTTATAATACTCCCGGAAACAACATTAAATTAGTAAGTGGCTGGTGCAAGGGCATGTAAACATAAACATCAGTCACCATCCACCATTTCCTTGCAGTTTCCAGCCCAAAGGATGGAGTGCACTAAGCTACAAGGCATCTGACCTGATCCCCCCCGACATCCTGGCCCCTTGGGGCTGTGGCATGGCAGGGCGCACACACACCCCAAGGAAAAGACCAGAGAGGGCGCCCTGGACAAAGAAAACATTCAGTCTTGAAATCTCTCTTTTGTTAAATTCAACAGCAGTTAATTCATAGTGCTGCCTCTCACTATGTTCCACAGAGAAATGACAGAAAGCTAAAGAAAAGCTGTTATTAATAAAATAATGACAGTCTCCCTTCAAATTATTTTTTCTTTTTCTCCTCTTTCTTTTCCCTAGTTCTTGGGAAAGTCTCATAGGTCAGTGGTCACCAAACACTTTTGATCACACACGCCATCATTAAAAAAAAAGTCCGAGCACACACTCCCAATGTATGTATATAATTTATCTATTTATAAATTACATACATCTACTATGGAACATCTAATATTTTCTTCCCGTATCGCAGTGGATTTCACTGCACAGCCCCCGAGATGCACGCACCCCACTCTGGAGACCACTGCCACAGGTAAAGTGCAGTTCCAGGTGCACTACAGTGAACCTCTTAAGTTTTACACATAAGAAGGAAAGTCAGAAGGGGTACAGTGTACCAGCTCAAATATCCTGCAGTTCTTGCTCTCTGCACACTTTCTTTTATCATACACCAACCATAAACCCACAGATGAGAACAAAGTATACCTCTGGACCCAAAACTCACTTTGATTGTGACTTCAGTAATGCATGTCGTTAAAAAAGTTCAGTAATAATTCTACAGTGAATTTCCTCAGCCTTATAATTAGATTAATAGTGAAGACAAAATTAATTTTCCAGTATCTCTCTCCTCCTTTTGTCTCTGACTGAATGCAAGCAAAATGCCAAAAGGAACAAAAGTACATTTATTTTTAACGGGGGGGGGGGGGGGGGGGGGAATAGTACTAAAAACAGAGTATGGTAAATGCAGTCAGAATGTTGGATTTAACAGTATCTGTGGCTGCTATAGTTGTTAATCCATCTCTCTCATGTAGTCATTCAAGCTATTGCAGTTTTGGTGTTGGGCATGAAACTGGCTATGTGAGAGAGATTTCTTGTGGTTAAGCTACCATCAGGATTTCACTGGAAAACAAAAGGGAGGGTCAGAAAGTATTTAGCTATCCTAGAAAACTCCAAAATGTTCAGTGGTCATGGACACAGATTTTTATTGATATAATAAAAAATAAACTTTTCTGCTTCTTGAAGTTAAAACACCAAAGGAAGATGGTAAAATATTTTTTAACAGATCTTTTTCTTACCTAATAATGACACACTGATTTTCTCTGTCAATAATCATGTTTCTGTACATGCAGTCTGCAAGAGCATATATATGTGGTGGGTTTTCATATTGTGCCTAGGAGGGGAAATAGAGAATAATTTTTCAACACAGCTTTAAACAACACAGAAAGAGCAATATATAAATTTTTATTTAAATTGGAAGAATTATTTTCCTGGAAAAACAGTCCTGAATCCTACTTTATACTGAATTTTCCCCAGGAATTTTTTTTTGTTTGTTTAACAAAAACAAACCAAAGTCTCTGGATTTTGTTACTGATCTTTCTCTCATCCATAATTTTCTCCTAAACTATCGTAAACACCCTGTTCTAAAAATGGTCTGTGCTTGAAATATATTACTTGTCCAAGAGAAACTCACATAATTTAAGCCCATTCCACCAGTGGTCATATGCTAACAATAAACTACCTAAACCGCTACACAGAGCCTGGTGCTGTATGTTTCATTTTTAACCACTGAGTCCATTCAAACCAAATGGTTTCCCAAATCTATGGACATGCCCAATGCAAGCAGAGCAGGAAAGTGAATTTTAAGTCCCTAATGTCCTTGTGCTGACTCACTCTTCAAATTATATTTTCAAAAGTGGCATCCAATTTTGGCATCTCCATTTTTTTTTTTATATTGTGCACCACACTTTAAGCATACAATAGCTTAAAAACTGCCTTTGCAGGAGGAGGGACATGTCAAGGAGAGAAACCCGATGTAGATTAGAGTTAATCAGTACAAGTATTTTCTTGAAATACTAATCCTATGTTCCAGGGAATTCAATCTGAAGACTCAATATATGGTAATGGATATCAGCCAAGTTCTTCCAGGCTACCAAAACCCAGAAACAAATGCTTCCAAGAGTTTAACTGTGTGGAATAATGTTTACATGCCCCTGAATACAGCAGTACATTTTAGACTGCTTTACTTACTGCTCCTTGGTACATTTCAATTTCCTTTTCCCCAAAATACGGCATTTGCTTGAAAGGATTCACAGAGATTAATACAGAACCAATATATGTCTGTGTTCAAAAGAAGTTAAGGTAACTACTGTTTCATAAAGTATTATCTTACCACTAGCGACCACCAAATAACTTTCCCATCTATTACATAATACAGCACAGCTTCAAATAATAGTAAAAAACCCACAGTTTTTTATTAACAATTGTTAATAAAAATGAAATTAGCAGGCTTACAAGAATACAAACATATCCTTCAATGGGATACTTTCATATTATCAAAATATTTATTTTAGGACAAGCCAAGTATAGAAACATGTATTAGGGGCCCAAACATGACACACCTTGAATAAAAATACAGAAAGGAAATGGCATATTTAAACTGTTTTACTCTTTGTAACTGAGGAGGTTGTACTGTCAGTATTACAAAAGATTGTTTTGACCTTTGCAGAATATAGTATAGTGACACATTCTGATCTCAGAGAGATAGTGCTGAGCATGCACAGTCAGATGGAAACAGCCACTACTGAGCTAAATTGGACAATTACTCAGCTGCGTGTACTAGTGGGGGAGCTAAGGGATTACGTAATTCAGTATGTGGTGTTATCAGTGTAACTATTAACAGTCCCTAGGAGTCTTATACTGCAGGCTGCCCTTTAAGAAGACACTCAGTTTCAAGCTATTATTAGTCCCAGAAAGCTTTTTTGCAACAATTTGAATGTTAGTATTTCACCATTCTGCATTCAGCTGCACATGTACTTACATTTACAAAATACTTTAGAAATCTTTGGAATTAGAAGTGCAGCATACATATATGAAGCAACTGATCCTACTTTACAGGCAGGACTGGTTCATTGAGCTGGGAGTTAGGAGTGCACCCAAGTCAATGAGTCCAAATGTTGTACTGCAGGCTTCATTTAACAATCTGGAATTGTTCATAGGCAAATTTACTATCTAAGCTTTCTGTACAAAAGTAGGAAAATTAACAGATTTGTCCTGCTGGATTATCTTATGTAAGAATCTGTTATTGTGGTGCCACAGCACAAAATGGTAACATGTTAGAGAAGTATAACTCCGTGACATAATTTCTGTATCGTCGATTTGCAATGCTTTCTTCACACATTTTTTAATTTAATTCAAAGAAGAGTAACAACATCTGGGTCTCAAATATAATAAATCAAGCATTCATTGTATCAGTATAAACATCCAAAGTGACAGTTTTCTGTTGGTAAACAATACCAGCATTTTCTGGGATGATTCAGTAATCTCTATGCAACGTAGCACAGAGAAATGTTCATTCATGGGTGGGCATACAAACAATTGAAAGATTCAAGAGATGATCTCCATTTTAGAATGAAAAGCCTTCGCAGAACTGCAAAAGGAGTCTTTTCTCCCTACACAAAGGAATTATAATGCTTTAGAAGAAGACTGATCCCTCATGCGACTGCAAGTCCCCCTGGAAAACATACTTATTCCTGCTTCAGTACAAAGACCATCTCCATGTTAATCTCACTTATTTTTATAAGAAAAAAAGCATAAAAACATTTCTTCAGCACAGAGCACTGAAGACTTTGTGATTATACTGCATGGAAGGTGCAGCATTCCACAGGGACAAAAGTCCTCGTGTTACTAACAGGAAAAGCTTGCCCCAGTACTATAGTTTGACAAATATTGTGCAACTTTATCATGTTTCTGTAAGGCAAATTTAATAATGCTGTGGTACTTAATTGAACAGAGGATCCAAACCCATGTGCACACACATAATAAAAACCTCTGCAGTTTAGGATAGAAATGTCAGCACAACTGCAACACCAATTTTCCTCTATCAGCTCTTGCTAACTTGAGCTGCTATTTAGCTCTTAACCATCTGAATATATGGAAACAGCCAGGAGATGTTATATTTCCTTCCCTTTCTGCTAAAAAAAGTTAAACTCTTCAAGGAAACCATTCTCCAGATACAATTAGCAAGTATGAAAACCTGGCTACAGCAGAAGAAATAGTATCACTTTCTAGTACATAATCATATTGACTAGGGTTTACCAAACTCATTATTGCAGCTCATGTTACATTGTGAAAGCTAAAAATGAAATTGTGACTATTCTTATCTCAAGGAATTCCTTTCATATGAAATTGAGGGGGGGGGGCGGGGGGAAGCAAACCTTTGGTGCCAAAATCTGTTTTTCTTGTTAGGTTATATGTTCAGGTATTTAAATCTTTCATGTTTTCATTAATCATAGAAAAAAAAAATTTAAAGTGCAAACACTGTAGATTTACAATCTTCACATATTCACCTGTTTCCACCAGCCCATGATTCACAGCATTAACAATTCCAGAGTAAGTTGTAAATGGGGTTATGTCACAGAAGAAATGCTATTTTGAAAGCATTAGAATTTGGGAGGTATGGAAGACAACATAGTATCAAGACACATAAACGCCTTAAACCTATTAATTCTTGCTCTTAGAAGTAGCATTACTGCAGTAGCTTCATGTGGATATATAAATATAGAGGACTACAGGCCTATCTTCGACAATGACAAGAACAATTCCAAATATCAAATCAGCTCAGTTTACAACGCATTTTGTGTAATCTCAGGTGAACTGTCACGTAAAATGTTCAGCATCTTCAAGTAATCTGCTTAAATAGAATACATACACGTAATTAATTTCATATTGGCTCAGCAAGTCCACAGGGCCCTGCTAAAAACAGCACTATAAAGGATACAAAAATATAATCATCCATGTATCGTTTCTTTAGGTTCTCCACTATGGAATCCTCTGTGATTTTGGAAAGAAGGACCATATCATCCACTCCACTGTGCTTGACATTGTGGCTCTGCCAGTGATACCTGTAATGTCCTTTGCTGCCCTGCAGGAAAGCACAATAAGCATCAAAAAGGTTACTACATTTCTCATTAGCATTAAATAACCGAAACCCATCTATTCAAATTCCAACCTCCAAAATATTTTTCTTTCATTGAATTCTATTCCTTGATCTATGCATTATATAAAAGCATACATAAATGATGTCAACCGACTTGCCTCTGAACTATTAAAGAATTGCACTGCCCTCAAAAATTAGAAGGTAATTTCATGGGGGTTTGTGCATGTCTACACACAGAAGGGATTTCAGATGGCAGACATTTCTAAATCTAGCGGAAAAAAAACAATTATCCCAACTGAGATGCGGTTATTGGAAGCTAAGGATGCAAAAATTACACTCCTACAGTGCAACTATTAGTAGTGAGAATAATTACTACCTGAACTATTGAACTGGGTACAGTGGATTCTCCATCCTTTACAGTCTTTTAAGTCAAACCTGCACATATGCTGTTACTCAAAAGGAAGCTGTGAGCCTGATGCAGTAAATATTCAGTGAAGTTCTGCAGATTATGTTATGCAGCTTGTCGGCTGCATATCTTAACAGTCCCTTTTGATCTGTTAGTCACCATGCTTAACTGACATCTAAATAGATATTCTCTCCCCACACTTAGAGACTACTATTTCAGGATGCTACTGAAAACTTGTGACATTTCAAGCTGTACCACTTGAAATCAAAATCTGTTTTTTTCCAGCTGATTTGAACAGTAGTTAGGTTCTATGGATACACCCACAAACAAATTTACACCCAGTCTAGATCAATGCTATTAATTCATCTATAAATCTGCTCTCCAAACCCAAACCTATTTTCTGTAGCCTGGCAGGTAATGCTAACGGAGTTCTGCCCTCTTGCCTTTTTACACTTTAATTTTTGTTTATGCAGTACTGAAATTAGCGATGCTGGAATTAACATATTTTACACTGAGAAGTTACAGAGTATGCTGTCAAGGAAGATGTGGCCAACAAAATGGCAACTCTGTGTATTCCCCTCATTTTTTAATACCGTAATTTCAAACAATGTGATTTAGCTACACTGCTCTCATGTATGTTATGGGATCAAGTCATATTCATCAGAATACAAGCAACTTATTATTAAAAAGTATTTTGCAGAATAAATTAATGCATAATTTTACAGATTAATTAAGAAAATTTAGGTACTCTTTGGCTGCACTCAAGTGTTTTGAAATGGGACATAAGCAATTTACAGAGGTGCAACTTTTGTGTGTACACACTTCTGCACTAGCAAATGACCTATGCAACTGTACAAACACAAAAGTGTGTCCGCTGAATTGTTTCCTCATGTAAATAGTGAAGCACTTGTACCACCACCAGGCGTAGGAGTGGGAACTACAAATGGAGTCAGTGGAACACAAGGCTCTTATTTTAAGCTAGGTTGGCTGAAAGTGTTCATTAAACTAAGTCTCAGAGTATGTTTTCCCACAAACCTCACTGCATCTGTTAGGGGGAAAACCCAACAAAAACTAACAGAGACACAGTATTAATGCATAATGTCTATTACAAATGGAGTCAGGCCTATAGATTAGCTTCATCTCAACCTGACTGACATAAAAACCAAGGATCAACTAGATTTTTACCTCAAGTTAAACTAACTTGCACTAAATCCAGACCTGTTTTACTACTGCAGACAGCACAGAACTTGTAGGCTTTATGTGTGTTTTCTATTAAGTCTCCATCTATTGCTATCACTGATGCAGCTGTCACTGCTAACAATACTAAAGACTGGTTGCAAACTTGAATTAGAAGAATGCTTTTAAATATAGTACAGCAGAGGTAAATACATCTGAAAACACACAAACAGCAATTTTCTTGAACATGAACAATGTTACATGAGCTTCAATAAAATAATAATCTTAAACTAGCCTAGTTTGCAGGAACTTTGTTAATTTTATATTTGTAAAATGGAAGCAGTGATCTGGAAGCACTGAGAAAATGAAGGAACCAATTAATTTTTGGAAATTGTTATAAAACATGTGACTAAAAAAATCAGTTGAAGGTTGGGCTATTGGAGAAAACAGAAGTCCAACAGAGAAGCGTAATTTTCTTCAGGGTACTCATCAGCTATTTGTGATATTACACTTGGAAAAAGGAACTGGCAGGATGGACAAAAAGGTATGGTATCAAAATAAATACAGATAATTACATTCTTCACAAAGCTATACAGAATGCGGTTTAGTATCAGATAACAGAGTAAGCTACAGAAAATGTGTAAGAAATGAGAATGGGAAAACAATCAAGCTTCCCATTGGAAGCTATGGCATCAAACCCAGTAAATTCAATGAGAAGAGGACAAAGCTCACAAAGCCATGGGATATATGGAAAATGTGCACAGTTAGCGAAACAGCAGGCTTTATAAAAGTCAGTTACTGTTGACTGTGATTAAGCCACACACACTACTAGGCCAAAGGGTTCTTTCCCAAAAGCAACGCAAACCGGCACAAGGAAGAGAAGCAGTGCCAGGAAGGCTCAGCTTGCCCTGACAGCAGCTCTCCCCAGCGCTTACACACTGCTTTAACATTGCAGCTGTAATCAGATCTGAGTACTACAGTATCACATACAATCAAATGGAAAAGGATGCAGACAGACTGAATAAAAAGGCAGCAGCCTAAATATCCAAGAAAGCAATAGCATGGAAGACAGCTGAAAGTGGTAGCACTAAGTTGTTCACAGTAATAGGGTATCACATTATAGATGGCAATTTCTATCAGTAGTTTGGAACTACTTTTTTTTCCCTTAAAGCATGGCCTTACATGCAAATATACAGAGAAGCAGCAAATCATCACCAGATTATTGTCAGACTTCTCCCTAGGATCTAGAAATAAGCCCAAGCTTTAGTAGCGCCTAACTGCATCCGTGGTTAAGTTTTGCTCTCACTCTCCCTTCTCCAGGAACCTAACACCAGATGGATAGGCATGTGCAGTGGCTAACACCTCTTTGGTCTGGGCAACAAAACAGGGAGCGCTGTTTCTACAGGACACCACCTACCCCCAAGTTCTTGCCCTTCCAAGCCTGAGTGATGACTACAGAGTCTAACCTGAATTTATCAACTTCAGTCACTCCCAACTGGTACCATAACCATGTCCAGCTAACAGTTAACTGGTTTTTATACAGTTTTGAAATAAAATAAAAAATCTTCCTGCCACAAATCATCTGAAAAAATTACATCCACATCATAGCAATTGCAAAAGCAACTCTTCATATTTCTCCAGGCTGCTTATTTCCTAAAGGACAAAGATATATACTTAAAAATTACAATGCTTTTCAGTTGCTCACATCACAAACACTAATGATTTGTTCTTACTGCATATTTCTTGAGAATTTAACCTTTATTTTAGCTAGAGCTTTCTACCATCCACATAAAAATGCAGTACGCTAATCTGGAGACAATTTACACCTGAGCTAGTTACTTGGTGTCCACCTTAACTTGAACCTGCTTTGCAGGGAGGACTCGGACTAATTCACTCAGCTGCTAATTCTCCTCTGTTGCGCTTCACACAACGCACTTTCCCCTCCATCCCTCTCCACCTGCTCCAGGGACAGGTCAGGTCTCCTGCGACTGGCCAGGAACTTCAGAGCCAGCAGAACAAGGGCCGGTAGAGATGCCCCACACCCCCATGTCAGCGCTACCAACAGCGAGGACTCAGTAACTCGAGGAACAGAGCTCCCTTGTGGCGTGGTCAGATCTGGGCGAACAGAATAGAGAGGCTCAGAGCTTGCGGTCCATCCCTGGGGCTAGCCATGCAGTTGCAATGTCAGCAAATAGCAGCTTGGCTTCTCTTAGGTTTTCTCAGTGAAAGATGTGATCTAACTGTACAATAAATAAGCAAATGAAAGTCTTTGTGTCAGCACTAACAATGCCTAAGCAGCTGAAAAAAGACGAGCTTGGCAGATTAGGAAAAATAAAAAAAAAAAAACAAAACCAAAACATCAACAGCCTGCTAAAAGCCACAGAAGTGGAAACACAAGTGTTGAACAACCTGGCTGCCAGGCCTCCCTCAGGCTGTCTCTGAGCTTCAAACCCAGTACCTGACGTTACACAGGGAATGGAGGCTGGGCTGGCGAAGCTGGAATTAAAGGCGTGTACTGCATTGCTGTCAGCTGTTATTATTCATTTGGTTGCTGTTTTAGGCTCAAAATCAGATCTACTTTGCACTGACAAGAATAATATTTATGAGTCACAAGATGACCCTGTGAGCTAGGAGCCTACTGTTTCTGAGCCATACTGCTTCAGGAGCACATACACAGTTACCACCTGGCTAGAGACTAGGCAGCACCGTCCCCTCCACCTCAACAACTTCATTTCATCTTCAGCATCAAAACAATCAAGACTCTGAAGAACCTAAAATTTAATTCTACTCTCACTTTGTACATCTCCCTTAACACCCACTTGTTAACAGACTAATACAATTGCTACATTAATACCGAGAGAGGGGATGTAAAATACATTCTATGTACTGTCTATACTTTCTGTACTACATTTGGTATGATATGGTTAAAGCATATTATTGTTTTGTTTGGAATGAATAATAAATATTGATGAGACATTTCTTTACAGAACTTTTTTTTTTCTGCCCTCCACCTTGTGTTACAATAGCAACTGCTGGTTTCTTATTTTTGCCTTTATTATTGTTTGGATATTTTTACATTATCCTAAGCAACATGTATTTGATGTGGCTATAAAAAGATTGAGTCATGCTGTGTCACAACAGGGTTTTCTTTTAACTGAAAAAAAAAAGCAAATATTTTTTGTATTTCAAGCTGTTTAAAAATAGCACATCTAAAAATAAAGCACTAAAAACAAGGGATCAGAACAGACTGTATATTCTGCCCCTGAGAAAGAGCCTTGCTCCTCTCTCTCCATCAGAACTCTGTCTAAACTACAACCACCTACATGCCATAAATAATCATTCTTAGTTCCCACAAAGGGAAAAATTGCCACCCTGAATCTCTGACAGCTTTTTTCAGGAGCAAACATCAATCCTCCATCACAGGGCAGAAGGGATTCTCAGCCTCCACAAGGGAGTGTCGAATGATGACAAACACAAGTTTTCCTTCCCCTTTCCAGCTATGACAGAGTACTATTGCATAAAATCCTTGTAGTTTTGGAGGCATGTATCCATCTACTCAGATTAGTATTACGAATGCAATACTAAATGATACACAGCCATCATCTCAACCAAAGATGTCACAAAAATGAAAAAGCTGCACACCATTTACTCTACACCTGACATCAATGCTTCTACCAATGGAGGCATATCACTAGTCTCATATATGCATAATTTGTACCAGTTTTTCCATCTAACAAGAAACGAAGAAAAAAAAAACCCACAACTTTTTGCAATGATGTCATCCATCAAAATAGCAAACTTTTATAACCCACTTACAGGAATCTTTCACATATTTCTATAAAGTGGAAGAGTCTGCTGTTCTCAGTAGAGAACACTGCAGAAATACTTCATGTGAATTTTGGTCCTCAGCTGGGATAATCAAAACTGAGAAGCCATAGTAGACTAAAGTGCTCCAAAATAGCTCTTGTATATCTAATGTTGGAAAAAACAGAGCTATTGGCTGTAATGATGTGAGCATATTTCAGAAAGGAAATTAAAGGAAGACAGCAGAAGCAGCTAGATGGACAAAGATAAAAGGCAAATTATTTAAATTTAACATGAGGGAAATATTAAGGGAGACAAAAAGCAGTACTTTAAGATTTGAGGAAATAGCAAAGCAAAAATATTTACTGTCTAGCAGCAGGACAGACACTTTATACAGAGAACAAGAAATACCAAAAATGTATGAAGGAATGGAAACTACTACCAGGTTAATATCCAAAAAACCACAGCTAGGGAAATAAAACACCGAGAAAAAGATTTCTGGGAGGAAAAGTCAGTTCTCACTGTTTGCTCTTCAGACAGGGGTTGGTTCAGCACAGCGTGACTAGAAGGACTGACTCTAGAGCTGGTTACAGGCCGTGGGAGATCCCAGTTGCCCAAACACTTGCTCCCATCAGCTCCTGCGTGGGTCCTGCCCACCCCAGCAGGGCCTGGCCCCGGAGCAGCTCACCACCATCACCTCCTGCTCTGGGCTCTGGAGCCAGGCAGCAGCCGTGGCTCTGCCTCCCTGCAGCCAACGCCAGCACAGCTGGGGCGGAGAGGACAAGACAGAAACTAGAGTCTGCTTACCTGAATAGCAAATGCATGCTTGTAACACAATACAAATTATGGGAATGTGAGATGTCTACGGGGTTTACAAATTATGCTCATTTTCAGGAGTCAGGAAAGTCATCAGCGTTCTTGTAAGATAAATAACAGAACATTACCAAAATAAAAGTTACTTCAGTGTTTGACCATGAGGATCATCTACGGCATCAGTATTAATTTTCACTAATGTTTTTTTAAGGTTCTTTTTGAAAAGGCACAGCTACTCGACAGAACAAAGGAAGGATGGGAATGAGCTTAAGAGCAGATCATGCTAACGTGCCTAAGTTTTTGACACAACTTACGGAGACAGTGGGCAGATACCAGAAAGTAGTTAATGAACTGTAAATTCATGTTTCTTACCCCACAGCTTTTTGGGTGGCTGTGGCCTAATGTTCCAAGAAATAATCTCAAGAAAATGCAATACTGTTAACTACTTAATATGGTTGACTTCATCTTAGACATTAACTGCCTTACTTGACTTATTGAGCAGTCTCCAGAGCTGTTCTAAGTTTGACTTGTTCCTCATGGCCTAAGTAGCAAAATTCTCTGTTACTGTGGTGGATTAAGGATATGCCTTGCAATAGCAACATTTAGTCGATGAGCATACACACACCCCATTCCAATCATTTCACTGAGTAGCATCCATGCACACTAACTCTTGATCTGTAAATTGTATATGCAGTTTGCATCTGTATATACTTATTGTGCAAGTTAAGGAAATGCAAGAGAACAATTGCAACAAACAAGTTTCACCTTGGCTGTATCAGTCATTAATGTATAACAAAGCTTTTAGATCTGCCAGTCTTCTCCATTAAAACCAGGTTTCAAAGGGGTTTTGTGCAATCATACGTCTTACACGTAATACTACAAAATACTGTACGTTCTAACCCAAACTTGCTATCACAGTCCCATAGAGTATTAAAATTCATTCTGGCACCTGTACAATATAGGTGCATATATGTGTATGTGAACTTTTTGTTCCCTCCTTCACTGTCATTACAAAAAAGGATGGGTGCTGGTTCCTCCTTGAGATATCTCCCTGGAAAAGCCACACTCTTGAGATTATTTGCATGCCACCTCCCCCCAAATGCTACATAGCAACTGAGATCTCAGAGGCCAAAGATCACAAGATTTTCCGCACCTGCAATGCCCCCAAAGTCTCCTCCACCTCTTCGGGAACAAGAACATTATATTTTTGTCTTTTCATTTTGGTTTGGTTTTGTTTGGTTGGTTTTTTCCAACAACAGAAAACAATTTGCCTATGATTAATATATTCTGAGTCTTTCTCTGTGTGTCACATTAACAAAAAATATTATTATGGTCTTTAATTGAAATATGTAGTTTGAAAACTCAAACAGTAAATTCAGACAAAATGCCACTCCCTCTCCTATAGCCTCAGACTGAAAATATTTTTCCCTGATCATCCTGGAACTAAACAAGAAACTGAAGTCAACGGGGAGCTTACCATCTGGTTTCCAGAAAGAGGAATCTCAGAACAGCATGACTCAGAAGCTCTGCGCATCGACCAGTGTCTCACATACGCACTGCTAGAAGACAGCATTTTGATGCTGTGTGGTGCACGCAACATTGGTGCCAGCTGAAGTTTCTGGAGAAAGTGAAACCAGTGGCATACTATAACAATGCCATCCCAGCCACGTCCTTTTCTAGCTGATCTCAGTGCTGACTTCCCTGCCCTGTCTCCCAGCTTTTGGAATTTCAGGCTTTAGCACCGAACCATGTTCATAGGCCACAATCACCCCAGTGAATTCCTTTCTGCTCAGTCACTGCCCTCTTTGTATGGCTGCACATGAACAGCAGCTGGAAGTCGCTCTTCCTTTCCCCTCTTCTACTGACCTTTTTGTTTCATGGTAAAATGAAGGTATTTTTTTTCCCCTCATCAGACTGATACTACTAAGACATTAACCTGAGAATTCAAGGCCAAAGTCTGTCCCCAGCAGTACCCCTCAGTTGATGACACCGTGACAGAGGGTTTTATTGGAAAACAACCTCTTTGCAGTCTGACTGCTCTTGGAGCCTCCAATTACCCTTTCACAGTGACAATTCAAGGTTGGCTGTTCCCGTCAGCAGAATAAGGGCACATTGATTCTGCAGCTCACCAAGTTAGCTGGTGAAATCAGTTTGATGACTGCTTATCTCAGACTCCCCATGTATTGCCTTCCTGTATCATACCACTCTATTTTCCACAGAGATACAGAGGTCTTAATGAGAGGATGGCTACAGCATCTCTTGAGATCTAATCACCTGGCATACAAGTGTGCATTTAGTAGCACCACGAGTAGATAACTGCCATCACTCACTCCTTGGGGCACCTGAGGAAGATCTGCCTTTGTTGTTTTGCTAACGCATACAAAATTGCTGCGGGGGGCGGGGGAGGAGCGCTCAGTAATCTTAAACTGAATTATATTTCTTTTGTTATCTACGCAAGAGGACCAAATGCTTGCTATTACGCTTTCTGGAAGACCTGGTCTCTAACTGGATTTTAATGCTACCTGTTCCTTCTGTCATGGTTTCCCTTTCTGTAGACACGCAGTCCTCTGACAAAAGATTACTGGATTCAGGTGTACTAGCAAATATCAAGAGAAGAAAAATAATTATTTTAACCTTATTTTTAGCTGCAGGTTTTGCTTCTTTTTATCCATGCAGAATAGAAAATGAAGAGGATGGCAATATTTCTGAATTAATTACTTAGTATTTAAATTGATAAGTCAACAAGACAACACTGAAGGATGAAAGGATAAATCAATACCTTTTTCTTAAGTATTAAAGACATAGAAATCATTATAGTATTTGTTGAATTTCCAGGGAGTAAAACTGCTCCTGTTAAAACACCATTTTGTTACTACTCCATTGTAACCAAAGAGTATCAGTTACAACAAATTCACTCTGTCTGCATCTACCCAATCAGTTTCCAATGACATCACTAGCACTTTGAAATGACTGAAAATCTCATTCCCAACAACTTTTACATAATCAGTTCAATGTTTTAATTATACGCAGGAAGATACTAGACTCTAAAAGAAAATACTTATAGCTTGTATTTTTAGTTATGCCACAATAAACCATGACTTATCTTTGAAAAGCATGCTCAACAGCAATGCCACAAGTAATCAGGAAGCATGACAAAAAAAGAGAGATGCCAAACTATGACAGTTTAGAATTTTCCCTTGAATTTAGTATAAAACTTTGTTAACTGTAACGTTATTCTCTTGCCATAAAACATTTACTT
Source organism: Haliaeetus albicilla (assembly GCF_947461875.1). Taxonomy (NCBI): domain Eukaryota; kingdom Metazoa; phylum Chordata; class Aves; order Accipitriformes; family Accipitridae; genus Haliaeetus; species Haliaeetus albicilla. The sequence goes on along the minus strand of NC_091494.1, from coordinate 12,330,071 downwards.
TTCAGCAACTAATTTTATTGAAATAACATTGCCAAAGGAAACTTTTACATAATAAAATGATAGTAAACATCTTAAATAGTGTATCCTACTGCATGGAAACGTTATTTGGATTAAGAACAACGCGTCTACCAGTAAGACTTTTGCTTTGATTGTTCATTAAGATCATAATATATCTCTACACATTTTAACACACTAGCTCTGTTAAACTTGGGTCATAACCTATTTTCCCAGACCGCTAAGGCTTTCAGGTTGGTTTGTTTGGGTTGTTTTCCCCTATTCTGCATCAGTACACACACACACACACGATAGCTCTATTTTTTCCATTAAAAATACTAAATCATTGAAAAAGCTTTATGAAATCAGAATAACCAAAACCTAGTGATTTGCCTTCAACCTGTAGCCTGCTACTTTTAGAAGAAGAAGAAGAAGAAGTAGCCGTCCGTTCCCTGGTTAATTAATAGCAAAGCAGTTCACGCAAAACCTCCTAAGCGGCCCGCGGGGACTACCAGCCCGAAGCCCCGGGGCCGCGGCCGCCGGGACCCCGCGGGAAGGCAGCGCCGCGCTGCCCGGCCGGACACCCCGCTCCGCCCGCAGCACAGGCTCTGTCGGCGTCTCAGCTCCTGCCGTTCGCTGTTCGCCTAGACTTTGCCGAAGTAACGGGCGGAGGGGGGGAGGTCTGCATGAGTAACAGTCCCAAACGTCACCAAATAACTATTTACGACAGCCTTTCGAACCCTGCAATGACCTTTACTGCTTTGCCCCAGATTGCTTTTCTCTCTCTTGTTTCTAAGACCGTGCCCAGTCTAAGTCCTAGAGAAGGATGAACTGTTACCACAGTATAGCAGCTTCAGCGTTTTACTTTTTTATCCTTATTATGCATTCTAAAATTTTACCTCAATATGCCTTTTTTATGGTTCTTAGGTATTGAGCTCTGATCTACAAACACCATTTTTTACTGCCTGCACAGTTCAGTAAAAAAAGCTCTTTAAAAACACAGTTTTAATACAGTGTACCAGCTCTCATACAGAGATGACAGAATAAATTTTTAAAAATGGTATTATTTTAGAAAGAGCAAAACTATCCTTCCCAAATATACGAAGAAGCTGAAAAAATCTCAATAAGTGGATTGGTTTTGGCTGGCTTAGAGATTTAATTCAAAAATAAAAACATCAATGCCCCAATAAGCCCATTTCATTAACTTAATAATACACTACCTATGGAGACACTCTTTACTTCCTCATCACCCCAAACCTACTTTTTTTTTTTTTTTTTTTCCCATTTGCCTAGCACATATTCGTACGAGCTCTGGATACAAACCAATTTAATTCCAATGTGATGCACTAACACACTCCAGCAATAATAAGGAATACTATATTCTACATATGAAACTCCATTATTTTCTCCTCAATAAATTACTGAACAACTACAGTTTTGTTGGGTGTATTTGCCCTCACCAATTGTTAATGGATTGTAAGTAAGAATACACCAGATTGGGCAGATTATAGAAATTGGCACGGACCTTGTTTTATTACTGTTGTTTTTAACCAAGAATATCAAACTAGATGTTTTTATGCAACAGCTTCATCTAATTGAGTAAAAGTATGTAGCAATTCCACAAAAATCAAAAGACTGATTTATATAGCTAAATAAATCATCCCCCCAAATCACATCTGAATTTAAAATAATTTTGAAAAACTACAGTTCAGCCTCTTGGTTTCTTTTTTTTTTTCTTTTTTTCTTTTAGGTATAAATACAGCCATGTTCTGAACTTATTTACAAACCAGAGGGAATATAAACTTTTTAAGTGGAGACTGTCATGTAGTCACATGCCTGTGGCAGTTCAGGCTAAAGAAAAACACTCTTTATTGTAATAGGCATGATAAAACAGCAAAAGCTGCAACACAGCAGATAACTGTGGCCAAAATTGGTTTTTCAACAGTATGCACCAAAAAGCACCTTCGTGCTGACACCACAAAACTTTATTAGTCTAATGCACTGCTCAGAATTGTAACATTTAACTGCTTAGATGCCAAATATAAGACATGCAGTCAACTGCTCATTTCTTAACATGGGATGCTCATTGGTTTCAAATTAACCTATTTTTGAGATATTTGCTTTGATCTTCCCAACTGTTACAACTGGGACCTGCCCTCCTGTATGCATAGTGTTGTTCCAACCGGGATGAGCAGGGCAATACAAGCTAATCACTGCTGTATTGTACCAGGGTGGTGCCCCATGATAAACAGTTCATTTGCCAAAGTCCTGCTCACAGAATTTCAAGGTATACTGGGTTTATCTGGAATTTTCCCAATTAGGTGGCTTCAAGAGTATCTACTTTCACGTTGGATTAACAAGTTGCATACTCTGTCCTTGGACTGTGTTCAGATGTAGAGTTCAGGTGACTTGGTTTCTATACAGGCCACTGTACTGGGGGGACCTACCTGAACAAGGAGGGCCCTGGGAATCACAGTCCTGCAGCACTGGACAGCTGTGGCACTGGGAGGTGGGATATGCAGTGAAGAGCTGAAAAGCTTTTATTACTCGCGGAGAAGAGGAGTGCTCCCCCCACACCAATATCCCCATTTCACATCTGAGCTGTCAACTCCTCTCACTGGTGACAGTGGCTGGAGGACCTGGTTTGGGGGGCCAGGAGGAGCTCCACAGTGGGGGAGGTTCTAATGTCAAAATTGCTTTCTTTGTTTATTTTAATTTCACAGAGTGCTGAGTAAACAGAGCAAAAGCTCCAGACTGCAGCAGCTTCCTGTTTACCTCGGCAGTACTGACTCAGAGCAATTGGGGAAAGGCACAGGGAGTGGTGTTCACTCACCTACAGTGGAGCTGACACCTGGGTGGTAAGACACACGTGGCTCAACCCATAAATTCCTTTTTATTAGCTTTCATGTTTTGCTATTCATGCAAGAAATCATATTTGACTTCAGACATTGTGATAGACAGACTATTTGATGCATTGATTAAACCTTTAATTAAACTCTTTAAAAGAATCAAACCTTTGTATTTATTTCAGTGCATGCAGACACGAATGCTTCCTTGTTTAATTATTACATAAATACAAACAAGAATTCCTTTGAGCATTCTACCTCAGGAATTAGTTACATATCTTTCCAATGGACCAAATCTGCAAGTTCACATCAACTCCCAAAAAGCTGCTATTAATCAAAAAGCAACAGGAAGCAAAATCTTGGGAAAAGTAGTACACATCAGACCCAACAAATCTCACACACTGTGTAGGAGACTCAAACAGATACTACTTCACTTTCTCAGCCGTACATTCATCTCTGGCCTGATCTGCAAAGTGCTTACTAACTGCTTCCAGCTCAAAGGTTGAGGATGGCTACACAACTACACTGTAGCTTAAGAACGCGTGCTTTCTAGAGCTCACAGGAGTCCCATCAGAAAGCATATTCCCCTGCCAGTCTGACAGTCCAATTCCTCCCCTCATCCTACAGCAAGAAGGTTAAGGCCCAATACACAAAACTTTGCAGACCACTCAGGTTTTCAGACAGGCACATAAGGACCAAACCTAAACATCCAGGGGCAAAGGTGACAACAGGGAAAGTCTAAGCTACTCAAAGTAAAGATACAGAAGTGGGAACTTAGCAAATGGATAATAAAAGAGCTTAACAGTCAGGGAACAATTTCATGCACAGGTTCATTCATCCTTTGTCAGGGACTGATTTTTACTTTAACCAATAATTACACTATCCCAGGGCAAGCAGGTCCCATTGAGTGTCCATAACAGAGACATAACTCTCACAACCAGATTATCCTCCACATGCACATTACAAATAAAGTTAGTATTTGTGCCAAAACAGTTTTGATTATTCAGTCCAGGGCAGCTTTGAGACAAAACTACATTAAAAATACAGCATGTAATACTTTGATTGTATAGAATAACTGGCTTATTTTCATTTAACGAGTATGTTAGTTTTACTTTACTGGCTTTTATTACAGTATCTTCCTAGTTAATATGATGAGAATGCTATTCTTTGAACATTTTTCTGAATAACTCAGTCCGCTTAAGTTTTCATAAGGCTGTCATATCTTCTTCCTGTCAGATCCCATGCTTCAAATTATTTACTCTAATTTGTATTAAGCTTGTATCCTGGCTCTGTAGACTTTCATATTTCCATAATTGATAAGACACCTAACAAAATTAAAAATTAATGTACATGATCTCCACTGGATAAGTAGCTCACTGCACTCTGTCCATGAAGATGATGCCCCAAAAAGGTGGGAGCATAGAAATGCATTGGGAATATGAAGAGTTCATTCTACTGTAGTGGAACACCATGGTTTTTAGTTGAATTATGTAAGGGAAGTGTCTGGCCCAACATTTTTTAATATAACCTTCAACAGCTAGGAGACTGGGTCTTTATGGTTATTATGTAGGCTGCACCAATGCATGTGTATGATTCCTGCATCTGCAGTATCTTTGTTTTATTAACTATGGGCAGAAGTTCACTTACTAGGTAAAGTGATAGTTCCTATTAGTCTACAAAAGACAAGTTTTAGCACAGAAACAATTATTTTCCCCCCATATTTTTTTTAATATGTTAGAATGTTTAATGTTAATATGTAGCATTCAAATTATTACTGGAGCAAGAAAACTAATTTAGACATCTAGCTATCTTGATAACTATAGGCTTTTACCAGATGTGTGAACTAGCGAGTCCATTTGCAGACTAGCATTCTTCATACATTTGCTATGAGAAACTGATACTGTCAGGATACATATTAGATTCAGTCTCACAGATGTTGTATTGGCATAATTATGCCTTGAGCAGAGATGCCAGCCAAAGCAGCTCTGAACGCACTCCAGTAGGCTTAAATTGCTGCCATTTCACAAAACCCCGTAACTTTATCACTGATTTTGCAGAATTATGCAAAAGACCAAGTTTAAACACCTGTTACACCTTGTAATTCAGTATCAGCATCATAAATATACATCACTTTCAAATTATTTCTGTTAAAGGGAAACCAAGTGAAAAACTAGGTATCAGCTTTGAAGAAAAACTGCTGCATTCCACTGCAGATAAGTTAACCTAATTTTATTTAAAAGAATCTCTGTAGTGGTACAGTATGATGCTGCATTCTTTTCCCCCCCTTTAATTTTCCATTTCTATCTCTGACCCTGGCTTCCTGTCAGAAAATTATTAACATTTTTTCTGTTGAAGACACTACATTTAACTAAAGGTCTTTTTCATTTGAACACTCATGTATAGTGAAAAGATGCCTAGCATCCAAAAATTGAAGCCCAATCCAGCTTAGCGTTTCTATCCCCCCTCAAATTGTATTGATGCAAATCTGTATTCAGCATGATTTTACATTCTACATTAGGTTCCCTTCATCATCGTCTGTATCCCTATCAACTCGTAGATCTCATTTAAGTCTTCAAAGAACTTTTGTTAGATAACTTTAAACATGATTAATCCAGCTACTTGCTAACATTCCTTAACAGTAAAACAGGTTAGCATTTTATCTGCAAAACAGAAGGCTAGCAGGCTTTTACCATCTTAAGCAAAATGCTAAACTTCATAATGAAAACTCAAAACAGGTGAAATTCAAGCTGAATCACAAGGTTTCAAAATGGGGGGGGGGGGGCAGGGAGCAGAAGAGAGAAAAAAACTTTAGTCTCAGATATTAAACTGTGGCTGAAGACTTCAGCTTGTAGGGCTTCAATACAAAACCACATTAAACTTAAAGACTTGTGATGTACCTTGCTTTCAACTCGTGGACTCATTCAAACTCTGAGCTCCGAGTCAAACCCATATAAACTAAAAAAAAAACCAAATTTTAAATGTAAACTAAAACCAGCTGAATGACTTTTCACCTAAGCATAGCATTCTGATTCAGAAGAGACAGCTGTTAGGTGAATACTGTTTCTTTCCCTCCACCCCTGAACAACCTGGACACAAACCAGATGCTCATATTATCAGTACCCTTAAACTTTTAGCTGCTACAACTCATTACGCTGTTGAAGCCTTTAGAGGCAGCTTTACCTTTTTCTACACCCCATATTAAAGCCAAGATTTGTGGTCCTTTAAAAATAAAGTTCTGGCTCAAAAACCAACTTGCACTCAAGTAGCCTTTCTCTACACTTACACATCAGCTTGCTAAGCAACATATTCCTTATGACCCCATCAGGACCACACGAGCAGCTAAAGGTCTTTCAACCATGCTATAAATGCTGCCTTTGACTCTGTCTTGCTGAAAACAAATACTATTTAAAGTGGTGTGCTAAAAATATGACCCCAATACAATACCAGTAGCTATACCTTTAGCCTGTACCAGGTCAGTGTGCTGGTTTTGGCTGGGATAGAGTTAATTTTCTTCATAGTGGCTAGTATGGGGCTATGTTTTGGATTTGTGCTGGAAACAGCTTTGATAGTACAGGGTTGTTTTCCTTACTGCTGAGCAGGGCTTACACAGAGCCAAGACCCCCCACCAGCGAGCAGGCGGGGGGGTACAAGAAGTTGGGAGGGGACATAGCCAGGACAGCTGACCCCACGGACCAAAGGGATATTCCAGATCATATGATGTCATGCTCAACATATAAAGCTGGGGGAAGAAGGAAGGGGAAGGACATTCTGAGTGATGGCGTTTGTGTTCCCAAGTAACCGTTGGGCATGATGGAGCCCTGCTTTCCTGGAGATGGCTGAACACCTGCCTGCCCATGGGAAGTGGTGAATGAATTCCTTGTTTTGTTTTGCTTGTGTGCGCGGCTTTTGCTTTACCTATTAAACTGCCTTTATCTCGGCCCACAAGTTTTCTCACTTTTACTCTTCTGGTTCTCTCCCCCACCCCGCTGTGAGGGAGACAAGTGAGCAGCTGCGTGGTGCTTAGTTGCCAGCTGGGGTTAAACCACAACACTCATTAAGAGCATATTCTGCCGCACACCCCTCAGCTGAGCACCCTCATCATGAGTGAAGCATGCAGATGGACAGAGATATTCAGTGAACAGGGACCCAGCAGAGTTCAACTTAGCGTTACTCCCATTACTACACAGAGGGCTATCATGAACTTTGACAAACCCTTCCAATATATTTCTCCTTCCACATCAGTTTCTTTGCCCTTCCTCACACCAGACCTAGAAACACTGAGGCATCTGTAAGTTTGACTGAGAACCAGAAGGAAAAAAAATGACGTGTTGGGAGCATTCCAGGAGTATTACCGAAAACCAGCTTTTTAAGAAAGAAATACTGACACCTTCTACAGACTTCCCTGGTAACAACTAAGGGTTCAACATGCTGTATTAGCCTTTAGATAATCCTAAACATGCAGGTCCACATTTTCAGGGCTTTCACCGCAGTTGCTGGAAGGGACAAAGAGCTTTATTCCATTTTCATACTGTCCGAGAGCAATCTGTAATTCTGCTACTACACAGCTGCCTTATTTTGCCCCTTTTTCCTGTGAGCAATACTCATTCCAGTCCCAGCTGACCTTTTGTTTTCTGAAGCAGCAGGCATCCATACCTCAGCTGGTTCTTGAGAATGGTTCAGAACAGGCAGCTCCAAGTCCTGGCTAAGAAGCAGACCAGACTTTCAACCTTCTGCTACTTCAGAGAGATAGATGTGTGCAGCAACAAAGAAACTGCTGTTGTCTGCAGACCACAACTACTGCCCTTTCTTAACTACTGCATATTTGGCATTTTCCCTAAATTTCATGACAATATGATTATTTGAGATTCTTAGATGACCAAGAATTTAAGTCAATGTAAACTTTTGGAGCATTGACCTATGATGCTTGAATACACATGAGAAGATGGCCAAGGCACTGATGCAGTACGTGTTCCTACATTTATGAGACTATTTTCATAAAAATCTATTTTCTTCCTTTGAAAAACAAGATTTAGATATGAACTTACAGGTAAGTTCTTTTGAGTGATTTCAGGTGAGATTTTTCTTCCTCTATGTAATCCCAGACAACTCCTTGTGATCAGTGTCAGTTACTGGATTTGGTAGTTATTTACAAAAAACTAAGCTATTCCTTGATACTACCACAAACCAGTCGAGCACAGTCTGAAAAAGTCAGTCCTCAGAAAGTTTCTTAAGGACAGAGAAGAATATCACTTTAACCTCTATGAATAAACCTAATAAAACACTCCAGCACAGCTCATTTTCAGGCAAGCTGCTTGTACTTGGCTATAGCACCCACACAAACCTGAAAATAAAGAAAAGGGCCCTTACAAAAAAGAAAAAGTCAAACTGTAAACAAACTTAAAGTGTGTTAGAACATTTTTCCACGGAATTAAAGAAAAAAAATATCCAGGAATGGGAAAGATATGGGCAGCCCTCATAATGCAATGCTGAGGCTCAACATAGTACTAGTCTTCATTTAAACATAGCTAAGATTCTGCCGAGATAGTTGTATCTAAGTGTTGTTATTAACCAGAGGATAATTGTGAATAAAGGAATGTGGTAAAGTCTTTTTTTAATCAGTTGCTTGAGGTTCTTTGGTGCTATAAACAACACATAAACAAAGTTTAGCATGAATTATTCAACACCTAAAATATTGAAACTCATTGAGGCTTTCAAAACCAAAATTCTTCTAATTATGAACATATAATTTAAAAAGAACAAAGAACCGTGAAATATCCAGGTATCTGTAATAACTTGCCAACCTATTCTGCTAGTTTCATTTATGCCTAGTTAGGTTTTGTTGAAAAGAAAACCATTCTCCCCTTTCTTCTGCAAAAAGTATCTAGGCCAATTATGAATGTTTGTCCCTGCAGGACTGTAAGGAAAGACAATTCTGAGGTAGCCTATCCATTTTTATAGATAGCACCCTTTTTTTAAACTTTAAAAAAAAAAAAAAAAAAGACATAATCCACACATCTTAGGTTCTCCTCCTTGCCTGCACATTTCAGGTTTTGGAAGAGTAGCTGAAACCTTAAGTTACAGATTCCATCTACTCTGCCACACTGAAATGAAGGACATTTGCTTCACTGCTTAGGGAATTAGAGCTTCAAACACCCTCTAAAGTAACCTTTCACAAACACACATAAAAGAGTATCAACGAAACTAAGCCCAATAAAACCAAATCAAACAAGACCAGAGTAACTCATTGCACAAACAGCTTTTTCTTTTTTTCCTTAACAAGCAAGGTATAAAGGCTCCCAGCAACTGAACAAATCTGCACGTCTTTGCTACTGAGAACACAATTTTTAGTATTTCAGATTCACTCTATTGTTAATACATCCAGTTAACAAAAGCTATCAGAATCACCTGTACTAAGGAAAGCCTCAGGGTTTTTTCTTTAGGTTTTTCAAAATAAAAAAGAACATGCTAATAGAAACTGTTCCTCAGTAAAATTTGTAAATTTTTTATAAGCAATACAAAATATCTCTCCTGCAGGTTGTATTGCATTTAAATGCAGAAACATGCATCTAAAAGCCTATGCATACTAGAATGCCTCACGCAGTTTTTAAATATGTACATGAATAATCCACTTTAGTTTCCTATTAAATTTTTAAGTTTCATATGCAGTACTATAAAATCTCATTCTACCATTTCAGATGTCTATTGATTTCACTTCGATTTAATTTATGTGTTAAAACATAACAGTTTTTCACTAATATTTCCTCACATTACTGCAGCATTTAGAATTAGCTATAGAACAGGAGTAAAGTTAGGCGAGAGTACACAGTTCACAGTCATGTCATCTCTTACTACTTCTAATGCTACTGGCTATAGTACAGGTGTTCATAAGGGGTGGGCCATTCACCCCCATCAAGGTCACTTGAGGGCAGCATGCTATCCTGTTTACGACTTAAAGCATATGATGGAAAACGGGCTAAAGGCACAAGGCATGGAATGCTTTATTTAACCATTTCACCAAATGCAGTGGCATTTGAAGCCATAAGGTTGGTCATTTAGTGATGTAGGTTTGGGATTCACACTCCCACTCTCAAAAGCCCCACTGATGCCATTACATGCTTTGGTTTATTTGAAGTATAGTAACTGAGAAAAGCTTGTTTTCTACAAGGTTCCTTTAACATGTACAGTTCTATGTATGATCTAGTGAAGCAATAGCAGAAAAATACATCACATATCAGGCATGTGATCTTTAGCCATCCCAGCCCTCCGCCTGTGCCTTTTTCTTTCCCCTACAAAATGTTAATCTGAACAACCATATGAAAAACTATGTTGTTCAGCTAAGCATGCCCAATCAAGTTAATTAAAGCACCTCTTAAAATCTGTAGATTAAAGAATTAGACCATTAGATAAGCAGATGTGCTTCTGCATACTCCTTGTGCAACATCTGCCAGAATCATTTTGTTTCCACTAAAACACAGTAAGAAAGAACAGGAGGCAGCCTGCAGCTATCTTGCTCTGGAGTTCACTCCTGTCACATCACAGTGTTTAGCAATGGTTGATTTACATAGTGTTTGCATGTGAGAGCATCAGGTAAAGCCCAAGTTTCTAAGTAGAGCAAGACTATTAAGTTAGTCATTGATCAGTCAGTAATGACCCACTGGTTCAGCAGAAGGACTATCAAGAGGGACAAAACCTTTCAAATAAAGGTCAAAGAGATTTCAGTTATTTGTAGTGATTAAAGGTGGCATGGAACATTTTGCAAGAATAGGTTTTATTTACTCTGGAGTCCAGTTCTAAAATAGTTGTATTGCTTTTAGGTAGCATTGACAGCAGCTTTGAAAAAATGCTCTGCATTTTAAATCATACAGTAACAGCTAGCATGACAGAAGGGCTTTCCTGTATCTTTTAACGCTCACTTGTGGTCTGTGGTATATAGGCAATATCCAACACCAACTATTCCATAGATTCCTATTAGAGATTTATCCTCAGTGGTGGTTTGGCAATTTAGTGCTAATGCACAAATTGAGTAGTGTATATATTTTATTGCACTCTTAAAAATTCTCCAACACCCCATAGCAGTAACTGGTAGGAGTACTACAAATATAAAAATTAATTTTTAATCTACAGTTGAAGTCAGACATTTTGTATACAGCCATTTAAATAACAACATGACTTATTCATATAACCAGGTTCATGAATAGAGGTAACATTTGTACATCCATTTTCATCTCCATCACTTTATCGCAAAGTACAAAAGAGAACTTCTTTGCCTTTATACAATGTGTTTCATTGCAAGTTTCCCTTTAGTAGGTGCTACCATAGAAATCTGCACTTTAAAAGGGACCAGAAAAATGTTCCAGTGCTTACACACACCATTTAAGAGTTGTTGTCTGGGCAAGGTTAAACCCATTTAGAACTACTAGTAAAGGCATAACTTATACATCACATTACATATTATTACAGATAACATTTAAGGGACAAAACCCCAAAATCACACTGGAAGACTGTAACAAAGTGGACCATGCCCTTTTGGATTTGCAGCTGAAAACAGAGGACCTCTGTAAAGGCTTGTTGAACCTTAAAGATGTAGAAGGGAAAGCTTGTGGAAGACAATTGCAGAAGCCAAGAGGCAAGACCACAGAGTCAGGCCAAGTCTTTCAAAGTCACATGGCTGATCAGTGGGAAGGAGGACAAGCACAGGTTTCCTATACAAGGTTAGAATGAGAGAAGATGTTAGACTGAACCAGTTTCATCAACAATACTGAAGGCTTTTAAACAGATGGAAAGAGTACTAAGGTAGAACTGAAGGAGTAGAACTTCACATCAAAATTGGAAGCAGCTTGCCTGGATCAGACTATGCTCCCACTATCTCGCCAACCCAGACCATTCCACCATTCCCTCTCAGATATATTCCCCTTATTCTCTTTCCTATTTGAGAAAGTAGGATCTGTCACTCAGCCTATTACTGATTAAGTCATACTTCCATCACAGTGGGCACAATGTAGTATGTAGTTTGGATACACTGCTTGTCAAGACCAGCAGAGGATTCCAGCCCTCTCACACACTATAGATTTAGGCTCCTAGGATTGCTCCACAACACAGAGACCATGGCAGCTGTTAGGAATATGCCCCTTAGATACACTCCCCACTACTTCCTTATTAAAACAGCACCAGAACAAAACATCATCCACAGAGAGAGTGATCACGGAGGCTCTGCACAGCTTTGGTACCTCAGCAAGGTTCTTACACACTGTCACGCTAAAGACTGGAAGACAGGAACAGGAATAAAGAGGAAAATAGTATGTTTTATTACAGCTACAGTAGCAAATGGATAGAACAACAGAAAGTACTCTCTCACCTGCCAGTTCTAATACTTAGATGTCCTGACCTGCCCTGACTTAAAAAAAAAAACTTAAAAAAATGAGTAGTTTTAATTCTTGAGTATATTCCCAAGTCTTCAAAAATACCAAGAATGAAAAATAAGTGACTAGGCATCTCATTGAGCTATGCCAAAAAAGTGGGTTCATTTAAATGAGGTAGAATTCTATCCACCTCAAGAGTTTCAATTGGTCAAGAATAATTACAAAACAAGCCCTAAAAGGACACATTTAGCTACAGAACGTAAAAAGCATTCTTCATTGTTCACTGTATCCTGTTACCAGCTTGAACGTAATTTTAGCTACAGAATTGGTGCTTTTTTGTTTTGGCAATCGGATGATATTAACTTCCCCTTTGTTTTTTCTTTTCCTGTTTGTACACCTGCACTCTCCATGAGCAAACAGAAACAGGATTAGTATTTTATAGTTAGCCTACTACTATACATCTGTAAAGAGCAATGACAAAATACTTTCAAAGCCCTGGGGGAAAAACAAAAACCTTGACTTCTAACTTTAAGATCTAATTTAGTCCCCAGGTAAAATAATTTAGAAATAAAAATGGATATTCTTCCAAAATATTATCTGCTTCAGATGTACAATTCATGACCACAGCTATCTCACAACAGGTAATTAACATCCCAATTACTGACTCTCCAGCTACGTATTTTGAAGTGCGGGAAGAACTCCCCAAAGTCTTAAGTGCATTCTAGAACAGTAGAAAGTTACCACTGGTATTTTTGATTGAAGTCTCTTTTCCCCCATAATAAGTTATGAGCTATTTAACTGTTCCCAAGTATTAGAGATTCAGTACAAACCACAACAGGCAGGTTACAATCAAACCAATGGGAGCAGTTCAGATTGCTTTGTCCCTTGCAGTCCCAGGCTGGACTCTAGCCACACTCAGCACAAAGAAAATTCCTACCATATAGTAGCAGGATAAGCCTGCTAACTGGTTGTTCAATTTTAAATGTATTCTGGTCTGAGAACAGACCCATGTTTTGGACAAGTCAAGTGAGAAAGTTACCTAATGGCCTCAGGTGCAAAAAATGCCTTAGCCTGTATCATTAAGAAATTATCTGAACAAAAGAAAACCTGATTTCCGTAGGTGAACACTCTCGGGGTGTGTCAGACTAAATAGCTCTTCATGACTAATTCATTAATTGTGGTAACAACATGCTTCTCCATTACATTCAAACTACTACCTTCAGAACAGATTCATCAGAACATCCTTAGTGACGGCAAAAGGTTTATGAAGTATCTGCCTATACACTAAGGGTACAGGCTGTACTGACAATACAGCCCAAATATACTTGCTTCAGCACTTGTCCTCTTTCACACAGTTAAGACTGTTTTCAGAATAAACAGCTCTTAAATTCCTTTCCACAAAAGAAACTTTCAAGACTGCAAAAAAAAGCTGTTTAAGTCTATAAACTTATCCTATGTCATTGAAACACGGATTTAGAATTTTGTATTGTGTTCTGCTCTTCTGGATGGGTTTCAGACATTCCTTTCTTATCCAGAATTGGAAGCTTTTAGTTCTGTCAAGACTGTATCCATAATGGCTTAATTTCAGGCACTCTTACACATGCAGCTGAACTTTACTTAGTCTAAGTACAGATTGCCATACTTCAGAACAAGAAGAGGTCAAGCTCAGGATTCCTAAACTAAAGATCAAAATCTGCTGTCACAGAATTATTTTGTATTTTTACTGCTGAATTGCATGGCAGCAGGTAAGGCAGCTAGCTATTTCAGCAGGAATTACGGAGTACATTTCTAGTGATTACAATGCTTTTCTGAAGTACATTGTATTTGCTTCTTTCTCAGTATGGCTTTATTAGTGACTGTTTAAGAAACCAGGTTTAGTGTCATGTCCCACCCCACCCCCCTGCCTCTGTACTGGGAATACAGAATACAACATGAGCCCATCCAAGTATAGGTCTCAAGAAAAAAACAAGGAGCAAGTTAGGACATCCAACTGACACCAATGTTCTAATTATTCTTTCCTCTTCCACTATCAGCAATTAAAGGCTGAGTGTTCATTTCACTAAAAGTACTTTGTAACCTCCACTAATTCCAATTCTTTATAACTTAAAATACACCACTACTATTATAAAGACCAATGTAAGCTCTGCTGTAGAACAAGGACTTGTAGCTATGTAAAGACAAGCTTTTATTATTGTGAAGATGCAGGTCCACTTATCTTAATCCATCCCATCAGTGCCACTTAACTGCTTAACATCACTATAACTCCATGCGGAAAACTGCACTGAACACAGCTACAAAGCAAGTAGATCCAATGTGACCTGCCAAGATTAACCCATGGTTTGAGAAAGGTTAGATTATCCAGAAACGCTGTACCACCCCCCTCTCAGTGAAGAGAGGTGTTCATTTTGTCTAGAACAATACCAAATATGGAAATAAGTAGCCACTACTCTTCTGTTTCCTCTCAAGTGTTCCTAGAATGAACCAAGAATAAAAACACAACGTAAACTACAGGAAGAAACCACTAATGGTCATGAGCTTACTCTGCATATTGAGATCAGGTCTCTGTGGACTGGGTGTGCTGGTATTTCAGGCATTAAGAGCCCTGGAACCAGAATTCCTTTTTACCACTAGAAAAGCTTTAAAGAGTAGTACTCATGGGAACAGCTTTAAGACTTCTGGAGAAGTCAGCTGGGTAACTGACTATGAACTGGTAAACTAAATATTCATTTCAATATTAAAACTGTCAGTTAACAATAGTACTAGCTACAAGAAATAATCCATTCTCTACTACTGTGTGCTACTTAAGTTTAACCACTTTGTAGCCTCACAAGAGGCCCACACACTTCATTAAATATATTCCTGAGACTGAGGCCAAGGTCAATGGAGACTGTACTAAGCTCTGTAGAGAACACATATCCTCTGTGTTTGAAGGCAGTTTTAAGTTACAACAGATTAATCTCCATTATTGTGTGTACTTTTTGAAACCACAACAGAACCCATTTCAGTTGTATCAAATACAAGTTTTGTTAACCACATAGCATCATATATGCTGATTTAATAGTTATTTAAAGCAAGTATCAAACTGGGGAAATTCTTATTTTCTCCAGTACATTTGATCTAGTCCTTCATTGCCATGCAGATATACATTATTACATAGTGCTGTTAAGACAAGAGTGACAGTTATAGTCAAATATCTAAGCTGCTTAAGAAACCAGACTTAGCTGCTAGAAACAGGTACTCAAGATATATCTCCAGTTCCACATAGTGGATACTCAGGCACTGTCAAGTCCTCTTTCACTTGGTTAGGTACACTTCTAATTTGACTTGCTCTGCTGAAGACCTATCCCTATCCTGTCATCTGAAAGTGATCATGCCTTGAACTCTGTGGTTGCAACCCAACACTGAGACAAAAAACAAGTGAAACACAGCAAAACAGCAAAAGCAGTGGCCTCTCCTACAATGAAGTCATCCTCCTTCCCCCGCCAACTCTGCTTCAAATGGAACTGAAGTTTTTGCTCATTAAAGGCCAAATCTCTAATCAGACCACCATAGACATAAGCAGTGTCATAACAGGACCTCCATTTGTTACAAACAACATTCGAGTTCACTTCCCCCTCCTCCCCATGTCAAGCCTAACTCATCTTAAAAAACTCACAACAAATAGCATAGTCTGTAGAAGTTACTGCAACTTGAAATTTAAGAGCAGTCTATTTGCTGTTAGTCTATTCCTATAACCTAGGATCACCAACAGAATGGGACTTGGGTCTTCACAGGGTTCTGAAACATTGTTCCTGCAGGGACTGCCTTCAACCATTGGCAAGTAGAATGTGACAATGGCCATCAAGTATGAACCCTGAGGGGCCCACTGAGTCCCATCACCTAGCTGGAAGAAGAATGTTGCTCCTCATACAAGCACTGTGTGCTAATGCCACCCCTCACTAAAGCTCACATTTGCTAGTTGCACTAAGCATCTGTAATTAGGAACTCTTGGGTACACGAGGAAGAAGTGGGAAGTGATGCTTTGCAAAGCCAACAGCCACTGCAGAGCAAGTAAACGGCTAACAGTTTTGATACAGTTCAGGATAGATTTATGCATTTTTAGCTCTTTTGCCACAGACATCTCAGCAGGTTTAAGCTGCTACTCTGTAGCAGTAGGCCTATACTTGCCCTTCCACCAGGGCCAATTAATTCCAAAAAGTCACCTTACTCCAGTCTATTCAAGTCTTGTAGGTTACACAAAGAACAGCCAGAATACTCTCAAAAACTGAAAACATCCTAATTGCCCTACCCTGAGAAGTTATTTTGACTTTTCCACTGCAAAGACCAGAATGTGTTCGTAGAAATCTTTGGTTTGCTGAATCTAGTAATTATTGACCAATATAGTAGTTCCCAGCATATATTTAAAGTGGAGGGGAAGCACTGAAAAAGGCTTTGGAGGCTACCAACAATACAGCATCAAGTCTTGGAAACATGACTGTGTGTAAGGCACAGTTTTTAAGTGGAGAAAAAAAATCTAGCTGAAGTAATTCTGTTCTTAGTGGGCCTACTGTATTTTAATTGGTAAAGTCAAATATTTGTTTTCATGGATTAAAGTAATTCAGAACTCAGGAACTAATCAAGTTTACATAAGAACAGTTTCAGCAGGATATTATATGGTACAGAAGCTGTATGTAATAAAATCATGCTTTGTAATATATCAGTTTCCACAGTATCCACATTTTTAATTCCAATTATGGTAGGAAACATATCAGAAGTTTCCCGACAGGAGTACTGTGTCAGTCTAACTTGCTGCCAGAAAAATTTTACTGTCAAGAACCAACAAAAATTACAGAACTAAATATGATACAAGAGTCTAATACAATGATGGATTCCCATGACTAACCATTTTTCCCCCCTAGATGACCACATCTTATCACTAGTTCCTTCAAAAACATGGTCTATATTTAGATAGCAATTTGTGAGTGCCAATACCAACACAGCAGAAATAGTTATCCAAAATCCATGTTTCATTGGCCTTACCAGAAAATACTGTAGAATTATTTATTAATTCAGACTATAAGGCAGCTAGTACATCCAGGCTCAGAAAGCAAGGATGGGTGGTTTTGCAGCTTCACATCCTTTCTGGAATGAATCTTACCAAAGCTGAAATTCCCCATTTAACTTAAGTATACCTGTATTATGACTGGTTTCAATTACTGTTATAAATACTTTTGCACATTTCCCTTTCAATAGGTATGTAACTGAATACAGTTGGGAATGCAGTACAGGAAAACAAATGCTTTCATGGTTGATAAACAGACAAATCAAATTCTTCCCATATACTGAAAGAAAAAACAAATACTCAAACTTAAAAGTATGCACTTGCTTTTGAGTACCATGAAATGGCCTTTAAGATTGATTTTAATGAAAGCACTCCTTCAATATGCTTCAAGAACACTGCTTTCACTTAGCAAATAAAGTATTTTCCAGTTCATATACCAAAACATCTGCAGTAAGACAGTCAAAAACCAGGACAGTGATCAAAAGGTGTTCAGCACATGCCAGAAGAACCACAACAGCTCAAAGCCCAACCACTAACAGAATGCTAATGCTGTACATATACATGTTTACAATACATAGGTAAACTTTTGTCCTTGGAACATTCCTCCTAACCCCCCCATACCATTAGTACTTTCATACCAGATGAGCTAACAGACCATACAGGGGTTGCAACCCAAAGGACTTCAAATCTGCTGGCAGGATTTGTTAAAAGAAATTCAAACACACTTTGTATCAACATACTTCCTTACAAAGTTGGGAATAACATAGGGTTAAGAGTTACTGCAAAAGCAAATTTGGAAGCACTTAGGCATTTGTGCAGACTTGTATCCTTCAAGACAGGAAAAAAAACCCAAAACAAGACAAGACAAATTCTTGACTACTGCTTGGCACTGCAAATATATTACTGACAAGACGTCCCAACTTATATCTTTCTGTATTTCTGCTATTAGCAACATACAACTCAAAGCACAGGAAAAGACATAAATCACTGCAAAAGATAACAGCATGCACTGGTAAACTGCCTAGAATTTAAAGCCTCACAAATGTTGTGGAATGTCAGAGTGAAAGCAGAAGACTGTCCTAGGTGCAGGATCAAACATCTGGGACCATATTATTTCCTAAGACACAAGGATGCAAGATTTAAAATCCTGAGCTTTTAGAACATTTGACATGTTTTATAAAGGATATCAGGCTGCACTGTTCAGACAAGTATGACTTCAACACTTAAATTAGACAAGGCTGACTGAGAACTGGTTACAGACTCAGGCTCAGCTGATGAAGGTGAATCAGTGAGCGGTTCTGAGCTGGCAAGGAAAAAAAACCCTCACACTTCCTGTACAGGGACAAGTGCAGCTAGTCACTACAAGACTGCTAGTCCTGTTTAAAGAATGCCAACAAAAACCTCCCATTTAGACTTCAGATTGCTGAACAAAGCATCAAAATAGCTTCTAGAAGCACATGTTTTTGCATAAACCATTTATGTTCCTTTTTTTTGATGAAGCAGGCTAAAGAAAGAGATGTATCATCATCCCACCCCAGGAGTATAAAGCCATCGCCTTTCGTATTGTTCCCGACAGCCAGAAGTGGCTTTCACCAGAGACACTTCTGGCAGCTGAAGAATCACCCAGATGCATGATGAGAGCAGAACACCAGACCTGTTTTATAGTCCTTTTTACTCTTCCAGAACGGCATCGATCATGAAGCATACTCAAGACCTGCTAACATCTGGCTTTAAAGTTCACATTTAGTTGTTGAATTTAGTAAGTTATGTTAGTAGGTAATTCTTTGTACTTAAAAGCACCTCTTAAGTATGTTTCCCAATAAGTATCACTTCCGATGATAACTCTGACTCTTGCGCCAATTACCAATACTGCTTTCCTTGTCAGCAGTCCCATTGGCTTTGTTTAAAAAAGTATTTTTGGTTTCCATTAAAAAAATTTAAATTCAGAAATTCACTTTACAGTTTATGAACCCAATCCACCAATGATTTTAATGCCAATTAAATGCTGCTATGTCTTTGGAAAAAGATCCTTGACCACACACACCCCCCCCGCTAGGCTACATTAGATAATCTTGAGCTTAGATGTACTTGCTGTTATACATGAAGCAGTGAAACTCCAAAGCTATTTACACATTTGTATGAAGCATATTTAATAAAATAGGCATAAAAACACCTGTAAGGTTCAGTGTATGGAAACACGTTAGGCTGAGAAACCTTTTCCTACAACAGTAATGACTTAGTCAAGCAGAGAGAACAGATCCCATGCACTGCCAGGACATGACTGCACACCTGGTCTCCAAGGGGCATTTGCATTTTTAAAGATGTCAGGGTAGGAGACGGGGAGGAAATCAGTAGGTGGAGGATAGGAAAGCTAGAAGATGAAGATGAGTCAGGAGATGAGCGATAGCCGTACTTCCTGGGCAGGACAGCGATCGGCATCTCAGGAACGTGGGGGAAGGGAACAGGAGATGGGGAAGACTGAATTGAGCCCAGGAAGGTCTGACCAAAATACAGCTCCTCACACCCAAGCTCCCCCAGGAGTGCAACAGGAGGCTAAGATTGCACAAGACTCCCAACGATTAGGTGAGGTGAATGTCTAAACAACCTGTCAGAGTAAGAAACAGCTCTCGGTTCTGATCTTAAGATAGAAAACTCTTGTTTACTTTCTGTCATGTTTCTCTGATATTTGTAAATATTATTTCTACTACATAGGTGTAAAAGCCAAACAACATACAACAGCTAACAGAGTCCTTTGGCTACAGTAGTTTCAAAAATTAGCAAGCAGCCCATATACCTATAATGCTTCTCCATATACAAGCAATAAAAAAAAAAAAGACACTTCCACAGGAGTAATAGGAATGCTGGTCATTTGCTAGTGACCAACATCAACCAGAAAAGCTCCTTGGCAGACCGTAGGATAGTGAGGAAATGAATGGCCTCCAACAGATGAGAAAATGTATAAGAGAACCTTTGTATTATTTCCCCCAAAAAGTTTAGCCTTTTACACAGATGTAAACTTTTGTACTAAAGTCTCACCTTGAATACGAGTGACAAAGTGGCTTCATTCAAAAAGTTAATACTGCAAAGCCAACCCTTTCTCGCCAAAGCTTATGCCTGGTGATCTCTGTGTTTGCAGAGACTGAACTATTTTCCAAATCCTTATTTTTGTAAAACAAACATATACACACACACACTTTTCCCAGTTCTGAGAACTGCTTTTTTGATTTTACTCCTAGTCTTGCACTGTTAACTCCCAGAACAAAACCCGTTTTAATTAGGTGCAAAATCCCTTTCTAACACAGCTCTTAATGCCTTCCAGTAGCCACACACCATCTAGACCTACAATCCAGCTTCCTAAAAAAAAGCAGACTGAAGTATTGCATTACAATAGCATTTTAGGAAACTGAAAAGGAAAGCAGATCAAGTTGTCATTTATAAGCCATGTATTGTAGCAACAACCAGAACCAAAGGATGAGCAAAAACCTGACAATTTACAGGCCAACACAGTAAGCCAGATCCCAGTGTAGTCTCAGCAGAACTATGACAAGCTGTATCAGACCTCTTCACATAACTACCGTAAGCTCATTCCTAGGGTTACCCAGGGTCCTTGGCAAAGTAAGCCTAAGAGCTATGAGCTTAGGAGGAAAGATTACTTCTTACCTTTTTGCTTCCCTTCCTCATCAGATGCAGCAGCTAAAACTAATTAGGTTTTATTGATATAAACAATTCTTCCATAGCTCTGAAGATGTTTATTTGCATGTTCTCCATCTGTACATTAGTAATACATGTATACTATATTAGAAGGCGAATCTAAACATGCAGGCATTTCTGATTCCTTATGCCAAAATTGAGAAAAGTACAAAAACCTTTATTCTTTGATATATCTTAGAGCGGTGCATGACCATTTAGATCGATGTCACTTTTACACTAACTTGTAAAACTGGGAAGACATTAAACTGGTATTTATGAAAGAAAAATATTTAAAATTATTACAAAAGGAGCTGAGAAAACTCCTCTAAAGAGATGTGCAGCTTCTTAGTGTTTCAAGCAAGGAAACATACTTTCCATGTTAAGATGAGAATATTACTAAGATTTTACTGAGAACTCAGTGAAAGCTTGACAACATTTCATGGGCTATCACAAAGCCTCTAAAAAAAATCTTGGTTTAACTTCCCCCATTCCACATATGCAGCAATGCTTTAAGATGAGGCAGTAAGACTGGGGCAAGTTATTCCTTCAAGTTAAGAAAAAGTGGCTGAAAATAGTTTAATTAAACTACTAATAGCATTATCACCCCCTTTTCCTTCACAACAAGCTAGTTATGGAGGGAGGGAGAAAGAAGCAATTCTGAAAGGCAAAAGAAATTATGAGAAAAATGCTTAAGATGTACGTACATACATACACAATCATGTGTTGAGTTTTCGCCTGCAAAAGCTGCATTTGGGAAACTTTCTGCATACATTCGTGTTTCCTGAAAAGAGTGCTCTAACATACACAATATATCCATAAATCATTCTAGAGGTCTTAACCAGAGAGAAACAGAGACAAGCATGCATACAACGTAAACCTAAACAAAACACATTAAGTATGAATCACTAGCTTTGCTATTAAACATGCTACTATGTTTTACTATGTTTTATATATCAGCCAGACAGAAACACCATAGAGCTGGAAGATTTTTCCATTAATGCACCTCTAGACATAATGCAAAGCACATGCTGTTACCCTCTCTACTATTCCACATTTGGCAGAGAGCAGGTTTGAGCTTATGCTACTGTCTGCAGCACCAGACACAAAAGCACCCTTCAAATACAGAAGCATCAGTGTCTTGCTTGTGACCTTCTTGCAAGAAAAAGACTTAAGATAGTATGAGGTCCCAGTTCACATCACACATTAGCTATTTTAGGACCAAATTCTAAAGGCTAGCAAGTCCTTTCAGGCTAATTGAGTCATTTTCATTTCTGCAGACTTTCATAGGCACAATCAAGATGTGCCCAGCATCTTGCTGGATTGGGCTATAAATATCTGACCTCTACTGATGTCAAGCTATGTTGAACTGCTATAAAAAGGTTCCTTTTTAAGAATCAACCTTCCACCTTTGTTGAAGGGGTAGAAACAAGAAGACACCAAATATGCCCAGATAAATGCACATACTAACTGCAGTGCTACAGAAAAATGCTTAGCATTGAAATGCTGGTTAAAGGCAACATATGAACACTTTTTTTTCCCCCCTTAACATAAGTGAATTGGACAACCCTAGCTTGCTCAACAATTTGTGAGCTACTTCAGATACTGCTGAACCTGCTTTCTCTTGGAGCCTTCCCTTCTCACCCTCCGCGACAAAGCGGTACAAAATTTCAGCAGAAGTAATCCAGAAGAGAGATTATGCAAAAGCAGGCAAATCACTGATGGGTTGCTGTTGGGGTGTTTATTTGGGTTTGTGTTTTGTCCTTTTGTTGTTTTGTTGGGTTTTTTTAATAACTACAGTAGCATTTATGCCTTAGAAACAGTATTATGTTTGCTGATTAATGTTCAATGTTTTATCCTTAGAAGACTCAAAGCCAGCTGACAGTACTCAGGGGAACAATCTTTCTCTGAAGACTACAGCACTACTTTAAATGAAAGGTTCAAGATCACACTGTCACATTCACATGACAAGATTTTTGTAACATGATACAGATTCTCTATCCAGCTCTAGATAAGATCCACCAATGCATCTCCATGAACTACCCAATGACACTATGAAGGTCCAAACTCACAGTATAAAAGCAAAAGCTGCATAAAGTTCACTTGACTTTACATTTTACTTCAAGCAAGTTTCAGCTTAGTTTTGCTAAGAGGTTTTCCAAACATTAAGGATCCAGTCCTTTACTGGAGTGGGACTACTTTGCACTTACATAATGCACATTTTTTAAGACTTAAAAGTTGCAGCTAAGCTGTTAGGGGCTTTAGCTTATTTTGAATTTTAAAAAAATAAAACGCAAAGTTAACAAAACGGATGCATTTCAAGATAAAAATTTCAACAGTTGCCACATGTTCCTTAAAACTATCAGCTTTAATGGCAGTTTTGCCCCCCTGTTGCTCATTCCCACCCTGTACTGCAGCATACAGCCATCAAACAGCTCACCCATTCCATGTCTGCAGATCTCCTCCTGAAACCACACTGTTAACCAGATATAAATATTGACCTGGATTAAAAATAAACCAGCAAAAAAGTGCATACATAATGCTAAATTGCACAGACCTGCACAATCTTGCCAGCAGACCTGAGCGGGGCAATACACCATGGCACAGGGGCCAGAGAACAAGGCACATTTACACCAGCATCACCTTTATATGCTCTGCAGAGCATATGCAGAGCCTCTGCTGGCTTTGCCTGCCTGAGAAACACGAAACAACTACAACTGATGTCAGTGGTAACTCATTATCCTGCACTGTGGACTCTTGTCAGAACAGGAAAAGTTCACTCTAAGGTCTACAGAGACAATATGGCAGAAAAGAATCTAGAGAACATAGAGCCCTCCTATGACAATCTGCTTTTTCCCCCTTCCACAGAAATCAAAATTGTCAAGACAAAAATAAAGGAAATAACGTGAATTTTCTATACAGCACAGAGAATGAGTATAAAGTTTCAGGATATTAGTAGCGTGATTCATGTTCATAAGCAGTCATTGTAAGTCCTGCCAGGCAATCCTTCTGCCAGCTTTCTAAGTTACAAAATACTATATTCTAATGATTATCAACCAATTGTTTGGGCACAATTCTTAGAAAAAGCAGTAATTTTAAAAACAATTTTTTCTGCTTTTGTTGTAATCATTATCTACAGACAATCTTAAAAAAACACAGTTCACATTAGCTTGAGATATCACAGTAAAAAAGATTAATTCAAGACTACTTCAGTATCAAGTTAAAAGCTGGAGAGCAACTGCCTGAATAGTTCCCCAAAAAGAATATCCTGTGGAAGAAACTAGTTCTCTCACTTTGATAAAGTAAAACTCATCAAGTATGTCACCAGTTAGTTACATGTATTTACAAGAACTGTATTTTGATTAAACCCTTTCATTAAAAAAGGATTAATGGAGTCCACAGCAGCTCAACTAACAGACTCGCTGATCTCAAAGTATTATTGTTAACAAGTAGACATCTCTGAAGGACCTGCACCAAGATCTTCCAAGCCCATTTAACATGTCAGCAGCCTAAGCAACGATACATAATCTCTACCAGGAAGTCCTTGAGTGCCACAGGTGTCTGTGACCTAGCAAGTACTGAGGAGCAAAGGTTATGGTTAGAGAGTTGATTTGAACCACCTGGCTAAACAATCAATTCACAGGGAACACAAGTACCTATCTTATTCAAGGCTCCTTACCAATAACAGGGCTGTAAGAGCTGGTGGTATCACTATCCCTGACTGCGACAGAAATTTTAGTTTCCTAACCTCTGCAATGCTTTATTTAAAGCAAAGACTTATGCTCAACATAAGTGTAACCAGGCACAACTGTACTCGCCTCGGGAAGTCAAAGCACAGGCAGTGGTAACAAGAGGGGCATCCTTTAAAAGGATACTGGGAGCAAAAGGCCCAAGCTAACACTCCCCGTAAGTCAGTAAAGCTCTGAATACACAAGGACTAGGCTGGTCAATCTTTAAAACTTAACCTTAGTTAAGCTTTAGTAGGAATAATGCAAAAGTTTTCCAAGTATCTTAACTCTCAGACCTTTAGTATTGCACTTCAGAACAGCTTTCAGTGAATCACTTGTTTAAAGGTTACAGATTTTAGCCTAGTTTATTACCACACCAGATTTTTCACTACTTACTCCAAGTCCTTTCTTAACCAGCAGTCATAATCATTATTTGGATTACTTCAGGACGAAAGCTATTATCAATCATCAGGAGCCAATTACTAAGGATAAACCAGGTTCAGCTGCTGAACCTCAATTCTTCCTCAACCTGGCGTTGATGTGTTTTACCAGTATCACGCCAGACACCGAACAGACCCAAGAGCTGCAGCACCCAGACACCCCGGCTTCGGGAGTCGTGTTTGCCGCGCACACCGAAGTTTTCTTGCTGCCTGTCATCAGGCCACCTGCTCGCAAGCGGACCCGCGCCAACACCGATACTCGGACGCGGGTGCCGGCAAACAACAGCTCGGGGCGGGCGCGGGGGTGGGTCCCCAGGCAGCAACCCCTCGGGAAGCCCCCGTCCGAAGCGGAGACGCGTCACCTGTTGCTCAACAACGCCGTCGCGTTACCTGCGCGCAAGATTTTCCTACTCGAGGACACCAGCAGGCAAACCCCGTTCAGATCCCAAACGCCGAGAGGCGACGGCGGGCGAGGCTGGCGCTCCGCGGGCGGCGCGGGGGGCCGCCGGCCCTGCCCCCGCCCGGCGGGACGGACGGGCGGGCGGCCCCGGGCTGCCTCGGGACGCCACCGGAGAGCGAAGCCGCCGTGCCCCGGCGGCGGCACCTCCCCGGGGCCCGCCAGGGCCAGCCGCCCCCGGCTCCCGGCCGGCCGCGGCCCGGCAAGTGCCTGGCACGGCCCCGCTTCTCAGCCGCCGGCGCCGGTTACACAGCCGCCCCCTCGCCACGGCCCCTCCGCAGCGCGGGGCAGGGAGCGCTGCCCGCACCCCCTTCCCGGCAAAGCGTCAAGAAACACAACAGACGGGCGCCGAGAGCAGCCGCCCGCGGCCCCGCGCCTACCATCGCGGCTCCTCCGCGCTCCGCTGCCCGCGGCTCTGCCCAGACACGCCGGCGCCCCGGGACGGACGGACGGAGGGAGGGAGGGGAGCGAGCGAGCCCGCCCTCCCCGCGCGCGCAGCCCGCCGCCGGGGCGGGGCGGCGGGAGGCAGCCCCGGCGCAGCGGCCCCGAGCGGGCGGGGCGGCCCCGCGAGCGCTGGGGCTGGCGGCGGCGGCGGCGGCAGCAGCAACGACTGCCCCGTGCCGGCCGCGCGGGCGATGTGTCCATAAATGGAGAACTCGCCGCGGCGCAGCCAATCGCCGCGCGCCGCCGGGGCGTCATTCCCTGAGGGAATCCCGGCGCGGCGGCGCGCGCGGCTTGCGCCCCCTCGCGCTCCCGCCCGCGGCCAAGCGCTTTGGGGCTGCTGCTGGCGCGGACCGAGGCACCCCCGCCCGCCCGCCCCCCCCCCCAGCATCGCTAGCCCGCGCTCCATGTGGCGATAAGCGCCCCGCCACCACGCACAGCCTGACCCCGGGGCCACGGGGGTCTGCGCTGCTGCGCTTGGCTGTTTCAAGCGAAACAGGAATGCCCCCGGCAAGCGTGCTGGTGCTTGGCGCGGTCCCAGCTCTTTTTCCTCCTCCCACGTAAAAGTACCCACAGAACTAAGATGCTTCTAACCCTTGGAAACACCGGAAAGTACAAAGCACCTCGATACCACATGGATACTGAAACAAGTCCTAGGTGTGGCCCGCAAATGCGAAAAAAAAAATCAGGTGCTTGCTTGGCAGTTCGCATCTGCTGTATGTTGCTCGTATCGTTTTGACCAGAATACAGGCAATACAACCTCTAAGGACTCTGTTTTCTAAGGGATCAAATGAGTAAACCCATCCACAGCTGAGGACTCTAGTCCTGCTAACAAATGCTTCTCCTCAGGCTTGAAGCCCTGTTGTTGACTTTGATGGATTTCTAACCACCCCTTCTAAGCTAGAATATAAATAGAATGGAAACAGCATCATCTAACAATCGTAGCAACAGCTAGACCCTGAGTCATACGTTAATACTGCTTCCAAACTACCTTGAAAAGCACTCTCGTGAGGTACAGTTCCTGTTTTTCATCATCAGATATTACTGTTTTTTAGTTCATCTCTGATTGAAAAGAAGTGCCGTTATTGGAAAAAATAGGAAGTAGTTTATACAGAATATATTTATGCAATTTTTACTGGGTTTTTTTTTATACACAAAATAAAGACTCGCTTCCAAACTAACTTAGAGATTAGGCATAAGTAGATTTGCTTCCAGCTTTTCAGAGAGCACTGCTCCGGCTGCTCCGGGGCAGACACCGGTTCCGCAGCCAGGTCTGTCCGTGCAGAGGAAGGGCAGTGCCGCTCAGCACAGGTACATGCGTTTGTCCTCACGCATCTGCCTGCAGGATCAGCATGCTGGTTTGCAAACACTAAACATGTCTGATGAAGTGTATCAAATTCAAACCACCCTGATGCGCTCAATACAGAAATGGGACAAAACTTAAACTATGTATCTGGCCCCCTCTTAGGTCCCACAAAGTTTGGCAGTTTGGATGAGCCACAACAGCCCCTTGGGCATCTTTGATCCTTGGTTTTGAAGGATACTAAAACACTTCCTCAGCTCAGCTGGGTTTACACTGTATGATTACTGTATGATCACGTGAAGCTTGGGATTTCCATAGTGGATTGCTTGGATATTAACTGACATCGATAGAAGGGGTAGAAAATATTTTCATTGAGAAAATAGCTGGGTGGTACATATGAGCTGCAATGCTATTAAAGCAAAAATATATCTGATAGTGCTAAAAGTGAGCAGAACTTCACAGGAGATGAGTTTCACACTTTGATTCCCAACAGAAGGTGAGTAACAGCAGTTTTATAGAAATAGGACAAAAATAGTTTTCCTAGTTTTTCATTTGAACATGGAAATGTTACATAAATTTATGAGACTGTGATAAAAAGCAGTGAAAAAAACCTGTAAGAATCCAGAGAGCATATATAGGGCCAACAAAAGAAAGAGAATCTATATAGGTTTTGTAGGTTTTTTTCTATTTGCTTTGGATGTGGGTCTTTTCGAATGTCTAGGTTCATTTTCTTAAGACATACGTATTTGTATGTATGTGTGTTTACATACATACATACAAATATCCTCATAAGTTATGAAAAAGTAGAGAAACTAGGTCGTGGAAGAAGAGTTAAAAAGTGCATTCACACTGGATAGCTAATTGAGAAACTCGTCCTGAGTTCACTGCACTTTATGTATGCTACTGGGGTCCATCTACTCTAGACGGACTAGAAGGTGATTTCAACAAAAATTTTAGGGCCGAAGGCATCAGTGCTCTGTGTCTGCACTAACTTTTGCCAAGCACTGTGTGTAGCATGCACAGTCTAATTCACAATGAACTCTTTTCATGCTTTTAAACATAGTCGTTTAATTCTGCTTATTTTAATGATAAACATCTAATTCCCAAGCTGACTATATTAAGTGAATGACACTTATTGAACATCCATGCTCTGAAGCAGGGGAAGGCATTTCCCTTCGAGTGTCAGTGGTGGTGTGCCTGAATGGTCTGCATGCCTGGGCTCCTCCAGCCAGTAACGTATAATAGCCATCTCTGAGAAAGGCAGAACCCACATTTTCATCTTGAGGAGCTCCAGCAGAGTAAAAAGGAACCTCTGTACTTTCAAATGATGTGCAAAGCTTAGAAGCGGTGACATTTCTGTCATAAAATTCATATGGACAGTTTACCCTTAAAAGACCTAACTTGAAAAGATTTAAGAAAAATTCTCTGCATCAAGAACTTCCATCAGTTTTTTCAGCGCGTGTATTGTCTGACACCGTTGTGTTTGCTTAGTAACACCTACCAGCTCATGCACAGAACTGCTAACATCACGAAATATTTTGAGGATATTTTCTGGCTGCAAGCAGTTGCAGCGCTTGATCCTCCTGATATCGATCACTAGTGCTAAGCTTCAGGAAAACATTTAAGGACAAGCTTCACTTCAGTGCCCGAGGAGGTTTATTGACATAGCATTTGGGGCCGAGGAGCGACTACGACCTCTTTGCCATCACCTGATTTGGAGCCCACACTGCACGGGGCAGTGCCACAAGAGAGAAGCTGTTGCTGCCATAGCGCAGCTGGTGACACACGTGTGTTTCCACCTACCCGCTGCCAGAGCAACACTGCGTGCCAGCACCAAACAGGAATCAGGCTGATGCTGAAATGTGTAAAGACTAAACCATCTGAAAAAAGAACATGGTCCTTCCCTCTGGAAACACTACCGAACACAACTTTCCCTTGCCCTCCATTCTAGAAACATTATTGTGGCTTCAGAAAGAAATAACTCTTGTGAGAAGTCAGTGAATCTGGAAGAGATTAGACATTTAATGGAATAGGCACTGCCCTGACTGCTGTCTAATTGGTTAAAAATGACAGCAAAGACAAAAAAGGCATTACTGCTTTTCTCTTACTTACAAAATATATTTAGAACAAGTTTTATAAGCCACATATTTGTCTTCTGTTGACCAGAATAATTTAATTAATGCCCGAAAGCCACTACAATAAGGCTTAATACACTTAACAAGGCATCATACTTTTAGGTAGAAAACCACACAATCTGTTATTTCTTAGAAAGATGAAGGATTTGTGTCATATAAAAACAAATGGTATAAAACTAAGGAAACTTTAAAAATTCAATGCAATTTTTTGCTGTATCTGCTTTCCAAAGAATAAACAGACACTCTATAATCTTAACATTTTCTGCTAAAATGCAGATGGTTACGTTCTGCCTTCAGTTACACTTGGCGAATGTAGAATTCTACCTACAGAAAATAAAAAACGGATTCAGCAATTTCTTCTTGTGAAATGTAGGGAGAAACAAGATGGCATGTATAAAATAAAGGCAGAATATTATAACTTAAAATGTGATGAAATCAATTCGATGATTAGGACAGGTTTCCACATTAGAAAACAGTATAATCATTTTAGCTTGCTTTCACTCCCTTTCTCGGTACCTAACGCAGTATCTTCCTTCTTTCCTCTCTTTTATTGGCCTTAAATTAGAGAAGCATACCTGTTGGGAAAACATGCTTGTTAACATGTTCAACATGTCCATCTAAAATACCACTAGAGTAAAAAGTACAGTAACAAAGCCAACAGCCCTTCTTTACCCACTGGGGGTTTTTGTTTTAGGAAAAATAACATGTCTCTCTTTTACTCAGGATCTGAATAATAGAAGACTCAGATGTAAGAGATACTCAGAATTCCTAGAGTTGAATTTTTCTCCAACTGCAAACCAAAATGTATGAATAATGTTGTTATTTGCAAGGCTGGTATAATCCTGGAAGAAGTCCACGAGGACTTCATAACCGAGGAGTTTTGCCTCCCGTGTTCCTGTGACTGACTTCAGTTAAGCTGTGGAGGTTCACATCAACAAAAGTACAAGGACTGTATTTTTTTTCCTCAAAGGGAGATTTTTTGAAACCTTACACAAGCTTTTAAGATCAAAACTTTACGTTATGATGAGCAACCTGATCTAACATCAACATTAGCCCTGCTTTGAGCCGGGAGTTGGACCAGATTCCTTTCCTAGGTCCCTTCCAGCCCAAATTGCTCCATTCTGTAATTCTCTGATTATTTAAAATGGGGCTCCATTAATGAGTGAGACAGTTGAACACTCCAGAGTAAATTAACATTATTGTTAATGTGGTGCCTTGATAAGGAAAGTGATCTGAAATTGTCTTTAAGAGAATAAATCTATGTGTACATTATCAATTACACTGAAGATGTAATTATATAAAATACAACAGTTTAGTACTGCTTTAGTTAGAAACATCAAGGAAGTGATATAAGTGCAAAAATAATGATCTCTGATAAGACAAGATGAAAATAACATGTGTGTGGGTGGAACCAAAGATCATTCACCTCAATCTCCTGTGTCGGACAATGGCCGGTATGGATGCCTAGGGAAGAGCACAAGAACGGACAAGCATGTGCGTGTCCCCTCCCCGTATCTCGGCCCCTGCCCTGCTGAGCACTGTTACTGGACAAGGGCTAGAGGAAGGGAGCAGACTGACAGCTAGAATGGAGGTACCCTTAATTTCAGGACTGCAGTAGGAGGTACAAATGGTGACATGTTTTTAAATTACAATAACTTTAATCAATTTGTTTTAAAATAAAATTTGCTTTCAAGCCCTACTCCACCAGACATACATGCTCAAGAAACACTGAGTATCCAAGCAGTCCTTTAGCAAGAAAAATCACTAGACAGGTGCACAAAACCTACACAGGTGCATGAAGGTAGTCCAGATAGTTGCCGGGTCAGAGAATACAGCTGTTTAGATCAATAAACTCGAGCAAGTTCAGCAGAGGCCAGTGAGATAGACTGTTGGGGGCTGGAGCCCAGGCCCCTGAGGAGAGGCTGGGGGTGCAGGGCTTGCTCAGCCTGATGAAAGCAGACTTTGGGGGATCTACCAGGAGCCCTGTGAGGAAGTCATCAAGATAGCAAAGCTGGACTCTTCACAGTGGTGCAGGATGGGAAGACGACAACATAAATGCAAACAGGAGAGGTTCAGACTAGGTATAAGGAAAACGTTCTTCCCCCAGCGGGCAATCAAGCATAGGAGCAGGCTGCCCAGAGAAGCTAGGCACTCCCCATCCTTGGAGGTTTTCAAGAGCAGGCTGGGTAAAACCCTGAACAACTGCATTTGGCCTCATCAGCGGCCTCGCCTGGAGATGGAGGTTGGCCAAGTGTCCTCCTGAGGTCCGTTCTAACCTGAATTATCCCACAGTCCTATGACTCTCAGTTGACTAGTATCCCATTTTGAAAGCACCTATGGCATGTTTTGTTTCTGGCCCGATCCTTTGATGTGAGAATTACTTTAAAATAAATAGGTCAATCAGAGCGTGGATTCAGACCCCGCCTGGCTTTTTACAATAGCATGTGCACGCTGTAACACTTTTATCCTTTGCGCCTGCCAGATCCCCAGTCCTGCAGTCGTTTGCCTATGCAACGGTATAAGATACTGTATATTTTAACCAAAATCAGAGACGATCTGCTATTTCAGTGTGAAGCGATGCAGTCAGTTTGTCTCTGATTTTAGTTACCCTTTGTTTACCCAAGGTGGTTGCACCGAAGTCCAAAGAATGACACAGGCAGGAAACAAAAGTGAAGGCAGACACACCCTCCATGGACTTTGTTTTGCCAGCAATACTTTCTGTTGGCTCACCCGCCCCTGCTGTCAAACAGCCAGCTCATCTTTTCCGTGATCTACGAAGTTTTACTGAAGCTACGTGTTAGGTCTTGTTTGAGATCTTACAAACAAAACTATTATTTGCCACTGATTTTAACGACCTTGTATTCTGCCAGGATGTGTTGCACGCCCTGGAAAAAACCCGTGCTTTCAGTCACCCTCTCAGCCAGCTCCTCCGCACCGCTAGAAATTCAGAGTAACTGCCGTGCCGCCGCCGCCAAACTTTCTTGCCGGAGGCCGACATTTGCCGGTGCGGCAGCCGCAGGCGCGGCCCGCTGCTCCGCGCCTCCCTCGCCCATCCGCCGCGCCGCAGGGAGCGCCGCTGCCGTTGGCGGGGTCCGCATCTCCCCGCTCCTTCCCGGGGAGCGGACACGGCCACGGAACACACCGAGGAAGCGACGACTGCGAGCGGCTCGTCCCGCCGCCGGGATATTCCTCCCGCCCGCCCCCCCCCCTCCCCGCTCCCGCCCCCGGGCCGCCGGCGCGGCGCTGCCCCCCGCCGAGCGCGTTCCCATGGCGACGGCGTCCTGGCAACCGCTCCCGCAGCCCGGCCTGCGGCGGCGGCCCCACTCCGCGCAGCCGGGCGGGCGGAGGGCCGCCGCGCCGCGCCGCGCCACGGACGGACGGACGGACGGACGGACGCCCCGGGTGCGCTAGGGGCGGTCGGGACGCTTCGCGAACGGCTGCCGTAGCGGCGGCGGCGCGTTAAAGAGCGGGGCTCAGCCGGCCGCTGGGATGCAGGGGGCGGCCGGGCAGCCCTGCCCTGCCCTGATCCAGCACTGGTGAGTGAGCGCAGCGCCCTGCGCCCGCCGGCGAGTCTGTCCCGGCTCTGTCCCTCCGTGTTGCATGGCCATAGAGCGGTGTCCGCGCTGTGATGTCCTGTCGGCTGTCGTATACCCCGCGTTCCCGCGACCACCACCGCGTTTACCGATGACCCTTCCACCGAGGAGCGGCTGCGGTCCCTGCGGGGTCCCGGGCCTGCCCGTGCGGCGGAGCCGCGGGCGAGGCAGAGCGCAGGCGGAGCGCAGGCACGGCACAGGCACGGAGTCCGGCTGGGATCCCAGCTGCTGCCTTGGCACCGTCAAGCACCTGAGCTGATCAGACCCGTTTCTCGAGAGGACCCTGAGCCTGGGCTCGGAGCCACGCTGGCATGGCTACCCCTCTGCCAGCGGGGAGCCCCCCCCCCGCACTCCAGCACCCGCAAAATGTCATAGCGGCCCAGAGGGGTTTGGCAAGGGGTCGTTTCACGCGACTCTCCGAGACAGTCGGGCTCTGACCCATCCTTTTGCCGAGTCGCGACACAGGGACTTCCTCACTTACTCCAAAACGTTGCCCCAAAGTGCTTCGGAGTCACACCAGGATCTTGCAGCTCCTGGGGTGGTGCTGTCATATGCTCCCTGTATAGCAACCAAAGCGGTTTCTATTTTAAGAAGAAAAGAGCGATTAAAGTGTTTGCCTAGGCAGGTATTTCAGTCTGCTTTGATTCCCCTGTGACTTGTGGCAAGTCACATAGCCCTCCCCGTGCTTCACTTCCCTACCAGCGACATCAGGAAAATAATATTTTCAGGGATAATAACGCTTTCCTACCCCACAGGCATATTGTGAGAATGAACGTGAAAAACGCTCCGAGGTGCGCAGACATTACAGCAAGTATTAGACATAGGTTATAATGGAAGATGGAGAACTGAACACTACAGATGTGATTATCTTTCAAAACAGGAGAAATGGAGAACCTGCAGAAAATAAACATGCAAGGCAGTCTGCTGAAGTGGGGAAGGGATGCCACAGTACCGATAGCAAGGAATGAACTTCGCATTGCTGAAAGTGTTTCTTCAGCATGTCCCATGTATGATTTTTTTTCAAGCTTTTACATATCTGATGTCAGTGACTTAAACGATAAATCATAGAATCAGAGACTTGTTTAGGTTGGAAAAGACCTTGAAGATCAAAAGCAGTACCCCGTGTTTGCATGGAAACTGCCCTACGTATCAAGTGAACTGTTATTTTTGGCAATCAGGCATACCATTTACAACTGGGAAAAACCTTTATCTCGTCCATGTGACAAATAGATTTTGAATATTCAGTAAATTAAACCAATCAACTGAGATTTACTGGGTTAATATATCATGATTTCAATTGCTACGGCAGTATCAAGCAGGAGACAACATCATTAAAAAAAAATAAAATTAAGCACCTGAAGCCAGTATCTCAACTGATATCTAAGTCGATCGCTGTTAACTGCCATTAAAATTGGAGCTATGTGAAACTACACTCCTCTAAATCTAGGCATCAGAACATCTTTTTTTTTTTTTTTTATTTTGTATTTGTTGGCCTAAATCGGTATTACACACACTCATAGAGAGGGAATTTGTCATTAGTTCTGACACCTATCTGTTATTGTTTACTGCAAATACCTCCAAACTGCAGAAAAGTTTTGTACAACTGCTGAACAAGATCTTAGCACATCCTTTCTGGATGTTGGATCGGATTAAGAAATCTGATGATTGATGATGGGATATTTCACTGTGTACGAAGTGATGTGCTTAAGTTAGCAATAACGAATGAGAAGTCTATCTGCCTAACTTGTGTTTCACGTGCACAATTTCTCTGGACATTTGCATTTAGCTGCATGTCTAACGGTAGTCTGGCAGAGAAAGTAAAAACTTGAAGCAGTCCTATGCTTACTCTGCTGCAAATATTTTTTTTCAGTCAATAATAAATGAAGGCCATAAAACACTTGAGGATTCTTTTGTTTGACTGGTTTTTATAAGGTGTATTTCACTAAGATACTGCTAGATGTACAGACTTTAATATTTGTTCTTCATTTTTCTAGGTAGCATCCAGTGCTTTGCTGCTGTGATACACATAGCTCTTCTTAAATCAGTGGGATATTCCTGTGTTTATAGTTAAATTGTGTTTAAATGCTTCACTGCATCAAGATCATTAAAATGTGCTATGGTCCAGAGGACTAAGAGTAAACGAGCTCAGATGTAACAGAACCGGGTGCCCGGTTACTGTATAACCTCGCGGTACAGCTAGGAGGGATGCCCCGCAGAGCGGCGGCGTTGTTTAAAAAAAAAAAATCAACTGAGAAGCTATGAGTGTGAGGAACAGATTGCAGGACTGGACATTCAGTGTGTGCACAGGATTCTGAATGCAAAGTCATCATAATGATCCCAGCTCTTACAGCATGCTTTTTATAGGCATGTAAGAACTTAAAAAAGGAGGTAGGTATCACTATCTCCGTCTTCCGTATAGGGAAATTGAGTCAGTAGACATGGAAATACTTGTCCAAAGTCATGAGGATCAGAGATTGAGCAAGGAATTAAAATCAGACCTTCTGAATTCCAGTCTAGTGTCATTGCTGCTCAGCAACCCAGCTTCTCTTAAAACTATTTTTTTTCTAATTTGTAGTTTCTGAAGCACTGTGCTATAAATAGAACACATACACTGTGACAATGTTTGCTCTCTGCTTTTAGGCAGTGCTTTCATACGTTTCTAAAGCACAGACATGCTTTGCATTTTGAGATCTCAGAGGATAGTCCTATCACTTCTTTACAATCTATACCTGAATATTGTGTTTCAATAACCCTATTTTTCTCTTTCTGTTTGTACAGCATATTGCACCACATTTCATCAGCAATTGCAAAATTCTTTTCATACATCAGCCTTTAGTTTTCAGTGAGGATTTTAAGTTCCCAGGGAATTCAGGCTCAGGCCATGCTCATTCTCTTTATAGTTAAAAATGTTTATTTGTTCTATATAGGGTGGAATAGCTGGGTTTGATTAAGGCTACCACCTTTTTCATTAATTTAATTTCTGTCGGCAGACAAAGCTACTGAGCTAGGTACTGGTCTCACTTACAGTAAGATATCTAAAATGTCTTTCTGAAGCAATTTAACAAACCTACCCTGCTGCAACGTCTGTCACAGTCTGGCTGGCTATGTCTAAAAATTAAGAACAGAATCTATATTCTTACCACAGAAGAATTTGCTTACAACATAAAGTGTGGTCATTTAGATTTGAAGACAAATTAATGAAAGACTCGGTTTTGCTAAACTATGCTGATGTCTAACACATTTTATTTAGGTTTCTGACTGCCAATGCTTTTACCTGAAAAACACCTTTCCCCTCATAATCTGCTGCCATTAAATATTTTTATTTCATTCTCTAGCCAATACTTTCTTAAGCTTTGTGATAATCCTGTAGATCTTACTTTTTATTCATCGACTGATGATGTCTGAGACCAGTAGACAGATTGGGGACAAGAAGTTTGTTTGCCTTTGTCCTGCCAAACCAGTTCTGTGGGTCAACAGCAGACTTCAGTTTCAAGGCTGTCAACCTTGCCTTTTCCAAGAGTATCGTTTTCACTATAAAAAGCTTCTTAGCAGTTTTTAGTTTTCATTCTTTTGGGTTTTTTTGTATTGATTTTTATTTGCATTTACTTCATAAGCAATATTTGAACGCCAAGATCAGAGCCGTCAGCATAATCTTAAACTTTACTTAAAGATTCACTTAAAGCAGAAGCATTAAGTCATTTCAGTGCCAGATATAAACTATTAAATAATTCAATGTGTACTTTTTCAACAGACATAAATTATTGACCAGAAAATGGCCCAGCGAAGCCCAATCTTCCCAACTCTTGCCCCTTCTGAAAGGTACAGTTTGGAATGTAAAAAATAAAATCTTCATATTGCAGAGTATTACGTGTCTCTCAATTCCCTATATATAGTAATGCTGTGACTTGGGACTTTGGCATTAGTATGCAAAGCAAAGTGAAATACTGTAGACTCATTCAAATCATGGCCCAAATCACACTTCCTTACTCAGCTTTTACTTAACCCTTCCCCAAAAATAGCTTAAACTGTAACTGAGTATAAGTCCAAGAATACTATACTTTAGCCACTCTTTTAAGAGCATGGAATAAGTGTGAAAACTCAGAGCCAGAAGTGACCTTTGTTAATGTCCTCATACATTTCTCTATCAATATCATCATGGTGAAAGTAAACTGTTAATTTGGCTCATTAACAGGAAAAAACATGGAGAATACACACTAAATAACAGAGTTCCAAGAAAAAGATCTCCTCTTTCAAAGTGGGGTTGAACTAGTATCTTCCACTTATGCTTCTGAAAATGTTCTTCATTCTTTACAGAATATAGCAGCAGGAAAAGATTGCATGCATTAGCAGTCTAGTTTTTTTTACTTGGAGCACCCATAAGCTCCATTGCTTTCCATGGAAGCTATGCAGTGCAGAGCTCTCTTGAAAAGTCTAGACAATTATTCAAGGTACCCAAATGTAAGCTATTTGGGGGGAAAATCTGACTTCTAAGACTATGAGAAGCTTGTCATAATTTTGGTCTCTTCTCAGTTTCTACACCTACATATGCTCCTGTCCAGTTCATAGGGGAACAAGCTTCTGTATGGTATTACAGGATAGCTATAGAGACTGAAAAAAGGAACGGACACAAGCTACTCCTTTTTAATTTTGGTCTGTTTCCATTTCATTTGCAGCATCTACCTTCTACAGTTACTGCTTTGATTAAGCCTGAAAACTGTAGAGACAAATAGCATCGCTTTTGAAACTCAGTAAGAGGGCTTTGAATTTGGATTCTTAATCAAATTATAGTCCTGAATTGTAACTACTTTTATAACGCTAATGTCCTTTTCTTAAGATCCTATGCTTTTGTAAGCTTCCTTAAAGAGCAGGAAAAAGAGCCTGACCTGCCTTTGTACAAGGTACACACGGTAGCCAACACAGCACTCACTGATTTGTAGCAGTGGGCCCTCTCTCGGGGAGTATTTTGGTGCTTCGCCCCAGTATTGCTACTAAGATAGTATCACACTGTCTCCAGTGGAAAGACATTGTAGAGTTTTGTGTGAGAACTTAACAATATCTGGATATTCTTCTTCACTAGACGGGTTCGAAACATACCGCTGCATAGCCAGGCATTGACAGCGGTCCCGTTGGCATCTGCAAGCCTGGTGGATCAGCTGGAAGACAGAATCCTAAGCCATGAGAAAACAACGGCGGCTCTTGTGGAACACGCTTTTCGCATTAAGGAGGACATTGTTTCCACTCTGCACAGAATGCAGAACAAAGGGGGGGGTGACCGGTTGGCTAGGCAACTCTTGGAAGAACATATCCGAAACATAACGGCAATAGTGAGGCAGCTTAATCGGGACATTGAGGTATGTTAAGAATTTTTCACAGGACTAATGCCATCACAGCTACTTATTCCTTCTAATTTAATAAGAAAGTTTACCACAGGATAAGTAAAGGTCAGGCAAGGTCTGAAGATCCTGTAAGCTTGTAAATTGTTTTTATAACTTGAAAAACTGTTTGCAAATTACATAATTCTTTCAGTGGCTACGAAAATAGCACAGGACATTAGCATATAAACACAGAAACCTTTGTGGTACTAATAAGCTTGCTTTCAAAAGCTGCACTGGAAAACCTTGAAAAAATGAATTAATGCGACACTAACAGCCAGCTCAACTTCAGTCCAAAGGTTGTGCTGTATAAACACTAGAAAATGCATTAGCTCTGTAACAAACTTTCCTTCACTTCCAACTTACTGACAACATCAAATAGCCAAACCCAACTACTCATTTTTATGACCTAATCATATGCAGATACGTGACTTCATGTCTGACCTCTGCTGCAATGAGCAACAGGGGTGTGGTGGGGAAAACAAAAAAGATAAAACCTCATATTTAAGTCTCCATTCCATTGTCAAGTTATACTTTATACATATTACGGTATTTATGTGCAGATTGGACACTGAGAATAAGAAATAAATGACCTAAAAGGTATCTGGTTTAGTACGATACAAGACAAAGCTTTTAATAAAGTAATAATAAAATGGTATCTGATGTTACTGAAATAATGAAAGATAATAAGTGACATTTTAAGTGTATATTAAATGTGACATACTGAGTTTATATTTGCATATGAATGCTTTGTAGATGCTGCAGGAACAGATACGTGTCAGAGACAATCTCAGCTATGGAACAAATTCTACCCTGAAGAGTCTGGAAATGCGGCAGCTTTCTGGTTTAGGAGATCTTCGGGGAAGAGTTGCAAGGTAAAAGTCAACATGGAAGTATATTTTGGGGACTTGCTAATGTTGTTTTAATCTTGAAGTATGAATGTTAATGATAATGGGTTGAATTCAACTTTGGCAAAATTCCCAGGATAATTTTGCTCAGTGTTTTCAAGAAAATGAATAATAATACTTTGCATTCCAGTGTTACATATTAAACTTAACAATATCATTCTTAATTCCTGAAATTCCTGAAATTAGTTTTTAATAAATTACTTCAAATTCCTTAGGAATTTGGATTTGGTTCAGCTTTTTAAAGTACTATGGTTAGACTGGTCTATCTTTGAAACAAATTAATTAGCACAATTATAAAGGCAGCATGGAACAATCTGCACTTGTAAAGAACAGAATAGTTGCACATTTTTGCATATATTTTAGAAGTAAAAATCTGTGCATTCAGTTATTGGTTAGCCATATTAAAAACTACATAGGCTACCTGACACGTAAGGAACAGAAAACTATAAAATAATAGAGGTTTTACAGGCTACTTGAAACTCCAGATTACAATTGTGCAACTACACAGATGTCAGGTTGTGCCATCAATGACACATTTACAAACCCCAGTACAACAACGTTATCTAAGTGTCTGTAAAGCTGAACATAAAAGACAGAGGATATGTACAGCTATAGAAAAAGGACCTAATGTGGCCTAAAGTAGCTTGGCTAATAACTTTGGTAGAATTATACTTGTCCTGAATTTGACCTATTGTCTATATTGTACAGATAATTTTTATTCTTCTTTCTTATACTTCAGCTGATTTAGTGATAACCTGCAACAGCCTACAAAAATAATCAGGGGAGTATTCTCCTTGAACTAAAGCTTTCTCATAGATTATTTGATTGTT